>NC_136069.1:822752286-825228286 GCF_964261635.1 Lissotriton helveticus | reverse complement strand
TTCATCTTTCAACTAATTTTGACTCTCAGAGGTGGATCATCACTTTTGGAGATAAAATGAGCATCGTTAACGTCATTTTCATGCTTCTAGGGAGCCAAAACTCAAGATTTGGCTCATAGTTAAAAGTGACTTACAAGGACCCACATGCTCACTTCGATGGCTTAAAACGTGTTTATTCACTGCGGGAGGAGATATAAAGAACATTTAGAGTAAATTATTGTTAATGTGAGAACATTCAATTTTTCATGCCAAACGATCGATGACCCGCGACCTGATGAAATTGCTCTGAGATGACCAAAATGGTCCGTTTGGAAAATTTTCATCTTTCAACTAATTACTCTCAGAGGTGGATCATCACTTTTGGAGATAAAATGAGCATCGTTATCGTAATTTTCATGCTTCTAGGGAGCCAAAACTCAAGATTTGGCTCATGGTTAAAAGTGACTTAAAATGACCCAAATGCTCACTTCGAGGGCTTAAAACGTGTTTATTCACTGCGGTAAGAGATATAAACAACATTTAGAGTAAATTAATGTTCATGCGAGAACGTTCAATTTTTCATGCAAAACAATCGATGACACGCGACCTGATGAAATTGCTCTGAGATGACCAAAATGGTCCGTTTTGAAAATTTTCATCCTTCAAATAATTTTGACTCTCAGAGGTGGATCATCACTTTTGGAGATAAAATGAGCATCGTTATCGTCATTTTCATGCTTCTAGGGAGCCAAAACTCAAGATTTGGCTCATGGTTAAAAGTGACTTAAAATGACCCAAATGCTCACTTCAAGGGCTTAAAACGTGGTTATTCATTGCGGTAAGAGATATAAACAACATTTAGAGTAAATTAATGTTCATGCGAGAACGTTCAATTTTTCATGCAAAACAATCGATGACCCGCGACCTGATGAAATTGCTCTGAGATGACCAAAATGGTCCGTTTTGAAAGTTTTCATCTTTCAACTAATTTTGACTCTCAGAGGTGGATCATCACTTTTGGAGATAAAATGAGCATCGGTATTGTCATTTTCATGCTTCTAGGGAGCCAAAACTCAAGATTTGACTCATGGTTGAAAGTGACTTAAAAGGACCAAATGCTCACTTCGAGGGCTTAAAACGTGTTTATTCACTGCGGGAAGAGATATAAAGAACATTTAGAGTAAATTAATGTTCATGCGAGAACGTTCAATTTTTCAGGCAAAACAATCGATGACCCGCGATCTGATGAAATTGCTCTGAGATGACCAAAATGGTCCGTTTTGAAAGTTTTCATCTTTCAACTAATCTTGACTCTCAGAGGTGGATCATCACTTTTGGAGATAAAATGAGCATCATTATCGTCATTTTCATGCTTCTAGGGAGCCAAAACTCAAGATTTGAATCATGGTTGAAAGTGACTTAAAAGGACCAAATGCTCACTTCGAGGGCTTAAAACGTGTTTATTCACTGCGGGAAGAGATATAAAGAAAATTTAGAGTAAATTAATGTTCATGCGAGAACGTTCAATTTTTCATGCAAAACAATCGATGACCCGCGACCTGATGAAATTGCTCTGAGATGACCAAAATGGTCCGTTTTGAGAATTTTCATCTTTCAACTAATTTTGACTCTCAGAGGTGGATCATCACTTTTGGAGATAAAATGAGCATCGTTATCGTCATTTTCATGCTTCTAGGGAGCCAAAACTCAAGATTTGGCTCATGGTTAAAAGTGACTTAAAAGGACCCAAATGCTCACTTCGAGGGCTTAAAACGTGTTTATTCACTGCGGTAAGAGATATAAACATTATTTAGAGTAAATTAATGTTCATGCGAGAACGTTCAATTTTCATGCAAAACAATCGATGACCCGCGACCTGATGAAATTGCTCTGAGGTGAACAAAATGGTCCATTTTGAAAATGTTCATCTTTCAACTAATATTGACTCTCAGAGGTGGATCTTCACTTTTGGAGATAAAATGAGCATCTTCATAGTAATTTTTATGCTTCTGGGGAGCCAAAACTCAAGATTTGGCTCATGGTTAAAAGTGACTTAAAAGGACCCAAATGCTCACTTCGATGGCTTAAAACGTGTTTATTCACTGCGGGAAGAGATACAAAGAACATTTAGAGTAAATTAATGTTCATGCGAGAACGTTCAATTTTTCATGCAAAACAATCGATGACCCGCGATCTGATGAAATTGCTCTGAGATGACCAAAATGGTCCGTTTTGAAAGTTTTCATCTTTCAACTAATTTTGACTCTCAGAGGTGGATCATCACTTTTGGAGATAAAATGAGCATCATTATCGTCATTTTCATGCTTCTAGGGAGCCAAAACTCAAGATTTGACTCATGGTTGAAAGTGACTTAAAAGGACCAAATGCTCACTTCGATGGCTTAAAACGTGTTTATTCACTGCGGGAAGAGATATAAAGAACATTTAGAGTAAATTAATGTTCATGCGAGAACGTTCAATTTTTCATGCAAAACAATCGATGACCCGCGATCTGATGAAATTGCTCTGAGATGACCAAAATGGTCCGTTTTGAAAGTTTTTATCTTTCAACTAATTTTGACTCTCAGAGGTGGATCATCACTTTTGGAGATAAAATGAGCATCGTTAACGTCATTTTCATGCTTCTAGGGAGCCAAAACTCAAGATTTGGCTCATAGTTAAAAGTGACTTACAAGGACCCACATGCTCACTTCGATGGCTTAAAACGTGTTTATTCACTGCGGGAGGAGATATAAAGAACATTTAGAGTAAATTATTGTTAATGTGAGAACATTCAATTTTTCATGCCAAACGATCGATGACCCGCGACCTGATGAAATTGCTCTGAGATGACCAAAATGGTCCGTTTTGAAAATGTTCATCTTTCAAATAATATTGACTCTCAGAGGTGGATTTTCACTTTTGGAGATAAAATGAGCATCTTTATCATCATTTTCATGCTTCTAGGGAGCCAAAACTCAAGATTTGAATCATGGTTGAAAGTGACTTAAAAGGACCAAATGCTCACTTCGAGGGCTTAAAACGTGTTTATTCACTGCGGGAAGAGATATAAAGAAAATTTAGAGTAAATTAATGTTCATGCGAGAACGTTCAATTTTTCATGCAAAACAATCGATGACCCGCGACCTGATGAAATTGCTCTGAGATGACCAAAATGGTCCGTTTTGAAAATTTTCATCTTTCAACTAATTTTGACTCTCAGAGGTGGATCATCACTTTTGGAGATAAAATGAGCATCGTTATCGTCATTTTCATACTTCTAGGGAGCCAAAACTCAAGATTTGGCTCAAGGTTAAATGTGACTTAAAATGACCCAAATGCTCACTTCGAGGGCTTAAAACGTGTTTATTCACTGCGGTAAGAGATATAAACAACATTTAGAGTAAATTAATGTTCATGCGAGAACGTTCAATTTTTCATGCAAAACAATCGATGACCCGCGACCTGATGAAATTGCTCTGAGATGACCAAAATGGTCCGTTTTGAAAATTTTCATCTTTCAACTAATTTTGACTCTCAGAGGTGGATCATCACTTTTGGAGATAAAATGAGCATCGTTATCGTCATTTTCATACTTCTAGGAAGCCAAAACTCAAGATTTGGCTCATGGTTAAAAGTGACTTAAAATGACCCAAATGCTCACTTCGAGGGCTTAAAACGTGTTTATTCACTGCGGTAAGAGATATAAACAACATTTAGAGTAAATTAATGTTCATGCGAGAACGTTCAATTTTTCATGCAAAACAATCGATGACCCGCGACCTGATGAAATTGCTCTGAGATGACCAAAATGGTCAGTTTTGAAAGTTTTCATCTTTCAACTAATTTTGACTCTCAGAGGTGGATCATCACTTTTGGAGATAAAATGAGCATCGGTATCGTCATTTTCATGCTTCTAGGGAGCCAAAACCCAAGATTTGACTCATGGTTGAAAGTGACTTGAAAGGACCAAATGCTCACTTCGAGGGCTTAAAATGTGTGTATTCACTGCGGGAAGAGATATAAACATCATTTAGAGTAAATTAATGTTCATGCGAGAACGTTCAATTTTTCATGCAAAACAATCGATGACCCGCGACCTGATGAAATTGCTCTGAGATTACCAAAATGGTCCGTTTTGAAAATTTTCATCTTTCAACTAATTTTGACTCTCAGAGGTGGATCATCACTTTTGGAGATAAAATGAGCATCGTTATCGTCATTTTCATGCTCCTAGGGAGCCAAAACTCAAGATTTGGCTCATGGTTAAAAGTGACTTAAAATGACCCAAATGCTAACTTCGAGGGCTTAAAACGTGTTTATTCACTGCGGTAAGAGATATAAACAACATTTAGAGTAAATTAATGTTCATGCGAGAACGTTCAATTTTTCATGCAAAACAATCGATGACCCGCGACCTGATGAAATTGCTCTGAGATGACCAAAACGGTCCGTTTTGAAAGTTTTCATCTTTCAACTAATTTTGACTCTCAGAGGTGGATCATCACTTTTGGAGATAAAATGAGCATCGGTATTGTCATTTTCATGCTTCTAGGGAGCCAAAACTCAAGATTTGACTCATGGTTGAAAGTGACTTAAAAGGACCAAATGCTCACTTCGAGGGCTTAAAACGTGTGTATTCACTGCGGGAAGAGATATAAAGAACATTTAGAGTAAATTAATGTTCATGCGAGAACGTTCAATTTTTCAGGCAAAACAATCGATGACCCGCGATCTGATGAAATTGCTCTGAGATGACCAAAATGGTCCGTTTTGAAAGTTTTCATCTTTCAACTAATTTTGACTCTCAGAGGAGGATCATCACTTTTGGAGATAAAATGAGCATCATTATCGTCATTTTCATGCTTCTAGGGAGCCAAAACTCAAGATTTGGCTCATGGTTAAAAGTGACTTAAAAGGACCCAAATGCTCACTTTGAGGGCTTAAAACGTGTTTATTCACTGTGGTAAGAGATATAAAGAACATTTAGAGTAAATTATTGTTCATGCGAGAACGTTCAATTTTACATGCAAAACGATCGTTGACCCGCGACCTGATGAAATTGCTCTGAGATGACCAAAATGGTCCGTTTTGAAAATTTCCATCTTTCAACTAATTTTGACTCTCAGAGATGGATCATCACTTTTGGAGATAAAATGAGCATCTTTATCATCATTTTCATGCTTCTAGGGAGCCAAAACTCAAGATTTGAATCATGGTTGAAAGTGACTTAAAAGGACCAAATGCTCACTTCGAGGGCTTAAAACGTGTTTATTCACTGCGGGAAGAGATATAAAGAAAATTTAGAGTAAATTAATGTTCATGCGAGAACGTTCAATTTTTCATGCAAAACAATCGATGACCCGCGACCTGATGAAATTGCTCTGAGATGACCAAAATGGTCCGTTTTGAGAATTTTCATCTTTCAACTAATTTTGACTCTCAGAGGTGGATCATCACTTTTGGAGATAAAATGAGCATTGTTATCGTCATTTTCATGCTTCTAGGGAGCCAAAACTCAAGATTTGAATCATGGTTGAAAGTGACTTAAAAGGACCAAATGCTCACTTCGAGGGCTTAAAACGTGTTTATTCACTGCGGTAAGAGATATAAACATTATTTAGAGTAAATTAATGTTCATGCGAGAACGTTCAATTTTTCATGCAAAACAATCGATGACCCGCGACCTGATGAAATTTATCTGAGGTGAACAAAATGGTCCATTTTGAAAATGTTCATCTTTCAACTAATATTGACTCTCAGAGGTGGATCTTCACTTTTGGAGATAAAATGAGCATCTTCATAGTAATTTTTATGCTTCTGGGGAGCCAAAACTCAAGATTTGGCTCATGGTTAAAAGTGACTTAAAAGGACCCAAATGCTCACTTCGATGGCTTAAAACGTGTTTATTCACTGCGGGAAGAGATACAAAGAACATTTAGAGTAAATTAATGTTCATGCGAGAACGTTCAATTTTTCATGCAAAACAATCGATGACCAGCGATCTGATGAAATTGCTCTGAGATGACCAAAATGGTCCGTTTTGAAAGTTTTCATCTTTCAACTAATTTTGACTCTCAGAGGTGGATCATCACTTTTGGAGATAAAATGAGCATCATTATCGTCATTTTCATGCTTCTAGGGAGCCAAAACTCAAGATTTGACTCATGGTTGAAAGTGACTTAAAAGGACCAAATGCTCACTTCGATGGCTTAAAACGTGTTTATTCACTGCGGGAAGAGATATAAAGAACATTTAGAGTAAATTAATGTTCATGCGAGAACGTTCAATTTTTCATGCAAAACAATCGATGACCCGCGATCTGATGAAATTGCTCTGAGATGACCAAAATGGTCCGTTTTGAAAGTTTTCATCTTTCAACTAATTTTGACTCTCAGAGGTGGATCATCACTTTTGGAGATAAAATGAGCATCGTTAACGTCATTTTCATGCTTCTAGGGAGCCAAAACTCAAGATTTGGCTCATAGTTAAAAGTGACTTACAAGGACCCACATGCTCACTTCGATGGCTTAAAACGTGTTTATTCACTGCGGGAGGAGATATAAAGAACATTTAGAGTAAATTATTGTTAATGTGAGAACATTCAATTTTTCATGCCAAACGATCGATGACCCGCGACCTGATGAAATTGCTCTGAGATGACCAAAATGGTCCGTTTTGAAAATGTTCATCTTTCAAATAATATTGACTCTCAGAGGTGGATTTTCACTTTTGGAGATAAAATGAGCATCTTTATCATCATTTTCATGCTTCTAGGGAGCCAAAACTCAAGATTTGAATCATGGTTGAAAGTGACTTAAAAGGACCAAATGCTCACTTCGAGGGCTTAAAACGTGTTTATTCACTGCGGGAAGAGATATAAAGAAAATTTAGAGTAAATTAATGTTCATGCGAGAACGTTCAATTTTTCATGCAAAACAATCGATGACCCGCGACCTGATGAAATTGCTCTGAGATGACCAACATGGTCCGTTTTGAAAATTTTCATCTTTCAACTAATTTTGACTCTCAGAGGTGGATCATCACTTTTGGAGATAAAATGAGCATCGTTATCGTCATTTTCATACTTCTAGGGAGCCAAAACTCAAGATTTGGCTCATGGTTAAATGTGACTTAAAATGACCCAAATGCTCACTTCGAGGGCTTAAAACGTGTTTATTCACTGCGGTAAGAGATATAAACAACATTTAGAGTAAATTAATGTTCATGCGAGAACGTTCAATTTTTCATGCAAAACAATCGATGACCCGCGACCTGATGAAATTGCTCTGAGATGACCAAAATGGTCCGTTTTGAAAATTTTCATCTTTCAACTAATTTTGACTCTCAGAGGTGGATCATCACTTTTGGAGATAAAATGAGCATCGTTATCGTCATTTTCATACTTCTAGGAAGCCAAAACTCAAGATTTGGCTCATGGTTAAAAGTGACTTAAAATGACCCAAATGCTCACTTCGAGGGCTTAAAACGTGTTTATTCACTGCGGTAAGAGATATAAACAACATTTAGAGTAAATTAATGTTCATGCGAGAACGTTCAATTTTTCATGCAAAACAATCGATGACCCGCGACCTGATGAAATTGCTCTGAGATGACCAAAATGGTCAGTTTTGAAAGTTTTCATCTTTCAACTAATTTTGACTCTCAGAGGTGGATCATCACTTTTGGAGATAAAATGAGCATCGGTATCGTCATTTTCATGCTTCTAGGGAGCCAAAACCCAAGATTTGACTCATGGTTGAAAGTGACTTGAAAGGACCAAATGCTCACTTCGAGGGCTTAAAATGTGTGTATTCACTGCGGGAAGAGATATAAACATCATTTAGAGTAAATTAATGTTCATGCGAGAACGTTCAATTTTTCATGCAAAACAATCGATGACCCGCGACCTGATGAAATTGCTCTGAGATTACCAAAATGGTCCGTTTTGAAAATTTTCATCTTTCAACTAATTTTGACTCTCAGAGGTGGATCATCACTTTTGGAGATAAAATGAGCATCGTTATCGTCATTTTCATGCTCCTAGGGAGCCAAAACTCAAGATTTGGCTCATGGTAAAAAGTGACTTAAAATGACCCAAATGCTAACTTCGAGGGCTTAAAACGTGTTTATTCACTGCGGTAAGAGATATAAACAACATTTAGAGTAAATTAATGTTCATGCGAGAACGTTCAATTTTTCATGCAAAACAATCGATGACCCGCGACCTGATGAAATTGCTCTGAGATGGCCAAAACGGTCCGTTTTGAAAGTTTTCATCTTTCAACTCATTTTGACTCTCAGAGGTGGATCATCACTTTTGGAGATAAAATGAGCATCGGTATTGTCATTTTCATGCTTCTAGGGAGCCAAAACTCAAGATTTGACTCATGGTTGAAAGTGACTTAAAAGGACCAAATGCTCACTTCGAGGGCTTAAAACGTGTTTATTCACTGCGGGAAGAGATATAAAGAACATTTAGAGTAAATTAATGTTCATGCGAGAACGTTCAATTTTTCAGGCAAAACAATCGATGACCCGCGATCTGATGAAATTGCTCTGAGATGACCAAAATGGTCCGTTTTGAAAGTTTTCATCTTTCAACTAATTTTGACTCTCAGAGGAGGATCATCACTTTTGGAGATAAAATGAGCATCATTATCGTCATTTTCATGCTTCTAGGGAGCCAAAACTCAAGATTTGGCTCATGGTTAAAAGTGACTTAAAAGGACCCAAATGCTCACTTTGAGGGCTTAAAACGTGTTTATTCACTGCGGTAAGAGATATAAAGAACATTTAGAGTAAATTATTGTTCATGCGAGAACGTTCAATTTTACATGCAAAACGATCGTTGACCCGCGACCTGATGAAATTGCTCTGAGATGACCAAAATGGTCCGTTTTGAAAATTTCCATCTTTCAACTAATTTTGACTCTCAGAGATGGATCATCACTTTTGGAGATAAAATGAGCATCTTTATCATCATTTTCATGCTTCTAGGGAGCCAAAACTCAAGATTTGAATCATGGTTGAAAGTGACTTAAAAGGACCAAATGCTCACTTCGAGGGCTTAAAACTTGTTTATTCACTGCGGGAAGAGATATAAAGAAAATTTAGAGTAAATTAATGTTCATGCGAGAACGTTCAATTTTTCATGCAAAACAATCGATGACCCGCGACCTGATGAAATTGCTCTGAGGTGAACAAAATGGTCCATTTTGAAAATGTTCATCTTTCAACTAATATTGACTCTCAGAGGTGGATCATCACTTTTGGAGATAAAATGAGCATCGGTATTGTCATTTTCATGCTTCTAGGGAGCCAAAACTCAAGATTTGACTCATGGTTGAAAGTGACTTAAAAGGACCAAATGCTCACTTCGAGGGCTTAAAACGTGTTTATTCACTGCGGGAAGAGATATAAAGAACATTTAGAGTAAATTAATGTTCATGCGAGAACGTTCAATTTTTTATGCAAAACAATCGATGACCCGCGACCTGATGAAATTGCTCTGAGATGACCAAAATGGTCCGTTTTGAGAATTTTCATCTTTCAACTAATTTTGACTCTCAGAGGTGGATCATCACTTTTGGAGATAAAATGAGCATCGTTATCGTTATTTTCATGCTTCTAGGGAGCCAAAACTCAAGATTTGGCTCATGGTTAAAAGTGACTTAAAAGGACCCAAATGCTCACTTCGAAGGCTTAAAACGTGTTTATTCACTGCGGGAGGAGATATAAAGAACATTTAGAGTAAATTATTGTGAATGCGAGAACGTTCAATTTTTCATGCCAAACGATCGATGACCCGCGACCTGATGAAATTGCTCTGAGATGACCAAAATGGTCCGTTTTGAAAATGTTCATCTTTCAAATAATATTGACTCTCAGAGGTGGATTTTCACTTTTGGAGATAAAATGAGCATCTTTATCATCATTTTCATGCTTCTAGGGAGCCAAAACTCAAGATTTGAATCATGGTTGAAAGTGACTTAAAAGGACCAAAGGCTCACTTCGAGGGCTTAAAACGTGTTTATTCACTGCGGGAAGAGATATAAAGAAAATTTAGAGTAAATTAATGTTCATGCGAGAACGTTCAATTTTTCATGCAAAACAATCGATGACCCGCGACCTGATGAAATTGCTCTGAGGTGAACAAAATGGTCCATTTTGAAAATGTTCATCTTTCAACTAATATTGACTCTCAGAGGTGGATCTTCACTTTTGGAGATAAAATGAGCATCTTCATAGTAATTTTTATGCTTCTGGGGAGCCAAAACTCAAGATTTGGCTCATGGTTAAAAGTGACTTAAAAGGACCCAAATGCTCACTTTGAGGGCTTAAAACGTGTTTATTCACTGCGGGAAGAGATATAAACAACATTTAGAGTAAATTAATGTTCATGCGAGAACGTTCAATTTTTCATGCAAAACAATCGATGACCCGCGACCTGATGAAATTGCTCTGAGGTGAACAAAATGGTCCATTTTGAAAATGTTCATCTTTCAACTAATATTGACTCTCAGAGGTGGATCTTCACTTTTGGAGATAAAATGAGCATCTTCATAGTAATTTTTATGCTTCTGGGGAGCCAAAACTCAAGATTTGGCTCATGGTTAAAAGTGACTTAAAAGGACCCAAATGCTCACTTCGATGGCTTAAAACGTGTTTATTCACTGCGGGAAGAGATACAAAGAACATTTAGAGTAAATTAATGTTCATGCGAGAACGTTCAATTTTTCATGCAAAACAATCGATGACCCGCGATCTGATGAAATTGCTCTGAGATGACCAAAATGGTCCGTTTTGAAAGTTTTCATCTTTCAACTAATTTTGACTCTCAGAGGTGGATCATCACTTTTGGAGATAAAATGAGCATCATTATCGTCATTTTCATGCTTCTAGGGAGCCAAAACTCAAGATTTGACTCATGGTTGAAAGTGACTTAAAAGGACCAAATGCTCACTTCGATGGCTTAAAACGTGTTTATTCACTGCGGGAAGAGATATAAAGAACATTTAGAGTAAATTAATGTTCATGCGAGAACGTTCAATTTTTCATGCAAAACAATCGATGACCCGCGATCTGATGAAATTGCTCTGAGATGACCAAAATGGTCCGTTTTGAAAGTTTTCATCTTTCAACTAATTTTGACTCTCAGAGGTGGATCATCACTTTTGGAGATAAAATGAGCATCGTTAACGTCATTTTCATGCTTCTAGGGAGCCAAAACTCAAGATTTGGCTCATAGTTAAAAGTGACTTACAAGGACCCACATGCTCACTTCGATGGCTTAAAACGTGTTTATTCACTGCGGGAGGAGATATAAAGAACATTTAGAGTAAATTATTGTTAATGTGAGAACATTCAATTTTTCATGCCAAACGATCGATGACCCGCGACCTGATGAAATTGCTCTGAGATGACCAAAATGGTCCGTTTTGAAAGTTTTCATCTTTCAACTAATTTTGACTCTCAGAGGTGGATCATCACTTTTGGAGATAAAATGAGCATCGTTATCATCATTTTCATGCTTCTAGGGAGCCAAAACTCAAGATTTGGCTCATGGTTAAAAGTGACTTAAAAGGACCCAAATGCTCACTTCGATGGCTTAAAACGTGTTTATTCACTGCGGGAGGAGATATAAAGAACATTTAGAGTAAATTATTGTGAATGCGAGAACGTTCAATTTTTCATGCCAAACGATCGATGACCCGCGACCTGATGAAATTGCTCTGAGATGACCAAAATGGTCCGTTTTGAAAATGTTCATCTTTCAAATAATATTGACTCTCAGAGGTGGATTTTCACTTTTGGAGATAAAATGAGCATCTTTATCATCATTTTCATGCTTCTAGGGAGCCAAAACTCAAGATTTGAATCATGGTTGAAAGTGACTTAAAAGGACCAAAGGCTCACTTCGAGGGCTTAAAACGTGTTTATTCACTGCGGGAAGAGATATAAAGAAAATTTAGAGTAAATTAATGTTCATGCGAGAACGTTCAATTTTTCATGCAAAACAATCGATGACCCGCGACCTGATGAAATTGCTCTGAGGTGAACAAAATGGTCCATTTTGAAAATGTTCATCTTTCAACTAATATTGACTCTCAGAGGTGGATCTTCACTTTTGGAGATAAAATGAGCATCTTCATAGTAATTTTTATGCTTCTGGGGAGCCAAAACTCAAGATTTGGCTCATGGTTAAAAGTGACTTAAAAGGACCCAAATGCTCACTTTGAGGGCTTAAAACGTGTTTATTCACTGCGGGAAGAGATATAAACAACATTTAGAGTAAATTAATGTTCATGCGAGAACGTTCAATTTTTCATGCAAAACAATCGATGACCCGCGACCTGATGAAATTGCTCTGAGGTGAACAAAATGGTCCATTTTGAAAATGTTCATCTTTCAACTAATATTGACTCTCAGAGGTGGATCTTCACTTTTGGAGATAAAATGAGCATCTTCATAGTAATTTTTATGCTTCTGGGGAGCCAAAACTCAAGATTTGGCTCATGGTTAAAAGTGACTTAAAAGGACCCAAATGCTCACTTCGATGGCTTAAAACGTGTTTATTCACTGCGGGAAGAGATACAAAGAACATTTAGAGTAAATTAATGTTCATGCGAGAACGTTCAATTTTTCATGCAAAACAATCGATGACCCGCGATCTGATGAAATTGCTCTGAGATGACCAAAATGGTCTGTTTTGAAAGTTTTCATCTTTCAACTAATTTTGACTCTCAGAGGTGGATCATCACTTTTGGAGATAAAATGAGCATCATTATCGTCATTTTCATGCTTCTAGGGAGCCAAAACTCAAGATTTGACTCATGGTTGAAAGTGACTTAAAAGGACCAAATGCTCACTTCGATGGCTTAAAACGTGTTTATTCACTGCGGGAAGAGATATAAAGAACATTTAGAGTAAATTAATGTTCATGCGAGAACGTTCAATTTTTCATGCAAAACAATCGATGACCCGCGATCTGATGAAATTGCTCTGAGATGACCAAAATGGTCCGTTTTGAAAGTTTTCATCTTTCAACTAATTTTGACTCTCAGAGGTGGATCATCACTTTTGGAGATAAAATGAGCATCGTTAACGTCATTTTCATGCTTCTAGGGAGCCAAAACTCAAGATTTGGCTCATAGTTAAAAGTGACTTACAAGGACCCACATGCTCACTTCGATGGCTTAAAACGTGTTTATTCACTGCGGGAGGAGATATAAAGAACATTTAGAGTAAATTATTGTTAATGTGAGAACATTCAATTTTTCATGCCAAACGATCGATGACCCGCGACCTGATGAAATTGCTCTGAGATGACCAAAATGGTCCGTTTTGAAAGTTTTCATCTTTCAACTAATTTTGACTCTCAGAGGTGGATCATCACTTTTGGAGATAAAATGAGCATCGGTATCGTCATTTTCATGCTTCTAGGGAGCCAAAACCCAAGATTTGACTCATGGTTGAAAGTGACTTGAAAGGACCAAATGCTCACTTCGAGGGCTTAAAATGTGTGTATTCACTGCGGGAAGAGATATAAACATCATTTAGAGTAAATTAATGTTCATGCGAGAACGTTCAATTTTTCATGCAAAACAATCGATGACCCGCGACCTGATGAAATTGCTCTGAGATTACCAAAATGGTCCGTTTTGAAAATTTTCATCTTTCAACTAATTTTGACTCTCAGAGGTGGATCATCACTTTTGGAGATAAAATGAGCATCGTTATCGTCATTTTCATGCTCCTAGGGAGCCAAAACTCAAGATTTGGCTCATGGTTAAAAGTGACTTAAAATGACCCAAATGCTAACTTCGAGGGCTTAAAACGTGTTTATTCACTGCGGTAAGAGATATAAACAACATTTAGAGTAAATTAATGTTCATGCGAGAACGTTCAATTTTTCATGCAAAACAATCGATGACCCGCGACCTGATGAAATTGCTCTGAGATGGCCAAAACGGTCCGTTTTGAAAGTTTTCATCTTTCAACTAATTTTGACTCTCAGAGGTGGATCATCACTTTTGGAGATAAAATGAGCATCGGTATTGTCATTTTCATGCTTCTAGGGAGCCAAAACTCAAGATTTGACTCATGGTTGAAAGTGACTTAAAAGGACCAAATGCTCACTTCGAGGGCTTAAAACGTGTTTATTCACTGCGGGAAGAGATATAAAGAACATTTAGAGTAAATTAATGTTCATGCGAGAACGTTCAATTTTTCAGGCAAAACAATCGATGACCCGCGATCTGATGAAATTGCTCTGAGATGACCAAAATGGTCCGTTTTGAAAGTTTTCATCTTTCAACTAATTTTGACTCTCAGAGGAGGATCATCACTTTTGGAGATAAAATGAGCATCATTATCGTCATTTTCATGCTTCTAGGGAGCCAAAACTCAAGATTTGGCTCATGGTTAAAAGTGACTTAAAAGGACCCAAATGCTCACTTTGAGGGCTTAAAACGTGTTTATTCACTGCGGTAAGAGATATAAAGAACATTTAGAGTAAATTATTGTTCATGCGAGAACGTTCAATTTTACATGCAAAACGATCGTTGACCCGCGACCTGATGAAATTGCTCTGAGATGACCAAAATGGTCCGTTTTGAAAATTTCCATCTTTCATCTAATTTTGACTCTCAGAGATGGATCATCACTTTTGGAGATAAAATGAGCATCTTTATCATCATTTTCATGCTTCTAGGGAGCCAAAACTCAAGATTTGAATCATGGTTGAAAGTGACTTAAAAGGACCAAATGCTCACTTCGAGGGCTTAAAACGTGTTTATTCACTGCGGGAAGAGATATAAAGAAAATTTAGAGTAAATTAATGTTCATGCGAGAACGTTCAATTTTTCATGCAAAACAATCGATGACCCGCGACCTGATGAAATTGCTCTGAGGTGAACAAAATGGTCCATTTTGAAAATGTTCATCTTTCAACTAATATTGACTCTCAGAGGTGGATCATCACTTTTGGAGATAAAATGAGCATCGGTATTGTCATTTTCATGCTTCTAGGGAGCCAAAACTCAAGATTTGACTCATGGTTGAAAGTGACTTAAAAGGACCAAATGCTCACTTCGAGGGCTTAAAACGTGTTTATTCACTGCGGGAAGAGATATAAAGAACATTTAGAGTAAATTAATGTTCATGCGAGAACGTTCAATTTTTCATGCAAAACAATCGATGACCCGCGACCTGATGAAATTGCTCTGAGATGACCAAAATGGTCCGTTTTGAGAATTTTCATCTTTCAACTAATTTTGACTCTCAGAGGTGGATCATCACTTTTGGAGATAAAATGAGCATCGTTATCGTCATTTTCATGCTTCTAGGGAGCCAAAACTCAAGATTTGGCTCATGGTTAAAAGTGACTTAAAAGGACCCAAATGCTCACTTCGATGGCTTAAAACGTGTTTATTCACTGCGGGAGGAGATATAAAGAACATTTAGAGTAAATTATTGTGAATGCGAGAACGTTCAATTTTTCATGCCAAACGATCGATGACCCGCGACCTGATGAAATTGCTCTGAGATGACCAAAATGGTCCGTTTTGAAAATGTTCATCTTTCAAATAATATTGACTCTCAGAGGTGGATTTTCACTTTTGGAGATAAAATGAGCATCTTTATCATCATTTTCATGCTTCTAGGGAGCCAAAACTCAAGATTTGAATCATGGTTGAAAGTGACTTAAAAGGACCAAAGGCTCACTTCGAGGGCTTAAAACGTGTTTATTCACTGCGGGAAGAGATATAAAGAAAATTTAGAGTAAATTAATGTTCATGCGAGAACGTTCAATTTTTCATGCAAAACAATCGATGACCCGCGACCTGATGAAATTGCTCTGAGGTGAACAAAATGGTCCATTTTGAAAATGTTCATCTTTCAACTAATATTGACTCTCAGAGGTGGATCTTCACTTTTGGAGATAAAATGAGCATCTTCATAGTAATTTTTATGCTTCTGGGGAGCCAAAACTCAAGATTTGGCTCATGGTTAAAAGTGACTTAAAAGGACCCAAATGCTCACTTTGAGGGCTTAAAACGTGTTTATTCACTGCGGGAAGAGATATAAACAACATTTAGAGTAAATTAATGTTCATGCGAGAACGTTCAATTTTTCATGCAAAACAATCGATGACCCGCGACCTGATGAAATTGCTCTGAGATGAACAAAATGGTCCATTTTGAAAATGTTCATCTTTCAACTAATATTGACTCTCAGAGGTGGATCTTCACTTTTGGAGATAAAATGAGCATCTTCATAGTAATTTTTATGCTTCTGGGGAGCCAAAACTCAAGATTTGGCTCATGGTTAAAAGTGACTTAAAAGGACCCAAATGCTCACTTCGATGGCTTAAAACGTGTTTATTCACTGCGGGAAGAGATACAAAGAACATTTAGAGTAAATTAATGTTCATGCGAGAACGTTCAATTTTTCATGCAAAACAATCGATGACCCGCGATCTGATGAAATTGCTCTGAGATGACCAAAATGGTCCGTTTTGAAAGTTTTCATCTTTCAACTAATTTTGACTCTCAGAGGTGGATCATCACTTTTGGAGATAAAATGAGCATCATTATCGTCATTTTCATGCTTCTAGGGAGCCAAAACTCAAGATTTGACTCATGGTTGAAAGTGACTTAAAAGGACCAAATGCTCACTTCGATGGCTTAAAACGTGTTTATTCACTGCGGGAAGAGATATAAAGAACATTTAGAGTAAATTAATGTTCATGCGAGAACGTTCAATTTTTCATGCAAAACAATCGATGACCCGCGATCTGATGAAATTGCTCTGAGATGACCAAAATGGTCCGTTTTGAAAGTTTTCATCTTTCAACTAATTTTGACTCTCAGAGGTGGATCATCACTTTTGGAGATAAAATGAGCATCGTTAACGTCATTTTCATGCTTCTAGGGAGCCAAAACTCAAGATTTGGCTCATAGTTAAAAGTGACTTACAAGGACCCACATGCTCACTTCGATGGCTTAAAACGTGTTTATTCACTGCGGGAGGAGATATAAAGAACATTTAGAGTAAATTATTGTTAATGTGAGAACATTCAATTTTTCATGCCAAACGATCGATGACCCGCGACCTGATGAAATTGCTCTGAGATGACCAAAATGGTCCGTTTTGAAAGTTTTCATCTTTCAACTAATTTTGACTCTCAGAGGTGGATCATCACTTTTGGAGATAAAATGAGCATCGGTATCGTCATTTTCATGCTTCTAGGGAGCCAAAACCCAAGATTTGACTCATGGTTGAAAGTGACTTGAAAGGACCAAATGCTCACTTCGAGGGCTTAAAATGTGTGTATTCACTGCGGGAAGAGATATAAACATCATTTAGAGTAAATTAATGTTCATGCGAGAACGTTCAATTTTTCATGCAAAACAATCGATGACCCGCGACCTGATGAAATTGCTCTGAGATGACCAAAACGGTCCGTTTTGAAAGTTTTCATCTTTCAACTAATTTTGACTCTCAGAGGTGGATCATCACTTTTGGAGATAAAATGAGCATCGGTATTGTCATTTTCATGCTTCTAGGGAGCCAAAACTCAAGATTTGACTCATGGTTGAAAGTGACTTAAAAGGACCAAATGCTCACTTCGAGGGCTTAAAACGTGTTTATTCACTGCGGGAAGAGATATAAAGAACATTTAGAGTAAATTAATGTTCATGCGAGAACGTTAAATTTTTCAGGCAAAACAATCGATGACCCGCGATCTGATGAAATTGCTCTGAGATGACCAAAATGGTCCGTTTTGAAAGTTTTCATCTTTCAACTAATTTTGACTCTCAGAGGAGGATCATCACTTTTGGAGATAAAATGAGCATCATTATCGTCATTTTCATGCTTCTAGGGAGCCAAAACTCAAGATTTGGCTCATGGTTAAAAGTGACTTAAAAGGACCCAAATGCTCACTTTGAGGGCTTAAAACGTGTTTATTCACTGCGGTAAGAGATATAAAGAACATTTAGAGTAAATTATTGTTCATGCGAGAACGTTCAATTTTTCATGCAAAACGATCGTTGACCCGCGACCTGATGAAATTGCTCTGAGATGACCAAAATGGTCCGTTTTGAAAATTTCCATCTTTCAACTAATTTTGACTCTCAGAGATGGATCATCACTTTTGGAGATAAAATGAGCATCTTTATCATCATTTTCATGCTTCTAGGGAGCCAAAACTCAAGATTTGAATCATGGTTGAAAGTGACTTAAAAGGACCAAATGCTCACTTCGAGGGCTTAAAACGTGTTTATTCACTGCGGGAAGAGATATAAAGAAAATTTAGAGTAAATTAATGTTCATGCGAGAACGTTCAATTTTTCATGCAAAACAATCGATGACCCGCGACCTGATGAAATTGCTCTGAGATGACCAAAATGGTCCGTTTTGAGAATTTTCATCTTTCAACTAATTTTGACTCTCAGAGGTGGATCATCACTTTTGGAGATAAAATGAGCATCGGTATCGTCATTTTCATGCTTCTAGGGAGCCAAAACCCAAGATTTGACTCATGGTTGAAAGTGACTTGAAAGGACCAAATGCTCACTTCGAGGGCTTAAAATGTGTGTATTCACTGCGGGAAGAGATATAAACATCATTTAGAGTAAATTAATGTTCATGCGAGAACGTTCAATTTTTCATGCAAAACAATCGATGACCCGCGACCTGATGAAATTGCTCTGAGATTACCAAAATGGTCCGTTTTGAAAATTTTCATCTTTCAACTAATTTTGACTCTCAGAGGTGGATCATCACTTTTGGAGATAAAATGAGCATCGTTATCGTCATTTTCATGCTCCTAGGGAGCCAAAACTCAAGATTTGGCTCATGGTTAAAAGTGACTTAAAATGACCCAAATGCTAACTTCGAGGGCTTAAAACGTGTTTATTCACTGCGGTAAGAGATATAAACAACATTTAGAGTAAATTAATGTTCATGCGAGAACGTTCAATTTTTCATGCAAAACAATCGATGACCCGCGACCTGATGAAATTGCTCTGAGATGACCAAAACGGTCCGTTTTGAAAGTTTTCATCTTTCAACTAATTTTGACTCTCAGAGGTGGATCATCACTTTTGGAGATAAAATGAGCATCGGTATTGTCATTTTCATGCTTCTAGGGAGCCAAAACTCAAGATTTGACTCATGGTTGAAAGTGACTTAAAAGGACCAAATGCTCACTTCGAGGGCTTAAAACGTGTTTATTCACTGCGGGAAGAGATATAAAGAACATTTAGAGTAAATTAATGTTCATGCGAGAATGTTCAATTTTTCAGGCAAAACAATCGATGACCCGCGATCTGATGAAATTGCTCTGAGATGACCAAAATGGTCCGTTTTGAAAGTTTTCATCTTTCAACTAATTTTGACTCTCAGAGGAGGATCATCACTTTTGGAGATAAAATGAGCATCATTATCGTCATTTTCATGCTTCTAGGGAGCCAAAACTCAAGATTTGGCTCATGGTTAAAAGTGACTTAAAAGGACCCAAATGCTCACTTTGAGGGCTTAAAACGTGTTTATTCACTGCGGTAAGAGATATAAAGAACATTTAGAGTAAATTATTGTTCATGCGAGAACGTTCAATTTTTCATGCAAAACGATCGTTGACCCGCGACCTGATGAAATTGCTCTGAGATGACCAAAATGGTCCGTTTTGAAAATTTCCATCTTTCAACTAATTTTGACTCTCAGAGATGGATCATCACTTTTGGAGATAAAATGAGCATCTTTATCATCATTTTCATGCTTCTAGGGAGCCAAAACTCAAGATTTGAATCATGGTTGAAAGTGACTTAAAAGGACCAAATGCTCACTTCGAGGGCTTAAAACGTGTTTATTCACTGCGGGAAGAGATATAAAGAAAATTTAGAGTAAATTAATGTTCATGCGAGAACGTTCAATTTTTCATGCAAAACAATCGATGACCCGCGACCTGATGAAATTGCTCTGAGATGACCAAAATGGTCCGTTTTGAGAATTTTCATCTTTCAACTAATTTTGACTCTCAGAGGTGGATCATCACTTTTGGAGATAAAATGAGCATCGGTATCGTCATTTTCATGCTTCTAGGGAGCCAAAACCCAAGATTTGACTCATGGTTGAAAGTGACTTGAAAGGACCAAATGCTCACTTCGAGGGCTTAAAATGTGTGTATTCACTGCGGGAAGAGATATAAACATCATTTAGAGTAAATTAATGTTCATGCGAGAACGTTCAATTTTTCATGCAAAACAATCGATGACCCGCGACCTGATGAAATTGCTCTGAGATTACCAAAATGGTCCGTTTTGAAAATTTTCATCTTTCAACTAATTTTGACTCTCAGAGGTGGATCATCACTTTTGGAGATAAAATGAGCATCGTTATCGTCATTTTCATGCTCCTAGGGAGCCAAAACTCAAGATTTGGCTCATGGTTAAAAGTGACTTAAAATGACCCAAATGCTAACTTCGAGGGCTTAAAACGTGTTTATTCACTGCGGTAAGAGATATAAACAACATTTAGAGTAAATTAATGTTCATGCGAGAACGTTCAATTTTTCATGCAAAACAATCGATGACCCGCGACCTGATGAAATTGCTCTGAGATGACCAAAACGGTCCGTTTTGAAAGTTTTCATCTTTCAACTAATTTTGACTCTCAGAGGTGGATCATCACTTTTGGAGATAAAATGAGCATCGGTATTGTCATTTTCATGCTTCTAGGGAGCCAAAACTCAAGATTTGACTCATGGTTGAAAGTGACTTAAAAGGACCAAATGCTCACTTCGAGGGCTTAAAACGTGTTTATTCATTGCGGGAAGAGATATAAAGAACATTTAGAGTAAATTAATGTTCATGCGAGAACGTTCAATTTTTCAGGCAAAACAATCGATGACCCGCGATCTGATGAAATTGCTCTGAGATGACCAAAATGGTCCGTTTTGAAAGTTTTCATCTTTCAACTAATTTTGACTCTCAGAGGAGGATCATCACTTTTGGAGATAAAATGAGCATCATTATCGTCATTTTCATGCTTCTAGGGAGCCAAAACTCAAGATTTGGCTCATGGTTAAAAGTGACTTAAAAGGACCCAAATGCTCACTTTGAGGGCTTAAAACGTGTTTATTCACTGCGGTAAGAGATATAAAGAACATTTAGAGTAAATTATTGTTCATGCGAGAACGTTCAATTTTTCATGCAAAACGATCGTTGACCCGCGACCTGATGAAATTGCTCTGAGATGACCAAAATGGTCCGTTTTGAAAATTTCCATCTTTCAACTAATTTTGACTCTCAGAGATGGATCATCACTTTTGGAGATAAAATGAGCATCTTTATCATCATTTTCATGCTTCTAGGGAGCCAAAACTCAAGATTTGAATCATGGTTGAAAGTGACTTAAAAGGACCAAATGCTCACTTCGAGGGCTTAAAACGTGTTTATTCACTGCGGGAAGAGATATAAAGAAAATTTAGAGTAAATTAATGTTCATGCGAGAACGTTCAATTTTTCATGCAAAACAATCGATGACCCGCGACCTGATGAAATTGCTCTGAGATGACCAAAATGGTCCGTTTTGAGAATTTTCATCTTTCAACTAATTTTGACTCTCAGAGGTGGATCATCACTTTTGGAGATAAAATGAGCATCGTTATCGTCATTTTCATGCTTCTAGGGAGCCAAAACTCAAGATTTGGCTCATGGTTAAAAGTGACTTAAAAGGACCCAAATGCTCACTTCGAGGGCTTAAAACGTGTTTATTCACTGCAGGAAGAGATATAAACAATATTTAAAGTGAATTCATGTTCATGCGAGAACGTTCAATTTTCCATGCAAAACGATCGATGACCCGCGACCTGATGAAATTGCTCTGAGGTGAACAAAATGGTCCATTTTGAAAATTTTCATCTTTCAACTAATATTGACTCTCAGAGGTGGATCATCACTTTTGGAGATAAAATGAGCATCATTATCGTCATTTTCATGCTTCTAGGGAGCCAAAACTCAATATTTGACTCATGGTTGAAAGTGACTTAAAAGGACCAAATGCTCACTTCGATGGCTTAAAACGTGTTTATTCACTGCGGGAAGAGATATAAAGAACATTTAGAGTAAATTAATGTTCATGCGAGAACGTTCAATTTTTCATGCAAAACAATCGATGACCCGCGATCTGATGAAATTGCTCTGAGATGACCAAAATGGTCCGTTTTGAAAGTTTTCATCTTTCAACTAATTTTGACTCTCAGAGGTGGATCATCACTTTTGGAGATAAAATGAGCATCGTTAACGTCATTTTCATGCTTCTAGGGAGCCAAAATTCAAGATTTGGCTCATAGTTAAAAGTGACTTACAAGGACCCACATGCTCACTTCGATGGCTTAAAACGTGTTTATTCACTGCGGGAGGAGATATAAAGAACATTTAGAGTAAATTATTGTGAATGCGAGAACGTTCAATTTTTCATGCCAAACGATCGACGACCCGCGACCTGATGAAATTGCTCTGAGATGACCAAAATGGTCCGTTTTGAAAATGTTCATCTTTCAAATAATATTGACTCTCAGAGGTGGATTTTCACTTTTGGAGATAAAATGAGCATCTTTATCATCATTTTCATGCTTCTAGGGAGCCAAAACTCAAGATTTGAATCATGGTTGAAAGTGACTTAAAAGGACCAAATGCTCACTTCGAGGGCTTAAAACGTGTTTATTCACTGCGGGAAGAGATATAAAGAAAATTTAGAGTAAATTAATGTTCATGCGAGAACGTTCAATTTTTCATGCAAAACAATCGATGACCCGCGACCTGATGAAATTGCTCTGAGGTGAACAAAATGGTCCATTTTGAAAATGTTCATCTTTCAACTAATATTGACTCTCAGAGGTGGATCTTCACTTTTGGAGATAAAATGAGCATCTTCATAGTAATTTTTATGCTTCTGGGGAGCCAAAACTCAAGATTTGGCTCATGGTTAAAAGTGACTTAAAAGGACCCAAATGCTCACTTCGAGGGCTTAAAACGTGTTTATTCACTGCGGGAAGAGATATAAACAACATTTAGAGTAAATAATGTTCATGCGAGAACATTCAATTTTTCATGCAAAACAATCGATGAACCTGATGAAATTGCTCTGAGATGACCAAAATGGTCCGTTTGGAAAGTTTTCATCTTTCAACTAATTTTGACTCTCAGAGGAAGGATCATCACTTCTGGAGATAAAATGAGCATCGTTATCGTCATTTTCATGCTTCTAGGGAGCCAAAACTCAAGATTTGGCTCATGGTTAAAAGTGACTTAAAAGGACCCAAATGCTCACTTCGATGGCTTAAAACGTGTTTATTCACTGCGGGAAGAGATATAAAGAACATTTAGAGTAAATTATTGTTAATGCGAGAACGTTCAATTTTTCATGCCAAACGATCGATGACCCGCGACCTGATGAAATTGCTCTGAGATGACCAAAATGGTCCATTTTGAAAATGTTCATCTTTCAAATAATATTGACTCTCAGAGGTGGATTTTCACTTTTGGAGATAAAATGAGCATCTTTATCATCATTTTCATGCTTCTAGGGAGCCAAAACTCAAGATTTGAATGATGGTTGAAAGTGACCTAAAAGGACCAACTGCTCACTTCGAGGGCTTAAAACGTGTTTATTCACTGCGGGAAGAGATATAAAGAAAATTTAGAGTAAATTAATGTTCATGCGAGAACGTTCAAGTTTTTCATGCAAAACAATCGATGACCCGCGACCTGATGAAATTGCTCTGAGATGACCAAAATGGTCCGTTTTGAAAGTTTTCATCTTCCAACTAATTTTGACTCTCAGAGGTGGATCATCACTTTTGGAGATAAAATGAGCATCTTCATAGTAATTTTTATGCTTCTGGGGAGCCAAAACTCAAGATTTGGCTCATGGTTAAAAGTGACTTAAAAGGACCCAAATGCTCACTTCGAGGGCTTAAAACGTGTTTATTCACTGCGGGAAGAGATATAAACAACATTTAGAGTAAATTAATGTTCATGCGAGAACATTCAATTTTTCATGCAAAACAATCGATGAACCTGATGAAATTGCTCTGAGATGACCAAAATGGTCCGTTTGGAAAGTTTTCATCTTTCAACTAATTTTGACTCTCAGAGGTGGATCATCACTTTTGGAGATAAAATGAGCATCGTTATCGTCATTTCCATGCTTCTAGGGAGCCAAAACTCAAGATTTGGCTCATGGTTAAAAGTGACTTAAAAGGACCCAAATGCTCACTTCGGTGGCTTAAAACGTGTTTATTCACTGCGGGAAGAGATATAAAGAACATTTAGAGTAAATTATTGTTAATGCGAGAACGTTCAATTTTTCATGCCAAACGATCGATGACCCGCGACCTGATGAAATTGCTCTGAGATGACCAAAATGGTCCATTTTGAAAATGTTCATCTTTCAAATAATATTGACTCTCAGAGGTGAATTTTCACTTTTGGAGATAAAATGAGCATCTTTATCATAATTTTCATGCTTCTAGGGAGCCAAAACTCAAGATTTGAATCATGGTTGAAAGTGACTTAAAAGGACCAAATTCTCACTTCGAGGGCTTAAAACGTGTTTATTCACTGCGGGAAGAGATATAAAGAAAATTTAGAGTAAATTAATGTTCATGCGAGAACGTTCAATTTTTCATGCAAAACAATCGATGACCCGCGACCTGATGAAATTGCTCTGAGATGACCAAAATGGTCCGTTTTGAAAATTTTCATCTTTCAACTAATTTTGACTCTCAGAGGTGGATCATCACTTTTGGAGATAAAATGAGCATCGTTATCGTCATTTTCATGCTTCTAGGAAGCCAAAACTCAAGATTGGGCTCATGGTTAAAAGTGACTTAAAAGGACCCAAATGCTCACTTTGAGGGCTTAAAACGTGTTTATTAACTGCGGGAAGAGATATAAACAACATTTAGAGTAAATTAATGTTCATGCAAGAACGTTCAATTTTTCATGCAAAATAATCGATGACCCGCGACCTGATGAAATTGCTCTGAGGTGAACAAAATGGTCCATTTTGAAAATGTTTATCTTTCAACTAATATTGACTCTCAGAGGTGGATCTTCACTTTTGGAGATAAAATGAGCATCTTCATAGTAATTTTTATGCTTCTGGGGAGCCAAAACTCAAGATTTGGCTCATGGTTAAAAGTGACTTAAAAGGACCCAAATGCTCACTTCGAGGGCTTAAAACGTGTTTATTCACTGCGGGAAGAGATATAAAGAACATTTAGAGTAAATTAATGTTCATGCGAGAACGTTCAATTTTTCATGCAAAACAATCGATGACCCGCGACCTGATGAAATTGCTCTGAGATGACCAAAATGATCCTTTTTGAAAGTTTTCATCTTTCAACTAATTTTGACTCTCAGAGGTGGATCATCACTTTTGGAGATAAAATGACCATTGTTATCGTCATTTTCATGCTTCTAGGGAGCCAAAACTCAAGATTTGGCTCATGGTTAAAAGTGACTTAAAAGGACCCAAATGCTCACTTTGAGGGCTTAAAATGTGTTTATTCACTGCGGGAAGAGATATAAAGAACATTTAGAGTAAATTAATGTTCATGCGAGAACGTTCAATTTTTCATGCAAAACAATCGATGACCCGCGACCTGATGAAATTCCTCTGAGATTACCAATATGGTCCGTTTTGAAAGTTTTCATCTTTCAACTAATTTTGACTCTCAGAGGTGGATCATCACTTTTGGAGATAAAATGAGCATCGTTATCGTCATTTTCATGCTTCTAGGGAGGCAAAACTCAAGATTTGGCTCATGGTTAAAAGTGACTTAAAAGAACCCAAATGCTCACTTCGAGGGCTTAAAACGTGTTTATTCACTGCGGGAAGAGATATAAAGAACATTTAGAGTAAATTATTGTTCATGCGAGAACGTTCAATTTTTCATGCAAAACGATCGATGACCCGCGACCTGATGAAATTGCTCTGAGATGACCAAAATGGTCCGTTTTGAAAATTTCCATCTTTCAACTAATTTTGACTCTCAGAGGTGGATCATCACTTTTGGAGATAAAATGAGCATCGTTATCGTCATTTTCATGCTTCTAGGGAGCCAAAACTCAAGATTGGGCTCATGGTTAAAAGTGACTTAAAAGGACCCAAATGCTCACTTTGAGGGCTTAAAACGTGTTTATTCACTGCGGGAAGAGATATAAACAACATTTAGAGTAAATTAATGTTCATGCGAGAACGTTCAATTTTTCATGCAAAACAATCGATGACCCGCGACCTGATGAAATTGCTCTGAGATGACCAAAATGATCCTTTTTGAAAGTTTTCATCTTTCAACTAATTTTGACTCTCAGGGTGGATCATCCCTTTTGGAGATAAAATGACCATCGTTATCGTCATTTTCATGCTTCTAGGGAGCCAAAACTCAAGATTTGTCTCATGGTTAAAAGTGACTTAAAAGGACCCAAATGCTCACTTTGAGGGCTTAAAATGTGTTTATTCACTGCGGGAAGAGATATAAAGAACATTTAGAGTAAATTAATGTTCATGCAAGAACGTTCAATTTTTCATGCAAAACAATCGATGACCCGCGACCTGATAAAATTGCTCTGAGATGACCAAAATGGTCCGTTTTTGAAAATGTCCATCTTTCAACTAATTTTGACTCTCAGAGGTGGATCATCACTATTGGAGATAAAATGAGCATCTTTATCTTAATTTTCATGCTTCTAGGGAGCCAAAACTCAAGATTGGGCTCATGGTTAAAAGTGACTTAAAAGGACCCAAATGCTCACTTTGAGGGCTTAAAACGTGTTTATTCACTGCGGGAAGAGATATAAAGAACATTTAGAGTAAATTATTGTTTATGCGAGAACGTTCAATTTTTCATGCAAAACGATCGATGACCCGCGACCTGATGAAATTGCTCTGAGGTGAACAAAATGGTCCATTTTGAAAATGTTTATCTTTCAACTAATATTGACTCTCAGAGGTGGATCTTCACTTTTGGAGATAAAATGAGCATCTTCATAGTAATTTTTATGCTTCTGGGGAGCCAAAACTCAAGATTTGTCTCATGGTTAAAAGTGACTTAAAAGGACCCAAATGCTCACTTCGAGGGCTTAAAACGTGTTTATTCACTGCGGGAAGAGATATAAACAACATTTAGAGTAAATTAATGTTCATGCGAGAACGTTCAATTTTTCATGCAAAACAATCGATGACCCGCGACCTGATGAAATTGCTCTGAGATGACCAAAATGATCCTTTTTGAAAGTTTTCATCTTTCAACTAATTTTGACTCTCAGAGGTGGATCATCACTTTTGGAGATAAAATGACCATCGTTATCGTCATTTTCATGCTTCTAGGGAGCCAAAACACAAGATTTGGCTCATGGTTAAAAGTGACTTAAAAGGACCCAAATGCTCACTTTGAGGGCTTAAAATGTGTTTATTCACTGCGGGAAGAGATATAAAGAACATTTAGAGTAAATTAATGTTCATGCGAGAACGTTCAATTTTTCATGCAAAACAATCGATGACCCGCGACCTGATGAAATTGCTCTGAGATTACCAATATGGTCCGTTTTGAAAGTTTTCATCTTTCAACTAATTTTGACTCTCAGAGGTGGATCATCACTTTTGGAGATAAAATGAGCATCGTTATCGTCATTTTCATGCTTCTAGGGAGGCAAAACTCAAGATTTGGCTCATGGTTAAAAGTGACTTAAAAGAACCCAAATGCTCACTTCGAGGGCTTAAAACGTGTTTATTCACTGTGGGAAGAGATATAAAGAACATTTAGAGTAAATTATTGTTCATGCGAGAACGTTCAATTTTTCATGCAAAACAATCGATGACCCGCGACCTGATGAAATTGCTCTGAGGTGAACAAAATGGTCCATTTTGAAAATGTTTATCTTTCAACTAATATTGACTCTCAGAGGTGGATCTTCACTTTTGGAGATAAAATGAGCATCTTCATAGTAATTTTTATGCTTCTGGGGAGCCAAAACTCAAGATTTGTCTCATGGTTAAAAGTGACTTAAAAGGACCCAAATGCTCACTTCGAGGGCTTAAAACGTGTTTATTCACTGCGGGAAGAGATATAAACAACATTTAGAGTAAATTAATGTTCATGCGAGAACGTTCAATTTTTCATGCAAAACAATCGATGACCCGCGACCTGATGAAATTGCTCTGAGATGACCAAAATGATCCTTTTTGAAAATTTCCATCTTTCAACTAATTTTGACTCTCAGAGGTGGATCATCACTATTGGAGATAAAATGAGCATCTTTATCTTAATTTTCATGCTTCTAGGGAGCCAAAACTCAAGATTGGGCTCATGGTTAAAAGTGACTTAAAAGGACCCAAATGCTCACTTTGAGGGCTTAAAACGTGTTTATTCACTGCGGGAAGAGATATAAAGAACATTTAGAGTAAATTAATGTTCATGCGAGAACGTTCAATTTTTCATGCAAAACAATCGATGACCCGCGACCTGATGAAATTCCTCTGAGATTACCAATATGGTCCGTTTTGAAAGTTTTCATCTTTCAACTAATTTTGACTCTCAGAGGTGGATCATCACTTTTGGAGATAAAATGAGCATCGTTATCGTCATTTTCATGCTTCTAGGGAGGCAAAACTCAAGATTTGGCTCATGGTTAAAAGTGACTTAAAAGAACCCAAATGCTCACTTCGAGGGCTTAAAACGTGTTTATTCACTGCGGGAAGAGATATAAAGAACATTTAGAGTAAATTATTGTTCATGCGAGAACGTTCAATTTTTCATGCAAAACGATCGATGACCCGCGACCTGATGAAATTGCTCTGAGATGACCAAAATGGTCCGTTTTGAAAATTTCCATCTTTCAACTAATTTTGACTCTCAGAGGTGGATCATCACTTTTGGAGATAAAATGAGCATCGTTATCGTCATTTTCATGCTTCTAGGGAGCCAAAACTCAAGATTGGGCTCATGGTTAAAAGTGACTTAAAAGGACCCAAATGCTCACTTTGAGGGCTTAAAACGTGTTTATTCACTGCGGGAAGAGATATAAACAACATTTAGAGTAAATTAATGTTCATGCGAGAACGTTCAATTTTTCATGCAAAACAATCGATGACCCGCGACCTGATGAAATTGCTCTGAGATGACCAAAATGATCCTTTTTGAAAGTTTTCATCTTTCAACTAATTTTGACTCTCAGGGTGGATCATCCCTTTTGGAGATAAAATGACCATCGTTATCGTCATTTTCATGCTTCTAGGAAGCCAAAACTCAAGATTTGGCTCATGGTTAAAAGTGACTTAAAAGGACCCAAATGCTCACTTCGAGGGCCTAAAATGTGTTTATTCACTGCGGGAAGAGATATAAACATCATTTAGAGTAAATTAATGTTCATGCGAGAACGTTCAATTTTTCATGCAAAACAATCGATGACCCGCGACCTGATGAAATTGCTCTGAGATGACCAAAATGGTCCGTTTTGAAAGTTTTCATCTTTCAACTAATTTTGACTCTCAGAGGTGGATCATCACTTTTGGAGATAAAATGATCATCGTTATCGTCATTTTCATGCTTCTAGGGAGCCAAAACTCAAGATTTGGCTCATGGTTAAAAGTGACTTAAAAGGACCCAAATGCTCACTTCTAGGCCTTAAAACGTGTTTATTCACTGCGGGAAGAGATATAAGGAACATTTGGAGTAAATTAATGTTCATGCTAGAACGTTCAATTTTTCATGCAAAACAATCGATGACCCGCGACCTGATGAAATTGCTCTGAGATGACCAAAATGGTCCGTTTTGAAAGTTTTCATCTTTCAACTAATTTTGACTCTCAGAGGTGGATCATCACTTTTGGAGATAAAATGAGCATCGTTATCGTCATTTTCATGCTTCTAGGGAGCCAAAACTCAAGATTTGGCTCATGGTTAAAAGTGACTTAAAAGGACCCAAAGGCTCACTTCGATGGCTTAAAACGTGTTTATTCACTGTGGGAAGAGATATAAAGAACATTTAGAGTAAATTATTGTTAATGCGAGAACGTTCAATTTTTCATGCCAAACGATCGATGACCCGCGACCTGATGAAATTGCTCTGAGATGACCAAAATGGTCCATTTTGAAAATGTTCATCTTTCAAATAATATTGACTCTCAGAGGTGAATTTTCACTTTTGGAGATAAAATGAGCATCTTTATCATCATTTTCATGCTTCTAGGGAGCCAAAACTCAAGATTTGAATCATGGTTGAAAGTGACTTAAAAGGACCAAATGCTCACTTCGAGGGCTTAAAACGTGTTTATTCACTGCGGGAAGAGATATAAACAACATTTAGAGTAAATTAATGTTCATGCGAGAACGTTCAATTTTTCATGCAAAACAATCGATGACCCGCGACCCGATGAAATTGCTCTAAGATTACCAAAATGGTCCGTTTTGAAAGTTTTCATCTTTCAACTAATTTTGACTCTCAGAGGTGGATCATCACTTTTGGAGATAAAATGAGCATCGTTATCGTCATTTTCATGCTTCTAGGGAGGCAAAACTCAAGATTTGGCTCATGGTTAAAAGTGACTTAAAAGAACCCAAATGCTCACTTCGAGGGCTTAAAACGTGTTTATTCACTGCGGGAGAGATATAAAGAACACTAAGAGTAAATTATTGTTCATGCGAGAACGTTCAATTTTTCATGCAAAACGATCGATGACCCGCGTCCTGATGAAATTGCTCTGAGATGACCAAAATAGTCCGTTTTGAAAATTTTCATCTTTCAACTAATTTTGACTCTCAGAGGTGGATCATCACTTTTGGAGATAAAATGAGCATCGTTATCGTCATTTTCATACTTCTAGGGAGCCAAAACTCAAGATTTGGCTAATGGTTAAATGTGACTTAAAATGACCCAAATGCTCACTTCGAGGGCTTAAAACGTGTTTATTCACTGCGGTAAGAGATATAAACAACATTTAGAGTAAATTAATGTTCATGCGAGAACGTTAAATTTTTCATGCAAAACAATCGATGACCCGCGACCTGATGAAATTGCTCTGAGATGACCAAAATAGTCCGTTTTGAAAATTTTCATCTTTCAACTAATTTTGACTCTCAGAGGTGGATCATCACTTTTGGAGATAAAATGAGCATCGTTATCGTCATTTTCATACTTCTAGGAAGCCAAAACTCAAGATTTGGCTCATGGTTAAAAGTGACTTAAAATGACCCAAATGCTCACTTCGAGGGCTTAAAACGTGTTTATTCACTGCGGTAAGAGATATAAACAACATTTAGAGTAAATTAATGTTCATGCGAGAACGTTCAATTTTTCATGCAAAACAATCGATGACCCGCGACCTGATGAAATTGCTCTGAGATGACCAAAATGGTCCGTTTTGAAAGTTTTCATCTTTCAACTAATTTTGACTCTCAGAGGTGGATCATCACTTTTGGAGATAAAATGAGCATCGGTATCGTCATTTTCATGCTTCTATGGAGCCAAAACCCAAGATTTGACTCATGGTTGAAAGTGACTTGAAAGGACCAAATGCTCACTTCGAGGGCTTAAAATGTGTGTATTCACTGCGGGAAGAGATATAAACATCATTTAGAGTAAATTAATGTTCATGCGAGAACGTTCAATTTTTCATGCAAAACAATCGATGACCCGCGACCTGATGAAATTGCTCTGAGATGACCAAAACGGTCCGTTTTGAAAGTTTTCATCTTTCAACTAATTTTGACTCTCAGAGGTGGATCATCACTTTTGGAGATAAAATGAGCATCGGTATTGTCATTTTCATGCTTCTAGGGAGCCAAAACTCAAGATTTGACTCATGGTTGAAAGTGACTTAAAAGGACCAAATGCTCACTTCGAGGGCTTAAAACGTGTTTATTCACTGCGGGAAGAGATATAAAGAACATTTAGAGTAAATTAATGTTCATGCGAGAACGTTCAATTTTTCAGGCAAAACAATCGATGACCCGCGATCTGATGAAATTGCTCTGAGATGACCAAAATGGTCCGTTTTGAAAGTTTTCATCTTTCAACTAATTTTGACTCTCAGAGGAGGATCATCACTTTTGGAGATAAAATGAGCATCATTATCGTCATTTTCATGCTTCTAAGGAGCCAAAACTCAAGATTTGGCTCATGGTTAAAAGTGACTTAAAAGGACCCAAATGCTCACTTTGAGGGCTTAAAACGTGTTTATTCACTGCGGTAAGAGATATAAAGAACATTTAGAGTAAATTATTGTTCATGCGAGAACGTTCAATTTTTCATGCAAAACGATCGTTGACCCGCGACCTGATGAAATTGCTCTGAGATGACCAAAATGGTCCGTTTTGAAAATTTCCATCTTTCAACTAATTTTGACTCTCAGAGATGGATCATCACTTTTGGAGATAAAATGAGCATCTTTATCATCATTTTCATGCTTCTAGGGAGCCAAAACTCAAGATTTGAATCATGGTTGAAAGTGACTTAAAAGGACCAAATGCTCACTTCGAGGGCTTAAAACGTGTTTATTCACTGCGGGAAGAGATATAAAGAAAATTTAGAGTAAATTAATGTTCATGCGAGAACGTTCAATTTTTCATGCAAAACAATCGATGACCCGCGACCTGATGAAATTGCTCTGAGATGACCAAAATGGTCCGTTTTGAGAATTTTCATCTTTCAACTAATTTTGACTCTCAGGGGTGGATCATCACTTTTGGAGATAAAATGAGCATCGTTATCGTCATTTTCATGCTTCTAGGGAGCCAAAACTCAAGATTTGGCTCATGGTTAAAAGTGACTTAAAAGGACCCAAATGCTCACTTCGAGGGCTTAAAACGTGTTTATTCACTGCAGGAAGAGATATAAACAATATTTAAAGTGAATTCATGTTCATGCGAGAACGTTCAATTTTCCATGCAAAACGATCGATGACCCGCTACCTGATGAAATTGCTCTGAGGTGAACAAAATGGTCCATTTTGAAAATGTTCATCTTTCAACTAATATTGACTCTCAGAGGTGGATCATCACTTTTGGAGATAAAATGAGCATCATTATCGTCATTTTCATGCTTCTAGGGAGCCAAAACTCAATATTTGACTCATGGTTGAAAGTGACTTAAAAGGACCAAATGCTCACTTCGATGGCTTAAAACGTGTTTATTCACTGCGGGAAGAGATATAAAGAACATTTAGAGTAAATTAATGTTCATGCGAGAACGTTCAATTTTTCATGCAAAACAATCGATGACCCGCGATCTGATGAAATTGCTCTGAGATGACCAAAATGGTCCGTTTTGAAAGTTTTCATCTTTCAACTAATTTTGACTCTCAGAGGTGGATCATCACTTTTGGAGATAAAATGAGCATCGTTAACGTCATTTTCATGCTTCTAGGGAGCCAAAATTCAAGATTTGGCTCATAGTTAAAAGTGACTTACAAGGACCCACATGCTCACTTCGATGGCTTAAAACGTGTTTATTCACTGCGGGAGGAGATATAAAGAACATTTAGAGTAAATTATTGTGAATGCGAGAACGTTCAATTTTTCATGCCAAACGATCGATGACCCGCGACCTGATGAAATTGCTCTGAGATGACCAAAATGGTCCGTTTTGAAAATGTTCATCTTTCAAATAATATTGACTCTCAGAGATGGATTTTCACTTTTGGAGATAAAATGAGCATCTTTATCATCATTTTCATGCTTCTAGGGAGCCAAAACTCAAGATTTGAATCATGGTTGAAAGTGACTTAAAAGGACCAAATGCTCACTTCGAGGGCTTAAAACGTGTTTATTCACTGCGGGAAGAGATATAAAGAAAATTTAGAGTAAATTAATGTTCATGCGAGAACGTTCAATTTTTCATGCAAAACAATCGATGACCCGCGACCTGATGAAATTGCTCTGAGGTGAACAAAATGGTGCATTTTGAAAATGTTCATCTTTCAACTAATATTGACTCTCAGAGGTGGATCTTCACTTTTGGAGATAAAATGAGCATCTTCATAGTAATTTTTATGCTTCTGGGGAGCCAAAACTCAAGATTTGGCTCATGGTTAAAAGTGACTTAAAAGGACACAAATGCTCACTTCGAGGGCTTAAAACGTGTTTATTCACTGCGGGAAGAGATATAAACAACATTTAGAGTAAATTAATGTTCATGCGAGAACGTTCAATATTTCATGCAAAACAATCGATGACCCGCGACCTGATGAAATTGCTCTGAGATGACCAAAATGGTCCGTTTTGAAAGTTTTCATCTTTCAACTAATTTTGACTCTCAGAGGAAGGATCATCACTTCTGGAGATTAAAAGAGCATCGTTATCGTCATTTTCATGCTTCTAGGGAGCCAAAACTCAAGATTTGGCTCATGGTTAAAAGTGACTTAAAAGGACCCAAATGCTCACTTCGAGGCCTTAAAACGTGTTTATTCACTGCGGGAAGAGATATAAAGAACATTTAGAGTAAATTAATGTTCATGCGAGAACGTTCAATTTTTCATGCAAAACAATCGATGAACACGCGCGACCTGATGAAATTGCTCTGAGATGACCAAAATGGTCAGTTTGGAAAGTTTTCATCTTTCAACTGATTTTGACTCTCAGAGGTGGATCCTCACTTTTGGAGATAAAATGAGCATCGTTATCGTCATTTTCATGCTTCTAGGGAGCCAAAACTCAAGATTTGGCTCATGGTTAAAAGTGACTTAAAAGGACCCAAATGCTCACTTCGATGGCTTAAAACGTGTTTATTCACTGCGGGAAGAGATATAAAGAACATTTAGAGTAAATTATTGTTAATGCGAGAACGTTCAATTTTTCATGCCAAACGATCGATGACCCGCGACCTGATGAAATTGCTCTGAGATGACCAAAATGGTCCGTTTTGAAAATGTTCATCTTTCAAATAATATTGACTCTCAGAGGTGGATTTTCACTTTTGGAGATAAAATGAGCATCTTTATCATCATTTTCATGCTTCTAGGGAGCCAAAACTCAAGATTTGAATCATGGTTGAAAGTGACTTAAAAGGACCAACTGCTCACTTCGAGGGCTTAAAACGTGTTTATTCACTGCGGGAAGAGATATAAAGAAAATTTAGAGTAAATTAATGTTCATGCGAGAACGTTCAATTTTTCATGCAAAACAATCGATGACCCGCGACCTGATGAAATTGCTCTGAGATGACCAAAATGGTCCGTTTTGAAAGTTTTCATCTTCCAACTAATTTTGACTCTCAGAGGTGGATCATCACTTTTGGAGATAAAATGAGCATCTTTATCGTCATTTTCATGCTTCTAGGGAGCCAAAACTCAAGATTTGGCTCATGGGTAAAAGTGACTTAAAAGGACCCAAATGCTCACTTCGAGGGCTTAAAACGTGTTTATTCACTGCGGGAAGAGATATAAACAACATTTAGAGTAAATTAATGTTCATGCGAGAACGTTCAATTTTTCATGCAAAACAATCGATGACCCGCGACCTGATGAAATTGCTCTGAGATGACCAAAATGGTCCGTTTTGAAAGTTTTCATCTTTCAACTAATTTTGACTCTCAGAGGTGGATCATCACTTTTGGAGATAAAATGAGCATCGTTATCGTCATTTTCATGCTTCTAGGGAGCCAAAACTTAAAAGGACCCAAATGCTCACTTCGATGGCTTAAAACGTGTTTATTCACTGCGGGAAGAGATATAAAGAACATTTAGAGTAAATTATTGTTAATGCGAGAACGTTCAATTTTTCATGCCAAACGATCGATGACCCGCGACCTGATGAAATTGCTCTGAGATGACCAAAATGGTCCATTTTGAAAATGTTCATCTTTCAAATAATATTGACTCTCAGAGGTGAATTTTCACTTTTGGAGATAAAATGAGCATCTTTATCATAATTTTCATGCTTCTAGGGAGCCAAAACTCAAGATTTGAATCATGGTTGAAAGTGACTTAAAAGGACCAAATTCTCACTTCGAGGGCTTAAAACGTGTTTATTCACTGCGGGAAGAGATATAAAGAAAATTTAGAGTAAATTAATGTTCATGCGAGAACGTTCAATTTTTCATGCAAAACAATCGATGACCCGCGACCTGATGAAATTGCTCTGAGATGACCAAAATGGTCCGTTTTGAAAATTTTCATCTTTCAACTAATTTTGACTCTCAGAGGTGGATCATCACTTTTAGAGATAAAATGAGCATCGTTATCGTCATTTTCATGCTTCTAGGAAGCCAAAACTCAAGATTGGGCTCATGGTTAAAAGTGACTTAAAAGGACCCAAATGCTCACTTTGAGGGCTTAAAACGTGTTTATTAACTGCGGGAAGAGATATAAACAACATTTAGAGTAAATTAATGTTCATGCAAGAACGTTCAATTTTTCATGCAAAACAATCGATGACCCGCGATCTGATGAAATTGCTCTGAGATGACCAAAATGGTCCGTTTTGAAAGTTTTCATCTTTCAACTAATTTTGACTCTCAGAGGTGGATCATCACTTTTGGAGATAAAATGAGCATCGTTAACGTCATTTTCATGCTTCTAGGGAGCCAAAATTCAAGATTTGGCTCATAGTTAAAAGTGACTTACAAGGACCCACATGCTCACTTCGATGGCTTAAAACGTGTTTATTCACTGCGGGAGGAGATATAAAGAACATTTAGAGTAAATTATTGTGAATGCGAGAACGTTCAATTTTTCATGCCAAACGATCGATGACCCGCGACCTGATGAAATTGCTCTGAGATGACCAAAATGGTCCATTTTGAAAATGTTCATCTTTCAAATAATATTGACTCTCAGAGGTGGATTTTCACTTTTGGAGATAAAATGAGCATCTTTATCATCATTTTCATGCTTCTAGGGAGCCAAAACTCAAGATTTGAATCATGGTTGAAAGTGACTTAAAAGGACCAAATGCTCACTTCGAGGGCTTAAAACGTGTTTATTCACTGCGGGAAGAGATATAAAGAAAATTTAGAGTAAATTAATGTTCATGCGAGAACGTTCAATTTTTCATGCAAAACAATCGATGACCCGCGACCTGATGAAATTGCTCTGAGGTGAACAAAATGGTCCATTTTGAAAATGTTCATCTTTCAACTAATATTGACTCTCAGAGGTGGATCTTCACTTTTGGAGATAAAATGAGCATCTTCATAGTAATTTTTATGCTTCTGGGGAGCCAAAACTCAAGATTTGTCTCATGGTTAAAAGTGACTTAAAAGGACACAAAGGCTCACTTCGAGGGCTTAAAACGTGTTTATTCACTGCGGGAAGAGATAGAAACAACATTTAGAGTAAATTAATGTTCATGCGAGAACGTTCAATATTTCATGCAAAACAATCGATGACCCGCGACCTGATGAAATTGCTCTGAGATGACCAAAATGGTCCGTTTTGAAAGTTTTCATCTTTCAACTAATTTTGACTCTCAGAGGAAGGATCATCACTTCTGGAGATAAAATGAGCATCGTTATCGTCATTTTCATGCTTCTAGGGAGCCAAAACTCAAGATTTGGCTCATGGTTAAAAGTGACTTAAAAGGACCCAAATGCTCACTTCGAGGCCTTAAAACGTGTTTATTCACTGCGGGAAGAGATATAAAGAACATTTAGAGTAAATTAATGTTCATGCGAGAACGTTCAATTTTTCATGCAAAACAATCGATGAACACGCGCGACCTGATGAAATTGCTCTGAGATGACCAAAATGGTCAGTTTGGAAAGTTTTCATCTTTCAACTAATTTTGACTCTCAGAGGTGGATCATCACTTTTGGAGATAAAATGAGCATCGTTATCGTCATTTTCATGCTTCTAGGGAGCCAAAACTCAAGATTTGGCTCATGGTTAAAAGTGACTTAAAAGGACCCAAATGCTCACTTTGAGGGCTTAAAACGTGTTTATTCACTGCGGGAAGAGATATAAAGAACATTTAGAGTAAATTATTGTTCATGCGAGAACGTTCAATTTTTCATGCAAAACGATCGATGACCCGCGACCTGATGAAATTGCTCTGAGATGACCAAAATGGTCCGTTTTGAAAATTTCCATCTTTCAACTAATTTTGACTCTCAGAGGTGGATCATCACTATTGGAGATAAAATGAGCATCTTTATCTTAATTTTCATGCTTCTAGGGAGCCAAAACTCAAGATTGGGCTCATGGTTAAAAGTGACTTAAAAGGACCCAAATGCTCACTTTGAGGGCTTAAAACGTGTTTATTCACTGCGGGAAGAGATATAAAGAACATTTAGAGTAAATTAATGTTCATGCAAGAACGTTCAATTTTTCATGCAAAACAATCGATGACCCGCGACCTGATGAAATTGCTCTGAGATTACCAAAATGGTCCGTTTTGAAAGTTTTCATCTTTCAACTAATTTTGACTCTCAGAGGTGGATCATCACTTTTGGAGATAAAATGATCATCGTTATCGTCATTTTCATGCTTCTAGGGAGCCAAAACTCAAGATTTGGCTCATGGTTAAAAGTGACTTAAAAGGACCCAAATGCTCACTTCGAGGCCTTAAAACGTGTTTATTCACTGCGGGAAGAGATATAAGGAACATTTAGAGTAAATTAATGTTCATGCGAGAACGTTCAATTTTTCATGCAAAACAATCGATGACCCGCGACCTGATGAAATTGCTCTGAGATGACCAAAATGGTCCGTTTTGAAAGTTTTCATCTTTCAACTAATTTTGACTCTCAGAGGTGGATCATCACTTTTGGAGATAAAATGAGCATCGTTATCGTCATTTTCATGCTTCTAGGGAGCCAAAACTCAAGATTTGGCTCATGGTTAAAAGTGACTTAAAAGGACCCAAAGGCTCACTTCGATGGCTTAAAACGTGTTTATTCACTGTGGGAAGAGATATAAAGAACATTTAGAGTAAATTATTGTTAATGCGAGAACGTTCAATTTTTCATGCCAAACGATCGATGACCCGCGACCTGATGAAATTGCTCTGAGATGACCAAAATGGTCCATTTTGAAAATGTTCATCTTTCAAATAATATTGACTCTCAGAGGTGAATTTTCACTTTTGGAGATAAAATGAGCATCTTTATCATCATTTTCATGCTTCTAGGGAGCCAAAACTCAAGATTTGAATCATGGTTGAAAGTGACTTAAAAGGACCAAATGCTCACTTCGAGGGCTTAAAACGTGTTTATTCACTGCGGGAAGAGATATAAACAACATTTAGAGTAAATTAATGTTCATGCGAGAACGTTCCATTTTTCATGCAAAACAATCGATGACCCGCGACCCGATGAAATTGCTCTAAGATTACCAAAATGGTCCGTTTTGAAAGTTTTCATCTTTCAACTAATTTTGACTCTCAGAGGTGGATCATCACTTTTGGAGATAAAATGAGCATCGTTATCGTCATTTTCATGCTTCTAGGGAGGCAAAACTCAAGATTTGGCTCATGGTTAAAAGTGACTTAAAAGAACCCAAATGTTCACTTCGAGGGCTTAAAACGTGTTTATTCACTGCGGGAAGAGATATAAAGAACATTAAGAGTAAATTATTGTTCATGCGAGAAGGTTCAATTTTTCATGCAAAACGATCGATGACCCGCGACCTGATGAAATTGCTCTGAGATGACCAAAATGGTCCGTTTTGAACATTTCCATCTTTCAACTAATTTTGACTCTCAGAGGTGGATCATCACTTTTGGAGATAAAATGAGCAGCGTTATCGTCATTTTCATGCTTCTATGGAGCCAAAACTCAAGATTTGGCTCATTGTTAAAAGTGACTTAAAAGGACCCAAATGCTCACTTCGAGGGCCTAAAATGTGTTTATTCACTGCGGGAAGAGATATAAACATCATTTAGAGTAAATTAATGTTCATGCGAGAACGTTCAATTTTTCATGCAAAACAATCGATGACCCGCGACCTGAAGAAATTGCTCTGAGATGACCAAAATGGTCAGTTTTGAAAGTTTTCATCTTTCAACTAATTTTGACTCTCAGAGGTGGATCATCACTTTTGGAATTAAAATGAGCATCGTTATCGTCATTTTCATGCTTCTAGGGAGCCAAAACTCAAGATTTGGCTCATGGTTGAAAGTGACTTAAAAGGACCAAATGCTCACTTCGATGGCTTAAAACGTGTTTATTCACTGCGGGAAGAGATATAAAGAACATGTAGAGTAAATTAATGTTCATGCGAGAACGTTCAATTTTTCATGCAAAACAATCGATGACCCGCGATCTGATGAAATTGCTCTGAGATGACCAAAATGGTCCGTTTTGAAAGTTTTCATCTTTCAACTAATTTTGACTCTCAGAGGTGGATCATCACTTTTGGAGATAAAATGAGCATCGTTATCGTCATTTTCATGCTTCTAGGGAGCCAAAACTCAAGATTTGGCTCATGGTTAAAAGTGACTTAAAAGGACCCAAATGCTCACTTTGAGGGCTTAAAACGTGTTTATTCACTGCGGTAAGAGATATAAACATTATTTAGAGTAAATTAATGTTCATGCGAGAACGTTCAATTTTTCATGCAAAACAATCGATGACCCGCGACCTGATGAAATTGCTCTGAGGTGAACAAAATGGTCCATTTTGAAAATGTTCATCTTTCAACTAATATTGACTCTCAGAGGTGGATCTTCACTTTTGGAGATAAAATGAGCATCTTCATAGTAATTTTTATGCTTCTGGGGAGCCAAAACTCAAGATTTGGCTCATGGTTAAAAGTGACTTAAAAGGACCCAAATGCTCACTTCGATGGCTTAAAACGTGTTTATTCACTGCGGGAAGAGATATAAAGAACATTTAGAGTAAATTAATGTTCATGCGAGAACGTTCAATTTTTCATGCAAAACAATCGATGACCCGCGATCTGATGAAATTGCTCTGAGATGACCAAAATGGTCCGTTTTGAAAGTTTTCATCTTTCAACTAATTTTGACTCTCAGAGGTGGATCATCACTTTTGGAGATAAAATGAGCATCATTATCGTCATTTTCATGCTTCTAGGGAGCCAAAACTCAAGATTTGACTCATGGTTGAAAGTGACTTAAAAGGACCAAATGCTCACTTTGATGGCTTAAAACGTGTTTATTGACTGCGGGAAGAGATATAAAGAACATTTAGAGTAAATTAATGTTCATGCGAGAACGTTCAATTTTTCATGCAAAACAATCGATGACCCGCGATCTGATGAAATTGCTCTGAGATGACCAAAATGGTCCGTTTTGAAAGTTTTCATCTTTTGAACTAATTTTGACTCTCAGAGGTAGATCATCACTTTTGGAGATAAAATGAGCATCGTTAACGTCATTTTCATGCTTCTAGGGAGCCAAAACTCAAGATTTGGTTCATAGTTAAAAGTGACTTACAAGGACCCACATGCTCACTTCGATGGCTTAAAACGTGTTTATTCACTGCGGGAGGAGATATAAAGAACATTTAGAGTAAATTATTGTGAATGCGAGAACGTTCAATTTTTCATGCCAAACGATCGATGACCCGCGACCTGATGAAATTGCTCTGAGATGACCAAAATGGTCCGTTTTGAAAATGTTCATCTTTCAAATAATATTGACTCTCAGAGGTGGATTTTCACTTTTGGAGATAAAATGAGCATCTTTATCATCATTTTCATGCTTCTAGGGAGCCAAAACTCAAGATTTGAATCATGGTTGAAAGTGACTTAAAAGGACCAAATGCTCACTTCGAGGGCTTAAAACGTGTTTATTCACTGCGGGAAGAGATATAAAGAAAATTTAGAGTAAATTAATGTTCATGCGAGAACGTTCAATATTTCATGCAAAACAATCGATGACCCGCGACCTGATGAAATTGCTCTGAGATGACCAAAATGGTCCGTTTTGAAAGTTTTCATCTTTCAACTAATTTTGACTCTCAGAGGAAGGATCATCACTTCTGGAGATAAAATGAGCATCGTTATCGTCATTTTCATGCTTCTAGGGAGCCAAAACTCAAGATTTGGCTCATGGTTAAAAGTGACTTAAAAGGACCCAAATGCTCACTTCGAGGCCTTAAAACGTGTTTATTCACTGCGGGAAGAGATATAAAGAACATTTAGAGTAAATTAATGTTAATGTGAGAACGTTCAATTTTTCATGCAAAACAATCGATGACCCGCGACCTGATGAAATTGCTCTGAGATGACCAAAATGGTCAGTTTTGAAAGTTTTCATCTTTCAACTAATTTTGACTCTCAGAGGTGGATCATCACTTTTGGAGATAAAATGAGCATCATTATCGTCATTTTCATGCTTCTAGGGAGCCAAAACTCAAGATTTGGCTCATGGTTAAAAGTGACTTAAAAGGACCCAAATGCTCACTTCGATGGCTTAAAACGTGTTTATTCACTGCGGGAAGAGATATAAACAACATTTAGAGTAAATTAATGTTCATGCGAGAACGTTCAATTTTTCATGCAAAACAATCGATGACCCGCGACCCGATGAAATTGCTCTAAGATTACCAAAATGGTCCGTTTTGAAAGTTTTCATCTTTCAACTAATTTTGACTCTCAGAGGTGGATCATCACTTTTGGAGATAAAATGAGCATCGTTATCGTCATTTTCATGCTTCTAGGGAGGCAAAACTCAAGATTTGGCTCATGGTTAAAAGTGACTTAAAAGAACCCAAATGCTCACTTCGAGGGCTTAAAACGTGTTTATTCACTGCGGGAAGAGATATAAAGAACATTAAGAGTAAATTATTGTTCATGCGAGAACGTTCAATTTTTCATGCAAAACGATCGATGACCCGCGACCTGATGAAATTGCTCTGAGATGACCAAAATGGTCCGTTTTGAACATTTCCATCTTTCAACTAATTTTGACTCTCAGAGGTGGATCATCACTATTGGAGATAAAATGAGCATCTTTATCTTAATTTTCATGCTTCTAGGGAGCCAAAACTCAAGATTGGGCTCATTGTTAAAAGTGACTTAAAAGAACCCAAATGCTCACTTCGATGGCTTAAAACGTGTTTATTCACTGCGGGAAGAGATATAAAGAACATTTAGAGTAAATTATTGTTAATGCGAGAACGTTCAATTTTTCATGCCAAACGATCGATGACCCGCGTCCTGATGAAATTGCTCTGAGATGACCAAAATAGTCCGTTTTGAAAATTTTTATCTTTCAACTAATTTTGACTCTCAGAGGTGGATCATCACTTTTGGAGATAAAATGAGCAGCGTTATCGTCATTTTCATGCTTCTAGGGAGCCAAAACTCAAGATTTGGCTCATTGTTAAAAGTGACTTAAAAGGACCCAAATGCTCACTTGGAGGGCCTAAAATGTGTTTATTCACTGCGGGAAGAGATATAAACATCATTTAGAGTAAATTAATGTTCATGCGAGAACGTTCAATTTTTCATGCAAAACAATCGATGACCCGCGACCTGATGAAATTGCTCTGAGATGACCAAAATGGTCAGTTTTGAAAGTTTTCATCTTTCAACTAATTTTGACTCTCAGAGGTGGATCATCACTTTTGGAATTAAAATGAGCATCGTTATCGTCATTTTCATGCTTCTAGGGAGCCAAAACTCAAGATTTGGCTCATGGTTAAAAGTGACTTAAAAGGACCCAAATGCTCACTTTGAGGGCTTAAAACGTGTTTATTCACTGCGGTAAGAGATATAAAGAACATGTAGAGTAAATTATTGTTCATGCGAGAACGTTCAATTTTTCATGCAAAACGATCGATGACCCGCGACCTGATGAAATTGCTCTGAGATGACCAAAATGGTCCGTTTTGAGAATTTTCATTTTTCAACTAATTTTGACTCTCAGGGGTGGATCATCACTTTTGGAGATGAAATGAGCATCGTTATCGTCATTTTCATGCTTCTAGGGAGCCAAAACTCAAGATTTGGCTCATGGTTAAAAGTGACTTAAAAGGACCCAAATGCTCACTTCGAGGGCTTAAAACGTGTTTATTCACTGCGGTAAGAGATATAAACATTATTTAGAGTAAATTAATGTTCATGCGAGAACGTTCAATTTTTCATGCAAAACAATCGATGACCCGCGACCTGATGAAATTGCTCTGAGGTGAACAAAATGGTCCATTTTGAAAATGTTTATCTTTCAACTAATATTGACTCTCAGAGGTGGATCTTCACTTTTGGAGATAAAATGAGCATCTTCATAGTAATTTTTATGCTTCTGGGGAGCCAAAACTCAAGATTTGTCTCATGGTTAAAAGTGACTTAAAAGGACCCAAATGCTCATTTCGAGGGCTTAAAACGTGTTTATTCACTGCGGGAAGAGATATAAACAACATTTAGAGTAAATTAATGTTCATGCGAGAACGTTCAATTTTTCATGCAAAACAATCGATGACCCGCGACCTGATGAAATTGCTCTGAGATGACCAAAATGATCCTTTTTGAAAGTTTTCATCTTTCAACTAATTTTGACTCTCAGAGGTGGATCATCACTTTTGGAGATAAAATGACCATCGTTATCGTCATTTTCATGCTTCTAGGGAGCCAAAACTCAAGATTTGGCTCATGGTTAAAAGTGACTTAAAAGGACCCAAATGCTCACTTTGAGGGCTTAAAATGTGTTTATTCACTGCGGGAAGAGATATAAAGAACATTTAGAGTAAATTAATGTTCATGCGAGAACGTTCAATTTTTCATGCAAAACAATCGATGCCCCGCGACATGATGAAATTGCTCTGAGATTACCAATATGGTCCGTTTTGAAAGTTTTCATCTTTCAACTAATTTTGACTCTCAGAGGTGGATCATCACTTTTGGAGATAAAATGAGCATCGTTATCGTCATTTTCATGCTTCTAGGGAGGCAAAACTCAAGATTTGGCTCATGGTTAAAAGTGACTTAAAAGAACCCAAATGCTCACTTCGAGGGCTTAAAACGTGTTTATTCACTGCAGGAAGAGATATAAAGAACATTTAGAGTAAATTATTGTTCATGCGAGAACGTTCAATTTTTCATGCAAAACGATCGATGACCCGCGACCTGATGAAATTGCTCTGAGATGACCAAAATGGTCCGTTTTGAAAATTTCCATCTTTCAACTAATTTTGACTCTCAGAGGTGGATCATCACTATTGGAGATAAAATGAGCATCTTTATCTTAATTTTCATGCTTCTAGGGAGCCAAAACTCAAGATTGGGCTCATGGTTAAAAGTGACTTAAAAGGACCCAAATGCTCACTTTGAGGGCTTAAAACGTGTTTATTCACTGCGGGAAGAGATATAAAGAACATTTAGAGTAAATTAATGTTCATGCAAGAACGTTCATTTTTTCATGCAAAACAATCGATGACCCGCGACCTGATGAAATTGCTCTGAGATGACCAAAATGGTCCGTTTTGAAAGTTTTCATCTTTCAACTAATTTTGACTCTCAGAGGTGGATCATCACTTTTGGAGATAAAATGATCATCGTTATCGTCATTTTCATGCTTCTAGGGAGCCAAAACTCAAGATTTGGCTCATGGTTAAAAGTGACTTAAAAGGACCCAAATGCTCACTTCGAGGCCTTAAAACGTGTTTATTCACTGCGGGAAGAGATATAAGGAACATTTAGAGTAAATTAATGTTCATGCGAGAACGTTCAATTTTTCATGCAAAACAATCGATGACCCGCGACCTGATGAAATTGCTCTGAGATGACCAAAATGGTCCGTTTTGAAAGTTTTCATCTTTCAACTAATTTTGACTCTCAGAGGTGGATCATCACTTTTGGAGATAAAATGAGCATCGTTATCGTCATTTTCATGCTTCTAGGGAGCCAAAACTCAAGATTTGGCTCATGGTTAAAAGTGACTTAAAAGGACCCAAAGGCTCACTTCGATGGCTTAAAACGTGTTTATTCACTGTGGGAAGAGATATAAAGAACATTTAGAGTAAATTATTGTTAATGCGAGAACGTTCAATTTTTCATGCCAAACGATCGATGACCCGCGACCTGATGAAATTGCTCTGAGATGACCAAAATGGTCCATTTTGAAAATGTTCATCTTTCAAATAATATTGACTCTCAGAGGTGAATTTTCACTTTTGGAGATAAAATGAGCATCTTTATCATCATTTTCATGCTTCTAGGGAGCCAAAACTCAAGATTTGAATCATGGTTGAAAGTGACTTAAAAGGACCAAATGCTCACTTCGAGGGCTTAAAACGTGTTTATTCACTGCGGGAAGAGATATAAACAACATTTAGAGTAAATTAATGTTCATGCGAGAACGTTCCATTTTTCATGCAAAACAATCGATGACCCGCGACCCGATGAAATTGCTCTAAGATTACCAAAATGGTCCGTTTTGAAAGTTTTCATCTTTCAACTAATTTTGACTCTCAGAGGTGGATCATCACTTTTGGAGATAAAATGAGCATCGTTATCGTCATTTTCATGCTTCTAGGGAGGCAAAACTCAAGATTTGGCTCATGGTTAAAAGTGACTTAAAAGAACCCAAATGCTCACTTCGAGGGCTTAAAACGTGTTTATTCACTGCGGGAAGAGATATAAAGAACATTAAGAGTAAATTATTGTTCATGCGAGAAGGTTCAATTTTTCATGCAAAACGATCGATGACCCGCGACCTGATGAAATTGCTCTGAGATGACCAAAATGGTCCGTTTTGAACATTTCCATCTTTCAACTAATTTTGACTCTCAGAGGTGGATCATCACTATTGGAGATAAAATGAGCATCTTTATCTTAATTTTCATGCTTCTAGGGAGCCAAAACTCAAGATTGGGCTCATGGTTAAAAGTGACTTAAAAGAACCCAAATGCTCACTTCGATGGCTTAAAACGTGTTTATTCACTGCGGGAAGAGATATAAAGAACATTTAGAGTAAATTATTGTTAATGCGAGAACGTTCAATTTTTCATGCCAAACGATCGATGACCCGCGTCCTGATGAAATTGCTCTGAGATGACCAAAATAGTCCGTTTTGAAAATTTTTATCTTTCAACTCATTTTGACTCTCAGAGGTGGATCATCACTTTTGGAGATAAAATGAGCAGCGTTATCGTCATTTTCATGCTTCTAGGGAGCCAAAACTCAAGATTTGGCTCATTGTTAAAAGTGACTTAAAAGGACCCAAATGCTCACTTCGAGGGCCTAAAATGTGTTTATTCACTGCGGGAAGAGATATAAACATCATTTAGAGTAAATTAATGTTCATGCGAGAACGTTCAATTTTTCATGCAAAACAATCGATGACCCGCGACCTGAAGAAATTGCTCTGAGATGACCAAAATGGTCAGTTTTGAAAGTTTTCATCTTTCAACTAATTTTGACTCTCAGAGGTGGATCATCACTTTTGGAATTAAAATGAGCATCGTTATCGTCATTTTCATGCTTCTAGGGAGCCAAAACTCAAGATTTGGCTCATGGTTGAAAGTGACTTAAAAGGACCAAATGCTCACTTCGATGGCTTAAAACGTGTTTATTCACTGCGGGAAGAGATATAAAGAACATGTAGAGTAAATTAATGTTCATGCGAGAACGTTCAATTTTTCATGCAAAACAATCGATGACCCGCGATCTGATGAAATTGCTCTGAGATGACCAAAATGGTCCGTTTTGAAAGTTTTCATCTTTCAACTAATTTTGACTCTCAGAGGTGGATCATCACTTTTGGAGATAAAATGAGCATCGTTATCGTCATTTTCATGCTTCTAGGGAGCCAAAACTCAAGATTTGGCTCATGGTTAAAAGTGACTTAAAAGGACCCAAATGCTCACTTCGAGGGCTTAAAACGTGTTTATTCACTGCGGTAAGAGATATAAACATTATTTAGAGTAAATTAATGTTCATGCGAGAACGTTCAATTTTTCATGCAAAACAATCGATGACCCGCGACCTGATGAAATTGCTCTGAGGTGAACAAAATGGTCCATTTTGAAAATGTTCATCTTTCAACTAATATTGACTCTCAGAGGTGGATCTTCACTTTTGGAGATAAAATGAGCATCTTCATAGTAATTTTTATGCTTCTGGGGAGCCAAAACTCAAGATTTGGCTCATGGTTAAAAGTGACTTAAAAGGACCCAAATGCTCACTTCGATGGCTTAAAACGTGTTTATTCACTGCGGGAAGAGATATAAAGAACATTTAGAGTAAATTAATGTTCATGCGAGAACGTTCAATTTTTCATGCAAAACAATCGATGACCCGCGATCTGATGAAATTGCTCTGAGATGACCAAAATGGTCCGTTTTGAAAGTTTTCATCTTTCAACTAATTTTGACTCTCAGAGGTGGATCATCACTTTTGGAGATAAAATGAGCATCATTATCGTCATTTTCATGCTTCTAGGGAGCCAAAACTCAAGATTTGACTCATGGTTGAAAGTGACTTAAAAGGACCAAATGCTCACTTTGATGGCTTAAAACGTGTTTATTGACTGCGGGAAGAGATATAAAGAACATTTAGAGTAAATTAATGTTCATGCGAGAACGTTCAATTTTTCATGCAAAACAATCGATGACCCGCGATCTGATGAAATTGCTCTGAGATGACCAAAATGGTCCGTTTTGAAAGTTTTCATCTTTCAACTAATTTTGACTCTCAGAGGTAGATCATCACTTTTGGAGATAAAATGAGCATCGTTAACGTCATTTTCATGCTTCTAGGGAGCCAAAACTCAAGATTTGGTTCATAGTTAAAAGTGACTTACAAGGACCCACATGCTCACTTCGATGGCTTAAAACGTGTTTATTCACTGCGGGAGGAGATATAAAGAACATTTAGAGTAAATTATTGTGAATGCGAGAACGTTCAATTTTTCATGCCAAACGATCGATGACCCGCGACCTGATGAAATTGCTCTGAGATGACCAAAATGGTCCGTTTTGAAAATGTTCATCTTTCAAATAATATTGACTCTCAGAGGTGGATTTTCACTTTTGGAGATAAAATGAGCATCTTTATCATCATTTTCATGCTTCTAGGGAGCCAAAACTCAAGATTTGAATCATGGTTGAAAGTGACTTAAAAGGACCAAATGCTCACTTCGAGGGCTTAAAACGTGTTTATTCACTGCGGGAAGAGATATAAAGAAAATTTAGAGTAAATTAATGTTCATGCGAGAACGTTCAATATTTCATGCAAAACAATCGATGACCCGCGACCTGATGAAATTGCTCTGAGATGACCAAAATGGTCCGTTTTGAAAGTTTTCATCTTTCAACTAATTTTGACTCTCAGAGGAAGGATCATCACTTCTGGAGATAAAATGAGCATCGTTATCGTCATTTTCATGCTTCTAGGGAGCCAAAACTCAAGATTTGGCTCATGGTTAAAAGTGACTTAAAAGGACCCAAATGCTCACTTCGAGGCCTTAAAACGTGTTTATTCACTGCGGGAAGAGATATAAAGAACATTTAGAGTAAATTAATGTTAATGTGAGAACGTTCAATTTTTCATGCAAAACAATCGATGACCCGCGACCTGATGAAATTGCTCTGAGATGACCAAAATGGTCAGTTTTGAAAGTTTTCATCTTTCAACTAATTTTGACTCTCAGAGGTGGATCATCACTTTTGGAGATAAAATGAGCATCATTATCGTCATTTTCATGCTTCTAGGGAGCCAAAACTCAAGATTTGGCTCATGGTTAAAAGTGACTTAAAAGGACCCAAATGCTCACTTCGATGGCTTAAAACGTGTTTATTCACTGCGGGAAGAGATATAAACAACATTTAGAGTAAATTAATGTTCATGCGAGAACGTTCAATTTTTCATGCAAAACAATCGATGACCCGCGACCCGATGAAATTGCTCTAAGATTACCAAAATGGTCCGTTTTGAAAGTTTTCATCTTTCAACTAATTTTGACTCTCAGAGGTGGATCATCACTTTTGGAGATAAAATGAGCATCGTTATCGTCATTTTCATGCTTCTAGGGAGGCAAAACTCAAGATTTGGCTCATGGTTAAAAGTGACTTAAACGAACCCAAATGCTCACTTCGAGGGCTTAAAACGTGTTTATTCACTGCGGGAAGAGATATAAAGAACATTAAGAGTAAATTATTGTTCATGCGAGAACGTTCAATTTTTCATGCAAAACGATCGATGACCCGCGACCTGATGAAATTGCTCTGAGATGACCAAAATGGTCCGTTTTGAACATTTCCATCTTTCAACTAATTTTGACTCTCAGAGGTGGATCATCACTATTGGAGATAAAATGAGCATCTTTATCTTAATTTTCATGCTTCTAGGGAGCCAAAACTCAAGATTGGGCTCATGGTTAAAAGTGACTTAAAAGAACCCAAATGCTCACTTTGATGGCTTAAAACGTGTTTATTCACTGCGGGAAGAGATATAAAGAACATTTAGAGTAAATTATTGTTAATGCGAGAACGTTCAATTTTTCATGCCAAACGATCGATGACCCGCGTCCTGATGAAATTGCTCTGAGATGACCAAAATAGTCCGTTTTGAAAATTTTTATCTTTCAACTAATTTTGACTCTCAGAGGTGGATCATCACTTTTGGAGATAAAATGAGCAGCGTTATCGTCATTTTCATGCTTCTAGGGAGCCAAAACTCAAGATTTGGCTCATTGTTAAAAGTGACTTAAAAGGACCCAAATGCTCACTTGGAGGGCCTAAAATGTGTTTATTCACTGCGGGAAGAGATATAAACATCATTTAGAGTAAATTAATGTTCATGCGAGAACGTTCAATTTTTCATGCAAAACAATCGATGACCCGCGACCTGATGAAATTGCTCTGAGATGACCAAAATGGTCAGTTTTGAAAGTTTTCATCTTTCAACTAATTTTGACTCTCAGAGGTGGATCATCACTTTTGGAATTAAAATGAGCATCGTTATCGTCATTTTCATGCTTCTAGGGAGCCAAAACTCAAGATTTGGCTCATGGTTAAAAGTGACTTAAAAGGACCCAAATGCTCACTTTGAGGGCTTAAAACGTGTTTATTCACTGCGGTAAGAGATATAAAGAACATGTAGAGTAAATTATTGTTCATGCGAGAACGTTCAATTTTTCATGCAAAACGATCGATGACCCGCGACCTGATGAAATTGCTCTGAGATGACCAAAATGGTCCGTTTTGAGAATTTTCATTTTTCAACTAATTTTGACTCTCAGGGGTGGATCATCACTTTTGGAGATAAAATGAGCATCGTTATCGTCATTTTCATGCTTCTAGGGAGCCAAAACTCAAGATTTGGCTCATGGTTAAAAGTGACTTAAAAGGACCCAAATGCTCACTTCGAGGGCTTAAAACGTGTTTATTCACTGCGGTAAGAGATATAAACATTATTTAGAGTAAATTAATGTTCATGCGAGAACGTTCAATTTTTCATGCAAAACAATCGATGACCTGCGACCTGATGAAATTGCTCTGAGGTGAACAAAATGGTCCATTTTGAAAATGTTTATCTTTCAACTAATATTGACTCTCAGAGGTGGATCTTCACTTTTGGAGATAAAATGAGCATCTTCATAGTAATTTTTATGCTTCTGGGGAGCCAAAACTCAAGATTTGTCTCATGGTTAAAAGTGACTTAAAAGGACCCAAATGCTCATTTCGAGGGCTTAAAACGTGTTTATTCACTGCGGGAAGAGATATAAACAACATTTAGAGTAAATTAATGTTCATGCGAGAACGTTCAATTTTTCATGCAAAACAATCGATGACCCGCGACCTGATGAAATTGCTCTGAGATGACCAAAATGATCCTTTTTGAAAGTTTTCATCTTTCAACTAATTTTGACTCTCAGAGGTGGATCATCACTTTTGGAGATAAAATGACCATCGTTATCGTCATTTTCATGCTTCTAGGGAGCCAAAACTCAAGATTTGGCTCATGGTTAAAAGTGACTTAAAAGGACCCAAATGCTCACTTTGAGGGCTTAAAATGTGTTTATTCACTGCGGGAAGAGATATAAAGAACATTTAGAGTAAATTAATGTTCATGCGAGAACGTTCAATTTTTCATGCAAAACAATCGATGCCCCGCGACATGATGAAATTGCTCTGAGATTACCAATATGGTCCGTTTTGAAAGTTTTCATCTTTCAACTAATTTTGACTCTCAGAGGTGGATCATCACTTTTGGAGATAAAATGAGCATCGTTATCGTCATTTTCATGCTTCTAGGGAGGCAAAACTCAAGATTTGGCTCATGGTTAAAAGTGACTTAAAAGAACCCAAATGCTCACTTCGAGGGCTTAAAACGTGTTTATTCACTGCAGGAAGAGATATAAAGAACATTTAGAGTAAATTATTGTTCATGCGAGAACGTTCAATTTTTCATGCAAAACGATCGATGACCCGCGACCTGATGAAATTGCTCTGAGATGACCAAAATGGTCCGTTTTGAAAATTTCCATCTTTCAACTAATTTTGACTCTCAGAGGTGGATCATCACTATTGGAGATAAAATGAGCATCTTTATCTTAATTTTCATGCTTCTAGGGAGCCAAAACTCAAGATTGGGCTCATGGTTAAAAGTGACTTAAAAGGACCCAAATGCTCACTTTGAGGGCTTAAAACGTGTTTATTCACTGCGGGAAGAGATATAAAGAACATTTAGAGTAAATTAATGTTCATGCAAGAACGTTCATTTTTTCATGCAAAACAATCGATGACCCACGACCTGATGAAATTGCTCTGAGATGACCAAAATGGTCCGTTTTGAAAGTTTTCATCTTTCAACTAATTTTGACTCTCAGAGGTGGATCATCACTTTTGGAGATAAAATGATCATCGTTATCATCATTTTCATGCTTCTAGGGAGCCAAAACTCAAGATTTGGCTCATGGTTAAAAGTGACTTAAAAGGACCCAAATGCTCACTTCGAGGCCTTAAAACGTGTTTATTCACTGCGGGAAGAGATATAAGGAACATTTAGAGTAAATTAATGTTCATGCGAGAACGTTCAATTTTTCATGCAAAACAATCGATGACCCGCGACCTGATGAAATTGCTCTGAGATGACCAAAATGGTCCGTTCTGAAAGTTTTCATCTTTCAACTAATTTTGACTATCAGAGGTGGATCATCACTTTTGGAGATAAAATGAGCATCGTTATCGTCATTTTCATGCTTCTAGGGAGCCAAAACTCAAGATTTGGCTCATGGTTAAAAGTGACTTAAAAGGACCCAAAGGCTCACTTCGATGGCTTAAAACGTGTTTATTCACTGTGGGAAGAGATATAAAGAACATTTAGAGTAAATTATTGTTAATGCGAGAACGTTCAATTTTTCATGCCAAACGATCGATGACCCGCGACCTGATGAAATTGCTCTGAGATGACCAAAATGGTCCATTTTGAAAATGTTCATCTTTCAAATAATATTGACTCTCAGAGGTGAATTTTCACTTTTGGAGATAAAATGAGCATCTTTATCATCATTTTCATGCTTCTAGGGAGCCAAAACTCAAGATTTGAATCATGGTTGAAAGTGACTTAAAAGGACCAAATGCTCACTTCGAGGGCTTAAAACGTGTTTATTCACTGCGGGAAGAGATATAAACAACATTTAGAGTAAATTAATGTTCATGCGAGAACGTTCCATTTTTCATGCAAAACAATCGATGACCCGCGACCCGATGAAATTGCTCTAAGATTACCAAAATGGTCCGTTTTGAAAGTTTTCATCTTTCAACTAATTTTGACTCTCAGAGGTGGATCATCACTTTTGGAGATAAAATGAGCATCGTTATCGTCATTTTCATGCTTCTAGGGAGGCAAAACTCAAGATTTGGCTCATGGTTAAAAGTGACTTAAAAGAACCCAAATGCTCACTTCGATGGCTTAAAACGTGTTTATTCACTGCGGGAAGAGATATAAAGAACATTTAGAGTAAATTATTGTTAATGCGAGAACGTTCAATTTTTCATGCCAAACGATCGATGACCCGCGTCCTGATGAAATTGCTCTGAGATGACCAAAATAGTCAGTTTTGAAAATTTTTATCTTTCAACTAATTTTGACTCTCAGAGGTGGATCATCACTTTTGGAGATAAAATGAGCAGCGTTATCGTCATTTTCATGCTTCTAGGGAGCCAAAACTCAAGATTTGGCTCATTGTTAAAAGTGACTTAAAAGGACCCAAATGCTCACTTCGAGGGCCTAAAATGTGTTTATTCACTGCGGGAAGAGATATAAACATAATTTAGAGTAAATTAATGTTCATGCGAGAACGTTCAATTTTTCATGCAAAACAATCGATGACCCGCGACCTGATGAAATTGCTCTGAGATGACCAAAATGGTCAGTTTTGAAAGTTTTCATCTTTCAACTAATTTTGACTCTCAGAGGTGGATCATCACTTTTGGAATTAAAATGAGCATCGTTATCGTCATTTTCATGCTTCTAGGGAGCCAAAACTCAAGATTTGGCTCATGGTTAAAAGTGACTTAAAAGGACCCAAATGCTCACTTTGAGGGCTTAAAACGTGTTTATTCACTGCGGTAAGAGATATAAAGAACATGTAGAGTAAATTATTGTTCATGCGAGAACGTTCAATTTTTCATGCAAAACGATCGATGACCCGCGACCTGATGAAATTGCTCTGAGATGACCAAAATGGTCCGTTTTGAGAATTTTCATCGTTCAACTAATTTTGACTCTCAGAGGTGGATCATCACTTTTGGAGATAAAATGAGCATCGTTATCGTCATTTTCATGCTTCTAGGGAGCCAAAACTCAAGATTTGGCTCATGGTTAAAAGTGACTTAAAAGGACCCAAATGCTCACTTCGAGGGCTTAAAACGTGTTTGTTCACTGCGGTAAGAGATATAAACATTATTTAGAGTAAATTAATGTTCATGCGAGAACGTTCAATTTTTCATGCAAAACAATCGATGACCCGCGATCTGATGAAATTGCTCTGAGATGACCAAAATGGTCCGTTTTGAAAGTTTTCATCTTTCAACTAATTTTGACTCTCAGAGGTGGATCATCACTTTTGGAGATAAAATGAGCATCGTTAACGTCATTTTCATGCTTCTCGGGAGCCAAAACTCAAGATTTGGTTCATAGTTAAAAGTGACTTACAAGGACCCACATGCTCACTTCGATGGCTTAAAACGTGTTTATTCACTGCGGGAGGAGATATAAAGAACATTTAGAGTAAATTATTGTGAATGCGAGAACGTTCAATTTTTCATGCCAAACGATCGATGACCCGCGACCTGATGAAATTGCTCTGAGATGACCAAAATGGTCCCTTTTGAAAATGTTCATCTTTCAAATAATATTGACTCTCAGAGGTGGATTTTCACTTTTGGAGATAAAATGAGCATCTTTATCATCATTTTCATGCTTCTAGGGAGCCAAAACTCAAGATTTGAATCATGGTTGAAAGTGACTTAAAAGGACCAAATGCTCACTTCGAGGGCTTAAAACGTGTTTATTCACTGCGGGAAGAGATATAAAGAAAATTTAGAGTAAATTAATGTTCATGCGAGAACGTTCAATTTTTCATGCAAAACAATCGATGACCCGCGACCTGATGAAATTGCTCTGAGGTGAACAAAATGGTCCATTTTGAAAATGTTCATCTTTCAACTAATTTTGACTCTCAGAGGTGGATCATCACTATTGGAGATAAAATGAGCATCTTTATCTTAATTTTCATGCTTCTAGGGAGCCAAAACTCAAGATTGGGCTCATGGTTAAAAGTGACTTAAAAGGACCCAAATGCTCACTTTGAGGGCTTAAAACGTGTTTATTCACTGCGGGAAGAGATATAAAGAACATTTAGAGTAAATTAATGTTCATGCAAGAACGTTCATTTTTTCATGCAAAACAATCGATGACCCGCGACCTGATGAAATTGCTCTGAGATGACCAAAATGGTCCGTTTTGAAAGTTTTCATCTTTCAACTAATTTTGACTCTCAGAGGTGGATCATCACTTTTGGAGATAAAATGATCATCGTTATCATCATTTTCATGCTTCTAGGGAGCCAAAACTCAAGATTTGGCTCATGGTTAAAAGTGACTTAAAAGGACCCAAATGCTCACTTCGAGGCCTTAAAACGTGTTTATTCACTGCGGGAAGAGATATAAGGAACATTTAGAGTAAATTAATGTTCATGCGAGAACGTTCAATTTTTCATGCAAAACAATCGATGACCCGCGACCTGATGAAATTGCTCTGAGATGACCAAAATGGTCCGTTCTGAAAGTTTTCATCTTTCAACTAATTTTGACTATCAGAGGTGGATCATCACTTTTGGAGATAAAATGAGCATCGTTATCGTCATTTTCATGCTTCTAGGGAGCCAAAACTCAAGATTTGGCTCATTGTTAAAAGTGACTTAAAAGGACCCAAAGGCTCACTTCGATGGCTTAAAACGTGTTTATTCACTGTGGGAAGAGATATAAAGAACATTTAGAGTAAATTATTGTTAATGCGAGAACGTTCAATTTTTCATGCCAAACGATCGATGACCCGCGACCTGATGAAATTGCTCTGAGATGACCAAAATGGTCCATTTTGAAAATGTTCATCTTTCAAATAATATTGACTCTCAGAGGTGAATTTTCACTTTTGGAGATAAAATGAGCATCTTTATCATCATTTTCATGCTTCTAGGGAGCCAAAACTCAAGATTTGAATCATGGTTGAAAGTGACTTAAAAGGACCAAATGCTCACTTCGAGGGCTTAAAACGTGTTTATTCACTGCGGGAAGAGATATAAACAACATTTAGAGTAAATTAATGTTCATGCGAGAACGTTCCATTTTTCATGCAAAACAATCGATGACCCGCGACCCGATGAAATTGCTCTAAGATTACCAAAATGGTCCGTTTTGAAAGTTTTCATCTTTCAACTAATTTTGACTCTCAGAGGTGGATCATCACTTTTGGAGATAAAATGAGCATCGTTATCGTCATTTTCATGCTTCTAGGGAGGCAAAACTCAAGATTTGGCTCATGGTTAAAAGTGACTTAAAAGAACCCAAATGCTCACTTCGATGGCTTAAAACGTGTTTATTCACTGCGGGAAGAGATATAAAGAACATTTAGAGTAAATTATTGTTAATGCGAGAACGTTCAATTTTTCATGCCAAACGATCGATGACCCGCGTCCTGATGAAATTGCTCTGAGATGACCAAAATAGTCAGTTTTGAAAATTTTTATCTTTCAACTAATTTTGACTCTCAGAGGTGGATCATCACTTTTGGAGATAAAATGAGCAGCGTTATCGTCATTTTCATGCTTCTAGGGAGCCAAAACTCAAGATTTGGCTCATTGTTAAAAGTGACTTAAAAGGACCCAAATGCTCACTTCGAGGGCCTAAAATGTGTTTATTCACTGCGGGAAGAGATATAAACATAATTTAGAGTAAATTAATGTTCATGCGAGAACGTTCAATATTTCATGCAAAACAATCGATGACCCGCGACCCGATGAAATTGCTCTAAGATTACCAAAATGGTCCGTTTTGAAAGTTTTCATCTTTCAACTAATTTTGACTCTCAGAGGTGGATCATCACTTTTGGAGATAAAATGAGCATCGTTATCGTCATTTTCATGCTTCTAGGGAGCCAAAACTCAAGATTGGGCTCATGGTTAAAAGTGACTTAAAAGGACCCAAATGCTCACTTTGAGGGCTTAAAACGTGTTTATTCACTGCGGGAAGAGATATAAAGAAAATTTAGAGTAAATTAATGTTCATGCGAGAACGTTCAATTTTTCATGCAAAACAATCGATGACCCGCGACCTGATGAAATTGCTCTGAGATGACCAAAATGGTCCGTTTTGAAAGTTTTCATCTTCCAACTAATTTTGACTCTCAGAGGTGGATCATCACTTTTGGAGATAAAATGAGCATCTTCATAGTAATTTTTATGCTTCTGGGGAACCAAAACTCAAGATTTGGCTCATGGTTAAAAGTGACTTAAAAGGACCCAAATGCTCACTTCGAGGGCTTAAAACGTGTTTATTCACTGCGGAAAGAGATATAAACAACATTCAGAGTAAATTAATGTTCATGCGAGAACGTTCAATATTTCATGCAAAACAATCGATGACCCGCGACCTGATGAAATTGCTCTGAGATGACCAAAATGGTCCGTTTTGAAAGTTTTCATCTTTCAACTAATTTTGACTCTCAGAGGTGGATCATCACTTTTGGAGATAAAATGAGCATCGTTATCGTCATTTTCATGCTTCTAGGGAGCCAAAACTCAAGATTTGGCTCATGGTTAAAAGTGACTTAAAAGGACCCAAATGCTCACTTCGAGGCCTTAAAACGTGTTTATTCACTGCGGGAAGAGATATAAAAAACATTTAGAGTAAATTAATGTTCATGCGAGAACATTCAATTTTTCATGCCAAACGATCGATGACCCGCGACCTGATGAAATTGCTCTGAGATGACCAAAATGGTCCATTTTGAAAATGTTCATCTTTCAAATAATATTGACTCTCAGAGGTGAATTTTCACTTTTGGAGATAAAATGAGCATCTTTATCATAATTTTCATGCTTCTAGGGAGCCAAAACTCAAGATTTGAATCATGGTTGAAAGTGACTTAAAAGGACCAAATGCTCACTTCGAGGGCTTAAAACGTGTTTATTCACTGCGGGAAGAGATATAAAGAAAATTTAGAGTAAATTAATGTTCATGCGAGAACGTTTAATTTTTCATGCAAAACAATCGATGACCCGCGACCTGATGAAATTGCTCTGAGATGACCAAAATGGTCCGTTTTGAAAATTTTCATCTTTCAACTAATTTTGACTCTCAGAGGTGGATCATCACTTTTGGAGATAAAATGAGCATCGTTATCGTCATTTTCATGCTTCTAGGAAGCCAAAACTCAAGATTGGGCTCATGGTTAAAAGTGACTTAAAAGGACCCAAATGCTCACTTTGAGGGCTTAAAACGTGTTTATTAACTGCGGGAAGAGATATAAACAACATTTAGAGTAAATTAATGTTCATGCGAGAACGTTCAATTTTTCATGCAAAACAATCGATGACCCGCGACCTGATGAAATTGCTCTGAGGTGAACAAAATGGTCCATTTTGAAAATGTTTATCTTTCAACTAATATTGACTCTCAGAGGTGGATCTTCACTTTTGGAGATAAAATGAGCATCTTCATAGTAATTTTTATGCTTCTGGGGAGCCAAAACTCAAGATTTGGCTCATGGTTAAAAGTGACTTAAAAGGACCCAAATGCTCACTTCGAGGGCTTAAAACGTGTTTATTCACTGCGGGAAGAGATATAAAGAACATTTAGAGTAAATTAATGTTAATGTGAGAACGTTCAATTTTTCATGCAAAACAATCGATGACCCGCGACCTGATGAAATTGCTCTGAGATGACCAAAATGATCCTTTTTGAAAGTTTTCATCTTTCAACTAATTTTGACTCTCAGAGGTGGATCATCACTTTTGGAGATAAAATGACCATCGTTATCGTCATTTTCATGCTTCTAGGGAGCCAAAACTCAAGATTTGGCTCATGGTTAAAAGTGACTTAAAAGGACCCAAATGCTCACTTTGAGGGCTTAAAATGTGTTTATTCACTGCGGGAAGAGATATAAAGAACATTTAGAGTAAATTAATGTTCATGCGAGAACGTTCAATTTTTCATGCAAAACAATCGATGACCCGCGACCTGATGAAATTGCTCTGAGATTACCAATATGGTCCGTTTTGAAAGTTTTCATCTTTCAACTAATTTTGACTCTCAGAGGTGGATCATCACTTTTGGAGATAAAATGAGCATCGTTATCGTCATTTTCATGCTTCTAGGGAGGCAAAACTCAAGATTTGGCTCATGGTTAAAAGTGACTTAAAAGAACCCAAATGCTCACTTCGAGGGCTTAAAACGTGTTTATTCACTGCGGGAAGAGATATAAAGAACATTTAGAGTAAATTATTGTTCATGCGAGAACGTTCAATTTTTCATGCAAAACGATCGATGACCCGCGACCTGATGAAATTGCTCTGAGATGACCAAAATGGTCCGTTTTGAAAATTTCCATCTTTTAACTAATTTTGACTCTCAGAGGTGGATCATCACTATTGGAGATAAAATGAGCATCTTTATCTTAATTTTCATGCTTCTAGGGAGCCAAAACTCAAGATTGGGCTCATGGTTAAAAGTGACTTAAAAGGACCCAAATGCTCACTTTGAGGGCTTAAAACGTGTTTATTCACTGCGGGAAGAGATATAAACAACATTTAGAGTAAATTAATGTTCATGCGAGAACGTTCAATTTTTCATGCAAAACAATCGATGACCCGCGACCTGATGAAATTGCTCTGAGATGACCAAAGTGGTCCGTTTTGAAAGTTTTCATCTTTCAACTAATTTTGACTCTCAGAGGTGGATCATCACTTTTGGAGATAAAATGAGCATCGTTATCGTCATTTTCATGCTTCTAGGGAGCCAAAACTCAAGATTGGGCTCATGGTTAAAAGTGACTTAAAAGGACCCAAATGCTCACTTTGAGGGCTTAAAACGTGTTTATTCACTGCGGGAAGAGATATAAACAACATTTAGAGTAAATTAATGTTCATGCGAGAACGTTCAATTTTTCATGCAAAACAATCGATGACCCGCGACCTGATGAAATTGCTCTGAGGTGAACAAAATGGTCCATTTTGAAAATGTTTATCTTTCAACTAATATTGACTCTCAGAGGTGGATCTTCACTTTTGGAGATAAAATGAGCATCTTCATAGTAATTTTTATGCTTCTGGGGAGCCAAAACTCAAGATTTGTCTCATGGTTAAAAGTGACTTAAAAGGACCCAAATGCTCACTTCGAGGGCTTAAAACGTGTTTATTCACTGCGGGAAGAGATATAAAGAACATTTAGAGTAAATTAATGTTCATGCGAGAACGTTCAATTTTTCATGCAAAACAATCGATGACCCGCGATCTGATGAAATTGCTCTGAGATGACCAAAATGGTCCGTTTTGAAAGTTTTCATCTTTCAACTAATTTTGACTCTCAGAGGTGGATCATCACTTTTGGAGATAAAATGAGCATCATTATCGTCATTTTCATGCTTCTAGGGAGCCAAAACTCAAGATTTGACTCATGGTTGAAAGTGACTTAAAAGGACCAAATGCTCACTTCGATGGCTTAAAACGTGTTTATTGACTGCGGGAAGAGATATAAAGAACATTTAGAGTAAATTAATGTTCATGCGAGAACGTTCAATTTTTCATGCAAAACAATCGATGACCCGCGATCTGATGAAATTGCTCTGAGATGACCAAAATGGTCCGTTTTGAAAGTTTTCATCTTTCAACTAATTTTGACTCTCAGAGGTGGATCATCACTTTTGGAGATAAAATGAGCATCGTTAACGTCATTTTCATGCTTCTAGGGAGCCAAAACTCAAGATTTGGTTCATAGTTAAAAGTGACTTACAAGGACCCACATGCTCACTTCGATGGCTTAAAACGTGTTTATTCACTGCGGGAGGAGATATAAAGAACATTTAGAGTAAATTATTGTGAATGCGAGAACGTTCAATTTTTCATGCCAAACGATCGATGACCCGCGACCTGATGAAATTGCTCTGAGATGACCAAAATGGTCCGTTTTGAAAATGTTCATCTTTCAAATAATATTGACTCTCAGAGGTGGATTTTCACTTTTGGAGATAAAATGAGCATCTTTATCATCATTTTCATGCTTCTAGGGAGCCAAAACTCAAGATTTGAATCATGGTTGAAAGTGACTTAAAAGGACCAAATGCTCACTTCGAGGGCTTAAAACGTGTTTATTCACTGCGGGAAGAGATATAAAGAAAATTTAGAGTAAATTAATGTTCATGCGAGAACGTTCAATTTTTCATGCAAAACAATCGATGACCCGCGACCTGATGAAATTGCTCTGAGGTGAACAAAATGGTCCATTTTGAAAATGTTCATCTTTCAACTAATATTGACTCTCAGAGGTGGATCTTCACTTTTGGAGATAAAATGAGCATCTTCATAGTAATTTTTATGCTTCTGGGGAGCCAAAACTCAAGATTTGGCTCATGGTTAAAAGTGACTTAAAAGGACACAAATGCTCACTTCGAGGGCTTAAAACGTGTTTATTCACTGCGGGAAGAGATATAAACAACATTTAGAGTAAATTAATGTTCATGCGAGAACGTTCAATATTTCATGCAAAACAATCGATGACCCGCGACCTGATGAAATTGCTCTGAGATGACCAAAATGGTCCGTTTTGAAAGTTTTCATCTTTCAACTAATTTTGACTCTCAGAGGAAGGATCATCACTTCTGGAGATAAAATGAGCATCGTTATCGTCATTTTCATGCTTCTAGGGAGCCAAAACTCAAGATTTGGCTCATGGTTAAAAGTGACTTAAAAGGACCCAAATGCTCACTTCGATGGCTTAAAACGTGTTTATTCACTGCGGGAAGAGATATAAAGAACATTTAGAGTAAATTAATGTTAATGCGAGAACGTTCAATTTTTCTTGCAAAACAATCGATGAACACGCGCGACCTGATGAAATTGCTCTGAGATGACCAAAATGGTCCGTTTTGAAAGTTTTCATCTTTCAACTAATTTTGACTCTCAGAGGTGGATCATCACTTTTGGAGATAAAATGAGCATCGTTATCGTCATTTTCATGCTTCTAGGGAGCCAAAACTTAAAAGGACCCAAATGCTCACTTCGATGGCTTAAAACGTGTTTATTCACTGCGGGAAGAGATATAAAGAACATTTAGAGTAAATTATTGTTAATGCGAGAACGTTCAATTTTTCATGCCAAACGATCGATGACCCGCGACCTGATGAAATTGCTCTGAGATGACCAAAATGGTCCATTTTGAAAATGTTCATCTTTCAACTAATTTTGACTCTCAGAGGTGGATCATCACTTTTGGAGATAAAATGAGCATCTTCATAGTAATTTTTATGCTTCTGGGGAGCCAAAACTCAAGATTTGGCTCATGGTTAAAAGTGACTTAAAAGGACCCAAATGCTCACTTCGAGGGCTTAAAACGTGTTTATTCACTGCGGGAAGAGATATAAAGAACATTTAGAGTAAATTAATGTTCATGCGAGAACGTTCAATTTTTCATGCAAAACAATCGATGACCCGCGACCTGATGAAATTGCTCTGAGATGACCAAAATGATCCTTTTTGAAAGTTTTCATCTTTCAACTAATTTTGACTCTCAGAGGTGGATCATCACTTTTGGAGATAAAATGACCATCGTTATCGTCATTTTCATGCTTCTAGGGAGCCAAAACTCAAGATTTGGCTCATGGTTAAAAGTGACTTAAAAGGACCCAAATGCTCACTTTGAGGGCTTAAAATGTGTTTATTCACTGCGGGAAGAGATATAAAGAACATTTAGAGTAAATTAATGTTAATGCAAGAACGTTCAATTTTTCATGCAAAACAATCGATGACCCGCGACCTGATGAAATTGCTCTGAGATTACCAATATGGTCCGTTTTGAAAGTTTTCATCTTTCAACTAATTTTGACTCTCAGAGGTGGATCATCACTTTTGGAGATAAAATGAGCATCGTTATCGTCATTTTCATGCTTCTAGGGAGGCAAAACTCAAGATTTGGCTCATGGTTAAAAGTGACTTAAAAGAACCCAAATGCTCACTTCGAGGGCTTAAAACGTGTTTATTCACTGCGGGAAGAGATATAAAGAACATTTAGAGTAAATTATTGTTCATGCGAGAACGTTCAATTTTTCATGCAAAACGATCGATGACCCGCGACCTGATGAAATTGCTCTGAGATGACCAAAATGGTCCGTTTTGAAAATTTCCATCTTTCAACTAATTTTGACTCTCAGAGGTGGATCATCACTATTGGAGATAAAATGAGCATCGTTATCGTCATTTTCATGCTTCTAGGGAGCCAAAACTCAAGATTGGGCTCATGGTTAAAAGTGACTTAAAAGGACCCAAATGCTCACTTTGAGGGCTTAAAACGTGTTTATTCACTGCGGGAAGAGATATAAACAACATTTAGAGTAAATTAATGTTCATGCGAGAACGTTCAATTTTTCATGCAAAACAATCGATGACCCGCGACCTGATGAAATTGCTCTGAGATGACCAAAATGATCCTTTTTGAAAGTTTTCATCTTTCAACTAATTTTGACTCTCAGAGGTGGATCATCACTTTTGGAGATAAAATGACCATCGTTATCGTCATTTTCATGCTTCTAGGGAGGCAAAACTCAAGATTTGGCTCATGGTTAAAAGTGACTTAAAAGAACCCAAATGCTCACTTCGAGGGCTTAAAACGTGTTTATTCACTGCGGGAAGAGATATAAAGAACATTTAGAGTAAATTATTGTTCATGCGAGAACGTTCAATTTTTCATGCAAAACGATCGATGACCCGCGACCTGATGAAATTGCTCTGAGATGACCAAAATGGTCCGTTTTGAAAATTTCCATCTTTCAACTAATTTTGACTCTCAGAGGTGGATCATCACTATTGGAGATAAAATGAGCATCTTTATCTTAATTTTCATGCTTCTAGGGAGGCAAAACTCAAGATTTGGCTCATGGTTAAAAGTGACTTAAAAGAACCCAAATGCTCACTTCGAGGGCTTAAAACGTGTTTATTCACTGCGGGAAGAGATATAAAGAACATTTAGAGTAAATTATTGTTCATGCGAGAACGTTCAATTTTTCATGCAAAACGATCGATGACCCGCGACCTGATGAAATTGCTCTGAGATGACCAAAATGGTCCGTTTTGAAAATTTCCATCTTTCAACTAATTTTGACTCTCAGAGGTGGATCATCACTATTGGAGATAAAATGAGCATCTTCATAGTAATTTTTATGCTTCTGGGGAGCCAAAACTCAAGATTTGTCTCATGGTTAAAAGTGACTTAAAAGGACCCAAATGCTCACTTCAAGGGCTTAAAACGTGTTTATTCACTGCGGGAAGAGATATAAACAACATTTAGAGTAAATTAATGTTCATGCGAGAACGTTCAATTTTTCATGCAAAACAATCGATGACCCGCGACCTGATGAAATTGCTCTGAGATGACCAAAATGATCCTTTTTGAAAGTTTTCATCTTTCAACTAATTTTGACTCTCAGAGGTGGATCATCACTTTTGGAGATAAAATGACCATCGTTATCGTCATTTTCATGCTTCTAGGGAGGCAAAACTCAAGATTTGGCTCATGGTTAAAAGTGACTTAAAAGAACCCAAATGCTCACTTCGAGGGCTTAAAACGTGTTTATTCACTGCGGGAAGAGATATAAAGAACATTTAGAGTAAATTATTGTTCATGCGAGAACGTTCAATTTTTCATGCAAAACGATCGATGACCCGCGACCTGATGAAATTGCTCTGAGATGACCAAAATGGTCCGTTTTGAAAATTTCCATCTTTCAACTAATTTTGACTCTCAGAGGTGGATCATCACTATTGGAGATAAAATGAGCATCTTTATCTTAATTTTCATGCTTCTAGGGAGCCAAAACTCAAGATTGGGCTCGTGGTTAAAAGTGACTTAAAAGGACCCAAATGCTCACTTTGAGGGCTTAAAACGTGTTTATTCACTGCGGGAAGAGATATAAAGAACATTTAGAGTAAATTAATGTTCATGCGAGAACGTTCAATTTTTCATGCAAAACAATCGATGACCCGCGACCTGATGAAATTGCTCTGAGATGACCAAAATGGTCCGTTTTGAAAGTTTTCATCTTTCAACTAATTTTGACTCTCAGAGGTGGATCATCACTTTTGGAGATAAAATGAGCAGCGTTATCGTCATTTTCATGCTTCTAGGAAGCCAAAACTCAAGATTTGGCTCATGGTTAAAAGTGACTTAAAAGGACCCAAATGCTCACTTCGAGGGCCTAAAATGTGTTTATTCACTGCGGGAAGAGATATAAACATCATTTAGAGTAAATTAATGTTCATGCGAGAACGTTCAATTTTTCATGCAAAACAATCGATGACCCGCGACCTGATGAAATTGCTCTGAGGTGACCAAAATGGTCCGTTTTGAAAGTTTTCATCTTTCAACTAATTTTGACTCTCAGAGGTGGATCATCACTTTTGGAGATAAAATGAGCATCGGTATCGTCATTTTCATGCTTCTAGGGAGCCAAAACTCAAGATTTGAATCATGGTTGAAAGTGACTTAAAAGGACCAAATGCTCACTTCTAGGGCTTAAAACGTGTTTATTCACTGCGGGAAGAGATATAAACAACATTTAGAGTAAATTAATGTTCATGCGAGAACGTTAAATTTTTCATGCAAAACAATCGATGACCCGCGACCTGATAAAATTGCTCTGAGGTGAACAAAATGGTCCATTTTGAAAATGTTCATCTTTCAACTAATATTGACTCTCAGAGGTGGATCTTCACTTTTGGAGATAAAATGAGCATCTTCATAGTAATTTTATGCTTCTGGCGAGCCAAAACTCAAGATTTGGCTCATGGTTAAAAGTGACTTAAAAGGACCCAAATGCTCACTTAGGGGGCTTAAAACGTGTTTATTCACTGCGGGAAGAGATATAAACAACATTTAGAGTAAATTAATGTTCATGCGAGAACGTTCAATTTTTCATGCAAAACAATCGATGACCCGCGACCTGATGAATTTGCTCTGAGATGACCAAAATGGTCCGTTTTGAAAGTTTTCATCTTTCAACTAATTTTGACTCGCAGAGGTGGATCATCACTTTTGGAGATAAAATGAGCATCGTTATCGTCATTTTCATGCTTCTAGGGAGCCAAAACTCAAGATTTGGCTCATGGTTAAAAGTGACTTAAAAGGACCCAAATGCTCACTTCGAGGCCTTAAAACGTGTTTATTCACTGCGGGAAGAGATATAAAGAACATTTAGAGTAAATTAATGTTCATGCGAGAACGTTCAATTTTTCATGCAAAACAATCGATGACCCGCGACCTGATGAAATTGCTCTGAGATGACCAAAATGGTCCGTTTTGAAAGTTTTCATCTTTCAACTAATTTTGACTCTCAGAGGTGGATCATCACTTTTGGAGATAAAATGAGCATCGTTATCGTCATTTTCATGCTTCTAGGGAGCCAAAACTCAAGATTTGGCTCATGGTTAAAAGTGACTTAAAAGGACCCAAAGGCTCACTTCGATGGCTTAAAACGTGTTTATTCACTGTGGGAAGAGATATAAAGAACATTTAGAGTAAATTATTGTTAATGCGAGAACGTTCAATTTTTCATGCCAAACGATCGATGACCCGCGACCTGATGAAATTGCTCTGAGATGACCAAAATGGTCCATTTTGAAAATGTTCATCTTTCAAATAATATTGACTCTCAGAGGTGAATTTTCACTTTTGGAGATAAAATGAGCATCTTTATCATCATTTTCATGCTTCTAGGGAGCCAAAACTCAAGATTTGAATCATGGTAGAAAGTGACTTAAAAGGACCAAATGCTCACTTCGAGGGCTTAAAACGTGTTTATTCACTGCGGGAAGAGATATAAACAACATTTAGAGTATATTAATGTTCATGCGAGAACGTTCAATTTTTCATGCCAAACAATCGATGACCCGCGTCCTGATGAAATTGCTCTGAGATTACCAAAATGGTCCGTTTTGAAAGTTTTCATCTTTCAACTAATTTTGACTCTCAGAGGTGGATCATCACTTTTGGAGATAAAATGAGCATCATTATCGTCATTTTCATGCTTCTAGGGAGCCAAAACTCAAGATTTGACTCATGGTTGAAAGTGACTTAAAAGGACCAAATGCTCATTTCGATGGCTTAAAACGTGTTTATTCACTGCGGGAAGAGATATAAAGAACATTTAGAGTAAATTAATGTTCATGCGAGAACGTTCAATGTTTCATGCAAAACAATCGATGACCCGCGATCTGATGAAATTGCTCTGAGATGACCTAAATGGTCCGTTTTGAAAGTTTTCATCTTTCAACTAATTTTGACTCTCAGAGGTGGATCATCACTTTTGGAGATAAAATGAGCATCGTTAACGTCATTTTCATGCTTCTAGGGAGCCAAAACTCAAGATTTGGTTCATAGTTAAAAGTGACTTACAAGGACCCACATGCTCACTTCGATGGCTTAAAACGTGTTTATTCACTGCGGGAGGAGATATAAAGAACATTTAGAGTAAATTATTGTGAATGCGAGAACGTTCAATTTTTCATGCCAAACGATCGATGACCCGCGACCTGATGAAATTGCTCTGAGATGACCAAAATGGTCCGTTTTGAAAATGTTCATCTTTCAAATAATATTGACTCTCAGAGGTGGATTTTCACTTTTGGAGATAAAATGAGCATCTTTATCATCATTTTCATGCTTCTAGGGAGCCAAAACTCAAGATTTGAATCATGGTTGAAAGTGACTTAAAATGACCAAATGCTCACTTCGAGGGCTTAAAACGTGTTTATTCACTACGGGAAGAGATATAAAGAAAATTTAGAGTAAATTAATGTTCATGCGAGAACGTTCAATTTTTCATGCAAAACAATCGATGACCCGCGACCTGATGAAATTGCTCTGAGGTGAACAAAATGGTCCATTTTGAAAATGTTCATCTTTCAACTAATATTGACTCTCAGAGGTGGATCTTCACTTTTGGAGATAAAATGAGCATCTTCATAGTAATTTTTATGCTTCTGGGGAGCCAAAACTCAAGATTTGGCTCATGGTTAAAAGTGACTTAAAAGGACACAAATGCTCACTTCGAGGGCTTAAAACGTGTTTATTCACTGCGGAAAGAGATATAAACAACATTTAGAGTAAATTAATGTTCATGCGAGAACGTTCAATATTTCATGAAAAACAATCGATGACCCGCGACCTGATGAAATTGCTCTGAGATGACCAAAATGGTCCGTTTTGAAAGTTTTCATCTTTCAACTAATTTTGACTCTCAGAGGAAGGATCATCACTTCTGGAGATAAAATGAGCATCGTTATCGTCATTTTCATGCTTCTAGGGAGCCAAAACTCAAGATTTGGCTCATGGTTAAAAGTGACTTAAAAGGACCCAAATGCTCACTTTGAGGCCTTAAAACGTGTTTATTCACTGCGGGAAGAGATATAAAGAACATTTAGAGTAAATTAATGTTAATGTGAGAACGTTCAATTTTTCATGCCAAACAATCGATGACCCGCGACCTGATGAAATTGCTCTGAGATGACCAAAATGGTCCGTTTTGAAAGTTTTCATCTTTCAACTAATTTTGACTCTCAGAGGTGGATCATCACTTTTGGAGATAAAATGAGCATCGTTAACGTCATTTTCATGCTTCTAGGGAGCCAAAACTCAAGATTTGGTTCATAGTTAAAAGTGACTTACAAGGACCCACATGCTCACTTCGATGGCTTAAAACGTGTTTATTCACTGCGGGAGGAGATATAAAGAACATTTAGAGTAAATTATTGTGAATGCGAGAACGTTCAATTTTTCATGCCAAACGATCGATGACCCGCGACCTGATGAAATTGCTCTGAGATGACCAAAATGGTCCCTTTTGAAAATGTTCATCTTTCAAATAATATTGACTCTCAGAGGTGGATTTTCACTTTTGGAGATAAAATGAGCATCTTTATCATCATTTTCATGCTTCTAGGGAGCCAAAACTCAAGATTTGAATCATGGTTGAAAGTGACTTAAAAGGACCAAATGCTCACTTCGAGGGCTTAAAACGTGTTTATTCACTGCGGGAAGAGATATAAAGAAAATTTAGAGTAAATTAATGTTCATGCGAGAACGTTCAATTTTTCATGCAAAACAATCGATGACCCGCGACCTGATGAAATTGCTCTGAGGTGAACAAAATGGTCCATTTTGAAAATGTTCATCTTTCAACTAATATTGACTCTCAGAGGTGGATCTTCACTTTTGGAGATAAAATGAGCATCTTCATAGTAATTTTTATGCTTCTGGGGAGCCAAAACTCAAGATTTGGCTCATGGTTAAAAGTGACTTAAAAGGACACAAATGCTCACTTCGAGGGCTTAAAACGTGTTTATTCACTGCGGGAAGAGATATAAACAACATTTAGAGTAAATTAATGTTCATGCGAGAACGTTCAATATTTCATGCAAAACAATCGATGACCCGCGACCTGATGAAATTGCTCTGAGATGACCAAAATGGTCCGTTTTGAAAGTTTTCATCTTTCAACTAATTTTGACTCTCAGAGGAAGGATCATCACTTCTGGAGATAAAATGAGCATCGTTATCGTCATTTTCATGCTTCTAGGGAGCCAAAACTCAAGATTTGGCTCATGGTTAAAAGTGACTTAAAAGGACCCAAATGCTCACTTCGATGGCTTAAAACGTGTTTATTCACTGCGGGAAGAGATATAAAGAACATTTAGAGTAAATTAATGTTAATGTGAGAACGTTCAATTTTTCATGCAAAACAATCGATGACCCGCGACCTGATGAAATTGCTCTGAGATGACCAAAATGGTCAGTTTTGAAAGTTTTCATCTTTCAACTAATTTTGACTCTCAGAGGTGGATCATCACTTTTGGAGATAAAATGAGCATCATTATCGTCATTTTCATGCTTCTAGGGAGCCAAAACTCAAGATTTGGCTCATGGTTAAAAGTGACTTAAAAGGACCCAAATGCTCACTTCGATGGCTTAAAACGTGTTTATTCACTGCGGGAAGAGATATAAAGAACATTTAGAGTAAATTAATGTTAATGCGAGAACGTTCAATTTTTCATGCAAAACAATCGATGAACACGCGCGACCTGATGAAATTGCTCTGAGATGACCAAAATGGTCAGTTTGGAAAGTTTTCATCTTTCAACTAATTTTGACTCTCAGAGGTGGATCATCACTTTTGGAGATAAAATGAGCATCGTTATCGTCATTTTCATGCTTCTAGGGAGCCAAAACTCAAGATTTGGCTCATGGTTTAAAGTGACTTAAAAGGACCCAAATGCTCACTTCGATGGCTTAAAACGTGTTTATTCACTGCGGGAAGAGATATAAAGAACATTTAGAGTAAATTATTGTTAATGCGAGAACGTTCAATTTTTCATGCCAAACGATCGATGACCCGCGACCTGATGAAATTGCTCTGAGATGACCAAAATGGTCCGTTTTGAAAATGTTCATCTTTCAAATAATATTGACTCTCAGAGGTGGATCATCACTTTTGGAGATAAAATGAGCATCTTCATAGTAATTTTTATGCTTCTGGGGAGCCAAAACTCAAGATTTGGCTCATGGTTAAAAGTGACTTAAAAGGACACAAATGCTCACTTCGAGGGCTTAAAACGTGTTTATTCACTGCGGGAAGAGATATAAACAACATTTAGAGTAAATTAATGTTCATGCGAGAACGTTCAATATTTCATGCAAAACAATCGATGACCCGCGACCTGATGAAATTGCTCTGAGATGACCAAAATGGTCCGTTTTGAAAGTTTTCATCTTTCAACTAATTTTGACTCTCAGAGGAAGGATCATCACTTCTGGAGATAAAATGAGCATCGTTATCGTCATTTTCATGCTTCTAGGGAGCCAAAACTCAAGATTTGGCTCATGGTTAAAAGTGACTTAAAAGGACCCAAATGCTCACTTCGATGGCTTAAAACGTGTTTATTCACCGCGGGAAGAGATATAAAGAACATTTAGAGTAAATTATTGTTAATGCGAGAACGTTCAATTTTTCATGCCAAACGATCGATGACCCGCGACCTGATGAAATTGCTCTGAGATGACCAAAATGGTCCGTTTTGAAAATGTTCATCTTTCAAATAATATTGACTCTCAGAGGTGGATTTTCACTTTTGGAGATAAAATGAGCATCTTTATCATCATTTTCATGCTTCTAGGGAGCAAAAACTCAAGATTTGAATCATGGTTGAAAGTGACTTAAAAGGACCAAATGCTCACTTCGAGGGCTTAAAACGTGTTTATTCACTACGGGAAGAGATATAAAGAAAATTTAGAGTAAATTAATGTTCATGCGAGAACGTTCAATTTTTCATGCAAAACAATCGATGACCCGCGACCTGATGAAATTGCTCTGAGATGACCAAAATGGTCCGTTTTGAAAGTTATCATCTTCCAACTAATTTTGACTCTCAGAGGTGGATCATCACTTTTGGAGATAAAATGAGCATCTTCATAGTAATTTTTATGCTTCTGGGGAGCCAAAACTCAAGATTTGGCTCATGGTTAAAAGTGACTTAAAAGGACCCAAATGCTCACTTCGAGGGCTTAAAACGTGTTTATTCACTGCGGGAAGAGATATAAAGAACATTAAGAGTAAATTATTGTTCATGCGAGAAGGTTCAATTTTTCATGCAAAACGATCGATGACCCGCGACCTGATGAAATTGCTCTGAGATGACCAAAATGGTCCGTTTTGAACATTTCCATCTTTCAACTAATTTTGACTCTCAGAGGTGGATCATCACTATTGGAGATAAAATGAGCATCTTTATCTTAATTTTCATGCTTCTAGGGAGCCAAAACTCAAGATTTGGCTCATGGTTAAAAGTGACTTAAAAGAACCCAAATGCTCACTTCGATGGCTTAAAACGTGTTTATTCACTGCGGGAAGAGATATAAAGAACATTTAGAGTAAATTATTGTTAATGCGAGAACGTTCAATTTTTCATGCCAAACGATCGATGACCCGCGTCCTGATGAAATTGCTCTGAGATCACCAAAATAGTCCGTTTTGAAAATTTTTATCTTTCAACTAATTTTGACTCTCAGAGGTGGATCATCACTTTTGGAGATAAAATGAGCATCGTTATCGTCATTTCCATGCTTCTAGGGAGCCAAAACTCAAGATTTGGCTCATGGTTAAAAGTGACTTAAAAGGACCCAAATGCTCACTTCGATGGCTTAAAATGTGTTTATTCACTGCGGGAAGAGATATAAAGAACATTTAGAGTAAATTATTGTTAATGCGAGAACGTTAAATTTTTCATGCCAAACGATCGATGACCCGCGACCTGATGAAATTGCTTTGAGATGACCAAAATGGTCCGTTTTGAAAATGTTCATCTTTCAAATAATATTGACTCTCAGAGGTGGATTTTCACTTTTGGAGATAAAATGAGCATCTTTATCATCATTTTCATGCTTCTAGGGAGCCAAAACTCAAGATTTAGCTCATGGTTAAAAGTGACTTAAAAGGACCCAAATGCTCACTTCGAGGGCTTAAAACGTGTTTATTCACTGCGGGAAGAGATATAAACAACATTCAGAGTAAATTAATGTTCATGCGAGAACGTTCAATTTTTCATGCAAAACAATCGATGACCCGCGACCTGATGAAATTGCTCTGAGATGACCAAAATGGTCCGTTTTGAAAGTTTTCATCTTTCAACTAATTTTGACTCTCAGAGGTGGATCTTCACTTTTGGAGATAAAATGAGCATCTTTATCGTCATTTTCATGCTTCTAGGGAGCCAAAACTCAAGATTTGAATCATGGTTGAAAGTGACTTAAAAGGACCAAATGCTCACTTCGAGGGCTTAAAACGTGTTTATTCACTGCGGGAAGAGATATAAAGAAAATTTAGAGTAAATTAATGTTCATGCGAGAACGTTCAATTTTTCATGCAAAACAATCGATGACCCGCGACCTGATGAAATTGCTCTGAGATGACCAAAATGGTCCGTTTTGAAAGTTATCATCTTCCAACTAATTTTGACTCTCAGAGGTGGATCATCACTTTTGGAGATAAAATGAGCATCTTCATAGTAATTTTTATGCTTCTGGGGAGCCAAAACTCAAGATTTGGCTCATGGTTAAAAGTGACTTAAAAGGACCCAAATGCTCACTTCGAGGGCTTAAAACGTGTTTATTCACTGCGGGAAGAGATATAAAGAACATTAAGAGTAAATTATTGTTCATGCGAGAAGGTTCAATTTTTCATGCAAAACGATCGATGACCCGCGACCTGATGAAATTGCTCTGAGATGACCAAAATGGTCCGTTTTGAACATTTCCATCTTTCAACTAATTTTGACTCTCAGAGGTGGATCATCACTATTGGAGATAAAATGAGCATCTTTATCTTAATTTTCATGCTTCTAGGGAGCCAAAACTCAAGATTTGGCTCATGGTTAAAAGTGACTTAAAAGAACCCAAATGCTCACTTCGATGGCTTAAAACGTGTTTATTCACTGCGTGAAGAGATATAAAGAACATTTAGAGTAAATTATTGTTAATGCGAGAACGTTCAATTTTTCATGCCAAACGATCGATGACCCGCGTCCTGATGAAATTGCTCTGAGATGACCAAAATAGTCCGTTTTGAAATTTTTTATCTTTCAACTAATTTTGACTCTCAGAGGTGGATCATCACTTTTGGAGATAAAATGAGCATCGTTATCGTCATTTCCATGCTTCTAGGGAGCCAAAACTCAAGATTTGGCTCATGGTTAAAAGTGACTTAAAAGGACCCAAATGCTCACTTCGATGGCTTAAAACGTGTTTATTCACTGCGGGAAGAGATATAAAGAACATTTAGAGTAAATTATTGTTAATGCGAGAACGTTAAATTTTTCATGCCAAACGATCGATGACCCGCGACCTGATGAAATTGCTCTGAGATGACCAAAATGGTCCGTTTTGAAAATGTTCATCTTTCAAATAATATTGACTCTCAGAGGTGGATTTTCACTTTTGGAGATAAAATGAGCATCTTTATCATCATTTTCATGCTTCTAGGGAGCCAAAACTCAAGATTTAGCTCATGGTTAAAAGTGACTTAAAAGGACCCAAATGCTCACTTCGAGGGCTTAAAACGTGTTTATTCACTGCGGGAAGAGATATAAACAACATTCAGAGTAAATTAATGTTCATGCGAGAACGTTCAATTTTTCATGCAAAACAATCGATGACCCGCGACCTGATGAAATTGCTCTGAGATGACCAAAATGGTCCGTTTTCAAAGTTTTCATCTTTCAACTAATTTTGACTCTCAGAGGTGGATCTTCACTTTTGGAGATAAAATGAGCATCTTTATCGTCATTTTCATGCTTCTAGGGAGCCAAAACTCAAGATTTGGCTCATGGTTAAAAGTGACTTAAAAGGACCCAAATGCTCACTTCGAGGGCTTAAAACGTGTTTATTCACTGCGGGAAGAGATATAAACAACATTTAGAGTAAATTAATGTTCATGCGAGAACGTTCAATTTTTCATGCAAAACAATCGATGACCCGCGACCTGATGAAATTGCTCTGAGATGACCAAAATGGTCCGTTTTGAAAATTTTCATCTTTCAACTAATTTTGACTCTCAGAGGTGGATCATCACTTTTGGAGATAAAATGAACATCGTTATCGTCATTTTCATGCTTCTAGGAAGCCAAAACTCAAGATTGGGCTCATGATTAAAAGTGACTTAAAAGGACCCAAATGCTCACTTTGAGGGCTTTAAACGTGTTTATTAACTGCGGGAAGAGATATAAACAACATTTAGAGTAAATTAATGTTCATGCGAGAACGTTCAATTTTTCATGCAAAACAATCGATGACCCGCGACCTGATGAAATTGCTCTGAGGTGAACAAAATGGTCCATTTTGAAAATTTTTATCTTTCAACTAATATTGACTCTCAGAGGTGGATCTTCACTTTTGGAGATAAAATGAGCATCTTCATAGTAATTTTTATGCTTCTGTGGTAAATAAATAAATAATACCCTATTTTTGACTAGGCATATATCATAACAGATAGCTCAATAAATAAGAGTCAAGATTCGAGGTAGTAGGAGTTTTTGCAGGTTTAATACAGCATAAGGACAGGAACAGGACAACCTGCATAGACTGGGGCCCAACAGGGGAAAAGAGGCCCAGCAGCTGCTGGGGGTGGGTCTGGGATGAGCGCGCTAACTTTTAATAACAATACAAGAGCATTTATACATAGCGCAAACACATAGCATTACATTGCAGTAGGCGTAACAGTGGGTGGAGCAGAAGGCGTGACGCGTAGCAGTCGCGAAAGATAACAGTAAAAAGTAGGTGTAACTGGGCGTATACATAGACATGTGGTGCAAACGTAACAGAATATGTCATGAATGGGCGGAAACATAGGAGGGGGCTACCTAAGGAGCCGGGACCTCTAACCTGGTGGTGCGCGTAAACTGGCAATGACGTATTACTAGGAGAAGCTGGGGGCTATGAACTCTGTGCTAGGAGCAGAGACTAAAGTCTGGAGGGTCGGAGTGACATGTACCTAAACCCTATTTAGTATCTGATGTTTAGGGAACATGTTGATATAAACTAGAAGTCATGAGGGGAAAGGCTAACTTGATTCTAAGACTGGACCATGCATTATTCTACATGTAGTGCGTGATAAAGAATACTAAATGACCATTAAATACAGTATTTCTCTAACGTGGAGCCGCATAGGCTAGACAATGACGGAAACTATTGATGCAATTCAGTAGCTTAGGAATGCAGAGAAGGAGGACTGAACTGATAGCTGGAATCATAACATATTCTTGGCAGACTCAGAGGCAGAGCCAAGCTACACCGGGCACTGCGAGGCAGGAAGTAAGTGAAGGGTCGAGGATACAGGTGGGGGCTGTATCGCTCCTCAGCGAGGCTTCAGGAGACAGGAGCTGAATCTGATGTCCGGGCCCTTTTGAGGCCTAGAAACGGGGACTTTATAATGGAATAACGTGCACACTGGGAAACGTGGCAACGTAGCTTTACATAGGCCTGATATTCGTAGTATTCACGAGGACTGGAAACTGGCATACTAGAGGTGGACACAACTATAATTGCGTCTTGATCAGACATGGGGAGTACATATGCATATTGGTCATGCACACATAACATATGATGGATGAGGCGTAAGGACACAGAACATAGCAAAATTTACTTTTCCACATTCCCTCCTTGTCACTACGTTTCCATCAGGAAACATCAATATTCATGATACCGTCTATCATTTCATACAGTATCATTTGCTCATCTCGAATTATCCTGGAACGGGATTTAGAACGGGGCTTAGGACTAAGAATACAAGAGGTAGCACAAATGCCGCAAATCGCAGGGCCACATTGTATACAGAGGCAGCAGCTAAATATGATCGCTACTGCAATACTTAGAAAGGACAGGATTTTCCATCCCCATGCGGAAATTATATTCCAGAACCAACCGGACCATGTCCAGGTGCCTGGATCTTGGTGTAACAGATGGGCAATTTTATGGAGTCTGGTTATAGCTGAATAAACAGACGGCGCGTTATTTGGAATGAAAATGCAACAACTAGATCCGATGAGTCTACAGGCCCCGCCCCTATCGGCCAGTATGACGTCAAGGACGAGACGATTCTGTAAAACGACAATTCTCATAAAGGATTGCTCTTCAGTTAAGTTACCTAGAGCGGAGGCAGTCTCATCTACTACTGCTTCAAGGGTTCTTGTTAACCTACGGATTAGCTTACTATTTACAACTGTACCTAGATAAGGGAAAACACCTTTATCAATATCAATAAATTGCTCTGCAGCGGTTTCAGTATAATCGACAATCGGGAGATATCTCTTGTGTCTAGTGTGTACTAGGAAGGAATTCCTATGGTAGTCAGGTGGGGCTAGAAAAACAGGTGGCAGTAGGAAGGCAATGTAACAGGTTCCCTCCCAATCGAGGGGCAGACGAACATATGCGGTTTGACCACAAACAAAATATGAATGACGTGAAGCTTTGAAAATAGATTTCCCACTGTCACTATACTTGATAACAGTAGTACATTCACTATGTCCTACGTGTACAGAACCATAATTACGGACACATAATTCGCCTTTGACTGGTAGTACTGAAATAGCAGGTGAGTCTGGAGTAGTATCAGACTGAACATTCAGGACCATGAAATTCGACGAATAATTTCCTAAATTATACACTTCATTTTCTAGATCTAAACCTGTTCTGTGGGGGAAACCTTGCTTGTCTGGGAAACATATACTGTTAAGAAAAGACATATCTGTTGAGGATGACGTTAACGTGGACCATGCTCCACACGAACCATTATGTGAAAATGGATAAGGAAAAAGTGGCAGAACTCCCTTCGGTGTCTGGAAAGGGGGGAGTCGACCACACACCCAACAATTAGTGGCATTGCTGGTCTGGTGTGAGTAATGTAACATGCGGATAAATGTGTTGTTACGCATAGCGAGGCGGTAAGAATATTCGTGAGGAGGCAAATCACTAAACGTGTGCTCTGCTGTAGCATTAGCAGACATATTTACATGAGAAACTGAGAAACACAGGAAAAGTGCGTAGCTGGTGCAGGAAATCATTATGCTGATGAATAATATGAAACTTAGAAAAACGATACATTGAATTGAATTTTGACTGACTCTCTCACTATGGGGGTCTATTTTATACATGTCAGAAACAGTCTAACCGTTTCACCTAGGGGAGGACTTATACAATCAAACTGGCTGACTTATTTTACTAGACCGTAGTTTTAACTTATACTCCTGCTGCGGAGTTTTCTCTAACAGGGAAGGGGTTGTAACAATGTCTTTTGCGGGACAGTCCTTAGGAACAATATTTCGGCAGTCTTTAAAATCCTGGGAATCCTTGGAAATGTTTTTAGGAACGGGTTTCAATCCATTGAAAAGTTTTACATGAGAAAGGTGGACCCACCCCTTCCTGCCTTCCAGCTTGACGGCAGTACGGGTGGTCAAGAGGACCTGACGTGGCTCCTTCCAACGAGGTTCCAGCGGACTTGATCTGTCAAAGTTTCTGATCATCACCAGCGAACCTGGAACGATTTCATGCGGTGCCACCTCGGTATTGTCTGGAAATGCGGCGGCAACCTGTGAACGACATGAGTTGAGGGCAGACATCAAGGAAGCTAGGTAATCTGTCAGCATATTACATGAAACATCGGTAATACTTCGGGGTCTAGGAGTACCCCACATGTTAGGGGGGCGGCCGAATACGACCTCATACGGGGACAGACCTGATCTGGAATGTGCGACCATGCGCATATAAAACAAAGCAACTGGCAGAGCTACTAGCCAGTCCACACCTTTTTCTTTACAGACTTTTGCAATACGGATTTTCAGGGTCTGATTATGTCTCTCGACTAGACCGGCTGCTTCAGGATGGCGTACACAATGGAACTTCCACTGGTACCCTAACAACAGGGAAACGTGCTTCATGAGTTCAGATGAGAATGGCTGACCGTTATCAGAATATACGACTCTAGGGAGTCCATACCTAGGGAAAAACTCACGAACCAACTGCTTGGCAGTGGTCGCGGCTGTGTAATCTGGGACTGGATATGCTTCTGTCCACCTGGACAAAGCGCATACAACTACAAGGACATACTTGAAACCTCGACATCGCTCCATCTGAATATAATCCATCTGGAGGACCTCAAAAGGGTGGTCAGGGGGCTGGAAACCACCTTGTTCCACCGGGACACTTTTACCTGGATTAAACTGACAACATATCATACAGGTACGGACTTTCTGCTTGGCTGCAGCTCGTAAAGGCTTGTTGAACCAAATGTTCTGGATACTGTCTAACATAGCTTTTTCTCCTAAATGTGCTGGACTATGTGCGGTATTAACAATGACTTGAACCATAGAGTCGGGGAGAAACCATGTGGCTCTACCCTTCGTTAACCATCCTTGATCTGTCTGGACCCCTCCTTGTTCGGACCATTTCTTGATTTCATCGGGAGTAGCATGTAACTGGATATCTATGACATCTTGTGTAGGGTCCTTAACTGTCATGCATGTAGTCGGATCTGGAGTATGTGTCTGGTTAACTGGACTGTCTGGAGTCTGTGCTGTAAGTTTGGCTGTGCGGTCTGCTAGATCGTTACCTTGGGAAATAATGTCAGTAACTTTTGTATGTGCTTTGCACTTCATGATAGCAATGGATGTCGGTAAATGTATTGCATCTAACAGAGCTTGAATAAGGAGACCATGCTGAATCTTGGTTCCATGAGAAGTCATGAAACCTCTCTCCTGCCAGAGCACTCCGAAGTCGTGTACAACTCCAAATGCGTAACGTGAATCTGTGTAAACATTAACTTTCAGGTTCTTGGCGTGTATACAGGCTTGTGTCAGAGCAACTAGCTCTGCTGCTTGAGCGGACAGGGTATCAATACGGTGTGTTTCAATAACTTCAGTGTCAGTAGTCACTGCATACGCGGCGACTAAATCCCCTGTACTAGTTCTCATACATGAACCATCCACATAAAGTGTCAGGTCAGGATCTGGTAACGGAATGTCTGTCAGGTCTTGTCTTGGCTTTGTCGTAATGTTAACTACTTCCACACAGTCATGTGTGGCTGGATTTGAAGTAACTGATGGTAACAGTGTAGCAGGATTCAGGACGTTGCAGCGTCTGATTTCTATGTGTGGCTGGAACAGTGTCAATTCATAACCTGTTAAACGTGCAATTGTCAAGTGCTGAGTTTGTGTTCGGTTTAAAAGAACTTCTACTGAATGTGGGACTTGTACTGTCAGGGAATGTCCTAAGACTATGGAATCACTTTGTCTGATAGCCAGTGCTGTGGCTGCAACTGACTTGAGGCACGCAGGCAACGCCTGGGCGACTGGATCTAATGTGCTAGAAAAATAAGCACAGGGCTTGGATTGTCCTGCTTGATCTTGTGTGAGAACAGATAATGCTGTACCTTCCCGTTCAGTAACGAAAAGTGTAAAAGGCTTACTGTAGTTCGGTGTTGCTAGAACTGGAGCTTGGCATAGGGCTTTCTTTAACTCGTTGAAACTAAGTGTATGTTCAGATGTCCAAGGGAGGACAGTCGATACGGCTGCCTCCTGTGTCGTTAACTGTATCAGTGGCTTGGCTAGAAATGCATACTGGGGAATCCATTGTCTACAATAAGAAGTAAGGCCGATAAAGGCACGTACCTCCTTCTGGGTTCTGGGCTGGGGAAGACTCGCTATTAACTGGATACGATCTGGTGTCAACTGCCTACCCCTCTTGGACAGCAAGTGTCCTAAGTATACCACTTGCTGGACACAGAATTGAAGCTTCGAAGGTGACACCTTGTGCCCCATCTCGGCCAGAAAATACAGAACTGTAAGGGATGCTCGCTCGCAAGCACGTTCAGAACGGGCTGTGATCAGGAGATCATCGACATACTGGAGCAGGGCAGTGTCAGTTGGCATGTGAATGTTGTCTAGTTGTCTCTTAAGTGCTTGACTGTAAATACTAGGACTTTCTGTGAAACCTTGAGGAGCGCGTGTGAACATATAGCTCCTTCCATTTAAACAAAATCCGAAAAGAAACTGGCTGTCTGGATGAATTGGAACACTAAAAAATGCGTTCTTGAGGTCTATGACAGTAAAGAACGTGGCTTCGGAATCAATGGCTGTCAACAGGGAAGAGATGTCTGGGACAACTGGGTACTGCAGAATAATACATTTATTAAGCTCTCGTAAGTCAATCACTAATCGATATACTGGGGGTGCATTTGGATCAGTACGTTTCATGACTGGAATGATCGGAGAATTGCATACATTGGAGTCCGTTTCTACAACTACTCCTTGAGCCATGAGCTCGTCAATAATTTTGGATAAGGCTGCTACAGCCTCCGGTGGCAATCTGTACTGTCTGATTCGGGGTAACACTACACCTGGCTTGAGAGTCACACGATAGGGTGTGATTTGCATATAACCTACATCAGTTGGACCTTGCGCCCATAAATACTGCGGAACATTAGACAATCTTGAATCAAAATCTCGTAATACATAGTGACCCTTAAAGTCACGTAGGAACAATCGTATTCCCTCTGGGGAACAGCAAATAACTGCACCTAATTCTTTCAGTGTCTTAATGCCTAATAGATTTTCTGGACATGACTTAGTAAGTAACAGATCAGTAGTACGGGACAATGGACCTACTTCTAGAGTAACTGGCTTTGATATCTCGTTAACGATAGGTTTTCCTGAAAATCCAAGGGAAACATTTCTTGAGCCTGAGAGCGGAGCCCCTGGAACTTCGGCATGACTAATTGTGGTCCTACTTGCCCCTGTATCGATCAAAAACTTTCTATCTTTCCCTAATACTTGACTGTGAACATAGGGACCTTCTTGATCTACAGGTATCTCGATGAGAGGCAAGCCTACCTCCCTCTCTAGGCTGTTTCATGAATATGGCTGGTACTCTGGATACTCAGACTGTGCATACTGGTACATCTGCTGTGTAACATGCTGTGTTGCAGCAATGGGCTGCGGTACTGTAACTGTCTGTGGTGCATTCTGTAACTGAGGAATCTGTGAAACTTGTTCTTGTCTAGGCGGACGTGGTCTTTCTTTAGTCTTACCAGTAGCTATGTTGTGTTTCAGAACTGCACACTCGTTTATAAAATGACCTGGCTGTTTACAATAATTGCAGTTCCCTTTAACGGGAGCTGCAGGATGACTGGCTTGATTCGGACCCCTCTTCTGACTGTCTTGAGGAACGGATTGTGCGACTAGCACTTTCATTTTCGTGTCTTTCATACGTTTTCTTTCGTGTTCTTGCTCTTCCCTGATTCTATTCTGGTGGTACTGGAGCATCTGGAGCATCTGGGACGGAGTATTAGCTTGCCAGGTGCTTTCGACTTTCAAGACTCGATTTTTAATTGGTGGGCTTGAATTCTCGACTAATTTGGTAACAAAAAGGTGAGGGTATGACTCACTACTTGTCTTGAGACCACTGTTAATACTAAAACATTTTTCAAATCTAGAATAAAAATCACTAATATCTTCATCTTGCTTCTGTTTACAGGCTGAGATTGCATCCCAGTCTTCTTTTCTCGTTGTCAATAATCTGGGTAAAACTTGAATCAATAATTCCGGTAATTCTTTACATTTATCTCCAAGACCGGTACCTGGTACTCGTGCCTTGTCTTCAGCTTCTAGAGCTGCCCAATCGATCTTTTTCTCTCCCACCTCCCATTCTTTTTCCTTTAGCTTTTCATACACCCCTGCGGGTAGCAGAACCTTTAACATTTTAATGATATCTGGGTAAGTGTATTCTCCCATACGGAGCATGTCTTTTAATTCTCTATGGAACCCTGCTGGATCTTTGTCATGACAGGGAATTAATTTCTTCATTTCAAGAAGTTCCATCTTTGTTATTGGAGTGTATACAAACACTCGTTGCATTTCGCCACCCGTTCCTCTAACTGGGTGGACTTCTCGTAACGGATTCTGTCTGTCTATGTAAAATGACTTACTTTCTGGGGGTGAGGCATGAACAAAATGCGGGTTCAAAAACGTCCTATATTTGTGACGCTGTTCTAGAATGACACTAATTAAATCGGTACCTAGACCTCTCCATCTGTACTGGAGTAACTCGTTCAGGATATCATGTAACGGACCTGGATCAGAATGTTGACCCTCATACAGAGTAATGAGGTGCTGGATCATATACATACCCACCAGTCGCTGCTCGGCTGGGGGCATTTTCAGAAACATTTGTGCCACTATTTCGTCTGGAAAAGTGGTAGAATCAGTAATCCATCGGACTGCTGATCGGGCTAGTTCTTGTTCATGCATGGTACTTAATTCACTATAACCGATTCGTGATTTCAGAATATGATCGGTAGCTTGAAATACTTGTTCTAGAGAACCTTGTTCTGGTGCTGGATGATGAAAAATAGACTTGTGCTCTAGGCGTAAATGGCGATCTGGAAATCTAGATTTTCCTACATACGCTATTCTGGCGGGATTCTCGTCGTCTACCTCTTCTGTATCAGAGTTACTTTCTTTCTCACTTACTTGTGCTGCTTTACGTTGTTCGTGTATCTTTATTATCTCTTTACGGATTTTCTTGTACATACTCTCCATAGCACCGACGGTCTTGTGCTTACCCTCGGCTATATTATCACTCCACCTTGTCAGGATTCTCATTTCGGCGGAATCTTTAGACGGGTAATCTTGTTCTCTTATTAAACAATTGATCAGGAACTTTAATATCATAAGCTGGATCTCGGCTTTTCTTTGAGACATGACCTCGCTAATACTTTCCGGATCATCCCCTGTACGGATGAAACGATATATTCTGTCTAGATCTTCTTTCATATTCGGTAAGGTGACTAGATACTCGGCCACCTTTCTTACGCGGAATGAATATAAAACCATATTATCCTCGCCTGGGACTGGATCATAGCAACATTCGGCAAGGGATTTTCTTATTTCTGCAACAGACTGATACCTAGGCGTACGCTGTGATGCTTGTGCATGTAATTCGGCTAACGTTAAACGCTTGTGTGGCGGCGGGGTTTGAGGAGGACCTCCCCCTGCGGCCCCTAAACTAGAATCATCAACTGATGCTTTTCGTCCTGGCAGGGTCGGTAATTGTAACGTGGGCTGGACTTGTATGACGGGCTGACCCGGGGGTACCGTAACAGGTACTCCGGTGTCTGGAGAAGCGGGAAGTGCCTGATTTACAGGGACTGGCGGAGCGCGAACAGGATTTGCATATTCGGGGACTGTGTCGTCCAGATAGGACGAAATAAAAATATCAGCTGCAGTCTGTTTGTGACGTAACTTGGTCGGAACTAATGGTGGCGGGAAATTACTGGATGCCTCTGGGGTCGCTTTTGGCAAGCCCTCGGCAAGGAGAGGATACATACCCTTAATAAGGGCATGCCTCTGTCTGTCTGACTGTTCGGCTTTGACTCGTTCACCTATCTCGATTAATTCTCTTTCTTGGGCTCGTTCTTGGGATTCTCTACTTAACTCTGACTTTCTGACTTCCTTTTCGTTTCTTTTATGAGCTTCTTTACGCCATAACTCGATGGCATCTTTCTGTGACTGTCTGGCTTTCTTTTTCCATAATGCTTCTTCTACTCGCATGATACATTCGGCATCCCATGTACCCGATACGGGCCATCTATACTTTTCTTCTAACTGTTTGGTATACTCTACCCATAAATCTAGATACAATATGGCGCTTATGCCATGTTTCTGATACATAAAATGACCTGGGCTGTCCCTCGGCGGGACAGGAACTGCTTCTTCTAATAAACCCTTTCTAATTTTTAACTGATGTAACTTGGAAAAGAGCGGCATTGTAAACTTGAATCGGAACACAATACAATACACAAAGAACAATAACAATTGGGAAAACAATTCAGGCATACCACGACATTGGAAATACATTAAACAATATCATAACATAACAGTTCGGACAGAATATTACCTGGAATACTGAGAACAGAAATACAAGAATTTTCTCGAGAACTGAACAGACTAGAGTTACTGGATGCACTGCTGTAACAGTACGGAACATACCGGTCCCATAAAGGGACGCATCAAGACCCGTATCCACCTAGGTGAACACTTCGTTTGTGAGTCTGGGTACCACCAACCCACGGACCAGGAGTCAATTTAGATTGGTCCTGTCTAGATACTACCCCAGCAATGGTACTCACCGGGCAGCACGGAACGGAAGGCCTCGGACTGGACTGGACTGACGACGACGACGGACTTCGGACTTCAGTTACGGGTGGGCCTCCGGATACCTCGGACCTTGGACTCTCGGCTTGGGCTCTGGTCGGGACTCACCGCGTTCCTCCACCGTCTCGTTTGGATGCTGGACCGCCTCCTCCGTCTCCTCCGTGGGCCTGAGGGATACTTGAAGCAGAAATATCTGCACGTGGCCGGTATGGTTCCGTCACGGCTGCAGAGGGTCAGGGGGTCGGCGTGGCTTCACCGACGCGTGGGGAAAGGGCAAGTCCCTATTCGGGCGCCATTATGTGGTAAATAAATAAATAATACCCTATTTTTGACTAGGCATATATCATAACAGATAGCTCAATAAATAAGAGTCAAGATTCGAGGTAGTAGGAGTTTTTGCAGGTTTAATACAGCATAAGGACAGGAACAGGACAACCTGCATAGACTGGGGCCCAACAGGGGAAAAGAGGCCCAGCAGCTGCTGGGGGTGGGTCTGGGATGAGCGCGCTAACTTTTAATAACAATACAAGAGCATTTATACATAGCGCAAACACATAGCATTACATTGCAGTAGGCGTAACAGTGGGTGGAGCAGAAGGCGTGACGCGTAGCAGTCGCGAAAGATAACAGTAAAAAGTAGGTGTAACTGGGCGTATACATAGACATGTGGTGCAAACGTAACAGAATATGTCATGAATGGGCGGAAACATAGGAGGGGGCTACCTAAGGAGCCGGGACCTCTAACCTGGTGGTGCGCGTAAACTGGCAATGACGTATTACTAGGAGAAGCTGGGGGCTATGAACTCTGTGCTAGGAGCAGAGACTAAAGTCTGGAGGGTCGGAGTGACATGTACCTAAACCCTATTTAGTATCTGATGTTTAGGGAACATGTTGATATAAACTAGAAGTCATGAGGGGAAAGGCTAACTTGATTCTAAGACTGGACCATGCATTATTCTACATGTAGTGCGTGATAAAGAATACTAAATGACCATTAAATACAGTATTTCTCTAACGTGGAGCCGCATAGGCTAGACAATGACGGAAACTATTGATGCAATTCAGTAGCTTAGGAATGCAGAGAAGGAGGACTGAACTGATAGCTGGAATCATAACATATTCTTGGCAGACTCAGAGGCAGAGCCAAGCTACACCGGGCACTGCGAGGCAGGAAGTAAGTGAAGGGTCGAGGATACAGGTGGGGGCTGTATCGCTCCTCAGCGAGGCTTCAGGAGACAGGAGCTGAATCTGATGTCCGGGCCCTTTTGAGGCCTAGAAACGGGGACTTTATAATGGAATAACGTGCACACTGGGAAACGTGGCAACGTAGCTTTACATAGGCCTGATATTCGTAGTATTCACGAGGACTGGAAACTGGCATACTAGAGGTGGACACAACTATAATTGCGTCTTGATCAGACATGGGGAGTACATATGCATATTGGTCATGCACACATAACATATGATGGATGAGGCGTAGGGACACAGAACATAGCAAAATTTACTTTTCCACACTTCTGGGGAGCCAAAACTCAAGATTTGGCTCATGGTTAAAAGTGACTTAAAAGGACCCAAATGCTCACTTCGAGGGCTTAAAACGTGTTTATTCACTGCGGGAAGAGATATAAAGAACATTTAGAGTAAATTAATGTTCATGCGAGAACGTTCAATTTTTCATGCAAAACAATCGATGACCCGCGACCTGATGAAATTGCTCTGAGATGACCAAAATGGTCAGTTTTGAAAGTTTTCATCTTTCAACTAATTTTGACTCTCAGAGGTGGATCATCACTTTTGGAGATAAAATGAGCATCATTATCGTCATTTTCATGCTTCTAGGGAGCCAAAACTCAAGATTTGGCTCATGGTTAAAAGTGACTTAAAAGGACCCAAATGCTCACTTCGATGGCTTAAAACGTGTTTATTCACTGCGGGAAGAGATATAAAGAACATTTAGAGTAAATTAATGTTAATGCGAGAACGTTCAATTTTTCATGCAAAACAATCGATGAACACGCGCGACCTGATGAAATTGCTCTGAGATGACCAAAATGGTCAGTTTGGAAAGTTTTCATCTTTCAACTAATTTTGACTCTCAGAGGTGGATCATCACTTTTGGAGATAAAATGAGCATCGTTATCGTCATTTTCATGCTTCTAGGGAGCCAAAACTCAAGATTTGGCTCATGGTTAAAAGTGACTTAAAAGGACCCAAATGCTCACTTCGATGGCTTAAAACGTGTTTATTCACTGCGGGAAGAGATATAAAGAACATTTAGAGTAAATTATTGTTAATGCGAGAACGTTCAATTTTTCATGCCAAACGATCGATGACCCGCGACCTGATGAAATTGCTCTGAGATGACCAAAATGGTCCGTTTTGAAAATGTTCATCTTTCAAATAATATTGACTCTCAGAGGTGGATCATCACTTTTGGAGATAAAATGAGCATCTTCATAGTAATTTTTATGCTTCTGGGGAGCCAAAACTCAAGATTTGGCTCATGGTTAAAAGTGACTTAAAAGGACACAAATGCTCACTTCGAGGGCTTAAAACGTGTTTATTCACTGCGGGAAGAGATATAAACAACATTTAGAGTAAATTAATGTTCATGCGAGAACGTTCAATATTTCATGCAAAACAATCGATGACCCGCGACCTGATGAAATTGCTCTGAGATGACCAAAATGGTCCGTTTTGAAAGTTTTCATCTTTCAACTAATTTTGACTCTCAGAGGAAGGATCATCACTTCTGGAGATAAAATGAGCATCGTTATCGTCATTTTCATGCTTCTAGGGAGCCAAAACTCAAGATTTGGCTCATGGTTAAAAGTGACTTAAAAGGACCCAAATGCTCACTTTGAGGCCTTAAAACGTGTTTATTCACTGCGGGAAGAGATATAAAGAACATTTAGAGTAAATTAATGTTAATGTGAGAACGTTCAATTTTTCATGCCAAACAATCGATGACCCGCGACCTGATGAAATTGCTCTGAGATGACCAAAATGGTCCGTTTTGAAAGTTTTCATCTTTCAACTAATTTTGACTCTCAGAGGTGGATCATCACTTTTGGAGATAAAATGAGCATCGTTAACGTCATTTTCATGCTTCTAGGGAGCCAAAACTCAAGATTTGGTTCATAGTTAAAAGTGACTTACAAGGACCCACATGCTCACTTCGATGGCTTAAAACGTGTTTATTCACTGCGGGAGGAGATATAAAGAACTTTTAGAGTAAATTATTGTGAATGCGAGAACGTTCAATTTTTCATGCCAAACGATCGATGACCCGCGACCTGATGAAATTGCTCTGAGATGACCAAAATGGTCTGTTTTGAAAATGTTCATCTTTCAAATAATATTGACTCTCAGAGGTGGATTTTCACTTTTGGAGATAAAATGAGCATCTTTATCATCATTTTCATGCTTCTAGGGAGCCAAAACTCAAGATTTGAATCATGGTTGAAAGTGACTTAAAAGGACCAAATGCTCACTTCGAGGGCTTAAAACGTGTTTATTCACTGCGGGAAGAGATATAAAGAAAATTTAGAGTAAATTAATGTTCATGCGAGAACGTTCAATTTTTCATGCAAAACAATCGATGACCCGCGACCTGATGAAATTGCTCTGAGGTGAACAAAATGGTCCATTTGAAAATGTTCATCTTTCAACTAATATTGACTCTCAGAGGTGGATCTTCACTTTTGGAGATAAAATGAGCATCTTCATAGTAATTTTTATGCTTCTGGGGAGCCAAAACTCAAGATTTGGCTCATGGTTAAAAGTGACTTAAAAGGACACAAATGCTCACTTCGAGGGCTTAAAACGTGTTTATTCACTGCGGGAAGAGATATAAACAACATTTAGAGTAAATTAATGTTCATGCGAGAACGTTCAATATTTCATGCAAAACAATCGATGACCCGCGACCTGATGAAATTGCTCTGAGATGACCAAAATGGTCCGTTTTGAAAGTTTTCATCTTTCAACTAATTTTGACTCTCAGAGGAAGGATCATCACTTCTGGAGATAAAATGAGCATCGTTATCGTCATTTTCATGCTTCTAGGGAGCCAAAACTCAAGATTTGGCTCATGGTTAAAAGTGACTTAAAAGGACCCAAATGCTCACTTCGAGGCCTTAAAACGTGTTTATTCACTGCGGGAAGAGATATAAAGAACATTTAGAGTAAATTAATGTTAATGTGAGAACGTTCAATTTTTATTTATTTATTTTTTTTTTTTTTTAAAAGACCTTTACTGTCCAAAACAAACACAATACACAGCGTCTAGCCAACAACCCCGGGGCAGGCCGCCATCAAGTTGTCAGATACTTTGTTCAATTTTGTACACAGCCTTTCAGCCGCCATCCCTGGGGCGCGGCGGCAGCTCATTATCACTCCTGTGGGTTTGACTACCGCTCAATTCGAATCGTAGAGGTCCATTTTTTTTTTTTGTTTCTTAAAACATTGAACGATTAACCAACTAGCAGTTACCACTTGCGGTCCCCTATGTTCCTGGCTTTGTGAATTGTGCCCCCGTCTAGTCCCGAACAGGCTCCCCCGTACCAGCGCGTGCTTGCCCAATATCTGTGTGCCTTCTGATCCCCCCACCGTGTGCAGTGTTCTCCCCCTTGCCCCCGCTGCCTTATGTCCCCCCCACACCTCCCAGCTGCATGTGTGTCCTCCCTCCTGTGGAGTGTGGCCTATCTCCTCTCCCCTTACTCTAATGGGTCATCCTCTCCCTCCTCATCGGAAGTCAGTGATTCCTCCTCTTCCAGTGGGTCACACATGTCCCCCCTAAATGCATTCCACGGGAGCCATATCTTGTTCCACTTACGCGGACACGCTCTAAGGGTATATATTGTTCTTTCCACCAACATGACCCTGTCCATGGTCGCGCACCACTGTGGTAGCGTTGGGGTGGTGTCCGCCCCCCACTTCTGTGCTATGTCCCTTTTGGCGATCACCATACCCAATGTGGCCCATAGTCGCCCGTGTCTGGTGAGGTCTGTGGGCTCCCATACGTTAAGTAGACATCTCCGAGGGTCCGGAGTCAGGGACACCTCTAAAGTTTGCGAAATGGTCCTCATGATCTGTCTCCAAAACTCCTGAATGCGGGGGCATTCCCATAAAGTGTGGAACAGTGTCCCTTCCTCCCCGCAACCGCGCAGGCAGTACGGGTTTTGTGTTCTGTGGATTGCGTGGAGCAATGTACGTGTGTAGTACACCCTGTGTAAAATTTTCAGTTGTACAAGGCGAAATCTCGCTGATATGCCCACCTCCCTGGGTGCCGCCAATGCCTCATTCCATTCCGACTCGTCCATGTCCCCTACCTCCTCCACCCATTTGGCTTTTAGTGCTACGGTCGGGTCCGTCAGGTTATTGACTAGTTTGCGATACGTGAGGGAGGTTGCTCGCTCCAGCATGAAGTCCGTAAGCAGTCTATCCTCTAAGGGTGAGGCTTCCGGTAGTGTTGTGCCGCCGGGAATGGCGGTTAGTAAAGCATGTCTCACCTGTATGTACCGATATTGCTCCGTAGGCCCCATCTCGTACTGCTGTCGCAGTTGGTCGAAGGGGATCACAGTACCCCCCTCCCATAAGTCTCCCACTGTGGAAATGCCTATGTTGTCCCACGCCGTAAAGCCCTTACTACTCCTCAGATTACCCAGTGCCCTCGAGTCCCATAAAGGGGTCAGTCTTGTGATCGTCCCTTTCCATCCCAGTTTTGCCTGTGCCCTATGCCACAGCGACACAGCGAGCTTTGTGGGTCCGATGAGTGTACGCGCCCTACGCAGGTCATAAAGTGGGGCCAGAATGGTGCTGGTGCCCAGCTGGAGTCTGTCCGCCCGGTATGCCGGGTCGTTCTGGGGAGCATGCAGCCACTGGTTGATGGATTTCAATTGGGCGGCCCAATAATAGAGCTGCAGGTTTGGTAGCGCTATCCCTCCATCATACCACCCCCTATGTAGTTTGGCCTGAGCTATCCGTGCCGGGCGGTTACTCCACATCAGACCTGCAACCACCGCGGCCACACTCCTGAAATACCTATCGTGGACCGGGTAAGGGGTATTCTCCAGAATGTATAAGAACCGGGGCAGTGACATCATCTTGTAGAGTGCCGCTCTACCCAGCAAAGTCAGCGGTAGCGCCGCCCAGAATTTAACATCCTGTTTAAGGCGCTCAAGGGGTGGCGATAGATTCTTATGGAAGAATTCCGCAGGATCCCTCGTAACATGGACCCCCAGGTATCGGAACGAGGACCCCGCCATTTTGAGAGGGCACCTGTCTCCCAGATCGGGGGACGGGCCCTTCAGTACATACAGCTCCGACTTGGTCCAATTCAGAGTATACCCCGACACCTTCCCCTGCTCGTCACAAATGTGCAGTAATGCCGGCACTCCGCTTTCTGGTTCCGATAAGTACACCAACATGTCGTCTGCGTACAGTGACAGTCTGTCCTCCCAACCCTCAGCCCAAACAATCCCCCTTAGCAATGGGGTGGATCTTATCAGGGTCGCTAGGGGTTCCAATGCTATTGCAAAAAGCAACGGCGAGAGCGGGCAGCCTTGACGAGTGCCTCGTCCTAATCGGAACGTCCGGGAGATATGGCCGCCAGCGACCACGTGCGCCAATGGCTCGGTGTACAGCAGACGAATCCAGGCCACGAATTTCGGTCCGAACCCCATACGCCCCAGGACTTCGAACAGGTACTCCCACTCCACCATATCAAACGCCATTTTGGCGTCCAGTGCCAGGATCACCGCTTTTTCTGTCAGCGTGTCGGCCTTCGCCAGTACGTTATGTACCCTACGTAGGTTGAGAGCGGTGTTTCTGTGGGGCATAAAGCCCGACTGGTCTGGGTGTATTAGGTGGGGCAGGACGGCCATCAACCGAGTGGCGAGGAGTTTGGCCAAGATCTTAAGCTCGGCGTTAAGCAGGGAGATGGGGCGGTAAGACCCGCACTCCTCCGGTACCTTACCGGGCTTGGGGATTGCTATTATGGCCGCCACCCTCTGATCTTCCGGAAGCAGGGCCCGTTCCAGGCTATCGTGGTACATAGCCAGCAGGGGTCCACTAAGCCCATCCGCTGCGGCCTGGAACCACTCTATCGGGACTCCATTAGGCCCCGTTGCCTTCCCCGGCCTGACTGCGTGGATCGCCCTTTGGACCTCCTCCTTCGTGATAGCCGCTTCTAGTTCCGCCCCCTCCTCCGGGGAGAGCGCGGGAATGGGAATAGTCTCCAGCGCTGCCCTCGCCATATCTGCTGTCACTGTGCCTGCCGGCGTGTACACCCCTTCAAAGTAGTCAGCTAGTGTCTCGACTATTTCCTCAGGGCACGTGCATAACTGCCCTTGTTTATCGCGAATGCGCTGTATTCCTCTGGCGCTGCCTCCCCTCTTGTCTAGCCATGCCAACATTCTCCCCGCCTTGTCCCCTATGTCGTATATTCTATGGGCCGTGTCGGTGATCTGTGACAACGTCTGCAATTTAATATGTTCCCTAATCTTTTGTTGATGCAGGAGAACCGTCTGGGCGGTGTCTGGCGTGGGACCTGCCTCGTGTGTTGCTGTTGCCCCCTGCAGTGCCAGTTCCAATTCCGACCGTTCACGATGTGTCTCCCTCAAGTACCCCGTTATAGTGGCAATGGCCTGACCCCGTAGCACCGTCTTATATGCTTCCCAGAGGGTGGCCGCTGACTCCACTGACTCAGTGTTCTCCCGAAAGTAGTGGGACGTCGTCGTTTTAAGTGTCTTACTAACCTTAGGGATGGCTAGGTATGATGCGTGGATTGGATATATCCTTTTACGCTTCCGTTCCTGCGTGGAGAGCTCGAGTGTGATGGGTGAGTGGTCCGAAATCCCCCTTGGGTGTATCTCAGCAGTGTCAATATGTGGTAAACCCCCACCCAGCGCCATGAAGTAGTCAATCCGCGTCAGACTATTGTGCACCGTGGAATGGTAAGTGTATTGCCTCGCTGCAGGGTGTAAATATCGCCATACGTCGATCAGTCCCAGTGCCGTCATGTACTTCTGCAACTGGGAGGGACCGGCCGCACGTGTCATCACGGGCACTCTATCTGCAGTGGGGTCGAGTATTGCATTGAAGTCTCCCCCTATTATCGTGTCTCCCTCAGGCAGGCCTAGCAAGAATTTACCCAGCTCTGGAAGCATGACCGAGTGTAGTGCCGGAGGGACATACACGGATACCACATTCAGTAGCCTCCCCTCCCATTGGCCCTGGAGCGCCGCAAAACACCCCTGCTCATCCACCTTGGTGCTAAGTGGAATAAACTGCGCCGATTTCTTCAACAAAATGCCCACTCCCCTCGAACCTGTGGAGAATTCTGAATGCGCCACCATCCTATAACCTTTTCTATCAAGCGCCTTTGTCGCAGACCCTGTAAGGTGTGTCTCCTGGAGGAGCACCAAGGCTGGCCCCAGCCTCCTAACCGCATTCAGCACCAACCCTCTTTTGATCTTGTCCCCCAACCCTCGCACATTCCAGGACATGAGCTTGAGCGGCGTTACTCGGGCTCGCTGCGACTCCTCCTCAGCTGCTCGTGATTGTGTGTCCTGCATTGCGTGTTTTGCTATATGAAGCGCGGGAGCCGGACCCCCGGCCCAGGGTGCGCTCGTTCAGTGCCATACCCAGGGTGTGTATTTGTACCAGTGGAACGTTAGACCTCGCTCGCGGAACTACTATAACATTGAAACAACCCCTACCCCCCACCCTCCTCCCTGCCTCCCTGCCTAACGGACTTACAACCGCCCGCCTCCCCAACTTAGCAGAGTGCTTAACCCGTCCCTTCAACAGTGTACTTGCGCGCTGGGGTGGAGAATCTTCCGGAGCAGGCGACATCCCTGCCCTCCTGTGAGTCCTCCAGGCCCAGCACTCAGGCTTGTCCTCCCGCTAGAGTACATCCGAACGGGCAGTCAGCCAGCGTCTCTTGTAGAATTAGCTTTCCACCCCTCCTTCTGCGCCCTGACTGTCCAACGTCGGCGAGGCATTTCCTCCTTCCCTTCCGGGTGACCGCGATTCAGGAGGCCTGTCGTTCCTGTGTGTCCGGTCCTGTCTCTTCGTGCGACGAGAGTGGTTCGCGGATCTCCAACCCTCCAACCAGTCCTGCGCTGCCTCCGGCGACTCAAAGAACCAGGCCTTGCCCTCTGCTTCCACTCGGAGACGCGCCGGGAAGATCATGGAGTATGGCAGTTCCCTCGCCCTCAGCGCTTTCTTGACCTCCAAGAAGGTCTTCCTTCTGCGTGCCACCTCAGCAGTGTAATCCGGGAAGAAGGCGACGGTCGAGTTTTGAATACGGACAGGTGGGGAAACCCTCGCCGCCTGCAGGATGGCGTCCCGGTCTCGGAAGTTGAAGAGTCTTGCCAGGATAGGCCGAGGGGTCGCCCCCGGCTTGGGCGTTCCACCAGGCACTCTATGGGCCCTCTCCACCGAGAAGAAGCTAGAGAGGCCCTTCGGCTGCAGGTGCTTCGTGATCAGATCTTCCACAAATAGGTCGGTCGCCCCCTTTCCTTCCGACTCCGGCACTCCCAAAATTCGGACGTTGTTCCTCCTCGAGCGCCCTTCCTGATCGTCCATCTTGTCTCTGAGGAATTTGTTTTCGGCCGCCATTTTCTCCATTGCAAGCTGTAATTCCGAGACATCCTCCACCAGGGACTTCGTCACCACCTCCACCTGCTTTACTCTTTCAGACATCTTGTGGAGGTCGGCCCTGATCAGGGTGACTTCCGTAGCAGTGGAGCCCACTGTGGTCTGTACCTGTGCCAGGGCACGCATCACATCCTCCAGCGTCGGCTTCTTCGTGCCCTCCCCTTCTCGGGGCCCGCCCGACGAAGTACGGGATTCCACCGGTGGCTGGGTGCTCTTATCGTAAGCGAATTTGTCCAGTCTTGCCTGAACGGCGTTGCCTTTGGTGCCTCTCCCTGACATGGCTTGTCTCGTGGCCGCCCCACTTCTGGATCGTGTGGACGTCGTGTCTTCAGGCTCCGTCCGCCAGGTGCAGGCGATGGTCCCCCTCCCAGCCTCCACAAATCTATCCGGCCGCAGTTGTCCCGTGGCCACTTGAGGTCAGGATCACTTCAAGGGGGGGAGGCTGCCTGGATCCCGGCGGCGCCCCCGCTCCCAGTCGTCTCTGCGACCCGTCCGCCACTCCAGGCTGCGCTGGATCTCAGTCTCAGCTGCGGGGTGTGCAGCGCCTCCCAAACCAAGTCCTGAACTGCCCCAGTTCACCAGTTATTGGGATGCCCCAGCGTAGGTCCAGTTGCCCCGGTCTCTCGTGGCCGTCCCCACGCTCCTCCTCACCCCTGCAGTCGCCCGCTGGGGGGGGCCGCCACTGGGGGGTACAAACTGTGCGTGTGTCCGTGGCGCGGGATGCCCACTCGTGGCTCCGGCAGACTATCGGCCCCCACCAGGCTCCTCCTGTTTGCGCCGGGTCTCCGCCACCTTGCACCAGGTATATTGCGGGGGGGGAAGGGGGGAGGTCCCAATGCTGCCCCGCACTCCCCACCGTGCGTTGGCCGCCGGCTCTCCTACCTCCGCCCCTGGACGGTCTGGGTACTCGGGCGTCACTGCCTCAGTCCGGCGCCTCCCCAAGATCCTTACGTGGCGCCGGTAAGTCTTCTGCGCCTGTCGCTGGGCGCCGGTGTGCCTCCGCTACCTTCTTCCGCTGCGGCGTTTCCAGGTCCCGGGCACCGACCACTTCCTGCGCCCGAGTCCCGCCGTCGCCTCACTTCCGCCTGGACTGCAGTTCCAGGGCAGGTCGCGGCTCTCCTCCTCGCGCAGGCCTCGCCGCGCCGGACCGTTCACCGTCAGTTCTGGGTGTCCGTCAGCCCTCTAGACACCTCTGCGGGATTCCGCCCGGCTCCGGACCCGGTCAGCCCCACTGGAGTGAAAAAGTAAAACGGATCAGTGCGGCGGATTGACGAGGGAGATCGCCTCACTCACGGAGCTCCGCTGTTAAGCTGCCGCCATGCTCGGCTGCTAGCCACGCCCCCCGAGAACGTTCAATTTTTCATGCAAAACAATCGATGACCCGCGACCTGATGAAATTGCTCTGAGATGACCAAAATGGTCAGTTTTGAAAGTTTTCATCTTTCAACTAATTTTGACTCTCAGAGGTGGATCATCACTTTTGGAATTAAAATGAGCATCGTTATCGTCATTTTCATGCTTCTAGGGAGCCAAAACTCAAGATTTGGCTCATGGTTAAAAGTGACTTAAAAGGACCCAAATGCTCACTTCGATGGCTTAAAACGTGTTTATTCACTGCGGGAAGAGATATAAAGAACATTTAGAGTAAATTATTGTTAATGCGAGAACGTTCAATTTTTCATGCCAAACGATCGATGACCCGCGACCTGATGAAATTGCTCTGAGATGACCAAAATGGTCCGTTTTGAAAATGTTCATCTTTCAAATAATATTGACTCTCAGAGGTGGATTTTCACTTTTGGAGATAAAATGAGCATCTTTATCATCATTTTCATGCTTCTAGGGAGCAAAAACTCAAGATTTGAATCATGGTTGAAAGTGACTTAAAAGGACCAAATGCTCACTTCGAGGGCTTAAAACGTGTTTATTCACTGCGGGAAGAGATATAAAGAAAATTTAGAGTAAATTAATGTTCATGCGAGAACGTTCAATTTTTCATGCAAAACAATCGATGACCCGCGACCTGATGAAATTGCTCTGAGATGACCAAAATGGTCCGTTTTGAAAGTTATCATCTTCCAACTAATTTTGACTCTCAGAGGTGGATCATCACTTTTGGAGATAAAATGAGCATCTTCATAGTAATTTTTATGCTTCTGGGGAGCCAAAACTCAAGATTTGGCTCATGGTTAAAAGTGACTTAAAAGGACCCAAATGCTCACTTCGAGGGCTTAAAACGTGTTTATTCACTGCGGGAAGAGATATAAAGAACATTAAGAGTAAATTATTGTTCATGCGAGAAGGTTCAATTTTTCATGCAAAACGATCGATGACCCGCGACCTGATGAAATTGCTCTGAGATGACCAAAATGGTCCGTTTTGAACATTTCCATCTTTCAACTAATTTTGACTCTCAGAGGTGGATCATCACTATTGGAGATAAAATGAGCATCTTTATCTTAATTTTCATGCTTCTAGGGAGCCAAAACTCAAGATTTGGCTCATGGTTAAAAGTGACTTAAAAGAACCCAAATGCTCACTTCGATGGCTTAAAACGTGTTTATTCACTGCGGGAAGAGATATAAAGAACATTTAGAGTAAATTATTGTTAATGCGAGAACGTTCAATTTTTCATGCCAAACGATCGATGACCCGCGTCCTGATGAAATTGCTCTGAGATGACCAAAATAGTCCGTTTTGAAATTTTTTATCTTTCAACTAATTTTGACTCTCAGAGGTGGATCATCACTTTTGGAGATAAAATGAGCATCGTTATCGTCATTTCCATGCTTCTAGGGAGCCAAAACTCAAGATTTGGCTCATGGTTAAAAGTGACTTAAAAGGACCCAAATGCTCACTTCGATGGCTTAAAACGTGTTTATTCACTGCGGGAAGAGATATAAAGAACATTTAGAGTAAATTATTGTTAATGCGAGAACGTAAAATTTTTCATGCCAAACGATCGATGACCCGCGACCTGATGAAATTGCTCTGAGATGACCAAAATGGTCCGTTTTGAAAATGTTCATCTTTCAAATAATATTGACTCTCAGAGGTGGATTTTCACTTTTGGAGATAAAATGAGCATCTTTATCATCATTTTCATGCTTCTAGGGAGCCAAAACTCAAGATTTAGCTCATGGTTAAAAGTGACTTAAAAGGACCCAAATGCTCACTTCGAGGGCTTAAAACGTGTTTATTCACTGCGGGAAGAGATATAAACAACATTCAGAGTAAATTAATGTTCATGCGAGAACGTTCAATTTTTCATGCAAAACAATCGATGACCCGCGACCTGATGAAATTGCTCTGAGATGACCAAAATGGTCCGTTTTGAAAGTTTTCATCTTTCAACTAATTTTGACTCTCAGAGGTGGATCTTCACTTTTGGAGATAAAATGAGCATCTTTATCGTCATTTTCATGCTTCTAGGGAGCCAAAACTCAAGATTTGGCTCATGGTTAAAAGTGACTTAAAAGGACCCAAATGCTCACTTCGAGGGCTTAAAACGTGTTTATTCACTACGGGAAGAGATATAAACAACATTTAGAGTAAATTAATGTTCATGCGAGAACGTTCAATTTTTCATGCAAAACAATCGATGACCCGCGACCTGATGAAATTGCTCTGAGATGACCAAAATGGTCCGTTTTGAAAATTTTCATCTTTCAACTAATTTTGACTCTCAGAGGTGGATCATCACTTTTGGAGATAAAATGAACATCGTTATCGTCATTTTCATGCTTCTAGGAAGCCAAAACTCAAGATTGGGCTCATGGTTAAAAGTGACTTAAAAGGACCCAAATGCTCACTTTGAGGGCTTTAAACGTGTTTATTAACTGCGGGAAGAGATATAAACAACATTTAGAGTAAATTAATGTTCATGCGAGAACGTTCAATTTTTCATGCAAAACAATCGATGACCCGCGACCTGATGAAATTGCTCTGAGGTGAACAAAATGGTCCATTTTGAAAATGTTTATCTTTCAACTAATATTGACTCTCAGAGGTGGATCTTCACTTTTGGAGATAAAATGAGCATCTTCATAGTAATTTTTATGCTTCTGGGGAGCCAAAACTCAAGATTTGGCTCATGGTTAAAAGTGACTTAAAAGGACCCAAATGCTCACTTCGAGGGCTTAAAACGTGCTTATTCACTGCGGGAAGAGATATAAAGAACATTTAGAGTAAATTAATGTTCATGCGAGAACGTTCAATTTTTCATGCAAAACAATTGATGACCCGCGACCTGATGAAATTGCTCTGAGATGACCAAAATGGTCAGTTTTGAAAGTTTTCATCTTTCAACTAATTTTGACTCTCAGAGGTGGATCATCACTTTTGGAGATAAAATGAGCATCATTATCGTCATTTTCATGCTTCTAGGGAGCCAAAACTCAAGATTTGGCTCATGGTTAAAAGTGACTTAAAAGGACCCAAATGCTCACTTCGATGGCTTAAAACGTGTTTATTCACTGCGGGAAGAGATATAAAGAACATTTAGAGTAAATTAATGTTAATGCGAGAACGTTCAATTTTTCATGCAAAACAATCGATGAACACGCGCGACCTGATGAAATTGCTCTGAGATGACCAAAATGGTCAGTTTGGAAAGTTTTCATCTTTCAACTAATTTTGACTCTCAGAGGTGGATCATCACTTTTGGAGATAAAATGAGCATCGTTATCGTCATTTTCATGCTTCTAGGGAGCCAAAACTCAAGATTTGGCTCATGGTTAAAAGTGACTTAAAAGGACCCAAATGCTCACTTCGATGGCTTAAAACGTGTTTATTCACTGCGGGAAGAGATATAAAGAACATTTAGAGTAAATTATTGTTAATGCGAGAACGTTCAATTTTTCATGCCAAACGATCGATGACCCGCGACCTGATGAAATTGCTCTGAGATGACCAAAATGGTCCGTTTTGAAAATGTTCATCTTTCAAATAATATTGACTCTCAGAGGTGGATCATCACTTTTGGAGATAAAATGAGCATCTTCATAGTAATTTTTATGCTTCTGGGGAGCCAAAACTCAAGATTTGGCTCATGGTTAAAAGTGACTTAAAAGGACACAAATGCTCACTTCGAGGGCTTAAAACGTGTTTATTCACTGCGGGAAGAGATATAAACAACATTTAGAGTAAATTAATGTTCATGCGAGAACGTTCAATATTTCATGCAAAACAATCGATGAACCGCGACCTGATGAAATTGCTCTGAGATGACCAAAATGGTCCGTTTTGAAAGTTTTCATCTTTCAACTAATTTTGACTCTCAGAGGAAGGATCATCACTTCTGGAGATAAAATGAGCATCGTTATCGTCATTTTCATGCTTCTAGGGAGCCAAAACTCAAGATTTGGCTCATGGTTAAAAGTGACTTAAAAGGACCCAAATGCTCACTTTGAGGCCTTAAAACGTGTTTATTCACTGCGGGAAGAGATATAAAGAACATTTAGAGTAAATTAATGTTAATGTGAGAACGTTCAATTTTTCATGCCAAACAATCGATGACCCGCGACCTGATGAAATTGCTCTGAGATGACCAAAATGGTCCGTTTTGAAAGTTTTCATCTTTCAACTAATTTTGACTCTCAGAGGTGGATCATCACTTTTGGAGATAAAATGAGCATCGTTAACGTCATTTTCATGCTTCTAGGGAGCCAAAACTCAAGATTTGGTTCATAGTTAAAAGTGACTTACAAGGACCCACATGCTCACTTCGATGGCTTAAAACGTGTTTATTCACTGCGGGAAGAGATATAAACAACATTTAGAGTAAATTAATGTTCATGCGAGAACGTTCAATTTTTCATGCAAAACAATCGATTACCCGCGACCTGATGAAATTGCTCTGAGATGACCAAAATGGTCCGTTTTGAAAATTTTCATCTTTCAACTAATTTTGACTCTCAGAGGTGGATCATCACTTTTGGAGATAAAATGAACATCGTTATCGTCATTTTCATGCTTCTAGGAAGCCAAAACTCAAGATTGGGCTCATGGTTAAAAGTGACTTAAAAGGACCCAAATGCTCACTTTGAGGGCTTTAAACGTGTTTATTAACTGCGGGAAGAGATATAAACAACATTTAGAGTAAATTAATGTTCATGCGAGAACGTTCAATTTTTCATGCAAAACAATCGATGACCCGCGACCTGATGAAATTGCTCTGAGGTGAACAAAATGGTCCATTTTGAAAATGTTTATCTTTCAACTAATATTGACTCTCAGAGGTGGATCTTCACTTTTGGAGATAAAATGAGCATCTTCATAGTAATTTTTATGCTTCTGGGGAGCCAAAACTCAAGATTTGGCTCATGGTTAAAAGTGACTTAAAAGGACCCAAATGCTCACTTCGAGGGCTTAAAACGTGTTTATTCACTGCGGGAAGAGATATAAAGAACATTTAGAGTAAATTAATGTTCATGCGAGAACGTTCAATTTTTCATGCAAAACAATCGATGACCCGCGACCTGATGAAATTGCTCTGAGATGACCAAAATGGTCAGTTTTGAAAGTTTTCATCTTTCAACTAATTTTGACTCTCAGAGGTGGATCATCACTTTTGGAGATAAAATGAGCATCATTATCGTCATTTTCATGCTTCTAGGGAGCCAAAACTCAAGATTTGGCTCATGGTTAAAAGTGACTTAAAAGGACCCAAATGCTCACTTCGATGGCTTAAAACGTGTTTATTCACTGCGGGAAGAGATATAAAGAACATTTAGAGTAAATTAATGTTAATGCGAGAACGTTCAATTTTTCATGCAAAACAATCGATGAACACGCGCGACCTGATGAAATTGCTCTGAGATGACCAAAATGGTCAGTTTGGAAAGTTTTCATCTTTCAACTAATTTTGACTCTCAGAGGTGGATCATCACTTTTGGAGATAAAATGAGCATCGTTATCGTCATTTTCATGCTTCTAGGGAGCCAAAACTCAAGATTTGGCTCATGGTTAAAAGTGACTTAAAAGGACCCAAATGCTCACTTCGATGGCTTAAAACGTGTTTATTCACTGCGGGAAGAGATATAAAGAACATTTAGAGTAAATTATTGTTAATGCGAGAACGTTCAATTTTTCATGCCAAACGATCGATGACCCGCGACCTGATGAAATTGCTCTGAGATGACCAAAATGGTCCGTTTTGAAAATGTTCATCTTTCAAATAATATTGACTCTCAGAGGTGGATCATCACTTTTGGAGATAAAATGAGCATCTTCATAGTAATTTTTATGCTTCTGGGGAGCCAAAACTCAAGATTTGGCTCATGGTTAAAAGTGACTTAAAAGGACACAAATGCTCACTTCGAGGGCTTAAAACGTGTTTATTCACTGCGGGAAGAGATATAAACAACATTTAGAGTAAATTAATGTTCATGCGAGAACGTTCAATATTTCATGCAAAACAATCGATGAACCGCGACCTGATGAAATTGCTCTGAGATGACCAAAATGGTCCGTTTTGAAAGTTTTCATCTTTCAACTAATTTTGACTCTCAGAGGAAGGATCATCACTTCTGGAGATAAAATGAGCATCGTTATCGTCATTTTCATGCTTCTAGGGAGCCAAAACTCAAGATTTGGCTCATGGTTAAAAGTGACTTAAAAGGACCCAAATGCTCACTTTGAGGCCTTAAAACGTGTTTATTCACTGCGGGAAGAGATATAAAGAACATTTAGAGTAAATTAATGTTAATGTGAGAACGTTCAATTTTTCATGCCAAACAATCGATGACCCGCGACCTGATGAAATTGCTCTGAGATGACCAAAATGGTCCGTTTTGAAAGTTTTCATCTTTCAACTAATTTTGACTCTCAGAGGTGGATCATCACTTTTGGAGATAAAATGAGCATCGTTAACGTCATTTTCATGCTTCTAGGGAGCCAAAACTCAAGATTTGGTTCATAGTTAAAAGTGACTTACAAGGACCCACATGCTCACTTCGATGGCTTAAAACGTGTTTATTCACTGCGGGAAGAGATATAAACAACATTTAGAGTAAATTAATGTTCATGCGAGAACGTTCAATTTTTCATGCAAAACAATCGATTACCCGCGACCTGATGAAATTGCTCTGAGATGACCAAAATGGTCCGTTTTGAAAATTTTCATCTTTCAACTAATTTTGACTCTCAGAGGTGGATCATCACTTTTGGAGATAAAATGAACATCGTTATCGTCATTTTCATGCTTCTAGGAAGCCAAAACTCAAGATTGGGCTCATGGTTAAAAGTGACTTAAAAGGACCCAAATGCTCACTTTGAGGGCTTTAAACGTGTTTATTAACTGCGGGAAGAGATATAAACAACATTTAGAGTAAATTAATGTTCATGCGAGAACGTTCAATTTTTCATGCAAAACAATCGATGACCCGCGACCTGATGAAATTGCTCTGAGGTGAACAAAATGGTCCATTTTGAAAATGTTTATCTTTCAACTAATATTGACTCTCAGAGGTGGATCTTCACTTTTGGAGATAAAATGAGCATCTTCATAGTAATTTTTATGCTTCTGGGGAGCCAAAACTCAAGATTTGGCTCATGGTTAAAAGTGACTTAAAAGGACCCAAATGCTCACTTCGAGGGCTTAAAACGTGTTTATTCACTGCGGGAAGAGATATAAAGAACATTTAGAGTAAATTAATGTTCATGCGAGAACGTTCAATTTTTCATGCAAAACAATCGATGACCCGCGACCTGATGAAATTGCTCTGAGATGACCAAAATGGTCAGTTTTGAAAGTTTTCATCTTTCAACTAATTTTGACTCTCAGAGGTGGATCATCACTTTTGGAGATAAAATGAGCATCATTATCGTCATTTTCATGCTTCTAGGGAGCCAAAACTCAAGATTTGGCTCATGGTTAAAAGTGACTTAAAAGGACCCAAATGCTCACTTCGATGGCTTAAAACGTGTTTATTCACTGCGGGAAGAGATATAAAGAACATTTAGAGTAAATTAATGTTAATGCGAGAACGTTCAATTTTTCATGCAAAACAATCGATGAACACGCGCGACCTGATGAAATTGCTCTGAGATGACCAAAATGGTCAGTTTGGAAAGTTTTCATCTTTCAACTAATTTTGACTCTCAGAGGTGGATCATCACTTTTGGAGATAAAATGAGCATCGTTATCGTCATTTTCATGCTTCTAGGGAGCCAAAACTCAAGATTTGGCTCATGGTTAAAAGTGACTTAAAAGGACCCAAATGCTCACTTCGATGGCTTAAAACGTGTTTATTCACTGCGGGAAGAGATATAAAGAACATTTAGAGTAAATTATTGTTAATGCGAGAACGTTCAATTTTTCATGCCAAACGATCGATGACCCGCGACCTGATGAAATTGCTCTGAGATGACCAAAATGGTCCGTTTTGAAAATGTTCATCTTTCAAATAATATTGACTCTCAGAGGTGGATCATCACTTTTGGAGATAAAATGAGCATCTTCATAGTAATTTTTATGCTTCTGGGGAGCCAAAACTCAAGATTTGGCTCATGGTTAAAAGTGACTTAAAAGGACACAAATGCTCACTTCGAGGGCTTAAAACGTGTTTATTCACTGCGGGAAGAGATATAAACAACATTTAGAGTAAATTAATGTTCATGCGAGAACGTTCAATATTTCATGCAAAACAATCGATGACCCGCGACCTGATGAAATTGCTCTGAGATGACCAAAATGGTCCGTTTTGAAAGTTTTCATCTTTCAACTAATTTTGACTCTCAGAGGAAGGATCATCACTTCTGGAGATAAAATGAGCATCGTTATCGTCATTTTCATGCTTCTAGGGAGCCAAAACTCAAGATTTGGCTCATGGTTAAAAGTGACTTAAAAGGACCCAAATGCTCACTTTGAGGCCTTAAAACGTGTTTATTCACTGCGGGAAGAGATATAAAGAACATTTAGAGTAAATTAATGTTAATGTGAGAACGTTCAATTTTTCATGCCAAACAATCGATGACCCGCGACCTGATGAAATTGCTCTGAGATGACCAAAATGGTCCGTTTTGAAAGTTTTCATCTTTCAACTAATTTTGACTCTCAGAGGTGGATCATCACTTTTGGAGATAAAATGAGCATCGTTAACGTCATTTTCATGCTTCTAGGGAGCCAAAACTCAAGATTTGGTTCATAGTTAAAAGTGACTTACAAGGACCCACATGCTCACTTCGATGGCTTAAAACGTGTTTATTCACTGCGGGAGGAGATATAAAGAACTTTTAGAGTAAATTATTGTGAATGCGAGAACGTTCAATTTTTCATGCCAAACGATCGATGACCCGCGACCTGATGAAATTGCTCTGAGATGACCAAAATGGTCTGTTTTGAAAATGTTCATCTTTCAAATAATATTGACTCTCAGAGGTGGATTTTCACTTTTGGAGATAAAATGAGCATCTTTATCATCATTTTCATGCTTCTAGGGAGCCAAAACTCAAGATTTGAATCATGGTTGAAAGTGACTTAAAAGGACCAAATGCTCACTTCGAGGGCTTAAAACGTGTTTATTCACTGCGGGAAGAGATATAAAGAAAATTTAGAGTAAATTAATGTTCATGCGAGAACGTTCAATTTTTCATGCAAAACAATCGATGACCCGCGACCTGATGAAATTGCTCTGAGGTGAACAAAATGGTCCATTTTGAAAATGTTCATCTTTCAACTAATATTGACTCTCAGAGGTGGATCTTCACTTTTGGAGATAAAATGAGCATCTTCATAGTAATTTTTATGCTTCTGGGGAGCCAAAACTCAAGATTTGGCTCATGGTTAAAAGTGACTTAAAAGGACACAAATGCTCACTTCGAGGGCTTAAAACGTGTTTATTCACTGCGGGAAGAGATATAAACAACATTTAGAGTAAATTAATGTTCATGCGAGAACGTTCAATATTTCATGCAAAACAATCGATGACCCGCGACCTGATGAAATTGCTCTGAGATGACCAAAATGGTCCGTTTTGAAAGTTTTCATCTTTCAACTAATTTTGACTCTCAGAGGAAGGATCATCACTTCTGGAGATAAAATGAGCATCGTTATCGTCATTTTCATGCTTCTAGGGAGCCAAAACTCAAGATTTGGCTCATGGTTAAAAGTGACTTAAAAGGACCCAAATGCTCACTTCGAGGCCTTAAAACGTGTTTATTCACTGCGGGAAGAGATATAAAGAACATTTAGAGTAAATTAATGTTAATGTGAGAACGTTCAATTTTTCATGCAAAACAATCGATGACCCGCGACCTGATGAAATTGCTCTGAGATGACCAAAATGGTCAGTTTTGAAAGTTTTCATCTTTCAACTAATTTTGACTCTCAGAGGTGGATCATCACTTTTGGAATTAAAATGAGCATCGTTATCGTCATTTTCATGCTTCTAGGGAGCCAAAACTCAAGATTTGGCTCATGGTTAAAAGTGACTTAAAAGGACCCAAATGCTCACTTCGATGGCTTAAAACGTGTTTATTCACTGCGGGAAGAGATATAAAGAACATTTAGAGTAAATTATTGTTAATGCGAGAACGTTCAATTTTTCATGCCAAACGATCGATGACCCGCGACCTGATGAAATTGCTCTGAGATGACCAAAATGGTCCGTTTTGAAAATGTTCATCTTTCAAATAATATTGACTCTCAGAGGTGGATTTTCACTTTTGGAGATAAAATGAGCATCTTTATCATCATTTTCATGCTTCTAGGGAGCAAAAACTCAAGATTTGAATCATGGTTGAAAGTGACTTAAAAGGACCAAATGCTCACTTCGAGGGCTTAAAACGTGTTTATTCACTGCGGGAAGAGATATAAAGAAAATTTAGAGTAAATTAATGTTCATGCGAGAACGTTCAATTTTTCATGCAAAACAATCGATGACCCGCGACCTGATGAAATTGCTCTGAGATGACCAAAATGGTCCGTTTTGAAAGTTATCATCTTCCAACTAATTTTGACTCTCAGAGGTGGATCATCACTTTTGGAGATAAAATGAGCATCTTCATAGTAATTTTTATGCTTCTGGGGAGCCAAAACTCAAGATTTGGCTCATGGTTAAAAGTGACTTAAAAGGACCCAAATGCTCACTTCGAGGGCTTAAAACGTGTTTATTCACTGCGGGAAGAGATATAAAGAACATTAAGAGTAAATTATTGTTCATGCGAGAAGGTTCAATTTTTCATGCAAAACGATCGATGACCCGCGACCTGATGAAATTGCTCTGAGATGACCAAAATGGTCCGTTTTGAACATTTCCATCTTTCAACTAATTTTGACTCTCAGAGGTGGATCATCACTATTGGAGATAAAATGAGCATCTTTATCTTAATTTTCATGCTTCTAGGGAGCCAAAACTCAAGATTTGGCTCATGGTTAAAAGTGACTTAAAAGAACCCAAATGCTCACTTCGATGGCTTAAAACGTGTTTATTCACTGCGGGAAGAGATATAAAGAACATTTAGAGTAAATTATTGTTAATGCGAGAACGTTCAATTTTTCATGCCAAACGATCGATGACCCGCGTCCTGATGAAATTGCTCTGAGATGACCAAAATAGTCCGTTTTGAAAATTTTTATCTTTCAACTAATTTTGACTCTCAGAGGTGGATCATCACTTTTGGAGATAAAATGAGCATCGTTATCGTCATTTCCATGCTTCTAGGGAGCCAAAACTCAAGATTTGGCTCATGGTTAAAAGTGACTTAAAAGGACCCAAATGCTCACTTCGATGGCTTAAAACGTGTTTATTCACTGCGGGAAGAGATATAAAGAACATTTAGAGTAAATTATTGTTAATGCGAGAACGTTAAATTTTTCATGCCAAACGATCGATGACCCGCGACCTGATGAAATTGCTCTGAGATGACCAAAATGGTCCGTTTTGAAAATGTTCATCTTTCAAATAATATTGACTCTCGGAGGTGGATTTTCACTTTTGGAGATAAAATGAGCATCTTTATCATCATTTTCATGCTTCTAGGGAGCCAAAACTCAAGATTTAGCTCATGGTTAAAAGTGACTTAAAAGGACCCAAATGCTCACTTCGAGGGCTTAAAACGTGTTTATTCACTGCGGGAAGAGATATAAACAACATTCAGAGTAAATTAATGTTCATGCGAGAACGTTCAATTTTTCATGCAAAACAATCGATGACCCGCGACCTGATGAAATTGCTCTGAGATGACCAAAATGGTCCGTTTTGAAAGTTTTCATCTTTCAACTAATTTTGACTCTCAGAGGTGGATCTTCACTTTTGGAGATAAAATTAGCATCTTTATCGTCATTTTCATGCTTCTAGGGAGCCAAAACTCAAGATTTGGCTCATGGTTAAAAGTGACTTAAAAGGACCCAAATGCTCACTTCGAGGGCTTAAAACGTATTTATTCACTGCGGGAAGAGATATAAACAACATTTAGAGTAAATTAATGTTCATGCGAGAACGTTCAATTTTTCATGCAAAACAATCGATGACCCGCGACCTGATGAAATTGCTCTGAGATGACCAAAATGGTCCGTTTTGAAAATTTTCATCTTTCAACTAATTTTGACTCTCAGAGGTGGATCATCACTTTTGGAGATAAAATGAACATCGTTATCGTCATTTTCATGCTTCTAGGAAGCCAAAACTCAAGATTGGGCTCATGGTTAAAAGTGACTTAAAAGGACCCAAATGCTCACTTTGAGGGCTTTAAACGTGTTTATTAACTGCGGGAAGAGATATAAACAACATTTAGAGTAAATTAATGTTCATGCGAGAACGTTCAATTTTTCATGCAAAACAATCGATGACCCGCGACCTGATGAAATTGCTCTGAGGTGAACAAAATGGTCCATTTTGAAAATGTTTATCTTTCAACTAATATTGACTCTCAGAGGTGGATCTTCACTTTTGGAGATAAAATGAGCATCTTCATAGTAATTTTTATGCTTCTGGGGAGCCAAAACTCAAGATTTGGCTCATGGTTAAAAGTGACTTAAAAGGACCCAAATGCTCACTTCGATGGCTTAAAACGTGTTTATTCACTGCGGGAAGAGATATAAAGAACATTTAGAGTAAATTAATGTTCATGCGAGAACGTTCGATTTTTCATGCAAAACAATCGATGACCCGCGACCTGATGAAATTGCTCTGAGATGACCAAAATGGTCCGTTTTGAAAATTTTCATCTTTCAACTAATTTTGACTCTCAGAGGTGGATCATCGCTTTTGGAGATAAAATGAGCATCGTTATCGTCATTTTCATGCTTCTAGGAAGCCAAAACTCAAGATTGGGCTCATGGTTAAAAGTGACTTAAAAGGACCCAAATGCTCACTTTGAGGGCTTAAAACGTGTTTATTCACTGCGGGAAGAGATATACAGAAAATTTAGAGTAAATGAATGTTCATGCGAGAACGTTCAATTTTTCATGCAAAACAATCGATGAACACGCGCGACCTGATGAAATTGCTCTGAGATGACCAAAATGGTCAGTTTGGAAAGTTTTCATCTTTCAACTAATTTTGACTCTCAGAGGTGGATCATCACTTTTGGAGATAAAATGAGCATCGTTATCGTCATTTTCATGCTTCTAGGGAGCCAAAACTCAAGATTTGGCTCATGGTTAAAAGTGACTTAAAAGGACCCAAATGCTCACTTCGATGGCTTAAAACGTGTTTATTCACTGCGGGAAGAGATATAAAGAACAGTTAGAGTAAATTATTGTTAATGCGAGAACGTTCAATTTTTCATGCCAAACGATCGATGACCCGCGACCTGATGAAATTGCTCTGAGATGACCAAAATGGTCCGTTTTGAAAATGTTCATCTTTCAAATAATATTGACTCTCAGAGGTGGATCATCACTTTTGGAGATAAAATGAGCATCTTCATAGTAATTTTTATGCTTCTGGGGAGCCAAAACTCAAGATTTGGCTCATGGTTAAAAGTGACTTAAAAGGACACAAATGCTCACTTCGAGGGCTTAAAACGTGTTTATTCACTGCGGGAAGAGATATAAACAACATTTAGAGTAAATTAATGTTCATGCGAGAACGTTCAATATTTCATGCAAAACAATCGATGACCCGCGACCTGATGAAATTGCTCTGAGATGACCAAAATGGTCCGTTTTGAAAGTTTTCATCTTTCAACTAATTTTGACTCTCAGAGGAAGGATCATCACTTCTGGAGATAAAATGAGCATCGTTATCGTCATTTTCATGCTTCTAGGGAGCCAAAACTCAAGATTTGGCTCATGGTTAAAAGTGACTTAAAAGGACCCAAATGCTCACTTTGAGGCCTTAAAACGTGTTTATTCACTGCGGGAAGAGATATAAAGAACCTTTAGAGTAAATTAATGTTAATGTGAGAACGTTCAATTTTTCATGCCAAACAATCGATGACCCGCGACCTGATGAAATTGCTCTGAGATGACCAAAATGGTCCGTTTTGAAAGTTTTCATCTTTCAACTAATTTTGACTCTCAGAGGTGGATCATCACTTTTGGAGATAAAATGAGCATCGTTAACGTCATTTTCATGCTTCTAGGGAGCCAAAACTCAAGATTTGGTTCATAGTTAAAAGTGACTTACAAGGACCCACATGCTCACTTCGATGGCTTAAAACGTGTTTATTCACTGCGGGAGGAGATATAAAGAACTTTTAGAGTAAATTATTGTGAATGCGAGAACGTTCAATTTTTCATGCCAAACGATCGATGACCCGCGACCTGATGAAATTGCTCTGAGATGACCAAAATGGTCTGTTTTGAAAATGTTCATCTTTCAAATAATATTGACTCTCAGAGGTGGATTTTCACTTTTGGAGATAAAATGAGCATCTTTATCATCATTTTCATGCTTCTAGGGAGCCAAAACTCAAGATTTGAATCATGGTTGAAAGTGACTTAAAAGGACCAAATGCTCACTTCGAGGGCTTAAAACGTGTTTATTCACTGCGGGAAGAGATATAAAGAAAATTTAGAGTAAATTAATGTTCATGCGAGAACGTTCAATTTTTCATGCAAAACAATCGATGACCCGCGACCTGATGAAATTGCTCTGAGGTGAACAAAATGGTCCATTTTGAAAATGTTCATCTTTCAACTAATATTGACTCTCAGAGGTGGATCTTCACTTTTGGAGATAAAATGAGCATCTTCATAGTAATTTTTATGCTTCTGGGGAGCCAAAACTCAAGATTTGGCTCATGGTTAAAAGTGACTTAAAAGGACACAAATGCTCACTTCGAGGGCTTAAAACGTGTTTATTCACTGCGGGAAGAGATATAAACAACATTTAGAGTAAATTAATGTTCATGCGAGAACGTTCAATATTTCATGCAAAACAATCGATGACCCGCGACCTGATGAAATTGCTCTGAGATGACCAAAATGGTCCGTTTTGAAAGTTTTCATCTTTCAACTAATTTTGACTCTCAGAGGAAGGATCATCACTTCTGGAGATAAAATGAGCATCGTTATCGTCATTTTCATGCTTCTAGGGAGCCAAAACTCAAGATTTGGCTCATGGTTAAAAGTGACTTAAAAGGACCCAAATGCTCACTTCGAGGCCTTAAAACGTGTTTATTCACTGCGGGAAGAGATATAAAGAACATTTAGAGTAAATTAATGTTAATGTGAGAACGTTCAATTTTTCATGCAAAACAATCGATGACCCGCGACCTGATGAAATTGCTCTGAGATGACCAAAATGGTCAGTTTTGAAAGTTTTCATCTTTCAACTAATTTTGACTCTCAGAGGTGGATCATCACTTTTGGAATTAAAATGAGCATCGTTATCGTCATTTTCATGCTTCTAGGGAGCCAAAACTCAAGATTTGGCTCATGGTTAAAAGTGACTTAAAAGGACCCAAATGCTCACTTCGATGGCTTAAAACGTGTTTATTCACTGCGGGAAGAGATATAAAGAACATTTAGAGTAAATTATTGTTAATGCGAGAACGTTCAATTTTTCATGCCAAACGATCGATGACCCGCGACCTGATGAAATTGCTCTGAGATGACCAAAATGGTCCGTTTTGAAAATGTTCATCTTTCAAATAATATTGACTCTCAGAGGTGGATTTTCACTTTTGGAGATAAAATGAGCATCTTTATCATCATTTTCATGCTTCTAGGGAGCAAAAACTCAAGATTTGAATCATGGTTGAAAGTGACTTAAAAGGACCAAATGCTCACTTCGAGGGCTTAAAACGTGTTTATTCACTGCGGGAAGAGATATAAAGAAAATTTAGAGTAAATTAATGTTCATGCGAGAACGTTCAATTTTTCATGCAAAACAATCGATGACCCGCGACCTGATGAAATTGCTCTGAGATGACCAAAATGGTCCGTTTTGAAAGTTATCATCTTCCAACTAATTTTGACTCTCAGAGGTGGATCATCACTTTTGGAGATAAAATGAGCATCTTCATAGTAATTTTTATGCTTCTGGGGAGCCAAAACTCAAGATTTGGCTCATGGTTAAAAGTGACTTAAAAGGACCCAAATGCTCACTTCGAGGGCTTAAAACGTGTTTATTCACTGCGGGAAGAGATATAAAGAACATTAAGAGTAAATTATTGTTCATGCGAGAAGGTTCAATTTTTCATGCAAAACGATCGATGACCCGCGACCTGATGAAATTGCTCTGAGATGACCAAAATGGTCCGTTTTGAACATTTCCATCTTTCAACTAATTTTGACTCTCAGAGGTGGATCATCACTATTGGAGATAAAATGAGCATCTTTATCTTAATTTTCATGCTTCTAGGGAGCCAAAACTCAAGATTTGGCTCATGGTTAAAAGTGACTTAAAAGGACCCAAATGCTCACTTCGAGGGCTTAAAATGTGTTTATTCACTACGGGAAGAGATATAAAGAACATTTAGAGTAAATTAATGTTCATGCGAGAACGTTCAATTTTTCATGCAAAACAATCGATGACCCGCGACCTGATGAAATTGCTCTGAGATGACCAAAATGGTCCGTTTTGAAAGTTTTCATCTTTTAACTAATTTTGACTCTCAGAGGTGGATCATCACTTTTGGAGATAAAATGAGCATCGTTATCGTCATTTTCAAGCTTCTGGGGAGCCAAAACTCAAGATTTGGCTCATGGTTAAAAGTGACTTAAAAGGACCCAAATGCTCACTTCGATGGCTTAAAACGTGTTTATTCACTGCGGGAAGAGATATAAAGAACATTTAGAGTAAATTATTGTTAATGCGAGAACGTTCAATTTTTCATGCCAAACGATCGATGACCCGCGTCCTGATGAAATTGCTCTGAGATGACCAAAATAGTCCGTTTTGAAAATTTTTATCTTTCAACTAATTTTGACTCTCAGAGGTGGATCATCACTTTTGGAGATAAAATGAGCATCGTTATCGTCATTTCCATGCTTCTAGGGAGCCAAAACTCAAGATTTGGCTCATGGTTAAAAGTGACTTAAAAGGACCCAAATGCTCACTTCGATGGCTTAAAACGTGTTTATTCACTGCGGGAAGAGATATAAAGAACATTTAGAGTAAATTATTGTTAATGCGAGAACGTTAAATTTTTCATGCCAAACGATCGATGACCCGCGACCTGATGAAATTGCTCTGAGATGACCAAAATGGTCCGTTTTGAAAATGTTCATCTTTCAAATAATATTGACTCTCAGAGGTGGATTTTCACTTTTGGAGATAAAATGAGCATCTTTATCATCATTTTCATGCTTCTAGGGAGCCAAAACTCAAGATTTAGCTCATGGTTAAAAGTGACTTAAAAGGACCCAAATGCTCACTTCGAGGGCTTAAAACGTGTTTATTCACTGCGGGAAGAGATATAAACAACATTCAGAGTAAATTAATGTTCATGCGAGAACGTTCAATTTTTCATGCAAAACAATCGATGACCCGCGACCTGATGAAATTGCTCTGAGATGACCAAAATGGTCCGTTTTGAAAGTTTTCATCTTTCAACTAATTTTGACTCTCAGAGGTGGATCTTCACTTTTGGAGATAAAATGAGCATCTTTATCGTCATTTTCATGCTTCTAGGGAGCCAAAACTCAAGATTTGGCTCATGGTTAAAAGTGACTTAAAAGGACCCAAATGCTCACTTCGAGGGCTTAAAACGTGTTTATTCACTGCGGGAAGAGATATAAACAACATTTAGAGTAAATTAATGTTCATGCGAGAACGTTCAATTTTTCATGCAAAACAATCGATGACCCGCGACCTGATGAAATTGCTCTGAGATGACCAAAATGGTCCGTTTTGAAAATTTTCATCTTTCAACTAATTTTGACTCTCAGAGGTGGATCATCACTTTTGGAGATAAAATGAACATCGTTATCGTCATTTTCATGCTTCTAGGAAGCCAAAACTCAAGATTGGGCTCATGGTTAAAAGTGACTTAAAAGGACCCAAATGCTCACTTTGAGGGCTTTAAACGTGTTTATTAACTGCGGGAAGAGATATAAACAACATTTAGAGTAAATTAATGTTCATGCGAGAACGTTCAATTTTTCATGCAAAACAATCGATGACCCGCGACCTGATGAAATTGCTCTGAGGTGAACAAAATGGTCCATTTTGAAAATGTTTATCTTTCAACTAATATTGACTCTCAGAGGTGGATCTTCACTTTTGGAGATAAAATGAGCATCTTCATAGTAATTTTTATGCTTCTGGGGAGCCAAAACTCAAGATTTGGCTCATGGTTAAAAGTGACTTAAAAGGACCCAAATGCTCACTTCGAGGGCTTAAAACGTGTTTATTCACTGCGGGAAGAGATATAAAGAACATTTAGAGTAAATTAATGTTCATGCAAGAACGTTCAATTTTTCATGCAAAACAATCGATGACCCGCGACCTGATGAAATTGCTCTGAGATGACCAAAATGATCCTTTTTGAAAGTTTTCATCTTTCAACTAATTTTGACTCTCAGAGGTGGATCATCACTTTTGGAGATAAAATGACCATCGTTATCGTCATTTTCATGCTTCTAGGGAGCCAAAACTCAAGATTTGGCTCATGGTTAAAAGTGACTTAAAAGGACCCAAATGCTCACTTTGAGGGCTTAAAATGTGTTTATTCACTGCGGGAAGAGATATAAAGAACATTTAGAGTAAATTAATGTTCATGCGAAAACGTTCAATTTTTCATGCAAAACAATCGATGACCCGCGACCTGATGAAATTGCTCTGAGATTACCAATATGGTCCGTTTTGAAAGTTTTCATCTTTCAACTAATTTTGACTCTCAGAGGTGGATCATCACTTTTGGAGATAAAATGAGCATCTTTATCTTAATTTTCATGCTTCTAGGGAGCCAAAACTCAAGATTTGGCTCATGGTTAAAAGTGACTTAAAAGGACCCAAATGCTCACTTTGAGGGCTTAAAACGTGTTTATTCACTGCGGTAAGAGATATAAAGAACATGTAGAGTAAATTATTGTTCATGCGAGAACGTTCAATTTTTCATGCAAAACGATCGATGACCCGCGACCTGATGAAATTGCTCTGAGATGACCAAAATGGTCCGTTTTGAAAGTTTCCATCTTTCAACTAATTTTGACTCTCAGAGGTGGATCATCACTATTGGAGATAAAAAAAGCATCGTTATCGTCATTTTCATGCTTCTGGGGAGCCAAAACTCAAGATTTGGCTCATGGTTAAAAGTGACTTAAAAGGACCCAAATGCTCACTTCGAGGGCTTAAAACGTGTTCATTCACTGCGGGAAGAGATATAAAGAACATTTAGAGTAAATTAATGTTCATGCGAGAACGTACAATTTTTCATGCAAAACAATCGATGACCCGCGACCTGATGAAATTGCTCTGAGATTACCAAAATGGTCCGTTTTGAAAGTTTTCATCTTTCAACTAATTTTGACTCTCAGAGGTGGATCATCACTTTTGGAGATAAAATGAGCATCGTTATCGTCATTTTCATGCTTCTAGGGAGGCAAAACTCAAGATTTGGCTCATGGTTAAAAGTGACTTAAAAGAACCCAAATGCTCACTTCGAGGGCTTAAAACGTGTTTATTCACTGCGGGAAGAGACATAAACAACATTTAGAGTAAATTAATGTTCATGCGAGAACGTTCAATTTTTCATGCAAAACAATCGATGACCCGCGACCTGATGAAATTGCTCTGAGGTGAACAAAATGGTCCATTTTGAAAATGTTTATCTTTCAACTAATATTGACTCTCAGAGGTGGATCTTCACTTTTGGAGATAAAATGAGCATCTTCATAGTAATTTTTATGCTTCTGGGGAGCCAAAACTCAAGATTTGTCTCATGGTTAAAAGTGACTTAAAAGGACCCAAATGCTCACTTCGAGGGCTTAAAACATGTTTATTCACTGCGGGAAGAGATATAAACAACATTTAGAGTAAATTAATGTTCATGCGAGAACGTTCAATTTTTCATGCAAAACAATCGATGACCCGCGACCTGATGAAATTGCTCTGAGATGACCAAAATGATCCTTTTTGAAAGTTTTCATCTTTCAACTAATTTTGACTCTCAGAGGTGGATCATCACTTTTGGAGATAAAATGACCATCGTTATCGTCATTTTCATGCTTCTAGGGAGCCAAAACTCAAGATTTGGCTCATGGTTAAAAGTGAATTAAAAGGACCCAAATGCTCACTTTGAGGGCTTAAAACGTGTTTATTCACTGCGGGAAGAGATATAAAGAAAATTTAGAGTAAATTAATGTTCATGCGAGAACGTTCAATTTTTCATGCAAAACAATCGATGACCCGCGACCTGATGAAATTGCTCTGAGGTGAACAAAATGGTCCATTTTGAAAATGTTCATCTTTCAACTAATATTGACTCTCAGAGGTGGATCTTCACTTTTGGAGATAAAATGAGCATCTTCATAGTAATTTTTATGCTTCTGGGGAGCCAAAACTCAAGATTTGGCTCATGGTTAAAAGTGACTTAAAAGGACACAAATGCTCACTTCGAGGGCTTAAAACGTGTTTATTCACTGCGGGAAGAGATATAAACAACATTTAGAGTAAATTAATGTTCATGCGAGAACGTTCAATATTTCATGCAAAACAATCGATGACCCGCGACCTGATGAAATTGCTCTGAGATGACCAAAATGGTCCGTTTTGAAAGTTTTCATCTTTCAACTAATTTTGACTCTCAGAGGAAGGATCATCACTTCTGGAGATAAAATGAGCATCGTTATCGTCATTTTCATGCTTCTAGGGAGCCAAAACTCAAGATTTGGCTCATGGTTAAAAGTGACTTAAAAGGACCCAAATGCTCACTTCGAGGCCTTAAAACGTGTTTATTCACTGCGGGAAGAGATATAAAGAACATTTAGAGTAAATTAATGTTAATGTGAGAACGTTCAATTTTTCATGCAAAACAATCGATGACCCGCGACCTGATGAAATTGCTCTGAGATGACCAAAATGGTCAGTTTTGAAAGTTTTCATCTTTCAACTAATTTTGACTCTCAGAGGTGGATCATCACTTTTGGAATTAAAATGAGCATCGTTATCGTCATTTTCATGCTTCTAGGGAGCCAAAACTCAAGATTTGGCTCATGGTTAAAAGTGACTTAAAAGGACCCAAATGCTCACTTCGATGGCTTAAAACGTGTTTATTCACTGCGGGAAGAGATATAAAGAACATTTAGAGTAAATTATTGTTAATGCGAGAACGTTCAATTTTTCATGCCAAACGATCGATGACCCGCGACCTGATGAAATTGCTCTGAGATGACCAAAATGGTCCGTTTTGAAAATGTTCATCTTTCAAATAATATTGACTCTCAGAGGTGGATTTTCACTTTTGGAGATAAAATGAGCATCTTTATCATCATTTTCATGCTTCTAGGGAGCAAAAACTCAAGATTTGAATCATGGTTGAAAGTGACTTAAAAGGACCAAATGCTCACTTCGAGGGCTTAAAACGTGTTTATTCACTGCGGGAAGAGATATAAAGAAAATTTAGAGTAAATTAATGTTCATGCGAGAACGTTCAATTTTTCATGCAAAACAATCGATGACCCGCGACCTGATGAAATTGCTCTGAGATGACCAAAATGGTCCGTTTTGAAAGTTATCATCTTCCAACTAATTTTGACTCTCAGAGGTGGATCATCACTTTTGGAGATAAAATGAGCATCTTCATAGTAATTTTTATGCTTCTGGGGAGCCAAAACTCAAGATTTGGCTCATGGTTAAAAGTGACTTAAAAGGACCCAAATGCTCACTTCGAGGGCTTAAAACGTGTTTATTCACTGCGGGAAGAGATATAAAGAACATTAAGAGTAAATTATTGTTCATGCGAGAAGGTTCAATTTTTCATGCAAAACGATCGATGACCCGCGACCTGATGAAATTGCTCTGAGATGACCAAAATGGTCCGTTTTGAACATTTCCATCTTTCAACTAATTTTGACTCTCAGAGGTGGATCATCACTATTGGAGATAAAATGAGCATCTTTATCTTAATTTTCATGCTTCTAGGGAGCCAAAACTCAAGATTTGGCTCATGGTTAAAAGTGACTTAAAAGAACCCAAATGCTCACTTCGATGGCTTAAAACGTGTTTATTCACTGCGGGAAGAGATATAAAGAACATTTAGAGTAAATTATTGTTAATGCGAGAACGTTCAATTTTTCATGCCAAACGATCGATGACCCGCGTCCTGATGAAATTGCTCTGAGATGACCAAAATAGTCCGTTTTGAAAATTTTTATCTTTCAACTAATTTTGACTCTCAGAGGTGGATCATCACTTTTGGAGATAAAATGAGCATCGTTATCGTCATTTCCATGCTTCTAGGGAGCCAAAACTCAAGATTTGGCTCATGGTTAAAAGTGACTTAAAAGGACCCAAATGCTCACTTCGATGGCTTAAAACGTGTTTATTCACTGCGGGAAGAGATATAAAGAACATTTAGAGTAAATTATTGTTAATGCGAGAACGTTAAATTTTTCATGCCAAACGATCGATGACCCGCGACCTGATGAAATTGCTCTGAGATGACCAAAATGGTCCGTTTTGAAAATGTTCATCTTTCAAATAATATTGACTCTCAGAGGTGGATTTTCACTTTTGGAGATAAAATGAGCATCTTTATCATCATTTTCATGCTTCTAGGGAGCCAAAACTCAAGATTTAGCTCATGGTTAAAAGTGACTTAAAAGGACCCAAATGCTCACTTCGAGGGCTTAAAACGTGTTTATTCACTGCGGGAAGAGATATAAACAACATTCAGAGTAAATTAATGTTCATGCGAGAACGTTCAATTTTTCATGCAAAACAATCGATGACCCGCGACCTGATGAAATTGCTCTGAGATGACCAAAATGGTCCGTTTTGAAAGTTTTCATCTTTCAACTAATTTTGACTCTCAGAGGTGGATCTTCACTTTTGGAGATAAAATGAGCATCTTTATCGTCATTTTCATGCTTCTAGGGAGCCAAAACTCAAGATTTGGCTCATGGTTAAAAGTGACTTAAAAGGACCCAAATGCTCACTTCGAGGGCTTAAAACGTGTTTATTCACTGCGGGAAGAGATATAAACAACATTTAGAGTAAATTAATGTTCATGCGAGAACGTTCAATTTTTCATGCAAAACAATCGATGACCCGCGACCTGATGAAATTGCTCTGAGATGACCAAAATGGTCCGTTTTGAAAATTTTCATCTTTCAACTAATTTTGACTCTCAGAGGTGGATCATCACTTTTGGAGATAAAATGAACATCGTTATCGTCATTTTCATGCTTCTAGGAAGCCAAAACTCAAGATTGGGCTCATGGTTAAAAGTGACTTAAAAGGACCCAAATGCTCACTTTGAGGGCTTTAAACGTGTTTATTAACTGCGGGAAGAGATATAAACAACATTTAGAGTAAATTAATGTTCATGCGAGAACGTTCAATTTTTCATGCAAAACAATCGATGACCCGCGACCTGATGAAATTGCTCTGAGGTGAACAAAATGGTCCATTTTGAAAATGTTTATCTTTCAACTAATATTGACTCTCAGAGGTGGATCTTCACTTTTGGAGATAAAATGAGCATCTTCATAGTAATTTTTATGCTTCTGGGGAGCCAAAACTCAAGATTTGGCTCATGGTTAAAAGTGACTTAAAAGGACCCAAATGCTCACTTCGAGGGCTTAAAACGTGTTTATTCACTGCGGGAAGAGATATAAAGAACATTTAGAGTAAATTAATGTTCATGCGAGAACGTTCAATTTTTCATGCAAAACAATCGATGACCCGCGACCTGATGAAATTGCTCTGAGATGACCAAAATGATCCTTTTTGAAAGTTTTCATCTTTCAACTAATTTTGACTCTCAGAGGTGGATCATCACTTTTGGAGATAAAATGACCATCGTTATCGTCATTTTCATGCTTCTAGGGAGCCAAAACTCAAGATTTGGCTCATGGTTAAAAGTGACTTAAAAGGACCCAAATGCTCACTTTGAGGGCTTAAAATGTGTTTATTCACTGCGGGAAGAGATATAAAGAACATTTAGAGTAAATTAATGTTCATGCGAAAACGTTCAATTTTTCATGCAAAACAATCGATGACCCGCGACCTGATGAAATTGCTCTGAGATTACCAATATGGTCCGTTTTGAAAGTTTTCATCTTTCAACTAATTTTGACTCTCAGAGGTGGATCATCACTTTTGGAGATAAAATGAGCATCTTTATCTTAATTTTCATGCTTCTAGGGAGCCAAAACTCAAGATTTGGCTCATGGTTAAAAGTGACTTAAAAGGACCCAAATGCTCACTTTGAGGGCTTAAAACGTGTTTATTCACTGCGGTAAGAGATATAAAGAACATGTAGAGTAAATTATTGTTCATGCGAGAACGTTCAATTTTTCATGCAAAACGATCGATGACCCGCGACCTGATGAAATTGCTCTGAGATGACCAAAATGGTCCGTTTTGAAAGTTTCCATCTTTCAACTAATTTTGACTCTCAGAGGTGGATCATCACTATTGGAGATAAAAAAAAGCATCGTTATCGTCATTTTCATGCTTCTGGGGAGCCAAAACTCAAGATTTGGCTCATGGTTAAAAGTGACTTAAAAGGACCCAAATGCTCACTTCGAGGGCTTAAAACGTGTTCATTCACTGCGGGAAGAGATATAAAGAACATTTAGAGTAAATTAATGTTCATGCGAGAACGTACAATTTTTCATGCAAAACAATCGATGACCCGCGACCTGATGAAATTGCTCTGAGATTACCAAAATGGTCCGTTTTGAAAGTTTTCATCTTTCAACTAATTTTGACTCTCAGAGGTGGATCATCACTTTTGGAGATAAAATGAGCATCGTTATCGTCATTTTCATGCTTCTAGGGAGGCAAAACTCAAGATTTGGCTCATGGTTAAAAGTGACTTAAAAGAACCCAAATGCTCACTTCGAGGGCTTAAAACGTGTTTATTCACTGCGGGAAGAGACATAAACAACATTTAGAGTAAATTAATGTTCATGCGAGAACGTTCAATTTTTCATGCAAAACAATCGATGACCCGCGACCTGATGAAATTGCTCTGAGGTGAACAAAATGGTCCATTTTGAAAATGTTTATCTTTCAACTAATATTGACTCTCAGAGGTGGATCTTCACTTTTGGAGATAAAATGAGCATCTTCATAGTAATTTTTATGCTTCTGGGGAGCCAAAACTCAAGATTTGTCTCATGGTTAAAAGTGACTTAAAAGGACCCAAATGCTCACTTCGAGGGCTTAAAACATGTTTATTCACTGCGGGAAGAGATATAAACAACATTTAGAGTAAATTAATGTTCATGCGAGAACGTTCAATTTTTCATGCAAAACAATCGATGACCCGCGACCTGATGAAATTGCTCTGAGATGACCAAAATGATCCTTTTTGAAAGTTTTCATCTTTCAACTAATTTTGACTCTCAGAGGTGGATCATCACTTTTGGAGATAAAATGACCATCGTTATCGTCATTTTCATGCTTCTAGGGAGCCAAAACTCAAGATTTGGCTCATGGTTAAAAGTGAATTAAAAGGACCCAAATGCTCACTTTGAGGGCTTAAAACGTGTTTATTCACTGCGGGAAGAGATATAAAGAAAATTTAGAGTAAATTAATGTTCATGCGAGAACGTTCAATTTTTCATGCAAAACAATCGATGACCCGCGACCTGATGAAATTGCTCTGAGGTGAACAAAATGGTCCATTTTGAAAATGTTCATCTTTCAACTAATATTGACTCTCAGAGGTGGATCTTCACTTTTGGAGATAAAATGAGCATCTTCATAGTAATTTTTATGCTTCTGGGGAGCCAAAACTCAAGATTTGGCTCATGGTTAAAAGTGACTTAAAAGGACACAAATGCTCACTTCGAGGGCTTAAAACGTGTTTATTCACTGCGGGAAGAGATATAAACAACATTTAGAGTAAATTAATGTTCATGCGAGAACGTTCAATATTTCATGCAAAACAATCGATGACCCGCGACCTGATGAAATTGCTCTGAGATGACCAAAATGGTCCGTTTTGAAAGTTTTCATCTTTCAACTAATTTTGACTCTCAGAGGAAGGATCATCACTTCTGGAGATAAAATGAGCATCGTTATCGTCAATTTCATGCTTCTAGGGAGCCAAAACTCAAGATTTGGCTCATGGTTAAAAGTGACTTAAAAGGACCCAAATGCTCACTTCGAGGCCTTAAAACGTGTTTATTCACTGCGGGAAGAGATATAAAGAACATTTAGAGTAAATTAATGTTAATGTGAGAACGTTCAATTTTTCATGCAAAACAATCGATGACCCGCGACCTGATGAAATTGCTCTGAGATGACCAAAATGGTCAGTTTTGAAAGTTTTCATCTTTCAACTAATTTTGACTCTCAGAGGTGGATCATCACTTTTGGAATTAAAATGAGCATCGTTATCGTCATTTTCATGCTTCTAGGGAGCCAAAACTCAAGATTTGGCTCATGGTTAAAAGTGACTTAAAAGGACCCAAATGCTCACTTCGATGGCTTAAAACGTGTTTATTCACTGCGGGAAGAGATATAAAGAACATTTAGAGTAAATTATTGTTAATGCGAGAACGTTCAATTTTTCATGCCAAACGATCGATGACCCGCGACCTGATGAAATTGCTCTGAGATGACCAAAATGGTCCGTTTTGAAAATGTTCATCTTTCAAATAATATTGACTCTCAGAGGTGGATTTTCACTTTTGGAGATAAAATGAGCATCTTTATCATCATTTTCATGCTTCTAGGGAGCAAAAACTCAAGATTTGAATCATGGTTGAAAGTGACTTAAAAGGACCAAATGCTCACTTCGAGGGCTTAAAACGTGTTTATTCACTGCGGGAAGAGATATAAAGAAAATTTAGAGTAAATTAATGTTCATGCGAGAACGTTCAATTTTTCATGCAAAACAATCGATGACCCGCGACCTGATGAAATTGCTCTGAGATGACCAAAATGGTCCGTTTTGAAAGTTATCATCTTCCAACTAATTTTGACTCTCAGAGGTGGATCATCACTTTTGGAGATAAAATGAGCATCTTCATAGTAATTTTTATGCTTCTGGGGAGCCAAAACTCAAGATTTGGCTCATGGTTAAAAGTGACTTAAAAGGACCCAAATGCTCACTTCGAGGGCTTAAAACGTGTTTATTCACTGCGGGAAGAGATATAAAGAACATTAAGAGTAAATTATTGTTCATGCGAGAAGGTTCAATTTTTCATGCAAAACGATCGATGACCCGCGACCTGATGAAATTGCTCTGAGATGACCAAAATGGTCCGTTTTGAACATTTCCATCTTTCAACTAATTTTGACTCTCAGAGGTGGATCATCACTATTGGAGATAAAATGAGCATCTTTATCTTAATTTTCATGCTTCTAGGGAGCCAAAACTCAAGATTTGGCTCATGGTTAAAAGTGACTTAAAAGAACCCAAATGCTCACTTCGATGGCTTAAAACGTGTTTATTCACTGCGGGAAGAGATATAAAGAACATTTAGAGTAAATTATTGTTAATGCGAGAACGTTCAATTTTTCATGCCAAACGATCGATGACCCGCGTCCTGATGAAATTGCTCTGAGATGACCAAAATAGTCCGTTTTGAAAATTTTTATCTTTCAACTAATTTTGACTCTCAGAGGTGGATCATCACTTTTGGAGATAAAATGAGCATCGTTATCGTCATTTCCATGCTTCTAGGGAGCCAAAACTCAAGATTTGGCTCATGGTTAAAAGTGACTTAAAAGGACCCAAATGCTCACTTCGATGGCTTAAAACGTGTTTATTCACTGCGGGAAGAGATATAAAGAACATTTAGAGTAAATTATTGTTAATGCGAGAACGTTAAATTTTTCATGCCAAACGATCGATGACCCGCGACCTGATGAAATTGCTCTGAGATGACCAAAATGGTCCGTTTTGAAAATGTTCATCTTTCAAATAATATTGACTCTCAGAGGTGGATTTTCACTTTTGGAGATAAAATGAGCATCTTTATCATCATTTTCATGCTTCTAGGGAGCCAAAACTCAAGATTTAGCTCATGGTTAAAAGTGACTTAAAAGGACCCAAATGCTCACTTCGAGGGCTTAAAACGTGTTTATTCACTGCGGGAAGAGATATAAACAACATTCAGAGTAAATTAATGTTCATGCGAGAACGTTCAATTTTTCATGCAAAACAATCGATGACCCGCGACCTGATGAAATTGCTCTGAGATGACCAAAATGGTCCGTTTTGAAAGTTTTCATCTTTCAACTAATTTTGACTCTCAGAGGTGGATCTTCACTTTTGGAGATAAAATGAGCATCTTTATCGTCATTTTCATGCTTCTAGGGAGCCAAAACTCAAGATTTGGCTCATGGTTAAAAGTGACTTAAAAGGACCCAAATGCTCACTTCGAGGGCTTAAAACGTGTTTATTCACTGCGGGAAGAGATATAAACAACATTTAGAGTAAATTAATGTTCATGCGAGAACGTTCAATTTTTCATGCAAAACAATCGATGACCCGCGACCTGATGAAATTGCTCTGAGATGACCAAAATGGTCCGTTTTGAAAATTTTCATCTTTCAACTAATTTTGACTCTCAGAGGTGGATCATCACTTTTGGAGATAAAATGAACATCGTTATCGTCATTTTCATGCTTCTAGGAAGCCAAAACTCAAGATTGGGCTCATGGTTAAAAGTGACTTAAAAGGACCCAAATGCTCACTTTGAGGGCTTTAAACGTGTTTATTAACTGCGGGAAGAGATATAAACAACATTTAGAGTAAATTAATGTTCATGCGAGAACGTTCAATTTTTCATGCAAAACAATCGATGACCCGCGACCTGATGAAATTGCTCTGAGGTGAACAAAATGGTCCATTTTGAAAATGTTTATCTTTCAACTAATATTGACTCTCAGAGGTGGATCTTCACTTTTGGAGATAAAATGAGCATCTTCATAGTAATTTTTATGCTTCTGGGGAGCCAAAACTCAAGATTTGACTCATGGTTAAAAGTGACTTAAAAGGACCCAAATGCTCACTTCGAGGGCTTAAAACGTGTTTATTCACTGCGGGAAGAGATATAAAGAACATTTAGAGTAAATTAATGTTCATGCGAGAACGTTCAATTTTTCATGCAAAACAATCGATGACCCGCGACCTGATGAAATTGCTCTGAGATGACCAAAATGATCCTTTTTGAAAGTTTTCATCTTTCAACTAATTTTGACTCTCAGAGGTGGATCATCACTTTTGGAGATAAAATGACCATCGTTATCGTCATTTTCATGCTTCTAGGGAGCCAAAACTCAAGATTTGGCTCATGGTTAAAAGTGACTTAAAAGGACCCAAATGCTCACTTTGAGGGCTTAAAATGTGTTTATTCACTGCGGGAAGAGATATAAAGAACATTTAGAGTAAATTAATGTTCATGCGAAAACGTTCAATTTTTCATGCAAAACAATCGATGACCCGCGACCTGATGAAATTGCTCTGAGATTACCAATATGGTCCGTTTTGAAAGTTTTCATCTTTCAACTAATTTTGACTCTCAGAGGTGGATCATCACTTTTGGAGATAAAATGAGCATCTTTATCTTAATTTTCATGCTTCTAGGGAGCCAAAACTCAAGATTTGGCTCATGGTTAAAAGTGACTTAAAAGGACCCAAATGCTCACTTTGAGGGCTTAAAACGTGTTTATTCACTGCGGTAAGAGATATAAAGAACATGTAGAGTAAATTATTGTTCATGCGAGAACGTTCAATTTTTCATGCAAAACGATCGATGACCCGCGACCTGATGAAATTGCTCTGAGATGACCAAAATGGTCCGTTTTGAAAGTTTCCATCTTTCAAATAATTTTGACTCTCAGAGGTGGATCATCACTATTGGAGATAAAAAAAGCATCGTTATCGTCATTTTCATGCTTCTGGGGAGCCAAAACTCAAGATTTGGCTCATGGTTAAAAGTGACTTAAAAGGACCCAAATGCTCACTTCGAGGGCTTAAAACGTGTTCATTCACTGCGGGAAGAGATATAAAGAACATTTAGAGTAAATTAATGTTCATGCGAGAACGTACAATTTTTCATGCAAAACAATCGATGACCCGCGACCTGATGAAATTGCTCTGAGATTACCAAAATGGTCCGTTTTGAAAGTTTTCATCTTTCAACTAATTTTGACTCTCAGAGGTGGATCATCACTTTTGGAGATAAAATGAGCATCGTTATCGTCATTTTCATGCTTCTAGGGAGGCAAAACTCAAGATTTGGCTCATGGTTAAAAGTGACTTAAAAGAACCCAAATGCTCACTTCGAGGGCTTAAAACGTGTTTATTCACTGCGGGAAGAGACATAAACAACATTTAGAGTAAATTAATGTTCATGCGAGAACGTTCAATTTTTCATGCAAAACAATCGATGACCCGCGACCTGATGAAATTGCTCTGAGGTGAACAAAATGGTCCATTTTGAAAATGTTTATCTTTCAACTAATATTGACTCTCAGAGGTGGATCTTCACTTTTGGAGATAAAATGAGCATCTTCATAGTAATTTTTATGCTTCTGGGGAGCCAAAACTCAAGATTTGTCTCATGGTTAAAAGTGACTTAAAAGGACCCAAATGCTCACTTCGAGGGCTTAAAACATGTTTATTCACTGCGGGAAGAGATATAAACAACATTTAGAGTAAATTAATGTTCATGCGAGAACGTTCAATTTTTCATGCAAAACAATCGATGACCCGCGACCTGATGAAATTGCTCTGAGATGACCAAAATGATCCTTTTTGAAAGTTTTCATCTTTCAACTAATTTTGACTCTCAGAGGTGGATCATCACTTTTGGAGATAAAATGACCATCGTTATCGTCATTTTCATGCTTCTAGGGAGCCAAAACTCAAGATTTGGCTCATGGTTAAAAGTGACTTAAAAGGACCCAAATGCTCACTTTGAGGGCTTAAAATGTGTTTATTCACTGCGGGAAGAGATATAAAGAACATTTAGAGTAAATTAATGTTCATGCGAGAACGTTAAATTTTTCATGCAAAACAATCGATGACCCGCGACCTGATGAAATTGCTCTGAGATTACCAATATGGTCCGTTTTGAAAGTTTTCATCTTTCAACTAATTTTGACTCTCAGAGGTGGATCATCACTTTTGGAGATAAAATGAGCATCGTTATCGTCATTTTCATGCTTCTAGGGAGGCAAAACTCAAGATTTGGCTCATGGTTAAAAGTGACTTAAAAGAACCCAAATGCTCACTTTGAGGGCTTAAAACATGTTTATTCACTGCGGGAAGAGATATAAAGAACATTTAGAGTAAATTATTGTTCATGCGAGAACGTTCAATTTTTCATGCAAAACGATCGATGACCCGCGACCTGATGAAATTGCTCTGAGATGACCAAAATGGTCCGTTTTGAAAATTTCCATCTTTCAACTAATTTTGACTCTCAGAGGTGGATCATCACTATTGGAGATAAAATGAGCATCTTTATCTTAATTTTCATGCTTCTAGGGAGCCAAAACTCAAGATTGGGCTCATGGTTAAAAGTGACTTAAAAGGACCCAAATGCTCACTTTGAGGGCTTAAAACGTGTTGATTCACTGCGGGAAGAGATATAAAGAACATTTAGAGTAAATTAATGTTCATGCGAGAACGTTCAATTTTTCATGCAAACCAATCGATGACCCGCGACCTGATGAAATTGCTCTGAGATGACCAAAATGGTCCGTTTTGAAAGTTTTCATCTTTCAACTAATTTTGACTCTCAGAGGTGGATCATCACTTTTGGAGATAAAATGAGCATCTTCATAGTAATTTTTATGCTTCTGGGGAGCCAAAACGCAAGATTTGGCTCATGGTTAAAAGTGACTTAAAAGGACCCAAATGCTCACTTCGAGGGCTTAAAACGTGTTTATTCACTGCGGGAAGAGATATAAACAACATTTAGAGTAAATTAATGTTCATGCGAGAACGTTCAATTTTTCATGCAAAACAATCGATGACCCGCGACCTGATGAAATTGCTCTGAGATGACCAAAATGGTCCGTTTTGAAAGTTTTCATCTTTCAACTAATTTTGACTCTCAGAGGTGGATCATCACTTTTGGAGATAAAATGAGCATCGTTATCGTCATTTTCATGCTTCTAGGGAGCCAAAACTCAAGATTTGGCTCATGGTTAAAAGTGACTTAAAAGGACCCAAAGGCTCACTTCGATGGCTTAAAACGTGTTTATTCACTGTGGGAAGAGATATAAAGAACATTTAGAGTAAATTATTGTTAATGCGAGAACGTTCAATTTTTCATGCCAAACGATCGATGACCCGCGACCTGATGAAATTGCTCTGAGATGACCAAAATGGTCCATTTTGAAAATGTTCATCTTTCAAATAATATTGACTCTCAGAGGTGAATTTTCACTTTTGGAGATAAAATGAGCATCTTTATCATCATTTTCATGCTTCTAGGGAGCCAAAACTCAAGATTTGAATCATGGTTGAAAGTGACTTAAAAGGACCAAATGCTCACTTCGAGGGCTTAAAACGTGTTTATTCACTGCGGGAAGAGATATAAACAACATTTAGAGTAAATTAATGTTCATGCGAGAACGTTCAATTTTTCATGCAAAACAATCGATGACCCGCGACCCGATGAAATTGCTCTAAGATTACCAAAATGGTCCGTTTTGAAAGTTTTCATCTTTCAACTAATTTTGACTCTCAGAGGTGGATCATCACTTTTGGAGATAAAATGAGCATCGTTATCGTCATTTTCATGCTTCTAGGGAGGCAAAACTCAAGATTTGGCTCATGGTTAAAAGTGACTTAAAAGAACCCAAATGCTCACTTCGAGGGCTTAAAACGTGTTTATTCACTGCGGGAAGAGATATAAAGAACACTAAGAGTAAATTATTGTTCATGCGAGAACGTTCAATTTTTCATGCAAAACGATCGATGACCCGCGACCTGATGAAATTGCTCTGAGATGACCAAAATAGTCCATTTTGAACATTTCCATCTTTCAACTAATTTTGACTCTCAGAGGTGGATCATCACTATTGGAGATAAAATGAGCATCTTTATCTTAATTTTCATGCTTCTAGGGAGCCAAAACTCAAGATTGGGCTCATGGTTAAAAGTGACTTAAAAGAACCCAAATGCTCACTTCGATGGCTTAAAACGTGTTTATTCACTGCGGGAAGAGATATAAAGAACATTTAGAGTAAATTATTGTTAATGCGAGAACGTTCAATTTTTCATGCCAAACGATCGATGACCCGCGTCCTGATGAAATTGCTCTGAGATGACCAAAATAGTCCGTTTTGAAATTTTTTATCTTTCAACTAATTTTGACTCTCAGAGGTGGATCATCACTTTTGGAGATAAAATGAGCAGCGTTATCGTCATTTTCATGCTTCTAGGGAGCCAAAACTCAAGATTTGGCTCATTGTTAAAAGTGACTTAAAAGGACCCAAATGCTCACTTCGAGGGCCTAAAATGTGTTTATTCACTGCGGGAAGAGATATAAACATCATTTAGAGTAAATTAATGTTCATGCAAGAACGTTCAATTTTTCATGCAAAACAATCGATGACCCGCGACCTGATGAAATTGCTCTGAGATGACCAAAATGGTCAGTTTTGAAAGTTTTCATCTTTCAACTAATTTTGACTCTCAGAGGTGGATCATCACTTTTGGATTTAAAATGAGCATCGTTATCGTCATTTTCATGCTTCTAGGGAGCCAAAACTCAAGATTTGGCTCATGGTTAAAAGTGACTTAAAAGGACCCAAATGCTCACTTTGAGGGCTTAAAACGTGTTTATTCACTGCGGTAAGAGATATAAAGAACATGTAGAGTAAATTATTGTTCATGCGAGAACGTTCAATTTTTCATGCAAAACGATCGATGACCCGCGACCTGATGAAATTGCTCTGAGATGACCAAAATGGTCCGTTTTGAAAGTTTCCATCTTTCAACTAATTTTGACTCTCAGAGGTGGATCATCACTATTGGAGATAAAAAAAGCATCGTTATCGTCATTTTCATGCTTCTGGGGAGCCAAAACTCAAGATTTGGCTCATGGTTAAAAGTGACTTAAAAGGACCCAAATGCTCACTTCGAGGGCTTAAAACGTGTTCATTCACTGCGGGAAGAGATATAAAGAACATTTAGAGTAAATTAATGTTCATGCGAGAACGTACAATTTTTCATGCAAAACAATCGATGACCCGCGACCTGATGAAATTGCTCTGAGATTACCAAAATGGTCCGTTTTGAAAGTTTTCATCTTTCAACTAATTTTGACTCTCAGAGGTGGATCATCACTTTTGGAATTAAAATGAGCATCGTTATCGTCATTTTCATGCTTCTAGGGAGGCAAAACTCAAGATTTGGCTCATGGTTAAAAGTGACTTAAAAGAACCCAAATGCTCACTTCGAGGGCTTAAAACGTGTTTATTCACTGCGGGAAGAGATATAAACAACATTTAGAGTAAATTAATGTTCATGCGAGAACGTTCAATTTTTCATGCAAAACAATCGATGACCCGCGACCTGATGAAATTGCTCTGAGGTGAACAAAATGGTCCATTTTGAAAATGTTTATCTTTCAACTAATATTGACTCTCAGAGGTGGATCTTCACTTTTGGAGATAAAATGAGCATCTTCATAGTAATTTTTATGCTTCTGGGGAGCCAAAACTCAAGATTTGTCTCATGGTTAAAAGTGACTTAAAAGGACCCAAATGCTCACTTCGAGGGCTTAAAACGTGTTTATTCACTGCGGGAAGAGATATAAACAACATTTAGAGTAAATTAATGTTCATGCGAGAACGTTCAATTTTTCATGCAAAACAATCGATGACCCGCGACCTGATGAAATTGCTCTGAGATGACCAAAATGATCCTTTTTGAAAGTTTTCATCTTTCAACTAATTTTGACTCTCAGAGGTGGATCATCACTTTTGGAGATAAAATGACCATCGTTATCGTCATTTTCATGCTTCTAGGGAGCCAAAACTCAAGATTTGGCTCATGGTTAAAAGTGACTTAAAAGGACCCAAATGCTCACTTTGAGGGCTTAAAATGTGTTTATTCACTGCGGGAAGAGATATAAAGAACATTTAGAGTAAATTAATGTTCATGCGAGAACGTTCAATTTTTCATGCAAAACAATCGATGACCCGCGACCTGATGAAATTGCTCTGAGATTACCAATATGGTCCGTTTTGAAAGTTTTCATCTTTCAACTAATTTTGACTCTCAGAGGTGGATCATCACTTTTGGAGATAAAATGAGCATCGTTATCGTCATTTTCATGCTTCTAGGGAGGCAAAACTCAAGATTTGGCTCATGGTTAAAAGTGACTTAAAAGAACCCAAATGCTCACTTTGAGGGCTTAAAACGTGTTTATTCACTGCGGGAAGAGATATAAAGAACATTTAGAGTAAATTATTGTTCATGCGAGAACGTTCAATTTTTCATGCAAAACGATCGATGACCCGCGACCTGATGAAATTGCTCTGAGATGACCAAAATGGTCCGTTTTGAAAATTTCCATCTTTCAACTAATTTTGACTCTCAGAGGTGGATCATCACTATTGGAGATAAAATGAGCATCTTTATCTTAATTTTCATGCTTCTAGGGAGCCAAAACTCAAGATTGGGCTCATGGTTAAAAGTGACTTAAAAGGACCCAAATGCTCACTTTGAGGGCTTAAAACGTGTTGATTCACTGCGGGAAGAGATATAAAGAACATTTAGAGTAAATTAATGTTCATGCGAGAACGTTCAATTTTTCATGCAAACCAATCGATGACCCGCGACCTGATGAAATTGCTCTGAGATTACCAAAATGGTCCGTTTTGAAAGTTTTCATCTTTCAACTAATTTTGACTCTCAGAGGTGGATCATCACTTTTGGAGATAAAATGAGCAGCGTTATCGTCATTTTCATGCTTCTAGGAAGCTAAAACTCAAGATTTGGCTCATGGTTAAAAGTGACTTAAAAGGACCCAAATGCTGACTTCGAGGGCCTAAAATGTGTTTATTCACTGCGGGAAGAGATATAAACATCATTTAGAGTAAATTAATGTTCATGCGAGAACGTACAATTTTTCATGCAAAACAATCGATGACCCGCGACCTGATGAAATTGCTCTGAGATTACCAAAATGGTCCGTTTTGAAAGTTTTCATCTTTCAACTAATTTTGACTCTCAGAGGTGGATCATCACTTTTGGAGATAAAATGAGCATCGTTATCGTCATTTTCATGCTTCTAGGGAGGCAAAACTCAAGATTTGGCTCATGGTTAAAAGTGACTTAAAAGAACCCAAATGCTCACTTCGAGGGCTTAAAACGTGTTTATTCACTGCGGGAAGAGACATAAACAACATTTAGAGTAAATTAATGTTCATGCCAGAACGTTCAATTTTTCATGCAAAACAATCGATGACCCGCGACCTGATAAAATTGCTCTGAGGTGAACAAAATGGTCCATTTTGAAAATGTTCATCTTTCAACTAATATTGACTCTCAGAGGTGGATCTTCACTTTTGGAGATAAAATGAGCATCTTCATAGTAATTTTTATGCTTCTGGGGAGCCAAAACTCAAGATTTGGCTCATGGTTAAAAGTGACTTAAAAGGACCCAAATGCTCACTTCGAGGGCTTAAAACGTGTTTATTCACTGCGGGAAGAGATATAAACAACATTTAGAGTAAATTAATGTTCATGCGAGAACGTTCAATTTTTCATGCAAAACAATCGATGACCCGCGACCTGATGAAATTGCTCTGAGATGACCAAAATGGTCCGTTTTGAAAGTTTTCATCTTTCAACTAATTTTGACTCTCAGAGGTGGATCATCACTTTTGGAGATAAAATGAGCATCGTTATCGTCATTTTCATGCTTCTAGGGAGCCAAAACTCAAGATTTGGCTCATGGTTAAAAGTGACTTAAAAGGACCCAAATGCTCACTTTGAGGGCTTAAAACGTGTTTATTCACTGCGGTAAGAGATATAAAGAACATGTAGAGTAAATTATTGTTCATGCGAGAACGTTCAATTTTTCATGCAAAACGATCGATGACCCGGGACCTGATGAAATTGCTCTGAGATGACCAAAATGGTCCGTTTTGAAAGTTTCCATCTTTCAACTAATTTTGACTCTCAGAGGTGGATCATCACTATTGGAGATAAAAAAAGCATCGTTATCGTCATTTTCATGCTTCTGGGGAGCCAAAACTCAAGATTTGGCTCATGGTTAAAAGTGACTTAAAAGGACCCAAATGCTCACTTCGAGGGCTTAAAATGTGTTCATTCACTGCGGGAAGAGATATAAAGAACATTTAGAGTAAATTAATGTTCATGCGAGAACGTACAATTTTTCATGCAAAACAATCGATGACCCGCGACCTGATGAAATTGCTCTGAGATTACCAAAATGGTCCGTTTTGAAAGTTTTCATCTTTCAACTAATTTTGACTCTCAGAGGTGGATCATCACTTTTGGAGATAAAATGAGCATCGTTATCGTCATTTTCATGCTTCTAGGGAGGCAAAACTCAAGATTTGGCTCATGGTTAAAAGTGACTTAAAAGAACCCAAATGCTCACTTTGAGGGCTTAAAACGTGTTTATTCACTGCGGGAAGAGATATAAAGAACATTTAGAGTAAATTATTGTTCATGCGAGAACGTTCAATTTTTCATGCAAAACGATCGATGACCCGCGACCTGATGAAATTGCTCTGAGATGACCAAAATGGTCCGTTTTGAAAATTTCCATCTTTCAACTAATTTTGACTCTCAGAGGTGGATCATCACTATTGGAGATAAAATGAGCATCTTTATCTTAATTTTCATGCTTCTAGGGAGCCAAAACTCAAGATTGGGCTCATGGTTAAAAGTGACTTAAAAGGACCCAAATGCTCACTTTGAGGGCTTAAAACGTGTTGATTCACTGCGGGAAGAGATATAAAGAACATTTAGAGTAAATTAATGTTCATGCGAGAACGTTCAATTTTTCATGCAAACCAATCGATGACCCGCGACCTGATGAAATTGCTCTGAGATTACCAAAATGGTCCGTTTTGAAAGTTTTCATCTTTCAACTAATTTTGACTCTCAGAGGTGGATCATCACTTTTGGAGATAAAATGAGCAGCGTTATCGTCATTTTCATGCTTCTAGGAAGCTAAAACTCAAGATTTGGCTCATGGTTAAAAGTGACTTAAAAGGACCCAAATGCTCACTTCGAGGGCTTAAAACGTGTTTATTCACTGCGGGAAGAGATATAAACAACATTTAGAGTAAATTAATGTTCATGCGAGAACGTTCAATTTTTCATGCAAAACAATCGATGACCCGCGACCTGATGAAATTGCTCTGAGATGACCAAAATGGTCCGTTTTGAAAGTTTTCATCTTTCAACTAATTTTGACTCTCAGAGGTGGATCATCACTTTTGGAGATAAAATGAGCATCGTTATCGTCATTTTCATGCTTCTAGGGAGCCAAAACTCAAGATTTGGCTCATGGTTAAAAGTGACTTAAAAGGACCCAAAGGCTCACTTCGATGGCTTAAAACGTGTTTATTCACTGTGGGAAGAGATATAAAGAACATTTAGAGTAAATTATTGTTAATGCGAGAACGTTCAATTTTTCATGCCAAACGATCGATGACCCGCGACCTGATGAAATTGCTCTGAGATGACCAAAATGGTCCATTTTGAAAATGTTCATCTTTCAAATAATATTGACTCTCAGAGGTGAATTTTCACTTTTGGAGATAAAATGAGCATCTTTATCATCATTTTCATGCTTCTAGGGAGCCAAAACTCAAGATTTGAATCATGGTTGAAAGTGACTTAAAAGGACCAAATGCTCACTTCGAGGGCTTAAAACGTGTTTATTCACTGCGGGAAGAGATATAAACAACATTTAGAGTAAATTAATGTTCATGCGAGAACGTTCAATTTTTCATGCAAAACAATCGATGACCCGCGACCCGATGAAATTGCTCTAAGATTACCAAAATGGTCCGTTTTGAAAGTTTTCATCTTTCAACTAATTTTGACTCTCAGAGGTGGATCATCACTTTTGGAGATAAAATGAGCATCGTTATCGTCATTTTCATGCTTCTAGGGAGGCAAAACTCAAGATTTGGCTCATGGTTAAAAGTGACTTAAAAGAACCCAAATGCTCACTTCGAGGGCTTAAAACGTGTTTATTCACTGCGGGAAGAGATATAAAGAACACTAAGAGTAAATTATTGTTCATGCGAGAACGTTCAATTTTTCATGCAAAACGATCGATGACCCGCGACCTGATGAAATTGCTCTGAGATGACCAAAATAGTCCATTTTGAACATTTCCATCTTTCAACTAATTTTGACTCTCAGAGGTGGATCATCACTATTGGAGATAAAATGAGCATCTTTATCTTAATTTTCATGCTTCTAGGGAGCCAAAACTCAAGATTGGGCTCATGGTTAAAAGTGACTTAAAAGAACCCAAATGCTCACTTCGATGGCTTAAAACGTGTTTATTCACTGCGGGAAGAGATATAAAGAACATTTAGAGTAAATTATTGTTAATGCGAGAACGTTCAATTTTTCATGCCAAACGATCGATGACCCGCGTCCTGATGAAATTGCTCTGAGATGACCAAAATAGTCCGTTTTGAAATTTTTTATCTTTCAACTAATTTTGACTCTCAGAGGTGGATCATCACTTTTGGAGATAAAATGAGCAGCGTTATCGTCATTTTCATGCTTCTAGGGAGCCAAAACTCAAGATTTGGCTCATTGTTAAAAGTGACTTAAAAGGACCCAAATGCTCACTTCGAGGGCCTAAAATGTGTTTATTCACTGCGGGAAGAGATATAAACATCATTTAGAGTAAATTAATGTTCATGCAAGAACGTTCAATTTTTCATGCAAAACAATCGATGACCCGCGACCTGATGAAATTGCTCTGAGATGACCAAAATGGTCAGTTTTGAAAGTTTTCATCTTTCAACTAATTTTGACTCTCAGAGGTGGATCATCACTTTTGGATTTAAAATGAGCATCGTTATCGTCATTTTCATGCTTCTAGGGAGCCAAAACTCAAGATTTGGCTCATGGTTAAAAGTGACTTAAAAGGACCCAAATGCTCACTTTGAGGGCTTAAAACGTGTTTATTCACTGCGGTAAGAGATATAAAGAACATGTAGAGTAAATTATTGTTCATGCGAGAACGTTCAATTTTTCATGCAAAACGATCGATGACCCGCGACCTGATGAAATTGCTCTGAGATGACCAAAATGGTCCGTTTTGAAAGTTTCCATCTTTCAACTAATTTTGACTCTCAGAGGTGGATCATCACTTTTGGAGATAAAATGAGCATCTTTATCTTAATTTTCATGCTTCTAGGGAGCCAAAACTCAAGATTTGGCTCATGGTTAAAAGTGACTTAAAAGGACCCAAATGCTCACTTTGAGGGCTTAAAACGTGTTTATTCACTGCGGTAAGAGATATAAAGAACATGTAGAGTAAATTATTGTTCATGCGAGAACGTTCAATTTTTCATGCAAAACGATCGATGACCCGCGACCTGATGAAATTGCTCTGAGATGACCAAAATGGTCCGTTTTGAAAGTTTCCATCTTTCAAATAATTTTGACTCTCAGAGGTGGATCATCACTATTGGAGATAAAAAAAGCATCGTTATCGTCATTTTCATGCTTCTGGGGAGCCAAAACTCAAGATTTGGCTCATGGTTAAAAGTGACTTAAAAGGACCCAAATGCTCACTTCGAGGGCTTAAAACGTGTTCATTCACTGCGGGAAGAGATATAAAGAACATTTAGAGTAAATTAATGTTCATGCGAGAACGTACAATTTTTCATGCAAAACAATCGATGACCCGCGACCTGATGAAATTGCTCTGAGATTACCAAAATGGTCCGTTTTGAAAGTTTTCATCTTTCAACTAATTTTGACTCTCAGAGGTGGATCATCACTTTTGGAATTAAAATGAGCATCGTTATCGTCATTTTCATGCTTCTAGGGAGGCAAAACTCAAGATTTGGCTCATGGTTAAAAGTGACTTAAAAGAACCCAAATGCTCACTTCGAGGGCTTAAAACGTGTTTATTCACTGCGGGAAGAGATATAAACAACATTTAGAGTAAATTAATGTTCATGCGAGAACGTTCAATTTTTCATGCAAAACAATCGATGACCCGCGACCTGATGAAATTGCTCTGAGGTGAACAAAATGGTCCATTTTGAAAATGTTTATCTTTCAACTAATATTGACTCTCAGAGGTGGATCTTCACTTTTGGAGATAAAATGAGCATCTTCATAGTAATTTTTATGCTTCTGGGGAGCCAAAACTCAAGATTTGTCTCATGGTTAAAAGTGACTTAAAAGGACCCAAATGCTCACTTCGAGGGCTTAAAACGTGTTTATTCACTGCGGGAAGAGATATAAACAACATTTAGAGTAAATTAATGTTCATGCGAGAACGTTCAATTTTTCATGCAAAACAATCGATGACCCGCGACCTGATGAAATTGCTCTGAGATGACCAAAATGATCCTTTTTGAAAGTTTTCATCTTTCAACTAATTTTGACTCTCAGAGGTGGATCATCACTTTTGGAGATAAAATGACCATCGTTATCGTCATTTTCATGCTTCTAGGGAGCCAAAACTCAAGATTTGGCTCATGGTTAAAAGTGACTTAAAAGGACCCAAATGCTCACTTTGAGGGCTTAAAATGTGTTTATTCACTGCGGGAAGAGATATAAAGAACATTTAGAGTAAATTAATGTTCATGCGAGAACGTTCAATTTTTCATGCAAAACAATCGATGACCCGCGACCTGATGAAATTGCTCTGAGATTACCAATATGGTCCGTTTTGAAAGTTTTCATCTTTCAACTAATTTTGACTCTCAGAGGTGGATCATCACTTTTGGAGATAAAATGAGCATCGTTATCGTCATTTTCATGCTTCTAGGGAGGCAAAACTCAAGATTTGGCTCATGGTTAAAAGTGACTTAAAAGAACCCAAATGCTCACTTTGAGGGCTTAAAACGTGTTTATTCACTGCGGGAAGAGATATAAAGAACATTTAGAGTAAATTATTGTTCATGCGAGAACGTTCAATTTTTCATGCAAAACGATCGATGACCCGCGACCTGATGAAATTGCTCTGAGATGACCAAAATGGTCCGTTTTGAAAATTTCCATCTTTCAACTAATTTTGACTCTCAGAGGTGGATCATCACTATTGGAGATAAAATGAGCATCTTTATCTTAATTTTCATGCTTCTAGGGAGCCAAAACTCAAGATTGGGCTCATGGTTAAAAGTGACTTAAAAGGACCCAAATGCTCACTTTGAGGGCTTAAAACGTGTTGATTCACTGCGGGAAGAGATATAAAGAACATTTAGAGTAAATTAATGTTCATGCGAGAACGTTCAATTTTTCATGCAAACCAATCGATGACCCGCGACCTGATGAAATTGCTCTGAGATTACCAAAATGGTCCGTTTTGAAAGTTTTCATCTTTCAACTAATTTTGACTCTCAGAGGTGGATCATCACTTTTGGAGATAAAATGAGCAGCGTTATCGTCATTTTCATGCTTCTAGGAAGCTAAAACTCAAGATTTGGCTCATGGTTAAAAGTGACTTAAAAGGACCCAAATGCTGACTTCGAGGGCCTAAAATGTGTTTATTCACTGCGGGAAGAGATATAAACATCATTTAGAGTAAATTAATGTTCATGCGAGAACGTTCAATTTTTCATGCAAAACAATCGATGACCCGCGACCTGATGAAATTGCTCTGAGGTGACCAAAATGATCCGTTTTGAAAGTTTTCATCTTTCAACTAATTTTGACTCTCAGAGGTGGATCATCACTTTAGGAGATAAAATGAGCATCGGTATCGTCATTTTCATGCTTCTAGGGAGCCAAAACTCAAGATTTGAATCATGGTTGAAAGTGACTTAAAAGGACCAAATGCTCACTTCTAGGGCTTAAAACGTGTTTATTCACTGCGGGAAGAGATATAAAGAAAATTTAGAGTAAATTAATGTTCATGCGAGAACGTTCAATTTTTCATGCAAAACAATCGATGACCCGCGACCTGATAAAATTGCTCTGAGGTGAACAAAATGGTCCATTTTGAAAATGTTCATCTTTCAACTAATATTGACTCTCAGAGGTGGATCTTCACTTTTGGAGATAAAATGAGCATCTTCATAGTAATTTTTATGCTTCTGGGGAGCCAAAACTCAAGATTTGGCTCATGGTTAAAAGTGACTTAAAAGGACCCAAATGCTCACTTCGAGGGCTTAAAACGTGTTTATTCACTGCGGGAAGAGATATAAACAACATTTAGAGTAAATTAATGTTCATGCGAGAACGTTCAATTTTTCATGCAAAACAATCGATGACCCGCGACCTGATGAAATTGCTCTGAGATGACCAAAATGGTCCGTTTTGAAAGTTTTCATCTTTCAACTAATTTTGACTCTCAGAGGTGGATCATCACTTTTGGAGATAAAATGAGCATCGTTATCGTCATTTTCATGCTTCTAGGGAGCCAAAACTCAAGATTTGGCTCATGGTTAAAAGTGACTTAAAAGGACCCAAATGCTCACTTTGAGGGCTTAAAACGTGTTTATTCACTGCGGTAAGAGATATAAAGAACATGTAGAGTAAATTATTGTTCATGCGAGAACGTTCAATTTTTCATGCAAAACGATCGATGACCCGGGACCTGATGAAATTGCTCTGAGATGACCAAAATGGTCCGTTTTGAAAGTTTCCATCTTTCAACTAATTTTGACTCTCAGAGGTGGATCATCACTATTGGAGATAAAAAAAGCATCGTTATCGTCATTTTCATGCTTCTGGGGAGCCAAAACTCAAGATTTGGCTCATGGTTAAAAGTGACTTAAAAGGACCCAAATGCTCACTTCGAGGGCTTAAAATGTGTTCATTCACTGCGGGAAGAGATATAAAGAACATTTAGAGTAAATTAATGTTCATGCGAGAACGTACAATTTTTCATGCAAAACAATCGATGACCCGCGACCTGATGAAATTGCTCTGAGATTACCAAAATGGTCCGTTTTGAAAGTTTTCATCTTTCAACTAATTTTGACTCTCAGAGGTGGATCATCACTTTTGGAGATAAAATGAGCATCGTTATCGTCATTTTCATGCTTCTAGGGAGGCAAAACTCAAGATTTGGCTCATGGTTAAAAGTGACTTAAAAGAACCCAAATGCTCACTTCGAGGGCTTAAAACGTGTTTATTCACTGCGGGAAGAGATATAAACAACATTTAGAGTAAATTAATGTTCATGCGAGAACGTTCAATTTTTCATGCAAAACAATCGATGACCCGCGACCTGATGAAATTGCTCTGAGGTGAACAAAATGGTCCATTTTGAAAATGTTTATCTTTCAACTAATATTGACTCTCAGAGGTGGATCTTCACTTTTGGAGATAAAATGAGCATCTTCATAGTAATTTTTATGCTTCTGGGGAGCCAAAACTCAAGATTTTTCTCATGGTTAAAAGTGACTTAAAAGGACCCAAATGCTCACTTCGAGGGCTTAAAACGTGTTTATTCACTGCGGGAAGAGATATAAACAACATTTAGAGTAAATTAATGTTCATGCGAGAACGTTCAATTTTTCATGCAAAACAATCGATGACCCGCGACCTGATGAAATTGCTCTGAGATGACCAAAATGGTCCGTTTTGAAAGTTTTCATCTTTCAACTAATTTTGACTCTCAGAGGTGGATCATCACTTTTGGAGATAAAATGAGCATCGTTATCGTCATTTTCATGCTTCTGGGGAGCCAAAACTCAAGATTTGGCTCATGGTTAAAAGTGACTTAAAAGGACCCAAATGCTCACTTCGAGGGCTTAAAATGTGTTCATTCACTGCGGGAAGAGATATAAAGAACATTTAGAGTAAATTAATGTTCATGCGAGAACGTACAATTTTTCATGCAAAACGATCGATGACCCGCGACCTGATGAAATTGCTCTGAGATGACCAAAATGGTCCGTTTTGAAAATTTCCATCTTTCAACTAATTTTGACTCTCAGAGGTGGATCATCACTATTGGAGATAAAATGAGCATCTTTATCTTAATTTTCATGCTTCTAGGGAGCCAAAACTCAAGATTGGGCTCATGGTTAAAAGTGACTTAAAAGGACCCAAATGCTCACTTTGAGGGCTTAAAACGTGTTGATTCACTGCGGGAAGAGATATAAAGAACATTTAGAGTAAATTAATGTTCGTGCGAGAACGTTCAATTTTTCATGCAAACCAATCGATGACCCGCGACCTGATGAAATTGCTCTGAGATTACCAAAATGGTCCGTTTTGAAAGTTTTCATCTTTCAACTAATTTTGACTCTCAGAGGTGGATCATCACTTTTGGAGATAAAATGAGCAGCGTTATCGTCATTTTCATGCTTCTAGGAAGCTAAAACTCAAGATTTGGCTCATGGTTAAAAGTGACTTAAAAGGACCCAAATGCTGACTTCGAGGGCCTAAAATGTGTTTATTCACTGCGGGAAGAGATATAAACATCATTTAGAGTAAATTAATGTTCATGCGAGAACGTTCAATTTTTCATGCAAAACAATCGATGACCCGCGACCTGATGAAATTGCTCTGAGGTGACCAAAATGATCCGTTTTGAAAGTTTTCATCTTTCAACTAATTTTGACTCTCAGAGGTGGATCATCACTTTAGGAGATAAAATGAGCATCGGTATCGTCATTTTCATGCTTCTAGGGAGCCAAAACTCAAGATTTGAATCATGGTTGAAAGTGACTTAAAAGGACCAAATGCTCACTTCTAGGGCTTAAAACGTGTTTATTCACTGCGGGAAGAGATATAAAGAAAATTTAGAGTAAATTAATGTTCATGCGAGAACGTTCAATTTTTCATGCAAAACAATCGATGACCCGCGACCTGATAAAATTGCTCTGAGGTGAACAAAATGGTCCATTTTGAAAATGTTCATCTTTCAACTAATATTGACTCTCAGAGGTGGATCTTCACTTTTGGAGATAAAATGAGCATCTTCATAGTAATTTTTATGCTTCTGGGGAGCCAAAACTCAAGATTTGGCTCATGGTTAAAAGTGACTTAAAAGGACCCAAATGCTCACTTCGAGGGCTTAAAACGTGTTTATTCACTGCGGGAAGAGATATAAACAACATTTAGAGTAAATTAATGTTCATGCGAGAACGTTCAATTTTTCATGCAAAACAATCGATGACCCGCGACCTGATGAAATTGCTCTGAGATGACCAAAATGGTCCGTTTTGAAAGTTTTCATCTTTCAACTAATTTTGACTCTCAGAGGTGGATCATCACTTTTGGAGATAAAATGAGCATCGTTATCGTCATTTTCATGCTTCTAGGGAGCCAAAACTCAAGATTTGGCTCATGGTTAAAAGTGACTTAAAAGGACCCAAATGCTCACTTTGAGGGCTTAAAACGTGTTTATTCACTGCGGTAAGAGATATAAAGAACATGTAGAGTAAATTATTGTTCATGCGAGAACGTTCAATTTTTCATGCAAAACGATCGATGACCCGGGACCTGATGAAATTGCTCTGAGATGACCAAAATGGTCCGTTTTGAAAGTTTCCATCTTTCAACTAATTTTGACTCTCAGAGGTGGATCATCACTATTGGAGATAAAAAAAGCATCGTTATCGTCATTTTCATGCTTCTGGGGAGCCAAAACTCAAGATTTGGCTCATGGTTAAAAGTGACTTAAAAGGACCCAAATGCTCACTTCGAGGGCTTAAAATGTGTTCATTCACTGCGGGAAGAGATATAAAGAACATTTAGAGTAAATTAATGTTCATGCGAGAACGTACAATTTTTCATGCAAAACAATCGATGACCCGCGACCTGATGAAATTGCTCTGAGATTACCAAAATGGTCCGTTTTGAAAGTTTTCATCTTTCAACTAATTTTGACTCTCAGAGGTGGATCATCACTTTTGGAGATAAAATGAGCATCGTTATCGTCATTTTCATGCTTCTAGGGAGGCAAAACTCAAGATTTGGCTCATGGTTAAAAGTGACTTAAAAGAACCCAAATGCTCACTTCGAGGGCTTAAAACGTGTTTATTCACTGCGGGAAGAGATATAAACAACATTTAGAGTAAATTAATGTTCATGCGAGAACGTTCAATTTTTCATGCAAAACAATCGATGACCCGCGACCTGATGAAATTGCTCTGAGGTGAACAAAATGGTCCATTTTGAAAATGTTTATCTTTCAACTAATATTGACTCTCAGAGGTGGATCTTCACTTTTGGAGATAAAATGAGCATCTTCATAGTAATTTTTATGCTTCTGGGGAGCCAAAACTCAGATTTTCTCATGGTTAAAAGTGACTTAAAAGGACCCAAATGCTCACTTCGAGGGCTTAAAACGTGTTTATTCACTGCGGGAAGAGATATAAACAACATTTAGAGTAAATTAATGTTCATGCGAGAACGTTCAATTTTTCATGCAAAACAATCGATGACCCGCGACCTGATGAAATTGCTCTGAGATGACCAAAATGGTCCGTTTTGAAAGTTTTCATCTTTCAACTAATTTTGACTCTCAGAGGTGGATCATCACTTTTGGAGATAAAATGAGCATCGTTATCGTCATTTTCATGCTTCTGGGGGAGCCAAAACTCAAGATTTGGCTCATGGTTAAAAGTGACTTAAAAGGACCCAAATGCTCACTTCGAGGGCTTAAAATGTGTTCATTCACTGCGGGAAGAGATATAAAGAACATTTAGAGTAAATTAATGTTCATGCGAGAACGTACAATTTTTCATGCAAAACAATCGATGACCCGCAACCTGATGAAATTGCTCTGAGATTACCAAAATGGTCCGTTTTGAAAGTTTTCATCTTTCAACTAATTTTGACTCTCAGAGGTGGATCATCACTTTTTGGAGATAAAATGAGCATCGTTATCGTCATTTTCATGCTTCTAGGGAGGCAAAACTCAAGATTTGGCTCATGGTTAAAAGTGACTTAAAAGAACCCAAATGCTCACTTCGAGGGCTTAAAACGTGTTTATTCACTGCGGGAAGAGATATAAACAACATTTAGAGTAAATTAATGTTCATGCGAGAACGTTCAATTTTTCATGCAAAACAATCGATGACCCGCGACCTGATGAAATTGCTCTGAGGTGAACAAAATGGTCCATTTTGAAAATGTTTATCTTTCAACTAATATTGACTCTCAGAGGTGGATCTTCACTTTTGGAGATAAAATGAGCATCTTCATAGTAATTTTTATGCTTCTGGGGAGCCAAAACTCAAGATTTGTCTCATGGTTAAAAGTGACTTAAAAGGACCCAAATGCTCACTTCGAGGGCTTAAAACGTGTTTATTCACTGCGGGAAGAGATGTAAACAACATTTAGAGTAAATTAATGTTCATGCGAGAACGTTCAATTTTTCATGCAAAACAATCGATGACCCGCGACCTGATGAAATTGCTCTGAGATGACCAAAATGATCCTTTTGAAAGTTTTCATCTTTCAACTAATTTTGACTCTCAGAGGTGGATCATCACTTTTGGAGATAAAATGACCATCGTTATCGTCATTTTCATGCTTCTAGGGAGCCAAAACTCAAGATTTGGCTCATGGTTAAAAGTGACTTAAAAGGACCCAAATGCTCACTTTGAGGGCTTAAAATGTGTTTATTCACTGCGGGAAGAGATATAAAGAACATTTAGAGTAAATTAATGTTCATGCGAGAACGTTCAATTTTTCATGCAAAACAATCGATGACCGCGACCTGATGAAATTGCTCTGAGATTACCAAAATGGTCCGTTTTGAAAGTTTCCATCTTTCAACTAATTTTGACTCTCAGAGGTGGATCATCACTATTGGAGATAAAAAAAGCATCGTTATCGTCATTTTCATGCTTCTGGGGAGCCAAAACTCAAGATTTGGCACATGGTTAAAAGTGACTTAAAAGGACCCAAATGCTCACTTTGAGGGCTTAAAATGTGTTTATTCACTGCGGGAAGAGATATAAAGAACATTTAGAGTAAATTAATGTTCATGCGAGAACGTTCAATTTTTCATGCAAAACAATCGATGACCCGCGACCTGATGAAATTGCTCTGAGATTACCAATATGGTCCGTTTTGAAAGTTTTCATCTTTCAACTAATTTTGACTCTCAGAGGTGGATCATCACTTTTGGAGATAAAATGAGCATCGTTATCGTCATTTTCATGCTTCTAGGGAGGCAAAACTCAAGATTTGGCTCATGGTTAAAAGTGACTTAAAAGAACCCAAATGCTCACTTTGAGGGCTTAAAACATGTTTATTCACTGCGGGAAGAGATATAAAGAACATTTAGAGTAAATTATTGTTCATGCGAGAACGTTCAATTTTTCATGCAAAACGATCGATGACCCGCGACCTGATGAAATTGCTGAGATGACCAAAATGGTCCGTTTTGAAAATTTCCATCTTTCAACTAATTTTGACTCTCAGAGGTGGATCATCACTATTGGAGATAAAATGAGCATCTTTATCTTAATTTTCATGCTTCTGGGGAGCCAAAACTCAAGATTGGGCTCATGGTTAAAAGTGACTTAAAAGGACCCAAATGCTCACTTTGAGGGCTTAAAACGTGTTGATTCACTGCGGGAAGAGATATAAAGAACATTTAGAGTAAATTAATGTTCATGCGAGAACGTTCAATTTTTCATGCAAACCAATCGATGACCCGCGACCTGATGAAATTGCTCTGAGATGACCAAAATGGTCCGTTTTGAAGTTTCATCTTTCAACTAATTTTGACTCTCAGAGGTGGATCATCACTTTTGGAGATAAAATGAGCATCTTCATAGTAATTTTTATGCTTCTGGGGAGCCAAAACGCAAGATTTGGCTCATGGTTAAAAGTGACTTAAAAGGACCCAAATGCTCACTTCGAGGGCTTAAAACGTGTTTATTCACTGCGGGAAGAGATATAAACAACATTTAGAGTAAATTAATGTTCATGCGAGAACGTTCAATTTTTCATGCAAAACAATCGATGACCCGCGACCTGATGAAATTGCTCTGAGATGACCAAAATGGTCCGTTTTGAAAGTTTTCATCTTTCAACTAATTTTGACTCTCAGAGGTGGATCATCACTTTTGGAGATAAAATGAGCATCGTTATCGTCATTTTCATGCTTCTAGGAGCCAAAACTCAAGATTTGGCTCATGGTTAAAAGTGACTTAAAAGGACCCAAATGCTCACTTCGAGGCCTTAAAACGTGTTTATTCACTGCGGGAAAAGATATAAAGAACATTTCGAGTAAATTAATGTTCATGCGAGAACGTTCAATTTTTCATGCAAAACAATCGATGACCCGCGACCTGATGAAATTGCTCTGAGATGACCAAAATGGTCCGTTTTGAAAGTTTTCATCTTTCAACTAATTTTGACTCTCAGAGGTGGATCATCACTTTTGGAGATAAAATGAGCATCGTTATCGTCATTTTCATGCTTCTAGGGAGCCAAAACTCAAGATTTGGCTCATGGTTAAAAGTGACTTAAAAGGACCCAAAGGCTCACTTCGATGGCTTAAAACGTGTTTATTCACTGTGGGAAGAGATATAAAGAACATTTAGAGTAAATTATTGTTAATGCGAGAACGTTCAATTTTTCATGCCAAACGATCGATGACCCGCGACCTGATGAAATTGCTCTGAGATGACCAAAATGGTCCATTTTGAAAATGTTCATCTTTCAAATAATATTGACTCTCAGAGGTGAATTTTCACTTTTGGAGATAAAATGAGCATCTTTATCATCATTTTCATGCTTCTAGGGAGCCAAAACTCAAGATTTGAATCATGGTTGAAAGTGACTTAAAAGGACCAAATGCTCACTTCGAGGGCTTAAAACGTGTTTATTCACTGCGGGAAGAGATATAAACAACATTTAGAGTAAATTAATGTTCATGCGAGAACGTTCAATTTTTCATGCAAAACAATCGATGACCGCGACCCGATGAAATTGCTCTAAGATTACCAAAATGGTCCGTTTTGAAAGTTTTCATCTTTCAACTAATTTTGACTCTCAGAGGTGGATCATCACTTTTGGAGATAAAATGAGCATCGTTATCGTCATTTTCATGCTTCTAGGGAGGCAAAACTCAAGATTTGGCTCATGGTTAAAAGTGACTTAAAAGAACCCAAATGCTCACTTCGAGGGCTTAAAACGTGTTTATTCACTGCGGGAAGAGATATAAAGAACACTAAGAGTAAATTATTGTTCATGCGAGAACGTTCAATTTTTCATGCAAAACGATCGATGACCCGCGACCTGATGAAATTGCTCTGAGATGACCAAAATGGTCCATTTTGAACATTTCCATCTTTCAACTAATTTTGACTCTCAGAGGTGGATCATCACTATTGGAGATAAAATGAGCATCTTTATCTTAATTTTCATGCTTCTAGGGAGCCAAAACTCAAGATTGGGCTCATGGTTAAAAGTGACTTAAAAGAACCCAAATGCTCACTTCGATGGCTTAAAACGTGTTTATTCACTGCGGGAAGAGATATAAAGAACATTTAGAGTAAATTATTGTTAATGCGAGAACGTTCAATTTTTCATGCCAAACGATCGATGACCCGCGTCCTGATGAAATTGCTCTGAGATGACCAAAATAGTCCGTTTTGAAATTTTTTATCTTTCAACTAATTTTGACTCTCAGAGGTGGATCATCACTTTTGGAATTAAAATGAGCAGCGTTATCGTCATTTTCATGCTTCTAGGGAGCCAAAACTCAAGATTTGGCTCATTGTTAAAAGTGACTTAAAAGGACCCAAATGCTCACTTCGAGGGCCTAAAATGTGTTTATTCACTGCGGGAAGAGATATAAACATCATTTAGAGTAAATTAATGTTCATGCAAGAACGTTCAATTTTTCATGCAAAACAATCGATGACCCGCGACCTGATGAAATTGCTCTGAGATGACCAAAATGGTCAGTTTTGAAAGTTTTCATCTTTCAACTAATTTTGACTCTCAGAGGTGGATCATCACTTTTGGATTTAAAATGAGCATCGTTATCGTCATTTTCATGCTTCTAGGGAGCCAAAACTCAAGATTTGGCTCATGGTTAAAAGTGACTTAAAAGGACCCAAATGCTCACTTTGAGGGCTTAAAACGTGTTTATTCACTGCGGTAAGAGATATAAAGAACATGTAGAGTAAATTATTGTTCATGCGAGAACGTTCAATTTTTCATGCAAAACAATCGATGACCCGCGACCTGATGAAATTGCTCTGAGATGACCAAAATGGTCCGTTTTGAAAGTTTCCATCTTTCAACTAATTTTGACTCTCAGAGGTGGATCATCACTATTGGAGATAAAAAAAGCATCGTTATCGTCATTTTCATGCTTCTGGGGAGCCAAAACTCAAGATTTGGCTCATGGTTAAAAGTGACTTAAAAGGACCCAAATGCTCACTTCGAGGGCTTAAAACGTGTTCATTCACTGCGGGAAGAGATATAAAGAACATTTAGAGTAAATTAATGTTCATGCGAGAACGTACAATTTTTCATGCAAAACAATCGATGACCCGCGACCTGATGAAATTGCTCTGAGATTACCAAAATGGTCCGTTTTGAAAGTTTTCATCTTTCAACTAATTTTGACTCTCAGAGGTGGATCATCACTTTTGGAGATAAAATGAGCATCGTTATCGTCATTTTCATGCTTCTAGGGAGGCAAAACTCAAGATTTGGCTCATGGTTAAAAGTGACTTAAAAGAACCCAAATGCTCACTTCGAGGGCTTAAAACGTGTTTATTCACTGCGGGAAGAGATATAAACAACATTTAGAGTAAATTAATGTTCATGCGAGAACGTTCAATTTTTCATGCAAAACAATCGATGACCCGCGACCTGATGAAATTGCTCTGAGGTGAACAAAATGGTCCATTTTGAAAATGTTTATCTTTCAACTAATATTGACTCTCAGAGGTGGATCTTCACTTTTGGAGATAAAATGAGCATCTTCATAGTAATTTTTATGCTTCTGGGGAGTCAAAACTCAAGATTTGTCTCATGGTTAAAAGTGACTTAAAAGGACCCAAATGCTCACTTCGAGGGCTTAAAACGTGTTTATTCACTGCGGGAAGAGATATAAACAACATTTAGAGTAAATTAATGTTCATGCGAGAACGTTCAATTTTTCATGCAAAACAATCGATGACCCGCGACCTGATGAAATTGCTCTGAGATGACCAAAATGATCCTTTTTGAAAGTTTTCATCTTTCAACTAATTTTGACTCTCAGAGGTGGATCATCACTTTTGGAGATAAAATGACCATCGTTATCGTCATTTTCATGCTTCTAGGGAGCCAAAACTCAAGATTTGGCTCATGGTTAAAAGTGACTTAAAAGGACCCAAATGCTCACTTTGAGGGCTTAAAATGTGTTTATTCACTGCGGGAAGAGATATAAAGAACATTTAGAGTAAATTAATGTTCATGCGAGAACGTTCAATTTTTCATGCAAAACAATCGATGACCCGCGACCTGATGAAATTGCTCTGAGATTACCAATATGGTCCGTTTTGAAAGTTTTCATCTTTCAACTAATTTTGACTCTCAGAGGTGGATCATCACTTTTGGAGATAAAATGAGCATCGTTATCGTCATTTTCATGCTTCTAGGGAGGCAAAAGTCAAGATTTGGCTCATGGTTAAAAGTGACTTAAAAGAACCCAAATGCTCACTTTGAGGGCTTAAAACGTGTTTATTCACTGCGGGAAGAGATATAAAGAACATTTAGAGTAAATTATTGTTCATGCGAGAACGTTCAATTTTTCATGCAAAACGATCGATGACCCGCGACCTGATGAAATTGCTCTGAGATGACCAAAATGGTCCGTTTTGAAAATTTCCATCTTTCAACTAATTTTGACTCTCAGAGGTGGATCATCACTATTGGAGATAAAATGAGCATCTTTATCTTAATTTTCATGCTTCTAGGGAGCCAAAACTCAAGATTGGGCTCATGGTTAAAAGTGACTTAAAAGGACCCAAATGCTCACTTTGAGGGCTTAAAACGTGTTGATTCACTGCGGGAAGAGATATAAAGAACATTTAGAGTAAATTAATGTTCATGCGAGAACGTTCAATTTTTCATGCAAACCAATCGATGACCCGCGACCTGATGAAATTGCTCTGAGATTACCAAAATGGTCCGTTTTGAAAGTTTTCATCTTTCAACTAATTTTGACTCTCAGAGGTGGATCATCACTTTTGGAGATAAAATGAGCAGCGTTATCGTCATTTTCATGCTTCTAGGAAGCTAAAACTCAAGATTTGGCTCATGGTTAAAAGTGACTTAAAAGGACCCAAATGCTGACTTCGAGGGCCTAAAATGTGTTTATTCACTGCGGGAAGAGATATAAACATCATTTAGAGTAAATTAATGTTCATGCGAGAACGTTCAATTTTTCATGCAAAACAATCGATGACCCGCGACCTGATGAAATTGCTCTGAGGTGACCAAAATGATCCGTTTTGAAAGTTTTCATCTTTCAACTAATTTTGACTCTCAGAGGTGGATCATCACTTTAGGAGATAAAATGAGCATCGGTATCGTCATTTTCATGCTTCTAGGGAGCCAAAACTCAAGATTTGAATCATGGTTGAAAGTGACTTAAAAGGACCAAATGCTCACTTCTAGGGCTTAAAACGTGTTTATTCACTGCGGGAAGAGATATAAAGAAAATTTAGAGTAAATTAATGTTCATGCGAGAACGTTCAATTTTTCATGCAAAACAATCGATGACCCGCGACCTGATAAAATTGCTCTGAGGTGAACAAAATGGTCCATTTTGAAAATGTTCATCTTTCAACTAATATTGACTCTCAGAGGTGGATCTTCACTTTTGGAGATAAAATGAGCATCTTCATAGTAATTTTTATGCTTCTGGGGAGCCAAAACTCAAGATTTGGCTCATGGTTAAAAGTGACTTAAAAGGACCCAAATGCTCACTTCGAGGGCTTAAAACGTGTTTATTCACTGCGGGAAGAGATATAAACAACATTTAGAGTAAATTAATGTTCATGCGAGAACGTTCAATTTTTCATGCAAAACAATCGATGACCCGCGACCTGATGAAATTGCTCTGAGATGACCAAAATGGTCCGTTTTGAAAGTTTTCATCTTTCAACTAATTTTGACTCTCAGAGGTGGATCATCACTTTTGGAGATAAAATGAGCATCGTTATCGTCATTTTCATGCTTCTAGGGAGCCAAAACTCAAGATTTGGCTCATGGTTAAAAGTGACTTAAAAGGACCCAAATGCTCACTTTGAGGGCTTAAAACGTGTTTATTCACTGCGGTAAGAGATATAAAGAACATGTAGAGTAAATTATTGTTCATGCGAGAACGTTCAATTTTTCATGCAAAACGATCGATGACCCGGGACCTGATGAAATTGCTCTGAGATGACCAAAATGGTCCGTTTTGAAAGTTTCCATCTTTCAACTAATTTTGACTCTCAGAGGTGGATCATCACTATTGGAGATAAAAAAAGCATCGTTATCGTCATTTTCATGCTTCTGGGGAGCCAAAACTCAAGATTTGGCTCATGGTTAAAAGTGACTTAAAAGGACCCAAATGCTCACTTCGAGGGCTTAAAATGTGTTCATTCACTGCGGGAAGAGATATAAAGAACATTTAGAGTAAATTAATGTTCATGCGAGAACGTACAATTTTTCATGCAAAACAATCGATGACCCGCGACCTGATGAAATTGCTCTGAGATTACCAAAATGGTCCGTTTTGAAAGTTTTCATCTTTCAACTAATTTTGACTCTCAGAGGTGGATCATCACTTTTGGAGATAAAATGAGCATCGTTATCGTCATTTTCATGCTTCTAGGGAGGCAAAACTCAAGATTTGGCTCATGGTTAAAAGTGACTTAAAAGAACCCAAATGCTCACTTCGAGGGCTTAAAACGTGTTTATTCACTGCGGGAAGAGATATAAACAACATTTAGAGTAAATTAATGTTCATGCGAGAACGTTCAATTTTTCATGCAAAACAATCGATGACCCGCGACCTGATGAAATTGCTCTGAGGTGAACAAAATGGTCCATTTTGAAAATGTTTATCTTTCAACTAATATTGACTCTCAGAGGTGGATCTTCACTTTTGGAGATAAAATGAGCATCTTCATAGTAATTTTTATGCTTCTGGGGAGCCAAAACTCAAGATTTTTCTCATGGTTAAAAGTGACTTAAAAGGACCCAAATGCTCACTTCGAGGGCTTAAAACGTGTTTATTCACTGCGGGAAGAGATATAAACAACATTTAGAGTAAATTAATGTTCATGCAAGAACGTTCAATTTTTCATGCAAAACAATCGATGACCCGCGACCTGATGAAATTGCTCTGAGATGACCAAAATGGTCAGTTTTGAAAGTTTTCATCTTTCAACTAATTTTGACTCTCAGAGGTGGATCATCACTTTTGGATTTAAAATGAGCATCGTTATCGTCATTTTCATGCTTCTAGGGAGCCAAAACTCAAGATTTGGCTCATGGTTAAAAGTGACTTAAAAGGACCCAAATGCTCACTTTGAGGGCTTAAAACGTGTTTATTCACTGCGGTAAGAGATATAAAGAACATGTAGAGTAAATTATTGTTCATGCGAGAACGTTCAATTTTTCATGCAAAACGATCGATGACCCGCGACCTGATGAAATTGCTCTGAGATGACCAAAATGGTCCGTTTTGAAAGTTTCCATCTTTCAACTAATTTTGACTCTCAGAGGTGGATCATCACTATTGGAGATAAAAAAAGCATCGTTATCGTCATTTTCATGCTTCTGGGGAGCCAAAACTCAAGATTTGGCTCATGGTTAAAAGTGACTTAAAAGGACCCAAATGCTCACTTCGAGGGCTTAAAACGTGTTCATTCACTGCGGGAAGAGATATAAAGAACATTTAGAGTAAATTAATGTTCATGCGAGAACGTACAATTTTTCATGCAAAACAATCGATGACCCGCGACCTGATGAAATTGCTCTGAGATTACCAAAATGGTCCGTTTTGAAAGTTTTCATCTTTCAACTAATTTTGACTCTCAGAGGTGGATCATCACTTTTGGAGATAAAATGAGCATCGTTATCGTCATTTTCATGCTTCTAGGGAGGCAAAACTCAAGATTTGGCTCATGGTTAAAAGTGACTTAAAAGAACCCAAATGCTCACTTCGAGGGCTTAAAACGTGTTTATTCACTGCGGGAAGAGATATAAACAACATTTAGAGTAAATTAATGTTCATGCGAGAACGTTCAATTTTTCATGCAAAACAATCGATGACCCGCGACCTGATGAAATTGCTCTGAGGTGAACAAAATGGTCCATTTTGAAAATGTTTATCTTTCAACTAATATTGACTCTCAGAGGTGGATCTTCACTTTTGGAGATAAAATGAGCATCTTCATAGTAATTTTTATGCTTCTGGGGAGTCAAAACTCAAGATTTGTCTCATGGTTAAAAGTGACTTAAAAGGACCCAAATGCTCACTTCGAGGGCTTAAAACGTGTTTATTCACTGCGGGAAGAGATATAAACAACATTTAGAGTAAATTAATGTTCATGCGAGAACGTTCAATTTTTCATGCAAAACAATCGATGACCCGCGACCTGATGAAATTGCTCTGAGATTACCAAAATGATCCTTTTTGAAAGTTTTCATCTTTCAACTAATTTTGACTCTCAGAGGTGGATCATCACTTTTGGAGATAAAATGACCATCGTTATCGTCATTTTCATGCTTCTAGGGAGCCAAAACTCAAGATTTGGCTCATGGTTAAAAGTGACTTAAAAGGACCCAAATGCTCACTTTGAGGGCTTAAAATGTGTTTATTCACTGCGGGAAGAGATATAAAGAACATTTAGAGTAAATTAATGTTCATGCGAGAACGTTCAATTTTTCATGCAAAACAATCGATGACCCGCGACCTGATGAAATTGCTCTGAGATTACCAATATGGTCCGTTTTGAAAGTTTTCATCTTTCAACTAATTTTGACTCTCAGAGGTGGATCATCACTTTTGGAGATAAAATGAGCATCGTTATCGTCATTTTCATGCTTCTAGGGAGGCAAAAGTCAAGATTTGGCTCATGGTTAAAAGTGACTTAAAAGAACCCAAATGCTCACTTTGAGGGCTTAAAACGTGTTTATTCAATGCGGGAAGAGATATAAAGAACATTTAGAGTAAATTATTGTTCATGCGAGAACGTTCAATTTTTCATGCAAAACGATCGATGACCCGCGACCTGATGAAATTGCTCTGAGATGACCAAAATGGTCCGTTTTGAAAATTTCCATCTTTCAACTAATTTTGACTCTCAGAGGTGGATCATCACTATTGGAGATAAAATGAGCATCTTTATCTTAATTTTCATGCTTCTAGGGAGCCAAAACTCAAGATTGGGCTCATGGTTAAAAGTGACTTAAAAGGACCCAAATGCTCACTTTGAGGGCTTAAAACGTGTTGATTCACTGCGGGAAGAGATATAAAGAACATTTAGAGTAAATTAATGTTCATGCGAGAACGTTCAATTTTTCATGCAAACCAATCGATGACCCGCGACCTGATGAAATTGCTCTGAGATTACCAAAATGGTCCGTTTTGAAAGTTTTCATCTTTCAACTAATTTTGACTCTCAGAGGTGGATCATCACTTTTGGAGATAAAATGAGCAGCGTTATCGTCATTTTCATGCTTCTAGGAAGCTAAAACTCAAGATTTGGCTCATGGTTAAAAGTGACTTAAAAGGACCCAAATGCTGACTTCGAGGGCCTAAAATGTGTTTATTCACTGCGGGAAGAGATATAAACATCATTTAGAGTAAATTAATGTTCATGCGAGAACGTTCAATTTTTCATGCAAAACAATCGATGACCCGCGACCTGATGAAATTGCTCTGAGGTGACCAAAATGATCCGTTTTGAAAGTTTTCATCTTTCAACTAATTTTGACTCTCAGAGGTGGATCATCACTTTAGGAGATAAAATGAGCATCGGTATCGTCATTTTCATGCTTCTAGGGAGCCAAAACTCAAGATTTGAATCATGGTTGAAAGTGACTTAAAAGGACCAAATGCTCACTTCTAGGGCTTAAAACGTGTTTATTCACTGCGGGAAGAGATATAAAGAAAATTTAGAGTAAATTAATGTTCATGCGAGAACGTTCAATTTTTCATGCAAAACAATCGATGACCCGCGACCTGATAAAATTGCTCTGAGGTGAACAAAATGGTCCATTTTGAAAATGTTCATCTTTCAACTAATATTGACTCTCAGAGGTGGATCTTCACTTTTGGAGATAAAATGAGCATCTTCATAGTAATTTTTATGCTTCTGGGGAGCCAAAACTCAAGATTTGGCTCATGGTTAAAAGTGACTTAAAAGGACCCAAATGCTCACTTCGAGGGCTTAAAACGTGTTTATTCACTGCGGGAAGAGATATAAACAACATTTAGAGTAAATTAATGTTCATGCGAGAACGTTCAATTTTTCATGCAAAACAATCGATGACCCGCGACCTGATGAAATTGCTCTGAGATGACCAAAATGGTCCGTTTTGAAAGTTTTCATCTTTCAACTAATTTTGACTCTCAGAGGTGGATCATCACTTTTGGAGATAAAATGAGCATCGTTATCGTCATTTTCATGCTTCTAGGGAGCCAAAACTCAAGATTTGGCTCATGGTTAAAAGTGACTTAAAAGGACCCAAATGCTCACTTTGAGGGCTTAAAACGTGTTTATTCACTGCGGTAAGAGATATAAAGAACATGTAGAGTAAATTATTGTTCATGCGAGAACGTTCAATTTTTCATGCAAAACGATCGATGACCCGGGACCTGATGAAATTGCTCTGAGATGACCAAAATGGTCCGTTTTGAAAGTTTCCATCTTTCAACTAATTTTGACTCTCAGAGGTGGATCATCACTATTGGAGATAAAAAAAGCATCGTTATCGTCATTTTCATGCTTCTGGGGAGCCAAAACTCAAGATTTGGCTCATGGTTAAAAGTGACTTAAAAGGACCCAAATGCTCACTTCGAGGGCTTAAAATGTGTTCATTCACTGCGGGAAGAGATATAAAGAACATTTAGAGTAAATTAATGTTCATGCGAGAACGTACAATTTTTCATGCAAAACAATCGATGACCCGCGACCTGATGAAATTGCTCTGAGATTACCAAAATGGTCCGTTTTGAAAGTTTTCATCTTTCAACTAATTTTGACTCTCAGAGGTGGATCATCACTTTTGGAGATAAAATGAGCATCGTTATCGTCATTTTCATGCTTCTAGGGAGGCAAAACTCAAGATTTGGCTCATGGTTAAAAGTGACTTAAAAGAACCCAAATGCTCACTTCGAGGGCTTAAAACGTGTTTATTCACTGCGGGAAGAGATATAAACAACATTTAGAGTAAATTAATGTTCATGCGAGAACGTTCAATTTTTCATGCAAAACAATCGATGACCCGCGACCTGATGAAATTGCTCTGAGGTGAACAAAATGGTCCATTTTGAAAATGTTTATCTTTCAACTAATATTGACTCTCAGAGGTGGATCTTCACTTTTGGAGATAAAATGAGCATCTTCATAGTAATTTTTATGCTTCTGGGGAGCCAAAACTCAAGATTTTTCTCATGGTTAAAAGTGACTTAAAAGGACCCAAATGCTCACTTCGAGGGCTTAAAACGTGTTTATTCACTGCGGGAAGAGATATAAACAACATTTAGAGTAAATTAATGTTCATGCGAGAACGTTCAATTTTTCATGCAAAACAATCGATGACCCGCGACCTGATGAAATTGCTCTGAGATGACCAAAATGGTCCGTTTTGAAAGTTTTCATCTTTCAACTAATTTTGACTCTCAGAGGTGGATCATCACTTTTGGAGATAAAATGAGCATCGTTATCGTCATTTTCATGCTTCTGGGGAGCCAAAACTCAAGATTTGGCTCATGGTTAAAAGTGACTTAAAAGGACCCAAATGCTCACTTCGAGGGCTTAAAATGTGTTCATTCACTGCGGGAAGAGATATAAAGAACATTTAGAGTAAATTAATGTTCATGCGAGAACGTACAATTTTTCATGCAAAACAATCGATGACCCGCGACCTGATGAAATTGCTCTGAGATTACCAAAATGGTCCGTTTTGAAAGTTTTCATCTTTCAACTAATTTTGACTCTCAGAGGTGGATCATCACTTTTGGAGATAAAATGAGCATCGTTATCGTCATTTTCATGCTTCTAGGGAGGCAAAACTCAAGATTTGGCTCATGGTTAAAAGTGACTTAAAAGAACCCAAATGCTCACTTCGAGGGCTTAAAACGTGTTTATTCACTGCGGGAAGAGATATAAACAACATTTAGAGTAAATTAATGTTCATGCGAGAACGTTCAATTTTTCATGCAAAACAATCGATGACCCGCGACCTGATGAAATTGCTCTGAGGTGAACAAAATGGTCCATTTTGAAAATGTTTATCTTTCAACTAATATTGACTCTCAGAGGTGGATCTTCACTTTTGGAGATAAAATGAGCATCTTCATAGTAATTTTTATGCTTCTGGGGAGCCAAAACTCAAGATTTGTCTCATGGTTAAAAGTGACTTAAAAGGACCCAAATGCTCACTTCGAGGGCTTAAAACGTGTTTATTCACTGCGGGAAGAGATATAAACAACATTTAGAGTAAATTAATGTTCATGCGAGAACGTTCAATTTTTCATGCAAAACAATCGATGACCCGCGACCTGATGAAATTGCTCTGAGATGACCAAAATGATCCTTTTTGAAAGTTTTCATCTTTCAACTAATTTTGACTCTCAGAGGTGGATCATCACTTTTGGAGATAAAATGACCATCGTTATCGTCATTTTCATGCTTCTAGGGAGCCAAAACTCAAGATTTGGCTCATGGTTAAAAGTGACTTAAAAGGACCCAAATGCTCACTTTGAGGGCTTAAAATGTGTTTATTCACTGCGGGAAGAGATATAAAGAACATTTAGAGTAAATTAATGTTCATGCGAGAACGTTCAATTTTTCATGCAAAACAATCGATGACCCGCGACCTGATGAAATTGCTCTGAGATTACCAAAATGGTCCGTTTTGAAAGTTTCCATCTTTCAACTAATTTTGACTCTCAGAGGTGGATCATCACTATTGGAGATAAAAAAAGCATCGTTATCGTCATTTTCATGCTTCTGGGGAGCCAAAACTCAAGATTTGGCACATGGTTAAAAGTGACTTAAAAGGACCCAAATGCTCACTTCGAGGGATTAAAACGTGTTCATTCACTGCGGGAAGAGATATAAAGAACATTTAGAGTAAATTAATGTTCATGCGAGAACGTACAATTTTTCATGCAAAACAATCGATGACCCGCGACCTGATGAAATTGCTCTGAGATTACCAAAATGGTCCGTTTTGAAAGTTTTCATCTTTCAACTAATTTTGACTCTCAGAGGTAGATCATCACTTTTGGAGATAAAATGAGCATCGTTATCGTCATTTTCATGCTTCTAGGGAGGCAAAACTCAAGATTTGGCTCATGGTTAAAAGTGACTTAAAAGAACCCAAATGCTCACTTCGAGGGCTTAAAACGTGTTTATTCACTGCGGGAAGAGATATAAACAACATTTAGAGTAAATTAATGTTCATGCGAGAATGTTCAATTTTTCATGCAAAACAATCGATGACCCGCGACCTGATGAAATTGCTCTGAGGTGAACAAAATGGTCCATTTTGAAAATGTTTATCTTTCAACTAATATTGACTCTCAGAGGTGGATCTTCACTTTTGGAGATAAAATGAGCATCTTCATAGTAATTTTTATGCTTCTGGGGAGCCAAAACTCAAGATTTGTCTCATGGTTAAAAGTGACTTAAAAGGACCCAAATGCTCACTTCGAGGGCTTAAAACGTGTTTATTCACTGCGGGAAGAGATATAAACAACATTTAGAGTAAATTAATGTTCATGCGAGAACGTTCAATTTTTCATGCAAAACAATCGATGACCCGCGACCTGATGAAATTGCTCTGAGATGACCAAAATGATCCTTTTTGAAAGTTTTCATCTTTCAACTAATTTTGACTCTCAGAGGTGGATCATCACTTTTGGAGATAAAATGACCATCGTTATCGTCATTTTCATGCTTCTAGGGAGCCAAAACTCAAGATTTGGCTCATGGTTAAAAGTGACTTAAAAGGACCCAAATGCTCACTTTGAGGGCTTAAAATGTGTTTATTCACTGCGGGAAGAGATATAAAGAACATTTAGAGTAAATTAATGTTCATGCGAGAACGTTCAATTTTTCATGCAAAACAATCGATGACCCGCGACCTGATGAAATTGCTCTGAGATTACCAATATGGTCCGTTTTGAAAGTTTTCATCTTTCAACTAATTTTGACTCTCAGAGGTGGATCATCACTTTTGGAGATAAAATGAGCATCGTTATCGTCATTTTCATGCTTCTAGGGAGGCAAAACTCAAGATTTGGCTCATGGTTAAAAGTGACTTAAAAGAATCCAAATGCTCACTTTGAGGGCTTAAAACGTGTTTATTCACTGCGGGAAGAGATATAAAGAACATTTAGAGTAAATTATTGTTCATGCGAGAACGTTCAATTTTTCATGCAAAACGATCGATGACCCGCGACCTGATGAAATTGCTCTGAGATTACCAAAATGGTCCGTTTTGAAAATTTCCATCTTTCAACTAATTTTGACTCTCAGAGGTGGATCATCACTATTGGAGATAAAATGAGCATCTTTATCTTAATTTTCATGCTTCTAGGGAGCCAAAACTCAAGATTGGGCTCATGGTTAAAAGTGACTTAAAAGGACCCAAATGCTCACTTTGAGGGCTTAAAACGTGTTGATTCACTGCGGGAAGAGATATAAAGAACATTTAGAGTAAATTAATGTTCATGCGAGAACGTTCAATTTTTCATGCAAAACAATCGATGACCCGCGACCTGATGAAATTGCTCTGAGATGACCAAAATGGTCCGTTTTGAAAGTTTTCATCTTTCAACTAATTTTGACTCTCAGAGGTGGATCATCACTTTTGGAGATAAAATGAGCAGCGTTATCGTCATTTTCATGCTTCTAGGAAGCTAAAACTCAAGATTTGGCTCATGGTTAAAAGTGACTTAAAAGGACCCAAATGCTGACTTCGAGGGCCTAAAATGTGTTTATTCACTGTGGGAAGAGATATAAACATCATTTAGAGTAAATTAATGTTCATGCGAGAACGTTCAATTTTTCATGCAAAACAATCGATGACCCGCGACCTGATGAAATTGCTCTGAGGTGACCAAAATGATCCGTTTTGAAAGTTTTCATCTTTCAACTAATTTTGACTCTCAGAGGTGGATCATCACTTTAGGAGATAAAATGAGCATCGGTATCGTCATTTTCATGCTTCTAGGGAGCCAAAACTCAAGATTTGAATCATGGTTGAAAGTGACTTAAAAGGACCAAATGCTCACTTCTAGGGCTTAAAACGTGTTTATTCACCGCGGGAAGAGATATAAAGAAAATTTAGAGTAAATTAATGTTCATGCGAGAACGTTCAATTTTTCATGCAAAACAATCGATGACCCGCGACCTGATAAAATTGCTCTGAGGTGAACAAAATGGTCCATTTTGAAAATGTTCATCTTTCAACTAATATTGACTCTCAGAGGTGGATCTTCACTTTTGGAGATAAAATGAGCATCTTCATAGTAATTTTTATGCTTCTGGGGAGCCAAAACTCAAGATTTGGCTCATGGTTAAAAGTGACTTAAAAGGTCCCAAATGCTCACTTCGAGGGCTTAAAACGTGTTTATTCACTGCGGGAAGAGATATAAACAACATTTAGAGTAAATTAATGTTCATGCGAGAACGTTCAATTTTTCATGCAAAACAATCGATGACCCGCGACCTGATGAAATTGCTCTGAGATGACCAAAATGGTCCGTTTTGAAAGTTTTCATCTTTCAACTAATTTTGACTCTCAGAGGTGGATCATCACTTTTGGAGATAAAATGAGCATCGTTATCGTCATTTTCATGCTTCTAGGGAGCCAAAACTCAAGATTTGGCTCATGGTTAAAAGTGACTTAAAAGGACCCAAATGCTCACTTTGAGGGCTTAAAACGTGTTTATTCACTGCGGTAAGAGATATAAAGAACATGTAGAGTAAATTATTGTTCATGCGAGAACGTTCAATTTTTCATGCAAAACGATCGATGACCCGCGACCTGATGAAATTGCTCTGAGATGACCAAAATGGTCCGTTTTGAAAGTTTCCATCTTTCAACTAATTTTGACTCTCAGAGGTGGATCATCACTATTGGAGATAAAAAAAGCATCGTTATCGTCATTTTCATGCTTCTGGGGAGCCAAAACTCAAGATTTGGCTCATGGTTAAAAGTGACTTAAAAGGACCCAAATGCTCACTTCGAGGGCTTAAAACGTGTTCATTCACTGCGGGAAGAGATATAAAGAACATTTAGAGTAAATTAATGTTCATGCGAGAACGTACAATTTTTCATGCAAAACAATCGATGACCCGCGACCTGATGAAATTGCTCTGAGATTACCAAAATGGTCCGTTTTGAAAGTTTTCATCTTTCAACTAATTTTGACTCTCAGAGGTGGATCATCACTTTTGGAGATAAAATGAGCATCGTTATCGTCATTTTCATGCTTCTAGGGAGGCAAAACTCAAGATTTGGCTCATGGTTAAAAGTGACTTAAAAGAACCCAAATGCTCACTTCGAGGGCTTAAAACGTGTTTATTCACTGCGGGAAGAGATATAAACAACATTTAGAGTAAATTAATGTTCATGCGAGAACGTTCAATTTTTCATGCAAAACAATCGATGACCCGCGACCTGATGAAATTGCTCTGAGGTGAACAAAATGGTCCATTTTGAAAATGTTTATCTTTCAACTAATATTGACTCTCAGAGGTGGATCTTCACTTTTGGAGATAAAATGAGCATCTTCATAGTAATTTTTATGCTTCTGGGGAGCCAAAACTCAAGATTTGTCTCATGGTTAAAAGTGACTTAAAAGGACCCAAATGCTCACTTCGAGGGCTTAAAACGTGTTTATTCACTGCGGGAAGAGATATAAACAACATTTAGAGTAAATTAATGTTCATGCGAGAACGTTCAATTTTTCATGCAAAACAATCGATGACCCGCGACCTGATGAAATTGCTCTGAGATGACCAAAATGATCCTTTTTGAAAGTTTTCATCTTTCAACTAATTTTGACTCTCAGAGGTGGATCATCACTTTTGGAGATAAAATGACCATCGTTATCGTCATTTTCATGCTTCTAGGGAGCCAAAACTCAAGATTTGGCTCATGGTTAAAAGTGACTTAAAAGGACCCAAATGCTCACTTTGAGGGCTTAAAATGTGTTTATTCACTGCGGGAAGAGATATAAAGAACATTTAGAGTAAATTAATGTTCATGCGAGAACGTTCAATTTTTCATGCAAAACAATCGATGACCCGCGACCTGATGAAATTGCTCTGAGATTACCAATATGGTCCGTTTTGAAAGTTTTCATCTTTCAACTAATTTTGACTCTCAGAGGTGGATCATCACTTTTGGAGATAAAATGAGCATCGTTATCGTCATTTTCATGCTTCTAGGGAGGCAAAACTCAAGATTTGGCTCATGGTTAAAAGTGACTTAAAAGAACCCAAATGCTCACTTTGAGGGCTTAAAACGTGTTTATTCACTGCGGGAAGAGATATAAAGAACATTTAGAGTAAATTATTGTTCATGCGAGAACGTTCAATTTTTCATGCAAAACGATCGATGACCCGCGACCTGATGAAATTGCTCTGAGATGACCAAAATGGTCCGTTTTGAAAATTTCCATCTTTCAACTAATTTTGACTCTCAGAGGTGGATCATCACTATTGGAGATAAAATGAGCATCTTTATCTTAATTTTCATGCTTCTAGGGAGCCAAAACTCAAGATTGGGCTCATGGTTAAAAGTGACTTAAAAGGACCCAAATGCTCACTTTGAGGGCTTAAAACGTGTTGATTCACTGCGGGAAGAGATATAAAGAACATTTAGAGTAAATTAATGTTCATGCGAGAACGTTCAATTTTTCATGCAAACCAATCGATGACCCGCGACCTGATGAAATTGCTCTGAGATGACCAAAATGGTCCGTTTTGAAAGTTTTCATCTTTCAACTAATTTTGACTCTCAGAGGTGGATCATCACTTTTGGAGATAAAATGAGCAGCGTTATCGTCATTTTCATGCTTCTAGGAAGCTAAAACTCAAGATTTGGCTCATGGTTAAAAGTGACTTAAAAGGACCCAAATGCTGACTTCGAGGGCCTAAAATATGTTTATTCACTGCGGGAAGAGATATAAACATCATTTAGAGTAAATTAATGTTCATGCGAGAACGTTCAATTTTTCATGCAAAACAATCGATGACCCGCGACCTGATGAAATTGCTCTGAGGTGACCAAAATGATCCGTTTTGAAAGTTTTCATCTTTCAACTAATTTTGACTCTCAGAGGTGGATCATCACTTTAGGAGATAAAATGAGCATCTTCATAGTAATTTTTATGCTTCTGGGGAGCCAAAACTCAAGATTTGGCTCATGGTTAAAAGTGACTTAAAAGGACCCAAATGCTCACTTCGAGGGCTTAAAACGTGTTTATTCACTGCGGGAAGAGATATAAAGAACACTAAGAGTAAATTATTGTTCATGCGAGAACGTTCAATTTTTCATGCAAAACGATCGATGACCCGCGACCTGATGAAATTGCTCTGAGATGACCAAAATGGTCCGTTTTGAACATTTCCATCTTTCAACTAATTTTGACTCTCAGAGGTGGATCATCACTATTGGAGATAAAATGAGCATCTTTATCTTAATTTTCATGCTTCTAGGGAGCCAAAACTCAAGATTGGGCTCATGGTTAAAAGTGACTTAAAAGAACCCAAATGCTCACTTCGATGGCTTAAAACGTGTTTATTCACTGCGGGAAGAGATATAAAGAACATTTAGAGTAAATTATTGTTAATGCGAGAACGTTCAATTTTTCATGCCAAACGATCGATGACCCGCGTCCTGATGAAATTGCTCTGAGATGACCAAAATAGTCCGTTTTGAAATTTTTTATCTTTCAACTAATTTTGACTCTCAGAGGTGGATCATCACTTTTGGAGATAAAATGAGCAGCGTTATCGTCATTTTCATGCTTCTAGGGAGCCAAAACTCAAGATTTGGCTCATTGTTAAAAGTGACTTAAAAGGACCCAAATGCTCACTTCGAGGGCCTAAAATGTGTTTATTCACTGCGGGAAGAGATATAAACATCATTTAGAGTAAATTAATGTTCATGCGAGAACGTTCAATTTTTCATGCAAAACAATCGATGACCCGCGACCTGATGAAATTGCTCTGAGATGACCAAAATGGTCCGTTTTGAAAGTTTTCATCTTTCAACTAATTTTGACTCTCAGAGGTGGATCATCACTTTTGGAGATAAAATGAGCAGCGTTATCGTCATTTTCATGCTTCTAGGAAGCTAAAACTCAAGATTTGGCTCATGGTTAAAAGTGACTTAAAAGGACCCAAATGCTGACTTCGAGGGCCTAAAATGTGTTTATTCACTGCGGGAAGAGATATAAACATCATTTAGAGTAAATTAATGTTCATGCGAGAACGTTACATTTTTTCATGCAAAACAATCGATGACCCGCGACCTGATGAAATTGCTCTGAGGTGACCAAAATGATCCGTTTTGAAAGTTTTCATCTTTCAACTAATTTTGACTCTCAGAGGTGGATCATCACTTTAGGAGATAAAATGAGCATCGGTATCGTCATTTTCATGCTTCTAGGGAGCCAAAACTCAAGATTTGAATCATGGTTGAAAGTGACTTAAAAGGACCAAATGCTCACTTCTAGGGCTTAAAACGTGTTTATTCACTGCGGGAAGAGATATAAAGAAAATTTAGAGTAAATTAATGTTCATGCGAGAACGTTCAATTTTTCATGCAAAACAATCGATGACCCGCGACCTGATAAAATTGCTCTGAGGTGAACAAAATGGTCCATTTTGAAAATGTTCATCTTTCAACTAATATTGACTCTCAGAGGTGGATCTTCACTTTTGGAGATAAAATGAGCATCTTCATAGTAATTTTTATGCTTCTGGGGAGCCAAAACTCAAGATTTGGCTCATGGTTAAAAGTGACTTAAAAGGACCCAAATGCTCACTTCGAGGGCTTAAAACGTGTTTATTCACTGCGGGAAGAGATATAAACAACATTTAGAGTAAATTAATGTTCATGCGAGAACGTTCAATTTTTCATGCAAAACAATCGATGACCCGCGACCTGATGAAATTGCTCTGAGATGACCAAAATGGTCCATTTTGAAAGTTTTCATCTTTCAACTAATTTTGACTCTCAGAGGTGGATCATCACTTTTGGAGATAAAATGAGCATCGTTATCGTCATTTTCATGCTTCTAGGGAGCCAAAACTCAAGATTTGGCTCATGGTTAAAAGTGACTTAAAAGGACCCAAATGCTCACTTCGAGGCCTTAAAACGTGTTTATTCACTGCGGGAAAAGATATAAAGAACATTTCGAGTAAATTAATGTTCATGCGAGAACGTTCAATTTTTCATGCAAAACAATCGATGACCCGCGACCTGATGAAATTGCTCTGAGATGACCAAAATGGTCCGTTTTGAAAGTTTTCATCTTTCAACTAATTTTGACTCTCAGAGGTGGATCATCACTTTTGGAGATAAAATGAGCATCGTTATCGTCATTTTCATGCTTCTAGGGAGCCAAAACTCAAGATTTGGCTCATGGTTAAAAGTGACTTAAAAGGACCCAAAGGCTCACTTCGATGGCTTAAAACGTGTTTATTCACTGTGCGAAGAGATATAAAGAACATTTAGAGTAAATTATTGTTAATGCGAGAACGTTCAATTTTTCATGCCAAACGATCGATGACCCGCGACCTGATGAAATTGCTCTGAGATGACCAAAATGGTCCATTTTGAAAATGTTCATCTTTCAAATAATATTGACTCTCAGAGGTGAATTTTCACTTTTGGAGATAAAATGAGCATCTTTATCATCATTTTCATGCTTCTAGGGAGCCAAAACTCAAGATTTGAATCATGGTTGAAAGTGACTTAAAAGGACCAAATGCTCACTTCGAGGGCTTAAAACGTGTTTATTCACTGCGGGAAGAGATATAAACAACATTTAGAGTAAATTAATGTTCATGCGAGAACGTTCAATTTTTCATGCAAAACAATCGATGACCCGCGACCCGATGAAATTGCTCTAAGATTACCAAAATGGTCCGTTTTGAAAGTTTTCATCTTTCAACTAATTTTGACTCTCAGAGGTGGATCATCACTTTTGGAGATAAAATGAGCATCGTTATCGTCATTTTCATGCTTCTAGGGAGGCAAAACTCAAGATTTGGCTCATGGTTAAAAGTGACTTAAAAGAACCCAAATGCTCACTTCGAGGGCTTAAAACGTGTTTATTCACTGCGGGAAGAGATATAAAGAACACTAAGAGTAAATTATTGTTCATGCGAGAACGTTCAATTTTTCATGCAAAACGATCGATGACCCGCGACCTGATGAAATTGCTCTGAGATGACCAAAATGGTCCGTTTTGAACATTTCCATCTTTCAACTAATTTTGACTCTCAGAGGTGGATCATCACTATTGGAGATAAAATGAGCATCTTTATCTTAATTTTCATGCTTCTAGGGAGCCAAAACTCAAGATTGGGCTCATGGTTAAAAGTGACTTAAAAGAACCCAAATGCTCACTTCGATGGCTTAAAACGTGTTTATTCACTGCGGGAAGAGATATAAAGAACATTTAGAGTAAATTATTGTTAATGCGAGAACGTTCAATTTTTCATGCCAAACGATCGATGACCCGCGTCCTGATGAAATTGCTCTGAGATGACCAAAATAGTCCGTTTTGAAATTTTTTATCTTTCAACTAATTTTGACTCTCAGAGGTGGATCATCACTTTTGGAGATAAAATGAGCAGCGTTATCGTCATTTTCATGCTTCTAGGGAGCCAAAACTCAAGATTTGGCTCATTGTTAAAAGTGACTTAAAAGGACCCAAATGCTCACTTCGAGGGCCTAAAATGTGTTTATTCACTGCGGGAAGAGATATAAACATCATTTAGAGTAAATTAATGTTCATGCGAGAACGTTCAATTTTTCATGCAAAACAATCGATGACCCGCGACCTGATGAAATTGCTCTGAGATGACCAAAATGGTCAGTTTTGAAAGTTTTCATCTTTCAACTAATTTTGACTCTCAGAGGTGGATCATCACTTTTGGAATTAAAATGAGCATCGTTATCGTCATTTTCATGCTTCTAGGGAGCCAAAACTCAAGATTTGGCTCATGGTTAAAAGTGACTTAAAAGGACCCAAATGCTCACTTTGAGGGCTTAAAACGTGTTTATTCACTGCGGTAAGAGATATAAAGAACATGTAGAGTAAATTATTGTTCATGCGAGAACGTTCAATTTTTCATGCAAAACGATCGATGACCCGCGACCTGATGAAATTGCTCTGAGATGACCAAAATGGTCCGTTTTGAAAGTTTCCATCTTTCAACTAATTTTGACTCTCAGAGATGGATCATCACTATTGGAGATAAAAAAAGCATCGTTATCGTCATTTTTATGCTTCTGGGGAGCCAAAACTCAAGATTTGGCTCATGGTTAAAAGTGACTTAAAAGGACCCAAATGCTCACTTCGAGGGCTTAAAACGTGTTCATTCACTGCGGGAAGAGATATAAAGAACATTTAGAGTAAATTAATGTTCATGCGAGAACGTACAATTTTTCATGCAAAACAATCGATGACCCGCGACCTGATGAAATTGCTCTGAGATTACCAAAATGGTCCGTTTTGAAAGTTTTCATCTTTCAACTAATTTTGACTCTCAGAGGTGGATCATCACTTTTGGAGATAAAATGAGCATCGTTATCGTCATTTTCATGCTTCTAGGGAGGCAAAACTCAAGATTTGGCTCATGGTTAAAAGTGACTTAAAAGAACCCAAATGCTCACTTCGAGGGCTTAAAACGTGTTTATTCACTGCGGGAAGAGATATAAAGAACATTTAGAGTAAATTATTGTTCATGCGAGAACGTTCAATTTTTCATGCAAAACGATCGATGACCCGCGACCTGATGAAATTGCTCTGAGATGACCAAAATGGTCCGTTTTGAAAATTTCCATCTTTCAACTAATTTTGACTCTCAGAGGTGGATCATCACTATTGGAGATAAAAAAGCATCGTTATCATCATTTTCATGCTTCTGGGGAGCCAAAACTCAAGATTTGGCTCATGGTTAAAAGTGACTTAAAAGGACCCAAATGCTCACTTCGAGGGCTTAAAACGTGTTCATTCACTGCGGGAAGAGATATAAAGAACTTTTAGATTAAATTAATGTTCATGCGAGAACGTACAATTTTTCATGCAAAACGATCGATGACCCGCGACCTGATGAAATTGCTCTGAGATGACCAAAATGGTCCGTTTTGAAAGTTTTCATCTTTCAACTAATTTTGACTCTCAGAGGTGGATCATCACTTTTGGAGATAAAATGAGCATCGTTATCGTCATTTTCATGCTTCTAGGGAGCCAAAACTCAAGATTTGGCTCATGGTTAAAAGTGACTTAAAAGGACCCAAATGCTCACTTCGAGGCCTTAAAACGTGTTTATTCACTGCGGGAAGAGATATAAAGAACATTTAGAGTAAATTAATGTTCATGCGAGAACATTCAATTTTTCATGCAAAAGAATCGATGAACACGCGACCTGATGAAATTGCTCTGAGATGACCAAAATGGCCCGTTTGGAAAGTTTTCATCTTTCAACTAATTTTGACTCTCAGAGGTGGATCATCACTTTTGGAGATAAAATGAGCATCGTTATCGTCATTTCCATGCTTCTAGGGAGCCAAAACTCAAGATTTGGCTCATGGTTAAAAGTGACTTAAAATGACCTAAATGCTCACTTCGATGGCTTAAAACATGTTTATTCACTGCGGGAAGAGATATAAAGAACATTTAGAGTAAATTATTGTTAATGCGAGAACGTTCAATTTTTCATGCCAAACGATCGATGACCCGCGACCTGATGAAATTGCTCTGAGATGACCAAAATGGTCCGTTTTGAAAATGTTCATCTTTCAAATAATATTGACTCTCAGAGGTGGATTTTCACTTTTGGAGATAAAATGAGCATCTTTATCATCATTTTCATGCTTCTAGGGAGCCAAAACTCAAGATTTAGCTCATGGTTAAAAGTGACTTAAAAGGACCCAAATGCTCACTTCGAGGGCTTAAAACGTGTTTATTCACTGCGGGAAGAGATATAAACAACATTTAGAGTAAATTAATGTTCATGCGAGAACGTTCAATTTTTCATGCAAAACAATCGATGACCCGCGACCTGATGAAATTGCTCTGAGATGACCAAAATGGTCCGTTTTGAAAGTTTTCATCTTTCAACTAATTTTGACTCTCAGAGGTGGATCATCACTTTTGGAGATAAAATTAGCATCTTTATCGTCATTTTCATGCTTCTAGGGAGCCAAAACTCAAGATTTGGCTCATGGTTAAAAGTGACTTAAAAGGACCCAAATGCTCACTTCGAGGGCTTAAAACGTGTTTATTCACTGCGGGAAGAGATATAAACAACATTTAGAGTAAATTAATGTTCATGCGAGAACGTTCAATTTTTCATGCAAAACAATCGATGACCCGCGACCTGATGAAATTGCTCTGAGATGACCAAAATGGTCCGTTTTGAAAGTTTTCATCTTTCAACTAATTTTGACTCTCAGAGGTGGATCATCACTTTTGGAGATAAAATGAGCATCGTTATCGTCATTTTCATGCTTCTAGGGAGCCAAAACTTAAAAGGACCCAAATGCTCACTTCGATGGCTTAAAACGTGTTTATTCACTGCGGGAAGAGATATAAAGAACATTTAGAGTAAATTATTGTTAATGCGAGAACGTTCGATTTTTCATGCCAAACGATCGATGACCCGCGACCTGATGAAATTGCTCTGAGATGACCAAAATGGTCCATTTTGAAAATGTTCATCTTTCAAATAATATTGACTCTCAGAGGTGAATTTTCACTTTTGGAGATAAAATGAGCATCTTTATCATAATGTTCATGCTTCTAGGGAGCCAAAACTCAAGATTTGAATCATGGTTGAAAGTGACTTAAAAGGACCAAATGCTCACTTCGAGGGCTTAAAACGTGTTTATTCACTGCGGGAAGAGATATAAAGAAAATTTAGAGTAAATTAATGTTCATGCGAGAACGTTCAATTTTTCATGCAAAACAATCGATGACCCGCGACCTGATGAAATTGCTCTGAGATGACCAAAATGGTCCGTTTTGAAAATTTTCATCTTTCAACTAATTTTGACTCTCAGAGGTGGATCATCACTTTTGGAGATAAAATGAGCATCGTTATCGTCATTTTCATGCTTCTAGGAAGCCAAAACTCAAGATTGGGCTCATGGTTAAAAGTGACTTAAAAGGACCCAAATGCTCACTTTGAGGGCTTTAAACGTGTTTATTAACTGCGGGAAGAGATATAAACAACATTTAGAGTAAATTAATGTTCATGCGAGAACGTTCAATTTTTCATGCAAAACAATCGATGACCCGCGACCTGATGAAATTGCTCTGAGGTGAACAAAATGGTCCATTTTGAAAATGTTTATCTTTCAACTAATATTGACTCTCAGAGGTGGATCTTCACTTTTGGAGATAAAATGAGCATCTTCATAGTAATTTTTATGCTTCTGGGGAGCCAAAACTCAAGATTTGGCTCATGGTTAAAAGTGACTTAGAAGGACCCAAATGCTCACTTCGAGGGCTTAAAACGTGTTTATTCACTGCGGGAAGAGATATAAAGAACATTTAGAGTAAATTAATGTTCATGCGAGAACGTTCAATTTTTCATGCAAAACAATCGATGACCCGCGACCTGATGAAATTGCTCTGAGATGACCAAAATGGCCCGTTTGGAAAGTTTTCATCTTTCAACTAATTTTGACTCTCAGAGGTGGATCATCACTTTTGGAGATAAAATGAGCATCGTTATCGTCATTTCCATGCTTCTAGGGAGCCAAAACTCAAGATTTGGCTCATGGTTAAAAGTGACTTAAAATGACCTAAATGCTCACTTCGATGGCTTAAAACGTGTTTATTCACTGCGGGAAGAGATATAAAGAACATTTAGAGTAAATTATTGTTAATGCGAGAACGTTCAATTTTTCATGCCAAACGATCGATGACCCGCGACCTGATGAAATTGCTCTGAGATGACCAAAATGGTCCGTTTTGAAAATGTTCATCTTTCAAATAATATTGACTCTCAGAGGTGGATTTTCACTTTTGGAGATAAAATGAGCATCTTTATCATCATTTTCATGCTTCTAGGGAGCCAAAACTCAAGATTTAGCTCATGGTTAAAAGTGACTTAAAAGGACCCAAATGCTCACTTCGAGGGCTTAAAACGTGTTTATTCACTGCGGGAAGAGATATAAACAACATTTAGAGTAAATTAATGTTCATGCGAGAACGTTCAATTTTTCATGCAAAACAATCGATGACCCGCGACCTGATGAAATTGCTCTGAGATGACCAAAATGGTCCGTTTTGAAAGTTTTCATCTTTCAACTAATTTTGACTCTCAGAGGTGGATCATCACTTTTGGAGATAAAATGAGCATCTTTATCGTCATTTTCATGCTTCTAGGGAGCCAAAACTCAAGATTTGGCTCATGGTTAAAAGTGACTTAAAAGGACCCAAATGCTCACTTCGAGGGCTTAAAACGTGTTTATTCACTGCGGGAAGAGATATAAACAACATTTAGAGTAAATTAATGTTCATGCGAGAACGTTCAATTTTTCATGCAAAACAATCGATGACCCGCGACCTGATGAAATTGCTCTGAGATGACCAAAATGGTCCGTTTTGAAAGTTTTCATCTTTCAACTAATTTTGACTCTCAGAGGTGGATCATCACTTTTGGAGATAAAATGAGCATCGTTATCGTCATTTTCATGCTTCTAGGGAGCCAAAACTTAAAAGGACCCAAATGCTCACTTCGATGGCTTAAAACGTGTTTATTCACTGCGGGAAGAGATATAAAGAACATTTAGAGTAAATTATTGTTAATGCGAGAACGTTCGATTTTTCATGCCAAACGATCGATGACCCGCGACCTGATGAAATTGCTCTGAGATGACCAAAATGGTCCGTTTTGAAAATGTTCATCTTTCAAATAATATTGACTCTCAGAGGTGAATTTTCACTTTTGGAGATAAAATGAGCATCTTTATCATAATTTTCATGCTTCTAGGGAGCCAAAACTCAAGATTTGAATCATGGTTGAAAGTGACTTAAAAGGACCAAATGCTCACTTCGAGGGCTTAAAACGTGTTTATTCACTGCGGGAAGAGATATAAAGAAAATTTAGAGTAAATTAATGTTCATGCGAGAACGTTCAATTTTTCATGCAAAACAATCGATGACCCGCGACCTGATGAAATTGCTCTGAGATGAACAAAATGGTCCGTTTTGAAAATTTTCATCTTTCAACTAATTTTGACTCTCAGAGGTGGATCATCACTTTTGGAGATAAAATGAGCATCGTTATCGTCATTTTCATGCTTCTAGGAAGCCAAAACTCAAGATTGGGCTCATGGTTAAAAGTGACTTAAAAGGACCCAAATGCTCACTTTGAGGGCTTTAAACGTGTTTATTAACTGCGGGAAGAGATATAAACAACATTTAGAGTAAATTAATGTTCATGCGAGAACGTTCAATTTTTCATGCAAAACAATCGATGACCCGCGACCTGATGAAATTGCTCTGAGGTGAACAAAATGGTCCATTTTGAAAATGTTTATCTTTCAACTAATATTGACTCTCAGAGGTGGATCTTCACTTTTGGAGATAAAATGAGCATCTTCATAGTAATTTTTATGCTTCTGGGGAGCCAAAACTCAAGATTTGGCTCATGGTTAAAAGTGACTTAGAAGGACCCAAATGCTCACTTCGAGGGCTTAAAACGTGTTTATTCACTGCGGGAAGAGATATAAAGAACATTTAGAGTAAATTAATGTTCATGCGAGAACGTTCAATTTTTCATGCAAAACAATCGATGACCCGCGACCTGATGAAATTGCTCTGAGATGACCAAAATGATCCTTTTTGAAAGTTTTCATCTTTCAACTAATTTTGACTCTCAGAGGTGGATCATCACTTTTGGAGATAAAATGACCATCGTTATCGTCATTTTCATGCTTCTAGGGAGCCAAAACTCAAGATTTGGCTCATGGTTAAAAGTGACTTAAAAGGACCCAAATGCTCACTTTGAGGGCTTAAAATGTGTTTATTCACCGCGGGAAGAGATATAAAGAACATTTAGAGTAAATTAATGTTCATGCGAGAACGTTCAATTTTTCATGCAAAACAATCGATGACCCGCGACCTGATGAAATTGCTCTGAGATTACCAATATGGTCCGTTTTGAAAGTTTTCATCTTTCAACTAATTTTGACTCTCAGAGGTGGATCATCACTTTTGGAGATGAAATGAGCATCGTTATCGTCATTTTCATGCTTCTAGGGAGGCAAAACTCAAGATTTGGCTCATGGTTAAAAGTGACTTAAAAGAACCCAAATGCTCACTTCGAGGGCTTAAAACGTGTTTATTCACTGCGGGAAGAGATATAAAGAACATTTAGAGTAAATTATTGTTCATGCGAGAACGTTCAATTTTTCATGCAAAACGATCGATGACCCGCGACCTGATGAAATTGCTCTGAGATGACCAAAATGGTCCGTTTTGAAAATTTCCATCTTTCAACTAATTTTGACTCTCAGAGGTGGATCATCACTATTGGAGATAAAATGAGCATCTTTATCTTAATTTTCATGCTTCTAGGGAGCCAAAACTCAAGATTGGGCTCATGGTTAAAAGTGACTTAAAAGGACCCAAATGCTCACTTTGAGGGCTTAAAACGTGTTTATTCACTGCGGGAAGAGATATAAAGAACATTTAGAGTAAATTAATGTTCATGCGAGAACGTTCAATTTTTCATGCAAAACAATCGATGACCCGCGACCTGATGAAATTGCTCTGAGATGACCAAAGTGGTCCGTTTTGAAAGTTTTCATCTTTCAACTAATTTTTACTCTCAGAGGTGGATCATCACTTTTGGAGATAAAATGAGCATCGTTATCGTCATTTTCATGCTTCTAGGGAGCCAAAACTCAAGATTGGGCTCATGGTTAAAAGTGACTTAAAAGGACCCAAATGCTCACTTTGAGGGCTTAAAATGTGTTTATTCACTGCGGGAAGAGATATAAACAACATTTAGAGTAAATTAATGTTCATGCGAGAACGTTCAATTTTTCATGCAAAACAATCGATGACCCGCGACCTGATGAAATTGCTCTGAGGTGAACAAAATGGTCCATTTTGAAAATGTTTATCTTTCAACTAATATTGACTCTCAGAGGTGGATCTTCACTTTTGGAGATAAAATGAGCATCTTCATAGTAATTTTTATGCTTCTGGGGAGCCAAAACTCAAGATTTGTCTCATGGTTAAAAGTGACTTAAAAGGACCCAAATGCTCACTTCGAGGGCTTAAAACGTGTTTATTCACTGCGGGAAGAGATATAAACAACATTTAGAGTAAATTAATGTTCATGCGAGAACGTTCAATTTTTCATGCAAAACAATCGATGACCCGCGACCTGATGAAATTGCTCTGAGATGACCAAAATGATCCTTTTTGAAAGTTTTCATCTTTCAACTAATTTTGACTCTCAGAGGTGGATCATCACTTTTGGAGATAAAATGACCATCGTTATCGTCATTTTCATGCTTCTAGGGAGCCAAAACTCAAGATTTGGCTCATGGTTAAAAGTGACTTAAAAGGACCCAAATTCTCACTTTGAGGGCTTAAAATGTGTTTATTCACTGCGGGAAGAGATATAAAGAACATTTAGAGTAAATTATTGTTCATGCGAGAACGTTCAATTTTTCATGCAAAACGATCGATGACCCGCGACCTGATGAAATTGCTCTGAGATGACCAAAATGGTCCGTTTTGAAAATTTCCATCTTTCAACTAATTTTGACTCTCAGAGGTGGATCATCACTATTGGAGATAAAATGAGCATCTTTATCTTAATTTTCATGCTTCTAGGGAGCCAAAACTCAAGATTGGGCTCATGGTTAAAAGTGACTTAAAAGGACCCAAATGCTCACTTTGAGGGCTTAAAACGTGTTGATTCACTGCGGGAAGAGATATAAAGAACATTTAGAGTAAATTAATGTTCATGCGAGAATGTTCAATTTTTCATGCAAAACAATCGATGACCCGCGACCTGATGAAATTGCTCTGAGATGACCAAAATGGTCCGTTTTGAAAGTTTTCATCTTTCAACTAATTTTGACTCTCAGAGGTGGATCATCACTTTTGGAGATAAAATGAGCAGCGTTATCGTCATTTTCATGCTTCTAGGAAGCCAAAACTCAAGATTTGGCTCATGGTTAAAAGTGACTTAAAAGGACCCAAATGCTCACTTCGAGGGCCTAAAATGTGTTTATTCACTGCGGGAAGAGATATAAACATCATTTAGAGTAAATTAATGTTCATGCGAGAACGTTCAATTTTTCATGCAAAACAATCGATGACCCGCGACCTGATGAAATTGCTCTGAGGTGACCAAAATGATCCGTTTTGAAAGTTTTCATCTTTCAACTAATTTTGACTCTCAGAGGTGGATCATCACTTTAGGAGATAAAATGAGCATCGGTATCGTCATTTTCATGCTTCTAGGGAGCCAAAACTCAAGATTTGAATCATGGTTGAAAGTGACTGAAAAGGACCAAATGCTCACTTCTAGGGCTTAAAACGTGTTTATTCACTGCGGGAAGAGATATAAAGAAAATTTAGAGTAAATTAATGTTCATGCGAGAACGTTCAATTTTTCATGCAAAACAATCGATGACCCGCGACCTGATAAAATTGCTCTGAGGTGAACAAAATGGTCCATTTTGAAAATGTTCATCTTTCAACTAATATTGACTCTCAGAGGTGGATCTTCACTTTTGGAGATAAAATGAGCATCTTCATAGTAATTTTTATGCTTCTGGGGAGCCAAAACTCAAGATTTGGCTCATGGTTAAAAGTGACTTAAAAGGACCCAAATGCTCACTTCGAGGGCTTAAAACGTGTTTATTCACTGCGGGAAGAGATATAAACAACATTTAGAGTAAATTAATGTTGATGCGAGAACGTTCAATTTTTCATGCAAAACAATCGATGACCCGCGACCTGATGAAATTGCTCTGAGATGACCAAAATGGTCCGTTTTGAAAGTTTTCATCTTTCAACTAATTTTGACTCTCAGAGGTGGATCATCACTTTTGGAGATAAAATGAGCATCGTTATCGTCATTTTCATGCTTCTAGGGAGCCAAAACTCAAGATTTGGCTCATGGTTAAAAGTGACTTAAAAGGACCCAAAGGCTCACTTTGATGGCTTAAAACGTGTTTATTCACTGTGGGAAGAGATATAAAGAACATTTAGAGTAAATTATTGTTAATGCGAGAACGTTCAATTTTTCATGCCAAACGATCGATGACCCGCGACCTGATGAAATTGCTCTGAGATGACCAAAATGGTCCATTTTGAAAATGTTCATCTTTCAAATAATATTGACTCTCAGAGGTGAATTTTCACTTTTGGAGATAAAATGAGCATCTTTATCATCATTTTCATGCTTCTAGGGAGCCAAAACTCAAGATTTGAATCATGGTGGAAAGTGACTTAAAAGGACCAAATGCTCACTTCGAGGGCTTAAAACGTGTTTATTCACTGCGGGAAGAGATATAAACAACATTTAGAGTAAATTAATGTTCATGCGAGAACGTTCAATTTTTCATGCAAAACAATCGATGACCCGCGACCCGATGAAATTGCTCTAAGATTACCAAAATGGTCCGTTTTGAAAGTTTTCATCTTTCAACTAATTTTGACTCTCAGAGGTGGATCATCACTTTTGGAGATAAAATGAGCATCGTTATCGTCATTTTCATGCTTCTAGGGAGGCAAAACTCAAGATTTGGCTCATGGTTAAAAGTGACTTAAAAGAACCCAAATGCTCACTTCGAGGGCTTAAAACGTGTTTATTCACTGCGGGAAGAGATATAAAGAACACTAAGAGTAAATTATTGTTCATGCGAGAACGTTCAATTTTTCATGCAAAACGATCGATGACCCGCGTCCTGATGAAATTGCTCTGAGATGACCAAAATAGTCCGTTTTGAAATTTTTTATCTTTCAACTAATTTTGACTCTCAGAGGTGGATCATCACTTTTGGAGATAAAATGAGCAGCGTTATCGTCATTTTCATGCTTCTAGGGAGCCAAAACTCAAGATTTGGCTCATTGTTAAAAGTGACTTAAAAGGACCCAAATGCTCACTTCGAGGGCCTAAAATGTGTTTATTCACTGCGGGAAGAGATATAAACATCATTTAGAGTAAATTAATGTTCATGCGAGAACGTTCAATTTTTCATGCAAAACAATCGATGACCCGCGACCTGATGAAATTGCTCTGAGATGACCAAAATGGTCAGTTTTGAAAGTTTTCATCTTTCAACTAATTTTGACTCTCAGAGGTGGATCATCACTTTTGGAATTAAAATGAGCATCGTTATCGTCATTTTCATGCTTCTAGGGAGCCAAAACTCAAGATTTGGCTCATGGTTAAAAGTGACTTAAAAGGACCCAAATGCTCACTTTGAGGGCTTAAAACGTGTTTATTCACTGCGGTAAGAGATATAAAGAACATGTAGAGTAAATTATTGTTCATGCGAGAACGTTCAATTTTTCATGCAAAACGATCGATGACCCGCGACCTGATGAAATTGCTCTGAGATGACCAAAATGGTCCGTTTTGAAAGTTTCCATCTTTCAGCTAATTTTGACTCTCAGAGGTGGATCATCACTATTGGAGATAAAAAAAGCATCGTTATCGTCATTTTCATGCTTCTGGGGAGCCAAAACTCAAGATTTGGCTCATGGTTAAAAGTGACTTAAAAGGACCCAAATGCTCACTTCGAGGGCTTAAAACGTGTTCATTCACTGCGGGAAGAGATATAAAGAACATTTAGAGTAAATTAATGTTCATGCGAGAACGTACAATTTTTCATGCAAAACAATCGATGACCCGCGACCTGATGAAATTGCTCTGAGATTACCAAAATGGTCCGTTTTGAAAGTTTTCATCTTTCAACTAATTTTGACTCTCAGAGGTGGATCATCACTTTTGGAGATAAAATGAGCATCGTTATCGTCATTTTCATGCTTCTAGGGAGGCAAAACTCAAGATTTGGCTCATGGTTAAAAGTGACTTAAAAGAACCCAAATGCTCACTTCGAGGGCTTAAAACGTGTTTATTCACTGCGGGAAGAGATATAAAGAACATTTAGAGTAAATTATTGTTCATGCGAGAACGTTCAATTTTTCATGCAAAACGATCGATGACCCGCGACCTGATGAAATTGCTCTGAGATGACCAAAATGGTCCGTTTTGAAAATTTCCATCTTTCAACTAATTTTGACTCTCAGAGGTGGATCATCACTATTGGAGATAAAAAAGCATCGTTATCATCATTTTCATGCTTCTGGGGAGCCAAAACTCAAGATTTGGCTCATGGTTAAAAGTGACTTAAAAGGACCCAAATGCTCACTTCGAGGGCTTAAAACGTGTTCATTCACTGCGGGAAGAGATATAAAGAATATTTAGAGTAAATTAATGTTCATGCGAGAACGTACAATTTTTCATGCAAAACGATCGATGACCCGCGACCTGATGAAATTGCTCTGAGATGACCAAAATGGTCCGTTTTGAACATTTCCATCTTTCAACTAATTTTGACTCTCAGAGGTGGATCATCACTATTGGAGATAAAATGAGCATCTTTATCTTAATTTTCATGCTTCTAGGGAGCCAAAACTCAAGATTGGGCTCATGGTTAAAAGTGACTTAAAAGAACCCAAATGCTCACTTCGATGGCTTAAAACGTGTTTATTCACTGAGGGAAGAGATATAAAGAACATTTAGAGTAAATTATTGTTAATGCGAGAACGTTCAATTTTTCATGCCAAACGATCGATGACCCGCGTCCTGATGAAATTGCACTGAGGTGACCAAAATGGTCCGTTTTGAATGTTTTCATCTTTCAACTAATTTTGACTCTCAGAGGTGGATCATCACTTTTGGAGATAAAATGAGCATCGGTATCGTCATTTTCATGCTTCTAGGGAGCCAAAACTCAATATTTGACTCATGGTTGAAAGTGACTTAAAAGGACCAAATGCTCACTTCGAGGGCTTAAAACGTGTTTATTCATTGCGGGAAGAGATATAAACAACATTTAGAGTAAATTAATGTTCATGCGAGAACGTTCAATTTTTCATGCAAAACAATCGATGACCCGCGACCTGATGAAATTGCTCTGAGATGACCAAAATGGTCCGTTTTGAAAGTTTTCATCTTTCAACTAATTTTGACTCTCAGAGGTGGATCATCACTTTTGGAGATAAAATGAGCATTGTTATCGTCATTTTCATGCTTCTAGGGAGCCAAAACTCAAGATTTGGCTCATGGTTAAAAGTGACTTAAAAGGACCCAAATGCTCACTTCGAGGGCACGTGTTTATTCACTGTGGGAAGAGATATAAAGAACATTTAGAGTAAATTATTGTTAATGCGAGAACGTTCAATTTTTCATGCCAAACGATCGATGACCCGCGACCTGATGAAATTGCTCTGAGATGACCAAAATGGTCCATTTTGAAAATGTTCATCTTTCAAATAATATTGACTCTCAGAGGTGAATTTTCACTTTTGGAGATAAAATGAGCATCTTTATCATCATTTTCATGCTTCTAGGGAGCCAAAACTCAAGATTTGAATCATGGTGGAAAGTGACTTAAAAGGACCAAATGCTCACTTCGAGGGCTTAAAACGTGTTTATTCACTGCGGGAAGAGATATAAACAACATTTAGAGTAAATTAATGTTCATGCGAGAACGTTCAATTTTTCATGCAAAACAATCGATGACCCGCGACCCGATGAAATTGCTCTAAGATTACCAAAATGGTCCGTTTTGAAAGTTTTCATCTTTCAACTAATTTTGACTCTCAGAGGTGGATCATCACTTTTGGAGATAAAATGAGCATCGTTATCGTCATTTTCATGCTTCTAGGGAGGCAAAACTCAAGATTTGGCTCATGGTTAAAAGTGACTTAAAAGAACCCAAATGCTCACTTCGAGGGCTTAAAACGTGTTTATTCACTGCGGGAAGAGATATAAAGAACACTAAGAGTAAATTATTGTTCATGCGAGAACGTTCAATTTTTCATGCAAAACGATCGATGACCCGCGTCCTGATGAAATTGCTCTGAGATGACCAAAATAGTCCGTTTTGAAATTTTTTATCTTTCAACTAATTTTGACTCTCAGAGGTGGATCATCACTTTTGGAGATAAAATGAGCAGCGTTATCGTCATTTTCATGCTTCTAGGGAGCCAAAACTCAAGATTTGGCTCATTGTTAAAAGTGACTTAAAAGGACCCAAATGCTCACTTCGAGGGCCTAAAATGTGTTTATTCACTGCGGGAAGAGATATAAACATCATTTAGAGTAAATTAATGTTCATGCGAGAACGTTCAATTTTTCATGCAAAACAATCGATGACCCGCGACCTGATGAAATTGCTCTGAGATGACCAAAATGGTCAGTTTTGAAAGTTTTCATCTTTCAACTAATTTTGACTCTCAGAGGTGGATCATCACTTTTGGAATTAAAATGAGCATCGTTATCGTCATTTTCATGCTTCTAGGGAGCCAAAACTCAAGATTTGGCTCATGGTTAAAAGTGACTTAAAAGGACCCAAATGCTCACTTTGAGGGCTTAAAACGTGTTTATTCACTGCGGTAAGAGATATAAAGAACATGTAGAGTAAATTATTGTTCATGCGAGAACGTTCAATTTTTCATGCAAAACGATCGATGACCCGCGACCTGATGAAATTGCTCTGAGATGACCAAAATGGTCCGTTTTGAAAGTTTCCATCTTTCAACTAATTTTGACTCTCAGAGGTGGATCATCACTATTGGAGATAAAAAAAGCATCGTTATCGTCATTTTCATGCTTCTGGGGAGCCAAAACTCAAGATTTGGCTCATGGTTAAAAGTGACTTAAAAGGACCCAAATGCTCACTTCGAGGGCCTAAAATGTGTTTATTCACTGCGGGAAGAGATATAAAGAACATTTAGAGTAAATTAATGTTCATGCGAGAACGTACAATTTTTCATGCAAAACAATCGATGACCCGCGACCTGATGAAATTGCTCTGAGATTACCAAAATGGTCCGTTTTGAAAGTTTTCATCTTTCAACTAATTTTGACTCTCAGAGGTGGATCATCACTTTTGGAGATAAAATGAGCATCGTTATCGTCATTTTCATGCTTCTAGGGAGGCAAAACTCAAGATTTGGCTCATGGTTAAAAGTGACTTAAAAGAACCCAAATGCTCACTTCGAGGGCTTAAAACGTGTTTATTCACTGCGGGAAGAGATATAAAGAACATTTAGAGTAAATTATTGTTCATGCGAGAACGTTCAATTTTTCATGCAAAACGATCGATGACCCGCGACCTGATGAAATTGCTCTGAGATGACCAAAATGGTCCGTTTTGAAAATTTCCATCTTTCAACTAATTTTGACTCTCAGAGGTGGATCATCACTATTGGAGATAAAAAAGCATCGTTATCATCATTTTCATGCTTCTGGGGAGCCAAAACTCAAGATTTGGCTCATGGTTAAAAGTGACTTAAAAGGACCCAAATGCTCACTTCGAGGGCTTAAAACGTGTTCATTCACTGCGGGAAGAGATATAAAGAACATTTAGAGTAAATTAATGTTCATGCGAGAACGTACAATTTTTCATGCAAAACGATCGATGACCCGCGACCTGATGAAATTGCTCTGAGATGACCAAAATGGTCCGTTTTGAACATTTCCATCTTTCAACTAATTTTGACTCTCAGAGGTGGATCATCACTATTGGAGATAAAATGAGCATCTTTATCTTAATTTTCATGCTTCTAGGGAGCCAAAACTCAAGATTGGGCTCATGGTTAAAAGTGACTTAAAAGAACCCAAATGCTCACTTCGATGGCTTAAAACGTGTTTATTCACTGAGGGAAGAGATATAAAGAACATTTAGAGTAAATTATTGTTAATGCGAGAACGTTCAATTTTTCATGCCAAACGATCGATGACCCGCGTCCTGATGAAATTGCACTGAGGTGACCAAAATGGTCCGTTTTGAATGTTTTCATCTTTCAACTAATTTTGACTCTCAGAGGTGGATCATCACTTTTGGAGATAAAATGAGCATCGGTATCGTCATTTTCATGCTTCTAGGGAGCCAAAACTCAAGATTTGACTCATGGTTGAAAGTGACTTAAAAGGACCAAATGCTCACTTCGAGGGCTTAAAACGTGTTTATTCACTGCGGGAAGAGATATAAACAACATTTAGAGTAAATTAATGTTCATGCGAGAACGTTCAATTTTTCATGCAAAACAATCGATGACCCGCGACCTGATGAAATTGCTCTGAGATGACCAAAATGGTCCGTTTTGAAAGTTTTCATCTTTCAACTAATTTTGACTCTCAGAGGTGGATCATCACTTTTGGAGATAAAATGAGCATTGTTATCGTCATTTTCATGCTTCTAGGGAGCCAAAACTCAAGATTTGGCTCATGGTTAAAAGTGACTGAAAAGGACCCAAATGCTCACTTCGAGGGCTTAAAACGTGTTTATTCACTGCGGGAAGAGATATAAAGAACATTTAGAGTAAATTAATGTTCATGCGAGAACGTTCAATTTTTCATGCAAAACAATCGATGACCCGCGACCTGATGAAATTGCTCTGAGATGACCAAAATGGTCCGTTTTGAAAGTTTTCATCTTTCAACTAATTTTGACTCTCAGAGGTGGATCATCACTTTTGGAGATAAAATGAGCATCGTTATCGTCATTTTCATGCTTCTAGGGAGCCAAAACTCAAGATTTGGTTCATAGTTAAAAGTGACTTACAAGGACCCACATGCTCACTTCGATGGCTTAAAATGTGTTTATTCACTGCGGGAGGAGATATAAAGAACATTTAGAGTCAATTATTGTGAATGCGAGAACGTTCAATTTTTCATGCCAAACGATCGATGACCCGCGACCTGATGAAATTGCTCTGAGATGACCAAAATGGTCTGTTTTGAAAATGTTCATCTTTCAAATAATATTGACTCTCAGAGGTGGATTTTCACTTTTGGAGATAAAATGAGCATCTTTATCATCATTTTCATGCTTCTAGGGAGCCAAAACTCAAGATTTGAATCATGGTTGAAAGTGACTTAAAAGGACCAAATGCTCACTTCGAGGGCTTAAAACGTGTTTATTCACTGCGGGAAGAGATATAAAGAAAATTTTGAGTAAATTAAGGTTCATGCGAGAACGTTCAATTTTTCATGCAAAACAATCGATGACCCGCGACCTGATGAAATTGCTCTGAGGTGAACAAAATGGTCCATTTTGAAAATGTTCATCTTTCAACTAATATTGACTCTCAGAGGTGGATCTTCACTTTTGGAGATAAAATGAGCATCTTCATAGTAATTTTTATGCTTCTGGGGAGCCAAAACTCAAGATTTGGCTCATGGTTAAAAGTGACTTAAAAGGACACAAATGCTCACTTCGAGGGCTTAAAACGTGTTTATTCACTGCGGGAAGAGATATAAACAACATTTAGAGTAAATTAATGTTCATGCGAGAACGTTCAATATTTCATGCAAAACAATCGATGACCCGCGACCTGATGAAATTGCTCTGAGATGACCAAAATGGTCCGTTTTGAAAGTTTTCATCTTTCAACTAATTTTGACTCTCAGAGGAAGGATCATCACTTCTGGAGATAAAATGAGCATCGTTATCGTCATTTTCATGCTTCTAGGGAGCCAAAACTCAAGATTTGGCTCATGGTTAAAAGTGACTTAAAAGGACCCAAATGCTCACTTCGAGGCCTTAAAACGTGTTTATTCACTGCGGGAAGAGATATAAAGAACATTTAGAGTAAATTAATGTTAATGTGAGAACGTTCAATTTTTCATGCAAAACAATCGATGACCCGCGACCTGATGAAATTGCTCTGAGATGACCAAAATGGTCAGTTTTGAAAGTTTTCATCTTTCAACTAATTTTGACTCTCAGAGGTGGATCATCACTTTTGGAGATAAAATGAGCATCATTATCGTCATTTTCATGCTTCTAGGGAGCCAAAACTCAAGATTTGGCTCATGGTTAAAAGTGACTTAAAAGGACCCAAATGCTCACTTCGATGGCTTAAAACATGTTTATTCACTGCGGGAAGAGATATAAAGAACATTTAGAGTAAATTAATGTTAATGGGAGAACGTTCAATTTTTCATGCAAAACAATCGATGAACACGCGCGACCTGATGAAATTGCTCTGAGATGACCAAAATGGTCAGTTTGGAAAGTTTTCATCTTTCAACTAATTTTGACTCTCAGAGGTGGATCATCACTTTTGGAGATAAAATGAGCATCGTTATCGTCATTTTCATGCTTCTAGGGAGCCAAAACTCAAGATTTGGCTCATGGTTAAAAGTGACTTAAAAGGACCCAAATGCTCACTTCGATGGCTTAAAACGTGTTTATTCACTGCGGGAAGAGATATAAAGAACATTTAGAGTAAATTATTGTTAATGCGAGAACGTTCAATTTTTCATGCCAAACGATCGATGACCCGCGACCTGATGAAATTGCTCTGAGATGACCAAAATGGTCCGTTTTGAAAATGTTCATCTTTCAAATAATATTGACTCTCAGAGGTGGATTTTCACTTTTGGAGATAAAATGAGCATCTTTATCATCATTTTCATGCTTCTAGGGAGCCAAAACTCAAGATTTGAATCATGGTTGAAAGTGACTTAAAAGGACCAAAGGCTCACTTCGATGGCTTAAAACGTGTTTATTCACTGCGGGAAGAGATATAAAGAAAATTTAGAGTAAATTAATGTTCATGTGAGAACGTTCAATTTTTCATGCAAAACAATCGATGACCCGCGACCTGATGAAATTGCTCTGAGATGACCAAAATGGTCCGTTTTGAAAGTTTTCATCTTCTAACTAATTTTGACTCTCAGAGGTGGATCATCACTTTTGGAGATAAAATGAGCATCTTCATAGTAATTTTTATGCTTCTGGGGAGCCAAAACTCAAGATTTGGCTCATGGTTAAAAGTGACTTAAAAGGACCCAAATGCTCACTTCGAGGGCTTAAAACGTGTTTATTCACTGCGGGAAGAGATATAAACAACATTTAGAGTAAATTAATGTTCATGCGAGAACGTTCAATATTTCATGCAAAACAATCGATGACCCGCGACCTGATGAAATTGCTCTGAGATGACCAAAATGGTCCGTTTTGAAAGTTTTCATCTTTCAACTAATTTTGACTCTCAGAGGTGGATCATCACTTTTGGAGATAAAATGAGCATCGTTATGGTCATTTTCATGCTTCTAGGGAGCCAAAACTCAAGATTTGGCTCATGGTTAAAAGTGACTTAAAAGGACCCAAATGCTCACTTCGAGGCCTTAAAACGTGTTTATTCACTGCGGGAAGAGATATAAAGAACATTTAGAGTAAATTAATGTTCATGCGAGAACATTCAATTTTTCATGCAAAACAATCGATGAACACGCGACCTGATGAAATTGCTCTGAGATGACCAAAATGGTCCGTTTTGAAAATGTTCATCTTTCAAATAATATTGACTCTCAGAGGTGGATCATCACTTTTGGAGATAAAATGAGCATCGTTATCGTCATTTCCATGCTTCTAGGGAGCCAAAACTCAAGATTTGGCTCATGGTTAAAAGTGACTTAAAAGGACCCAAATGCTCACTTCGAGGGCTTAAAACGTGTTTATTCACTGCGGGAAGAGATATAAACAACATTTAGAGTAAATTAATGTTCATGCGAGAACGTTCAATTTTTCATGCAAAACAATCGATGACCCGCGACCTGATAAAATTGCTCTGAGGTGAACAAAATGGTCCATTTTGAAAATGTTCATCTTTCAACTAATATTGACTCTCAGAGGTGGATCTTCACTTTTGGAGATAAAATGAGCATCTTCATAGTAATTTTTATGCTTCTGGGGAGCCAAAACTCAAGATTTGGCTCATGGTTAAAAGTGACTTAAAAGGACCCAAATGCTCACTTCGAGGGCTTAAAACGTGTTTATTCACTGCGGGAAGAGATATAAACAACATTTAGAGTAAATTAATGTTGATGCGAGAATGTTCAATTTTTCATGCAAAACAATCGATGACCCGCGACCTGATGAAATTGCTCTGAGATGACCAAAATGGTCCGTTTTGAAAGTTTTCATCTTTCAACTAATTTTGACTCTCAGAGGTGGATCATCACTTTTGGAGATAAAATGAGCATCGTTATCGTCATTTTCATGCTTCTAGGGAGCCAAAACTTAAAAGGACCCAAATGCTCACTTCGATGGCTTAAAACGTGTTTATTCACTGCGGGAAGAGATATAAAGAACATTTAGAGTAAATTATTGTTAATGCGAGAACGTTCAATTTTTCATGCCAAACGATCGATGACCCGCGACCTGATGAAATTGCTCTGAGATGACCAAAATGGTCCATTTTGAAAATGTTCATCTTTCAAATAATATTGACTCTCAGAGGTGAATTTTCACTTTTGGAGATAAAATGAGCATCTTTATCATAATTTTCATGCTTCTAGGGAGCCAAAACTCAAGATTTGAATCATGGTTGAAAGTGACTTAAAAGGACCAAATGCTCACTTCGAGGGCTTAAAACGTGTTTATTCACTGCGGGAAGAGATATAAACAACATTTAGAGTAAATTAATGTTCATGCGAGAACGTTCAATTTTTCATGCAAAACAATCGATGACCCGCAACCTGATGAAATTGCTCTGAGGTGAACAAAATGGTCCATTTTGAAAATGTTTATCTTTCAACTAATATTGACTCTCAGAGGTGGATCTTCACTTTTGGAGATAAAATGAGCATCTTCATAGTAATTTTTATGCTTCTGGGGAGCCTTAACTCAAGATTTGGCTCATGGTTAAAAGTGACTTAAAAGGACCCAAATGCTCACTTCGAGGGCTTAAAACGTGTTTATTCACTGCGGGAAGAGATATAAAGAACATTTAGAGTAAATTAATGTTCATGCGAGAACGTTCAATTTTTCATGCAAAACAATCGATGACCCGCGACCTGATGAAATTGCTCTGAGATGACCAAAATGGTCCTTTTTGAAAGTTTTCATCTTTCAACTAATTTTGACTCTCAGAGGTGGATCATCACTTTTGGAGATAAAATGACCATCGTTATCGTCATTTTCATGCTTCTAGGGAGCCAAAACTCAAGATTTGGCTCATGGTTAAAAGTGACTTAAAAGGACCCAAATGCTCACTTTGAGGGCTTAAAATGTGTTTATTCACTGCGGGAAGAGATATAAAGAACATTTAGAGTAAATTAATGTTCATGCGAGAACGTTCAATTTTTCATGCAAAACAATCGATGACCCGCGACCTGATGAAATTGCTCTGAGATTACCAATATGGTCCGTTTTGAAAGTTTTCATCTTTCAACTAATTTTGACTCTCAGAGGTGGATCATCACTTTTGGAGATAAAATGAGCATCGTTATCGTCATTTTCATGCTTCTAGGGAGGCAAAACTCAAGATTTGGCTCATGGTTAAAAGTGACTTAAAAGAACCCAAATGCTCACTTCGAGGGCTTAAAACGTGTTTATTCACTGCGGGAAGAGATATAAAGAACATTTAGAGTAAATTATTGTTCATGCGAGAACGTTCCATTTTTCATGCAAAATGATCGATGACCCGCGACCTGATGAAATTGCTCTGAGATGACCAAAATGGTCCGTTTTGAAAATTTCCATCTTTCAACTAATTTTGACTCTCAGAGGTGGATCATCACTTTTGGAGATAAAATGAGCATCTTTATCTTAATTTTCATGCTTCTAGGGAGCCAAAACTCAAGATTGGGCTCATGGTTAAAAGTGACTTAAAAGGACCCAAATGCTCACTTTGAGGGCTTAAAACGTGTTTATTCACTGCGGGAAGAGATATAAACAACATTTAGAGTAAATTAATGTTCATGCGAGAACGTTCAATTTTTCATGCAAAACAATCGATGACCCGCGACCTGATGAAATTGCTCTGAGATTACCAAAATGGTCCGTTTGGAAAGTTTTCATCTTTCAACTAATTTTGACTCTCAGAGGTGGATCATCACTTTTGGAGATAAAATGAGCATCGTTATCGTCATTTCCATGCTTCTAGGGAGCCAAAACTCAAGATTTGGCTCATGGTTAAAAGTGACTTAAAAGGACCCAAATGCTCACTTTGAGGGCTTAAAACGTGTTTATTAACTGCGGGAAGAGATATAAACAACATTTAGAGTAAATTAATGTTCATGCGAGAACGTTCAATTTTTCATGCAAAACAATCGATGACCCGCGACCTGATGAAATTGCTCTGAGGTGAACAAAATGGTCCATTTTGAAAATGTTTATCTTTCAACTAATATTGACTCTCAGAGGTGGATCTTCACTTTTGGAGATAAAATGAGCATCTTCATAGTAATTTTTATGCTTCTGGGGAGCCAAAACTCAAGATTTGGCTCATGGTTAAAAGTGACTTAAAAGGACCCAAATGCTCACTTCGAGGGCTTAAAACGTGTTTATTCACTGCGGGAAGAGATATAAAGAACATTTAGAGTAAATTAATGTTCATGCGAGAACGTTCAATTTTTCATGCAAAACAATCGATGACCCGCGACCTGATGAAATTGCTCTGAGATGACCAAAATGGTCCTTTTTGAAAGTTTTCATCTTTCAACTAATTTTGACTCTCAGAGGTGGATCATCACTTTTGGAGATAAAATGACCATCGTTATCGTCATTTTCATGCTTCTAGGGAGCCAAAACTCAAGATTTGGCTCATGGTTAAAAGTGACTTAAAAGGACCCAAATGCTCACTTTGAGGGCTTAAAATGTGTTTATTCACTGCGGGAAGAGATATAAAGAACATTTAGAGTAAATTAATGTTCATGCGAGAACGTTCAATTTTTCATGCAAAACAATCGATGACCCGCGACCTGATGAAATTGCTCTGAGATTACCAATATGGTCCGTTTCGAAAGTTTTCATCTTTCAACTAATTTTGACTCTCAGAGGTGGATCATCACTTTTGGAGATAAAATGAGCATCGTTATCGTCATTTTCATGCTTCTAGGGAGGCAAAACTCAAGATTTGGCTCATGGTTAAAAGTGACTTAAAAGAACCCAAATGCTCACTTCGAGGGCTTAAAACGTGTTTATTCACTGCGGGAAGAGATATAAACAACATTTAGAGTAAATTAATGTTCATGCGAGAACGTTCAATTTTTCATGCAAAACAATCGATGACCCGCGACCTGATGAAATTGCTCTGAGGTGAACAAAATGGTCCATTTTGAAAATGTTTATCTTTCAACTAATATTGACTCTCAGAGGTGGATCTTCACTTTTGGAGATAAAATGAGCATCTTCATAGTAATTTTTATGCTTCTGGGGAGCCAAAACTCAAGATTTGGCTCATGGTTAAAAGTGACTTAAAAGGACCCAAATGCTCACTTCCAGGGCTTAAAACTTGTTTATTCACTGCGGGAAGAGATATAAAGAACATTTAGAGTAAATTAATGTTCATGCGAGAACGTTCAATTTTTCATGCAAAACAATCGATGACCCGCGACCTGATGAAATTGCTCTGAGATGACCAAAATGATCCTTTTTGAAAGTTTTCATCTTTCAACTAATTTTGACTCTCAGAGGTGGATCATCACTTTTGGAGATAAAATGACCATCGTTATCGTCATTTTCATGCTTCTAGGGAGCCAAAACTCAAGATTTGGCTCATGGTTAAAAGTGACTTAAAAGGACCCAAATGCTCACTTTGAGGGCTTAAAATGTGTTTATTCACTGCGGGAAGAGATATAAAGAACATTTAGAGTAAATTAATGTTCATGCGAGAACGTTCAATTTTTCATGCAAAACAATCGATGCACCGCGACCTGATGAAATTGCTCTGAGATTACCAATATGGTCCGTTTTGAAAGTTTTCATCTTTCAACTAATTTTGACTCTCGAGGTGGATCATCATTTTTGGAGATAAAATGAGCATCGTTATCGTCATTTTCATGCTTCTAGGGAGGCAAAACTCAAGCTTTGGCTCATGGTTAAAAGTGACTTAAAAGAACCCAAATGCTCACTTCGAGGGCTTAAAACGTGTTTATTCACTGCGGGAAGAGATATAAAGAACATTTAGAGTAAATTAATGTTCATGCGAGAACGTTCAATTTTTCATGCAAAACAATCGATGACCCGCGACCCGATGAAATTGCTCTAAGATTACCAAAATGGTCCGTTTTGAAAGTTTTCATCTTTCAACTAATTTAGACTCTCAGAGGTGGATCATCACTTTTGGAGATAAAATGAGCATCGTTATCGTCATTTTCATGCTTCTAGGGAGCCAAAACTCAAGATTTGGCTCATGGTTAAAAGTGACTTAAAAGGACCCAAATGCTCACTTCGAGGGCTTAAAACGTGTTTATTCACTGCGGGAAGAGATATAAACAACATTTAGAGTAAATTAATGTTCATGCGAGAACGTTCAATTTTTCATGCAAAACAATCGATGACCCGCGACCTGATAAAATTGCTCTGAGGTGAACAAAATAGTCCATTTTGAAAATGTTCATCTTTCAACTAATATTGACTCTCAGAGGTGGATCTTCACTTTTGGAGATAAAATGAGCATCTTCATAGTAATTTTTATGCTTCTGGGGAGCCGAAACTCAAGATTTGGCTCATGGTTAAAAGTGACTTAAAAGGACCCAAATGCTCACTTCGAGGGCTTAAAACATGTTTATTCACTGCGGGAAGAGATATAAACAACATTTAGAGTAAATTAATGTTGATGCGAGAACGTTCAATTTTTCATGCAAAACAATCGATGACCCGCGACCTGATGAAATTGCTCTGAGATGACCAAAATGGTCCGTTTTGAAAGTTTTCATCTTTCAACTAATTTTGACTCTCAGAGGTGGATCATCACTTTTGGAGATAAAATGACCATCGTTATCGTCATTTTCATGCTTCTAGGGAGCCAAAACTCAAGATTTGGCTCATGGTTAAAAGTGACTTAAAAGGACCCAAATGCTCACTTTGAGGGCTTAAAATGTGTTTATTCACTGCGGGAAGAGATATAAAGAACATTTAGAGTAAATTAATGTTCATGCGAGAACGTTCAATTTTTCATGCAAAACAATCGATGCACCGCGACCTGATGAAATTGCTCTGAGATTACCAATATGGTCCGTTTTGAAAGTTTTCATCTTTCAACTAATTTTGACTCTCGAGGTGGATCATCACTTTTGGAGATAAAATGAGCATCGTTATCGTCATTTTCATGCTTCTAGGGAGGCAAAACTCAAGATTTGGCTCATGGTTAAAAGTGACTTAAAAGAACCCAAATGCTCACTTCGAGGGCTTAAAACGTGTTTATTCACTGCGGGAAGAGATATAAAGAACATTTAGAGTAAATTAATGTTCATGCGAGAACGTTCAATTTTTCATGCAAAACAATCGATGACCCGCGACCCGATGAAATTGCTCTAAGATTACCAAAATGGTCCGTTTTGAAAGTTTTCATCTTTCAACTAATTTAGACTCTCAGAGGTGGATCATCACTTTTGGAGATAAAATGAGCATCGTTATCGTCATTTTCATGCTTCTAGGGAGCCAAAACTCAAGATTTGGCTCATGGTTAAAAGTGACTTAAAAGGACCCAAATGCTCACTTCGAGGGCTTAAAACGTGTTTATTCACTGCGGGAAGAGATATAAACAACATTTAGAGTAAATTAATGTTCATGCGAGAACGTTCAATTTTTCATGCAAAACAATCGATGACCCGCGACCTGATAAAATTGCTCTGAGGTGAACAAAATAGTCCATTTTGAAAATGTTCATCTTTCAACTAATATTGACTCTCAGAGGTGGATCTTCACTTTTGGAGATAAAATGAGCATCTTCATAGTAATTTTTATGCTTCTGGGGAGCCGAAACTCAAGATTTGGCTCATGGTTAAAAGTGACTTAAAAGGACCCAAATGCTCACTTCGAGGGCTTAAAACATGTTTATTCACTGCGGGAAGAGATATAAACAACATTTAGAGTAAATTAATGTTGATGCGAGAACGTTCAATTTTTCATGCAAAACAATCGATGACCCGCGACCTGATGAAATTGCTCTGAGATGACCAAAATGGTCCGTTTTGAAAGTTTTCATCTTTCAACTAATTTTGACTCTCAGAGGTGGATCATCACTTTTGGAGATAAAATGAGCATCGTTATCGTCATTTTCATGCTTCTAGGGAGCCAAAACTTAAAAGGACCCAAATGCTCACTTCGATGGCTTAAAACGTGTTTATTCACTGCGGGAAGAGATATAAAGAACATTTAGAGTAAATTATTGTTAATGCGAGAACGTTCAATTTTTCATGCCAAACGATCGATGACCCGCGACCTGATGAAATTGCTCTGAGATGACCAAAATGGTCCATTTTGAAAATGTTTATCTTTCAAATAATATTGACTCTCAGAGGTGAATTTTCACTTTTGGAGATAAAATGAGCATCTTTATCATAATTTTCATGCTTCTAGGGAGCCAAAACTCAAGATTTGAATCATGGTTGAAAGTGACTTAAAAGGACCAAATGCTCACTTCGAGGGCTTAAAACGTGTTTATTCACTGCGGGAAGAGATATAAAGAAAATTTAGAGTAAATTAATGTTCATGCGAGAACGTTCAATTTTTCATGCAAAACAATCGATGACCCGCGACCTGATGAAATTGCTCTGAGATGACCAAAATGGTCCGTTTTGAAAATTTTCATCTTTCAACTAATTTTGACTCTCAGAGGTGGATCATCACTTTTGGAGATAAAATGAGCATCGTTATCGTCATTTTCATGCTTCTAGGAAGCCAAAACTCAAGATTGGGCTCATGGTTAAAAGTGACTTAAAAGGACCCAAATGCTCACTTTGAGGGCTTAAAACGTGTTTATTAACTGCGGGAAGAGATATAAACAACATTTAGAGTAAATTAATGTTCATGCGAGAACGTTCAATTTTTCATGCAAAACAATCGATGACCCGCGACCTGATGAAATTGCTCTGAGGTCAACAAAATGGTCCATTTTGAAAATGTTTATCTTTCAACTAATATTGACTCTCAGAGGTGGATCTTCACTTTTGGAGATAAAATGAGCATCTTCATAGTAATTTTTATGCTTCTGGGGAGCCAAAACTCAAGATTTGGCTCATGGTTAAAAGTGACTTAAAAGGACCCAAATGCTCACTTCGAGGGCTTAAAACGTGTTTATTCACTGCGGGAAGAGATATAAAGAACATTTAGAGTAAATTAATGTTCATGCGAGAACGTTCAATTTTTCATGCAAAACAATCGATGACCCGCGACCTGATGAAATTGCTCTGAGATTACCAATATGGTCCGTTTTGAAAGTTTTCATCTTTCAACTAATTTTGACTCTCAGAGGTGGATCATCACTTTTGGAGATAAAATGAGCATCGTTATCGTCATTTTCATGCTTCTAGGGAGGCAAAACTCAAGATTTGGCTCATGGTTAAAAGTGACTTAAAAGAACCCAAATGCTCACTTCGAGGGCTTAAAACGTGTTTATTCACTGCGGGAAGAGATATAAAGAACATTTAGAGTAAATTATTGTTCATGCGAGAACGTTCAATTTTTCATGCAAAACGATCGATGACCCGCGACCTGATGAAATTGCTCTGAGATGACCAAAATGGTCCGTTTTGAAAATTTCCATCTTTCAACTAATTTTGACTCTCAGAGGTGGATCATCACTTTTGGAGATAAAATGAGCATCTTTATCTTAATTTTCATGCTTCTAGGGAGCCAAAACTCAAGATTGGGCTCATGGTTAAAAGTGACTTAAAAGGACCCAAATGCTCACTTTGAGGGCTTAAAACGTGTTTATTCACTGCGGGAAGAGATATAAACAACATTTAGAGTAAATTAATGTTCATGCGAGAACGTTCAATTTTTCATGCAAAACAATCGATGACCCGCGACCTGATGAAATTGCTCTGAGGTGAACAAAATGGTCCATTTTGAAAATGTTTATCTTTCAACTAATATTGACTCTCAGAGGTGGATCTTCACTTTTGGAGATAAAATGAGCATCTTCATAGTAATTTTTATGCTTCTGGGGAGCCAAAACTCAAGATTTGGCTCATGGTTAAAAGTGACTTAAAAGGACCCAAATGCTCACTTCCAGGGCTTAAAACTTGTTTATTCACTGCGGGAAGAGATATAAAGAACATTTAGAGTAAATTAATGTTCATGCGAGAACGTTCAATTTTTCATGCAAAACAATCGATGACCCGCGACCTGATGAAATTGCTCTGAGATGACCAAAATGATCCTTTTTGAAAGTTTTCATCTTTCAACTAATTTTGACTCTCAGAGGTGGATCATCACTTTTGGAGATAAAATGACCATCGTTATCGTCATTTTCATGCTTCTAGGGAGCCAAAACTCAAGATTTGGCTCATGGTTAAAAGTGACTTAAAAGGACCCAAATGCTCACTTTGAGGGCTTAAAATGTGTTTATTCACTGCGGGAAGAGATATAAAGAACATTTAGAGTAAATTAATGTTCATGCGAGAACGTTCAATTTTTCATGCAAAACAATCGATGCACCGCGACCTGATGAAATTGCTCTGAGATTACCAATATGGTCCGTTTTGAAAGTTTTCATCTTTCAACTAATTTTGACTCTCAGAGGTGGATCATCACTTTTGGAGATAAAATGAGCATCGTTATCGTCATTTTCATGCTTCTAGGGAGGCAAAACTCAAGATTTGGCTCATGGTTAAAAGTGACTTAAAAGAACCCAAATGCTCACTTCGAGGGCTTAAAACGTGTTTATTCACTGCGGGAAGAGATATAAAGAACATTTAGAGTAAATTAATGTTCATGCGAGAACGTTCAATTTTTCATGCAAAACAATCGATGACCCGCGACCCGATGAAATTGCTCTAAGATTACCAAAATGGTCCGTTTTGAAAGTTTTCATCTTTCAACTAATTTTGACTCTCAGAGGTGGATCATCACTTTTGGAGATAAAATGAGCATCGTTATCGTCATTTTCATGCTTCTAGGGAGCCAAAACTGAAGATTTAGCTCATGGTTAAAAGTGACTTAAAAGGACCCAAATGCTCACTTCGAGGGCTTAAAACGTGTTTATTCACTGCGGGAAGAGATATAAACAACATTTAGAGTAAATTAATGTTCATGCGAGAACGTTCAATTTTTCATGCAAAACGATCGATGACCCGCGACCTGATGAAATTGCTCTGAGATGACCAAAATGGTCCGTTTTGAAAATTTCCATCTTTCAACTAATTTTGACTCTCAGAGGTGGATCATCACTTTTGGAGATAAAATGAGCATCTTTATCTTAATTTTCATGCTTCTAGGGAGCCAAAACTCAAGATTGGGCTCATGGTTAAAAGTGACTTAAAAGGACCCAAATGCTCACTTTGAGGGCTTAAAACGTGTTTATTCACTGCGGGAAGAGATATAAACAACATTTAGAGTAAATTAATGTTCATGCGAGAACGTTCAATTTTTCATGCAAAACAATCGATGACCCGCGACCTGATGAAATTGCTCTGAGGTGAACAAAATGGTCCATTTTGAAAATGTTTATCTTTCAACTAATATTGACTCTCAGAGGTGGATCTTCACTTTTGGAGATAAAATGAGCATCTTCATAGTAATTTTTATGCTTCTGGGGAGCCAAAACTCAAGATTTGGCTCATGGTTAAAAGTGACTTAAAAGGACCCAAATGCTCACTTCCAGGGCTTAAAACTTGTTTATTCACTGCGGGAAGAGATATAAAGAACATTTAGAGTAAATTAATGTTCATGCGAGAACGTTCAATTTTTCATGCAAAACAATCGATGACCCGCGACCTGATGAAATTGCTCTGAGATGACCAAAATGATCCTTTTTGAAAGTTTTCATCTTTCAACTAATTTTGACTCTCAGAGGTGGATCATCACTTTTGGAGATAAAATGACCATCGTTATCGTCATTTTCATGCTTCTAGGGAGCCAAAACTCAAGATTTGGCTCATGGTTAAAAGTGACTTAAAAGGACCCAAATGCTCACTTTGAGGGCTTAAAATGTGTTTATTCACTGCGGGAAGAGATATAAAGAACATTTAGAGTAAATTAATGTTCATGCGAGAACGTTCAATTTTTCATGCAAAACAATCGATGCACCGCGACCTGATGAAATTGCTCTGAGATTACCAATATGGTCCGTTTTGAAAGTTTTCATCTTTCAACTAATTTTGACTCTCAGAGGTGGATCATCACTTTTGGAGATAAAATGAGCATCGTTATCGTCATTTTCATGCTTCTAGGGAGGCAAAACTCAAGATTTGGCTCATGGTTAAAAGTGACTTAAAAGAACCCAAATGCTCACTTCGAGGGCTTAAAACGTGTTTATTCACTGCGGGAAGAGATATAAAGAACATTTAGAGTAAATTAATGTTCATGCGAGAACGTTCAATTTTTCATGCAAAACAATCGATGACCCGCGACCCGATGAAATTGCTCTAAGATTACCAAAATGGTCCGTTTTGAAAGTTTTCATCTTTCAACTAATTTTGACTCTCAGAGGTGGATCATCACTTTTGGAGATAAAATGAGCATCGTTATCGTCATTTTCATGCTTCTAGGGAGCCAAAACTGAAGATTTAGCTCATGGTTAAAAGTGACTTAAAAGGACCCAAATGCTCACTTCGAGGGCTTAAAACGTGTTTATTCACTGCGGGAAGAGATATAAACAACATTTAGAGTAAATTAATGTTCATGCGAGAACGTTCAATTTTTCATGCAAAACAATCGATGACCCGCGACCTGATGAAATTGCTCTGAGATGACCAAAATGGTCCGTTTTGAAAGTTTTCATCTTTCAACTAATTTTGACTCTCAGAGGTGGATCATCACTTTTGGAGATAAAATGAGCATCTTTATCGTCATTTTCATGCTTCTAGGGAGCCAAAACTCAAGATTTGGCTCATGGTTAAAAGTGACTTAAAAGGACCCAAATGCTCACTTCGAGGGCTGAAAACGTGTTTATTCACTGCGGGAAGAGATATAAACAACATTTAGAGTAAATTAATGTTCATGCGAGAACGTTCAATTTTTCATGCAAAACAATCGATGACCCGCGACCTGATAAAATTGCTCTGAGGTGAACAAAATGGTCCATTTTGAAAATGTTCATCTTTCAACTAATATTGACTCTCAGAGGTGGATCTTCACTTTTGGAGATAAAATGAGCATCTTCATAGTAATTTTTATGCTTCTGGGGAGCCAAAACTCAAGATTTGGCTCATGGTTAAAAGTGACTTAAAAGGACCCAAATGCTCACTTCGAGGGCTTAAAACGTGTTTATTCACTGCGGGAAGAGATATAAACAACATTTAGAGTAAATTAATGTTGATGCGAGAACGTTCAATTTTTCATGCAAAACAATCGATGACCCGCGACCTGATGAAATTGCTCTGAGATGACCAAAATGGTCCGTTTTGAAAGTTTTCATCTTTCAACTAATTTTGACTCTCAGAGGTGGATCATCACTTTTGGAGATAAAATGAGCATCGTTATCGTCATTTTCATGCTTCTAGGGAGCCAAAACTTAAAAGGACCCAAATGCTCACTTCGATGGCTTAAAACGTGTTTATTCACTGCGGGAAGAGATATAAAGAACATTTAGAGTAAATTATTGTTAATGCGAGAACGTTCAATTTTTCATGCCAAACGATCGATGACCCGCGACCTGATGAAATTGCTCTGAGATGACCAAAATGGTCCATTTTGAAAATGTTCATCTTTCAAATAATATTGACTCTCAGAGGTGAATTTTCACTTTTGGAGATAAAATGAGCATCTTTATCATAATTTTCATGCTTCTAGGGAGCCAAAACTCAAGATTTGAATCATGGTTGAAAGTGACTTAAAAGGACCAAATGCTCACTTGGAGGGCTTAAAACGTGTTTATTCACTGCGGGAAGAGATATAAAGAAAATTTAGAGTAAATTAATGTTCATGCGAGAACGTTCAATTTTTCATGCAAAACAATCGATGACCCGCGACCTGATGAAATTGCTCTGAGATGACCAAAATGGTCCGTTTTGAAAATTTTCATCTTTCAACTAATTTTGACTCTCAGAGGTGGATCATCACTTTTGGAGATAAAATGAGCATCGTTATCGTCATTTTCATGCTTCTAGGAAGCCAAAACTCAAGATTGGGCTCATGGTTAAAAGTGACTTAAAAGGACCCAAATGCTCACTTTGAGGGCTTAAAACGTGTTTATTAACTGCGGGAAGAGATATAAACAACATTTAGAGTAAATTAATGTTCATGCGAGAACGTTCAATTTTTCATGCAAAACAATCGATGACCCGCGACCTGATGAAATTGCTCTGAGGTGAACAAAATGGTCCATTTTGAAAATGTTTATCTTTCAACTAATATTGACTCTCAGAGGTGGATCTTCACTTTTGGAGATAAAATGAGCATCTTCATAGTAATTTTTATGCTTCTGGGGAGCCAAAACTCAAGATTTGGCTCATGGTTAAAAGTGACTTAAAAGGACCCAAATGCTCACTTCGAGGGCTTAAAACGTGTTTATTCACTGCGGGAAGAGATATAAAGAACATTTAGAGTAAATTAATGTTCATGCGAGAACGTTCAATTTTTCATGCAAAACAATCGATGACCCGCGACCTGATGAAATTGCTCTGAGATGACCAAAATGGTCCTTTTTGAAAGTTTTCATCTTTCAACTAATTTTGACTCTCAGAGGTGGATCATCACTTTTGGAGATAAAATGACCATCGTTATCGTCATTTTCATGCTTCTAGGGAGCCAAAACTCAAGATTTGGCTCATGGTTAAAAGTGACTTAAAAGGACCCAAATGCTCACTTTGAGGGCTTAAAATGTGTTTATTCACTGCGGGAAGAGATATAAAGAACATTTAGAGTAAATTAATGTTCATGCGAGAACGTTCAATTTTTCATGCAAAACAATCGATGACCCGCGACCTGATGAAATTGCTCTGAGATTACCAATATGGTCCGTTTTGAAAGTTTTCATCTTTCAACTAATTTTGACTCTCAGAGGTGGATCATCACTTTTGGAGATAAAATGAGCATCGTTATCGTCATTTTCATGCTTCTAGGGAGGAAAAACTCAAGATTTGGCTCATGGTTAAAAGTGACTTAAAAGAACCCAAATGCTTACTTCGAGGGCTTAAAACGTGTTTATTCACTGCGGGAAGAGATATAAAGAACATTTAGAGTAAATTATTGTTCATGCGAGAACGTTCAATTTTTCATGCAAAACGATCGATGACCCGCGACCTGATGAAATTGCTCTGAGATGACCAAAATGGTCCGTTTTGAAAATTTCCATCTTTCAACTAATTTTGACTCTCAGAGGTGGATCATCACTTTTGGAGATAAAATGAGCATCTTTATCTTAATTTTCATGCTTCTAGGGAGCCAAAACTCAAGATTGGGCTCATGGTTAAAAGTGACTTAAAAGGACCCAAATGCTCACTTTGAGGGCTTAAAACGTGTTTATTCACTGCGGGAAGAGATATAAACAACATTTAGAGTAAATTAATGTTCATGCGAGAACGTTCAATTTTTCATGCAAAACAATCGATGACCCGCGACCTGATGAAATTGCTCTGAGGTGAACAAAATGGTCCATTTTGAAAATGTTTATCTTTCAACTAATATTGACTCTCAGAGGTGGATCTTCACTTTTGGAGATAAAATGAGCATCTTCATAGTAATTTTTATGCTTCTGGGGAGCCAAAACTCAAGATTTGGCTCATGGTTAAAAGTGACTTAAAAGGACACAAATGCTCACTTCCAGGGCTTAAAACTTGTTTATTCACTGCGGGAAGAGATATAAAGAACATTTAGAGTAAATTAATGTTCATGCGAGAACGTTCAATTTTTCATGCAAAACAATCGATGACCCGCGACCTGATGAAATTGCTCTGAGATGACCAAAATGATCCTTTTTGAAAGTTTTCATCTTTCAACTAATTTTGACTCTCAGAGGTGGATCATCACTTTTGGAGATAAAATGACCATCGTTATCGTCATTTTCATGCTTCTAGGGAGCCAAAACTCAAGATTTGGCTCATGGTTAAAAGTGACTTAAAAGGACCCAAATGCTCACTTTGAGGGCTTAAAATGTGTTTATTCACTGCGGGAAGAGATATAAAGAACATTTAGAGTAAATTAATGTTCATGCGAGAACGTTCAATTTTTCATGCAAAACAATCGATGCACCGCGACCTGATGAAATTGCTCTGAGATTACCAATATGGTCCGTTTTGAAAGTTTTCATCTTTCAACTAATTTTGACTCTCAGAGGTGGATCATCACTTTTGGAGATAAAATGAGCATCGTTATCGTCATTTTCATGCTTCTAGGGAGGCAAAACTCAAGATTTGGCTCATGGTTAAAAGTGACTTAAAAGAACCCAAATGCTCACTTCGAGGGCTTAAAACGTGTTTATTCACTGCGGGAAGAGATATAAAGAACACTAAGAGTAAATTATTGTTCATGCGAGAACGTTCAATTTTTCATGCAAAACGATCGATGACCCGCGACCTGATGAAATTGCTCTGAGATGACCAAAATGGTCCGTTTTGAACATTTCCATCTTTCAACTAATTTTGACTCTCAGAGGTGGATCATCACTATTGGAGATAAAATGAGCATCTTTATCTTAATTTTCATGCTTCTAGGGAGCCAAAACTCAAGATTGGGCTCATGGTTAAAAGTGACTTAAAAGAACCCAAATGCTCACTTCGATGGCTTAAAACGTGTTTATTCACTGCGGGAAGAGATATAAAGAACAATTTAGAGTAAATTATTGTTAATGCGAGAACGTTCAATTTTTCATGCCAAACGATCGATGACCCGCGTCCTGATGAAATTGCTCTGAGATGACCAAAATAGTCCGTTTTTAAATTTTTTATCTTTCAACTAATTTTGACTCTCAGAGGTGGATCATCACTTTTGGAGATAAAATGAGCAGCGTTATCGTCATTTTCATGCTTCTAGGGAGCCAAAACTCAAGATTTGGCTCATTGTTAAAAGTGACTTAAAAGGACCCAAATGCTCACTTCGAGGGCCTAAAATGTGTTTATTCACTGCGGGAAGAGATATAAACATCATTTAGAGTAAATTAATGTTCATGCGAGAACGTTCAATTTTTCATGCAAAACAATCGATGACCCGCGACCTGATGAAATTGCTCTGAGATGACCAAAATGGTCAGTTTTGAAAGTTTTCATCTTTCAACTAATTTTGACTCTCAGAGGTGGATCATCACTTTTGGAATTAAAATGAGCATCGTTATCGTCATTTTCATGCTTCTAGGGAGCCAAAACTCAAGATTTGGCTCATGGTTAAAAGTGACTTAAAAGGACCCAAATGCTCACTTTGAGGGCTTAAAACGTGTTTATTCACTGCGGTAAGAGATATAAAGAACATGTAGAGTAAATTATTGTTCATGCGAGAACGTTCAATTTTTCATGCAAAACGATCGATGACCCGCGACCTGATGAAATTGCTCTGAGATGACCAAAATGGTCCGTTTTGAAAGTTTCCATCTTTCAACTAATTTTGACTCTCAGAGGTGGATCATCACTATTGGAGATAAAAAAAGCATCGTTATCGTCATTTTCATGCTTCTGGGGAGCCAAAACTCAAGATTTGGCTCATGGTTAAAAGTGACTTAAAAGGACCCAAATGCTCACTTTGAGGGCTTAAAACGTGTTCATTCACTGCGGGAAGAGATATAAAGAACATTTAGAGTAATTTAATGTTCATGCGAGAACGTACAATTTTTCATGCAAAACAATCGATGACCCGCGACCTGATGAAATTGCTCTGAGATTACCAAAATGGTCCGTTTTGAAAGTTTTCATCTTTCAACTAATTTTGACTCTCAGAGGTGGATCATCACTTTTGGAGATAAAATGAGCATCGTTATCGTCATTTTCATGCTTCTAGGGATGCAAAACTCAAGATTTGGCTCATGGTTAAAAGTGACTTAAAAGAACCCAAATGCTCACTTCGAGGGCTTAAAACGTGTTTATTCACTGCGGGAAGAGATATAAAGAACATTTAGAGTAAATTATTGTTCATGCGAGAACGTTCAATTTTTCATGCGAAACGATCGATGACCCGCGACCTGATGAAATTGCTCTGAGATGACCAAAATGGTCCGTTTTTAAAATTTCCATCTTTCAACTAATTTTGACTCTCAGAGGTGGATCATCACTATTGGAGATAAAAAAGCATCGTTATCATCATTTTCATGCTTCTGGGGAGCCAAAACTCAAGATTTGGCTCATGGTTAAAAGTGACTTAAAAGGACCCAAATGCTCACTTCGAGGGCTTAAAACGTGTTCATTCACTGCGGGAAGAGATATAAAGAACATTTAGAGTAAATTAATGTTCATGCGAGAACGTTAAATTTTTCATGCAAAACAATCGATGACCCGCGACCTGATGAAATTGCTCTGAGGTGAACAAAATGGTCCATTTTGAAAATGTTTATCTTTCAACTAATATTGACTCTCAGAGGTGGATCTTCACTTTTGGAGATAAAATGAGCATCTTCATAGTAATTTTTATGCTTCTGGGGAGCCAAAACTCAAGATTTGGCTCATGGTTAAAAGTGACTTAAAAGGACCCAAATGCTCACTTCGAGGGCTTAAAACGTGTTTATTCACTGCGGGAAGAGATATAAAGAACATTTAGAGTAAATTAATGTTCATGCGAGAACGTTCAATTTTTCATGCAAAACAATCGATGACCCGCGACCTGATGAAATTGCTCTGAGATGACCAAAATGGTCCTTTTTGAAAGTTTTCATCTTTCAACTAATTTTGACTCTCAGAGGTGGATCATCACTTTTGGAGATAAAATGACCATCGTTATCGTCATTTTCATGCTTCTAGGGAGCCAAAACTCAAGATTTGGCTCATGGTTAAAAGTGACTTAAAAGGACCCAAATGCTCACTTTGAGGGCTTAAAATGTGTTTATTCACTGCGGGAAGAGATATAAAGAACATTTAGAGTAAATTAATGTTCATGCGAGAACGTTCAATTTTTCATGCAAAACAATCGATGACCCGCGACCTGATGAAATTGCTCTGAGATTACCAATATGGTCCGTTTTGAAAGTTTTCATCTTTCAACTAATTTTGACTCTCAGAGGTGGATCATCACTTTTGGAGATAAAATGAGCATCGTTATCGTCATTTTCATGCTTCTAGGGAGGAAAAACTCAAGATTTGGCTCATGGTTAAAAGTGACTTAAAAGAACCCAAATGCTCACTTCGAGGGCTTAAAACGTGTTTATTCACTGCGGGAAGAGATATAAAGAACATTTAGAGTAAATTATTGTTCATGCGAGAACGTTCAATTTTTCATGCAAAACGATCGATGACCCGCGACCTGATGAAATTGCTCTGAGATGACCAAAATGGTCCGTTTTGAAAATTTCCATCTTTCAACTAATTTTGACTCTCAGAGGTGGATCATCACTTTTGGAGATAAAATGAGCATCTTTATCTTAATTTTCATGCTTCTAGGGAGCCAAAACTCAAGATTGGGCTCATGGTTAAAAGTGACTTAAAAGGACCCAAATGCTCACTTTGAGGGCTTAAAACGTGTTTATTCACTGCGGGAAGAGATATAAACAACATTTAGAGTAAATTAATGTTCATGCGAGAACGTTCAATTTTTCATGCAAAACAATCGATGACCCGCGACCTGATGAAATTGCTCTGAGGTGACCAAAATGGTCCATTTTGAAAATGTTTATCTTTCAACTAATATTGACTCTCAGAGGTGGATCTTCACTTTTGGAGATAAAATGAGCATCTTCATAGTAATTTTTATGCTTCTGGGGAGCCAAAACTCAAGATTTGGCTCATTGTTAAAAGTGACTTAAAAGGACCCAAATGCTCACTTTGAGGGCTTAAAACGTGTTTATTCACTGCGGTAAGAGATATAAAGAACATGTAGAGTAAATTATTGTTCATGCGAGAACGTTCAATTTTTCATGCAAAACGATCGATGACCCGCGACCTGATGAAATTGCTCTGAGATGACCAAAATGGTCCGTTTTGAAAGTTTCCATCTTTCAACTAATTTTGACTCTCAGAGGTGGATCATCACTATTGGAGATAAAAAAAGCATCGTTATCGTCATTTTCATGCTTCTGGGGAGCCAAAACTCAAGATTTGGCTCATGGTTAAAAGTGACTTAAAAGGACCCAAATGCTCACTTTGAGGGCTTAAAACGTGTTCATTCACTGCGGGAAGAGATATAAAGAACATTTAGAGTAAATTAATGTTCATGCGAGAACGTACAATTTTTCATGCAAAACGATCGATGACCCGCGACCTGATGAAATTGCTCTGAGATTACCAAAATGGTCCGTTTTGAAAGTTTTCATCTTTCAACTAATTTTGACTCTCAGAGGTGGATCATCACTTTTGGAGATAAAATGAGCATCGTTATCGTCATTTTCATGCTTCTAGGGATGCAAAACTCAAGATTTGGCTCATGGTTAAAAGTGACTTAAAAGAACCCAAATGCTCACTTCGAGGGCTTAAAACGTGTTTATTCACTGCGGGAAGAGATATAAAGAACATTTAGAGTAAATTATTGTTCATGCGAGAACGTTCAATTTTTCATGCGAAACGATCGATGACCCGCGACCTGATGAAATTGCTCTGAGATGACCAAAATGGTCCGTTTTTAAAATTTCCATCTTTCAACTAATTTTGACTCTCAGAGGTGGATCATCACTATTGGAGATAAAAAAGCATCGTTATCATCATTTTCATGCTTCTGGGGAGCCAAAACTCAAGATTTGGCTCATGGTTAAAAGTGACTTAAAAGGACCCAAATGCTCACTTCGAGGGCTTAAAACGTGTTCATTCACTGCGGGAAGAGATATAAAGAACATTTAGAGTAAATTAATGTTCATGCGAGAACGTACAATTTTTCATGCAAAACGATCGATGACCCGCGACCTGATGAAATTGCTCTGAGATGACCAAAATGGTCCGTTTTGAACATTTCCATCTTTCAACTAATTTTGACTCTCAGAGGTGGATCATCACTATTGGAGATAAAATGAGCATCTTTATCTTAATTTTCATGCTTCTAGGGAGCCAAAACTCAAGATTTGGCTCATGGTTAAAAGTGACTTAAAAGGACCCAAATGCTCACCTCGATGGCTTAAAATGTGTTTATTCACTGAGGGAAGAGATATAAAGAACATTTAGAGTAAATTATTGTTAATGCGAGAACGTTCAATTTTTCATGCCAAACGATCGATGACCCGCGTCCTGATGAAATTGCACTGAGGTGACCAAAATGGTCCGTTTTGAATGTTTTCATCTTTCAACTAATTTTGACTCTCAGAGGTGGATCATCACTTTTGGAGATAAAATGAGCATCGGTATCGTCATTTTCATGCTTCTAGGGAGCCAAAACTCAAGATTTGACTCATGGTTGAAAGTGACTTAAAAGGACCAAATGCTCACTTCGAGGGCTTAAAACGTGTTTATTCACTGCGGGAAGAGATATAAACAACATTTAGAGTAAATTAATGTTCATGCGAGAATGTTCAATTTTTCATGCAAAACAATCGATGACCCGCGACCTGATGAAATTGCTCTGAGATGACCAAAATGGTCCGTTTTGAAAGTTTTCATCTTTCAACTAATTTTGACTCTCAGAGGTGGATCATCACTTTTGGAGATAAAATGAGCATTGTTATCGTCATTTTCATGCTTCTAGGGAGCCAAAACTCAAGATTTGGCTCATGGTTAAAAGTGACTTAAAAGGACCCAAATGCTCACTTCGAGGGCTTAAAACGTGTTTATTCACTGCGGGAAGAGATATAAAGAACATTTAGAGTAAATTAATGTTTATGCGAGAACGTTCAATTTTTCATGCAAAGCAATCGATGACCCGCGACCTGATGAAATTGCGCTGAGATGACCAAAATGGTCCGTTTTGAAAGTTTTCATCTTTCAACTAATTTTGACTCTCAGAGGTGGATCATCACTTTTGGAGATAAAATGAGCATCGTTATCGTCATTTTCATGCTTCTGGGGAGCCAAAACTCAAGATTTGGCTCATGGTTAAAAGTGACTTAAAAGGACCCAAATGCTCACTTCGAGGGCTTTAAACATGTTTATTCACTGCGGGAAGAGATATAAAGAACATTTAGAGTAAATTAATGTTCATGCGAGAACGTTCAATTTTTCATGCAAAACAATCGATGACCCGCGACCTGATGAAATTGCTCTGAGATGACCAAAATGGTCCGTTTTGAAAGTTTCCATCTTTCAACTAATTTTGACTCTCAGAGGTGGATCATCACTATTGGAGATAAAAAAAGCATCGTTATCGTCATTTTCATGCTTCTGGGGAGCCAAAACTCAAGATTTGGCTCACGTTTAAAAGTGACTTAAAAGGACCCAAATGCTCACTTCGAGGGCTTAAAACGTGTTCATTCACTGCGGGAAGAGATATAAAGAACATTTAGAGTAAATTAATGTTCATGCGAGAACGTACAATTTTTCATGCAAAACAATCGATGACCCGCGACCTGATGAAATTGCTCTGAGATTACCAAAATGGTCCGTTTTGAAAGTTTTCATCTTTCAACTAATTTTGACTCTCAGAGGTGGATCATCACTTTTGGAGATAAAATGAGCATCGTTATCGTCATTTTCATGCTTCTAGGGAGGCAAAACTCAAGATTTGGCTCATGGTTAAAAGTGACTTAAAAGAACCCAAATGCTCACTTCGAGGGCTTAATTTCCCTGCGGGAAGAGATATAAAGAACATTTAGAGTAAATTATTGTTCATGCGAGAACGTTCAATTTTTCATGCAAAACGATCGATGACCCGCGACCTGATGAAATTGCTCTGAGATTACCAAAATGGTCCGTTTTGAAAATTTCCATCTTTCAACTAATTTTGACTCTCAGAGGTGGATCATCACTATTAGAGATAAAAAAGCATCGTTATCATCATTTTTATGCTTCTGGGGAGCCAAAACTCAAGATTTGGCTCATGGTTAAAAGTGACTTAAAAGGACCCAAATGCTCACTTCGAGGGCTTAAAACGTGTTCATTCACTGCGGGTAGAGATATAAAGAACATTTAGAGTAAATTAATGTTCATGCGAGAACGTACAATTTTTCATGCAAAACGATCGATGACCCGCGACCTGATGAAATTGCTCTGAGATGACCAAAATGGTCCGTTTTGAACATTTCCATCTTTCAACTAATTTTGACTCTCAGAGGTGGATCATCACTATTGGAGATAAAATGAGCATCTTTATCTTAATTTTCATGCTTCTAGGGAGCCAAAACTCAAGATTGGGCTCATGGTTAAAAGTGACTTAAAAGAACCCAAATGCTCACCTCGATGGCTTAAAATGTGTTTATTCACTGAGGGAAGAGATATAAAGAACATTTAGAGTAAATTATTGTTAATGCGAGAACGTTGAATTTTTCATGCCAAACGATCGATGACCCGCGTCCTGATGAAATTGCACTGAGGTGACCAAAATGGTCCGTTTTGAATGTTTTCATCTTTCAACTAATTTTGACTCTCAGAGGTGGATCATCACTTTTGGAGATAAAATGAGCATCTTCATAGTAATTTTTATGCTTCTGGGGAGCCAAAACTCAAGATTTGGCTCATGGTTAAAAGTGACTTAAAAGGACACAAATGCTCACTTCGAGGGCTTAAAACGTGTTTATTCACTGCGGGAAGAGATATAAACAACATTTAGAGTAAATTAATGTTCATGCGAGAACGTTCAATATTTCATGCAAAACAATCGATGACCCGCGACCTGATGAAATTGCTCTGAGATGACCAAAATGGTCCGTTTTGAAAGTTTTCATCTTTCAACTAATTTTGACTCTCAGAGGTGGATCATCACTTTTGGAGATAAAATGAGCATCATTATCGTCATTTTCATGCTTCTAGGGAGCCAAAACTCAAGATTTGGCTCATGGTTAAAAGTGACTTAAAAGGACCCAAATGCTCACTTCGATGGCTTAAAACTTGTTTATTCACTGCGGGAAGAGATATAAAGAACATTTAGAGTAAATTAATGTTAATGCGAGAACGTTCAATTTTTCATGCAAAACAATCGATGAACACGCGCGACCTGATGAAATTGCTCTGAGATTACCAAAATGGTCAGTTTGGAAAGTTTTCATCTTTCAACTAATTTTGACTCTCAGAGGTGGATCATCACTTTTGGAGATAAAATGAGCATCGTTATCGTCATTTTCATGCTTCTAGGGAGCCAAAACTCAAGATTTGGCTCATGGTTAAAAGTGACTTAAAAGGACCCAAATGCTCACTTCGATGGCTTAAAACGTGTTTATTCACTGCGGGAAGAGATATAAAGAACATTTAGAGTAAATTATTGTTAATGCGAGAACGTTCAATTTTTCATGCCAAACGATCGATGACCCGCGACCTGATGAAATTGCTCTGAGATGACCAAAATGGTCCGTTTTGAAAATGTTCATCTTTCAAATAATATTGACTCTCAGAGGTGGATTTTCACTTTTGGAGATAAAATGAGCATCTTTATTATCATTTTCATGCTTCTAGGGAGCCAAAACTCAAGATTTGAATCATGGTTGAAAGTGACTTAAAAGGACCAAATGCTCACTTCGAGGGCTTAAAACGTGTTTATTCACTGCGGGAAGAGATATAAAGAAAATTTAGAGTAAATTAATGTTCATGCGAGAACGTTCAATTTTTCATGCAAAACAATCGATGACCCGCGACCTGATGAAATTGCTCTGAGATGACCAAAATGGTCCGTTTTGAAAGTTTTCATCTTCCAACTAATTTTGACTCTCAGAGGTGGATCATCACTTTTGGATATAAAATGAGCATCTTCATAGTAATTTTTATGCTTCTGGGGAGCCAAAACTCAAGATTTGGCTCATGGTTAAAAGTGACTTAAAAGGACCCAAATGCTCACTTCGAGGGCTTAAAACGTGTTTATTCACTGCGGGAAGAGATGTAAACAACATTTAGAGTAAATTAATGTTCATGCGAGAACGTTCAATATTTCATGCAAAACAATCGATGACCCGCGACCTGATGAAATTGCTCTGAGATGACCAAAATGGTCCGTTTTGAAAGTTTTCATCTTTCAACTAATTTTGACTCTCAGAGGTGGATCATCACTTTTGGAGATAAAATGAGCATCGTTATCGTCATTTTCATGCTTCTAGGGAGCCAAAACTCAAGATTTGGCTCATGGTTAAAAGTGACTTAAAAGGACCCAAATGCTCACTTCGAGGCCTTAAAACGTGTTTATTCACTGCGGGAAGAGATATAAAGAACATTTAGAGTAAATTAATGTTCATGCGAGAACATTCAATTTTTCATGCAAAACAATCGATGAACACGCGACCTGATGAAATTGCTCTGAGATGACCAAAATGGTCCGTTTGGAAAGTTTTCATCTTTCAACTAATTTTGACTCTCAGAGGTGGATCATCACTTTTGGAGATAAAATGAGCATCGTTATCGTCATTTCCATGCTTCTAGGGAGCCAAAACTCAAGATTTGGCTCATGGTTAAAAGTGACTTAAAAGGACCCAAATGCTCACTTCGATAGCTTAAAACGTGTTTATTCACTGCGGGAAGAGATATAAAGAACATTTAGAGTAAATTATTGTTAATGCGAGAACGTACAATTTTTCATGCCAAACGATCGATGACCCGCGACCTGATGAAATTGCTCTGAGATGACCAAAATGGTCCGTTTTGAAAATGTTCATCTTTCAAATAATATTGACTCTCAGAGGTGGATTTTCACTTTTGGAGATAAAATGAGCATCTTTATCATCATTTTCATGCTTCTAGGGAGCCAAAACTCAAGATTTAGCTCATGGTTAAAAGTGACTTAAAAGGACCCAAATGCTCACTTTGAGGGCTTAAAACGTGTTTATTAACTGCGGGAAGAGATATAAACAACATTTAGAGTAAATTAATGTTCATGCGAGAACGTTAAATTTTTCATGCAAAACAATCGATGACCCACGACCTGATGAAATTGCTCTGAGGTGAACAAAATGGTCCATTTTGAAAATGTTTATCTTTCAACTAATATTGACTCTCAGAGGTGGATCTTCACTTTTGGAGATAAAATGAGCATCTTCATAGTAATTTTTATGCTTCTGGGGAGCCAAAACTCAAGATTTGGCTCATGGTTAAAAGTGACTTAAAAGGACCCAAATGCTCACTTCGAGGGCTTAAAACGTGTTTATTCACTGCGGGAAGAGATATAAAGAACATTTAGAGTAAATTAATGTTCATGCGAGAACGTTCAATTTTTCATGCAAAACAATCGATGACCCGCGACCTGATGAAATTGCTCTGAGATGACCAAAATGATCCTTTTTGAAAGTTTTCATCTTTCAACTAATTTTGACTCTCAGAGGTGGATCATCACTTTTGGAGATAAAATGACCATCGTTATCGTCATTTTCATGCTTCTAGGGAGCCAAAACTCAAGATTTGGCTCATGGTTAAAAGTGACTTAAAAGGACCCAAATGCTCACTTTGAGGGCTTAAAATGTGTTTATTCACTGCGGGAAGAGATATAAAGAACATTTAGAGTAAATTAATGTTCATGCCAGAACGTTCAATTTTTCATGCAAAACAATCGATGACCCGCGACCTGATGAAATTGCTCTGAGATTACCAATATGGTCCGTTTTGAAAGTTTTCATCTTTCAACTAATTTTGACTCTCAGAGGTGGATCATCACTTTTGGAGATAAAATGAGCATCGTTATCGTCATTTTCATGCTTCTGGGGAGCCAAAACTCAAGATTTGGCTCATGGTTAAAAGTGACTTAAAAGGACCCAAATGCTCACTTCGAGGGCTTTAAACATGTTTATTCACTGCGGGAAGAGATATAAAGAACATTTAGAGTAAATTAATGTTCATGCGAGAACGTTCAATTTTTCATGCAAAACAATCGATGACCCGCGACCTGATGAAATTGCTCTGAGATGACCAAAATGGTCCGTTTTGAAAGTTTCCATCTTTCAACTAATTTTGACTCTCAGAGGTGGATCATCACTATTGGAGATAAAAAAAGCATCGTTATCGTCATTTTCATGCTTCTGGGGAGCCAAAACTCAAGATTTGGCTCACGTTTAAAAGTGACTTAAAAGGACCCAAATGCTCACTTCGAGGGCTTAAAACGTGTTCATTCACTGCGGGAAGAGATATAAAGAACATTTAGAGTAAATTAATGTTCATGCGAGAACGTACAATTTTTCATGCAAAACAATCGATGACCCGCGACCTGATGAAATTGCTCTGAGATTACCAAAATGGTCCGTTTTGAAAGTTTTCATCTTTCAACTAATTTTGACTCTCAGAGGTGGATCATCACTTTTGGAGATAAAATGAGCATCGTTATCGTCATTTTCATGCTTCTAGGGAGGCAAAACTCAAGATTTGGCTCATGGTTAAAAGTGACTTAAAAGAACCCAAATGCTCACTTCGAGGGCTTAATTTCCCTGCGGGAAGAGATATAAAGAACATTTAGAGTAAATTATTGTTCATGCGAGAACGTTCAATTTTTCATGCAAAACGATCGATGACCCGCGACCTGATGAAATTGCTCTGAGATTACCAAAATGGTCCGTTTTGAAAATTTCCATCTTTCAACTAATTTTGACTCTCAGAGGTGGATCATCACTATTAGAGATAAAAAAGCATCGTTATCATCATTTTTATGCTTCTGGGGAGCCAAAACTCAAGATTTGGCTCATGGTTAAAAGTGACTTAAAAGGACCCAAATGCTCACTTCGAGGGCTTAAAACGTGTTCATTCACTGCGGGTAGAGATATAAAGAACATTTAGAGTAAATTAATGTTCATGCGAGAACGTACAATTTTTCATGCAAAACGATCGATGACCCGCGACCTGATGAAATTGCTCTGAGATGACCAAAATGGTCCGTTTTGAACATTTCCATCTTTCAACTAATTTTGACTCTCAGAGGTGGATCATCACTATTGGAGATAAAATGAGCATCTTTATCTTAATTTTCATGCTTCTAGGGAGCCAAAACTCAAGATTGGGCTCATGGTTAAAAGTGACTTAAAAGAACCCAAATGCTCACCTCGATGGCTTAAAATGTGTTTATTCACTGAGGGAAGAGATATAAAGAACATTTAGAGTAAATTATTGTTAATGCGAGAACGTTGAATTTTTCATGCCAAACGATCGATGACCCGCGTCCTGATGAAATTGCACTGAGGTGACCAAAATGGTCCGTTTTGAATGTTTTCATCTTTCAACTAATTTTGACTCTCAGAGGTGGATCATCACTTTTGGAGATAAAATGAGCATCTTCATAGTAATTTTTATGCTTCTGGGGAGCCAAAACTCAAGATTTGGCTCATGGTTAAAAGTGACTTAAAAGGACACAAATGCTCACTTCGAGGGCTTAAAACGTGTTTATTCACTGCGGGAAGAGATATAAACAACATTTAGAGTAAATTAATGTTCATGCGAGAACGTTCAATATTTCATGCAAAACAATCGATGACCCGCGACCTGATGAAATTGCTCTGAGATGACCAAAATGGTCCGTTTTGAAAGTTTTCATCTTTCAACTAATTTTGACTCTCAGAGGTGGATCATCACTTTTGGAGATAAAATGAGCATCATTATCGTCATTTTCATGCTTCTAGGGAGCCAAAACTCAAGATTTGGCTCATGGTTAAAAGTGACTTAAAAGGACCCAAATGCTCACTTCGATGGCTTAAAACTTGTTTATTCACTGCGGGAAGAGATATAAAGAACATTTAGAGTAAATTAATGTTAATGCGAGAACGTTCAATTTTTCATGCAAAACAATCGATGAACACGCGCGACCTGATGAAATTGCTCTGAGATTACCAAAATGGTCAGTTTGGAAAGTTTTCATCTTTCAACTAATTTTGACTCTCAGAGGTGGATCATCACTTTTGGAGATAAAATGAGCATCGTTATCGTCATTTTCATGCTTCTAGGGAGCCAAAACTCAAGATTTGGCTCATGGTTAAAAGTGACTTAAAAGGACCCAAATGCTCACTTCGATGGCTTAAAACGTGTTTATTCACTGCGGGAAGAGATATAAAGAACATTTAGAGTAAATTATTGTTAATGCGAGAACGTTCAATTTTTCATGCCAAACGATCGATGACCCGCGACCTGATGAAATTGCTCTGAGATGACCAAAATGGTCCGTTTTGAAAATGTTCATCTTTCAAATAATATTGACTCTCAGAGGTGGATTTTCACTTTTGGAGATAAAATGAGCATCTTTATTATCATTTTCATGCTTCTAGGGAGCCAAAACTCAAGATTTGAATCATGGTTGAAAGTGACTTAAAAGGACCAAATGCTCACTTCGAGGGCTTAAAACGTGTTTATTCACTGCGGGAAGAGATATAAAGAAAATTTAGAGTAAATTAATGTTCATGCGAGAACGTTCAATTTTTCATGCAAAACAATCGATGACCCGCGACCTGATGAAATTGCTCTGAGATGACCAAAATGGTCCGTTTTGAAAGTTTTCATCTTCCAACTAATTTTGACTCTCAGAGGTGGATCATCACTTTTGGATATAAAATGAGCATCTTCATAGTAATTTTTATGCTTCTGGGGAGCCAAAACTCAAGATTTGGCTCATGGTTAAAAGTGACTTAAAAGGACCCAAATGCTCACTTCGAGGGCTTAAAACGTGTTTATTCACTGCGGGAAGAGATGTAAACAACATTTAGAGTAAATTAATGTTCATGCGAGAACGTTCAATATTTCATGCAAAACAATCGATGACCCGCGACCTGATGAAATTGCTCTGAGATGACCAAAATGGTCCGTTTTGAAAGTTTTCATCTTTCAACTAATTTTGACTCTCAGAGGTGGATCATCACTTTTGGAGATAAAATGAGCATCGTTATCGTCATTTTCATGCTTCTAGGGAGCCAAAACTCAAGATTTGGCTCATGGTTAAAAGTGACTTAAAAGGACCCAAATGCTCACTTCGAGGCCTTAAAACGTGTTTATTCACTGCGGGAAGAGATATAAAGAACATTTAGAGTAAATTAATGTTCATGCGAGAACATTCAATTTTTCATGCAAAACAATCGATGAACACGCGACCTGATGAAATTGCTCTGAGATGACCAAAATGGTCCGTTTGGAAAGTTTTCATCTTTCAACTAATTTTGACTCTCAGAGGTGGATCATCACTTTTGGAGATAAAATGAGCATCGTTATCGTCATTTCCATGCTTCTAGGGAGCCAAAACTCAAGATTTGGCTCATGGTTAAAAGTGACTTAAAAGGACCCAAATGCTCACTTCGATAGCTTAAAACGTGTTTATTCACTGCGGGAAGAGATATAAAGAACATTTAGAGTAAATTATTGTTAATGCGAGAACGTACAATTTTTCATGCCAAACGATCGATGACCCGCGACCTGATGAAATTGCTCTGAGATGACCAAAATGGTCCGTTTTGAAAATGTTCATCTTTCAAATAATATTGACTCTCAGAGGTGGATTTTCACTTTTGGAGATAAAATGAGCATCTTTATCATCATTTTCATGCTTCTAGGGAGCCAAAACTCAAGATTTAGCTCATGGTTAAAAGTGACTTAAAAGGACCCAAATGCTCACTTTGAGGGCTTAAAACGTGTTTATTAACTGCGGGAAGAGATATAAACAACATTTAGAGTAAATTAATGTTCATGCGAGAACGTTAAATTTTTCATGCAAAACAATCGATGACCCACGACCTGATGAAATTGCTCTGAGGTGAACAAAATGGTCCATTTTGAAAATGTTTATCTTTCAACTAATATTGACTCTCAGAGGTGGATCTTCACTTTTGGAGATAAAATGAGCATCTTCATAGTAATTTTTATGCTTCTGGGGAGCCAAAACTCAAGATTTGGCTCATGGTTAAAAGTGACTTAAAAGGACCCAAATGCTCACTTCGAGGGCTTAAAACGTGTTTATTCACTGCGGGAAGAGATATAAAGAACATTTAGAGTAAATTAATGTTCATGCGAGAACGTTCAATTTTTCATGCAAAACAATCGATGACCCGCGACCTGATGAAATTGCTCTGAGATGACCAAAATGATCCTTTTTGAAAGTTTTCATCTTTCAACTAATTTTGACTCTCAGAGGTGGATCATCACTTTTGGAGATAAAATGACCATCGTTATCGTCATTTTCATGCTTCTAGGGAGCCAAAACTCAAGATTTGGCTCATGGTTAAAAGTGACTTAAAAGGACCCAAATGCTCACTTTGAGGGCTTAAAATGTGTTTATTCACTGCGGGAAGAGATATAAAGAACATTTAGAGTAAATTAATGTTCATGCCAGAACGTTCAATTTTTCATGCAAAACAATCGATGACCCGCGACCTGATGAAATTGCTCTGAGATTACCAATATGGTCCGTTTTGAAAGTTTTCATCTTTCAACTAATTTTGACTCTCAGAGGTGGATCATCACTTTTGGAGATAAAATGAGCATCGTTATCGTCATTTTCATGCTTCTAGGGAGGAAAAACTCAAGATTTGGCTCATGGTTAAAAGTGACTTAAAAGGACCCAAATGCTCACTTTGAGGGCTTAAAACGTGTTTATTCACTGCGGGAAGAGATATAAACAACATTTAGAGTAAATTAATGTTCATGCGAGAACGTTCAATTTTTCATGCAAAACAATCGATGACCCGCGACCTGATGAAATTGCTCTGAGGTGAACAAAATGGTCCATTTTGAAAATGTTTATCTTTCAACTAATATTGACTCTCAGAGGTGGATCTTCACTTTTGGAGATAAAATGAGCATCTTCATAGTAATTTTTATGCTTCTGGGGAGCCAAAACTCAAGATTTGGCTCATGGTTAAAAGTGACTTAAAAGGACCCAAATGCTCACTTCCAGGGCTTAAAACTTGTTTATTCACTGCGGGAAGAGATATAAAGAACATTTAGAGTAAATTAATGTTCATGCGAGAACGTTCAATTTTTCATGCAAAACAATCGATGACCCGCGACCTGATGAAATTGCTCTGAGATGACCAAAATGATCCTTTTTGAAAGTTTTCATCTTTCAACTAATTTTGACTCTCAGAGGTGGATCATCACTTTTGGAGATAAAATGACCATCGTTATCGTCATTTTCATGCTTCTAGGGAGCCAAAACTCAAGATTTGGCTCATGGTTAAAAGTGACTTAAAAGGACCCAAATGCTCACTTTGAGGGCTTAAAATGTGTTTATTCACTGCGGGAAGAGATATAAAGAACATTTAGAGTAAATTAATGTTCATGCGAGAACGTTCAATTTTTCATGCAAAACAATCGATGCACCGCGACCTGATGAAATTGCTCTGAGATTACCAATATGGTCCGTTTTGAAAGTTTTCATCTTTCAACTAATTTTGACTCTCAGAGGTGGATCATCACTTTTGGAGATAAAATGAGCATCGTTATCGTCATTTTCATGCTTCTAGGGAGGCAAAACTCAAGATTTGGCTCATGGTTAAAAGTGACTTAAAAGAACCCAAATGCTCACTTCGAGGGCTTAAAACGTGTTTATTCACTGCGGGAAGAGATATAAAGAACACTAAGAGTAAATTATTGTTCATGCGAGAACGTTCAATTTTTCATGCAAAACGATCGATGACCCGCGACCTGATGAAATTGCTCTGAGATGACCAAAATGGTCCGTTTTGAACATTTCCATCTTTCAACTAATTTTGACTCTCAGAGGTGGATCATCACTATTGGAGATAAAATGAGCATCTTTATCTTAATTTTCATGCTTCTAGGGAGCCAAAACTCAAGATTGGGCTCATGGTTAAAAGTGACTTAAAAGAACCCAAATGCTCACTTCGATGGCTTAAAACGTGTTTATTCACTGCGGGAAGAGATATAAAGAACAATTTAGAGTAAATTATTGTTAATGCGAGAACGTTCAATTTTTCATGCCAAACGATCGATGACCCGCGTCCTGATGAAATTGCTCTGAGATGACCAAAATAGTCCGTTTTTAAATTTTTTATCTTTCAACTAATTTTGACTCTCAGAGGTGGATCATCACTTTTGGAGATAAAATGAGCAGCGTTATCGTCATTTTCATGCTTCTAGGGAGCCAAAACTCAAGATTTGGCTCATTGTTAAAAGTGACTTAAAAGGACCCAAATGCTCACTTCGAGGGCCTAAAATGTGTTTATTCACTGCGGGAAGAGATATAAACATCATTTAGAGTAAATTAATGTTCATGCGAGAACGTTCAATTTTTCATGCAAAACAATCGATGACCCGCGACCTGATGAAATTGCTCTGAGATGACCAAAATGGTCAGTTTTGAAAGTTTTCATCTTTCAACTAATTTTGACTCTCAGAGGTGGATCATCACTTTTGGAATTAAAATGAGCATCGTTATCGTCATTTTCATGCTTCTAGGGAGCCAAAACTCAAGATTTGGCTCATGGTTAAAAGTGACTTAAAAGGACCCAAATGCTCACTTTGAGGGCTTAAAACGTGTTTATTCACTGCGGTAAGAGATATAAAGAACATGTAGAGTAAATTATTGTTCATGCGAGAACGTTCAATTTTTCATGCAAAACGATCGATGACCCGCGACCTGATGAAATTGCTCTGAGATGACCAAAATGGTCCGTTTTGAAAGTTTCCATCTTTCAACTAATTTTGACTCTCAGAGGTGGATCATCACTATTGGAGATAAAAAAAGCATCGTTATCGTCATTTTCATGCTTCTGGGGAGCCAAAACTCAAGATTTGGCTCATGGTTAAAAGTGACTTAAAAGGACCCAAATGCTCACTTTGAGGGCTTAAAAAGTGTTCATTCACTGCGGGAAGAGATATAAAGAACATTTAGAGTAAATTAATGTTCATGCGAGAACGTACAATTTTTCATGCAAAACAATCGATGACCCGCGACCTGATGAAATTGCTCTGAGATTACCAAAATGGTCAGTTTTGAAAGTTTTCATCTTTCAACTAATTTTGACTCTCAGAGGTGGATCATCACTTTTGGAGATAAAATGAGCATCGTTATCGTCATTTTCATGCTTCTAGGGATGCAAAACTCAAGATTTGGCTCATGGTTAAAAGTGACTTAAAAGAACCCAAATGCTCACTTCGAGGGCTTAAAACGTGTTTATTCACTGCGGGAAGAGATATAAAGAACATTTAGAGTAAATTATTGTTCATGCGAGAACGTTCAATTTTTCATGCGAAACGATCGATGACCCGCGACCTGATGAAATTGCTCTGAGATGACCAAAATGGTCCGTTTTTAAAATTTCCATCTTTCAACTAATTTTGACTCTCAGAGGTGGATCATCACTATTGGAGATAAAAAAGCATCGTTATCATCATTTTCATGCTTCTGGGGAGCCAAAACTCAAGATTTGGCTCATGGTTAAAAGTGACTTAAAAGGACCCAAATGCTCACTTCGAGGGCTTAAAACGTGTTCATTCACTGCGGGAAGAGATATAAAGAACATTTAGAGTAAATTAATGTTCATGCGAGAACGTACAATTTTTCATGCAAAACGATCGATGACCCGCGACCTGATGAAATTGCTCTGAGATGACCAAAATGGTCCGTTTTGAACATTTCCATCTTTCAACTAATTTTGACTCTCAGAGGTGGATCATCACTATTGGAGATAAAATGAGCATCTTTATCTTAATTTTCATGCTTCTAGGGAGCCAAAACTCAAGATTTGGCTCATGGTTAAAAGTGACTTAAAAGGACCCAAATGCTCACCTCGATGGCTTAAAATGTGTTTATTCACTGAGGGAAGAGATATAAAGAACATTTAGAGTAAATTATTGTTAATGCGAGAACGTTCAATTTTTCATGCCAAACGATCGATGACCCGCGTCCTGATGAAATTGCACTGAGGTGACCAAAATGGTCCGTTTTGAATGTTTTCATCTTTCAACTAATTTTGACTCTCAGAGGTGGATCATCACTTTTGGAGATAAAATGAGCATCGGTATCGTCATTTTCATGCTTCTAGGGAGCCAAAACTCAAGATTTGACTCATGGTTGAAAGTGACTTAAAAGGACCAAATGCTCACTTCGAGGGCTTAAAACGTGTTTATTCACTGCGGGAAGAGATATAAACAACATTTAGAGTAAATTAATGTTCATGCGAGAATGTTCAATTTTTCATGCAAAACAATCGATGACCCGCGACCTGATGAAATTGCTCTGAGATGACCAAAATGGTCCGTTTTGAAAGTTTTCATCTTTCAACTAATTTTGACTCTCAGAGGTGGATCATCACTTTTGGAGATAAAATGAGCATTGTTATCGTCATTTTCATGCTTCTAGGGAGCCAAAACTCAAGATTTGGCTCATGGTTAAAAGTGACTTAAAAGGACCCAAATGCTCACTTCGAGGGCTTAAAACGTGTTTATTCACTGCGGGAAGAGATATAAAGAACATTTAGAGTAAATTAATGTTTATGCGAGAACGTTCAATTTTTCATGCAAAGCAATCGATGACCCGCGACCTGATGAAATTGCGCTGAGATGACCAAAATGGTCCGTTTTGAAAGTTTTCATCTTTCAACTAATTTTGACTCTCAGAGGTGGATCATCACTTTTGGAGATAAAATGAGCATCGTTATCGTCATTTTCATGCTTCTGGGGAGCCAAAACTCAAGATTTGGCTCATGGTTAAAAGTGACTTAAAAGGACCCAAATGCTCACTTCGAGGGCTTTAAACATGTTTATTCACTGCGGGAAGAGATATAAAGAACATTTAGAGTAAATTAATGTTCATGCGAGAACGTTCAATTTTTCATGCAAAACAATCGATGACCCGCGACCTGATGAAATTGCTCTGAGATGACCAAAATGGTCCGTTTTGAAAGTTTCCATCTTTCAACTAATTTTGACTCTCAGAGGTGGATCATCACTATTGGAGATAAAAAAAGCATCGTTATCGTCATTTTCATGCTTCTGGGGAGCCAAAACTCAAGATTTGGCTCATGTTTAAAAGTGACTTAAAAGGACCCAAATGCTCACTTCGAGGGCTTAAAACGTGTTCATTCACTGCGGGAAGAGATATAAAGAACATTTAGAGTAAATTAATGTTCATGCGAGAACGTACAATTTTTCATGCAAAACAATCGATGACCCGCGACCTGATGAAATTGCTCTGAGATTACCAAAATGGTCCGTTTTGAAAGTTTTCATCTTTCAACTAATTTTGACTCTCAGAGGTGGATCATCACTTTTGGAGATAAAATGAGCATCGTTATCGTCATTTTCATGCTTCTAGGGAGGCAAAACTCAAGATTTGGCTCATGGTTAAAAGTGACTTAAAAGAACCCAAATGCTCACTTCGAGGGCTTAAAACGTGTTTATTCACTGCGGGAAGAGATATAAAGAACATTTAGAGTAAATTATTGTTCATGCGAGAACGTTCAATTTTTCATGCAAAACGATCGATGACCCGCGACCTGATGAAATTGCTCTGAGATTACCAAAATGGTCCGTTTTGAAAATTTCCATCTTTCAACTAATTTTGACTCTCAGAGGTGGATCATCACTATTAGAGATAAAAAAGCATCGTTATCATCATTTTCATGCTTCTGGGGAGCCAAAACTCAAGATTTGGCTCATGGTTAAAAGTGACTTAAAAGGACCCAAATGCTCACTTCGAGGGCTTAAAACGTGTTCATTCACTGCGGGTAGAGATATAAAGAACATTTAGAGTAAATTAATGTTCATGCGAGAACGTACAATTTTTCATGCAAAACGATCGATGACCCGCGACCTGATGAAATTGCTCTGAGATGACCAAAATGGTCCGTTTTGAACATTTCCATCTTTCAACTAATTTTGACTCTCAGAGGTGGATCATCACTATTGGAGATAAAATGAGCATCTTTATCTTAATTTTCATGCTTCTAGGGAGCCAAAACTCAAGATTGGGCTCATGGTTAAAAGTGACTTAAAAGAACCCAAATGCTCACCTCGATGGCTTAAAATGTGTTTATTCACTGAGGGAAGAGATATAAAGAACATTTAGAGTAAATTATTGTTAATGCGAGAACGTTGAATTTTTCATGCCAAACGATCGATGACCCGCGTCCTGATGAAATTGCACTGAGGTGACCAAAATGGTCCGTTTTGAATGTTTTCATCTTTCAACTAATTTTGACTCTCAGAGGTGGATCATCACTTTTGGAGATAAAATGAGCATCTTCATAGTAATTTTTATGCTTCTGGGGAGCCAAAACTCAAGATTTGGCTCATGGTTAAAAGTGACTTAAAAGGACACAAATGCTCACTTTGAGGGCTTAAAACGTGTTTATTCACTGCGGGAAGAGATATAAACAACATTTAGAGTAAATTAATGTTCATGCGAGAACGTTCAATATTTCATGCAAAACAATCGATGACCCGCGACCTGATGAAATTGCTCTGAGATGACCAAAATGGTCCGTTTTGAAAGTTTTCATCTTTCAACTAATTTTGACTCTCAGAGGTGGATCATCACTTTTGGAGATAAAATGAGCATCATTATCGTCATTTTCATGCTTCTAGGGAGCCAAAACTCAAGATTTGGCTCATGGTTAAAAGTGAATTAAAAGGACCCAAATGCTCACTTCGATGGCTTAAAACTTGTTTATTCACTGCGGGAAGAGATATAAAGAACATTTAGAGTAAATTAATGTTAATGCGAGAACGTTCAATTTTTCATGCAAAACAATCGATGAACACGCGCGACCTGATGAAATTGCTCTGAGATTACCAAAATGGTCAGTTTGGAAAGTTTTCATCTTTCAACTAATTTTGACTCTCAGAGGTGGATCATCACTTTTGGAGATAAAATGAGCATCGTTATCGTCATTTTCATGCTTCTAGGGAGCCAAAACTCAAGATTTGGCTCATGGTTAAAAGTGACTTAAAAGGACCCAAATGCTCACTTCGATGGCTTAAAACGTGTTTATTCACTGCGGGAAGAGATATAAAGAACATTTAGAGTAAATTATTGTTAATGCGAGAACGTTCAATTTTTCATGCCAAACGATCGATGACCCGCGACCTGATGAAATTGCTCTGAGATGACCAAAATGGTCCGTTTTGAAAATGTTCATCTTTCAAATAATATTGACTCTCAGAGGTGGATTTTCACTTTTGGAGATAAAATGAGCATCTTTATTATCATTTTCATGCTTCTAGGGAGCCAAAACTCAAGATTTGAATCATGGTTGAAAGTGACTTAAAAGGACCAAATGCTCACTTCGAGGGCTTAAAACGTGTTTATTCACTGCGGGAAGAGATATAAAGAAAATTTAGAGTAAATTAATGTTCATGCGAGAACGTTCAATTTTTCATGCAAAACAATCGATGACCCGCGACCTGATGAAATTGCTCTGAGATGACCAAAATGGTCCGTTTTGAAAGTTTTCATCTTCCAACTAATTTTGACTCTCAGAGGTGGATCATCACTTTTGGATATAAAATGAGCATCTTCATAGTAATTTTTATGCTTCTGGGGAGCCAAAACTCAAGATTTGGCTCATGGTTAAAAGTGACTTAAAAGGACCCAAATGCTCACTTCGAGGGCTTAAAACGTGTTTATTCACTGCGGGAAGAGATGTAAACAACATTTAGAGTAAATTAATGTTCATGCGAGAACGTTCAATATTTCATGCAAAACAATCGATGACCCGCGACCTGATGAAATTGCTCTGAGATGACCAAAATGGTCCGTTTTGAAAGTTTTCATCTTTCAACTAATTTTGACTCTCAGAGGTGGATCATCACTTTTGGAGATAAAATGAGCATCGTTATCGTCATTTTCATGCTTCTAGGGAGCCAAAACTCAAGATTTGGCTCATGGTTAAAAGTGACTTAAAAGGACCCAAATGCTCACTTCGAGGCCTTAAAACGTGTTTATTCACTGCGGGAAGAGATATAAAGAACATTTAGAGTAAATTAATGTTCATGCGAGAACATTCAATTTTTCATGCAAAACAATCGATGAACATGCGACCTGATGAAATTGCTCTGAGATGACCAAAATGGTCCGTTTGGAAAGTTTTCATCTTTCAACTAATTTTGACTCTCAGAGGTGGATCATCACTTTTGGAGATAAAATGAGCATCGTTATCGTCATTTCCATGCTTCTAGGGAGCCAAAACTCAAGATTTGGCTCATGGTTAAAAGTGACTTAAAAGGACCCAAATGCTCACTTCGATAGCTTAAAACGTGTTTATTCACTGCGGGAAGAGATATAAAGAACATTTAGAGTAAATTATTGTTAATGCGAGAACGTTCAATTTTTCATGCCAAACGATCGATGACCCGCGACCTGATGAAATTGCTCTGAGATGACCAAAATGGTCCGTTTTGAAAATGTTCATCTTTCAAATAATATTGACTCTCAGAGGTGGATTTTCACTTTTGGAGATAAAATGAGCATCTTTATCATCATTTTCATGCTTCTAGGGAGCCAAAACTCAAGATTTAGCTCATGGTTAAAAGTGACTTAAAAGGACCCAAATGCTCACTTTGAGGGCTTAAAACGTGTTTATTAACTGCGGGAAGAGATATAAACAACATTTAGAGTAAATTAATGTTCATGCGAGAACGTTAAATTTTTCATGCAAAACAATCGATGACCCACGACCTGATGAAATTGCTCTGAGGTGAACAAAATGGTCCATTTTGAAAATGTTTATCTTTCAACTAATATTGACTCTCAGAGGTGGATCTTCACTTTTGGAGATAAAATGAGCATCTTCATAGTAATTTTAATGCTTCTGGGGAGCCAAAACTCAAGATTTGGCTCATGGTTAAAAGTGACTTAAAAGGACCCAAATGCTCACTTCGAGGGCTTAAAACGTGTTTATTCACTGCGGGAAGAGATATAAAGAACATTTAGAGTAAATTAATGTTCATGCGAGAACGTTCAATTTTTCATGCAAAACAATCGATGACCCGCGACCTGATGAAATTGCTCTGAGATGACCAAAATGATCCTTTTTGAATGTTTTCATCTTTCAACTAATTTTGACTCTCAGAGGTGGATCATCACTTTTGGAGATAAAATGACCATCGTTATCGTCATTTTCATGCTTCTAGGGAGCCAAAACTCAAGATTTGGCTCATGGTTAAAAGTGACTTAAAAGGACCCAAATGCTCACTTTGAGGGCTTAAAATGTGTTTATTCACTGCGGGAAGAGATATAAAGAACATTTAGAGTAAATTAATGTTCATGCCAGAACGTTCAATTTTTCATGCAAAACAATCGATGACCCGCGACCTGATGAAATTGCTCTGAGATTACCAATATGGTCCGTTTTGAAAGTTTTCATCTTTCAACTAATTTTGACTCTCAGAGGTGGATCATCACTTTTGGAGATAAAATGAGCATCGTTATCGTCATTTTCATGCTTCTAGGGAGGCAAAACTCAAGATTTGGCTCATGGTTAAAAGTGACTTAAAAGAACCCAAATGCTCACTTCGAGGGCTTAAAACGTGTTTATTCACTGCGGGAAGAGATATAAAGAACATTTAGAGTAAATTATTGTTCATGCGAGAACGTTCAATTTTTCATGCAAAACGATCGATGACCCGCGACCTGATGAAATTGCTCTGAGATGACCAAAATGGTCCGTTTTGAAAATGTTCATCTTTCAAATAATATTGACTCTCAGAGGTGGATTTTCACTTTTGGAGATAAAATGAGCATCTTTATCATCATTTTCATGCTTCTAGGGAGCCAAAACTCAAGATTTAGCTCATGGTTAAAAGTGACTTAAAAGGACCCAAATGCTCACTTTGAGGGCTTAAAACGTGTTTATTAACTGCGGGAAGAGATATAAACAACATTTAGAGTAAATTAATGTTCATGCGAGAACGTTAAATTTTTCATGCAAAACAATCGATGACCCACGACCTGATGAAATTGCTCTGAGGTGAACAAAATGGTCCATTTTGAAAATGTTTATCTTTCAACTAATATTGACTCTCAGAGGTGGATCATCACTTTTGGAGATAAAATGAGCATCTTCATAGTAATTTTTATGCTTCTGGGGAGCCAAAACTCAAGATTTGGCTCATGGTTAAAAGTGACTTAAAAGGACCCAAATGCTCACTTCGAGGGCTTAAAACGTGTTTATTCACTGCGGGAAGAGATGTAAACAACAATTAGAGGTAAATTAATGTTCATGCGAGAACGTTCAATATTTCATGCAAAACAATCGATGACCCGCGACCTGATGAAATTGCTCTGAGATGACCAAAATGGTCCGTTTTGAAAGTTTTCATCTTTCAACTAATTTTGACTCTCAGAGGTGGATCATCACTTTTGGAGATAAAATGAGCATCTTTATCATCATTTTCATGCTTCTAGGGAGCCAAAACTCAAGATTTAGCTCATGGTTAAAAGTGACTTAAAAGGACCCAAATGCTCACTTCGAGGGCTTAAAACGTGTTTATTCACTGCGGGAAGAGATATAAACAACATTTAGAGTAAATTAATGTTCATGCGAGAACGTTCAATTTTTCATGCAAAACAATCGATGACCCGCGACCTGATGAAATTGCTCTGAGATGACCAAAATGGTCCGTTTTGAAAGTTTTCATCTTTCAACTAATTTTGACTCTCAGAGGTGGATCATCACTTTTGGAGATAAAATGAGCATCGTTATCGTCATTTTCATGCTTCTAGGGAGCCAAAACTTAAAAGGACCCAAATGCTCACTTCGATGGCTTAAAATGTGTTTATTCACTGCGGGAAGAGATATAAAGAACATTTAGAGTAAATTATTGTTAATGCGAGAACGTTCAATTTTTCATGCCAAACGATCGATGACCTGATGAAATTGCTCTGAGATGATCAAAATGGTCCATTTTGAAAATGTTCATCTTTCAAATAATATTGACTCTCAGAGGTGAATTTTCACTTTTGGAGATAAAATGAGCATCTTTATCATAATTTTCATGCTTCTAGGGAGCCAAAACTCAAGATTTGAATCATGGTTGAAAGTGACTTAAAAGGACCAAATGCTCACTTCGAGGGCTTAAAACGTGTTTATTCACTGCGGGAAGAGATATAAAGAAAATTTAGAGTAAATTAATGTTCATACGAGAACGTTCAATTTTTCATGCAAAACAATCGATGACCCGCGACCTGATGAAATTGCTCTGAGATGACCAAAATGGTCCGTTTTGAAAATTTTCATCTTTCAACTAATTTTGACTCTCAGAGGTGGATCATCACTTTTGGAGATAAAATGAGCATCGTTATCGTCATTTTCATGCTTCTAGGAAGCCAAAACTCAAGATTGGGCTCATGGTTAAAAGTGACTTAAAAGGACCCAAATGCTCACTTTGAGGGCTTAAAACGTGTTTATTAACTGCGGGAAGAGATATAAACAACATTTAGAGTAAATTAATGTTCATGCGAGAACGTTCAATTTTTCATGCAAAACAATCGATGACCCGCGACCTGATGAAATTGCTCTGAGGTGAACAAAATGGTCCATTTTGAAAATGTTTATCTTTCAACTAATATTGACTCTCAGAGGTGGATCTTCACTTTTGGAGATAAAATGAGCATCTTCATAGTAATTTTTATGCTTCTGGGGAGCCAAAACTCAAGATTTGGCTCATGGATAAAAGTGACTTAAAAGGACCCAAATGCTCACTTCGAGGGCTTAAAACGTGTTTATTCACTGCGGGAAGAGATATAAAGAACATTTAGAGTAAATTAATGTTCATGCGAGAACGTTCAATTTTTCATGCAAAACAATCGATGACCCGCGACCTGATGAAATTGCTCTGAGATGACCAAAATGATCCTTTTTGAAAGTTTTCATCTTTCAACTAATTTTGACTCTCAGAGGTGGATCATCACTTTTGGAGATAAAATGACCATCGTTATCGTCATTTTCATGCTTCTAGGGAGGCAAAACTCAAGATTTGGCTCATGGTTAAAAGTGACTTAAAAGGACCCAAATGCTCACTTTGAGGGCTTAAAATGTGTTTATTCACTGCGGGAAGAGATATAAAGAACATTTAGAGTAAATTAATGTTCATGCGAGAACGTTCAATTTTTCATGCAAAACAATCGATGACCCGCGACCTGATGAAATTGCTCTGAGATTACCAATATGGTCCGTTTTGAAAGTTTTCATCTTTCAACTAATTTTGACTCTCAGAGGTGGATCATCACTTTTGGAGATAAAATGAGCATCGTTATCGTCATTTTCATGCTTCTAGGGAGGCAAAACTCAAGATTTGGCTCATGGTTAAAAGTGACTTAAAAGGACCCAAATGCTCACTTTGAGGGCTTAAAACGTGTTTATTCACTGCGGTAAGAGATATAAAGAACATGTAGAGTAAATTATTGTTCATGCAAGAACGTTCAATTTTTCATGCAAAACGATCGATGACCCGCGACCTGATGAAATTGCTCTGAGATGACCAAAATGGTCCGTTTTGAAAGTTTCCATCTTTCAACTAATTTTGACTCTCAGAGGTGGATCATCACTATTGGAGATAAAAAAAGCATCGTTATCGTCATTTTCATGCTTCTGGGGAGCCAAAACTCAAGATTTGGCTCATGGTTAAAAGTGACTTAAAAGGACCCAAATGCTCACTTCGAGGGCCTAAAACGTGTTCATTCACTGCGGGAAGAGATATAAAGAACATTTAGAGTAAATTAATGTTCATGCGAGAACGTACAATTTTTCATGCAAAACAATCGATGACCCGCGACCTGATGAAATTGCTCTGAGATTACCAAAATGGTCCGTTTTGAAAGTTTTCATCTTTCAACTAATTTTGACTCTCAGAGGTGGATCATCACTTTTGGAGATAAAATGAGCATCGTTATCGTCATTTTCATGCTTCTAGGGAGGCAAAACTCAAGATTTGGCTCATGGTTAAAAGTGACTTAAAAGAACCCAAATGCTCACTTCGAGGGCTTAAAACGTGTTTATTCACTGCGGGAAGAGATATAAAGAACATTTAGAGTAAATTATTGTTCATGCGAGAACGTTCAATTTTTCATGCAAAACGATCGATGACCCGCGACCTGATGAAATTGCTCTGAGATGACCAAAATGGTCCGTTTTGAAAATTTCCATCTTTCAACTAATTTTGACTCTCAGAGGTGGATCATCACTATTGGAGATAAAAAAGCATCGTTATCATCATTTTCATGCTTCTGGGGAGCCAAAACTCAAGATTTGGCTCATGGTTAAAAGTGACTTAAAAGGACCCAAATGCTCACTTCGAGGGCTTAAAACGTGTTCATTCACTGCGGGAAGAGATATAAAGAACATTTAGAGTAAATTAATGTTCATGCGAGAACGTACAATTTTTCATGCAAAACGATCGATGACCCGCGACCTGATGAAATTGCTCTGAGATGACCAAAATGGTCCGTTTTGAACATTTCCATCTTTCAACTAATTTTGACTCTCAGAGGTGGATCATCACTATTGGAGATAAAATGAGCATCTTTATCTTAATTTTCATGCTTCTAGGGAGCCAAAACTCAAGATTGGGCTCATGGTTAAAAGTGACTTAAAAGAACCCAAATGCTCACTTCGATGGCTTAAAACGTGTTTATTTACTGAGGGAAGAGATATAAAGAACATTTAGAGTAAATTATTGTTAATGCGAGAACGTTCAATTTTTCATGCCAAACGATCGATGACCCGCGCCCTGATGAAATTGCACTGAGGTGACCAAAATGGTCCGTTTTGAATGTTTTCATCTTTCAACTAATTTTGACTCTCAGAGGTGGATCATCACTTTTGGAGATAAAATGAGCATCGGTATCGTCATTTTCATGCTTCTAGGGAGCCAAAACTCAAGATTTGACTCATGGTTGAAAGTGACTTAAAAGGACCAAATGCTCACTTCGAGGGCTTAAAACGTGTTTATTCACTGCGGGAAGAGATATAAACAACATTTAGAGTAAATTAATGTTCATGCGAGAACGTTAAATTTTTCATGCAAAACAATCGATGACCCGCGACCTGATGAAATTGCTCTGAGATGACCAAAATGGTCCGTTTTGAAAGTTTTCATCTTTCAACTAATTTTGACTCTCAGAGGTGGATCATCACTTTTGGAGATAAAATGAGCATCGTTATCGTCATTTTCATGCTTCTGGGGAGCCAAAACTCAAGATTTGGCTCATGGTTAAAAGTGACTTAAAAGGACCCAAATGCTCACTTCGAGGGCTTTAAACGTGTTTATTCACTGCGGGAAGAGATATAAAGAACATTTAGAGTAAATTAATGTTCATGCGAGAACGTTCAATTTTTCATGCAAAACAATCGATGACCCGCGACCTGATGAAATTGCTCTGAGATGACCAAAATGGTCCGTTTTGAAAATGTTCATCTTTCAAATAATATTGACTCTCAGAGGTGGATTTTCACTTTTGGAGATAAAATGAGCATCTTTATCATCATTTTCATGCTTCTAGGGAGCCAAAACTCAAGATTTGAATCATGGTTGAAAGTGACTTAAAAGGACCAAATGCTCACTTCGAGGGCTTAAAACGTGTTTATTCACTGCGGGAAGAGATATAAAGAAAATTTAGAGTAAATTAATGTTCATGCGAGAACGTTCAATTTTTCATGCAAAACAATCGTTGACCCGCGACCTGATTTCTAATTTCTAATTTAAAACACTTGTAGAGCGCGGCGTACACCTTGCGGTTTCTTGGCGCTGGAGGTTCAGAACTGAGGGAAAAAAGACCAAGGAGGGGTGAAATAAGTATTAGGCGGGGAAAGCCTGGCTGAAGAGGAAAGTTTTCAGGTCTCTACGGAAGGGGAGATACTGAGTTGCAGAACGAAGATTGTCTGGAAGTGAGTTCCAGAAGATAGGAGCCAGAGTAGAAAAGTTAGAACCACCCCATTTTTTGCATGTGAGAAGCGGGGGATCTGGAGAAGGGACTTGGAGGAAGACCGGAGATTTCTAGCGGGGACATAGGGTTTAATTAGTGAGGCGATGAACGCGGGGGCAGTGCCCTGGCTGGCCTGAAAAACCATGCATCCTATCTTAAAAAGGGAGCGTTGTTTCACGGGGAGCCAGTGAAGCTCTTTTAAAAGGGGGGTGGAGTGGTGATAGCGTGGAAGGCCGTATATCAGCCTGGCCGCCTGGTTCTGGATGGTTTGGAGTCTACGCTGGCTGTACGCTGGAATGCCATGATAGAGGGCGTTGGCGTAGTCCAATCGTGAGATTACCAGGGCGGCTATGATGATCTTAAGTGCCTGGGGAGAGAAGAAGCGGGAGACAGAGCGGATAGTTCGGAGAGTGAGGAAACAGGAGGAAACCACGGAACTAATTTGTGAATGAAGAGTGAGCTGATTGTTCATTTTAACACCCAGTGTCTTGACCACAGTGGAGGGGGATGGTGCAGGGCCAAGAGAGAGGGGCCAGAAAAGAGAGTTCCAGGGGCTGGATGAACCACCAGTAAGAACCAGCTCGGTCTTGTCGGGGTTCAGTTTAAGATGGTTGTGGTTCATCCAGTCCCTGATAAATGTCATAGTTGACTGAAAATTAGAGACCGAGAGAGGAGAGGAGGACAGATCAAAGATGAGCTGGAGGTCATCCGCATAGTTGTAAACAGTGACCTCCAGCTGCTGGAGTGCATAGATAAGAGGAAAGATATAGAGATTAAAGAGTAAGGGAGAGAGAGAGGAACCCTGGGGAACACCGCAGGTGACAGGGAGGGGGGTGGAGGTGAAATCGCCCAGTCGGACCGCCTGAGTGCGGTCCCTCAGAAAGGAGGAGAGCCAGACCAGAGCTGATCCCCCGATACCGGCCGCCTTGACACGGGCAAGTAGGATGGTGTGGTCCACCTGATGAAATTGCTCTGAGGTGAACAAAATGGTCCATTTTGAAAATGTTCATCTTTCAACTAATATTGACTCTCAGAGGTGGATCTTCACTTTTGGAGATAAAATGAGCATCTTCATAGTAATTTTTATGCTTCTGGGGAGCCAAAACTCAAGATTTGGCTCATGGTTAAAAGTGACTTAAAAGGACACAAATGCTCACTTCGAGGGCTTAAAACGTGTTTATTCACTGCGGGAAGAGATATAAACAACATTTAGAGTAAATTAATGTTCATGCGAGAACGTTCAATATTTCATGCAAAACAATCGATGACCCGCGACCTGATGAAATTGCTCTGAGATGACCAAAATGGTCCGTTTTGAAAGTTTTCATCTTTCAACTAATTTTGACTCTCAGAGGTGGATCATCACTTTTGGAGATAAAATGAGCATCATTATCGTCATTTTCATGCTTCTAGGGAGCCAAAACTCAAGATTTGGCTCATGGTTAAAAGTGACTTAAAAGGACCCAAATGCTCACTTCGATGGCTTAAAACTTGTTTATTCACTGCGGGAAGAGATATAAAGAACATTTAGAGTAAATTAATGTTAATGCGAGAACGTTCAATTTTTCATGCAAAACAATCGATGAACACGCGCGACCTGATGAAATTGCTCTGAGATTACCAAAATGGTCAGTTTGGAAAGTTTTCATCTTTCAACTAATTTTGACTCTCAGAGGTGGATCATCACTTTTGGAGATAAAATGAGCATCGTTATCGTCATTTTCATGCTTCTAGGGAGCCAAAACTCAAGATTTGGCTCATGGTTAAAAGTGACTTAAAAGGACCCAAATGCTCACTTCGATGGCTTAAAACGTGTTTATTCACTGCGGGAAGAGATATAAAGAACATTTAGAGTAAATTATTGTTAATGCGAGAACGTTCAATTTTTCATGCCAAACGATCGATGACCCGCGACCTGATGAAATTGCTCTGAGATGACCAAAATGGTCCGTTTTGAAAATGTTCATCTTTCAAATAATATTGACTCTCAGAGGTGGATTTTCACTTTTGGAGATAAAATGAGCATCTTTATTATCATTTTCATGCTTCTAGGGAGCCAAAACTCAAGATTTGAATCATGGTTGAAAGTGACTTAAAAGGACCAAATGCTCACTTCGAGGGCTTAAAACGTCTTTATTCACTGCGGGAAGAGATATAAAGAAAATTTAGAGTAAATTAATGTTCATGCGAGAACGTTCAATTTTTCATGCAAAACAATCGATGACCCGCGACCTGATGAAATTGCTCTGAGATGACCAAAATGGTCCGTTTTGAAAGTTTTCATCTTCCAACTAATTTTGACTCTCAGAGGTGGATCATCACTTTTGGAGATAAAATGAGCATCTTCATAGTAATTTTTATGCTTCTGGGGAGCCAAAACTCAAGATTTGGCTCATGGTTAAAAGTGACTTAAAAGGACCCAAATGCTCACTTCGAGGGCTTAAAACGTGTTTATTCACTGCGGGAAGAGATGTAAACAACAATTAGAGTAAATTAATGTTCATGCGAGAACGTTCAATATTTCATGCAAAACAATCGATGACCCGCGACCTGATGAAATTGCTCTGAGATGACCAAAATGGTCCGTTTTGAAAGTTTTCATCTTTCAACTAATTTTGACTCTCAGAGGTGGATCATCACTTTTGGAGATAAAATGAGCATCTTTATCATCATTTTCATGCTTCTAGGGAGCCAAAACTCAAGATTTAGCTCATGGTTAAAAGTGACTTAAAAGGACCCAAATGCTCACTTCGAGGGCTTAAAACGTGTTTATTCACTGCGGGAAGAGATATAAACAACATTTAGAGTAAATTAATGTTCATGCGAGAACGTTCAATTTTTCATGCAAAACAATCGATGACCCGCGACCTGATGAAATTGCTCTGAGATGACCAAAATGGTCCGTTTTGATAATTTTCATCTTTCAACTAATTTTGACTCTCAGAGGTGGATCATCACTTTTGGAGATAAAATGAGCATCGTTATCGTCATTTTCATGCTTCTAGGGAGCCAAAACTTAAAAGGACCCAAATGCTCACTTCGATGGCTTAAAATGTGTTTATTCACTGCGGGAAGAGATATAAAGAACATTTAGAGTAAATTATTGTTAATGCGAGAACGTTCAATTTTTCATGCCAAACGATCGATGACCTGATGAAATTGCTCTGAGATGATCAAAATGGTCCATTTTGAAAATGTTCATCTTTCAAATAATATTGACTCTCAGAGGTGAATTTTCACTTTTGGAGATAAAATGAGCATCTTTATCATAATTTTCATGCTTCTAGGGAGCCAAAACTCAAGATTTGAATCATGGTTGAAAGTGACTTAAAAGGACCAAATGCTCACTTCGAGGGCTTAAAACGTGTTTATTCACTGCGGGAAGAGATATAAAGAAAATTTAGAGTAAATTAATGTTCATGCGAGAACGTTCAATTTTTCATGCAAAACAATCGATGACCCGCGACCTGATGAAATTGCTCTGAGATGACCAAAATGGTCCGTTTTGAAAATGTTCATCTTTCAACTAATTTTGACTCTCAGAGGTGGATCATCACTTTTGGAGATAAAATGAGCATCGTTATCGTCATTTTCATGCTTCTAGGAAGCCAAAACTCAAGATTGGGCTCATGGTTAAAAGTGACTTAAAAGGACCCAAATGCTCACTTTGAGGGCTTAAAACGTGTTTATTAACTGCGGGAAGAGATATAAACAACATTTAGAGTAAATTAATGTTCATGCGAGAACGTTCAATTTTTCATGCAAAACAATCGATGACCCGCGACCTGATGAAATTGCTCTGAGGTGAACAAAATGGTCCATTTTGAAAATGTTTATCTTTCAACTAATATTGACTCTCAGAGGTGGATCTTCACTTTTGGAGATAAAATGAGCATCTTCATAGTAATTTTTATGCTTCTGGGGAGCCAAAACTCAAGATTTGGCTCATGGATAAAAGTGACTTAAAAGGACCCAAATGCTCACTTCGAGGGCTTAAAACGTGTTTATTCACTGCGGGAAGAGATATAAAGAACATTTAGAGTAAATTAATGTTCATGCGAGAACGTTCAATTTTTCATGCAAAACAATCGATGACCCGCGACCTGATGAAATTGCTCTGAGATGACCAAAATGATCCTTTTTGAAAGTTTTCATCTTTCAACTAATTTTGACTCTCAGAGGTGGATCATCACTTTTGGAGATAAAATGACCATCGTTATCGTCATTTTCATGCTTCTAGGGAGCCAAAACTCAAGATTTGGCTCATGGTTAAAAGTGACTTAAAAGGACCCAAATGCTCACTTTGAGGGCTTAAAATGTGTTTATTCACTGCGGGAAGAGATATAAAGAACATTTAGAGTAAATTAATGTTCATGCGAGAACGTTCAATTTTTCATGCAAAACAATCGATGACCCGCGACCTGATGAAATTGCTCTGAGATTACCAATATGGTCCGTTTTGAAAGTTTTCATCTTTCAACTAATTTTGACTCTCAGAGGTGGATCATCACTTTTGGAGATAAAATGAGCATCGTTATCGTCATTTTCATGCTTCTAGGGAGGCAAAACTCAAGATTTGGCTCATGGTTAAAAGTGACTTAAAAGAACCCAAATGCTCACTTCGAGGGCTTAAAACGTGTTTATTCACTGCGGGAAGAGATATAAAGAACATTTAGAGTAAATTATTGTTCATGCGAGAACGTTCAATTTTTCATGCAAAACGATCGATGACCCGCGACCTGATGAAATTGCTCTGAGATGACCAAAATGGTCCGTTTTGAAAATTTCCATCTTTCAACTAATTTTGACTCTCAGAGGTGGATCATCACTTTTGGAGATAAAATGAGCATCTTTATCTTAATTTTCATGCTTCTAGGGAGCCAAAACTCAAGATTGGGCTCATGGTTAAAAGTGACTTAAAAGGACCCAAATGCTCACTTTGAGGGCTTAAAACGTGTTTATTCACTGCGGGAAGAGATATAAACAACATTTAGAGTAAATTAATGTTCATGCGAGAACGTTCAATTTTTCATGCAAAACAATCGATGACCTGCGACCTGATGAAATTGCTCTGAGGTGAACAAAATGGTCCATTTTGAAAATGTTTATCTTTCAACTAATATTGACTCTCAGAGGTGGATCTTCACTTTTGGAGATAAAATGAGCATCTTCATAGTAATTTTTATGCTTCTGGGGAGCCAAAACTCAAGATTTGGCTCATGGTTAAAAGTGACTTAAAAGGACCCAAATGCTCACTTCGAGGGCTTAAAACGTGTTTATTCACTGCGGGAAGAGATATAAAGAACATTTAGAGTAAATTAATGTTCATGCGAGAACGTTCAATTTTTCATGCAAAACAATCGATGACCCGCGACCTGATGAAATTGCTCTGAGATGACCAAAATGATCCTTTTTGAAAGTTTTCATCTTTCAACTAATTTTGACTCTCAGAGGTGGATCATCACTTTTGGAGATAAAATGACCATCGTTATCGTCATTTTCATGCTTCTAGGGAGCCAAAACTCAAGATTTGGCTCATGGTTAAAAGTGACTTAAAAGGACCCAAATGCTCACTTTGAGGGCTTAAAATGTGTTTATTCACTGCGGGAAGAGATATAAAGAACATTTAGAGTAAATTAATGGTCATGCGAGAACGTTCAATTTTTCATGCAAAACAATCGATGCACCGCGACCTGATGAAATTGCTCTGAGATTACCAATATGGTCCGTTTTGAAAGTTTTCATCTTTCAACTAATTTTGACTCTCAGAGGTGGATCATCACTTTTGGAGATAAAATGAGCATCGTTATCGTCATTTTCATGCTTCTAGGGAGGCAAAACTCAAGATTTGGCTCATGGTTAAAAGTGACTTAAAAGAACCCAAATGCTCACTTCGAGGGCTTAAAACGTGTTTATTCACTGCGGGAAGAGATATAAAGAACATTTAGAGTAAATTATTGTTCATGCGAGAACGTTCAATTTTTCATGCAAAACGATCGATGACCCGCGACCTGATGAAATTGCTCTGAGATGACCAAAATGGTCCGTTTTGAAAATTTCCATCTTTCAACTAATTTTGACTCTCAGAGGTGGATCATCACTTTTGGAGATAAAATGAGCATCTTTATCTTAATTTTCATGCTTCTAGGGAGCCAAAACTCAAGATTGGGCTCATGGTTAAAAGTGACTTAAAAGGACCCAAATGCTCACTTTGAGGGCTTAAAACGTGTTTATTCACTGCGGGAAGAGATATAAACAACATTTAGAGTAAATTAATGTTCATGCGAGAACGTTCAATTTTTCATGCAAAACAATCGATGACCCGCGTACTGATGAAATTGCTCTGAGATGACCAAAATAGTCCGTTTTGAAATTTTTTATCTTTCAACTAATTTTGACTCTCAGAGGTGGATCATCACTTTTGGAGATAAAATGAGCAGCGTTATCGTCATTTTCATGCTTCTAGGGAGCCAAAACTCAAGATTTGGCTCATTGTTAAAAGTGACTTAAAAGGACCCAAATGCTCACTTCGAGGGCCTAAAATGTGTTTATTCACCGCGGGAAGAGATATAAACATCATTTAGAGTAAATTAATGTTCATGCGAGAACGTTCAATTTTTCATGCAAAACAATCGATGACCCGCGACCTGATGAAATTGCTCTGAGATGACCAAAATGGTCAGTTTTGAAAGTTTTCATCTTTCAACTAATTTTGACTCTCAGAGGTGGATCATCACTTTTGGAATTAAAATGAGCATCGCTATCGTCATTTTCATGCTTCTAGGGAGCCAAAACTCAAGATTTGGCTCATGGTTAAAAGTGACTTAAAAGGACCCAAATGCTCACTTTGAGGGCTTAAAACGTGTTTATTCACTGCGGTAAGAGATATAAAGAACATGTAGAGTAAATTATTGTTCATGCGAGAACGTTCAATTTTTCATGCAAAACGATCGATGACCCGCGACCTGATGAAATTGCTCTGAGATGACCAAAATGGTCCGTTTTGAAAGTTTCCATCTTTCAACTAATTTTGACTCTCAGAGGTGGATCATCACTATTGGAGATAAAAAAAGCATCGTTATCGTCATTTTCATGCTTCTGGGGAGCCAAAACTCAAGATTTGGCTCATGGTTAAAAGTGACTTAAAAGGACCCAAATGCTCACTTCGAGGGCTTAAAACGTGTTCATTCACTGCGGGAAGAGATATAAAGAACATTTAGAGTAAATTAATGTTCATGCGAGAACGTACAATTTTTCATGCAAAACAATCGATGACCCGCGACCTGATGAAATTGCTCTGAGATTACCAAAATGGTCCGTTTTGAAAGTTTTCATCTTTCAACTAATTTTGACTCTCAGAGGTGGATCATCACTTTTGGAGATAAAATGAGGATCGTTATCGTCATTTTCATGCTTCTAGGGAGGCAAAACTCAAGATTTGGCTCATGGTTAAAAGTGACTTAAAAGAACCCAAATGCTCACTTCGAGGGCTTAAAACGTGTTTATTCACTGCGGGAAGAGATATAAAGAACATTTAGAGTAAATTATTGTTCATGCGAGAACGTTCAATTTTTCATGCAAAACGATCGATGACCCGCGACCTGATGAAATTGCTCTGAGATGACCAAAATGGTCCGTTTTGAAAATTTCCATCTTTCAACTAATTTTGACTCTCAGAGGTGGATCATCACTATTGGAGATAAAAAAGCATCGTTATCATCATTTTCATGCTTCTGGGGAGCCAAAACTCAAGATTTGGCTCATGGTTAAAAGTGACTTAAAAGGACCCAAATGCTCACTTCGAGGGCTTAAAACGTGTTCATTCACTGCGGGAAGAGATATAAACATCATTTAGAGTAAATTAATGTTCATGCGAGAACGTTCAATTTTTCATGCAAAACAATCGATGACCCGCGACCTGATGAAATTGCTCTGAGATGACCAAAATGGTCAGTTTTGAAAGTTTTCATCTTTCAACTAATTTTGACTCTCAGAGGTGGATCATCACTTTTGGAATTAAAATGAGCATCGTTATCGTCATTTTCATGCTTCTAGGGAGCCAAAACTCAAGATTTGGCTCATGGTTAAAAGTGACTTAAAAGGACCCAAATGCTCACTTTGAGGGCTTAAAACGTGTTTATTCACTGCGGTAAGAGATATAAAGAACATGTAGAGTAAATTATTGTTCATGCGAGAACGTTCAATTTTTTCATGCAAAACGATCGATGACCCGCGACCTGATGAAATTGCTCTGAGATGACCAAAATGGTCCGTTTTGAAAGTTTCCATCTTTCAACTAATTTTGACTCTCAGAGGTGGATCATCACTATTGGAGATAAAAAAAAGCATCGTTATCGTCATTTTCATGCTTCTGGGGAGCCAAAACTCAAGATTTGGCTCATGGTTAAAAGTGACTTAAAAGGACCCAAATGCTCACTTCGAGGGCTTAAAACGTGTTCATTCACTGCGGGAAGAGATATAAAGAACATTTAGAGTAAATTAATGTTCATGCGAGAACGTACAATTTTTCATGCAAAACAATCGATGACCCGCGACCTGATGAAATTGCTCTGAGATTACCAAAATGGTCCGTTTTGAAAGTTTTCATCTTTCAACTAATTTTGACTCTCAGAGGTGGATCATCACTTTTGGAGATAAAATGAGCATCGTTATCGTCATTTTCATGCTTCTAGGGAGGCAAAACTCAAGATTTGGCTCATGGTTAAAAGTGACTTAAAATAACCCAAATGCTCACTTCGAGGGCTTAAAACGTGTTTATTCACTGCGGGAAGAGATATAAAGAACATTTAGAGTAAATTATTGTTCATGCGAGAACGTTCAATTTTTCATGCAAAACGATCGATGACCCGCGACCTGATGAAATTGCTCTGAGATGACCAAAATGGTCCGTTTTGAAAATTTCCATCTTTCAACTAATTTTGACTCTCAGAGGTGGATCATCACTATTGGAGATAAAAAAGCATCGTTATCATCATTTTCATGCTTCTGGGGAGCCAAAACTCAAGATTTGGCTCATGGTTAAAAGTGACTTAAAAGGACCCAAATGCTCACTTCGAGGGCTTAAAACGTGTTCATTCACTGCGGGAAGAGATATAAAGAACATTTAGAGTAAATTAATGTTCATGCGAGAACGTACAATTTTTCATGCAAAACGATCGATGACCCGCGACCTGATGAAATTGCTCTGAGATGACCAAAATGGTCCGTTTTGAACATTTCCATCTTTCAACTAATTTTGACTCTCAGAGGTGGATCATCACTATTGGAGATAAAATGAGCATCTTTATCTTAATTTTCATGCTTCTAGGGAGCCAAAACTCAAGATTGGGCTCATGGTTAAAAGTGACTTAAAAGAACCCAAATGCTCACTTCGATGGCTTAAAACGTGTTTATTTACTGAGGGAAGAGATATAAAGAACATTTAGAGTAAATTATTGTTAATGCGAGAACGTTCAATTTTTCATGCCAAACGATCGATGACCCGCGCCCTGATGAAATTGCACTGAGGTGACCAAAATGGTCCGTTTTGAATGTTTTCATCTTTCAACTAATTTTGACTCTCAGAGGTGGATCATCACTTTTGGAGATAAAATGAGCATCGGTATCGTCATTTTCATGCTTCTAGGGAGCCAAAACTCAAGATTTGACTCATGGTTGAAAGTGACTTAAAAGGACCAAATGCTCACTTCGAGGGCTTAAAACGTGTTTATTCACTGCGGGAAGAGATATAAACAACATTTAGAGTAAATTAATGTTCATGCGAGAACGTTCAATTTTTCATGCAAAACAATCGATGACCCGCGACCTGATGAAATTGCTCTGAGATGACCAAAATGGTCCGTTTTGAAAGTTTTCATCTTTCAACTAATTTTGACTCTCAGAGGTGGATCCTCACTTTTGGAGATAAAATGAGCATTGTTATCGTCATTTTCATGCTTCTAGGGAGCCAAAACTCAAGATTTGGCTCATGGTTAAAAGTGACTTAAAAGGACCCAAATGCTCACTTCGAGGGCTTAAAACGTGTTTATTCACTGCGGGAAGAGATATAAAGAACATTTAGAGTAAATTAATGTTCATGCGAGAACGTTCAATTTTTCATGCAAAACAATCGATGACCCGCGACCTGATGAAATTGCTCTGAGATGACCAAAATGGTCCGTTTTGAAAGTTTTCATCTTTCAACTAATTTTGACTCTCAGAGGTGGATCATCACTTTTGGAGATAAAATGAGCATCGTTATCGTCATTTTCATGCTTCTGGGGAGCCAAAACTCAAGATTTGGCTCATGGTTAAAAGTGACTTAAAAGGACCCAAATGCTCACTTCGAGGGCTTTAAACGTGTTTATTCACTGCGGGAAGAGATATAAAGAACATTTAGAGTAAATTATTGTTCATGCGAGAACGTTCAATTTTTCATGCAAAACAATCGATGACCCGCGACCTGATGAAATTGCTCTGAGATGACCAAAATGGTCCGTTTTGAAAGTTTTCATCTTTCAACTAATTTTGACTCTCAGAGGTGGATCATCACTTTTGGAGATAAAATGAGCATCGTTAACGTCATTTTCATGCTTCTAGGGAGCCAAAACTCAAGATTTGGTTCATAGTTAAAAGTGACTTACAAGGACCCACATGCTCACTTCGATGGCTTAAAACGTGTTTATTCACTGCGGGAGGAGATATAAAGAACATTTAGAGTAAATTATTGTGAATGCGAGAACGTTCAATTTTTCATGCCAAACGATCGATGACCCGCGACCTGATGAAATTGCTCTGAGATGACCAAAATGGTCTGTTTTGAAAATGTTCATCTTTCAAATAATATTGACTCTCAGAGGTGGATTTTCACTTTTGGAGATAAAATGAGCATCTTTATCATCATTTTCATGCTTCTAGGGAGCCAAAACTCAAGATTTGAATCATGGTTGAAAGTGACTTAAAAGGACCAAATGCTCACTTCGAGGGCTTAAAACGTGTTTATTCACTGCGGGAAGAGATACAAAGGAAATTTAGAGTAAATTAATATTCATGCGAGAACGTTCAATTTTTCATGCAAAACAATCGATGACCCGCGACCTGATGAAATTGCTCTGAGGTGAACAAAATGGTCCATTTTGAAAATGTTCATCTTTTAACTAATATTGACTCTCAGAGGTGGATCTTCACTTTTGGAGATAAAATGAGCATCTTCATAGTAATTTTTATGCTTCTGGGGAGCCAAAACTCAAGATTTGGCTAATGGTTAAAAGTGACTTAAAAGGACCCAAATGCTCACTTCGAGGGCTTAAAACGTGTTTATTCACTGCGGGAAGAGATATAAACAACAATTAGAGTAAATTATTGTTAATGCGAGAACGTTCAATTTTTCATGCCAAACGATCGATGACCCGCGTCCTGATGAAATTGCTCTGAGATGACCAAAATGGTCCGTTTTGTAAATTTTCATCTTTCAACTAATTTTTGACTCTCAGAGGTGGATCATCACTTTTGGAGATAAAATGAGCAGCGTTATCGTCATTTTCATGCTTCTAGGGAGCCAAAACTCAAGATTTGGCTCATGGTTAAAAGTGACTTAAAATGACCCAAATGCTCACTTCGAGGGCTTAAAACGTGTTTATTCACTGCGGGAAGAGATATAAACAACATTCAGAGTAAATTAATGTTCATGCGAGAACGTTCAATTTTTCATGCAAAACAATCGATGACCCGCGACCTGATGAAATTGCTCTGAGATGACCAAAATGGTCCGTTTTGAAAGTTTTCATCTTTCAACTAATTTTGACTCTCAGAGGTGGATCCTCACTTTTGGAGATAAAATGAGCATTGTTATCGTCATTTTCATGCTTCTAGGGAGCCAAAACTCAAGATTTGGCTCATGGTTAAAAGTGACTTAAAAGGACCCAAATGCTCACTTCGAGGGCTTAAAACGTGTTTATTCACTGCGGGAAGAGATATAAAGAACATTTAGAGTAAATTAATGTTCATGCGAGAACGTTCAATTTTTCATGCAAAACAATCGATGACCCGCGACCTGATGAAATTGCTCTGAGATGACCAAAATGGTCCGTTTTGAAAGTTTTCATCTTTCAACTAATTTTGACTCTCAGAGGTGGATCATCACTTTTGGAGATAAAATGAGCATCGTTATCGTCATTTTCATGCTTCTGGGGAGCCAAAACTCAAGATTTGGCTCATGGTTAAAAGTGACTTAAAAGGACCCAAATGCTCACTTCGAGGGCTTTAAACGTGTTCATTCACTGCGGGAAGAGATATAAAGAACATTTAGAGTAAATTAATGTTCATGCGAGAACGTTCAATTTTTCATGCAAAACAATCGATGACCCGCGACCTGATGAAATTGCTCTGAGATGACCAAAATGGTACGTTTTGAAAGTTTTCATCTTTCAACTAATTTTGACTCTCAGAGGTGGATCATCACTTTTGGAGATAAAATGAGCATCGTTAACGTCATTTTCATGCTTCTAGGGAGCCAAAACTCAAGATTTGGTTCATAGTTAAAAGTGACTTACAAGGACCCACATGCTCACTTCGATGGCTTAAAACGTGTTTATTCACTGCGGGAGGAGATATAAAGAACATTTAGAGTAAATTATTGTGAATGCGAGAACGTTCAATTTTTCATGCCAAACGATCGATGACCCGCGACCTGATGAAATTGCTCTGAGATGACCAAAATGGTCTGTTTTGAAAATGTTCATCTTTCAAATAATATTGACTCTCAGAGGTGGATTTTCACTTTTGGAGATAAAATGAGCATCTTTATCATCATTTTCATGCTTCTAGGGAGCCAAAACTCAAGATTTGAATCATGGTTGAAAGTGACTTAAAAGGACCAAATGCTCACTTCGAGGGCTTAAAACGTGTTTATTCACTGCGGGAAGAGATACAAAGGAAATTTAGAGTAAATTAATATTCATGCGAGAACGTTCAATTTTTCATGCAAAACAATCGATGACCCGCGACCTGATGAAATTGCTCTGAGGTGAACAAAATGGTCCATTTTGAAAATGTTCATCTTTTAACTAATATTGACTCTCAGAGGTGGATCTTCACTTTTGGAGATAAAATGAGCATCTTCATAGTAATTTTTATGCTTCTGGGGAGCCAAAACTCAAGATTTGGCTAATGGTTAAAAGTGACTTAAAAGGACCCAAATGCTCACTTCGAGGGCTTAAAACGTGTTTATTCACTGCGGGAAGAGATATAAACAACAATTAGAGTAAATTATTGTTAATGCGAGAACGTTCAATTTTTCATGCCAAACGATCGATGACCCGCGTCCTGATGAAATTGCTCTGAGATGACCAAAATGGTCCGTTTTGTAAATTTTCATCTTTCAACTAATTTTTGACTCTCAGAGGTGGATCATCACTTTTGGAGATAAAATGAGCAGCGTTATCGTCATTTTCATGCTTCTAGGGAGCCAAAACTCAAGATTTGGCTCATGGTTAAAAGTGACTTAAAAGGACCCAAATGCTCACTTCGAGGGCTTAAAACGTGTTTATTCACTGCGGGAAGAGATATAAAGAACATTTAGAGTAAATTAATGTTCATGCGAGAACGTTCAATTTTTCATGCAAAACAATCGATGACCCGCGACCTGATGAAATTGCTCTGAGATGACCAAAATGGTCCGTTTTGAAAGTTTTCATCTTTCAACTAATTTTGACTCTCAGAGGTGGATCATCACTTTTGGAGATAAAATGAGCATCGTTATCGTCATTTTCATGCTTCTAGGGAGCCAAAACTCAAGATTTCAATCATGGTTGAAAGTGACTTAAAAGGACCAAATGCTCACTTCGAGGGCTTAAAACGTGTTTATTCACTGCGGGAAGAGATATAAAGAAAATTTAGAGTAAATGAATGTTCATGCGAGAACGTTCAATTTTTCATGCAAAACAATCGATGACCCGCGACCTGATGAAATTGCTCTGAGGTGAACAAAATGGTCCATTTTGAAAATGTTCATCTTTCAACTAATATTGACTCTCAGAGGTGGATCTTCACTTTTGGAGATAAAATGAGCATCTTCATAGTAATTTTTATGCTTCTGGGGAGCCAAAACTCAAGATTTGAATCATGGTTAAAAGTGACTTAAAAGGACCCAAATGCTCACTTCGAGGCCTTAAAACGTGTTTATTCACTGCGGGAAGAGATATAAAGAACATTTAGAGTAAATTAATGTTCATGCGAGAACATTCAATTTTTCATGCAAAACAATCGATGAACACGCGACCTGATGAAATTGCTCTGAGATGACCAAAATGGTCCGTTTGGAAAGTTTTCATCTTTCAACTAATTTTGACTCTCAGAGGTGGATCATCACTTTTGGAGATAAAATGAGCATCGTTATCGTCATTTCCATGCTTCTAGGGAGCCAAAACTCAAGATTTGGCTCATGGTTAAAAGTGACTTAAAAGGACCCAAATGCTCACTTCGATAGCTTAAAACGTGTTTATTCACTGCGGGAAGAGATATAAAGAACATTTAGAGTAAATTATTGTTAATGCGAGAACGTTCAATTTTTCATGCCAAACGATCGATGACCCGCGACCTGATGAAATTGCTCTGAGATGACCAAAATGGTCCGTTTTGAAAATGTTCATCTTTCAAATAATATTGACTCTCAGAGGTGGATTTTCACTTTTGGAGATACAATGAGCATCTTTATCATCATTTTCATGCTTCTAGGGAGCCAAAACTCAAGATTTGAATCATGGTTGAAAGTGACTTAAAAGGACCAAATGCTCACTTCGAGGGCTTAAAACGTGTTTATTCACTGCGGGAAGAGATACAAAGGAAATTTAGAGTAAATTAATATTCATGCGAGAACGTTCAATTTTTCATGCAAAACAATCGATGACCCGCGACCTGATGAAATTGCTCTGAGGTGAACAAAATGGTCCATTTTGAAAATGTTCATCTTTTAACTAATATTGACTCTCAGAGGTGGATCTTCACTTTTGGAGATAAAATGAGCATCTTCATAGTAATTTTTATGCTTCTGGGGAGCCAAAACTCAAGATTTGGCTAATGGTTAAAAGTGACTTAAAAGGACCCAAATGCTCACTTCGAGGGCTTAAAATGTGTTTATTCACTGCGGGAAGAGATATAAACAACAATTAGAGTAAATTATTGTTAATGCGAGAACGTTCAATTTTTCATGCCAAACGATCGATGACCCGCGTCCTGATGAAATTGCTCTGAGATGACCAAAATGGTCCGTTTTGTAAATTTTCATCTTTCAACTAATTTTTGACTCTCAGAGGTGGATCATCACTTTTGGAGATAAAATGAGCAGCGTTATCGTCATTTTCATGCTTCTAGGGAGCCAAAACTCAAGATTTGGCTCATGGTTAAAAGTGACTTAAAAGGACCCAAATGCTCACTTCGAGGGCTTAAAACGTGTTTATTCACTGCGGGAAGAGATATAAAGAACATTTAGAGTAAATTAATGTTCATGCGAGAACATTCAATTTTTCATGCAAAACAATCGATGAACACGCGACCTGATGAAATTGCTCTGAGATGACCAAAATGGTCCGTTTGGAAAGTTTTCATCTTTCAACTAATTTTGACTCTCAGAGGTGGATCATCACTTTTGGAGATAAAATGAGCATCGTTATCGTCATTTCCATGCTTCTAGGGAGCCAAAACTCAAGATTTGGCTCATGGTTAAAAGTGACTTAAAAGGACCCAAATGCTCACTTCGATAGCTTAAAACGTGTTTATTCACTGTGGGAAGAGATATAAAGAACATTTAGAGTAAATTATTGTTAATGCGAGAACGTTCAATTTTTCATGCCAAACGATCGATGACCCGCGACCTGATGAAATTGCTCTGAGATGACCAAAATGGTCCGTTTTGAAAATGTTCATCTTTCAAATAATATTGACTCTCAGAGGTGGATTTTCACTTTTGGAGATAAAATGAGCATCTTTATCATCATTTTCATGCTTCTAGGGAGCCAAAACTCAAGATTTGAATCATGGTTGAAAGTGACTTAAAAGGACCAAATGCTCACTTCGAGGGCTTAAAACGTGTTTATTCACTGCGGGAAGAGATATAAAGAAAATTTAGAGTAAATTAATGTTCATGCGAGAACGTTCAATTTTTCATGCAAAACAATCGATGACCCGCGACCTGATGAAATTGCTCTGAGGTGAACAAAATGGTCCATTTTGAAAATGTTCATCTTTCAACTAATATTGACTCTCAGAGGTGGATCTTCACTTTTGGAGATAAAATGAGCATCTTCATAGTAATTTTTATGCTTCTGGGGAGCCAAAACTCAAGATTTGAATCATGGTTAAAAGTGACTTAAAAGGACCCAAATGCTCACTTCGAGGCCTTAAAACGTGTTTATTCACTGCGGGAAGAGATATAAAGAACATTTAGAGTAAATTAATGTTCATGCGAGAACATTCAATTTTTCATGCAAAACAATCGATGAACACGCGACCTGATGAAATTGCTCTGAGATGACCAAAATGGTCCGTTTGGAAAGTTTTCATCTTTCAACTAATTTTGACTCTCAGAGGTGGATCATCACTTTTGGAGATAAAATGAGCATCGTTATCGTCATTTCCATGCTTCTAGGGAGCCAAAACTCAAGATTTGGCTCATGGTTAAAAGTGACTTAAAAGGACCCAAATGCTCACTTCGATAGCTTAAAACGTGTTTATTCACTGCGGGAAGAGATATAAAGAACATTTAGAGTAAATTATTGTTAATGCGAGAACGTTCAATTTTTCATGCCAAACGATCGATGACCCGCGACCTGATGAAATTGCTCTGAGATGACCAAAATGGTCCGTTTTGAAAATGTTCATCTTTCAAATAATATTGACTCTCAGAGGTGGATTTTCACTTTTGGAGATAAAATGAGCATCTTTATCATCATTTTCATGCTTCTAGGGAGCCAAAACTCAAGATTTAGCTCATGGTTAAAAGTGACTTAAAAGGACCCAAATGCTCACTTCGAGGGCTTAAAACGTGTTTATTCACTGCGGGAAGAGATATAAACAACATTTAGAGTAAATTAATGTTCATGCGAGAACGTTCAATTTTTCATGCAAAACAATCGATGACCCGCAACCTGATGAAATTGCTCTGAGATGACCAAAATGGTCCGTTTTGAAAGTTTTCATCTTTCAACTAATTTTGACTCTCAGAGGTGGATCATCACTTTTGGAGATAAAATGAGCATCTTTATCATCATTTTCATGCTTCTAGGGAGCCAAAACTCAAGATTTGAATCATGGTTGAAAGTGACTTAAAAGGACCAAATGCTCACTTCGAGGGCTTAAAACGTGTTTATTCACTGCGGGAAGAGATACAAAGGAAATTTAGAGTAAATTAATATTCATGCGAGAACGTTCAATTTTTCATGCAAAACAATCGATGACCCGCGACCTGATGAAATTGCTCTGAGGTGAACAAAATGGTCCATTTTGAAAATGTTCATCTTTTAACTAATATTGACTCTCAGAGGTGGATCTTCACTTTTGGAGATAAAATGAGCATCTTCATAGTAATTTTTATGCTTCTGGGGAGCCAAAACTCAAGATTTGGCTAATGGTTAAAAGTGACTTAAAAGGACCCAAATGCTCACTTCGAGGGCTTAAAACGTGTTTATTCACTGCGGGAAGAGATATAAACAACAATTAGAGTAAATTATTGTTAATGCGAGAACGTTCAATTTTTCATGCCAAACGATCGATGACCCGCGTCCTGATGAAATTGCTCTGAGATGACCAAAATGGTCCGTTTTGTAAATTTTCATCTTTCAACTAATTTTTGACTCTCAGAGGTGGATCATCACTTTTGGAGATAAAATGAGCAGCGTTATCGTCATTTTCATGCTTCTAGGGAGCCAAAACTCAAGATTTGGCTCATGGTTAAAAGTGACTTAAAAGGACCCAAATGCTCACTTCGAGGGCTTAAAACGTGTTTATTCACTGCGGGAAGAGATATAAAGAACATTTAGAGTAAATTAATGTTCATGCGAGAACGTTCAATTTTTCATGCAAAACAATCGATGACCCGCGACCTGATGAAATTGCTCTGAGATGACCAAAATGGTCCGTTTTGAAAGTTTTCATCTTTCAACTAATTTTGACTCTCAGAGGTGGATCATCACTTTTGGAGATAAAATGAGCATCGTTATCGTCATTTTCATGCTTCTAGGGAGCCAAAACTCAAGATTTGAATCATGGTTGAAAGTGACTTAAAAGGACCAAATGCTCACTTCGAGGGCTTAAAACGTGTTTATTCACTGCGGGAAGAGATATAAAGAAAATTTAGAGTAAATGAATGTTCATGCAAGAACGTTCAATTTTTCATGCAAAACAATCGATGACCCGCGACCTGATGAAATTGCTCTGAGGTGAACAAAATGGTCCATTTTGAAAATGTTCATCTTTCAACTAATATTGACTCTCAGAGGTGGATCTTCACTTTTGGAGATAAAATGAGCATCTTCATAGTAATTTTTATGCTTCTGGGGAGCCAAAACTCAAGATTTGAATCATGGTTAAAAGTGACTTAAAAGGACCCAAATGCTCACTTCGAGGCCTTAAAACGTGTTTATTCACTGCGGGAAGAGATATAAAGAACATTTAGAGTAAATTAATGTTCATGCGAGAACATTCAATTTTTCATGCAAAACAATCGATGAACACGCGACCTGATGAAATTGCTCTGAGATGACCAAAATGGTCCGTTTGGAAAGTTTTCATCTTTCAACTAATTTTGACTCTCAGAGGTGGATCATCACTTTTGGAGATAAAATGAGCATCGTTATCGTCATTTCCATGCTTCTAGGGAGCCAAAACTCAAGATTTAGCTCATGGTTAAAAGTGACTTAAAAGGACCCAAATGCTCACTTCGAGGGCTTAAACGTGTTTATTCACTGCGGGAAGAGATATAAACAACATTTAGAGTAAATTAATGTTCATGCGAGAACGTTCAATTTTTCATGCAAAACAATCGATGACCCGCAACCTGATGAAATTGCTCTGAGATGACCAAAATGGTCCGTTTTGAAAGTTTTCATCTTTCAACTAATTTTGACTCTCAGAGGTGGATCATCACTTTTGGAGATAAAATGAGCATCTTTATCGTCATTTTCATGCTTCTAGGGAGCCAAAACTCAAGATTTGGCTCATGGTTAAAAGTGACTTAAAAGGACCCAAATGCTCACTTCGAGGGCTTAAAACGTGTTTATTCACTGCGGGAAGAGATATAAACAACATTTAGAGTAAATTAATGTTCATGCGAGAACGTTCAATTTTTCATGCAAAACAATCGATGACCCGCGACCTGATGAAATTGCTCTGAGATGACCAAAATGGTCCGTTTTGAAAGTTTTCATCTTTCAACTAATTTTGACTCTCAGAGGTGGATCATCACTTTTGGAGATAAAATGAGCATCGTTATCGTCATTTTCATGCTTCTAGGGAGCCAAAACTTAAAAGGACCCAAATGCTCACTTCGATGGCTTAAAACGTGTTTATTCACTGCGGGAAGAGATATAAAGAACATTTAGAGTAAATTATTGTTAATGCGAGAACGTTCAATTTTTCATGCCAAACGATCGATGACCCGCGACCTGATGAAATTGCTCTGAGATGACCAAAATGGTCCATTTTGAAAATGTTCATCTTTCAAATAATATTGACTCTCAGAGGTGAATTTTCACTTTTGGAGATAAAATGAGCATCTTTATCATAATTTTCATGCTTCTAGGGAGCCAAAACTCAAGATTTGAATCATGATTGAAAGTGACTTAAAAGGACCAAATGCTCACTTCGAGGGCTTAAAACGTGTTTATTCACTGCGGGAAGAGATATAAAGAAAATTTAGAGTAAATTAATGTTCATGCGAGAACGTTCAATTTTTCATGCAAAACAATCGATGACCCGCGACCTGATGAAATTGCTCTGAGATGACCAAAATGGTCCGTTTTGAAAATTTTCATCTTTCAACTAATTTTGACTCTCAGAGGTGGATCATCACTTTTGGAGATAAAATGAGCATCGTTATCGTCATTTTCATGCTTCTAGGAAGCCAAAACTCAAGATTGGGCTCATGGTTAAAAGTGACTTAAAAGGACCCAAATGCTCACTTTGAGGGCTTAAAACGTGTTTATTAACTGCGGGAAGAGATATAAACAACATTTAGAGTAAATTAATGTTCATGCGAGAACGTTCAATTTTTCATGCAAAACAATCGATGACCCGCGACCTGATGAAATTGCTCTGAGGTGAACAAAATGGTCCATTTTGAAAATGTTTATCTTTCAACTAATATTGACTCTCAGAGGTGGATCTTCACTTTTGGAGATAAAATGAGCATCTTCATAGTAATTTTTATGCTTCTGGGGAGCCAAAACTCAAGATTTGGCTCATGGTTAAAAGTGACTTAAAAGGACCCAAATGCTCACTTCGAGGGCTTAAAACGTGTTTATTCACTGCGGGAAGAGATATAAAGAACATTTAGAGTAAATTAATGTTCATGCGAGAACGTTCAATTTTTCATGCAAAACAATCAATGACCCGCGACCTGATGAAATTGCTCTGAGATGACCAAAATGATCCTTTTTGAAAGTTTTCATCTTTCAACTAATTTTGACTCTCAGAGGTGGATCATCACTTTTGGAGATAAAATGACCATCGTTATCGTCATTTTCATGCTTCTAGGGAGCCAAAACTCAAGATTTGGCTCATGGTTAAAAGTGACTTAAAAGGACCCAAATGCTCACTTTGAGGGCTTAAAATGTGTTTATTCACTGCGGGAAGAGATATAAAGAACATTTAGAGTAAATTAATGTTCATGCGAGAACGTTCAATTTTTCATGCAAAACAATCGATGCACCGCGACCTGATGAAATTGCTCTGAGATTACCAATATGGTCCGTTTTGAAAGTTTTCATCTTTCAACTAATTTTGACTCTCAGAGGTGGATCATCACTTTTGGAGATAAAATGAGCATCGTTATCGTCATTTTCATGCTTCTAGGGAGGCAAAACTCAAGATTTGGCTCATGGTTAAAAGTGACTTAAAAGAACCCAAATGCTCACTTCGAGGGCTTAAAACGTGTTTATTCACTGCGGGAAGAGATATAAAGAACATTTAGAGTAAATTATTGTTCATGCGAGAACGTTCAATTTTTCATGCAAAACGATCGATGACCCGCGACCTGATGAAATTGCTCTGAGATGACCAAAATGGTCCGTTTTGAAAATTTCCATCTTTCAACTAATTTTGACTCTCAGAGGTGGATCATCACTTTTGGAGATAAAATGAGCATCTTTATCTTAATTTTCATGCTTCTAGGGAGCCAAAACTCAAGATTGGGCTCATGGTTAAAAGTGACTTAAAAGGACCCAAATGCTCACTTTGAGGGCTTAAAACGTGTTTATTCACTGCGGGAAGAGATATAAACAACATTTAGAGTAAATTAATGTTCATGCGAGAACGTTCAATTTTTCATGCAAAACAATCGATGACCCGCGACCTGATGAAATTGCTCTGAGGTGAACAAAATGGTCCATTTTGAAAATGTTTATCTTTCAACTAATATTGACTCTCAGAGGTGGATCTTCACTTTTGGAGATAAAATGAGCATCTTCATAGTAATTTTTATGCTTCTGGGGAGCCAAAACTCAAGATTTGTCTCATGGTTAAAAGTGACTTAAAAGGACCCAAATGCTCACTTCGAGGGCTTAAAACGTGTTTATTCACTGCGGGAAGAGATATAAACAACATTTAGAGTAAATTAATGTTCATGCGAGAACGTTCAATTTTTCATGCAAAACAATCGATGACCCGCGACCTGATGAAATTGCTCTGAGATGACCAAAATGATCCTTTTTGAAAGTTTTCATCTTTCAACTAATTTTGACTCTCAGAGGTGGATCATCACTTTTGGAGATAAAATGACCATCGTTATCGTCATTTTCATGCTTCTAGGGAGCCAAAACTCAAGATTTGGCTCATGGTTAAAAGTGACTTAAAAGGACCCAAATGCTCACTTTGAGGGCTTAAAATGTGTTTATTCACTGCGGGAAGAGATATAAAGAACATTTAGAGTAAATTAATGTTCATGCGAGAACGTTCAATTTTTCATGCAAAACAATCGATGACCCGCGACCTGATGAAATTGCTCTGAGATTACCAATATGGTCCGTTTTGAAAGTTTTTATCTTTCAACTAATTTTGACTCTCAGAGGTGGATCATCACTTTTGGAGATAAAATGAGCATCGTTATCGTCATTTTCATGCTTCTAGGGAGGCAAAACTCAAGATTTGGCTCATGGTTAAAAGTGACTTAAAATAACCCAAATGCTCACTTCTAGGCCTTAAAACGTGTTTATTCACTGCGGGAAGAGATATAAAGAAAATTTAGAGTAAATTAATGTTCATGCGAGAACGTTCAATTTTTCATGCAAAACAATCGATGACCCGCGACCTGATAAAATTGCTCTGAGGTGAACAAAATGGTCCATTTTGAAAATGTTCATCTTTCAACTAATATTGACTCTCAGAGGTGGATCTTCACTTTTGGAGATAAAATGAGCATCTTCATAGTAATTTTTATGCTTCTGGGGAGCCAAAACTCAAGATTTGGCTCATGGTTAAAAGTGACTTAAAAGGACCCAAATGCTCACTTCGAGGGCTTAAAACGTGTTTATTCACTGCGGTAAGAGATATAAAGAACATTTAGAGTAAATTATTGTTCATGCGAGAACGTTCAATTTTTCATGCAAAACGATCGATGACCCGCGACCTGATGAAATTGCTCTGAGATGACCAAAATGGTCCGTTTTGAAAATTTCCATCTTTCAACTAATTTTGACTCTCAGAGGTGGATCATCACTATTGGAGATAAAATGAGCATCGGTATCGTCATTTTCATGCTTCTAGGGAGCCAAAACTCAAGATTTGACTCATGGTTGAAATTGACTTAAAAGGACCAAATGCTCACTTCGAGGGCTTAAAACGTGTTTATTCACTGCGGGAAGAGATATAAAGTACATTTAGATTAAATGAATGTTCAAGCGAGAACGTTCAATTTTTCAGGCAAAACAATCGATGACCCGCGATCTGATGAAATTGCTCTGAGATGACCAAAATGGTCCGTTTTGAAAGTTTTCATCTTTCAACTAATTTTGACTCTCAGAGGTGGATCATCCCTTTTGGAGATAAAATGAGCATCGTTATCGTCATTTTCATGCTTCTAGGGAGCCAAAACTCAAGATTTGGCTCATGGTTAAAAGTGACTAAAAAGGACCCAAATGCTCACTTTGATGGCTTAAAACGTGTTTATTCACTGCGGGAAGAGATATAAAGAAAATTTAGAGTAAATTAATGTTCATGCGAGAACGTTCAATTTTTCATGCAAAACAATCGATGACCCGCGACCTGATGAAATTGCTCTGAGGTGAACAAAATGGTCCATTTTGAAAATGTTTATCTTTCAACTAATATTGACTCTCAGAGGTGGATCTTCACTTTTGGAGATAAAATGAGCATCTTCATAGTAATTTTTATGCTTCTGGGGAGCCAAAACTCAAGATTTGGCTCATGGTTAAAAGTGACTGAAAAGGACCCAAATGCTCACTTCGAGGGCTTAAAACGTGTTTATTCACTGCGGGAAGAGATATAAACAACATTTAGAGTAAATTATTGTTCATGCGAGAACGTTCAATTTTTCATGCAAAACGATCGATGACCCGCGTCCTGATGAAATTGCTCTGAGATGACCAAAATGGTCCGTTTTGAAAATTTTCATCTTTCAACTAATTTTGACTCTCAGAGGTGGATCATCACTTTTGGAGATAAAATGAGCATCGGTATCGTCATTTTCATGCTTCTAGGGAGCCAAAACTCAAGATTTGTCTCATGGTTAAAAGTGACTTAAAAGGACCCAAATGCTCACTTCGAGGGCTTAAAACGTGTTTATTCACTGCGGGAAGAGATATAAAGAACATTTAGAGTAAATTAATGTTCATGCGAGAACGTTCAATTTTTCATGCAAAACAATCGATGACCCGCGACCTGATGAAATTGCTCTGAGATGACCAAAATGGTCCGTTTTGAAAGTTTTCATCTTTCAACTAATTTTGACTCTCAGAGGTGGATCATCACTTTTGGAGATAAAATGAGCATCGTTATCGTCATTTTCATGCTTCTGGGGAGCCAAAACTCAAGATTTGGCTCATGGTTAAGAGTGACTTAAAAGGACCCAAATGCTCACTTCGAGGGCTTAAAACGTGTTTATTCACTGCGGGAAGAGATATAAAGAACATTTAGAGTAAATTAATGTTCATGCGAGAACGTTCAATTTTTCATGCAAAACAATCGATGACCCGCGACCTGATGAAATTGCTCTGAGATTACCAAAATGGTCCGTTTTGAAAGTTTTCATCTTTCAACTAATTTTGACTCTCAGAGGTGGATCATCACTTTTGGAGATAAAATGAGCATCGTTGTCGTCATTTTCATGCTTCTAGGGAGGCAAAACTCAAGATTTGGCTCATGGGTAAAAGTGACTTAAAAGAACCCAAATGCTCACTTCGAGGGCTTAAAACGTGTTTATTCACTGCGGGAAGAGATATAAAGAACATTTAGAGTAAATTATTGTTCATGCGAGAACGTTCAATTTTTCATGCAAAACGATCGATGACCCGCGACCTGATGAAGTTGCTCTGAGATGACCAAAATGGTCCATTTTGAAAATTTCCATCTTTCAACTAATTTTGAATCTCAGAGGTGGATCATCCCTATTGGAGATAAAATGAGCATCTTTATCTTAATTTTCATGCTTCTAGGGAGCCAAAACTCAAGATTGGGCTCATGGTTAAAAGTGACTTAAAAGAACCCAAATGCTCACTTCAATGGCTTAAAACGTGTTTATTCACTGCGGGAAGAGATATAAAGAACATTTAGAGTAAATTATTGTTAATGCGAGAACGTTCAATTTTTCATGCAAAACAATCGATGACCCGCGACCTGATGAAATTGCTCTGAGGTGAAGAAAATGGTCCATTTTGAAAATGTTTATCTTTCAACTAATATTGACTCTCAGAGGTGGATCTTCACTTTTGGAGATAAAATGAGCATCTTCATAGTAATTTTCATGCTTCTAGGGAGCCAAAACTCAAGATTGGGCTCATGGTTAAAAGTGACTTAAAAGAACCCAAATGCTCACTTCAATGGCTTAAAACGTGTTTATTCACTGCGGGAAGAGATATAAAGAACATTTAGAGTAAATTATTGTTCATGCGAGAACGTTCAATTTTTCATGCAAAACAATCGATGACCCGCAGTGAATAAACACGTTTTAAGCCCTCGAAGTGAGCATTTGGGTCCTTTTAAGTCACTTTTAATCATGAGCCAAATCTTGAGTTTTGGCTCCCTAGAAGCATGAAAATGACGATAACAATGCTCATTTTATCTCCAAAAGTGATGATCCACCTCTGAGAGTCAAAATTAGTTGAAAGATGAAAACTTTCAAAACGAACCATTTTGGTCATCTCAGAGCAATTTCATCAGATGATGAAATTGCTCTGAGATGACCAAAATGGACCGTTTTGAAAGTTTTCATCTTTCAACTAATTTTGACTCTCAGAGGTGGATCATCACTTTTGGAGATAAAATGAGCATCGTTATCGTCATTTTCATGCTTCTAGGGAGCCAAAACTCAAGATTTGGCTCATGGTTAAAAGTGACTTAAAAGGACCCAAATGCTCACTTCGAGGGCCTAAAACGTGTTTATTCACTGCGGGAAGAGATATAAAGAACATTTACAGTAAATTATTGTTCATGCGAGAACGTTCAATTTTTCATGCAAAACGATCGATGACCCGCGACCTGATGAAATTGCTCTGAGATGACCAAAATGGTCCGTTTTGAAAATTTCCATCTTTCAACTAATTTTGACTCTCAGAGGTGGATCATCACTATTGGAGATAAAATGAGCATCTTTATCTTCATTTTCATGCTTCTAGGGAGCCAAAACTCAAGATTGGGCTCATGGTTAAAAGTGACTTAAAAGGACCCAAATGCTCACTTCGATGGCTTAAAACGTGTTTATTCACTGCGGGAAGAGATATAAAGAACATTTAGAGTAAATTATTGTTAATGCGAGAACGTTCAATTTTTCATGCCAAACGATCGATGACCCGCGACCTGATGAAATTGCTCTGAGGTGAACAAAATGGTCTATTTTGAAAATGTTTATCTTTCAACTAATATTGACTCTCAGAGGTGGATCTTCACTTTTGGAGATAAAATGAGCATCTTCATAGTAATTTTTATGCTTCTGGGGAGCCAAAACTCAAGATTTGGCTAATGGTTAAAAGTGACTTAAAAGGACCCAAATGCTCACTTCGAGGGCTTAAAACGTGTTTATTCACTGCGGGAAGAGATATAAACAACAATTAGAGTAAATTATTGTTAATGCGAGAACGTTCAATTTTTCATGCCAAACGATCGATGACCCGCGTCCTGATGAAATTGCTCTGAGATGACCAAAATGGTCCGTTTTGTAAATTTTCATCTTTCAACTAATTTTTGACTCTCAGAGGTGGATCATCACTTTTGGAGATAAAATGAGCAGCGTTATCGTCATTTTCATGCTTCTAGGGAGCCAAAACTCAAGATTTGGCTCATGGTTAAAAGTGACTTAAAAGGACCCAAATGCTCACTTCGAGGGCTTAAAACGTGTTTATTCACTGCGGGAAGAGATATAAAGAACATTTAGAGTAAATTAATGTTCATGCGAGAACGTTCAATTTTTCATGCAAAACAATCGATGACCCGCGACCTGATGAAATTGCTCTGAGATGACCAAAATGGTCCGTTTTGAAAGTTTTCATCTTTCAACTAATTTTGACTCTCACAGGTGGATCATCACTTTTGGAGATAAAATGAGCATCGTTATCGTCATTTTCATGCTTCTAGGGAGCCAAAACTCAAGATTTGAATCATGGTTGAAAGTGACTTAAAAGGACCAAATGCTCACTTCGAGGGCTTAAAACGTGTTTATTCACTGCGGGAAGAGATATAAAGAAAATTTAGAGTAAATGAATGTTCATGCAAGAACGTTCAATTTTTCATGCAAAACAATCGATGACCCGCGACCTGATGAAATTGCTCTGAGGTGAACAAAATGGTCCATTTTGAAAATGTTCATCTTTCAACTAATATTGACTCTCAGAGGTGGATCTTCACTTTTGGAGATAAAATGAGCATCTTCATAGTAATTTTTATGCTTCTGGGGAGCCAAAACTCAAGATTTGAATCATGGTTAAAAGTGACTTAAAAGGACCCAAATGCTCACTTCGAGGCCTTAAAACGTGTTTATTCACTGCGGGAAGAGATATAAAGAACATTTAGAGTAAATTAATGTTCATGCGAGAACATTCAATTTTTCATGCAAAACAATCGATGAACACGCGACCTGATGAAATTGCTCTGAGATGACCAAAATGGTCCCTTTGGAAAGTTTTCATCTTTCAACTAATTTTGACTCTCAGAGGTGGATCATCACTTTTGGAGATAAAATGAGCATCGTTATCGTCATTTCCATGCTTCTAGGGAGCCAAAACTCAAGATTTGGCTCATGGTTAAAAGTGACTTAAAAGGACCCAAATGCTCACTTCGATAGCTTAAAACGTGTTTATTCACTGCGGGAAGAGATATAAAGAACATTTAGAGTAAATTATTGTTAATGCGAGAACGTTCAATTTTTCATGCCAAACGATCGATGACCCGCGACCTGATGAAATTGCTCTGAGATGACCAAAATGGTCCGTTTTGAAAATGTTCATCTTTCAAATAATATTGACTCTCAGAGGTGGATTTTCACTTTTGGAGATAAAATGAGCATCTTTATCATCATTTTCATGCTTCTAGGGAGCCAAAACTCAAGATTTAGCTCATGGTTAAAAGTGACTTAAAAGGACCCAAATGCTCACTTCGAGGGCTTAAACGTGTTTATTCACTGCGGGAAGAGATATAAACAACATTTAGAGTAAATTAATGTTCATGCGAGAACGTTCAATTTTTCATGCAAAACAATCGATGACCCGCAACCTGATGAAATTGCTCTGAGATGACCAAAATGGTCCGTTTTGAAAGTTTTCATCTTTCAACTAATTTTGACTCTCAGAGGTGGATCATCACTTTTGGAGATAAAATGAGCATCTTTATCGTCATTTTCATGCTTCTAGGGAGCCAAAACTCAAGATTTGGCTCATGGTTAAAAGTGACTTAAAAGGACCCAAATGCTCACTTCGAGGGCTTAAAACGTGTTTATTCACTGCGGGAAGAGATATAAACAACATTTAGAGTAAATTAATGTTCATGCGAGAACGTTCAATTTTTCATGCAAAACAATCGATGACCCGCGACCTGATGAAATTGCTCTGAGATGACCAAAATGGTCCGTTTTGAAAGTTTTCATCTTTCAACTAATTTTGACTCTCAGAGGTGGATCATCACTTTTGGAGATAAAATGAGCATCGTTATCGTCATTTTCATGCTTCTAGGGAGCCAAAACTTAAAAGGACCCAAATGCTCACTTCGATGGCTTAAAACGTGTTTATTCACTGCGGAAAGAGATATAAAGAACATTTAGAGTAAATTATTGTTAATGCGAGAACGTTCAATTTTTCATGCCAAACGATCGATGACCCGCGACCTGATGAAATTGCTCTGAGATGACCAAAATGGTCCATTTTGAAAATGTTCATCTTTCAAATAATATTGACTCTCAGAGGTGAATTTTCACTTTTGGAGATAAAATGAGCATCTTTATCATAATTTTCATGCTTCTAGGGAGCCAAAACTCAAGATTTGAATCATGATTGAAAGTGACTTAAAAGGACCAAATGCTCACTTCGAGGGCTTAAAACGTGTTTATTCACTGCGGGAAGAGATATAAAGAAAATTTAGAGTAAATTAATGTTCATGCGAGAACGTTCAATTTTTCATGCAAAACAATCGATGACCCGCGACCTGATGAAATTGCTCTGAGATGACCAAAATGGTCCGTTTTGAAAATTTTCATCTTTCAACTAATTTTGACTCTCAGAGGTGGATCATCACTTTTGGAGATAAAATGAGCATCGTTATCGTCATTTTCATGCTTCTAGGAAGCCAAAACTCAAGATTGGGCTCATGGTTAAAAGTGACTTAAAAGGACCCAAATGCTCACTTTGAGGGCTTAAAACGTGTTTATTAACTGCGGGAAGAGATATAAACAACATTTAGAGTAAATTAATGTTCATGCGAGAACGTTCAATTTTTCATGCAAAACAATCGATGACCCGCGACCTGATGAAATTGCTCTGAGGTGAACAAAATGGTCCATTTTGAAAATGTTTATCTTTCAACTAATATTGACTCTCAGAGGTGGATCTTCACTTTTGGAGATAAAATGAGCATCTTCATAGTAATTTTTATGCTTCTGGGGAGCCAAAACTCAAGATTTGTCTCATGGTTAAAAGTGACTTAAAAGGACCCAAATGCTCACTTCGAGGGCTTAAAACGTGTTTATTCACTGCGGGAAGAGATATAAAGAACATTTAGAGTAAATTAATGTTCATGCGAGAACGTTCAATTTTTCATGCAAAACAATCGATGACCCGCGACCTGATGAAATTGCTCTGAGGTGAACAAAATGGTCCATTTTGAAAATGTTTATCTTTCAACTAATATTGACTCTCAGAGGTGGATCTTCACTTTTGGAGATAAAATGAGCATCTTCATAGTAATTTTTATGCTTCTGGGGAGCCAAAACTCAAGATTTGGCTCATGGTTAAAAGTGACTTAAAAGGACCCAAATGCTCACTTCGAGGGCTTAAAACGTGTTTATTCACTGCGGGAAGAGATATAAAGAACATTTAGAGTAAATTAATGTTCATGCGAGAACGTTCAATTTTTCATGCAAAACAATCAATGACCCGCGACCTGATGAAATTGCTCTGAGATGACCAAAATGATCCTTTTTGAAAGTTTTCATCTTTCAACTAATTTTGACTCTCAGAGGTGGATCATCACTTTTGGAGATAAAATGACCATCGTTATCGTCATTTTCATGCTTCTAGGGAGCCAAAACTCAAGATTTGGCTCATGGTTAAAAGTGACTTAAAAGGACCCAAATGCTCACTTTGAGGGCTTAAAACGTGTTTATTCACTGCGGGAAGAGATATAAAGAACATTTAGAGTAAATTAATGTTCATGCGAGAACGTTCAATTTTTCATGCAAAACAATCGATGCACCGCGACCTGATGAAATTGCTCTGAGATTACCAATATGGTCCGTTTTGAAAGTTTTCATCTTTCAACTAATTTTGACTCTCAGAGGTGGATCATCACTTTTGGAGATAAAATGAGCATCGTTATCGTCATTTTCATGCTTCTAGGGAGGCAAAACTCAAGATTTGGCTCATGGTTAAAAGTGACTTAAAAGAACCCAAATGCTCACTTCGAGGGCTTAAAACGTGTTTATTCACTGCGGGAAGAGATATAAAGAACATTTAGAGTAAATTATTGTTCATGCGAGAACGTTCAATTTTTCATGCAAAACGATCGATGACCCGCGACCTGATGAAATTGCTCTGAGATGACCAAAATGGTCCGTTTTGAAAATTTCCATCTTTCAACTAATTTTGACTCTCAGAGGTGGATCATCACTTTTGGAGATAAAATGAGCATCTTTATCTTAATTTTCATGCTTCTAGGGAGCCAAAACTCAAGATAGGGCTCATGGTTAAAAGTGACTTAAAAGGACCCAAATGCTCACTTTGAGGGCTTAAAACGTGTTTATTCACTGCGGGAAGAGATATAAACAACATTTAGAGTAAATTAATGTTCATGCGAGAACGTTCAATTTTTCATGCAAAACAATCGATGACCCGCGACCTGATGAAATTGCTCTGAGGTGAACAAAATGGTCCATTTTGAAAATGTTTATCTTTCAACTAATATTGACTCTCAGAGGTGGATCTTCACTTTTGGAGATAAAATGAGCATCTTCATAGTAATTTTTATGCTTCTGGGGAGCCAAAACTCAAGATTTGTCTCATGGTTAAAAGTGACTTAAAAGGACCCAAATGCTCACTTCGAGGGCTTAAAACGTGTTTATTCACTGCGGGAAGAGATATAAACAACATTTAGAGTAAATTAATGTTCATGCGAGAACGTTCAATTTTTCATGCAAAACAATCGATGACCCGCGACCTGATGAAATTGCTCTGAGATGACCAAAATGATCCTTTTTGAAAGTTTTCATCTTTCAACTAATTTTGACTCTCAGAGGTGGATCATCACTTTTGGAGATAAAATGACCATCGTTATCGTCATTTTCATGCTTCTAGGGAGCCAAAACTCAAGATTTGGCTCATGGTTAAAAGTGACTTAAAAGGACCCAAATGCTCACTTTGAGGGCTTAAAATGTGTTTATTCACTGCGGGAAGAGATATAAAGAACATTTAGAGTAAATTAATGTTCATGCGAGAACGTTCAATTTTTCATGCAAAACAATCGATGACCCGCGACCTGATGAAATTGCTCTGAGATTACCAATATGGTCCGTTTTGAAAGTTTTCATCTTTCAACTAATTTTGACTCTCAGAGGTGGATCATCACTTTTGGAGATAAAATGAGCATCGTTATCGTCATTTTCATGCTTCTAGGGAGGCAAAACTCAAGATTTGGCTCATGGTTAAAAGTGACTTAAAATAACCCAAATGCTCACTTCTAGGCCTTAAAACGTGTTTATTCACTGCGGGAAGAGATATAAAGAAAATTTAGAGTAAATTAATGTTCATGCGAGAACGTTCAATTTTTCATGCAAAACAATCGATGACCCGCGACCTGATAAAATTGCTCTGAGGTGAACAAAATGGTCCATTTTGAAAATGTTCATCTTTCAACTAATATTGACTCTCAGAGGTGGATCTTCACTTTTGGAGATAAAATGAGCATCTTCATAGTAATTTTTTATGCTTCTGGGGAGCCAAAACTCAAGATTTGGCTCATGGTTAAAAGTGACTTAAAAGGACCCAAATGCTCACTTCGAGGGCTTAAAACGTGTTTATTCACTGCGGGAAGAGATATAAAGAACATTTAGAGTAAATTAATGTTCATGCGAGAACATTCAATTTTTCATGCAAAACAATCGATGAACACGCGACCTGATGAAATTGCTCTGAGATGACCAAAATGGTCCCTTTGGAAAGTTTTCATCTTTCAACTAATTTTGACTCTCAGAGGTGGATCATCACTTTTGGAGATAAAATGAGCATCGTTATCGTCATTTCCATGCTTCTAGGGAGCCAAAACTCAAGATTTGGCTCATGGTTAAAAGTGACTTAAAAGGACCCAAATGCTCACTTCGATAGCTTAAAACGTGTTTATTCACTGCGGGAAGAGATATAAAGAACATTTAGAGTAAATTATTGTTAATGCGAGAACGTTCAATTTTTCATGCCAAACGATCGATGACCCGCGACCTGATGAAATTGCTCTGAGATGACCAAAATGGTCCGTTTTGAAAATGTTCATCTTTCAAATAATATTGACTCTCAGAGGTGGATTTCACTTTTGGAGATAAAATGAGCATCTTTATCATCATTTTCATGCTTCTAGGGAGCCAAAACTCAAGATTTAGCTCATGGTTAAAAGTGACTTAAAAGGACCCAAATGCTCACTTCGAGGGCTTAAACGTGTTTATTCACTGCGGGAAGAGATATAAACAACATTTAGAGTAAATTAATGTTCATGCGAGAACGTTCAATTTTTCATGCAAAACAATCGATGACCCGCAACCTGATGAAATTGCTCTGAGATGACCAAAATGGTCCGTTTTGAAAGTTTTCATCTTTCAACCTAATTTTGACTCTCAGAGGTGGATCATCACTTTTGGAGATAAAATGAGCATCTTTATCGTCATTTTCATGCTTCTAGGGAGCCAAAACTCAAGATTTGGCTCATGGTTAAAAGTGACTTAAAAGGACCCAAATGCTCACTTCGAGGGCTTAAAACGTGTTTATTCACTGCGGGAAGAGATATAAACAACATTTAGAGTAAATTAATGTTCATGCGAGAACGTTCAATTTTTCATGCAAAACAATCGATGACCCGCGACCTGATGAAATTGCTCTGAGATGACCAAAATGGTCCGTTTTGAAAGTTTTCATCTTTCAACTAATTTTGACTCTCAGAGGTGGATCATCACTTTTGGAGATAAAATGAGCATCGTTATCGTCATTTTCATGCTTCTAGGGAGCCAAACTTAAAAGGACCCAAATGCTCACTTCGATGGCTTAAAACGTGTTTATTCACTGCGGAAAGAGATATTAAAGAACATTTAGAGTAAATTATTGTTAATGCGAGAACGTTCAATTTTTCATGCCAAACGATCGATGACCCGCGACCTGATGAAATTGCTCTGAGATGACCAAAATGGTCCATTTTGAAAATGTTCATCTTTCAAATAATATTGACTCTCAGAGGTGAATTTTCACTTTTGGAGATAAAATGAGCATCTTTATCATAATTTTCATGCTTCTAGGGAGCCAAAACTCAAGATTTGAATCATGATTGAAAGTGACTTAAAAGGACCAAATGCTCACTTCGAGGGCTTAAAACGTGTTTATTCACTGCGGGAAGAGATATAAAGAAAATTTAGAGTAAATTAATGTTCATGCGAGAACGTTCAATTTTTCATGCAAAACAATCGATGACCCGCGACCTGATGAAATTGCTCTGAGATGACCAAAATGGTCCGTTTTGAAAATTTTCATCTTTCAACTAATTTTGACTCTCAGAGGTGGATCATCACTTTTGGAGATAAAATGAGCATCGTTATCGTCATTTTCATGCTTCTAGGAAGCCAAAACTCAAGATTGGGCTCATGGTTAAAAGTGACTTAAAAGGACCCAAATGCTCACTTTGAGGGCTTAAAACGTGTTTATTAACTGCGGGAAGAGATATAAACAACATTTAGAGTAAATTAATGTTCATGCGAGAACGTTCAATTTTTCATGCAAAACAATCGATGACCCGCGACCTGATGAAATTGCTCTGAGGTGAACAAAATGGTCCATTTTGAAAATGTTTATCTTTCAACTAATATTGACTCTCAGAGGTGGATCTTCACTTTTGGAGATAAAATGAGCATCTTCATAGTAATTTTTATGCTTCTGGGGAGCCAAAACTCAAGATTTGTCTCATGGTTAAAAGTGACTTAAAAGGACCCAAATGCTCACTTCGAGGGCTTAAAACGTGTTTATTCACTGCGGGAAGAGATATAAAGAACATTTAGAGTAAATTAATGTTCATGCGAGAACGTTCAATTTTTCATGCAAAACAATCGATGACCCGCGACCTGATGAAATTGCTCTGAGGTGAACAAAATGGTCCATTTTGAAAATGTTTATCTTTCAACTAATATTGACTCTCAGAGGTGGATCTTCACTTTTGGAGATAAAATGAGCATCTTCATAGTAATTTTTATGCTTCTGGGGAGCCAAAACTCAAGATTTGGCTCATGGTTAAAAGTGACTTAAAAGGACCCAAATGCTCACTTCGAGGGCTTAAAACGTGTTTATTCACTGCGGGAAGAGATATAAAGAACATTTAGAGTAAATTAATGTTCATGCGAGAACGTTCAATTTTTCATGCAAAACAATCAATGACCCGCGACCTGATGAAATTGCTCTGAGATGACCAAAATGATCCTTTTGAAAGTTTTCATCTTTCAACTAATTTTGACTCTCAGAGGTGGATCATCACTTTTGGAGATAAAATGACCATCGTTATCGTCATTTTCATGCTTCTAGGGAGCCAAAACTCAAGATTTGGCTCATGGTTAAAAGTGACTTAAAAGGACCCAAATGCTCACTTTGAGGGCTTAAAATGTGTTTATTCGCTGCGGGAAGAGATATAAAGAACATTTAGAGTAAATTAATGTTCATGCGAGAACGTTCAATTTTTCATGCAAAACAATCGATGCACCGCGACCTGATGAAATTGCTCTGAGATTACCAATATGGTCCGTTTTGAAAGTTTTCATCTTTCAACTAATTTTGACTCTCAGAGGTGGATCATCACTTTTGGAGATAAAATGAGCATCGTTATCGTCATTTTCATGCTTCTAGGGAGGCAAAACTCAAGATTTGGCTCATGGTTAAAAGTGACTTAAAAGAACCCAAATGCTCACTTCGAGGGCTTAAAACGTGTTTATTCACTGCGGGAAGAGATATAAAGAACATTTAGAGTAAATTATTGTTCATGCGAGAACGTTCAATTTTTCATGCAAAACGATCGATGACCCGCGACCTGATGAAATTGCTCTGAGATGACCAAAATGGTCCGTTTTGAAAATTTCCATCTTTCAACTAATTTTGACTCTCAGAGGTGGATCATCACTTTTGGAGATAAAATGAGCATCTTTATCTTAATTTTCATGCTTCTAGGGAGCCAAAACTCAAGATTGGGCTCATGGTTAAAAGTGACTTAAAAGGACCCAAATGCTCACTTTGAGGGCTTAAAACGTGTTTATTCACTGCGGGAAGAGATATAAACAACATTTAGAGTAAATTAATGTTCATGCGAGAACGTTCAATTTTTCATGCAAAACAATCGATGACCCGCGACCTGATGAAATTGCTCTGAGGTGAACAAAATGGTCCATTTTGAAAATGTTTATCTTTCAACTAATATTGACTCTCAGAGGTGGATCTTCACTTTTGGAGATAAAATGAGCATCTTCATAGTAATTTTTATGCTTCTGGGGAGCCAAAACTCAAGATTTGTCTCATGGTTAAAAGTGACTTAAAAGGACCCAAATGCTCACTTCGAGGGCTTAAAACGTGTTTATTCACTGCGGGAAGAGATATAAACAACATTTAGAGTAAATTAATGTTCATGCGAGAACGTTCAATTTTTCATGCAAAACAATCGATGACCCGCGACCTGATGAAATTGCTCTGAGATGACCAAAATGATCCTTTTTGAAAGTTTTCATCTTTCAACTAATTTTGACTCTCAGAGGTGGATCATCACTTTTGGAGATAAAATGACCATCGTTATCGTCATTTTCATGCTTCTAGGGAGCCAAAACTCAAGATTTGGCTCATGGTTAAAAGTGACTTAAAAGGACCCAAATGCTCACTTTGAGGGCTTAAAATGTGTTTATTCACTGCGGGAAGAGATATAAAGAACATTTAGAGTAAATTAATGTTCATGCGAGAACGTTCAATTTTTCATGCAAAACAATCGATGACCCGCGACCTGATGAAATTGCTCTGAGATTACCAATATGGTCCGTTTTGAAAGTTTTCATCTTTCAACTAATTTTGACTCTCAGAGGTGGATCATCACTTTTGGAGATAAAATGAGCATCGTTATCGTCATTTTCATGCTTCTAGGGAGGCAAAACTCAAGATTTGGCTCATGGTTAAAAGTGACTTAAAATAACCCAAATGCTCACTTCTAGGCCTTAAAACGTGTTTATTCACTGCGGGAAGAGATATAAAGAAAATTTAGAGTAAATTAATGTTCATGCGAGAACGTTCAATTTTTCATGCAAAACAATCGATGACCCGCGACCTGATAAAATTGCTCTGAGGTGAACAAAATGGTCCATTTTGAAAATGTTCATCTTTCAACTAATATTGACTCTCAGAGGTGGATCTTCACTTTTGGAGATAAAATGAGCATCTTCATAGTAATTTTTATGCTTCTGGGGAGCCAAAACTCAAGATTTGGCTCATGGTTAAAAGTGACTTAAAAGGACCCAAATGCTCACTTCGAGGGATTAAAACGTGTTTATTCACTGCGGTAAGAGATATAAAGAACATTTAGAGTAAATTATTGTTCATGCGAGAACGTTCAATTTTTCATGCAAAACGATCGATGACCCGCGACCTGATGAAATTGCTCTGAGATGACCAAAATGGTCCGTTTTGAAAATTTCCATCTTTCAACTAATTTTGACTCTCAGAGGTGGATCATCACTATTGGAGATAAAATGAGCATCGGTATCGTCATTTTCATGCTTCTAGGGAGCCAAAACTCAAGATTTGACTCATGGTTGAAAGTGACTTAAAAGGACCAAATGCTCACTTCGAGGGCTTAAAACGTGTTTATTCACTGTGGGAAGAGATATAAAGTACATTTAGATTAAATGAATGTTCAAGCGAGAACGTTCAATTTTTCAGGCAAAACAATCGATGACCCGCGATCTGATGAAATTGCTCTGAGATGACCAAAATGGTCCGTTTTGAAAGTTTTCATCTTTCAACTAATTTTGACTCTCAGAGGTGGATCATCCCTTTTGGAGATAAAATGAGCATCGTTATCGTCATTTTCATGCTTCTAGGGAGCCAAAACTCAAGATTTGGCTCATGGTTAAAAGTGACTAAAAAGGACCCAAATGCTCACTTTGATGGCTTAAAACGTGTTTATTCACTGCGGGAAGAGATATAAAGAAAATTTAGAGTAAATTAATGTTCATGCGAGAACGTTCAATTTTTCATGCAAAACAATCGATGACCCGCGACCTGATGAAATTGCTCTGAGGTGAACAAAATGGTCCATTTTGAAAATGTTTATCTTTCAACTAATATTGACTCTCAGAGGTGGATCTTCACTTTTGGAGATAAAATGAGCATCTTCATAGTAATTTTTATGCTTCTGGGGAGCCAAAACTCAAGATTTGGCTCATGGTTAAAAGTGACTGAAAAGGACCCAAATGCTCACTTCGAGGGCTTAAAACGTGTTTATTCACTGCGGGAAGAGATATAAACAACATTTAGAGTAAATTATTGTTCATGCGAGAACGTTCAATTTTTCATGCAAAACGATCGATGACCCGCGTCCTGATGAAATTGCTCTGAGATGACCAAAATGGTCCGTTTTGAAAGTTTTCATCTTTCAACTAATTTTGACTCTCAGAGGTGGATCATCACTTTTGGAGATAAAATGAGCATCGTTATCGTCATTTTCATGCTTCTGGGGAGCCAAAACTCAAGATTTGGCTCATGGTTAAGAGTGACTTAAAAGGACCCAAATGCTCACTTCGAGGGCTTAAAACGTGTTTATTCACTGCGGGAAGAGATATAAAGAACATTTAGAGTAAATTAATGTTCATGCGAGAACGTTCAATTTTTCATGCAAAACAATCGATGACCCGCGACCTGATGAAATTGCTCTGAGATTACCAAAATGGTCCGTTTTGAAAGTTTTCATCTTTCAACTAATTTTGACTCTCAGAGGTGGATCATCACTTTTGGAGATAAAATGAGCATCGTTGTCGTCATTTTCATGCTTCTAGGGAGGCAAAACTCAAGATTTGGCTCATGGGTAAAAGTGACTTAAAAGAACCCAAATGCTCACTTCGAGGGCTTAAAACGTGTTTATTCACTGCGGGAAGAGATATAAAGAACATTTAGAGTAAATTATTGTTCATGCGAGAACGTTCAATTTTTCATGCAAAACGATCGATGACCCGCGACCTGATGAAGTTGCTCTGAGATGACCAAAATGGTCCATTTTGAAAATTTCCATCTTTCAACTAATTTTGAATCTCAGAGGTGGATCATCCCTATTGGAGATAAAATGAGCATCTTTATCTTAATTTTCATGCTTCTAGGGAGCCAAAACTCAAGATTGGGCTCATGGTTAAAAGTGACTTAAAAGAACCCAAATGCTCACTTCAATGGCTTAAAACGTGTTTATTCACTGCGGGAAGAGATATAAAGAACATTTAGAGTAAATTATTGTTAATGCGAGAACGTTCAATTTTTCATGCAAAACAATCGATGACCCGCGACCTGATGAAATTGCTCTGAGGTGAAGAAAATGGTCCATTTTGAAAATGTTTATCTTTCAACTAATATTGACTCTCAGAGGTGGATCTTCACTTTTGGAGATAAAATGAGCATCTTCATAGTAATTTTCATGCTTCTAGGGAGCCAAAACTCAAGATTGGGCTCATGGTTAAAAGTGACTTAAAAGAACCCAAATGCTCACTTCAATGGCTTAAAACGTGTTTATTCACTGCGGGAAGAGATATAAAGAACATTTAGAGTAAATTATTGTTCATGCGAGAACGTTCAATTTTTCATGCAAAACAATCAATGACCCGCAGTGAATAAACACGTTTTAAGCCCTCGAAGTGAGCATTTGGGTCCTTTTAAGTCACTTTTAATCATGAGCCAAATCTTGAGTTTTGGCTCCCTAGAAGCATGAAAATGACGATAACAATGCTCATTTTATCTCCAAAAGTGATGATCCACCTCTGAGAGTCAAAATTAGTTGAAAGATGAAAACTTTCAAAACGAACCATTTTGGTCATCTCAGAGCAATTTCATCAGATGATGAAATTGCTCTGAGATGACCAAAATGGTCCGTTTTGAAAATTTCCATCTTTCAACTAATTTTGACTCTCAGAGGTGGATCATCACTATTGGAGATAAAATGAGCATCTTTATCTTCATTTTCATGCTTCTAGGGAGCCAAAACTCAAGATTGGGCTCATGGTTAAAAGTGACTTAAAAGGACCCAAATGCTCACTTCGATGGCTTAAAACGTGTTTATTCACTGCGGGAAGAGATATAAAGAACATTTAGAGTAAATTATTGTTAATGCGAGAACGTTCAATTTTTCATGCCAAACGATCGATGACCCGCGTCCTGATGAAATTGCTCTGAGATGACCAAAATGGTCCGTTTTGAAAATTTTCATCTTTCAACTAATTTTGACTCTCAGAGGTGGATCATCACTATTGGAGATAAAATGAGCATCTTTATCATCATTTTCATGGTTCTAGGGAGCCAAAACTCAAGATTGGGCTCATGGTTAAAAGTGACTTAAAAGGACCCAAATGCTCACTTCGAGGGCTTAAAATGTGTGTATTCACTGCGGGAAGAGATATAAACATCATTTAGAGTAAATTAATGTTCATGCGAGAACGTTCAATTTTTTATGCAAAACAATCGATGACCCGTGACCTGATGAAATTGCTCTGAGATGACCAAAATGGTCTGTTTTGAAAGTTTTCATCTTTCAACTAATTTTGACTCTCAGAGGTGGATCATCACTTTTGGAGATAAAATGAGCATCGTTATCGTCATTTTCATGCTTCTAGGGAGCCAAAACTCAAGATTTGGCTCATGGTTAAAAGTGACTTAAAAGGACCCAAATGCTCACTTCGAGGGCTTAAAACGTGTTTATTTACTGCGGGAAGAGATATAAACAACATTTAGAGTAAATTAATGTTCATGCGAGAACGTTCAATTTTTCATGCAAAACAATCGATGACCCGCGACCTGATGAAATTGCTCTGAGATGACCAAAATGGTCCGTTTTGAAAGTTTTCATCTTTCAACTAATTTTGACTCTCAGAGGTGGATCATCACTTTTGGAGATAAAATGAGCATCGTTATCGTCATTTTCATGCTTCTAGGGAGCCAAAACTTAAAAGGACCCAAATGCTCACTTCGATGGCTTAAAACGTGTTTATTCACTGCGGGAAGATATATAAAGAACATTTAGAGTAAATTATTGTTAATGCGAGAACGTTCAATTTTTCATGCCAAACGATCGATGACCCGCGACCTGATGAAATTGCTCTGAGATGACCAAAATGGTCCGTTTTGAAAATGTTCATCTTTCAAATAATATTGACTCTCAGAGGTGGATTTTCACTTTTGGAGATAAAATGAGCATGTTTATCATCATTTTCATGCTTCTAGGGAGCCAAAACTCAAGATTTGAATCATGGTTGAAAGTGACTTAAAAGGACCAAATGCTCACTTCGAGGGCTTAAAACGTGTTTATTCACTGCAGGAAGAGATATAAAGAACATTTAGAGTAAATTAATGTTCATGCGAGAACGTTCAATTTTTCATGCAAAACAATCGATGACCCGCGACCTGATGAGATTGCTCTGAGATGACCAAAATGGTCCGTTTTGAAAATGTTCATCTTTCAACTAATTTTGACTCTCAGAGGTGGATCATCACTTTTGGAGATAAAATGAGCATTGTTATCGTCATTTTCATGCTTCTAGGGAGCCAAAACTCAAGATTTGGCTCAAGGTTAAAAGTGACTTAAAAGGACCCAAATGCTCACTTCGGGGGCTTAAAACGTGTTTATTCACTGCGGTAAGAGATATAAACAACATTTAGAGTAAATTAATGTTCATGCGAGAACGTTCAATTTTTCATGCAAAACAATCGATGACCCGCGACCTGATGAAATTGCTCTGAGGTGAACAAAATGGTCCATTTTGAAAATGTTCATCTTTCATCTAATATTGACTCTTAGAGGTGGATCTTCACTTTTGGAGATAAAATGAGCATCTTCATAGTAATTTTTATGCTTCTGGGGAGCCAAAACTCAAGATTTGGCTCATGGTTAAAAGTGACTTAAAAGGACCCAAATGCTCACTTCGAGGGCTTAAAACGTGTTTATTCACTGCGGGAAGAGATATAAACAACATTAAGAGTGAATTAATGTTCATGCGAGAACGTTCAATTTTTCATGCAAAACAATCGATGACCCGCGACCTGATGAAGTTGCTCTGAGATGACCAAAATGGTCCATTTTGAAAATTTTCATCTTTCAACTAATTTTGACTCTCAGAGGTGGATCATCACTTTTGGAGATAAAATGAGCATCGTTATCGTCATTTCCATGCTGCTAGGGAGCCAAAACTCAAGATTTGGCTCATGGTGAAAAGTGACTTAAAAGGACCCAAATGCTCACTTCGAGGGCTTAAAACGTGTTTATTCACTGCGGGAAGAGATATAAACAACATTTAGAGTAAATTAATGTTCATGCGAGAACGTTCAATTTTTCATGCGAAACAATCGATGACCCGCGACCTGATGAAATTGCTCTGAGGTGAACAAAATGGTCCGTTTTGAAAGTTTTCATCTTTCAACTAATTTTGACTCTCAGAGGTGGATCATCACTTTTGGAGATAAAATGAGCATCGTTATCGTCATTTTCATGCTTCTAGGGAGCCAAAACTCAAGATTTGGCTCATGGTTAAAAGTGACTTAAAAGGACCCAAATGCTCACTTCGAGGGCTTAAAACGTGTTTATTCACTGCGGGAAGAGATATAAACAACATTTAGAGTAAATTAATGTTCATGCGAGAACGTTCAATTTTTCATGCAAAACAATCGATGACCCGCGACCTGATGAAATTGCTCTGAGATGACCAAAATGGTCCGTTTTGAAAGTTTTCATCTTTCAACTAATTTTGACTCTCAGAGGTGGATCATCACTTTTGGAGATAAAATGAGCATCGTTATCGTCATTTTCATGCTTCTCTGGAGCCAAAACTTAAAAGGACCCAAATGCTCACTTCGATGGCTTAAAATGTGTTTATTCACTGCGGGAAGAGATATAAAGAACATTTAGAGTAAATTATTGTTAATGCGAGAACGTTCAATTTTTCATGCCAAACGATCGATGACCCGCGACCTGATGAAATTGCTCTGAGATGACCAAAATGGTCCGTTTTGAAAATGTTCATCTTTCAAATAATATTGACTCTCAGAGGTGGATTTTCACTTTTGGAGATAAAATGACCATCTTTATCATCATTTTCATGCTTCTAGGGAGCCAAAACTCAAGATTTGAATCATGGTTGAAAGTGACTTAAAAGGACCAAATGCTCACTTCGAGGGCTTAAAACGTGTTTATTCACTGCGGGAAGAGATATAAAGAAAATTTAGAGTAAATTAATGTTCATGCGAGAACGTTCAATTTTTCATGCAAAACAATCGATGACCCGCGACCTGATGAAATTGCTCTGAGATGACCAAAATTGTCCGTTTTGAACATTTTCATCTTTCAACTAATTTTGACTCTCAGAGGTGGATCATCACTTTTGGAGATAAAATGAGCATCGTTATCGTCATTTCCATGCTGCTAGGGAGCCAAAACTCAAGATTTGGCTCATGGTGAAAAGTGACTTAAAAGGACCCAAATGCTCACTTCGAGGGCTTAAAACGTGTTTATTCACTGCGGGAAGAGATATAAACAACATTTAGAGTAAATTAATGTTCATGCGAGAACGTTCAATTTTTCATGCGAAACAATCGATGACCCGCGACCTGATGAAATTGCTCTGAGGTGAACAAAATGGTCCATTTTGAAAATGTTCATCTTTTAACTAATATTGACTCTCAGAGGTGGATCTTCACTTTTGGAGATAAAATGAGCATCTTCATAGTAATTTTTATGCTTCTGGGGAGCCAAAACTCAAGATTTGGCTAATGGTTAAAAGTGACTTAAAAGGACCCAAATGCTCACTTCGAGGGTTTAAAACGTGTTTATTCACTGCGGGAAGAGATATAAACAACATTTAGAGTAAGTTAATGTTCATGCGGGAACGTTCAATTTTTCATGCATAACAATCGAAGACCCGCGACCTGATGAAATTGCTCTGAGATGACCAAAATGGTCCGTTTTGAAAATTTTCATCTTTCAACTAATTTTGACTCTCAGAGGTGGATCATCACTTTTGGAGATAAAATGAGCATCCTTATCGTCATTTTCATGCTTCTAGGGAGCCAAAACTCAAGATTTGGCTCATGGTTAAAAGTGACTTAAAAGGACCCAAATGCTCACTTCGAGGGCTTAAAATGTGTTTATTCACTGCGGGAAGAGATATAAACATCATTTAGAGTAAATTAATGTTCATGCGAGAACGTTCAATTTTTCATGCAAAACAATCGATGACCCGCGACCTGATGAAATTGCTCTGAGGTGAACAAAATGGTCCATTTTGAAAATGTTCATCTTTTAACTAATATTGACTCTCAGAGGTGGATCTTCACTTTTGGAGATAAAATGAGCATCTTCATAGTAATTTTTATGCTTCTGGGGAGCCAAAACTCAAGATTTGGCTAATGGTTAAAAGTGACTTAAAAGGACCCAAATGCTCACTTCGAGGGCTTAAAACGTGTTTATTCACTGCGGGAAGAGATATAAACAACATTTAGAGTAAATTAATGTTCATGCGAGAACGTTCAATTTTTCATGCATAACAATCGAAGACCCGCGACCTGATGAAATTGCTCTGAGATGACCAAAATGGTCCGTTTTGAAAATTTTCATCTTTCAACTAATTTTGACTCTCAGAGGTGGATCATCACTTTTGGAGATAAAATGAGCATCGTTATCGTCATTTTCATGCTTCTAGGGAGCCAAAACTCAAGATTTGGCTCATGGTTAAAAGTGACTTAAAAGGACCCAAATGCTCACTTCGAGGGCTTAAAATGTGTTTATTCACTGCGGGAAGAGATATAAACATCATTTAGAGTAAATTAATGTTCATGCGAGAACGTTCAATTTTTCATGCAAAACAATCGATGACCCGCGACCTGATGAGATTGCTCTGAGGTGACCAAAATGGTCCGTTTTGAAAGTTTTCATCTTTCAACTAATTTTGACTCTCAGAGGTGGATCATCACTTTTGGAGATAAAATGAGCATTGTTATCGTCATTTTCATGCTTCTAGGGAGCCAAAACTCAAGATTTGGCTCATGGTTAAAAGTGACTTAAAAGGACCTAAATGCTCACTTCGATTGCCTAAAACGTGTTTATTCACTACGGGAAGAGATATAAAGAACATTTAGAGTAAATTATTGTTAATGCGAGAACGTTCAATTTTTCATGCCAAACGATCGATGACCCGCGTCCTGATGAAATTGCTCTGAGATGACCAAAATGGTCCGTTTTGAAAATTTTCATCTTTCAACTAATTTTGACTCTCAGAGGTGGATCATCACTTTTGGAGATAAAATGAGCAGCGTTATCGTCATTTTCATGCTTCTAGGGAGCCAAAACTCAAGATTTGGCTCGTGGTTGAAAGTGACTTAAAAAGACCAAATGCTGACTTCGAGGGCTTAAAACGTGTTTATTCACTGCGGGTAGAGATATAAAGAACATTTAGAGTAAATTAATGTTCATGCTAGAACGTTCAATTTTTCATTCAAAACAATCGATGACCTGCGAACTGATGAAATTGCTCTGAGATGACCAAAATGGTCCGTTTTGAAAATTTTCATCTTTCAACTAATTTTGACTCTCAGAGGTGGATCATCACTTTTGGAAATAAAATGAGCATCGTTATCGTCATTTTCATGCTTCTAGGGAGCAAAAACTCAAGATTTGTCTCATGGTTAAAAGTGACTTAAAAGGACCCAAATGCTCACTTCGAGGGCTTAAAACGTGTTTATTCACTGCGGGAAGAGATATAAAGAACATTTAGAGTAAATTAATGTTCATGCGAGAACGTTCAATTTTTCATGCAAAACAATCGATGACCCGCGATCTGATGAAATTGCTCTGAGATGACCAAAATGGTCCGTTTTGAAAGTTTTCATCTTTCAACTAATTTTGACTCTCAGAGGTGGATCATCACTTTTGGAGATAAAATGAGCATCGTTATCGTCATTTTCATGCTTCTAGGGAGCCAAAACTCAAGATTTGGCTCATGGTTAAAAGTGACTTAAAAGGAACCAAATGCTCACTTCGAGGGCTTAAAACGTGTTTATTCACTGCGGGAAGAGATATAAAGAACATTTAGAGTAAATTAATGTTCATGCGAGAACGTTCAATTTTTCCTGCAAAATAATCGATGACCCGCGACCTGATGAAATTGCTCTGAGATGACCAAAATGGTCAGTTTTGAAAGTTTTCATCTTTCAACTAATTTTGACTCTCAGAGGTGGATCATCACTTTTGGAGATAAAATGAGCATCGTTATCGTCATTTTCATGCTTCTAGGGAGCCAAAACTCAAGATTTGGCTCATGGTTAAAAGTGACTTAAAAGTACCCAAATGCTCACTTCGATGGCTTAAAACGTGTTTATTCACTGCGGGAAGAGATATAAAGAACATTTAGAGTAAATTATTATTAATGCGAGAACGGTCAATTTTTCATGCCAAACGATCGATGACCCGCGACCTGATGAAATTGCTCTGAGATGACCAAAATGGTCCGTTTTGAAAATGTTCATCTTTCAAATAATATTGACTCTCAGAGGTGGATTTTCACTTTTGGAGATAAAATGAGCATCTTTATCATCATTTTCATGCTTCTAGGGAGCCAAAACTCAAGATTTGAATCATGGTTGAAAGTGACTTAAAAGGACCAAATGCTCACTTCGAGGGCTTAAAACGTGTTTATTCACAGCGGGAAGAGATATAAAGAAAATTTAGAGTAAATTAATGTTCATGCGAGAACGTTCAATTTTTCATGCAAAACAATCGATGACCCGCGACCTGATGAAATTGCTCTGAGGTGAACAAAATGGTCCATTTTGAAAATGTTCATCTTTCAACTAATATTGACTCTCAGAGGTGGATCTTCACTTTTGGAGATAAAATGAGCATCTTCATAGTAATTTTTATGCTTCTGGGGAGCCAAAACTCAAGATTTGGCTCATGGTTAAAAGTGACTTAAAAGGACCCAAATGCTCACTTCGAGGGCTTAAAACGTGTTTATTCACTGCGGGAAGAGATATAAACAACATTAAGAGTGAATTAATGTTCATGCGAGAACGTTCAATTTTTCATGCAAAACAATCGATGACCCGCGACCTGATGAAGTTGCTCTGAGATGACCAAAATGGTCCATTTTGAAAATTTTCATCTTTCAACTAATTTTGACTCTCAGAGGTGGATCATCACTTTTGGAGATAAAATGAGCATCGTTATCGTCATTTCCATGCTGCTAGGGAGCCAAAACTCAAGATTTGGCTCATGGTGAAAAGTGACTTAAAAGGACCCAAATGCTCACTTCGAGGGCTTAAAACGTGTTTATTCACTGCGGGAAGAGATATAAACAACATTTAGAGTAAATTAATGTTCATGCAAGAACGTTCAATTTTTCATGCGAAACAATCGATGACCCGCGACCTGATGAAATTGCTCTGAGGTGAACAAAATGGTCCGTTTTGAAAGTTTTCATCTTTCAACTAATTTTGACTCTCAGAGGTGGATCATCACTTTTGGAGATAAAATGAGCATCGTTATCGTCATTTTCATGCTTCTAGGGAGCCAAAACTCAAGATTTGGCTCATGGTTAAAAGTGACTTAAAAGGACCCAAATGCTCACTTCGAGGGCTTAAAACGTGTTTATTCACTGCGGGAAGAGATATAAACAACATTTAGAGTAAATTAATGTTCATGCGAGAACGTTCAATTTTTCATGCAAAACAATCGATGACCCGCGACCTGATGAAATTGCTCTGAGATGACCAAAATGGTCCGTTTTGAAAGTTTTCATCTTTCAATCAATTTTGACTCTCAGAGGTGTATCATCACTTTTGGAGATAAAATGAGCATCGTTATCGTCATTTTCATGCTTCTCTGGAGCCAAAACTTAAAAGGACCCAAATGCTCACTTCGATGGCTTAAAATGTGTTTATTCACTGCGGGAAGAGATATAAAGAACATTTAGAGTAAATTATTGTTAATGCGAGAACGTTCAATTTTTCATGCCAAACGATCGATGACCCGCGACCTGATGAAATTGCTCTGAGATGACCAAAATGGTCCGTTTTGAAAATGTTCATCTTTCAAATAATATTGACTCTCAGAGGTGGATTTTCACTTTTGGAGATAAAATGACCATCTTTATCATCATTTTCATGCTTCTAGGGAGCCAAAACTCAAGATTTGAATCATGGTTGAAAGTGACTTAAAAGGACCAAATGCTCACTTCGAGGGCTTAAAACGTGTTTATTCACTGCGGGAAGAGATATAAAGAAAATTTAGAGTAAATTAATGTTCATGCGAGAACGTTCAATTTTTCATGCAAAACAATCGATGACCCGCGACCTGATGAAATTGCTCTGAGATGACCAAAATTGTCCGTTTTGAACATTTTCATCTTTCAACTAATTTTGACTCTCAGAGGTGGATCATCACTTTTGGAGATAAAATGAGCATCGTTATCGTCATTTCCATGCTGCTAGGGAGCCAAAACTCAAGATTTGGCTCATGGTGAAAAGTGACTTAAAAGGACCCAAATGCTCACTTCGAGGGCTTAAAACGTGTTTATTCACTGCGGGAAGAGATATAAACAACATTTAGAGTAAATTAATGTTCATGCGAGAACGTTCAATTTTTCATGCGAAACAATCGATGACCCGCGACCTGATGAAATTGCTCTGAGGTGAACAAAATGGTCCATTTTGAAAATGTTCATCTTTTAACTAATATTGACTCTCAGAGGTGGATCTTCACTTTTGGAGATAAAATGAGCATCTTCATAGTAATTTTTATGCTTCTGGGGAGCCAAAACTCAAGATTTGGCTAATGGTTAAAAGTGACTTAAAAGGACCCAAATGCTCACTTCGAGGGTTTAAAACGTGTTTATCACTGCGGGAAGAGATATAAACAACATTTAGAGTAAGTTAATGTTCATGCGAGAACGTTCAATTTTTCATGCATAACAATCGAAGACCCGCGACCTGATGAAATTGCTCTGAGATGACCAAAATGGTCCGTTTTGAAAATTTTCATCTTTCAACTAATTTTGACTCTCAGAGGTGGATCATCACTTTTGGAGATAAAATGAGCATCCTTATCGTCATTTTCATGCTTCTAGGGAGCCAAAACTCAAGATTTGGCTCATGGTTAAAAGTGACTTAAAAGGACCCAAATGCTCACTTCGAGGGCTTAAAATGTGTTTATTCACTGCGGGAAGAGATATAAACATCATTTAGAGTAAATTAATGTTCATGCGAGAACGTTCAATTTTTCATGCAAAACAATCGATGACCCGCGACCTGATGAAATTGCTCTGAGGTGAACAAAATGGTCCATTTTGAAAATGTTCATCTTTTAACTAATATTGACTCTCAGAGGTGGATCTTCACTTTTGGAGATAAAATGAGCATCTTCATAGTAATTTGTATGCTTCTGGGGAGCCAAAACTCAAGATTTGGCTAATGGTTAAAAGTGACTTAAAAGGACCCAAATGCTCACTTCGAGGGCTTAAAACGTGTTTATTCACTGCGGGAAGAGATATAAACAACATTTAGAGTAAATTAATGTTCATGCGAGAACGTTCAATTTTTCATGCATAACAATCGAAGACCCGCGACCTGATGAAATTGCTCTGAGATGACCAAAATGGTCCGTTTTGAAAATTTTCATCTTTCAACTAATTTTGACTCTCAGAGGTGGATCATCACTTTTGGAGATAAAATGAGCATCGTTATCGTCATTTTCATGCTTCTAGGGAGCCAAAACTCAAGATTTGGCTCATGGTTAAAAGTGACTTAAAAGGACCCAAATGCTCACTTCGAGGGCTTAAAATGTGTTTATTCACTGCGGGAAGAGATATAAACATCATTTAGAGTAAATTAATGTTCATGCGAGAACGTTCAATTTTTCATGCAAAACAATCGATGACCCGCAACCTGATGAGATTGCTCTGAGGTGACCAAAATGGTCCGTTTTGAAAGTTTTCATCTTTCAACTAATTTTGACTCTCAGAGGTGGATCATCACTTTTGGAGATAAAATGAGCATCGGTATCGTCATTTTCATGCTTCTAGGGAGCCAAAACTCAAGATTTGACTCATGGTTGAAAGTGACTTAAAAGGACCAAATGCTCACTTCGAGGGCTTAAAACGTGTTTATTCACTGCGGGAAGAGATATAAAGAACATTTAGAGTAAATTAATGTTCATGCGAGAACGTTCAATTTTTCATGCAAAACAATCGATGACCTGCGAACTGATGAAATTGCTCTGAGATGACCAAAATGGTCCGTTTTGAAAGTTTTCATCTTTCAACTAATTTTGACTCTCAGAGGTGGATCATCACTTTTGGAGATAAAATGAGCATTGTTATCGTCATTTTCATGCTTCTAGGGAGCCAAAACTCAAGATTTGGCTCATGGTTAAAAGTGACTTAAAAGGACCTAAATGCTCACTTCGATTGCCTAAAACGTGTTTATTCACTACGGGAAGAGATATAAAGAACATTTAGAGTAAATTATTGTTAATGCGAGAACGTTCAATTTTTCATGCCAAACGATCGATGACCCGCGTCCTGATGAAATTGCTCTGAGATGACCAAAATGGTCCGTTTTGAAAATTTTCATCTTTCAACTAATTTTGACTCTCAGAGGTGGATCATCACTTTTGGAGATAAAATGAGCAGCGTTATCGTCATTTTCATGCTTCTAGGGAGCCAAAACTCAAGATTTGGCTCGTGGTTGAAAGTGACTTAAAAAGACCAAATGCTGACTTCGAGGGCTTAAAACGTGTTTATTCACTGCGGGTAGAGATATAAAGAACATTTAGAGTAAATTAATGTTCATGCTAGAACGTTCAATTTTTCATTCAAAACAATCGATGACCTGCGAACTGATGAAATTGCTCTGAGATGACCAAAATGGTCCGTTTTGAAAATTTTCATCTTTCAACTAATTTTGACTCTCAGAGGTGGATCATCACTTTTGGAGATAAAATGAGCATCGTTATCGTCATTTTCATGCTTCTAGGGAGCAAAAACTCAAGATTTGTCTCATGGTTAAAAGTGACTTAAAAGGACCCAAATGCTCACTTCGAGGGCTTAAAACGTGTTTATTCACTGCGGGAAGAGATATAAAGAACATTTAGAGTAAATTAATGTTCATGCGAGAACGTTCAATTTTTCATGCAAAACAATCGATGACCCGCGATCTGATGAAATTGCTCTGAGATGACCAAAATGGTCCGTTTTGAAAGTTTTCATCTTTCAACTAATTTTGACTCTCAGAGGTGGATCATCACTTTTGGAGATAAAATGAGCATCGTTATCGTCATTTTCATGCTTCTAGGGAGCCAAAACTCAAGATTTGGCTCATGGTTAAAAGTGACTTAAAAGTACCCAAATGCTCACTTCGATGGCTTAAAACGTGTTTATTCACTGTGGGAAGAGATATAAAGAACATTTAGAGTAAATTATTATTAATGCGAGAACGGTCAATTTTTCATGCCAAACGATCGATGACCCGCGACCTGATGAAATTGCTCTGAGATGACCAAAATGGTCCTTTTTGAAAATGTTCATCTTTCAAATAATATTGACTCTCAGAGGTGGATTTTCACTTTTGGAGATAAAATGAGCATCTTTATCATCATTTTCATGCTTCTAGGGAGCCAAAACTCAAGATTTGAATCATGGTTGAAAGTGACTTAAAAGGACCAAATGCTCACTTCGAGGGCTTAAAACGTGTTTATTCACAGCGGGAAGAGATATAAAGAAAATTTAGAGTAAATTAATGTTCATGCGAGAACGTTCAATTTTTCATGCAAAACAATCGATGACCCGCGACCTGATGAAATTGCTCTGAGGTGAACAAAATGGTCCATTTTGAAAATGTTCATCTTTCAACTAATATTGACTCTCAGAGGTGGATCTTCACTTTTGGAGATAAAATGAGCATCTTCATAGTAATTTTTATGCTTCTGGGGAGCCAAAACTCAAGATTAGGCTCATGGTTAAAAGTGACTTAAAAGGACCCAAATGCTCACTTCGAGGGCTTAAAACGTGTTTATTCACTGCGGGAAGAGATATAAACAACATTTAGAGTAAATTAATGTTCATGCGAGAACGTTCAATTTTTCATGCAAAACAATCGATGACCCGCGACCTGATGAAATTGCTCTGAGATGACCAAAATGGTCCGTTTTGAAAATTTTCATCTTTCAACTAATTTTGACTCTCAGAGGTGGATCATCACTTTTGGAGATAAAATGAGCATCGTTATCGTCATTTTCATGCTTCTAGGGAGCCAAAACTCAAGATTTGGCTCATGGTTAAAAGTGACTTAAAAGGACCCAAATGCTCACTTCGAGGGCTTAAAACGTGTTTATTCACTGCGGGAAGAGATATAAAGAACATTTAGAGTAAATTAATGTTCATGCGAGAACGTTCAATTTTTCATGCCAAATAATCGATGACCCGCGATCTGATGAAATTGCTCTGAGATTACCAAAATGGTCCGTTTTGAAAGTTTTCATCTTTCAACTAATTTTGACTCTCAGAGGTGGATCATCACTTTTGGAGATAAAATGAGCATCGTTATTGTCATTTTCATGCTTCTAGGGAGCCAAAACTCAAGATTTGGCTCATGGTTAAAAGTGACTTAAAAGGACCCAAATGCTCACTTCGAGGCCTTAAAAAGTGTTTATTCACTGCGGGAAGAGATATAAAGAACATTTAGAGTAAATTAATGTTCATGCGAGAACGTTCAATTTTTCATGCAAAACAATCGATGACCCGCGACCTGATGAAATTGCTCTGAGATGACCAAAATGGTCCGTTTTGAAAGTTTTCATCTTTCAACTAATTTTGACTCTCAGAGGTGGATCATCACTTTTGGAGATAAAATGAGCATCGTTATCGTCATTTTCATGCTTCTAGGGAGCCAAAACTCAAGATTTGGCTCATGGTTAAAAGTGACTTAAAAGGACCCAAATGCTCACTTCGATGGCTTAAAACGTGTTTATTCACTGCGGGAAGAGATATAAAGAACATTTAGAGTAAATTATTGTTAATGCGAGAACGTTCAATTTTTCATGCCAAACGATCGATGACCCGCGACCTGATGAAATTGCTCTGAGATGACCAAAATGGTCCGTTTTGAAAATGTTCATCTTTCAAATAATATTGACTCTCAGAGGTGGATTTTCACTTTTGGAGATAAAATGACCATCTTTATCATCATTTTCATGCTTCTAGGGAGCCAAAACTCAAGATTTGAATCATGGTTGAAAGTGACTTAAAAGGACCAAATGCTCACTTCGAGGGCTTAAAACGTGTTTATTCACTGCGGGAAGAGATATAAAGAAAATTTAGAGTAAATTAATGTTCATGCGAGAACGTTCAATTTTTCATGTGAAAGAATCGATGACCCGCGACCTGATGAAATTGCTCTGAGGTGAACAAAATGGTCCATTTTGAAAATGTTCATCTTTTAACTAATATTGACTCTCAGAGGTGGATCTTCACTTTTGGAGATAAAATGAGCATCTTCATAGTAATTTTTATGCTTCTGGGGAGCCAAAACTCAAGATTTGGCTAATGGTTAAAAGTGACTTAAAAGGACCCAAATGCTCACTTCGAGGGTTTAAAACGTGTTTATTCACTGCGGGAAGAGATATAAACAACATTTAGAGTAAGTTAATGTTCATGCGAGAACGTTCAATTTTTCATGCATAACAATCGAAGACCCGCGACCTGATGAAATTGCTCTGAGATGACCAAAATGGTCCGTTTTGAAAATTTTCATCTTTCAACTAATTTTGACTCTCAGAGGTGGATCATCACTTTTGGAGATAAAATGAGCATCCTTATCGTCATTTTCATGCTTCTAGGGAGCCAAAACTCAAGATTTGGCTCATGGTTAAAAGTGACTTAAAAGGACCCAAATGCTCACTTCGAGGGCTTAAAATGTGTTTATTCACTGCGGGAAGAGATATAAACATCATTTAGAGTAAATTAATGTTCATGCGAGAACGTTCAATTTTTCATGCAAAACAATCGATGACCCGCGACCTGATGAAATTGCTCTGAGGTGAACAAAATGGTCCATTTTGAAAATGTTCATCTTTTAACTAATATTGACTCTCAGAGGTGGATCTTCACTTTTGGAGATAAAATGAGCATCTTCATAGTAATTTTTATGCTTCTGGGGAGCCAAAACTCAAGATTTGGCTAATGGTTAAAAGTGACTTAAAAGGACCCAAATGCTCACTTCGAGGGCTTAAAACGTGTTTATTCACTGCGGGAAGAGATATAAACAACATTTAGAGTAAATTAATGTTCATGCGAGAACGTTCAATTTTTCATGCATAACAATCGAAGACCCGCGACCTGATGAAATTGCTCTGAGATGACCAAAATGGTCCGTTTTGAAAATTTTCATCTTTCAACTAATTTTGACTCTCAGAGGTGGATCATCACTTTTGGAGATAAAATGAGCATCGTTATCGTCATTTTCATGCTTCTAGGGAGCCAAAACTCAAGATTTGGCTCATGGTTAAAAGTGACTTAAAAGGACCCAAATGCTCACTTCGAGGGCTTAAAATGTGTTTATTCACTGCGGGAAGAGATATAAACATCATTTAGAGTAAATTAATGTTCATGCGAGAACGTTCAATTTTTCATGCAAAACAATCGATGACCCGCGACCTGATGAGATTGCTCTGAGGTGACCAAAATGGTCCGTTTTGAAAGTTTTCATCTTTCAACTAATTTTGACTCTCAGAGGTGGATCATCACTTTTGGAGATAAAATGAGCATCGGTATCGTCATTTTCATGCTTCTAGGGAGCCAAAACTCAAGATTTGACTCATGGTTGAAAGTGACTTAAAAGGACCAAATGCTCACTTCGAGGGCTTAAAACGTGTTTATTCACTGCGGGAAGAGATATAAAGAACATTTAGAGTAAATTAATGTTCATGCGAGAACGTTCAATTTTTCATGCAAAACAATCGATGACCTGCGAACTGATGAAATTGCTCTGAGATGACCAAAATGGTCCGTTTTGAAAGTTTTCATCTTTCAACTAATTTTGACTCTCAGAGGTGGATCATCACTTTTGGAGATAAAATGAGCATCGTTATCGTCATTTTCATGCTTCTAGGGAGCCAAAACTCAAGATTTGGCTCATGGTTAAAAGTGACTTAAAAGGACCTAAATGCTCACTTCGATTGCCTAAAACGTGTTTATTCACTACGGGAAGAGATATAAAGAACATTTAGAGTAAATTATTGTTAATGCGAGAACGTTCAATTTTTCATGCCAAACGATCGATGACCCGCGTCCTGATGAAATTGCTCTGAGATGACCAAAATGGTCCGTTTTGAAAATTTTCATCTTTCAACTAATTTTGACTCTCAGAGGTGGATCATCACTTTTGGAGATAAAATGAGCAGCGTTATCGTCATTTTCATGCTTCTAGGGAGCCAAAACTCAAGATTTGGCTCGTGGTTAAAAGTGACTTAAAAGGACCCAAATGCTCACTTCGAGGGCTTAAAACGTGTTTATTCACTGCGGGAAGAGATATAAAGAACATTTAGAGTAAATTAATGTTCATGCGAGAACGTTCAATTTTTCATGCAAAACAATCGATGACCCGCGATCTGATGAAATTGCTCTGAGATGACCAAAATGGTCCGTTTTGAAAGTTTTCATCTTTCAACTAATTTTGACTCTCAGAGGTGGATCATCACTTTTGGAGATAAAATGAGCATCGTTATCGTCATTTTCATGCTTCTAGGGAGCCAAAACTCAAGATTTGGCTCATGGTTAAAAGTGACTTAAAAGGACCCAAATGCTCACTTCGAGGCCTTAAAACGTGTTTATTCACTGCGGGTAGAGATATAAAGAACATTTAGAGTAAATTAATGTTCATGCTAGAACGTTCAATTTTTCATTCAAAACAATCGATGACCTGCGAACTGATGAAATTGCTCTGAGATGACCAAAATGGTCCGTTTTGAAAATTTTCATCTTTCAACTAATTTTGACTCTCAGAGGTGGATCATCACTTTTGGAGATAAAATGAGCATCGTTATCGTCATTTTCATGCTTCTAGGGAGCAAAAACTCAAGATTTGTCTCATGGTTAAAAGTGACTTAAAAGGACCCAAATGCTCACTTCGAGGGCTTAAAACGTGTTTATTCACTGCGGGAAGAGATATAAAGAACATTTAGAGTAAATTAATGTTCATGCGAGAACGTTCAATTTTTCATGCAAAACAATCGATGACCCGCGATCTGATGAAATTGCTCTGAGATGACCAAAATGGTCCGTTTTGAAAGTTTTCATCTTTCAACTAATTTTGACTCTCAGAGGTGGATCATCACTTTTGGAGATAAAATGAGCATCGTTATCGTCATTTTCATGCTTCTAGGGAGCCAAAACTCAAGATTTGGCTCATGGTTAAAAGTGACTTAAAAGGACCCAAATGCTCACTTCGAGGCCTTAAAACGTGTTTATTCACTGCGGGAAGAGATATAAAGAACATTTAGAGTAAATTAATGTTCATGCGAGAACGTTCAATTTTTCATGCAAAACAATCGATGACCCGCGACCTGATGAAATTGCTCTGAGATGACCAAAATGGTCCGTTTTGAAAGTTTTCATCTTTCAACTAATTTTGACTCTCAGAGGTGGATCATCACTTTTGGAGATAAAATGAGCATCGTTATCGTCATTTTCATGCTTCTAGGGAGCCAAAACTCAAGATTTGGCTCATGGTTAAAAGTGACTTAAAAGGAACCAAATGCTCACTTCGAGGGCTTAAAACGTGTTTATTCACTGCGGGAAGAGATATAAAGAACATTTAGAGTAAATTAATGTTCATGCGAGAACGTTCAATTTTTCCTGCAAAATAATCGATGACCCGCGACCTGATGAAATTGCTCTGAGATGACCAAAATGGTCCGTTTTGAAAGTTTTCATCTTTCAACTAATTTTGACTCTCAGAGGTGGATCATCACTTTTGGAGATAAAATGAGCATCGTTATCGTCATTTTCATGCTTCTAGGGAGCCAAAACTCAAGATTTGGCTCATGGTTAAAAGTGACTTAAAAGTACCCAAATGCTCACTTCGATGGCTTAAAACGTGTTTATTCACTGCGGGAAGAGATATAAAGAACATTTAGAGTAAATTATTATTAATGCGAGAACGGTCAATTTTTCATGCCAAACGATCGATGACCCGCGACCTGATGAAATTGCTCTGAGATGACCAAAATGGTCCGTTTTGAAAATGTTCATCTTTCAAATAATATTGACTCTCAGAGGTGGATTTTCACTTTTGGAGATAAAATGAGCATCTTTATCATCATTTTCATGCTTCTAGGGAGCCAAAACTCAAGATTTGAATCATGGTTGAAAGTGACTTAAAAGGACCAAATGCTCACTTCGAGGGCTTAAAACGTGTTTATTCACAGCGGGAAGAGATATAAAGAAAATTTAGAGTAAATTAATGTTCATGCGAGAACGTTCAATTTTTCATGCAAAACAATCGATGACCCGCGACCTGATGAAATTGCTCTGAGGTGAACAAAATGGTCCATTTTGAAAATGTTCATCTTTCAACTAATATTGACTCTCAGAGGTGGATCTTCACTTTTGGAGATAAAATGAGCATCTTCATAGTAATTTTTATGCTTCTGGGGAGCCAAAACTCAAGATTAGGCTCATGGTTAAAAGTGACTTAAAAGGACCCAAATGCTCACTTCGAGGGCTTAAAACGTGTTTATTCACTGCGGGAAGAGATATAAACAACATTTAGAGTAAATTAATGTTCATGCGAGAACGTTCAATTTTTCATGCAAAACAATCGATGACCCGCGACCTGATGAAATTGCTCTGAGATGACCAAAATGGTCCGTTTTGAAAATTTTCATCTTTCAACTAATTTTGACTCTCAGAGGTGGATCATCACTTTTGGAGATAAAATGAGCATCGTTATCGTCATTTTCATGCTTCTAGGGAGCCAAAACTCAAGATTTGGCTCATGGTTAAAAGTGACTTAAAAGGACCCAAATGCTCACTTCGAGGGCTTAAAACGTGTTTATTCACTGCGGGAAGAGATATAAAGAACATTTAGAGTAAATTAATGTTCATGCGAGAACGTTCAATTTTTCATGCCAAATAATCGATGACCCGCGATCTGATGAAATTGCTCTGAGATTACCAAAATGGTCCGTTTTGAAAGTTTTCATCTTTCAACTAATTTTGACTCTCAGAGGTGGATCATCACTTTTGGAGATAAAATGAGCATCGTTATTGTCATTTTCATGCTTCTAGGGAGCCAAAACTCAAGATTTGGCTCATGGTTAAAAGTGACTTAAAAGGACCCAAATGCTCACTTCGAGGCCTTAAAAAGTGTTTATTCACTGCGGGAAGAGATATAAAGAACATTTAGAGTAAATTAATGTTCATGCGAGAACGTTCAATTTTTCATGCAAAACAATCGATGACCCGCGACCTGATGAAATTGCTCTGAGATGACCAAAATGGTCCGTTTTGAAAGTTTTCATCTTTCAACTAATTTTGACTCTCAGAGGTGGATCATCACTTTTGGAGATAAAATGAGCATCGTTATCGTCATTTTCATGCTTCTAGGGAGCCAAAACTCAAGATTTGGCTCATGGTTAAAAGTGACTTAAAAGGACCCAAATGCTCACTTCGATGGCTTAAAACGTGTTTATTCACTGCGGGAAGAGATATAAAGAACATTTAGAGTAAATTATTGTTAATGCGAGAACGTTCAATTTTTCATGCCAAACGATCGATGACCCGCGACCTGATGAAATTGCTCTGAGATGACCAAAATGGTCCGTTTTGAAAATGTCCATCTTTCAAATAATATTGACTCTCAGAGGTGGATTTTCACTTTTGGAGATAAAATGACCATCTTTATCATCATTTTCATGCTTCTAGGGAGCCAAAACTCAAGATTTGAATCATGGTTGAAAGTGACTTAAAAGGACCAAATGCTCACTTCGAGGGCTTAAAACGTGTTTATTCACTGCGGGAAGAGATATAAAGAAAATTTAGAGTAAATTAATGTTCATGCGAGAACGTTCAATTTTTCATGCGAAACAATCGATGACCCGCGACCTGATGAAATTGCTCTGAGGTGAACAAAATGGTCCATTTTGAAAATGTTCATCTTTTAACTAATATTGACTCTCAGAGGTGGATCTTCACTTTTGGAGATAAAATGAGCATCTTCATAGTAATTTTTATGCTTCTGGGGAGCCAAAACTCAAGATTTGGCTAATGGTTAAAAGTGACTTAAAAGGACCCAAATGCTCACTTCGAGGGTTTAAAACGTGTTTATTCACTGCGGGAAGAGATATAAACAACATTTAGAGTAAGTTAATGTTCATGCGAGAACGTTCAATTTTTCATGCATAACAATCGAAGACCCGCGACCTGATGAAATTGCTCTGAGATGACCAAAATGGTCCGTTTTGAAAATTTTCATCTTTCAACTAATTTTGACTCTCAGAGGTGGATCATCACTTTTGGAGATAAAATGAGCATCCTTATCGTCATTTTCATGCTTCTAGGGAGCCAAAACTCAAGATTTGGCTCATGGTTAAAAGTGACTTAAAAGGACCCAAATGCTCACTTCGAGGGCTTAAAATGTGTTTATTCACTGCGGGAAGAGATATAAACATCATTTAGAGTAAATTAATGTTCATGCGAGAACGTTCAATTTTTCATGCAAAACAATCGATGACCCGCGACCTGATGAAATTGCTCTGAGGTGAACAAAATGGTCCATTTTGAAAATGTTCATCTTTTAACTAATATTGACTCTCAGAGGTGGATCTTCACTTTTGGAGATAAAATGAGCATCTTCATAGTAATTTTTATGCTTCTGGGGAGCCAAAACTCAAGATTTGGCTAATGGTTAAAAGTGACTTAAAAGGACCCAAATGCTCACTTCGAGGGCTTAAAACGTGTTTATTCACTGCGGGAAGAGATATAAACAACATTTAGAGTAAATTAATGTTCATGCGAGAACGTTCAATTTTTCATGCATAACAATCGAAGACCCGCGACCTGATGAAATTGCTCTGAGATGACCAAAATGGTCCGTTTTGAAAATTTTCATCTTTCAACTAATTTTGACTCTCAGAGGTGGATCATCACTTTTGGAGATAAAATGAGCATCGTTATCGTCATTTTCATGCTTCTAGGGAGCCAAAACTCAAGATTTGGCTCATGGTTAAAAGTGACTTAAAAGGACCCAAATGCTCACTTCGAGGGCTTAAAATGTGTTTATTCACTGCGGGAAGAGATATAAACATCATTTAGAGTAAATTAATGTTCATGCGAGAACGTTCAATTTTTCATGCAAAACAATCGATGACCCGCGACCTGATGAGATTGCTCTGAGGTGACCAAAATGGTCCGTTTTGAAAGTTTTCATCTTTCAACTAATTTTGACTCTCAGAGGTGGATCATCACTTTTGGAGATAAAATGAGCATCGGTATCGTCATTTTCATGCTTCTAGGGAGCCAAAACTCAAGATTTGACTCATGGTTGAAAGTGACTTAAAAGGACCAAATGCTCACTTCGAGGGCTTAAAACGTGTTTATTCACTGCGGGAAGAGATATAAAGAACATTTAGAGTAAATTAATGTTCATGCGAGAACGTTCAATTTTTCATGCAAAACAATCGATGACCTGCGAACTGATGAAATTGCTCTGAGATGACCAAAATGGTCCGTTTTGAAAGTTTTCATCTTTCAACTAATTTTGACTCTCAGAGGTGGATCATCACTTTTGGAGATAAAATGAGCATCGTTATCGTCATTTTCATGCTTCTAGGGAGCCAAAACTCAAGATTTGGCTCATGGTTAAAAGTGACTTAAAAGGACCTAAATGCTCACTTCGATTGCCTAAAACGTGTTTATTCACTACGGGAAGAGATATAAAGAACATTTAGAGTAAATTATTGTTAATGCGAGAACGTTCAATTTTTCATGCCAAACGATCGATGACCCGCGTCCTGATGAAATTGCTCTGAGATGACCAAAATGGTCCGTTTTGAAAATTTTCATCTTTCAACTAATTTTGACTCTCAGAGGTGGATCATCACTTTTGGAGATAAAATGAGCAGCGTTATCGTCATTTTCATGCTTCTAGGGAGCCAAAACTCAAGATTTGGCTCGTGGTTGAAAGTGACTTAAAAAGACCAAATGCTGACTTCGAGGGCTTAAAACGTGTTTATTCACTGCGGGTAGAGATATAAAGAACATTTAGAGTAAATTAATGTTCATGCTAGAACGTTCAATTTTTCATTCAAAACAATCGATGACCTGCGAACTGATGAAATTGCTCTGAGATTACCAAAATGGTCCGTTTTGAAAGTTTTCATCTTTCAACTAATTTTGACTCTCAGAGGTGGATCATCACTTTTGGAGATAAAATGAGCATCGTTATCGTCATTTTCATGCTTCTAGGGAGCAAAAACTCAAGATTTGTCTCATGGTTAAAAGTGACTTAAAAGGACCCAAATGCTCACTTCGATTGCTTAAAACGTGTTTATTCACTGCGGGAAGAGATATAAACATCATTTAGAGTGAATTAATGTTCATGCGAGAACGTTCAATTTTTCATGCAAAACAATCGATGACCCGCGACCTGATGAAATTGCTCTGAGGTGAACAAAATGGTCCATTTTGAAAATGTTCATCTTTCAACTAATATTGACTCTCAGAGGTGGATCTTCACTGTTGGAGATAAAATGAGCATCTTCATAGTAATTTTTATGCTTCTGGGGAGCCAAAACTCAAGATTAGGCTCATGGTTAAAAGTGACTTAAAAGGACCCAAATGCTCACTTCGAGGGCTTAAAACGTGTTTATTCACTGCGGGAAGAGATATAAACAACATTTAGAGTAAATTAATGTTCATGCGAGAACGTTCAATTTTTCATGCAAAACAATCGATGACCCGCAACCTGATGAAATTGCTCTGAGATGACCAAAATGGTCCGTTTTGAACATTTTCATCTTTCAACTAATTTTGACTCTCAGAAGTGGATCATCACTTTTGGAGATAAAATGAGCATCGTTGTCGTCATTTTCATGCTTCTAGTGAGCCAAAACTCAAGATTTGGCTCATGGTTAAAAGTGACTTAAAAGGACCCAAATGCTCACTTCGAGGGCTTAAAACGTGTTTATTCACTGCGGGAAGAGATATAAAGAACATTTAGAGTAAATTAATGTTCATGCGAGAACGTTCAATTTTTCATGCAAAATAATCGATGACCCGCGACCTGATGAAATTGCTCTGAGATGACCAAAATGGTCCGTTTTGAAAGTTTTCATCTTTCAACTAATTTTGACTCTCAGAGGTGGATCATCACTTTTGGAGATAAAATGAGCATCGTTATCGTCATTTTCATGCTTCTAGGGAGCCAAAACTCAAGATTTGGCTCATGGTTAAAAGTGACTTAAAAGTACCCAAATGCTCACTTCGATGGCTTAAAACGTGTTTATTCACTGCGGGAAGAGATATAAAGAACATTTAGAGTAAATTATTAATAATGCGAGAACGGTCAATTTTTCATGCCAAACGATCGATGACCCGATGACCCTGATGAAATTGCTCTGAGATGACCAAAATGGTCCGTTTTGAAAATGTTCATCTTTCAAATAATATTGACTCTCAGAGGTGGATTTTCACTTTTGGAGATAAAATGAGCATCTTTATCATCATTTTCATGCTTCTAGGGAGCCAAAACTCAAGATTTGAATCATGGTTGAAAGTGACTTAAAAGGACCAAATGCTCACTTCGAGGGCTTAAAACGTGTTTATTCACTGAGGGAAGAGATATAAAGAAAATTTAGAGTAAATTAATGTTCATGCGAGAACGTTCAATTTTTCATGCAAAACAATCGATGACCCGCGACCTGATGAAATTGCTCTGAGGTGAACAAAATGGTCCATTTTGAAAATGTTCATCTTTCAACTAATATTGACTCTCAGAGGTGGATCATCACTTTTGGAGATAAAATGAGCATCGTTATCGTCATTTTCATGCTTCTAGGGAGCCAAAACTCAAGATTTGGCTCATGGTTAAAAGTGACTTAAAATTACCCAAATGCTCACTTCGAGGGCTTAAAACGTGTTTATTCACTGCGGGAAGAGATATAAAGAACATTTAGAGTAAATTAATGTTCATGCGAGAACGTTCAATTTTTCATGCAAAACAATCGATGACCCGCGATCTGATGAAATTGCTCTGAGATGACCAAAATGGTCCGTTTTGAAAGTTTTCATCTTTCAACTAATTTTGACTCTCAGAGGTGGATCATCACTTTTGGAGATAAAATGAGCATCGTTATCGTCATTTTCATGCTTCTAGGGAGCCAAAACTCAAGATTTGGCTCATGGTTAAAAGTGACTTAAAAGGACCCAAATGCTCACTTCGACGCCTTAAAACGTGTTTATTCACTGCGGGAAGAGATATAAAGAACATTTAGAGTAAATTAATGTTCATGCGAGAACGTTCAATTTTTCATGCAAAACAATCGATGACCCGCGACCTGATGAAATTGCTCTGAGATGACCAAAATGGTCCGTTTTGAAAGTTTTCATCTTTCAACTAATTTTGACTCTCAGAGGTGGATCATCACTTTTGGAGATAAAATGAGCATCGTTATCGTCATTTTCATGCTTCTAGGGAGCCAAAACTCAAGATTTGGCTCATGGTTAAAAGTGACTTAAAAGGAACCAAATGCTCACTTCGAGGGCTTAAAACGTGTTTATTCACTGCGGGAAGAGATATAAAGAACATTTAGAGTAAATTAATGTTCATGCGAGAACGTTCAATTTTTCCTGCAAAATAATCGATGACCCGCGACCTGATGAAATTGCTCTGAGATGACCAAAATGGTCCGTTTTGAAAGTTTTCATCTTTCAACTAATTTTGACTCTCAGAGGTGGATCATCACTTTTGGAGATAAAATGAGCATCGTTATCGTCATTTTCATGCTTCTAGGGAGCCAAAACTCAAGATTTGGCTCATGGTTAAAAGTGACTTAAAAGTACCCAAATGCTCACTTCGATGGCTTAAAACGTGTTTATTCACTGCGGGAAGAGATATAAAGAACATTTAGAGTAAATTATTATTAATGCGAGAACGGTCAATTTTTCATGCCAAACGATCGATGACCCGCGACCTGATGAAATTGCTCTGAGATGACCAAAATGGTCCGTTTTGAAAATGTTCATCTTTCAAATAATATTGACTCTCAGAGGTGGATTTTCACTTTTGGAGATAAAATGAGCATCTTTATCATCATTTTCATGCTTCTAGGGAGCCAAAACTCAAGATTTGAATCATGGTTGAAAGTGACTTAAAAGGACCAAATGCTCACTTCAAGGGCTTAAAACGTGTTTATTCACAGCGGGAAGAGATATAAAGAAAATTTAGAGTAAATTAATGTTCATGCGAGAACGTTCAATTTTTCATGCAAAACAATCGATGACCCGCGACCTGATGAAATTGCTCTGAGGTGAACAAAATGGTCCATTTTGAAAATGTTCATCTTTCAACTAATATTGACTCTCAGAGGTGGATCTTCACTTTTGGAGATAAAATGAGCATCTTCATAGTAATTTTTATGCTTCTGGGGAGCCAAAACTCAAGATTAGGCTCATGGTTAAAAGTGACTTAAAAGGACCCAAATGCTCACTTCGAGGGCTTAAAACGTGTTTATTCACTGCGGGAAGAGATATAAACAACATTTAGAGTAAATTAATGTTTATGCGAGAACGTTCAATTTTTCATGCAAAACAATCGATGACCCGCGACCTGATGAAATTGCTCTGAGATGACCAAAATGGTCCGTTTTGAAAATTTTCATCTTTCAACTAATTTTGACTCTCAGAGGTGGATCATCACTTTTGGAGATAAAATGAGCATCGTTATCGTCATTTTCATGCTTCTAGGGAGCCAAAACTCAAGATTTGGCTCATGGTTAAAAGTGACTTAAAAGGACCCAAATGCTCACTTCGAGGGCTTAAAACGTGTTTATTCACTGCGGGAAGAGATATAAAGAACATTTAGAGTAAATTAATGTTCATGCGAGAACGTTCAATTTTTCATGCCAAATAATCGATGACCCGCGATCTGATGAAATTGCTCTGAGATTACCAAAATGGTCCGTTTTGAAAGTTTTCATCTTTCAACTAATTTTGACTCTCAGAGGTGGATCATCACTTTTGGAGATAAAATGAGCATCGTTATTGTCATTTTCATGCTTCTAGGGAGCCAAAACTCAAGATTTGGCTCATGGTTAAAAGTGACTTAAAAGGACCCAAATGCTCACTTCGAGGCCTTAAAAAGTGTTTATTCACTGCGGGAAGAGATATAAAGAACATTTAGAGTAAATTAATGTTCATGCGAGAACGTTCAATTTTTCATGCAAAACAATCGATGACCCGCGACCTGATGAAATTGCTCTGAGATGACCAAAATGGTCCGTTTTGAAAGTTTTCATCTTTCAACTAATTTTGACTCTCAGAGGTGGATCATCACTTTTGGAGATAAAATGAGCATCGTTATCGTCATTTTCATGCTTCTAGGGAGCCAAAACTCAAGATTTGGCTCATGGTTAAAAGTGACTTAAAAGGACCCAAATGCTCACTTCGATGGCTTAAAACGTGTTTATTCACTGCGGGAAGAGATATAAAGAACATTTAGAGTAAATTATTGTTAATGCGAGAACGTTCAATTTTTCATGCCAAACGATCGATGACCCGCGACCTGATGAAATTGCTCTGAGATGACCAAAATGGTCCGTTTTGAAAATGTTCATCTTTCAAATAATATTGACTCTCAGAGGTGGATTTTCACTTTTGGAGATAAAATGACCATCTTTATCATCATTTTCATGCTTCTAGGGAGCCAAAACTCAAGATTTGAATCATGGTTGAAAGTGACTTAAAAGGACCAAATGCTCACTTCGAGGGCTTAAAACGTGTTTATTCACTGCGGGAAGAGATATAAAGAAAATTTAGAGTAAATTAATGTTCATGCGAGAACGTTCAATTTTTCATGCGAAACAATCGATGACCCGCGACCTGATGAAATTGCTCTGAGGTGAACAAAATGGTCCATTTTGAAAATGTTCATCTTTTAACTAATATTGACTCTCAGAGGTGGATCTTCACTTTTGGAGATAAAATGAGCATCTTCATAGTAATTTTTATGCTTCTGGGGAGCCAAAACTCAAGATTTGGCTAATGGTTAAAAGTGACTTAAAAGGACCCAAATGCTCACTTCGAGGGTTTAAAACGTGTTTATTCACTGCGGGAAGAGATATAAACAACATTTAGAGTAAGTTAATGTTCATGCGAGAACGTTCAATTTTTCATGCATAACAATCGAAGACCCGCGACCTGATGAAATTGCTCTGAGATGACCAAAATGGTCCGTTTTGAAAATTTTCATCTTTCAACTAATTTTGACTCTCAGAGGTGGATCATCACTTTTGGAGATAAAATGAGCATCCTTATCGTTATTTTCATGCTTCTAGGGAGCCAAAACTCAAGATTTGGCTCATGGTTAAAAGTGACTTAAAAGGACCCAAATGCTCACTTCGAGGGCTTAAAATGTGTTTATTCGCTGCGGGATGAGATATAAACATCATTTAGAGTAAATTAATGTTCATGCGAGAACGTTCAATTTTTCATGCAAAACAATCGATGACCCGCGACCTGATGAGATTGCTCTGAGGTGACCAAAATGGTCCGTTTTGAAAGTTTTCATCTTTCAACTAATTTTGACTCTCAGAGGTGGATCATCACTTTTGGAGATAAAATGAGCATCGGTATTGTCATTTTCATGCTTCTAGGGAGCCAAAACTCAAGATTTGACTCATGGTTGAAAGTGACTTAAAAGGACCAAATGCTCACTTCGAGGGCTTAAAACGTGTTTATTCACTGCGGGAAGAGATATAAAGAACATTTAGAGTAAATTAATGTTCATGCGAGAACGTTCAATTTTTCATGCAAAACAATCGATGACCTGCGAACTGATGAAATTGCTCTGAGATGACCAAAATGGTCCGTTTTGAAAGTTTTCTTCTTTCAACTAATTTTGACTCTCAGAGGTGGATCATCACTTTTGGAGATAAAATGAGCATCGTTATCGTCATTTTCATGCTTCTAGGGAGCCAAAACTCAAGATTTGGCTCATGGTTAAAAGTGACTTAAAAGGACCTAAATGCTCACTTCGATTGCCTAAAACGTGTTTATTCACTACGGGAAGAGATATAAAGAACATTTAGAGTAAATTATTGTTAATGCGAGAACGTTCAATTTTTCATGCCAAACGATCGATGACCCGCGTCCTGATGAAATTGCTCTGAGATGACCAAAATGGTCCGTTTTGAAAATTTTCATCTTTCAACTAATTTTGACTCTCAGAGGTGGATCATCACTTTTGGAGATAAAATGAGCAGCGTTATCGTCATTTTCATGCTTCTAGGGAGCCAAAACTCAAGATTTGGCTCGTGGTTGAAAGTGACTTAAAAAGACCAAATGCTGACTTCGAGGGCTTAAAACGTGTTTATTCACTGCGGGTAGAAATATAAAGAACATTTAGAGTAAATTAATGTTCATGCTAGAACGTTCAATTTTTCATTCAAAACAATCGATGACCTGCGAACTGATGAAATTGCTCTGAGATGACCAAAATGGTCCGTTTTGAAAGTTTTCATCTTTCAACTAATTTTGACTCTCAGAGGTGGATCATCACTTTTGGAGATAAAATGAGCATCGTTATCGTCATTTTCATGCTTCTAGGGAGCAAAAACTCAAGATTTGTCTCATGGTTAAAAGAACCCAAATGCTCACTTCGATTGCTTAAAACGTGTTTATTCACTGCGGGAAGAGATATAAACATCATTTAGAGTGAATTAATGTTCATGCGAGAACGTTCAATTTTTCATGCAAAACAATCGATGACCCGCGACCTGATGAAATTGCTCTGAGGTGAACAAAATGGTCCATTTTGAAAATGTTCATCTTTCAACTAATATTGACTCTCAGAGGTGGATCTTCACTTTTGGAGATAAAATGAGCATCTTCATAGTAATTTTTATGCTTCTGGGGAGCCAAAACTCAAGATTAGGCTCATGGTTAAAAGTGACTTAAAAGGACCCAAATGCTCACTTCGAGGGCTTAAAACGTGTTTATTCACTGCGGGAAGAGATATAAACAACATTTAGAGTAAATTAATGTTCATGCGAGAACGTTCAATTTTTCATGCAAAACAATCGATGACCCGCAACCTGATGAAATTGCTCTGAGATGACCAAAATGGTCAGTTTTGAACATTTTCATCTTTCAACTAATTTTGACTCTCAGAAGTGGATCATCACTTTTGGAGATAAAATGAGCATCGTTGTCGTCATTTTCATGCTTCTAGTGAGCCAAAACTCAAGATTTGGCTCATGGTTAAAAGTGACTTAAAAGGACCCAAATGCTCACTTCGAGGGCTTAAAACGTGTTTATTCACTGCGGGAAGAGATATAAAGAACATTTAGAGTAAATTAATGTTCATGCGAGAACGTTCAATTTTTCATGCAAAATAATCGATGACCCGCGACCTGATGAAATTGCTCTGAGATGACCAAAATGGTCCGTTTTGAAAGTTTTCATCTTTCAACTAATTTTGACTCTCAGAGGTGGATCATCACTTTTGGAGATAAAATGAGCATCGTTATCGTCATTTTCATGCTTCTAGGGAGCCAAAACTCAAGATTTGGCTCATGGTTAAAAGTGACTTAAAAGTACCCAAATGCTCACTTCGATGGCTTAAAACGTGTTTATTCACTGCGGGAAGAGATATAAAGAACATTTAGAGTAAATTATTATTAATGCGAGAACGGTCAATTTTTCATGCCAAACGATCGATGACCCGATGACCCTGATGAAATTGCTCTGAGATGACCAAAATGGTCCGTTTTGAAAATGTTCATCTTTCAAATAATATTGACTCTCAGAGGTGGATTTTCACTTTTGGAGATAAAATGAGCATCTTTATCATCATTTTCATGCTTCTAGGGAGCCAAAACTCAAGATTTGAATCATGGTTGAAAGTGACTTAAAAGGACCAAATGCTCACTTCGAGGGCTTAAAACGTGTTTATTCACTGAGGGAAGAGATATAAAGAAAATTTAGAGTAAATTAATGTTCATGCGAGAACGTTCAATTTTTCATGCAAAACAATCGATGACCCGCGACCTGATGAAATTGCTCTGAGGTGAACAAAATGGTCCATTTTGAAAATGTTCATCTTTCAACTAATATTGACTCTCAGAGGTGGATCTTCACTTTTGGAGATAAAATGAGCATCTTCATAGTAATTTTTATGCTTCTGGGGAGCCAAAACTCAAGATTAGGCTCATGGTTAAAAGTGACTTAAAAGGACCCAAATGCTTACTTCGAGGGCTTAAAACGTGTTTATTCACTGCGGGAAGAGATATAAACAACATTTAGAGTAAATTAATGTTCATGCGAGAACGTTTAATTTTTCATGCAAAACAATCGATGACCCGCGACCTAATGAAATTGCTCTGAGATGACCAAAATGGTCCGTTTTGAAAATTTTCATCTTTCAACTAATTTTGACTCTCAGAGGTGGATCATCACTTTTGGAGATAAAATGAGCATCGTTATAGTCATTTTCATGCTTCTAGGGAGCCAAAACTCAAGATTTGGCTCATGGTTAAAAGTGACTTAAAAGGACCCAAATGCTCACTTCGAGGGCTTAAAACGTGTTTATTCACTGCGGGAAGAGATATAAAGAACATTTAGAGTAAATTAATGTTCATGCGAGAACGTTCAATTTTTCATGCAAAACAATCGATGACCCGCGATCTGATGAAATTGCTCTGAGATGACCAAAATGGTCCGTTTTGAAAGTTTTCATCTTTCAACTAATTTTGACTCTCAGAGGTGGATCATCACTTTTGGAGATAAAATGAGCATCGTTATCGTCATTTTCATGCTTCTAGGGAGCCAAAACTCAAGATTTGGCTCATGGTTAAAAGTGACTTAAAAGGACCCAAATGCTCACTTCGACGCCTTAAAACGTGTTTATTCACTGCGGGAAGAGATATAAAGAACATTTAGAGTAAATTAATGTTCATGCGAGAACGTTCAATTTTTCATGCAAAACAATCGATGACCCGCGACCTGATGAAATTGCTCTGAGATGACCAAAATGGTCCGTTTTGAAAGTTTTCATCTTTCAACTAATTTTGACTCTCAGAGGTGGATCATCACTTTTGGAGATAAAATGAGCATCGTTATCGTCATTTTCATGCTTCTAGGGAGCCAAAACTCAAGATTTGGCTCATGGTTAAAAGTGACTTAAAAGGAACCAAATGCTCACTTCGAGGGCTTAAAACGTGTTTATTCACTGCGGGAAGAGATATAAAGAACATTTAGAGTAAATTAATGTTCATGCGAGAACGTTCAATTTTTCCTGCAAAATAATCGATGACCCGCGACCTGATGAAATTGCTCTGAGATGACCAAAATGGTCCGTTTTGAAAGTTTTCATCTTTCAACTAATTTTGACTCTCAGAGGTGGATCATCACTTTTGGAGATAAAATGAGCATCGTTATCGTCATTTTCATGCTTCTAGGGAGCCAAAACTCAAGATTTGGCTCATGGTTAAAAGTGACTTAAAAGGAACCAAATGCTCACTTCGAGGGCTTAAAACGTGTTTATTCACTGCGGGAAGAGATATAAAGAACATTTAGAGTAAATTAATGTTCATGCGAGAACGTTCAATTTTTCATGCAAAACAATCGATGACCTGCGAACTGATGAAATTGCTCTGAGATGACCAAAATGGTCCGTTTTGAAAGTTTTCTTCTTTCAACTAATTTTGACTCTCAGAGGTGGATCATCACTTTTGGAGATAAAATGAGCATCGTTATCGTCATTTTCATGCTTCTAGGGAGCCAAAACTCAAGATTTGGCTCATGGTTAAAAGTGACTTAAAAGGACCTAAATGCTCACTTCGATTGCCTAAAACGTGTTTATTCACTACGGGAAGAGATATAAAGAACATTTAGAGTAAATTATTGTTAATGCGAGAACGTTCAATTTTTCATGCCAAACGATCGATGACCCGCGTCCTGATGAAATTGCTCTGAGATGACCAAAATGGTCCGTTTTGAAAATTTTCATCTTTCAACTAATTTTGACTCTCAGAGGTGGATCATCACTTTTGGAGATAAAATGAGCAGCGTTATCGTCATTTTCATGCTTCTAGGGAGCCAAAACTCAAGATTTGGCTCGTGGTTGAAAGTGACTTAAAAAGACCAAATGCTGACTTCGAGGGCTTAAAACGTGTTTATTCACTGCGGGTAGAAATATAAAGAACATTTAGAGTAAATTAATGTTCATGCTAGAACGTTCAATTTTTCATTCAAAACAATCGATGACCTGCGAACTGATGAAATTGCTCTGAGATGACCAAAATGGTCCGTTTTGAAAGTTTTCATCTTTCAACTAATTTTGACTCTCAGAGGTGGATCATCACTTTTGGAGATAAAATGAGCATCGTTATCGTCATTTTCATGCTTCTAGGGAGCAAAAACTCAAGATTTGTCTCATGGTTAAAAGAACCCAAATGCTCACTTCGATTGCTTAAAACGTGTTTATTCACTGCGGGAAGAGATATAAACATCATTTAGAGTGAATTAATGTTCATGCGAGAACGTTCAATTTTTCATGCAAAACAATCGATGACCCGCGACCTGATGAAATTGCTCTGAGGTGAACAAAATGGTCCATTTTGAAAATGTTCATCTTTCAACTAATATTGACTCTCAGAGGTGGATCTTCACTTTTGGAGATAAAATGAGCATCTTCATAGTAATTTTTATGCTTCTGGGGAGCCAAAACTCAAGATTAGGCTCATGGTTAAAAGTGACTTAAAAGGACCCAAATGCTCACTTCGAGGGCTTAAAACGTGTTTATTCACTGCGGGAAGAGATATAAACAACATTTAGAGTAAATTAATGTTCATGCGAGAACGTTCAATTTTTCATGCAAAACAATCGATGACCCGCAACCTGATGAAATTGCTCTGAGATGACCAAAATGGTCAGTTTTGAACATTTTCATCTTTCAACTAATTTTGACTCTCAGAAGTGGATCATCACTTTTGGAGATAAAATGAGCATCGTTGTCGTCATTTTCATGCTTCTAGTGAGCCAAAACTCAAGATTTGGCTCATGGTTAAAAGTGACTTAAAAGGACCCAAATGCTCACTTCGAGGGCTTAAAACGTGTTTATTCACTGCGGGAAGAGATATAAAGAACATTTAGAGTAAATTAATGTTCATGCGAGAACGTTCAATTTTTCATGCAAAATAATCGATGACCCGCGACCTGATGAAATTGCTCTGAGATGACCAAAATGGTCCGTTTTGAAAGTTTTCATCTTTCAACTAATTTTGACTCTCAGAGGTGGATCATCACTTTTGGAGATAAAATGAGCATCGTTATCGTCATTTTCATGCTTCTAGGGAGCCAAAACTCAAGATTTGGCTCATGGTTAAAAGTGACTTAAAAGTACCCAAATGCTCACTTCGATGGCTTAAAACGTGTTTATTCACTGCGGGAAGAGATATAAAGAACATTTAGAGTAAATTATTATTAATGCGAGAACGGTCAATTTTTCATGCCAAACGATCGATGACCCGATGACCCTGATGAAATTGCTCTGAGATGACCAAAATGGTCCGTTTTGAAAATGTTCATCTTTCAAATAATATTGACTCTCAGAGGTGGATTTTCACTTTTGGAGATAAAATGAGCATCTTTATCATCATTTTCATGCTTCTAGGGAGCCAAAACTCAAGATTTGAATCATGGTTGAAAGTGACTTAAAAGGACCAAATGCTCACTTCGAGGGCTTAAAACGTGTTTATTCACTGAGGGAAGAGATATAAAGAAAATTTAGAGTAAATTAATGTTCATGCGAGAACGTTCAATTTTTCATGCAAAACAATCGATGACCCGCGACCTGATGAAATTGCTCTGAGGTGAACAAAATGGTCCATTTTGAAAATGTTCATCTTTCAACTAATATTGACTCTCAGAGGTGGATCTTCACTTTTGGAGATAAAATGAGCATCTTCATAGTAATTTTTATGCTTCTGGGGAGCCAAAACTCAAGATTAGGCTCATGGTTAAAAGTGACTTAAAAGGACCCAAATGCTTACTTCGAGGGCTTAAAACGTGTTTATTCACTGCGGGAAGAGATATAAACAACATTTAGAGTAAATTAATGTTCATGCGAGAACGTTTAATTTTTCATGCAAAACAATCGATGACCCGCGACCTAATGAAATTGCTCTGAGATGACCAAAATGGTCCGTTTTGAAAATTTTCATCTTTCAACTAATTTTGACTCTCAGAGGTGGATCATCACTTTTGGAGATAAAATGAGCATCGTTATAGTCATTTTCATGCTTCTAGGGAGCCAAAACTCAAGATTTGGCTCATGGTTAAAAGTGACTTAAAAGGACCCAAATGCTCACTTCGAGGGCTTAAAACGTGTTTATTCACTGCGGGAAGAGATATAAAGAACATTTAGAGTAAATTAATGTTCATGCGAGAACGTTCAATTTTTCATGCAAAACAATCGATGACCCGCGATCTGATGAAATTGCTCTGAGATGACCAAAATGGTCCGTTTTGAAAGTTTTCATCTTTCAACTAATTTTGACTCTCAGAGGTGGATCATCACTTTTGGAGATAAAATGAGCATCGTTATCGTCATTTTCATGCTTCTAGGGAGCCAAAACTCAAGATTTGGCTCATGGTTAAAAGTGACTTAAAAGGACCCAAATGCTCACTTCGACGCCTTAAAACGTGTTTATTCACTGCGGGAAGAGATATAAAGAACATTTAGAGTAAATTAATGTTCATGCGAGAACGTTCAATTTTTCATGCAAAACAATCGATGACCCGCGACCTGATGAAATTGCTCTGAGATGACCAAAATGGTCCGTTTTGAAAGTTTTCATCTTTCAACTAATTTTGACTCTCAGAGGTGGATCATCACTTTTGGAGATAAAATGAGCATCGTTATCGTCATTTTCATGCTTCTAGGGAGCCAAAACTCAAGATTTGGCTCATGGTTAAAAGTGACTTAAAAGGAACCAAATGCTCACTTCGAGGGCTTAAAACGTGTTTATTCACTGCGGGAAGAGATATAAAGAACATTTAGAGTAAATTAATGTTCATGCGAGAACGTTCAATTTTTCCTGCAAAATAATCGATGACCCGCGACCTGATGAAATTGCTCTGAGATGACCAAAATGGTCCGTTTTGAAAGTTTTCATCTTTCAACTAATTTTGACTCTCAGAGGTGGATCATCACTTTTGGAGATAAAATGAGCATCGTTATCGTCATTTTCATGCTTCTAGGGAGCCAAAACTCAAGATTTGGCTCATGGTTAAAAGTGACTTAAAAGTACCCAAATGCTCACTTCGATGGCTTAAAACGTGTTTATTCACTGCGGGAAGAGATATAAAGAACATTTAGAGTAAATTATTATTAATGCGAGAACGGTCAATTTTTCATGCCAAACGATCGATGACCCGCGACCTGATGAAATTGCTCTGAGATGACCAAAATGGTCCGTTTTGAAAATGTTCATCTTTCAAATAATATTGACTCTCAGAGGTGGATTTTCACTTTTGGAGATAAAATGAGCATCTTTATCATCATTTTCATGCTTCTAGGGAGCCAAAACTCAAGATTTGAATCATGGTTGAAAGTGACTTAAAAGGACCAAATGCTCACTTCGAGGGCTTAAAACGTGTTTATTCACTGAGGGAAGAGATATAAAGAAAATTTAGAGTAAATTAATGTTCATGCGAGAACGTTCAATTTTTCATGCAAAACAATCGATGACCCGCGACCTGATGAAATTGCTCTGAGGTGAACAAAATGGTCCATTTTGAAAATGTTCATCTTTCAACTAATATTGACTCTCAGAGGTGGATCATCACTTTTGGAGATAAAATGAGCATCGTTATCGTCATTTTCATGCTTCTAGGGAGCCAAAACTCAAGATTTGGCTCATGGTTAAAAGTGACTTAAAATTACCCAAATGCTCACTTCGAGGGCTTAAAACGTGTTTATTCACTGCGGGAAGAGATATAAAGAACATTTAGAGTAAATTAATGTTCATGCGAGAACGTTCAATTTTTCATGCAAAACAATCGATGACCCGCGATCTGATGAAATTGCTCTGAGATGACCAAAATGGTCCGTTTTGAAAGTTTTCATCTTTCAACTAATTTTGACTCTCAGAGGTGGATCATCACTTTTGGAGATAAAATGAGCATCGTTATCGTCATTTTCATGCTTCTAGGGAGCCAAAACTCAAGATTTGGCTCATGGTTAAAAGTGACTTAAAAGGACCCAAATGCTCACTTCGACGCCTTAAAACGTGTTTATTCACTGCGGGAAGAGATATAAAGAACATTTAGAGTAAATTAATGTTCATGCGAGAACGTTCAATTTTTCATGCAAAACAATCGATGACCCGCGACCTGATGAAATTGCTCTGAGATGACCAAAATGGTCCGTTTTGAAAGTTTTCATCTTTCAACTAATTTTGACTCTCAGAGGTGGATCATCACTTTTGGAGATAAAATGAGCATCGTTATCGTCATTTTCATGCTTCTAGGGAGCCAAAACTCAAGATTTGGCTCATGGTTAAAAGTGACTTAAAAGGAACCAAATGCTCACTTCGAGGGCTTAAAACGTGTTTATTCACTGCGGGAAGAGATATAAAGAACATTTAGAGTAAATTAATGTTCATGCGAGAACGTTCAATTTTTCCTGCAAAATAATCGATGACCCGCGACCTGATGAAATTGCTCTGAGATGACCAAAATGGTCCGTTTTGAAAGTTTTCATCTTTCAACTAATTTTGACTCTCAGAGGTGGATCATCACTTTTGGAGATAAAATGAGCATCGTTATCGTCATTTTCATGCTTCTAGGGAGCCAAAACTCAAGATTTGGCTCATGGTTAAAAGTGACTTAAAAGTACCCAAATGCTCACTTCGATGGCTTAAAACGTGTTTATTCACTGCGGGAAGAGATATAAAGAACATTTAGAGTAAATTATTATTAATGCGAGAACGGTCAATTTTTCATGCCAAACGATCGATGACCCGCGACCTGATGAAATTGCTCTGAGATGACCAAAATGGTCCGTTTTGAAAATGTTCATCTTTCAAATAATATTGACTCTCAGAGGTGGATTTTCACTTTTGGAGATAAAATGAGCATCTTTATCATCATTTTCATGCTTCTAGGGAGCCAAAACTCAAGATTTGAATCATGGTTGAAAGTGACTTAAAAGGACCAAATGCTCACTTCAAGGGCTTAAAACGTGTTTATTCACAGCGGGAAGAGATATAAAGAAAATTTAGAGTAAATTAATGTTCATGCGAGAACGTTCAATTTTTCATGCAAAACAATCGATGACCCGCGACCTGATGAAATTGCTCTGAGGTGAACAAAATGGTCCATTTTGAAAATGTTCATCTTTCAACTAATATTGACTCTCAGAGGTGGATCTTCACTTTTGGAGATAAAATGAGCATCTTCATAGTAATTTTTATGCTTCTGGGGAGCCAAAACTCAAGATTAGGCTCATGGTTAAAAGTGACTTAAAAGGACCCAAATGCTCACTTCGAGGGCTTAAAACGTGTTTATTCACTGCGGGAAGAGATATAAACAACATTTAGAGTAAATTAATGTTTATGCGAGAACGTTCAATTTTTCATGCAAAACAATCGATGACCCGCGACCTGATGAAATTGCTCTGAGATGACCAAAATGGTCCGTTTTGAAAATTTTCATCTTTCAACTAATTTTGACTCTCAGAGGTGGATCATCACTTTTGGAGATAAAATGAGCATCGTTATCGTCATTTTCATGCTTCTAGGGAGCCAAAACTCAAGATTTGGCTCATGGTTAAAAGTGACTTAAAAGGACCCAAATGCTCACTTCGAGGGCTTAAAACGTGTTTATTCACTGCGGGAAGAGATATAAAGAACATTTAGAGTAAATTAATGTTCATGCGAGAACGTTCAATTTTTCATGCCAAATAATCGATGACCCGCGATCTGATGAAATTGCTCTGAGATTACCAAAATGGTCCGTTTTGAAAGTTTTCATCTTTCAACTAATTTTGACTCTCAGAGGTGGATCATCACTTTTGGAGATAAAATGAGCATCGTTATTGTCATTTTCATGCTTCTAGGGAGCCAAAACTCAAGATTTGGCTCATGGTTAAAAGTGACTTAAAAGGACCCAAATGCTCACTTCGAGGCCTTAAAAAGTGTTTATTCACTGCGGGAAGAGATATAAAGAACATTTAGAGTAAATTAATGTTCATGCGAGAACGTTCAATTTTTCATGCAAAACAATCGATGACCCGCGACCTGATGAAATTGCTCTGAGATGACCAAAATGGTCCGTTTTGAAAGTTTTCATCTTTCAACTAATTTTGACTCTCAGAGGTGGATCATCACTTTTGGAGATAAAATGAGCATCGTTATCGTCATTTTCATGCTTCTAGGGAGCCAAAACTCAAGATTTGGCTCATGGTTAAAAGTGACTTAAAAGGACCCAAATGCTCACTTCGATGGCTTAAAACGTGTTTATTCACTGCGGGAAGAGATATAAAGAACATTTAGAGTAAATTATTGTTAATGCGAGAACGTTCAATTTTTCATGCCAAACGATCGATGACCCGCGACCTGATGAAATTGCTCTGAGATGACCAAAATGGTCCGTTTTGAAAATGTTCATCTTTCAAATAATATTGACTCTCAGAGGTGGATTTTCACTTTTGGAGATAAAATGACCATCTTTATCATCATTTTCATGCTTCTAGGGAGCCAAAACTCAAGATTTGAATCATGGTTGAAAGTGACTTAAAAGGACCAAATGCTCACTTCGAGGGCTTAAAACGTGTTTATTCACTGCGGGAAGAGATATAAAGAAAATTTAGAGTAAATTAATGTTCATGCGAGAACGTTCAATTTTTCATGCGAAACAATCGATGACCCGCGACCTGATGAAATTGCTCTGAGGTGAACAAAATGGTCCATTTTGAAAATGTTCATCTTTTAACTAATATTGACTCTCAGAGGTGGATCTTCACTTTTGGAGATAAAATGAGCATCTTCATAGTAATTTTTATGCTTCTGGGGAGCCAAAACTCAAGATTTGGCTAATGGTTAAAAGTGACTTAAAAGGACCCAAATGCTCACTTCGAGGGTTTAAAACGTGTTTATTCACTGCGGGAAGAGATATAAACAACATTTAGAGTAAGTTAATGTTCATGCGAGAACGTTCAATTTTTCATGCATAACAATCGAAGACCCGCGACCTGATGAAATTGCTCTGAGATGACCAAAATGGTCCGTTTTGAAAATTTTCATCTTTCAACTAATTTTGACTCTCAGAGGTGGATCATCACTTTTGGAGATAAAATGAGCATCCTTATCGTTATTTTCATGCTTCTAGGGAGCCAAAACTCAAGATTTGGCTCATGGTTAAAAGTGACTTAAAAGGACCCAAATGCTCACTTCGAGGGCTTAAAATGTGTTTATTCGCTGCGGGATGAGATATAAACATCATTTAGAGTAAATTAATGTTCATGCGAGAACGTTCAATTTTTCATGCAAAACAATCGATGACCGCGACCTGATGAGATTGCTCTGAGGTGACCAAAATGGTCCGTTTTGAAAGTTTTCATCTTTCAACTAATTTTGACTCTCAGAGGTGGATCATCACTTTTGGAGATAAAATGAGCATCGGTATCGTCATTTTCATGCTTCTAGGGAGCCAAAACTCAAGATTTGACTCATGGTTGAAAGTGACTTAAAAGGACCAAATGCTCACTTCGAGGGCTTAAAACGTGTTTATTCACTGCGGGAAGAGATATAAAGAACATTTAGAGTAAATTAATGTTCATGCGAGAACGTTCAATTTTTCATGCAAAACAATCGATGACCTGCGAACTGATGAAATTGCTCTGAGATGACCAAAATGGTCCGTTTTGAAAGTTTTCTTCTTTCAACTAATTTTGACTCTCAGAGGTGGATCATCACTTTTGGAGATAAAATGAGCATCGTTATCGTCATTTTCATGCTTCTAGGGAGCCAAAACTCAAGATTTGGCTCATGGTTAAAAGTGACTTAAAAGGACCTAAATGCTCACTTCGATTGCCTAAAACGTGTTTATTCACTACGGGAAGAGATATAAAGAACATTTAGAGTAAATTATTGTTAATGCGAGAACGTTCAATTTTTCATGCCAAACGATCGATGACCCGCGTCCTGATGAAATTGCTCTGAGATGACCAAAATGGTCCGTTTTGAAAATTTTCATCTTTCAACTAATTTTGACTCTCAGAGGTGGATCATCACTTTTGGAGATAAAATGAGCAGCGTTATCGTCATTTTCATGCTTCTAGGGAGCCAAAACTCAAGATTTGGCTCGTGGTTGAAAGTGACTTAAAAAGACCAAATGCTGACTTCGAGGGCTTAAAACGTGTTTATTCACTGCGGGTAGAAATATAAAGAACATTTAGAGTAAATTAATGTTCATGCTAGAACGTTCAATTTTTCATTCAAAACAATCGATGACCTGCGAACTGATGAAATTGCTCTGAGATGACCAAAATGGTCCGTTTTGAAAGTTTTCATCTTTCAACTAATTTTGACTCTCAGAGGTGGATCATCACTTTTGGAGATAAAATGAGCATCGTTATCGTCATTTTCATGCTTCTAGGGAGCAAAAACTCAAGATTTGTCTCATGGTTAAAAGAACCCAAATGCTCACTTCGATTGCTTAAAACGTGTTTATTCACTGCGGGAAGAGATATAAACATCATTTAAAGTGAATTAATGTTCATGCGAGAACGTTCAATTTTTCATGCAAAACAATCGATGACCCGCGACCTGATGAAATTGCTCTGAGGTGAACAAAATGGTCCATTTTGAAAATGTTCATCTTTCAACTAATATTGACTCTCAGAGGTGGATCTTCACTTTTGGAGATAAAATGAGCATCTTCATAGTAATTTTTATGCTTCTGGGGAGCCAAAACTCAAGATTAGGCTCATGGTTAAAAGTGACTTAAAAGGACCCAAATGCTCACTTCGAGGGCTTAAAACGTGTTTATTCACTGCGGGAAGAGATATAAACAACATTTAGAGTAAATTAATGTTCATGCGAGAACGTTCAATTTTTCATGCAAAACAATCGATGACCCGCAACCTGATGAAATTGCTCTGAGATGACCAAAATGGTCAGTTTTGAACATTTTCATCTTTCAACTAATTTTGACTCTCAGAAGTGGATCATCACTTTTGGAGATAAAATGAGCATCGTTGTCGTCATTTTCATGCTTCTAGTGAGCCAAAACTCAAGATTTGGCTCATGGTTAAAAGTGACTTAAAAGGACCCAAATGCTCACTTCGAGGGCTTAAAACGTGTTTATTCACTGCGGGAAGAGATATAAAGAACATTTAGAGTAAATTAATGTTCATGCGAGAACGTTCAATTTTTCATGCAAAATAATCGATGACCCGCGACCTGATGAAATTGCTCTGAGATGACCAAAATGGTCCGTTTTGAAAGTTTTCATCTTTCAACTAATTTTGACTCTCAGAGGTGGATCATCACTTTTGGAGATAAAATGAGCATCGTTATCGTCATTTTCATGCTTCTAGGGAGCCAAAACTCAAGATTTGGCTCATGGTTAAAAGTGACTTAAAAGTACCCAAATGCTCACTTCGATGGCTTAAAACGTGTTTATTCACTGCGGGAAGAGATATAAAGAACATTTAGAGTAAATTATTATTAATGCGAGAACGGTCAATTTTTCATGCCAAACGATCGATGACCCGATGACCCTGATGAAATTGCTCTGAGATGACCAAAATGGTCCGTTTTGAAAATGTTCATCTTTCAAATAATATTGACTCTCAGAGGTGGATTTTCACTTTTGGAGATAAAATGAGCATCTTTATCATCATTTTCATGCTTCTAGGGAGCCAAAACTCAAGATTTGAATCATGGTTGAAAGTGACTTAAAAGGACCAAATGCTCACTTCGAGGGCTTAAAACGTGTTTATTCACTGAGGGAAGAGATATAAAGAAAATTTAGAGTAAATTAATGTTCATGCGAGAACGTTCAATTTTTCATGCAAAACAATCGATGACCCGCGACCTGATGAAATTGCTCTGAGGTGAACAAAATGGTCCATTTTGAAAATGTTCATCTTTCAACTAATATTGACTCTCAGAGGTGGATCTTCACTTTTGGAGATAAAATGAGCATCTTCATAGTAATTTTTATGCTTCTGGGGAGCCAAAACTCAAGATTAGGCTCATGGTTAAAAGTGACTTAAAAGGACCCAAATGCTTACTTCGAGGGCTTAAAACGTGTTTATTCACTGCGGGAAGAGATATAAACAACATTTAGAGTAAATTAATGTTCATGCGAGAACGTTTAATTTTTCATGCAAAACAATCGATGACCCGCGACCTAATGAAATTGCTCTGAGATGACCAAAATGGTCCGTTTTGAAAATTTTCATCTTTCAACTAATTTTGACTCTCAGAGGTGGATCATCACTTTTGGAGATAAAATGAGCATCGTTATAGTCATTTTCATGCTTCTAGGGAGCCAAAACTCAAGATTTGGCTCATGGTTAAAAGTGACTTAAAAGGACCCAAATGCTCACTTCGAGGGCTTAAAACGTGTTTATTCACTGCGGGAAGAGATATAAAGAACATTTAGAGTAAATTAATGTTCATGCGAGAACGTTCAATTTTTCATGCAAAACAATCGATGACCCGCGATCTGATGAAATTGCTCTGAGATGACCAAAATGGTCCGTTTTGAAAGTTTTCATCTTTCAACTAATTTTGACTCTCAGAGGTGGATCATCACTTTTGGAGATAAAATGAGCATCGTTATCGTCATTTTCATGCTTCTAGGGAGCCAAAACTCAAGATTTGGCTCATGGTTAAAAGTGACTTAAAAGGACCCAAATGCTCACTTCGACGCCTTAAAACGTGTTTATTCACTGCGGGAAGAGATATAAAGAACATTTAGAGTAAATTAATGTTCATGCGAGAACGTTCAATTTTTCATGCAAAACAATCGATGACCCGCGACCTGATGAAATTGCTCTGAGATGACCAAAATGGTCCGTTTTGAAAGTTTTCATCTTTCAACTAATTTTGACTCTCAGAGGTGGATCATCACTTTTGGAGATAAAATGAGCATCGTTATCGTCATTTTCATGCTTCTAGGGAGCCAAAACTCAAGATTTGGCTCATGGTTAAAAGTGACTTAAAAGGAACCAAATGCTCACTTCGAGGGCTTAAAACGTGTTTATTCACTGCGGGAAGAGATATAAAGAACATTTAGAGTAAATTAATGTTCATGCGAGAACGTTCAATTTTTCCTGCAAAATAATCGATGACCCGCGACCTGATGAAATTGCTCTGAGATGACCAAAATGGTCCGTTTTGAAAGTTTTCATCTTTCAACTAATTTTGACTCTCAGAGGTGGATCATCACTTTTGGAGATAAAATGAGCATCGTTATCGTCATTTTCATGCTTCTAGGGAGCCAAAACTCAAGATTTGGCTCATGGTTAAAAGTGACTTAAAAGTACCCAAATGCTCACTTCGATGGCTTAAAACGTGTTTATTCACTGCGGGAAGAGATATAAAGAACATTTAGAGTAAATTATTATTAATGCGAGAACGGTCAATTTTTCATGCCAAACGATCGATGACCCGCGACCTGATGAAATTGCTCTGAGATGACCAAAATGGTCCGTTTTGAAAATGTTCATCTTTCAAATAATATTGACTCTCAGAGGTGGATTTTCACTTTTGGAGATAAAATGAGCATCTTTATCATCATTTTCATGCTTCTAGGGAGCCAAAACTCAAGATTTGAATCATGGTTGAAAGTGACTTAAAAGGACCAAATGCTCACTTCGAGGGCTTAAAACGTGTTTATTCACAGCGGGAAGAGATATAAAGAAAATTTAGAGTAAATTAATGTTCATGCGAGAACGTTCAATTTTTCATGCAAAACAATCGATGACCCGCGACCTGATGAAATTGCTCTGAGGTGAACAAAATGGTCCATTTTGAAAATGTTCATCTTTCAACTAATATTGACTCTCAGAGGTGGATCTTCACTTTTGGAGATAAAATGAGCATCTTCATAGTAATTTTTATGCTTCTGGGGAGCCAAAACTCAAGATTAGGCTCATGGTTAAAAGTGACTTAAAAGGACCCAAATGCTCACTTCGAGGGCTTAAAACGTGTTTATTCACTGCGGGAAGAGATATAAACAACATTTAGAGTAAATTAATGTTCATGCGAGAACGTTTAATTTTTCATGCAAAACAATCGATGACCCGCGACCTAATGAAATTGCTCTGAGATGACCAAAATGGTCCGTTTTGAAAATTTTCATCTTTCAACTAATTTTGACTCTCAGAGGTGGATCATCACTTTTGGAGATAAAATGAGCATCGTTATAGTCATTTTCATGCTTCTAGGGAGCCAAAACTCAAGATTTGGCTCATGGTTAAAAGTGACTTAAAAGGACCCAAATGCTCACTTCGAGGGCTTAAAACGTGTTTATTCACTGCGGGAAGAGATATAAAGAACATTTAGAGTAAATTAATGTTCATGCGAGAACGTTCAATTTTTCATGCAAAACAATCGATGACCCGCGATCTGATGAAATTGCTCTGAGATGACCAAAATGGTCCGTTTTGAAAGTTTTCATCTTTCAACTAATTTTGACTCTCAGAGGTGGATCATCACTTTTGGAGATAAAATGAGCATCGTTATCGTCATTTTCATGCTTCTAGGGAGCCAAAACTCAAGATTTGGCTCATGGTTAAAAGTGACTTAAAAGGACCCAAATGCTCACTTCGACGCCTTAAAACGTGTTTATTCACTGCGGGAAGAGATATAAAGAACATTTAGAGTAAATTAATGTTCATGCGAGAACGTTCAATTTTTCATGCAAAACAATCGATGACCCGCGACCTGATGAAATTGCTCTGAGATGACCAAAATGGTCCGTTTTGAAAGTTTTCATCTTTCAACTAATTTTGACTCTCAGAGGTGGATCATCACTTTTGGAGATAAAATGAGCATCGTTATCGTCATTTTCATGCTTCTAGGGAGCCAAAACTCAAGATTTGGCTCATGGTTAAAAGTGACTTAAAAGGAACCAAATGCTCACTTCGAGGGCTTAAAACGTGTTTATTCACTGCGGGAAGAGATATAAAGAACATTTAGAGTAAATTAATGTTCATGCGAGAACGTTCAATTTTTCCTGCAAAATAATCGATGACCCGCGACCTGATGAAATTGCTCTGAGATGACCAAAATGGTCCGTTTTGAAAGTTTTCATCTTTCAACTAATTTTGACTCTCAGAGGTGGATCATCACTTTTGGAGATAAAATGAGCATCGTTATCGTCATTTTCATGCTTCTAGGGAGCCAAAACTCAAGATTTGGCTCATGGTTAAAAGTGACTTAAAAGTACCCAAATGCTCACTTCGATGGCTTAAAACGTGTTTATTCACTGCGGGAAGAGATATAAAGAACATTTAGAGTAAATTATTATTAATGCGAGAACGGTCAATTTTTCATGCCAAACGATCGATGACCCGCGACCTGATGAAATTGCTCTGAGATGACCAAAATGGTCCGTTTTGAAAATGTTCATCTTTCAAATAATATTGACTCTCAGAGGTGGATTTTCACTTTTGGAGATAAAATGAGCATCTTTATCATCATTTTCATGCTTCTAGGGAGCCAAAACTCAAGATTTGAATCATGGTTGAAAGTGACTTAAAAGGACCAAATGCTCACTTCGAGGGCTTAAAACGTGTTTATTCACAGCGGGAAGAGATATAAAGAAAATTTAGAGTAAATTAATGTTCATGCGAGAACGTTCAATTTTTCATGCAAAACAATCGATGACCCGCGACCTGATGAAATTGCTCTGAGGTGAACAAAATGGTCCATTTTGAAAATGTTCATCTTTCAACTAATATTGACTCTCAGAGGTGGATCTTCACTTTTGGAGATAAAATGAGCATCTTCATAGTAATTTTTATGCTTCTGGGGAGCCAAAACTCAAGATTAGGCTCATGGTTAAAAGTGACTTAAAAGGACCCAAATGCTCACTTCGAGGGCTTAAAACGTGTTTATTCACTGCGGGAAGAGATATAAACAACATTTAGAGTAAATTAATGTTTATGCGAGAACGTTCAATTTTTCATGCAAAACAATCGATGACCCGCGACCTGATGAAATTGCTCTGAGATGACCAAAATGGTCTGTTTTGAAAATTTTCATCTTTCAACTAATTTTGACTCTCAGAGGTGGATCATCACTTTTGGAGATAAAATGAGCATCGTTATCGTCATTTTCATGCTTCTAGGGAGCCAAAACTCAAGATTTGGCTCATGGTTAAAAGTGACTTAAAAGGACCCAAATGCTCACTTCGAGGGCTTAAAACGTGTTTATTCACTGCGGGAAGAGATATAAAGAACATTTAGAGTAAATTAATGTTCATGCGAGAACGTTCAATTTTTCATGCCAAATAATCGATGACCCGCGATCTGATGAAATTGCTCTGAGATTACCAAAATGGTCCGTTTTGAAAGTTTTCATCTTTCAACTAATTTTGACTCTCAGAGGTGGATCATCACTTTTGGAGATAAAATGAGCATCGTTATTGTCATTTTCATGCTTCTAGGGAGCCAAAACTCAAGATTTGGCTCATGGTTAAAAGTGACTTAAAAGGACCCAAATGCTCACTTCGAGGCCTTAAAAAGTGTTTATTCACTGCGGGAAGAGATATAAAGAACATTTAGAGTAAATTAATTTTCATGCGAGAACGTTCAATTTTTCATGCAAAACAATCGATGACCCGCGACCTGATGAAATTGCTCTGAGATGACCAAAATGGTCCGTTTTGAAAGTTTTCATCTTTCAACTAATTTTGACTCTCAGAGGTGGATCATCACTTTTGGAGATAAAATGAGCATCGTTATCGTCATTTTCATGCTTCTAGGGAGCCAAAACTCAAGATTTGGCTCATGGTTAAAAGTGACTTAAAAGGACCCAAATGCTCACTTCGATGGCTTAAAACGTGTTTATTCACTGCGGGAAGAGATATAAAGAACATTTAGAGTAAATTATTGTTAATGCGAGAACGTTCAATTTTTCATGCCAAACGATCGATGACCCGCGACCTGATGAAATTGCTCTGAGATGACCAAAATGGTCCGTTTTGAAAATGTTCATCTTTCAAATAATATTGACTCTCAGAGGTGGATTTTCACTTTTGGAGATAAAATGACCATCTTTATCATCATTTTCATGCTTCTAGGGAGCCAAAACTCAAGATTTGAATCATGGTTGAAAGTGACTTAAAAGGACCAAATGCTCACTTCGAGGGCTTAAAACGTGTTTATTCACTGCGGGAAGAGATATAAAGAAAATTTAGAGTAAATTAATGTTCATGCGAGAACGTTCAATTTTTCATGCGAAACAATCGATGACCCGCGACCTGATGAAATTGCTCTGAGGTGAACAAAATGGTCCATTTTGAAAATGTTCATCTTTTAACTAATATTGACTCTCAGAGGTGGATCTTCACTTTTGGAGATAAAATGAGCATCTTCATAGTAATTTTTATGCTTCTGGGGAGCCAAAACTCAAGATTTGGCTAATGGTTAAAAGTGACTTAAAAGGACCCAAATGCTCACTTCGAGGGTTTAAAACGTGTTTATTCACTGCGGGAAGAGATATAAACAACATTTAGAGTAAGTTAATGTTCATGCGAGAACGTTCAATTTTTCATGCATAACAATCGAAGACCCGCGACCTGATGAAATTGCTCTGAGATGACCAAAATGGTCCGTTTTGAAAATTTTCATCTTTCAACTAATTTTGACTCTCAGAGGTGGATCATCACTTTTGGAGATAAAATGAGCATCCTTATCGTCATTTTCATGCTTCTAGGGAGCCAAAACTCAAGATTTGGCTCATGGTTAAAAGTGACTTAAAAGGACCCAAATGCTCACTTCGAGGGCTTAAAATGTGTTTATTCACTGCGGGAAGAGATATAAACATCATTTAGAGTAAATTAATGTTCATGCGAGAACGTTCAATTTTTCATGCAAAACAATCGATGACCCGCGACCTGATGAAATTGCTCTGAGGTGAACAAAATGGTGCATTTTGAAAATGTTCATCTTTTAACTAATATTGACTCTCAGAGGTGGATCTTCACTTTTGGAGATAAAATGAGCATCTTCATAGTAATTTTTATGCTTCTGGGGAGCCAAAACTCAAGATTTGGCTAATGGTTAAAAGTGACTTAAAAGGACCCAAATGCTCACTTCGAGGGCTTAAAACGTGTTTATTCACTGCGGGAAGAGATATAAACAACATTTAGAGTAAATTAATGTTCATGCGAGAACGTTCAATTTTTCATGCATAACAATCGAAGACCCGCGACCTGATGAAATTGCTCTGAGATGACCAAAATGGTCCGTTTTGAAAATTTTCATCTTTCAACTAATTTTGACTCTCAGAGGTGGATCATCACTTTTGGAGATAAAATGAGCATCGTTATCGTCATTTTCATGCTTCTAGGGAGCCAAAACTCAAGATTTGGCTCATGGTTAAAAGTGACTTAAAAGGACCCAAATGCTCACTTCGAGGGCTTAAAATGTGTTTATTCACTGCGGGAAGAGATATAAACATCATTTAGAGTAAATTAATGTTCATGCGAGAACGTTCAATTTTTCATGCAAAACAATCGATGACCCGCGACCTGATGAGATTGCTCTGAGGTGACCAAAATGGTCCGTTTTGAAAGTTTTCATCTTTCAACTAATTTTGACTCTCAGAGGTGGATCATCACTTTTGGAGATAAAATGAGCATCGGTATCGTCATTTTCATGCTTCTAGGGAGCCAAAACTCAAGATTTGACTCATGGTTGAAAGTGACTTAAAAGGACCAAATGCTCACTTCGAGGGCTTAAAACGTGTTTATTCACTGCGGGAAGAGATATAAAGAACATTTAGAGTAAATTAATGTTCATGCGAGAACGTTCAATTTTTCATGCAAAACAATCGATGACCTGCGAACTGATGAAATTGCTCTGAGATGACCAAAATGGTCCGTTTTGAAAGTTTTCATCTTTCAACTAATTTTGACTCTCAGAGGTGGATCATCACTTTTGGAGATAAAATGAGCATCGTTATCGTCATTTTCATGCTTCTAGGGAGCCAAAACTCAAGATTTGGCTCATGGTTAAAAGTGACTTAAAAGGACCTAAATGCTCACTTCGATTGCCTAAAACGTGTTTATTCACTACGGGAAGAGATATAAAGAACATTTAGAGTAAATTATTGTTAATGCGAGAACGTTCAATTTTTCATGCCAAACGATCGATGACCCGCGTCCTGATGAAATTGCTCTGAGATGACCAAAATGGTCCGTTTTGAAAATTTTCATCTTTCAACTAATTTTGACTCTCAGAGGTGGATCATCACTTTTGGAGATAAAATGAGCAGCGTTATCGTCATTTTCATGCTTCTAGGGAGCCAAAACTCAAGATTTGGCTCGTGGTTGAAAGTGACTTAAAAAGACCAAATGCTGACTTCGAGGGCTTAAAACGTGTTTATTCACTGCGGGTAGAAATATAAAGAACATTTAGAGTAAATTAATGTTCATGCTAGAACGTTCAATTTTTCATTCAAAACAATCGATGACCTGCGAACTGATGAAATTGCTCTGAGATGACCAAAATGGTCCGTTTTGAAAGTTTTCATCTTTCAACTAATTTTGACTCTCAGAGGTGGATCATCACTTTTGGAGATAAAATGAGCATCGTTATCGTCATTTTCATGCTTCTAGGGAGCAAAAACTCAAGATTTGTCTCATGGTTAAAAGGACCCAAATGCTCACTTCGATTGCTTAAAACGTGTTTATTCACTGCGGGAAGAGATATAAACATCATTTAGAGTGAATTAATGTTCATGCGAGAACGTTCAATTTTTCATGCAAAACAATCGATGACCCGCGACCTGATGAAATTGCTCTGAGGTGAACAAAATGGTCCATTTTGAAAATGTTCATCTTTCAACTAATATTGACTCTCAGAGGTGGATCTTCACTTTTGGAGATAAAATGAGCATCTTCATAGTAATTTTTATGCTTCTGGGGAGCCAAAACTCAAGATTAGGCTCATGGTTAAAAGTGACTTAAAAGGACCCAAATGCTCACTTCGAGGGCTTAAAACGTGTTTATTCACTGCGGGAAGAGATATAAACAACATTTAGAGTAAATTAATGTTCATGCGAGAACGTTCAATTTTTCATGCAAAACAATCGATGACCCGCAACCTGATGAAATTGCTCTGAGATGACCAAAATGGTCAGTTTTGAACATTTTCATCTTTCAACTAATTTTGACTCTCAGAAGTGGATCATCACTTTTGGAGATAAAATGAGCATCGTTGTCGTCATTTTCATGCTTCTAGTGAGCCAAAACTCAAGATTTGGCTCATGGTTAAAAGTGACTTAAAAGGACCCAAATGCTCACTTCGAGGGCTTAAAACGTGTTTATTCACTGCGGGAAGAGATATAAAGAACATTTAGAGTAAATTAATGTTCATGCGAGAACGTTCAATTTTTCATGCAAAATAATCGATGACCCGCGACCTGATGAAATTGCTCTGAGATGACCAAAATGGTCCGTTTTGAAAGTTTTCATCTTTCAACTAATTTTGACTCTCAGAGGTGGATCATCACTTTTGGAGATAAAATGAGCATCGTTATCGTCATTTTCATGCTTCTAGGGAGCCAAAACTCAAGATTTGGCTCATGGTTAAAAGTGACTTAAAAGTACCCAAATGCTCACTTCGATGGCTTAAAACGTGTTTATTCACTGCGGGAAGAGATATAAAGAACATTTAGAGTAAATTATTATTAATGCGAGAACGGTCGATTTTTCATGCCAAACGATCGATGACCCGATGACCCTGATGAAATTGCTCTGAGATGACCAAAATGGTCCGTTTTGAAAATGTTCATCTTTCAAATAATATTGACTCTCAGAGGTGGATTTTCACTTTTGGAGATAAAATGAGCATCTTTATCATCATTTTCATGCTTCTAGGGAGCCAAAACTCAAGATTTGAATCATGGTTGAAAGTGACTTAAAAGGACCAAATGCTCACTTCGAGGGCTTAAAACGTGTTTATTCACTGAGGGAAGAGATATAAAGAAAATTTAGAGTAAATTAATGTTCATGCGAGAACGTTCAATTTTTCATGCAAAACAATCGATGACCCGCGACCTGATGAAATTGCTCTGAGGTGAACAAAATGGTCCATTTTGAAAATGTTCATCTTTCAACTAATATTGACTCTCAGAGGTGGATCTTCACTTTTGGAGATAAAATGAGCATCTTCATAGTAATTTTTATGCTTCTGGGGAGCCAAAACTCAAGATTAGGCTCATGGTTAAAAGTGACTTAAAAGGACCCAAATGCTCACTTCGAGGGCTTAAAACGTGTTTATTCACTGCGGGAAGAGATATAAACAACATTTAGAGTAAATTAATGTTCATGCGAGAACGTTTAATTTTTCATGCAAAACAATCGATGACCCGCGACCTAATGAAATTGCTCTGAGATGACCAAAATGGTCCGTTTTGAAAATTTTCATCTTTCAACTAATTTTGACTCTCAGAGGTGGATCATCACTTTTGGAGATAAAATGAGCATCGTTATCGTCATTTTCATGCTTCTAGGGAGCCAAAACTCAAGATTTGGCTCATGGTTAAAAGTGACTTAAAAGGACCCAAATGCTCACTTCGAGGGCTTAAAACGTGTTTATTCACTGCGGGAAGAGATATAAAGAACATTTAGAGTAAATTAATGTTCATGCGAGAACGTTCAATTTTTCATGCAAAACAATCGATGACCCGCGATCTGATGAAATTGCTCTGAGATGACCAAAATGGTCCGTTTTGAAAGTTTTCATCTTTCAACTAATTTTGACTCTCAGAGGTGGATCATCACTTTTGGAGATAAAATGAGCATCGTTATCGTCATTTTCATGCTTCTAGGGAGCCAAAACTCAAGATTTGGCTCATGGTTAAAAGTGACTTAAAAGGACCCAAATGCTCACTTCGAGGCCTTAAAACGTGTTTATTCACTGCGGGAAGAGATATAAAGAACATTTAGAGTAAATTAATGTTCATGCGAGAACGTTCAATTTTTCATGCAAAACAATCGATGACCCGCGACCTGATGAAATTGCTCTGAGATGACCAAAATGGTCCGTTTTGAAAGTTTTCATCTTTCAACTAATTTTGACTCTCAGAGGTGGATCATCACTTTTGGAGATAAAATGAGCATCGTTATCGTCATTTTCATGCTTCTAGGGAGCCAAAACTCAAGATTTGGCTCATGGTTAAAAGTGACTTAAAAGGAACCAAATGCTCACTTCGAGGGCTTAAAACGTGTTTATTCACTGCGGGAAGAGATATAAAGAACATTTAGAGTAAATTAATGTTCATGCGAGAACGTTCAATTTTTCCTGCAAAATAATCGATGACTTGCGACCTGATGAAATTGCTCTGAGATGACCAAAATGGTCCGTTTTGAAAGTTTTCATCTTTCAACTAATTTTGACTCTCAGAGGTGGATCATCACTTTTGGAGATAAAATGAGCATCGTTATCGTCATTTTCATGCTTCTAGGGAGCCAAAACTCAAGATTTGGCTCATGGTTAAAAGTGACTTAAAAGTACCCAAATGCTCACTTCGATGGCTTAAAACGTGTTTATTCACTGCGGGAAGAGATATAAAGAACATTTAGAGTAAATTATTATTAATGCGAGAACGGTCAATTTTTCATGCCAAACGATCGATGACCCGCGACCTGATGAAATTGCTCTGAGATGACCAAAATGGTCCGTTTTGAAAATGTTCATCTTTCAAATATTATTGACTCTCAGAGGTGGATTTTCACTTTTGGAGATAAAATGAGCATCTTTATCATCATTTTCATGCTTCTAGGGAGCCAAAACTCAAGATTTGAATCATGGTTGAAAGTGACTTAAAAGGACCAAATGCTCACTTCGAGGGCTTAAAACGTGTTTATTCACAGCGGGAAGAGATATAAAGAAAATTTAGAGTAAATTAATGTTCATGCGAGAACGTTCAATTTTTCATGCAAAACAATCGATGACCCGCGACCTGATGAAATTGCTCTGAGGTGAACAAAATGGTCCATTTTGAAAATGTTCATCTTTCAACTAATATTGACTCTCAGAGGTGGATCTTCACTTTTGGAGATAAAATGAGCATCTTCATAGTAATTTTTATGCTTCTGGGGAGCCAAAACTCAAGATTAGGCTCATGGTTAAAAGTGACTCACTTCGAGTGCTCACTTCGAGGGCTTAAAACGTGTTTATTCACTGCGGGAAGAGATATAAACAACATTTAGAGTAAATTAATGTTCATGCGAGAACGTTCAATTTTTCATGCAAAACAATCGATGACCCGCGATCTGATGAAATTGCTCTGAGATTACCAAAATGGTCCGTTTTGAAAGTTTTCATCTTTCAACTAATTTTGACTCTCAGAGGTGGATCATCACTTTTGGAGATAAAATGAGCATCGTTATTGTCATTTTCATGCTTCTAGGGAGCCAAAACTCAAGATTTGGCTCATGGTTAAAAGTGACTTAAAAGGACCCAAATGCTCACTTCGAGGCCTTAAAAAGTGTTTATTCACTGCGGGAAGAGATATAAAGAACATTTAGAGTAAATTAATGTTCATGCGAGAACGTTCAATTTGTCATGCAAAACAATCGATGACCCGCGACCTGATGAAATTGCTCTGAGATGACCAAAATGGTCCGTTTTGAAAGTTTTCATCTTTCAACTAATTTTGACTCTCAGAGGTGGATCATCACTTTTGGAGATAAAATGAGCATCGTTATCGTCATTTTCATGCTTCTAGGGAGCCAAAACTCAAGATTTGGCTCATGGTTAAAAGTGACTTAAAAGGACCCAAATGCTCACTTCGATGGCTTAAAACGTGTTTATTCACTGCGGGAAGAGATATAAAGAACATTTAGAGTAAATTATTGTTAATGCGAGAACGTTCAATTTTTCATGCCAAACGATCGATGACCCGCGACCTGATGAAATTGCTCTGAGATGACCAAAATGGTGCATTTTGAAAATGTTCATCTTTCAAATAATATTGACTCTCAGAGGTGATTTTTCACTTTTGGAGATAAAATGAGCATCTTTATCATCATTTTCATGCTTCTAGGGAGCCAAAACTCAAGATTTGAATCATGGTTGAAAGTGACTTAAAAGGACCAAATGCTCACTTCGAGGGCTTAAAACGTGTTTATTCACTGTGGGAAGAGATATAAAGAAAATTTAGAGTAAATTAATGTTCATGCGAGAACGTTCAATTTTTCATGCAAAACAATCGATGACTCGCGACCTGATGAAATTGCTCTGAGATGACCAAAATGGTCCGTTTTGAAAATTTTCATCTTTCAACTAATTTTGACTCTCAGAGGTGGATCATCACTTTTGGAGATAAAATGAGCATCGTTATCGTCATTTTCATGCTTCTAGGAAGCCAAAACTCAAGATTTGGCTCATGGTTAAAAGTGACTTAAAAGGACCCAAATGCTCACTTCGAGGGCTTAAAACGTGTTTATTCACTGCGGGAAGAGATATAAAGAACATTTAGAGTAAATTATTGTTCATGCGAGAACGTTCAATTTTTCATGCAAAACGATCGATGACCCGCGACCTGATGAAATTGCTCTGAGATGACCAAAATGGTCCGTTTTGAAAATTTCCATCTTTCAACTAATTTTGACTCTCAGAGGTGGATCATCACTATTGGAAATAAAATGAGCATCGGTTTCGTCATTTTCATGCTTCTAGGGAGCCAAAACTCAAGATTTGACTCATGGTTGAAAGTGACTTAAAAGGACCAAATGCTCACTTCGAGGGCTTAAAACGTGTTTATTCACTGCGGGAAGAGATATAAAGTACATTTAGATTAAATGAATGTTCAAGCGAGAACGTTCAATTTTTCAGGCAAAACAATCGATGACCCGCGATCTGATGAAATTGCTCTGAGATGACCAAAATGGTCCGTTTTGAAAGTTTTCATCTTTCAACTAATTTTGACTCTCAGAGGTGGATCATCACTTTTGGAGATAAAATGAGCATCGTTATCGTCATTTTCATGCTTCTAGGGAGCCAAAACTCAAGATTTGGCTCATGGTTAAAAGTGACTTAAAAGGACCCAAATGCTCACTACGATGGCTTAAAACGTGTTTATTCACTGCGGGAAGAGATATAAAGAACATTTAGAGTAAATTATTGTTAATGCGAGAACGTTCAATTTTTCATGCCAAACGATCGATGACCCGCGACCTGATGAAATTGCTCTGAGATGACCAAAATGGTCCATTTTGAAAATGTTCATCTTTCAAATAATATTGACTCTCAGGGGTGAATTTTCACTTTTGGAGATAAAATGAGCATCTTTATCATCATTTTCATGCTTCTAGGGAGCCAAAACTCAAGATTTGAATCATGGTTGAAAGTGACTTAAAAGGACCAAATGCTCACTTCGAGGGCTTAAAACGTGTTTATTCACTGCGGGAAGAGATATAAAGAAAATTTAGAGTAAATTAATGTTCATGCGAGAACGTTCATTTTTTCATGCAAAACAATCGAAGACCCGCGACCTGATGAAATTGCTCTGAGATTAGCAAAATGGTCAGTTTTGAAAATTTTCATCTTTCAACTAATTTTGACTCTCAGAGGTGGATCATCACTTTTGGAGATAAAATGAGCATCGTTATCGTCATTTTCATGCTTCTAGGAAGCCAAAACTCAAGATTGGGCTCATGGTTAAAAGTGACTTAAAAGGACCCAAATGCTCACTTTGAGGGCTTAAAACGTGTTTATTCACTGCGGGAAGAGATATAAACAACATTTAGAGTAAATTAATGTTCATGCGAGAACGTTCAATTTTTCATGCAAAACAATCAATGACCCGCAACCTGATGAAATTGCTCTGAGGTGAACAAAATGGTCTATTTTGAAAATGTTTATCTTTCAACTAATATTGACTCTCAGAGGTGGATCTTCACTTTTGGAGATAAAATGAGCATCTTCATAGTAATTTTTATGCTTCTGGGGAGCCAAAACTCAAGATTTGGCTCATGGTTAAAAGTGACTTAAAAGGACCCAAATGTTCACTTTGAGGGCTTAAAACGTGTTTATTCACTGTGGGAAGAGATATAAACAACATTTAGAGTAAATTAATGTTCATGCGAGAACGTTCAATTTTTCATGCAAAACAATCGATGACCCGCGACCTGATGAAATTGCTCTGAGATTACCAAAATGGTCCGTTTTGAAAGTTTTCATCTTTCAACTAATTTTGACTCTCAGAGGTGGATCATCACTTTTGGAGATAAAATGAGCATCGTTATCGTCATTTTCATGCTTCTGGGGAGCCAAAACTCAAGATTTGGCTCATGGTTAAAAGTGACTTAAAAGGACCCAAATGCTCACTTCGAGGGCTTAAAACGTGTTTAATCACTGCGGGAAGGGATATAAAGAACATTTAGAGTAAATTAATGTTCATGCGAGAACGTTCAATTTTTCATGCAAAACAATCGATGACCCGCGACCTGATGAAATTGCTCTGAGATTACCAAAATGGTCCGTTTTGAAAGTTTTCATCTTTCAACTAATTTTGACTCTCAGAGGTGGATCATCACTTTTGGAGATAAAATGAGCATCGTTATCGTCATTTTCATGCTTCTAGGGAGGCAAAACTCAAGATTTGGCTCATGGTTAAAAGTGACTTAAAAGAACCCAAATGCTCACTTCGAGGGCTTAAAGCGTGTTTATTCACTGCGGGAAGAGATATAAAGAACATTTAGAGTAAATTATTGTTAATGCGAGAACGTTCAATTTTTCATGCCAAACGATCGATGACCCGCGACCTGATGAAATTGCTCTGAGATGACCAAAATGGTCCATTTTGAAAATGTTCATCTTTCAAATAATATTGACTCTCAGAGGTGAATTTTCACTTTTGGAGATAAAATGAGCATCTTTATCATCATTTTCATGCTTCTAGGAGCCAAAACTCAAGATTTGAATCATGGTTGAAAGTGACTTAAAAGGACCCAAATGCTCACTTCGATGGCTTAAAACGTGTTTATTCACTGCGGGAAGAGATATAAAGAACATTTAGAGTAAATTATTGTTAATGCGAGAACGTTCAATTTTTCATGCCAAACGATCGATGACCCGCGACCTGATGAAATTGCTCTGAGATGACCAAAATGGTCCATTTTGAAAATGTTCATCTTTCAAATAATATTGACTCTCAGAGGTGAATTTTCACTTTTGGAGATAAAATGAGCATCTTTATCATCATTTTCATGCTTCTAGGGAGCCAAAACTCAAGATTTGAATCATGGTTGAAAGTGACTTAAAAGGACCAAATGCTCACTTCGAGGGCTTAAAACGTGTTTATTCACTGCGGGAAGAGATATAAAGAAAATTTAGTGTAAATTAATGTTCATGCGAGAACGTTCAATTTTTCATGCAAAACAATCGATGACCCGCGACCTGATGAAATTGCTCTGAGATGACCAAAATGGTCCGTTTTGAAAATTTTCATCTTTCAACTAATTTTGACTCTCAGAGGTGGATCATCACTTTTGGAGATAAAATGAGCATCGCTATCGTCATTTTCATGCTTCTAGGAAGCCAAAACTCAAGATTGGGCTCATGGTTAAAAGTGACTTAAAAGCACCCAAATGCTCACTTTGAGGGCTTAAAACGTGTTTATTCACTGCGGGAAGAGATATAAACAACATTTAGAGTAAATTAATGTTCATGCGAGAACGTTCAATTTTTCATGCAAAACAATCGATGACCCGCGACCTGATGAAATTGCTCTGAGGTGACCAAAATGTTCCGTTTTGAACGTTTTCATCTTTCAACTAATTTTGACTCTCAGAGGTGGATCATCACATTTGGAGATAAAATGAGCATCGGTATCGTCATTTTCATGCTTCTAGGGAGCCAAAACTCAAGATTTGACTCATGGTTGAAAGTGACTTAAAAGGACCAAATGCTCACTTCGGGGGCTTAAAACGTGTTTATTCACTGCGGGAAGAGATATAAAGAACATTTAGAGTAAATTAATGTTCATGCAAGAACGTTCAATTTTTCATGCAAAACAATCGATGACCCGCGATCTGAAGAGATTGCTCTGAGATGATCAAAATGGTCCGTTTTGAAAGTTTTCATCTTTCAACTAATTTTGACTCTCAGAGGTGGATCATCACTTTTGGAGATAAAATGAGCATCGTTATCGTCATTTTCATGCTTCTAGGGAGCCAAAACTCAAGATTTGGCTCATGGTTAAAAGTGACTTAAAAGGACCCAAATGCTCACTTCGAGGGCTTAAAACGTGTTTATTCACTGCGGGAAGAGATATAAAGAACATTTAGAGTAAATTAATGTTCATGCGAGAACGTTCAATTTTTCATGCAAAACAATCGATGACCCGCGACCTGATGAAATTGCTCTGAGATGACCAAAATGGTCCGTTTTGAAAATTTTCATCTTTCAACTAATTTTGACTCTCAGAGGTGGATCATCACTTTTGGAGATAAAATGAGCAGCGTTATCGTCATTTTCATGCTTCTAGGGAGCCAAAACTCAAGATTTGACTCATGGTTGAAAGTGACTTAAAAGGACCAAATGCTCACTTCGAGGGCTTAAAACGTGTTTATTCACTGCGGGAAGAGATATAAACAATATTTAGAGTGAATTAATGTTCATGCGAGAACGTTCAATTTTTCATGCAAAACGATCGATGACCCGCGTCCTGATGAATTTGCTCTGAGATGACCAAAATGGTCCGTTTTGAAAGTTTTCATCTTTCAACTAATTTTGAATCTCAGAGGTGGATCTTCACTTTTGGAGATAAAATGAGCATCGTTATCGTCATTTTCATGCTTCTAGGGAGCCAAAACTCAAGATTTGGCTCATGGTTAAAAGTGACTTAAAAGGACCCAAATGCTCACTTCGAGGGCTTAAACGTGTTTATTCACTGCGGGAAGAGATATAAAGAACATTTAGAGTAAATCATTGTTCATGCGAGAACGTTCAATTTTTCATGCAAAACGATCGATGACCCGCGACCTGATGAAATTGCTCTGAGATGACCAAAATGGTCCGTTTTGAAAATTTCCATCTTTCAACTAATTTTGACTCTCAGAGGTGGATCATCACTTTTGGAGATAAAATGAGCATCGTTATCATCATTTTCATGCTTCTAGGGAGCCAAAACTCAAGATTTGGCTCATGGTTAAAAGTGACTTAAAAGGACCCAAATGCTCACTTCGAGGGCTTAAAATGTGTTTATTCACTGTGGGAAGAGATATAAACATCATTTAGAGTAAATTAATGTTCATGCGAGAACGTTCAATTTTTCATGCAAAACAATCGATGACCCGCGACCTGATGAAATTGCTCTGAGGTGAACAAAATGGTCCATTTTAAAAATGTTCATCTTTCAACTAATATTGACTCTCAGAGGTGGATCATCACTATTGGAGATAAAATGAGCATCGATATCGTCATTTTCATGCTTCTATGGAGCCAAAACTCAAGATTTGACTCATGGTTGAAAGTGACTTAAAAGGACCAAATGCTCACTTCGAGGGCTTAAAACGTGTTTATTCACTGCGGGAAGAGATATAAAGTACATTTAGATTAAATGAGTGTTCAAGCGAGAACGTTCAATTTTTCAGGCAAAACAATCGATGACCCGCGATCTGATGAAATTGCTCTGAGATGACCAAAATGGTCCGTTTTGAAAGTTTTCATCTTTCAACTAATTTTGACTCTCAGAGGTGGATCATCACTTTTGGAGATAAAATGAGCATCGTTATCGTCATTTTCATGCTTCTAGGGAGCCAAAACTCAAGATTTGGCTCATGGTTAAAAGTGACTTAAAAGGACCCACATGCTCACTTTGAGGGCTTAAAACGTGTTTATTCACTGCGGGAAGAGATATAAAGAACATTTAGAGTAAATTATTGTCAATGCGAGAACGTTCAATTTTTCATGCCAAACGATCGATGACCCGCGACCTGATGAAATTGCTCTGAGATGACCAAAATGGTCCATTTTGAAAATGTTCATCTTTCAAATAATATTGACTCTCAGAGGTGAATTTTCACTTTTGGAGATAAAATGAGCATCTTTATCATCATTTTCATGCTTCTAGGGAGCGAAAACTCAAGATTTGAATCATGGTTGAAAGTGACTTAAAAGGACCAAATGCTCACTTCGAGGGCTTAAAACGTGTTTATTCACTGCGGGAAGAGATATAAAGAAAATTTAGAGTAAATTAATGTTCATGCGAGAACGTTCAATTTTTCATGCAAAACAATCGAAGACCCGCGACCTGATGAAATTGCTCTGAGATGACCAAAATGGTCCGTTTTGAAAATTTTCATCTTTCAACTAATTTTGACTCTCAGAGGTGGATCATCACTTTTGGAGATAAAATGAGCATCGTTATCGTCATTTTCATGCTTCTAGGAAGCCAAAACTCAAGATTGGGCTCATGGTTAAAAGTGACTTAAAAGGACTCAAATGCTCACTTTGAGGGCTTAAAACGTGTTTATTCACTGCGGGAAGAGATATAAACAACATTTAGAGTAAATTAATGTTCATGCGAGAACGTTCAATTTTTCATGCAAAACAATCTATGACCCGCGACCTGATGAAATTGCTCTGAGATGACCAAAATGGTCCGTTTTGAAAATTTTCATCGTTCAACTAATTTTGACTCTCAGAGGTGGATCATCACTTTTGGAGATAAAATGAGCATCGTTATCGTCATTTTCATGCTTCTAGGGAGCCAAAACTCAAGATTTGTCTCATGGTTAAAAGTGACTTAAAAGGACCCAAATGCTCACTTTGAGGGCCTAAAACGTGTTTATTCACTGCGGGAAGAGATATAAAGAACATTTAGAGTAAATTAATGTTCATGCGAGAACGTTCAATTTTTCATGCAAAACAATCGATGACCCGCGACCTGATGAAATTGCTCTGAGGTGAACAAAATGGTCCATTTTGAAAATGTTTATCTTTCAACTAATATTGACTCTCAGAGGTGGATCTTCACTTTTGGAGATAAAATGAGCATCTTCATAGTAATTTTTATGCTTCTGGGGAGCCAAAACTCAAGATTTGGCTCATGGTTAAAAGTGACTTAAAAGGACCCAAATACTCACTTCGAGGGCTTAAAACGTGTTCATTCACTGCGGGAAGAGATATAAACAACATTTAGAGTAAATTAATGTTCATGCAAGAACGTTCAATTTTTCATGCAAAACAATCGATGACCCGCGACCTGATGAAATTGCTCTGAGATGACCAAAATGGTCCGTTTTGAAAGTTTTCATCTTTCAACTAATTTTGAATCTCAGAGGTGGATCTTCACTTTTGGAGATAAAATGAGCATCGTTATCGTCATTTTCATGCTTCTAGGGAGCCAAAACTCAAGATTTGGCTCATGGTTAAAAGTGACTTAAAAGGACCCAAATGCTCACTTCGAGGGCTTAAAACGTGTTTATTCACTGCGGGAAGAGATATAAACAACATTTAGAGTAAATTAATGTTCATGCGAGAACGTTCAATTTTTCATGCAAAACAATCGAAGACCCGCGACCTGATGAAATTGCTCTGAGATGACCAAAATGGTCCGTTTTGAAAGTTTTCATCTTTCAACTAATTTTGACTCTCAGAGGTGGATCATCACTTTTGGAGATAAAATGAGCATCGTTATCGTCATTTTCATGCTTCTGGGGAGCCAAAACTCAAGATTTGGCTCATGGTTAAAAGTGACTTAAAAGGACCCAAATGCTCACTTCGAGGGCTTTAAACGTGTTTATTCACTGCGGGAAGAGATATAAAGAACATTTAGAGTAAATTAATGTTCATGCGAGAACGTTCAATTTTTAATGCAAAACAATCGATGACCCGCGACCTGATGAAATTGCTCTGAGATTACCAAAATGGTCCGTTTTGAAAGATTTCATCTTTCAACTAATTTTGACTCTCAGAGGTGGATCATCACTTTTGGAGATAAAATGAGCATCGTTATCGTCATTTTCATGCTTCTAGGGAGGCAAAACTCAAGATTTGGCTCATGGTTAAAAGTGACTTAAAAGAACCCAAATGCTCACTTCGAGGGCTTAAAACGTGTTTATTCACTGCGGGAAGAGATATAAAGATCATTTAGAGTAAATTATTGTTCATGCGAGAACGTTCAATTTTTCATGCAAAACGATCGATGACCCGCGACCTGATGAAATTGCTCTGAGATTACCAAAATGGTCCGTTTTGAAAATTTCCATCTTTCAACTAATTTTGACTCTCAGAGGTGGATCATCACTTTTGGAGATAAAATGAGCATCGTTATCGTCATTTTCATGCTTCTAGGGAGCCAAAACTCAAGATTTGGCTCATGGTTAAAAGTGACTTAAAAGGACCCAAATGCTCACTTCGAGGGCTTAAAATGTGTTTATTCACTGTGGGAAGAGATATAAACATCATTTAGAGTAAATTAATGTTCATGCGAGAACGTTCAATTTTTCATGCAAAACAATCGATGACCCGCGATCTGATGAAATTGCTCTGAGGTGAACAAAATGGTCCATTTTAAAAATGTTCATCTTTCAACTAATATTGACTCTCAGAGGTGGATCATCACTATTGGAGATAAAATGAGCATCGATATCGTCATTTTCATGCTTCTATGGAGCCAAAACTCAAGATTTGACTCATGGTTGAAAGTGACTTAAAAGGACCAAATGCTCACTTCGAGGGCTTAAAACGTGTTTATTCACTGCGGGAAGAGATATAAAGTACATTTAGATTAAATGAGTGTTCAAGCGAGAACGTTCAATTTTTCAGGCAAAACAATCGATGACCCGCGATCTGATGAAATTGCTCTGAGATGACCAAAATGGTCCGTTTTGAAAGTTTTCATCTTTCAACTAATTTTGACTCTCAGAGGTGGATCATCACTTTTGGAGATAAAATGAGCATCGTTATCGTCATTTTCATGCTTCTAGGGAGCCAAAACTCAAGATTTGGCTCATGGTTAAAAGTGACTTAAAAGGACCCAAATGCTCACTTTGAGGGCTTAAAACGTGTTTATTCACTGCGGGAAGAGATATAAAGAACATTTAGAATAAATTATTGTCAATGCGAGAACGTTCAATTTTTCATGCCAAACGATCGATGACCCGCGACCTGATGAAATTGCTCTGAGATGACCAAAATGGTCCATTTTGAAAATGTTCATCTTTCAAATAATATTGACTCTCAGAGGTGAATTTTCACTTTTGGAGATAAAATGAGCATCTTTATCATCATTTTCATGCTTCTAGGGAGCGAAAACTCAAGATTTGAATCATGGTTGAAAGTGACTTAAAAGGACCAAATGCTCACTTCGAGGGCTTAAAACGTGTTTATTCACTGCGGGAAGAGATATAAAGAAAATTTAGAGTAAATTAATGTTCATGCGAGAACGTTCAATTTTTCATGCAAAACAATCGAAGACCCGCGACCTGATGAAATTGCTCTGAGATGACCAAAATGGTCCGTTTTGAAAATTTTCATCGTTCAACTAATTTTGACTCTCAGAGGTGGATCATCACTTTTGGAGATAAAATGAGCATCTTCATAGTAATTTTTATGCTTCTGGGGAGCCAAAACTCAAGATTTGGCTCATGGTTAAAAGTGACTTAAAAGGACCCAAATGCTCACTTCGAGGGCTTAAAATGTGTTTATTCACTGCGGGAAGAGATATAAACAACATTTAGAGTAAATTAATGTTCATGCGAGAACGTTCAATTTTTCATGCAAAACAATCTATGACCCGCGACCTGATGAAATTGCTCTGAGATGACCAAAATGGTCCGTTTTGAAAATTTTCATCGTTCAACTAATTTTGACTCTCAGAGGTGGATCATCACTTTTGGAGATAAAATGAGCATCGTTATCGTCATTTTCATGCTTCTAGGGAGCCAAAACTCAAGATTTGTCTCATGGTTAAAAGTGACTTAAAAGGACCCAAATGCTCACTTTGAGGGCCTAAAACGTGTTTATTCACTGCGGGAAGAGATATAAAGAACATTTAGAGTAAATTAATGTTCATGCGAGAACGTTCAATTTTTCATGCAAAACAATCGATGACCCGCGACCTGATGAAATTGCTCTGAGGTGAACAAAATGGTCCATTTTGAAAATGTTTATCTTTCAACTAATATTGACTCTCAGAGGTGGATCTTCACTTTTGGAGATAAAATGAGCATCTTCATAGTAATTTTTATGCTTCTGGGGAGCCAAAACTCAAGATTTGGCTCATGGTTAAAAGTGACTTAAAAGGACCCAAATACTCACTTCGAGGGCTTAAAACGTGTTCATTCACTGCGGGAAGAGATATAAACAATATTTAGAGTAAATTAATGTTCATGCGAGAACGTTCAATTTTTCATGCAAAACAATCGATGACCCGCGACCTGATGAAATTGCTCTGAGATGACCAAAATGGTCCGTTTTGAAAGTTTTCATCTTTCAACTAATTTTGAATCTCAGAGGTGGATCTTCAATTTTGGAGATAAAATGAGCATCGTTATCGTCATTTTCATGCTTCTAGGGAGCCAAAACTCAAGATTTGGCTCATGGTTAAAAGTGACTTAAAAGGACCCAAATGCTCACTTCGAGGGCTTAAAACGTGTTTATTCACTGCGGGAAGAGATATAAAGAACATTTAGAGTAAATTAATGTTCATGCGAGAACGTTCAATTTTTCATGCAAAACAATCGATGACCCGCGACCTGATGAAATTGCTCTGAGATGACCAAAATGGTCTGTTTTGAAAGTTTTCATCTTTCAACTAATTTTGACTCTCAGAGGTGGATCATCACTTTTGGAGATAAAATGAGCATCGTTATCGTCATTTTCATGCTTCTGGGGAGCCAAAACTCAAGATTTGGCTCATGGTTAAAAGTGACTTAAAAGGACCCAAATGCTCACTTCGAGGGCTTTAAACGTGTTTATTCACTGCGGGAAGAGATATAAAGAACATTTAGAGTAAATTAATGTTCATGCGAGAACGTTCAATTTTTCATGCAAAACAATCGATGACCCGCGACCTGATGAAATTGCTCTGAGATTACCAAAATGGTCCGTTTTGAAAGTTTTCATCTTTCAACTAATTTTGACTCTCAGAGGTGGATCATCACTTTTGGAGATAAAATGAGCATCGTTATCGTCATTTTCATGCTTCTAGGGAGGCAAAACTCAAGATTTGGCTCATGGTTAAAAGTGACTTAAAAGAACCCAAATGCTCACTTCGAGGGCTTAAAACGTGTTTATTCACTGCGGGAAGAGATATAAACAACATTTAGAGTAAATTAATGCTCATGCGAGAACGTTCAATTTGTCATGCAAAACAATCGATGACCCGCGACCTGATGAAATTGCTCTGAGATGACCAAAATGGTCCGTTTTGAAAATTTTCATCTTTCAACTAATTTTGACTCTCAGAGGTGGATCATCACTTTTGGAGATAAAATGAGCATCGTTATCATCATTTTCATGCTTCTAGAGAGCCAAAACTCAAGATTTGTCTCATGGTTAAAAGTGACTTAAAGGACCCAAATGCTCACTTCGAGGGCTTAAAACGTGTTTATTCACTGCGGGAAGAGATATAAAGAACATTTAGAGTAAATTATTGTTCATGCGAGAACGTTCAATTTTTCATGCAAAACAATCGATGACCCGCGACCTGATGAAATTGCTCTGAGATGACCAAAATGGTCCGTTTTGAAAGTTTTCATCTTTCAACTAATTTTGACTCTCAGAGGTGGATCATCACTTTTGGAGATAAAATGAGCATCGTTATCGTCATTTTCATGCTTCTGGGGAGCCAAAACTCAAGATTTGGCTCATGGTTAAAAGTGACTTAAAAGGACCCAAATGCTCACTTCGAGGGCTTTAAACGTGTTTATTCACTGTGGGAAGAGATATAAAGAACATTTAGAGTAAATTAATGTTCATGCGAGAACGTTCAATTTTTCATGCAAAACAATCGATGACCCGCGACCTGATGAAATTGCTCTGAGATTACCAAAATGGTCCGTTTTGAAAGATTTCATCTTTCAACTAATTTTGACTCTCAGAGGTGGATCATCACTTTTGGAGATAAAATGAGCATCGTTATCGTCATTTTCATGTTTCTAGGGAGGGAAAACTCAAGATTTGGCTCATGGTTATAAGTGACTTAAAAGAACCCAAATGCTCACTTCGAGGGCTTAAAACGTGTTTATTCACTGCGGGAAGAGATATAAAGATCATTTAGAGTAAATTATTGTTCATGCGAGAACGTTCAATTTTTCATGCAAAACGATCGATGACCCGCGACCTGATGAAATTGCTCTGAGATGACCAAAATGGTCCGTTTTGAAAATTTCCATCTTTCAACTAATTTTGACTCTCAGAGGTGGATCATCACTATTGGAGATAAAATGAGCATCTTTATCTTAATTTTCATGCTTCTAGGGAGCCAAAACTCAAGATTTGGCTCATGGTTAAAAGTGACTTAAAAGGACCCAAATGCTCACTTTGAGGGCTTAAAACGTGTTTATTCACTGCGGTAAGAGATATAAAGAACATTTAGAGTAAATTATTGTTCATGCGAGAACGTTCAATTTTTTATGCAAAACGATCGATGACCCGCGACCTGATGAAATTGCTCTGAGATGACCAAAATGGTCCGTTTAGAAAATTTCCATCTTTCAACTAATTTTGACTCTCAGAGGTGGATCATAACTATTGGAGATAAAATGAGCATCGGTATCGTCATTTTCATGCTTCTAGGGAGCCAAAACTCAAGATTTGACTCATGGTTGAAAGTGACTTAAAAGGACCAAATGCTCACTTTGAGGGCCTAAAACGTGTTTATTCACTGCGGGAAGAGATATAAAGAACATTTAGAGTAAATTAATGTTCATGCGAGAACGTTCAATTTTTCATGCAAAACAATCGATGACCCGCGACCTGATGAAATTGCTCTGAGATGACCAAAATGGTCCGTTTTGAAAATGTTTATCTTTCAACTAATATTGACTCTCAGAGGTGGATCTTCACTTTTGGAGATAAAATGAGCATCTTCATAGTAATTTTTATGCTTCTGGGGAGCCAAAACTCAAGATTTGGCTCATGGTTAAAAGTGACTTAAAAGGACCCAAATACTCACTTCGAGGGCTTAAAACGTGTTCATTCACTGCGGGAAGAGATATAAACAACATTTAGAGTAAATTAATGTTCATGCGAGAACGTTCAATTTTTCATGCAAAACAATCGATGACCCGCGACCTGATGAAATTGCTCTGAGATGACCAAAATGGTCCGTTTTGAAAGTTTTCATCTTTCAACTAATTTTGAATCTCAGAGGTGGATCTTCACTTTTGGAGATAAAATGAGCATCGTTATCGTCATTTTCATGCTTCTAGGGAGCCAAAACTCAAGATTTGGCTCATGGTTAAAAGTGACTTAAAAGGACCCAAATGCTCACTTCGAGGGCTTAAAACGTGTTTATTCACTGCGGGAAGAGATATAAAGAACATTTAGAGTAAATTAATGTTCATGCGAGAACGTTCAATTTTTCAAGTAAAACAATCGATGACCCGCGACCTGATGAAATTGCTCTGAGATGACCAAAATGGTCCGTTTTGAAAGTTTTCATCTTTCAACTAATTTTGACTCTCAGAGGTGGATCATCACTTTTGGAGATAAAATGAGCATCGTTATCGTCATTTTCATGCTTCTGGGAAGCCAAAACTCAAGATTTGGCTCATGGTTAAAAGTGACTTAAAAGGACCCAAATGCTCACTTCGAGGGCTTTAAACGTGTTTATTCACTGCGGGAAGAGATATAAAGAACATTTAGAGTAAATTAATGTTCATGCGAGAACGTTCAAGTTTTTCATGCAAAACAATCGATGATCCGCGACCTGATGAAATTGCTCTGAGATTACCAAAATGGTCAGTTTTGAAAGTTTTCATCTTTCAACTAATTTTGACTCTCAGAGGTGGATCATCACTTTTGGAGCTAAAATGAGCATCGTTATCGTCATTTTCATGCTTCTAGGGAGGCAAAACTCAAGATTTGGCTCATGGTTAAAAGTGACTTAAAAGGACCCAAATACTCACTTCGAGGGCTTAAAACGTGTTTATTCACTGCGGGAAGAGATATAAACAACATTTAGAGTAAATTAATGTTCATGCGAGAACGTTCAATTTTTCATGCAAAACAATCGATGACCCGCGACCTGATGAAATTGCTCTGAGATGACCAAAATGGTCCGTTTTGAAAGTTTTCATCTTTCAACTAATTTTGACTCTCAGAGGTGGATCATCACTTTTGGAGCTAAAATGAGCATCGTTATCGTCATTTTCATGCTTCTAGGGAGGCAAAACTCAAGATTTGGCTCATGGTTAAAAGTGACTTAAAAGAACCCAAATGCTCACTTCGAGGGCTTAAAACGTGTTTATTCACTGCGGGAAGAGATATAAACAACATTTAGAGTAAATTAATGTTCATGCGAGAACGTTCAATTTTTCATGCAAAACAATCGATGACCCGCGACCTGATGAAATTGCTCTGAGATGACCAAAATGGTCCGTTTTGAAAATTTTCATCTTTCAACTAATTTTGACTCTCAGAGGTGGATCATCACTTTTGGAGATAAAATGAGCATCGTTATCATCATTTTCATGCTTCTAGAGAGCCAAAACTCAAGATTTGTCTCATGGTTAAAAGTGACTTAAAGGACCCAAATGCTCACTTCGAGGGCTTAAAACGTGTTTATTCACTGCGGGAAGAGATATAAAGAACATTTAGAGTAAATTAATGTTCATGCGAGAACGTTCAATTTTTCATGCAAAACAATCGATGAAATTGCACTGAGATGACCAAAATGGTCCGTTTTGAAAGTTTTCATCTTTCAACTAATTTTGACTCTCAGAGGTGGATCATCACTTTTGGAGATAAAATGAGCATCGTTATCGTCATTTTCATGCTTCTGGGGAGCCAAAACTCAAGATTTGGCTCATGGTTAAAAGTGACTTAAAAGGACCCAAATGCTCACTTCGAGGGCTTTAAACGTGTTTATTCACTGCGGGAAGAGATATAAAGAACATTTAGAGTAAATTAATGTTCATGCGAGAACGTTCAATTTTTCATGCAAAACAATCGATGACCCGCGACCTGATGAAATTGCTCTGAGATTACCAAAATGGTCCGTTTTGAAAGTTTTCATCTTTCAACTAATTTTGACTCTCAGAGGTGGATCATCACTTTTGGAGATAAAATGAGTATCGTTATCGTCATTTTCATGCTTCTAGGGAGGCAAAACTCAAGATTTGGCTCATGGTTAAAAGTGACTTAAAAGAATCCAAATGCTCACTTCGAGGGCTTAAAACGTGTTTATTCACTGCGGGAAGAGATATAAAGATCATTTAGAGTAAATTATTGTTCATGCGAGAACGTTCAATTTTTCATGCAAAACGATCGATGACCCGCGACCTGATGAAATTGCTCTGAGATGACCAAAATGGTCCGTTTAGAAAATTTCCATCTTTCAACTAATTTTGACTCTCAGAGGTGGATCATCACTATTGGAGATAAAATGAGCATCGGTATCGTCATTTTCATGCTTCTAGGGAGCCAAAACTCAAGATTTGACTCATGGTTGAAAGTGACTTAAAAGGACCCGAATGCTCACTTTGAGGGCTTAAAACGTGTTTATTCACTGCGGGAAGAGATATAAAGAACATTTAGAGTAAATTAATGTTCATGCGAGAACGTTCAATTTTTCATGCAAAACAATCGATGACCCGCGACCTGATGAAATTGCTCTGAGATGACCAAAATGGTCCGTTTTGAAAGTTTTCATCTTTCAACTAATTTTGACTCTCAGAGGTGGATCGTCACTTTTGGAGATAAAATGAGCATCGTTATCGTCATTTTCATGCTTCTAGGGAGCCAAAACTCAAGATTTGGCTCATGGTTAAAAGTGACTTAAAAGGACCCAAATGCTCACTTCGATGGCTTAAAACGTGTTTATTCACTGCGGGAAGAGATATAAAGAACATTTAGAGTAAATTATTGTTAATGCGAGAACGTTCAATTTTTCATGCCAAACGATCGATGACCCGCGACCTGATGAAATTGCTCTGAGATGACCAAAATGGTCCATTTTGAAAATGTTCATCTTTCAAATAATATTGACTCTCAGAGGTGAATTTTCACTTTTGGAGATAAAATGAGCATCTTTATCATCATTTTCATGCTTCTAGGGAGCCAAAACTCAAGATTTGAATCATGGTTGAAAGTGACTTTAAAGGACCAAATGCTCACTTCGAGGGCTTAAAACGTGTTTATTCACTGCGGGAAGAGATATAAAGAAAATTTAGAGTAAATTAATGTTCATGCGAGAACGTTCAATTTTTCATGCAAAACAATCGATGACCCGCGACCTGATGAAATTGCTCTGAGATGACCAAAATGGTCCGTTTTGAAAGTTTTCATCTTTCAACTAATTTTGACTCTCAGAGGTGGATCATCACCTTTGGAGATAAAATGAGCATCGTTATCGTCATTTTCATGCTTCTAGGGAGCCAAAACTCAAGATTTGGCTCATGGTTAAAAGTGACTTAAAAGGACCCGAATGCTCACTTTGAGGGCTTAAAACGTGTTTATTCACTGCGGGAAGAGATATAAAGAACATTTAGAGTAAATTAATGTTCATGCGAGAACGTTCAATTTTTCATGCAAAACAATCGATGACCCGCGACCTGATGAAATTGCTCTGAGATGACCAAAATGGTCCGTTTTGAAAGTTTTCATCTTTCAACTAATTTTGACTCTCAGAGGTGGATCGTCACTTTTGGAGATAAAATGAGCATCGTTATCGTCATTTTCATGCTTCTAGGGAGCCAAAACTCAAGATTTGGCTCATGGTTAAAAGTGACTTAAAAGGACCCAAATGCTCACTTCGATGGCTTAAAACGTGTTTATTCACTGCGGGAAGAGATATAAAGAACATTTAGAGTAAATTATTGTTAATGCGAGAACGTTCAATTTTTCATGCCAAACGATCGATGACCCGCGACCTGATGAAATTGCTCTGAGATGACCAAAATGGTCCATTTTGAAAATGTTCATCTTTCAAATAATATTGACTCTCAGAGGTGAATTTTCACTTTTGGAGATAAAATGAGCATCTTTATCATCATTTTCATGCTTCTAGGGAGCCAAAACTCAAGATTTGAATCATGGTTGAAAGTGACTTTAAAGGACCAAATGCTCACTTCGAGGGCTTAAAACGTGTTTATTCACTGCGGGAAGAGATATAAAGAAAATTTAGAGTAAATTAATGTTCATGCGAGAACGTTCAATTTTTCATGCAAAACAATCGATGACCCGCGACCTGATGAAATTGCTCTGAGATGACCAAAATGGTCCGTTTTGAAAATTTTCATCTTTCAACTAATTTTGACTCTCAGAGGTGGATCATCACTTTTGGAGATAAAATGAGCATAGTTATCATCATTTTCATGCTTCTAGGAAGCCAAACTCAAGATTGGGCTCATGTTTAAAAGTGACTTAAAAGGACCCAAATGCTCACTTTGAGTGCTTAAAACGTGTTTATTCACTGCGGGAAGAGATATAAACAACATTTAGAGTAAATTAATGTTCATGCGAGAACGTTCAATTTTTCATGCAAAACAATTGATGACCCGCGAGCTGATGAAATTGCTCTGAGGTGAACAAAATGGTCCATTTTGAAAATGTTTATCTTTCAACTAATATTGACTCTCAGAGGTGGATCTTCACTTTTGGAGATAAAATGAGCATCTTCATAGTAATTTTTATGCTTCTAGGAAGCCAAAACTCAAGATTGGGCTCATGGTTAAAAGTGACTTAAAAGGACCCAAATGCTCACTTCGAGGGCTTAAAACGTGTCTATTCACTGCGGGAAGAGATATAAAGAACATTTAGATTAAATGAATGTTCAAGCGAGAACGTTCAATTTTTCAGGCAAAACAATCGATGACCCGCGATCTGATGAAATTGCTCTGAGATGACCAAAATGGTCCATTTTGAAAATGTTCATCTTTCAAATAATATTGACTCTCAGAGGTGAATTTTCACTTTTGGAGATAAAATGAGCATCTTTATCATCATTTTCATGCTTCTAGGGAGCCAAAACTCAAGATTTGAATCATGGTTGAAAGTGACTTTAAAGGACCAAATGCTCACTTCGAGGGCTTAACCCCTTCGACGCTGATGACGAGCTGGGCTCGTCATGAGGTAGCCTCCTCGCACGCTCATGACGAGCCCAGCTCGTCATGTAACATGCACTTTACAAATTCTCAGCGTACGAGCGGAATTCCGCCCGCACGCATCAGGTTAAAACGTGTTTATTCACTGCGGGAAGAGATATAAAGAAAATTTAGTGTAAATTAATGTTCATGCGAGAACGTTTAATTTTTCATGCAAAACAATCGATGACCCGCGACCTGATGAAATTGCTCTGAGATGACCAAAATGGTCAGTTTTGAAAATTTTCATTTTTCAACTAATTTTGACTCTCAGAGGTGGATCATCACTTTTGGAGATAAAATGAGCATCTTCATAGTAATTTTCATGCTTCTGAGGAGCCAAAACTCAAGATTTGGCTCATGGTTAAAAGTGACTCAAAAGGACCCAAATGCTCACTTCGAGGGCTTAAAACGTGTTTATTCACTGCGGGAAGAGATATAAAGAACATTTAGAGTAAATTATTGTTAATGCGAGAACGTTCAATTTTTCATGCCAAACGATCGATGACCCGCAACCTGATGAAATTGCTCTGAGATGACCAAAATGGTCCATTTTGAAAATGTTCATCTTTCAAATAATATTGACTCTCAGAGGTCAATTTTCACTTTTGGAGATAAAATGAGCATCTTTATCATCATTTTCATGCTTCTAGGGAGCCAAAACTCAAGATTTGAATCATGGTTGAAAGTGACTTTAAAGGACCAAATGCTCACTTCGAGGGCTTAAAACGTGTTTATTCACTGCGGGAAGAGATATAAAGAAAATTTAGAGTAAATTAATGTTCATGCGAGAACGTTCAATTTTTCATGCAAAACAATCGATGACCCGCGACCTGATGAAATTGCTCTGAGATGACCAAAATGGTCCGTTTTGAAAATTTTCATCTTTCAACTAATTTTGACTCTCAGAGGTGGATCATCACTTTTGGAGATAAAATGAGCATCGTTATCATCATTTTCATGCTTCTAGGAAGCCAAAACTCAAGATTTGGCTCATGGTTAAAAGTGACTTAAAAGGACCCAAATGCTCACTTCGAGGGCTTTAAACGTGTTTATTCACTGCGGGAAGAGATATAAAGAACATTTAGAGTAAATTAATGTTCATGCGAGAACGTTCAAGTTTTTCATGCAAAACAATCGATGATCCGCGACCTGATGAAATTGCTCTGAGATTACCAAAATGGTCCGTTTTGAAAGTTTTCATCTTTCAACTAATTTTGACTCTCAGAGGTGGATCATCACTTTTGGAGCTAAAATGAGCATCGTTATCGTCATTTTCATGCTTCTAGGGAGGCAAAACTCAAGATTTGGCTCATGGTTAAAAGTGACTTAAAAGAACCCAAATGCTCACTTCGAGGGCTTAAAACGTGTTTATTCACTGCGGGAAGAGATATAAACAACATTTAGAGTAAATTAATGTTCATGCGAGAACGTTCAATTTTTCATGCAAAACAATCGATGACCCGCGACCTGATGAAATTGCTCTGAGATGACCAAAATGGTCCGTTTTGAAAATTTTCATCTTTCAACTAATTTTGACTCTCAGAGGTGGATCATCACTTTTGGAGATAAAATGAGCATCGTTATCATCATTTTCATGCTTCTAGAGAGCCAAAACTCAAGATTTGTCTCATGGTTAAAAGTGACTTAAAGGACCCAAATGCTCACTTCGAGGGCTTAAAACGTGTTTATTCACTGCGGGAAGAGATATAAAGAACATTTAGAGTAAATTAATGTTCATGCGAGAACGTTCAATTTTTCATGCAAAACAATCGATGAAATTGCACTGAGATGACCAAAATGGTCCGTTTTGAAAGTTTTCATCTTTCAACTAATTTTGACTCTCAGAGGTGGATCATCACTTTTGGAGATAAAATGAGCATCGTTATCGTCATTTTCATGCTTCTGGGGAGCCAAAACTCAAGATTTGGCTCATGGTTAAAAGTGACTTAAAAGGACCCAAATGCTCACTTCGAGGGCTTTAAACGTGTTTATTCACTGCGGGAAGAGATATAAAGAACATTTAGAGTAAATTAATGTTCATGCGAGAACGTTCAATTTTTCATGCAAAACAATCGATGACCCGCGACCTGATGAAATTGCTCTGAGATGACCAAAATGGTCCGTTTTGAAAATTTCCATCTTTCAACTAATTTTGACTCTCAGAGGTGGATCATCACTATTGGAGATAAAATGAGCATCTTTATCTTAATTTTCATGCTTCTAGGGAGCCAAAACTCAAGATTTGGCTCATGGTTAAAAGTGACTTAAAAGGACCCAAATGCTCACTTTGAGGGCTTAAAACGTGTTTATTCACTGCGGTAAGAGATATAAAGAACATTTAGAGTAAATTATTGTTCATGCGAGAACGTTCAATTTTTCATGCAAAACGATCGATGACCCGCGACCTGATGAAATTGCTCTGAGATGACCAAAATGGTCCGTTTAGAAAATTTCCATCTTTCAACTAATTTTGACTCTCAGAGGTGGATCATCACTATTGGAGATAAAATGAGCATCGGTATCGTCATTTTCATGCTTCTAGGGAGCCAAAACTCAAGATTTGACTCATGGTTGAAAGTGACTTAAAAGGACCAAATGCTCACTTCGAGGGCTTAAAACGTGTTTATTCACTGCGGGAAGAGATACAAAGTACATTTAGATTAAATGAATGTTCAAGCGAGAACGTTCAATTTTGCAGGCAAAACAATCGATGACCCGCGATCTGATGAAATTGCTCTGAGATGATCAAAATGGTCCGTTTTGAAAGTTTTCATCTTTCAACTAATTTTGACTCTCAGAGGTGGATCATCACCTTTGGAGATAAAATGAGCATCGTTATCGTCATTTTCATGCTTCTAGGGAGCCAAAACTCAAGATTTGGCTCATGGTTAAAAGTGACTTAAAAGGACCCGAATGCTCACTTTGAGGGCTTAAAACGTGTTTATTCACTGCGGGAAGAGATATAAAGAACATTTAGAGTAAATTAATGTTCATGCGAGAACGTTCAATTTTTCATGCAAAACAATCGATGACCCGCGACCTGATGAAATTGCTCTGAGATGACCAAAATGGTCCGTTTTGAAAGTTTTCATCTTTCAACTAATTTTGACTCTCAGAGGTGGATCATCACTTTTGGAGATAAAATGAGCATCGTTATCGTCATTTTCATGCTTCTAGGGAGCCAAAACTCAAGATTTGGCTCATGGTTAAAAGTGACTTAAAAGGACCCAAATGCTCACTTCGATGGCTTAAAACATGTTTATTCACTGCGGGAAGAGATATAAAGAACATTTAGAGTAAATTATTGTTAATGCGAGAACGTTCAATTTTTCATGCCAAACGATCGATTACCCGCAACCAGATGAAATTGCTCTGAGATGACCAAAATGGTCCATTTTGAAAATGTTCATCTTTCAAATAATATTGACTCTCAGAGGTGAATTTTCACTTTTGGAGATAAAATGAGCATCTTTATCATCATTTTCATGCTTCTAGGGAGCCAAAACTCAAGATTTGAATCATGGTTGAAAGTGACTTTAAAGGACCAAATGCTCACTTCGAGGGCTTAAAACGTGTTTATTCACTGCGGGAAGAGATATAAAGAAAATTTAGAGTAAATTAATGTTCATGCGAGAACGTTCAATTTTTCATGCAAAACAATCGATGACCCGCGACCTGATGAAATTGCTCTGAGATGACCAAAATGGTCCGTTTTGAAAATTTTCATCTTTCAACTAATTTTGACTCTCAGAGGTGGATCATCACTTTTGGAGATAAAATGAGCATAGTTATCATCATTTTCATGCTTCTAGGAAGCCAAAACTCAAGATTGGGCTCATGTTTAAAAGTGACTTAAAAGGACCCAAATGCTCACTTTGAGTGCTTAAAACGTGTTTATTCACTGCGGGAAGAGATATAAACAACATTTAGAGTAAATTAATGTTCATGCGAGAACGTTCAATTTTTCATGCAAAACAATTGATGACCCGCGAGCTGATGAAATTGCTCTGAGGTGAACAAAATGGTCCATTTTGAAAATGTTTATCTTTCAACTAATATTGACTCTCAGAGGTGGATCTTCACTTTTGGAGATAAAATGAGCATCTTCATAGTAATTTTTATGCTTCTAGGAAGCCAAAACTCAAGATTGGGCTCATGGTTAAAAGTGACTTAAAAGGACCCAAATGCTCACTTCGAGGGCTTAAAACGTGTTTATTCACTGCGGGAAGAGATATAAAGAACATTTAGATTAAATGAATGTTCAAGCGAGAACGTTCAATTTTTCAGGCAAAACAATCGATGACCCGCGATCTGATGAAATTGCTCTGAGATGACCAAAATGGTCCATTTTGAAAATGTTCATCTTTCAAATAATATTGACTCTCAGAGGTGAATTTTCACTTTTGGAGATAAAATGAGCATCTTTATCATCATTTTCATGCTTCTAGGGAGCCAAAACTCAAGATTTGAATCATGGTTGAAAGTGACTTTAAAGGACCAAATGCTCACTTCGAGGGCTTAACCCCTTCGACGCTGATGACGAGCTGGGCTCGTCATGAGGTAGCCTCCTCGCACGCTCATGACGAGCCCAGCTCGTCATGTAACATGCACTTTACAAATTCTCAGCGTACGAGCGGAATTCCGCCCGCACGCATCAGGTTAAAACGTGTTTATTCACTGCGGGAAGAGATATAAAGAAAATTTAGTGTAAATTAATGTTCATGCGAGAACGTTCAATTTTTCATGCAAAACAATCGATGACCCGCGACCTGATGAAATTGCTCTGAAATGACCAAAATGGTCAGTTTTGAAAATTTTCATTTTTCAACTAATTTTGACTCTCAGAGGTGGATCATCACTTTTGGAGATAAAATGAGCATCTTCATAGTAATTTTCATGCTTCTGAGGAGCCAAAACTCAAGATTTGGCTCATGGTTAAAAGTGACTCAAAAGGACCCAAATGCTCACTTCGAGGGCTTAAAACGTGTTTATTCACTGCGGGAAGAGATATAAAGAACATTTAGAGTAAATTATTGTTAATGCGAGAACGTTCAATTTTTCATGCCAAACGATCGATGACCCGCAACCTGATGAAATTGCTCTGAGATGACCAAAATGGTCCATTTTGAAAATGTTCATCTTTCAAATAATATTGACTCTCAGAGGTCAATTTTCACTTTTGGAGATAAAATGAGCATCTTTATCATCATTTTCATGCTTCTAGGGAGCCAAAACTCAAGATTTGAATCATGGTTGAAAGTGACTTTAAAGGACCAAATGCTCACTTCGAGGGCTTAAAACGTGTTTATTCACTGCGGGAAGAGATATAAAGAAAATTTAGAGTAAATTAATGTTCATGCGAGAACGTTCAATTTTTCATGCAAAACAATCGATGACCCGCGACCTGATGAAATTGCTCTGAGATGACCAAAATGGTCCGTTTTGAAAATTTTCATCTTTCAACTAATTTTGACTCTCAGAGGTGGATCATCACTTTTGGAGATAAAATGAGCATAGTTATCATCATTTTCATGCTTCTAGGAAGCCAAAACTCAAGATTGGGCTCATGTTTAAAAGTGACTTAAAAGGACCCAAATGCTCACTTTGAGTGCTTAAAACGTGTTTATTCACTGCGGGAAGAGATATAAACAACATTTAGAGTAAATTAATGTTCATGCGAGAACGTTCAATTTTTCATGCAAAACAATTGATGACCCGCGAGCTGATGAAATTGCTCTGAGGTGAACAAAATGGTCCATTTTGAAAATGTTTATCTTTCAACTAATATTGACTCTCAGAGGTGGATCTTCACTTTTGGAGATAAAATGAGCATCTTCATAGTAATTTTTATGCTTCTAGGAAGCCAAAACTCAAGATTGGGCTCATGGTTAAAAGTGACTTAAAAGGACCCAAATGCTCACTTCGAGGGCTTAAAACGTGTTTATTCACTGCGGGAAGAGATATAAAGAACATTTAGATTAAATGAATGTTCAAGCGAGAACGTTCAATTTTTCAGGCAAAACAATCAATGACCCGCGATCTGATGAAATTGCTCTGAGATGACCAAAATGGTCCATTTTGAAAATGTTCATCTTTCAAATAATATTGACTCTCAGAGGTGAATTTTCACTTTTGGAGATAAAATGAGCATCTTTATCATCATTTTCATGCTTCTAGGGAGCCAAAACTCAAGATTTGAATCATGGTTGAAAGTGACTTTAAAGGACCAAATGCTCACTTCGAGGGCTTAACCCCTTCGACGCTGATGACGAGCTGGGCTCGTCATGAGGTAGCCTCCTCGCACGCTCATGACAAGCCCAGCTCGTCATGTAACATGCACTTTACAAATTCTCAGCGTACGAGCGGAATTCCGCCCGCACGCATCAGGTTAAAACGTGTTTATTCACTGCGGGAAGAGATATAAAGAAAATTTAGTGTAAATTAATGTTCATGCGAGAACGTTCAATTTTTCATGCAAAACAATCGATGACCCGCGACCTGATGAAATTGCTCTGAGATGACCAAAATGGTCAGTTTTGAAAATTTTCATTTTTCAACTAATTTTGACTCTCAGAGGTGGATCATCACTTTTGGAGATAAAATGAGCATAGTTATCGTCATTTTCATGCTTCTAGGAAGCCAAAACTCAAGATTGGGCTCATGGTTAAAAGTGACTTAAAAGGACCCAAATGCTCACTTTGAGGGCTTAAAACGTGTTTATTCACTGCGGGAAGAGATATAAACAACATTTAGAGTAAATTAATGTTCATGCGAGAACGTTCAATTTTTCATGCAAAACAATCGATGACCCGCGACCTGATGAAATTGCTCTGAGGTGAACAAAATGGTCCATTTTGAAAATGTTTATCTTTCAACTAATATTGACTCTCAGAGGTGGATCTTCACTTTTGGAGATAAAATGAGCATCTTCATAGTAATTTTTATGCTTCTGGGGAGCCAAAACTCAAGATTTGGCTCATGGTTAAAAGTGACTTAAAAGGACCCAAATGCTCACTTAGAGGGCTTAAAACGTGTTTATTCACTGCGGGAAGAGATATAAACAACATTTAGAGTAAATTAATGTTCATGCGAGAACGTTCAATTTTTCATGCAAAACAATCGATGACCCACGAGCTGATGAAATTGCTCTGAGGTGAACAAAATGGTCCATTTTGAAAATGTTTATCTTTCAACTAATATTGACTCTCAGAGGTGGATCTTCACTTTTGGAGATAAAATGAGCATCTTCATAGTAATTTTTATGCTTCTAGGAAGCCAAAACTCAAGATTGGGCTCATGGTTAAAAGTGACTTAAAAGGACCCAAATGCTCACTTTGAGGGCTTAAAACGTGTTTATTCACTGCGGGAAGAGATATAAACAACATTTAGAGTAAATTAATGTTCATGCGAGAACGTTCAATTTTTCATGCAAAACAATCGATGACCCGCGAGCTGATGAAATTGCTCTGAGGTGAACAAAATGGTCCATTTTGAAAATGTTTATCTTTCAACTAATATTGACTCTCAGAGGTGGATCTTCACTTTTGGAGATAAAATGAGCATCTTCATAGTAATTTTTATGCTTCTAGGAAGCCAAAACTCAAGATTGGGCTCATGGTTAAAAGTGACTTAAAAGGACCCACATGCTCACTTTGAGGGCTTAAAACGTGTTTATTCACTGCGGGAAGAGATATAAACAACATTTAGAGTAAATTAATGTTCATGCGAGAACGTTCAATTTTTCATGCAAAACAATCGATGACCTGCGACCTGATGAAATTGCTCTGAGATGACCAAAATGGTCCGTTTTGAAAATTTTCATCTTTCAACTAATTTTGACTCTCAGAGGTGGATCATCACTTTTGGAGATAAAATGAGCATCGTTATCGTCATTTTCATGCTTCTAGGGAGCCAAAACTCAAGATTTGTCTCATGGTTAAAAGTGCCCAAATGCTCACTTCGAGGGCTTAAAACGTGTTTATTCACTGCGGGAAGAGATATGAAGAACATTTAGATTAAATGAATGTTCAAGCGAGAACGTTCAATTTTTCAGGCAAAACAATCGATGACCCGCGATCTGATGAAATTGCTCTGAGATGACCAAAATGGTCCGTTTTAAAAGTTTTCATCTTTCAACTAATTTTGACTCTCAGAGGTGGATCATCACTTTTGGAGATAAAATGAGCATCGTTATCGTCATTTTCATGCTTCTAGGGAGCCAAAACTCAAGATTTGTCTCATGGTTAAAAGTGACTTAAAAGGACCCAAATGCTCACTTCGAGGGCTTAAAACGTGTTTATTCACTGCGGGAAGAGATATAAAGAACATTTAGAGTAAATTAATGTTCATGCGAGAACGTTCAATTTTTCATGCAAAACAATAGAGTACCCGCGACCTGATGAAATTGCTCTGAGATGACCAAAATGGTCCGTTTTGAAAATTTTCATCTTTCAACTAATTTTGACTCTCAGAGGTGGATCATCACTTTTGGAGATAAAATGAGCATCGTTATCATCATTTTCATGCTTCTGGGGAGCCAAAACTCAAGATTTGGCTCATGGTTAAAAGTGACTTAAAAGGACCCAAATGCTCACTTCGAGGGCTTAAAACGTGTTTATTCACTGCGGGAAGAGATATAAAGAACATTTAGAGTAAATTAATGTTCATGCGAGAACGTTCAATTTTTCATGCAAAACAATCGATGACCCGCGACCTGATGAAATTGTTCTGAGATTACCAAAATGGTCCGTTTTGAAAGTTTTCATCTTTCAACTAATTTTGACTCTCAGAGGTGGATCATCACTTTTGGAGATAAAATGAGCATCGTTATCGTCATTTTCATGCTTCTATGGAGGCAAAACTCAAGATTTGGCTCATGGTTAAAAGTGACTTAAAAGAACCCAAATGCTCACTTCGAGGGCTTAAAACTAAGCATGAGCGCAAAATCCGCTCCGATCGCGGATTTTGCGGATTTTCGGTAAATCCGCGATCCGCGAACTCTCGCGGATTTACCGAGAATCCGCAATCCGCGATCGGAGCGGATTTTGCGGTCAAAAGTTCAAGCCTGCATAATTTACGATGGCGCCGGCAAGCTGCCAGCGCCATCCTCAAATGGTTACTTAATTAGCTTCGACAGGAAGCTCTAATAGATAAGATACAGCAGGGGCTCGAGCGCCTGCTTTATTTTAACAGTTGGAGCTTCCTGTTGAAGCTAATTAAGTAACTATTGCAGGATGGCGCTGGCAGCTTGCCGGCGCCATCGTAAATTATTTCAACGGTGGTGTCTTCTTGAGTAAATATGAAGGGCAGGGTTCATTCGGGCACGACGGTCCTGGCACAAAAAAATAAACCTCAACAGGAAACACTTGCAGATATCAATAAAGCATGTGCCCTAGTTGAAGCTTTAATTCAGTGACTCATTGATCAGCCCACAAATTAATCTGCTGATCGGTCTCTGCCCTTTTATACACACAAGAGGCATGCTCGCATGGACGCCCCGTCCGTTTGGCCCCACCCACACACTCGAGGTGTGCACCGTCTTCCCGCCATTTACCCACTATGATGGACATTTCACTAAAGGGACCCCTGCGCACTTCGGCGCGATTGCATAGTAACACACACTTGGTCGCTGGAACTAGTTGAAGCGCAAATGTAGTGACTCATTCATCAGCCCAAAAAAAATCGTGAGCGTTGGGAGGCTGGGCAGATGTGCCTTCTTCCCAAATATCCCATCGATGCTGCTCTGATCGGTCTCTGACCTTTTAGACACACAAGAGGCATGTGCGCTCGCGTGGAAGCCCCGTCCGTTTGGCCCCGCCCACACACTCGAGGAAGCCCCGCCCCCAATCCGCAAATCCGCTGAATCCGCTAAATAGGCGGATTTTGCGGATCCACGATCCGTGGATCCGCTAAATCCGCGAATCGTGGATCCGCAAAATCCGCCCATGCTTACTTAAAACGTGTTTATTCACTGCGGGAAGAGATATAAAGAACATTTAGAGTAAATTATTGTTTCATGCGAGAACGTTCAATTTTTCATGCCAAACGATCGATGACCCGCGTCCTGATGAAATTGCTCTGAGATGACCAAAATGGTCAGTTTTGAAAATTTTCATCTTTCAACTAATTTTGACTCTCAGAGGTGGATCATCACTTTTGGAGATAAAATGAGCAGCGTTATCGTCATTTTCATGCTTCTAGGGAGCCAAAACTCAAGATTCGGCTCATGGTTAAAAGTGACTTAAAAAGACCCAAATGCTCACTTCGAGGGCTTAAAATGTGTGTATTCACTGCGGGAAGAGATATAAACATCATTTAGAGTAAATTAATGTTCATGCGAGAACGTTCAATTTTTCATGCAAAACAATCGATGACCGGCGATCTGATGAAATTGCTCTGAGATGACCAAAATGGTCCGTTTTGAAAGTTTTCATCTTTCAACTAATTTTGACTCTCAGAGGTGGATCATCACTTTTGGAGATAAAATGAGCATCGTTCTCATCATTTTCATGCTTCTAGGGAGCCAAAACTCAAGATTTGTCTCATGGTTAAAAGTGACTTAAAGGACCCAAATGCTCACTTCGAGGGCTTAAAACGTGTTTATTCACTGCGGGAAGAGATATAAAGAACATTTAGAGTAAATTAATGTTCATGCGAGAACGTTCAATTTTTCATGCAAAACAATCGATGACCCGCGACCTGATGAAATTGCTCTGAGATGACCAAAATGGTCCGTTTTGAAAGTTTTCATCTTTCAACTAATTTTGACTCTCAGAGGTGGATCATCACTTTTGGAGATAAAATGAGCATCGTTATCGTCATTTTCATGCTTCTGGGGAGCCAAAACTCAAGATTTGGCTCATGGTTAAAAGTGACTTAAAAGGACCCAAATGCTCACTTCGAGGGCTTTAAACGTGTTTATTCACTGCGGGAAGAGATATAAAGAACATTTAGAGTAAATTATTGTTCATGCGAGAACGTTCAATTTTTCATGCAAAACGATCGATGACCCGCGACCTGATGAAATTGCTCTGAGATGACCAAAATGGTCCGTTTTGAAAATTTCCATCTTTCAACTAATTTTGACTCTCAGAGGTGGATCATCACTATTGGAGATAAAATGAGCATCTTTATCTTAATTTTCATGCTTCTAGGGAGCCAAAACTCAAGATTTGGCTCATGGTTAAAAGTGACTTAAAAGGACCCAAATGCTCACTTTGAGGGCTTAAAACGTGTTTATTCACTGCGGTAAGAGATATAAAGAACATTTAGAGTAAATTATTGTTCATGCGAGAACGTTCAATTTTTCATGCAAAACGATCGATGACCCGCGACCTGATGAAATTGCTCTGAGATGACCAAAATGGTCCGTTTAGAAAATTTCCATCTTTCAACTAATTTTGACTCTCAGAGGTGGATCATCACTATTGGAGATAAAATGAGCATCGGTATCGTCATTTTCATGCTTCTAGGGAGCCAAAACTCAAGATTTGACTCATGGTTGAAAGTGACTTAAAAGGACCAAATGCTCACGTCGAGGGCTTAAAACGTGTTTATTCACTGCGGGAAGAGATATAAAGAAAATTTAGAGTAAATTAAGGTTCATGCGAGAACGTTCAATTTTTCATGCAAAACAATCGATGACCCGCGACCTGATGAAATTGCTCTGAGGTGAACAAAATGGTCCGTTTTGAAAATGTTCATCTTTCAAATAATATTGACTCTCAGAGGTGGATTTTCACTTTTGGAGATAAAATGACCATCTTTATCATCATTTTCATGCTTCTAGGGAGCCAAAACTCAAGATTTGAATCATGGTTGAAAGTGACTTAAAAGGACCAAATGCTCACTTCGAGGGCTTAAAACGTGTTTATTCACTGCGGGAAGAGATATAAAGAAAATTTAGAGTAAATTAATGTTCATGCGAGAACGTTCAATTTTTCATGCGAAACAATCGATGACCCGCGACCTGATGAAATTGCTCTGAGGTGAACAAAATGGTCCATTTTGAAATTGTTCATCTTTTAACTAATATTGACTCTCAGAGGTGGATCTTCACTTTTGGAGATAAAATGAGCATCTTCATAGTAATTTTTATGCTTCTGGGGAGCCAAAACTCAAGATTTGGCTAATGGTTAAAAGTGACTTAAAAGGACCCAAATGCTCACTTCGAGGGTTTAAAACGTGTTTATTCACTGCGGGAAGAGATATAAACAACATTTAGAGTAAGTTAATGTTCATGCGAGAACGTTCAATTTTTCATGCATAACAATCGAAGACTCGCGACCTGATGAAATTGCTCTGAGATGACCAAAATGGTCCGTTTTGAAAATTTTCATCTTTCAACTAATTTTGACTCTCAGAGGTGGATCATCACTTTTGGAGATAAAATGAGCATCCTTATCGTCATTTTCATGCTTCTAGGGAGCCAAAACTCAAGATTTGGCTCATGGTTAAAAGTGACTTAAAAGGACCCAAATGCTCACTTCGAGGGCTTAAAATGTGTTTATTCACTGCGGGAAGAGATATAAACATCATTTAGAGTAAATTAATGTTCATGCGAGAACGTTCAATTTTTCATGCAAAACAATCGATGACCCGCGACCTGATGAAATTGCTCTGAGGTGAACAAAATGGTCCATTTTGAAAATGTTCATCTTTTAACTAATATTGACTCTCAGAGGTGGATCTTCACTTTTGGAGATAAAATGAGCATCTTCATAGTAATTTTTATGCTTCTGGGGAGCCAAAACTCAAGATTTGGCTAATGGTTAAAAGTGACTTAAAAGGACCCAAATGCTCACTTCGAGGGCTTAAAACGTGTTTATTCACTGCGGGAAGAGATATAAACAACATTTAGAGTAAATTAATGTTCATGCGAGAACGTTCAATTTTTCATGCATAACAATCGAAGACCCGCGACCTGATGAAATTGCTCTGAGATGACCAAAATGGTCCGTTTTGAAAATGTTCATCTTTCAACTAATTTTGACTCTCAGAGGTGGATCATCACTTTTGGAGATAAAATGAGCATCGTTATCGTCATTTTCATGCTTCTAGGGAGCCAAAACTCAAGATTTGGCTCATGGTTAAAAGTGACTTAAAAGGACCCAAATGCTCACTTCGAGGGCTTAAAATGTGTTTATTCACTGCGGGAAGAGATATAAAGAACATTTAGAGTAAATTAATGTTCATGCGAGAACGTTCAATTTTTCATGCAAAACAATCGATGACCCGCGACCTGATGAAATTGCTCTGAGATGACCAAAATGGTCCGTTTTGAAAGTTTTCATCTTTCAACTAATTTTGACTCTCAGAGGTGGATCATCACTTTTGGAGATAAAATGAGCATCGTTATCGTCATTTTCATGCTTCTGGGGAGCCAAAACTCAAGATTTGGCTCATGGTTAAAAGTGACTTAAAAGGACCCAAATGCTCACTTCGAGGGCTTTAAACGTGTTTATTCACTGCGGGAAGAGATATAAAGAACATTTAGAGTAAATTATTGTTCATGCGAGAACGTTCAATTTTTCATGCAAAACGATCGATGACCCGCGACCTGATGAAATTGCTCTGAGATGACCAAAATGGTCCGTTTTGAAAATTTCCATCTTTCAACTAATTTTGACTCTCAGAGGTGGATCATCACTATTGGAGATAAAATGAGCATCTTTATCTTAATTTTCATGCTTCTAGGGAGCCAAAACTCAAGATTTGGCTCATGGTTAAAAGTGACTTAAAAGGACCCAAATGCTCACTTTGAGGGCTTAAAACGTGTTTATTCACTGCGGTAAGAGATATAAAGAACATTTAGAGTAAATTATTGTTCATGCGAGAACGTTCAATTTTTCATGCAAAACGATTGATGACCCGCGACCTGATGAAATTGCTCTGAGATGACCAAAATGGTCCGTTTAGAAAATTTCCATCTTTCAACTAATTTTGACTCTCAGAGGTGGATCATCACTATTGGAGATAAAATGAGCATCGGTATCGTCATTTTCATGCTTCTAGGGAGCCAAAACTCAAGATTTGACTCATGGTTGAAAGTGACTTAAAAGGACCAAATGCTCACGTCGAGGGCTTAAAACGTGTTTATTCACTGCGGGAAGAGATATAAAGAAAATTTAGAGTAAATTAAGGTTCATGCGAGAACGTTCAATTTTTCATGCAAAACAATCGATGACCCGCGACCTGATGAAATTGCTCTGAGGTGAACAAAATGGTCCGTTTTGAAAATGTTCATCTTTCAAATAATATTGACTCTCAGAGGTGGATTTTCACTTTTGGAGATAAAATGACCATCTTTATCATCATTTTCATGCTTCTAGGGAGCCAAAACTCAAGATTTGAATCATGGTTGAAAGTGACTTAAAAGGACCAAATGCTCACTTCGAGGGCTTAAAACGTGTTTATTCACTGCGGGAAGAGATATAAAGAAAATTTAGAGTAAATTAATGTTCATGCGAGAACGTTCAATTTTTCATGCGAAACAATCGATGACCCGCGACCTGATGAAATTGCTCTGAGGTGAACAAAATGGTCCATTTTGAAATTGTTCATCTTTTAACTAATATTGACTCTCAGAGGTGGATCTTCACTTTTGGAGATAAAATGAGCATCTTCATAGTAATTTTTATGCTTCTGGGGAGCCAAAACTCAAGATTTGGCTAATGGTTAAAAGTGACTTAAAAGGACCCAAATGCTCACTTCGAGGGTTTAAAACGTGTTTATTCACTGCGGGAAGAGATATAAACAACATTTAGAGTAAGTTAATGTTCATGCGAGAACGTTCAATTTTTCATGCATAACAATCGAAGACTCGCGACCTGATGAAATTGCTCTGAGATGACCAAAATGGTCCGTTTTGAAAATTTTCATCTTTCAACTAATTTTGACTCTCAGAGGTGGATCATCACTTTTGGAGATAAAATGAGCATCCTTATCGTCATTTTCATGCTTCTAGGGAGCCAAAACTCAAGATTTGGCTCATGGTTAAAAGTGACTTAAAAGGACCCAAATGCTCACTTCGAGGGCTTAAAATGTGTTTATTCACTGCGGGAAGAGATATAAACATCATTTAGAGTAAATTAATGTTCATGCGAGAACGTTCAATTTTTCATGCAAAACAATCGATGACCCGCGACCTGATGAAATTGCTCTGAAGTGAACAAAATGGTCCATTTTGAAAATGTTCATCTTTTAACTAATATTGACTCTCAGAGGTGGATCTTCACTTTTGGAGATAAAATGAGCATCTTCATAGTAATTTTTATGCTTCTGGGGAGCCAAAACTCAAGATTTGGCTAATGGTTAAAAGTGACTTAAAAGGACCCAAATGCTCACTTCGAGGGCTTAAAACGTGTTTATTCACTGCGGGAAGAGATATAAACAACATTTAGAGTAAATTAATGTTCATGCGAGAACGTTCAATTTTTCATGCATAACAATCGAAGACCCGCGACCTGATGAAATTGCTCTGAGATGACCAAAATGGTCCGTTTTGAAAATTTTCATCTTTCAACTAATTTTGACTCTCAGAGGTGGATCATCACTTTTGGAGATAAAATGAGCATCGTTATCGTCATTTTCATGCTTCTAGGGAGCCAAAACTCAAGATTTGGCTCATGGTTAAAAGTGACTTAAAAGGACCCAAATGCTCACTTCGAGGGCTTAAAATGTGTTTATTCACTGCGGGAAGAGATATAAACATCATTTAGAGTAAATTAATGTTCATGCGAGAACGTTCAATTTTTCATGCAAAACAATCGATGACCCGCGACCTGATGAGATTGCTCTGAGGTGACCAAAATGGTCCGTTTTGAAAGTTTTCATCTTTCAACTAATTTTGACTCTCAGAGGTGGATCATCACTTTTGGAGATAAAATGAGCATCGGTATCGTCATTTTCATGCTTCTAGGGAGCCAAAACTCAAGATTTGACTCATGGTTGAAAGTGACTTAAAAGGACCAAATGCTCACTTCGAGGGCTTAAAACGTGTTTATTCACTGCGGGAAGAGATATAAAGAACATTTAGAGTAAATTAATGTTCATGCGAGAACATTCAATTTTTCATGCAAAACAATCGATGACCTGCGAACTGATGAAATTGCTCTGAGATGACCAAAATGGTCCGTTTTGAAAGTTTTCATCTTTCAACTAATTTTGACTCTCAGAGGTGGATCATCACTTTTGGAGATAAAATGAGCATCGTTATCGTCATTTTCATGCTTCTAGGGAGCCAAAACTCAAGATTTGGCTCATGGTTAAAAGTGACTTAAAAGGACCTAAATGCTCACTTCGATTGCCTAAAACGTGTTTATTCACTACGGGAAGAGATATAAAGAACATTTAGAGTAAATTATTGTTAATGCGAGAACGTTCAATTTTTCATGCCAAACGATCGATGACCCGCGTCCTGATGAAATTGCTCTGAGATGACCAAAATGGTCCGTTTTGAAAATTTTCATCTTTCAACTAATTTTGACTCTCAGAGGTGGATCATCACTTTTGGAGATAAAATGAGCAGCGTTATCGTCATTTTCATGCTTCTAGGGAGCCAAAACTCAAGATTTGGCTCGTGGTTGAAAGTGACTTAAAAAGACCAAATGCTGACTTCGAGGGCTTAAAACGTGTTTATTCACTGCGGGTAGAGATATAAAGAACATTTAGAGTAAATTAATGTTCATGCTAGAACGTTCAATTTTTCATTCAAAACAATCGATGACCTGCGAACTGATGAAATTGCTCTGAGATGACCAAAATGGTCCGTTTTGAAAGTTTTCATCTTTCAACTAATTTTGACTCTCAGAGGTGGATCATCACTTTTGGAGATAAAATGAGCATCGTTATCGTCATTTTCATGCTTCTAGGGAGCAAAAACTCAAGATTTGTCTCATGGTTAAAAGTGACTTAAAAGGACCCAAATGCTCACTTCGATTGCTTAAAATGTGTTTATTCACTGCGGGAAGAGATATAAACATCATTTAGAGTGAATTAATGTTCATGCGAGAACGTTCAATTTTTCATGCAAAACAATCGATGACCCGCGACCTGATGAAATTGCTCTGAGGTGAACAAAATGGTCCATTTTGAAAATGTTCATCTTTCAACTAATATTGACTCTCAGAGGTGGATCTTCACTTTTGGAGATAAAATGAGCATCTTCATAGTAATTTTTATGCTTCTGGGGAGCCAAAACTCAAGATTAGGCTCATGGTTAAAAGTGACTTAAAAGGACCCAAATGCTCACTTCGAGGGCTTAAAACGTGTTTATTCACTGCGGGAAGAGATATAAACAACATTTAGAGTAAATTAATGTTCATGCGAGAACGTTCAATTTTTCATGCAAAACAATCGATGACCCGCAACCTGATGAAATTGCTCTGAGATGACCAAAATGGTCCGTTTTGAACATTTTCATCTTTCAACTAATTTTGACTCTCAGAAGTGGATCATCACTTTTGGAGATAAAATGAGCATCGTTGTCGTCATTTTCATGCTTCTAGTGAGCCAAAACTCAAGATTTGGCTCATGGTTAAAAGTGACTTAAAAGGACCCAAATGCTCACTTCGAGGGCTTAAAACGTGTTTATTCACTGCGGGAAGAGATATAAAGAACATTTAGAGTAAATTAATGTTCATGCGAGAACGTTCAATTTTTCATGCAAAATAATCGATGACCCGCGACCTGATGAAATTGCTCTGAGATGACCAAAATGGTCCGTTTTGAAAGTTTTCATCTTTCAACTAATTTTGACTCTCAGAGGTGGATCATCACTTTTGGAGATAAAATGAGCATCGTTATCGTCATTTTCATGCTTCTAGGGAGCCAAAACTCAAGATTTGGCTCATGGTTAAAAGTGACTTAAAAGTACCCAAATGCTCACTTCGATGGCTTAAAACGTGTTTATTCACTGCGGGAAGAGATATAAAGAACATTTAGAGTAAATTATTATTAATGCGAGAACGGTCAATTTTTCATGCCAAACGATCGATGACCCGATGACCCTGATGAAATTGCTCTGAGATGACCAAAATGGTCCGTTTTGAAAATGTTCATCTTTCAAATAATATTGACTCTCAGAGGTGGATTTTCACTTTTGGAGATAAAATGAGCATCTTTATCATCATTTTCATGCTTCTAGGGAGCCAAAACTCAAGATTTGAATCATGGTTGAAAGTGACTTAAAAGGACCAAATGCTCACTTCGAGGGCTTAAAACGTGTTTATTCACTGAGGGAAGAGATATAAAGAAAATTTAGAGTAAATTAATGTTCATGCGAGAACGTTCAATTTTTCATGCAAAACAATCGATGACCCGCGACCTGATGAAATTGCTCTGAGGTGAACAAAATGGTCCATTTTGAAAATGTTCATCTTTCAACTAATATTGACTCTCAGAGGTGGATCTTCACTTTTGGAGATAAAATGAGCATCTTCATAGTAATTTTTATGCTTCTGGGGAGCCAAAACTCAAGATTAGGCTCATGGTTAAAAGTGACTTAAAAGGACCCAAATGCTCACTTCGAGGGCTTAAAACGTGTTTATTCACTGCGGGAAGAGATATAAACAACATTTAGAGTAAATTAATGTTCATGCGAGAACGTTTAATTTTTCATGCAAAACAATCGATGACCCGCGACCTAATGAAATTGCTCTGAGATGACCAAAATGGTCCGTTTTGAAAATTTTCATCTTTCAACTAATTTTGACTCTCAGAGGTGGATCATCACTTTTGGAGATAAAATGAGCATCGTTATCGTCATTTTCATGCTTCTAGGGAGCCAAAACTCAAGATTTGGCTCATGGTTAAAAGTGACTTAAAAGGACCCAAATGCTCACTTCGAGGGCTTAAAACGTGTTTATTCACTGCGGGAAGAGATATAAAGAACATTTAGAGTAAATTAATGTTCATGCGAGAACGTTCAATTTTTCATGCAAAACAATCGATGACCCGCGATCTGATGAAATTGCTCTGAGATGACCAAAATGGTCCGTTTTGAAAGTTTTCATCTTTCAACTAATTTTGACTCTCAGAGGTGGATCATCACTTTTGGAGATAAAATGAGCATCGTTATCGTCATTTTCATGCTTCTAGGGAGCCAAAACTCAAGATTTGGCTCATGGTTAAAAGTGACTTAAAAGGACCCAAATGCTCACTTCGAGGCCTTAAAACGTGTTTATTCACTGCGGGAAGAGATATAAAGAACATTTAGAGTAAATTAATGTTCATGCGAGAACGTTAAATTTTTCCTGCAAAATAATCGATGACCCGCGACCTGATGAAATTGCTCTGAGATGACCAAAATGGTCCGTTTTGAAAGTTTTCATCTTTCAACTAATTTTGACTCTCAGAGGTGGATCATCACTTTTGGAGATAAAATGAGCATCGTTATCGTCATTTTCATGCTTCTAGGGAGCCAAAACTCAAGATTTGGCTCATGGTTAAAAGTGACTTAAAAGTACCCAAATGCTCACTTCGATGGCTTAAAACGTGTTTATTCACTGCGGGAAGAGATATAAAGAACATTTAGAGTAAATTATTATTAATGCGAGAACGGTCAATTTTTCATGCCAAACGATCGATGACCCGCGACCTGATGAAATTGCTCTGAGATGACCAAAATGGTCCGTTTTGAAAATGTTCATCTTTCAAATAATATTGACTCTCAGAGGTGGATTTTCACTTTTGGAGATAAAATGAGCATCTTTATCATCATTTTCATGCTTCTAGGGAGCCAAAACTCAAGATTTGAATCATGGTTGAAAGTGACTTAAAAGGACCAAATGCTCACTTCGAGGGCTTAAAACGTGTTTATTCACAGCGGGAAGAGATATAAAGAAAATTTAGAGTAAATTAATGTTCATGCGAGAACGTTCAATTTTTCATGCAAAACAATCGATGACCCGCGACCTGATGAAATTGCTCTGAGGTGAACAAAATGGTCCATTTTGAAAATGTTCATCTTTCAACTAATATTGACTCTCAGAGGTGGATCTTCACTTTTGGAGATAAAATGAGCATCTTCATAGTAATTTTTATGCTTCTGGGGAGCCAAAACTCAAGATTAGGCTCATGGTTAAAAGTGACTTAAAAGGACCCAAATGCTCACTTCGAGGGCTTAAAACGTGTTTATTCACTGCGGGAAGAGATATAAACAACATTTAGAGTAAATTAATGTTCATGCGAGAACGTTCAATTTTTCATGCAAAACAATCGATGACCCGCGACCTGATGAAATTGCTCTGAGATGACCAAAATGGTCCGTTTTGAAAATTTTCATCTTTCAACTAATTTTGACTCTCAGAGGTGGATCATCACTTTTGGAGATAAAATGAGCATCGTTATCGTCATTTTCATGCTTCTAGGGAGCCAAAACTCAAGATTTGGCTCATGGTTAAAAGTGACTTAAAAGGACCCAAATGCTCACTTCGAGGGCTTAAAACGTGTTTATTCACTGCGGGAAGAGATATAAAGAACATTTAGAGTAAATTAATGTTCATGCGAGAACGTTCAATTTTTCATGCAAAACAATCGATGACCCGCGATCTGATGAAATTGCTCTGAGATTACCAAAATGGTCCGTTTTGAAAGTTTTCATCTTTCAACTAATTTTGACTCTCAGAGGTGGATCATCACTTTTGGAGATAAAATGAGCATCGTTATCGTCATTTTCATGCTTCTAGGGAGCCAAAACTCAAGATTTGGCTCATGGTTAAAAGTGACTTAAAAGGACCCAAATGCTCACTTCGATGGCTTAAAACGTGTTTATTCACTGCGGGAAGAGATATAAAGAACATTTAGAGTAAATTATTGTTAATGCGAGAACGTTCAATTTTTCATGCCAAACGATCGATGACCCGCGACCTGATGAAATTGCTCTGAGATGACCAAAATGGTGCATTTTGAAAATGTTCATCTTTCAAATAATATTGACTCTCAGAGGTGATTTTTCACTTTTGGAGATACAATGAGCATCTTTATCATCATTTTCATGCTTCTAGGGAGCCAAAACTCAAGATTTGAATCATGGTTGAAAGTGACTTAAAAGGACCAAATGCTCACTTCGAGGGCTTAAAACGTGTTTATTCACTGTGGGAAGAGATATAAAGAAAATTTAGAGTAAATTAATGTTTATGCGAGAACGTTCAATTTTTCATGCAAAACAATCGATGACTCGCGACCTGATGAAATTGCTCTGAGATGACCAAAATGGTCCGTTTTGAAAATGTTCATCTTTCAACTAATTTTGACTCTCAGAGGTGGATCATCACTTTTGGAGATAAAATGAGCATCGTTATCGTCATTTTCATGCTTCTAGGAAGCCAAAACTCAAGATTTGGCTCATGGTTAAAAGTGACTTAAAAGGACCCAAATGCTCACTTCGAGGGCTTAAAACGTGTTTATTCACTGCGGGAAGAGATATAAAGAACATTTAGAGTAAATTATTGTTCATGCGAGAACGTTCAATTTTTCATGCAAAACGATCGATGACCCGCGACGTGATGAAATTGCTCTGAGATGACCAAAATGGTCCGTTTTGAAAATTTCCATCTTTCAACTAATTTTGACTCTCAGAGGTGGATCATCACTATTGGAGATAAAACGAGCATCTTTATCTTCATTTTCATGCTTCTAGGGAGCCAAAACTCAAGATTGGGCTCATGGTTAAAAGTGACTTAAAAGGACCCAAATGCTCACTTCGATGGCTTAAAACGTGTTCATTCACTTCGGGAAGAGATATAAAGAACATTTAGAGTAAATTATTGTTAATGCGAGAACGTTCCATTTTTCATGCCAAACGATCGATGACCCGCGTCCTGATGAAATTGCTCTGAGATGACCAAAATGGTCCGTTTTGAAAATGTTCATCTTTCAACTAATTTTGACTCTCAGAGGTGGATCATCACTTTTGGAGATAAAATGAGCAGCGTTATCGTCATTTTCATGCTTCTAGGGAGCCAAAACTCAAGATTTGGCTCATGGTTAAAAGTGACTTAAAAGGACCCAAATGCTCACTTCGAGGGCTTAAAATGTGTGTATTCACTGCGGGAAGAGATATAAACATCATTTAGAGTAAATTAATGTTCATGCGAGAACGTTCAATTTTTCATGCAAAACAATCGATGACCCGCGACCTGATGAAATTGCTCTGAGATGACCAAAATGGTCCGTTTTGAAAGTTTTCATCTTTCAACTAATTTTGACTCTCAGAGGTGGATCATCACTTTTGGAGATAAAATGAGCATCGTTATCGTCATTTTCATGCTTCTAGGGAGCCAAAACTCAAGATTTGGCTCATGGTTAAAAGTGACTTAAAAGGAACCAAATGCTCACTTTGAGGGCTTAAAACGTGTTTATTCACTGCGGTAAGAGATATAAAGAACATTTAGAGTAAATTATTGTTCATGCGAGAACGTTCAATTTTTCATGCAAAACGATCGATGACCCGCGACCTGATGAAATTGCTCTGAGATGACCAAAATGGTCCGTTTTGAAAATTTCCATCTTTCAACTAATTTTGACTCTCAGAGGTGGATCATCACTATTGGAGATAAAATGAGCATCGGTATCGTCATTTTCATGCTTCTAGGGAGCCAAAACTAAAGATTTGACTCATGGTTGAAAGTGACTTAAAAGGACCAAATGCTCACTTCGAGGGCTTAAAACGTGTTTATTCACTGCGGGAAGAGATATAAAGTACATTTAGATTAAATGAATGTTCAAGCGAGAACGTTCAATTTTTCAGGCAAAACAATCGATGACCCGCGATCTGATGAAATTGCTCTGAGATGACCAAAATGGTCCGTTTTGAAAGTTTTCATCTTTCAACTAATTTTGACTCTCAGAGGTGGATCATCACTTTTGGAGATAAAATGAGCATCGTTATCGTCATTTTCATGCTTCTAGGGAGCCAAAACTCAAGATTTGGCTCATGGTTAAAAGTGACTTAAAAGGACCCAAATGCTCACTACGATGGCTTAAAACGTGTTTATTCACTGCGGGAAGAGATATAAAGAACATTTAGAGTAAATTATTGTTAATGCGAGAACGTTCAATTTTTCATGCCAAACGATCGATGACCCGCGACCTGATGAAATTGCTCTGAGATGACCAATATGGTCCATTTTGAAAATGTTCATCTTTCAAATAATATTGACTCTCAGAGGTGAATTTTCACTTTTGGAGATAAAATGAGCATCTTTATCATCATTTTCATGCTTCTAGGGAGCCAAAACTCAAGATTTGAATCATGGTTGAAAGTGACTTAAAAGGACCAAATGCTCACTTCGAGGGCTTAAAACGTGTTTATTCACTGCGGGAAGAGATATAAAGAAAATTTAGAGTAAATTAATGTTCATGCGAGAACGTTCAATTTTTCATGCAAAACAATCGAAGACCCGCGACCTGATGAAATTGCTCTGAGATTAGCAAAATGGTCAGTTTTGAAAATTTTCATCTTTCAACTAATTTTGACTCTCAGAGGTGGATCATCACTTTTGGAGATAAAATGAGCATCGTTATCGTCATTTTCATGCTTCTAGGAAGCCAAAACTCAAGATTGGGCTCATGGTTAAAAGTGACTTAAAAGGACCCAAATGCTCACTTTGAGGGCTTAAAACGTGTTTATTCACTGCGGGAAGAGATATAAACAACATTTAGAGTAAATTAATGTTCATGCGAGAACGTTCAATTTTTCATGCAAAACAATCGATGACCCGCGACCTGATGAAAATGCTCTGAGGTGAACAAAATGGTCCATTTTGAAAATGTTTATCTTTCAACTAATATTGACTCTCAGAGGTGGATCTTCACTTTTGGAGATAAAATGAGCATCTTCATAGTAATTTTTATGCTTCTGGGGAGCCAAAACTCAAGATTTGGCTCATGGTTAAAAGTGACTTAAAAGGACCCAAATGTTCACTTTGAGGGCTTAAAACGTGTTTATTCACTGTGGGAAGAGATATAAACAACATTTAGAGTAAATTAATGTTCATGCGAGAACGTTCAATTTTTCATGCAAAACAATCGATGACCCGCGACCTGATGAAATTGCTCTGAGATTACCAAAATGGTCCGTTTTGAAAGTTTTCATCTTTCAACTAATTTTGACTCTCAGAGGTGGATCATCACTTTTGGAGATAAAATGAGCATCGTTATCGTCATTTTCATGCTTCTGAGGAGCCAAAACTCAAGATTTGGCTCATGGTTAAAAGTGACTTAAAAGGACCCAAATGCTCACTTCGAGGGCTTAAAACGTGTTTAATCACTGCGGGAAGGGATATAAAGAACATTTAGAGTAAATTATTGTTCATGCGAGAACGTTCAATTTTTCATGCAAAACAATCGATGACCCGCGACCTGATGAAATTGCTCTGAGATTACCAAAATGGTCCGTTTTGAAAGTTTTCATCTTTCAACTAATTTTGACTCTCAGAGGTGGATCATCACTTTTGGAGATAAAATGAGCATCGTTATCGTCATTTTCATGCTTCTAGGGAGCCAAAACTCAAGATTTGGCTCATGGTTAAAAGTGACTTAAAAGGACCCAAATGCTCACTTCGAGGGCTTAAAACGTGTTTATTCACTGCGGGAAGAGATATAAAGAACATTTAGAGTAAATTAATGTTCATGCGAGAACGTTCAATTTTTCATGCAAAACAATCGATGACCCGCGATCTGATGAAATTGCTCTGAGATGACCAAAATGGTCCGTTTTGAAAGTTTTCATCTTTCAACTAATTTTGACTCTCAGAGGTGGATCATCACTTTTGGAGATAAAATGAGCATCGTTATCGTCATTTTCATGCTTCTAGGGAGCCAAAACTCAAGATTTGGCTCATGGTTAAAAGTGACTTAAAAGGACCCAAATGCTCACTTCGAGGCCTTAAAACGTGTTTATTCACTGCGGGAAGAGATATAAAGAACATTTAGAGTAAATTAATGTTCATGCGAGAACGTTAAATTTTTCCTGCAAAATAATCGATGACCCGCGACCTGATGAAATTGCTCTGAGATGACCAAAATGGTCCGTTTTGAAAGTTTTCATCTTTCAACTAATTTTGACTCTCAGAGGTGGATCATCACTTTTGGAGATAAAATGAGCATCGTTATCGTCATTTTCATGCTTCTAGGGAGCCAAAACTCAAGATTTGGCTCATGGTTAAAAGTGACTTAAAAGTACCCAAATGCTCACTTCGATGGCTTAAAACGTGTTTATTCACTGCGGGAAGAGATATAAAGAACATTTAGAGTAAATTATTATTAATGCGAGAACGGTCAATTTTTCATGCCAAACGATCGATGACCCGCGACCTGATGAAATTGCTCTGAGATGACCAAAATGGTCCGTTTTGAAAATGTTCATCTTTCAAATAATATTGACTCTCAGAGGTGGATTTTCACTTTTGGAGATAAAATGAGCATCTTTATCATCATTTTCATGCTTCTAGGGAGCCAAAACTCAAGATTTGAATCATGGTTGAAAGTGACTTAAAAGGACCAAATGCTCACTTCGAGGGCTTAAAACGTGTTTATTCACAGCGGGAAGAGATATAAAGAAAATTTAGAGTAAATTAATGTTCATGCGAGAACGTTCAATTTTTCATGCAAAACAATCGATGACCCGCGACCTGATGAAATTGCTCTGAGGTGAACAAAATGGTCCATTTTGAAAATGTTCATCTTTCAACTAATATTGACTCTCAGAGGTGGATCTTCACTTTTGGAGATAAAATGAGCATCTTCATAGTAATTTTTATGCTTCTGGGGAGCCAAAACTCAAGATTAGGCTCATGGTTAAAAGTGACTTAAAAGGACCCAAATGCTCACTTCGAGGGCTTAAAACGTGTTTATTCACTGCGGGAAGAGATATAAACAACATTTAGAGTAAATTAATGTTCATGCGAGAACGTTCAATTTTTCATGCAAAACAATCGATGACCCGCGACCTGATGAAATTGCTCTGAGATGACCAAAATGGTCCGTTTTGAAAATTTTCATCTTTCAACTAATTTTGACTCTCAGAGGTGGATCATCACTTTTGGAGATAAAATGAGCATCGTTATCGTCATTTTCATGCTTCTAGGGAGCCAAAACTCAAGATTTGGCTCATGGTTAAAAGTGACTTAAAAGGACCCAAATGCTCACTTCGAGGGCTTAAAACGTGTTTATTCACTGCGGGAAGAGATATAAAGAACATTTAGAGTAAATTAATGTTCATGCGAGAACGTTCAATTTTTCATGCAAAACAATCGATGACCCGCGATCTGATGAAATTGCTCTGAGATTACCAAAATGGTCCGTTTTGAAAGTTTTCATCTTTCAACTAATTTTGACTCTCAGAGGTGGATCATCACTTTTGGAGATAAAATGAGCATCGTTATCGTCATTTTCATGCTTCTAGGGAGCCAAAACTCAAGATTTGGCTCATGGTTAAAAGTGACTTAAAAGGACCCAAATGCTCACTTCGATGGCTTAAAACGTGTTTATTCACTGCGGGAAGAGATATAAAGAACATTTAGAGTAAATTATTGTTAATGCGAGAACGTTCAATTTTTCATGCCAAACGATCGATGACCCGCGACCTGATGAAATTGCTCTGAGATGACCAAAATGGTGCATTTTGAAAATGTTCATCTTTCAAATAATATTGACTCTCAGAGGTGATTTTTCACTTTTGGAGATACAATGAGCATCTTTATCATCATTTTCATGCTTCTAGGGAGCCAAAACTCAAGATTTGAATCATGGTTGAAAGTGACTTAAAAGGACCAAATGCTCACTTCGAGGGCTTAAAACGTGTTTATTCACTGTGGGAAGAGATATAAAGAAAATTTAGAGTAAATTAATGTTTATGCGAGAACGTTCAATTTTTCATGCAAAACAATCGATGACTCGCGACCTGATGAAATTGCTCTGAGATGACCAAAATGGTCCGTTTTGAAAATGTTCATCTTTCAACTAATTTTGACTCTCAGAGGTGGATCATCACTTTTGGAGATAAAATGAGCATCGTTATCGTCATTTTCATGCTTCTAGGAAGCCAAAACTCAAGATTTGGCTCATGGTTAAAAGTGACTTAAAAGGACCCAAATGCTCACTTCGAGGGCTTAAAACGTGTTTATTCACTGCGGGAAGAGATATAAAGAACATTTAGAGTAAATTATTGTTCATGCGAGAACGTTCAATTTTTCATGCAAAACGATCGATGACCCGCGACGTGATGAAATTGCTCTGAGATGACCAAAATGGTCCGTTTTGAAAATTTCCATCTTTCAACTAATTTTGACTCTCAGAGGTGGATCATCACTATTGGAGATAAAACGAGCATCTTTATCTTCATTTTCATGCTTCTAGGGAGCCAAAACTCAAGATTGGGCTCATGGTTAAAAGTGACTTAAAAGGACCCAAATGCTCACTTCGATGGCTTAAAACGTGTTCATTCACTTCGGGAAGAGATATAAAGAACATTTAGAGTAAATTATTGTTAATGCGAGAACGTTCCATTTTTCATGCCAAACGATCGATGACCCGCGTCCTGATGAAATTGCTCTGAGATGACCAAAATGGTCCGTTTTGAAAATGTTCATCTTTCAACTAATTTTGACTCTCAGAGGTGGATCATCACTTTTGGAGATAAAATGAGCAGCGTTATCGTCATTTTCATGCTTCTAGGGAGCCAAAACTCAAGATTTGGCTCATGGTTAAAAGTGACTTAAAAGGACCCAAATGCTCACTTCGAGGGCTTAAAATGTGTGTATTCACTGCGGGAAGAGATATAAACATCATTTAGAGTAAATTAATGTTCATGCGAGAACGTTCAATTTTTCATGCAAAACAATCGATGACCCGCGACCTGATGAAATTGCTCTGAGATGACCAAAATGGTCCGTTTTGAAAGTTTTCATCTTTCAACTAATTTTGACTCTCAGAGGTGGATCATCACTTTTGGAGATAAAATGAGCATCGTTATCGTCATTTTCATGCTTCTAGGGAGCCAAAACTCAAGATTTGGCTCATGGTTAAAAGTGACTTAAAAGGAACCAAATGCTCACTTTGAGGGCTTAAAACGTGTTTATTCACTGCGGTAAGAGATATAAAGAACATTTAGAGTAAATTATTGTTCATGCGAGAACGTTCAATTTTTCATGCAAAACGATCGATGACCCGCGACCTGATGAAATTGCTCTGAGATGACCAAAATGGTCCGTTTTGAAAATTTCCATCTTTCAACTAATTTTGACTCTCAGAGGTGGATCATCACTATTGGAGATAAAATGAGCATCGGTATCGTCATTTTCATGCTTCTAGGGAGCCAAAACTAAAGATTTGACTCATGGTTGAAAGTGACTTAAAAGGACCAAATGCTCACTTCGAGGGCTTAAAACGTGTTTATTCACTGCGGGAAGAGATATAAAGTACATTTAGATTAAATGAATGTTCAAGCGAGAACGTTCAATTTTTCAGGCAAAACAATCGATGACCCGCGATCTGATGAAATTGCTCTGAGATGACCAAAATGGTCCGTTTTGAAAGTTTTCATCTTTCAACTAATTTTGACTCTCAGAGGTGGATCATCACTTTTGGAGATAAAATGAGCATCGTTATCGTCATTTTCATGCTTCTAGGGAGCCAAAACTCAAGATTTGGCTCATGGTTAAAAGTGACTTAAAAGGACCCAAATGCTCACTACGATGGCTTAAAACGTGTTTATTCACTGCGGGAAGAGATATAAAGAACATTTAGAGTAAATTATTGTTAATGCGAGAACGTTCAATTTTTCATGCCAAACGATCGATGACCCGCGACCTGATGAAATTGCTCTGAGATGACCAATATGGTCCATTTTGAAAATGTTCATCTTTCAAATAATATTGACTCTCAGAGGTGAATTTTCACTTTTGGAGATAAAATGAGCATCTTTATCATCATTTTCATGCTTCTAGGGAGCCAAAACTCAAGATTTGAATCATGGTTGAAAGTGACTTAAAAGGACCAAATGCTCACTTCGAGGGCTTAAAACGTGTTTATTCACTGCGGGAAGAGATATAAAGAAAATTTAGAGTAAATTAATGTTCATGCGAGAACGTTCAATTTTTCATGCAAAACAATCGAAGACCCGCGACCTGATGAAATTGCTCTGAGATTAGCAAAATGGTCAGTTTTGAAAATTTTCATCTTTCAACTAATTTTGACTCTCAGAGGTGGATCATCACTTTTGGAGATAAAATGAGCATCGTTATCGTCATTTTCATGCTTCTAGGAAGCCAAAACTCAAGATTGGGCTCATGGTTAAAAGTGACTTAAAAGGACCCAAATGCTCACTTTGAGGGCTTAAAACGTGTTTATTCACTGCGGGAAGAGATATAAACAACATTTAGAGTAAATTAATGTTCATGCGAGAACGTTCAATTTTTCATGCAAAACAATCGATGACCCGCGACCTGATGAAAATGCTCTGAGGTGAACAAAATGGTCCATTTTGAAAATGTTTATCTTTCAACTAATATTGACTCTCAGAGGTGGATCTTCACTTTTGGAGATAAAATGAGCATCTTCATAGTAATTTTTATGCTTCTGGGGAGCCAAAACTCAAGATTTGGCTCATGGTTAAAAGTGACTTAAAAGGACCCAAATGTTCACTTTGAGGGCTTAAAACGTGTTTATTCACTGTGGGAAGAGATATAAACAACATTTAGAGTAAATTAATGTTCATGCGAGAACGTTCAATTTTTCATGCAAAACAATCGATGACCCGCGACCTGATGAAATTGCTCTGAGATTACCAAAATGGTCCGTTTTGAAAGTTTTCATCTTTCAACTAATTTTGACTCTCAGAGGTGGATCATCACTTTTGGAGATAAAATGAGCATCGTTATCGTCATTTTCATGCTTCTGAGGAGCCAAAACTCAAGATTTGGCTCATGGTTAAAAGTGACTTAAAAGGACCCAAATGCTCACTTCGAGGGCTTAAAACGTGTTTAATCACTGCGGGAAGGGATATAAAGAACATTTAGAGTAAATTATTGTTCATGCGAGAACGTTCAATTTTTCATGCAAAACAATCGATGACCCGCGACCTGATGAAATTGCTCTGAGATTACCAAAATGGTCCGTTTTGAAAGTTTTCATCTTTCAACTAATTTTGACTCTCAGAGGTGGATCATCACTTTTGGAGATAAAATGAGCATCGTTATCGTCATTTTCATGCTTCTAGGGAGGCAAAACTCAAGATTTGGCTCATGGTTAAAAGTGACTTAAAAGAACCCAAATGCTCACTTCGAGGGCTTAAAACGTGTTTATTCACTGCGGGAAGAGATATAAAGAACATTTAGAGTAAATTATTGTTAATGCGAGAACGTTCAATTTTTCATGCCAAACGATCGATGACCCGCGACCTGATGAAATTGCTCTGAGATGACCAAAATGGTCCATTTTGAAAATGTTCATCTTTCAAATAATATTGACTCTCAGAGGTGAATTTTCACTTTTGGAGATAAAATGAGCATCTTTATCATCATTTTCATGCTTCTAGGGAGCCAAAACTCAAGATTTGAATCATGGTTGAAAGTGACTTAAAAGGACCCAAATGCTCACTTCGATGGCTTAAAACGTGTTTATTCACTGCGGGAAGAGATATAAAGAACATTTAGAGTAAATTATTGTTAATGCGAGAACGTTCAATTTTTCATGCCAAACGATCGATGACCCGCGACCTGATGAAATTGCTCTGAGATGACCAAAATGGTCCATTTTGAAAATGTTCATCTTTCAAATAATATTGACTCTCAGAGATGAATTTTCACTTTTGGAGATAAAATGAGCATCTTTATCATCATTTTCATGCTTCTAGGAAGCCAAAACTCAAGATTTGGCTCATGGTTAAAAGTGACTTAAAAGGACCCAAATGCTCACTTTGATTGCTTAAAATGTGTGTATTCACTGCGGGAAGAGATATAAACATCATTTAGAGTAAATTAATGTTCATGCGAGAACGTTCAATTTTTCATGCAAAACAATCGATGACCCGCGATCTGATGAAATTGCTCTGAGATGACCAAAATGGTCCGTTTTGAAAGTTTTCATCTTTCAACTAATTTTGACTCTCAGAGGTGGATCATCACTTTTGGAGATAAAATGAGCATCGTTATCGTCATTTTCATGCTTCTAGGGAGCCAAAACTCAAGATTTGGCTCATGGTTAAAAGTGACTTAAAAGGACCCAAATGCTCACTTTGAGGGCTTAAAACGTGTTTATTCACTGCGGTAAGAGATATAAAGAACATTTAGAGTAAATTATTGTTCATGCGAGAACGTTCAATTTTTCATGCAAAACGATCGATGACCCGCGACCTGATGAAATTGCTCTGAGATGACCAAAATGGTCCGTTTGAAAATTTCCATCTTTCAACTAAGTTTGACTCTCAGAGGTGGATCATCACTATTGGAGATAAAATGAGCATCGGTATCGTCATTTTCATGCTTCTATGGAGCCAAAACTCAAGATTTGACTCATGGTTGAAAGTGACTTAAAAGGACCAAATGCTCACTTCGAGGGCTTAAAATGTGTTTATTCACTGCGGGAAGAGATATAAAGAACATTTAGAGTAAATTAATGTTCATGCGAGAACGTTCAATTGTTCAGGCAAAACAATCGATTTCCCGCGATCTCATGAAATTGCTCTGAGATGACCAAAATGGTCCGTTTTGAAAGTTTTTATCTTTCAACTAATTTTGACTCTCAGAGGTGGATCATCACTATTGGAGATAAAATGAGCATCTTTATCATCATTTTCATGGTTCTAGGGAGCCAAAACTCAAGATTGGGCTCATGGTTAAAAGTGACTTAAAAGGACCCAAATGCTCACTTCGATGGCTTAAAACGTGTTTATTCACTGCGGGAGGAGATATAAAGAACATTTAGAGTAAATTATTGTTAATGCGAGAACGTTCAATTTTTCATGCCAAACGATCGATGACCCGCGACCTGATGAAATTGCTTTGAGGTGAACAAAATGGTCCATTTTGAAAATGTTCATCATTCAATTAATATTGACTCTCAGAGGTGGATCTTCACTTTTGGAGATAAAATGATCATCTTCATAGTAATTTTTATGCTTCTGGGGAGCCAAAACTCAAGATTTGGCTCATGGTTACAAGTGACTTAAAAGGACCCAAATGTTCACTTTGAGGGCTTAAAACGTGTTTATTCACTGCGGGAAGAGATATAAACAATATTTAGAGTAATATAATGTTCATGCGAGAACGTTCAATTTTTCATGCAAAACAATCGATGACCCTCAACCTGATGAAATTGCTCTGAGGTGAACAAAATGGTCCATTTTGAAAATGTTCATCTTTTAACTAATATTGACTCTCAGAGGTGGATCTTCACTTTTGGAGATAAAATGAGCATCTTCATAGTAATTTTTATGCTTCTGGGGAGCCAAAACTCAAGATTTGGCTCATGGTTAAAAGTGACTTAAAAGGACCCAAATGCTCACTTCGATGGCTTAAAACGTGTTCATTCACTGCGGGAAGAGATATAAAGAACATTTAGAGTAAATTATTGTTAATGCGAGAACGTTTCATTTTTCATGCCAAACGATCGATGACCCGCGTCCTGATGAAATTGCTCTGAGATGACCAAAATGGTCCGTTTTGAAAATGTTCATCTTTCAACTAATTTTGGGGCATATTACCAACCAATAGAGATAATTTTTGTCTCTAACTTATTTAGAGACAAAAATTATCGCCGCAAATCGGCGATTTTTATCGCAGATAAACCTTGCTATTAGCAAGGTTTATCGCAAATGCGATAAAAAACGGCCGCAATGCATGAATATCGCTGAAAAGTCAGCGATATTCATGCATTATCGAGCAAATGCTCTTAGCCATGTTATCCACCTCCCATTGGCTAACATGGCTAAGAACTGCTCCTGGGCAAGTGTTAGCTTTTGGAGATATTCGCGCTTAGCGCGAATATCTCCAAAAGTTGGTAATAGGAGATAGCGATGTTAGCGACTGTTTTCAGTCGCTAACATCTTGGCACGCCCACTTCGCATGTCATTAGTGATAAATATCACTGACATGCAAAGCGGGGCCCAAGATGGTCACTATCTCCTATTAGCTGTCGCTAACTGGTGTTAGCGACAGCTTAGTAATAGGGAGATAATTTTATCTCCGCTTTCTTGGCTTTTAAAGCGGAGATAAAGCCCCTTGATAATATGCCCCGTAGACTCTCAGAGGTGGATCATCACTTTTGGAGATAAAATGAGCAGCGTTATCGTCATTTTCATGCTTCTAGGGAGCCAAAACTCAAGATTTGGCTCATGGTTAAAAGTGACTTAAAAGGACCCAAATGCTCACTTCGAGGGCTTAAAATGTGTGTATTCACTGCGGGAAGAGATATAAACATCATTTAGAGTAAATTAATGTTCATGCGAGAACGTTCAATTTTTCATGCAAAACAATCGATGACCCGCGACCTGATGAAATTGCTCTGAGATGACCAAAATGGTCCGTTTTGAAAGTTTTCATCTTTCAACTTATTTTGACTCTCAGAGGTGGATCATCACTTTTGGAGATAAAATGAGCATCGTTATCGTCATTTTCATGCTTCTAGGGAGCCAAAACTCAAGATTTGGCTCATGGTTAAAAGTGACTTAAAAGGAACCAAATGCTCACTTTGAGGGCTTAAATCGTGTTTATTCACTGCGGTAAGAGATATAAAGAACATTTAGAGTAAATTATTGTTCATGCGAGAACGTTCAATTTTTCATGCAAAACGATCGATGACCCGCGACCTGATGAAATTGCTCTGAGATGACCAAAATGGTCCGTTTTGAAAGTTTTCATCTTTCAACTAATTTTGACTCTCAGAGGTGGATCATCACTTTTGGAGATAAAATGAGCATCGTTATCGTCATTTTCATGCTTCTAGGGAGCCAAAACTCAAGATTTGGCTCATGGTTAAAAGTGACTTAAAAGGACCCAAATGCTCACTACGATGGCTTAAAACGTGTTTATTCACTGCGGGAAGAGATATAAAGAACATTTAGAGTAAATTATTGTTAATGCGAGAACGTTCAATTTTTCATGCCAAACGATCGATGACCCGCGACCTGATGAAATTGCTCTGAGATGACCAAAATGGTCCATTTTGAAAATGTTCATCTTTCAAATAATATTGACTCTCAGAGGTGAATTTTCACTTTTGGAGATAAAATGAGCATCTTTATCATCATTTTCATGCTTCTAGGGAGCCAAAACTCAAGATTTGAATCATGGTTGAAAGTGACTTAAAAGGACCAAATGCTCACTTCGAGGGCTTAAAACGTGTTTATTCACTGCGGGAAGAGATATAAACAACATTTAGAGTAAATTAATGTTCATGCGAGAACGTTCAATTTTTCATGCAAAACAATCGAAGACCCGCGACCTGATGAAATTGCTCTGAGATTAGCAAAATGGTCAGTTTTGAAAATTTTCATCTTTCAACTAATTTTGACTCTCAGAGGTGGATCATCACTTTTGGAGATAAAATGAGCATCGTTATCGTCATTTTCATGCTTCTAGGAAGCCAAAACTCAAGATTTGGCTCATGGTTAAAAGTGACTTAAAAGGACCCAAATGTTCACTTTGAGGGCTTAAAACGTGTTTATTCACTGTGGGAAGAGATATAAACAACATTTAGAGTAAATTAATGTTCATGCGAGAACGTTCAATTTTTCATGCAAAACAATCGATGACCCGCGACCTGATGAAATTGCTCTGAGATGACCAAAATGGTCCGTTTTGAAAATTTTCATCTTTCAACTAATTTTGACTCTCAGAGGTGGATCATCACTTTTGGAGATAAAATGAGCATCGTTATCATCATTTTCATGCTTCTAGGGAGCCAAAACTCAAGATTTGGCTCATGGTTAAAAGTGACTTAAAAGGACCCAAATGCTCACTTCGAGGGCTTAAAACGTGTTTATTCACTGCGGGAAGAGATATAAAGAACATTTAGAGTAAATTAATGTTCATGCGAGAACGTTCAATTTTTCATGCAAAACAATCGATGACCCGCGACCTGATGAAATTGTTCTGAGATTACCAAAATGGTCCGTTTTGAAAGTTTTCATCTTTCAACTAATTTTGACTCTCAGAGGTGGATCATCACTTTTGGAGATAAAATGAGCATCGTTATCGTCATTTTCATGCTTCTGGGGAGCCAAAACTCAAGATTTGGCTCATGGTTAAAAGTGACTTAAAAGGACCCAAATGCTCACTTCGAGGGCTTAAAACGTGTTTAATCACTGCGGGAAGGGATATAAAGAACATTTAGAGTAAATTAATGTTCATGCGAGAACGTTCAATTTTTCATGCAAAACAATCGATGACCCGCGACCTGATGAAATTGCTCTGAGATTACCAAAATGGTCCGTTTTGAAAGTTTTCATCTTTCAACTAATTTTGACTCTCAGAGGTGGATCATCACTTTTGGAGATAAAATGAGCATCGTTATCGTCATTTCCATGCTTCTAGGGAGGCAAAACTCAAGATTTGGCTCATGGTTAAAAGTGACTTAAAAGAACCCAAATGCTCACTTCGAGGGCTTAAAACGTGTTTATTCACTGCGGGAAGAGATATAAAGAACATTTAGAGTAAATTATTGTTAATGCGAGAACATTCAATTTTTCATGCCAAACGATCGATGACCCGCGACCTGATGAAATTGCTCTGAGATGACCAAAATGGTCCATTTTGAAAATGTTCATCTTTCAAATAATATTGACTCTCAGAGGTGAATTTTCACTTTTGGAGATAAAATGAGCATCTTTATCATCATTTTCATGCTTCTAGGGAGCCAAAACTCAAGATTTGAATCATGGTTGAAAGTGACTTAAAAGGACCCAAATGCTCACTTCGATGGCTTAAAACGTGTTTATTCACTGCGGGAAGAGATATAAAGAACATTTAGAGTAAATTATTGTTAATGCGAGAACGTTCAAATTTTTCATGCCAAACGATCGATGACCCGCGACCTGATGAAATTGCTCTGAGATGACCAAAATGGTCCATTTTGAAAATGTTCATCTTTCAAATAATATTGACTCTCAGAGGTGAATTTTCACTTTTGGAGATAAAATGAGCATCTTTATCATCATTTTCATGCTTCTAGGGAGCCAAAACTCAAGATTTGAATCATGGTTGAAAGTGACTTAAAAGGACCAAATGCTCACTTCGAGGGCTTAAAACGTGTTTATTCACTGCGGGAAGAGATATAAAGAAAATTTAGAGTAAATTAATGTTCATGCGAGAACGTTCAATTTTTCATGCAAAACAATCGATGACCCGCGACCTGATGAAATTGCTCTGAGATGACCAAAATGGTCCGTTTTGAAAATTTTCATCTTTCAACTAATTTTGACTCTCAGAGGTGGATCATCACTTTTGGAGATAAAATGAGCATCGCTATCGTCATTTTCATGCTTCTAGGGAGCCAAAACTCAAGATTTGGCTCATGGTTAAAAGTGACTTAAAAGGACCCAAATGCTCACTTCGAGGGCTTAAAATGTGTTTATTCACTGCGGGAAGAGATATAAACATCATTTAGAGTAAATTAATGTTCATGCGAGAACGTTCAATTTTTCATGCAAAACAATCGATGACCCGCGACCTGATGAAATTGCTCTGAGGTGACCAAAATGTTCCGTTTTGAACGTTTTCATCTTTCAACTAATTTTGACTCTCAGAGGTGGATCATCACTTTTGGAGATAAAATGAGCATCGGTATCGTCATTTTCATGCTTCTAGGGAGCCAAAACTCAAGATTTGACTCATGGTTGAAAGTGACTTAAAAGGACCAAATGCTCACTTCGGGGGCTTAAAACGTGTGTATTCACTGCGGGAAGAGATATAAAGAACATTTAGAGTAAATTAATGTTCATGCGAGAACGTTCAATTTTTCATGCCAAACGATCGATGACCCGCGACCTGATGAAATTGCTCTGAGATGACCAAAATGGTCCATTTTGAAAATGTTCATCTTTCAAATAATATTGACTCTCAGAGGTGAATTTTCACTTTTGGAGATAAAATGAGCATCTTTATCATCATTTTCATGCTTCTAGGGAGCTAAAACTCAAGATTTGAATCATGGTTGAAAGTGACTTAAAAGGACCAAATGCTCACTTCGAGGGCTTAAAACGTGTTTATTCACTGCGGGAAGAGATATAAACAACATTTAGAGAACGTTCAATTTTTCATGCAAAACAATCGAAGACCCGCGACCTGATGAAATTGCTCTGAGATTAGCAAAATGGTCAGTTTTGAAAATTTTTCATCTTTCAACTAATTTTGACTCTCAGAGGTGGATCATCACTTTTGGAGATAAAATGAGCATCGTTATCGTCATTTTCATGCTTCTAGGAAGCCAAAACTCAAGATTTGGCTCATGGTTAAAAGTGACTTAAAAGGACCCAAATGTTCACTTTGAGGGCTTAAAACGTGTTTATTCACTGTGGGAAGAGATATAAACAACATTTAGAGTAAATTAATGTTCATGCGAGAACTTTCAATTTTTCATGCAAAACAATCGATGACCCGCGACCTGATGAAATTGCTCTGAGATGACCAAAATGGTCCGTTTTGAAAATTTTCATCTTTCAACTAATTTTGACTCTCAGAGGTGGATCATCACTTTTGGAGATAAAATGAGCATCGTTATCATCATTTTCATGCTTCTAGGGAGCCAAAACTCAAGATTTGGCTCATGGTTAAAAGTGACTTAAAAGGACCCAAATGCTCACTTCGAGGGCTTAAAACGTGTTTATTCACTGCGGGAAGAGATATAAACATCATTTAGAGTAAATTAATGTTCATGCGAGAACGTTCAATTTTTCATGCAAAACAATCGATGACCCGCGACCTGATGAAATTGCTCTGAGATGACCAAAATGGTCCGTTTTGAAAGTTTTCATCTTTCAACTTATTTTGACTCTCAGAGGTGGATCATCACTTTTGGAGATAAAATGAGCATCGTTATCGTCATTTTCATGCTTCTAGGGAGCCAAAACTCAAGATTTGGCTCATGGTTAAAAGTGACTTAAAAGGAACCAAATGCTCACTTTGAGGGCTTAAATCGTGTTTATTCACTGCGGTAAGAGATATAAAGAACATTTAGAGTAAATTATTGTTCATGCGAGAACGTTCAATTTTTCATGCAAAACGATCGATGACCCGCGACCTGATGAAATTGCTCTGAGATGACCAAAATGGTCCGTTTTGAAAGTTTTCATCTTTCAACTAATTTTGACTCTCAGAGGTGGATCATCACTTTTGGAGATAAAATGAGCATCGTTATCGTCATTTTCATGCTTCTAGGGAGCCAAAACTCAAGATTTGGCTCATGGTTAAAAGTGACTTAAAAGGACCCAAATGCTCACTACGATGGCTTAAAACGTGTTTATTCACTGCGGGAAGAGATATAAAGAACATTTAGAGTAAATTATTGTTAATGCGAGAACGTTCAATTTTTCATGCCAAACGATCGATGACCCGCGACCTGATGAAATTGCTCTGAGATGACCAAAATGGTCCATTTTGAAAATGTTCATCTTTCAAATAATATTGACTCTCAGAGGTGAATTTTCACTTTTGGAGATAAAATGAGCATCTTTATCATCATTTTCATGCTTCTAGGGAGCCAAAACTCAAGATTTGAATCATGGTTGAAAGTGACTTAAAAGGACCAAATGCTCACTTCGAGGGCTTAAAACGTGTTTATTCACTGCGGGAAGAGATATAAACAACATTTAGAGTAAATTAATGTTCATGCGAGAACGTTCAATTTTTCATGCAAAACAATCGAAGACCCGCGACCTGATGAAATTGCTCTGAGATTAGCAAAATGGTCAGTTTTGAAAATTTTCATCTTTCAACTAATTTTGACTCTCAGAGGTGGATCATCACTTTTGGAGATAAAATGAGCATCGTTATCGTCATTTTCATGCTTCTAGGAAGCCAAAACTCAAGATTTGGCTCATGGTTAAAAGTGACTTAAAAGGACCCAAATGTTCACTTTGAGGGCTTAAAACGTGTTTATTCACTGTGGGAAGAGATATAAACAACATTTAGAGTAAATTAATGTTCATGCGAGAACGTTCAATTTTTCATGCAAAACAATCGATGACCCGCGACCTGATGAAATTGCTCTGAGATGACCAAAATGGTCCGTTTTGAAAATTTTCATCTTTCAACTAATTTTGACTCTCAGAGGTGGATCATCACTTTTGGAGATAAAATGAGCATCGTTATCATCATTTTCATGCTTCTAGGGAGCCAAAACTCAAGATTTGGCTCATGGTTAAAAGTGACTTAAAAGGACCCAAATGCTCACTTCGAGGGCTTAAAACGTGTTTATTCACTGCGGGAAGAGATATAAAGAACATTTAGAGTAAATTAATGTTCATGCGAGAACGTTCAATTTTTCATGCAAAACAATCGATGACCCGCGACCTGATGAAATTGTTCTGAGATTACCAAAATGGTCCGTTTTGAAAGTTTTCATCTTTCAACTAATTTTGACTCTCAGAGGTGGATCATCACTTTTGGAGATAAAATGAGCATCGTTATCGTCATTTTCATGCTTCTGGGGAGCCAAAACTCAAGATTTGGCTCATGGTTAAAAGTGACTTAAAAGGACCCAAATGCTCACTTCGAGGGCTTAAAACGTGTTTAATCACTGCGGGAAGGGATATAAAGAACATTTAGAGTAAATTAATGTTCATGCGAGAACGTTCAATTTTTCATGCAAAACAATCGATGACCCGCGACCTGATGAAATTGCTCTGAGATTACCAAAATGGTCCGTTTTGAAAGTTTTCATCTTTCAACTAATTTTGACTCTCAGAGGTGGATCATCACTTTTGGAGATAAAATGAGCATCGTTATCGTCATTTCCATGCTTCTAGGGAGGCAAAACTCAAGATTTGGCTCATGGTTAAAAGTGACTTAAAAGAACCCAAATGCTCACTTCGAGGGCTTAAAACGTGTTTATTCACTGCGGGAAGAGATATAAAGAACATTTAGAGTAAATTATTGTTAATGCGAGAACATTCAATTTTTCATGCCAAACGATCGATGACCCGCGACCTGATGAAATTGCTCTGAGATGACCAAAATGGTCCATTTTGAAAATGTTCATCTTTCAAATAATATTGACTCTCAGAGGTGAATTTTCACTTTTGGAGATAAAATGAGCATCTTTATCATCATTTTCATGCTTCTAGGGAGCCAAAACTCAAGATTTGAATCATGGTTGAAAGTGACTTAAAAGGACCCAAATGCTCACTTCGATGGCTTAAAACGTGTTTATTCACTGCGGGAAGAGATATAAAGAACATTTAGAGTAAATTATTGTTAATGCGAGAACGTTCAAATTTTTCATGCCAAACGATCGATGACCCGCGACCTGATGAAATTGCTCTGAGATGACCAAAATGGTCCATTTTGAAAATGTTCATCTTTCAAATAATATTGACTCTCAGAGGTGAATTTTCACTTTTGGAGATAAAATGAGCATCTTTATCATCATTTTCATGCTTCTAGGGAGCCAAAACTCAAGATTTGAATCATGGTTGAAAGTGACTTAAAAGGACCAAATGCTCACTTCGAGGGCTTAAAACGTGTTTATTCACTGCGGGAAGAGATATAAAGAAAATTTAGAGTAAATTAATGTTCATGCGAGAACGTTCAATTTTTCATGCAAAACAATCGATGACCCGCGACCTGATGAAATTGCTCTGAGATGACCAAAATGGTCCGTTTTGAAAATTTTCATCTTTCAACTAATTTTGACTCTCAGAGGTGGATCATCACTTTTGGAGATAAAATGAGCATCGCTATCGTCATTTTCATGCTTCTAGGGAGCCAAAACTCAAGATTTGGCTCATGGTTAAAAGTGACTTAAAAGGACCCAAATGCTCACTTCGAGGGCTTAAAATGTGTTTATTCACTGCGGGAAGAGATATAAACATCATTTAGAGTAAATTAATGTTCATGCGAGAACGTTCAATTTTTCATGCAAAACAATCGATGACCCGCGACCTGATGAAATTGCTCTGAGGTGACCAAAATGTTCCGTTTTGAACGTTTTCATCTTTCAACTAATTTTGACTCTCAGAGGTGGATCATCACTTTTGGAGATAAAATGAGCATCGGTATCGTCATTTTCATGCTTCTAGGGAGCCAAAACTCAAGATTTGACTCATGGTTGAAAGTGACTTAAAAGGACCAAATGCTCACTTCGGGGGCTTAAAACGTGTGTATTCACTGCGGGAAGAGATATAAAGAACATTTAGAGTAAATTAATGTTCATGCGAGAACGTTCAATTTTTCATGCCAAACGATCGATGACCCGCGACCTGATGAAATTGCTCTGAGATGACCAAAATGGTCCATTTTGAAAATGTTCATCTTTCAAATAATATTGACTCTCAGAGGTGAATTTTCACTTTTGGAGATAAAATGAGCATCTTTATCATCATTTTCATGCTTCTAGGGAGCTAAAACTCAAGATTTGAATCATGGTTGAAAGTGACTTAAAAGGACCAAATGCTCACTTCGAGGGCTTAAAACGTGTTTATTCACTGCGGGAAGAGATATAAACAACATTTAGAGAACGTTCAATTTTTCATGCAAAACAATCGAAGACCCGCGACCTGATGAAATTGCTCTGAGATTAGCAAAATGGTCAGTTTTGAAAATTTTTCATCTTTCAACTAATTTTGACTCTCAGAGGTGGATCATCACTTTTGGAGATAAAATGAGCATCGTTATCGTCATTTTCATGCTTCTAGGAAGCCAAAACTCAAGATTTGGCTCATGGTTAAAAGTGACTTAAAAGGACCCAAATGTTCACTTTGAGGGCTTAAAACGTGTTTATTCACTGTGGGAAGAGATATAAACAACATTTAGAGTAAATTAATGTTCATGCGAGAACTTTCAATTTTTCATGCAAAACAATCGATGACCCGCGACCTGATGAAATTGCTCTGAGATGACCAAAATGGTCCGTTTTGAAAATTTTCATCTTTCAACTAATTTTGACTCTCAGAGGTGGATCATCACTTTTGGAGATAAAATGAGCATCGTTATCATCATTTTCATGCTTCTAGGGAGCCAAAACTCAAGATTTGGCTCATGGTTAAAAGTGACTTAAAAGGACCCAAATGCTCACTTCGAGGGCTTAAAACGTGTTTATTCACTGCGGGAAGAGATATAAACAACATTTAGAGTAAATTAATGTTCATGCGAGAACTTTCAATTTTTCATGCAAAACAATCGATGACCCGCGACCTGATGAAATTGCTCTGAGATGACCAAAATGGTCCATTTTGAAAATGTTCATCTTTCAAATAATATTGACTCTCAGAGGTGAATTTTCACTTTTGGAGATAAAATGAGCATCTTTATCATCATTTTCATGCTTCTAGGGAGCCAAAACTCAAGATTTGAATCATGGTTGAAAGTGACTTAAAAGGACCCAAATGCTCACTTCGATGGCTTAAAACGTGTTTATTCACTGCGGGAAGAGATATAAAGAACATTTAGAGTAAATTATTGTTAATGCGAGAAAGTTAAATTTTTCATGCCAAACGATCGATGACCCGCGACCTGATGATATTGCTCTGAGATGACCAAAATGGTCCATTTTGAAAATGTTCATCTTTCAAATAATATTGACTCTCAGAGGTGAATTTTCACTTTTGGAGATAAAATGAGCATCTTTATCATCATTTTCATGCTTCTAGGGAGCCAAAACTCAAGATTTGAATCATGGTTGAAAGTGACTTAAAAGGACCAAATGCTCACTTCGAGGGCTTAAAACGTGTTTATTCACTGCGGGAAGAGATATAAAGAAAATTTAGTGTAAATTAATGTTCATGCGAGAACGTTCAATTTTTCATGCAAAACAATCGATGACCCGCGACCTGATGAAATTGCTCTGAGATGATCAAAATGGTCCGTTTTGAAAGTTTTCATCTTTCAACTAATTTTGACTCTCAGAGGTGGATCATCACTTTTGGAGATAAAATGAGCATCGTTATCGTCATTTTCATGCTTCTAGGGAGCCAAAACTCAAGATTTGGCTCATGGTTAAAAGTGACTTAAAAGGACCCAAATGCTCACTTCGATTGCTTAAAATGTGTGTATTCACTGCGGGAAGAGATATAAACATCATTTAGAGTAAATTAATGTTCATGCGAGAACGTTCAATTTTTCATGCAAAACAATCGATGACCCGCGATCTGATGAAATTGCTCTGAGATGACCAAAATGGTCCGTTTTGAAAGTTTTCATCTTTCAACTAATTTTGACTTCCAGAGGTGGATCATCACTTTTGGAGATAAAATGAGCATCGTTATCGTCATTTTCATGCTTCTAGGGAGCCAAAACTCAAGATTTGGCTCATGGTTAAAAGTGCCTTAAAAGGACCCAAATGCTCACTTTGAGGGCTTAAAACGTGTTTATTCACTGCGGTAAGAGATATAAAGAACATTTAGAGTAAATTATTGTTCATGCGAGAACGTTCAATTTTTCATGCCAAACGATCGATGACCCGCGACCTGATGAAATTGCTTTGAGGTGAACAAAATGGTCCATTTTGAAAATGTTCATCATTCAATTAATATTGACTCTCAGAGGTGGATCTTCACTTTTGGAGATAAAATGATCATCTTCATAGTAATTTTTATGCTTCTGGGGAGCCAAAACTCAAGATTTGGCTCATGGTTACAAGTGACTTAAAAGGACCCAAATGTTCACTTTGAGGGCTTAAAACGTGTTTATTCACTGCGGGAAGAGATATAAACAATATTTAGAGTAATATAATGTTCATGCGAGAACGTTCAATTTTTCATGCAAAACAATCGATGACCCTCAACCTGATGAAATTGCTCTGAGGTGAACAAAATGGTCCATTTTGAAAATGTTCATCTTTTAACTAATATTGACTCTCAGAGGTGGATCTTCACTTTTGGAGATAAAATGAGCATCTTCATAGTAATTTTTATGCTTCTGGGGAGCCAAAACTCAAGATTTGGCTCATGGTTAAAAGTGACTTAAAAGGACCCAAATGCTCACTTCGATGGCTTAAAACGTGTTCATTCACTGCGGGAAGAGATATAAAGAACATTTAGAGTAAATTATTGTTAATGCGAGAACGTTTCATTTTTCATGCCAAACGATCGATGACCCGCGTCCTGATGAAATTGCTCTGAGATGACCAAAATGGTCCGTTTTGAAAATGTTCATCTTTCAACTAATTTTGGGGCATATTACCAACCAATAGAGATAATTTTTGTCTCTAACTTATTTAGAGACAAAAATTATCGCCGCAAATCGGCGATTTTTATCGCAGATAAACCTTGCTATTAGCAAGGTTTATCGCAAATGCGATAAAAAACGGCCGCAATGCATGAATATCGCTGAAAAGTCAGCGATATTCATGCATTATCGAGCAAATGCTCTTAGCCATGTTATCCACCTCCCATTGGCTAACATGGCTAAGAACTGCTCCTGGGCAAGTGTTAGCTTTTGGAGATATTCGCGCTTAGCGCGAATATCTCCAAAAGTTGGTAATAGGAGATAGCGATGTTAGCGACTGTTTTCAGTCGCTAACATCTTGGCACGCCCACTTCGCATGTCATTAGTGATAAATATCACTGACATGCAAAGCGGGGCCCAAGATGGTCACTATCTCCTATTAGCTGTCGCTAACTGGTGTTAGCGACAGCTTAGTAATAGGGAGATAATTTTATCTCCGCTTTCTTGGCTTTTAAAGCGGAGATAAAGCCCCTTGATAATATGCCCCGTAGACTCTCAGAGGTGGATCATCACTTTTGGAGATAAAATGAGCAGCGTTATCGTCATTTTCATGCTTCTAGGGAGCCAAAACTCAAGATTTGGCTCATGGTTAAAAGTGACTTAAAAGGACCCAAATGCTCACTTCGAGGGCTTAAAATGTGTGTATTCACTGCGGGAAGAGATATAAACATCATTTAGAGTAAATTAATGTTCATGCGAGAACGTTCAATTTTTCATGCAAAACAATCGATGACCCGCGACCTGATGAAATTGCTCTGAGATGACCAAAATGGTCCGTTTTGAAAGTTTTCATCTTTCAACTAATTTTGACTCTCAGAGGTGGATCATCACTTTTGGAGATAAAATGAGCATCGTTATCGTCATTTTCATGCTTCTAGGGAGCCAAAACTCAAGATTTGGCTCATGGTTAAAAGTGACTTAAAAGGAACCAAATGCTCACTTTGAGGGCTTAAAACGTGTTTATTCACTGCGGTAAGAGATATAAAGAACATTTAGAGTAAATTATTGTTCATGCGAGAACGTTCAATTTTTCATGCAAAACGATCGATGACCCGCGACCTGATGAAATTGCTCTGAGATGACCAAAATGGTCCGTTTTGAAAGTTTTCATCTTTCAACTAATTTTGACTCTCAGAGGTGGATCATCACTTTTGGAGATAAAATGAGCATCGTTATCGTCATTTTCATGCTTCTAGGGAGCCAAAACTCAAGATTTGGCTCATGGTTAAAAGTGACTTAAAAGGACCCAAATGCTCACTACGATGGCTTAAAACGTGTTTATTCACTGCGGGAAGAGATATAAAGAACATTTAGAGTAAATTATTGTTAATGCGAGAACGTTCAATTTTTCATGCCAAACGATCGATGACCCGCGACCTGATGAAATTGCTCTGAGATGACCAAAATGGTCCATTTTGAAAATGTTCATCTTTCAAATAATATTGACTCTCAGAGGTGAATTTTCACTTTTGGAGATAAAATGAGCATCTTTATCATCATTTTCATGCTTCTAGGGAGCCAAAACTCAAGATTTGAATCATGGTTGAAAGTGACTTAAAAGGACCAAATGCTCACTTCGAGGGCTTAAAACGTGTTTATTCACTGCGGGAAGAGATATAAACAACATTTAGAGTAAATTAATGTTCATGCGAGAACGTTCAATTTTTCAGGCAAAACAATCGAAGACCCGCGACCTGATGAAATTGCTCTGAGATTAGCAAAATGGTCAGTTTTGAAAATTTTCATCTTTCAACTAATTTTGACTCTCAGAGGTGGATCATCACTTTTGGAGATAAAATGAGCATCGTTATCGTCATTTTCATGCTTCTAGGAAGCCAAAACTCAAGATTTGGCTCATGGTTAAAAGTGACTTAAAAGGACCCAAATGTTCACTTTGAGGGCTTAAAACGTGTTTATTCACTGTGGGAAGAGATATAAACAACATTTAGAGTAAATTAATGTTCATGCGAGAACGTTCAATTTTTCATGCAAAACAATCGATGACCCGCGACCTGATGAAATTGCTCTGAGATGACCAAAATGGTCCGTTTTGAAAATTTTCATCTTTCAACTAATTTTGACTCTCAGAGGTGGATCATCACTTTTGGAGATAAAATGAGCATCGTTATCATCATTTTCATGCTTCTAGGGAGCCAAAACTCAAGATTTGGCTCATGGTTAAAAGTGACTTAAAAGGACCCAAATGCTCACTTCGAGGGCTTAAAACGTGTTTATTCACTGCGGGAAGAGATATAAAGAACATTTAGAGTAAATTAATGTTCATGCGAGAACGTTCAATTTTTCATGCAAAACAATCGATGACCCGCGACCTGATGAAATTGTTCTGAGATTACCAAAATGGTCCGTTTTGAAAGTTTTCATCTTTCAACTAATTTTGACTCTCAGAGGTGGATCATCACTTTTGGAGATAAAATGAGCATCGTTATCGTCATTTTCATGCTTCTGGGGAGCCAAAACTCAAGATTTGGCTCATGGTTAAAAGTGACTTAAAAGGACCCAAATGCTCACTTCGAGGGCTTAAAACGTGTTTAATCCCTGCGGGAAGGGATATAAAGAACATTTAGAGTAAATTAATGTTCATGCGAGAACGTTCAATTTTTCATGCAAAACAATCGATGACCCGCGACCTGATGAAATTGCTCTGAGATTACCAAAATGGTCCGTTTTGAAAGTTTTCATCTTTCAACTAATTTTGACTCTCAGAGGTGGATCATCACTTTTGGAGATAAAATGAGCATCGTTATCGTCATTTTCATGCTTCTAGGGAGGCAAAACTCAAGATTTGGCTCATGGTTAAAAGTGACTTAAAAGAACCCAAATGCTCACTTCGAGGGCTTAAAACGTGTTTATTCACTGCGGGAAGAGATATAAAGAACATTTAGAGTAAATTATTGTTAATGCGAGAACATTCAATTTTTCATGCCAAACGATCGATGACCCGCGACCTGATGAAATTGCTCTGAGATGACCAAAATGGTCCATTTTGAAAATGTTCATCTTTCAAATAATATTGACTCTCAGAGGTGAATTTTCACTTTTGGAGATAAAATGAGCATCTTTATCATCATTTTCATGCTTCTAGGGAGCCAAAACTCAAGATTTGAATCATGGTTGAAAGTGACTTAAAAGGACCCAAATGCTCACTTCGATGGCTTAAAACGTGTTTATTCACTGCGGGAAGAGATATAAAGAACATTTAGAGTAAATTATTGTTAATGCGAGAACGTTCAAATTTTTCATGCCAAACGATCGATGACCCGCGACCTGATGAAATTGCTCTGAGATGACCAAAATGGTCCATTTTGAAAATGTTCATCTTTCAAATAATATTGACTCTCAGAGGTGAATTTTCACTTTTGGAGATAAAATGAGCATCTTTATCATCATTTTCATGCTTCTAGGGAGCCAAAACTCAAGATTTGAATCATGGTTGAAAGTGACTTAAAAGGACCAAATGCTCACTTCGAGGGCTTAAAACGTGTTTATTCACTGCGGGAAGAGATATAAAGAAAATTTAGAGTAAATTAATGTTCATGCGAGAACGTTCAATTTTTCATGCAAAACAATCGATGACCCGCGACCTGATGAAATTGCTCTGAGATGACCAAAATGGTCCGTTTTGAAAATTTTCATCTTTCAACTAATTTTGACTCTCAGAGGTGGATCATCACTTTTGGAGATAAAATGAGCATCGCTATCGTCATTTTCATGCTTCTAGGGAGCCAAAACTCAAGATTTGGCTCATGGTTAAAAGTGACTTAAAAGGACCCAAATGCTCACTTCGAGGGCTTAAAATGTGTTTATTCACTGCGGGAAGAGATATAAACATCATTTAGAGTAAATTAATGTTCATGCGAGAACGTTCAATTTTTCATGCAAAACAATCGATGACCCGCGACCTGATGAAATTGCTCTGAGGTGACCAAAATGTTCCGTTTTGAACGTTTTCATCTTTCAACTAATTTTGACTCTCAGAGGTGGATCATCACTTTTGGAGATAAAATGAGCATCGGTATCGTCATTTTCATGCTTCTAGGGAGCCAAAACTCAAGATTTGACTCATGGTTGAAAGTGACTTAAAAGGACCAAATGCTCACTTCGGGGGCTTAAAACGTGTGTATTCACTGCGGGAAGAGATATAAAGAACATTTAGAGTAAATTAATGTTCATGCGAGAACGTTCAATTTTTCATGCCAAACGATCGATGACCCGCGACCTGATGAAATTGCTCTGAGATGACCAAAATGGTCCATTTTGAAAATGTTCATCTTTCAAATAATATTGACTCTCAGAGGTGAATTTTCACTTTTGGAGATAAAATGAGCATCTTTATCATCATTTTCATGCTTCTAGGGAGCTAAAACTCAAGATTTGAATCATGGTTGAAAGTGACTTAAAAGGACCAAATGCTCACTTCGAGGGCTTAAAACGTGTTTATTCACTGCGGGAAGAGATATAAACAACATTTAGAGAACGTTCAATTTTTCATGCAAAACAATCGAAGACCCGCGACCTGATGAAATTGCTCTGAGATTAGCAAAATGGTCAGTTTTGAAAATTTTTCATCTTTCAACTAATTTTGACTCTCAGAGGTGGATCATCACTTTTGGAGATAAAATGAGCATCGTTATCGTCATTTTCATGCTTCTAGGAAGCCAAAACTCAAGATTTGGCTCATGGTTAAAAGTGACTTAAAAGGACCCAAATGTTCACTTTGAGGGCTTAAAACGTGTTTATTCACTGTGGGAAGAGATATAAACAACATTTAGAGTAAATTAATGTTCATGCGAGAACTTTCAATTTTTCATGCAAAACAATCGATGACCCGCGACCTGATGAAATTGCTCTGAGATGACCAAAATGGTCCGTTTTGAAAATTTTCATCTTTCAACTAATTTTGACTCTCAGAGGTGGATCATCACTTTTGGAGATAAAATGAGCATCGTTATCATCATTTTCATGCTTCTAGGGAGCCAAAACTCAAGATTTGGCTCATGGTTAAAAGTGACTTAAAAGGACCCAAATGCTCACTTCGAGGGCTTAAAACGTGTTTATTCACTGCGGGAAGAGATATAAACAACATTTAGAGAACGTTCAATTTTTCATGCAAAACAATCGAAGACCCGCGACCTGATGAAATTGCTCTGAGATTAGCAAAATGGTCAGTTTTGAAAATTTTTCATCTTTCAACTAATTTTGACTCTCAGAGGTGGATCATCACTTTTGGAGATAAAATGAGCATCGTTATCGTCATTTTCATGCTTCTAGGAAGCCAAAACTCAAGATTTGGCTCATGGTTAAAAGTGACTTAAAAGGACCCAAATGTTCACTTTGAGGGCTTAAAACGTGTTTATTCACTGTGGGAAGAGATATAAACAACATTTAGAGTAAATTAATGTTCATGCGAGAACTTTCAATTTTTCATGCAAAACAATCGATGACCCGCGACCTGATGAAATTGCTCTGAGATGACCAAAATGGTCCGTTTTGAAAATTTTCATCTTTCAACTAATTTTGACTCTCAGAGGTGGATCATCACTTTTGGAGATAAAATGAGCATCGTTATCATCATTTTCATGCTTCTAGGGAGCCAAAACTCAAGATTTGGCTCATGGTTAAAAGTGACTTAAAAGGACCCAAATGCTCACTTCGAGGGCTTAAAACGTGTTTATTCACTGCGGGAAGAGATATAAACAACATTTAGAGTAAATTAATGTTCATGCGAGAACTTTCAATTTTTCATGCAAAACAATCGATGACCCGCGACCTGATGAAATTGCTCTGAGATGACCAAAATGGTCCATTTTGAAAATGTTCATCTTTCAAATAATATTGACTCTCAGAGGTGAATTTTCACTTTTGGAGATAAAATGAGCATCTTTATCATCATTTTCATGCTTCTAGGGAGCCAAAACTCAAGATTTGAATCATGGTTGAAAGTGACTTAAAAGGACCCAAATGCTCACTTCGATGGCTTAAAACGTGTTTATTCACTGCGGGAAGAGATATAAAGAACATTTAGAGTAAATTATTGTTAATGCGAGAAAGTTAAATTTTTCATGCCAAACGATCGATGACCCGCGACCTGATGATATTGCTCTGAGATGACCAAAATGGTCCATTTTGAAAATGTTCATCTTTCAAATAATATTGACTCTCAGAGGTGAATTTTCACTTTTGGAGATAAAATGAGCATCTTTATCATCATTTTCATGCTTCTAGGGAGCCAAAACTCAAGATTTGAATCATGGTTGAAAGTGACTTAAAAGGACCAAATGCTCACTTCGAGGGCTTAAAACGTGTTTATTCACTGCGGGAAGAGATATAAAGAAAATTTAGTGTAAATTAATGTTCATGCGAGAACGTTCAATTTTTCATGCAAAACAATCGATGACCCGCGACCTGATGAAATTGCTCTGAGATGATCAAAATGGTCCGTTTTGAAAGTTTTCATCTTTCAACTAATTTTGACTCTCAGAGGTGGATCATCACTTTTGGAGATAAAATGAGCATCGTTATCGTCATTTTCATGCTTCTAGGGAGCCAAAACTCAAGATTTGGCTCATGGTTAAAAGTGACTTAAAAGGACCCAAATGCTCACTTCGATTGCTTAAAATGTGTGTATTCACTGCGGGAAGAGATATAAACATCATTTAGAGTAAATTAATGTTCATGCGAGAACGTTCAATTTTTCATGCAAAACAATCGATGACCCGCGATCTGATGAAATTGCTCTGAGATGACCAAAATGGTCCGTTTTGAAAGTTTTCATCTTTCAACTAATTTTGACTTCCAGAGGTGGATCATCACTTTTGGAGATAAAATGAGCATCGTTATCGTCATTTTCATGCTTCTAGGGAGCCAAAACTCAAGATTTGGCTCATGGTTAAAAGTGCCTTAAAAGGACCCAAATGCTCACTTTGAGGGCTTAAAACGTGTTTATTCACTGCGGTAAGAGATATAAAGAACATTTAGAGTAAATTATTGTTCATGCGAGAACGTTCAATTTTTCATGCAAAACGATCGATGACCCGCGACCTGATGAAATTGCTCTGAGATGACCAAAATGGTCCGTTTGAAAATTTCCATCTTTCAACTAAGTTTGACTCTCAGAGGTGGATCATCACTATTGGAGATAAAATGAGCATCGGTATCGTCATTTTCATGCTTCTATGGAGCCAAAACTCAAGATTTGACTCATGGTTGAAAGTGACTTAAAAGGACCAAATGCTCACTTCGAGGGCTTAAAACGTGTTTATTCACTGCGGGAAGAGATATAAAGAACATTTAGAGTAAATTAATGTTCATGCGAGAACGTTCAATTTTTCAGGCAAAACAATCGATTTCCCGCGATCTCATGAAATTGCTCTGAGATGACCAAAATGGTCCGTTTTGAAAGTTTTCATCTTTCAACTAATTTTGACTCTCAGAGGTGGATCATCACTATTGGAGATAAAATGAGCATCTTTATCATCATTTTCATGGTTCTAGGGAGCCAAAACTCAAGATTGGGCTCATGGTTAAAAGTGACTTAAAAGGACCCAAATGCTCACTTCGATGGCTTAAAACGTGTTTATTGACTGCGGGAGGAGATATAAAGAACATTTAGAGTAAATTATTGTTAATGCGAGAACGTTCAATTTTTCATGCCAAACGATCGATGACCCGCGACCTGATGAAATTGCTCTGAGATGACCAAAATGGTCCGTTTTGAAAAGGTTCATCTTTCAACTAATTTTGACTCTCAGAGGTGGATCATCACTTTTGGAGATAAAATGAGCATCGTTATCGTCATTTTCATGCTTCTAGGGAGCCAAAACTCAAGATTTGGCTCATGGTTAAAAGTGACTTAAAAGGATCTAAATGCTCACTTCGAGGGCTTAAAACGTGTTTATTCACTGCGGTAAGAGATATAAACAACATTTAGAGTAAATTAATGTTCATGCGAGAACGTTCAATTTTTCATGCAAAACAATCGATGACCCGCGACCTGATGAAATTGCTTTGAGGTGAACAAAATGGTCCATTTTGAAAATGTTCATCATTCAATTAATATTGACTCTCAGAGGTGGATCTTCACTTTTGGAGATAAAATGATCATCTTCATAGTAATTTTTATGCTTCTGGGGAGCCAAAACTCAAGATTTGGCTCATGGTTAAAAGTGACTTAAAAGGACCCAAATGCTCACTTCGAGGGCTTAAAACGTGTTTATTCACTGCGGGAAGAGATATAAAGAACATTTAGAGTAAATTAATGTTCATGCGAGAACGTTCAATTTTTCATGCAAAACAATCGATGACCCGCGACCTGATGAAATTGCTCTGAGATTACCAAAATGGTCCGTTTTGAAAGTTTTCATCTTTCAACTAATTTTGACTCTCAGAGGTGGATCATCACTTTTGGAGATAAAATGAGCATCGTTATCGTCATTTTCATGCTTCTGGGGAGCCAAAACTCAAGATTTGGCTCATGGTTACAAGTGACTTAAAAGGACCCAAATGTTCACTTTGAGGGCTTAAAACGTGTTTATTCACTGCGGGAAGAGATATAAACAACATTTAGAGTAAATTAATGTTCATGCGAGAACGTTCAATTTTTCATGCAAAACAATCGATGACCCTCGACCTGATGAAATTGCTCTGAGGTGAACAAAATGGTCCATTTTGAAAATGTTCATCTTTTAACTAATATTGACTCTCAGAGGTGGATCTTCACTTTTGGAGATAAAATGAGCATCTTCATAGTAATTTTTATGCTTCTGGGGAGCCAAAACTCAAGATTTGGCTCATGGTTAAAAGTGACTTAAAAGGACCCAAATGCTCACTTTGAGGGCTTAAAACGTGTTTATTCACTGCGGGAAGAGATATAAACAACATTTAGAGTAAATTAATGTTCATGCGAGAACGTTCAATTTTTCATGCAAAACAATCGAAGACTCGCGACCTGATGAAATTGCTCTGAGATGACCAAAATGGTCCGTTGTGAAAATTTCCATCTTTCAACTAATTTTGACTCTCAGAGGTGGATCATCACTTTTGGAGATAAAATGAGCATCGGTATCGTCATTTTCATGCTTCTAGGGAGCCAAAACTCAAGATTTGACTCATGGTTGAAAGTGACTTAAAAGGACCAAATGCTCACTTTGAGGGCTTAAAACGTGTTTATTCACTGCGGGAAGAGATATAAAGAACATTTAGAGTAAATTAATGTTCATGCGAGAACGTTCAATTTTTCATGCAAAACAATCGATGACCTGCGATCTGATGAAATTGCTCTGAGATGACCAAAATGGTCCGTTTTGAAAGTTTTCATCTTTCAACTAACTTTGACTCTCAGAGGTGGATCATCACTTTTGGAGATAAAATGAGCATCGTTATCGTCATATTCATGCTTCTGGGGAGCCAAAACTCAAGATTTGGCTCATGGTTAAAAGTGACTTAAAAGGACCCAAAAGCTCACTTCGAGGGCTTAAAACGTGTTTATTCACTGCGGGAAGAGATATAAAGATCATTTAGAGTAAATCAATGTTCATGCAAGAATGTTCAATTTTTCATGCAAAACAATAGATGACCCGCGACCTGATGAAATTGCTCTGAGATGACCAAAATGGTCCGTTTTGAAAGTTTTCATCTTTCAACTAATTTTGACTCTCAGAGGTGGATCATCGCTTTTGGAGATAAAATGACCATCGTTATCTTCATTTTCATGCTTCTAGGGAGCCAAAACTCAAGATTGGGCTCATGGTTAAAAGTGACTTAAAAGGACCCAAATGCTCACTTCGATGGCTTAAAACGTGTTTATTCACTGCGGGAAGAGATATAAAGAACATTTAGAGTAAATTATTGTTAATGCGAGAACGTTCAATTTTTCATGCCAAACGATCGATGACCCGCGTCCTGATGAAATTGCTCTGAGATTACCAAAATGGTCCGTTTTGAAAGTTTTCATCTTTCAACTAATTTTGACTCTCAGAGGTGGATCATCACTTTTGGAGATAAAATGAGCATCGTTATCGTCATTTTCATGCTTCTAGGGAGGCAAAACTCAAGATTTGGCTCATGGTTAAAAGTGACTTAAAAGAACCCAAATGCTCACTTCGAGGGCTTAAAACGTGTTTATTCACTGCGGGAAGAGATATAAAGAACATTTAGAGTAAATTATTGTTAATGCGAGAACATTCAATTTTTCATGCCAAACGATCGATGACCCGCGACCTGATGAAATTGCTCTGAGATGACCAAAATGGTCCATTTTGAAAATGTTCATCTTTCAAATAATATTGACTCTCAGAGGTGAATTTTCACTTTTGGAGATAAAATGAGCATCTTTATCATCATTTTCATGCTTCTAGGGAGCCAAAACTCAAGATTTGAATCATGGTTGAAAGTGACTTAAAAGGACCCAAATGCTCACTTCGATGGCTTAAAACGTGTTTATTCACTGCGGGAAGAGATATAAAGAACATTTAGAGTAAATTATTGTTAATGCGAGAACGTTCAATTTTTCATGCCAAACGATCGATGACCCGCGACCTGATGAAATTGCTCTGAGATGACCAAAATGGTCCATTTTGAAAATGTTCATCTTTCAAATAATATTGACTCTCAGAGGTGAATTTTCACTTTTGGAGATAAAATGAGCATCTTTATCATCATTTTCATGCTTCTAGGGAGCCAAAACTCAAGATTTGAATCATGGTTGAAAGTGACTTAAAAGGACCAAATGCTCACTTCGAGGGCTTAAAACGTGTTTATTCACTGCGGGAAGAGATATAAAGAAAATTTAGAGTAAATTAATGTTCATGCGAGAACGTTCAATTTTTCATGCAAAACAATCGATGACCCGCGACCTGATGAAATTGCTCTGAGATGACCAAAATGGTCCGTTTTGAAAATTTTCATCTTTCAACTAATTTTGACTCTCAGAGGTGGATCATCACTTTTGGAGATAAAATGAGCATCGGTATCGTCATTTTCATGCTTCTAGGGAGCCAAAACTCAAGATTTGACTCATGGTTGAAAGTGACTTAAAAGGACCAAATGCTCACTTCGGGGGCTTAAAACGTGTGTATTCACTGCGGGAAGAGATATAAAGAACATTTAGAGTAAATTAATGTTCATGCGAGAACGTTCAATTTTTCATGCCAAACGATCGATGACCCGCGACCTGATGAAATTGCTCTGAGATGACCAAAATGGTCCATTTTGAAAATGTTCATCTTTCAAATAATATTGACTCTCAGAGGTGAATTTTCACTTTTGGAGATAAAATGAGCATCTTTATCATCATTTTCATGCTTCTAGGGAGCTAAAACTCAAGATTTGAATCATGGTTGAAAGTGACTTAAAAGGACCAAATGCTCACTTCGAGGGCTTAAAACGTGTTTATTCACTGCGGGAAGAGATATAAACAACATTTAGAGAACGTTCAATTTTTCATGCAAAACAATCGAAGACCCGCGACCTGATGAAATTGCTCTGAGATTAGCAAAATGGTCAGTTTTGAAAATTTTTCATCTTTCAACTAATTTTGACTCTCAGAGGTGGATCATCACTTTTGGAGATAAAATGAGCATCGTTATCGTCATTTTCATGCTTCTAGGAAGCCAAAACTCAAGATTTGGCTCATGGTTAAAAGTGACTTAAAAGGACCCAAATGTTCACTTTGAGGGCTTAAAACGTGTTTATTCACTGTGGGAAGAGATATAAACAACATTTAGAGTAAATTAATGTTCATGCGAGAACTTTCAATTTTTCATGCAAAACAATCGATGACCCGCGACCTGATGAAATTGCTCTGAGATGACCAAAATGGTCCGTTTTGAAAATTTTCATCTTTCAACTAATTTTGACTCTCAGAGGTGGATCATCACTTTTGGAGATAAAATGAGCATCGTTATCATCATTTTCATGCTTCTAGGGAGCCAAAACTCAAGATTTGGCTCATGGTTAAAAGTGACTTAAAAGGACCCAAATGCTCACTTCGAGGGCTTAAAACGTGTTTATTCACTGCGGGAAGAGATATAAAGAACATTTAGAGTAAATTAATGTTCATGCGAGAACGTTCAATTTTTCATGCAAAACAATCGATGACCCGCGACCTGATGAAATTGCTCTGAGATTACCAAAATGGTCCGTTTTGAAAGTTTTCATCTTTCAACTAATTTTGACTCTCAGAGGTGGATCATCACTTTTGGAGATAAAATGAGCATCGTTATCGTAATTTTTATGCTTCTGGGGAGCCAAAACTCAAGATTTGGCTCATGGTTAAAAGTGACTTAAAAGGACCCAAATGCTCACTTCGAGGGCTTAAAACGTGTTTAATCACTGCGGGAAGGGATATAAAGAACATTTAGAGTAAATTAATGTTCATGCGAGAACGTTCAATTTTTCATGCAAAACAATCGATGACCCGCGACCTGATAAAATTGCTCTGAGATTACCAAAATGGTCCGTTTTGAAAGTTTTCATATTTCAACTAATTTTGACTCTCAGAGGTGGATCATCACTTTTGGAGATAAAATGAGCATCGTTATCGTCATTTTCATGCTTCTAGGGAGGCAAAACTCAAGATTTGGCTCATGGTTAAAAGTGACTTAAAAGAACCCAAATGCTCACTTCGAGGGCTTAAAACGTGTTTATTCACTGCGGGAAGAGATATAAAGAACATTTAGAGTAAATTATTGTTAATGCGAGAACGTTCAATTTTTCATGCCAAACAATCGATGACCCGCGACCTGATGAAATTGCTCTGAGATGACCAAAATGGTCCATTTTGAAAATGTTCATCTTTCAAATAATATTGACTCTCAGAGGTGAATTTTCACTTTTGGAGATAAAATGAGCATCTTTATCATCATTTTCATGCTTCTAGGGAACCAAAACTCAAGATTTGAATCATGGTTGAAAGTGACTTAAAAGGTCCCAAATGCTCACTTCGATGGCTTAAAACGTGTTTATTCACTGCGGGAAGAGATATAAAGAACATTTAGAGTAAATTATTGTTAATGCGAGAACGTTAAATTTTTCATGCCAAACGATCGATGACCCGCGACCTGATGAAATTGCTCTGAGATGACCAAAATGGTCCATTTTGAAAATGTTCATCTTTCAAATAATATTGACTCTCAGAGGTGAATTTTCACTTTTGGAGATAAAATGAGCATCTTTATCATCATTTTCATGCTTCTAGGGAGCCAAAACTCAAGATTTGAATCATGGTTGAAAGTGACTTAAAAGGACCAAATGCTCACTTCGAGGGCTTAAAACGTGTTTATTCACTGCGGGAAGAGATATAAAGAAAATTTAGTGTAAATTAATGTTCATGCGAGAACGTTCAATTTTTTATGCAAAACAATCGATGACCCGCGACCTGATGAAATTGCTCTGAGATGACCAAAATGGTCCGTTTTGAAAATTTTCATCTTTCAACTAATTTTGACTCTCAGAGGTGGATCATCACTTTTGGAGATAAAATGAGCATTGTTATCGTCATTTTCATGCTTCTAGGAAGCCAAAACTCAAGATTGGGCTCATGGTTAAAAGTGACTTAAAAGGACCCAAATGCTCACTTTGAGGGCTTAAAACGTGTTTATTCACTGCGGGAAGAGATATAAACAACATTTAGAGTAAATTAATGTTCATGCGAGAACGTTCAATTTTTCATGCAAAACAATCGATGACCCGCGACCTGATGAAATTGCTCTGAGATGACCAAAATGGTCCGTTTTGAAAGTTTTCATCTTTCAACTAATTTTGACTCTCAGAGGTGGATCATCACTTTTGGAGATAAAATGAGCATCGTTATCGTCATTTTCATGCTTCTAGGGAGCCAAAACTCAAGATTTGGCTCATGGTTAAAAGTGACTTAAAAGGACCCAAATGCTCACTTCGATGGCTTAAAACGTGTTTATTCACTGCAGGAAGAGATATAAAGAACATTTAGAGTAAATTATTGTTAATGCGAGAATGTTCAATTTTTCATGCCAAACGATTGATGACCCGCGACCTGATGAAATTGCTCTGAGATGACCAAAATGGTCCATTTTGAAAATGTTCATCTTTCAAATAATATTGACTCTCAGAGGTGAATTTTCACTTTTGGAGATAAAATGAGCATCTTTATCATCATTTTCATGCTTCTAGGGAGCCAAAACTCAAGATTTGAATCATGGTTGAAAGTGACTTAAAAGGACCAAATGCTCACTTCGAGGGCTTAAAACGTGTTTATTCACTGCGGGAAGAGATATAAAGAAAATTTAGAGTAAATTAATGTTCATGCGAGAACGTTCAATTTTTCATGCAAAACAATCGATGACCCGCGACCTGATGAAATTGCTCTGAGATGACCAAAATGGTCCGTTTTGAAAATTTTCATCTTTCAACTAATTTTGACTCACAGAGGTGGATCATCACTTTTGGAGATAAAATGAGCATCGCTATCGTCATTTTCATGCTTCTAGGGAGCCAAAACTCAAGATTTGGCTCATGGTTAAAAGGGACTTAAAAGGACCCAAATGCTCACTTCGAGGGCTTAAAATGTGTTTATTCACTGCGGGAAGAGATATAAACATCATTTAGAGTAAATTAATGTTCATGCGAGAACGTTCAATTTTTCATGCAAAACAATCGATGACCCGCGACCTGATGAAATTGCTCTGAGGTGACCAAAATGTTCCATTTTGAACGTTTTCATCTTTCAACTAATTTTGACTCTCAGAGGTGGATCATCACATTTGGAGATAAAATGAGCATCGGTATCGTCATTTTCATGCTTCTAGGGAGCCAAAACTCAAGATTTGACTCATGGTTGAAAGTGACTTAAAAGGACCAAATGCTCACTTCGGGGGCTTAAAACGTGTTTATTCACTGCGGGAAGAGATATAAAGAACATTTAGAGTAAATTAATGTTCATGCAAGAACGTTCAATTTTTCATGCAAAACAATCGATGACCCGCGATCTGAAGAAATTGCTCTGAGATGATCAAAATGGTCCGTTTTGAAAGTTTTCATCTTTCAACTAATTTTGACTCTCAGAGGTGGATCATCACTTTTGGAGATAAAATGAGCATCGTTATCGTCATTTTCATGCTTCTAGGGAGCCAAAACTCAAGATTTGGCTCATGGTTAAAAGTGACTTAAAAGGACCCAAATGCTCACTTCGATTGCTTAAAATGTGTGTATTCACTGCGGGAAGAGATATAAACATCATTTAGAGTAAATTAATGTTCATGCGAGAACGTTCAATTTTTCATGCAAAACAATCGATGACCCGCGATCTGATGAAATTGCTCTGAGATGACCAAAATGGTCCGTTTTGAAAGTTTTCATCTTTCAACTAATTTTGACTCTCAGAGGTGGATCATCACTTTTGGAGATAAAATGAGCATCGTTATCGTCATTTTCATGCTTCTAGGGAGCCAAAACTCAAGATTTGGCTCATGGTTAAAAGTGACTTAAAAGGACCCAAATGCTCACTTTGAGGGCTTAAAACGTGTTTATTCACTGCGGTAAGAGATATAAAGAACATTTAGAGTAAATTATTGTTCATGCGAGAACGTTCAATTTTTCATGCAAAACGATCGATGACCCGCGACCTGATGAAATTGCTCTGAGATGACCAAAATGGTCCGTTTGAAAATTTCCATCTTTCAACTAAGTTTGACTCTCAGAGGTGGATCATCACTATTGGAGATAAAATGAGCATCGGTATCGTCATTTTCATGCTTCTATGGAGCCAAAACTCAAGATTTGACTCATGGTTGAAAGTGACTTAAAAGGACCAAATGCTCACTTCGAGGGCTTAAAACGTGTTTATTCACTGCGGGAAGAGATATAAAGAACATTTAGAGTAAATTAATGTTCATGCGAGAACGTTCAATTTTTCAGGCAAAACAATCGATTTCCCGCGATCTCATGAAATTGCTCTGAGATGACCAAAATGGTCCGTTTTGAAAGTTTTCATCTTTCAACTAATTTTGACTCTCAGAGGTGGATCATCACTATTGGAGATAAAATGAGCATCTTTATCATCATTTTCATGGTTCTAGGGAGCCAAAACTCAAGATTGGGCTCATGGTTAAAAGTGACTTAAAAGGACCCAAATGCTCACTTCGATGGCTTAAAACGTGTTTATTGACTGCGGGAGGAGATATAAAGAACATTTAGAGTAAATTATTGTTAATGCGAGAACGTTCAATTTTTCATGCCAAACGATCGATGACCCGCGACCTGATGAAATTGCTCTGAGATGACCAAAATGGTCCGTTTTGAAAAGGTTCATCTTTCAACTAATTTTGACTCTCAGAGGTGGATCATCACTTTTGGAGATAAAATGAGCATCGTTATCGTCATTTTCATGCTTCTAGGGAGCCAAAACTCAAGATTTGGCTCATGGTTAAAAGTGACTTAAAAGGATCTAAATGCTCACTTCGAGGGCTTAAAACGTGTTTATTCACTGCGGTAAGAGATATAAACAACATTTAGAGTAAATTAATGTTCATGCGAGAACGTTCAATTTTTCATGCAAAACAATCGATGACCCGCGACCTGATGAAATTGCTTTGAGGTGAACAAAATGGTCCATTTTGAAAATGTTCATCATTCAATTAATATTGACTCTCAGAGGTGGATCTTCACTTTTGGAGATAAAATGATCATCTTCATAGTAATTTTTATGCTTCTGGGGAGCCAAAACTCAAGATTTGGCTCATGGTTACAAGTGACTTAAAAGGACCCAAATGTTCACTTTGAGGGCTTAAAACGTGTTTATTCACTGCGGGAAGAGATATAAACAACATTTAGAGTAAATTAATGTTCATGCGAGAACGTTCAATTTTTCATGCAAAACAATCGATGACCCTCGACCTGATGAAATTGCTCTGAGGTGAACAAAATGGTCCATTTTGAAAATGTTCATCTTTTAACTGATATTGACTCTCAGAGGTGGATCTTCACTTTTGGAGATAAAATGAGCATCTTCATAGTAATTTTTATGCTTCTGGGGAGCCAAAACTCAAGATTTGGCTCATGGTTAAAAGTGACTTAAAAGGACCCAAATGCTCACTTTGAGGGCTTAAAACGTGTTTATTCACTGCGGGAAGAGATATAAACAACATTTAGAGTAAATTAATGTTCATGCGAGAACGTTCAATTTTTCATGCAAAACAATCGAAGACTCGCGACCTGATGAAATTGCTCTGAGATGACCAAAATGGTCCGTTTTGAAAATTTTCATCTTTCAACTAATTTTGACTCTCAGAGGTGGTTCATCACTTTTGGAGATAAAATGAGCATCGTTATCGTCATTTTCATGCTTCTAGGGAGCCAAAACTCAAGATTTGGCTCATGGTTAAAAGTGACTTAAAAGGACCCAAATGCTCACTTCGAGGGCTTAAAACGTGTTTATTCACTGCGGGAAGAGATATAAACAACATTTAGAGTAAATTAATGTTCATGCGAGAACGTTCAATTTTTCATGCAAAACAATCGATGACCCGCGACCTGATGAAATTGCTCTGAGATGACCAAAATGGTCCGTTGTGAAAATTTCCATCTTTCAACTAATTTTGACTCTCAGAGGTGGATCATCACTTTTGGAGATAAAATGAGCATCGGTATCGTCATTTTCATGCTTCTAGGGAGCCAAAACTCAAGATTTGACTCATGGTTGAAAGTGACTTAAAAGGACCAAATGCTCACTTTGAGGGCTTAAAACGTGTTTATTCACTGCGGGAAGAGATATAAAGAACATTTAGAGTAAATTAATGTTCATGCGAGAACGTTCAATTTTTCATGCAAAACAATCGATGACCTGCGATCTGATGAAATTGCTCTGAGATGACCAAAATGGTCCGTTTTGAAAGTTTTCATCTTTCAACTAACTTTGACTCTCAGAGGTGGATCATCACTTTTGGAGATAAAATGAGCATCGTTATCGTCATATTCATGCTTCTGGGGAGCCAAAACTCAAGATTTGGCTCATGGTTAAAAGTGACTTAAAAGGACCCAAAAGCTCACTTCGAGGGCTTAAAACGTGTTTATTCACTGCGGGAAGAGATATAAAGATCATTTAGAGTAAATCAATGTTCATGCAAGAATGTTCAATTTTTCATGCAAAACAATAGATGACCCGCGACCTGATGAAATTGCTCTGAGATGACCAAAATGGTCCGTTTTGAAAGTTTTCATCTTTCAACTAATTTTGACTCTCAGAGGTGGATCATCGCTTTTGGAGATAAAATGACCATCGTTATCTTCATTTTCATGCTTCTAGGGAGCCAAAACTCAAGATTGGGCTCATGGTTAAAAGTGACTTAAAAGGACCCAAATGCTCACTTCGATGGCTTAAAACGTGTTTATTCACTGCGGGAAGAGATATAAAGAACATTTAGAGTAAATTATTGTTAATGCGAGAACGTTCAATTTTTCATGCCAAACGATCGATGACCCGCGTCCTGATGAAATTGCTCTGAGATGACCAAAATGGTCCGTTTTGAAAATTTTCATCTTTCAACTAATTTTGACTCTCGGAGGTGGATCATCACTTTTGGAGATAAAATGAGTAGCGTTATCGTCATTTTCATGCTTCTAGGGAGCCAAAACACAAGATTTGGCTCATGGTTAAAAGTGACTTAAAAGGACCCAAATGCTCACTTCGAGGGCTTAAAATGTGTTTATTCACTGCGGGAAGAGATATAAACATCATTTAGAGTAAATTAATGTTCATGCGAGAACGTTCAATTTTTCATGCAAAACAATCGATGACCCGCGACCTGATGACATTGCTCTGAGGTGAACAAAATGGTCCATTTTAAAAATGTTTATCTTTCAACTAATATTGACTCTCAGAGGTGGATTTTCACTTTTGGAGATAAAATGAGCATCTTTATCATCATTTTCATGCTTCTAGGGAGCCACAACTCAAGATTTGACTCATGGTTGAAAGTGACTTAAAAGGACCAAATGCTCACTTCGAGGGCTTAAAACGTGTTTATTCACTGCGGGAAGAGATATAAAAAAAAATTTGAGTAAATTAATGTTCATGCGAGAACTTTCAATTTTTCATGCAAAACAATCGATGACCCGCGATCTGATGAAATTGCTCTGAGATGACCAAAATGGTCCGTTTTGAAAATTTTCATCTTTCAACTAATTTTGACTCTCAGAGGTGGATCATCACTTTTGGAGATAAAATGAGCTTCGTTATCGTCATTTTCATGCTTCTAGGAAGACAAAACTCAAGATTGGGCTCATGGTAAAAGTAACTTAAAAGGACCCAAATGCTCACTTTGAGGGCTTAAAACGTGTTTATTCACTGCGGGAAGAGATATAAACAATATTTAGAATGAATTAATGTTCATGCGAGAACGTTCAATTTTTCATGCAAAACAATCGATGACCGGCGACCTGATGAAATTGCTCTGAGGTGAACAAAATGGTCCATTTTGAAAATGTTCATCTTTCAACTAATATTGACTCTCAGAGGTGGAACTTCACTTTTGGAGATAAAATGAGCATCTTCATAGTAATTTTCATGCTTCTGGGGAGCCAAAACTCAAGATTTGGCTCATGGTTAAAAGTGACTTAAAAGGACCCAAATGCTCACTTCGAGGGCTTAAAACGTGTTTATCCACTGCGGGAAGAGATATAAACAACTTTTAGAGTAAATTGTTGTTCATGTGAGAACGTTCAATTTTTCATGCAAAACGATGGATGACCCGCGACCTGATGAAATTGCTCTGAGATGACCAAAATGGTCCGTTTTGAAAGTTTTCATCTTTCAACTAATTTTGACTCTCATAGGTGGATCATCACTTTTGGAGATAAAATGAGCATCGTTATCGTCATTTTCATGCTTCTAGGGAGCCAAAACTCAAGATTTGGCTCATGGTTAAAAGTGACTTAAAAGGACCCAAATGCTCACTTCGAGGGCTTAAAACGTGTTTATTCACTGCGGGAAGAGATATAAAGAACATTTAGAGTAAATTAATGTTCATGCGAGAACGTTCAATTTTTCATGCAAAACAATCGATGACCCGCGACCTGATGAAATTGCTCTGAGATGACCAAAATGGTCCGTTTTGAAAATTTTCATCTTTCAACTAATTTTGACTCTCAGAGGTGGATCATCACTTTTGGAGATAAAATGAGCAGCGTTATCGTCATTTTCATGCTTCTAGGGAGCCAAAACTCAAGATTTGGCTCATGGTTAAAAGTGACTTAAAAGGACCCAAATGCTTACTTCGAGGGCTTAAAATGTGTTTATTCACTGCGAGAAGAGATATAAACATCATTTAGAGTAAATTAATGTTCATGCGAGAACGTTCAATTTTTCATGCAAAACAATCGATGACCCGCGACCTGATGAAATTGCTCTGAGGTCAACAAAATGGTCCATTTTAAAAATGTTGATCTTTCAACTAATATTGACTCTCAGAGGTGGATTTTCACTTTTGGAGATAAAATGAGCATCTTTATCATCATTTTCATGCTTCTAGGGAGCCAAAACTCAAGATTTGACTCATGGTTGAAAGTGACTTAAAAGGACCAAATGCTCACTTCGAGGGCTTAAAATGTGTTTATTCACTGCGGGAAGAGATATAAACAATATTTAGAGTGAATTAATGTTCATGCGAGAACGTTCAATTTTTCATGCAAAACGATCGATGACCCGCGTCCTGATGAATTTGCTCTGAGATGACCAAAATGGTCCGTTTTGAAAGTTTTCATCTTTCAACTAATTTTGAATCTCAGAGGTGGATCTTCACTTTTGGAGATAAAATGAGCATCGTTATCGTCATTTTCATGCTTCTAGGGAGCCAAAACTCAAGATTTGGCTCATGGTTAAAAGTGACTTAAAAGGACCCAAATGCTCACTTCGAGGGCTTAAACGTGTTTATTCACTGCGGGAAGAGATATTAAGAACATTTAGAGTAAATCATTGTTCATGCGAGAACGTTCAATTTTTCATGCAAAACGATCGATGACCCGCGACCTGATGAAATTGCTCTGAGATGACCAAAATGGTCCGTTTTGAAAATTTCCATCTTTCAACTAATTTTGACTCTCAGAGGTGGATCATCACTTTTGGAGATAAAATGAGCATCGTTATCATCATTTTCATGCTTCTAGGGAGCCAAAACTCAAGATTTGGCTCATGGTTAAAAGTGACTTAAAAGGACCCAAATGCTCACTTCGAGGGCTTAAAATGTGTTTATTCACTGTGGGAAGAGATATAAACATCATTTAGAGTAAATTAATGTTCATGCGAGAACGTTCAATTTTTCATGCAAAACAATCGATGACCCGCGACCTGATGAAATTGCTCTGAGGTGAACAAAATGGTCCATTTTAAAAATGTTCATCTTTCAACTAATATTGACTCTCAGAGGTGGATCATCACTATTGGAGATAAAATGAGCATCGATATCGTCATTTTCATGCTTCTATGGAGCCAAAACTCAAGATTTGACTCATGGTTGAAAGTGACTTAAAAGGACCAAATGCTCACTTCGAGGGCTTAAAACGTGTTTATTCACTGCGGGAAGAGATATAAAGAAAATTTAGAGTAAATTAATGTTCATGCGAGAACGTTCAATTTTTCATGCAAAACAATCGAAGACCCGCGACCTGATGAAATTGCTCTGAGATGACCAAAATGGTCCGTTTTGAAAATTTTCATCTTTCAACTAATTTTGACTCTCAGAGGTGGATCATCACTTTTGGAGATAAAATGAGCATCGTTATCGTCATTTTCATGCTTCTAGGAAGCCAAAACTCAAGATTGGGCTCATGGTTAAAAGTGACTTAAAAGGACTCAAATGCTCACTTTGAGGGCTTAAAACGTGTTTATTCACTGCGGGAAGAGATATAAACAACATTTAGAGTAAATTAATGTTCATGCGAGAACGTTCAATTTTTCATGCAAAACAATCTATGACCCGCGACCTGATGAAATTGCTCTGAGATGACCAAAATGGTCCGTTTTGAAAATTTTCATCGTTCAACTAATTTTGACTCTCAGAGGTGGATCATCACTTTTGGAGATAAAATGAGCATCGTTATCGTCATTTTCATGCTTCTAGGGAGCCAAAACTCAAGATTTGTCTCATGGTTAAAAGTGACTTAAAAGGACCCAAATGCTCACTTTGAGGGCCTAAAACGTGTTTATTCACTGCGGGAAGAGATATAAAGAACATTTAGAGTAAATTAATGTTCATGCGAGAACGTTCAATTTTTCATGCAAAACAATCGATGACCCGCGACCTGATGAAATTGCTCGGAGGTGAACAAAATGGTCCATTTTGAAAATGTTTATCTTTCAACTAATATTGACTCTCAGAGGTGGATCTTCACTTTTGGAGATAAAATGAGCATCTTCATAGTAATTTTTATGCTTCTGGGGAGCCAAAACTCAAGATTTGGCTCATGGTTAAAAGTGACTTAAAAGGACCCAAATACTCACTTCGAGGGCTTAAAACGTGTTCATTCACTGCGGGAAGAGATATAAACAACATTTAGAGTAAATTAATGTTCATGCAAGAACGTTCAATTTTTCATGCAAAACAATCGATGACCCGCGACCTGATGAAATTGCTCTGAGATGACCAAAATGGTCCGTTTTGAAAGTTTTCATCTTTCAACTAATTTTGAATCTCAGAGGTGGATCTTCACTTTTGGAGATAAAATGAGCATCGTTATCGTCATTTTCATGCTTCTAGGGAGCCAAAACTCAAGATTTGGCTCATGGTTAAAAGTGACTTAAAAGGACCCAAATGCTCACTTCGAGGGCTTAAAATGTGTTTATTCACTGCGGGAAGAGATATAAAGAACATTTAGAGTAAATTAATGTTCATGCGAGAACGTTCAATTTTTCATGCAAAACAATCGATGACCCGCGACCTGATGAAATTGCTCTGAGATGACCAAAATGGTCCGTTTTGAAAGTTTTCATCTTTCAACTAATTTTGACTCTCAGAGGTGGATCATCACTTTTGGAGATAAAATGAGCATCGTTATCGTCATTTTCATGCTTCTGGGGAGCCAAAACTCAAGATTTGGCTTATGGTTAAAAGTGACTTAAAAGGACCCAAATGCTCACTTCGAGGGCTTTAAACGTGTTTATTCACTGTGGGAAGAGATATAAACATCATTTAGAGTAAATTAATGTTCATGCGAGAACGTTCAATTTTTCATGCAAAACAATCGATGACCCGCGATCTGATGAAATTGCTCTGAGGTGAACAAAATGGTCCATTTTAAAAATGTTCATCTTTCAACTAATATTGACTCTCAGAGGTGGATCATCACTATTGGAGATAAAATGAGCATCGATATCGTCATTTTCATGCTTCTATGGAGCCAAAACTCAAGATTTGACTCATGGTTGAAAGTGACTTAAAAGGACCAAATGCTCACTTCGAGGGCTTAAAACGTGTTTATTCACTGCGGGAAGAGATATAAAGTACATTTGGATTAAATGAGTGTTCAAGCGAGAACGTTCAATTTTTCAGGCAAAACAATCGATGACCCGCGATCTGATGAAATTGCTCTGAGATGACCAAAATGGTCCGTTTTGAAAGTTTTCATCTTTCAACTAATTTTGACTCTCAGAGGTGGATCATCACTTTTGGAGATAAAATGAGCATCGTTATCGTCATTTTCATGCTTCTAGGGAGCCAAAACTCAAGATTTGGCTCATGGTTAAAAGTGACTTAAAAGGACCCAAATGCTCACTTTGAGGGCTTAAAACGTGTTTATTCACTGCGGGAAGAGATATAAAGAACATTTAGAGTAAATTATTGTCAATGCGAGAACGTTCAATTTTTCATGCAAAACGATCGATGACCCGCGACCTGATGAAATTGCTCTGAGATGACCAAAATGGTCCGTTTTGAAAATTTCCATCTTTCAACTAATTTTGACTCTCAGAGGTGGATCATCACTTTTGGAGATAAAATGAGCATCGTTATCATCATTTTCATGCTTCTAGGGAGCCAAAACTCAAGATTTGGCTCATGGTTAAAAGTGACTTAAAAGGACCCAAATGCTCACTTCGAGGGCTTAAAATGTGTTTATTCACTGTGGGAAGAGATATAAACATCATTTAGAGTAAATTAATGTTCATGCGAGAACGTTCAATTTTTCATGCAAAACAATCGATGACCCGCGACCTGATGAAATTGCTCTGAGGTGAACAAAATGGTCCATTTTAAAAATGTTCATCTTTCAACTAATATTGACTCTCAGAGGTGGATCATCACTATTGGAGATAAAATGAGCATCGATATCGTCATTTTCATGCTTCTATGGAGCCAAAACTCAAGATTTGACTCATGGTTGAAAGTGACTTAAAAGGACCAAATGCTCACTTCGAGGGCTTAAAACGTGTTTATTCACTGCGGGAAGAGATATAAAGAAAATTTAGAGTAAATTAATGTTCATGCGAGAACGTTCAATTTTTCATGCAAAACAATCGAAGACCCGCGACCTGATGAAATTGCTCTGAGATGACCAAAATGGTCCGTTTTGAAAATTTTCATCTTTCAACTAATTTTGACTCTCAGAGGTGGATCATCACTTTTGGAGATAAAATGAGCATCGTTATCGTCATTTTCATGCTTCTAGGAAGCCAAAACTCAAGATTGGGCTCATGGTTAAAAGTGACTTAAAAGGACTCAAATGCTCACTTTGAGGGCTTAAAACGTGTTTATTCACTGCGGGAAGAGATATAAACAACATTTAGAGTAAATTAATGTTCATGCGAGAACGTTCAATTTTTCATGCAAAACAATCTATGACCCGCGACCTGATGAAATTGCTCTGAGATGACCAAAATGGTCCGTTTTGAAAATTTTCATCGTTCAACTAATTTTGACTCTCAGAGGTGGATCATCACTTTTGGAGATAAAATGAGCATCGTTATCGTCATTTTCATGCTTCTAGGGAGCCAAAACTCAAGATTTGTCTCATGGTTAAAAGTGACTTAAAAGGACCCAAATGCTCACTTTGAGGGCCTAAAACGTGTTTATTCACTGCGGGAAGAGATATAAAGAACATTTAGAGTAAATTAATGTTCATGCGAGAACGTTCAATTTTTCATGCAAAACAATCGATGACCCGCGACCTGATGAAATTGCTCGGAGGTGAACAAAATGGTCCATTTTGAAAATGTTTATCTTTCAACTAATATTGACTCTCAGAGGTGGATCTTCACTTTTGGAGATAAAATGAGCATCTTCATAGTAATTTTTATGCTTCTGGGGAGCCAAAACTCAAGATTTGGCTCATGGTTAAAAGTGACTTAAAAGGACCCAAATACTCACTTCGAGGGCTTAAAACGTGTTCATTCACTGCGGGAAGAGATATAAACAACATTTAGAGTAAATTAATGTTCATGCAAGAACGTTCAATTTTTCATGCAAAACAATCGATGACCCGCGACCTGATGAAATTGCTCTGAGATGACCAAAATGGTCCGTTTTGAAAGTTTTCATCTTTCAACTAATTTTGAATCTCAGAGGTGGATCTTCACTTTTGGAGATAAAATGAGCATCGTTATCGTCATTTTCATGCTTCTAGGGAGCCAAAACTCAAGATTTGGCTCATGGTTAAAAGTGACTTAAAAGGACCCAAATGCTCACTTCGAGGGCTTAAAATGTGTTTATTCACTGCGGGAAGAGATATAAAGAACATTTAGAGTAAATTAATGTTCATGCGAGAACGTTCAATTTTTCATGCAAAACAATCGATGACCCGCGACCTGATGAAATTGCTCTGAGATGACCAAAATGGTCCGTTTTGAAAGTTTTCATCTTTCAACTAATTTTGACTCTCAGAGGTGGATCATCACTTTTGGAGATAAAATGAGCATCGTTATCGTCATTTTCATGCTTCTGGGGAGCCAAAACTCAAGATTTGGCTTATGGTTAAAAGTGACTTAAAAGGACCCAAATGCTCACTTCGAGGGCTTTAAACGTGTTTATTCACTGTGGGAAGAGATATAAAACATCATTTAGAGTAAATTAATGTTCATGCGAGAACGTTCAATTTTTCATGCAAAACAATCGATGACCCGCGATCTGATGAAATTGCTCTGAGGTGAACAAAATGGTCCATTTTAAAAATGTTCATCTTTCAACTAATATTGACTCTCAGAGGTGGATCATCACTATTGGAGATAAAATGAGCATCGATATCGTCATTTTCATGCTTCTATGGAGCCAAAACTCAAGATTTGACTCATGGTTGAAAGTGACTTAAAAGGACCAAATGCTCACTTCGAGGGCTTAAAACGTGTTTATTCACTGCGGGAAGAGATATAAAGTACATTTGGATTAAATGAGTGTTCAAGCGAGAACGTTCAATTTTTCAGGCAAAACAATCGATGACCCGCGATCTGATGAAATTGCTCTGAGATGACCAAAATGGTCCGTTTTGAAAGTTTTCATCTTTCAACTAATTTTGACTCTCAGAGGTGGATCATCACTTTTGGAGATAAAATGAGCATCGTTATCGTCATTTTCATGCTTCTAGGGAGCCAAAACTCAAGATTTGGCTCATGGTTAAAAGTGACTTAAAAGGACCCAAATGCTCACTTTGAGGGCTTAAAACGTGTTTATTCACTGCGGGAAGAGATATAAAGAACATTTAGAGTAAATTATTGTCAATGCGAGAACGTTCAATTTTTCATGCCAAACGATCGATGACCCGCGACCTGATGAAATTGCTCTGAGATGACCAAAATGGTCCATTTTGAAAATGTTCATCTTTCAAATAATATTGACTCTCAGAGGTGAATTTTCACTTTTGGAGATAAAATGAGCATCTTTATCATCATTTTCATGCTTCTAGGGAGCGGAAAACTCAAGATTTGAATCATGGTTGAAAGTGACTTAAAAGGACCAAATGCTCACTTCGAGGGCTTAAAACGTGTTTATTCACTGCGGGAAGAGATATAAAGAAAATTTAGAGTAAATTAATGTTCATGCGAGAACGTTCAATTTTTCATGCAAAACAATCTATGACCCGCGACCTGATGAAATTGCTCTGAGATGACCAAAATGGTCCGTTTTGAAAATTTTCATCGTTCAACTAATTTTGACTCTCAGAGGTGGATCATCACTTTTGGAGATAAAATGAGCATCTTCATAGTAATTTTTATGCTTCTGGGGAGCCAAAACTCAAGATTTGGCTCATGGTTAAAAGTGACTTAAAAGGACCCAAATGCTCACTTCGAGGGCTTAAAATGTGTTTATTCACTGCGGGAAGAGATATAAACAACATTTAGAGTAAATTAATGTTCATGCGAGAACGTTCAATTTTTCATGCAAAACAATCTATGACCCGCGACCTGATGAAATTGCTCTGAGATGACCAAAATGGTCCGTTTTGAAAATTTTCATCGTTCAACTAATTTTGACTCTCAGAGGTGGATCATCACTTTTGGAGATAAAAATGAGCATCGTTATCGTCATTTTCATGCTTCTAGGGAGCCAAAACTCAAGATTTGTCTCATGGTTAAAAGTGACTTAAAAGGACCCAAATGCTCACTTTGAGGGCCTAAAACGTGTTTATTCACTGCGGGAAGAGATATAAAGAACATTTACAGTAAATTAATGTTCATGCGAGAACGTTCAATTTTTCATGCCAAACAATCGATGACCCGCGACCTGATGAAATTGCTCTGAGGTGAACAAAATGGTCCATTTTGAAAATGTTTATCTTTCAACTAAATATTGACTCTCAGAGGTGGATCTTCACTTTTGGAGATAAAATGAGCATCTTCATAGTAATTTTTATGCTTCTGGGGAGCCAAAACTCAAGATTTGGCTCATGGTTAAAAGTGACTTAAAAGGACCCAAATACTCACTTCGAGGGCTTAAAACGTGTTCATTCACTGCGGGAAGAGATATAAACAACATTTAGAGTAAATTAATGTTCATGCGAGAACGTTCAATTTTTCATGCAAAACAATCGATGACCCGCGACCTGATGAAATTGCTCTGAGATGACCAAAATGGTCCGTTTTGAAAGTTTTCATCTTTCAACTAATTTTGAATCTCAGAGGTGGATCTTCACTTTTGGAGATAAAATGAGCATCGTTATCGTCATTTTCATGCTTCTAGGGAGCCAAAACTCAAGATTTGGCTCATGGTTAAAAGTGACTTAAAAGGAACCCAAATGCTCACTTCGAGGGCTTAAAACGTGTTTATTCACTGCGGGAAGAGATATAAAGAACATTTAGAGTAAATTAATGTTCATGCGAGAACGTTCAATTTTTCATGCAAAACAATCGATGACCCGCGACCTGATGAAATTGCTCTGAGATGACCAAAATGGTCCGTTTTGAAAGTTTTCATCTTTCAACTAATTTTGACTCTCAGAGGTGGATCATCACTTTTGGAGATAAAATGAGCATCGTTATCGTCATTTTCATGCTTCTGGGGAGCCAAAACTCAAGATTTGGCTCATGGTTAAAAGTGACTTAAAAGGACCCAAATGCTCACTTCGAGGGCTTTAAACGTGTTTATTCACTGCGGGAAGAGATATAAAGAACATTTAGAGTAAATTAATGTTCATGCGAGAACGTTCAATTTTTCATGCAAAACAATCGATGACCCGCGACCTGATGAAATTGCTCTGAGATTACCAAAATGGTCCGTTTTGAAAGTTTTCATCTTTCAACTAATTTTGACTCTCAGAGGTGGATCATCACTTTTGGAGATAAAATGAGCATCGTTATCGTCATTTTCATGCTTCTAGGGAGGCAAAACTCAAGATTTGGCTCATGGTTAAAAGTGACTTAAAAGAACCCAAATGCTCACTTCGAGGGCTTAAAACGTGTTTATTCACTGCGGGAAGAGATATAAACAACATTTAGAGTAAATTAATGCTCATGCGAGAACGTTCAATTTGTCATGCAAAACAATCGATGACCCGCGACCTGATGAAATTGCTCTGAGATGACCAAAATGGTCCGTTTTGAAAATTTTCATCTTTCAACTAATTTTGACTCTCAGAGGTGGATCATCACTTTTGGAGATAAAATGAGCATCGTTATCATCATTTTCATGCTTCTAGAGAGCCAAAACTCAAGATTTGTCTCATGGTTAAAAGTGACTTAAAGGACCCAAATGCTCACTTCGAGGGCTTAAAACGTGTTTATTCACTGCGGGAAGAGATATAAAGAACATTTAGAGTAAATTATTGTTCATGCGAGAACGTTCAATTTTTCATGCAAAACAATCGATGACCCGCGACCTGATGAAATTGCTCTGAGATGACCAAAATGGTCCGTTTTGAAAGTTTTCATCTTTCAACTAATTTTGACTCTCAGAGGTGGATCATCACTTTTGGAGATAAAATGAGCATCGTTATCGTCATTTTCATGCTTCTGGGGAGCCAAAACTCAAGATTTGGCTCATGGTTAAAAGTGACTTAAAAGGACCCAAATGCTCACTTCGAGGGCTTTAAACGTGTTTATTCACTGCGGGAAGAGATATAAAGAACATTTAGAGTAAATTAATGTTCATGCGAGAACGTTCAATTTTTCATGCAAAACAATCGATGACCCGCGACCTGATGAAATTGCTCTGAGATTACCAAAATGGTCCGTTTTGAAAGATTTCATCTTTCAACTAATTTTGACTCTCAGAGGTGGATCATCACTTTTGGAGATAAAATGAGCATCGTTATCGTCATTTTCATGTTTCTAGGGAGGGAAAACTCAAGATTTGGCTCATGGTTAAAAGTGACTTAAAAGAACCCAAATGCTCACTTCGAGGGCTTAAAACGTGTTTATTCACTGCGGGAAGAGATATAAAGATCATTTAGAGTAAATTATTGTTCATGCGAGAACGTTCAATTTTTCATGCAAAACGATCGATGACCCGCGACCTGATGAAATTGCTCTGAGATGACCAAAATGGTCCGTTTTGAAAATTTCCATCTTTCAACTAATTTTGACTCTCAGAGGTGGATCATCACTATTGGAGATAAAATGAGCATCTTTATCTTAATTTTCATGCTTCTAGGGAGCCAAAACTCAAGATTTGGCTCATGGTTAAAAGTGACTTAAAAGGACCCAAATGCTCACTTTGAGGGCTTAAAACGTGTTTATTCACTGCGGTAAGAGATATAAAGAACATTTAGAGTAAATTATTGTTCATGCGAGAACGTTCAATTTTTCATGCAAAACGATCGATGACCCGCGACCTGATGAAATTGCTCTGAGATGACCAAAATGGTCCGTTTAGAAAATTTCCATCTTTCAACTAATTTTGACTCTCAGAGGTGGATCATCACTATTGGAGATAAAATGAGCATCGGTATCGTCATTTTCATGCTTCTAGGGAGCCAAAACTCAAGATTTGACTCATGGTTGAAAGTGACTTAAAAGGACCAAATGCTCACTTTGAGGGCTTAAAACGTGTTTATTCACTGCGGGAAGAGATATGAAGAACATTTAGAGTAAATTAATGTTCATGCGAGAACGTTCAATTTTTCATGCAAAACAATCGATGACCCGCGACCTGATGAAATTGCTCTGAGATGACCAAAATGGTCCGTTTTGAAAGTTTTCATCTTTCAACTAATTTTGACTCTCAGAGGTGGATCATCACTTTTGGAGATAAAATGAGCATCGTTATCGTCATTTTCATGCTTCTAGGGAGCCAAAACTCAAGATTTGGCTCATGGTTAAAAGTGACTTAAAAGGACCCAAATGCTCACTTCGATGGCTTAAAACGTGTTTATTCACTGCGGGAAGAGATATAAAGAACATTTAGAGTAAATTATTGTTAATGCGAGAACGTTCAATTTTTCATGCCAAACGATCGATGACCCGCGACCTGATGAAATTGCTCTGAGATGACCAAAATGGTCCATTTTGAAAATGTTCATCTTTCAAATAATATTGACTCTCAGAGGTGAATTTTCACTTTTGGAGATAAAATAAGCATCTTTATCATCATTTTCATGCTTCTAGGGAGCCAAAACTCAAGATTTGAATCATGGTTGAAAGTGACTTTAAAGGACCAAATGCTCACTTCGAGGGCTTAAAACGTGTTTATTCACTGCGGGAAGAGATATAAAGAAAATTTAGAGTAAATTAATGTTCATGCGAGAACGTTCAATTTTTCATGCAAAACAATCGATGACCCGCGACCTGATGAAATTGCTCTGAGATGACCAAAATGGTCCGTTTTGAAAATTTTCATCTTTCAACTAATTTTGACTCTCAGAGGTGGATCATCACTATTGGAGATAAAATGAGCATCGATATCGTCATTTTCATGCTTCTATGGAGCCAAAACTCAAGATTTGACTCATGGTTGAAAGTGACTTAAAAGGACCAAATGCTCACTTCGAGGGCTTAAAACGTGTTTATTCACTGCGGGAAGAGATATAAAGTACATTTAGATTAAATGAGTGTTCAAGCGAGAACGTTCAATTTTTCAGGCAAAACAATCGATGACCCGCGATCTGATGAAATTGCTCTGAGATGACCAAAATGGTCCGTTTTGAAAGTTTTCATCTTTCAACTAATTTTGACTCTCAGAGGTGGATCATCACTTTTGGAGATAAAATGAGCATCGTTATCGTCATTTTCATGCTTCTAGGAAGCCAAAACTCAAGATTGGGCTCATGGTTAAAAGTGACTTAAAAGGACCCAAATGCTCACTTTGAGGGCTTAAAACGTGTTTATTCACTGCGGGAAGAGATATAAAGAACATTTAGAGTAAATTATTGTCAATGCGAGAACGTTCAATTTTTCATGCCAAACGATCGATGACCCGCGACCTGATGAAATTGCTCTGAGATGACCAAAATGGTCCATTTTGAAAATGTTCATCTTTCAAATAATATTGACTCTCAGAGGTGAATTTTCACTTTTGGAGATAAAATGAGCATCTTTATCATCATTTTCATGCTTCTAGGGAGCGAAAACTCAAGATTTGAATCATGGTTGAAAGTGACTTAAAAGGACCAAATGCTCACTTCGAGGGCTTAAAACGTGTTTATTCACTGCGGGAAGAGATATAAAGAAAATTTAGAGTAAATTAATGTTCATGCGAGAACGTTCAATTTTTCATGCAAAACAATCGAAGACCCGCGACCTGATGAAATTGCTCTGAGATGACCAAAATGGTCCGTTTTGAAAATTTTCATCTTTCAACTAATTTTGACTCTCAGAGGTGGATCATCACTTTTGGAGATAAAATGAGCATCGTTATCGTCATTTTCATGCTTCTAGGAAGCCAAAACTCAAGATTGGGCTCATGGTTAAAAGTGACTTAAAAGGACCCAAATGCTCACTTTGAGGGCTTAAAACGTGTTTATTCACTGCGGGAAGAGATATAAAGAACATTTAGAGTAAATTAATGTTCATGCGAGAACGTTCAATTTTTCATGCAAAACAATCGATGACCCGCGACCTGATGAAATTGCTCTGAGGTGAACAAAATGGTCCATTTTGAAAATGTTTATCTTTCAACTAATATTGACTCTCAGAGGTGGATCTTCACTTTTGGAGATAAAATGAGCATCTTCATAGTAATTTTTATGCTTCTGGGGAGCCAAAACTCAAGATTTGGCTCATGGTTAAAAGTGACTTAAAAGGACCCAAATACTCACTTCGAGGGCTTAAAACGTGTTCATTCACTGCGGGAAGAGATATAAACAACATTTAGAGTAAATTAATGTTCATGCGAGAACGTTCAATTTTTCATGCAAAACAATCGATGACCCGCGACCTGATGAAATTGCTCTGAGATGACCAAAATGGTCCGTTTTGAAAGTTTTCATATTTTAACTAATTTTGAATCTCAGAGGTGGATCTTCACTTTTGGAGATAAAATGAGCATCGTTATCGTCATTTTCATGCTTCTAGGGAGCCAAAACTCAAGATTTGGCTCATGGTTAAAAGTGACTTCAAAGGACCCAAATGCTCACTTCGAGGGCTTAAAATGTGTTTATTCACTGCGGGAAGAGATATAAAGAACATTTAGAGTAAATTAATGTTCATGCGAGAACGTTCAATTTTTCATGCAAAACAATCGATGACCCGCGACCTGATGAAATTGCTCTGAGATGACCAAAATGGTCCGTTTTGAAAGTTTTCATCTTTCAACTAATTTTGACTCTCAGAGGTGGATCATCACTTTTGGAGATAAAATGAGCATCGTTATCGTCATTTTCATGCTTCTGGGAAGCCAAAACTCAAGATTTGGCTCATGGTTAAAAGTGACTTAAAAGGACCCAAATGCTCACTTAGAGGGCTTAAAACGTGTTTATTCACTGCGGGAAGAGATATAAACAACATTTAGAGTAAATTAATGTTCATGCGAGAACGTTCAAGTTTTTCATGCAAAACAATCGATGATCCGCGACCTGATGAAATTGCTCTGAGATTACCAAAATGGTCCGTTTTGAAAGTTTTCATCTTTCAACTAATTTTGACTCTCAGAGGTGGATCATCACTTTTGGAGATAAAATGAGCATCGTTATCGTCATTTTCATGCTTCTAGGGAGGCAAAACTCAAGATTTGGCTCATGGTTAAAAGTGACTTAAAAGAACCCAAATGCTCACTTCGAGGGCTTAAAACGTGTTTATTCACTGCGGGAAGAGATATAAACAACATTTAGAGTAAATTAATGTTCATGCGAGAACGTTCAATTTTTCATGCAAAACAATCGATGACCCGCGACCTGATGAAATTGCTCTGAGATGACCAAAATGGTCCGTTTTGAAAATTTTCATCTTTCAACTAATTTTGACTCTCAGAGGTGGATCATCACTTTTGGAGATAAAATGAGCATCGTTATCATCATTTTCATGCTTCTAGAGAGCCAAAACTCAAGATTTGTCTCATGGTTAAAAGTGACTTAAAGGACCCAAATGCTCACTTCGAGGGCTTAAAACGTGTTTATTCACTGCGGGAAGAGATATAAAGAACATTTAGAGTAAATTAATGTTCATGCGAGAACGTTCAATTTTTCATGCAAAACAATCGATGAAATTGCTCTGAGATGACCAAAATGGTCCGTTTTGAAAGTTTTCATCTTTCAACTAATTTTGACTCTCAGAGGTGGATCATCACTTTTGGAGATAAAATGAGCATCGTTATCGTCATTTTCATGCTTCTGGGGAGCCAAAACTCAAGATTTGGCTCATGGTTAAAAGTGACTTAAAAGGACCCAAATGCTCACTTCGAGGGCTTTAAACGTGTTTATTCACTGCGGGAAGAGATATAAAGAACATTTAGAGTAAATTAATGTTCATGCGAGAACGTTCAATTTTTCATGCAAAACAATCGATGACCCGCGACCTGATGAAATTGCTCTGAGATTACCAAAATGGTCCGTTTTGAAAGTTTTCATCTTTCAACTAATTTTGACTCTCAGAGGTGGATCATCACTTTTGGAGATAAAATGAGCATCGTTATCGTCATTTTCATGCTTCTAGGGAGGCAAAACTCAAGATTTGGCTCATGGTTAAAAGTGACTTAAAAGAACCCCAATGCTCACTTCGAGGGCTTAAAACGTGTTTATTCACTGCGGGAAGAGATATAAAGATCATTTAGAGTAAATTATTGTTCATGCGAGAACGTTCAATTTTTCATGCAAAACGATCGATGACCCGCGACCTGATGAAATTGCTCTGAGATGACCAAAATGGTCCGTTTTGAAAATTTCCATCTTTCAACTAATTTTGACTCTCAGAGGTGGATCATCACTATTGGAGATAAAATGAGCATCTTTATCTTAATTTTCATGCTTCTAGGGAGCCAAAACTCAAGATTTGGCTCATGGTTAAAAGTGACTTAAAAGGACCCAAATGCTCACTTCGAGGGCTTAAAACGTGTTTATTCACTGCGGGAAGAGATACAAAGTACATTTAGATTAAATGAATGTTCAAGCGAGAACGTTCAATTTTGCAGGCAAAACAATCGATGACCCGCGATCTGATGAAATTGCTCTGAGATGACCAAAATGGTCCGTTTTGAAAGTTTTCATCTTTCAACTAATTTTGACTCTCAGAGGTGGATCATCACTTTTGGAGATAAAATGAGCATCGTTATCGTCATTTTCATGCTTCTAGGGAGCCAAAACTCAAGATGTGGCTCATGGTTAAAAGTGACTTAAAAGGACCCAAATGCTCACTTCGATGGCTTAAAACGTGTTTATTCACTGCGGGAAGAGATATAAAGAACATTTAGAGTAAATTATTGTTAATGCGAGAACGTTCAATTTTTCATGCCAAACGATCGATGACCCGCAACCTGATGAAATTGCTCTGAGATGACCAAAATGGTCCATTTTGAAAATGTTCATCTTTCAAATAATATTGACTCTCAGAGGTCAATTTTCACTTTTGGAGATAAAATGAGCATCTTTATCATCATTTTCATGCTTCTAGGGAGCCAAAACTCAAGATTTGAATCATGGTTGAAAGTGACTTTAAAGGACCAAATGCTCACTTCGAGGGCTTAAAACGTGTTTATTCACTGCGGGAAGAGATATAAAGAAAATTTAGAGTAAATTAATGTTCATGCGAGAACGTTCAATTTTTCATGCAAAACAATCGATGACCCGCGACCTGATGAAATTGCTCTGAGATGACCAAAATGGTCCGTTTTGAAAATTTTCATCTTTCAACTAATTTTGACTCTCAGAGGTGGATCATCACTTTTGGAGATAAAATGAGCATAGTTATCATCATTTTCATGCTTCTAGGAAGCCAAAACTCAAGATTGGGCTCATGTTTAAAAGTGACTTAAAAGGACCCAAATGTTCACTTTGAGTGCTTAAAACGTGTTTATTCACTGCGGGAAGAGATATAAACAACATTTAGAGTAAATTAATGTTCATGCGAGAACGTTCAATTTTTCATGCAAAACAATTGATGACCCGCGAGCTGATGAAATTGCTCTGAGGTGAACAAAATGGTCCATTTTGAAAATGTTTATCTTTCAACTAATATTGACTCTCAGAGGTGGATCTTCACTTTTGGAGATAAAATGAGCATCTTCATAGTAATTTTTATGCTTCTAGGAAGCCAAAACTCAAGATTGGGCTCATGGTTAAAAGTGACTTAAAAGGACCAAATGCTCACTTCGAGGGCTTAAAACGTGTTTATTCACTGCGGGAAGAGATATAAAGAACATTTAGATTAAATGAATGTTCAAGCGAGAACGTTCAATTTTTCAGGCAAAACAATCGATGACCCGCGATCTGATGAAATTGCTCTGAGATGACCAAAATGGTCCATTTTGAAAATGTTCATCTTTCAAATAATATTGACTCTCAGAGGTGAATTTTCACTTTTGGAGATAAAATGAGCATCTTTATCATCATTTTCACGCTTCTAGGGAGCCAAAACTCAAGATTTGAATCATGGTTGAAAGTGACTTTAAAGGACCAAATGCTCACTTCGAGGGCTTAACCCCTTCGACGCTGATGACGAGCTGGGCTCGTCATGAGGTAGCCTCCTCGCACGCTCATGACGAGCCCAGCTCGTCATGTAACATGCACTTTACAAATTCTCAGCGTACGAGCGGAATTCCGCCCGCACGCATCAGGTTAAAACGTGTTTATTCACTGCGGGAAGAGATATAAAGAAAATTTAGTGTAAATTAATGTTCATGCGAGAACGTTCAATTTTTCATGCAAAACAATCGATGACCCGCGACCTGATGAAATTGCTCTGAGATGACCAAAATGGTCCGTTTTGAAAGTTTTCATCTTTCAACTAATTTTGACTCTCAGAGGTGGATCATCACTTTTGGAGATAAAATGAGCATCGTTATCGTCATTTTCATGCTTCTAGGGAGCCAAAACTCAAGATTTGGCTCATGGTTAAAAGTGACTTAAAAGGACCCAAATGCTCACTTCGAGGGCTTAAAATGTGTTTATTCACTGTGGGAAGAGATATAAACATCATTTAGAGTAAATTAATGTTCATGAGAGAACGTTCAATTTTTCATGCAAAACAATCGATGACCCGCGATCTGATGAAATTGCTCTGAGGTGAACAAAATGGTCCATTTTAAAAATGTTCATCTTTCAACTAATATTGACTCTCAGAGGTGGATCATCACTATTGGAGATAAAATGAGCATCGATATCGTCATTTTCATGCTTCTATGGAGCCAAAACTCAAGATTTGACTCATGGTTGAAAGTGACTTAAAAGGACCAAATGCTCACTTCGAGGGCTTAAAACGTGTTTATTCACTGCGGGAAGAGATATAAAGTACATTTGGATTAAATGAGTGTTCAAGCGAGAACGTTCAATTTTTCAGGCAAAACAATCGATGACCCGCGATCTGATGAAATTGATCTGAGATGACCAAAATGGTCCGTTTTGAAAGTTTTCATCTTTCAACTAATTTTGACTCTCAGAGGTGGATCATCACTTTTGGAGATAAAATGAGCATCGTTATCGTCATTTTCATGCTTCTAGGGAGCCAAAACTCAAGATTTGGCTCATGGTTAAAAGTGACTTAAAAGGACCCAAATGCTCACTTTGAGGGCTTAAAACGTGTTTATTCACTGCGGGAAGAGATATAAAGAACATTTAGAGTAAATTATTGTCAATGCGAGAACGTTCAATTTTTCATGCCAAACGATCGATGACCCGCGACCTGATGAAATTGCTCTGAGATGACCAAAATGGTCCATTTTGAAAATGTTCATCTTTCAAATAATATTGACTCTCAGAGGTGAATTTTCACTTTTGGAGATAAAATGAGCATCTTTATCATCATTTTCATGCTTCTAGGGAGCGAAAACTCAAGATTTGAATCATGGTTGAAAGTGACTTAAAAGGACCAAATGCTCACTTCGAGGGCTTAAAACGTGTTTATTCACTGCGGGAAGAGATATAAAGAAAATTTAGAGTAAATTAATGTTCATGCGAGAACGTTCAATTTTTCATGCAAAACAATCTATGACCCGCGACCTGATGAAATTGCTCTGAGATGACCAAAATGGTCCGTTTTGAAAATTTTCATCGTTCAACTAATTTTGACTCTCAGAGGTGGATCATCACTTTTGGAGATAAAATGAGCATCTTCATAGTAATTTTTATGCTTCTGGGGAGCCAAAACTCAAGATTTGGCTCATGGTTAAAAGTGACTTAAAAGGACCCAAATGCTCACTTCGAGGGCTTAAAATGTGTTTATTCACTGCGGGAAGAGATATAAACAACATTTAGAGTAAATTAATGTTCATGCGAGAACGTTCAATTTTTCATGCAAAACAATCTATGACCCGCGACCTGATGAAATTGCTCTGAGATGACCAAAATGGTCCGTTTTGAAAATTTTCATCGTTCAACTAATTTTGACTCTCAGAGGTGGATCATCACTTTTGGAGATAAAATGAGCATCGTTATCGTCATTTTCATGCTTCTAGGGAGCCAAAACTCAAGATTTGTCTCATGGTTAAAAGTGACTTAAAAGGACCCAAATGCTCACTTTGAGGGCCTAAAACGTGTTTATTCACTGCGGGAAGAGATATAAAGAACATTTACAGTAAATTAATGTTCATGCGAGAACGTTCAATTTTTCATGCCAAACAATCGATGACCCGCGACCTGATGAAATTGCTCTGAGGTGAACAAAATGGTCCATTTTGAAAATGTTTATCTTTCAACTAATATTGACTCTCAGAGGTGGATCTTCACTTTTGGAGATAAAATGAGCATCTTCATAGTAATTTTTATGCTTCTGGGGAGCCAAAACTCAAGATTTGGCTCATGGTTAAAAGTGACTTAAAAGGACCCAAATACTCACTTCGAGGGCTTAAAACGTGTTCATTCACTGCGGGAAGAGATATAAACAACATTTAGAGTAAATTAATGTTCATGCGAGAACGTTCAATTTTTCATGCAAAACAATCGATGACCCGCGACCTGATGAAATTGCTCTGAGATGACCAAAATGGTCCGTTTTGAAAGTTTTCATCTTTCAACTAATTTTGAATCTCAGAGGTGGATCTTCACTTTTGGAGATAAAATGAGCATCGTTATCGTCATTTTCATGCTTCTAGGGAGCCAAAACTCAAGATTTGGCTCATGGTTAAAAGTGACTTAAAAGGACCCAAATGCTCACTTCGAGGGCTTAAAACGTGTTTATTCACTGCGGGAAGAGATATAAAGAACATTTAGAGTAAATTAATGTTCATGCGAGAACGTTAAATTTTTCATGCAAAACAATCGATGACCCGCGACCTGATGAAATTGCTCTGAGATGACCAAAATGGTCCGTTTTGAAAGTTTTCATCTTTCAACTAATTTTGACTCTCAGAGGTGGATCATCACTTTTGGAGATAAAATGAGCATCGTTATCGTCATTTTCATGCTTCTGGGGAGCCAAAACTCAAGATTTGGCTCATGGTTACAAGTGACTTAAAAGGACCCAAATGCTCACTTCGAGGGCTTTAAACGTGTTTATTCACTGCGGGAAGAGATATAAAGAACATTTAGAGTAAATTAATGTTCATGCGAGAACGTTCAATTTTTCATGCAAAACAATCGATGACCCGCGACCTGATGAAATTGCTCTGAGATTACCAAAATGGTCCGTTTTGAAAGTTTTCATCTTTCAACTAATTTTGACTCTCAGAGGTGGATCATCACTTTTGGAGATAAAATGAGCATCGTTATCGTCATTTTCATGCTTCTAGGGAGGCAAAACTCAAGATTTGGCTCATGGTTAAAAGTGACTTAAAAGAACCCAAATGCTCACTTCGAGGGCTTAAAACGTGTTTATTCACTGCGGGAAGAGATATAAACAACATTTAGAGTAAATTAATGCTCATGCGAGAACGTTCAATTTGTCATGCAAAACAATCGATGACCCGCGACCTGATGAAATTGCTCTGAGATGACCAAAATGGTCCGTTTTGAAAATTTTCATCTTTCAACTAATTTTGACTCTCAGAGGTGGATCATCACTTTTGGAGATAAAATGAGCATCGTTATCATCATTTTCATGCTTCTAGAGAGCCAAAACTCAAGATTTGTCTCATGGTTAAAAGTGACTTAAAGGACCCAAATGCTCACTTCGAGGGCTTAAAACGTGTTTATTCACTGCGGGAAGAGATATAAAGAACATTTAGAGTAAATTATTGTTCATGCGAGAACGTTCAATTTTTCATGCAAAACAATCGATGACCCGCGACCTGATGAAATTGCTCTGAGATGACCAAAATGGTCCGTTTTGAAAGTTTTCATCTTTCAACTAATTTTGACTCTCAGAGGTGGATCATCACTTTTGGAGATAAAATGAGCATCGTTATCGTCATTTTCATGCTTCTGGGGAGCCAAAACTCAAGATTTGGCTCATGGTTAAAAGTGACTTAAAAGGACCCAAATGCTCACTTCGAGGGCTTTAAACGTGTTTATTCACTGCGGGAAGAGATATAAAGAACATTTAGAGTAAATTAATGTTCATGCGAGAACGTTCAATTTTTCATGCAAAACAATCGATGACCCGCGACCTGATGAAATTGCTCTGAGATTACCAAAATGGTCCGTTTTGAAAGATTTCATCTTTCAACTAATTTTGACTCTCAGAGGTGGATCATCACTTTTGGAGATAAAATGAGCATCGTTATCGTCATTTTCATGTTTCTAGGGAGGGAAAACTCAAGATTTGGCTCATGGTTAAAAGTGACTTAAAAGAACCCAAATGCTCACTTCGAGGGCTTAAAACGTGTTTATTCACTGCGGGAAGAGATATAAAGATCATTTAGAGTAAATTATTGTTCATGCGAGAACGTTCAATTTTTCATGCAAAACGATCGATGACCCGCGACCTGATGAAATTGCTCTGAGATGACCAAAATGGTCCGTTTTGAAAATTTCCATCTTTCAACTAATTTTGACTCTCAGAGGTGGATCATCACTATTGGAGATAAAATGAGCATCTTTATCTTAATTTTCATGCTTCTAGGGAGCCAAAACTCAAGATTTGGCTCATGGTTAAAAGTGACTTAAAAGGACCCAAATGCTCACTTTGAGGGCTTAAAACGTGTTTATTCACTGCGGTAAGAGATATAAAGAACATTTAGAGTAAATTATTGTTCATGCGAGAACGTTCAATTTTTCATGCAAAACGATCGATGACCCGCGACCTGATGAAATTGCTCTGAGATGACCAAAATGGTCCGTTTAGAAAATTTCCATCTTTCAACTAATTTTGACTCTCAGAGGTGGATCATCACTATTGGAGATAAAATGAGCATCGGTATCGTCATTTTCATGCTTCTAGGGAGCCAAAACTCAAGATTTGACTCATGGTTGAAAGTGACTTAAAAGGACCAAATGCTCACTTTGAGGGCTTAAAACGTGTTTATTCACTGCGGGAAGAGATATGAAGAACATTTAGAGTAAATTAATGTTCATGCGAGAACGTTCAATTTTTCATGCAAAACAATCGATGACCCGCGACCTGATGAAATTGCTCTGAGATGACCAAAATGGTCCGTTTTGAAAGTTTTCATCTTTCAACTAATTTTGACTCTCAGAGGTGGATCATCACTTTTGGAGATAAAATGAGCATCGTTATCGTCATTTTCATGCTTCTAGGGAGCCAAAACTCAAGATTTGGCTCATGGTTAAAAGTGACTTAAAAGGACCCAAATGCTCACTTCGATGGCTTAAAACGTGTTTATTCACTGCGGGAAGAGATATAAAGAACATTTAGAGTAAATTATTGTTAATGCGAGAACGTTCAATTTTTCATGCCAAACGATCGATGACCCGCGACCTGATGAAATTGCTCTGAGATGACCAAAATGGTCCATTTTGAAAATGTTCATCTTTCAAATAATATTGACTCTCAGAGGTGAATTTTCACTTTTGGAGATAAAATGAGCATCGTTATCGTCATTTTCATGCTTCTAGGGAGCCAAAACTCAAGATTTGGCTCATGGTTAAAAGTGACTTAAAAGGACCCAAATGCTCACTTTGAGGGCTTAAAACGTGTTTATTCACTGCGGGAAGAGATATAAAGAACATTTAGAGTAAATTATTGTCAATGCGAGAACGTTCAATTTTTCATGCCAAACGATCGATGACCCGCGACCTGATGAAATTGCTCTGAGATGACCAAAATGGTCCATTTTGAAAATGTTCATCTTTCAAATAATATTGACTCTCAGAGGTGAATTTTCACTTTTGGAGATAAAATGAGCATCTTTATCATCATTTTCATGCTTCTAGGGAGCGAAAACTCAAGATTTGAATCATGGTTGAAAGTGACTTAAAAGGACCAAATGCTCACTTCGAGGGCTTAAAACGTGTTTATTCACTGCGGGAAGAGATATAAAGAAAATTTAGAGTAAATTAATGTTCATGCGAGAACGTTCAATTTTTCATGCAAAACAATCTATGACCCGCGACCTGATGAAATTGCTCTGAGATGACCAAAATGGTCCGTTTTGAAAATTTTCATCGTTCAACTAATTTTGACTCTCAGAGGTGGATCATCACTTTTGGAGATAAAATGAGCATCTTCATAGTAATTTTTATGCTTCTGGGGAGCCAAAACTCAAGATTTGGCTCATGGTTAAAAGTGACTTAAAAGGACCCAAATGCTCACTTCGAGGGCTTAAAATGTGTTTATTCACTGCGGGAAGAGATATAAACAACATTTAGAGTAAATTAATGTTCATGCGAGAACGTTCAATTTTTCATGCAAAACAATCTATGACCCGCGACCTGATGAAATTGCTCTGAGATGACCAAAATGGTCCGTTTTGAAAATTTTCATCGTTCAACTAATTTTGACTCTCAGAGGTGGATCATCACTTTTGGAGATAAAATGAGCATCGTTATCGTCATTTTCATGCTTCTAGGGAGCCAAAACTCAAGATTTGTCTCATGGTTAAAAGTGACTTAAAAGGACCCAAATGCTCACTTTGAGGGCCTAAAACGTGTTTATTCACTGCGGGAAGAGATATAAAGAACATTTACAGTAAATTAATGTTCATGCGAGAACGTTCAATTTTTCATGCCAAACAATCGATGACCCGCGACCTGATGAAATTGCTCTGAGGTGAACAAAATGGTCCATTTTGAAAATGTTTATCTTTCAACTAATATTGACTCTCAGAGGTGGATCTTCACTTTTGGAGATAAAATGAGCATCTTCATAGTAATTTTTATGCTTCTGGGGAGCCAAAACTCAAGATTTGGCTCATGGTTAAAAGTGACTTAAAAGGACCCAAATACTCACTTCGAGGGCTTAAAACGTGTTCATTCACTGCGGGAAGAGATATAAACAACATTTAGAGTAAATTAATGTTCATGCGAGAACGTTCAATTTTTCATGCAAAACAATCGATGACCCGCGACCTGATGAAATTGCTCTGAGATGACCAAAATGGTCCGTTTTGAAAGTTTTCATCTTTCAACTAATTTTGAATCTCAGAGGTGGATCTTCACTTTTGGAGATAAAATGAGCATCGTTATCGTCATTTTCATGCTTCTAGGGAGCCAAAACTCAAGATTTGGCTCATGGTTAAAAGTGACTTAAAAGGACCCAAATGCTCACTTCGAGGGCTTAAAACGTGTTTATTCACTGCGGGAAGAGATATAAAGAACATTTAGAGTAAATTAATGTTCATGCGAGAACGTTCAATTTTTCATGCAAAACAATCGATGACCCGCGACCTGATGAAATTGCTCTGAGATGACCAAAATGGTCCGTTTTGAAAGTTTTCATCTTTCAACTAATTTTGACTCTCAGAGGTGGATCATCACTTTTGGAGATAAAATGAGCATCGTTATCGTCATTTTCATGCTTCTGGGGAGCCAAAACTCAAGATTTGGCTCATGGTTAAAAGTGACTTAAAAGGACCCAAATGCTCACTTCGAGGGCTTAAAACGTGTTTATTCACTGCGGGAAGAGATATAAACAACATTTAGAGTAAATTAATGCTCATGCGAGAACGTTCAATTTGTCATGCAAAACAATCGATGACCCGCGACCTGATGAAATTGCTCTGAGATGACCAAAATGGTCCGTTTTGAAAATTTTCATCTTTCAACTAATTTTGACTCTCAGAGGTGGATCATCACTTTTGGAGATAAAATGAGCATCGTTATCATCATTTTCATGCTTCTAGAGAGCCAAAACTCAAGATTTGTCTCATGGTTAAAAGTGACTTAAAGGACCCAAATGCTCACTTCGAGGGCTTAAAACGTGTTTATTCACTGCGGGAAGAGATATAAAGAACATTTAGAGTAAATTATTGTTCATGCGAGAACGTTCAATTTTTCATGCAAAACAATCGATGACCCGCGACCTGATGAAATTGCTCTGAGATGACCAAAATGGTCCGTTTTGAAAGTTTTCATCTTTCAACTAATTTTGACTCTCAGAGGTGGATCATCACTTTTGGAGATAAAATGAGCATCGTTATCGTCATTTTCATGCTTCTGGGGAGCCAAAACTCAAGATTTGGCTCATGGTTAAAAGTGACTTAAAAGGACCCAAATGCTCACTTCGAGGGCTTTAAACGTGTTTATTCACTGCGGGAAGAGATATAAAGAACATTTAGAGTAAATTAATGTTCATGCGAGAACGTTCAATTTTTCATGCAAAACAATCGATGACCCGCGACCTGATGAAATTGCTCTGAGATTACCAAAATGGTCCGTTTTGAAAGATTTCATCTTTCAACTAATTTTGACTCTCAGAGGTGGATCATCACTTTTGGAGATAAAATGAGCATCGTTATCGTCATTTTCATGTTTCTAGGGAGGGAAAACTCAAGATTTGGCTCATGGTTAAAAGTGACTTAAAAGAACCCAAATGCTCACTTCGAGGGCTTAAAACGTGTTTATTCACTGCGGGAAGAGATATAAAGATCATTTAGAGTAAATTATTGTTCATGCGAGAACGTTCAATTTTTCATGCAAAACGATCGATGACCCGCGACCTGATGAAATTGTTCTGAGATGACCAAAATGGTCCGTTTTGAAAATTTCCATCTTTCAACTAATTTTGACTCTCAGAGGTGGATCATCACTATTGGAGATAAAATGAGCATCTTTATCTTAATTTTCATGCTTCTAGGGAGCCAAAACTCAAGATTTGGCTCATGGTTAAAAGTGACTTAAAAGGACCCAAATGCTCACTTTGAGGGCTTAAAACGTGTTTATTCACTGCGGTAAGAGATATAAAGAACATTTAGAGTAAATTATTGTTCATGCGAGAACGTTCAATTTTTCATGCAAAACGATCGATGACCCGCGACCTGATGAAATTGCTCTGAGATGACCAAAATGGTCCGTTTAGAAAATTTCCATCTTTCAACTAATTTTGACTCTCAGAGGTGGATCATCACTATTGGAGATAAAATGAGCATCGGTATCGTCATTTTCATGCTTCTAGGGAGCCAAAACTCAAGATTTGACTCATGGTTGAAAGTGACTTAAAAGGACCAAATGCTCACTTTGAGGGCTTAAAACGTGTTTATTCACTGCGGGAAGAGATATGAAGAACATTTAGAGTAAATTAATGTTCATGCGAGAACGTTCAATTTTTCATGCAAAACAATCGATGACCCGCGACCTGATGAAATTGCTCTGAGATGACCAAAATGGTCCGTTTTGAAAGTTTTCATCTTTCAACTAATTTTGACTCTCAGAGGTGGATCATCACTTTTGGAGATAAAATGAGCATCGTTATCGTCATTTTCATGCTTCTAGGGAGCCAAAACTCAAGATTTGGCTCATGGTTAAAAGTGACTTAAAAGGACCCAAATGCTCACTTCGATGGCTTAAAACGTGTTTATTCACTGCGGGAAGAGATATAAAGAACATTTAGAGTAAATTATTGTTAATGCGAGAACGTTCAATTTTTCATGCCAAACGATCGATGACCCGCGACCTGATGAAATTGCTCTGAGATGACCAAAATGGTCCATTTTGAAAATGTTCATCTTTCAAATAATATTGACTCTCAGAGGTGAATTTTCACTTTTGGAGATAAAATAAGCATCTTTATCATCATTTTCATGCTTCTAGGGAGCCAAAACTCAAGATTTGAATCATGGTTGAAAGTGACTTTAAAGGACCAAATGCTCACTTCGAGGGCTTAAAACGTGTTTATTCACTGCGGGAAGAGATATAAAGAAAATTTAGAGTAAATTAATGTTCATGCGAGAACGTTCAATTTTTCATGCAAAACAATCGATGACCCGCGACCTGATGAAATTGCTCTGAGATGACCAAAATGGTCCGTTTTGAAAATTTTCATCTTTCAACTAATTTTGACTCTCAGAGGTGGATCATCACTATTGGAGATAAAATGAGCATCGATATCGTCATTTTCATGCTTCTATGGAGCCAAAACTCAAGATTTGACTCATGGTTGAAAGTGACTTAAAAGGACCAAATGCTCACTTCGAGGGCTTAAAACGTGTTTATTCACTGCGGGAAGAGATATAAAGTACATTTAGATTAAATGAGTGTTCAAGCGAGAACGTTCAATTTTTCAGGCAAAACAATCGATGACCCGCGATCTGATGAAATTGCTCTGAGATGACCAAAATGGTCCGTTTTGAAAGTTTTCATCTTTCAACTAATTTTGACTCTCAGAGGTGGATCATCACTTTTGGAGATAAAATGAGCATCGTTATCGTCATTTTCATGCTTCTAGGAAGCCAAAACTCAAGATTGGGCTCATGGTTAAAAGTGACTTAAAAGGACCCAAATGCTCACTTTGAGGGCTTAAAACGTGTTTATTCACTGCGGGAAGAGATATAAAGAACATTTAGAGTAAATTATTGTCAATGCGAGAACGTTCAATTTTTCATGCCAAACGATCGATGACCCGCGACCTGATGAAATTGCTCTGAGATGACCAAAATGGTCCATTTTGAAAATGTTCATCTTTCAAATAATATTGACTCTCAGAGGTGAATTTTCACTTTTGGAGATAAAATGAGCATCTTTATCATCATTTTCATGCTTCTAGGGAGCGAAAACTCAAGATTTGAATCATGGTTGAAAGTGACTTAAAAGGACCAAATGCTCACTTCGAGGGCTTAAAACGTGTTTATTCACTGCGGGAAGAGATATAAAGAAAATTTAGAGTAAATTAATGTTCATGCGAGAACGTTCAATTTTTCATGCAAAACAATCGAAGACCCGCGACCTGATGAAATTGCTCTGAGATGACCAAAATGGTCCGTTTTGAAAATTTTCATCTTTCAACTAATTTTGACTCTCAGAGGTGGATCATCACTTTTGGAGATAAAATGAGCATCGTTATCGTCATTTTCATGCTTCTAGGAAGCCAAAACTCAAGATTGGGCTCATGGTTAAAAGTGACTTAAAAGGACCCAAATGCTCACTTTGAGGGCTTAAAACGTGTTTATTCACTGCGGGAAGAGATATAAAGAACATTTAGAGTAAATTAATGTTCATGCGAGAACGTTCAATTTTTCATGCAAAACAATCGATGACCCGCGACCTGATGAAATTGCTCTGAGGTGAACAAAATGGTCCATTTTGAAAATGTTTATCTTTCAACTAATATTGACTCTCAGAGGTGGATCTTCACTTTTGGAGATAAAATGAGCATCTTCATAGTAATTTTTATGCTTCTGGGGAGCCAAAACTCAAGATTTGGCTCATGGTTAAAAGTGACTTAAAAGGACCCAAATACTCCCTTCGAGGGCTTAAAACGTGTTCATTCACTGCGGGAAGAGATATAAACAACATTTAGAGTAAATTAATGTTCATGCGAGAACGTTCAATTTTTCATGCAAAACAATCGATGACCCGCGACCTGATGAAATTGCTCTGAGATGACCAAAATGGTCCGTTTTGAAAGTTTTCATCTTTCAACTAATTTTGAATCTCAGAGGTGGATCTTCACTTTTGGAGATAAAATGAGCATCGTTATCGTCATTTTCATGCTTCTAGGGAGCCAAAACTCAAGATTTGGCTCATGGTTAAAAGTGACTTCAAAGGACCCAAATGCTCACTTCGAGGGCTTAAAATGTGTTTATTCACTGCGGGAAGAGATATAAAGAACATTTAGAGTAAATTAATGTTCATGCGAGAACGTTCAATTTTTCATGCAAAACAATCGATGACCCGCGACCTGATGAAATTGCTCTGAGATGACCAAAATGGTCCGTTTTGAAAGTTTTCATCTTTCAACTAATTTTGACTCTCAGAGGTGGATCATCACTTTTGGAGATAAAATGAGCATCGTTATCGTCATTTTCATGCTTCTGGGAAGCCAAAACTCAAGATTTGGCTCATGGTTAAAAGTGACTTAAAAGGACCCAAATGCTCACTTTGAGGGCTTAAAACGTGTTTATTCACTGCGGGAAGAGATATAAACAACATTTAGAGTAAATTAATGTTCATGCGAGAACGTTCAAGTTTTTCATGCAAAACAATCGATGATCCGCGACCTGATGAAATTGCTCTGAGATTACCAAAATGGTCCGTTTTGAAAGTTTTCATCTTTCAACTAATTTTGACTCTCAGAGGTGGATCATCACTTTTGGAGATAAAATGAGCATCGTTATCGTCATTTTCATGCTTCTAGGGAGGCAAAACTCAAGATTTGGCTCATGGTTAAAAGTGACTTAAAAGAACCCAAATGCTCACTTCGAGGGCTTAAAACGTGTTTATTCACTGCGGGAAGAGATATAAACAACATTTAGAGTAAATTAATGTTCATGCGAGAACGTTCAATTTTTCATGCAAAACAATCGATGACCCGCGACCTGATGAAATTGCTCTGAGATGACCAAAATGGTCCGTTTTGAAAATTTTCATCTTTCAACTAATTTTGACTCTCAGAGGTGGATCATCACTTTTGGAGATAAAATGAGCATCGTTATCATCATTTTCATGCTTCTAGAGAGCCAAAACTCAAGATTTGTCTCATGGTTAAAAGTGACTTAAAGGACCCAAATGCTCACTTCGAGGGCTTAAAACGTGTTTATTCACTGCGGGAAGAGATATAAAGAACATTTAGAGTAAATTAATGTTCATGCGAGAACGTTCAATTTTTCATGCAAAACAATCGATGAAATTGCTCTGAGATGACCAAAATGGTCCGTTTTGAAAGTTTTCATCTTTCAACTAATTTTGACTCTCAGAGGTGGATCATCACTTTTGGAGATAAAATGAGCATCGTTATCGTCATTTTCATGCTTCTGGGGAGCCAAAACTCAAGATTTGGCTCATGGTTAAAAGTGACTTAAAAGGACCCAAATGCTCACTTCGAGGGCTTTAAACGTGTTTATTCACTGCGGGAAGAGATATAAAGAACATTTAGAGTAAATTAATGTTCATGCGAGAACGTTCAATTTTTCATGCAAAACAATCGATGACCCGCGACCTGATGAAATTGCTCTGAGATTACCAAAATGGTCCGTTTTGAAAGTTTTCATCTTTCAACTAATTTTGACTCTCAGAGGTGGATCATCACTTTTGGAGATAAAATGAGCATCGTTATCGTCATTTTCATGCTTCTAGGGAGGCAAAACTCAAGATTTGGCTCATGGTTAAAAGTGACTTAAAAGAACCCAAATGCTCACTTCGAGGGCTTAAAACGTGTTTATTCACTGCGGGAAGAGATATAAAGATCATTTAGAGTAAATTATTGTTCATGCGAGAACGTTCAATTTTTCATGCAAAACGATCGATGACCCGCGACCTGATGAAATTGCTCTGAGATGACCAAAATGGTCCGTTTTGAAAATTTCCATCTTTCAACTAATTTTGACTCTCAGAGGTGGATCATCACTATTGGAGATAAAATGAGCATCTTTATCTTAATTTTCATGCTTCTAGGGAGCCAAAACTCAAGATTTGGCTCATGGTTAAAAGTGACTTAAAAGGACCCAAATGCTCACTTTGAGGGCTTAAAACGTGTTTATTCACTGCGGTAAGAGATATAAAGAACATTTAGAGTAAATTATTGTTCATGCGAGAACGTTCAATTTTTCATGCAAAACGATCGATGACCCGCGACCTGATGAAATTGCTCTGAGATGACCAAAATGGTCCGTTTAGAAAATTTCCATCTTTCAACTAATTTTGACTCTCAGAGGTGGATCATCACTATTGGAGATAAAATGAGCATCGGTATCGTCATTTTCATGCTTCTAGGGAGCCAAAACTCAAGATTTGACTCATGGTTGAAAGTGACTTAAAAGGACCAAATGCTCACTTCGAGGGCTTAAAACGTGTTTATTCACTGCGGGAAGAGATACAAAGTACATTTAGATTAAATGAATGTTCAAGCGAGAACGTTCAATTTTGCAGGCAAAACAATCGATGACCCGCGATCTGATGAAATTGCTCTGAGATGACCAAAATGGTCCGTTTTGAAAGTTTTCATCTTTCAACTAATTTTGACTCTCAGAGGTGGATCATCACTTTTGGAGATAAAATGAGCATCGGTATCGTCATTTTCATGCTTCTAGGGAGCCAAAACTCAAGATTTGACTCATGGTTGAAAGTGACTTAAAAGGACCAAATGCTCACTTTGAGGGCTTAAAACGTGTTTATTCACTGCGGGAAGAGATATGAAGAACATTTAGAGTAAATTAATGTTCATGCGAGAACGTTCAATTTTTCATGCAAAACAATCGATGACCCGCGACCTGATGAAATTGCTCTGAGATGACCAAAATGGTCCGTTTTGAAAGTTTTCATCTTTCAACTAATTTTGACTCTCAGAGGTGGATCATCACTTTTGGAGATAAAATGAGCATCGTTATCGTCATTTTCATGCTTCTAGGGAGCCAAAACTCAAGATTTGGCTCATGGTTAAAAGTGACTTAAAAGGACCCAAATGCTCACTTCGATGGCTTAAAACGTGTTTATTCACTGCGGGAAGAGATATAAAGAACATTTAGAGTAAATTATTGTTAATGCGAGAACGTTCAATTTTTCATGCCAAACGATCGATGACCCGCGACCTGATGAAATTGCTCTGAGATGACCAAAATGGTCCATTTTGAAAATGTTCATCTTTCAAATAATATTGACTCTCAGAGGTGAATTTTCACTTTTGGAGATAAAATGAGCATCGTTATCGTCATTTTCATGCTTCTAGGGAGCCAAAACTCAAGATTTGGCTCATGGTTAAAAGTGACTTAAAAGGACCCAAATGCTCACTTTGAGGGCTTAAAACGTGTTTATTCACTGCGGGAAGAGATATAAAGAACATTTAGAGTAAATTATTGTCAATGCGAGAACGTTCAATTTTTCATGCCAAACGATCGATGACCCGCGACCTGATGAAATTGCTCTGAGATGACCAAAATGGTCCATTTTGAAAATGTTCATCTTTCAAATAATATTGACTCTCAGAGGTGAATTTTCACTTTTGGAGATAAAATGAGCATCTTTATCATCATTTTCATGCTTCTAGGGAGCGAAAACTCAAGATTTGAATCATGGTTGAAAGTGACTTAAAAGGACCAAATGCTCACTTTGAGGGCTTAAAACGTGTTTATTCACTGCGGGAAGAGATATAAAGAAAATTTAGAGTAAATTAATGTTCATGCGAGAACGTTCAATTTTTCATGCAAAACAATCTATGACCCGCGACCTGATGAAATTGCTCTGAGATGACCAAAATGGTCCGTTTTGAAAATTTTCATCGTTCAACTAATTTTGACTCTCAGAGGTGGATCATCACTTTTGGAGATAAAATGAGCATCTTCATAGTAATTTTTATGCTTCTGGGGAGCCAAAACTCAAGATTTGGCTCATGGTTAAAAGTGACTTAAAAGGACCCAAATGCTCACTTCGAGGGCTTAAAATGTGTTTATTCACTGCGGGAAGAGATATAAACAACATTTAGAGTAAATTAATGTTCATGCGAGAACGTTCAATTTTTCATGCAAAACAATCTATGACCCGCGACCTGATGAAATTGCTCTGAGATGACCAAAATGGTCCGTTTTGAAAATTTTCATCGTTCAACTAATTTTGACTCTCAGAGGTGGATCATCACTTTTGGAGATAAAATGAGCATCGTTATCGTCATTTTCATGCTTCTAGGGAGCCAAAACTCAAGATTTGTCTCATGGTTAAAAGTGACTTAAAAGGACCCAAATGCTCACTTTGAGGGCCTAAAACGTGTTTATTCACTGCGGGAAGAGATATAAAGAACATTTACAGTAAATTAATGTTCATGCGAGAACGTTCAATTTTTCATGCCAAACAATCGATGACCCGCGACCTGATGAAATTGCTCTGAGGTGAACAAAATGGTCCATTTTGAAAATGTTTATCTTTCAACTAATATTGACTCTCAGAGGTGGATCTTCACTTTTGGAGATAAAATGAGCATCTTCATAGTAATTTTTATGCTTCTGGGGAGCCAAAACTCAAGATTTGGCTCATGGTTAAAAGTGACTTAAAAGGACCCAAATACTCACTTCGAGGGCTTAAAACGTGTTCATTCACTGCGGGAAGAGATATAAACAACATTTAGAGTAAATTAATGTTCATGCGAGAACGTTCAATTTTTCATGCAAAACAATCGATGACCCGCGACCTGATGAAATTGCTCTGAGATGACCAAAATGGTCCGTTTTGAAAGTTTTCATCTTTCAACTAATTTTGAATCTCAGAGGTGGATCTTCACTTTTGGAGATAAAATGAGCATCGTTATCGTCATTTTCATGCTTCTAGGGAGCCAAAACTCAAGATTTGGCTCATGGTTAAAAGTGACTTAAAAGGACCCAAATGCTCACTTCGAGGGCTTAAAACGTGTTTATTCACTGCGGGAAGAGATATAAAGAACATTTAGAGTAAATTAATGTTCATGCGAGAACGTTCAATTTTTCATGCAAAACAATCGATGACCCGCGACCTGATGAAATTGCTCTGAGATGACCAAAATGGTCCGTTTTGAAAGTTTTCATCTTTCAACTAATTTTGACTCTCAGAGGTGGATCATCACTTTTGGAGATAAAATGAGCATCGTTATCGTCATTTTCATGCTTCTGGGGAGCCAAAACTCAAGATTTGGCTCATGGTTAAAAGTGACTTAAAAGGACCCAAATGCTCACTTCGAGGGCTTAAAACGTGTTTATTCACTGCGGGAAGAGATATAAACAACATTTAGAGTAAATTAATGCTCATGCGAGAACGTTCAATTTGTCATGCAAAACAATCGATGACCCGCGACCTGATGAAATTGCTCTGAGATGACCAAAATGGTCCGTTTTGAAAATTTTCATCTTTCAACTAATTTTGACTCTCAGAGGTGGATCATCACTTTTGGAGATAAAATGAGCATCGTTATCATCATTTTCATGCTTCTAGAGAGCCAAAACTCAAGATTTGTCTCATGGTTAAAAGTGACTTAAAGGACCCAAATGCTCACTTCGAGGGCTTAAAACGTGTTTATTCACTGCGGGAAGAGATATAAAGAACATTTAGAGTAAATTATTGTTCATGCGAGAACGTTCAATTTTTCATGCAAAACAATCGATGACCCGCGACCTGATGAAATTGCTCTGAGATGACCAAAATGGTCCGTTTTGAAAGTTTTCATCTTTCAACTAATTTTGACTCTCAGAGGTGGATCATCACTTTTGGAGATAAAATGAGCATCGTTATCGTCATTTTCATGCTTCTGGGGAGCCAAAACTCAAGATTTGGCTCATGGTTAAAAGTGACTTAAAAGGACCCAAATGCTCACTTCGAGGGCTTTAAACGTGTTTATTCACTGCGGGAAGAGATATAAAGAACATTTAGAGTAAATTAATGTTCATGCGAGAACGTTCAATTTTTCATGCAAAACAATCGATGACCCGCGACCTGATGAAATTGCTCTGAGATTACCAAAATGGTCCGTTTTGAAAGATTTCATCTTTCAACTAATTTTGACTCTCAGAGGTGGATCATCACTTTTGGAGATAAAATGAGCATCGTTATCGTCATTTTCATGTTTCTAGGGAGGGAAAACTCAAGATTTGGCTCATGGTTAAAAGTGACTTAAAAGAACCCAAATGCTCACTTCGAGGGCTTAAAACGTGTTTATTCACTGCGGGAAGAGATATAAAGATCATTTAGAGTAAATTATTGTTCATGCGAGAACGTTCAATTTTTCATGCAAAACGATCGATGACCCGCGACCTGATGAAATTGCTCTGAGATGACCAAAATGGTCCGTTTTGAAAATTTCCATCTTTCAACTAATTTTGACTCTCAGAGGTGGATCATCACTATTGGAGATAAAATGAGCATCTTTATCTTAATTTTCATGCTTCTAGGGAGCCAAAACTCAAGATTTGGCTCATGGTTAAAAGTGACTTAAAAGGACCCAAATGCTCACTTTGAGGGCTTAAAACGTGTTTATTCACTGCGGTAAGAGATATAAAGAACATTTAGAGTAAATTATTGTTCATGCGAGAACGTTCAATTTTTCATGCAAAACGATCGATGACCCGCGACCTGATGAAATTGCTCTGAGATGACCAAAATGGTCCGTTTAGAAAATTTCCATCTTTCAACTAATTTTGACTCTCAGAGGTGGATCATCACTATTGGAGATAAAATGAGCATCGGTATCGTCATTTTCATGCTTCTAGGGAGCCAAAACTCAAGATTTGACTCATGGTTGAAAGTGACTTAAAAGGACCAAATGCTCACTTTGAGGGCTTAAAACGTGTTTATTCACTGCGGGAAGAGATATGAAGAACATTTAGAGTAAATTAATGTTCATGCGAGAACGTTCAATTTTTCATGCAAAACAATCGATGACCCGCGACCTGATGAAATTGCTCTGAGATGACCAAAATGGTCCGTTTTGAAAGTTTTCATCTTTCAACTAATTTTGACTCTCAGAGGTGGATCATCACTTTTGGAGATAAAATGAGCATCGTTATCGTCATTTTCATGCTTCTAGGGAGCCAAAACTCAAGATTTGGCTCATGGTTAAAAGTGACTTAAAAGGACCCAAATGCTCACTTCGATGGCTTAAAACGTGTTTATTCACTGCGGGAAGAGATATAAAGAACATTTAGAGTAAATTATTGTTAATGCGAGAACGTTCAATTTTTCATGCCAAACGATCGATGACCCGCGACCTGATGAAATTGCTCTGAGATGACCAAAATGGTCCATTTTGAAAATGTTCATCTTTCAAATAATATTGACTCTCAGAGGTGAATTTTCACTTTTGGAGATAAAATAAGCATCTTTATCATCATTTTCATGCTTCTAGGGAGCCAAAACTCAAGATTTGAATCATGGTTGAAAGTGACTTTAAAGGACCAAATGCTCACTTCGAGGGCTTAAAACGTGTTTATTCACTGCGGGAAGAGATATAAAGAAAATTTAGAGTAAATTAATGTTCATGCGAGAACGTTCAATTTTTCATGCAAAACAATCGATGACCCGCGACCTGATGAAATTGCTCTGAGATGACCAAAATGGTCCGTTTTGAAAATTTTCATCTTTCAACTAATTTTGACTCTCAGAGGTGGATCATCACTATTGGAGATAAAATGAGCATCGATATCGTCATTTTCATGCTTCTATGGAGCCAAAACTCAAGATTTGACTCATGGTTGAAAGTGACTTAAAAGGACCAAATGCTCACTTCGAGGGCTTAAAACGTGTTTATTCACTGCGGGAAGAGATATAAAGTACATTTAGATTAAATGAGTGTTCAAGCGAGAACGTTCAATTTTTCAGGCAAAACAATCGATGACCCGCGATCTGATGAAATTGCTCTGAGATGACCAAAATGGTCCGTTTTGAAAGTTTTCATCTTTCAACTAATTTTGACTCTCAGAGGTGGATCATCACTTTTGGAGATAAAATGAGCATCGTTATCGTCATTTTCATGCTTCTAGGAAGCCAAAACTCAAGATTGGGCTCATGGTTAAAAGTGACTTAAAAGGACCCAAATGCTCACTTTGAGGGCTTAAAACGTGTTTATTCACTGCGGGAAGAGATATAAAGAACATTTAGAGTAAATTATTGTCAATGCGAGAACGTTCAATTTTTCATGCCAAACGATCGATGACCCGCGACCTGATGAAATTGCTCTGAGATGACCAAAATGGTCCATTTTGAAAATGTTCATCTTTCAAATAATATTGACTCTCAGAGGTGAATTTTCACTTTTGGAGATAAAATGAGCATCTTTATCATCATTTTCATGCTTCTAGGGAGCGAAAACTCAAGATTTGAATCATGGTTGAAAGTGACTTAAAAGGACCAAATGCTCACTTCGAGGGCTTAAAACGTGTTTATTCACTGCGGGAAGAGATATAAAGAAAATTTAGAGTAAATTAATGTTCATGCGAGAACGTTCAATTTTTCATGCAAAACAATCGAAGACCCGCGACCTGATGAAATTGCTCTGAGATGACCAAAATGGTCCGTTTTGAAAATTTTCATCTTTCAACTAATTTTGACTCTCAGAGGTGGATCCTCACTTTTGGAGATAAAATGAGCATCGTTATCGTCATTTTCATGCTTCTAGGAAGCCAAAACTCAAGATTGGGCTCATGGTTAAAAGTGACTTAAAAGGACCCAAATGCTCACTTTGAGGGCTTAAAACGTGTTTATTCACTGCGGGAAGAGATATAAAGAACATTTAGAGTAAATTAATGTTCATGCGAGAACGTTCAATTTTTCATGCAAAACAATCGATGACCCGCGACCTGATGAAATTGCTCTGAGGTGAACAAAATGGTCCATTTTGAAAATGTTTATCTTTCAACTAATATTGACTCTCAGAGGTGGATCTTCACTTTTGGAGATAAAATGAGCATCTTCATAGTAATTTTTATGCTTCTGGGGAGCCAAAACTCAAGATTTGGCTCATGGTTAAAAGTGACTTAAAAGGACCCAAATACTCACTTCGAGGGCTTAAAACGTGTTCATTCACTGCGGGAAGAGATATAAACAACATTTAGAGTAAATTAATGTTCATGCGAGAACGTTCAATTTTTCATGCAAAACAATCGATGACCCGCGACCTGATGAAATTGCTCTGAGATGACCAAAATGGTCCGTTTTGAAAGTTTTCATCTTTCAACTAATTTTGAATCTCAGAGGTGGATCTTCACTTTTGGAGATAAAATGAGCATCGTTATCGTCATTTTCATGCTTCTAGGGAGCCAAAACTCAAGATTTGGCTCATGGTTAAAAGTGACTTCAAAGGACCCAAATGCTCACTTCGAGGGCTTAAAATGTGTTTATTCACTGCGGGAAGAGATATAAAGAACATTTAGAGTAAATTAATGTTCATGCGAGAACGTTCAATTTTTCATGCAAAACAATCGATGACCCGCGACCTGATGAAATTGCTCTGAGATGACCAAAATGGTCCGTTTTGAAAGTTTTCATCTTTCAACTAATTTTGACTCTCAGAGGTGGATCATCACTTTTGGAGATAAAATGAGCATCGTTATCGTCATTTTCATGCTTCTGGGAAGCCAAAACTCAAGATTTGGCTCATGGTTAAAAGTGACTTAAAAGGACCCAAATGCTCACTTAGAGGGCTTAAAACGTGTTTATTCACTGCGGGAAGAGATATAAACAACATTTAGAGTAAATTAATGTTCATGCGAGAACGTTCAAGTTTTTCATGCAAAACAATCGATGATCCGCGACCTGATGAAATTGCTCTGAGATTACCAAAATGGTCCGTTTTGAAAGTTTTCATCTTTCAACTAATTTTGACTCTCAGAGGTGGATCATCACTTTTGGAGATAAAATGAGCATCGTTATCGTCATTTTCATGCTTCTAGGGAGGCAAAACTCAAGATTTGGCTCATGGTTAAAAGTGACTTAAAAGAACCCAAATGCTCACTTCGAGGGCTTAAAACGTGTTTATTCACTGCGGGAAGAGATATAAACAACATTTAGAGTAAATTAATGTTCATGCGAGAACGTTCAATTTTTCATGCAAAACAATCGATGACCCGCGACCTGATGAAATTGCTCTGAGATGACCAAAATGGTCCGTTTTGAAAATTTTCATCTTTCAACTAATTTTGACTCTCAGAGGTGGATCATCACTTTTGGAGATAAAATGAGCATCGTTATCATCATTTTCATGCTTCTAGAGAGCCAAAACTCAAGATTTGTCTCATGGTTAAAAGTGACTTAAAGGACCCAAATGCTCACTTCGAGGGCTTAAAACGTGTTTATTCACTGCGGGAAGAGATATAAAGAACATTTAGAGTAAATTAATGTTCATGCGAGAACGTTCAATTTTTCATGCAAAACAATCGATGAAATTGCTCTGAGATGACCAAAATGGTCCGTTTTGAAAGTTTTCATCTTTCAACTAATTTTGACTCTCAGAGGTGGATCATCACTTTTGGAGATAAAATGAGCATCGTTATCGTCATTTTCATGCTTCTGGGGAGCCAAAACTCAAGATTTGGCTCATGGTTAAAAGTGACTTAAAAGGACCCAAATGCTCACTTCGAGGGCTTTAAACGTGTTTATTCACTGCGGGAAGAGATATAAAGAACATTTAGAGTAAATTAATGTTCATGCGAGAACGTTCAATTTTTCATGCAAAACAATCGATGACCCGCGACCTGATGAAATTGCTCTGAGATTACCAAAATGGTCCGTTTTGAAAGTTTTCATCTTTCAACTAATTTTGACTCTCAGAGGTGGATCATCACTTTTGGAGATAAAATGAGCATCGTTATCGTCATTTTCATGCTTCTAGGGAGGCAAAACTCAAGATTTGGCTCATGGTTAAAAGTGACTTAAAAGAACCCAAATGCTCACTTCGAGGGCTTAAAACGTGTTTATTCACTGCGGGAAGAGATATAAAGATCATTTAGAGTAAATTATTGTTCATGCGAGAACGTTCAATTTTTCATGCAAAACGATCGATGACCCGCGACCTGATGAAATTGCTCTGAGATGACCAAAATGGTCCGTTTTGAAAATTTCCATCTTTCAACTAATTTTGACTCTCAGAGGTGGATCATCACTATTGGAGATAAAATGAGCATCTTTATCTTAATTTTCATGCTTCTAGGGAGCCAAAACTCAAGATTTGGCTCATGGTTAAAAGTGACTTAAAAGGACCCAAATGCTCACTTTGAGGGCTTAAAACGTGTTTATTCACTGCGGTAAGAGATATAAAGAACATTTAGAGTAAATTATTGTTCATGCGAGAACGTTCAATTTTTCATGCAAAACGATCGATGACCCGCGACCTGATGAAATTGCTCTGAGATGACCAAAATGGTCCGTTTAGAAAATTTCCATCTTTCAACTAATTTTGACTCTCAGAGGTGGATCATCACTATTGGAGATAAAATGAGCATCGGTATCGTCATTTTCATGCTTCTAGGGAGCCAAAACTCAAGATTTGACTCATGGTTGAAAGTGACTTAAAAGGACCAAATGCTCACTTCGAGGGCTTAAAACGTGTTTATTCACTGCGGGAAGAGATACAAAGTACATTTAGATTAAATGAATGTTCAAGCGAGAACGTTCAATTTTGCAGGCAAAACAATCGATGACCCGCGATCTGATGAAATTGCTCTGAGATGACCAAAATGGTCCGTTTTGAAAGTTTTCATCTTTCAACTAATTTTGACTCTCAGAGGTGGATCATCACTTTTGGAGATAAAATGAGCATCGTTATCGTCATTTTCATGCTTCTAGGGAGCCAAAACTCAAGATGTGGCTCATGGTTAAAAGTGACTTAAAAGGACCCAAATGCTCACTTCGATGGCTTAAAACGTGTTTATTCACTGCGGGAAGAGATATAAAGAACATTTAGAGTAAATTATTGTTAATGCGAGAACGTTCAATTTTTCATGCCAAACGATCGATGACCCGCAACCTGATGAAATTGCTCTGAGATGACCAAAATGGTCCATTTTGAAAATGTTCATCTTTCAAATAATATTGACTCTCAGAGGTCAATTTTCACTTTTGGAGATAAAATGAGCATCTTTATCATCATTTTCATGCTTCTAGGGAGCCAAAACTCAAGATTTGAATCATGGTTAAAAGTGACTTTAAAGGACCAAATGCTCACTTCGAGGGCTTAAAACGTGTTTATTCACTGCGGGAAGAGATATAAAGAAAATTTAGAGTAAATTAATGTTCATGCGAGAACGTTCAATTTTTCATGCAAAACAATCGATGACCCGCGACCTGATGAAATTGCTCTGAGATGACCAAAATGGTCCGTTTTGAAAATTTTCATCTTTCAACTAATTTTGACTCTCAGAGGTGGATCATCACTTTTGGAGATAAAATGAGCATAGTTATCATCATTTTCATGCTTCTAGGAAGCCAAAACTCAAGATTGGGCTCATGTTTAAAAGTGACTTAAAAGGACCCAAATGCTCACTTTGAGTGCTTAAAACGTGTTTATTCACTGCGGGAAGAGATATAAACAACATTTAGAGTAAATTAATGTTCATGCGAGAACGTTCAATTTTTCATGCAAAACAATTGATGACCCGCGAGCTGATGAAATTGCTCTGAGGTGAACAAAATGGTCCATTTTGAAAATGTTTATCTTTCAACTAATATTGACTCTCAGAGGTGGATCTTCACTTTTGGAGATAAAATGAGCATCTTCATAGTAATTTTTATGCTTCTAGGAAGCCAAAACTCAAGATTGGGCTCATGGTTAAAAGTGACTTAAAAGGACCCAAATGCTCACTTCGAGGGCTTAAAACGTGTTTATTCACTGCGGGAAGAGATATAAAGAACATTTAGATTAAATGAATGTTCAAGCGAGAACGTTCAATTTTTCAGGCAAAACAATCGATGACCCGCGATCTGATGAAATTGCTCTGAGATGACCAAAATGGTCCATTTTGAAAATGTTCATCTTTCAAATAATATTGACTCTCAGAGGTGAATTTTCACTTTTGGAGATAAAATGAGCATCTTTATCATAATTTTCATGCTTCTAGGGAGCCAAAACTCAAGATTTGAATCATGGTTGAAAGTGACTTTAAAGGACCAAATGCTCACTTCGAGGGCTTAACCCCTTCGACGCTGATGACGAGCTGGGCTCGTCATGAGGTAGCCTCCTCGCACGCTCATGACGAGCCCAGCTCGTCATGTAACATGCACTTTACAAATTCTCAGCGTACGAGCGGAATTCCGCCCGCACGCATCAGGTTAAAACGTGTTTATTCACTGCGGGAAGAGATATAAAGAAAATTTAGTGTAAATTAATGTTCATGCGAGAACGTTCAATTTTTCATGCAAAACAATCGATGACCCGCGACCTGATGAAATTGCTCTGAGATGACCAAAATGGTCAGTTTTGAAAATTTTCATTTTTCAACTAATTTTGACTCTCAGAGGTGGATCATCACTTTTGGAGATAAAATGAGCATAGTTATCGTCATTTTCATGCTTCTAGGAAGCCAAAACTCAAGATTGGGCTCATGTTTAAAAGTGACTTAAAAGGACCCAAATGCTCACTTTGAGGGCTTAAAACGTGTTTATTCACTGCGGGAAGAGATATAAACAACATTTAGAGTAAATTAATGTTCATGCGAGAACGTTCAATTTTTCATGCAAAACAATCGATGACCCGCGACCTGATGAAATTGCTCTGAGGTGAACAAAATGGTCCATTTTGAAAATGTTTATCTTTCAACTAATATTGACTCTCAGAGGTGGATCTTCACTTTTGGAGATAAAATGAGCATCTTCATAGTAATTTTTATGCTTCTGGGGAGCCAAAACTCAAGATTTGGCTCATGGTTAAAAGTGACTTAAAAGGACCCAAATGCTCACTTAGAGGGCTTAAAACATGTTTATTCACTGCGGGAAGAGATATAAACAACATTTAGAGTAAATTAATGTTCATGCGAGAACGTTCAATTTTTCATGCAAAACAATCGATGACCCGCGAGCTGATGAAATTGCTCTGAGGTGAACAAAATGGTCCATTTTGAAAATGTTTATCTTTCAACTAATATTGACTCTCAGAGGTGGATCTTCACTTTTGGAGATAAAATGAGCATCTTCATAGTAATTTTTATGCTTCTAGGAAGCCAAAACTCAAGATTGGGCTCATGGTTAAAAGTGACTTAAAAGGACCCAAATGCTCACTTTGAGGGCTTAAAACGTGTTTATTCACTGCGGGAAGAGATATAAACAACATTTAGAGTAAATTAATGTTCATGCGAGAACGTTCAATTTTTCATGCAAAACAATCGATGACCTGCGACCTGATGAAATTGCTCTGAGATGACCAAAATGGTCCGTTTTGAAAATTTTCATCTTTCAACTAATTTTGACTCTCAGAGGTGGATCATCACTTTTGGAGATAAAATGAGCATCGTTATCGTCATTTTCATGCTTCTAGGGAGCCAAAACTCAAGATTTGTCTCATGGTTAAAAGTGCCCAAATGCTCACTTCGAGGGCTTAAAACGTGTTTATTCACTGCGGGAAGAGATATGAAGAACATTTAGATTAAATGAATGTTCAAGCGAGAACGTTCAATTTTTCAGGCAAAACAATCGATGACCCGCGATCTGATGAAATTGCTCTGAGATGACCAAAATGGTCCGTTTTAAAAGTTTTCATCTTTCAACTAATTTTGACTCTCAGAGGTGGATCATCACTTTTGGAGATAAAATGAGCATCGTTATCGTCATTTTCATGCTTCTAGGGAGCCAAAACTCAAGATTTGTCTCATGGTTAAAAGTGACTTAAAAGGACCCAAATGCTCACTTCGAGGGCTTAAAACGTGTTTATTCACTGCGGGAAGAGATATAAAGAACATTTAGAGTAAATTAATGTTCATGCGAGAACGTTCAATTTTTCATGCAAAACAATAGAGTACCCGCGACCTGATGAAATTGCTCTGAGATGACCAAAATGGTCCGTTTTGAAAATTTTCATCTTTCAACTAATTTTGACTCTCAGAGGTGGATCATCACTTTTGGAGATAAAATGAGCATCGTTATCATCATTTTCATGCTTCTGGGGAGCCAAAACTCAAGATTTGGCTCATGGTTAAAAGTGACTTAAAAGGACCCAAATGCTCACTTCGAGGGCTTAAAACGTGTTTATTCACTGCGGGAAGAGATATAAAGAACATTTAGAGTAAATTAATGTTCATGCGAGAACGTTCAATTTTTCATGCAAAACAATCGATGACCCGCGACCTGATGAAATTGTTCTGCGATTACCAAAATGGTCCGTTTTGAAAGTTTTCATCTTTCAACTAATTTTGACTCTCAGAGGTGGATCATCACTTTTGGAGATAAAATGAGCATCGTTATCGTCATTTTCATGCTTCTATGGAGGCAAAACTCAAGATTTGGCTCATGGTTAAAAGTGACTTAAAAGAACCCAAATGCTCACTTCGAGGGCTTAAAACTAAGCATGAGCGCAAAATCCGCTCCGATCGCGGATTTTGCGGATTTTCGGTAAATCCGCGATCCGCGAACTCTCGCGGATTTACCGAGAATCCGCAATCCGCGATCGGAGCGGATTTTGCGATCAAAAGTTCAAGCCTGCATAATTTACGATGGCGCCGGCAAGCTGCCAGCGCCATCCTCAAATGGTTACTTAATTAGCTTCGACAGGAAGCTCTAATAGATAAGATACAGCAGGGGCTCGAGCGCCTGCTTTATTTTAACAGTTGGAGCTTCCTGTTGAAGCTAATTAAGTAACTATTGCAGGATGGCGCTGGCAGCTTGCCGGCGCCATCGTAAATTATTTCAACGGTGGTGTCTTCTTGAGTAAATATGAAGGGCAGGGTTCATTCGGGCACGACGCTCCTGGCACAAAAAAATAAACCTCAACAGGAAACACTTGCAGATATCAATAAAGCATGTGCCCTAGTTGAAGCTTTAATTCAGTGACTCATTGATCAGCCCATAAATTAATCTGCTGATCGGTCTCTGCCCTTTTATACACACAAGAGGCATGCTCGCATGGACGCCCCGTCCGTTTGGCCCCGCCCACACACTCGAGGTGTGCACCGTCTTCCCGCCATTTACCCACTATGATGGACATTTCACTAAAGGGACCCCTGCGCACTTCGGCGCGATTGCATAGTAACACACACTTGGTCGCTGGAACTAGTTGAAGCGCAAATGTAGTGACTCATTCATCAGCCCAAAAAAAATCGTGAGCGTTGGGAGGCTGGGCAGATGTGCCTTCTTCCCAAATATCCCATCGATGCTGCTCTGATCGGTCTCTGACCTTTTAGACACACAAGAGGCATGTGCGCTCGCGTGGAAGCCCCGTCCGTTTGGCCCCGCCCACACACTCGAGGAAGCCCCGCCCCCAATCCGCAAATCCGCTGAATCCGCTAAATAGGCGGATTTTGCGGATCCACGATCCGTGGATCCGCTAAATCCGCGAATCGTGGATCCGCAAAATCCGCCCATGCTTACTTAAAACGTGTTTATTCACTGCGGGAAGAGATATAAAGAACATTTAGAGTAAATTATTGTTTCATGCGAGAACGTTCAATTTTTCATGCCAAACGATCGATGACCCGCGTCCTGATGAAATTGCTCTGAGATGACCAAAATGGTCAGTTTTGAAAATTTTCATCTTTCAACTAATTTTGACTCTCAGAGGTGGATCATCACTTTTGGAGATAAAATGAGCAGCGTTATCGTCATTTTCATGCTTCTAGGGAGCCAAAACTCAAGATTCGGCTCATGGTTAAAAGTGACTTAAAAGGACCCAAATGCTCACTTCGAGGGCTTAAAATGTGTGTATTCACTGCGGGAAGAGATATAAACATCATTTAGAGTAAATTAATGTTCATGCGAGAACGTTCAATTTTTCATGCAAAACAATCGATGACCGGCGATCTGATGAAATTGCTCTGAGATGACCAAAATGGTCCGTTTTGAAAGTTTTCATCTTTCAACTAATTTTGACTCTCAGAGGTGGATCATCACTTTTGGAGATAAAATGAGCATCGTTCTCATCATTTTCATGCTTCTAGGGAGTCAAAACTCAAGATTTGTCTCATGGTTAAAAGTGACTTAAAGGACCCAAATGCTCACTTCGAGGGCTTAAAACGTGTTTATTCACTGCGGGAAGAGATATAAAGAACATTTAGAGTAAATTAATGTTCATGCGAGAACGTTCAATTTTTCATGCAAAACAATCGATGACCCGCGACCTGATGAAATTGCTCTGAGATGACCAAAATGGTCCGTTTTGAAAGTTTTCATCTTTCAACTAATTTTGACTCTCAGAGGTGGATCATCACTTTTGGAGATAAAATGAGCATCGTTATCGTCATTTTCATGCTTCTGGGGAGCCAAAACTCAAGATTTGGCTCATGGTTAAAAGTGACTTAAAAGGACCCAAATGCTCACTTCGAGGGCTTTAAACGTGTTTATTCACTGCGGGAAGAGATATAAAGAACATTTAGAGTAAATTATTGTTCATGCGAGAACGTTCAATTTTTCATGCAAAACGATCGATGACCCGCGAACTGATGAAATTGCTCTGAGATGACCAAAATGGTCCGTTTTGAAAATTTCCATCTTTCAACTAATTTTGACTCTCAGAGGTGGATCATCACTATTGGAGATAAAATGAGCATCTTTATCTTAATTTTCATGCTTCTAGGGAGCCAAAACTCAAGATTTGGCTCATGGTTAAAAGTGACTTAAAAGGACCCAAATGCTCACTTTGAGGGCTTAAAACGTGTTTATTCACTGCGGTAAGAGATATAAAGAACATTTAGAGTAAAATATTGTTCATGCGAGAACGTTCAATTTTTCATGCAAAACGATCGATGACCCGCGACCTGATGAAATTGCTCTGAGATGACCAAAATGGTCCGTTTAGAAAATTTCCATCTTTCAACTAATTTTGACTCTCAGAGGTGGATCATCACTATTGGAGATAAAATGAGCATCGGTATCGTCATTTTCATGCTTCTAGGGAGCCAAAACTCAAGATTTGACTCATGGTTGAAAGTGACTTAAAAGGACCAAATGCTCACTTCGAGGGCTTAAAACGTGTTTATTCACTGCGGGAAGAGATATAAAGAAAATTTAGAGTAAATTAAGGTTCATGCGAGAACGTTCAATTTTTCATGCAAAACAATCGATGACCCGCGACCTGATGAAATTGCTCTGAGGTGAACAAAATGGTCCATTTTGAAAATGTTTATCTTTCAACTAATATTGACTCTCAGAGGTGGATCTTCACTTTTGGAGATAAAATGAGCATCTTCATAGTAATTTTTATGCTTCTGGGGAGCCAAAACTCAAGATTTGGCTCATGGTTAAAAGTGACTTAAAAGGACCCAAATGCTCACTTAGAGGGCTTAAAACGTGTTTATTCACTGCGGGAAGAGATATAAACAACATTTAGAGTAAATTAATGTTCATGCGAGAACATTCAATTTTTCATGCAAAACAATCGATGACCCGCGAGCTGATGAAATTGCTCTGAGGTGAACAAAATGGTCCATTTTGAAAATGTTTATCTTTCAACTAATATTGACTCTCAGAGGTGGATCTTCACTTTTGGAGATAAAATGAGCATCTTCATAGTAATTTTTATGCTTCTAGGAAGCCAAAACTCAAGATTGGGCTCATGGTTAAAAGTGACTTAAAAGGACCCAAATGCTCACTTTGAGGGCTTAAAACGTGTTTATTCACTGCGGGAAGAGATATAAACAACATTTAGAGTAAATTAATGTTCATGCGAGAACGTTCAATTTTTCATGCAAAACAATCGATGACCCGCGAGCTGATGAAATTGCTCTGAGGTGAACAAAATGGTCCATTTTGAAAATGTTTATCTTTCAACTAATATTGACTCTCAGAGGTGGATCTTCACTTTTGGAGATAAAATGAGCATCTTCATAGTAATTTTTATGCTTCTAGGAAGCCAAAACTCAAGATTGGGCTCATGGTTAAAAGTGACTTAAAAGGACCCACATGCTCACTTTGAGGGCTTAAAACGTGTTTATTCACTGCGGGAAGAGATATAAACAACATTAGAGTAAAGTAATGTTCATGCGAGAACGTTCAATTTTTCATGCAAAACAATCGATGACCCGCGACCTGATGAAATTGCTCTGAGATGACCAAAATGGTCCGTTTTGAAAATTTTCATCTTTCAACTAATTTTGACTCTCAGAGGTGGATCATCACTTTTGGAGATAAAATGAGCATCGTTATCGTCATTTTCATGCTTCTAGGGAGCCAAAACTCAAGATTTGTCTCATGGTTAAAGTGACTTAAAAGGACCCAAATGCTCACTTCGAGGGCTTAAAACGTGTTTATTCACTGCGGGAAGAGATATGAAGAACATTTAGATTAAATGAATGTTCAAGCGAGAACGTTCAATTTTTCAGGCAAAACAATCGATGACCCGCGATCTGATGAAATTGCTCTGAGATGACCAAAATGGTCCGTTTTAAAAGTTTTCATCTTTCAACTAATTTTGACTCTCAGAGGTGGATCATCACTTTTGGAGATAAAATGAGCATCGTTATCGTCATTTTCATGCTTCTAGGGAGCCAAAACTCAAGATTTGTCTCATGGTTAAAAGTGACTTAAAAGGACCCAAATGCTCACTTCGAGGGCTTAAAACGTGTTTATTCACTGCGGGAAGAGATATAAAGAACATTTAGAGTAAATTAATGTTCATGCGAGAACGTTCAATTTTTCATGCAAAACAATAGAGTACCCGCGACCTGATGAAATTGCTCTGAGATTACCAAAATGGTCCGTTTTGAAAATTTTCATCTTTCAACTAATTTTGACTCTCAGAGGTGGATCATCACTTTTGGAGATAAAATGAGCATCGTTATCATCATTTTCATGCTTCTGGGGAGCCAAAACTCAAGATTTGGCTCATGGTTAAAAGTGACTTAAAAGGACCCAAATGCTCACTTCGAGGGCTTAAAACGTGTTTATTCACTGCGGGAAGAGATATAAAGAACATTTAGAGTAAATTATTGTTAATGCGAGAACGTTCAATTTTTCATACCAAACGATCGATGACCCGCGACCTGATGAAATTGCTCTGAGATGACCAAAATGGTCCATTTTGAAAATGTTCATCTTTCAAATAATATTGACTCTCAGAGGTGAATTTTCACTTTTGGAGATAAAATGAGCATCTTTATCATCATTTTCATGCTTCTAGGGAGCCAAAACTCAAGATTTGAATCACGGTTGAAAGTGACTTTAAAGGACCAAATGCTCACTTCGAGGGCTTAACCCCTTCGACGCTGATGACGAGCTGGGCTCGTCATGAGGTAGCCTCCTCGCACGCTCATGACGAGCCCAGCTCGTCATGTAACATGCACTTTACAAATTCTCAGCGTACGAGCGAAATTCCGCCCGCACGCATCAGGTTAAAACGTGTTTATTCACTGCGGGAAGAGATATAAAGAAAATTTAGAGTAAATTAATGTTCATGCGAGAACGTTCAATTTTTCATGCAAAACAATCGATGACCCGCGACCTGATGAAATTGCTCTGAGATGACCAAAATGGTCAGTTTTGAAAATTTTCATTTTTCAACTAATTTTGAATCTCAGAGGTGGATCATCACTTTTGGAGATAAAATGAGCATAGTTATCGTCATTTTCATGCTTCTAGGAAGCCAAAACTCAAGATTGGGCTCATGGTTAAAAGTGACTTAAAAGGACCCAAATGCTCACTTTGAGGGCTTAAAACGTGTTTATTCACTGCGGGAAGAGATATAAACAACATTTAGAGTATATTAATGTTCATGCGAGAACGTTCAATTTTTCATGCAAAACAATCGATGACCCGCGACCTGATGAAATTGCTCTGAGGTGAACAAAATGGTCCATTTTGAAAATGTTTATCTTTCAACTAATATTGACTCTCAGAGGTGGATCTTCACTTTTGGAGATAAAATGAGCATCTTCATAGTAATTTTTATGCTTCTGGGGAGCCAAAACTCAAGATTTGGCTCATGGTTAAAAGTGACTTAAAAGGACCCAAATGCTCACTTAGAGGGCTTAAAACGTGTTTATTCACTGCGGGAAGAGATATAAACAACATTTAGAGTAAATTAATGTTCATGCGAGAACGTTCAATTTTTCATGCAAAACAATCGATGACCGGCGAGCTGATGAAATTGCTCTGAGGTGAACAAAATGGTCCATTTTGAAAATGTTTATCTTTCAACTAATATTGACTCTCAGAGGTGGATCTTCACTTTTGGAGATAAAATGAGAATCTTCATAGTAATTTTTATGCTTCTAGGAAGCCAAAACTCAAGATTGGGCTCATGGTTAAAAGTGACTTAAAAGGACCCACATGCTCACTTTGAGGGCTTAAAACGTGTTTATTCACTGCGGGAAGAGATATAAACAACATTTAGAGTAAATTAATGTTCATGCGAGAACGTTCAATTTTTCATGCAAAACAATCGATGACCTGCGACCTGATGAAATTGCTCTGAGATGACCAAAATGGTCCGTTTTGAAAGTTTTCATCTTTCAACTAATTTTGACTCTCAGAGGTGGATCATCACTTTTGGAGATAAAATGAGCATCGTTATCATCATTTTCATGCTTCTAGGGAGCCAAAACTCAAGATTTGTCTCATGGTTAAAAGTGACTTAAAGGACCCAAATGCTCACTTCGAGGGCTTAAAACGTGTTTATTCACTGCGGGAAGAGATATAAAGAACATTTAGAGTAAATTAATGTTCATGCGAGAACGTTCAATTTTTCATGCAAAACAATCGATGACCCGCGACCTGATGAAATTGCTCTGAGATGACCAAAATGGTCCGTTTTGAAAGTTTTCATCTTTCAACTAATTTTGACTCTCAGAGGTGGATCATCACTTTTGGAGATAAAATGAGCATCGTTATCGTCATTTTCATGCTTCTGGGGAGCCAAAACTCAAGATTTGGCTCATGGTTAAAAGTGACTTAAAAGGACCCAAATGCTCACTTCGAGGGCTTTAAACGTGTTTATTCACTGCGGGAAGAGATATAAAGAACATTTAGAGTAAATTAATGTTCATGCAAGAACGTTCAATTTTTCATGCAAAACAATCGATGACCCGCGACCTGATTAAATTGCTCTGAGATTACCAAAATGGTCCGTTTTGAAAGTTTTCATCTTTCAACTAATTTTGACTCTCAGAGGTGGATCATCACTTTTGGAGATAAAATGAGCATCGTTATCGTCATTTTCATGCTTCTAGGGAGGCAAAACTCAAGATTTGGCTCATGGTTAAAAGTGACTTAAAAGAACCCAAATGCTCACTTCGAGGGCTTAAAACGTGTTTATTCACTGCGGGAAGAGATATAAAGATCATTTAGAGTAAATTATTGTTCATGCGAGAACGTTCAATTTTTCATGCAAAACGATCGATGACCCGCGACCTGATGAAATTGCTCTGAGATGACCAAAATGGTCCGTTTTGAAAATTTCCATCTTTCAACTAATTTTGACTCTCAGAGGTGGATCATCACTATTGGAGATAAAATGAGCATCGGTATCGTCATTTTCATGCTTCTAGGGAGCCAAAACTCAAGATTTGACTCATGGTTGAAAGTGACTTAAAAGGACCAAATGCTCACTTCGAGGGCTTAAAACGTGTTTATTCACTGCGGGAAGAGATATGAAGAACATTTAGATTAAATTAATGTTCAAGCGAGAACGTTCAATTTTTCAGGCAAAACAATCGATGACCCGCGATCTGATGAAATTGCTCTGAGATGACCAAAATGGTCCGTTTTAAAAGTTTTCATCTTTCAACTAATTTTGACTCTCAGAGGTGGATCATCACTTTTGGAGATAAAATGAGCATCGTTATCGTCATTTTCATGCTTCTAGGGAGCCAAAACTCAAGATTTGTCTCATGGTTAAAAGTGACTTAAAAGGACCCAAATGCTCACTTCGAGGGCTTAAAACGTGTTTATTCACTGCGGGAAGAGATATAAAGAACATTTAGAGTAAATTAATGTTCATGCGAGAACGTTCAATTTTTCATGCAAAACAATAGAGTACCCGCGACCTGATGAAATTGCTCTGAGATGACCAAAATGGTCCGTTTTGAAAATTTTCATCTTTCAACTAATTTTGACTCTCAGAGGTGGATCATCACTTTTGGAGATAAAATGAGCATCGTTATCATCATTTTCATGCTTCTGGGGAGCCAAAACTCAAGATTTGGCTCATGGTTAAAAGTGACTTAAAAGGACCCAAATGCTCACTTCGAGGGCTTAAAACGTGTTTATTCACTGCGGGAAGAGATATAAAGAACATTTAGAGTAAATTAATGTTCATGCGAGAACGTTCAATTTTTCATGCAAAACAATCGATGACCCGCGACCTGATGAAATTGTTCTGAGATTACCAAAATGGTCCGTTTTGAAAGTTTTCATCTTTCAACTAATTTTGACTCTCAGAGGTGGATCATCACTTTTGGAGATAAAATGAGCATCGTTATCGTCATTTTCATGCTTCTATGGAGGCAAAACTCAAGATTTGGCTCATGGTTAAAAGTGACTTAAAAGAACCCAAATGCTCACTTCGAGGGCTTAAAACGTGTTTATTCACTGCGGGAAGAGATATAAAGAACATTTAGAGTAAATTATTGTTAATGCGAGAACGTTCAATTTTTCATACCAAACGATCGATGACCCGCGACCTGATGAAATTGCTCTGAGATGACCAAAATGGTCCATTTTGAAAATGTTCATCTTACAAATAATATTGACTCTCAGAGGTGAATTTTCACTTTTGGAGATAAAATGAGCATCTTTATCATCATTTTCATGCTTCTAGGGAGCCAAAACTCAAGATTTGAATCATGGTTGAAAGTGACTTTAAAGGACCAAATGCTCACTTCGAGGGCTTAACCCCTTCGACGCTGATGACGAGCTGGGCTCGTCATGAGGTAGCCTCCTCGCACGCTCATGACGAGCCCAGCTCGTCATGTAACATGCACTTTACAAATTCTCAGCGTACGAGCGGAATTCCGCCCGCACGCATCAGGTTAAAACGTGTTTATTCACTGCGGGAAGAGATATAAAGAAAATTTAGAGTAAATTAATGTTCATGCGAGAACGTTCAATTTTTCATGCAAAACAATCGATGACCCGCGACCTGATGAAATTGCTCTGAGATGACCAAAATGGTCAGTTTTGAAAATTTTCATTTTTCAACTAATTTTGACTCTCAGAGGTGGATCATCACTTTTGGAGATAAAATGAGCATAGTTATCGTCATTTTCATGCTTCTAGGAAGCCAAAACTCAAGATTGGGCTCATGGTTAAAAGTGACTTAAAAGGACCCAAATGCTCACTTTGAGGGCTTAAAACGTGTTTATTCACTGCGGGAAGAGATATAAACAACATTTAGAGTACATTAATGTTCATGCGAGAACGTTCAATTTTTCATGCAAAACAATCGATGACCCGCGACCTGATGAAATTGCTCTGAGGTGAACAAAATGGTCCATTTTGAAAATGTTTATCTTTCAACTAATATTGACTCTCAGAGGTGGATCTTCACTTTTGGAGATAAAATGAGCATCTTCATAGTAATTTTTATGCTTCTGGGGAGCCAAAACTCAAGATTTGGCTCATGGTTAAAAGTGACTTAAAAGGACCCAAATGCTCACTTAGAGGGCTTAAAACGTGTTTATTCACTGCGGGAAGAGATATAAACAACATTTAGAGTAAATTAATGTTCATGCGAGAACGTTCAATTTTTCATGCAAAACAATCGATGACCCGCGAGCTGATGAAATTGCTCTGAGGTGAACAAAATGGTCCATTTTGAAAATGTTTATCTTTCAACTAATATTGACTCTCAGAGGTGGATCTTCACTTTTGGAGATAAAATGAGAATCTTCATAGTAATTTTTATGCTTCTAGGAAGCCAAAACTCAAGATTGGGCTCATGGTTAAAAGTGACTTAAAAGGACCCACATGCTCACTTTGAGGGCTTAAAACGTGTTTATTCACTGCGGGAAGAGATATAAACAACATTTAGAGTAAATTAATGTTCATGCGAGAACGTTCAATTTTTCATGCAAAACAATCGATGACCTGCGACCTGATGAAATTGCTCTGAGATGACCAAAATGGTCCGTTTTGAAAATTTTCATCTTTCAACTAATTTTGACTCTCAGAGGTGGATCATCACTTTTGGAGATAAAATGAGCATCGTTATCGTCATTTTCATGCTTTTAGGGAGTCAAAACTCAAGATTTGTCTCATGGTTAAAAGTGACTTAAAAGGACCCAAATGCTCACTTCGAGGGCTTAAAACGTGTTTATTCACTGCGGGAAGAGATATAAAGAACATTTAGATTAAATGAATGTTCAAGCGAGAACGTTCAATTTTTCAGGCAAAACAATCGATGACCCGCGATCTGATGAAATTGCTCTGAGATGACCAAAATGGTCCGTTTTAAAAGTTTTCATCTTTCAACTAATTTTGACTCTCAGAGGTGGATCATCTCTTTTGGAGATAAAATGAGCATCGTTATCGTCATTTTCATGCTTCTAGGGAGCCAAAACTCAAGATTTGTCTCATGGTTAAAAGTGACTTAAAAGGACCCAAATGCTCACTTCGAGGGCTTAAAACGTGTTTATTCACTGCGGGAAGAGATATAAAGAACATTTAGAGTAAATTAATGTTCATGCGAGAACGTTCAATTTTTCATGCAAAACAATCGATGACCCGCGACCTGATGAAATTGCTCTGAGATTACCAAAATGGTCCGTTTTGAAAGTTTTCATCTTTCAACTAATTTTGACTCTCAGAGGTGGATCATCACTTTTGGAGATAAAATGAGCATCGTTATCGTCATTTTCATGCTTCTAGGGAGGCAAAACTCAAGATTTGGCTCATGGTTAAAAGTGACTTAAAAGAACCCAAATGCTCACTTCGAGGGCTTAAAACGTGTTTATTTACTGCGGGAAGAGATATAAAGATCATTTAGAGTAAATTATTGTTCATGCGAGAACGTTCAATTTTTCATGCAAAACGATCGATGACCCGCGACCTGATGAAATTGCTCTGAGATGACCAAAATGGTCCGTTTTGAAAATTTCCATCTTTCAACTAATTTTGACTCTCAGAGGTGGATCATCACTATTGGAGATAAAATGAGCATCGGTATCGTCATTTTCATGCTTCTAGGGAGCCAAAACTCAAGATTTGACTCATGGTTGAAAGTGACTTAAAAGGACCAAATGCTCACTTCGAGGGCTTAAAACGTGTTTATTCACTGCGGGAAGAGATATGAAGAACATTTAGATTAAATGAATGTTCAAGCGAGAACGTTCAATTTTTCAGGCAAAACAATCGATGACCCGCGATCTGATGAAATTGCTCTGAGATGACCAAAATGGTCCGTTTTAAAAGTTTTCATCTTTCAACTAATTTTGACTCTCAGAGGTGGATCATCACTTTTGGAGATAAAATGAGCATCGTTATCGTCATTTTCATGCTTCTAGGGAGCCAAAACTCAAGATTTGTCTCATGGTTAAAAGTGACTTAAAAGGACCCAAATGCTCACTTCGAGGGCTTAAAACGTGTTTATTCACTGCGGGAAGAGATATAAAGAACATTTAGAGTAAATTAATGTTCATGCGAGAACGTTCAATTATTCATGCAAAACAATAGAGTACCCGCGACCTGATGAAATTGCTCTGAGATGACCAAAATGGTCCGTTTTGAAAATTTTCATCTTTCAACTAATTTTGACTCTCAGAGGTGGATCATCACTTTTGGAGATAAAATGAGCATCGTTATCATCATTTTCATGCTTCTGGGGAGCCAAAACTCAAGATTTGGCTCATGGTTAAAAGTGACTTAAAAGGACCCAAATGCTCACTTCGAGGGCTTAAAACGTGTTTATTCACTGCGGGAAGAGATATAAAGAACATTTAGAGTAAATTAATGTTCATGCGAGAACGTTAAATTTTTCATGCAAAACAATCGATGACCCGCGACCTGATGAAATTGTTCTGAGATTACCAAAATGGTCCGTTTTGAAAGTTTTCATCTTTCAACTAATTTTGACTCTCAGAGGTGGATCATCACTTTTGGAGATAAAATGAGCATCGTTATCGTCATTTTCATGCTTCTATGGAGGCAAAACTCAAGATTTGGCTCATGGTTAAAAGTGACTTAAAAGAACCCAAATGCTCACTTCGAGGGCTTAAAACGTGTTTATTCACTGCGGGAAGAGATATAAAGAACATTTAGAGTAAATTATTGTTAATGCGAGAACGTTCAATTTTTCATACCAAACGATCGATGACCCGCGACCTGATGAAATTGCTCTGAGATGACCAAAATGGTCCATTTTGAAAATGTTCATCTTTCAAATAATATTGACTCTCAGAGGTGAATTTTCACTTTTGGAGATAAAATGAGCATCTTTATCATCATTTTCATGCTTCTAGGGAGCCAAAACTCAAGATTTGAATCATGGTTGAAAGTGACTTTAAAGGACCAAATGCTCACTTCGAGGGCTTAACCCCTTCGACGCTGATGACGAGCTGGGCTCGTCATGAGGTAGCCTCCTCGCACGCTCATGACGAGCCCAGCTCGTCATGTAACATGCACTTTACAAATTCTCAGCGTACGAGCGGAATTCCGCCCGCACGCATCAGGTTAAAACGTGTTTATTCACTGCGGGAAGAGATATAAAGAAAATTTAGAGTAAATTAATGTTCATGCGAGAACGTTCAATTTTTCATGCAAAACAATCGATGACCCGCGACCTGATGAAATTGCTCTGAGATGACCAAAATGGTCAGTTTTGAAAATTTTCATTTTTCAACTAATTTTGACTCTCAGAGGTGGATCATCACTTTTGGAGATAAAATGAGCATAGTTATCGTCATTTTCATGCTTCTAGGAAGCCAAAACTCAAGATTGGGCTCATGGTTAAAAGTGACTTAAAAGGACCCAAATGCTCACTTTGAGGGCTTAAAACGTGTTTATTCACTGCGGGAAGAGATATAAACAACATTTAGAGTACATTAATGTTCATGCGAGAACGTTCAATTTTTCATGCAAAACAATCGATGACCCGCGACCTGATGAAATTGCTCTGAGGTGAACAAAATGGTCCATTTTGAAAATGTTTATCTTTCAACTAATATTGACTCTCAGAGGTGGATCTTCACTTTTGGAGATAAAATGAGCATCTTCATAGTAATTTTTATGCTTCTGGGGAGCCAAAACTCAAGATTTGGCTCATGGTTAAAAGTGACTTAAAAGGACCCAAATGCTCACTTAGAGGGCTTAAAACGTGTTTATTCACTGCGGGAAGAGATATAAACAACATTTAGAGTAAATTAATGTTCATGCGAGAACGTTCAATTTTTCATGCAAAACAATCGATGACCCGCGAGCTGATGGAATTGCTCTGAGGTGAACAAAATGGTCCATTTTGAAAATGTTTATCTTTCAACTAATATTGACTCTCAGAGGTGGATCTTCACTTTTGGAGATAAAATGAGAATCTTCATAGTAATTTTTATGCTTCTAGGAAGCCAAAACTCAAGATTGGGCTCATGGTTAAAAGTGACTTAAAAGGACCCACATGCTCACTTTGAGGGCTTAAAACGTGTTTATTCACTGCGGAAAGAGATATAAACAACATTTAGAGTAAATTAATGTTCATGCGAGAACGTTCAATTTTTCATGCAAAACAATCGATGACCTGCGACCTGATGAAATTGCTCTGAGATGACCAAAATGGTCCGTTTTGAAAATTTTCATCTTTCAACTAATTTTGACTCTCAGAGGTGGATCATCACTTTTGGAGATAAAATGAGCATCGTTATCGTCATTTTCATGCTTTTAGGGAGTCAAAACTCAAGATTTGTCTCATGGTTAAAAGTGACTTAAAAGGACCCAAATGCTCACTTCGAGGGCTTAAAACGTGTTTATTCACTGCGGGAAGAGATATAAAGAAAATTTAGATTAAATGAATGTTCAAGCGAGAACGTTCAATTTTTCAGGCAAAACAATCGATGACCCGCGATCTGATGAAATTGCTCTGAGATGACCAAAATGGTCCGTTTTAAAAGTTTTCATCTTTCAACTAATTTTGACTCTCAGAGGTGGATCATCACTTTTGGAGATAAAATGAGCATCGTTATCGTCATTTTCATGCTTCTGGGAAGCCAAAACTCAAGATTTGGCTCATGGTTAAAAGTGACTTAAAAGGACCCAAATGCTCACTTCGAGGGCTTAAAACGTGTTTATTCACTGCGGGAAGAGATATAAAGAACATTTAGAGTAAATTAATGTTCATGCGAGAACGTTCAATTTTTCATGCAAAACAATCGATGACCCGCGACCTGATGAAATTGTTCTGAGATTACCAAAATGGTCCGTTTTGAAAGTTTTCATCTTTCAACTAATTTTGACTCTCAGAGGTGGATCATCACTTTTGGAGATAAAATGAGCATCGTTATCGTCATTTTCATGCTTCTATGGAGGCAAAACTCAAGATTTGGCTCATGGTTAAAAGTGACTTAAAAGAACCCAAATGCTCACTTCGAGGGCTTAAAACGTGTTTATTCACTGCGGGAAGAGATATAAAGAACATTTAGAGTAAATTATTGTTCATGCGAGAACGTTCAATTTTTCATGCCAAACGATCGATGACCCGCGTCCTGATGAAATTGCTCTGAGATGACCAAAATGGTCAGTTTTGAAAATTTTCATCTTTCAACTAATTTTGACTCTCAGAGGTGGATCATCACTTTTGGAGATAAAATGAGCAGCGTTATCGTCATTTTCATGCTTCTAGGGAGCCAAAACTCAAGATTTGACTCATGGTTAAAAGTGACTTAAAAGGACCCAAATGCTCACTTCGAGGGCTTAAAATGTGTGTATTCACTGCGGGAAGAGATATAAACATCATTTAGAGTAAATTAATGTTCATGCGAGAACGTTCAATTTTTCATGCAAAACAATCGATGACCCGCGATCTGATGAAATTGCTCTGAGATGACCAAAATGGTCCGTTTTGAAAGTTTTCATCTTTCAACTAATTTTGACTCTCAGAGGTGGATCATCACTTTTGGAGATAAAATGAGCATCGTTATCATCATTTTCATGCTTCTAGGGAGCCAAAACTCAAGATTTGTCTCATGGTTAAAAGTGACTTAAAGGACCCAAATGCTCACTTCGAGGGCTTAAAACGTGTTTATTCACTGCGGGAAGAGATATAAAGAACATTTAGAGTAAATTAATGTTCATGCGAGAACGTTCAATTTTTCATGCAAAACAATCGATGACCCGCGACCTGATGAAATTGCTCTGAGATGACCAAAATGGTCCGTTTTGAAAGTTTTCATCTTTCAACTAATTTTGACTCTCAGAGGTGGATCATCACTTTTGGAGATAAAATGAGCATCGTTATCGTCATTTTCATGCTTCTGGGGAGCCAAAACTCAAGATTTGGCTCATGGTTAAAAGTGACTTAAAAGGACCCAAATGCTCACTTCGAGGGCTTTAAACGTGTTTATTCACTGCGGGAAGAGATATAAAGAACATTTAGAGTAAATTAATGTTCATGCGAGAACGTTCAATTTTTCATGCAAAACAATCGATGACCCGCGACCTGATGAAATTGCTCTGAGATTACCAAAATGGTCCGTTTTGAAAGTTTTCATCTTTCAACTAATTTTGACTCTCAGAGGTGGATCATCACTTTTGGAGATAAAATGAGCATCGTTATCGTCATTTTCATGCTTCTAGGGAGGCAAAACTCAAGATTTGGCTCATGGTTAAAAGTGACTTAAAAGAACCCAAATGCTCACTTCGAGGGCTTAAAACGTGTTTATTCACTGCGGGAAGAGATATAAAGATCATTTAAAGTAAATTATTGTTCATGCGAGAACGTTCAATTTTTCATGCAAAACGATCGATGACCCGCGACCTGATGAAATTGCTCTGAGATGACCAAAATGGTCCGTTTTGAAAATTTCCATCTTTCAACTAATTTTGACTCTCAGAGGTGGATCATCACTATTGGAGATAAAATGAGCATCGGTATCGTCATTTTCATGCTTCTAGGGAGCCAAAACTCAAGATTTGACTCATGGTTGAAAGTGACTTAAAAGGACCAAATGCTCACTTCGAGGGCTTAAAACGTGTTTATTCACTGCGGGAAGAGATATAAAGTACATTTAGATTAAATGAATGTTCAAGCGAGAACGTTTAATTTTTCAGGAAAACAATCGATGACCCGCGATCTGATGAAATTGCTCTGAGATGATCAAAATGGTCCGTTTTGAAAGTTTTCATCTTTCAACTAATTTTGACTCTCAGAGGTGGATCATCACTTTTGGAGATAAAATGAGCATAGTTATCGTCATTTTCATGCTTCTAGGAAGCCAAAACTCAAGATTGGGCTCATGGTTAAAAGTGACTTAAAAGGACCCAAATGCTCACTTTGAGGGCTTAAAACGTGTTTATTCACTGCGGGAAGAGATATAAACAACATTTAGAGTAAATTAATGTTCATGTGAGAACGTTCAACTTTTCATGCAAAAGAATCGATGACCCGCGACCTGATGAAATTGCTCTGAGGTGAACAAAATGGTCCATTTTGAAAATGTTTATCTTTCAACTAATATTGACTCTCAGAGGTGGATCTTCACTTTTGGAGATAAAATGAGCATCTTCATAGTAATTTTTATGCTTCTGGGGAGCCAAAACTCAAGATTTGGCTCATGGTTAAAAGTGACTTAAAAGGACCCAAATGCTCACTTAGAGGGCTTAAAACGTGTTTATTCACTGCGGGAAGAGATATAAACAACATTTAGAGTAAATTAATGTTCATGCGAGAACGTTCAATTTTTCATGCAAAACAATCGATGACCCGCGAGCTGATGAAATTGCTCTGAGGTGAACAAAATGGTCCATTTTGAAAATGTTTATCTTTCAACTAATATTGACTCTCAGAGGTGGATCTTCACTTTTGGAGATAAAATGAGCATCTTCATAGTAATTTTTATGCTTCTAGGAAGCCAAAACTCAAGATTGGGCTCATGGTTAAAAGTGACTTAAAAGGACCCAAATGCTCACTTTGAGGGCTTAAAACGTGTTTATTCACTGCGGGAAGAGATATAAACAACATTTAGAGTAAATTAATGTTCATGCGAGAACGTTCAATTTTTCATGCAAAACAATCGATGACCCGCGAGCTGATGAAATTGCTCTGAGGTGAACAAAATGGTCCATTTTGAAAATGTTTATCTTTCAACTAATATTGACTCTCAGAGGTGGATCTTCACTTTTGGAGATAAAATGAGCATCTTCATAGTAATTTTTATGCTTCTAGGAAGCCAAAACTCAAGATTGGGCTCATGGTTAAAAGTGACTTAAAAGGACCCACATGCTCACTTTGAGGGCTTAAAACGTGTTTATTCACTGCGGGAAGAGATATAAACAACATTTAGAGTAAATTAATGTTCATGCGAGAACGTTCAATTTTTCATGCAAAACAATCGATTACCCGCGACCTGATGAAATTGCTCTGAGATGACCAAAATGGTCCGTTTTGAAAATTTTCATCTTTCAACTAATTTTGACTCTCAGAGGTGGATCATCACTTTTGGAGATAAAATTAGCATCGTTATCATCATTTTCATGCTTCTATGGAGGCAAAACTCAAGATTTGGCTCATGGTTAAAAGTGACTTAAAAGAACCCAAATGCTCACTTCGAGGGCTTAAAACGTGTTTATTCACTGCGGGAAGAGATATATAGAACATTTAGAGTAAATTATTGTTCATGCGAGAACGTTCAATTTTTCATGCCAAACGATCGATGACCCGCGTCCTGATGAAATTGCTCTGAGATGACCAAAATGGTCAGTTTTGAAAATTTTCATCTTTCAACTAATTTTGACTCTCAGAGGTGGATCATCACTTTTGGAGATAAAATGAGCAGCGTTATCGTCATTTTCATGCTTCTAGGGAGCCAAAACTCAAGATTTGACTCATGGTTAAAAGTGACTTAAAAGGACCCAAATGCTCACTTCGAGGGCTTAAAATGTGTGTATTCACTGCGGGAAGAGATATAAACATCATTTAGAGTAAATTAATGTTCATGCGAGAACGTTCAATTTTTCATGCAAAACAATCGATGACCCGCGACCTGATGAAATTGCTCTGAGATGACCAAAATGGTCCGTTTTGAAAGTTTTCATCTTTCAACTAATTTTGACTCTCAGAGGTGGATCATCACTTTTGGAGATAAAATGAGCATCGTTATCATCATTTTCATGCTTCTAGGGAGCCAAAACTCAAGATTTGTCTCATGGTTAAAAGTGACTTAAAGGACCCAAATGCTCACTTCGAGGGCTTAAAACGTGTTTATTCACTGCGGGAAGAGATATAAAGAACATTTAGAGTAAATTAATGTTCATGCGAGAACGTTCAATTTTTCATGCAAAACAATCGATGACCCGCGACCTGATGAAATTTAAGCATGGGCGGATTTTGCGGATTGGCAATCCGCGAACTTGCGTATTTACGGATTCGCAATCCGCGAAGATCCGCGAACTCTAGCGGATTTGCGGATTTTTCCGTTTTTTGTGTTGGCGCGTGTTCGCGCCGATTTTGGGACAAGTTCGCAATTGCGAACTTACTTTTCGGCTTGCAACGGCCGCGACTATGTTGTTTCTACGTCTGGTTTATCATCACAGGTTCACAGCACCCTCTTTTTCACCACTGCCACCCTCTGGGACACCCATGCCACCCTCTAGTACATCCTCACAGGCACCTATTAGGTTTATTTATTACTGTAGATTATGGTGGTTGAAAAAAGCTAGCACACCTGCCCTTCTTCAACTGCCATCAATTAATTTGTGTTTCATTAATGTGTCAGTAATTTTGAAAGTTCCAGTCTGGCTGGCACCTGCTTCCTTCCTTATCTGTAATTTGCTTTTTGTTGCAGTGAAATTTTTTTTTTACAGGACCTTTATGGTGCTATTCTATGAGCCTGCTGTTTGGGTCATAGCAGGGTCATAGAATTGTTGCAAACTCTGGAGGGGCCCATCAGGAAGCACTACCTTGAATGTTACTAATGTTAAGTTTGAACTTTTGCACCTGCTCATTGCTTTCATTTTAGCTAAAATCGTTTTTTTTGCAATTTCGCGCGTTATTTGGGGCGCGAATCCGTGCGAGATCGATTTCGGAAGCCGCGAATACGTGCGAATACAAAATTGTTTTTGTTGCGACGTGTATATTCGCGTGATCTTGCGCGTGTTCGCGAGGCGCTTCTAGCTATTCGTTTGCCAAGTTACCCTATCGGTCGTACACGGGCGCGGCCATCTTGTTGGCGTGACGTAATTCCGTTTCCGCCCGCTATGTGTAATCTCGCAAAGTGTGCTGCTCGCGAGTACAAGTTCGCGCGTACTCGCAAGGAAAATCTCGCGCGAACTTACCCACGTGGTCGTGAACGGGCGCGGCCATCTTGTTTCTCATTCATTGCTATGGTTCTGGGCATGCTTTCTCTATCCTCTCTCAATCTCTGCCATCCTTTGCTTGTTTGAAGTTTTTTTGATCTAATTTTACTTATTATCTAACCCTCTATTTTTCTAGCTCTATATTTTTGTGTTTTCTGCAGCTTTTAGTTACTTTTAAACTACTTTTTTAAACTCTTTTCTTTTCTTCTTCACTATTCTATTTCTTCTTTATCATTTAAGTTTATTTCTGCCCAGACCATGGTAAAGGGAGCCGGGAAGCACCCTGAGAAGGGGAAGGGTCCCGCACCCCGTGCCCGGCTCCCGTGCGGGCGTTTAAGGGGGGAGCAAGTGGTCCCGAGGGAGATCTTCAGCGCGGAGGAAGTGGCGGCACTGATCTTCCATGTCCAGCGCCGCCTCCCCAAGACGATCCTGGGAGGCGGCAAGATCGCGACCGGCTATGGCATCCGGGAGCGCCGCCAGCGGTGGGAGAAGGTGTGCCGGGCCATGTACAAGATCTCTGGGGTCCGGCGCACATATAACCAGGCCACCCACCGCTGGACCGATGTCATGGACCGGGAGCGGGACTTGCTGGACGCGCTCGGCGTAGAGGTCCCCGGGCTTGGTGAGTAGTAGTAGTAGTCCATTTACTACTCTGTTTTATCCTGCTCTGTTATTTGCAAATCTTTGTTCTTTACCAAGAGCAATAATGCTGCCGATTACATTGAGGTAAATTATATTTCAAAATCTTCTATGCATTTCATTTTCAGGTGCACTGCTCTCCTTCTCAGTAGCCTTGCTTGCTACTATGCTTCTTTGTTTTGTATGTTGTGTTCAGAAGCATTTCATTGGCCTGAGAAATTATGTATCAGTGTACTGTAAAGAAAAGAACTGCGTAATGCTAGACAGTAAGGGTCATATTTTCAATTACCGGCGCATCCCTGCAAAGTAGCAGGGATGCGGCAGTAATTGTGTGCCATGCCACCACCACCCATTGGCCCAAAACGTCACAGAAGCCTTACGCATCTGTGCCGTAAAGGCAGCGCATTGCTGGAGTTGCGTGCCAACGATGGCGCAGCTCCAGCAATGCTCTGGGGTACCCTATCTCCCCAATGCTGCATCAAGCCGTACGTCGGCTTCAAGCGCGCAGGGTTTGAGTCATGCATCATTGTCATAAAAATGACTGATTGACATCTTGTAGATTTCCCTCAGCCACTTTTAGGATTCGTTCCTGCGCAGGTACGCCCTCCCTTGCGCCGGAACGCCCCCTGATGGCGCAGGGCTTTACAACGTGATGCATCGCCCATATGCCCATATGTGTTTTTTTTTTAATATATACGCCGCACCAACACCATGGCGAGTCTTTTGTTCTGCCGCTGCGTCAGAAAAGGCACGCAACAATGGAGGAAAATCAGCCGCAACTTCCGCAAGGGACTTATAAATCAGCCCCAACAGACTGAAGTCCAGTGTCCTTCCTTTAGACAGTCACATGGCTATCAGAAGAAATAGTGGCGGTGGTGGCGGGTGGATTGATAGTTTGAGTATTCACTGATCTGCAAGCAGGATGGACTTTGTCTGTCACGTGTTGCGCACTACTGCCTGCAGTGCCAGGCCTAGGCAAACCTCTTTAGTAGTCTGTTTATTGAGTTACATAGGAACTTTCTAAGTCAACGTTCCGCAAATCAGGCAATACGAATAACGTAGTATACCACATGAGATAGATCCCGTGGAATAGTTGTCTATCTATTTGCTATTTTTCCAAAATATGTTGTTATTGTTCTTTTGAAATGTTTGATTTGGTTGAAAAATCTCATCCATGTTTTATGGTTTTTCTTTCTTTCATGTTGTACATCAGCTCCCCCCAAGGGCAAGAGGACACAGGAGGAGGGTGCTGAGGATGCAGGCCAGGATCGGGCAGGCGAGGGCTCCTTTGCTGGCCCCAGTTAGTTTACATTTTACTAAACAGTACCTATTTTTTCCTAGCGTTCCTCATTCGATTTTTTCTAAATCGTCTTTGATCTTCTTGTAGACTGGATATAAATTCTTATCCTGCCTCGAATATGACTCCCTGTGGTATTACTAGACTATTCTTATTAGTCTGTCTGTGTAGCTAACTAAGATTGGACATTTGGCAATTCCATTGGACTCCCATTATATTCAGCAATACCTCTATGCACTGTCTCCTTACTGACTAGATAGTGTGGCAGAGTCATTCAGCTCCCGAAGTCACCGATTATAGATCCCCAATGATCTCTAGATTATCGTACGCAGGACAAGAGAGTAGTACGGAGTCACAGCACAGTCAAGAAGTGTCAGAGGCACTCATGCTTGCAAAAATTCCAAAACCTTTAGCTCATCCACTCTAGTCTAGAGGAACAAAAACCACAGAGTCTATTTAAGTGTAAAAGCTTTATTAAAAGTAAACACATTTATTGAAATCTACTTTGTCATAAAACTATTTAACTGTAAACGGAAAAGTGGTTAGTGCTGACGATTAATTGGACACATTTCTTGTGGTCGAGCCGAACTCTCACCTACTTTGAACTTGATCCTGGTCGTGTTCTTAGGACTCAGGAGTCAAGCTTCTGTCTGTTAGGAGAAAAAGTGGTGCGTGTTAAAAATCAAAAGCAAGCATTCATCAGTTGTGCATAAAAGTGCAGCAAGACAACAGCCTTCCCTGGAAAATGGGACATTTTTACTATGGAGTAGACAGTCACAAATTATTACATTGTATTCTGTTTTTTTAACATTTCTCCTAGACCAAATATTATATAGTAGTGAGTGGTGTATTCTAACTTTCTTAAATGTACTTTGTAGGTGTAACATCTGGTGACGGGGCCAGCGCGGAGGTGGCTGATGTGTTGGACTTGGACTCGGAGGCCTCTGGGGAGGATGCGGCGGTAGAAGAGCTGGTGGCCGTTCCTGTGGGGGATCAAACGGTGGTGGCGGAAACAGGTAAGCTATATATTCCTTACTTATTGAGATTGAAGACTGCATAGTGTGCTTTCTGCACGGGTGTATTACAATTACAAATCAACCAGGTAGTAGCCTCCTCGAAATGTACTTCGACTTAGCTGTGAAGTTTTTGGTGAGAAGAATCCCAATAAGTTCTTAGACGAACGTGATGGATGGGATGAACGAAAAGCGAAAGAAGGGTGTAAGTAAGTGGGACGCGAACTTGTATGATGGCTGGCAAAGAAGAACGATATGTGTTTGCTTGGACCCAGAGGTGGCTGGGAAGGAAAGAATATGGTATGGTGCATGGCTGGGTCAATGATGAAGCAAGGATGGGTGGAAGGACAGCAGCCTGGGTGGGTGAAACAGAAACTGTATGTGTGCGTATACTTTGAATGAATGGATGCCTGGAGCATGGTATTCTCTGACTCTTACATAGCAAATGTGTATCTAGAGAGAGTAGATGGTCGCCAGGTGAAGTAAGTGTTACCTTGAAGAGCATGTACCACCGCACCCGCACGTCCGTCCCAGTGCAGGGAAGGCAAGGAAAAGAAATTGTAAATGTGTCCAATACTACCATGAATAGTAGCAGTACTTTGTATTGCGTTTGCATTCACAGCATATATCTGGTTATTACGGTGGACACTCCGTACCTCTCTTAATAACTTTAGTTTACTTGTAGTACGTCATTCATGTGTGGGTGTATCACTGTGTTCACTCAATATTAAGCAAAGCACCTAAAGTCATCTCATCTGTCATTAAATACGTCCCATGTGAAGTGATAGATAATCAAATTAGTTAGCTTCTTCAGTTTCCTTTTCTAGTACTCATTTGCACTGTAGGGTGAAAGGTAAATTAATTAAGCAGTAGCCCTTGTAACAGAGTATTCTCAGTGCCACCCGTAATAGAAAAGTAATAGCTTCACCACCTGCATGTACTGGACCGGTACAGTAACGCAAGTCTGTCTCCATCATCATGGTGTGCAACTTTTTTTCTCGGGTGCAACTTCACTGTGCTGTGTCCATGTCATTCTGCCGGCTTGCATAAGATAACGTACCCATTTCCCTAAACAAGAGAGAAGAAGAAGAATAAGACTGGTGTACTGTCATAGTCGACTGTAATGGAAGTCCATAGTGGTCGTAGAATTAGTTCATTAAACTACCACTACTGTTAGAGCAAGGATGCAGAAGTGGGAGGTTACATAGATACTGTCCTCAATAGTTATGTACTGTGCTTTCAATTTGCTACTTGTACTCTGTGACCCAACTTTCGGCTCAATCACTTTGTGTTATTAATAAGGAGCATTGGTTACAGACTATGTCTTTCTTTCTTCATATAGTTGCTCCTTCCAAATCAACAACAAGGAGGGAGCAGGCTAGATTGGCCCGGCAACGGAGGCTGGAGGCCACAGTCGCCGAGTATCGGCGGCTGGTGGCCCTGGAGGAGGAGGAGGACACGCAGTCGAGCGGGGCAACATCTTCGACTGTGACCACTGCATCCTCCTCCGTGACTAAACCAGCGGGACCGAGCCGGGCTAAGAAAGCCGACCGCCACCGCCAAGCACCCGAAATACCAGCTGCCCCCCACAGGAGCTGCAAGGAACGCCAACGCCGCCTACGAGTCCGCATGTCCAACCTGGAGCAGGAGGTCCTGAGGTATAAGACCTTGGTTAAGGGCCTCCGCTCCGAGCTTGCCACCCTCCGCAAGGAGTATGATGCCCATGCCGCATCATGCACCAGCACCAGCACCCTCCAGTAGTGGAGTGTCCCTTGCCCTTTTTTTATAGACTTTTGGGGGGTGGGATTTGGGAGTTGGGATCGTTTTGGGACGTTTCAGAGACAATCGTTGGGGTTAGGGTGGGTGAGGGAGATTATTTTGTTAGGGATAAATAAATATATTTTTCAACTACTTTATCTGACCATACCTGTTTTTTACTGCTTTTCAGTCTGGTGGGTGGGGGGCGGGGGTGTAACAGTAACTTTGTTTTCCTGAACAGTCGTAGGACTTTAGTAGTACAACCGTCAATCTCTTGTCTACTCCGAAATAATACTCCATTATACTACCTCCCACCAAACGCTTATCTTACCTGTAATTTGTGTTAGAAATTAGGGCTAGGCCCAGGGCTGGCTCCAGGTGAAATGGGGATTAACGTTGTCATTCCTGGGCGGGTGACATTTCCTCATTGCGGTGTTACTAGTGGTGTGACACAGTGGCAGTTGCATGCCTATGGAAAAAAAGAAAACGAAACCTTGTTTGTACTCCTTACTGTAGCATTACAACGGTTACGGTACGATCGAGAAAATAGCAGGTGACAGTACACTAGAACAGTGCCATAATGTAGCCTAACAAATGGTAAAGTATTGCAAGTATAACTAGTACTTGCGTTGAATTTATTTGACATTGGCTACTACTACTAGAAGATATAGTACTGAAGCTGAGTAAGTCTAGAAGATATCCTCGTATTCCTTCACCAGCCTGTTGCTGCTATCACCTTATCCTCCCCAGCAAGTGTGTGGAATTATTGATGTCATTTTAGTCAGACATCAAGCAAAACAACACAGCCCGGGGGAAGAGGGTTAGGGTTTGTAAAATGGATGGGAATGGGGGTTTCTTTTTGGGTAGGTTTTGTTGAGAGAAGAAAAAAAAGCAGAGCATGGACAAACAATAATTGAAGATACAGAGTTTACAGACAATCTTTGGTTACAAAGTAAAGGTAAGCACATGCAGTCACACTCATAGAATAAAAGACAACAATGGATACTGTATCTGTATTGCGTATGTTGTTGGAGTTGTCCTGTTGAAATTGGTAAGTAAGTTGCATGCAGCAAACAATTCCTCTTATTGGCGGCACTCCTCCATTCCAGCTGACGCTTCGTCCATCAATGTGGTGGTGACCACTGACAGAAGAGACACCCTGTCCACTGCCTGCCTGGCGGATGTTGACTGAAACCCGGCCTGTAATTATTGAACGGAAAACAGGAAGTGCTATTACAATACCACTGATAAATAAATAAAAGGTATGTACGCTGTGTGGTTCAAAAAGTCACACTTTGATTTCCCTAATAGACAGTACAATATTTTTGAAATTGCGTGCTCTGTCTGAGTCACCTTTTTAAGGATCAATAAGTATGGCCAAAATATTATAGCGGATCTTTCCCCTCAAGGTGGGTGTACTACTGTGTTTTAGAACAAAATTTGACCTTCCCAGCAATGCTCCCACCAAGACCCTTACTAAAGCCAGTCGCAAAAATGTAGAAGAACCCAATCATATCTCCAAAAACGATGCCTAGCAGAAAAATGGTTACAAAACGTACTTTGAAAGTAACAGTAGACCCAAATACAGACCGTGGATTGTATTCAAACCACTTGCCTGCAAGCAAAAGTATCCATAGCCAGCATCGCTCCAACAGTGCTCTACAACAACAGAACCGCGTTGCAATAGAACCCCCCTAAACACATGCAATCCTGCTGCTAGGGCTAACCCTAACGAACCCTAACTTACAAAAAGTGCAAAAACTGGTGTTTCCTTATGGATTTTGTCCAACAAACTTCTAGCCGGTATTAGACCTTCCCAGGAATGCCCCAGGCAAGACCCGCCAACCCACCCGCAAAAAAACACGCGACACAACACCACCAAACAGCGAAAAAGCTAAATCTCATACTTACAATGTCTCTCGGCCTTCGGTCCAAACGCGGCGCTGTGCAGCTAGGTCGTCATCATCATCAATCATCATAACTCCTGTTTTCCACCACGGATTTCCTGAAAAGCAAATGCAATCAAGATTAGACTGTCGCAGCAGTGCTTCGACAGAGACCCCGGCCGCAACCCACCCACGAACAGCAGGAAGCCCCCCAAAACGCTACATTGAGCAAGATGTCTGAAGAAATGGCAAAAAAAAGGCTGTTCCTTATGGATTTTGTCCAAAACACTTGTATCCGGTATTAGACCTTCCCAGGAATGCCCCAGGCAAGACCCGCCGGCGCCAACCCACCCGCAAAAAAACACCCGACAACACCCCCAAACAGCGAAAAAGCTAAATCTCATACTTACAATATCTCTCGGCCTTCGGTCCAAAGTAACGCGCTGTGCAGCTAGGTCATCATCAATCATCATAACTCCTGTTTTCCACCACGGATTTCCTGAAAAGCAAATGCAATCAAGATTAGACTGTCGCAGCAGTGCTTCGACAGACACCAAAAATTACACACAAACCCCCGGAACCCCGCCAAAGAGCACCTCAAAGGCAAGCAAGTCAGCAAAAACGGCAAGAAATTTCCACCTCATATTTGGTCCAAAACACTTTTGTCCATTATTAGAGCTTCACAGCAATGGGCCCAAAACCGTCAACTCACCCGCAAAGAAGTACAACACCCCCACAAGTGCTGAGTCTTTCTTCATTGTGCGTAATCCAGCACTCTGCTTGGAGGGAAATCGCAGTCTGGAGGAGGAGGATAGAGGAGCATGTTCTTCAGAACTTGTGAACCTGAGGAATGTAGACTGCGGCACCTTCAAATCAATAAGCAAACAAGTGAAGACAGTTCTGATGATGGTCTTGTTTTTGGGATTAGGTGATTAAAGTTTGAATTAAATTAACTGTGCAAAACAAAGAAAGAGAGACACAAAGCACACAGGAATAAAAGTGAATAAGGACGAAAAAGAAAGTTCTTGATTGATTGTCTCATTTTCAGGGCTCGGTGTCAGGGAATAAGAACAAGATTTCGTCATCATACTCTGCGAATTCAGGCTGGATGAGGTCAGTGGCACCGAACAGAGAAAAAATCCCCTCATCTACGTTGCTGTCCTCATCGTCTTCATGTGGCGTGCTTTCTCGCACTTTGTAATCTGGTGGTATGAGGTGCTGATTCATCTTGATCATTGTCAGCCGCTCCACATTTTTGGGCGATAGGCGGCTCCGTTTGGCAGTTACAATGCCACCAGCAGCACTGAAAACACGTTCAGAAGACACACTTGCGAGTGGGCAAGACAAATAGTTTATAGCCAGGTTGTAGAGCTGTGGCCACAATTGTTTTTTGCCATGCCAATACTGCAATGGCTCCTCATTAAGAAAGACCACTGTTGAGTCATTCAGATAGTCCTGCACCATCGACTCAAGGTCATCAACTGTTCCTCCACTTTGCTTACTTTTTGCTGTGCCTGTGACATTTTTTAGAGAACCATACCCCATCAAACTTAGCCAATCCTCCTCCCCAGCCACTGTTAGTGTTGTCATTGTGTGTGGTGCAGATGATCCAGTTGCCGGTGTCTTTAACGGCTGAGAGGTCACTTGTGCCCCAGCCACAGGTGCAGAAGTGGATTCTTGTGACTGCGGATGGCCTGCTGATGCTGATGCTGATGTACTGGCTTCTCCTTCAATAACCTGCCGTTCTTTTTCAAACCTCTTGGCTGACCAGGCTAACCAATGTTTGTACTTTTGAACATCTGCATCAGCGAAAGGAAAGAATGCGTTGTCTGCCAGCGCCTTTTTGTAGCGTGGATCCAGAATAGTAGCACAAATGTAATGCTGATCTGAGTTGATGTTTTTAAGACGTTCATCACCACGTAGGCGATGTAATAATTTCTCAGACAAAATGAAATGGTTTTTTTTTTTTCATCTTTTTCAAACTCAGAAGAAACCGCCATCAGTTGGTGCTCCAGTATGCACAACAATGGGATAGCTTTTCCCAAATTACAGTCCTCCTGGCTGACTGCACGCGTGAAGAACTCAAAAGGACGAAGCATGTCTGTCAGGCTTTTAACTATGGCCCATTGCGCCTTACTCATCCGCAGGTCCTCCTTCTGAGATGTAGCCTCTGTCAAGAAATAGTGATCGAGTACCGTATACTGCTCATGCAGACGCTCAAGCATGTAGAAGGTTGAGTTCCAACGTGTTGCCACCTCCTGGATGAGTGCTTTCACTGGCATTCCACGTTGAAGTAGCAGTCTCCGCAGATGCTTCCGGGCCTTAAAAGAATGGCTGAAATGGTTGCACATTTTGCGGCAGGTGGCCATTACCTCGAACGCTGGACTCTCTTTATCACTCAAGAATTTTTGAACTACCAGGTTGATACAGTGCGCCAAACACGGCACTCTAACATGGTGACCCTGTGACATGGCCTTAACTACATTGGCGCCATTATCCGTGGAAACATAACCAATCTTGCGTTTTAGGGGGGATAGCATTGACAACACCTTTTTGTCAAACTCTTCCAAAAGGTTTTCTGCTGTGTGACTTTTCTCCAAGGCAAACATGGCTAGTGTTGCATGTTTCCGAGCAGCTTTGAAAACTTGGTCCGGGTCAACACCTGCGTTTAGCTTTGCTATAACACCTGAAAAAGAGACCCAGTGTGCAGTGATGCACATGTAATCATCGCCTGGGCCACTGGTCCACATGTCTGTTGTCAGATGTATTGTGTGAACAGCACTCTTCTGCAAAGCTGCCCCAATCGCCTGCAGCACATCTTCATGTAGTGCTGGAACCGCAACTCTGGCAAAATAGAACCGGCTCGGAACCTTCCATTTAGGGCAGAGCGTTGCAACTAATTCAAGAAAACCTACCGCTTCTACAAAAGAAAAAGGTAGAAGGTCCACAGCTAGCATTTTAGCCAGCTTAGTGTTATACAGACGCGTCAGTGGGTGGTTGCGTTCATATGGCACGTCTGAAGTAAGCATTGTTCTAATGTTGGCCTGGACCAAGCATTTACGGGCTGATAATGACTTCGTTGACCCAATTTTGCTCGCTGGTGAACTTTTGTGCGTTGGTGTCTCACTCGCTCCAACACTCTTAGTGTGCCTCACATTGGGTGTGCTGCTGAGAGGGGTACTGGGTGTAAGGGAAGTGTTTGACACGTCTTCTTCCTGCTCGTCAACATCAGATGAAACATCAACGTTTCCTTGATTTTGGCCTTTCTTGATCGCAGCTAGGTGCGCAAACCATTGGACAGCGTGCTTTCTGTCAAGATGACCACTCTGGCCGCCGGTACCATAGTTGCTACCTGGCTTACCACGACTAACTGCAAGCTTACAAAGGGTACAAATGGCAAACCTTGGATTTTTGGGACAAACAGTAAAGAAGTCCCAAACTGGGGACTTGAAGTGTCTGTGGGACCTGGAGGAGGCGGCGATACTGGTGGTGGTGGTGGTCATGAAGCTAATGCCAGATGAAGTGGAGGATCTGGATTGGCCAACTTTTGTACGTTTTCCACTTTCACCGCCACTAATTAAGGTCGAGGTTGACGCAGGTCTCTTCTTGCCAGAAAGAAATATGGAAGCGGGACGAGTTGGTGTACTACTTAACTCCAATGATTGTGGTGTTTCCACTGCCTCCTCATCGACAACATCATCATCACGCGCAGCAGCTCTTCGGGCTAGGGTCAAAATGTCTGTTTGCTGCATGCCCGCTGGGGCTGCAGTGACCTTTATGATGACTGGGTCGTCGTTGGCAGAGTCTTCATCAGCAGCAGTATCCGCCACTTCTTGTTGAGCCTCATCACACTCCATAAGTCTGAGACTTTGGACGAGCTTCCTTTTACGCTTAAGTACCTTTGTTGGATCATGGTGTGCCTCACTCTCAGACGGCTGTGGTGCTGGTTCCCAAGTTTGATCCGTATCATCAGAAGGAGGTGTGCTTGAAGAGGATGTAGACACCACCCTTGATCTCTTCCTTGCTAGGGTTGTGGAAGACAATGAAGGATCATCAGGAGGAGTGGCTTCCTCAAATGATACCTCGCCTTGATTGTCGATTTCCTGATGTGCCCCTACTTCGGGAGGAACAACTATTGTGGGCACTTGTTGTGACCCTCCATGCACCTCTGCATGCGCATCTCCTTGCGCTGCCTCTCCTTCCACATGTACTTGGGCTTGTACTTGCACATGTGATTGTTGTTGCCGCTGTGGTTGTTCAACACTCGTCATATGAGCTACAACAACCTGTGTTGATTGAGGGACATTGCTGCTGCTTTCTTGCGATGAGCCAACATCACTGGTCGATGGTGATTGAAGAAGTATACTGGCTGCCTCTGCAGCACTCAAGGGCTTGGACTTAAGTTGGCGTGGTGGTGGTGGTGGCACTGAGCCCAATGGAGCGGGGGTGCTGCTGCCAGCTTGGTCCCCAGCAGATCCCGCTGCAGCTGCTGCAGGCATACTTTTTTTTTTACTCACAAAAAAAGGGGCGGGCGGCACACCAGTGTCCTTGGTAACTTGCTTCTTCTGCTCCTTACTGGCACCTTTCTTGCTAGAGGAGCTACGGGTTACTTTTTTTGGGGCCATCTTCTTCAGAGCAGGTCAGCAGGCAGCAGTTGCACGAGTTGCAGAGGGTTCTGTGTCCAGACGTGACGTCGCGTGACGTTATGCTGCACACACCGCTGCAGGACTTCTTCCTGGCACTGGTGGTTCTATTGAGTCTTCTTGTGCACCTAAAAGCAATGGAAGACAGAAGAACATCAGTTCAGTTATACACCCCAAAAAATCGACAAAACACAGAAAAATGAGCACAATCCCATGCCATCCATGATGTTTACATTGAAGACACCCCACAGAAAGACTAGGGACATGCAAGTATGCAACACTCACTACCCCTGGGCATAAGGGATGAAAAGTAGGCAAAATAAGTGCAGGCCTCAGACACTGCCTCTCCTCAAAATGGCCCCCTTACACCCCAAGCACATGTTGCCTGTACCAGCCAGCACTCAAGATGGCCACCACCACCACCCACATGGCCAGTCCACATCAACAGTACACCCCCAAAAAACAGAAAAACAGCCAGAAATCACCACAATCCAATGCCATCCATGATGTTTACATCAAAGAGAGTGAGACAACACCACAGGCACACTCAGTCCATGCACCACCACCACCCCATGGCAAGCAAAAGGCCACACCAGCAGCCCCCCAAAAACGACAAAAACAATAAAATAAGCACAATCCCAGCCCATCCATGGCCTCAATTATGTTTAAATTCAAGAAGACACCCCACAGAAAGACTAGGCCCATGCAACACTCACCACCCCTGGGCAAAGGGCCACACCAGCAGGCCCAAAAAAACGACAAAAAACAATAAAATCTGCACAATCCCAGCCCATCCATGGCCTCAATGGTGTTTAAATTCAAGAAGACACCCCACAGAAAGACTAGGCCCATGCAACACTCACCACCCCTGGGCAAAGGGCCACACCAGCAGGCCCAAAAAAACGACAAAAACCAATAAAATCTGCACATTCCCAGTCCATCCATGACCTCAATGGTGTTTAAATTCAAGAAGACACCCCTCAGAAACACTAGGCCCATGCAACACTCACTACCCCTGGGCATAAGGGATGAAAAGTAGGCAAAATAAGTGCAGGCCTCAGACACTGCCTCTCCTCAAAATGGCCCCCTTACACCCCAAGCACATGTTGCCTGTACCAGCCAGCACTCAAGATGGCCACCACCACCACCCACATGGCCAGTCCACATCAACAGTACACCCCCAAAAAACAGAAAAACTGCCAGAAATCACCACAATCCAATGCCATCCATGATGTTTACATCAAAAAGAGTGAGACAACACCACAGGCACACTCAGTCCATGCACCACCACCACCCCTGGGCAAGCAAAAGGCCACACCAGCAGCCCCCCAAAAACGACAAAAAACAATAAAATAAGCACAATCCCAGCCCATCCATGGCCTCAATTATGTTTAAATTCAAGAAGACACCCCACAGAAAGACTAGGCCCATGCAACACTCACCACCCCTGGGCAAAGGGCCACACCAGCAGGCCCAAAAAAACGACAAAAAACAATAAAATCTGCACAATCCCAGCCCATCCATGGCCTCAATGGTGTTTAAATTCAAGAAGACACCCCACAGAAAGACTAGGCCCATGCAACACTCACCACCCCTGGGCAAAGGGCCACACCAGCAGGCCCAAAAAAACGACAAAAAACAATAAAATCTGCACAATCCCAGCCCATCCATGGCCTCAATGGTGTTTAAATTCAAGAAGACACCCCTCAGAAACACTAGGCCCATGCAACACTCACTACCCCTGGGCATAAGGGATGAAAAGTAGGCAAAATAAGTGCAGGCCTCAGACACTGCCTCTCCTCAAAATGGCCCCCTTACACCCCAAGCACATGTTGCCTGTACCAGCCAGCACTCAAGATGGCCACCACCACCACCCACATGGCCAGTCCACATCAACAGTACACCCCCAAAAAACAGAAAAACAGCCAGAAATCACCACAATCCAATGCCATCTATGATGTTTACATCAAAGAGAGTGAGACAACACCACAGGCACACTCAGTCCATGCACCACCACCACCCCTGGGCAAGCAAAAGGCCACACCAGCAGCCCCCCAAAAACGACAAAAAACAATAAAATAAGCACAATCCCAGCCCATCCATGGCCTCAATTATGTTTAAATTCAAGAAGACACCCCACAGAAAGACTAGGCCCATGCAACACTCACCACCCCTGGGCAAAGGGCCACACCAGCAGGCCCAAAAAACCGACAAAAAAAAATAAAATCTGCACAATCCCAGCCCATCCATGGCCTCAATGGTGTTTAAATTCAAGAAGACACCCCACAGAAAGACTAGGCCCATGCAACACTCACCACCCCTGGGCAAAGGGCCACACCAGCAGGCCCAAAAAAACGACAAAAAACAATAAAATCTGCACAATCCCAGCCCATCCATGGCCTCAATGGTGTTTAAATTCAAGAAGACACCCCTCAGAAACACTAGGCCCATGCAACACTCACTACCCCTGGGCATAAGGGATGAAAAGTAGGCAAAATAAGTGCAGGCCTCAGACACTGCCTCTCCTCAAAATGGCCCCCTTACACCCCAAGCACATGTTGCCTGTACCAGCCAGCACTCAAGATGGCCACCACCACCACCCACATGGCCAGACCACATCAACAGTACACCCCCAAAAAACAGAAAAACAGCCAGAAATCACCACAATCCAATGCCATCCATGATGTTTACATCAAAGAGAGTGAGACAACACCACAGGCACACTCAGTCCATGCACCACCACCACCCCTGGGCAAGCAAAAGGCCACACCAGCAGCCCCCCAAAAACGACAAAAAACAATAAAATAAGCACAATCCCAGCCCATCCATGGCCTCAATTATGTTTAAATTCAAGAAGACACCCCACAGAAAGACTAGGCCCATGCAACACTCACCACCCCTGGGCAAAGGGCCACACCAGCAGGCCCAAAAAAACGACAAAAAACAATAAAATCTGCACAATCCCAGCCCATCCATGGCCTCAATGGTGTTTAAATTCAAGAAGACACCCCTCAGAAACACTAGGCCCATGCAACACTCACTACCCCTGGGCATAAGGGATGAAAAGTAGGCAAAATAAGTGCAGGCCTCAGACACTGCCTCTCCTCAAAATGGCCCCCTTACACCCCAAGCACATGTTGCCTGTACCAGCCAGCACTCAAGATGGCCACCACCACCACCCACATGGCCAGTCCACATCAACAGTACACCCCCAAAAAACAGAAAAACAGCCAGAAATCACCACAATCCAATGCCATCCATGATGTTTACATCAAAGAGAGTGAGACAACACCACAGGCACACTCAGTCCATGCACCACCACCACCCCTGGGCAAGCAAAAGGCCACACCAGCAGCCCCCCAAAAACGACAAAAAACAATAAAATAAGCACAATCCCAGCCCATCCATGGCCTCAATTATGTTTAAATTCAAGAAGACACCCCACAGAAAGACTAGGCCCATGCAACACTCACCACCCCTGGGCAAAGGGCCACACCAGCAGGCCCAAAAAAACGACAAAAAACAATAAAATCTGCACAATCCCAGCCCATCCATGGCCTCAATGGTGTTTAAATTCAAGAAGACACCCCACAGAAAGACTAGGCCCATGCAACACTCACCACCCCTGGGCAAAGGGCCACACCAGCAGGCCCAAAAAAACGACAAAAAACAATAAAATCTGCACAATCCCAGCCCATCCATGGCCTCAATGGTGTTTAAATTCAAGAAGACACCCCTCAGAAACACTAGGCCCATGCAACACTCACTACCCCTGGGCATAAGGGATGAAAAGTAGGCAAAATAAGTGCAGGCCTCAGACACTGCCTCTCCTCAAAATGGCCCCCTTACACCCCAAGCACATGTTGCCTGTACCAGCCAGCACTCAAGATGGCCACCACCACCACCATGGCCAGACCACATCAACAGTACACCCCCAAAAAACAGAAAAACAGCCAGAAATCACCACAATCCAATGCCATCCATGATGTTTACATCAAAGAGAGTGAGACAACACCACAGGCACACTCAGTCCATGCACCACCACCACCCCTGGGCAAGCAAAAGGCCACACCAGCAGCCCCCCAAAAACGACAAAAAACAATAAAATAAGCACAATCCCAGCCCATCCATGGCCTCAATTATGTTTAAATTCAAGAAGACACCCCACAGAAAGACTAGGCCCATGCAACACTCACCACCCCTGGGCAAAGGGCCACACCAGCAGGCCCAAAAAAACCACAAAAAACAATAAAATCTGCACAATCCCAGCCCATCCATGGCCTCAATGGTGTTTAAATTCAACAAAACAGTTGTATCATGCACCCATAACCAACCCTGGTCCTACTGGATACTGTGGCTACCCACAATATAATTTATTTAATTTTCTGAAAAAGTTCCAAAATTGTACTTGCAGCAACTGTAATGCCCCAAACAAACTTACTTGTGAAAGTTGATTTCTAATCCAAAAGTGATCCAAAGACAGTCAAAAAGGCCTCAAATCCAAATATCCAGCAGCACCCACAAAAAGTAATCCTTCCAGCTCCAGATCCAAATGAAAGTGACCAGGAGATGGACAAAGCACTGGGAGGAGCCTGCTGGACAGGAACAGGAAGTTGGAGACTGTGGGGCACTTCCTTCCTCCCCCCCCCCCCAAAATGGACTCCTTGCAAAAAAAAAGGCCATGCAAATGTCAACCTGAGGAGTGATTCTGATAAAAATCATAATTTTCTGAAGGTTTATCCTGTTTGCTGGTGATTTTCTTGTGCGAAATTGCAAAATCTCTATTTCGCAAGTGCGAGATTGTTCCTTTCCGCCGCAACTACATGTTCGCAATTGCGAACTCTCGCGAGGTGTGCTGTGCAAGGTGGCAAGCCGCGAGTACGTATTCGCGGGCGACAAACTCCCGCGGGAACACGCAGCAAGATCTAAAATGGCGCGTCACTCGCAAAGAAAAACAACTCGGCAAACGCTAAAATGACGGAAAGTGAACGCCGTGCACCACGCCGCGCGCCGCAACCAAGCAAAAAATCCGCCGCGAGCGGATTCACGGATTTTCGACAAATTCGCGAGCGTTCGCGGATTGCGGATTTGCCGAAAATCCGAAAAATCCGCGAGCGGAGCGGATTTTACGCCCATGCTTAATGAAATTGCTCTGAGATGACCAAAATGGTCCGTTTTGAAAGTTTTCATCTTTCAACTAATTTTGACTCTCAGAGGTGGATCATCACTTTTGGAGATAAAATGAGCATCGTTATCGTCATTTTCATGCTTCTGGGGAGCCAAAACTCAAGATTTGGCTCATGGTTAAAAGTGACTTAAAAGAACCCAAATGCTCACTTCGAGGGCTTAAAACGTGTTTATTCACTGCGGGAAGAGATATAAAGATCATTTAGAGTAAATTATTGTTCATGCGAGAACGTTCAATTTTTCATGCAAAACGATCGATGACCCGCGACCTGATGAAATTGCTCTGAGATGACCAAAATGGTCCGTTTTGAAAATTTCCATCTTTCAACTAATTTTGACTCTCAGAGGTGGATCATCACTATTGGAGATAAAATGAGCATCGGTATCGTCATTTTCATGCTTCTATGGAGCCAAAACTCAAGATTTGACTCATGGTTGAAAGTGACTTAAAAGGACCAAATGCTCACTTCGAGGGCTTAAAACGTGTTTATTCACTGCGGGAAGAGATATAAAGTACATTTAGATTAAATGAATGTTCAAGCGAGAACGTTCAATTTTTCAGGCAAAACAATCGATGACCCGCGATCTGATGAAATTGCTCTGAGATGATCAAAATGGTCCGTTTTGAAAGTTTTCATCTTTCAACTAATTTTGACTCTCAGAGGTGGATCATCACTTTTGGAGATAAAATGAGCATAGTTATCGTCATTTTCATGCTTCTAGGAAGCCAAAACTCAAGATTGGGCTCATGGTTAAAAGTGACTTAAAAGGACCCAAATGCTCACTTAGAGGGCTTAAAACGTGTTTATTCACTGCGGGAAGAGATATAAACAACATTTAGAGTAAATTAATGTTCATGTGAGAACGTTCAATTTTTCATGCAAAACAATCGATGACCCGCGAGCTGATGAAATTGCTCTGAGGTGAACAAAATGGTCCATTTTGAAAATGTTTATCTTTCAACTAATATTGACTCTCAGAGGTGGATCTTCACTTTTGGAGATAAAATGAGCATCTTCATAGTAATTTTTATGCTTCTAGGAAGCCAAAACTTAAGATTGGGCTCATGGTTAAAAGTGACTTAAAAGGACCCAAATGCTCACTTTGAGGGCTTAAAACGTGTTTATTCACTGCGGGAAGAGATATAAACAACATTTAGAGTAAATTAATGTTCATGCGAGAACGTTCAATTTTTCATGCAAAACAATCGATGACCCGCGAGCTGATGAAATTGCTCTGAGGTGAACAAAATGGTCCATTTTGAAAATGTTTATCTTTCAACTAATATTGACTCTCAGAGGTGGATCTTCACTTTTGGAGATAAAATGAGCATCTTCATAGTAATTTTTATGCTTCTAGGAAGCCAAAACTCAAGATTGGGCTCATGGTTAAAAGTGACTTAAAAGGACCCACATGCTCACTTTGAGGGCTTAAAACGTGTTTATTCACTGCGGGAAGAGATATAAACAACATTTAGAGTAAATTAATGTTCATGCGAGAACGTTCAATTTTTCATGCAAAACAATCGATGACCCGCGACCTGATGAAATTGCTCTGAGATGACCAAAATGGTCCGTTTTGAAAATTTTCATCTTTCAACTAATTTTGACTCTCAGAGGTGGATCATCACTTTTGGAGATAAAATGAGCATCGTTATCGTCAATTTCATGCTTCTAGGGAGCCAAAACTCAAGATTTGTCTCATGGTTAAAAGTGACTTAAAAGGACCCAAATGCTCACTTCGAGGGCTTAAAACGTGTTTATTCACTGCGGGAAGAGATATAAAGAACATTTAGATTAAATGAATATTCAAGCGAGAACGTTCAATTTTTCAGGCAAAACAATCGATGACCCGCGATCTGATGAAATTGCTCTGAGATGACCAAAATGGTCCGTTTTAAAAGTTTTCATCTTTCAACTAATTTTGACTCTCAGAGGTGGATCATCACTTTTGGAGATAAAATGAGCATCGTTATCGTCATTTTCATGCTTCTAGGGAGCCAAAACTCAAGATTTGGCTCATGGTTAAAAGTGACTTAAAAGGACCCAAATGCTCACTTTGAGGGCTTAAAAAGTGTTTATTCACTGCGGGAAGAGATATAAAGAACATTTAGAGTAAATTAATGTTCATGCGAGAACGTTCAATTTTTCATGCAAAACAATCGATGACCCGCGACCTGATGAAATTGCTCTGAGATGACCAAAATGGTCCGTTTTGAAAGTTTTCATCTTTCAACTAATTTTGACTCTCAGAGGTGGATCATCACTTTTGGAGATAAAATGAGCATCGTTATCGTCATTTTCATGCTTCTAGGGAGCCAAAACTCAAGATTTGGCTCATGTTTAAAAGTGACTTAAAAGGACAAAAATGCTCACTTCGATGGCTTAAAACGTGTTTATTCACTGCGGGAAGAGATATAAAGAACATTTAGAGTAAATTATTGTTAATGCGAGAACGTTCAATTTTTCATACCAAACGATCGATGACCCGCGACCTGATGAAATTGCTCTGAGATGACCAAAATGGTCCATTTTGAAAATGTTCAACTTTCAAATAATATTGACTCTCAGAGGTGAATTTTCACTTTTGGAGATAAAATGAGCATCTTTATCATCATTTTCATGCTTCTAGGGAGCCAAAACTCAAGATTTGAATCATGGTTGAAAGTGACTTTAAAGGACCAAATGCTCACTTCGAGGGCTTAACCCCTTCGACGTTGATGACGAGCTGGGCTCGTCATGAGGTAGCCTCCTCGCACGCTCATGACGTGCCCAGCTCGTCATGTAACATGCACTTTACAAATTCTCAGCGTACGAGCGGAATTCCGCCCGCACGCATCAGGTTAAAACGTGTTTATTCACTGCGGGAAGAGATATAAAGAAAATTTAGAGTAAATTAATGTTCATGCGAGAACGTTCAATTTTTCATGCAAAACAATCGATGACCCGCGACCTGATGAAATTGCTCTAAGGTGAACAAAATGGTCCATTTTGAAAATGTTTATCTTTCAACTAATATTGACTCTCAGAGGTGGATCTTCACTTTTGGAGATAAAATGAGCATCTTCATAGTAATTTTTATGCTTCTGGGGAGCCAAAACTCAAGGTTTGGCTCATGGTTAAAAGTGACTTAAAAGGACCCAAATGCTCACTTTGAGGGCTTAAAACGTGTTTATTCACTGCGGTAAGAGATATAAAGAACATTTAGAGTAAATTATTGTTCATGCGAGAACGTTCAATTTTTCATGCAAAACGATCGATGACCCGCGACCTGATGAAATTGCTCTGAGATGACCAAAATGGTCCGTTTTGAAAATTTCCATCTTTCAACTAATTTTGACTCTCAGAGGTGGATCATCACTATTGGAGATAAAAAGAGCATCTTTATCATCATTTTCATGGTTCTAGGGAGCCAAAACTCAAGATTGGGCTCATGGTTAAAAGTGACTTAAAAGGACCCAAATGCTCACTTCGATGGCTTAAAACGTGTTTATTCACTGCGGGAGGAGATATAAAGAACATTTAGAGTAAATTATTGTTAATGCGAGAACGTTCAATTTTTCATGCCAAACGATCGATGACCTGCGACCTGATGAAATTGCTCTGAGATGACCAAAATGGTCCGTTTTGAAAAGGTTCATCTTTCAAATAATATTGACTCTCAGAGGTGGATTTTCACTTTTGGAGATAAAATGAGCATCTTTATCATCATTTTCATGCTTCTAGGGAGCCAAAACTCAAGATTTGAATCATTGTTGAAAGTGACTTAAAAGGACCAAATGTTCACTTCGAGGGCTTAATACGTGTTTATTCACTGCGGGAAGAGATATAAAGAAAATTTAGAGTAAATTAATGTTCATGCGAGAACGTTCAATTTTTCATGCAAAACAATCGATGACCCGCGACCTGATGAAATTGCTCTGAGGTGAACAAAATGGTCCATTTTGAAAATGTTCATTTTTCAACTAATATTGACTCTCAGAGGTGGATCTTCACTTTTGGAGATAAAATGAGCATCTTCATAGTAATTTTTATGCTTCTGGGGAGCCAAAACTCAAGATTTGGCTCATGGTTAAAAGTGATTTAAAAGGACCCAAATGTTCACTTCGAGGGCTTAAAACGTGTTTATTCAGTGCGGGAAGAGATATAAACAACATTTAGAGTAAATTAATGTTCATGCGAGAACGTTCAATTTTTCATGCAAAACAATCGAAGACCCGTGACCTGATGAAATTGCTCTGAGATGACCAAAATGGTCCGTTTTGAAAATTTTCATCTTTCAACTAATTTTGCATCTCGGAGGTGGATCATCACTTTTGGAGATAAAATGAGCATCGTTATCGTCATTTTCATGCTTCTAGGGAGCCAAAACTCAAGATTTGGCTCATGGTGAAAAGTGACTTAAAAGGACCCAAATGCTCACTTCGAGGGCTTAAAACGTGTTTATTCACTGCGGGAAGAGATATAAACAACATTTAGAGTAAATTAATGTTCATGCGAGAACGTTACATTTTTCATGCAAAACAATCGATGACCCGCGACCTGATGAAATTGCTTTGAGGTGAACAAAATGGTCCATTTTGAAAATGTTCATCTTTTAACTAATATTGACTCTCAGAGGTGGATCTTCACTTTTGGAGATAAAATGAGCATCTTCATAGTAATTTTTATGCTTCTGGGGAGCCAAAACTCAAGATTTGGCTCATGGTTAAAAGTGACTTAAAAGGACCCAAATGCTCACTTCGATGGCTTAAAACGTGTTTATTCACTGCGGGAGGAGATATAAAGAACATTTAGAGTAAATTATTGTTAATGCGAGAACGTTCAATTTTTCATGCCAAACGATCGATGACCCGCGACCTGATGAAATTGCTCTGAGATGACCAAAATGGTCCGTTTTGAAAAGGTTCATCTTTCAAATAATATTGACTCTCAGAGGTGGATTTTCACTTTTGGAGATAAAATGAGCATCTTTATCATCATTTTAATGCTTCTAGGGAGCCAAAACTCAAGATTTGGCTCATGGTTAAAAGTGACTTAAAAGGACCCAAATGCTCACTTCGAGGGCTTAAAACGTGTTTATTCACTGCGGTAAGAGATATAAACAACATTTAGAGTAAATTAATGTTCATGCGAGAACGTTCAATTTTTCATGCAAAACAATCGATGACCCGCGACCTGATGAAATTGCTCTGAGGTGAACAAAATGGTCCATTTTGAAAATGTTCATCTTTCAACTAATATTGACTCTCAGAGGTGGATCTTCACTTTTGGAGATAAAATGAGCATCTTCATAGTAATTTTTATGCTTCTGGGGAGCCAAAACTCAAGATTTGGCTCATGGTTAAAAGTGACTTAAAAGGACCCAAATGCTCACTTCGAGGGCTTAAAACGTGTTTATTCAGTGCAGGAAGAGATATAAACAACATTTAGAGTAAATTAATGTTCATGCGAGAACGTTCAATTTTTCATGCAAAACAATCGAAGACCCGCAACCTGATGAAATTGCTCTGAGATGACCAAAATGGTCCGTTTTGAAAATTTTCATCTTTTAACTAATATTGACTCTCAGAGGTGGATCTTCACTTTTGGAGATAAAATAAGCATCTTCATAGTAATTTTTATGCTTCTGGGGAGCCAAAACTCAAGATTTGGCTCATGGTTAAAAGTGACTTAAAAGGACCCAAATGCTCACTTCGAGGGCTTAAAACGTGTTTATTCACTGCGGGAAGAGATATAAACAACATTTAGAGTAAATTAATGTTCATGCGAGAACATTCAATTTTTCATGCAAAACACTCGAAGACCCGCGACCTGATGAAATTGCTCTGAGATGACCAAAATGGTCCGTTTTGAAAATTTTCATCTTTCAACTAATTTTGACTCTCAGAGGTGGTTCATCACTTTTGGAGATAAAATGAGCATCGTTATCGTCATTTTCATGCTTCTAGGGAGCCAAAACTCAAGATTTGGCTCATGGTTAAAAGTGACTTAAAAGGACCCAAATGCTCACTTCGAGGGCTTAAAACGTGTTTATTCACTGAGGGAAGAGATATAAACAACATTTAGAGTAAATTAATGTTCATGCGAGAACGTTCAATTTTTCATGCAAAACAATCGATGACCCGCGACCTGATGAAATTGCTCTGAGATGACCAAAATGGTCCGTTTTGAAAATTTCCATCTTTCAACTAATTTTGACTCTCAGAGGTGGATCATCACTATTGGAGATAAAATGAACATCTTTATCTTCATTTTCATGCTTCTAGGGAGCAAAAACTCAAGATTGGGCTCATGGTTAAAAGTGACTTAAAAGGACCAAAATGCTCACTTCGATGGATTAAAACGTGTTTATTCACTGCGGGAAAAGATATAAAGAACATTTAGAGTAAATTATTGTTAATGCGAGAACGTTCAATTTTTGATGCCAAACGATCGATGACCCGCGTCCTGATGAAATTGCTCTGAGATGACCAAAATGGTCCGTTTTGAAAATTTTCATCTTTCAACTAATTTTGACTCTCAGAGGTGGATCATCACTTTTGGAGATAAAATGAGCAGCGTTATCATCATTTTCATGCTTCTAGGGAGCCAAAACTCAAGATTTGGCTCATGGTTAAAAGTGACTTAAAAGGACCCAAATGCTCACTTCGAGGGCTTAAAATGTGTTTATTCACTGCGGGAAGAGATATAAACATCATTTAGAGTAAATTAATGTTCATGCAAGAACGTTCAATTTTTCATGCAAAACAATCGATGACCCGCGACCTGATGAGATTGCTCTGAGGTGACCAAAATGGTCCGTTTTGAAAGTTTTTATCTTTCAACTAATTTTGACTCTCAGAGGTGGATCATCACTTTTGGAGATAAAATGAGCATCGGTATCGTCATTTTCATGCTTCTAGGGAGCCAAAACTCAAGATTTGACTCATGGTTGAAAGTGACTTAAAAGGACCCAAAATGCTCACTTCGGGGGCTTAAAACGTGTTTATTCACTGCGGGAAGAGATATAAAGAACATTTAGAGTAAATTAATGTTCATGCGAGAACGTTCAATTTTTCATGCAAAACAATCGATGACCTGCGATCTGATGAAATTGCTCTGAGATGACCAAAATGGTCCGTTTTGAAAGTTTTCATCTTTCAACTAATTTTGACTCTCAGAGGTGGATCATCACTTTTGGAGATAAAATGAGCAGCGTTATCGTCATTTTCATGCTTCTAGGGAGCCAAAACTCAAGATTGGGCTCATGGTTAAAAGTGACTTAAAAGGACCCAAATGCTCACCTCGATGGCTTAAAACGTGTTTATTCACTGCGGGAAGAGATATAAAGAACATTTAGAGTAAATTATTGTTAATGCGAGAACGTTAAATTTTTCATGCCAAACGATCGATGACCCGCGTCCTGATGAAATTGCTCTGAGATGACCAAAATGGTCCGTTTTGAAACTTTTCATCTTTCAACTAATTTTGACTCTCAGAGGTGGATCATCACTTTTGGAGATAAAATGAGCAGCGTTATCGTCATTTTCATGCTTCTAGGGAGCCAAAACTCAAGATTTGGCTCATGGTTAAAAGTGACTTAAAAGGACCCAAATGCTCACTTCGAGGGCTTAAAATGTGTTTATTCACTGCGTGAAGAGATATAAACATCATTTAGAGTAAATTAATGTTCATGCGAGAACGTTCAATTTTTCATGCAAAACAATCGATGACCCGCGACCTGATGAGATTGCTCTGAGGTGACCAAAATGGTCCGTTTTGAAAGTTTTCATCTTTCAACTAATTTTGACTCTCAGAGGTGGATCATCACTTTTGGAGATAAAATGAGCATCGTTATCATCATTTACATGCTTCTAGGGAGGCAAAACTCAAGATTTGACTCATGGTTGAAAGTGACTTAAAAGGACCCAAAATGCTCACTTCGAGGGCTTAAAACGTGTTTATTCACTGCGGGAAGAGATATAAAGAACATTTAGAGTAAATTAATGTTTATGCGAGAACGTTCAATTTTTCATGCAAAACAATCGATGACCTGCGATCTGATGAAATTGCTCTGAGATGACCAAAATGGTCCGTTTTGAAAGTTTTCATCTTTCAACTAATTTTGACTCTCAGAGGTGGATCATCACTTTTGGAGATAAAATGAGCAGCGTTATCGTCATTTTCATGCTTCTAGGGAGCCAAAACTCAAGATTGGGCTCATGGTTAAAAGTGACTTAAAAGGACCCAAATGCTCACTTCGATGGCTTAAAACGTGTTTATTCACTGCGGGAAGAGATATAAAGAACATTTAGAGTAAATTATTATTAATGCGAGAACGTTAAATTTTTCATGCAAAACAATCGATGACCCGCGATCTGATGAAATTGCTCTGAGGTGAACAAAATGGTCCGTTTTGAAAGTTTTCATCTTTCAACTAATTTTGACTCTCAGAGGTGGATCATCACTTTTGGAGATAAAATGAGCATCGTTATCGTCATTTTCATGCTTCTAGGGAGCCAAAACTCAAGATTTGGCTCATGTTTAAAAGTGACTTAAAAGGACAAAAATGCTCACTTCGATGGCTTAAAACGTGTTTATTCACTGCGGGAAGAGATATAAAGAACATTTAGAGTAAATTATTGTTAATGCGAGAACGTTCAATTTTTCATACCAAACGATCGATGACCCGCGACCTGATGAAATTGCTCTGAGATGACCAAAATGGTCCATTTTGAAAATGTTCAACTTTCAAATAATATTGACTCTCAGAGGTGAATTTTCACTTTTGGAGATAAAATGAGCATCTTTATCATCATTTTCATGCTTCTAGGGAGCCAAAACTCAAGATTTGAATCATGGTTGAAAGTGACTTTAAAGGACCAAATGCTCACTTCGAGGGCTTAACCCCTTCGACGTTGATGACGAGCTGGGCTCGTCATGAGGTAGCCTCCTCGCACGCTCATGACGTGCCCAGCTCGTCATGTAACATGCACTTTACAAATTCTCAGCGTACGAGCGGAATTCCGCCCGCACGCATCAGGTTAAAACGTGTTTATTCACTGCGGGAAGAGATATAAAGAAAATTTAGAGTAAATTAATGTTCATGCGAGAACGTTCAATTTTTCATGCAAAACAATCGATGACCCGCGACCTGATGAAATTGCTCTAAGGTGAACAAAATGGTCCATTTTGAAAATGTTTATCTTTCAACTAATATTGACTCTCAGAGGTGGATCTTCACTTTTGGAGATAAAATGAGCATCTTCATAGTAATTTTTATGCTTCTGGGGAGCCAAAACTCAAGGTTTGGCTCATGGTTAAAAGTGACTTAAAAGGACCCAAATGCTCACTTTGAGGGCTTAAAACGTGTTTATTCACTGCGGTAAGAGATATAAAGAACATTTAGAGTAAATTATTGTTCATGCGAGAACGTTCAATTTTTCATGCAAAACGATCGATGACCCGCGACCTGATGAAATTGCTCTGAGATGACCAAAATGGTCCGTTTTGAAAATTTCCATCTTTCAACTAATTTTGACTCTCAGAGGTGGATCATCACTATTGGAGATAAAAAGAGCATCTTTATCATCATTTTCATGGTTCTAGGGAGCCAAAACTCAAGATTGGGCTCATGGTTAAAAGTGACTTAAAAGGACCCAAATGCTCACTTCGATGGCTTAAAACGTGTTTATTCACTGCGGGAGGAGATATAAAGAACATTTAGAGTAAATTATTGTTAATGCGAGAACGTTCAATTTTTCATGCCAAACGATCGATGACCTGCGACCTGATGAAATTGCTCTGAGATGACCAAAATGGTCCGTTTTGAAAAGGTTCATCTTTCAAATAATATTGACTCTCAGAGGTGGATTTTCACTTTTGGAGATAAAATGAGCATCTTTATCATCATTTTCATGCTTCTAGGGAGCCAAAACTCAAGATTTGAATCATTGTTGAAAGTGACTTAAAAGGACCAAATGTTCACTTCGAGGGCTTAATACGTGTTTATTCACTGCGGGAAGAGATATAAAGAAAATTTAGAGTAAATTAATGTTCATGCGAGAACGTTCAATTTTTCATGCAAAACAATCGATGACCCGCGACCTGATGAAATTGCTCTGAGGTGAACAAAATGGTCCATTTTGAAAATGTTCATTTTTCAACTAATATTGACTCTCAGAGGTGGATCTTCACTTTTGGAGATAAAATGAGCATCTTCATAGTAATTTTTATGCTTCTGGGGAGCCAAAACTCAAGATTTGGCTCATGGTTAAAAGTGATTTAAAAGGACCCAAATGTTCACTTCGAGGGCTTAAAACGTGTTTATTCAGTGCGGGAAGAGATATAAACAACATTTAGAGTAAATTAATGTTCATGCGAGAACGTTCAATTTTTCATGCAAAACAATCGAAGACCCGTGACCTGATGAAATTGCTCTGAGATGACCAAAATGGTCCGTTTTGAAAATTTTCATCTTTCAACTAATTTTGCATCTCGGAGGTGGATCATCACTTTTGGAGATAAAATGAGCATCGTTATCGTCATTTTCATGCTTCTAGGGAGCCAAAACTCAAGATTTGGCTCATGGTGAAAAGTGACTTAAAAGGACCCAAATGCTCACTTCGAGGGCTTAAAACGTGTTTATTCACTGCGGGAAGAGATATAAACAACATTTAGAGTAAATTAATGTTCATGCGAGAACGTTACATTTTTCATGCAAAACAATCGATGACCCGCGACCTGATGAAATTGCTTTGAGGTGAACAAAATGGTCCATTTTGAAAATGTTCATCTTTTAACTAATATTGACTCTCAGAGGTGGATCTTCACTTTTGGAGATAAAATGAGCATCTTCATAGTAATTTTTATGCTTCTGGGGAGCCAAAACTCAAGATTTGGCTCATGGTTAAAAGTGACTTAAAAGGACCCAAATGCTCACTTCGATGGCTTAAAACGTGTTTATTCACTGCGGGAGGAGATATAAAGAACATTTAGAGTAAATTATTGTTAATGCGAGAACGTTCAATTTTTCATGCCAAACGATCGATGACCCGCGACCTGATGAAATTGCTCTGAGATGACCAAAATGGTCCGTTTTGAAAAGGTTCATCTTTCAAATAATATTGACTCTCAGAGGTGGATTTTCACTTTTGGAGATAAAATGAGCATCTTTATCATCATTTTAATGCTTCTAGGGAGCCAAAACTCAAGATTTGGCTCATGGTTAAAAGTGACTTAAAAGGACCCAAATGCTCACTTCGAGGGCTTAAAACGTGTTTATTCACTGCGGTAAGAGATATAAACAACATTTAGAGTAAATTAATGTTCATGCGAGAACGTTCAATTTTTCATGCAAAACAATCGATGACCCGCGACCTGATGAAATTGCTCTGAGGTGAACAAAATGGTCCATTTTGAAAATGTTCATCTTTCAACTAATATTGACTCTCAGAGGTGGATCTTCACTTTTGGAGATAAAATGAGCATCTTCATAGTAATTTTTATGCTTCTGGGGAGCCAAAACTCAAGATTTGGCTCATGGTTAAAAGTGACTTAAAAGGACCCAAATGCTCACTTCGAGGGCTTAAAACGTGTTTATTCAGTGCAGGAAGAGATATAAACAACATTTAGAGTAAATTAATGTTCATGCGAGAACGTTCAATTTTTCATGCAAAACAATCGAAGACCCGCAACCTGATGAAATTGCTCTGAGATGACCAAAATGGTCCGTTTTGAAAATTTTCATCTTTTAACTAATATTGACTCTCAGAGGTGGATCTTCACTTTTGGAGATAAAATAAGCATCTTCATAGTAATTTTTATGCTTCTGGGGAGCCAAAACTCAAGATTTGGCTCATGGTTAAAAGTGACTTAAAAGGACCCAAATGCTCACTTCGAGGGCTTAAAACGTGTTTATTCACTGCGGGAAGAGATATAAACAACATTTAGAGTAAATTAATGTTCATGCGAGAACATTCAATTTTTCATGCAAAACACTCGAAGACCCGCGACCTGATGAAATTGCTCTGAGATGACCAAAATGGTCCGTTTTGAAAATTTTCATCTTTCAACTAATTTTGACTCTCAGAGGTGGTTCATCACTTTTGGAGATAAAATGAGCATCGTTATCGTCATTTTCATGCTTCTAGGGAGCCAAAACTCAAGATTTGGCTCATGGTTAAAAGTGACTTAAAAGGACCCAAATGCTCACTTCGAGGGCTTAAAACGTGTTTATTCACTGAGGGAAGAGATATAAACAACATTTAGAGTAAATTAATGTTCATGCGAGAACGTTCAATTTTTCATGCAAAACAATCGATGACCCGCGACCTGATGAAATTGCTCTGAGATGACCAAAATGGTCCGTTTTGAAAATTTCCATCTTTCAACTAATTTTGACTCTCAGAGGTGGATCATCACTATTGGAGATAAAATGAACATCTTTATCTTCATTTTCATGCTTCTAGGGAGCAAAAACTCAAGATTGGGCTCATGGTTAAAAGTGACTTAAAAGGACCAAAATGCTCACTTCGATGGATTAAAACGTGTTTATTCACTGCGGGAAAAGATATAAAGAACATTTAGAGTAAATTATTGTTAATGCGAGAACGTTCAATTTTTGATGCCAAACGATCGATGACCCGCGTCCTGATGAAATTGCTCTGAGATGACCAAAATGGTCCGTTTTGAAAATTTTCATCTTTCAACTAATTTTGACTCTCAGAGGTGGATCATCACTTTTGGAGATAAAATGAGCAGCGTTATCATCATTTTCATGCTTCTAGGGAGCCAAAACTCAAGATTTGGCTCATGGTTAAAAGTGACTTAAAAGGACCCAAATGCTCACTTCGAGGGCTTAAAATGTGTTTATTCACTGCGGGAAGAGATATAAACATCATTTAGAGTAAATTAATGTTCATGCAAGAACGTTCAATTTTTCATGCAAAACAATCGATGACCCGCGACCTGATGAGATTGCTCTGAGGTGACCAAAATGGTCCGTTTTGAAAGTTTTTATCTTTCAACTAATTTTGACTCTCAGAGGTGGATCATCACTTTTGGAGATAAAATGAGCATCGGTATCGTCATTTTCATGCTTCTAGGGAGCCAAAACTCAAGATTTGACTCATGGTTGAAAGTGACTTAAAAGGACCCAAAATGCTCACTTCGGGGGCTTAAAACGTGTTTATTCACTGCGGGAAGAGATATAAAGAACATTTAGAGTAAATTAATGTTCATGCGAGAACGTTCAATTTTTCATGCAAAACAATCGATGACCTGCGATCTGATGAAATTGCTCTGAGATGACCAAAATGGTCCGTTTTGAAAGTTTTCATCTTTCAACTAATTTTGACTCTCAGAGGTGGATCATCACTTTTGGAGATAAAATGAGCAGCGTTATCGTCATTTTCATGCTTCTAGGGAGCCAAAACTCAAGATTGGGCTCATGGTTAAAAGTGACTTAAAAGGACCCAAATGCTCACCTCGATGGCTTAAAACGTGTTTATTCACTGCGGGAAGAGATATAAAGAACATTTAGAGTAAATTATTGTTAATGCGAGAACGTTAAATTTTTCATGCCAAACGATCGATGACCCGCGTCCTGATGAAATTGCTCTGAGATGACCAAAATGGTCCGTTTTGAAACTTTTCATCTTTCAACTAATTTTGACTCTCAGAGGTGGATCATCACTTTTGGAGATAAAATGAGCAGCGTTATCGTCATTTTCATGCTTCTAGGGAGCCAAAACTCAAGATTTGGCTCATGGTTAAAAGTGACTTAAAAGGACCCAAATGCTCACTTCGAGGGCTTAAAATGTGTTTATTCACTGCGTGAAGAGATATAAACATCATTTAGAGTAAATTAATGTTCATGCGAGAACGTTCAATTTTTCATGCAAAACAATCGATGACCCGCGACCTGATGAGATTGCTCTGAGGTGACCAAAATGGTCCGTTTTGAAAGTTTTCATCTTTCAACTAATTTTGACTCTCAGAGGTGGATCATCACTTTTGGAGATAAAATGAGCATCGTTATCATCATTTACATGCTTCTAGGGAGGCAAAACTCAAGATTTGACTCATGGTTGAAAGTGACTTAAAAGGACCCAAAATGCTCACTTCGAGGGCTTAAAACGTGTTTATTCACTGCGGGAAGAGATATAAAGAACATTTAGAGTAAATTAATGTTTATGCGAGAACGTTCAATTTTTCATGCAAAACAATCGATGACCTGCGATCTGATGAAATTGCTCTGAGATGACCAAAATGGTCCGTTTTGAAAGTTTTCATCTTTCAACTAATTTTGACTCTCAGAGGTGGATCATCACTTTTGGAGATAAAATGAGCAGCGTTATCGTCATTTTCATGCTTCTAGGGAGCCAAAACTCAAGATTGGGCTCATGGTTAAAAGTGACTTAAAAGGACCCAAATGCTCACTTCGATGGCTTAAAACGTGTTTATTCACTGCGGGAAGAGATATAAAGAACATTTAGAGTAAATTATTATTAATGCGAGAACGTTAAATTTTTCATGCAAAACAATCGATGACCCGCGATCTGATGAAATTGCTCTGAGGTGAACAAAATGGTCCATGTTGAAAATGTTCATCTTTCAACTAATATTGACTCTCAGAGGTGGATCTTCACTTTTGGAGATAAAATGAGCATCTTCATAGTAATTTTTATGCTTCTGGGGAACCAAAACTCAAGATTTGGCTCATGGTTAAAAGTGACTTAAAAGGACCCAAATGCTCACTTCGAGGGCTTAAAACGTGTTTATTCACTGCGGGAGGAGATATAAAGAACATTTAGAGTAAATTATTGTTAATGCGAGAACGTTCAATTTTTCATGCCAAACGACCGATGACCCGCGACCTGATGAAATTGCTCTGAGATGACCAAAATGGTCCGTTTTGAAAAGGTTCATCTTTCAAATAATATTGACTCTCAGAGGTGAATTTTCACTTTTGGAGATAAAATGAGCATCTTTATCATCATTTTCATGCTTCTAGGGAGCCAAAACTCAAGATTTGAATCATGGTTGAAATTGACTTAAAAGGACCAAATGCTCACTTCGAGGGCTTAAAACGTGTTTATTCACTGCGGGAAGAGATATAAAGAAAATTTAGAGTAAATTAATGTTCATGCGAGAACGTTCAATTTTTCATGCAAAACAATCGATGACCCGCGACCTGATGAAATTGCTCTGAGGTGAACAAAATGGTCCATTTTGAAAATGTTCATCTTTCAACTAATTTTGACTCTCAGAGGTGGATCATCACTTTTGGAGATAAAATGAGCATCGTTATCGTCATTTTCATGCTTCTAGGGAGCCAAAACTCAAGATTTGGCTAATGGTTAAAAGTGACTTAAAAGGACCCAAATGCTCACTTCGAGAGCTTAAAACGTGTATATTCACTGCGGTAAGAGATATAAACAACATTTAGAGTAAATTAATGTTCATGCGAGAACGTTCAATTTTTCATGCAAAACAATCGATGACCTGCGATCTGATGAAATTGCTCTGAGATGACCAAAATGGTCCGTTTTGAAAGTTTTCATCTTTCAACTAATTTTGACTCTCAGAGGTGGATCATCACTTTTGGAGATAAAATGAGCAGCGTTATCGTCATTTTCATGCTTCTAGGGAGCCAAAACTCAAGATTGGGCTCATGGTTAAAAGTGACTTAAAAGGACCCAAATGCTCACTTCGATGGCTTAAAACGTGTTTATTCACTGCGGGAAGAGATATAAAGAACATTTAGAGTAAATTATTGTTAATGCGAGAACGTTAAATTTTTCATGCCAAACGATCGATGACCCGCGTCCTGATGAAATTGCTCTGAGATGACCAAAATGGTCCGTTTTGAAACTTTTCATCTTTCAACTAATTTTGACTCTCAGAGGTGGATCATCACTTTTGGAGATAAAATGAGCAGCGTTATCGTCATTTTCATGCTTCTAGGGAGCCAAAACTCAAGATTTGGCTCATGGTTAAAAGTGACTTAAAAGGACCCAAATGCTCACTTCGAGGGCTTAAAATGTGTTTATTCACTGCGTGAAGAGATATAAACAACATTTAGAGTAAATTAATGTTCATGCGAGAACGTTCAATTTTTCATGCAAAACAATCGATGACCCGCGAGCTGATGAAATTGCTCTGAGGTGAACAAAATGGTCCATTTTGAAAATGTTTATCTTTCAACTAATATTGACTCTCAGAGGTGGATCTTCACTTTTGGAGATAAAATGAGCATCTTCATAGTAATTTGTATGCTTCTAGGAAGCCAAAACTCAAGATTGGGCTCATGGTTAAAAGTGACTTAAAAGGACCCAAATGCTCACTTTGAGGGCTTAAAACGTGTTTATTCACTGCGGGAAGAAATATAAACAACATTTAGAGTAAATTAATGTTCATGCGAGAACGTTCAATTTTTCATGCAAAACAATCGATGACCCGCGAGCTGATGAAATTGCTCTGAGGTGAACAAAATGGTCCATTTTGAAAATGTTTATCTTTCAACTAATATTGACTCTCAGAGGTGGATCTTCACTTTTGGAGATAAAATGAGCATCTTCATAGTAATTTTTATGCTTCTGGGGAGCCAAAACTCAAGATTTGGCTCATGGTTAAAAGTGACTTAAAAGGACCCAAATGCTCACTTAGAGGGCTTAAAACGTGTTTATTCACTGCGGGAAGAGATATAAACAACATTTAGAGTAAATTAATGTTCATGCGAGAACGTTCAATTTTTCATGCAAAACAATCGATGACCCGCGAGCTGATGAAATTGCTCTGAGGTGAACAAAATGGTCCATTTTGAAAATGTTTATCTTTCAACTAATATTGACTCTCAGAGGTGGATCTTCACTTTTGGAGATAAAATGAGCATCTTCATAGTAATTTGTATGCTTCTAGGAAGCCAAAACTCAAGATTGGGCTCATGGTTAAAAGTGACTTAAAAGGACCCAAATGCTCACTTTGAGGGCTTAAAACGTGTTTATTCACTGCGGGAAGAAATATAAACAACATTTAGAGTAAATTAATGTTCATGCGAGAACGTTCAATTTTTCATGCAAAACAATCGATGACCCGCGAGCTGATGAAATTGCTCTGAGGTGAACAAAATGGTCCATTTTGAAAATGTTTATCTATCAACTAATATTGACTCTCAGAGGTGGATCTTCACTTTTGGAGATAAAATGAGCATCTTCATAGTAATTTTTATGCTTCTAGGAAGCCAAAACTCAAGATTGGGCTCATGGTTAAAAGTGACTTAAAAGGACCCACATGCTCACTTTGAGGGCTTAAAACGTGTTTATTCACTGCGGGAAGAGATATAAACAACATTTAGAGTAAATTAATGTTCATGCGAGAACGTTCAATTTTTCATGCAAAACAATCGATGACCCGCGACCTGATGAAATTGCTCTGAGATGACCAAAATGGTCCGTTTTGAAAATTTTCATCTTTCAACTAATTTTGACTCTCAGAGGTGGATCATCACTTTTGGAGATAAAATGAGCATCGTTATCGTCAATTTCATGCTTCTAGGGAGCCAAAACTCAAGATTTGTCTCATGGTTAAAAGTGACTTAAAAGGACCCAAATGCTCACTTCGAGGGCTTAAAACGTGTTTATTCACTGCGGGAAGAGATATAAAGAACATTTAGATTAAATGAATATTCAAGCGAGAACGTTCAATTTTTCAGGCAAAACAATCGATGACCCGCGATCTGATGAAATTGCTCTGAGATGACCAAAATGGTCCGTTTTAAAAGTTTTCATCTTTCAACTAATTTTGACTCTCAGAGGTGGATCATCACTTTTGGAGATAAAATGAGCATCGTTATCATCATTTTCATGCTTCTAGGGAGCCAAAACTCAAGATTTGGCTCATGGTTAAAAGTGACTTAAAAGGACCCAAATGCTCACTTTGAGGGCTTAAAAAGTGTTTATTCACTGCGGGAAGAGATATAAAGAACATTTAGAGTAAATTAATGTTCATGCGAGAACGTTCAATTTTTCATGCAAAACAATCGATGACCCGCGACCTGATGAAATTGCTCTGAGATGACCAAAATGGTCCGTTTTGAAAGTTTTCATCTTTCAACTAATTTTGACTCTCAGAGGTGGATCATCACTTTTGGAGATAAAATGAGCATCGTTATCGTCATTTTCATGCTTCTAGGGAGCCAAAACTCAAGATTTGGCTCATGTTTAAAAGTGACTTAAAAGGACAAAAATGCTCACTTCGATGGCTTAAAACGTGTTTATTCACTGCGGGAAGAGATATAAAGAACATTTAGAGTAAATTATTGTTAATGCGAGAACGTTCAATTTTTCATACCAAACGATCGATGACCCGCGACCTGATGAAATTGCTCTGAGATGACCAAAATGGTCCATTTTGAAAATGTTCAACTTTCAAATAATATTGACTCTCAGAGGTGAATTTTCACTTTTGGAGATAAAATGAGCATCTTTATCATCATTTTCATGCTTCTAGGGAGCCAAAACTCAAGATTTGAATCATGGTTGAAAGTGACTTTAAAGGACCAAATGCTCACTTCGAGGGCTTAACCCCTTCGACGTTGATGACGAGCTGGGCTCGTCATGAGGTAGCCTCCTCGCACGCTCATGACGAGCCCAGCTCGTCATGTAACATGCACTTTACAAATTCTCAGCGTACGAGCGGAATTCCGCCCGCACGCATCAGGTTAAAACGTGTTTATTCACTGCGGGAAGAGATATAAAGAAAATTTAGAGTAAATTAATGTTCATGCGAGAACGTTCAATTTTTCATGCAAAACAATCGATGACCCGCGACCTGATGAAATTGCTCTGAGGTGAACAAAATGGTCCATTTTGAAAATGTTTATCTTTCAACTAATATTGACTCTCAGAGGTGGATCTTCACTTTTGGAGATAAAATGAGCATCTTCATAGTAATTTTTATGCTTCTGGGGAGCCAAAACTCAAGGTTTGGCTCATGGTTAAAAGTGACTTAAAAGGACCCAAATGCTCACTTCGAGGGCTTAAAACGTGTTTATTCACTGCGGTAAGAGATATAAAGAACATTTAGAGTAAATTATTGTTCATGCGAGAACGTTCAATTTTTCATGCAAAACGATCGATGACCCGCGACCTGATGAAATTGCTCTGAGATGACCAAAATGGTCCGTTTTGAAAATTTCCATCTTTCAACTAATTTTGACTCTCAGAGGTGGATCATCACTTTTGGAGATAAAATGAGCATCGTTATCGTCATTTTCATGCTTCTGGGGAGCCAAAACTCAAGATTTGGCTCATGGTTAAAAGTGACTTAAAAGAACCCAAATGCTCACTTCGAGGGCTTAAAACGTGTTTATTCACTGCGGGAAGAGATATAAAGATCATTTAGAGTAAATTATTGTTCATGCGAGAACGTTCAATTTTTCATGCAAAACGATCGATGACCCGCGACCTGATGAAATTGCTCTGAGATGACCAAAATGGTCCGTTTTGAAAATTTCCATCTTTCAACTAATTTTGACTCTCAGAGGTGGATCATCACTATTGGAGATAAAATGAGCATCGGTATCGTCATTTTCATGCTTCTAGGGAGCCAAAACTCAAGATTTGACTCATGGTTGAAAGTGACTTAAAAGGACCAAATGCTCACTTCGAGGGCTTAAAACGTGTTTATTCACTGCGGGAAGAGATATAAAGTACATTTAGATTAAATGAATGTTCAAGCGAGAACGTTCAATTTTTCAGGCAAAACAATCGATGACCCGCGATCTGATGAAATTGCTCTGAGATGATCAAAATGGTCCGTATTGAAAGTTTTCATCTTTCAACTAATTTTGACTCTCAGAGGTGGATCATCACTTTTGGAGATAAAATGAGCATAGTTATCGTCATTTTCATGCTTCTAGGAAGCCAAAACTCAAGATTGGGCTCATGGTTAAAAGTGACTTAAAAGGACCCAAATGCTCACTTTGAGGGCTTAAAACGTGTTTATTCACTGCGGGAAGAGATATAAACAACATTTAGAGTAAATTAATGTTCATGTGAGAACGTTCAATTTTTCATGCAAAAGAATCGATGACCCGCGACCTGATGAAATTGCTCTGAGGTGAACAAAATGGTCCATTTTGAAAATGTTTATCTTTCAACTAATATTGACTCTCAGAGGTGGATCTTCACTTTTGGAGATAAAATGAGCATCTTCATAGTAATTTTTATGCTTCTGGGGAGCCAAAACTCAAGATTTGGCTCATGGTTAAAAGTGACTTAAAAGGACCCAAATGCTCACTTAGAGGGCTTAAAACGTGTTTATTCACTAAGGGAAGAGATATAAACAACATTTAGAGTAAATTAATGTTCATGCGAGAACGTTCAATTTTTCATGCAAAACAATCGATGACCCGCGAGCTGATGAAATTGCTCTGAGGTGAACAAAATGGTCCATTTTGAAAATGTTTATCTTTCAACTAATATTGACTCTCAGAGGTGGATCTTCACTTTTGGAGATAAAATGAGCATCTTCATAGTAATTTGTATGCTTCTAGGAAGCCAAAACTCAAGATTGGGCTCATGGTTAAAAGTGACTTAAAAGGACCCAAATGCTCACTTTGAGGGCTTAAAACGTGTTTATTCACTGCGGGAAGAAATATAAACAACATTTAGAGTAAATTAATGTTCATGCGAGAACGTTCAATTTTTCATGCAAAACAATCGATGACCCGCGAGCTGATGAAATTGCTCTGAGGTGAACAAAATGGTCCATTTTGAAAATGTTTATCTATCAACTAATATTGACTCTCAGAGGTGGATCTTCACTTTTGGAGATAAAATGAGCATCTTCATAGTAATTTTTATGCTTCTAGGAAGCCAAAACTCAAGATTGGGCTCATGGTTAAAAGTGACTTAAAAGGACCCACATGCTCACTTTGAGGGCTTAAAACGTGTTTATTCACTGCGGGAAGAGATATAAACAACATTTAGAGTAAATTAATGTTCATGCGAGAACGTTCAAGTTTTTCATGCAAAACAATCGATGACCCGCGACCTGATGAAATTGCTCTGAGATGACCAAAATGGTCCGTTTTGAAAATTTTCATCTTTCAACTAATTTTGACTCTCAGAGGTGGATCATCACTTTTGGAGATAAAATGAGCATCGTTATCGTCAATTTCATGCTTCTAGGGAGCCAAAACTCAAGATTTGTCTCATGGTTAAAAGTGACTTAAAAGGACCCAAATGCTCACTTCGAGGGCTTAAAACGTGTTTATTCACTGCGGGAAGAGATATAAAGAACATTTAGATTAAATGAATATTCAAGCGAGAACGTTCAATTTTTCAGGCAAAACAATCGATGACCCGCGATCTGATGAAATTGCTCTGAGATGACCAAAATGGTCCGTTTTAAAAGTTTTCATCTTTCAACTAATTTTGACTCTCAGAGGTGGATCATCACTTTTGGAGATAAAATGAGCATCGTTATCGTCATTTTCATGCTTCTAGGGAGCCAAAACTCAAGATTTGGCTCATGGTTAAAAGTGACTTAAAAGGACCCAAATGCTCACTTTGAGGGCTTAAAAAGTGTTTATTCACTGCGGGAAGAGATATAAAGAACATTTAGAGTAAATTAATGTTCATGCGAGAACGTTCAATTTTTCATGCAAAACAATCGATGACCCGCGACCTGATGAAATTGCTCTGAGATGACCAAAATGGTCCGTTTTGAAAGTTTTCATCTTTCAACTAATTTTGACTCTCAGAGGTGGATCATCACTTTTGGAGATAAAATGAGCATCGTTATCGTCATTTTCATGCTTCTAGGGAGCCAAAACTCAAGATTTGGCTCATGTTTAAAAGTGACTTAAAAGGACAAAAATGCTCACTTCGATGGCTTAAAACGTGTTTATTCACTGCGGGAAGAGATATAAAGAACATTTAGAGTAAATTATTGTTAATGCGAGAACGTTCAATTTTTCATACCAAACGATCGATGACCCGCGACCTGATGAAATTGCTCTGAGATGACCAAAATGGTCCATTTTGAAAATGTTCAACTTTCAAATAATATTGACTCTCAGAGGTGAATTTTCACTTTTGGAGATAAAATGAGCATCTTTATCATCATTTTCATGCTTCTAGGGAGCCAAAACTCAAGATTTGAATCATGGTTGAAAGTGACTTTAAAGGACCAAATGCTCACTTCGAGGGCTTAACCCCTTCGACGTTGATGACGAGCTGGGCTCGTCATGAGGTAGCCTCCTCGCACGCTCATGACGAGCCCAGCTCGTCATGTAACATGCACTTTACAAATTCTCAGCGTACGAGCGGAATTCCGCCCGCACGCATCAGGTTAAAACGTGTTTATTCACTGCGGGAAGAGATATAAAGAAAATTTAGAGTAAATTAATGTTCATGCGAGAACGTTCAATTTTTCATGCAAAACAATCGATGACCCGCGACCTGATGAAATTGCTCTGAGGTGAACAAAATGGTCCATTTTGAAAATGTTTATCTTTCAACTAATATTGACTCTCAGAGGTGGATCTTCACTTTTGGAGATAAAATGAGCATCTTCATAGTAATTTTTATGCTTCTGGGGAGCCAAAACTCAAGGTTTGGCTCATGGTTAAAAGTGACTTAAAAGGACCCAAATGCTCACTTTGAGGGCTTAAAACGTGTTTATTCACTGCGGTAAGAGATATAAAGAACATTTAGAGTAAATTATTGTTCATGCGAGAACGTTCAATTTTTCATGCAAAACGATCGATGACCCGCGACCTGATGAAATTGCTCTGAGATGACCAAAATGGTCCGTTTTGAAAATTTCCATCTTTCAACTAATTTTGACTCTCAGAGGTGGATCATCACTATTGGAGATAAAAAGAGCATCTTTATCATCATTTTCATGGTTCTAGGGAGCCAAAACTCAAGATTGGGCTCATGGTTAAAAGTGACTTAAAAGGACCCAAATGCTCACTTCGATGGCTTAAAACGTGTTTATTCACTGCGGGAGGAGATATAAAGAACATTTAGAGTAAATTATTGTTAATGCGAGAACGTTCAATTTTTCATGCCAAACGATCGATGACCTGCGACCTGATGAAATTGCTCTGAGATGACCAAAATGGTCTGTTTTGAAAAGGTTCATCTTTCAAATAATATTGACTCTCAGAGGTGGATTTTCACTTTTGGAGATAAAATGAGCATCTTTATCATCATTTTCATGCTTCTAGGGAGCCAAAACTCAAGATTTGAATCATTGTTGAAAGTGACTTAAAAGGACCAAATGCTCACTTTGAGGGCTTAATACGTGTTTATTCACTGCGGGAAGAGATATAAAGAAAATTTAGAGTAAATTAATGTTCATGCGAGAACGTTCAATTTTTCATGCAAAACAATCGATGACCCGCGACCTGATGAAATTGCTCTGAGGTGAACAAAATGGTCCATTTTGAAAATGTTCATTTTTCAACTAATATTGACTCTCAGAGGTGGATCTTCACTTTTGGAGATAAAATGAGCATCTTCATAGTAATTTTTATGCTTCTGGGGAGCCAAAACTCAAGATTTGGCTCATGGTTAAAAGTGATTTAAAAGGACCCAAATGTTCACTTCGAGGGCTTAAAACGTGTTTATTCAGTGCGGGAAGAGATATAAACAACATTTAGAGTAAATTAATGTTCATGCGAGAACGTTCAATTTTTCATGCAAAACAATCGAAGACCCGCGACCTGATGAAATTGCTCTGAGATGACCAAAATGGTCCGTTTTGAAAATTTTCATCTTTCAACTAATTTTGCCTCTCGGAGGTGGATCATCACTTTTGGAGATAAAATGAGCATCGTTATCGTCATTTTCATGCTTCTAGGGAGCCAAAACTCAAGATTTGGCTCATGGTGAAAAGTGACTTAAAAGGACCCAAATGCTCACTTCGAGGGCTTAAAACGTGTTTATTCACTGCGGGAAGAGATATAAACAACATTTAGAGTAAATTAATGTTCATGCGAGAACGTTAAATTTTTCATGCAAAACAATCGATGACCCGCGACCTGATGAAATTGCTTTGAGGTGAACAAAATGGTCCATTTTGAAAATGTTCATCTTTTAACTAATATAGACTCTCAGAGGTGGATCTTCACTTTTGGAGATAAAATGAGCATCTTCATAGTAATTTTTATGCTTCTGGGGAGCCAAAACTCAAGATTTGGCTCATGGTTAAAAGTGACTTAAAAGGACCCAAATGCTCACTTCGAGGGCTTAAAACGTGTTTATTCACTGCGGGAAGAGATATAAACAACATTTAGAGTAAATTAATATTCATGCGAGAACGTTCAATTTTTCATGCAAAACAATCGAAGACCCGCGACCTGATGAAATTGCTCTGAGATGACCAAAATGGTCCGTTTTGAAAATTTTCATCTTTCAACTAATTTTGACTCTCAGAGGTGGTTCATCACTTTTGGAGATAAAATGAGCATCGTTATCGTCATTTTCATGCTTCTAGGGAGCCAAAACTCAAGATTTGGGTCATGGTTAAAAGTGACTTAAAAGGACCCAAATGCTCACTTCGAGGGCTTAAAACGTGTTTATTCACTGAGGGAAGAGATATAAACAACATTTAGAGTAAATTAATGTTCATGCGAGAACGTTCAATTTTTCATGCAAAACAATCGATGACCCGCGACCTGATGAAATTGCTCTGAGGTGAACAAAATGGTCCATTTTGAAAATGTTCATCGTTCAACTAATATTGACTCTCAGAGGTGGATCTTCACTTTTGGAGATAAAATGAGCATCTTCATAGTAATTTTTATGCTTCTGGGGAGCCAAAACTCAAAATTTGGCTCATGGTTAAAAGTGACTTAAAAGGACCCAAATGCTCACTTCGAGGGCTCAAAACGTGTTTATTCACTGCGGTAAGAGATATAAACAACATTTAGAGTAAATTAATGTTCATGCGAGAATGTTCAATTTTTCATGCAAAACAATCGATGACCCGCGACCTGATGAAATTGCTCTGAGGTGAACAAAATGGTCCATTTTGAAAATGTTCATCGTTCAACTAATATTGACTCTCAGAGGTGGATCTTCACTTTTGGAGATAAAATGAGCATCTTCATAGTAATTTTTATGCTTCTGGGGAGCCAAAACTCAAGATTTGGCTCATGGTTAAAAGTGACTTAAAAGGACCCAAATGCTCACTTCGAGGGCTTAAAACGTGTTTATTCAGTGCAGGAAGAGATATAAACAACATTTAGAGTAAATTAATGTTCATGCGAGAACGTTCAATTTTTCATGCAAAACAATCGAAGACCCGCGACCTGATGAAATTGCTCTGAGATGACCAAAATGGTCCGTTTTGAAAATTTTCATCTTTTAACTAATATTGACTCTCAGAGGTGGATCTTCACTTTTGGAGATAAAATAAGCATCTTCATAGTAATTTTTATGCTTCTGGGGAGCCAAAACTCAAGATTTGGCTCATGGTTAAAAGTGACTTAAAAGGACCCAAATGCTCACTTCGAGGGCTTAAAACGTGTTTATTCACTGCGGTAAGAGATATAAACAACATTTAGAGTAAATTAATGTTCATGCGAGAACGTTCAATTTTTCATGCAAAACAATCGATGACCCGCGACCTGATGAAATTGCTCTGAGATGACCAAAATGGTCCATTTTGAAAATGTTCAACTTTCAAATAATATTGACTCTCAGAGGTGAATTTTCACTTTTGGAGATAAAATGAGCATCTTTATCATCATTTTCATGCTTCTAGGGAGCCAAAACTCAAGATTTGAATCATGGTTGAAAGTGACTTTAAAGGACCAAATGCTCACTTCGAGGGCTTAACCCCTTCGACGTTGATGACGAGCTGGGCTCGTCATGAGGTAGCCTCCTCGCACGCTCATGACGAGCCCAGCTCGTCATGTAACATGCACTTTACAAATTCTCAGCGTACGAGCGGAATTCCGCCCGCACGCATCAGGTTAAAACGTGTTTATTCACTGCGGGAAGAGATATAAAGAAAATTTAGAGTAAATTAATGTTCATGCGAGAACGTTCAATTTTTCATGCAAAACAATCGATGACCCGCGACCTGATGAAATTGCTCTGAGGTGAACAAAATGGTCCATTTTGAAAATGTTTATCTTTCAACTAATATTGACTCTCAGAGGTGGATCTTCACTTTTGGAGATAAAATGAGCATCTTCATAGTAATTTTTATGCTTCTGGGGAGCCAAAACTCAAGGTTTGGCTCATGGTTAAAAGTGACTTAAAAGGACCCAAATGCTCACTTTGAGGGCTTAAAACGTGTTTATTCACTGCGGTAAGAGATATAAAGAACATTTAGAGTAAATTATTGTTCATGCGAGAACGTTCAATTTTTCATGCAAAACGATCGATGACCCGCGACCTGATGAAATTGCTCTGAGATGACCAAAATGGTCCGTTTTGAAAATTTCCATCTTTCAACTAATTTTGACTCTCAGAGGTGGATCATCACTATTGGAGATAAAAAGAGCATCTTTATCATCATTTTCATGGTTCTAGGGAGCCAAAACTCAAGATTGGGCTCATGGTTAAAAGTGACTTAAAAGGACCCAAATGCTCACTTCGATGGCTTAAAACGTGTTTATTCACTGCGGGAGGAGATATAAAGAACATTTAGAGTAAATTATTGTTAATGCGAGAACGTTCAATTTTTCATGCCAAACGATCGATGACCTGCGACCTGATGAAATTGCTCTGAGATGACCAAAATGGTCCGTTTTGAAAAGGTTCATCTTTCAAATAATATTGACTCTCAGAGGTGGATTTTCACTTTTGGAGATACAATGAGCATCTTTATCATCATTTTCATGCTTCTAGGGAGCCAAAACTCAAGATTTGAATCATTGTTGAAAGTGACTTAAAAGGACCAAATGCTCACTTCGAGGGCTTAATACGTGTTTATTCACTGCGGGAAGAGATATAAAGAAAATTTAGAGTAAATTAATGTTCATGCGAGAACGTTCAATTTTTCATGCAAAACAATCGATGACCCGCGACCTGATGAAATTGCTCTGAGGTGAACAAAATGGTCCATTTTGAAAATGTTCATTTTTCAACTAATATTGACTCTCAGAGGTGGATCTTCACTTTTGGAGATAAAATGAGCATCTTCATAGTAATTTTTATGCTTCTGGGGAGCCAAAACTCAAGATTTGGCTCATGGTTAAAAGTGATTTAAAAGGACCCAAATGTTCACTTCGAGGGCTTAAAACGTGTTTATTCAGTGCGGGAAGAGATATAAACAACATTTAGAGTAAATTAATGTTCATGCGAGAACGTTCAATTTTTCATGCAAAACAATCGAAGACCCGCGACCTGATGAAATTGCTCTGAGATGACCAAAATGGTCCGTTTTGAAAATTTTCATCTTTCAACTAATTTTGCCTCTCGGAGGTGGATCATCACTTTTGGAGATAAAATGAGCATCGTTATCGTCATTTTCATGCTTCTAGGGAGCCAAAACTCAAGATTTGGCTCATGGTGAAAAGTGACTTAAAAGGACCCAAATGCTCACTTCGAGGGCTTAAAACGTGTTTATTCACTGCGGGAAGAGATATAAACAACATTTAGAGTAAATTAATGTTCATGCGAGAACGTTAAATTTTTCATGCAAAACAATCGATGACCCGCGACCTGATGAAATTGCTTTGAGGTGAACAAAATGGTCCATTTTGAAAATGTTCATCTTTTAACTAATATTGACTCTCAGAGGTGGATCTTCACTTTTGGAGATAAAATGAGCATCTTCATAGTAATTTTTATGCTTCTGGGGAGCCAAAACTCAAGATTTGGCTCATGGTTAAAAGTGACTTAAAAGGACCCAAATGCTCACTTCGATGGCTTAAAACGTGTTTATTCACTGCGGGAGGAGATATAAAGAACATTTAGAGTAAATTATTGTTAATGCGAGAACGTTCAATTTTTCATGCCAAACGATCGATGACCCGCGACCTGATGAAATTGCTCTGAGATGACCAAAATGGTCCGTTTTGAAAAGGTTCATCTTTCAAATAATATTGACTCTCAGAGGTGGATTTTCACTTTTGGAGATAAAATGAGCATCTTTATCATCATTTTAATGCTTCTAGGGAGCCAAAACTCAAGATTTGGCTCATGGTTAAAAGTGACTTAAAAGGACCCAAATGCTCACTTCGAGGGCTTAAAACGTGTTTATTCACTGCGGTAAGAGATATAAACAACATTTAGAGTAAATTAATGTTCATGCGAGAACGTTCAATTTTTCATGCAAAACAATCGATGACCCGCGACCTGATGAAATTGCTCTGAGGTGAACAAAATGGTCCATTTTGAAAATGTTCATCGTTCAACTAATATTGACTCTCAGAGGTGGATCTTCACTTTTGGAGATAAAATGAGCATCTTCATAGTAATTTTTATGCTTCTGGGGAGCCAAAACTCAAGATTTGGCTCATGGTTAAAAGTGACTTAAAAGGACCCAAATGCTCACTTCGAGGGCTTAAAACGTGTTTATTCACTGCGGGAAGAGATATAAACAACATTTAGAGTAAATTAATGTTCATGCGAGAACGTTCAATTTTTCATGCAAAACAATCGAAGACCCGCGACCTGATGAAATTGCTCTGAGATGACCAAAATGGTCCGTTTTGAAAATTTTCATCTTTCAACTAATTTTGACTCTCAGAGGTGGTTCATCACTTTTGGAGATAAAATGAGCATCGTTATCGTCATTTTCATGCTTCTAGGGAACCAAAACTCAAGATTTGGGTCATGGTTAAAAGTGACTTAAAAGGACCCAAATGCTCACTTCGAGGGCTTAAAACGTGTTTATTCACTGAGGGAAGAGATATAAACAACATTTAGAGTAAATTAATGTTCATGCGAGAACGTTCAATTTTTCATGCAAAACAATCGATGACCCGCGACCTGATGAAATTGCTCTGAGGTGAACAAAATGGTCCATTTTGAAAATGTTCATCGTTCAACTAATATTGACTCTCAGAGGTGGATCTTCACTTTTGGAGATAAAATGAGCATCTTCATAGTAATTTTTATGCTTCTGGGGAGCCAAAACTCAAGATTTGGCTCATGGTTAAAAGTGACTTAAAAGGACCCAAATGCTCACTTCGAGGGCTTAAAACGTGTTTATTCACTGCGGTAAGAGATATAAACAACATTTAGAGTAAATTAATGTTCATGCGAGAACGTTCAATTTTTCATGCAAAACAATCGATGACCCGCGACCTGATGAAATTGCTCTGAGGTGAACAAAATGGTCCATTTTGAAAATGTTCATCGTTCAACTAATATTGACTCTCAGAGGTGGATCTTCACTTTTGGAGATAAAATGAGCATCTTCATAGTAATTTTTATGCTTCTGGGGAGCCAAAACTCAAGATTTGGCTCATGGTTAAAAGTGACTTAAAAGGACCCAAATGCTCACTTCGAGGGCTTAAAACGTGTTTATTCAGTGCAGGAAGAGATATAAACAACATTTAGAGTAAATTAATGTTCATGCGAGAACGTTCAATTTTTCATGCAAAACAATCGAAGACCCGCGACCTGATGAAATTGCTCTGAGATGACCAAAATGGTCCGTTTTGAAAATTTTCATCTTTTAACTAATATTGACTCTCAGAGGTGGATCTTCACTTTTGGAGATAAAATAAGCATCTTCATAGTAATTTTTATGCTTCTGGGGAGCCAAAACTCAAGATTTGGCTCATGGTTAAAAGTGACTTAAAAGGACCCAAATGCTCACTTCGAGGGCTTAAAACGTGTTTATTCACTGCGGTAAGAGATATAAACAACATTTAGAGTAAATTAATGTTCATGCGAGAACGTTCAATTTTTCATGCAAAACAATCGATGACCCGCGACCTGATGAAATTGCTCTGAGGTGAACAAAATGGTCCGTTTTGAAAATTTTCATCTTTTAACTAATATTGACTCTCAGAGGTGGATCTTCACTTTTGGAGATAAAATAAGCATCTTCATAGTAATTTTTATGCTTCTGGGGAGCCAAAACTCAAGATTTGAATCATGGTTGAAAGTGACTTTAAAGGACCCAAATGCTCACTTCGAGGGCTTAAAACGTGTTTATTCAGTGCAGGAAGAGATATAAACAACATTTAGAGTAAATTAATGTTCATGCGAGAACGTTCAATTTTTCATGCAAAACAATCGAAGACCCGCGACCTGATGAAATTGCTCTGAGATGACCAAAATGGTCCGTTTTGAAAATTTTCATCTTTTAACTAATATTGACTCTCAGAGGTGGATCTTCACTTTTGGAGATAAAATAAGCATCTTCATAGTAATTTTTATGCTTCTGGGGAGCCAAAACTCAAGATTTGGCTCATGGTTAAAAGTGACTTAAAAGGACCCAAATGCTCACTTCGAGGGCTTAAAACGTGTTTATTCACTGCGGTAAGAGATATAAACAACATTTAGAGTAAATTAATGTTCATGCGAGAACGTTCAATTTTTCATGTAAAACAATCGATGACCCGCGACCTGATGAAATTGCTCTGAGGTGAACAAAATGGTCCATTTTGAAAATGTTCATCTTTCAACTAATATTGACTCTCAGAGGTGGATCTTCACTTTTGGAGATAAAATGAGCATCTTCATAGTAATTTTTATGCTTCTGGGGAGCCAAAACTCAAGATTTGGCTCATGGTTAAAAGTGACTTAAAAGGACCCAAATGCTCACTTCGAGGGCTTAAAACGTGTTTATTCAGTGCAGGAAGAGATATAAACAACATTTAGAGTAAATTAATGTTCATGCGAGAACGTTCAATTTTTCATGCAAAACAATCGATGACCCGCGACCTGATGAAATTGCTCTGCGATGACCAAAATGGTCCGTTTTGAAAATTTCCATCTTTCAACTAATTTTGACTCTCAGAGGTGGATCATCACTATTGGAGATAAAATGAGCATCTTTATCTTCATTTTCATGCTTCTAGGGAGCAAAAACTCAAGATTGGGCTCATGGTTAAAAGTGACTTAAAAGGACCGAAATGCTCACTTCGATGGATTAAAACGTGTTTATTCACTGCGGGAAAAGATATAAAGAACATTTAGAGTAAATTATTGTTAATGCGAGAACGTTCAATTTTTCATGCCAAACGATCGATGACCCGCGTCCTGATGAAATTGCTCTGAGATGACCAAAATGGTCCGTTTTGAAAATGTTCATCTTTCAACTAATTTTGACTCTCAGAGGTGGATCATCACTTTTGGAGATAAAATGAGCAGCGTTATCATCATTTTCATGCTTCTAGGGAGCCAAAACTCAAGATTTGGCTCATGGTTAAAAGTGACTTAAAAGGACCCAAATGCTCACTTCGAGGGCTTAAAATGTGTTTATTCACTGCGGGAAGAGATATAAACATCATTTAGAGAAAATTAATGTTCATGCAAGAACGTTCAATTTTTCATGCAAAACAATCGATGACCCGCGACCTGATGAGATTGCTCTGAGGTGACCAAAATGGTCCGTTTTGAAAGTTTTTATCTTTCAACTAATTTTGACTCTCAGAGGTGGATCATCACTTTTGGAGATAAAATGAGCATCGGTATCGTCATTTTCATGCTTCTAGGGAGCCAAAACTCAAGATTTGACTCATGGTTGAAAGTGACTTAAAAGGACCCAAAATGCTCACTTCGAGGGCTTAAAACGTGTTTATTCACTGCGGGAAGAGATATAAAGAACATTTAGAGTAAATTAATGTTCATGCGAGAACGTTCAATTTTTCATGCAAAACAATCGATGACCTGCGATCTGATGAAATTGCTCTGAGATGACCAAAATGGTCCGTTTTGAAAGTTTTCATCTTTCAACTAATTTTGACTCTCAGAGGTGGATCATCACTTTTGGAGATAAAATGAGCAGCGTTATCGTCATTTTCATGCTTCTAGGGAGCCAAAACTCAAGATTGGGCTCATGGTTAAAAGTGACTTAAAAGGACCCAAATGCTCACTTCGATGGCTTAAAACTTGTTTATTCACTGCGGGAAGAGATATAAAGAACATTTAGAGTAAATTATTGTTAATGCGAGAACGTTAAATTTTTCATGCCAAACGATCGATGACCCGCGTCCTGATGAAATTGCTCTGAGATGACCAAAATGGTCCGTTTTGAAACTTTTCATCTTTCAACTAATTTTGACTCTCAGAGGTGGATCATCAGTTTTGGTGATAAAATGAGCAGCGTTATCGTCATTTTCATGCTTCTAGGGAGCCAAAACTTAAAAGGACCCAAATGCTCACTTCGATGGCTTAAAACGTGTTTATTCACTGCGGGAAGAGATATAAAGAACATTTAGAGTAAATTATTGTTAATGCGAAAACGTTCAATTTTTCATGCCAAACGATCGATGACCCGCGTCCTGATGAAATTGCTCTGAGATGACCAAAATGGTCCGTTTTGAAAATTTTCATCTTTCAACTAATTTTGACTCTCAGAGGTGGATCATCACTTTTGGAGATAAAATGAGCCGCGTTATCGTCATTTTCATGCTTCTAGGGAGCCAAAACTTAAGATTTGGCTCATGGTTAAAAGTGACTTAAAAGGACCCAAATGCTCACTTTGAGGGCTTAAAATGTGTGTATTCACTGCGGGAAGAGATATAAACATCATTTAGAGTAAATTAATGTTCATGCGAGAACGTTCAATTTTTCATGCAAAACAATCGATGACCCGCGATCTGATGAAATTGCTCTGAGGTGAACAAAATGGTCCATTTTGAAAATGTTCATCTTTCAACTAATATTGACTCTCAGAGGTGGATCTTCACTTTTGGAGATAAAATGAGCATCTTCATAGTAATTTTTATGCTTCTGGGGAACCAAAACTCAAGATTTGGCTCATGGTTAAAAGTGACTTAAAAGGACCCAAATGCTCACTTTGAGGGCTTAAAACGTGTTTATTCACTGCGGGAGGAGATATAAAGAACATTTAGAGTAAATTATTGTTAATGCGAGAACGTTCAATTTTTCATGCCAAACGATCGATGACCCGCGACCTGATGAAATTGCTCTGAGATTACCAAAATGGTCCGTTTTGAAAAGGTTCATCTTTCAAATAATATTGACTCTCAGAGGTGAATTTTCACTTTTGGAGATAAAATGAGCATCTTTATCATCATTTTCATGCTTCTAGGGAGCCAAAACTCAAGATTTGAATCATGGTTGAAATTGACTTAAAAGGACCAAATGCTCACTTCGAGGGCTTAAAACGTGTTTATTCACTGCGGGAAGAGATATAAAGAAAATTCAGAGTAAATTAATGTTCATGCGAGAACGTTCAATTTTTCATGCAAAACAATCGATGACCCGCGACCTGATGAAATTGCTCTGAGGTGAACAAAATGGTCCATTTTGAAAATGTTCATCTTTCAACTAATTTTGACTCTCAGAGGTGGATCATCACTTTTGGAGATAAAATGAGCATCGTTATCGTCATTTTCATGCTTCTAGGGAGCCAAAACTCAAGATTTGGCTAATGGTTAAAAGTGACTTAAAAGGACCCAAATGCTCACTTCGAGAGCTTAAAACGTGTATATTCACTGCGGTAAGAGATATAAACAACATTTAGAGTAAATTAATGTTCATGCGAGAACGTTCAATTTTTCATGCAAAACAATCGATGACCTGCGATCTGATGAAATTGCTCTGAGATGACCAAAATGGTCCGTTTTGAAAGTCTTCATCTTTCAACTAATTTTGACTCTCAGAGGTGGATCATCACTTTTGGAGATAAAATGAGCAGCGTTATCGTCATTTTCATGCTTCTAGGGAGCCAAAACTCAAGATTGGGCTCATGGTTAAAAGTGACTTAAAAGGACCCAAATGCTCACTTCGATGGCTTAAAACATGTTTATTCACTGCGGGAAGAGATATAAAGAACATTTAGAGTAAATTATTGTTAATGCGAGAACGTTAAATTTTTCATGCCAAACGATCGATGACCCGCGTCCTGATGAAATTGCTCTGAGATGACCAAAATGGTCCGTTTTGAAACTTTTCATCTTTCAACTAATTTTGACTCTCAGAGGTGGATCATCACTTTTGGAGATAAAATGAGCAGCGTTATCGTCATTTTCATGCTTCTAGGGAGCCAAAACTCAAGATTTGGCTCATGGTTAAAAGTGACTTAAAAGGACCCAAATGCTCACTTCGAGGGCTTAAAATGTGTTTATTCACTGCGTGAAGAGATATAAACATCATTTAGAGTAAATTAATGTTCATGCGAGAACGTTCAATTTTTCATGCAAAACAATCGATGACCCGCGACCTGATGAGATTGCTCTGAGGTGACCAAAATGGTCCGTTTTGAAAGTTTTCATCTTTCAACTAATTTTGACTCTCAGAGGTGGATCATCACTTTTGGAGATAAAATGAGCATCGTTATCATCATTTACATGCTTCTAGGGAGGCAAAACTCAAGATTTGACTCATGGTTGAAAGTGACTTAAAAGGACCCAAAATGCTCACTTCGAGGGCTTAAAACGTGTTTATTCACTGCGGGAAGAGATATAAAGAACATTTAGAGTAAATTAATGTTTATGCGAGAACGTTCAATTTTTCATGCAAAACAATCGATGACCTGCGATCTGATGAAATTGCTCTGAGATGACCAAAATGGTCCGTTTTGAAAGTTTTCATCTTTCAACTAATTTTGACTCTCAGAGGTGGATCATCACTTTTGGAGATAAAATGAGCAGCGTTATCGTCATTTTCATGCTTCTAGGGAGCCAAAACTCAAGATTGGGCTCATGGTTAAAAGTGACTTAAAAGGACCCAAATGCTCACTTCGATGGCTTAAAACGTGTTTATTCACTGCGGGAAGAGATATAAAGAACATTTAGAGTAAATTATTGTTAATGCGAGAACGTTAAATTTTTCATGCCAAACGATCGATGACCCGCGTCCTGATGAAATTGCTCTGAGATGACCAAAATGGTCCGTTTTGAAACTTTTCATCTTTCAACTAATTTTGACTCTCAGAGGTGGATCATCACTTTTGGTGATAAAATGAGCAGCGTTATCGTCATTTTCATGCTTCTAGGGAGCCAAAACTCAAGATTTGGCTCATGGTTAAAAGTGACTTAAAAGGACCCAAATGCTCACTTCGAGGGCTTAAAATGTGTTTATTCACTGCGTGAAGAGATATAAACATCATTTAGAGTAAATTAATGTTCATGCGAGAACGTTCAATTTTTCATGCAAAACAATCGATGACCCGCGACCTGATGAGATTGCTCTGAGGTGACCAAAATGGTCCGTTTTGAAAGTTTTCATCTTTCAACTAATTTTGACTCTCAGAGGTGGATCATCACTTTTGGAGATAAAATGAGCATCGTTATCATCATTTACATGCTTCTAGGGAGGCAAAACTCAAGATTTGACTCATGGTTGAAAGTGACTTAAAAGGACCCAAAATGCTCACTTCGAGGGCTTAAAACGTGTTTATTCACTGCGGGAAGAGATATAAAGAACATTTAGAGTAAATTAATGTTTATGCGAGAACGTTCAATTTTTCATGCAAAACAATCGATGACCTGCGATCTGATGAAATTGCTCTGAGATGACCAAAATGGTCCGTTTTGAAAGTTTTCATCTTTCAACTAATTTTGACTCTCAGAGGTGGATCATCACTTTTGGAGATAAAATGAGCAGCGTTATCGTCATTTTCATGCTTCTAGGGAGCCAAAACTCAAGATTGGGCTTATGGTTAAAAGTGACTTAAAAGGACCCAAATGCTCACTTCGATGGCTTAAAACGTGTTTATTCACTGCGGGAAGAGATATAAAGAACATTTAGAGTAAATTATTGTTAATGCGAGAACGTTAAATTTTTCATGCCAAACGATCGATGACCCGCGTCCTGATGAAATTGCTCTGAGATGACCAAAATGGTCCGTTTTGAAACTTTTCATCTTTCAACTAATTTTGACTCTCAGAGGTGGATCATCACTTTTGGTGATAAAATGAGCAGCGTTATCGTCATTTTCATGCTTCTAGGGAGCCAAAACTTAAAAGGACCCAAATGCTCACTTCGATGGCTTAAAACGTGTTTATTCACTGCGGGAAGAGATATAAAGAACATTTAGAGTAAATTATTGTTAATGCGAAAACGTTCAATTTTTCATGCCAAACGATCGATGACCCGCGTCACGATGAAATTGCTCTGAGATGACCAAAATGGTCCGTTTTGAAAATTTTCATCTTTCAACTAATTTTGACTCTCAGAGGTGGATCATCACTTTTGGAGATAAAATGAGCAGCGTTATCGTCATTTTCATGCTTCTAGGGAGCCAAAACTTAAGATTTGGCTCATGGTTAAAAGTGACTTAAAAGGACCCAAATGCTCACTTTGAGGGCTTAAAATGTGTGTATTCACTGCGGGAAGAGATATAAACATCATTTAGAGTAAATTAATGTTCATGCGAGAACGTTCAATTTTTCATGCAAAACAATCGATGACCCGCGATCTGATGAAATTGCTCTGAGGTGAACAAAATGGTCCATTTTGAAAATGTTCATCTTTCAAATAATATTGACTCTCAGAGGTGAATTTTCACTTTTGGAGATAAAATGAGCATCTTTATCATCATTTTCATGCTTCTAGGGAGCCAAAACTCAAGATTTGAATCATGGTTGAAAGTGACTTAAAAGGACCAAATGCTCACTTCGAGGGCTTAAAACGTGTTTATTCACTGCGGGAAGCGATATAAAGAAAATTTAGAGTAAATTAATGTTCATGTGAGAACGTTCAATTTTTCATGCAAAACAATCGATGACCCGCGACCTGATGAAATTGCTCTGAGGTGAACAAAATGGTCCATTTTGAAAATGTTCATCTTTCAACTAATTTTGACTCTCAGAGGTGGATCATCACTTTTGGAGATAAAATGAGCATCGTTATCGTCATTTTCATGCTTCTAGGGAGCCAAAACTCAAGATTTGGCTAATGGTTAAAAGTGACTTAAAAGGACCCAAATGCTCACTTCGAGAGCTTAAAACGTGTATATTCACTGCGGTAAGAGATATTAACAACATTTAGAGTAAATTAATGTTCATGCGAGAACGTTCAATTTTTCATGCAAAACAATCGATGACCCGCGACCTGATGAAATTGCTCTGAGGTGAACAAAATGGTCCATTTTGAAAATGTTCATCTTTCAACTAATATTGACTCTCAGAGGTGGATCATCACTTTTGGAGATAAAATGAGCATCGTTATCGTAATTTTCATGCTTCTAGGGAGCCAAAACTCAAGATTTGGCTCATGGTTAAAAGTGATTTAAAAGGACCCAAATGCTCACTTCGAGGGCTTAAAACGTGTTTATTCACTGCGGGAAGAGATATAAACAACATTTAGAGTAAATTAATGTTCATGCGAGAACGTTCAATTTTTCATGCAAAACAATCGATGATCCGCGACCTGATGAAATTGCTCTGAGGTGAACAAAATGGTCCATTTTGAAAATGTTCATCTTTTAACTAATATTGACTCTCAGAGGTGGATCATCACTTTTGGAGATAAAATGAGCATCGTTATCGTCATTTTCATGCTTCTAGGGAGCCAAAACTCAAGATTTGGCTCATGGTTAAAAGTGACTTAAAAGGACCCAAATGCTCACTTCGAGGGCTTAAAACGTGTTTATTAACTGCGGGAAGAGATATAAAGAACATTTAGAGTAAATTAATGTTCATGCGAGAACGTTCAATTTTTCATGCAAAACAATCGATGACCGGCGACCTGATGAAATTGCTCTGAGATGACCAAAATGGTCCATTTTGAAAGTTTTCATCTTTCAACTGATTTTGACTATCAGAGGTGGATCATCGCTTTTGGAGATAAAATGAGCATCGTTATCGTCATTTTCATGCTTCTAGGGAGCCAAAACTCAAGATTTGGCTCATGGTTAAAAGTGACTTAAAAGGACCCAAATGCTCACTTCGATGGCTTAAAACGTGTTTATTCACTGCGGGAAGAGATATAAAGAACATTTAGAGTAAATTATTGTTAATGCGAGAACGTTCAATTTTTCATGCCAAACGATCGATGACCCGCGACCTGATGAAATTGCTCTGAGATGACCAAAATGGTCCATTTTGAAAATGTTCATCTTCCAAATAATATTGACTCTCAGAGGTGAATTTTCACTTCTGGAGATAAAATGAGCATCTTTATCATCATTTTCATGCTTCTAGGGAGCCAAAACTCAAGATTTGAATCATGGTTGAAAGTGACTTAAAAGGACCAAATGCTCACTTCGAGGGCTTAAAACGTGTTTATTCACTGCGGGAAGAGATATAAAGAAAATTTAGAGTAAATTAATGTTCATGCGAGAACGTTCAATTTTTCATGCAAAACAATCGATGACCCGCGACCTGATGAAATTGCTCTGAGATGACCAAAATGGTCCGCTTTGAAAATTTTCATCTTTCAACTAATTTTGACTCTCAGAGGTGGATCATCACTTTTGGAGATAAAATGAGCATCGTTATCGTCATTTTCATGCTTCTACGAAGCCAAAACTCAAGATTGGGCTCATGGTTAAAAGTGACTTAAAAGGACCCAAATGCTCACTTTGAGGGCTTAAAACGTGTTTATTCACTGCGGGAAGAGATATAAACAACATTTAGAGTAAATTAATGTTCATGCGAGAACGTTCAATTTTTCATGCAAAACAATCGATGACCCGCCTGATGAAATTGCTCTGAGGTGAACAAAATGGTCAATTTTGAAAATGTTTATCTTTCAACTAATATTGACTCTCAGAGGTGGATCTTCACTTTTGGATATAAAATGAGCATCTTCATAGTAATTTTTATGCTTCTGGGGAGCAAAAACTCAAGATTTGGCTCATGGTTAAAAGTGACTTAAAAGGACCCAAATGCTCACTTCGAGGGCTTAAAACGTGTTTATTCACTGCGGGAAGAGATATAAACAACATTTAGAGTAAATTAATGTTCATGCGAGAACGTTCAATTTTTCATGCAAAACAATCGATGACCCGCGACCTGATGAAATTGCTCTGAGATGACCAAAATGGTCCGTTTTGAAAATTTTCATCTTTCAAATAATTTTGACTCTCAGAAGTGGATCATCACTTTTGGAGATAAAATGAGCATCGTTATCGTCATTTTCATGCTTCTAGGGAGCCAAAACTCAAGATTTGTCTCATGGTTAAAAGTGACTTAAAAGGACCCAAATGCTCACTTCGAGGGCTTAAAACGTGTTTATTCACTGCGGGAAGAGATATAAAGAACATTTAGAGTAAATTAATGTTCATGCGAGAACGTTCAATTTTTCATGGAAAACAATCGATGACCCGCGACCTGATGAAATTGCTCTGAGATGACCAAAATGGTCCGTTTTGAAAGTTTTCATCTTTCAACTAATTTTGACTCTCAGAGGTGGATCATCACTTTTGGAGATAAAATGAGCATCGTTATCGTCATTTTCATGCTTCTAGGGAGCCAAAACTCAAGATTTGGCTCATGGTTAAAAGTGACTTAAAAGGACCCAAATGCTCACTTCGATGGCTTAAAACGTGTTTATTCACTGCGGGAAGAGATATAAAGAACATTTAGAGTAAATTATTGTTAATGCGAGAACGTTCAATTTTTCATGCCAAACGATCGATGACCCGCGACCTGATGAAATTGCTCTGAGATGACCAAAATGGTCCATTTTGAAAATGTTCATCTTCCAAATAATATTGACTCTCAGAGGTGAATTTTCACTTCTGGAGATAAAATGAGCATCTTTATCATCATTTTCATGCTTCTAGGGAGCCAAAACTCAAGATTTGAATCATGGTTGAAAGTGACTTAAAAGGACCAAATGCTCACTTCGAGGGCTTAATGTGTTTATTCACTGCGGGAAGAGATATAAACATCATTTAGAGTAAATTAATGTTCATGCGAGAACGTTCAATTTTTCATGCAAAACAATCGATGACCCGCGACCTGATGAAATTGCTCTGAGGTGACCAAAATGGTCCGTTTTGAAAGTTTTCATCTTTCAACTAATTTTGACTCTCAGAGGTGGATCATCACTTTTGGAGATAAAATGAGCATCGTTATCGTCATTTTCATGCTTCTGGGGAGCCAAAACTCAAGATTTGGCTCATGGTTAAAAGTGACTTAAAAGGACCCAAATGCTCACTTCGAGGGCTTAAAACGTGTTTATTCACTGCGGGAAGAGATATAAAGAACATTTAGAGTAAATTAATGTTCATGCGAGAACGTTCAATTTTTCATGCAAAACAATCGATGACCCGCGACCTGATGAAATTGCTCTGAGATGACCAAAATGGTCCGTTTTGAAAATTTTCATCTTTCAACTAATTTTGACTCTCAGAGGTGGATCATCACTTTTGGAGATAAAATGAGCATCGTTATCGTAATTTTCATGCTTCTAGGGAGCCAAAACTCAAGATTGGGCTCATGGTTAAAAGTGACTTAAAAGGACCCAAATGCTCACTTCGAGGGCTTAAAACGTGTTTATTCACTGCAGGAAGAGATATAAAGAACATTTAGAGTAAATTATTGTTCATGCGAGAACGTTCAATTTTTCATGCAAAACGATCGATGACCCGCGACCTGATGAAATTGCTCTGAGATGACCAAAATGGTCCGTTTTGAAACTTTCCATCTTTCAACTAATTTTGACTCTCAGAGGTGGATCATCACTATTGGAGATAAAATGAGCAGCGTTATCGTCATTTTCATGCTTCTAGGGAGCCAAAACTCAAGATTTGGCTCATGGTTAAAAGTGACTTAAAAGGACCCAAATGCTCACTTCGAGGGCTTAAAATGTGTTTATTCACTGCGGGAAGAGATATAAACATCATTTAGAGTAAATTAATGTTCATGCGAGAACGTTCAATTTTTCATGCAAAACAATCGATGACCCGCGACCTGATGAAATTGCTCTGAGGTGACCAAAATGATCCGTTTTGAAAGTTTTCATCTTTCAACTAATTTTGACTCTCAGAGGTGGATCATCACTTTTGGAGATAAAATGAGCATCGGTATCGTCATTTTCATGCTTCTAGGGAGCCAAAACTCAAGATTTGACTCATGGTTGAAAGTGACTTAAAAGGACCAAATGCTCACTTCGAGGGCTTAAAACGTGTTTATTCACTGCGGGAAGAGATATAAAGAACATTTAGAGTAAATTAATGTTCATGCGAGAACGTTCAATTTTTCATGCAAAACAATCGATGACCCGCGACCTGATGAAATTGCTCTGAGATGACCAAAATGGTCCGTTTTGAAAATTTTCATCTTTCAACTAATTTTGACTCTCAGAGGTGGATCATCACTTTTGGAGATAAAATGAGCATCGTTATCGTAATTTTCATGCTTCTAGGGAGCCAAAACTCAAGATTGGGCTCATGGTTAAAAGTGACTTAAAAGGACCCAAATGCTCACTTCGATGGCTTAAAACGTGTTTATTCACTGCGGGAAGAGATATAAAGAACATTTAGAGTAAATTATTGTTAATGCGAGAACGTTAAATTTTTCATGCAAAACAATCGATGACCCGCGACCTGATGAAATTGCTCTGAGATTACCAAAATGGTCCGTTTTGAAAGTTTTCATCTTTCAAATAATTTTGACTCTCAGAGGTGGATCATCACTTTTGGAGATAAAATGAGCATCGGTATCGTCATTTTCATGCTTCTAGGGAGCCAAAACTCAAGATTTGACTCATGGTTGAAAGTGACTTAAAAGGACCAAATGCTCACTTCGAGGGCTTAAAACGTGTTTATTCACTGCAGGAAGAGATATAAAGAACATTTAGAGTAAATTATTGTTCATGCGAGAACGTTCAATTTTTCATGCAAAACGATCGATGACCCGCGACCTGATGAAATTGCTCTGAGATGACCAAAATGGTCCGTTTTGAAAATTTCCATCTTTCAACTAATTTTGACTCTCAGAGGTGGATCATCACTATTGGAGATAAAATGAGCATCTTTATCTTAATTTTCATGCTTCTAGGGAGCCAAAACTCAAGATTGGGCTCATGGTTAAAAGTGACTTAAAAGGACCCAAATGCTCACTTCGATGGCTTAAAACGTGTTTATTCACTGCGGGAAGAGATATAAAGAACATTTAGAGTAAATTATTGTTAATGCGAGAACGTTAAATTTTTCATGCCAAACGATCGATGACCCGCGTCCTGATGAAATTGCTCTGAGATGACCAAAATGGTCCGTTTTGAAACTTTTCATCTTTCAACTAATTTTGACTCTCAGAGGTGGATCATCACTTTTGGAGATAAAATGAGCAGCGTTATCGTCATTTTCATGCTTCTAGGGAGCCAAAACTCAAGATTTGGCTCATGGTTAAAAGTGACTTAAAAGGACCCAAATGCTCACTTCGAGGGCTTAAAATGTGTTTATTCACTGCGGGAAGAGATATAAACATCATTTAGAGTAAATTAATGTTCATGCGAGAACGTTCAATTTTTCATGCAAAACAATCGATGACCCGCGACCTGATGAAATTGCTCTGAGGTGACCAAAATGGTCCGTTTTGAAAGTTTTCATCTTTCAACTAATTTTGACTCTCAGAGGTGGATCATCACTTTTGGAGATAAAATGAGCATCGGTATCGTCATTTTCATGCTTCTAGGGAGCCAAAACTCAAGATTTGACTCATGGTTGAAAGTGACTTAAAAAGACCAAATGCTCACTTCGAGGGCTTAAAACGTGTTTATTCACTGCGGGAAGAGATATAAAGAACATTTAGAGTAAATTAATGTTCATGCGAGAACGTTCAATTTTTCATGCAAAACAATCGATGACCCGCGACCTGATGAAATTGCTCTGAGATGACCAAAATGGTCCGTTTTGAAAATTTTCATCTTTCAACTAATTTTGACTCTCAGAGTTGGATCATCACTTTTGGAGATAAAATGAGCATCGTTATCGTAATTTTCATGCTTCTAGGGAGCCAAAACTCAAGATTTGGCTCATGGTGAAAAGTGACTTAAAAGGACCCAAAATGCTCACTTCGAGGGCTTAAAACTTGTTTATTCACTGCGGGAAGAGATATAAACAACATTTAGAGTAAATTAATGTTCATGCGAGAACGTTCAATTTTTCATGCAAAACAATCGATGACCAGCGACCTGATGAAATTGCTCTGAGATGACCAAAATGGTCCGTTTTGAAAGTTTTCATCTTTCAACTAATTTTGACTCTCAGAGGTGGATCATCACTATTGGAGATAAAATGATCATCTTTATCTTAATTTTCATGCTTCTAGGGAGCCAAAACTCAAGATTGGGCTCATGGTTAAAAGTGACTTAAAAGGACCCAAATGCTCACTTCGATGGCTTAAAACGTGTTTATTCACTGCGGGAAGAGATATAAAGAACATTTAGAGTAAATTATTGTTAATGCGAGAACGTTACATTTTTCATGCCAAACGATCGATGACCCGCGTCCTGATGAAATTGCTCTGAGATGACCAAAATGGTCCGTTTTGAAACTTTTCATCTTTCAACTAATTTTGACTCTCAGAAGTGGATCATCACTTTTGGAGATAAAATGAGCATCGTTATCGTAATTTTCATGCTTCTAGGGAGCCAAAACTCAAGATTGGGCTCATGGTTAAAAGTGACTTAAAAGGACCCAAATGCTCACTTCGATGGCTTAAAACGTGTTTATTCACTGCGGGAAGAGATATAAAGAACATTTAGAGTAAATTATTGTTAATGCGAGAACGTTAAATTTTTCATGCCAAACGATCGATGACCCGCGTCCTGATGAAATTGCTCTGAGATGACCAAAATGGTCCGTTTTGAAACTTTTCATCTTTCAAATAATTTTGACTCTCAGAGGTGGATCATCACTTTTGGAGATAAAATGAGCAGCGTTATCGTCATTTTCATGCTTCTAGGGAGCCAAAACTCAAGATTTGGCTCATGGTTAAAAGTGACTTAAAAGGACCCAAATGCTCACTTCGAGGGCTTAAAATGTGTTTATTCACTGCGGGAAGAGATATAAACATCATTTAGAGTAAATTAATGTTCATGCGAGAACGTTCAATTTTTCATGCAAAACAATCGATGACCCGCGACCTGATGAAATTGCTCTGAGGTGACCAAAATGGTCCGTTTTGAAAGTTTTCATCTTTCAACTAATTTTGACTCTCAGAGGTGGATCATCACTTTTGGAGATAAAATGAGCATCGGTATCGTCATTTTCATGCTTCTAGGGAGCCAAAACTCAAGATTTGACTCATGGTTGAAAGTGACTTAAAAGGACCAAATGCTCACTTCGAGGGCTTAAAACGTGTTTATTCACTGCGGGAAGAGATATAAAGAACATTTAGAGTAAATTAATGTTCATGCGAGAACGTTCAATTTTTCATGCAAAACAATCGATGACCCGCGACCTGATGAAATTGCTCTGAGATGACCAAAATGGTCCGTTTTGAAAATTTTCATCTTTCAACTAATTTTGACTCTCAGAGGTGGATCATCACTTTTGGAGATAAAATGAGCATCGTTATCGTAATTTTCATGCTTCTAGGGAGCCAAAACTCAAGATTTGGCTCATGGTGAAAAGTGACTTAAAAGGACCCAAAATGCTCACTTCGAGGGCTTAAAACTTGTTTATTCACTGCGGGAAGAGATATAAACAACATTTAGAGTAAATTAATGTTCATGCGAGAACGTTCAATTTTTCATGCAAAACAATCGATGACCAGCGACCTGATGAAATTGCTCTGAGATGACCAAAATGGTCCGTTTTGAAAGTTTTCATCTTTCAACTAATTTTGACTCTCAGAGGTGGATCATCACTATTGGAGATAAAATGAGCATCTTTATCTTAATTTTCATGCTTCTAGGGAGCCAAAACTCAAGATTGGGCTCATGGTTAAAAGTGACTTAAAAGGACCCAAATGCTCACTTCGATGGCTTAAAACGTGTTTATTCACTGCGGGAAGAGATATAAAGAACATTTAGAGTAAATTATTGTTAATGCGAGAACGTTACATTTTTCATGCCAAACGATCGATGACCCGCGTCCTGATGAAATTGCTCTGAGATGACCAAAATGGTCCGTTTTGAAACTTTTCATCTTTCAACTAATTTTGACTCTCAGAAGTGGATCATCACTTTTGGAGATAAAATGAGCAGCGTTATCGTCATTTTCATGCTTCTAGGGAGCCAAAACTCAAGATTTGGCTCATGGTTAAAAGTGACTTAAAAGGACCAAATGCTCACTTCGAGGGCTTAAAACGTGTTTATTCACTGCAGGAAGAGATATAGACAACATTTAGAGTAAATTAATGTTCATGCGAGAACGTTCAATTTTTCATGCAAAACAATTGATGACCCGCGACCTGATGAAATTGCTCTGAGGTGACCAAAATGGTCCGTTTTGAAAGTTTTCATCTTTCAACTAATTTTGACTCTCAGAGGTGGATCATCACTTTTGGAGATAAAATGAGCATCGGTAGCGTCATTTTCATGCTTCTAGGGAGCCAAAACTCAAGATTTGACTCATGGTTGAAAGTGACTTAAAAGGACCAAATGCTCACTTCGAGGGCTTAAAACGTGTTTATTCACTGCAGGAAGAGATATAAAGAACATTTAGAGTAAATTATTGTTAATGCGAGAACGTTAAATTTTTCATGCCAAACGATCGATGACCCGCGTCCGGATGAAATTGCTCTGAGATGACCAAAATGGTCCGTTTTGAAACTTTTCATCTTTCAACTAATTTTGACTCTCAGAGGTGGATCATCACTTTTGGAGATAAAATGAGCAGCGTTATCGTCATTTTCATGCTTCTAGGGAGCCAAAACTCAAGATTTGGCTCATGGTTAAAAGTGACTTAAAAGGACCCAAATGCTCACTTCGAGGGCTTAAAATGTGTTTATTCACTGCGGGAAGAGATATAAACATCATTTAGAGTAAATTAATGTTCATGCGAGAACGTTCAATTTTTCATGCAAAACAATCGATGACCCGCGACCTGATGAGATTGCTCTGAGGTGTCCAAAATGGTCCGTTTTGAAAGTTTTCATCTTTCAACTAATTTTGACTCTCAGAGGTGGATCATCACTTAAGGAGATAAAATGAGCAGCGTTATCGTCATTTTCATGCTTCTAGGGAGCCAAAACTCAAGATTTGGCTCATGGTTAAAAGTGACTTAAAAGGACCCAAATGCTCACTTCGAGGGCTTAAAATGTGTTTATTCACTGCGGGAAGAGATATAAACATCATTTAGAGTAAATTAATGTTCATGCGAGAACGTTAAATTTTTCATGGAAAACAATTGATGACCCGCGACCTGATGAAATTGCTCTGAGGTGACCAAAATGGTCCGTTTTGAAAGTTTTCATCTTTCAACTGATTTTGACTCTCAGAGGTGGATCATCACTTTTGGAGATAAAATGAGCAGTGTTATCGTCATTTTCATGCTTCTAGGGAGCCAAAACTCAAGATTTGGCTCATGGTTAAAAGTGACTTAAAAGGACCCAAATGCTCACTTCGAGGGCTTAAAATGTGTTTATTCACTGCGGGAAGAGATATAAACATCATTTAGAGTAAATTAATGTTCATGCGAGAACGTTCAATTTTTCATGCAAAACAATCGATGACCCGCGATCTGATGAAATTGCTCTGAGATGACCAAAATGGTCCGTTTTGAAAGTTTTCATCTTTCAACTAATTTTGACTCTCAGAGGTGACGACCAGCCGCCTGAAACTGAACTCGGACAAGACGGAGGTCCTCATCCTGGGCTCTTCACCCTCCGCCTGGGATGACTCCTGGTGGCCCCCCGCCCTGGGCACCGCACCCAAACCGACAGACCATGCACGCAACCTGGGCTTCATCCTGGACTCCTCCCTCTCCATGACCAGGTAAGTCAACAACGTCTCCTCGGAGTGCTTCAACATCCTACGCATGCTACGGAAGATCTTCTGGTGGATCCCCACCGAGACCAGGAAGACCGTCACCCAGGCCCTCGTCACCAGCCGACTGGACTACGGCAACGCCCTCTACGCTGGTACCACCGCCAAGCTCCAGAAGAGACTCCAGCGGATCCAGAACGCCTCAGCCAGACTCATCCTCGACATCCCACGAACCAGCCACATCTCCGGACATCTGAGAGACCTTCACTGGCTCCCCGTCAACAAAAGAATCACCTTCCGCCTCCTCACCCACGCACACAAAGCCCTACACGACCAAGGCCCAAGCTACCTCAACAGCCGAATCAACTTCTACGCTCCCAAACACCACCTCCGATCAGCCAAAAACGCCCTCGCCGCCGTCCCCCGCATCCGAAGAGCGACTAGAGGAGGAAGGTCCTTCTCCTACCTGCCTGCCAAGACCTGGAACTCCCTCCCGACCGACCTGCGCCTGACCCAAGACCATCTCTCCTTCAGGAAGAAGCTGAAGACCTGGCTGTTCGAGCAGTAGCGGCACCCCCCCTCCCCCAGCGCCTTGAGACCCTACGGGTATGTAGTGCGCTCTATAAATGTCATTGATTGATTGATTGATAGAGGTGGATCATCACTTTTGGAGATAAAATGAGCATCGTTATCGTAATTTTCATGCTTCTAGGGAGCCAAAACTCAAGATTTGGCTCATGGTGAAAAGTGACTTAAAAGGACCCAAAATGCTCACTTCGAGGGCTTAAAACTTGTTTATTCACTGCGGGAAGAGATATAAACAACATTTAGAGTAAATTAATGTTCATGCGAGAACGTTCAATTTTTCATGCAAAACAATCGATGACCAGCGACCTGATGAAATTGCTCTGAGATGACCAAAATGGTCCGTTTTGAAAGTTTTCATCTTTCAACTAATTTTGACTCTCAGAGGTGGATCATCACTATTGGAGATAAAATGAGCATCTTTATCTTAATTTTCATGCTTCTAGGGAGCCAAAACTCAAGATTGGGCTCATGGTTAAAAGTGACTTAAAAGGACCCAAATGCTCACTTCGATGGCTTAAAACGTGTTTATTCACTGCGGGAAGAGATATAAAGAACATTTAGAGTAAATTATTGTTAATGCGAGAACGTTACATTTTTCATGCCAAACGATCGATGACCCGCGTCCTGATGAAATTGCTCTGAGATGACCAAAATGGTCCGTTTTGAAACTTTTCATCTTTCAACTAATTTTGACTCTCAGAAGTGGATCATCACTTTTGGAGATAAAATGAGCAGCGTTATCGTCATTTTCATGCTTCTAGGGAGCCAAAACTCAAGATTTGGCTCATGGTTAAAAGTGACTTAAAAGGACCAAATGCTCACTTCGAGGGCTTAAAACGTGTTTATTCACTGCAGGAAGAGATATAGACAACATTTAGAGTAAATTAATGTTCATGCGAGAACGTTCAATTTTTCATGCAAAACAATTGATGACCCGCGACCTGATGAAATTGCTCTGAGGTGACCAAAATGGTCCGTTTTGAAAGTTTTCATCTTTCAACTAATTTTGACTCTCAGAGGTGGATCATCACTTTTGGAGATAAAATGAGCATCGGTATCGTCATTTTCATGCTTCTAGGCAGCCAAAACTCAAGATTTGACTCATGGTTGAAAGTGACTTAAAAGGACCAAATGCTCACTTCGAGGGCTTAAAACGTGTTTATTCACTGCAGGAAGAGATATAGACAACATTTAGAGTAAATTATTGTTCATGCGAGAACGTTCAATTTTTCATGCAAAACAATCGATGACCCGCGACCTGATGAAATTGCTCTGAGGTGAACAAAATGGTCCATTTTGAAAATGTTCATCTTTCAACTAATATTGACTCTCAGAGGTGGATCTTCACTTTTGGAGATAAAATGAGCATCTTCATAGTAATTTTTATGCTTCTGGGGAGCCAAAACTCAAGATTTGGCTCATGGTTAAAAGTGACTTAAAAGGACCAAATGCTCACTTCGAGGGCTTAAAACGTGTTTATTCACTGCGGGAAGAGATATAAAGAACATTTAGAGTAAATTAATGTTCATGCGAGAACGTTCAATTTTTCATGCAAAACAATCGATGACCCGCGATCTGATGAAATTGCTCTGAGATGACCAAAATGGTCCTTTTGAAAATTTCCATCTTTCAACTAATTTTGACTCTCAGAGGTGGATCATCACTATTGGAGATAAAATGAGCATCTTTATCTTAATTTTCATGCTTCTAGGGAGCCAAAACTCAAGATTGGGCTCATGGTTAAAAGTGACTTAAAAGGACCCAAATGCTCACTTCGATGGCTTAAAACGTGTTTATTCACTGCGGGAAGAGATATAAAGAACATTTAGAGTAAATTATTGTTAATGTGAGAACGTTAAATTTTTCATGCCAAACGATCGATGACCCGCGTCCTGATGAAATTGCTCTGAGATGACCAAAATGGTCAGTTTTGAAACTTTTCATCTTTCAACTAATTTTAACTCTCAGAGGTGGATCATCACTTTTGGAGATAAAATGAGCAGCGTTATCGTCATTTTCATGCTTCTAGGGAGCCAAAACTCAAGATTTGGCTCATGGTTAAAAGTGACTTAAAAGGACCCAAATGCTCACTTCGAGGGCTTAAAATGTGTTTATTCACTGCGAGAAGAGATATAAACATCATTTAGAGTAAATTAATGTTCATGCGAGAACGTTCAATTTTTCATGCAAAACAATCGATGACCCGCGATCTGATGAAATTGCTCTGAGATGACCAAAATGGTCCGTTTTGAAAGTTTTCATCTTTCAACTAATTTTGACTCTCAGAGGTGGATCATCACTTTTGGAGATAAAATGAGCATCGTTATCGTCATTTTCATGCTTCTAGGGAGCCAAAACTCAAGATTTGGCTCATGGTGAAAAGTGACTTAAAAGGACCCAAAATGCTCACTTTGAGGGCTTAAAACGTGTTTATTCACTGCGGGAAGAGATATAAACAACATTTAGAGTAAATTAATGTTCATGCGAGAACGTTCAATTTTTCATGCAAAACAATCGATGACCCGCGACTTGATGAAATTGCTCTGAGATGACCAAAATGGTCCGTTTTGAAAGTTTTCATCTTTCAACTAATTTTGACTCTCAGAGGTGGATCATCACTTTTGGAGATAAAATGAGCAGCGTTATCGTCATTTTCATGCTTCTAGGGAGCCAAAACTCAAGATTTGGCTCATGGTTAAAAGTGACTTAAAAGGACCCAAATGCTCACTTCGAGGGCTTAAAATGTGTTTATTCACTGCGGGAAGAGATATAAACATCATTTAGAGTAAATTAATGTTCATGCGAGAACGTTCAATTTTTCATGCAAAACAATCGATGACCCGCGACCTGATGAGATTGCTCTGAGGTGACCAAAATGGTCCGTTTTGAAAGTTTTCATCTTTCAACTAATTTTGACTCTCAGAGGTGGATCATCACTTAAGGAGATAAAATGAGCAGCGTTATCGTCATTTTCATGCTTCTAGGGAGCCAAAACTCAAGATTTGGCTCATGGTTAAAAGTGACTTAAAAGGACCCAAATGCTCACTTCGAGGGCTTAAAATGTGTTTATTCACTGCGGGAAGAGATATAAACATCTTTAGAGTAAATTAATGTTCATGCGAGAACGTTAAATTTTTCATGCAAAACAATTGATGACCCGCGACCTGATGAAATTGCTCTGAGGTGACCAAAATGGTCCGTTTTGAAAGTTTTCATCTTTCAACTAATTTTGACTCTCAGAGGTGGATCATCACTTTTGGAGATAAAATGAGCAGTGTTATCGTCATTTTCATGCTTCTAGGGAGCCAAAACTCAAGATTTGGCTCATGGTTAAAAGTGACTTAAAAGGACCCAAATGCTCACTTCGAGGGCTTAAAATGTGTTTATTCACTGCGGGAAGAGATATAAACATCATTTAGAGTAAATTAATGTTCATGCGAGAACGTTCAATTTTTCATGCAAAACAATCGATGACCCGCGATCTGATGAAATTGCTCTGAGATGACCAAAATGGTCCGTTTTGAAAGTTTTCATCTTTCAACTAATTTTGACTCTCAGAGGTGACGACCAGCCGCCTGAAACTGAACTCGGACAAGACGGAGGTCCTCATCCTGGGCTCTTCACCCTCCGCCTGGGATGACTCCTGGTGGCCCCCCGCCCTGGGCACCGCACCCAAACCGACAGACCATGCACGCAACCTGGGCTTCATCCTGGACTCCTCCCTCTCCATGACCAGGTAAGTCAACAACGTCTCCTCGGCGTGCTTCAACATCCTACGCATGCTACGGAAGATCTTCTGGTGGATCCCCACCGAGACCAGGAAGGCCGTCACCCAGGCCCTCGTCACCAGCCGACTGGACTACGGCAACGCCCTCTAGGCCGGTACCACCGCCAAGCTCCAAAAGAGACTCCAGCGGATCCAGAACGCCTCAGCCAGACTCATCCTCGACATCCCACGAACCAGCCACATCTCCGGACATCTGAGAGACCTTCACTGGCTCCCCGTCAACAAAAGAATCACCTTCCGCCTCCTCACCCACGCACACAAAGCCCTACACGACCAAGGCCCAAGCTACCTCAACAGCCGAATCAACTTCTACGCTCCCAAACACCACCTCCGATCAGCCAACCACGAACTCGCCGCCGTCCCCCGCATCCGAAGAGCGACTAGAGGAGGAAGGTCCTTCTCCTACCTGCCTGCCAAGACCTGGAACTCCCTCCCGACCGACCTGCGCCTGACCCAAGACCATCTCTCCTTCAGGAAGAAGCTGAAGACCTGGCTGTTCGAGCAGTAGCGGCACCCCCCCTCCCCCAGCGCCTTGAGACCCTACGGGTATGTAGTGCGCTCTATAAATGTCATTGATTGATTGATTGATAGAGGTGGATCATCACTTTTGGAGATAAAATGAGCATCGTTATCGTAATTTTCATGCTTCTAGGGAGCCAAAACTCAAGATTTGGCTCATGGTGAAAAGTGACTTAAAAGGACCCAAAATGCTCACTTCGAGGGCTTAAAACTTGTTTATTCACTGCGGGAAGAGATATAAACAACATTTAGAGTAAATTAATGTTCATGCGAGAACGTTCAATTTTTCATGCAAAACAATCGATGACCAGCGACCTGATGAAATTGCTCTGAGATGACCAAAATGGTCCGTTTTGAAAGTTTTCATCTTTCAACTAATTTTGACTCTCAGAGGTGGATCATCACTATTGGAGATAAAATGAGCATCTTTATCTTAATTTTCATGCTTCTAGGGAGCCAAAACTCAAGATTGGGCTCATGGTTAAAAGTGACTTAAAAGGACCCAAATGCTCACTTCGATGGCTTAAAACGTGTTTATTCACTGCGGGAAGAGATATAAAGAACATTTAGAGTAAATTATTGTTAATGCGAGAACGTTACATTTTTCATGCCAAACGATCGATGACCCGCGTCCTGATGAAATTGCTCTGAGATGACCAAAATGGTCCGTTTTGAAACTTTTCATCTTTCAACTAATTTTGACTCTCAGAAGTGGATCATCACTTTTGGAGATAAAATGAGCAGCGTTATCGTCATTTTCATGCTTCTAGGGAGCCAAAACTCAAGATTTGGCTCATGGTTAAAAGTGACTTAAAAGGACCAAATGCTCACTTCGAGGGCTTAAAACGTGTTTATTCACTGCAGGAAGAGATATAGACAACATTTAGAGTAAATTAATGTTCATGCGAGAACGTTCAATTTTTCATGCAAAACAATTGATGACCCGCGACCTGATGAAATTGCTCTGAGGTGACCAAAATGCTCCGTTTTGAAAGTTTTCATCTTTCAACTAATTTTGACTCTCAGAGGTGGATCATCACTTTTGGAGATAAAATGAGCATCGGTATCGTCATTTTCATGCTTCTAGGCAGCCAAAACTCAAGATTTGACTCATGGTTGAAAGTGACTTAAAAGGACCAAATGCTCACTTCGAGGGCTTAAAACGTGTTTATTCACTGCAGGAAGAGATATAGACAACATTTAGAGTAAATTATTGTTCATGCGAGAACGTTCAATTTTTCATGCAAAACAATCGATGACCCGCGACCTGATGAAATTGCTCTGAGGTGAACAAAATGGTCCATTTTGAAAATTTTCATCTTTCAACTAATATTGACTCTCAGAGGTGGATCTTCACTTTTGGAGATAAAATGAGCATCTTCATAGTAATTTTTATGCTTCTGGGGAGCCAAAACTCAAGATTTGGCTCATGGTTAAAAGTGACTTAAAAGGACCAAATGCTCACTTCGAGGGCTTAAAACGTGTTTATTCACTGCGGGAAGAGATATAAAGAACATTTAGAGTAAATTAATGTTCATGCGAGAACGTTCAATTTTTCATGCAAAACAATCGATGACCCGCGATCTGATGAAATTGCTCTGAGATGACCAAAATGGTCCTTTTGAAAATTTCCATCTTTCAACTAATTTTGACTCTCAGAGGTGGATCATCACTATTGGAGATAAAATGAGCATCTTTATCTTAATTTTCATGCTTCTAGGGAGCCAAAACTCAAGATTGGGCTCATGGTTAAAAGTGACTTAAAAGGACCCAAATGCTCACTTCGATGGCTTAAAACGTGTTTATTCACTGCGGGAAGAGATATAAAGAACATTTAGAGTAAATTATTGTTAATGTGAGAACGTTAAATTTTTCATGCCAAACGATCGATGACCCGCGTCCTGATGAAATTGCTCTGAGATGACCAAAATGGTCAGTTTTGAAACTTTTCATCTTTCAACTAATTTTAACTCTCAGAGGTGGATCATCACTTTTGGAGATAAAATGAGCAGCGTTATCGTCATTTTCATGCTTCTAGGGAGCCAAAACTCAAGATTTGGCTCATGGTTAAAAGTGACTTAAAAGGACCCAAATGCTCACTTCGAGGGCTTAAAATGTGTTTATTCACTGCGAGAAGAGATATAAACATCATTTAGAGTAAATTAATGTTCATGCGAGAACGTTCAATTTTTCATGCAAAACAATCAATGACCCGCGATCTGATGAAATTGCTCTGAGATGACCAAAATGGTCCGTTTTGAAAGTTTTCATCTTTCAACTAATTTTGACTCTCAGAGGTGGATCATCACTTTTGGAGATAAAATGAGCATCGTTATCGTCATTTTCATGCTTCTAGGGAGCCAAAACTCAAGATTTGGCTCATGGTGAAAAGTGACTTAAAAGGACCCAAAATGCTCACTTTGAGGGCTTAAAACGTGTTTATTCACTACGGGAAGAGATATAAACAACATTTAGAGTAAATTAATGTTCATGCGAGAACGTTCAATTTTTCATGCAAAACAATCGATGACCCGCGACTTGATGAAATTGCTCTGAGATGACCAAAATGGTCCGTTTTGAAAGTTTTCATCTTTCAACTAATTTTGACTCTCAGAGGTGGATCATCACTTTTGGAGATAAAATGAGCAGCGATATCATCATTTTCATGCTTCTAGGGAGCCAAAACTCAAGATTTGGCTCATGGTTAAAAGTGACTTAAAAGGACCCAAATGCTCACTTCGAGGGCTTAAAATGTGTTTATTCACTGCGGGAAGAGATATAAACATCATTTAGAGTAAATTAATGTTCATGCGAGAACGTTCAATTTTTCATGCAAAACAATCGATGACCCGCGACCTGATGAGATTGCTCTGAGGTGACCAAAATGGTCCGTTTTGAAAGTTTTCATCTTTCAACTAATTTTGACTCTCAGAGGTGGATCATCACTTAAGGAGATAAAATGAGCAGCGTTATCGTCATTTTCATGCTTCTAGGGAGCCAAAACTCAAGATTTGGCTCATGGTTAAAAGTGACTTAAAAGGACCCAAATGCTCACTTCGAGGGCTTAAAATGTGTTTATTCACTGCGGGAAGAGATATAAACATCATTTAGAGTAAATTAATGTTCATGCGAGAACGTTAAATTTTTCATGCAAAACAATTGATGACCCGCGACCTGATGAAATTGCTCTGAGGTGACCAAAATGGTCCGTTTTGAAAGTTTTCATCTTTCAACTAATTTTGACTCTCAGAGGTGGATCATCACTTTTGGAGATAAAATGAGCAGTGTTATCGTCATTTTCATGCTTCTAGGGAGCCAAAACTCAAGATTTGGCTCATGGTTAAAAGTGACTTAAAAGGACCCAAATGCTCACTTCGAGGGCTTAAAATGTGTTTATTCACTGCGGGAAGAGATATAAACATCATTTAGAGTAAATTAATGTTCATGCGAGAACGTTCAATTTTTCATGCAAAACAATCGATGACCCGCGATCTGATGAAATTGCTCTGAGATGACCAAAATGGTCCGTTTTGAAAGTTTTCATCTTTCAACTAATTTTGACTCTCAGAGGTGACGACCAGCCGCCTGAAACTGAACTCGGACAAGACGGAGGTCCTCATCCTGGGCTCTTCACCCTCCGCCTGGGATGACTCCTGGTGGCCCCCCGCCCTGGGCACCGCACCCAAACCGACAGACCATGCACGCAACCTGGGCTTCATCCTGGACTCCTCCCTCTCCATGACCAGGTAAGTCAACAACGTCTCCTCGGCGTGCTTCAACATCCTACGCATGCTACGGAAGATCTTCTGGTGGATCCCCACCGAGACCAGGAAGACCGTCACCCAGGCCCTCGTCACCAGCCGACTGGACTACGGCAACGCCCTCTACGCCGGTACCACCGCCAAGCTCCAGAAGAGACTCCAGCGGATCCAGAACGCCTCAGCCAGACTCATCCTCGACATCCCACGAACCAGCCACATCTCCGGACATCTGAGAGACCTTCACTGGCTCCCCGTCAACAAAAGAATCACCTTCCGCCTCCTCACCCACGCACACAAAGCCCTACACGACCAAGGCCCAAGCTACCTCAACAGCCGAATCAACTTCTACGCTCCCAAACGCCACCTCCGATCAGCCAACCACGCCCTCGCCGCCGTCCCCCGCATCCGAAGAGCGACTACAGGAGGAAGGTCCTTCTCCTACCTGCCTGCCAAGACCTGGAACTCCCTCCCGACCGACCTGCGCCTGACCCAAGACCATCTCTCCTTCAGGAAGAAGCTGAAGACCTGGCTGTTCGAGCAGTAGCGGCACCCCCCCTCCCCCAGCGCCTTGAGACCCTACGGGTATGTAGTGCGCTCTATAAATGTCATTGATTGATTGATTGATAGAGGTGGATCATCACTTTTGGAGATAAAATGAGCATCGTCATCGTCATTTTCATGCTTCTAGGGAGCCAAAACTCAAGATTTGGCTCATGGTGAAAAGTTACTTAAAAGGACCCAACATGCTCACTTCGAGGGCTTAAAATGTGTTTATTCACTGCGGGAAGAGATATAAACAACATTTAGAGTAAATTAATGTTCATGCGAGAACGTTCAATTTTTCATGCAAAACAATCGATGACCCGCGACCTGATGAAATTGCTCTGAGATGACCAAAATGGTCCGTTTTGAAAGTTTTCATCTTTCAACTAATTTTGACTCTCAGAGGTGGATCATCACTATTGGAGATAAAATGAGCATCTTTATCTTAATTTTCATGCTTCTAGGGAGCCAAAACTCAAGATTGGGCTCATGGTTAAAAGTGACTTAAAAGGACCCAAATGCTCACTTCGATGGCTTAAAACGTGTTTATTCACTGCGGGAAGAGATATAAAGAACATTTAGAGTAAATTATTGTTAATGCGAGAACGTTAAATTTTTCATGCCAAACGATCGATGACCCGCGTCCCGATGAAATTGCTCTGAGATGACCAAAATGGTCCGTTTTGAAACTTTTCATCTTTCAACTAATTTTGACTCTCAGAGGTGGATCATCACTTTTGGAGATAAAATGAGCAGCGTTATCGTCATTTTCATGCTTCTAGGGAGCCAAAACTCAAGATTTGGCTCATGGTTAAAAGTGACTTAAAAGGACCCAAATGCTCACTTCGAGGGCTTAAAATGTGTTTATTCACTGCGGGAAGAGATATAAACATCATTTAGAGTAAATTAATGTTCATGCGAGAACGTTCAATTTTTCATGCAAAACAATTGATGACCCGCGACCTGATGAAATTGCTCTGAGGTGACCAAAATGGTCCGTTTTGAAAGTTTTCATCTTTCAACTAATTTTGACTCTCAGAGGTGGATCATCACTTTTGGAGATAAAATGAGCATCGGTATCGTCATTTTCATGCTTCTAGGGAGCCAAAACTCAAGATTTGACTCATGGTTGAAAGTGACTTAAAAGGACCAAATGCTCACTTCGACGGCTTAAAACGTGTTTATTCACTGCAGGAAGAGATATAGACAACATTTAGAGTAAATTAATGTTCATGCGAGAACGTTCAATTTTTCATGCAAAACAATCGATGACCCGCGACCTGATGAAATTGCTCTGAGGTGAACAAAATGGTCCATTTTGAAAATGTTCATCTTTCAACTAATATTGACTCTCAGAGGTGGATCTTCACTTTTGGAGATAAAATGAGCATCTTCATAGTAATTTTTATGCTTCTGGGGAGCCAAAACTCAAGATTTGGCTCATGGTTAAAAGTGACTTAAAAGGACCAAATGCTCACTTCGAGGGCTTAAAACGTGTTTATTCACTGTGGGAAGAGATATAAAGAACATTTAGAGTAAATTAATGTTCATGCGAGAACGTTCAATTTTTCATGCAAAACAATCGATGACCCGCGATCTGATGAAATTGCTCTGAGATGACCAAAATGGTCCGTTTTGAAAATTTCCATCTTTCAACTAATTTTGACTCTCAGAGGTGGATCATCACTATTGGAGATAAAAGGAGCATCTTTATCTTAATTTTCATGCTTCTAGGGAGCCAAAACTCAAGATTGGGCTCATGGTTAAAAGTGACTTAAAAGGACCCAAATGCTCACTTCGAGGGCTTAAAATGTGTTTATTCACTGCGGGAAGAGATATAAACATCATTTAGAGTAAATTAATGTTCATGCGAGAACGTTCAATTTTTCATGCAAAACAATTGATGACCCGCGACCTGATGAAATTGCTCTGAGGTGACCAAAATGGTCCGTTTTGAAAGTTTTCATCTTTCAACTAATTTTGACTCTCAGAGGTGGATCATCACTTTTGGAGATAAAATGAGCATCGGTATCGTCATTTTCATGCTTCTAGGGAGCCAAAACTCAAGATTTGACTCATGGTTGAAAGTGACTTAAAAGGACCAAATGCTCACTTCGACGGCTTAAAACGTGTTTATTCACTGCAGGAAGAGATATAGACAACATTTAGAGTAAATTAATGTTCATGCGAGAACGTTCAATTTTTCATGCAAAACAATCGATGACCCGCGACCTGATGAAATTGCTCTGAGGTGAACAAAATGGTCCATTTTGAAAATGTTCATCTTTCAACTAATATTGACTCTCAGAGGTGGATCTTCACTTTTGGAGATAAAATGAGCATCTTCATAGTAATTTTTATGCTTCTGGGGAGCCAAAACTCAAGATTTGGCTCATGGTTAAAAGTGACTTAAAAGGACCAAATGCTCACTTCGAGGGCTTAAAACGTGTTTATTCACTGTGGGAAGAGATATAAAGAACATTTAGAGTAAATTAATGTTCATGCGAGAACGTTCAATTTTTCATGCAAAACAATCGATGACCCGCGATCTGATGAAATTGCTCTGAGATGACCAAAATGGTCCGTTTTGAAAATTTCCATCTTTCAACTAATTTTGACTCTCAGAGGTGGATCATCACTATTGGAGATAAAAGGAGCATCTTTATCTTAATTTTCATGCTTCTAGGGAGCCAAAACTCAAGATTGGGCTCATGGTTAAAAGTGACTTAAAAGGACCCAAATGCTCACTTCGATGGCTTAAAACGTGTTTATTCACTGCGGGAAGAGATATAAAGAACATTTAGAGTAAATTATTGTTAATGCGAGAACGTTAAATTTTTCATGCCAAACGATCGATGACCCGCGTCCTGATGAAATTGCTCTGAGATGACCAAAATGGTCCGTTTTGAAACTTTTCATCTTTCAACTAATTTTGACTCTCAGAGGTGGATCATCACTTTTGGAGATAAAATGAGCAGCGTTATTGTCATTTTTATGCTTCTAGGGAGCCAAAACTCAAGATTTGGCTCATGGTTAAAAGTGACTTAAAAGGACCCAAATGCTCACTTTGAGGGCTTAAAATGTGTTTATTCACTGCGGGAAGAGATATAAACATCATTTAGAGTAAATTAATGTTCATGCGAGAGTGTTCAATTTTTCATGCAAAACAATCGATGACCCGCGATCTGATGAAATTGCTCTGAGATGACCAAAATGGTCCGTTTTGAAAGTTTTCATCTTTCAACTAATTTTGACTCTCAGAGGTGGATCATCACTTTTGGAGATAAAATGAGCATCGTTATCGTCATTTTCATGCTTCTAGGGAGCCAAAACTCAAGATTTGGCTCATGGTTAAAAGTGACTTTAAAGGACCCAAATGCTCACTTCGAGGGCTTAAAACGTGTGTATTCACTGCGGGAAGAGATATAAAGAACATTTAGAGTAAATTATTGTTCATGCGGGAACGTTCAATTTTTCATGCACAACGATCGATGACCCGCGACCTGATGAAATTGCTCTGAGATGACCAAAATGGTCCGTTTTGAAAATTTCCATCTTTCAACTAATTTTGACTCTCAGAGGTGGATCATCACTATTGGAGATAAAATGAGCATCTTTATCTTAATTTTCATGCTTCTAGGGAGCCAAAACTCAAGATTGGGCTCATGGTTAAAAGTGACTTAAAAGGACCCAAATGCTCACTTCGATGGCTTAAAACGTGTTTATTCACTGCGGGAAGAGATATAAAGAACATTTAGAGTAAATTATTGTTAATGCGAGAACGTTAAATTTTTCATGCCAAACGATCGATGACCGGCGTCCTGATGAAATTGCTCTGAGATGACCAAAATGGTCCGTTTTGAAACTTTTCATCTTTCAACTAATTTTGACTCTCAGAGGTGGATCATCACTTTTGGAGATAAAATGAGCAGCGTTATCGTCATTTTCATGCTTCTAGGGAGCCAAAACTCAAGATTTGGCTCATGGTTAAAAGTGACTTAAAAGGACCTAAATGCTCACTTTGAGGGCTTAAAATGTGTGTATTCACTGCGGGAAGAGATATAAACATCATTTAGAGTAAATTAATGTTCATGCGAGAACGTTCAATTTTTCATGCAAAACAATCGATGACCCGCGATCTGATGAAATTGCTCTGAGGTGAACAAAATGGTCCATTTTGAAAATGTTCATCTTTCAACTAATATTGACTCTCAGAGGTGGATCTTCACTTTTGGAGATAAAATGAGCATCTTCATAGTAATTTTTATGCTTCTGGGGAACCAAAACTCAAGATTTGGCTCATGGTTAAAAGTGACTAAAAAGGACCCAAATGCTCACTTCGAGGGCTTAAAATGTGTTTATTCACTGCGGGAAGAGATATAAACATCATTTAGAGTAAATTAATGTTCATGCGAGAACGTTCAATTTTTCATGCAAAACAATCGATGACCCGCGATCTGATGAAATTGCTCTGAGATGACCAAAATGGTCCGTTTTGAAAGTTTTCATCTTTCAACTAATTTTGACTCTCAGAGGTGGATCATCACTTTTGGAGATAAATTGAGCATCGTTATCGTCATTTTCATGCTTCTAGGGAGCCAAAACTCAAGATTTGGCTCATGGTGAAAAGTGACTTAAAAGGACCCAAAATGCTCACTTCGAGGGCTTAAAACGTGTTTATTCACTGCGGGAAGAGATATAAACAACATTTAGAGTAAATTAATGTTCATGCGAGAACGATCAATTTTTCATGCAAAACAATCGATGACCCGCGACCTGATGAAATTGCTCTGAGATGACCAAAATGGTCCGTTTTGAAAGTTTTCATCTTTCAACTAATTTTGACTCTCAGAGGTGGATCATCACTATTGGAGATAAAATGAGCATCTTTATCTTAATTTTCATGCTTCTAGGGAGCCAAAACTCAAGATTGGGCTCATGGTTAAAAGTGACTTAAAAGGACCCAAATGCTCACTTCGATGGCTTAAAACGTGTTTATTCACTGCGGGAAGAGATATAAAGAACATTTAGAGTAAATTATTGTTAATGCGAGAACGTTAAATTTTTCATGCCAAACGATCGATGACCCGCGTCCTGATGAAATTGCTCTGAGATGACCAAAATGGTCCGTTTTGAAACTTTTCATCTTTCAACTAATTTTGACTCTCAGAGGTGGATCATCACTTTTGGAGATAAAATGAGCAGCGTTATCGTCATTTTCATGCTTCTAGGGAGCCAAAACTCAAGATTTGGCTCATGGTTAAAAGTGACTTAAAAGGACCCAAATGCTCACTTCGAGGGCTTAAAATGTGTTTATTCACTGCGGGAAGAGATATAAACATCATTTAGAGTAAATTAATGTTCATCCGAGAACGTTCAATTTTTCATGCAAAACAATTGATGACCCGCGACCTGATGAAATTGCTCTGAGGTGACCAAAATGGTCCGTTTTGAAAGTTTTCATCTTTCAACTAATTTTGACTCTCAGAGGTGGATCATCACTATTGGAGATAAAATGAGCATCTTCATAGTAATTTTTATGCTTCTGGGGAGCCAAAACTCAAGATTTGGCTCATGGGTAAAAGTGACTTAAAAGGACCCAAATGCTCACTTCGAGGGCTTAAAACGTGTTTATTCACTGCGGGAAGAGATATAAAGAACATTTAGAGTAAATTAATGTTCATGCGAGAACGTTCAATTTTTCATGCAAAACAATCGATGACCCGCGACCTAATGAAATTGCTCTGAGATGACCAAAATGGTCCGTTTTGAAAATTTCCATCTTTCAACTAATTTTGACTCTCAGAGGTGGATCATCACTATTGGAGATAAAATGAGCATCTTTATCTTCATTTTCATGCTTCTAGGGTGCCAAAACTCAGGATTGGGCTCATGGTTAAAAGTGACTTAAAAGGACCCAAATGCTCACTTCGATGGCTTAAAACGTGTTTATTCACTGCGGGAAGAGATATAAAGAACATTTAGAGTAAATTATTGTTAATGCGAGAACGTTCAATTTTTCATGCCAAACGATCGATGACCCGCGTCCTGATGAAATTGCTCTGAGATGATCAAAATGGTCCGTTTTGAAAATTTTCATCTTTCAACTAATTTTGACTCTCAGAGGTGGATAATCACTTTTGGAGATAAAATGAGCAGCGTTATCGTCATTTTCATGCTTCTAGGGAGCCAAAACTCAAGATTTGGCTCATGGTTAAAAGGGACTTAAAAGGACCCAAATGCTCACTTCGAGGGCTTAAAATGTGTTTATTCACTGCGGGAAGATATATAAACATCATTTAGAGTAAATTAAAGTTCATGCGAGAACGTTCAATTTTTCATGCAAAACAATCGATGACCCGCGACCTGATGAAATTGCTCTGAGATGACCAAAATGGTCCGTTTTGAAAATGTTCATCTTTCAAATAATATTGACTCTCAGAGGTGGATTTTCACTTTTGGAGATAAAATGAGCAGCGTTATCGTCATTTTCATGCTTCTAGGGAGCCAAAACTCAAGATTGGGCTCATGGTTAAAAGTGACTTAAAAGGACCCAAATGCTCACTTCGATGGCTTAAAACGTGTTTATTCACTGCGGGAAGAGATATAAAGAACATTTAGAGTAAATTATTGTTAATGCGAGAACGTTAAATTTTTCATGCCAAACGATCGATGACCCGCGTCCTAATGAAATTGCTCTGAGATGACCAAAATGGTCCGTTTTGAAAATTTTCATCTTTCAACTAATTTTGACTCTCAGAGGTGGATCATCACTTTTGGAGATAAAATGAGCAGCGTTATCGTCATTTTCATGCTTCTAGGGAGCCAAAACTCAAGTTTTGGCTCATGGTTAAAAGTGACTTAAAAGGACCCAAATGCTCACTTCGAGGGCTTAAAATGTGTGCATTCACTGCGGGAAGAGATATAAACATCATTTAGAGTAAATTAATGTTCATGCGAGAACGTTCAATTTTTCATGCAAAACAATCGATGACCCGAGATCTGATGAAATTGCTCTGAGGTGAACAAAATGGTCCGTTTTGAAAATGTTCATCTTTTAACTAATATTGACTCTCAGAGGTGGATCTTCACTTTTGGAGATAAAATGAGCATCTTCATAGTAATTTTTATGCTTCTGGGGAGCCAAAACTCAAGATTTGGCTCATGGTTAAAAGTGACTTAAAAGGACCCAAATGCTCACTTCGAGGGCTTAAAACGTGTTTATTCACTGCGGGAAGAGATATAAAGAACATTTAGAGTAAATTAATGTTCATGCGAGAACGTTCAATTTTTCATGCAAAACAATCGATGACCCGCGATCTGATGAAATTGCTCTGAGATGACCAAAATGGTCCGTTTTGAAAATTTCCATCTTTCAACTAATTTTGACTCTCAGAGGTGGATCATCACTATTGGAGATAAAATGAGCATCTTTATCTTAATTTTCATGCTTCTAGGGAGCCAAAACTCAAGATTGGGCTCATGGTTAAAAGTGACTTAAAAGGACCCAAATGCTCACTTCGATGGCTTAAAACGTGTTTATTCACTGCGGGAAGAGATATAAAGAACATTTAGAGTAAATTATTGTTAATGCGAGAACGTTACATTTTTCATGCCAAACGATCGATGACCCGCGTCCTGATGAAATTGCTCTGAGATGACCAAAATGGTCCGTTTTGAAACTTTTCATCTTTCAACTAATTTTGACTCTCAGAGGTGGATCATCACTTTTGGAGATAAAATGAGCAGCGTTATCGTCATTTTCATACTTCTAGGGAGCCAAAACTCAAGATTTGGCTCATGGTTAAAAGTGACTTAAAAGGACCCAAATGCTCACTTTGAGGGCTTAAAATGTGTTTATTCACTGCGGGAAGAGATATAAACATCATTTAGAGTAAATTAATGTTCATGCGAGAGCGTTCAATTTTTCATGCAAAACAATCGATGACCCGCGATCTGATGAAATTGCTCTGAGATGACCAAAATGGTCCGTTTTGAAAGTTTTCATCTTTCAACTAATTTTGACTCTCAGAGGTGGATCATCACTTTTGGAGATAAAATGAGCATCGTTATCGTCATTTTCATGCTTCTAGGGAGCCAAAACTCAAGATTTGGCTCATGGTTAAAAGTGACTTTAAAGGACCCAAATGCTCACTTCGAGGGCTTAAAACGTGTTTATTCACTGCGGGAAGAGATATAAAGAACATTTAGAGTAAATTATTGTTCATGCGGGAACGTTCAATTTTTCATGCACAACGATCGATGACCCGCGACCTGATGAAATTGCTCTGAGATGACCAAAATGGTCCGTTTTGAAAATTTCCATCTTTCAACTAATTTTGACTCTCAGAGGTGGATCATCACTATTGGAGATAAAATGAGCATCTTTATCTTAATTTTCATGCTTCTAGGGAGCCAAAACTCAAGATTGGGCTCATGGTTAAAAGTGACTTAAAAGGACCCAAATGCTCACTTCGATGGCTTAAAACGTGTTTATTCACTGCGGGAAGAGATATAAAGAACATTTAGAGTAAATTATTGTTAATGCGAGAACGTTAAATTTTTCATGCCAAACGATCGATGACCGGCGTCCTGATGAAATTGCTCTGAGATGACCAAAATGGTCCGTTTTGAAACTTTTCATCTTTCAACTAATTTTGACTCTCAGAGGTGGATCATCACTTTTGGAGATAAAATGAGCAGCGTTATCGTCATTTTCATGCTTCTAGGGAGCCAAAACTCAAGATTTGGCTCATGGTTAAAAGTGACTTAAAAGGACCCAAATGCTCACTTCGAGGGCTTAAAATGTGTGTATTCACTGCGGGAAGAGATATAAACATCATTTAGAGTAAATTAATGTTCATGCGAGAACGTTCAATTTTTCATGCAAAACAATCGATGACCCGCGATCTGATGAAATTGCTCTGAGATGACCAAAATGGTCCGTTTTGAAAGTTTTCATCTTTCAACTAATTTTGACTCTCAGAGGTGGATCATCACTTTTGGAGATAAATTGAGCATCGTTATCGTCATTTTCATGCTTCTAGGGAGCCAAAACTCAAGATTGGGCTCATGGTTAAAAGTGACTTAAAAGGACCCAAATGCTCACTTCGATGGCTTAAAACGTGTTTATTCACTGCGGGAAGAGATATAAAGAACATTTAGAGTAAATTATTGTTAATGCGAGAACGTTAAATTTTTCATGCCAAACGATCGATGACCCGCGTCCTAATGAAATTGCTCTGAGATGACCAAAATGGTCCGTTTTGAAACTTTTCATCTTTCAACTAATTTTGACTCTCAGAGGTGGATCATCACTTTTGGAGATAAAATGAGCAGCGTTATCGTCATTTTCATGCTTCTAGGGAGCCAAAACTCAAGATTTGGCTCATGGTTAAAAGTGACTTAAAAGGACCCAAATGCTCACTTCGAGTCCTTAAAATGTGTTTATTCACTGCGGGAAGAGATATAAACATCATTTAGAGTAAATTAATGTTCATCCGAGAACGTTCAATTTTTCATGCAAAACAATTGATGACCCGCGACCTGATGAAATTGCTCTGAGGTGACCAAAATGGTCCGTTTTGAAAGTTTTCATCTTTCAACTAATTTTGACTCTCAGAGGTGGATCATCACTATTGGAGATAAAATGAGCATCTTCATAGTAATTTTTATGCTTCTGGGGAGCCAAAACTCAAGATTTGGCTCATGGTTAAAAGTGACTTAAAAGGACCCAAATGCTCACTTCGAGGGCTTAAAACGTGTTTATTCACTGCGGGAAGAGATATAAAGAACATTTAGAGTAAATTAATGTTCATGCGAGAACGTTCAATTTTTCATGCAAAACAATCGATGACCCGCGACCTAATGAAATTGCTCTGAGATGACCAAAATGGTCCGTTTTGAAAATTTCCATCTTTCAACTAATTTTGACTCTCAGAGGTGGATCATCACTATTGGAGATAAAATGAGCATCTTTATCTTCATTTTCATGCTTCTAGGGTGCCAAAACTCAGGATTGGGCTCATGGTTAAAAGTGACTTAAAAGGACCCAAATGCTCACTTCGATGGCTTAAAACGTGTGTATTCACTGCGGGAAGAGATATAAAGAACATTTAGAGTAAATTATTGTTAATGCGAGAACGTTCAATTTTTCATGCCAAACGATCGATGACCCGCGTCCTGATGAAATTGCTCTGAGATGACCAAAATGGTCCGTTTTGAAAATTTTCATCTTTCAACTAATTTTGACTCTCAGAGGTGGATCATCACTTTTGGAGATAAAATGAGCAGCGTTATCGTCATTTTCATGCTTCTAGGGAGCCAAAACTCAAGATTTGGCTCATGGTTAAAAGGGACTTAAAAGGACCCAAATGCTCACTTCGAGGGCTTAAAATGTGTTTATTCACTGCGGGAAGATATATAAACATCATTTAGAGTAAATTAAAGTTCATGCGAGAACGTTCAATTTTTCATGCAAAACAATCGATGACCCGCGACCTGATGAAATTGCTCTGAGGTGACCAAAATGGTCCGTTTTGAAAGTTTTCATCTTTCAACTAATTTTAACTCTCAGAGGTGGATCATCACTTTTGGAGATAAAATGAGCATCGGTATCGTCATTTTCATGCTTCTAGGGAGCCAAAACTCAAGATTTGACTCATGGTTGAAAGTGACTTAAAAGGACCAAATGCTCACTTCGATGGCTTAAAAGGTGTTTATTCACTGCGGGAGGAGATATAAAGAACATTTAGAGTAAATTATTGTTAATGCGAGAACGTTCAATTTTTCATGCCAAACGATCGATGACCCGCGACCTGATGAAATTGCTCTGAGATGACCAAAATGGTCCGTTTTGAAAATGTTCATCTTTCAAATAATATTGACTCTCAGAGGTGGATTTTCACTTTTGGAGATAAAATGAGCAGCGTTATCGTCATTTTCATGCTTCTAGGGAGCCAAAACTCAAGATTGGGCTCATGGTTAAAAGTGACTTAAAAGGACCCAAATGCTCACTTCGATGGCTTAAAACGTGTTTATTCACTGCGGGAAGAGATATAAAGAACATTTAGAGTAAATTATTGTTAATGCGAGAACGTTAAATTTTTCATGCCAAACGATCGATGACCCGCGTCCTAATGAAATTGCTCTGAGATGACCAAAATGGTCCGTTTTGAAAATTTTCATCTTTCAACTAATTTTGACTCTCAGAGGTGGATCATCACTTTTGGAGATAAAATGAGCAGCGTTATCGTCATTTTCATGCTTCTAGGGAGCCAAAACTCAAGTTTTGGCTCATGGTTAAAAGTGACTTAAAAGGACCCAAATGCTCACTTCGAGGGCTTAAAATGTGTGCATTCACTGCGGGAAGAGATATAAACATCATTTAGAGTAAATTAATGTTCATGCGAGAACGTTCAATTTTTCATGCAAAACAATCGATGACCCGAGATCTGATGAAATTGCTCTGAGGTGAACAAAATGGTCCGTTTTGAAAAGGTTCATCTTTTAAATAATATTGACTCTCAGAGGTGGATTTTCACTTTTGGAGATAAAATGAGCATCTTCATAGTAATTTTTATGCTTCTGGGGAGCCAAACTCAAGATTTGGCTCATGGTTAAAAGTGACTTAAAAGGACCCAAATGCTCACTTCGAGGGCTTAAAACGTGTTTATTCACTGCGGGAAGAGATATAAACAACATTTAGAGTAAATTAATGTTCATGTGAGAACGTTTAATTTTTCATGCAAAACAATCGAAGACCCGCGACCTGATCAAATTGCTCTGAGATGACCAAAATGGTCCGTTTTGAAAATTTTCATCTTTCAACTAATTTTGACTCTCAGAGGTGGATCATCACTTTTGGAGATAAAATGAGCATCGTTATCGTCATTTTCATGCTTCTAGGGAGCCAAAACTCAAGATTTGGCTCATGGTGAAAAGTGACTTAAAAGGACCCAAATGCTCAATTCGAGGGCTTAAAACGTGTTTATTCACTGCGGGAAGAGATATAAACAACATTTAGAGTAAATTAATGTTCATGCGAGAACGTTCAATTTTTCATGCAAAACAATCGATGACCCGCGACCTGATGAAATTGCTCTGAGGTGAACAAAATGGTCCATTTTGAAAATGTTCATCTTTTAACTAATATTGACTCTCAGAGGTGGATCTTCACTTTTGGAGATAAAATGAGCATCTTCATAGTAATTTTTATGCTTCTGGGGAGCCAAAACTCAAGATTTGGCTCATGGTTAAAAGTGACTTAAAAGGACCCAAATGCTCACTTCGAGGGCTTAAAACGTGTTTATTCACTGCGGGAAGAGATATAAAGAACATTTAGAGTAAATTAATGTTCATGCGAGAACGTTCAATTTTTCATGCAAAACAATCGATGACCCGCGACCTAATGAAATTGCTCTGAGATGACCAAAATGGTCCGTTTTGAAAATTTCCATCTTTCAACTAATTTTGACTCTCAGAGGTGGATCATCACTATTGGAGATAAAATGAGCATCTTTATCTTCATTTTCATGCTTCTAGGGTGCCAAAACTCAGGATTGGGCTCATGGTTAAAAGTGACTTAAAAGGACCCAAATGCTCACTTCGATGGCTTAAAACGTGTTTATTCACTGCAGGAAGAGATATAAAGAACATTTAGAGTAAATTATTGTTAATGCGAGAACGTTCAATTTTTCATGCCAAACGATCGATGACCCGCGTCCTGATGAAATTGCTCTGAGATGACCAAAATGGTCCGTTTTGAAAATTTTCATCTTTCAACTAATTTTGACTCTCAGAGGTGGATCATCACTTTTGGAGATAAAATGAGCAGCGTTATCGTCCTTTTCATGCTTCTAGGGAGCCAAAACTCAAGATTTGGCTCATGGTTAAAAGTGACTTAAAAGGACCCAAATGCTCACTTCGAGGGCTTAAAATGTGTTTATTCACTGCGGGAAGAGATATAAACATCATTTAGAGTAAATTAAAGTTCATGCGAGAACGTTCAATTTTTCATGCAAAACAATCGATGACCCGCGACCTGATGAAATTGCTCTGAGGTGACCAAAATGGTCCGTTTTGAAAGTTTTCATCTTTCAACTAATTTTAACTCTCAGAGGTGGATCATCACTTTTGGAGATAAAATGAGCATCGGTATCGTCATTTTCATGCTTCTAGGGAGCCAAAACTCAAGATTTGACTCATGGTTGAAAGTGACTTAAAAGGACCAAATGCTCACTTCGATGGCTTAAAAGGTGTTTATTCACTGCGGGAGGAGATATAAAGAACATTTAGAGTAAATTATTGTTAATGCGAGAACGTTCAATTTTTCATGCCAAACGATCGATGACCCGCGACCTGATGAAATTGCTCTGAGATGACCAAAATGGTCCGTTTTGAAAATGTTCATCTTTCAAATAATATTGACTCTCAGAGGTGGATTTTCACTTTTGGAGATAAAATGAGCAGCGTTATCGTCATTTTCATGCTTCTAGGGAGCCAAAACTCAAGATTTGGCTCATGGTTAAAAGTGACTTAAAAGGACCCAAATGCTCACTTCGAGGGCTTAAAATGTGTTTATTCACTGCGGGAAGAGATATAAACATCATTTAGAGTAAATTAAAGTTCATGCGAGAACGTTAAATTTTTCATGCAAAACAATCGATGACCCGCGTCCTGATGAAATTGCTCTGAGATGACCAAAATGGTCCGTTTTGAAACTTTTCATCTTTCAACTAATTTTGACTCTCAGAGGTGGATCATCACTTTTGGAGATAAAATGAGCAGCGTTATCGTCATTTTCATGCTTCTAGGGAGCCAAAACTCAAGTTTTGGCTCATGGTTAAAAGTGACTTAAAAGGACCCAAATGCTCACTTCGAGGGCTTAAAATGTGTGCATTCACTGCGGGAAGAGATATAAACATCATTTAGAGTAAATTAATGTTCATGCGAGAACGTTCAATTTTTCATGCAAAACAATCGATGACCCGAGATCTGATGAAATTGCTCTGAGGTGAACAAAATGGTCCGTTTTGAAAAGGTTCATCTTTTAAATAATATTGACTCTCAGAGGTGGATTTTCACTTTTGGAGATAAAATGAGCATCTTCATAGTAATTTTTATGCTTCTGGGGAGCCAAACTCAAGATTTGGCTCATGGTTAAAAGTGACTTAAAAGGACCCAAATGCTCACTTCGAGGGCTTAAAACGTGTTTATTCACTGCGGGAAGAGATATAAACAACATTTAGAGTAAATTAATGTTCATGTGAGAACGTTTAATTTTTCATGCAAAACAATCGAAGACCCGCGACCTGATCAAATTGCTCTGAGATGACCAAAATGGTCCGTTTTGAAAATTTTCATCTTTCAACTAATTTTGACTCTCAGAGGTGGATCATCACTTTTGGAGATAAAATGAGCATCGTTATCGTCATTTTCATGCTTCTAGGGAGCCAAAACTCAAGATTTGGCTCATGGTGAAAAGTGACTTAAAAGGACCCAAATGCTCAATTCGAGGGCTTAAAACGTGTTTATTCACTGCGGGAAGAGATATAAACAACATTTAGAGTAAATTAATGTTCATGCGAGAACGTTCAATTTTTCATGCAAAACAATCGATGACCCGCGACCTGATGAAATTGCTCTGAGGTGAACAAAATGGTCCATTTTGAAAATGTTCATCTTTTAACTAATATTGACTCTCAGAGGTGGATCTTCACTTTTGGAGATAAAATGAGCATCTTCATAGTAATTTTTATGCTTCTGGGGAGCCAAAACTCAAGATTTGGCTCATGGTTAAAAGTGACTTAAAAGGACCCAAATGCTCACTTCGAGGGCTTAAAACGTGTTTATTCACTGCGGGAAGAGATATAAAGAACATTTAGAGTAAATTAATGTTCATGCGAGAACGTTCAATTTTTCATGCAAAACAATCGATGACCCGCGACCTAATGAAATTGCTCTGAGATGACCAAAATGGTCCGTTTTGAAAATTTCCATCTTTCAACTAATTTTGACTCTCAGAGGTGGATCATCACTATTGGAGATAAAATGAGCATCTTTATCTTCATTTTCATGCTTCTAGGGTGCCAAAACTCAGGATTGGGCTCATGGTTAAAAGTGACTTAAAAGGACCCAAATGCTCACTTCGATGGCTTAAAACGTGTTTATTCACTGCAGGAAGAGATATAAAGAACATTTAGAGTAAATTATTGTTAATGCGAGAACGTTCAATTTTTCATGCCAAACGATCGATGACCCGCGTCCTGATGAAATTGCTCTGAGATGACCAAAATGGTCCGTTTTGAAAATTTTCATCTTTCAACTAATTTTGACTCTCAGAGGTGGATCATCACTTTTGGAGATAAAATGAGCAGCGTTATCGTCCTTTTCATGCTTCTAGGGAGCCAAAACTCAAGATTTGGCTCATGGTTAAAAGTGACTTAAAAGGACCCAAATGCTCACTTCGAGGGCTTAAAATGTGTTTATTCACTGCGGGAAGAGATATAAACATCATTTAGAGTAAATTAAAGTTCATGCGAGAACGTTCAATTTTTCATGCAAAACAATCGATGACCCGCGACCTGATGAAATTGCTCTGAGGTGAACAAAATGGTCCATTTTGAAAATGTTCATCTTTCAACTAATATTGACTCTCAGAGGTGGATCTTCACTTTTGGAGATAAAATGAGCATCTTCATAGTAATTTTTATGCTTCTGGGGAGCCAAAACTCAAGATTTGGCTCATGGTTAAAAGTGACTTAAAAGGACCAAATGCTCACTTCGAGGGCTTAAAACGTGTTTATTCACTGTGGGAAGAGATATAAAGAACATTTAGAGTAAATTAATGTTCATGCGAGAACGTTCAATTTTTCATGCAAAACAATCGATGACCCGCGATCTGATGAAATTGCTCTGAGATGACCAAAATGGTCCGTTTTGAAAATTTCCATCTTTCAACTAATTTTGACTCTCAGAGGTGGATCATCACTATTGGAGATAAAAGGAGCATCTTTATCTTAATTTTCATGCTTCTAGGGAGCCAAAACTCAAGATTGGGCTCATGGTTAAAAGTGACTTAAAAGGACCCAAATGCTCACTTCGAGGGCTTAAAATGTGTTTATTCACTGCGGGAAGAGATATAAACATCATTTAGAGTAAATTAATGTTCATGCGAGAACGTTCAATTTTTCATGCAAAACAATTGATGACCCGCGACCTGATGAAATTGCTCTGAGGTGACCAAAATGGTCCGTTTTGAAAGTTTTCATCTTTCAACTAATTTTGACTCTCAGAGGTGGATCATCACTTTTGGAGATAAAATGAGCATCGGTATCGTCATTTTCATGCTTCTAGGGAGCCAAAACTCAAGATTTGACTCATGGTTGAAAGTGACTTAAAAGGACCAAATGCTCACTTCGACGGCTTAAAACGTGTTTATTCACTGCAGGAAGAGATATAGACAACATTTAGAGTAAATTAATGTTCATGCGAGAACGTTCAATTTTTCATGCAAAACAATCGATGACCCGCGACCTGATGAAATTGCTCTGAGGTGAACAAAATGGTCCATTTTGAAAATGTTCATCTTTCAACTAATATTGACTCTCAGAGGTGGATCTTCACTTTTGGAGATAAAATGAGCATCTTCATAGTAATTTTTATGCTTCTGGGGAGCCAAAACTCAAGATTTGGCTCATGGTTAAAAGTGACTTAAAAGGACCAAATGCTCACTTCGAGGGCTTAAAACGTGTTTATTCACTGTGGGAAGAGATATAAAGAACATTTAGAGTAAATTAATGTTCATGCGAGAACGTTCAATTTTTCATGCAAAACAATCGATGACCCGCGATCTGATGAAATTGCTCTGAGATGACCAAAATGGTCCGTTTTGAAAATTTCCATCTTTCAACTAATTTTGACTCTCAGAGGTGGATCATCACTATTGGAGATAAAAGGAGCATCTTTATCTTAATTTTCATGCTTCTAGGGAGCCAAAACTCAAGATTGGGCTCATGGTTAAAAGTGACTTAAAAGGACCCAAATGCTCACTTCGATGGCTTAAAACGTGTTTATTCACTGCGGGAAGAGATATAAAGAACATTTAGAGTAAATTATTGTTAATGCGAGAACGTTAAATTTTTCATGCCAAACGATCGATGACCCGCGTCCTGATGAAATTGCTCTGAGATGACCAAAATGGTCCGTTTTGAAACTTTTCATCTTTCAACTAATTTTGACTCTCAGAGGTGGATCATCACTTTTGGAGATAAAATGAGCAGCGTTATTGTCATTTTTATGCTTCTAGGGAGCCAAAACTCAAGATTTGGCTCATGGTTAAAAGTGACTTCAAAGGACCCAAATGCTCACTTTGAGGGCTTAAAATGTGTTTATTCACTGCGGGAAGAGATATAAACATCATTTAGAGTAAATTAATGTTCATGCGAGAGCGTTCAATTTTTCATGCAAAACAATCGATGACCCGCGATCTGATGAAATTGCTCTGAGATGACCAAAATGGTCCGTTTTGAAAGTTTTCATCTTTCAACTAATTTTGACTCTCAGAGGTGGATCATCACTTTTGGAGATAAAATGAGCATCGTTATCGTCATTTTCATGCTTCTAGGGAGCCAAAACTCAAGATTTGGCTCATGGTTAAAAGTGACTTTAAAGGACCCAAATGCTCACTTCGAGGGCTTAAAACGTGTGTATTCACTGCGGGAAGAGATATAAAGAACATTTAGAGTAAATTATTGTTCATGCGGGAACGTTTAATTTTTCATGCACAACGATCGATGACCCGCGACCTGATGAAATTGCTCTGAGATGACCAAAATGGTCCGTTTTGAAAATTTCCATCTTTCAACTAATTTTGACTCTCAGAGGTGGATCATCACTATTGGAGATAAAATGAGCATCTTTATCTTAATTTTCATGCTTCTAGGGAGCCAAAACTCAAGATTGGGCTCATGGTTAAAAGTGACTTAAAAGGACCCAAATGCTCACTTCGATGGCTTAAAACGTGTTTATTCACTGCGGGAAGAGATATAAAGAACATTTAGAGTAAATTATTGTTAATGCGAGAACGTTAAATTTTTCATGCCAAACGATCGATGACCGGCGTCCTGATGAAATTGCTCTGAGATGACCAAAATGGTCCGTTTTGAAACTTTTCATCTTTCAACTAATTTTGACTCTCAGAGGTGGATCATCACTTTTGGAGATAAATTGAGCATCGTTATCGTCATTTTCATGCTTCTAGGGAGCCAAAACTCAAGATTTGGCTCATGGTGAAAAGTGACTTAAAAGGACCCAAAATGCTCACTTCGAGGGCTTAAAATGTGTGTATTCACTGCGGGAAGAGATATAAACATCATTTAGAGTAAATTAATGTTCATGCGAGAACGTTCAATTTTTCATGCAAAACAATCGATGACCCGCGACCTGATGAAATTGCTCTGAGATGACCAAAATGGTCCGTTTTGAAAGTTTTCATCTTTCAACTAATTTTGACTCTCAGAGGTGGATCATCACTATTGGAGATAAAATGAGCATCTTTATCTTAATTTTCATGCTTCTAGGGAGCCAAAACTCAAGATTGGGCTCATGGTTAAAAGTGACTTAAAAGGACCCAAATGCTCACTTCGATGGCTTAAAACGTGTTTATTCACTGCGGGAAGAGATATAAAGAACATTTAGAGTAAATTATTGTTAATGCGAGAACGTTAAATTTTTCATGCCAAACGATCGATGACCCGCGTCCTGATGAAATTGCTCTGAGATGACCAAAATGGTCCGTTTTGAAACTTTTCATCTTTCAACTAATTTTGACTCTCAGAGGTGGATCATCACTTTTGGAGATAAAATGAGCAGCGTTATCGTCATTTTCATGCTTCTAGGGAGCCAAAACTCAAGATTTGGCTCATGGTTAAAAGTGACTTAAAAGGACCCAAATGCTCACTTCGAGGGCTTAAAATGTGTTTATTCACTGCGGGAAGAGATATAAACATCATTTAGAGTAAATTAATGTTCATCCGAGAACGTTCAATTTTTCATGCAAAACAATTGATGACCCGCGACCTGATGAAATTGCTCTGAGGTGACCAAAATGGTCCGTTTTGAAAGTTTTCATCTTTCAACTAATTTTGACTCTCAGAGGTGGATCATCACTATTGGAGATAAAATGAGCATCTTCATAGTAATTTTTATGCTTCTGGGGAGCCAAAACTCAAGATTTGGCTCATGGTTAAAAGTGACTTAAAAGGACCCAAATGCTCACTTCGAGGGCTTAAAACGTGTTTATTCACTGCGGGAAGAGATATAAAGAACATTTAGAGTAAATTAATGTTCATGCGAGAACGTTCAATTTTTCATGCAAAACAATCGATGACCCGCGACCTAATGAAATTGCTCTGAGATGACCAAAATGGTCCGTTTTGAAAATTTCCATCTTTCAACTAATTTTGACTCTCAGAGGTGGATCATCACTATTGGAGATAAAATGAGCATCTTTATCTTCATTTTCATGCTTCTAGGGTGCCAAAACTCAGGATTGGGCTCATGGTTAAAAGTGACTTAAAAGGACCCAAATGCTCACTTCGATGGCTTAAAACGTGTTTATTCACTGCGGGAAGAGATATAAAGAACATTTAGAGTAAATTATTGTTAATGCGAGAACGTTCAATTTTTCATGCCAAACGATCGATGACCCGCGTCCTGATGAAATTGCTCTGAGATGACCAAAATGGTCCGTTTTGAAAATTTTCATCTTTCAACTAATTTTGACTCTCAGAGGTGGATAATCACTTTTGGAGATAAAATGAGCAGCGTTATCGTCATTTTCATGCTTCTAGGGAGCCAAAACTCAAGATTTGGCTCATGGTTAAAAGGGACTTAAAAGGACCCAAATGCTCACTTCGAGGGCTTAAAATGTGTTTATTCACTGCGGGAAGATATATAAACATCATTTAGAGTAAATTAAAGTTCATGCGAGAACGTTCAATTTTTCATGCAAAACAATCGATGACCCGCGACCTGATGAAATTGCTCTGAGATGACCAAAATGGTCCGTTTTGAAAATGTTCATCTTTCAAATAATATTGACTCTCAGAGGTGGATTTTCACTTTTGGAGATAAAATGAGCAGCGTTATCGTCATTTTCATGCTTCTAGGGAGCCAAAACTCAAGATTGGGCTCATGGTTAAAAGTGACTTAAAAGGACCCAAATGCTCACTTCGATGGCTTAAAACGTGTTTATTCACTGCGGGAAGAGATATAAAGAACATTTAGAGTAAATTATTGTTAATGCGAGAACGTTAAATTTTTCATGCCAAACGATCGATGACCCGCGTCCTAATGAAATTGCTCTGAGATGACCAAAATGGTCCGTTTTGAAAATTTTCATCTTTCAACTAATTTTGACTCTCAGAGGTGGATCATCACTTTTGGAGATAAAATGAGCAGCGTTATCGTCATTTTCATGCTTCTAGGGAGCCAAAACTCAAGTTTTGGCTCATGGTTAAAAGTGACTTAAAAGGACCCAAATGCTCACTTCGAGGGCTTAAAATGTGTGCATTCACTGCGGGAAGAGATATAAACATCATTTAGAGTAAATTAATGTTCATGCGAGAACGTTCAATTTTTCATGCAAAACAATCGATGACCCGAGATCTGATGAAATTGCTCTGAGGTGAACAAAATGGTCCGTTTTGAAAATGTTCATCTTTTAACTAATATTGACTCTCAGAGGTGGATCTTCACTTTTGGAGATAAAATGAGCATCTTCATAGTAATTTTTATGCTTCTGGGGAGCCAAAACTCAAGATTTGGCTCATGGTTAAAAGTGACTTAAAAGGACCCAAATGCTCACTTCGAGGGCTTAAAACGTGTTTATTCACTGCGGGAAGAGATATAAAGAACATTTAGAGTAAATTAATGTTCATGCGAGAACGTTCAATTTTTCATGCAAAACAATCGATGACCCGCGATCTGATGAAATTGCTCTGAGATGACCAAAATGGTCCGTTTTGAAAATTTCCATCTTTCAACTAATTTTGACTCTCAGAGGTGGATCATCACTATTGGAGATAAAATGAGCATCTTTATCTTAATTTTCATGCTTCTAGGGAGCCAAAACTCAAGATTGGGCTCATGGTTAAAAGTGACTTAAAAGGACCCAAATGCTCACTTCGATGGCTTAAAACGTGTTTATTCACTGCGGGAAGAGATATAAAGAACATTTAGAGTAAATTATTGTTAATGCGAGAACGTTAAATTTTTCATGCCAAACGATCGATGACCCGCGTCCTGATGAAATTGCTCTGAGATGACCAAAATGGTCCGTTTTGAAACTTTTCATCTTTCAACTAATTTTGACTCTCAGAGGTGGATCATCACTTTTGGAGATAAAATGAGCAGCGTTATCGTCATTTTCATGCTTCTAGGGAGCCAAAACTCAAGATTTGGCTCATGGTTAAAAGTGACTTAAAAGGACCCAAATGCTCACTTTGAGGGCTTAAAATGTGTTTATTCACTGCGGGAAGAGATATAAACATCATTTAGAGTAAATTAATGTTCATGCGAGAGCGTTCAATTTTTCATGCAAAACAATCGATGACCCGCGATCTGATGAAATTGCTCTGAGATGACCAAAATGGTCCGTTTTAAAAGTTTTCATCTTTCAACTAATTTTGACTCTCAGAGGTGGATCATCACTTTTGGAGATAAAATGAGCATTGTTATCGTCATTTTCATGCTTCTAGGGAGCCAAAACTCAAGATTTGGCTCATGGTTAAAAGTGACTTTAAAGGACCCAAATGCTCACTTCGAGGGCTTAAAACGTGTTTATTCACTGCGGGAAGAGATATAAAGAACATTTAGAGTAAATTATTGTTCATGCGGGAACGTTCAATTTTTCATGCACAACGATCGTTGACCCGCGACCTGATGAAATTGCTCTGAGATGACCAAAATGGTCCGTTTTGAAAATTTCCATCTTTCAACTAATTTTGACTCTCAGAGGTGGATCATCACTATTGGAGATAAAATGAGCATCTTTATCTTAATTTTCATGCTTCTAGGGAGCCAAAACTCAAGATTGGGCTCATGGTTAAAAGTGACTTAAAAGGACCCAAATGCTCACTTCGATGGCTTAAAACGTGTTTATTCACTGCGGGAAGAGATATAAAGAACATTTAGAGTAAATTATTGTTAATGCGAGAACGTTAAATTTTTCATGCCAAACGATCGATGACCGGCGTCCTGATGAAATTGCTCTGAGATGACCAAAATGGTCCGTTTTGAAACTTTTCATCTTTCAACTAATTTTGACTCTCAGAGGTGGATCATCACTTTTGGAGATAAAATGAGCAGCGTTATCGTCATTTTCATGCTTCTAGGGAGCCAAAACTCAAGATTTGGCTCATGGTTAAAAGTGACTTAAAAGGACCCAAATGCTCACTTCGAGGGCTTAAAATGTGTGTATTCACTGCGGGAAGAGATATAAACATCATTTAGAGTAAATTAATGTTCATGCGAGAACGTTCAATTTTTCATGCAAAACAATCGATCACCCGCGATCTGATGAAATTGCTCTGAGGTGAACAAAATGGTCCATTTTGAAAATGTTCATCTTTCAACTAATATTGACTCTCAGAGGTGGATCTTCACTTTTGGAGATAAAATGAGCATCTTCATAGTAATTTTTATGCTTCTGGGGAACCAAAACTCAAGATTTGGCTCATGGTTAAAAGTGACTAAAAAGGACCCAAATGCTCACTTCGAGGGCTTAAAATGTGTTTATTCACTGCGGGAAGAGATATAAACATCATTTAGAGTAAATTAATGTTCATGCGAGAACGTTCAATTTTTCATGCAAAACAATCGATGACCCGCGATCTGATAAAATTGCTCTGAGATGACCAAAATGGTCCGTTTTGAAAGTTTTCATCTTTCAACTAATTTTGACTCTCAGAGGTGGATCATCACTTTTGGAGATAAATTGAGCATCGTTATCGTCATTTTCATGCTTCTAGGGAGCCAAAACTCAAGATTTGGCTCATGGTGAAAAGTGACTTAAAAGGACCCAAAATGCTCACTTCGAGGGCTTAAAACGTGTTTATTCACTGCGGGAAGAGATATAAACAACATTTAGAGTAAATTAATGTTCATGCGAGAACGTTCAATTTTTCATGCAAAACAATCGATGACCCGCGACCTGATGAAATTGCTCTGAGATGACCAAAATGGTCCGTTTTGAAAGTTTTCATCTTTCAACTAATTTTGACTCTCAGAGGTGGATCATCACTATTGGAGATAAAATGAGCATCTTTATCTTAATGTTCATGCTTCTAGGGAGCCAAAACTCAAGATTGGGCTCATGGTTAAAAGTGACTTAAAAGGACCCAAATGCTCACTTCGATGGCTTAAAACGTGTTTATTCACTGCGGGAAGAGATATAAAGAACATTTAGAGTAAATTATTGTTAATGCGAGAACGTTAAATTTTTCATGCCAAACGATCGATGACCCACGTCCTGATGAAATTGCTCTGAGATGACCAAAATGGTCCGTTTTGAAACTTTTCATCTTTCAACTAATTTTGACTCTCAGAGGTGGATCATCACTTTTGGAGATAAAATGAGCAGCGTTATCGTCATTTTCATGCTTCTAGGGAGCCAAAACTCAAGATTTGGCTCATGGTTAAAAGTGACTTAAAAGGACCCAAATGCTCACTTCGAGGGCTTAAAATGTGTTTATTCACTGCGGGAAGAGATATAAACATCATTTAGAGTAAATTAATGTTCATCCGAGAACGTTCAATTTTTCATGCAAAACAATTGATGACCCGCGACCTGATGAAATTGCTCTGAGGTGACCAAAATGGTCCGTTTTGAAAGTTTTCCTCTTTCAACTAATTTTGACTCTCAGAGGTGGATCATCACTATTGGAGATAAAATGAGCATCTTCATAGTAATTTTTATGCTTCTGGGGAGCCAAAACTCAAGATTTGGCTCATGGTTAAAAGTGACTTAAAAGGACCCAAATGCTCACTTCGAGGGCTTAAAACGTGTTTATTCACTGCGGGAAGAGATATAAAGAACATTTAGAGTAAATTAATGTTCATGCGAGAACGTTCAATTTTTCATGCAAAACAATCGATGACCCGCGACCTAATGAAATTGCTCTGAGATGACCAAAATGGTCCGTTTTGAAAATTTCCATCTTTCAACTAATTTTGACTCTCAGAGGTGGATCATCACTATTGGAGATAAAATGAGCATCTTTATCTTCATTTTCATGCTTCTAGGGTGCCAAAACTCAGGATTGGGCTCATGGTTAAAAGTGACTTAAAAGGACCCAAATGCTCACTTCGATGGCTTAAAACGTGTTTATTCACTGCGGGAAGAGATATAAAGAACATTTAGAGTAAATTATTGTTAATGCGAGAACGTTCAATTTTTCATGCCAAACGATCGATGACCCGCGTCCTGATGAAATTGCTCTGAGATGACCAAAATGGTCCGTTTTGAAAATTTTCATCTTTCAACTAATTTTGACTCTCAGAGGTGGATCATCACTTTTGGAGATAAAATGAGCAGCGTTATCGTCATTTTCATGCTTCTAGGGAGCCAAAACTCAAGATTTGGCTCATGGTTAAAAGGGACTTAAAAGGACCCAAATGCTCACTTCGAGGGCTTAAAATGTGTTTATTCACTGCAGGAAGATATATAAACATCATTTAGAGTAAATTAAAGTTCATGCGAGAACGTTCAATTTTTCATGCAAAACAATCGATGACCCGCGACCTGATGAAATTGCTCTGAGGTGACCAAAATGGTCCGTTTTGAAAGTTTTCATCTTTCAACTAATTTTAACTCTCAGAGGTGGATCATCACTTTTGGAGATAAAATGAGCATCGGTATCGTCATTTTCATGCTTCTAGGGAGCCAAAACTCAAGATTTGACTCATGGTTGAAAGTGACTTAAAAGGACCAAATGCTCACTTCGATGGCTTAAAAGGTGTTTATTCACTGCGGGAGGAGATATAAAGAACATTTAGAGTAAATTATTGTTAATGCGAGAACGTTCAATTTTTCATGCCAAACGATCGATGACCCGCGACCTGATGAAATTGCTCTGAGATGACCAAAATGGTCCGTTTTGAAAATGTTCATCTTTCAAATAATATTGACTCTCAGAGGTGGATTTTCACTTTTGGAGATAAAATGAGCAGCGTTATCGTCATTTTCATGCTTCTAGGGAGCCAAAACTCAAGATTGGGCTCATGGTTAAAAGTGACTTAAAAGGACCCAAATGCTCACTTCGATGGCTTAAAACGTGTTTATTCACTGCGGGAAGAGATATAAAGAACATTTAGAGTAAATTATTGTTAATGCGAGAACGTTAAATTTTTCATGCCAAACGATCGATGACCCGCGTCCTAATGAAATTGCTCTGAGATGACCAAAATGGTCCGTTTTGAAAATTTTCATCTTTCAACTAATTTTGACTCTCAGAGGTGGATCATCACTTTTGGAGATAAAATGAGCAGCGTTATCGTCATTTTCATGCTTCTAGGGAGCCAAAACTCAAGTTTTGGCTCATGGTTAAAAGTGACTTAAAAGGACCCAAATGCTCACTTCGAGGGCTTAAAATGTGTGCATTCACTGCGGGAAGAGATATAAACATCATTTAGAGTAAATTAATGTTCATGCGAGAACGTTCAATTTTTCATGCAAAACAATCGATGACCCGAGATCTGATGAAATTGCTCTGAGGTGAACAAAATGGTCCGTTTTGAAAATGTTCATCTTTTAACTAATATTGACTCTCAGAGGTGGATCTTCACTTTTGGAGATAAAATGAGCATCTTCATAGTAATTTTTATGCTTCTGGGGAGCCAAAACTCAAGATTTGGCTCATGGTTAAAAGTGACTTAAAAGGACCCAAATGCTCACTTCGAGGGCTTAAAACGTGTTTATTCACTGCGGGAAGAGATATAAAGAACATTTAGAGTAAATTAATGTTCATGCGAGAACGTTCAATTTTTCATGCAAAACAATCGATGACCCGCGATCTGATGAAATTGCTCTGAGATGACCAAAATGGTCCGTTTTGAAAATTTCCATCTTTCAACTAATTTTGACTCTCAGAGGTGGATCATCACTATTGGAGATAAAATGAGCATCTTTATCTTAATTTTCATGCTTCTAGGGAGCCAAAACTCAAGATTGGGCTCATGGTTAAAAGTGACTTAAAAGGACCCAAATGCTCACTTCGATGGCTTAAAACGTGTTTATTCACTGCGGGAAGAGATATAAAGAACATTTAGAGTAAATTATTGTTAATGCGAGAACGTTACATTTTTCATGCCAAACGATCGATGACCCGCGTCCTGATGAAATTGCTCTGAGATGACCAAAATGGTCCGTTTTGAAACTTTTCATCTTTCAACTAATTTTGACTCTCAGAGGTGGATCATCACTTTTGGAGATAAAATGAGCAGCGTTATCGTCATTTTCATACTTCTAGGGAGCCAAAACTCAAGATTTGGCTCATGGTTAAAAGTGACTTAAAAGGACCCAAATGCTCACTTTGAGGGCTTAAAATGTGTTTATTCACTGCGGGAAGAGATATAAACATCATTTAGAGTAAATTAATGTTCATGCGAGAGCGTTCAATTTTTCATGCAAAACAATCGATGACCCGCGATCTGATGAAATTGCTCTGAGATGACCAAAATGGTCCGTTTTGAAAGTTTTCATCTTTCAACTAATTTTGACTCTCAGAGGTGGATCATCACTTTTGGAGATAAAATGAGCATCGTTATCGTCATTTTCATGCTTCTAGGGAGCCAAAACTCAAGATTTGGCTCATGGTTAAAAGTGACTTTAAAGGACCCAAATGCTCACTTCGAGGGCTTAAAACGTGTTTATTCACTGCGGGAAGAGATATAAAGAACATTTAGAGTAAATTATTGTTCATGCGGGAACGTTCAATTTTTCATGCACAACGATCGATGACCCGCGACCTGATGAAATTGCTCTGAGATGACCAAAATGGTCCGTTTTGAAAATTTCCATCTTTCAACTAATTTTGACTCTCAGAGGTGGATCATCACTATTGGAGATAAAATGAGCATCTTTATCTTAATTTTCATGCTTCTAGGGAGCCAAAACTCAAGATTGGGCTCATGGTTAAAAGTGACTTAAAAGGACCCAAATGCTCACTTCGATGGCTTAAAACGTGTTTATTCACTGCGGGAAGAGATATAAAGAACATTTAGAGTAAATTATTGTTAATGCGAGAACGTTAAATTTTTCATGCCAAACGATCGATGACCGGCGTCCTGATGAAATTGCTCTGAGATGACCAAAATGGTCCGTTTTGAAACTTTTCATCTTTCAACTAATTTTGACTCTCAGAGGTGGATCATCACTTTTGGAGATAAAATGAGCAGCGTTATCGTCATTTTCATGCTTCTAGGGAGCCAAAACTCAAAATTTGGCTCATGGTTAAAAGTGACTTAAAAGGACCCAAATGCTCACTTCGAGGGCTTAAAATGTGTGTATTCACTGCGGGAAGAGATATAAACATCATTTAGAGTAAATTAATGTTCATGCGAGAACGTTCAATTTTTCATGCAAAACAATCGATGACCCGCGATCTGATGAAATTGCTCTGAGATGACCAAAATGGTCCGTTTTGAAAGTTTTCATCTTTCAACTAATTTTGACTCTCAGAGGTGGATCATCACTTTTGGAGATAAATTGAGCATCGTTATCGTCATTTTCATGCTTCTAGGGAGCCAAAACTCAAGATTGGGCTCATGGTTAAAAGTGACTTAAAAGGACCCAAATGCTCACTTCGATGGCTTAAAACGTGTTTATTCACTGCGGGAAGAGATATAAAGAACATTTAGAGTAAATTATTGTTAATGCGAGAACGTTAAATTTTTCATGCCAAACGATCGATGACCCGCGTCCTAATGAAATTGCTCTGAGATGACCAAAATGGTCCGTTTTGAAACTTTTCATCTTTCAACTAATTTTGACTCTCAGAGGTGGATCATCACTTTTGGAGATAAAATGAGCAGCGTTATCGTCATTTTCATGCTTCTAGGGAGCCAAAACTCAAGATTTGGCTCATGGTTAAAAGTGACTTAAAAGGACCCAAATGCTCACTTCGAGTCCTTAAAATGTGTTTATTCACTGCGGGAAGAGATATAAACATCATTTAGAGTAAATTAATGTTCATCCGAGAACGTTCAATTTTTCATGCAAAACAATTGATGACCCGCGACCTGATGAAATTGCTCTGAGGTGACCAAAATGGTCCGTTTTGAAAGTTTTCATCTTTCAACTAATTTTGACTCTCAGAGGTGGATCATCACTATTGGAGATAAAATGAGCATCTTCATAGTAATTTTTATGCTTCTGGGGAGCCAAAACTCAAGATTTGGCTCATGGTTAAAAGTGACTTAAAAGGACCCAAATGCTCACTTCGAGGGCTTAAAACGTGTTTATTCACTGCGGGAAGAGATATAAAGAACATTTAGAGTAAATTAATGTTCATGCGAGAACGTTCAATTTTTCATGCAAAACAATCGATGACCCGCGACCTAATGAAATTGCTCTGAGATGACCAAAATGGTCCGTTTTGAAAATTTCCATCTTTCAACTAATTTTGACTCTCAGAGGTGGATCATCACTATTGGAGATAAAATGAGCATCTTTATCTTCATTTTCATGCTTCTAGGGTGCCAAAACTCAGGATTGGGCTCATGGTTAAAAGTGACTTAAAAGGACCCAAATGCTCACTTCGATGGCTTAAAACGTGTGTATTCACTGCGGGAAGAGATATAAAGAACATTTAGAGTAAATTATTGTTAATGCGAGAACGTTCAATTTTTCATGCCAAACGATCGATGACCCGCGTCCTGATGAAATTGCTCTGAGATGACCAAAATGGTCCGTTTTGAAAATTTTCATCTTTCAACTAATTTTGACTCTCAGAGGTGGATCATCACTTTTGGAGATAAAATGAGCAGCGTTATCGTCATTTTCATGCTTCTAGGGAGCCAAAACTCAAGATTTGGCTCATGGTTAAAAGGGACTTAAAAGGACCCAAATGCTCACTTCGAGGGCTTAAAATGTGTTTATTCACTGCGGGAAGATATATAAACATCATTTAGAGTAAATTAAAGTTCATGCGAGAACGTTCAATTTTTCATGCAAAACAATCGATGACCCGCGACCTGATGAAATTGCTCTGAGGTGACCAAAATGGTCCGTTTTGAAAGTTTTCATCTTTCAACTAATTTTAACTCTCAGAGGTGGATCATCACTTTTGGAGATAAAATGAGCATCGGTATCGTCATTTTCATGCTTCTAGGGAGCCAAAACTCAAGATTTGACTCATGGTTGAAAGTGACTTAAAAGGACCAAATGCTCACTTCGATGGCTTAAAAGGTGTTTATTCACTGCGGGAGGAGATATAAAGAACATTTAGAGTAAATTATTGTTAATGCGAGAACGTTCAATTTTTCATGCCAAACGATCGATGACCCGCGACCTGATGAAATTGCTCTGAGATGACCAAAATGGTCCGTTTTGAAAATGTTCATCTTTCAAATAATATTGACTCTCAGAGGTGGATTTTCACTTTTGGAGATAAAATGAGCAGCGTTATCGTCATTTTCATGCTTCTAGGGAGCCAAAACTCAAGATTGGGCTCATGGTTAAAAGTGACTTAAAAGGACCCAAATGCTCACTTCGATGGCTTAAAACGTGTTTATTCACTGCGGGAAGAGATATAAAGAACATTTAGAGTAAATTATTGTTAATGCGAGAACGTTAAATTTTTCATGCCAAACGATCGATGACCCGCGTCCTAATGAAATTGCTCTGAGATGACCAAAATGGTCCGTTTTGAAAATTTTCATCTTTCAACTAATTTTGACTCTCAGAGGTGGATCATCACTTTTGGAGATAAAATGAGCAGCGTTATCGTCATTTTCATGCTTCTAGGGAGCCAAAACTCAAGTTTTGGCTCATGGTTAAAAGTGACTTAAAAGGACCCAAATGCTCACTTCGAGGGCTTAAAATGTGTGCATTCACTGCGGGAAGAGATATAAACATCATTTAGAGTAAATTAATGTTCATGCGAGAACGTTCAATTTTTCATGCAAAACAATCGATGACCCGAGATCTGATGAAATTGCTCTGAGGTGAACAAAATGGTCCGTTTTGAAAAGGTTCATCTTTTAAATAATATTGACTCTCAGAGGTGGATTTTCACTTTTGGAGATAAAATGAGCATCTTCATAGTAATTTTTATGCTTCTGGGGAGCCAAACTCAAGATTTGGCTCATGGTTAAAAGTGACTTAAAAGGACCCAAATGCTCACTTCGAGGGCTTAAAACGTGTTTATTCACTGCGGGAAGAGATATAAACAACATTTAGAGTAAATTAATGTTCATGTGAGAACGTTTAATTTTTCATGCAAAACAATCGAAGACCCGCGACCTGATCAAATTGCTCTGAGATGACCAAAATGGTCCGTTTTGAAAATTTTCATCTTTCAACTAATTTTGACTCTCAGAGGTGGATCATCACTTTTGGAGATAAAATGAGCATCGTTATCGTCATTTTCATGCTTCTAGGGAGCCAAAACTCAAGATTTGGCTCATGGTGAAAAGTGACTTAAAAGGACCCAAATGCTCAATTCGAGGGCTTAAAACGTGTTTATTCACTGCGGGAAGAGATATAAACAACATTTAGAGTAAATTAATGTTCATGCGAGAACGTTCAATTTTTCATGCAAAACAATCGATGACCCGCGACCTGATGAAATTGCTCTGAGGTGACCAAAATGGTCCGTTTTGAAAGTTTTCATCTTTCAACTAATTTTAACTCTCAGAGGTGGATCATCACTTTTGGAGATAAAATGAGCATCGGTATCGTCATTTTCATGCTTCTAGGGAGCCAAAACTCAAGATTTGACTCATGGTTGAAAGTGACTTAAAAGGACCAAATGCTCACTTCGATGGCTTAAAAGGTGTTTATTCACTGCGGGAGGAGATATAAAGAACATTTAGAGTAAATTATTGTTAATGCGAGAACGTTCAATTTTTCATGCCAAACGATCGATGACCCGCGACCTGATGAAATTGCTCTGAGATGACCAAAATGGTCCGTTTTGAAAATGTTCATCTTTCAAATAATATTGACTCTCAGAGGTGGATTTTCACTTTTGGAGATAAAATGAGCAGCGTTATCGTCATTTTCATGCTTCTAGGGAGCCAAAACTCAAGATTTGGCTCATGGTTAAAAGTGACTTAAAAGGACCCAAATGCTCACTTCGAGGGCTTAAAATGTGTTTATTCACTGCGGGAAGAGATATAAACATCATTTAGAGTAAATTAAAGTTCATGCGAGAACGTTAAATTTTTCATGCAAAACAATCGATGACCCGCGTCCTGATGAAATTGCTCTGAGATGACCAAAATGGTCCGTTTTGAAACTTTTCATCTTTCAACTAATTTTGACTCTCAGAGGTGGATCATCACTTTTGGAGATAAAATGAGCAGCGTTATCGTCATTTTCATGCTTCTAGGGAGCCAAAACTCAAGTTTTGGCTCATGGTTAAAAGTGACTTAAAAGGACCCAAATGCTCACTTCGAGGGCTTAAAATGTGTGCATTCACTGCGGGAAGAGATATAAACATCATTTAGAGTAAATTAATGTTCATGCGAGAACGTTCAATTTTTCATGCAAAACAATCGATGACCCGAGATCTGATGAAATTGCTCTGAGGTGAACAAAATGGTCCGTTTTGAAAAGGTTCATCTTTTAAATAATATTGACTCTCAGAGGTGGATTTTCACTTTTGGAGATAAAATGAGCATCTTCATAGTAATTTTTATGCTTCTGGGGAGCCAAACTCAAGATTTGGCTCATGGTTAAAAGTGACTTAAAAGGACCCAAATGCTCACTTCGAGGGCTTAAAACGTGTTTATTCACTGCGGGAAGAGATATAAACAACATTTAGAGTAAATTAATGTTCATGTGAGAACGTTTAATTTTTCATGCAAAACAATCGAAGACCCGCGACCTGATCAAATTGCTCTGAGATGACCAAAATGGTCCGTTTTGAAAATTTTCATCTTTCAACTAATTTTGACTCTCAGAGGTGGATCATCACTTTTGGAGATAAAATGAGCATCGTTATCGTCATTTTCATGCTTCTAGGGAGCCAAAACTCAAGATTTGGCTCATGGTGAAAAGTGACTTAAAAGGACCCAAATGCTCAATTCGAGGGCTTAAAATGTGTTTATTCACTGCGGGAAGAGATATAAACATCATTTAGAGTAAATTAATGTTCATGCGAGAACGTTCAATTTTTCATGCAAAACAATCGATGACCCGCGACCTGATGAAATTGCTCTGAGGTGACCAAAATGGTCCGTTTTGAAAGTTTTCATCTTTCAACTAATTTTAACTCTCAGAGGTGGATCATCACTTTTGGAGATAAAATGAGCATCGGTATCGTCATTTTCATGCTTCTAGGGAGCCAAAACTCAAGATTTGACTCATGGTTGAAAGTGACTTAAAAGGACCAAATGCTCACTTCGATGGCTTAAAAGGTGTTTATTCACTGCGGGAGGAGATATAAAGAACATTTAGAGTAAATTATTGTTAATGCGAGAACGTTCAATTTTTCATGCCAAACGATCGATGACCCGCGACCTGATGAAATTGCTCTGAGATGACCAAAATGGTCCGTTTTGAAAATGTTCATCTTTCAAATAATATTGACTCTCAGAGGTGGATTTTCACTTTTGGAGATAAAATGAGCAGCGTTATCGTCATTTTCATGCTTCTAGGGAGCCAAAACTCAAGATTTGGCTCATGGTTAAAAGTGACTTAAAAGGACCCAAATGCTCACTTCGAGGGCTTAAAATGTGTTTATTCACTGCGGGAAGAGATATAAACATCATTTAGAGTAAATTAAAGTTCATGCGAGAACGTTAAATTTTTCATGCAAAACAATCGATGACCCGCGTCCTGATGAAATTGCTCTGAGATGACCAAAATGGTCCGTTTTGAAACTTTTCATCTTTCAACTAATTTTGACTCTCAGAGGTGGATCATCACTTTTGGAGATAAAATGAGCAGCGTTATCGTCATTTTCATGCTTCTAGGGAGCCAAAACTCAAGATTTGGCTCATGGTTAAAAGTGACTTAAAAGGACCCAAATGCTCACTTCGAGGGCTTAAAATGTGTTTATTCACTGCGGGAAGAGATATAAAGAACATTTAGAGTAAATTAATGTTCATGCGAGAACGTTCAATTTTTCATGCAAAACAATCGATGACCCGCGACCTGATGAAATTGCTCTGAGGTGACCAAAATGGTCAGTTTTGAAAGTTTTCATCTTTCAACTAATTTTGACTCTCAGAGGTGGATCATCACTTTTGGAGATAAAATGAGCATCGTTATCGTCATTTTCATGCTTCTAGGGAGCCAAAACTCAAGATTTGGCTAATGGTTAAAAGTGACTTAAAAGGACCCAAATGCTCACTTCGAGGGCTTAAAACGTGTTTATTCACTGCGGTAAGAGATATAAACAACATTTAGAGTAAATTAATGTTCATGCGAGAACGTTCAATTTTTCATGCAAAACAATCGAAGACCCGCGACCTGATGAAATTGCTCTGAGATGACTAAAATGGTCCGTTTTGAAAATTTCCATCTTTCAACTAATTTTGACTCTCAGAGGTGGATCATCACTATTGGAGATAAAATGAGCATCTTTATCTTCATTTTCATGCTTCTAGGGAGCCAAAACTCAAGATTGGGCTCATGGTTAAAAGTGACTTAAAAGGACCCAAATGCTCACTTCGATGGCTTAAAACGTGTTTATTCACTGCGGGAAGAGATATAATGAACATTTAGAGTAAATTATTGTTAATGCGAGAACGTTCAATTTTTCATGCAAAACAATCGATGACCCGCGATCTGATGAAATTGCTCTGAGGTGAACAAAATGGTCCATTTTGAAAATGTTCATCTTTCAACTAATATTGACTCTCAGAGGTGGATCTTCACTTTTGGAGATAAAATGAGCATCTTCATAGTAATTTTTATGCTTCTGGGGAACCAAAACTCAAGATTTGGCTCATGGTTAAAAGTGACTTAAAAGGACCCAAATGCTCACTTCGAGGGCTTACAACGTGTTTATTCACTGCGGGAGGAGATATAAAGAACATTTAGAGTAAATTATTGTTAATGCGAGAACGTTCAATTTTTCATGCCAAACGATCGATGACCCGCGACCTGTTGAAATTGCTCTGAGATGACCAAAATGGTCCGTTTTGAAAAGGTTCATCTTTCAAATAATATTGACTCTCAGAGGTGGATTTTCACTTTTGGAGATAAAATGAGCATCTTTATCATCATTTTCATGCTTCTAGGGAGCCAAAACTCAAAATTTGAATCATGGTTGAAAGTGACTTAAAAGGACCAAATGCTCACTTCGAGGGCTTAAAACGTGTTTATTCACTGCGGGAAGAGTTATAAAGAAAATTTAGAGTAAATTACTGTTCATGCGAGAACGTTCAATTTTTCATGCAAAACAATCGATGACCCGCGACCTGATGAAATTGCTCTGAGATGACCAAAATGGTCCGTTTTGAAAATGTTCATCTTTCAACTAATTTTGACTCTCAGAGGTGGATCATCACTTTTGGAGATAAAATGAGCATCGTTATCGTCATTTTCATGCTTCTAGGGAGCCAAAACTCAAGATTTGGCTAATGGTTAAAAGTGACTTAAAAGGACCCAAATGCTCACTTCGAGGGCTTAAAACGTGTTTATTCACTGCGGTAAGAGATATAAACAACATTTAGAGTAAATTAATGTTCATTACGAGAACGTTCAATTTTTCATGCAAAACAATCGATGACCCGCGACCTGATGAAATTGCTCTGAGGTGAACAAAATGGTCCATTTTGAAAATGTTCATCTTTCAACTAATATTGACTCTCAGAGGTGGATCTTCACTTTTGGAGATAAAATGAGCATCTTCATAGTAATTTTTATGCTTCTGGGGAGCCAAAACTCAAGATTTGGCTCATGGTTAAAAGTGACTTAAAAGGACCCAAATGCTCACTTCGAGGGCTTAAAACGTGTTTATTCACTGCGGGAAGAGATATAAACAACATTTAGAGTAAATTAATGTTCATGCGAGAACGTTCAATTTTTCATGCAAAACAATCGAAGACCCGCGACCTGATGAAATTGCTCTGAGATGACCAAAATGGTCCGTTTTGAAAATTTTCATCTTTCAACTAATTTTGACTCTCAGAGGTGGATCATCACTTTTGGAGATAAAATGAGCAGCGTTATCGTCATTTTCATGCTTCTAGGGAGCCAAAACTCAAGATTTGGCTCATGGTTAAAAGTGACTTAAAAGGACCCAAATGCTCACTTCGAGGGCTTAAAATGTGTTTATTCACTGCGGGAAGAGATATAAACATCATTTAGAGTAAATTAATGTTCATGCGAGAACGTTCAATTTTTCATGCAAAACAATCGATGACCCGCGACCTGATGAGATTGCTCTGAGGTGACCAAAATGGTCCGTTTTGAAAGTTTTCATCTTTCAACTAATTTTGACTCTCAGAGGTGGATCATCACTTTTGGAGATAAAATGAGCATCGGTATCGTCATTTTCATGCTTCTAGGGAGCCAAAACTCAAGATTTGGCTCATGGTGAAAAGTGACTTAAAAGGACCCAAATGCTCACTTCGAGGGCTTAAAACGTGTTTATTCACTGCGGGAAGAGATATAAACAACATTTAGAGTAAATTAATGTTCATGCGAGAACGTTCAATTTTTCATGCAAAACAATCGATGACCCGCGACCTGATGAAATTGCTCTGAGATGACCAAAATGGTCCGTTTTGAAAATTTCTATCTTTCAACTAATTTTGACTCTCAGAGGTGGATCATCACTATTGGAGATAAAATGAGCATCTTTATCTTCATTTTCATGCTTCTAGGGAGCCAAAACTCAAGATTGGGCTCATGGTTAAAAGTGACTTAAAAGGACCCAAATGCTCACTTCGATGGCTTAAAACGTGTTTATTCACTGCGGGAAGAGATATAAAGAACATTTAGAGTAAATTATTGTTAATTCGAGAACGTTCAATTTTTCATGCCAAACAATCGATGACCCGCGTCCTGATGAAATTGCTCTGGGATGACCAAAATGGTCTGTTTTGAAAATTTTCATCTTTCAACTAATTTTGACTCTCAGAGGTGGATCATCACTTTTGGAGATAAAATGAGCAGCGTTATTGTCATTTTCATGCTTCTAGGGAGCCAAAACTCAAGATTTGGCTCATGGTTAAAAGTGACTTAAAAGGACCCAAATGCTCACTTCGAGGGCTTAAAATGTGTTTATTCACTGCAGGAAGAGATATAAACATCATTTAGAGTAAATTAATGTTCATGCGAGAACGTTCAATTTTTCATGCAAAACAATCGATGACCCGCGACCTGATGAGATTGCTCTGAGGTGACCAAAATGGTCCGTTTTGAAAGTTTTCATCTTTCAACTAATTTTGACTCTCAGAGGTGGATCATCACTTTTGGAGATAAAATGAGCATCGGTATCGTCATTTTCATGCTTCTAGGGAGCCAAAACTCAAGATTTGGCTCATGGTGAAAAGTGACTTAAAAGGACCCAAATGCTCACTTCGAGGGCTTAAAACGTGTTTATTCACTGCGGGAAGAGATATAAACAACATTTAGAGTAAATTAATGTTCATGCGAGAACGTTCAATTTTTCATGCAAAACAATCGATGACCCGCGACCTGATGAAATTCCTCTGAGATGACCAAAATGGTCCGTTTTGAAAATTTCCATCTTTCAACTAATTTTGACTCTCAGAGGTGGATCATCACTATTGGAGATAAAATTAGCATCTTTATCTTCATTTTCATGCTTCTAGGGAGCCAAAACTCAAGATTGGGCTCATGGTTAAAAGTGACTTAAAAGGACCCAAATGCTCACTTCGATGGCTTAAAACGTGTTTATTCACTGCGGGAAGAGATATAAAGAACATTTAGAGTAAATTATTGTTAATGAGAAAACGTTCAATTTTTCATGCCAAACGATCGATGACCCGCGTCCTGATGAAATTGCTCTGAGATGACCAAAATGGTCCGTTTTGAAAATTTTCATCTTTCAACTAATTTTGACTCTCAGAGGTGGATCATCACTTTTGGAGATAAAATGAGCAGCGTTATCGTAATTTTCATGCTTCTAGGGAGCCAAAACTCAAGATTTGGCTCATGGTTAAAAGTGACTTAAAAGGACCCAAATGCTCACTTCGAGGGCTTAAAATGTGTTTATTCACTGCGGGAAGAGATATAAACATCATTTAGAGTAAATTAATGTTCATGCGAGAACGTTCAATTTTTCATGCAAAACAATCGATGACCCGCGACCTGATGAAATTGCTCTGAGGTGACCAAAATGGTCCGTTTTGAAAGTTTTCATCTTTCAACTAATTTTGACTCTCAGAGGTGGATCATCACTTTTGGAGATAAAATGAGCATCGGTATCGTCATTTTCATGCTTCTAGGGAGCCAAAACTCAAGATTTGACTCATGGTTGAAAGTGACTTAAAAGGACCAAAGGCTCACTTTGATGGCTTAAAAGGTGTTTATTCACTGCGGGAGGAGATATAAAGAACATTTATAGTAAATTATTGTTAATGCGAGAACGTTCAATTTTTCATGCCAAACGATCGATGACCCGCGACCTGATGAAATTGCTCTGAGATGACCAAAATGGTCCGTTTTGAACATTTTCATCTTTCAACTAATTTTGACTCTCAGAGGTGGATCATCACTTTTGGAGGTAAAATGAGCATCGTTATCGTCATTTTTATGCTTCTAGGGAGCCAAAACTCAAGATTTGGCTCATGGTTAAAAGTGACTTAAAAGTACCCAAATGCTCACTTCGAGGGCTTAAAACGTGTTTATTCACTGCGGGAAGAGATATAAAGAACATTTAGAGTAAATTAATGTTCATGCGAGAACGTTCAATTTTTCATGCAAAACAATCGATGACCCGCGACCTGATGAAATTGCTCTGAGGTGAACAAAATGGTCCATTTTGAAAATGTTTATCTTTCAACTAATATTGACTCTCAGAGGTGGATCTTCACTTTTGGAGATAAAATGAGCATCTTCATAGTAATTTTTATGCTTCTGGGGAGCCAAAACTCAAGATTTGGCTCATGGTTAAAAGTGACTTAAAAGGACCCAAATGCTCACTTCGGGGGCTTAAAACGTGTTTATTCACTGCGGGAAGAGATATAAACAACATTTAGAGTAAATTAATGTTCATGCGAGAACGTTCAATTTTTCATGCAAAACAATCGATAACCCGCGACCTGATGAAATTGCTCTGAGATGACCAAAATGGTCCGTTTTGAAAGTTTTCATCTTTCAACTAATTTTGACTCTCAGAGGTGGATCATCACTTTTGGAGATAAAATGAGCATCGTTATCGTAATTTTCATGCTTTTAGGGAGCCAAAACTCAAGATTTGGCTCATGGTTAAAAGTGACTTAAAAGGACCCAAATGCTCACTTCGAGGGCTTAAAATGTGTTTATTCACTACGGGAAGAGATATAAAGAACATTTAGAGTGAATTAATGTTCATGCGAGAACGTTCAATTTTTCATGCAAAACAATCGATGACCCGCGACCTGATGAAATTGCTCTGAGATGACCAAAATGGTCCGTTTTGAAAGTTTTCATCTTTCAACTAATTTTGACTCTAAGAGGTGGATCATCACTTTTGGAGATAAAATGAGCATCGTTATCGTCATTTTCATGCTTCTAGGGAGCCAAAACTCAAGATTTGGCTCATGGTTAAAAGCGACTTAAAAGAACCCAAATGCTCACTTCGAGGGCTTAAAACGTGTTTATTCACTGCGGGAAGAGATATAAAGAACATTTAGAGTAAATTATTGTTCATGCGAGAACGTTCAATTTTTCATGCAAAACGATCGATGACCCGCGACCTGATGAAATTGCTCTGAGATGACCAAAATGGTCCGTTTTGAAAATTTCCATCTTTCAACAAATTTTGACTCTCAGAGGTGGATCATCACTATTGGAGATAAAATGAGCATCTTTATCTTAATTTTCATGCTTCTAAGGAGCCAAAACTCAAGATTGGGCTCATGGTTAAAAGTGACTTAAAAGGACCCAAATGCTCACTTCGATGGCTTAAAACGTGTTTATTCACTGCGGGAAGAGATATAAAGAACATTTAGAGTAAATTATTGTTCATGCGAGAACGTTCAATTTTTCATGCAAAACAATCGATTAACCGCGACCTGATGAAATTGCTCTGAGGTGACCAAAATGGTCCGTTTTGAAAGTTTTCATCTTTCAACTAATTTTGACTCTCAGAGGTGGATCATCACTTTTGGAGATAAAATGAGCATCGGTATCGTCATTTTCATGCTTCTAGGGAGCCAAAACTCAAGATTTGACTCATGGTTGAAAGTGACTTAAAAGGACCAAATGCTCACTTTGATGGCTTAAAAGGTGTTTATTCACTGCGGGAGGAGATATAAAGAACATTTATAGTAAATTATTGTTAATGCGAGAACGTTCAATTTTTCATGCCAAACGATCGATGACCCGCGACCTGATGAAATTGCTCTGAGATGACCAAAATGGTCCGTTTTGAACATTTTCATCTTTCAACTAATTTTGACTCTCAGAGGTGGATCATCACTTTTGGAGGTAAAATGAGCATCGTTATCGTCATTTTCATGCTTCTAGGGAGCCAAAACTCAAGATTTGGCTCATGGTTAAAAGTGACTTAAAAGGACCCAAATGCTCACTTCGAGGGCTTAAAATGTGTTTATTCACTGCGGGAAGAGATATAAACATCATTTAGAGTAAATTAAAGTTCATGCGAGAACGTTAAATTTTTCATGCAAAACAATCGATGACCCGCGTCCTGATGAAATTGCTCTGAGATGACCAAAATGGTCCGTTTTGAAACTTTTCATCTTTCAACTAATTTTGACTCTCAGAGGTGGATCATCACTTTTGGAGATAAAATGAGCAGCGTTATCGTCATTTTCATGCTTCTAGGGAGCCAAAACTCAAGATTTGGCTCATGGTTAAAAGTGACTTAAAAGGACCCAAATGCTCACTTCGAGGGCTTAAAATGTGTTTATTCACTGCGGGAAGAGATATAAAGAACATTTAGAGTAAATTAATGTTCATGCGAGAACGTTCAATTTTTCATGCAAAACAATCGATGACCCGCGACCTGATGAAATTGCTCTGAGGTGACCAAAATGGTCAGTTTTGAAAGTTTTCATCTTTCAACTAATTTTGACTCTCAGAGGTGGATCATCACTTTTGGAGATAAAATGAGCATCGTTATCGTCATTTTCATGCTTCTAGGGAGCCAAAACTCAAGATTTGGCTAATGGTTAAAAGTGACTTAAAAGGACCCAAATGCTCACTTCGAGGGCTTAAAACGTGTTTATTCACTGCGGTAAGAGATATAAACAACATTTAGAGTAAATTAATGTTCATGCGAGAACGTTCAATTTTTCATGCAAAACAATCGAAGACCCGCGACCTGATGAAATTGCTCTGAGATGACCAAAATGGTCCGTTTTGAAAATTTCCATCTTTCAACTAATTTTGACTCTCAGAGGTGGATCATCACTATTGGAGATAAAATGAGCATCTTTATCTTCATTTTCATGCTTCTAGGGAGCCAAAACTCAAGATTGGGCTCATGGTTAAAAGTGACTTAAAAGGATCCAAATGCTCACTTCGATGGCTTAAAACGTGTTTATTCACTGCGGGAAGAGATATAATGAACATTTAGAGTAAATTATTGTTAATGCGAGAACGTTCAATTTTTCATGCAAAACAATCGATGACCCGCGATCTGATGAAATTGCTCTGAGGTGAACAAAATGGTCCATTTTGAAAATGTTCATCTTTCAACTAATATTGACTCTCAGAGGTGGATCTTCACTTTTGGAGATAAAATGAGCATCTTCATAGTAATTTTTATGCTTCTGGGGAACCAACACTCAAGATTTGGCTCATGGTTAAAAGTGACTTAAAAGGACCCAAATGCTCACTTCGAGGGCTTAAAACGTGTTTATTCACTGCGGGAGGAGATATAAAGAACATTTAGAGTAAATTATTGTTAATGCGAGAACGTTCAATTTTTCATGCCAAACGATCGATGACCCGCGACCTGTTGAAATTGCTCTGAGATGACCAAAATGGTCAGTTTTGAAAAGGTTCATCTTTCAAATAATATTGACTCTCAGAGGTGGATTTTCACTTTTGGAGATAAAATGAGCATCTTTATCATCATTTTCATGCTTCTAGGGAGCCAAAACTCAAAATTTGAATCATGGTTGAAAGTGACTTAAAAGGACCAAATGCTCACTTCGAGGGCTTAAAACGTGTTTATTCACTGCGGGAAGAGTTATAAAGAAAATTTAGAGTAAATTACTGTTCATGCGAGAACGTTCAATTTTTCATGCAAAGCAATCGATGACCCGCGACCTGATGAAATTGCTCTGAGATGACCAAAATGGTCCGTTTTGAAAATGTTCATCTTTCAACTAATTTTGACTCTCAGAGGTGGATCATCACTTTTGGAGATAAAATGAGCATCGTTATCGTCATTTTCATGCTTCTAGGGAGCCAAAACTCAAGATTTGGCTAATGGTTAAAAGTGACTTAACAGGACCCAAATGCTCACTTCGAGGGCTTAAAACGTGTTTATTCACTGCGGTAAGAGATATAAACAACATTTAGAGTAAATTAATGTTCATTACGAGAACGTTCAATTTTTCATGCAAAACAATCGATGACCCGCGACCTGATGAAATTGCTCTGAGGTGAACAAAATGGTCCATTTTGAAAATGTTCATCTTTCAACTAATATTGACTCTCAGAGGTGGATCTTCACTTTTGGAGATAAAATGAGCATCTTCATAGTAATTTTTATGCTTCTGGGGAGCCAAAACTCAAGATTTGGCTCATGGTTAAAAGTGACTTAAAAGGACCCAAATGCTCACTTCGAGGGCTTAAAACGTGTTTATTCACTGCGGGAAGAGATATAAACAACATTTAGAGTAAATTAATGTTCATGCGAGAACGTTCAATTTTTCATGCAAAACAATCGAAGACCCGCGACCTGATGAAATTGCTCTAAGATGACCAAAATGGTCCGTTTTGAAAGTTTTCATCTTTCAACTAATTTTGACTCTCAGAGGTGGATCATCACTTTTGGAGATAAAATGAGCATCGGTATCGTCATTTTCATGCTTCTAGGGAGCCAAAACTCAAGATTTGGCTCATGGTGAAAAGTGACTTAAAAGGACCCAAATGCTCACTTCGAGGGCTTAAAACGTGTTTATTCACTGCGGGAAGAGATATAAACAACATTTAGAGTAAATTAATGTTCATGCGAGAACGTTCAATTTTTCATGCAAAACAATCGATGACCCGCGACCTGATGAAATTGCTCTGAGATGACCAAAATGGTCCGTTTTGAAAATTTCCATCTTTCAACTAATTTTGACTCTCAGAGGTGGATCATCACTATTGGAGATAAAATGAGCATCTTTATCTTCATTTTCATGCTTCTAGGGAGCCAAAACTCAAGATTGGGCTCATGGTTAAAAGTGACTTAAAAGGACCCAAATGCTCACTTCGATGGCTTAAAACGTGTTTATTCAATGCGGGAAGAGATATAAAGAACATTTAGAGTAAATTATTGTTAATTCGAGAACGTTCAATTTTTCATGCCAAACGATCGATGACCCGCGTCCTGATGAAATTGCTCTGGGATGACAAAAATGGTCTGTTTTGAAAATTTTCATCTTTCAACTAATTTTGACTCTCAGAGGTGGATCATCACTTTTGGAGATAAAATGAGCAGCGTTATTGTTATTTTCATGCTTCTAGGGAGCCAAAACTCAAGATTTGGCTCATGGTTAAAAGTGACTTAAAAGGACCCAAATGCTCACTTCGAGGGCTTAAAATGTGTTTATTCACTGCAGGAAGAGATATAAACATCATTTAGAGTAAATTAATGTTCATGCGAGAACGTTCAATTTTTCATGCAAAACAATCGATGACCCGCGACCTGATGAGATTGCTCTGAGGTGACCAAAATGGTCCGTTTTGAAAGTTTTCATCTTTCAACTAATTTTGACTCTCAGAGGTGGATCATCACTTTTGGAGATAAAATGAGCATCGTTATCATCATTTACATGCTTCTAGGGAGGCAAAACTCAAGATTTGACTCATGGTTGAAAGTGACTTAAAAGGACCCAAAATGCTCACTTCGAGGGCTTAAAACGTGTTTATTCACTGCGGGAAGAGATATAAACAACATTTAGAGTAAATTAATGTTCATTACGAGAACGTTCAATTTTTCATGCAAAACAATCGATGACCCGCGACCTGATGAAATTGCTCTGAGGTGAACAAAATGGTCCATTTTGAAAATGTTCATCTTTCAACTAATATTGACTCTCAGAGGTGGATCTTCACTTTTGGAGATAAAATGAGCATCTTCATAGTAATTTTTATGCTTCTGGGGAGCCAAAACTCAAGATTTGGCTCATGGTTAAAAGTGACTTAAAAGGACCCAAATGCTCACTTCGAGGGCTTAAAACGTGTTTATTCACTGCGGGAAGAGATATAAACAACATTTAGAGTAAATTAATGTTCATGCGAGAACGTTCAATTTTTCATGCAAAACAATCGAAGACCCGCGACCTGATGAAATTGCTCTAAGATGACCAAAATGGTCCGTTTTGAAAGTTTTCATCTTTCAACTAATTTTGACTCTCAGAGGTGGATCATCACTTTTGGAGATAAAATGAGCATCGGTATCGTCATTTTCATGCTTCTAGGGAGCCAAAACTCAAGATTTGGCTCATGGTGAAAAGTGACTTAAAAGGACCCAAATGCTCACTTCGAGGGCTTAAAACGTGTTTATTCACTGCGGGAAGAGATATAAACAACATTTAGAGTAAATTAATGTTCATGCGAGAACGTTCAATTTTTCATGCAAAACAATCGATGACCCGCGACCTGATGAAATTGCTCTGAGATGACCAAAATGGTCCGTTTTGAAAATTTCCATCTTTCAACTAATTTTGACTCTCAGAGGTGGATCATCACTATTGGAGATAAAATGAGCATCTTTATCTTCATTTTCATGCTTCTAGGGAGCCAAAACTCAAGATTGGGCTCATGGTTAAAAGTGACTTAAAAGGACCCAAATGCTCACTTCGATGGCTTAAAACGTGTTTATTCACTGCGGGAAGAGATATAAAGAACATTTAGAGTAAATTATTGTTAATTCGAGAACGTTCAATTTTTCATGCCAAACGATCGATGACCCGCGTCCTGATGAAATTGCTCTGGGATGACAAAAATGGTCTGTTTTGAAAATTTTCATCTTTCAACTAATTTTGACTCTCAGAGGTGGATCATCACTTTTGGAGATAAAATGAGCAGCGTTATTGTCATTTTCATGCTTCTAGGGAGCCAAAACTCAAGATTTGGCTCATGGTTAAAAGTGACTTAAAAGGACCCAAATGCTCACTTCGAGGGCTTAAAATGTGTTTATTCACTGCAGGAAGAGATATAAACATCATTTAGAGTAAATTAATGTTCATGCGAGAACGTTCAATTTTTCATGCAAAACAATCGATGACCCGCGACCTGATGAGATTGCTCTGAGGTGACCAAAATGGTCCGTTTTGAAAGTTTTCATCTTTCAACTAATTTTGACTCTCAGAGGTGGATCATCACTTTTGGAGATAAAATGAGCATCGGTATCGTCATTTTCATGCTTCTAGGGAGCCAAAACTCAAGATTTGGCTCATGGTGAAAAGTGACTTAAAAGGACCCAAATGCTCACTTCGAGGGCTTAAAACGTGTTTATTCACTGCGGGAAGAGATATAAACAACATTTAGAGTAAATTAATGTTCATGCGAGAACGTTCAATTTTTCATGCAAAACAATCGATGACCCGCGACCTGATGAAATTCCTCTGAGATGACCAAAATGGTCCGTTTTGGAAATTTCCATCTTTCAACTAATTTTGACTCTCAGAGGTGGATCATCACTATTGGAGATAAAATTAGCATCTTTATCTTCATTTTCATGCTTCTAGGGAGCCAAAACTCAAGATTGGGCTCATGGTTAAAAGTGACTTAAAAGGACCCAAATGCTCACTTCGATGGCTTAAAACGTGTTTATTCACTGCGGGAAGAGATATAAAGAACATTTAGAGTAAATTATTGTTAATGCGAAAACGTTCAATTTTTCATGCCAAACGATCGATGACCCGCGTCCTGATGAAATTGCTCTGAGATGACCAAAATGGTCCGTTTTGAAAATTTTCATCTTTCAACTAATTTTGACTCTCAGAGGTGGATCATCACTTTTGGAGATAAAATGAGCAGCGTTATCGTAATTTTCATGCTTCTAGGGAGCCAAAACTCAAGATTTGGCTCATGGTTAAAAGTGACTTAAAAGGACCCAAATGCTCACTTCGAGGGCTTAAAATGTGTTTATTCACTGCGGGAAGAGATATAAACATCATTTAGAGTAAATTAATGTTCATGCGAGAACGTTCAATTTTTCATGCAAAACAATCGATGTCCCGCGACCTGATGAAATTGCTCTGAGGTGACCAAAATGGTCCGTTTTGAAAGTTTTCATCTTTCAACTAATTTTGACTCTCAGAGGTGGATCATCACTTTTGGAGATAAAATGAGCATCGGTATCGTCATTTTCATGCTTCTAGGGAGCCAAAACTCAAGATTTGACTCATGGTTGAAAGTGACTTAAAAGGACCAAAGGCTCACTTTGATGGCTTAAAAGGTGTTTATTCACTGCGGGAGGAGATATAAAGAACATTTATAGTAAATTATTGTTAATGCGAGAACGTTCAATTTTTCATGCCAAACGATCGATGACCCGCGACCTGATGAAATTGCTCTGAGATGACCAAAATGGTCCGTTTTGAACATTTTCATCTTTCAACTAATTTTGACTCTCAGAGGTGGATCATCACTTTTGGAGGTAAAATGAGCATCGTTATCGTCATTTTTATGCTTCTAGGGAGCCAAAACTCAAGATTTGGCTCATGGTTAAAAGTGACTTAAAAGTACCCAAATGCTCACTTCGAGGGCTTAAAACGTGTTTATTCACTGCGGGAAGAGATATAAAGAACATTTAGAGTAAATTAATGTTCATGCGAGAACGTTCAATTTTTCATGCAAAACAATCGATGACCCGCGACCTGATGAAATTGCTCTGAGATGACCAAAATGGTCCGTTTTGAAAATTTTCATCTTTCAACTAATTTTGACTCTCAGAGGTGGATCATCACTTTTGGAGATAAAATGAGCATCGTTATCGTCATTTTCATGCTTCTAGGAAGCCAAAACTCAAGATTGGGCTCATAGTTAAAAGTGACTTAAAAGGACCCAAATGCTCGCTTTGAGGGCTTAAAACGTGTTTATTCACTGCGGGAAGAGATATAAACAACATTTAGAGTAAATTAATGTTCATGCGAGAACGTTCAATTTTTCATGCAAAACAATCGATGACCCGCGACCTGATGAAATTGCTCTGAGGTGAACAAAATGGTCCATTTTGAAAATGTTTATCTTTCAACTAATATTGACTCTCAGAGGTGGATCTTCACTTTTGGAGATAAAATGAGCATCTTCATAGTAATTTTTATGCTTCTGGGGAGCCAAAACTCAAGATTTGGCTCATGGTTAAAAGTGACTTAAAAGGACCCAAATGCTCACTTCGGGGGCTTAAAACGTGTTTATTCACTGCGGGAAGAGATATAAACAACATTTAGAGTAAATTAATGTTCATGCGAGAACGTTCAATTTTTCATGCAAAACAATCGATAACCCGCGACCTGATGAAATTGCTCTGAGATGACCAAAATGGTCCGTTTTGAAAGTTTTCATCTTTCAACTAATTTTGACTCTCAGAGGTGGATCATCACTTTTGGAGATAAAATGAGCATCGTTATCGTAATTTTCATGCTTTTAGGGAGCCAAAACTCCAGATTTGGCTCATGGTTAAAAGTGACTTAAAAGGACCCAAATGCTCACTTCGAGGGCTTAAAATGTGTTTATTCACTACGGGAAGAGATATAAAGAACATTTAGAGTGAATTAATGTTCATGCGAGAACGTTCAATTTTTCATGCAAAACAATCGATGACCCGCGACCTGATGAAATTGCTCTGAGATGACCAAAATGGTCCGTTTTGAAAGTTTTCATCTTTCAACTAATTTTGACTCTAAGAGGTGGATCATCACTTTTGGAGATAAAATGAGCATCGTTATCGTCATTTTCATGCTTCTAGGGAGCCAAAACTCAAGATTTGGCTCATGGTTAAAAGCGACTTAAAAGAACCCAAATGCTCACTTCGAGGGCTTAAAACGTGTTTATTCACTGCGGGAAGAGATATAAAGAACATTTAGAGTAAATTATTGTTCATGCGAGAACGTTCAATTTTTCATGCAAAACGATCGATGACCCGCGACCTGATGAAATTGCTCTGAGATGACCAAAATGGTCCGTTTTGAAAATTTCCATTTTTTAACAAATTTTGACTCTCAGAGGTGGATCATCACTATTGGAGATAAAATGAGCATCTTTATCTTAATTTTCATGCTTCTAAGGAGCCAAAACTCAAGATTGGGCTCATGGTTAAAAGTGACTTAAAAGGACCCAAATGCTCACTTCGATGGCTTAAAACGTGTTTATTCACTGCGGGAAGAGATATAAAGAACATTTAGAGTAAATTATTGTTCATGCGAGAACGTTCAATTTTTCATGCAAAACAATCGATTAACCGCGACCTGATGAAATTGCTCTGAGGTGACCAAAATGGTCCGTTTTGAAAGTTTTCATCTTTCAACTAATTTTGACTCTCAGAGGTGGATCATCACTTTTGGAGATAAAATGAGCATCGGTATCGTCATTTTCATGCTTCTAGGGAGCCAAAACTCAAGATTTGACTCATGGTTGAAAGTGACTTAAAAGGACCAAATGCTCACTTTGATGGCTTAAAAGGTGTTTATTCACTGCGGGAGGAGATATAAAGAACATTTATAGTAAATTATTGTTAATGCGAGAACGTTCAATTTTTCATGCCAAACGATCGATGACCCGCGACCTGATGAAATTGCTCTGAGATGACCAAAATGGTCCGTTTTGAACATTTTCATCTTTCAACTAATTTTGACTCTCAGAGGTGGATCATCACTTTTGGAGGTAAAATGAGCATCGTTATCGTCATTTTCATGCTTCTAGGGAGCCAAAACTCAAGATTTGGCTCATGGTTAAAAGTGACTTAAAAGGACCCAAATGCTCACTTCGAGGGCTTAAAATGTGTTTATTCACTGCGGGAAGAGATATAAACATCATTTAGAGTAAATTAAAGTTCATGCGAGAACGTTAAATTTTTCATGCAAAACAATCGATGACCCGCGACCTGATGAAATTGCTCTGAGATGACCAAAATGGTCCGTTTTGAAAATTTCCATCTTTCAACTAATTTTGACTCTCAGAGGTGGATCATCACTATTGGAGATAAAATGAGCAGCGTTATTGTCATTTTCATGCTTCTAGGGAGCCAAAACTCAAGATTTGGCTCATGGTTAAAAGTGACTTAAAAGGACCCAAATGCTCACTTCGAGGGCTTAAAATGTGTTTATTCACTGCAGGAAGAGATATAAACATCATTTAGAGTAAATTAATGTTCATGCGAGAACGTTCAATTTTTCATGCAAAACAATCGATGACCCGCGACCTGATGAGATTGCTCTGAGGTGACCAAAATGGTCCGTTTTGAAAGTTTTCATCTTTCAACTAATTTTGACTCTCAGAGGTGGATCATCACTTTTGGAGATAAAATGAGCATCGGTATCGTCATTTTCATGCTTCTAGGGAGCCAAAACTCAAGATTTGGCTCATGGTGAAAAGTGACTTAAAAGGACCCAAATGCTCACTTCGAGGGCTTAAAACGTGTTTATTCACTGCGGGAAGAGATATAAACAACATTTAGAGTAAATTAATGTTCATGCGAGAACGTTCAATTTTTCATGCAAAACAATCGATGACCCGCGACCTGATGAAATTCCTCTGAGATGACCAAAATGGTCCGTTTTGAAAATTTCCATCTTTCAACTAATTTTGACTCTCAGAGGTGGATCATCACTATTGGAGATAAAATTAGCATCTTTATCTTCATTTTCATGCTTCTAGGGAGCCAAAACTCAAGATTGGGCTCATGGTTAAAAGTGACTTAAAAGGACCCAAATGCTCACTTCGATGGCTTAAAACGTGTTTATTCACTGCGGGAAGAGATATAAAGAACATTTAGAGTAAATTATTGTTAATGCGAAAACGTTCAATTTTTCATGCCAAACGATCGATGACCCGCGTCCTGATGAAATTGCTCTGAGATGACCAAAATGGTCCGTTTTGAAAATTTTCATCTTTCAACTAATTTTGACTCTCAGAGGTGGATCATCACTTTTGGAGATAAAATGAGCAGCGTTATCGTAATTTTCATGCTTCTAGGGAGCCAAAACTCAAGATTTGGCTCATGGTTAAAAGTGACTTAAAAGGACCCAAATGCTCACTTCGAGGGCTTAAAATGTGTTTATTCACTGCGGGAAGAGATATAAACATCATTTAGAGTAAATTAATGTTCATGCGAGAACGTTCAATTTTTCATGCAAAACAATCGATGACCCGCGACCTGATGAAATTGCTCTGAGGTGACCAAAATGGTCCGTTTTGAAAGTTTTCATCTTTCAACTAATTTTGACTCTCAGAGGTGGATCATCACTTTTGGAGATAAAATGAGCATCGGTATCGTCATTTTCATGCTTCTAGGGAGCCAAAACTCAAGATTTGACTCATGGTTGAAAGTGACTTAAAAGGACCAAAGGCTCACTTTGATGGCTTAAAAGGTGTTTATTCACTGCGGGAGGAGATATAAAGAACATTTATAGTAAATTATTGTTAATGCGAGAACGTTCAATTTTTCATGCCAAACGATCGATGACCCGCGACCTGATGAAATTGCTCTGAGATGACCAAAATGGTCCGTTTTGAACATTTTCATCTTTCAACTAATTTTGACTCTCAGAGGTGGATCATCACTTTTGGAGGTAAAATGAGCATCGTTATCGTCATTTTTATGCTTCTAGGGAGCCAAAACTCAAGATTTGGCTCATGGTTAAAAGTGACTTAAAAGTACCCAAATGCTCACTTCGAGGGCTTAAAACGTGTTTATTCACTGCGGGAAGAGATATAAAGAACATTTAGAGTAAATTAATGTTCATGCGAGAACGTTCAATTTTTCATGCAAAACAATCGATGACCCGCGACCTGATGAAATTGCTCTGAGATGACCAAAATGGTCCGTTTTGAAAATTTTCATCTTTCAACTAATTTTGACTCTCAGAGGTGGATCATCACTTTTGGAGATAAAATGAGCATCGTTATCGTCATTTTCATGCTTCTAGGAAGCCAAAACTCAAGATTGGGCTCATAGTTAAAAGTGACTTAAAAGGACCCAAATGCTCGCTTTGAGGGCTTAAAACGTGTTTATTCACTGCGGGAAGAGATATAAACAACATTTAGAGTAAATTAATGTTCATGCGAGAACGTTCAATTTTTCATGCAAAACAATCGATGACCCGCGACCTGATGAAATTGCTCTGAGGTGAACAAAATGGTCCATTTTGAAAATGTTTATCTTTCAACTAATATTGACTCTCAGAGGTGGATCTTCACTTTTGGAGATAAAATGAGCATCTTCATAGTAATTTTTATGCTTCTGGGGAGCCAAAACTCAAGATTTGGCTCATGGTTAAAAGTGACTTAAAAGGACCCAAATGCTCACTTCGGGGGCTTAAAACGTGTTTATTCACTGCGGGAAGAGATATAAACAACATTTAGAGTAAATTAATGTTCATGCGAGAACGTTCAATTTTTCATGCAAAACAATCGATAACCCGCGACCTGATGAAATTGCTCTGAGATGACCAAAATGGTCCGTTTTGAAAGTTTTCATCTTTCAACTAATTTTGACTCTCAGAGGTGGATCATCACTTTTGGAGATAAAATGAGCATCGTTATCGTAATTTTCATGCTTTTAGGGAGCCAAAACTCAAGATTTGGCTCATGGTTAAAAGTGACTTAAAAGGACCCAAATGCTCACTTCGAGGGCTTAAAATGTGTTTATTCACTACGGGAAGAGATATAAAGAACATTTAGAGTGAATTAATGTTCATGCGAGAACGTTCAATTTTTCATGCAAAACAATCGATGACCCGCGACCTGATGAAATTGCTCTGAGATGACCAAAATGGTCCGTTTTGAAAATTTCCATCTTTCAACAAATTTTGACTCTCAGAGGTGGATCATCACTATTGGAGATAAAATGAGCATCTTTATCTTAATTTTCATGCTTCTAAGGAGCCAAAACTCAAGATTGGGCTCATGGTTAAAAGTGACTTAAAAGGACCCAAATGCTCACTTCGATGGCTTAAAACGTGTTTATTCACTGCGGGAAGAGATATAAAGAACATTTAGAGTAAATTATTGTTCATGCGAGAACGTTCAGTTTTTCATGCAAAACAATCGATTAACCGCGACCTGATGAAATTGCTCTGAGGTGACCAAAATGGTCCGTTTTGAAAGTTTTCATCTTTCAACTAATTTTGACTCTCAGAGGTGGATCATCACTTTTGGAGATAAAATGAGCATCGGTATCGTCATTTTCATGTTTCTAGGGAGCCAAAACTCAAGATTTGACTCATGGTTGAAAGTGACTTAAAAGGACCAAATGCTCACTTTGATGGCTTAAAAGGTGTTTATTCACTGCGGGAGGAGATATAAAGAACATTTATAGTAAATTATTGTTAATGCGAGAACGTTCAATTTTTCATGCCAAACGATCGATGACCCGCGACCTGATGAAATTGCTCTGAGATGACCAAAATGGTCCGTTTTGAACATTTTCATCTTTCAACTAATTTTGACTCTCAGAGGTGGATCATCACTTTTGGAGGTAAAATGAGCATCGTTATCGTCATTTTCATGCTTCTAGGGAGCCAAAACTCAAGATTTGGCTCATGGTTAAAAGTGACTTAAAAGGACCCAAATGCTCACTTCGAGGGCTTAAAATGTGTTTATTCACTGCGGGAAGAGATATAAACATCATTTAGAGTAAATTAAAGTTCATGCGAGAACGTTAAATTTTTCATGCAAAACAATCGATGACCCGCGTCCTGATGAAATTGCTCTGAGATGACCAAAATGGTCCGTTTTGAAACTTTTCATCTTTCAACTAATTTTGACTCTCAGAGGTGGATCATCACTTTTGGAGATAAAATGAGCAGCGTTATCGTCATTTTCATGCTTCTAGGGAGCCAAAACTCAAGATTTGGCTCATGGTTAAAAGTGACTTAAAAGGACCCAAATGCTCACTTCGAGGGCTTAAAATGTGTTTATTCACTGCGGGAAGAGATATAAAGAACATTTAGAGTAAATTAATGTTCATGCGAGAACGTTCAATTTTTCATGCAAAACAATCGATGACCCGCGACCTGATGAAATTGCTCTGAGGTGACCAAAATGGTCAGTTTTGAAAGTTTTCATCTTTCAACTAATTTTGACTCTCAGAGGTGGATCATCACTTTTGGAGATAAAATGAGCATCGTTATCGTCATTTTCATGCTTCTAGGGAGCCAAAACTCAAGATTTGGCTAATGGTTAAAAGTGACTTAAAAGGACCCAAATGCTCACTTCGAGGGCTTAAAACGTGTTTATTCACTGCGGTAAGAGATATAAACAACATTTAGAGTAAATTAATGTTCATGCGAGAACGTTCAATTTTTCATGCAAAACAATCGAAGACCCGCGACCTGATGAAATTGCTCTGAGATGACCAAAATGGTCCGTTTTGAAAATTTCCATCTTTCAACTAATTTTGACTCTCAGAGGTGGATCATCACTATTGGAGATAAAATGAGCATCTTTATCTTCATTTTCATGCTTCTAGGGAGCCAAAACTCAAGATTGGGCTCATGGTTAAAAGTGACTTAAAAGGATCCAAATGCTCACTTCGATGGCTTAAAACGTGTTTATTCACTGCGGGAAGAGATATAATGAACATTTAGAGTAAATTATTGTTAATGCGAGAACGTTCAATTTTTCATGCAAAACAATCGATGACCCGCGATCTGATGAAATTGCTCTGAGGTGAACAAAATGGTCCATTTTGAAAATGTTCATCTTTCAACTAATATTGACTCTCAGAGGTGGATCTTCACTTTTGGAGATAAAATGAGCATCTTCATAGTAATTTTTATGCTTCTGGGGAACCAAAACTCAAGATTTGGCTCATGGTTAAAAGTGACTTAAAAGGACCCAAATGCTCACTTCGAGGGCTTAAAACGTGTTTATTCACTGCGGGAGGAGATATAAAGAACATTTAGAGTAAATTATTGTTAATGCGAGAACGTTCAATTTTTCATGCCAAACGATCGATGACCCGCGACCTGTTGAAATTGCTCTGAGATGACCAAAATGGTCCGTTTTGAAAAGGTTCATCTTTCAAATAATATTGACTCTCAGAGGTGGATTTTCACTTTTGGAGATAAAATGAGCATCTTTATCATCATTTTCATGCTTCTAGGGAGCCAAAACTCAAAATTTTAATCATGGTTGAAAGTGACTTAAAAGGACCAAATGCTCACTTCGAGGGCTTAAAACGTGTTTATTCACTGCGGGAAGAGTTATAAAGAAAATTTAGAGTAAATTACTGTTCATGCGAGAACGTTCAATTTTTCATGCAAAGCAATCGATGACCCGCGACCTGATGAAATTGCTCTGAGATGACCAAAATGGTCCGTTTTGAAAATGTTCATCTTTCAACTAATTTTGACTCTCAGAGGTGGATCATCACTTTTGGAGATAAAATGAGCATCGTTATCGTCATTTTCATGCTTCTAGGGAGCCAAAACTCAAGATTTGGCTAATGGTTAAAAGTGACTTAACAGGACCCAAATGCTCACTTCGAGGGCTTAAAACGTGTTTATTCACTGCGGTAAGAGATATAAACAACATTTAGAGTAAATTAATGTTCATTACGAGAACGTTCAATTTTTCATGCAAAACAATCGATGACCCGCGACCTGATGAAATTGCTCTGAGGTGAACAAAATGGTCCATTTTGAAAATGTTCATCTTTCAACTAATATTGACTCTCAGAGGTGGATCTTCACTTTTGGAGATAAAATGAGCATCTTCATAGTAATTTTTATGCTTCTGGGGAGCCAAAACTCAAGATTTGGCTCATGGTTAAAAGTGACTTAAAAGGACCCAAATGCTCACTTCGAGGGCTTAAAACGTGTTTATTCACTGCGGGAAGAGATATAAACAACATTTAGAGTAAATTAATGTTCATGCGAGAACGTTCAATTTTTCATGCAAAACAATCGAAGACCCGCGACCTGATGAAATTGCTCTAAGATGACCAAAATGGTCCGTTTTGAAAGTTTTCATCTTTCAACTAATTTTGACTCTCAGAGGTGGATCATCACTTTTGGAGATAAAATGAGCATCGGTATCGTCATTTTCATGCTTCTAGGGAGCCAAAACTCAAGATTTGGCTCATGGTGAAAAGTGACTTAAAAGGACCCAAATGCTCACTTCGAGGGCTTAAAACGTGTTTATTCACTGCGGGAAGAGATATAAACAACATTTAGAGTAAATTAATGTTCATGCGAGAACGTTCAATTTTTCATGCAAAACAATCGATGACCCGCGACCTGATGAAATTGCTCTGAGATGACCAAAATGGTCCGTTTTGAAAATTTCCATCTTTCAACTAATTTTGACTCTCAGAGGTGGATCATCACTATTGGAGATAAAATGAGCATCTTTATCTTAATTTTCATGCTTCTAAGGAGCCAAAACTCAAGATTGGGCTCATGGTTAAAAGTGACTTAAAAGGACCCAAATGCTCACTTCGATGGCTTAAAACGTGTTTATTCACTGCGGGAAGAGATATAAAGAACATTTAGAGTAAATTATTGTTCATGCGAGAACGTTCAATTTTTCATGCAAAACAATCGATTAACCGCGACCTGATGAAATTGCTCTGAGGTGACCAAAATGGTCCGTTTTGAAAGTTTTCATCTTTCAACTAATTTTGACTCTCAGAGGTGGATCATCACTTTTGGAGATAAAATGAGCATCGGTATCGTCATTTTCATGCTTCTAGGGAGCCAAAACTCAAGATTTGACTCATGGTTGAAAGTGACTTAAAAGGACCAAATGCTCACTTTGATGGCTTAAAAGGTGTTTATTCACTGCGGGAGGAGATATAAAGAACATTTATAGTAAATTATTGTTAATGCGAGAACGTTCAATTTTTCATGCCAAACGATCGATGACCCGCGACCTGATGAAATTGCTCTGAGATGACCAAAATGGTCCGTTTTGAACATTTTCATCTTTCAACTAATTTTGACTCTCAGAGGTGGATCATCACTTTTGGAGGTAAAATGAGCATCGTTATCGTCATTTTCATGCTTCTAGGGAGCCAAAACTCAAGATTTGGCTCATGGTTAAAAGTGACTTAAAAGGACCCAAATGCTCACTTCGAGGGCTTAAAATGTGTTTATTCACTGCGGGAAGAGATATAAACATCATTTAGAGTAAATTAAAGTTCATGCGAGAACGTTAAATTTTTCATGCAAAACAATCGATGACCCGCGTCCTGATGAAATTGCTCTGAGATGACCAAAATGGTCCGTTTTGAAACTTTTCATCTTTCAACTAATTTTGACTCTCAGAGGTGGATCATCACTTTTGGAGATAAAATGAGCAGCGTTATCGTCATTTTCATGCTTCTAGGGAGCCAAAACTCAAGATTTGGCTCATGGTTAAAAGTGACTTAAAAGGACCCAAATGCTCACTTCGAGGGCTTAAAATGTGTTTATTCACTGCGGGAAGAGATATAAAGAACATTTAGAGTAAATTAATGTTCATGCGAGAACGTTCAATTTTTCATGCAAAACAATCGATGACCCGCGACCTGATGAAATTGCTCTGAGGTGACCAAAATGGTCAGTTTTGAAAGTTTTCATCTTTCAACTAATTTTGACTCTCAGAGGTGGATCATCACTTTTGGAGATAAAATGAGCATCGTTATCGTCATTTTCATGCTTCTAGGGAGCCAAAACTCAAGATTTGGCTAATGGTTAAAAGTGACTTAAAAGGACCCAAATGCTCACTTCGAGGGCTTAAAACGTGTTTATTCACTGCGGTAAGAGATATAAACAACATTTAGAGTAAATTAATGTTCATGCGAGAACGTTCAATTTTTCATGCAAAACAATCGAAGACCCGCGACCTGATGAAATTGCTCTGAGATGACCAAAATGGTCCGTTTTGAAAATTTCCATCTTTCAACTAATTTTGACTCTCAGAGGTGGATCATCACTATTGGAGATAAAATGAGCATCTTTATCTTCATTTTCATGCTTCTAGGGAGCCAAAACTCAAGATTGGGCTCATGGTTAAAAGTGACTTAAAAGGATCCAAATGCTCACTTCGATGGCTTAAAACGTGTTTATTCACTGCGGGAAGAGATATAATGAACATTTAGAGTAAATTATTGTTAATGCGAGAACGTTCAATTTTTCATGCAAAACAATCGATGACCCGCGATCTGATGAAATTGCTCTGAGGTGAACAAAATGGTCCATTTTGAAAATGTTCATCTTTCAACTAATATTGACTCTCAGAGGTGGATCTTCACTTTTGGAGATAAAATGAGCATCTTCATAGTAATTTTTATGCTTCTGGGGAACCAAAACTCAAGATTTGGCTCATGGTTAAAAGTGACTTAAAAGGACCCAAATGCTCACTTCGAGGGCTTAAAACGTGTTTATTCACTGCGGGAGGAGATATAAAGAACATTTAGAGTAAATTATTGTTAATGCGAGAACGTTCAATTTTTCATGCCAAACGATCGATGACCCGCGACCTGTTGAAATTGCTCTGAGATGACCAAAATGGTCCGTTTTGAAAAGGTTCATCTTTCAAATAATATTGACTCTCAGAGGTGGATTTTCACTTTTGGAGATAAAATGAGCATCTTTATCATCATTTTCATGCTTCTAGGGAGCCAAAACTCAAAATTTGAATCATGGTTGAAAGTGACTTAAAAGGACCAAATGCTCACTTCGAGGGCTTAAAACGTGTTTATTCACTGCGGGAAGAGTTATAAAGAAAATTTAGAGTAAATTACTGTTCATGCGAGAACGTTCAATTTTTCATGCAAAGCAATCGATGACCCGCGACCTGATGAAATTGCTCTGAGATGACCAAAATGGTCCGTTTTGAAAATGTTCATCTTTCAACTAATTTTGACTCTCAGAGGTGGATCATCACTTTTGGAGATAAAATGAGCATCGTTATCGTCATTTTCATGCTTCTAGGGAGCCAAAACTCAAGATTTGGCTAATGGTTAAAAGTGACTTAACAGGACCCAAATGCTCACTTCGAGGGCTTAAAACGTGTTTATTCACTGCGGTAAGAGATATAAACAACATTTAGAGTAAATTAATGTTCATTACGAGAACGTTCAATTTTTCATGCAAAACAATCGATGACCCGCGACCTGATGAAATTGCTCTGAGGTGAACAAAATGGTCCATTTTGAAAATGTTCATCTTTCAACTAATATTGACTCTCAGAGGTGGATCTTCACTTTTGGAGATAAAATGAGCATCTTCATAGTAATTTTTATGCTTCTGGGGAGCCAAAACTCAAGATTTGGCTCATGGTTAAAAGTGACTTAAAAGGACCCAAATGCTCACTTCGAGGGCTTAAAACGTGTTTATTCACTGCGGGAAGAGATATAAACAACATTTAGAGTAAATTAATGTTCATGCGAGAACGTTCAATTTTTCATGCAAAACAATCGAAGACCCGCGACCTGATGAAATTGCTCTAAGATGACCAAAATGGTCCGTTTTGAAAGTTTTCATCTTTCAACTAATTTTGACTCTCAGAGGTGGATCATCACTTTTGGAGATAAAATGAGCATCGGTATCGTCATTTTCATGCTTCTAGGGAGCCAAAACTCAAGATTTGGCTCATGGTGAAAAGTGACTTAAAAGGACCCAAATGCTCACTTCGAGGGCTTAAAACGTGTTTATTCACTGCGGGAAGAGATATAAACAACATTTAGAGTAAATTAATGTTCATGCGAGAACGTTCAATTTTTCATGCAAAACAATCGATGACCCGCGACCTGATGAAATTGCTCTGAGATGACCAAAATGGTCCGTTTTGAAAATTTCCATCTTTCAACTAATTTTGACTCTCAGAGGTGGATCATCACTATTGGAGATAAAATGAGCATCTTTATCTTAATTTTCATGCTTCTAGGGAGCCAAAACTCAAGATTGGGCTCATGGTTAAAAGTGACTTAAAAGGACCCAAATGCTCACTTCGATGGCTTAAAACGTGTTTATTCACTGCGGGAAGAGATATAAAGAACATTTAGAGTAAATTATTGTTAATGCGAAAACGTTCAATTTTTCATGCCAAACGATCGATGACCCGCGTCCTGATGAAATTGCTCTGAGATGACCAAAATGGTCCGTTTTGAAAATTTTCATCTTTCAACTAATTTTGACTCTCAGAGGTGGATCATCACTTTTGGAGATAAAATGAGCAGCGTTATCGTAATTTTCATGCTTCTAGGGAGCCAAAACTCAAGATTTGGCTCATGGTTAAAAGTGACTTAAAAGGACCCAAATGCTCACTTCGAGGGCTTAAAATGTGTTTATTCACTGCGGGAAGAGATATAAACATCATTTAGAGTAAATTAATGTTCATGCGAGAACGTTCAATTTTTCATGCCAAACGATCGATGACCCGCGACCTGATGAAATTGCTCTGAGATGACCAAAATGGTCCGTTTTGAACATTTTCATCTTTCAACTAATTTTGACTCTCAGAGGTGGATCATCACTTTTGGAGGTAAAATGAGCATCGTTATCGTCATTTTTATGCTTCTAGGGAGCCAAAACTCAAGATTTGGCTCATGGTTAAAAGTGACTTAAAAGTACCCAAATGCTCACTTCGAGGGCTTAAAACGTGTTTATTCACTGCGGGAAGAGATATAAAGAACATTTAGAGTAAATTAATGTTCATGCGAGAACGTTCAATTTTTCATGCAAAACAATCGATGACCCGCGACCTGATGAAATTGCTCTGAGATGACCAAAATGGTCCGTTTTGAAAATTTTCATCTTTCAACTAATTTTGACTCTCAGAGGTGGATCATCACTTTTGGAGATAAAATGAGCATCGTTATCGTCATTTTCATGCTTCTAGGAAGCCAAAACTCAAGATTGGGCTCATGGTTAAAAGTGACTTAAAAGGACCCAAATGCTCACTTCGAGGGCTTAAAATGTGTTTATTCACTACGGGAAGAGATATAAAGAACATTTAGAGTGAATTAATGTTCATGCGAGAACGTTCAATTTTTCATGCAAAACAATCGATGACCCGCGACCTGATGAAATTGCTCTGAGATGACCAAAATGGTCCGTTTTGAAAGTTTTCATCTTTCAACTAATTTTGACTCTAAGAGGTGGATCATCACTTTTGGAGATAAAATGAGCATCGTTATCGTCATTTTCATGCTTCTAGGGAGCCAAAACTCAAGATTTGGCTCATGGTTAAAAGCGACTTAAAAGAACCCAAATGCTCACTTCGAGGGCTTAAAACGTGTTTATTCACTGCGGGAAGAGATATAAAGAACATTTAGAGTAAATTATTGTTCATGCGAGAACGTTCAATTTTTCATGCAAAACGATCGATGACCCGCGACCTGATGAAATTGCTCTGAGATGACCAAAATGGTCCGTTTTGAAAATTTCCATCTTTCAACAAATTTTGACTCTCAGAGGTGGATCATCACTATTGGAGATAAAATGAGCATCTTTATCTTAATTTTCATGCTTCTAAGGAGCCAAAACTCAAGATTGGGCTCATGGTTAAAAGTGACTTAAAAGGACCCAAATGCTCACTTCGAGGGCTTAAAACGTGTTTATTCACTGCGGGAAGAGATATAAAGAACATTTAGAGTAAATTATTGTTCATGCGAGAACGTTCAATTTTTCATGCAAAACAATCGATTAACCGCGACCTGATGAAATTGCTCTGAGGTGACCAAAATGGTCCGTTTTGAAAGTTTTCATCTTTCAACTAATTTTGACTCTCAGAGGTGGATCATCACTTTTGGAGATAAAATGAGCATCGGTATCGTCATTTTCATGCTTCTAGGGAGCCAAAACTCAAGATTTGACTCATGGTTGAAAGTGACTTAAAAGGACCAAATGCTCACTTTGATGGCTTAAAAGGTGTTTATTCACTGCGGGAGGAGATATAAAGAACATTTATAGTAAATTATTGTTAATGCGAGAACGTTCAATTTTTCATGCCAAACGATCGATGACCCGCGACCTGATGAAATTGCTCTGAGATGACCAAAATGGTCCGTTTTGAACATTTTCATCTTTCAACTAATTTTGACTCTCAGAGGTGGATCATCACTTTTGGAGGTAAAATGAGCATCGTTATCGTCATTTTCATGCTTCTAGGGAGCCAAAACTCAAGATTTGGCTCATGGTTAAAAGTGACTTAAAAGGACCCAAATGCTCACTTCGAGGGCTTAAAATGTGTTTATTCACTGCGGGAAGAGATATAAACATCATTTAGAGTAAATTAAAGTTCATGCGAGAACGTTAAATTTTTCATGCAAAACAATCGATGACCCGCGTCCTGATGAAATTGCTCTGAGATGACCAAAATGGTCCGTTTTGATACTTTTCATCTTTCAACTAATTTTGACTCTCAGAGGTGGATCATCACTTTTGGAGATAAAATGAGCATCGGTATCGTCATTTTCATGCTTCTAGGGAGCCAAAACTCAAGATTTGACTCATGGTTGAAAGTGACTTAAAAGGACCAAATGCTCACTTTGATGGCTTAAAAGGTGTTTATTCACTGCGGGAGGAGATATAAAGAACATTTATAGTAAATTATTGTTAATGCGAGAACGTTCAATTTTTCATGCCAAACGATCGATGACCCGCGACCTGATGAAATTGCTCTGAGATGACCAAAATGGTCCGTTTTGAACATTTTCATCTTTCAACTAATTTTGACTCTCAGAGGTGGATCATCACTTTTGGAGGTAAAATGAGCATCGTTATCGTCATTTTCATGCTTCTAGGGAGCCAAAACTCAAGATTTGGCTCATGGTTAAAAGTGACTTAAAAGGACCCAAATGCTCACTTCGAGGGCTTAAAATGTGTTTATTCACTGCGGGAAGAGATATAAACATCATTTAGAGTAAATTAAAGTTCATGCGAGAACGTTAAATTTTTCATGCAAAACAATCGATGGCCCGCGTCCTGATGAAATTGCTCTGAGATGACCAAAATGGTCCGTTTTGATACTTTTCATCTTTCAACTAATTTTGACTCTCAGAGGTGGATCATCACTTTTGGAGATAAAATGAGCAGCGTTATCGTCATTTTCATGCTTCTAGGGAGCCAAAACTCAAGATTTGGCTCATGGTTAAAAGTGACTTAAAAGGACCCAAATGCTCGCTTCGAGGGCTTAAAATGTGTTTATTCACTGCGGGAAGAGATATAAAGAACATTTAGAGTAAATTAATGTTCATGCGAGAACGTTCAATTTTTCATGCAAAACAATCGATGACCCGCGACCTGATGAAATTGCTCTGAGGTGACCAAAATGGCCAGTTTTGAAAGTTTTCATCTTTCAACTAATTTTGACTCTCAGAGGTGGATCATCACTTTTGGAGATAAAATGAGCATCGTTATCGTCATTTTCATGCTTCTAGGGAGCCAAAACTCAAGATTTGGCTAATGGTTAAAAGTGACTTAAAAGGACCCAAATGCTCACTTCGAGGGCTTAAAACGTGTTTATTCACTGCGGTAAGAGATATAAACAACATTTAGAGTAAATTAATGTTCATGCGAGAACGTTCAATTTTTCATGCAAAACAATCGAAGACCCGCGACCTGATGAAATTGCTCTGAGATGACCAAAATGGTCCCTTTTGAAAATGTCCATCTTTCAACTAATTTTGACTCTCAGAGGTGGATCATCACTATTGGAGATAAAATGAGCATCTTTATCTTCATTTTCATGCTTCTAGGGAGCCAAAACTCAAGATTGGGCTCATGGTTAAAAGTGACTTAAAAGGACCCAAATGCTCACTTCGATGGCTTAAAACGTGTTTATTCACTGCGGGAAGAGATATAATGAACATTTAGAGTAAATTATTGTTAATGCGAGAACGTTCAATTTTAGATGCAAAACAATCGATGACCCGCGATCTGATGAAATTGCTCTGAGGTGAACAAAATGGTCCATTTTGAAAATGTTCATCTTTCAACTAATATTGACTCTCAGAGATGGATCTTCACTTTTGGAGATAAAATGAGCATCTTCATAGTAATTTTTATGCTTCTGGGGAACCAAAACTCAAGATTTGGCTCATGGTTAAAAGTGACTTAAAAGGACCCAAATGCTCACTTCGAGGGCTTAAAACGTGTTTATTCACTGCGGGAGGAGATATAAAGAACATTTAGAGTAAATTATTGTTAATGCGAGAACGTTCAATTTTTCATGCCAAACGATCGATGACCCGCGACCTGTTGAAATTGCTCTGAGATGACCAAAATGGTCCGTTTTGAAAAGGTTCATCTTTCAAATAATATTGACTCTCAGAGGTGGATTTTCACTTTTGGAGATAAAATGAGCATCTTTATCATCATTTTCATGCTTCTAGGGAGCCAAAACTCAAAATTTGAATCATGGTTGAAAGTGACTTAAAAGGACCAAATGCTCACTTCGAGGGCTTAAAACGTGTTTATTCACTGCGGGAAGAGTTATAAAGAAAATTTAGAGTAAATTACTGTTCATGCGAGAACGTTCAATTTTTCATGCCAAACGATCGATGACCCGCGACCTGATGAAATTGCTCTGAGATGACCAAAATGGTCCGTTTTGAACATTTTCATCTTTCAACTAATTTTGACTCTCAGAGGTGGATCATCACTTTTGGAGGTAAAATGAGCATCGTTATCGTCATTTTCATGCTTCTAGGGAGCCAAAACTCAAGATTTGGCTCATGGTTAAAAGTGACTTAAAAGGACCCAAATGCTCACTTCGAGGGCTTAAAATGTGTTTATTCACTGCGGGAAGAGATATAAACATCATTTAGAGTAAATTAAAGTTCATGCGAGAACGTTAAATTTTTCATGCAAAACAATCGATGACCCGCGTCCTGATGAAATTGCTCTGAGATGACCAAAATGGTCCGTTTTGATACTTTTCATCTTTCAACTAATTTTGACTCTCAGAGGTGGATCATCACTTTTGGAGATAAAATGAGCATCGGTATCGTCATTTTCATGCTTCTAGGGAGCCAAAACTCAAGATTTGACTCATGGTTGAAAGTGACTTAAAAGGACCAAATGCTCACTTTGATGGCTTAAAAGGTGTTTATTCACTGCGGGAGGAGATATAAAGAACATTTATAGTAAATTATTGTTAATGCGAGAACGTTCAATTTTTCATGCCAAACGATCGATGACCCGCGACCTGATGAAATTGCTCTGAGATGACCAAAATGGTCCGTTTTGAACATTTTCATCTTTCAACTAATTTTGACTCTCAGAGGTGGATCATCACTTTTGGAGGTAAAATGAGCATCGTTATCGTCATTTTCATGCTTCTAGGGAGCCAAAACTCAAGATTTGGCTCATGGTTAAAAGTGACTTAAAAGGACCCAAATGCTCACTTCGAGGGCTTAAAATGTGTTTATTCACTGCGGGAAGAGATATAAACATCATTTAGAGTAAATTAAAGTTCATGCGAGAACGTTAAATTTTTCATGCAAAACAATCGATGGCCCGCGTCCTGATGAAATTGCTCTGAGATGACCAAAATGGTCCGTTTTGATACTTTTCATCTTTCAACTAATTTTGACTCTCAGAGGTGGATCATCACTTTTGGAGATAAAATGAGCAGCGTTATCGTCATTTTCATGCTTCTAGGGAGCCAAAACTCAAGATTTGGCTCATGGTTAAAAGTGACTTAAAAGGACCCAAATGCTCGCTTCGAGGGCTTAAAATGTGTTTATTCACTGCGGGAAGAGATATAAAGAACATTTAGAGTAAATTAATGTTCATGCGAGAACGTTCAATTTTTCATGCAAAACAATCGATGACCCGCGACCTGATGAAATTGCTCTGAGGTGACCAAAATGGCCAGTTTTGAAAGTTTTCATCTTTCAACTAATTTTGACTCTCAGAGGTGGATCATCACTTTTGGAGATAAAATGAGCATCGTTATCGTCATTTTCATGCTTCTAGGGAGCCAAAACTCAAGATTTGGCTAATGGTTAAAAGTGACTTAAAAGGACCCAAATGCTCACTTCGAGGGCTTAAAACGTGTTTATTCACTGCGGTAAGAGATATAAACAACATTTAGAGTAAATTAATGTTCATGCGAGAACGTTCAATTTTTCATGCAAAACAATCGAAGACCCGCGACCTGATGAAATTGCTCTGAGATGACCAAAATGGTCCGTTTTGAAAATGTCCATCTTTCAACTAATTTTGACTCTCAGAGGTGGATCATCACTATTGGAGATAAAATGAGCATCTTTATCTTCATTTTCATGCTTCTAGGGAGCCAAAACTCAAGATTGGGCTCATGGTTAAAAGTGACTTAAAAGGACCCAAATGCTCACTTCGATGGCTTAAAACGTGTTTATTCACTGCGGGAAGAGATATAATGAACATTTAGAGTAAATTATTGTTAATGCGAGAACGTTCAATTTTAGATGCAAAACAATCGATGACCCGCGATCTGATGAAATTGCTCTGAGGTGAACAAAATGGTCCATTTTGAAAATGTTCATCTTTCAACTAATATTGACTCTCAGAGATGGATCTTCACTTTTGGAGATAAAATGAGCATCTTCATAGTAATTTTTATGCTTCTGGGGAACCAAAACTCAAGATTTGGCTCATGGTTAAAAGTGACTTAAAAGGACCCAAATGCTCACTTCGAGGGCTTAAAACGTGTTTATTCACTGCGGGAGGAGATATAAAGAACATTTAGAGTAAATTATTGTTAATGCGAGAACGTTCAATTTTTCATGCCAAACGATCGATGACCCGCGACCTGTTGAAATTGCTCTGAGATGACCAAAATGGTCCGTTTTGAAAAGGTTCATCTTTCAAATAATATTGACTCTCAGAGGTGGATTTTCACTTTTGGAGATAAAATGAGCATCTTTATCATCATTTTCATGCTTCTAGGGAGCCAAAACTCAAAATTTGAATCATGGTTGAAAGTGACTTAAAAGGACCAAATGCTCACTTCGAGGGCTTAAAACGTGTTTATTCACTGCGGGAAGAGTTATAAAGAAAATTTAGAGTAAATTACTGTTCATGCGAGAACGTTCAATTTTTCATGCAAAACAATCGATGACCCGCGACCTGATGAAATTGCTCTGAGATGACCAAAATGGTCCGTTTTGAAAATGTTTATCTTTCAACTAATTTTGACTCTCAGAGGTGGATCATCACTTTTGGAGATAAAATGAGCATCGTTATCGTCATTTTCATGCTTCTAGGGAGCCAAAACTCAAGATTTGGCTAATGGTTAAAAGTGACTTAAAAGGACCCAAATGCTCACTTCGAGGGCTTAAAACGTGTTTATTCACTGCGGTAAGAGATATAAACAACATTTAGAGTAAATTAATGTTCATTACGAGAACGTTCAATTTTTCATGCAAAACAATCGATGACCCGCGACCTGATGAAATTGCTCTGAGGTGAACAAAATGGTCCATTTTGAAAATGTTCATCTTTCAACTAATATTGACTCTCAGAGGTGGATCTTCACTTTTGGAGATAAAATGAGCATCTTCATAGTAATTTTTATGCTTCTGGGGAGCCAAAACTCAAGATTTGGCTCATGGTTAAAAGTGACTTAAAAGGACCCAAATGCTCACTTCGAGGGCTTAAAACGTGTTTATTCACTGCGGGAAGAGATATAAACAACATTTAGAGTAAATTAATGTTCATGCGAGAACGTTCAATTTTTCATGCAAAACAATCGAAGACCCGCGACCTGATGAAATTGCTCTGAGATGACCAAAATGGTCCGTTTTGAAAATTTTCATCTTTCAACTAATTTTGACTCTCAGAGGTGGATCATCACTTTTGGAGATAAAATGAGCAGCGTTATCGTCATTTTCATGCTTCTAGGGAGCCAAAACTCAAGATTTGGCTCATGGTTAAAAGTGACTTAAAAGGACCCAAATGCTCACTTCGAGGGCTTAAAATGTGTTTATTCACTGCGGGAAGAGATATAAACATCATTTAGAGTAAATTAATGTTCATGCGAGAACGTTCAATTTTTCATGCAAAACAATCGATGACCCGCGACCTGATGAGATTGCTCTGAGGTGACCAAAATGGTCCGTTTTGAAAGTTTTCATCTTTCAACTAATTTTGACTCTCAGAGGTGGATCATCACTTTTGGAGATAAAATGAGCATCGGTATCGTCATTTTCATGCTTCTAGGGAGCCAAAACTCAAGATTTGGCTCATGGTGAAAAGTGACTTAAAAGGACCCAAATGCTCACTTCGAGGGCTTAAAACGTGTTTATTCACTGCGGGAAGAGATATAAACAACATTTAGAGTAAATTAATGTTCATGCGAGAACGTTCAATTTTTCATGCAAAACAATCGATGACCCCGCGACCTGATGAAATTGCTCTGAGATGACCAAAATGGTTCGTTTTGAAAATTTCCATCTTTCAACTAATTTTGACTCTCAGAGGTGGATCATCACTATTGGAGATAAAATGAGCATCTTTATCTTCATTTTCATGCTTCTAGGGAGCCAAAACTCAAGATTGGGCTCATGGTTAAAAGTGACTTAAAAGGACCCAAATGCTCACTTCGATGGCTTAAAACGTGTTTATTCACTGCGGGAAGAGATATAAAGAACATTTAGAGTAAATTATTGTTAATTCGAGAACGTTCAATTTTTCATGCCAAACGATCGATGACTCGCGTCCTGATGAAATTGCTCTGGGATGACCAAAATGGTCTGTTTTGAAAATTTTCATCTTTCAACTAATTTTGACTCTCAGAGGTGGATCATCACTTTTGGAGATAAAATGAGCAGCGTTATTGTCATTTTCATGCTTCTAGGGAGCCAAAACTCAAGATTTGGCTCATGGTTAAAAGTGACTTAAAAGGACCCAAATGCTCACTTCGAGGGCTTAAAATGTGTTTATTCACTGCAGGAAGAGATATAAACATCATTTAGAGTAAATTAATGTTCATGCGAGAACGTTCAATTTTTCATGCAAAACAATCGATGACCCGCGACCTGATGAGATTGCTCTGAGGTGACCAAAATGGTCCGTTTTGAAAGTTTTCATCTTTCAACTAATTTTGACTCTCAGAGGTGGATCATCACTTTTGGAGATAAAATGAGCATCGGTATCGTCATTTTCATGCTTCTAGGGAGCCAAAACTCAAGATTTGGCTCATGGTGAAAAGTGACTTAAAAGGACCCAAATGCTCACTTCGAGGGCTTAAAACGTGTTTATTCACTGCGGGAAGAGATATAAACAACATTTAGAGTAAATTAATGTTCATGCGAGAACGTTCAATTTTTCATGCAAATCAATCGATGACCCGCGACCTGATGAAATTCCTCTGAGATGACCAAAATGGTCCGTTTTGAAAATTTCCATCTTTCAACTAATTTTGACTCTCAGAGGTGGATCATCACTATTGGAGATAAAATTAGCATCTTTATCTTCATTTTCATGCTTCTAGGGAGCCAAAACTCAAGATTGGGCTCATGGTTAAAAGTGACTTAAAAGGACCCAAATGCTCACTTCGATGGCTTAAAACGTGTTTATTCACTGCGGGAAGAGATATAAAGAACATTTAGAGTAAAATATTGTTAATGCGAAAACGTTCAATTTTTCATGCAAACGATCGATGACCCGCGTCCTGATGAAATTGCTCTGAGATGACCAAAATGGTCCGTTTTGAAAATTTTCATCTTTCAACTAATTTTGACTCTCAGAGGTGGATCATCACTTTTGGAGATAAAATGAGCAGCGTTATCGTAATTTTCATGCTTCTAGGGAGCCAAAACTCAAGATTTGGCTCATGGTTAAAAGTGACTTAAAAGGACCCAAATGCTCACTTCGAGGGCTTAAAATGTGTTTATTCACTGCGGGAAGAGATATAAACATCATTTAGAGTAAATTAATGTTCATGCGAGAACGTTCAATTTTTCATGCAAAACAATCGATGACCCGCGACCTGATGAAATTGCTCTGAGGTGACCAAAATGGTCCGTTTTGAAAGTTTTCATCTTTCAACTAATTTTGACTCTCAGAGGTGGATCATCACTTTTGGAGATAAAATGAGCATCGGTATCGTCATTTTCATGCTTCTAGGGAGCCAAAACTCAAGATTTGACTCATGGTTGAAAGTGACTTAAAAGGACCAAAGGCTCACTTTGATGGCTTAAAAGGTGTTTATTCACTGCGGGAGGAGATATAAAGAACATTTATAGTAAATTATTGTTAATGCGAGAACGTTCAATTTTTCATGCCAAACGATCGATGACCCGCGACCTGATGAAATTGCTCTGAGATGACCAAAATGGTCCGTTTTGAACATTTTCATCTTTCAACTAATTTTGACTCTCAGAGGTGGATCATCACTTTTGGAGGTAAAATGAGCATCGTTATCGTCATTTTTATGCTTCTAGGGAGCCAAAACTCAAGATTTGGCTCATGGTTAAAAGTGACTTAAAAGTACCCAAATGCTCACTTCGAGGGCTTAAAACGTGTTTATTCACTGCGGGAAGAGATATAAAGAACATTTAGAGTAAATTAATGTTCATGCGAGAACGTTCAATTTTTCATGCAAAACAATCGATGACCCGCGACCTGATGAAATTGCTCTGAGATGACCAAAATGGTCCGTTTTGAAAATTTTCATCTTTCAACTAATTTTGACTCTCAGAGGTGGATCATCACTTTTGGAGATAAAATGAGCATCGTTATCGTCATTTTCATGCTTCTAGGAAGCCAAAACTCAAGATTGGGCTCATGGTTAAAAGTGACTTAAAAGGACCCAAATGCTCGCTTTGAGGGCTTAAAACGTGTTTATTCACTGCGGGAAGAGATATAAACAACATTTAGAGTAAATTAATGTTCATGCGAGAACGTTCAATTTTTCATGCAAAACAATCGATGACCCGCGACCTGATGAAATTGCTCTGAGGTGAACAAAATGGTCCATTTTGAAAATGTTTATCTTTCAACTAATATTGACTCTCAGAGGTGGATCTTCACTTTTGGAGATAAAATGAGCATCTTCATAGTAATTTTTATGCTTCTGGGGAGCCAAAACTCAAGATTTGGCTCATGGTTAAAAGTGACTTAAAAGGACCCAAATGCTCACTTCGAGGGCTTAAAACGTGTTTATTCACTGCGGGAAGAGATATAAACAACATTTAGAGTAAATTAATGTTCATGCGAGAACGTTCAATTTTTCATGCAAAACAATCGATAACCCGCGACCTGATGAAATTGCTCTGAGATGACCAAAATGGTCCGTTTTGAAAGTTTTCATCTTTCAACTAATTTTGACTCTCAGAGGTGGATCATCACTTTTGGAGATAAAATGAGCATCGTTATCGTAATTTTCATGCTTTTAGGGAGCCAAAACTCAAGATTTGGCTCTTGGTTAAAAGTGACTTAAAAGGACCCAAATGCTAACTTCGAGGGCTTAAAATGTGTTTATTCACTACGGGAAGAGATATAAAGAACATTTAGAGTGAATTAATGTTCATGCGAGAACGTTCAATTTTTCATGCAAAACAATCGATGACCCGCGACCTGATAAAATTGCTCTGAGATGACCAAAATGGTCCGTTTTGAAAGTTTTCATCTTTCAACTAATTTTGACTCTAAGAGGTGGATCATCACTTTTGGAGATAAAATGAGCATCGTTATCGTCATTTTCATGCTTCTAGGGAGCCAAAACTCAAGATTTGGCTCATGGTTAAAAGCGACTTAAAAGAACCCAAATGCTCACTTCGAGGGCTTAAAACGTGTTTATTCACTGCGGGAAGAGATATAAAGAACATTTAGAGTAAATTATTGTTCATGCGAGAACGTTCAATTTTTCATGCAAAACGATCGATGACCCGCGACCTGATGAAATTGCTCTGAGATGACCAAAATGGTCCGTTTTGAAAATTTCCATCTTTCAACAAATTTTGACTCTCAGAGGTGGATCATCACTATTGGAGATAAAATGAGCATCTTTATCTTAATTTTCATGCTTCTAAGGAGCCAAAACTCAAGATTGGGCTCATGGTTAAAAGTGACTTAAAAGGACCCAAATGCTCACTTCGATGGCTTAAAACGTGTTTATTCACTGCGGGAAGAGATATAAAGAACATTTAGAGTAAATTATTGTTCATGCGAGAACGTTCAATTTTTCATGCAAAACAATCGATTAACCGCGACCTGATGAAATTGCTCTGAGGTGACCAAAATGGTCCGTTTTGAAAGTTTTCATCTTTCAACTAATTTTGACTCTCAGAGGTGGATCATCACTTTTGGAGATAAAATGAGCATCGGTATCGTCATTTTCATGCTTCCAGGGAGCCAAAACTCAAGATTTGACTAATGGTTGAAAGTGACTTAAAAGGACCAAATGCTCACTTTGATGGCTTAAAAGGTGTTTATTCACTGCGGGAGGAGATATAAAGAACATTTATAGTAAATTATTGTTAATGCGAGAACGTTCAATTTTTCATGCCAAACGATCGATGACCCGCGACCTGATGAAATTGCTCTGAGATGACCAAAATGGTCCGTTTTGAACATTTTCATCTTTCAACTAATTTTGACTCTCAGAGGTGGATCTTCACTTTTGGAGATAAAATGAGCATCTTCATAGTAATTTTTATGCTTCTGGGGAACCAAAACTCAAGATTTGGCTCATGGTTAAAAGTGACTTAAAAGGACCCAAATGCTCACTTCGAGGGCTTAAAACGTGTTTATTCACTGCGGGAGGAGATATAAAGAACATTTAGAGTAAATTATTGTTAATGCGAGAACGTTCAATTTTTCATGCCAAACGATCGATGACCCGCGACCTGTTGAAATTGCTCTGAGATGACCAAAATGGTCCGTTTTGAAAAGGTTCATCTTTCAAATAATATTGACTCTCAGAGGTGGATTTTCACTTTTGGAGATAAAATGAGCATCTTTATCATAATTTTCATGCTTCTAGGGAGCCAAAACTCAAGATTTGGCTAATGGTTAAAAGTGACTTAAAAGGACCCAAATGCTCACTTCGAGGGCTTAAAACGTGTTTATTCACTGCGGTAAGAGATATAAACAACATTTACAGTAAATTAATGTTCATTACGAGAACGTTCAATTTTTCATGCAAAACAATCGATGACCCGCGACCTGATGAAATTGCTCTGAGGTGAACAAAATGGTCCATTTTGAAAATGTTCATCTTTCAACTAATATTGACTCTCAGAGGTGGATCTTCACTTTTGGAGATAAAATGAGCATCTTCATAGTAATTTCTATGCTTCTGGGGAGCCAAAACTCAAGATTTGGCTCATGGTTAAAAGTGACTTAAAAGGACCCAAATTCTCACTTTGAGGGCTTAAAACGTGTTTATTCACTGCGGGGAGAGATATAAACAACATTTAGAGTAAATTAATGTTCATGCGAGAACGTTCAATTTTTCATGCAAAACAATCGAAGACCCGCGACCTGATGAAATTGCTCTGAGATGACCAAAATGGTCCGTTTTGAAAATTGTCATCTTTTAACTAATTTTGACTCTCAGAGGTGGATCATCACTTTTGGAGATAAAATGAGCATCGTTATCGTCATTTTCATGCTTCTAGGGAGCCAAAACTCAAGATTTGGCTCATGGTGAAAAGTGACTTAAAAGGACCCAAATGCTCACTTCGAGGGCTTAAAATGTGTTTATTCACTGCGGGAAGAGATATAAACAACATTTAGAGTAAATTAATGTTCATGCGAGAACGTTCAATTTTTCATGCAAAACAATCGATGACCCGCGACCTGATGAAATTGCTCTGAGATGACCAAAATGGTCCGTTTTGAAAATTTCCATCTTTCAACTAATTTTGACTCTCAGAGGTGGATCATCACTATTGGAGATAAAATGAGCATCTTTATCTTCATTTTCATGCTTCTAGGGAGCCAAAACTCAAGATTGGGCTCATGGTTAAAAGTGACTTAAAAGGACCCAAATGCTCACTTCGATGGCTTAAAACGTGTTTATTCACTGCGGGAGGAGATATAAAGAACATTTAGAGTAAATTATTGTTAATTCGAGAATGTTCAATTTTTCATGCCAAACGATCGATGACCCGCGTCCTGATGAAATTGCTCTGAGATGACCAAAATGGTCTGTTTTGAAAATTTTCATCTTTCAACTAATTTTGACTCTCAGAGGTGGATCATCACTTTTGGAGATAAAATGAGCAGCGTTATCGTCATTTTCATGCTTCTAGGGAGCAAAAACTCAAGATTTGGCTCATGGTTAAAAGTGTCTTAAAAGGACCCAAATGCTCACTTCAATGGCTTAAAATGTGTTTATTCACTGCGGGAAGAGATATAAACATCATTTAGAGTAAATTAATGTTCATGCGAGAACGTTCAATTTTTCATGCAAAACAATCGATGACCCGCGACCTGATGAGATTGCTCTGAGGTGACCAAAATGGTCCGTTTTGAAAGTTTTCATCTTTCAACGAATTTTGACTCTCAGAGGTGGATCATCACTTTTGGAGATAAAATGAGCATCGGTATCGTCATTTTCATGCTTCTAGGGAGCCAAAACTCAAGATTTGGCTCATGGTGAAAAGTGACTTAAAAGGACCCAAATGCTCACTTCGAGGGCTAAAAACGTGTTTATTCACTGCGGGAAGAGATATAAACAACATTTAGAGTAAATTAATGTTCATGCGAGAACGTTCAATTTTTCATGCAAAACAATCGATGACCCGCGACCTGATGAAATTCCTCTGAGATGACCAAAATGGTCCGTTTTGAAAATTTCCATCTTTCAACTAATTTTGACTCTCAGAGGTGGATCAACACTATTGGAGATAAAATTAGCATCTTTATCTTCATTTTCATGCTTCTAGGGAGCCAAAACTCAAGATTGGGCTCATGGTTAAAAGTGACTTAAAAGGACCCAAATGCTCACTTCGAGGGCTTAAAACGTGTTTATTCACTGCGGGAAGAGATATAAACAACATTTAGAGTAAATTAATGTTCATGCGAGAACGTTCAATTTTTCATGCAAAACAATCGATAACCCGCGACCTGATGAAATTGCTCTGAGATGACCAAAATGGTCAGTTTTGAAAGTTTTCATCTTTCAACTAATTTTGACTCTCAGGTGGATCATCACTTTTGGAGATAAAATGAGCATCGTTATCGTAATTTTCATGCTTTTAGGGAGCCAAAACTCAAGATTTGGCTCATGGTTAAAAGTGACTTAAAAGGACCCAAATGCTCACTTCGAGGGCTTAAAATGTGTTTATTCACTACGGGAAGAGATATAAAGAACATTTAGAGTGAATTAATGTTCATGCGAGAACGTTCAATTTTTCATGCAAAACAATCGATGACCCGCGACCTGATGAAATTGCTCTGAGATGACCAAAATGGTCCGTTTTGAAAGTTTTCATCTTTCAACTAATTTTGACTCTCAGAGGTGGATCATCACTTTTGGAGATAAAATGAGCATCGTTATCGTCATTTTCATTCTTCTAGGGAGCCAAAACTCAAGATTTGGCTCATGGTTAAAAGTGACTTAAAAGAACCCAAATGCTCACTTCGAGGGCTTAAAACGTGTTTATTCACTGCGGGAAGAGATATAAAGAACATTTAGAGTAAATTATTGTTCATGCGAGAACGTTCAATTTTTCATGCAAAACGATCGATGACCCGCGACCTGATGAAATTGCTCTGAGATGACCAAAATGGTCCGTTTTGAAAATTTCCATCTTTCAACTAATTTTGACTCTCAGAGGTGGATCATCACTATTGGAGATAAAATGAGCATCTTTATCTTAATTTTCATGCTTCTAAGGAGCCAAAACTCAAGATTGGGCTCATGGTTAAAAGTGACTTAAAAGGACCCAAATGCTCACTTCGATGGCTTAAAACGTGTTTATTCACTGCGGGAAGAGATATAAAGAACATTTAGAGTAAATTATTGTTCATGCGAGAACGTTCAATTTTTCATGCAAAACAATCGATTAACCGCGACCTGATGAAATTGCTCTGAGGTGACCAAAATGGTCCGTTTTGAAAGTTTTCATCTTTCAACTAATTTTGACTCTCAGAGGTGGATCATCACTTTTGGAGATAAAATGAGCATCGGTATCGTCATTTTCATGCTTCTAGGGAGCCAAAACTCAAGATTGGGCTCATGGTTAAAAGTGACTTAAAAGGACCCAAATGCTCACTTCGATGGCTTAAAACGTGTTTATTCACTGCGGGAAGAGATATAAAGAACATTTAGAGTAAATTATTGTTAATTCGAGAATGTTCAATTTTTCATGCCAAACGATCGATGACCCGCGTCCTGATGAAATTGCTCTGAGATGACCAAAATGGTCTGTTTTGAAAATTTTCATCTTTCAACTAATTTTGACTCTCAGAGGTGGATCATCACTTTTGGAGATAAAATGAGCAGCGTTATCGTCATTTTCATGCTTCTAGGGAGCAAAAACTCAAGATTTGGCTCATGGTTAAAAGTGTCTTAAAAGGACCCAAATGCTCACTTCAATGGCTTAAAATGTGTTTATTCACTGCGGGAAGAGATATAAACATCATTTAGAGTAAATTAATGTTCATGCGAGAACGTTCAATTTTTCATGCAAAACAATCGATGACCCGCGGCCTGATGAGATTGCTCTGAGGTGACCAAAATGGTCCGTTTTGAAAGTTTTCATCTTTCAACGAATTTTGACTCTCAGAGGTGGATCATCACTTTTGGAGATAAAATGAGCATCGGTATCGTCATTTTCATGCTTCTAGGGAGCCAAAACTCAAGATTTGGCTCATGGTGAAAAGTGACTTAAAAGGACCCAAATGCTCACTTCGAGGGCTAAAAACGTGTTTATTCACTGCGGGAAGAGATATAAACAACATTTAGAGTAAATTAATGTTCATGCGAGAACGTTCAATTTTTCATGCAAAACAATCGATGACCCGCGACCTGATGAAATTCCTCTGAGATGACCAAAATGGTCCGTTTTGAAAATTTCCATCTTTCAACTAATTTTGACTCTCAGAGGTGGATCAACACTATTGGAGATAAAATTAGCATCTTTATCTTCATTTTCATGCTTCTAGGGAGCCAAAACTCAAGATTGGGCTCATGGTTAAAAGTGACTTAAAAGGACCCAAATGCTCACTTCGAGGGCTTAAAACGTGTTTATTCACTGCGGGAAGAGATATAAACAACATTTAGAGTAAATTAATGTTCATGCGAGAACGTTCAATTTTTCATGCAAAACAATCGATAACCCGCGACCTGATGAAATTGCTCTGAGATGACCAAAATGGTCAGTTTTGAAAGTTTTCATCTTTCAACTAATTTTGACTCTCAGGTGGATCATCACTTTTGGAGATAAAATGAGCATCGTTATCGTAATTTTCATGCTTGTAGGGAGCCAAAACTCAAGATTTGGCTCATGGTTAAAAGTGACTTAAAAGGACCCAAATGCTCACTTCGAGGGCTTAAAATGTGTTTATTCACTACGGGAAGAGATATAAAGAACATTTAGAGTGAATTAATGTTCATGCGAGAACGTTCAATTTTTCATGCAAAACAATCGATGACCCGCGACCTGATGAAATTGCTCTGAGATGACCAAAATGGTCCGTTTTGAAAGTTTTCATCTTTCAACTAATTTTGACTCTCAGAGGTGGATCATCACTTTTGGAGATAAAATGAGCATCGTTATCGTCATTTTCATTCTTCTAGGGAGCCAAAACTCAAGATTTGGCTCATGGTTAAAAGTGACTCAAAAGAACCCAAATGCTCACTTCGAGGGCTTAAAACGTGTTTATTCACTGCGGGAAGAGATATAAAGAACATTTAGAGTAAATTATTGTTCATGCGAGAACGTTCAATTTTTCATGCAAAACGATCGATGACCCGCGACCTGATGAAATTGCTCTGAGATGACCAAAATGGTCCGTTTTGAAAATTTCCATCTTTCAACTAATTTTGACTCTCAGAGGTGGATCATCACTATTGGAGATAAAATGAGCATCTTTATCTTAATTTTCATGCTTCTAAGGAGCCAAAACTCAAGATTGGGCTCATGGTTAAAAGTGACTTAAAAGGACCCAAATGCTCACTTCGATGGCTTAAAACGTGTTTATTCACTGCGGGAAGAGATATAAAGAACATTTAGAGTAAATTATTGTTCATGCGAGAACGTTCAATTTTTCATGCAAAACAATCGATTAACCGCGACCTGATGAAATTGCTCTGAGGTGACCAAAATGGTCCGTTTTGAAAGTTTTCATCTTTCAACTAATTTTGACTCTCAGAGGTGGATCATCACTTTTGGAGATAAAATGAGCATCGGTATCGTCATTTTCATGCTTCTAGGGAGCCAAAACTCAAGATTTGACTCATGGTTGAAAGTGACTTAAAAAGGACCAAATGCTCACTTTGATGGCTTAAAAGGTGTTTATTCACTGCGGGAGGAGATATAAAGTACATTTATAGTAAATTATTGTTAATGCGAGAACGTTCAATTTTTCATGCCAAACGATCGATGACCCGCGACCTGATGAAATTGCTCTGAGATGACCAAAATGGTCCGTTTTGAACATTTTCATCTTTCAACTAATTTTGACTCTCAGAGGTGGATCATCACTTTTGGAGGTAAAATGAGCATCGTTATCGTCATTTTCATGCTTCTAGGAAGCCAAAACTCAAGATTGGGCTCATGCTTAAAAGTGACTTAAAAGGACCCAAATGCTCGCTTTGAGGGCTTAAAACGTGTTTATTCACTGCGGGAAGAGATATAAACAACATTTAGAGTAAATTAATGTTCATGCGAGAACGTTCAATTTTTCATGCAAAACAATCGAAGACCCGCGACCTGATGAAATTGCTCTGAGATGGCCAAAATGGTCCGTTTTGAAAATTTCCATCTTTTAACTAATTTTGACTCTCAGAGGTGGATCATCACTATTGGAGATAAAATGAGCATCTTTATCTTCATTTTCATGCTTCTAGGGAGCCAAAACTCAAGATTGGGCTCATGGTTAAAAGTGACTTAAAAGGACCCAAATGCTCACTTCGATGGCTTAAAACGTGTTTATTCACTGCGGGAAGAGATATAATGAACATTTAGAGTAAATTATTGTTAATGCGAGAACGTTCAATTTTTCATGCAAAACAATCGATGACCCGCGATCTGATGAAATTGCTCTGAGGTGAACAAAATGGTCCATTTTGAAAATGTTCATCTTTCAACTAATATTGACTCTCAGAGGTGGATCTTCACTTTTGGAGATAAAATGAGCATCTTCATAGTAATTTTTATGCTTCTGGGGAACCAAAACTCAAGATTTGGCTCATGGTTAAAAGTGACTTAAAAGGACCCAAATGCTCACTTCGAGGGCTTAAAACGTGTTTATTCACTGCGGGAGGAGATATTAAGAACATTTAGAGTAAATTATTGTTAATGCGAGAACGTTCAATTTTTCATGCCAAACGATCGATGACCCGCAACCTGTTGAAATTGCTCTGAGATTACCAAAATGGTCCGTTTTGAAAAGGTTCATCTTTCAAATAATATTGACTCTCAGAGGTGGATTTTCACTTTTGGAGATAAAATGAGCATCTTTATCATCATTTTCATGCTTCTAGGGAGCCAAAACTCAAGATTTGAATCATGGTTGAAAGTGACTTAAAAGGACCAAATGCTCACTTCGAGGGCTTAAAACGTGTTTATTCACTGCGGGAAGAGTTATAAAGAAAATTTAGAGTAAATTACTGTTCATGCGAGAACGTTCAATTTTTCATGCAAAACAATCGATGACCCGCGACCTGATGAAATTGCTCTGAGATGACCAAAATGGTCCGTTTTGAAAATTTTCATCTTTCAACTAATTTTGACTCTCAGAGGTGGATCATCACTTTTGGAGATAAAATGAGCATCGTTATCGTCATTTTCATGCTTCTAGGGAGCCAAAACTCAAGATTTGGCTAATGGTTAAAAGTGACTTAAAAGGACCCAAATGCTCACTTCGAGGGCTTAAAACGTGTTTATTCACTGCGGTAAGAGATATAAACAACATTTAGAGTAAATTAATGTTCATGCGAGAACGTTCAATTATTCATGCAAAACAATCGAAGACCCGCGACCTGATGAAATTGCTCTGAGATGACCAAAATGGTCCGTTTTGAAAATTTTCATCTTTCAACTAATTTTGACTCTCAGAGGTGGATCATCACTTTTGGAGATAAAATGAGCATCGTTATCGTCATTTTCATGCTTCTAGGGAGCCAAAACTCAAGATTTGGCTCATGGTGAAAAGTGACTTAAAAGGACCCAAATGCTCACTTCGAGGGCTTAAAACGTGTTTATTCACTGCGGGAAGAGATATAAACAACATTTAGAGTAAATTAATGTTCATGCGAGAACGTTCAATTTTTCATGCAAAACAATCGATGACCCGCGACCTGATGAAATTGCTCTGAGATGACCAAAATGGTCCGTTTTGAAAATTTCCATCTTTCAACTAATTTTGACTCTCAGAGGTGGATCATCACTATTGGAGATAAAATGAGCATCTTTATCTTCATTTACATGCTTCTAGGGAGCCAAAACTCAAGATTGGGCTCATGGTTAAAAGTGACTTAAAAGGACCCAAATGCTCACTTCGATGGCTTAAAACGTGTTTATTCACTGCGGGAAGAGATATAAAGAACATTTAGAGTAAATTATTGTTAATTCGAGAACGTTCAATTTTTCATGCCAAACGATCGATGACCCGCGTCCTGATGAAATTGCTCTGAGATGACCAAAATGGTCCGTTTTGAAAATTTTCATCTTTCAACTAATTTTGACTCTCAGAGGTGGATCATCACTTTTGGAGATAAAATGAGCAGCGTTATCGTCATTTTCATGCTTCTAGGGAGCCAAAACTCAAGATTTGGCTCATGGTTAAAAGTGACATAAAAGGACCCAAATGCTCACTTCGAGGGCTTAAAATGTGTTTATTCACTGCGGGAAGAGATATAAACATCATTTAGAGTAAATTAATGTTCATGCGAGAACGTTCAATTTTTCATGCAAAACAATCGATGACCGCCGACCTGATGAGATTGCTCTGAGGTGACCAAAATGGTCCGTTTTGAAAGTTTTCATCTTTCAACTAATTTTGACTCTCAGAGGTGGATCATCACTATTGGAGATAAAATGAGCATCTTTATCTTCATTTTCATGCTTCTAGGGAGCCAAAACTCAATATTGGGCTCATGGTTAAAAGTGACTTAAAAGGACCCAAATGCTCACTTCGATGGCTTAAAACGTGTTTATTCACTGCGGGAAGAGATATAAAGAACATTTAGAGTAAATTATTGTTAATTCGAGAACGTTCAATTTTTCAAGCAAAACAATCGATGACCTGCGATCTGATGAGATTGCTCTGAGGTGACCAAAATGGTCCGTTTTGAAAGTTTTTATCTTTCAACTAATTTTGACTCTCAGAGGTGGATCATCACTTTTGGAGATAAAATGAGCATCGGTATCGTCATTTTCATGCTTCTAGGGAGCCAAAACTCAAGATTTGACTCATGGTTGAAAGTGACTTAAAAGGACCAAATGCTCACTTCGAGGGCTTAAAATGTGTTTATTCACTGCGGGAAGAGATATAAAGAACATTTAGAGTAAATTAATGTTCATGCGAGAACGTTCAATTTTTCAAGCAAAACAATCGATGACCTGCGATCTGATGAAATTGTTCTGAGATGACCAAAATGGTCCGTTTTGAAAATTTTCATCTTTCAACTAATTTTGACTCTCAGAGGTGGATCATCACTTTTGGAGATAAAATGAGCATCGGTATCGTCATTTTCATGCTTCTAGGGAGCCAAAACTCAAGATTTGACTCATGGTTGAAAGTGACTTAAAAGGACCAAATGCTCACTTTGATAGCTTAAAAGGTGTTTATTCACTGCGGGAGGAGATATAAAGAACATTTATAGTAAATTATTGTTAATGCGAGAACGTTCAATTTTTCATGCCAAACGATCGATGACCCGCGACCTGATGAAATTGCTCTGAGATGACCAAAATGGTCCGTTTTGAACATTTTCATCTTTCAACTAATTTTGACTCTCAGAGGTGGATCATCACTTTTGGAGATAAAATGAGCAGCGTCATCGTCATTTTCATGCTTCTAGGGAGCCAAAACTCAAGATTTGGCTCATGGTTAAAAGTGACTTAAAAGGACCCAAATGCTCACTTCGAGGGCTAAAAACGTGTTTATTCACTGCGGGAAGAGATATAAACAACATTTAGAGTAAATTAATGTTCATGCGAGAACGTTCAATTTTTCATGCAAAACAATCGATGACCCGCGACCTGATGAAATTCCTCTGAGATGACCAAAATGGTCCGTTTTGAAAATTTCCATCTTTCAACTAATTTTGACTCTCAGAGGTGGATCATCACTATTGGAGATAAAATTAGCATCTTTATCTTCATTTTCATGCTTCTAGGGAGCCAAAACTCAAGATTGGGCTCATGGTTAAAAGTGACTTAAAAGGACCCAAATGCTCACTTCGAGGGCTTAAAACGTGTTTATTCACTGCGGGAAGAGATATAAACAACATTTAGAGTAAATTAATGTTCATGCGAGAACGTTCAATTTTTCATGCAAAACAATCGATGACCCCGCGACCTGATGAAATTGCTCTGAGATGACCAAAATGGTTCGTTTTGAAAATTTCCATCTTTCAACTAATTTTGACTCTCAGAGGTGGATCATCACTATTGGAGATAAAATGAGCATCTTTATCTTCATTTTCATGCTTCTAGGGAGCCAAAACTCAAGATTGGGCTCATGGTTAAAAGTGACTTAAAAGGACCCAAATGCTCACTTCGATGGCTTAAAACGTGTTTATTCACTGCGGGAAGAGATATAAAGAACATTTAGAGTAAATTATTGTTAATTCGAGAACGTTCAATTTTTCATGCCAAACGATCGATGACTCGCGTCCTGATGAAATTGCTCTGGGATGACCAAAATGGTCTGTTTTGAAAATTTTCATCTTTCAACTAATTTTGACTCTCAGAGGTGGATCATCACTTTTGGAGATAAAATGAGCAGCGTTATTGTCATTTTCATGCTTCTAGGGAGCCAAAACTCAAGATTTGGCTCATGGTTAAAAGTGACTTAAAAGGACCCAAATGCTCACTTCGAGGGCTTAAAATGTGTTTATTCACTGCAGGAAGAGATATAAACATCATTTAGAGTAAATTAATGTTCATGCGAGAACGTTCAATTTTTCATGCAAAACAATCGATGACCCGCGACCTGATGAGATTGCTCTGAGGTGACCAAAATGGTCCGTTTTGAAAGTTTTCATCTTTCAACTAATTTTGACTCTCAGAGGTGGATCATCACTTTTGGAGATAAAATGAGCATCGGTATCGTCATTTTCATGCTTCTAGGGAGCCAAAACTCAAGATTTGGCTCATGGTGAAAAGTGACTTAAAAGGACCCAAATGCTCACTTCGAGGGCTTAAAACGTGTTTATTCACTGCGGGAAGAGATATAAACAACATTTAGAGTAAATTAATGTTCATGCGAGAACGTTCAATTTTTCATGCAAATCAATCGATGACCCGCGACCTGATGAAATTCCTCTGAGATGACCAAAATGGTCCGTTTTGAAAATTTCCATCTTTCAACTAATTTTGACTCTCAGAGGTGGATCATCACTATTGGAGATAAAATTAGCATCTTTATCTTCATTTTCATGCTTCTAGGGAGCCAAAACTCAAGATTGGGCTCATGGTTAAAAGTGAGTTAAAAGGACCCAAATGCTCACTTCGATGGCTTAAAACGTGTTTATTCACTGCGGGAAGAGATATAAAGAACATTTAGAGTAAATTATTGTTAATGCGAAAACGTTCAATTTTTCATGCCAAACGATCGATGACCCGCGTCCTGATGAAATTGCTCTGAGATGACCAAAATGGTCCGTTTTGAAAATTTTCATCTTTCAACTAATTTTGACTCTCAGAGGTGGATCATCACTTTTGGAGATAAAATGAGCAGCGTTATCGTAATTTTCATGCTTCTAGGGAGCCAAAACTCAAGATTTGGCTCATGGTTAAAAGTGACTTAAAAGGACCCAAATGCTCACTTCGAGGGCTTAAAATGTGTTTATTCACTGCGGGAAGAGATATAAACATCATTTAGAGTAAATTAATGTTCATGCGAGAACGTTCAATTTTTCATGCAAAACAATCGATGACCCGCGACCTGATGAAATTGCTCTGAGGTGACCAAAATGGTCCGTTTTGAAAGTTTTCATCTTTCAACTAATTTTGACTCTCAGAAGTGGATCATCACTTTTGGAGATAAAATGAGCATCGGTATCGTCATTTTCATGCTTCTAGGGAGCCAAAACTCAAGATTTGACTCATGGTTGAAAGTGACTTAAAAGGACCAAAGGCTCACTTTGATGGCTTAAAAGGTGTTTATTCACTGCGGGAGGAGATATAAAGAACATTTATAGTAAATTATTGTTAATGCGAGAACGTTCAATTTTTCATGCCAAACGATCGATGACCCGCGACCTGATGAAATTGCTCTGAGATGACCAAAATGGTCCGTTTTGAACATTTTCATCTTTCAACTAATTTTGACACTCAGAGGTGGATCATCACTTTTGGAGGTAAAATGAGCATCGTTATCGTCATTTTTATGCTTCTAGGGAGCCAAAACTCAAGATTTGGCTCATGGTTAAAAGTGACTTAAAAGGACCCAAATGCTCACTTCGAGGGCTTAAAACGTGTTTATTCACTGCGGGAAGAGATATAAAGAACATTTAGAGTAAATTAATGTTCATGCGAGAACGTTCAATTTTTCATGCAAAACAATCGATGACCCGCGACCTGATGAAATTGCTCTGAGATGACCAAAATGGTCCGTTTTGAAAATTTTCATCTTTCAACTAATTTTGACTCTCAGAGGTGGATCATCACTTTTGGAGATAAAATGAGCATCGTTATCGTCATTTTCATGCTTCTAGGAAGCCAAAACTCAAGATTGGGCTCATGGTTAAAAGTGACTTAAAAGGACCCAAATGCTCGCTTTGAGGGCTTAAAACGTGTTTATTCACTGCGGGAAGAGATATAAACAACATTTAGAGTAAATTAATGTTCATGCGAGAACGTTCAATTTTTCATGCAAAACAATCGATGACCCGCGACCTGATGAAATTGCTCTGAGGTGAACAAAATGGTCCATTTTGAAAATGTTTATCTTTCAACTAATATTGACTCTCAGAGGTGGATCTTCACTTTTGGAGATAAAATGAGCATCTTCATAGTAATTTTTATGCTTCTGGGGAGCCAAAACTCAAGATTTAGCTCATGGTTAAAAGTGACTTAAAAGGACCCAAATGCTCACTTCGAGGGCTTAAAACGTGTTTATTCACTGCGGGAAGAGATATAAACAACATTTAGAGTAAATTAATGTTCATGCGAGAAAGTTCAATTTTTCATGCAAAACAATCGATAACCCGCGACCTGATGAAATTGCTCTGAGATGACCAAAATGGTCCGTTTTGAAAGTTTTCATCTTTCAACTAATTTTGACTCTCAGAGGTGGATCATCACTTTTGGAGATAAAATGAGCATCGTTATCGTAATTTTCATGCTTTTAGGGAGCCAAAACTCAAGATTTGGCTCATGGTTAAAAGTGACTTAAAAGGACCCAAATGCTAACTTCGAGGGCTTAAAATGTGTTTATTCACTATGGGAAGAGATATAAAGAACATTTAGAGTGAATTAATGTTCATGCGAGAACGTTCAATTTTTCATGCAAAACAATCGATGACCCGCGACCTGATGAAATTGCTCTGAGATGACCAAAATGGTCCGTTTTGAAAGTTTTCATCTTTCAACTAATTTTGACTCTAAGAGGTGGATCATCACTTTTGGAGATAAAATGAGCATCGTTATCGTCATTTTCATGCTTCTAGGGAGCCAAAACTCAAGATTTGGCTCATGGTTAAAAGCGACTTAAAAGAACCCAAATGCTCACTTCGAGGGCTTAAAACGTGTTTATTCACTGCGGGAAGAGATATAAAGAACATTTAGAGTAAATTATTGTTCATGCGAGAACGTTCAATTTTTCATGCAAAACGATCGATGACCCGCGACCTGATGAAATTGCTCTGAGATGACCAAAATGGTCCGTTTTGAAAATTTCCATCTTTCAACAAATTTTGACTCTCAGAGGTGGATCATCACTATTGGAGATAAAATGAGCATCTTTATCTTAATTTTCATGCTTCTAAGGAGCCAAAACTCAAGATTGGGCTCATGGTTAAAAGTGACTTAAAAGGACCCAAATGCTCACTTCGATGGCTTAAAACGTGTTTATTCACCGCGGGAAGAGATATAAAGAACATTTAGAGTAAATTATTGTTCATGCGAGAACGTTCAATTTTTCATGCAAAACAATCGATTAACCGCGACCTGATGAAATTGCTCTGAGGTGACCAAAATGGTCCGTTTTGAAAGTTTTCATCTTTCAACTAATTTTGACTCTCAGAGGTGGATCATCACTTTTGGAGATAAAATGAGCATCGGTATCGTCATTTTCATGCTTCTAGGGAGCCAAAACTCAAGATTTGACTCATGGTTGAAAGTGACTTAAAAGGACCAAATGCTCACTTTGATGGCTTAAAGGGTGTTTATTCACTGCGGGAGGAGATATAAAGAACATTTATAGTAAATTATTGTTAATGCGAGAACGTTCAATTTTTCATGCCAAACGATCGATGACCCGCGACCTGATGAAATTGCTCTGAGATGACCAAAATGGTCCGTTTTGAACATTTTCATCTTTCAACTAATTTTGACTCTCAGAGGTGGATCATCACTTTTGGAGGTAAAATGAGCATCGTTATCGTCATTTTCATGCTTCTAGGAAGCCAAAACTCAAGATTGGGCTCATGCTTAAAAGTGACTTAAAAGGACCCAAATACTCGCTTTGAGGGCTTAAAACGTGTTTATTCACTGCGGGAAGAGATATAAACAACATTTAGAGTAAATTAATGTTCATGCGAGAACGTTCAATTTTTCATGCAAAACAATCGAAGACCCGCGACCTGATGAAATTGCTCTGAGATGACCAAAATGGTCCGTTTTGAAAATTTCCATCTTTCAACTAATTTTGACTCTCAGAGGTGGATCTTCACTTTTGGAGATAAAATGAGCATCGGTATCGTCATTTTCATGCTTCTAGGAAGCCAAAACTCAAGATTTGGCTCATGGTTAAAAGTGACTTAAAAGGACCCAAATGCTCACTTCGAGGGCTTAAAACGTGTTTATTCACTGCGGGAGGAGATATAAAGAACATTTATAGTAAATTATTGTTAATGCGAGAACGTTCAATTTTTCATGCCAAACGATCGATGACCCGCGACCTGATGAAATTGCTCTGAGATGACCAAAATGGTCCGTTTTGAACATTTTCATCTTTCAACTAATTTTGACTCTCAGAGGTGGATCATCACTTTTGGAGGTAAAATGAGCATCGTTATCGTCATTTTCATGCTTCTAGGAAGCCAAAACTCAAGATTTGGCTCATGGTTAAAAGTGACTTAAAAGGACCCAAATGCTCACTTCGAGGGCTTAAAACGTGTTTATTCACTGCGGGAGGAGATATAAAGAACATTTAGAGTAAATTATTGTTAATGCGAGAACGTTCAATTTTTCATGCCAAACGATCGATGACCCGCGACCTGTTGAAATTGCTCTGAGATGACCAAAATGGTCCGTTTTGAAAAGGTTCATCTTTCAAATAATATTGACTCTCAGAGGTGGATTTTCACTTTTGGAGATAAAATGAGCATCTTTATCATCATTTTCATGCTTCTAGGGAGCCAAAACTCAAGATTTGGCTAATGGTTAAAAGTGACTTAAAAGGACCCAAATGCTCACTTCGAGGGCTTAAAACGTGTTTATTCACTGCGGTAAGAGATATAAACAACATTTACAGTAAATTAATGTTCATTACGAGAACGTTCAATTTTTCATGCAAAACAATCGATGACCCGCGACCTGATGAAATTGCTCTGAGGTGAACAAAATGGTCCATTTTGAAAATGTTCATCTTTCAACTAATATTGACTCTCAGAGGTGGATCTTCACTTTTGGAGATAAAATGAGCATCTTCATAGTAATTTCTATGCTTCTGGGGAGCCAAAACTCAAGATTTGGCTCATGGTTAAAAGTGACTTAAAAGGACCCAAATTCTCACTTTGAGGGCTTAAAACGTGTTTATTCACTGCGGGGAGAGATATAAACAACATTTAGAGTAAATTAATGTTCATGCGAGAACGTTCAATTTTTCATGCAAAACAATCGAAGACCCGCGACCTGATGAAATTGCTCTGAGATGACCAAAATGGTCCGTTTTGAAAATTGTCATCTTTTAACTAATTTTGACTCTCAGAGGTGGATCATCACTTTTGGAGATAAAATGAGCATCGTTATCGTCATTTTCATGCTTCTAGGGAGCCAAAACTCAAGATTTGGCTCATGGTGAAAAGTGACTTAAAAGGACCCAAATGCTCACTTCGAGGGCTTAAAACGTGTTTATTCACTGCGGGAAGAGATATAAACAACATTTAGAGTAAATTAATGTTCATGCGAGAACGTTCAATTTTTCATGCAAAACAATCGATGACCCGCGACCTGATGAAATTGCTCTGAGATGACCAAAATGGTCCGTTTTGAAAATTTCCATCTTTCAACTAATTTTGACTCTCAGAGGTGGATCATCACTATTGGAGATAAAATGAGCATCTTTATCTTCATTTTCATGCTTCTAGGGAGCCAAAACTCAAGATTGGGCTCATGGTTAAAAGTGACTTAAAAGGACCCAAATGCTCACTTCGATGGCTTAAAACGTGTTTATTCACTGCGGGAAGAGATATAAAGAACATTTAGAGTAAATTATTGTTAATTCGAGAATGTTCAATTTTTCATGCCAAACGATCGATGACCCGCGTCCTGATGAAATTGCTCTGAGATGACCAAAATGGTCTGTTTTGAAAATTTTCATCTTTCAACTAATTTTGACTCTCAGAGGTGGATCATCACTTTTGGAGATAAAATGAGCAGCGTTATCGTCATTTTCATGCTTCTAGGGAGCAAAAACTCAAGATTTGGCTCATGGTTAAAAGTGTCTTAAAAGGACCCAAATGCTCACTTCAATGGCTTAAAATGTGTTTATTCACTGCGGGAAGAGATATAAACATCATTTAGAGTAAATTAATGTTCATGCGAGAACGTTCAATTTTTCATGCAAAACAATCGATGACCCGCGACCTGATGAGATTGCTCTGAGGTGACCAAAATGGTCCGTTTTGAAAGTTTTCATCTTTCAACGAATTTTGACTCTCAGAGGTGGATCATCACTTTTGGAGATAAAATGAGCATCGGTATCGTCATTTTCATGCTTCTAGGGAGCCAAAACTCAAGATTTGGCTCATGGTGAAAAGTGACTTAAAAGGACCCAAATGCTCACTTCGAGGGCTAAAAACGTGTTTATTCACTGCGGGAAGAGATATAAACAACATTTAGAGTAAATTAATGTTCATGCGAGAACGTTCAATTTTTCATGCAAAACAATCGATGACCCGCGACCTGATGAAATTCCTCTGAGATGACCAAAATGGTCCGTTTTGAAAATTTCCATCTTTCAACTAATTTTGACTCTCAGAGGTGGATCAACACTATTGGAGATAAAATTAGCATCTTTATCTTCATTTTCATGCTTCTAGGGAGCCAAAACTCAAGATTGGGCTCATGGTTAAAAGTGACTTAAAAGGACCCAAATGCTCACTTCGAGGGCTTAAAACGTGTTTATTCACTGCGGGAAGAGATATAAACAACATTTAGAGTAAATTAATGTTCCTGCGAGAACGTTCAATTTTTCATGCAAAACAATCGATAACCCGCGACCTGATGAAATTGCTCTGAGATGACCAAAATGGTCAGTTTTGAAAGTTTTCATCTTTCAACTAATTTTGACTCTCAGGTGGATCATCACTTTTGGAGATAAAATGAGCATCGTTATCGTAATTTTCATGCTTTTAGGGAGCCAAAACTCAAGATTTGGCTCATGGTTAAAAGTGACTTAAAAGGACGCAAATGCTCACTTCGAGGGCTTAAAATGTGTTTATTCACTACGGGAAGAGATATAAAGAACCTTTAGAGTGAATTAATGTTCATGCGAGAACGTTAAATTTTTCATGCAAAACAATCGATGACCCGCGACCTGATGAAATTGCTCTGAGATGACCAAAATGGTCCGTTTTGAAAGTTTTCATCTTTCAACTAATTTTGACTCTCAGAGGTGGATCATCACTTTTGGAGATAAAATGAGCATCGTTATCGTCATTTTCATTCTTCTAGGGAGCCAAAACTCAAGATTTGGCTCATGGTTAAAAGTGACTTAAAAGAACCCAAATGCTCACTTCGAGGGCTTAAAACGTGTTTATTCACTGCGGGAAGAGATATAAAGAACATTTAGAGTAAATTATTGTTCATGCGAGAACGTTCAATTTTTCATGCAAAACGATCGATGACCCGCGACCTGATGAAATTGCTCTGAGATGACCAAAATGGTCCGTTTTGAAAATTTCCATCTTTCAACTAATTTTGACTCTCAGAGGTGGATCATCACTATTGGAGATAAAATGAGCATCTTTATCTTAATTTTCATGCTTCTAAGGAGCCAAAACTCAAGATTGGGCTCATGGTTAAAAGTGACTTAAAAGGACCCAAATGCTCACTTCGATGGCTTAAAACGTGTTTATTCACTGCGGGAAGAGATATAAAGAACATTTAGAGTAAATTATTGTTCATGCGAGAACGTTCAATTTTTCATGCAAAACAATCGATTAACCGCGACCTGATGAAATTGCTCTGAGGTGACCAAAATGGTCCGTTTTGAAAGTTTTCATCTTTCAACTAATTTTGACTCTCAGAGGTGGATCATCACTTTTGGAGATAAAATGAGCATCGGTATCGTCATTTTCATGCTTCTAGGGAGCCAAAACTCAAGATTTGACTCATGGTTGAAAGTGACTTAAAAAGGACCAAATGCTCACTTTGATGGCTTAAAAGGTGTTTATTCACTGCGGGAGGAGATATAAAGTACATTTATAGTAAATTATTGTTAATGCGAGAACGTTCAATTTTTCATGCCAAACGATCGATGACCCGCGACCTGATGAAATTGCTCTGAGATGACCAAAATGGTCCGTTTTGAACATTTTCATCTTTCAACTAATTTTGACTCTCAGAGGTGGATCATCACTTTTGGAGGTAAAATGAGCATCGTTATCGTCATTTTCATGCTTCTAGGAAGCCAAAACTCAAGATTGGGCTCATGCTTAAAAGTGACTTAAAAGGACCCAAATGCTCGCTTTGAGGGCTTAAAACGTGTTTATTCACTGCGGGAAGAGATATAAACAACATTTAGAGTAAATTAATGTTCATGCGAGAACGTTCAATTTTTCATGCAAAACAATCGAAGACCCGCGACCTGATGAAATTGCTCTGAGATGGCCAAAATGGTCCGTTTTGAAAATTTCCATCTTTCAACTAATTTTGACTCTCAGAGGTGGATCATCACTATTGGAGATAAAATGAGCATCTTTATCTTCATTTTCATGCTTCTAGGGAGCCAAAACTCAAGATTGGGCTCATGGTTAAAAGTGACTTAAAAGGACCCAAATGCTCACTTCGATGGCTTAAAACGTGTTTATTCACTGCCGGAAGAGATATAATGAACATTTAGAGTAAATTATTGTTAATGCGAGAACGTTCAATTTTTCATGCAAAACAATCGATGACCCGCGATCTGATGAAATTGCTCTGAGGTGAACAAAATGGTCCATTTTGAAAATGTTCATCTTTCAACTAATATTGACTCTCAGAGGTGGATCTTCACTTTTGGAGATAAAATGAGCATCTTCATAGTAATTTTTATGCTTCTGGGGAACCAAAACTCAAGATTTGGCTCATGGTTAAAAGTGACTTAAAAGGACCCAAATGCTCACTTCGAGGGCTTAAAACGTGTTTATTCACTGCGGGAGGAGATATTAAGAACATTTAGAGTAAATTATTGTTAATGCGAGAACGTTCAATTTTTCATGCCAAACGATCGATGACCCGCAACCTGTTGAAATTGCTCTGAGATTACCAAAATGGTCCGTTTTGAAAAGGTTCATCTTTCAAATAATATTGACTCTCAGAGGTGGATTTTCACTTTTGGAGATAAAATGAGCATCTTTATCATCATTTTCATGCTTCTAGGGAGCCAAAACTCAAGATTTGAATCATGGTTGAAAGTGACTTAAAAGGACCAAATGCTCACTTCGAGGGCTTAAAACGTGTTTATTTACTGCGGGAAGAGTTATAAAGAAAATTTAGAGTAAATTACTGTTCATGCGAGAACGTTCAATTTTTCATGCAAAACAATCGATGACCCGCGACCTGATGAAATTGCTCTGAGATGACCAAAATGGTCCGTTTTGAAAATTTTCATCTTTCAACTAATTTTGACTCTCAGAGGTGGATCATCACTTTTGGAGATAAAATGAGCATCGTTATCGTCATTTTCATGCTTCTAGGGAGCCAAAACTCAAGATTTGGCTAATGGTTAAAAGTGACTTAAAAGGACCCAAATGCTCACTTCGAGGGCTTAAAACGTGTTTATTCACTGCGGTAAGAGATATAAACAACATTTAGAGTAAATTAATGTTCATGCGAGAACGTTCAATTTTTCATGCAAAACAATCGAAGACCCGCGACCTGATGAAATTGCTCTGAGATGACCAAAATGGTCCGTTTTGAAAATTTTCATCTTTCAACTAATTTTGACTCTCAGAGGTGGATCATCACTTTTGGAGATAAAATGAGCATCGTTATCGTCATTTTCATGCTTCTAGGGAGCCAAAACTCAAGATTTGGCTCATGGTGAAAAGTGACTTAAAAGGACCCAAATGCTCACTTCGAGGGCTTAAAACGTGTTTATTCACTGCGGGAAGAGATATAAACAACATTTAGAGTAAATTAATGTTCATGGGAGAACGTTCAATTTTTCATGCAAAACAATCGATGACCCGCGACCTGATGAAATTGCTCTGAGATGACCAAAATGGTCCGTTTTGAAAATTTCCATCTTTCAACTAATTTTGACTCTCAGAGGTGGATCATCACTATTGGAGATAAAATGAGCATCTTTATCTTCATTTACATGCTTCTAGGGAGCCAAAACTCAAGATTGGGCTCATGGTTAAAAGTGACTTAAAAGGACCCAAATGCTCACTTCGATGGCTTAAAACGTGTTTATTCACTGCGGGAAGAGATATAAAGAACATTTAGAGTAAATTATTGTTAATTCGAGAACGTTCAATTTTTCATGCCAAACGATCGATGACCCGCGTCCTGATGAAATTGCTCTGAGATGACCAAAATGGTCCGTTTTGAAAATTTTCATCTTTCAACTAATTTTGACTCTCAGAGGTGGATCATCACTTTTGGAGATAAAATGAGCAGCGTTATCGTCATTTTCATGCTTCTAGGGAGCCAAAACTCAAGATTTGGCTCATGGTTAAAAGTGACATAAAAGGACCCAAATGCTCACTTCGAGGGCTTAAAATGTGTTTATTCACTGCGGGAAGAGATATAAACATCATTTAGAGTAAATTAATGTTCATGCGAGAACGTTCAATTTTTCATGCAAAACAATCGATGACCCGCGACCTGATGAGATTGCTCTGAGGTGACCAAAATGGTCCGTTTTGAAAGTTTTCATCTTTCAACTAATTTTGACTCTCAGAGGTGGATCATCACTATTGGAGATAAAATGAGCATCTTTATCTTCATTTTCATGCTTCTAGGGAGCCAAAACTCAAGATTGGGCTCATGGTTAAAAGTGACTTAAAAGGACCCAAATGCTCACTTCGATGGCTTAAAACGTGTTTATTCACTGCGGGAAGAGATATAAAGAACATTTAGAGTAAATTATTGTTAATTCGAGAACGTTCAATTTTTCATGCCAAACGATCGATGACCCGCGTCCTGATGAAATTGCTCTGAGATGACCAAAATGGTCTGTTTTGAAAATTTTCATCTTTCAACTAATTTTGACTCTCAGAGGTGGATCATCACTTTTGGAGATAAAATGAGCAGCGTTATAGTCATTTTCATGCTTCTAGGGAGCCAAAACTCAAGATTTGGCTCATGGTTAAAAGTGACTTAAAAGGACCCAAATGCTCACTTCGAGGGCTTAAAATGTGTTTATTCACTGCGGGAAGAGATATAAACATCATTTAGAGTAAATTAATGTTCATGCGAGAACGTTCAATTTTTCAAGCAAAACAATCGATGACCTGCGATCTGATGAGATTGCTCTGAGGTGACCAAAATGGTCCGTTTTGAAAGTTTTCATCTTTCAACTAATTTTGACTCTCAGAGGTGGATCATCACTTTTGGAGATAAAATGAGCATCGGTATCGTCATTTTCATGCTTCTAGGGAGCCAAAACTCAAGATTTGACTCATGGTTGAAAGTGACTTAAAAGGACCAAATGCTCACTTCGAGGGCTTAAAACGTGTTTATTCACTGCGGGAAGAGATATAAAGAACATTTAGAGTAAATTAATGTTCATGCGAGAACGTTCAATTTTTCAAGCAAAACAATCGATGACCTGCGATCTGATGAAATTGTTCTGAGATGACCAAAATGGTCCGTTTTGAAAATTTTCATCTTTCAACTAATTTTGACTCTCAGAGGTGGATCATCACTTTTGGAGATAAAATGAGCATCGTTATCGTCATTTTCATGCTTCTAGGGAGCCAAAACTCAAGATTTGGCTCATGGTGAAAAGTGACTTAAAAGGACCCAAATGCTCACTTCGAGGGCTTAAAACGTGTTTATTCACTGCGGGAAGAGATATAAACAACATTTAGAGTAAATTAATGTTCATGCGAGAACGTTCAATTTTTCATGCAAAACAATCGATGACCCGCGACCTGATGAAATTGCTCTGAGATGACCAAAATGGTCCGTTTTGAAAATTTCCATCTTTCAACTAATTTTGACTCTCAGAGGTGGATCATCACTTTTGGAGATAAAATGAGCATCGGTATCATAATTTTCATGCTTCTAGGGAGCCAAAACTCAAGATTTGACTCATGGTTGAAAGTGACTTAAAAGGACCAAATGCTCACTTTGATAGCTTAAAAGGTGTTTATTCACTGCGGGAGGAGATATAAAGAACATTTATAGTAAATTATTGTTAATGCGAGAACGTTCAATTTTTCATGCCAAACGATCGATGACCCGCGACCTGATGAAATTGCTCTGAGATGACCAAAATGGTCCGTTTTGAACATTTTCATCTTTCAACTAATTTTGACTCTCAGAGGTGGATCATCACTTTTGGAGGTAAAATGAGCATCGTTATCGTCATTTTCATGCTTCTAGGGAGCCAAAACTCAAGATTTGGCTCATGGTTAAAAGTGACTTAAAAGGACCCAAATGCTCACTTCGAGGGCTAAAAACGTGTTTATTCACTGCGGGAAGAGATATAAACAACATTTAGAGTAAATTAATGTTCATGCGAGAACGTTCAATTTTTCATGCAAAACAATCGATGACCCGCGACCTGATGAAATTCCTCTGAGATGACCAAAATGGTCCGTTTTGAAAATTTCCATCTTTCAACTAATTTTGACTCTCAGAGGTGGATCATCACTATTGGAGATAAAATTAGCATCTTTATCTTCATTTTCATGCTTCTAGGGAGCCAAAACTCAAGATTGGGCTCATGGTTAAAAGTGACTTAAAAGGACCCAAATGCTCACTTCGAGGGCTTAAAACGTGTTTATTCACTGCGGGAAGAGATATAAACAACATTTAGAGTAAATTAATGTTCATGCGAGAACGTTCAATTTTTCATGCAAAACAATCGATAACCCGCGACCTGATGAAATTGCTCTGAGATGACCAAAATGGTCCGTTTTGAAAGTTTTCATCTTTCAACTAATTTTGACTCTCAGAGGTGGATCATCACTTTTGGAGATAAAATGAGCATCGTTATCGTAATTTTCATGCTTTTAGGGAGCCAAAACTCAAGATTTGGCTCATGGTTAAAAGTGACTTAAAAGGACCCAAATGCTCGCTTTGAGGGCTTAAAACGTGTTTATTCACTGCGGGAAGAGATATAAACAACATTTAGAGTAAATTAATGTTCATGCGAGAACGTTCAATTTTTCATGCAAAACAATCGATGACCCGCGACCTGATGAAATTGCTCTGAGATGACCAAAATGGTCCGTTTTGAAAGTTTTCATCTTTCAACTAATTTTGACTCTCAGAGGTGGATCATCACTTTTGGAGATAAAATGAGCATCGTTATCGTCATTTTCATGCTTCTAGGGAGCCAAAACTCAAGATTTGGCTCATGGTTAAAAGTGACTTAAAAGAACCCAAATGCTCACTTTGAGGGCTTAAAACGTGTTTATTCACTGCGGGAAGAGATATAAAGAACATTTAGAGTAAATTATTGTTCATGCGAGAACGTTCAATTTTTCATGCAAAACGATCGATGACCCGCGACCTGATGAAATTGCTCTGAGATGACCAAAATGGTCTGTTTTGAAAATTTCCATCTTTCAACTAATTTTGACTCTCAGAGGTGGATCATCACTATTGGAGATAAAATGAGCATCTTTATCTTAATTTTCATGCTTCTAAGGAGCCAAAACTCAAGATTGGGCTCATGGTTAAAAGTGACTTAAAAGGACCCAAATGCTCACTTCGATGGCTTAAAACGTGTTTATTCACTGCGGGAAGAGATATAAAGAACATTTAGAGTAAATTATTGTTCATGCGAGAACGTTCAATTTTTCATGCAAAACAATCGATTAACCGCGACCTGATGAAATTGCTCTGAGGTGACCAAAATGGTCCGTTTTGAAAGTTTTCATCTTTCAACTAATTTTGACTCTCAGAGATGGATCATCACTTTTGGAGATAAAATGAGCATCGGTATCGTCATTTTCATGCTTCTAGGGAGCCAAAACTCAAGATTTGACTCATGGTTGAAAGTGACTTAAAAAGGACCAAATGCTCACTTTGATGGCTTAAAAGGTGTTTATTCACTGCGGGAGGAGATATAAAGAACATTTATAGTAAATTATTGTTAATGCGAGAACGTTCAATTTTTCATGCCAAACGATCGATGACCCGCGACCTGATGAAATTGCTCTGAGATGACCAAAATGGTCCGTTTTGAAAATTTTCATCTTTCAACTAATTTTGACTCTCAGAGGTGGATCATCACTTTTGGAGGTAAAATGAGCATCGTTATCGTCATTTTCATGCTTCTAGGGAGCCAAAACTCAAGATTTGGCTCATGGTTAAAAGTTACTTAAAAGGACCCAAATGCTCACTTCGAGGGCTTAAAACGTGTTTATTCACTGCGGGAAGAGATATAAAGAACATTTAGAGTAAATTAATGTTCATGCGAGAACGTTCAATTTTTCATGCAAAACAATCGATGACCCGCGACCTGATGAAATTGCTCTGAGATGACCAAAATGGTCCGTTTTGAAAATTTTCATCTTTCAACTAATTTTGACTCTCAGAGGTGGATCATCACTTTTGGAGATAAAATGAGCATCGTTATCGTCATTTTCATGCTTCTAGGAAGCCAAAACTCAAGATTGGGCTCATGGTTAAAAGTGACTTAAAAGGACCCAAATGCTCGCTTTGAGGGCTTAAAACGTGTTTATTCACTGCGGGAAGAGATATAAACAACATTTAGAGTAAATTAATGTTCATGCGAGAACGTTCAATTTTTCATGCAAAACAATCGATGACCCGCGACCTGATGAAATTGCTCTGAGGTGAACAAAATGGTCCATTTTGAAAATGTTTATCTTTCAACTAATATTGACTCTCAGAGGTGGATCTTCACTTTTGGAGATAAAATGAGCATCTTCATAGTAATTTTTATGCTTCTGGGGAGCCAAAACTCAAGATTTGGCTCATGGTTAAAAGTGACTTAAAAGGACCCAAATGCTCACTTCGAGGGCTTAAAATGTGTTTATTCACTGCGGGAAGAGATATAAACAACATTTAGAGTAAATTAATGTTCATGCGAGAACGTTCAATTTTTCATGCAAAACAATCGATAACCGGCGACCTGATGAAATTGCTCTGAGATGACCAAAATGGTCCGTTTTGAAAGTTTTCATCTTTCAACTAATTTTGACTCTCAGAGGTGGATCATCACTTTTGGAGATAAAATGAGCATCGTTATCGTAATTTTCATGCTTTTAGGGAGCCAAAACTCAAGATTTGGCTCATGGTTAAAAGTGACTTAAAAGGACCCAAATGCTCGCTTTGAGGGCTTAAAACGTGTTTATTCACTGCGGGAAGAGATATAAACAACATTTAGAGTAAATTAATGTTCATGCGAGAACGTTCAATTTTTCATGCAAAACAATCGATGACCCGCGACCTGATGAAATTGCTCTGAGATGACCAAAATGGTCCGTTTTGAAAGTTTTCATCTTTCAACTAATTTTGACTCTCAGAGGTGGATCATCACTTTTGGAGATAAAATGAGCATCGTTATCGTCATTTTCATGCTTCTAGGGAGCCAAAACTCAAGATTTGGCTCATGGTTAAAAGTGACTTAAAAGAACCCAAATGCTCACTTTGAGGGCTTAAAACGTGTTTATTCACTGCGGGAAGAGATATAAAGAACATTTAGAGTAAATTATTGTTCATGCGAGAACGTTCAATTTTTCATGCAAAACGATCGATGACCCGCGACCTGATGAAATTGCTCTGAGATGACCAAAATGGTCTGTTTTGAAAATTTCCATCTTTCAACTAATTTTGACTCTCAGAGGTGGATCATCACTATTGGAGATAAAATGAGCATCTTTATCTTAATTTTCATGCTTCTAAGGAGCCAAAACTGAAAGATTGGGCTCATGGTTAAAAGTGACTTAAAAGGACCCAAATGCTCACTTCGATGGCTTAAAACGTGTTTATTCACTGCGGGAAGAGATATAAAGAACATTTAGAGTAAATTATTGTTCATGCGAGAACGTTCAATTTTTCATGCAAAACAATCGATTAACCGCGACCTGATGAAATTGCTCTGAGGTGACCAAAATGGTCCGTTTTGAAAGTTTTCATCTTTCAACTAATTTTGACTCTCAGAGGTGGATCATCACTTTTGGAGATAAAATGAGCATCGGTATCGTCATTTTCATGCTTCTAGGGAGCCAAAACTCAAGATTTGACTCATGGTTGAAAGTGACTTAAAAGGACCAAATGCTCACTTTGAGGGCTTAAAACGTGTTTATTCACTGCGGGATGAGATATAAAGAACATTTAGAGTAAATTAATGTTCATGCAAGAACGTTCAATTTTTCATGCAAAACAATCGATGACCCACGATCTGATGAAATTGCTCTGAGATGACCAAAATGGTCCGTTTTGAAAGTTTTCATCTTTCAACTAATTTTGACTCTCAGAGGTGGATCATCACTTTTGGAGATAAAATGAGCATCGTTATCGTCATTTTCATGCTTCTAGGGAGCCAAAACTCAAGATTTGGCTCATGGTTAAAAGTGACTTAAAAGGACCCAAATGCTCACTTCGAGGGCTTAAAACGTGTTTATTCACTGCGGGAAGAGATATAAAGAACATTTAGAGTAAATTATTGTTCATGCGAGAACGTTCAATTTTTCATGCAAAACGATCGATGACCCGCGACCTGATGAAATTGCTCTGAGATGACCAAAATGGTCCTTTTTGAAAATTTCCATCTTTCAATTAATTTTGACTCTCAGAGGTGGATCATCACTATTGGAGATAAAATGAGCATCTTTATCTTCATTTTCATGCTTCTTGGGAGCCAAAACTCAAGATTTGTCTCATGGTTAAAAGTGACTTAAAAGGACCCAAATGCTCACTTCGAGGGCTTAAAATGTGTTTATTCACCTCGGTAAGAGATATAAACATCATTTAGAGTAATTTAATGTTCATGCGAGAACGTTCAATTTTTCATGCAAAACAATCGATGACCCGCGACCTGATGAAATTGCTCCGAGGTGACCAAAATGGTCCGTTTTGAAAGTTTTCATCTTTCAACTAATTTTGACTCTCAGAGGTGGATCATCACTTTTGGAGATAAAATGAGCATCGGTATCGTCATTTTCATGCTTCTAGGAAGCCAAAACTCAAGATTGGGCTCATGGTTAAAAGTGACTTAAAAGGACCCAAATGCTCGCTTTGAGGGCTTAAAACGTGTTTATTCACTGCGGGAAGAGATATAAACAACATTTAGAGTAAATTAATGTTCATGCGAGAACGTTCAATTTTTCATGCAAAACAATCGATGACCCGCGACCTGATGAAATTGCTCTGAGGTGAACAAAATGGTCCATTTTGAAAATGTTTATCTTTCAACTAATATTGACTCTCAGAGGTGGATCTTCACTTTTGGAGATAAAATGAGCATCTTCATAGTAATTTTTATGCTTCTGGGGAGCCAAAACTCAAGATTTGGCTCATGGTTAAAAGTGACTTAAAAGGACCCAAATGCTCACTTCGAGGGCTTAAAATGTGTTTATTCACAGCGGGAAGAGATATAAACAACATTTAGAGTAAATTAATGTTCATGCGAGAACGTTCAATTTTTCATGCAAAACAATCGATAACCGGCGACCTGATGAAATTGCTCTGAGATGACCAAAATGGTCCGTTTTGAAAGTTTTCATCTTTCAACTAATTTTGACTCTCAGAGGTGGATCATCACTTTTGGAGATAAAATGAGCATCGTTATCGTAATTTTCATGCTTTTAGGGAGCCAAAACTCAAGATTTGGCTCATGGTTAAAAGTGACTTAAAAGGACCCAAATGCTCGCTTTGAGGGCTTAAAACGTGTTTATTCACTGCGGGAAGAGATATAAACAACATTTAGAGTAAATTAATGTTCATGCGAGAACGTTCAATTTTTCATGCAAAACAATCGATGACCCGCGACCTGATGAAATTGCTCTGAGATGACCAAAATGGTCCGTTTTGAAAGTTTTCATCTTTCAACTAATTTTGACTCTCAGAGGTGGATCATCACTTTTGGAGATAAAATGAGCATCGTTATCGTCATTTTCATGCTTCTAGGGAGCCAAAACTCAAGATTTGGCTCATGGTTAAAAGTGACTTAAAAGAACCCAAATGCTCACTTTGAGGGCTTAAAACGTGTTTATTCACTGCGGGAAGAGATATAAAGAACATTTAGAGTAAATTATTGTTCATGCGAGAACGTTCAATTTTTCATGCAAAACGATCGATGACCCGCGACCTGATGAAATTGCTCTGAGATGACCAAAATGGTCTGTTTTGAAAATTTCCATCTTTCAACTAATTTTGACTCTCAGAGGTGGATCATCACTATTGGAGATAAAATGAGCATCTTTATCTTAATTTTCATGCTTCTAAGGAGCCAAAACTCAAGATTGGGCTCATGGTTAAAAGTGACTTAAAAGGACCCAAATGCTCACTTCGATGGCTTAAAACGTGTTTATTCACTGCGGGAAGAGATATAAAGAACATTTAGAGTAAATTATTGTTCATGCGAGAACGTTCAATTTTTCATGCAAAACAATCGATTAACCGCGACCTGATGAAATTGCTCTGAGGTGACCAAAATGGTCCGTTTTGAAAGTTTTCATCTTTCAACTAATTTTGACTCTCAGAGATGGATCATCACTTTTGGAGATAAAATGAGCATCGGTATCGTCATTTTCATGCTTCTAGGGAGCCAAAACTCAAGATTTGACTCATGGTTGAAAGTGACTTAAAAGGACCAAATGCTCACTTTGAGGGCTTAAAACGTGTTTATTCACTGCGGGATGAGATATAAAGAACATTTAGAGTAAATTAATGTTCATGCAAGAACGTTCAATTTTTCATGCAAAACAATCGATGACCCACGATCTGATGAAATTGCTCTGAGATGACCAAAATGGTCCGTTTTGAAAGTTTTCATCTTTCAACTAATTTTGACTCTCAGAGGTGGATCATCACTTTTGGAGATAAAATGAGCATCGTTATCATCATTTTCATGCTTCTAGGGAGCCAAAACTCAAGATTTGGCTCATGGTTAAAAGTGACTTAAAAGGACCCAAATGCTCACTTCGAGGGCTTAAAACGTGTTTATTCACTGCGGGAAGAGATATAAAGAACATTTAGAGTAAATTATTGTTCATGCGAGAACGTTCAATTTTTCATGCAAAACGATCGATGACCCGCGACCTGATGAAATTGCTCTGAGATGACCAAAATGGTCCGTTTTGAAAATTTCCATCTTTCAATTAATTTTGACTCTCAGAGGTGGATCATCACTATTGGAGATAAAATGAGCATCTTTATCTTCATTTTCATGCTTCTTGGGAGCCAAAACTCAAGATTTGTCTCATGGTTAAAAGTGACTTAAAAGGACCCAAATGCTCACTTCGAGGGCTTAAAATGTGTTTATTCACCTCGGTAAGAGATATAAACATCATTTACAGTAATTTAATGTTCATGCGAGAACGTTCAATTTTTCATGCAAAACAATCGATGACCCGCGACCTGATGAAATTGCTCCGAGGTGACCAAAATGGTCCGTTTTGAAAGTTTTCATCTTTCAACTAATTTTGACTCTCAGAGGTGGATCATCACTTTTGGAGATAAAATGAGCATCGGTATCGTCATTTTCATGCTTCTAGGGAGCCAAAACTCAAGATTTGACTCATGGTTGAAAGTGACTTAAAAGGACCAAATGCTCACTTCGAGGGCTTAAAACGTGTTTATTCACTGCGGGAAGAGATATAAAGAACATTTAGAGTAAATTAATGTTCATGCGAGAACGTTCAATTTTTCAGGCAAAACAATCGATGACCCGCGACCTGATGAAATTGCTCTGAGATGACCAAAATGGTCCGTTTTGAAAATGTTCATCTTTCAAATAATATTGACTCTCAGAGGTGGATTTTCACTTTTGGAGATAAAATGAGCATCTTTATCATCATTTTCATGCTTCTAGGGAGCCAAAACTCAAGATTTGAATCATGGTTGAAAGTGACTTAAAAGGACCAAATGCTCACTTCGAGGGCTTAAAACGTGTTTATTCACTGCGGGAAGAGATATAAAGAAAATTTAGAGTAAATTAATGTTCATGCGAGAACGTTCAATTTTTCATGTAAAACAATCGATGACCCGCGACCTGATGAAATTGCTCTGAGATTACCAAAATGGTCCGTTTTGAAAATTTTCATCTTTCAACTAATTTTGACTCTCAGAGGTGGATCATCACTTTTGGAGATAAAATGAGCATCGTTATCGTCATTTTCATGCTTCTAGGAAGCCAAAACTCAAGATTGGGCTCATGGTTAAAAGTGACTTAAAAGGACCCAAATGCTCACTTTGAGGGCTTAAAACGTGTTTATTCACTGCGGGAAGAGATATAAACAATATTTAGAGTGAATTAATGTTCATGCGAGAACGTTCAATTTTTCATGCAAAACAATCGATGACCCGCGACCTGATGAAATTGCTCTGAGATGACCAAAATGGTCCGTTTTGAAAATGTTCATCTTTCAACTAATTTTGATTCTCAGAGGTGGATCATCACTTTTGGAGAAAAAATGAGCATCGTTATCGTAATTTTCATGCTTCTAGGGAGCCAAAACTCAAGATTTGGCTCATGGTGAAAAGTGACTTAAAAGGACCCAAATGCTCACTTCGAGGGCTTAAAACGTGTTTATTCACTGCGGGAAGAGATATAAACAACATTTAGAGTAAATTAATGTTCATCCGAGAACGTTCAATTTTTCATGCAAAACAATCGATGACCCGCGACCTGATGAAATTGGTCTGAGGTGAACAAAATGGTCAATTTTGAAAATTTTCATCTTTCAACTAATTTTGACTCTCAGAGGTGGATCATCACTTTTGGAGATAAAATGAGCATCGTTATCGTCATTTTCATGCTTCTAGGGAGCCAAAACTCAAGATTTGGCTCATGGTGAAAAGTGACTTAAAAGGACCCAAATGCTCACTTCGAGGGCTTAAAACGTGTTTATTCACTGCGGGAAGAGATATAAACAACATTTAGAGTAAATTAATGTTCATGCGAGAACGTTAAATTTTTCATGCAAAACACTCGATGACCCGCGACCTGATGAAATTGCTCTGAGGTGAACAAAATGGTCAATTTTGAAAATGTTCATCTTTCAACTAATATTGACTCTCAGAGGTGGATCTTCACTTTTGGAGATAAAATGAACATCTTCATAGTAATTTTTATGCTTCTGGGGAGCCAAAACTCAAGATTTGGCTCATGGTTAAAAGTGACTTAAAAGGACCCAAATGCCCACTTCGAGGGCTTAAAACGTGTTTATTCACTGCGGGAAGAGATATAAACAACATTTAGAGTAAATTAATGTTCATGCGAGAACGTTCAATTTTTCATGCAAAACAATCGATGACCCGCGACCTGATGAAATTGCTCTGAGATGACCAAAATGGTCCGTTTTGAAAATTTTCATCTTTCAACTAATTTTGACTCTCAGAGGTGGATCATCACTTTTGGAGATAAAATGAGCATCGTTATCGTCATTTCATGCTTCTAGGGAGCCAAAACTCAAGATTTGGCTCATGGTGAAAAGGGACTTAAAAGGACCCAAATGCTCACTTCGAGGGCTTAAAACGTGTTTATTCACTGCGGGAAGCGATATAAACAACATTTAGAGTAAATTAATGTTCATGCGAGAACGTTCAATTTTTCATGCAAAACACTCGATGACCCGCGACCTGATGAAATTGCTCTGAGGTGAACAAAATGGTCAATTTTGAAAATTTTCATCTTTCAACTAATTTTGACTCTCAGAGGTGGATCATCACTTTTGGAGATAAAATGAGCATCGTTATCGTAATTTTCATGCTTCTAGGGAGCCAAAACTCAAGATTTGGCTCATGGTGAAAAGTGACTTAAAAGGACCCAAATGCTCACTTCGAGGGCTTAAAACGTGTTTATTCACTGCGGGAAGAGATATAAACAACATTTAGAGTAAATTAATGTTCATGCGAGAACGTTCAATTTTTCATGCAAAACAATCGATGACCCGCGACCTGATGAAATTGCTCTGAGGTGAACAAAATGGTCCATTTTGAAAATGTTCATCTTTCAACTAATATTGACTCTCAGAGGTGGATCTTCACTTTTGGAGATAAAATGAGCATCTTCATAGTAATTTTTATGCTTCTGGGGAGCCAAAACTCAAGATTTGGTTCATGGTTAAAAGTGACTTAAAAGGAACCAAATGCTCACTTCGAGGGCTTAAAACGTGTTTATTCACTGCGGGAAGAGATATAAACAACATTTAGAGTAAATTAATGTTCATGTGAGAACGTTCAATTTTTCATGCAAAACAATCGAAGACCCGCGACCTGATGAAATTGCTCTGAGGTGACCAAAATGGTCCGTTTTGAAAGTTTTCATCTTTCAATTAATTTTGACTCTCAGAGGTGGATCATCACTTTTGGAGATAAAATGAGCATCGGTATCGTCATTTTCATGCTTCTAGGGAGCCAAAACTCAAGATTTGACTCATGGTTTAAAGTGACTTAAAAGGACCAAATGCTCACTTCGAGGGCTTAAAACGTGTTTATTCACTGCGGGAAGAGATATAAAGAACATTTAGAGTAAATTAATGTTCATGCGAGAACGTTCAATTTTTCATGCAAAACAATCGGTGACCCGCGATCTGATGAAATTGCTCTGAGATGACCAAAATGGTCCGTTTTGAAAGTTTTCATCTTTCAACTAATTTTGACTCTCAGAGGTGGATCATCACTTTTGGAGATAAAATGAGCATCGTTATCGTCATTTTCATGCTTCTAGGGAGCCAAAACTCAAGATTTGGCTCATGGTTGAAAGTGACTTAAAAGGACCAAATGCCCACTTCGAGGGCTTAAAACGTGTTTATTCACTGCGGGAAGAGATATAAAGAACATTTAGAGTAAATTAATGTTCATGCGAGAACGTTCAATTTTTCAGGCAAATCAATCGATGACCCGCGATCTGATGAAATTGCTCTGAGATTACCAAAATGGTCCGTTTTGAAAGTTTTCATCTTTCAACTAATTTTGACTCTCAGAGGTGGATCATCACTTTTGGAGATAAAATGAGCATCGTTATCATTATTTTCATGCTTCTAGGGAGCCAAAACTCAAGATTTGGTTCATGGTTAAAAGTAACTTAAAAGGACCCAAATGCTCACTTTGAGGGCTTAAAACGTGTTTATTCACTGCGGTAAGAGATATAAAGAACATTTAGAGTAAATTATTGTTCATGCGAGAACGTTCAATTTTTCATGCAAAACGATCGATGACCCACGACCTGATGAAATTGCTCTGAGATGACCAAAATGGTCCATTTTGAAAATGTTCATCTTTCAACTAATTTTGACTCTCAGAGGTGGATCATCACTTTTGGAGATAAAATGAGCATCGTTATCGTCATTTTCATGCTTCTAGGAAGCCAAAACTCAAGATTGGGCTCATGGTTAAAAGTGACTTAAAAGGACCCAAATGCTCACTTTGAGGGCTTAAAACGTGTTTATTCACTGCGGGAAGAGATATAAACAATATTTAGAGTGAATTAATGTTCATGTGAGAACGTTCAATTTTTCATGCAAAACAATCGATGACCCGCGACCTGATGAAATTGCTCTGAGATGACCAAAATGGTCCGTTTTGAAAATTTTCATCTTTCAACTAATTTTGACTCTCAGAGGTGGATCATCACTTTTGGAGATAAAATGAGCATCGTTATCGTCATTTTCATGCTTCTAGGAAGCCAAAACTCAAAATTGGGCTCATGGTTAAAAGTTACTTAAAAGGACCCAAATGCTCACTTTGAGGGCTTAAAACATGTTTATTCACTGCAGGAAGAGATATAAACAATATTTAGAGTGAATTAATGTTCATGCGAGAACGTTCAATTTTTCATGCAAAACAATCAATGACCCGCGACCTGATGAAATTGCTCTGAGATGACCAAAATGGTCCGTTTTGAAAATTTTCATCTTTCAACTAATTTTGACTCTCAGAGGTGGATCATCACTTTTGGAGATAAAATGAGCATCGTTATCGTAATTTTCATGCTTCTAGGGAGCCCAAACTCAAGATTTGGCTCATGGTTAAAAGTGACTTAAAAGGACCCAAATGCTCACTTCGATGGCTTAAAACGTGTTTATTCACTGCGGGAAGAGATATAAAGAACATTTAGAGTAAATTATTGTTCATGCGAGAACGTTCAATTTTTCATGCAAAACAATCGATTAACCGCGACCTGATGAAATTGCTCTGAGGTGACCAAAATGGTCCGTTTTGAAAGTTTTCATCTTTCAACTAATTTTGACTCTCAGAGATGGATCATCACTTTTGGAGATAAAATGAGCATCGGTATCGTCATTTTCATGCTTCTAGGGAGCCAAAACTCAAGATTTGACTCATGGTTGAAAGTGACTTAAAAGGACCAAATGCTCACTTTGAGGGCTTAAAACGTGTTTATTCACTGCGGGATGAGATATAAAGAACATTTAGAGTAAATTAATGTTCATGCAAGAACGTTCAATTTTTCATGCAAAACAATCGATGACCCACGATCTGATGAAATTGCTCTGAGATGACCAAAATGGTCCGTTTTGAAAGTTTTCATCTTTCAACTAATTTTGACTCTCAGAGGTGGATCATCACTTTTGGAGATAAAATGAGCATCGTTATCATCATTTTCATGCTTCTAGGGAGCCAAAACTCAAGATTTGGCTCATGGTTAAAAGTGACTTAAAAGGACCCAAATGCTCACTTCGAGGGCTTAAAACGTGTTTATTCACTGCGGGAAGAGATATAAAGAACATTTAGAGTAAATTATTGTTCATGCGAGAACGTTCAATTTTTCATGCAAAACGATCGATGACCCGCGACCTGATGAAATTGCTCTGAGATGACCAAAATGGTCCGTTTTGAAAATTTCCATCTTTCAATTAATTTTGACTCTCAGAGGTGGATCATCACTATTGGAGATAAAATGAGCATCTTTATCTTCATTTTCATGCTTCTTGGGAGCCAAAACTCAAGATTTGTCTCATGGTTAAAAGTGACTTAAAAGGACCCAAATGCTCACTTCGAGGGCTTAAAATGTGTTTATTCACCTCGGTAAGAGATATAAACATCATTTAGAGTAATTTAATGTTCATGCGAGAACGTTCAATTTTTCATGCAAAACAATCGATGACCCGCGACCTGATGAAATTGCTCCGAGGTGACCAAAATGGTCCGTTTTGAAAGTTTTCATCTTTCAACTAATTTTGACTCTCAGAGGTGGATCATCACTTTTGGAGATAAAATGAGCATCGGTATCGTCATTTTCATGCTTCTAGGGAGCCAAAACTCAAGATTTGACTCATGGTTGAAAGTGACTTAAAAGGACCAAATGCTCACTTCGAGGGCTTAAAACGTGTTTATTCACTGCGGGAAGAGATATAAAGAACATTTAGAGTAAATTAATGTTCATGCGAGAACGTTCAATTTTTCAGGCAAAACAATCGATGACCCGCGACCTGATGAAATTGCTCTGAGATGACCAAAATGGTCCGTTTTGAAAATGTTCATCTTTCAAATAATATTGACTCTCAGAGGTGGATTTTCACTTTTGGAGATAAAATGAGCATCTTTATCATCATTTTCATGCTTCTAGGGAGCCAAAACTCAAGATTTGAATCATGGTTGAAAGTGACTTAAAAGGACCAAATGCTCACTTCGAGGGCTTAAAACGTGTTTATTCACTGCGGGAAGAGATATAAAGAAAATTTAGAGTAAATTAATGTTCATGCGAGAACGTTCAATTTTTCATGTAAAACAATTGATGACCCGCGACCTGATGAAATTGCTCTGAGATTACCAAAATGGTCCGTTTTGAAAATTTTCATCTTTCAACTAATTTTGACTCTCAGAGGTGGATCATCACTTTTGGAGATAAAATGAGCATCGTTATCGTCATTTTCATGCTTCTAGGAAGCCAAAACTCAAGATTGGGCTCATGGTTAAAAGTGACTTAAAAGGACCCAAATGCTCACTTTGAGGGCTTAAAACGTGTTTATTCACTGCGGGAAGAGATATAAACAATATTTAGAGTGAATTAATGTTCATGCGAGAACGTTCAATTTTTCATGCAAAACAATCGATGACCCGCGACCTGATGAAATTGCTCTGAGATGACCAAAATGGTCCGTTTTGAAAATGTTCATCTTTCAACTAATTTTGATTCTCAGAGGTGGATCATCACTTTTGGAGAAAAAATGAGCATCGTTATCGTAATTTTCATGCTTCTAGGGAGCCAAAACTCAAGATTTGGCTCATGGTGAAAAGTGACTTAAAAGGACCCAAATGCTCACTTTGAGGGCTTAAAACGTGTTTATTCACTGCGGGAAGAGATATAAACAACATTTAGAGTAAATTAATGTTCATCCGAGAACGTTCAATTTTTCATGCAAAACAATCGATGACCCGCGACCTGATGAAATTGGTCTGAGGTGAACAAAATGGTCAATTTTGAAAATTTTCATCTTTCAACTAATTTTGACTCTCAGAGGTGGATCATCACTTTTGGAGATAAAATGAGCATCGTTATCGTCATTTTCATGCTTCTAGGGAGCCAAAACTCAAGATTTGGCTCATGGTGAAAAGTGACTTAAAAGGACCCAAATGCTCACTTCGAGGGCTTAAAACGTGTTTATTCACTGCGGGAAGAGATATAAACAACATTTAGAGTAAATTAATGTTCATGCGAGAACGTTAAATTTTTCATGCAAAACACTCGATGACCCGCGACCTGATGAAATTGCTCTGAGGTGAACAAAATGGTCAATTTTGAAAATGTTCATCTTTCAACTAATATTGACTCTCAGAGGTGGATCTTCACTTTTGGAGATAAAATGAGCATCTTCATAGTAATTTTTATGCTTCTGGGGAGCCAAAACTCAAGATTTGGCTCATGGTTAAAAGTGACTTAAAAGGACCCAAATGCCCACTTCGAGGGCTTAAAACGTGTTTATTCACTGCGGGAAGAGATATAAACAACATTTAGAGTAAATTAATGTTCATGCGAGAACGTTCAATTTTTCATGCAAAACAATCGATGACCCGCGACCTGATGAAATTGCTCTGAGATGACCAAAATGGTCCGTTTTGAAAATTTTCATCTTTCAACTAATTTTGACTCTCAGAGGTGGATCATCACTTTTGGAGATAAAATGAGCATCGTTATCGTCATTTCATGCTTCTAGGGAGCCAAAACTCAAGATTTGGCTCATGGTGAAAAGGGACTTAAAAGGACCCAAATGCTCACTTCGAGGGCTTAAAACGTGTTTATTCACTGCGGGAAGAGATATAAACAACATTTAGAGTAAATTAATGTTCATGCGAGAACGTTCAATTTTTCATGCAAAACACTCGATGACCCGCGACCTGATGAAATTGCTCTGAGGTGAACAAAATGGTCAATTTTGAAAATTTTCATCTTTCAACTAATTTTGACTCTCAGAGGTGGATCATCACTTTTGGAGATAAAATGAGCATCGGTATCGTCATTTTCATGCTTCTAGGGAGCCAAAACTCAAGATTTGACTCATGGTTGAAAGTGACTTAAAAGGACCAAATGCTCACTTCGAGGGCTTAAAACGTGTTTATTCACTGCGGGAAGAGATATAAAGAACATTTAGAGTAAATTAATGTTCATGCGAGAACGTTCAATTTTTCATGCAAAACAATCGGTGACCCGCGATCTGATGAAATTGCTCTGAGATGACCAAAATGGTCCGTTTTGAAAGTTTTCATCTTTCAACTAATTTTGACTCTCAGAGGTGGATCATCACTTTTGGAGATAAAATGAGCATCGTTATCGTCATTTTCATGCTTCTAGGGAGCCAAAACTCAAGATTTGGCTCATGGTTGAAAGTGACTTAAAAGGACCAAATGCCCACTTCGAGGGCTTAAAACGTGTTTATTCACTGCGGGAAGAGATATAAACAACATTTAGAGTAAATTAATGTTCATGCGAGAACGTTCAATTTTTCATGCAAAACAATCGATAACCGGCGACCTGATGAAATTGCTCTGAGATGACCAAAATGGTCCGTTTTGAAAGTTTTCATCTTTCAACTAATTTTGACTCTCAGAGGTGGATCATCACTTTTGGAGATAAAATGAGCATCGTTATCGTAATTTTCATGCTTTTAGGGAGCCAAAACTCAAGATTTGGCTCATGGTTAAAAGTGACTTAAAAGGACCCAAATGCTCGCTTTGAGGGCTTAAAACGTGTTTATTCACTGCGGGAAGAGATATAAACAACATTTAGAGTAAATTAATGTTCATGCGAGAACGTTCAATTTTTCATGCAAAACAATCGATGACCCGCGACCTGATGAAATTGCTCTGAGATGACCAAAATGGTCCGTTTTGAAAGTTTTCATCTTTCAACTAATTTTGACTCTCAGAGGTGGATCATCACTTTTGGAGATAAAATGAGCATCGTTATCGTCATTTTCATGCTTCTAGGGAGCCAAAACTCAAGATTTGGCTCATGGTTAAAAGTGACTTAAAAGAACCCAAATGCTCACTTTGAGGGCTTAAAACGTGTTTATTCACTGCGGGAAGAGATATAAAGAACATTTAGAGTAAATTATTGTTCATGCGAGAACGTTCAATTTTTCATGCAAAACGATCGATGACCCGCGACCTGATGAAATTGCTCTGAGATGACCAAAATGGTCTGTTTTGAAAATTTCCATCTTTCAACTAATTTTGACTCTCAGAGGTGGATCATCACTATTGGAGATAAAATGAGCATCTTTATCTTAATTTTCATGCTTCTAAGGAGCCAAAACTCAAGATTGGGCTCATGGTTAAAAGTGACTTAAAAGGACCCAAATGCTCACTTCGATGGCTTAAAACGTGTTTATTCACTGCGGGAAGAGATATAAAGAACATTTAGAGTAAATTATTGTTCATGCGAGAACGTTCAATTTTTCATGCAAAACAATCGATTAACCGCGACCTGATGAAATTGCTCTGAGGTGACCAAAATGGTCCGTTTTGAAAGTTTTCATCTTTCAACTAATTTTGACTCTCAGAGATGGATCATCACTTTTGGAGATAAAATGAGCATCGGTATCGTCATTTTCATGCTTCTAGGGAGCCAAAACTCAAGATTTGACTCATGGTTGAAAGTGACTTAAAAGGACCAAATGCTCACTTTGAGGGCTTAAAACGTGTTTATTCACTGCGGGATGAGATATAAAGAACATTTAGAGTAAATTAATGTTCATGCAAGAACGTTCAATTTTTCATGCAAAACAATCGATGACCCACGATCTGATGAAATTGCTCTGAGATGACCAAAATGGTCCGTTTTGAAAGTTTTCATCTTTCAACTAATTTTGACTCTCAGAGGTGGATCATCACTTTTGGAGATAAAATGAGCATCGTTATCATCATTTTCATGCTTCTAGGGAGCCAAAACTCAAGATTTGGCTCATGGTTAAAAGTGACTTAAAAGGACCCAAATGCTCACTTCGAGGGCTTAAAACGTGTTTATTCACTGCGGGAAGAGATATAAAGAACATTTAGAGTAAATTATTGTTCATGCGAGAACGTTCAATTTTTCATGCAAAACGATCGATGACCCGCGACCTGATGAAATTGCTCTGAGATGACCAAAATGGTCCGTTTTGCAAATTTCCATCTTTCAATTAATTTTGACTCTCAGAGGTGGATCATCACTATTGGAGATAAAATGAGCATCTTTATCTTCATTTTCATGCTTCTTGGGAGCCAAAACTCAAGATTTGTCTCATGGTTAAAAGTGACTTAAAAGGACCCAAATGCTCACTTCGAGGGCTTAAAATGTGTTTATTCACCTCGGTAAGAGATATAAACATCATTTAGAGTAATTTAATGTTCATGCGAGAACGTTCAATTTTTCATGCAAAACAATCGATGACCCGCGACCTGATGAAATTGTTCCGAGGTGACCAAAATGGTCCGTTTTGAAAGTTTTCATCTTTCAACTAATTTTGACTCTCAGAGGTGGATCATCACTTTTGGAGATAAAATGAGCATCGGTATCGTCATTTTCATGCTTCTAGGGAGCCAAAACTCAAGATTTGACTCATGGTTGAAAGTGACTTAAAAGGACCAAATGCTCACTTCGAGGGCTTAAAACGTGTTTATTCACTGCGGGAAGAGATATAAAGAACATTTAGAGTAAATTAATGTTCATGCGAGAACGTTCAATTTTTCAGGCAAAACAATCGATGACCCGCGACCTGATGAAATTGCTCTGAGATGACCAAAATGGTCCGTTTTGAAAATGTTCATCTTTCAAATAATATTGACTCTCAGAGGTGGATTTTCACTTTTGGAGATAAAATGAGCATCTTTATCATCATTTTCATGTTTCTAGGGAGCCAAAACTCAAGATTTGAATCATGGTTGAAAGTGACTTAAAAGGACCAAATGCTCACTTCGAGGGCTTAAAACGTGTTTATTCACTGCGGGAAGAGATATAAAGAAAATTTAGAGTAAATTAATGTTCATGCGAGAACGTTCAATTTTTCATGTAAAACAATCGATGACCCGCGACCTGATGAAATTGCTCTGAGATTACCAAAATGGTCCGTTTTGAAAATTTTCATCTTTCAACTAATTTTGACTCTCAGAGGTGGATCATCACTTTTGGAGATAAAATGAGCATCGTTATCGTCATTTTCATGCTTCTAGGAAGCCAAAACTCAAGATTGGGCTCATGGTTAAAAGTGACTTAAAAGGACCCAAATGCTCACTTTGAGGGCTTAAAACGTGTTTATTCACTGCGGGAAGAGATATAAACAATATTTAGAGTGAATTAATGTTCATGCGAGAACGTTCAATTTTTCATGCAAAACAATCGATGACCCGCGACCTGATGAAATTGCTCTGAGATGACCAAAATGGTCCGTTTTGAAAATGTTCATCTTTCAACTAATTTTGATTCTCAGAGGTGGATCATCACTTTTGGAGAAAAAATGAGCATCGTTATCGTAATTTTCATGCTTCTAGGGAGCCAAAACTCAAGATTTGGCTCATGGTGAAAAGTGACTTAAAAGGACCCAAATGCTCACTTCGAGGGCTTAAAACGTGTTTATTCACTGCGGGAAGAGATATAAACAACATTTAGAGTAAATTAATGTTCATCCGAGAACGTTCAATTTTTCATGCAAAACAATCGATGACCCGCGACCTGATGAAATTGGTCTGAGGTGAACAAAATGGTCAATTTTGAAAATTTTCATCTTTCAACTAATTTTGACTCTCAGAGGTGGATCATCACTTTTGGAGATAAAATGAGCATCGTTATCGTCATTTTCATGCTTCTAGGGAGCCAAAACTCAAGATTTGGCTCATGGTGAAAAGTGACTTAAAAGGACCCAAATGCTCACTTCGAGGGCTTAAAACGTGTTTATTCACTGCGGGAAGAGATATAAACAACATTTAGAGTAAATTAATGTTCATGCGAGAACGTTAAATTTTTCATACAAAACACTCGATGACCCGCGACCTGATGAAATTGCTCTGAGGTGAACAAAATGGTCAATTTTGAAAATGTTCATCTTTCAACTAATATTGACTCTCAGAGGTGGATCTTCACTTTTGGAGATAAAATGAACATCTTCATAGTAATTTTTATGCTTCTGGGGAGCCAAAACTCAAGATTTGGCTCATGGTTAAAAGTGACTTAAAAGGACCCAAATGCCCACTTCGAGGGCTTAAAACGTGTTTATTCACTGCGGGAAGAGATATAAACAACATTTAGAGTAAATTAATGTTCATGCGAGAACGTTCAATTTTTCATGCAAAACAATCGATGACCCGCGACCTGATGAAATTGCTCTGAGATGACCAAAATGGTCCGTTTTGAAAATTTTCATCTTTCAACTAATTTTGACTCTCAGAGGTGGATCATCACTTTTGGAGATAAAATGAGCATCGTTATCGTCATTTCATGCTTCTAGGGAGCCAAAACTCAAGATTTGGCTCATGGTGAAAAGGGACTTAAAAGGACCCAAATGCTCACTTCGAGGGCTTAAAACGTGTTTATTCACTGCGGGAAGAGATATAAACAACATTTAGAGTAAATTAATGTTCATGCGAGAACGTTCAATTTTTCATGCAAAACACTCGATGACCCGCGACCTGATGAAATTGCTCTGAGGTGAACAAAATGGTCAATTTTGAAAATTTTCATCTTTCAACTAATTTTGACTCTCAGAGGTGGATCATCACTTTTGGAGATAAAATGAGCATCGTTATCGTAATTTTCATGCTTCTAGGGAGCCAAAACTCAAGATTTGGCTCATGGTGAAAAGTGACTTAAAAGGACCCAAATGCTCACTTCGAGGGCTTAAAACGTGTTTATTCACTGCGGGAAGAGATATAAACAACATTTAGAGTAAATTAATGTTCATGCGAGAACGTTCAATTTTTCATGCAAAACAATCGATGACCCGCGACCTGATGAAATTGCTCTGAGGTGAACAAAATGGTCCATTTTGAAAATGTTCATCTTTCAACTAATATTGACTCTCAGAGGTGGATCTTCACTTTTGGAGATAAAATGAGCATCTTCATAGTAATTTTTATGCTTCTGGGGAGCCAAAACTCAAGATTTGGTTCATGGTTAAAAGTGACTTAAAAGGAACCAAATGCTCACTTCGAGGGCTTAAAACGTGTTTATTCACTGCGGGAAGAGATATAAACAACATTTAGAGTAAATTAATGTTCATGTGAGAACGTTCAATTTTTCATGCAAAACAATCGAAGACCCGCGACCTGATGAAATTGCTCTGAGGTGACCAAAATGGTCCGTTTTGAAAGTTTTCATCTTTCAATTAATTTTGACTCTCAGAGGTGGATCATCACTTTTGGAGATAAAATGAGCATCGGTATCGTCATTTTCATGCTTCTAGGGAGCCAAAACTCAAGATTTGACTCATGGTTGAAAGTGACTTAAAAGGACCAAATGCTCACTTCGAGGGCTTAAAACGTGTTTATTCACTGCGGGAAGAGATATAAAGAACATTTAGAGTAAATTAATGTTCATGCGAGAACGTTCAATTTTTCATGCAAAACAATCGGTGACCCGCGATCTGATGAAATTGCTCTGAGATGACCAAAATGGTCCGTTTTGAAAGTTTTCATCTTTCAACTAATTTTGACTCTCAGAGGTGGATCATCACTTTTGGAGATAAAATGAGCATCGTTATCGTCATTTTCATGCTTCTAGGGAGCCAAAACTCAAGATTTGGCTCATGGTTGAAAGTGACTTAAAAGGACCAAATGCCCACTTCGAGGGCTTAAAACGTGTTTATTCACAGCGGGAAGAGATATAAAGAACATTTAGAGTAAATTAATGTTCATGCGAGAACGTTCAATTTTTCAGGCAAAACAATCGATGACCCGCGATCTGATGAAATTGCTCTGAGATTACCAAAATGGTCCGTTTTGAAAGTTTTCATCTTTCAACTAATTTTGACTCTCAGAGGTGGATCATCACTTTTGGAGATAAAATGAGCATCGTTATCATTATTTTCATGCTTCTAGGGAGCCAAAACTCAAGATTTGGTTCATGGTTAAAAGTAACTTAAAAGGACCCAAATGCTCACTTTGAGGGCTTAAAACGTGTTTATTCACTGCGGTAAGAGATATAAAGAACATTTAGAGTAAATTATTGTTCATGCGAGAACGTTCAATTTTTCATGCAAAACGATCGATGACCCACGACCTGATGAAATTGCTCTGAGATGACCAAAATGGTCCATTTTGAAAATGTTCATCTTTCAACTAATTTTGACTCTCAGAGGTGGATCATCACTTTTGGAGATAAAATGAGCATCGTTATCGTCATTTTCATGCTTCTAGGAAGCCAAAACTCAAGATTGGGCTCATGGTTAAAAGTGACTTAAAAGGACCCAAATGCTCACTTTGAGGGCTTAAAACGTGTTTATTCACTGCGGGAAGAGATATAAACAATATTTAGAGTGAATTAATGTTCATGTGAGAACGTTCAATTTTTCATGCAAAACAATCGATGACCCGCGACCTGATGAAATTGCTCTGAGATGACCAAAATGGTCCGTTTTGAAAATTTTCATCTTTCAACTAATTTTGACTCTCAGAGGTGGATCATCACTTTTGGAGATAAAATGAGCATCGTTATCGTCATTTTCATGCTTCTAGGAAGCCAAAACTCAAAATTGGGCTCATGGTTAAAAGTTACTTAAAAGGACCCAAATGCTCACTTTGAGGGCTTAAAACGTGTTTATTCACTGCAGGAAGAGATATAAACAATATTTAGAGTGAATTAATGTTCATGCGAGAACGTTCAATTTTTCATGCAAAACAATCAATGACCCGCGACCTGATGAAATTGCTCTGAGATGACCAAAATGGTCCGTTTTGAAAATTTTCATCTTTCAACTAATTTTGACTCTCAGAGGTGGATCATCACTTTTGGAGATAAAATGAGCATCGTTATCGTAATTTTCATGCTTCTAGGGAGCCCAAACTCAAGATTTGGCTCATGGTTAAAAGTGACTTAAAAGGACCCAAATGCTCACTTCGATGGCTTAAAACGTGTTTATTCACTGCGGGAAGAGATATAAAGAACATTTAGAGTAAATTATTGTTCATGCGAGAACGTTCAATTTTTCATGCAAAACAATCGATTAACCGCGACCTGATGAAATTGCTCTGAGGTGACCAAAATGGTCCGTTTTGAAAGTTTTCATCTTTCAACTAATTTTGACTCTCAGAGATGGATCATCACTTTTGGAGATAAAATGAGCATCGGTATCGTCATTTTCATGCTTCTAGGGAGCCAAAACTCAAGATTTGACTCATGGTTGAAAGTGACTTAAAAGGACCAAATGCTCACTTTGAGGGCTTAAAACGTGTTTATTCACTGCGGGATGAGATATAAAGAACATTTAGAGTAAATTAATGTTCATGCAAGAACGTTCAATTTTTCATGCAAAACAATCGATGACCCACGATCTGATGAAATTGCTCTGAGATGACCAAAATGGTCCGTTTTGAAAGTTTTCATCTTTCAACTAATTTTGACTCTCAGAGGTGGATCATCACTTTTGGAGATAAAATGAGCATCGTTATCATCATTTTCATGCTTCTAGGGAGCCAAAACTCAAGATTTGGCTCATGGTTAAAAGTGACTTAAAAGGACCCAAATGCTCACTTCGAGGGCTTAAAACGTGTTTATTCACTGCGGGAAGAGATATAAAGAACATTTAGAGTAAATTATTGTTCATGCGAGAACGTTCAATTTTTCATGCAAAACGATCGATGACCCGCGACCTGATGAAATTGCTCTGAGATGACCAAAATGGTCCGTTTTGAAAATTTCCATCTTTCAATTAATTTTGACTCTCAGAGGTGGATCATCACTATTGGAGATAAAATGAGCATCTTTATCTTCATTTTCATGCTTCTTGGGAGCCAAAACTCAAGATTTGTCTCATGGTTAAAAGTGACTTAAAAGGACCCAAATGCTCACTTCGAGGGCTTAAAATGTGTTTATTCACCTCGGTAAGAGATATAAACATCATTTAGAGTAATTTAATGTTCATGCGAGAACGTTCAATTTTTCATGCAAAACAATCGATGACCCGCGACCTGATGAAATTGCTCCGAGGTGACCAAAATGGTCCGTTTTGAAAGTTTTCATCTTTCAACTAATTTTGACTCTCAGAGGTGGATCATCACTTTTGGAGATAAAATGAGCATCGGTATCGTCATTTTCATGCTTCTAGGGAGCCAAAACTCAAGATTTGACTCATGGTTGAAAGTGACTTAAAAGGACCAAATGCTCACTTCGAGGGCTTAAAACGTGTTTATTCACTGCGGGAAGAGATATAAAGAACATTTAGAGTAAATTAATGTTCATGCGAGAACGTTCAATTTTTCAGGCAAAACAATCGATGACCCGCGACCTGATGAAATTGCTCTGAGATGACCAAAATGGTCCGTTTTGAAAATGTTCATCTTTCAAATAATATTGACTCTCAGAGGTGGATTTTCACTTTTGGAGATAAAATGAGCATCTTTATCATCATTTTCATGCTTCTAGGGAGCCAAAACTCAAGATTTGAATCATGGTTGAAAGTGACTTAAAAGGACCAAATGCTCACTTCGAGGGCTTAAAAAGTGTTTATTCACTGCGGGAAGAGATATAAAGAAAATTTAGAGTAAATTAATGTTCATGCGAGAACGTTCAATTTTTCATGTAAAACAATTGATGACCCGCGACCTGATGAAATTGCTCTGAGATTACCAAAATGGTCCGTTTTGAAAATTTTCATCTTTCAACTAATTTTGACTCTCAGAGGTGGATCATCACTTTTGGAGATAAAATGAGCATCGTTATCGTCATTTTCATGCTTCTAGGAAGCCAAAACTCAAGATTGGGCTCATGGTTAAAAGTGACTTAAAAGGACCCAAATGCTCACTTTGAGGGCTTAAAACGTGTTTATTCACTGCGGGAAGAGATATAAACAATATTTAGAGTGAATTAATGTTCATGCGAGAACGTTCAATTTTTCATGCAAAACAATCGATGACCCGCGACCTGATGAAATTGCTCTGAGATGACCAAAATGGTCCGTTTTGAAAATGTTCATCTTTCAACTAATTTTGATTCTCAGAGGTGGATCATCACTTTTGGAGAAAAAATGAGCATCGTTATCGTAATTTTCATGCTTCTAGGGAGCCAAAACTCAAGATTTGGCTCATGGTGAAAAGTGACTTAAAAGGACCCAAATGCTCACTTCGAGGGCTTAAAACGTGTTTATTCACTGCGGGAAGAGATATAAACAACATTTAGAGTAAATTAATGTTCATCCGAGAACGTTCAATTTTTCATGCAAAACAATCGATGACCCGCGACCTGATGAAATTGGTCTGAGGTGAACAAAATGGTCAATTTTGAAAATTTTCATCTTTCAACTAATTTTGACTCTCAGAGGTGGATCATCACTTTTGGAGATAAAATGAGCATCGTTATCGTCATTTTCATGCTTCTAGGGAGCCAAAACTCAAGATTTGGCTCATGGTGAAAAGTGACTTAAAAGGACCCAAATGCTCACTTCGAGGGCTTAAAACGTGTTTATTCACTGCGGGAAGAGATATAAACAACATTTAGAGTAAATTAATGTTCATGCGAGAACGTTAAATTTTTCATGCAAAACACTCGATGACCCGCGACCTGATGAAATTGCTCTGAGGTGAACAAAATGGTCAATTTTGAAAATGTTCATCTTTCAACTAATATTGACTCTCAGAGGTGGATCTTCACTTTTGGAGATAAAATGAGCATCTTCATAGTAATTTTTATGCTTCTGGGGAGCCAAAACTCAAGATTTGGCTCATGGTTAAAAGTGACTTAAAAGGACCCAAATGCCCACTTCGAGGGCTTAAAACGTGTTTATTCACTGCGGGAAGAGATATAAACAACATTTAGAGTAAATTAATGTTCATGCGAGAACGTTCAATTTTTCATGCAAAACAATCGATGACCCGCGACCTGATGAAATTGCTCTGAGATGACCAAAATGGTCCGTTTTGAAAATTTTCATCTTTCAACTAATTTTGACTCTCAGAGGTGGATCATCACTTTTGGAGATAAAATGAGCATCGTTATCGTCATTTCATGCTTCTAGGGAGCCAAAACTCAAGATTTGGCTCATGGTGAAAAGGGACTTAAAAGGACCCAAATGCTCACTTCGAGGGCTTAAAACGTGTTTATTCACTGCGGGAAGAGATATAAACAACATTTAGAGTAAATTAATGTTCATGCGAGAACGTTCAATTTTTCATGCAAAACACTCGATGACCCGCGACCTGATGAAATTGCTCTGAGGTGAACAAAATGGTCAATTTTGAAAATTTTCATCTTTCAACTAATTTTGACTCTCAGAGGTGGATCATCACTTTTGGAGATAAAATGAGCATCGGTATCGTCATTTTCATGCTTCTAGGGAGCCAAAACTCAAGATTTGACTCATGGTTGAAAGTGACTTAAAAGGACCAAATGCTCACTTCGAGGGCTTAAAACGTGTTTATTCACTGCGGGAAGAGATATAAAGAACATTTAGAGTAAATTAATGTTCATGCGAGAACGTTCAATTTTTCATGCAAAACAATCGGTGACCCGCGATCTGATGAAATTGCTCTGAGATGACCAAAATGGTCCGTTTTGAAAGTTTTCATCTTTCAACTAATTTTGACTCTCAGAGGTGGATCATCACTTTTGGAGATAAAATGAGCATCGTTATCGTCATTTTCATGCTTCTAGGGAGCCAAAACTCAAGATTTGGCTCATGGTTGAAAGTGACTTAAAAGGACCAAATGCCCACTTCGAGGGCTTAAAACGTGTTTATTCACTGCGGGAAGAGATATAAAGAACATTTAGAGTAAATTAATGTTCATGCGAGAACGTTCAATTTTTCAGGCAAAACAATCGATGACCCGCGATCTGATGAAATTGCTCTGAGATTACCAAAATGGTCCGTTTTGAAAGTTTTCATCTTTCAACTAATTTTGACTCTCAGAGGTGGATCATCACTTTTGGAGATAAAATGAGCATCGTTATCATTATTTTCATGCTTCTAGGGAGCCAAAACTCAAGATTTGGTTCATGGTTAAAAGTAACTTAAAAGGACCCAAATGCTCACTTTGAGGGCTTAAAACGTGTTTATTCACTGCGGTAAGAGATATAAAGAACATTTAGAGTAAATTATTGTTCATGCGAGAACGTTCAATTTTTCATGCAAAACGATCGATGACCCACGACCTGATGAAATTGCTCTGAGATGACCAAAATGGTCCATTTTGAAAATGTTCATCTTTCAACTAATTTTGACTCTCAGAGGTGGATCATCACTTTTGGAGATAAAATGAGCATCGTTATCGTCATTTTCATGCTTCTAGGAAGCCAAAACTCAAGATTGGGCTCATGGTTAAAAGTGACTTAAAAGGACCCAAATGCTCACTTTGAGGGCTTAAAACGTGTTTATTCACTGCGGGAAGAGATATAAACAATATTTAGAGTGAATTAATGTTCATGTGAGAACGTTCAATTTTTCATGCAAAACAATCGATGACCCGCGACCTGATGAAATTGCTCTGAGATGACCAAAATGGTCCGTTTTGAAAATTTTCATCTTTCAACTAATTTTGACTCTCAGAGGTGGATCATCACTTTTGGAGATAAAATGAGCATCGTTATCGTCATTTTCATGCTTCTAGGAAGCCAAAACTCAAAATTGGGCTCATGGTTAAAAGTTACTTAAAAGGACCCAAATGCTCACTTTGAGGGCTTAAAACGTGTTTATTCACTGCAGGAAGAGATATAAACAATATTTAGAGTGAATTAATGTTCATGCGAGAACGTTCAATTTTTCATGCAAAACAATCAATGACCCGCGACCTGATGAAATTGCTCTGAGATGACCAAAATGGTCCGTTTTGAAAATTTTCATCTTTCAACTAATTTTGACTCTCAGAGGTGGATCATCACTTTTGGAGATAAAATGAGCATCGTTATCGTAATTTTCATGCTTCTAGGGAGCCAAAACTCAAGATTTGGCTCACGGTGAAAAGTGACTTAAAAGGACCCAAATGCTCACTTCGAGGGCTTAAAACGTGTTTATTCACTGCGGGAAGAGATATAAACAACATTTAGAGTAAATTAATGTTCATGCGAGAACGTTCAATTTTTCATGCAAAACAATCGATGACCCGCGACCTGATGAAATTGCTCTGAGGTGACCAATATGGTCCTTTTTGAAAGTTTTCATCTTTCAACTAATTTTGACTCTCAGAGGTGGATCATCACTTTTGGAGATAAAATGAGCATCGGTATCGTCATGTTCATGCTTCTAGGGAGCCAAAACTCAAGATTTGACTCATGGTTGAAAGTGACTTAAAAGGACCAAATGCCCACTTCGAGGGCTTAAAACGTGTTTATTCACTGCGGGAAGAGATATAAAGAACATTTAGAGTAAATTAATGTTCATGCGAGAACGTTCAATTTTTCAGGCAAAACAATCGATGACCCGCGATCTGATGAAATTGCTCTGAGATTACCAAAATGGTCCGTTTTGAAAGTTTTCATCTTTCAACTAATTTTGACTCTCAGAGATGGATCATCACTTTTGGAGATAAAATGAGCATCGTTATCGTCATTTTCATGCTTCTAGGAAGCCAAAACTCAAGATTGGGCTCATGGTTAAAAGTGACTTAAAAGGACCCAAATGCTCACTTTGAGGGCTTAAAACGTGTTTATTCACTGCGGGAAGAGATATAAACAATATTTAGAGTGAATTAATGTTCATGCGAGAACGTTCAATTTTTCATGCAAAACAATCGATGACCCGCGACCTGATGAAATTGCTCTGAGATGACCAAAATGGTCCGTTTTGAAAATTTTCATCTTTCAACTAATTTTGACTCTCAGAGGTGGACCATCACTTTTGGAGATAAAATGAGCATCGTTATCGTCATTTTCATGCTTCTAGGAAGCCAAAACTCAAAATTGGGCTCATGGTTAAAAGTTACTTAAAAGGACCCAAATGCTCACTTTGAGGGCTTAAAACGTGTTTATTCACTGCAGGAAGAGATATAAACAATATTTAGAGTGAATTAATGTTCATGCGAGAACGTTCAATTTTTCATGCAAAACAATCGAAGACCCGCGACCTGATGAAATTGCTCTGAGGTGACCAAAATGGTCCGTTTTGAAAGTTTTCATCTTTCAATTAATTTTGACTCTCAGACGTGGATCATCACTTTTGGAGATAAAATGAGCATCGGTATCGTCATTTTCATGCTTCTAGGGAGCCAAAACTCAAGATTTGGCTCATGGTTAAAAGTGACTTAAAAGGACCCAAATGCTCACTTCGAGGGCTTAAAACGTGTTTATTCACTGCGGGAAGAGATATGAAGAACATTTAGAGTAAATTAATGTTCATGCGAGAACGTTCAATTTTTCATGCAAAACAATCGGTGACCCGCGATCTGATGAAATTGCTGTGAGATGACCAAAATGGTCCGTTTTGAAAGTTTTCATCTTTCAACTAATTTTGACTCTCAGAGGTGGATAATCACTTTTGGAGATAAAATGAGCATCGTTATCGTCATTTTCATGCTTCTAGGGAGCCAAAACTCAAGATTTGGCTCATGGTTAAAAGTGACTTAAAAGGACCCAAATGCTCACTTCGAGGGCTTAAAACGTGTTTATTCACTGCGGGAAGAGATATTAAGAACATTTAGAGTAAATTATTGTTCATGCGAGAACGTTCAATTTTTCATGCAAAACGATCGATGACCCGCGACCTGATGAAATTGCTCTGAGATGACCAAAATGGTCCGTTTTGAAAATTTCCATCTTTCAACTAATTTTGACTCTCAAAGGTGGATCATCACTATTGGAGATAAAATGAGCATCTTTATCTTCATTTTCATGCTTCTAGGGAGCCAAAAGTCAAGATTTGTCTCATGGTTAAAAGTGACTTAAAAGGACCCAAATGCTCACTTCGAGGGCTTAAAATGTGTTTATTCACTGCAGGAAGAGATATAAACAATATTTAGAGTGAATTAATGTTCATGCGAGAACGTTCAATTTTTCATGCAAAACAATGAATGACCCGCGACCTGATGAAATTGCTCTGAGATGACCAAAATGGTCCGTTTTGAAAATTTTCATCTTTCAACTAATTTTGACTCTCAGAGGTGGATCATCACTTTTGGAGATAAAATGAGCATCGTTATCGTAATTTTCATGCTTCTAGGGAGCCAAAACTCAAGATTTGGCTCACGGTGAAAAGTGACTTAAAAGGACCCAAATGCTCACTTCGAGGGCCTAAAACGTGTTTATTCACTGCGGGAAGAGATATAAACAACATTTAGAGTAAATTAATGTTCATGCGAGAACGTTAAATTTTTCATGCAAAACAATCGATGACGCGCGACCTGATGAAATTGCTCTGAGGTGAACAAAATGGTCCATTTTGAAAATGTTCATCTTTCAACTAATATTGACTCTCAGAGGTGGATCTTCACTTTTGGAGATAAAATGAGCATCTTCATAGTAATTTTTATGCTTCTGGGGAGCCAAAACTCAAGATTTGGTTCATGGTTAAAAGTGACTTAAAAGGAACCAAATGCTCACTTCGAGGGCTTAAAACGTGTTTATTCACTGCGGGAAGAGATATAAACAACATTTAGAGTAAATTAATGTTCATGTGAGAACGTTCAATTTTTCATGCAAAACAATCGAAGACCCGCGACCTGATGAAATTGCTCTGAGGTGACCAAAATGGTCCGTTTTGAAAGTTTTCATCTTTGAATTAATTTTGACTCTCAGAGGTGGATCATCACTTTTGGAGATAAAATGAGCATCGGTATCGTCATTTTCATGCTTCTAGGGAGCCAAAACTCAAGATTTGACTCATGGTTGAAAGTGACTTAAAAGGACCAAATGCTCACTTCGAGGGCTTAAAACGTGTTTATTCACTGCGGGAAGAGATATAAAGAACATTTAGAGTAAATTAATGTTCATGCGAGAACGTTCAATTTTTCATGCAAAACGATCGATGACCCGCGACCTGATGAAATTGCTCTGAGATGACCAAAATGGTCCGTTTTGAAAATTTCCATCTTTCAACTAATTTTGACTCTCAAAGGTGGATCATCACTATTGGAGATAAAATGAGCATCTTTATCTTCATTTTCATGCTTCTAGGGAGCCAAAACTCAAGATTTGTCTCATGGTTAAAAGTGACTTAAAAGGACCCAAATGCTCACTTCGAGGGCTTAAAATGTGTTTATTCACTGCGGGAAGAGATATAAACATCATTTAGAGTAAATTAATGTTCATGCGAGAACGTTCAATTTTTCATGCAAAACAATCGATGACCCGCGACCTGATGAAATTGCTCTGAGGTGACCAAAATGGTCCGTTTTGAAAATTTTCATCTTTCAACTAATTTTGACTCTTAGAGGTGGATCATCACTTTTGGAGATAAAATGAGCATCGTTATCGTAATTTTCATGCTTCTAGGAAGCCAAAACTCAAGATTGGGCTCATGGTTAAAAGTGACTTAAAAGGACCCAAATGCTCACTTTGAGGGCTTAAAACGTGTTTATTCACTGCGGGAAGAGATATAAACAATATTTAGAGTGAATTATTGTTCATGCGAGAACGTTCAATTTTTCATGCAAAACAATCGATGACCCGCGACCTGATGAAATTGCTCTGAGATGACCAAAATGGTCCGTTTTGAAAATTTTCATCTTTCAACTAATTTTGACTCTCAGAGGTGGATCATCACTTTTGGAGATAAAATGAGCATCGGTATCGTCATGTTCATGCTTCTAGGGAGCCAAAACTCAAGATTTGACTCATGGTTGAAAGTGACTTAAAAGGACCCAATGCCCACTTCGAGGGCTTAAAACGTGTTTATTCACTGCGGGAAGAGATATAAAGAACATTTAGAGTAAATTAATGTTCATGCGAGAACGTTCAATTTTTCAGGCAAAACAATCGATGACCCGCGATCTGATGAAATTGCTCTGAGATTACCAAAATGGTCCGTTTTGAAAGTTTTCATCTTTCAACTAATTTTGACTCTCAGAGATGGATCATCACTTTTGGAGATAAAATGAGCATCGTTATCGTCATTTTCATGCTTCTAGGAAGCCAAAACTCAAGATTGGGCTCATGGTTAAAAGTGACTTAAAAGGACCCAAATGCTCACTTTGAGGGCTTAAAACGTGTTTATTCACTGCGGGAAGAGATATAAACAATATTTAGAGTGAATTAATGTTCATGCGAGAACGTTCAATTTTTCATGCAAAACAATCGATGACCCGCGACCTGATGAAATTGCTCTGAGATGACCAAAATGGTCCGTTTTGAAAATTTTCATCTTTCAACTAATTTTGACTCTCAGAGGTGGACCATCACTTTTGGAGATAAAATGAGCATCGTTATCGTCATTTTCATGCTTCTAGGAAGCCAAAACTCAAAATTGGGCTCATGGTTAAAAGTTATTTAAAAGGACCCAAATGCTCACTTTGAGGGCTTAAAACGTGTTTATTCACTGCAGGAAGAGATATAAACAATATTTAGAGTGAATTAATGTTCATGCGAGAACGTTCAATTTTTCATGCAAAACAATCGAAGACCCGCGACCTGATGAAATTGCTCTGAGGTGACCAAAATGGTCCGTTTTGAAAGTTTTCATCTTTCAATTAATTTTGACTCTCAGACGTGGATCATCACTTTTGGAGATAAAATGAGCATCGGTATCGTCATTTTCATGCTTCTAGGGAGCCAAAACTCAAGATTTGACTCATGGTTGAAAGTGACTTAAAAGGACCAAATGCTCACTTCGAGGGCTTAAAACGTGTTTATTCACTGCGGGAAGAGATATAAAGAACATTTAGAGTAAATTAATGTTCATGCGAGAACGTTCAATTTTTCATGCAAAACAATCGGTGACCCGCGATCTGATGAAATTGCTGTGAGATGACCAAAATGGTCCGTTTTTAAAGTTTTCATCTTTCAACTAATTTTGACTCTCAGAGGTGGATAATCACTTTTGGAGATAAAATGAGCATCGTTATCGTCATTTTCATGCTTCTAGGGAGCCAAAACTCAAGATTTGGCTCATGGTTAAAAGTGACTTAAAAGGACCCAAATGCTCACTTCGAGGGCTTAAAACGTGTTTATTCACTGCGGGAAGAGATATTAAGAACATTTAGAGTAAATTATTGTTCATGCGAGAACGTTCAATTTTTCATGCAAAACGATCGATGACCCGCGACCTGATGAAATTGCTCTGAGGTGACCAAAATGGTCCTTTTTGAAAGTTTTCATCTTTCAACTAATTTTGACTCTCAGAGGTGGATCATCACTTTTGGAGATAAAATGAGCATCGGTATCGTCATGTTCATGCTTCTAGGGAGCCAAAACTCAAGATTTGACTCATGGTTGAAAGTGACTTAAAAGGACCAAATGCCCACTTCGAGGGCTTAAAACGTGTTTATTCACTGCGGGAAGAGATATAAAGAACATTTAGAGTAAATTAATGTTCATGCGAGAACGTTCAATTTTTCAGGCAAAACAATCGATGACCCGCGATCTGATGAAATTGCTCTGAGATGACCAAAATGGTCCGTTTTGAAAGTTTTCATCTTTCAACTAATTTTGACTCTCAGAGGTGGATCATCACTTTTGGAGATAAAATGAGCATCGTTATCGTCATTTTCATGCTTCTAGGGAGCCAAAACTCAAGATTTGGTTCATGGTTAAAAGTAACTTAAAAGGACCCAAATGCTCACTTTGAGGGCTTAAAACGTGTTTATTCACTGCGGTAAGAGATATAAAGAACATTTAGAGTAAATTATTGTTCATGCGAGAACGTTCAATTTTTCATGCAAAACGATCGATGACCCGCGACCTGATGAAATTGCTCTGAGATGACCAAAATGGTCCGTTTTGAAAATGTTCATCTTTCAACTAATTTTGACTCTCAGAGATGGATCATCACTTTTGGAGATAAAATGAGCATCGTTATCGTCATTTTCATGCTTCTAGGAAGCCAAAACTCAAGATTGGGCTCATGGTTAAAAGTGACTTAAAAGGACCCAAATGCTCACTTTGAGGGCTTAAAACGTGTTTATTCACTGCGGGAAGAGATATAAACAATATTTAGAGTGAATTAATGTTCATGCGAGAACGTTCAATTTTTCATGCAAAACAATCGATGACCCGCGACCTGATGAAATTGCTCTGAGATGACCAAAATGGTCCGTTTTGAAAATTTTCATCTTTCAACTAATTTTGACTCTCAGAGGTGGACCATCACTTTTGGAGATAAAATGAGCATCGTTATCGTCATTTTCATGCTTCTAGGAAGCCAAAACTCAAAATTGGGCTCATGGTTAAAAGTTACTTAAAAGGACCCAAATGCTCACTTTGAGGGCTTAAAACGTGTTTATTCACTGCAGGAAGAGATATAAACAATATTTAGAGTGAATTAATGTTCATGCGAGAACGTTCAATTTTTCATGCAAAACAATGAATGACCCGCGACCTGATGAAATTGCTCTGAGATGACCAAAATGGTCCGTTTTGAAAATTTTCATCTTTCAACTAATTTTGACTCTCAGAGGTGGATCATCACTTTTGGAGATAAAATGAGCATCGTTATCGTAATTTTCATGCTTCTAGGGAGCCAAAACTCAAGATTTGGCTCACGGTGAAAAGTGACTTAAAAGGACCCAAATGCTCACTTCGAGGGCCTAAAACGTGTTTATTCACTGCGGGAAGAGATATAAACAACATTTAGAGTAAATTAATGTTCATGCGAGAACGTTAAATTTTTCATGCAAAACAATCGATGACGCGCGACCTGATGAAATTGCTCTGAGGTGAACAAAATGGTCCATTTTGAAAATGTTCATCTTTCAACTAATATTGACTCTCAGAGGTGGATCTTCACTTTTGGAGATAAAATGAGCATCTTCATAGTAATTTTTATGCTTCTGGGGAGCCAAAACTCAAGATTTGGTTCATGGTTAAAAGTGACTTAAAAGGAACAAATGCTCACTTCGAGGGCTTAAAACGTGTTTATTCACTGCGGGAAGAGATATAAACAACATTTAGAGTAAATTAATGTTCATGTGAGAACGTTCAATTTTTCATGCAAAACAATCGAAGACCCGCGACCTGATGAAATTGCTCTGAGGTGACCAAAATGGTCCGTTTTGAAAGTTTTCATCTTTGAATTAATTTTGACTCTCAGAGGTGGATCATCACTTTTGGAGATAAAATGAGCATCGGTATCGTCATTTTCATGCTTCTAGGGAGCCAAAACTCAAGATTTGACTCATGGTTGAAAGTGACTTAAAAGGACCAAATGCTCACTTCGAGGGCTTAAAACGTGTTTATTCACTGCGGGAAGAGATATAAAGAACATTTAGAGTAAATTAATGTTCATGCGAGAACGTTCAATTTTTCATGCAAAACGATCGATGACCCGCGACCTGATGAAATTGCTCTGAGATGACCAAAATGGTCCGTTTTGAAAATTTCCATCTTTCAACTAATTTTGACTCTCAAAGGTGGATCATCACTATTGGAGATAAAATGAGCATCTTTATCTTCATTTTCATGCTTCTAGGGAGCCAAAACTCAAGATTTGTCTCATGGTTAAAAGTGACTTAAAAGGACCCAAATGCTCACTTCGAGGGCTTAAAATGTGTTTATTCACTGCGGGAAGAGATATAAACATCATTTAGAGTAAATTAATGTTCATGCGAGAACGTTCAATTTTTCATGCAAAACAATCGATGACCCGCGACCTGATGAAATTGCTCTGAGGTGACCAAAATGGTCCGTTTTGAAAGTTTTCATCTTTCAACTAATTTTGACTCTTAGAGGTGGATCATCACTTTTGAAGATAAAATGAGCATCGTTATCGTCATTTTCATGCTTCTAGGAAGCCAAAACTCAAGATTGGGCTCATGGTTAAAAGTGACTTAAAAGGACCCAAATGCTCACTTTGAGGGCTTAAAACGTGTTTATTCACTGCGGGAAGAGATATAAACAATATTTAGAGTGAATTATTGTTCATGCGAGAACGTTCAATTTTTCATGCAAAACAATCGATGACCCGCGACCTGATGAAATTGCTCTGAGATGACCAAAATGGTCCGTTTTGAAAATTTTCATCTTTCAACTAATTTTGAAACTCAGAGGTGGACCATCACTTTTGGAGATAAAATGAGCATCGTTATCGTCATTTTCATGCTTCTAGGAAGCCAAAACTCAAAATTGGGCTCATGGTTAAAAGTTACTTAAAAGGACCCAAATGCTCACTTTGAGGGCTTAAAACGTGTTTATTCACTGCAGGAAGAGATATAAACAATATTTAGAGTGAATTAATGTTCATGCGAGAACGTTCAATTTTTCATGCAAAACAATCAATGACCCGCGACCTGATGAAATTGCTCTGAGATGACCAAAATGGTCCGTTTTGAAAATTTTCATCTTTCAACTAATTTTGACTCTCAGAGGTGGATCATCACTTTTGGAGATAAAATGAGCATCGTTATCGTAATTTTCATGCTTCTAGGGAGCCAAAACTCAAGATTTGGCTCACGGTGAAAAGTGACTTAAAAGGACCCAAATGCTCACTTCGAGGGCTTAAAACGTGTTTATTCACTGCGGGAAGAGATATAAACAACATTTAGAGTAAATTAATGTTCATGCAAGAACGTTCAATTTTTCATGCAAAACAATCGATGACCCGCGACCTGATGAAATTGCTCTGAGGTGAACAAAATGGTCCATTTTGAAAATGTTCATCTTTCAACTAATATTGACTCTCAGAGGTGGATCTTCACTTTTGGAGATAAAATGAGCATCTTCATAGTAATTTTTATGCTTCTGGGGAGCCAAAACTCAAGATTTGGTTCATGGTTAAAAGTGACTTAAAAGGAACCAAATGCTCACTTCGAGGGCTTAAAACGTGTTTATTCACTGCGGGAAGAGATATAAACAACATTTAGAGTAAATTAATGTTCATGTGAGAACGTTCAATTTTTCATGCAAAACAATCGAAGACCCGCGACCTGATGAAATTGCTCTGAGGTGACCAAAATGGTCCGTTTTGAAAGTTTTCATCTTTGAATTATTTTTGACTCTCAGAGGTGGATCATCACTTTTGGAGATAAAATGAGCATCGGTATCGTCATTTTCATGCTTCTAGGGAGCCAAAACTCAAGATTTGACTCATGGTTGAAAGTGACTTAAAAGGACCAAATGCTCACTTCGAGGGCTTAAAACGTGTTTATTCACTGCGGGAAGAGATATAAAGAACATTTAGAGTAAATTAATGTTCATGCGAGAACGTTCAATTTTTCATGCAAAACGATCGATGACCCGCGACCTGATGAAATTGCTCTGAGATGACCAAAATGGTCCGTTTTGAAAATTTCCATCTTTCAACTAATTTTGACTCTCAAAGGTGGATCATCACTATTGGAGATAAAATGAGCATCTTTATCTTCATTTTCATTCTTCTAGGGAGCCAAAACTCAAGATTGGGCTCATGGTTAAAAGTGACTTAAAAGGACCCAAATGCTCACTTCGATGGCTTAAAACGTGTTTATTCACTGCGGGAAGAGATATAAAGAACATTTAGAGTAAATTATTGTTAATGCGAGAACGTTAAATTTTTCATGCCAAACGATCGATGACCCGCGTCCTGATGAAATTGCTCTGAGATGACCAAAATGGTCCGTTTTGAAACTTTTCATCTTTCAACTAATTTTGACTCTCAGAGGTGGATCATCACTTTTGGAGATAAAATGAGCAGCGTTATCGTCATTTTCATGCTTCTAGGGAGCCCAAACTCAAGATTTGGCTCATGGTTAAAAGTGACTTAAAAGGACCCAAATGCTCACTTCGAGGGCTTAAAATGTGTTTATTCACTGCGGGAAGAGATATAAACATCATTTAGAGTAAATTAATGTTCATGCGAGAACGTTCAATTTTTCATGCAAAACAATCGATGATCCGCGACCTGATGAAATTGCTCTGAGGTGACCAAAATGGTCCGTTTTGAAAGTTTTCATCTTTCAACTAATTTTGACTCTCAGAGGTGGATCATCACTTTTGGAGATAAAATGAGCATCGGTATCGTCATTTTCATGCTTCTAGGGAGCCAAAACTCAAGATTTGACTCATGGTTGAAAGTGACTTAAAAGGACCAAATGCTCACTTCGAGGGCTTAAAACGTGTTTATTCACTGCGGGAAGAGATATAAAGAACATTTAGAGTAAATTAATGTTGATGCGAGAACGTTCAATTTTTTATGCAAAACAATCGATGACCCGCGACCTGATGAAATTGCTCTGAGATGACCAAAATGGTCCGTTTTGAAAATTTTCATCTTTCAACTAATTTTGACTCTCAGAGGTGGATCATCACTTTTGGAGATAAAATGAGCATCGTTATCGTAATTTTCATGCTTCTAGGGAGCCAAAACTCAAGATTTGGCTCATGGTGAAAAGTGACTTAAAAGGACCCAAAATGCTCACTTCGAGGGCTTAAAACTTGTTTATTCACTGCGGGAAGAGATATAAACAACATTTAGAGTAAATTAATGTTCATGCGAGAACGTTCAATTTTTCATGCAAAACAATCGATGACCAGCGACCTGATGAAATTGCTCTGAGATGACCAAAATGGTCCGTTTTGAAAGTTTTCATCTTTCAACTAATTTTGACTCTCAGAGGTGGATCATCACTATTGGAGATAAAATGAGCATCTTTATCTTAATTTTCATGCTTCTAGGGAGCCAAAACTCAAGATTGGGCTCATGGTTAAAAGTGACTTAAAAGGACCCAAATGCTCACTTCGATGGCTTAAAACGTGTTTATTCACTGCTGGAAGAGATATAAAGAACATTTAGAGTAAATTATTGTTAATGCGAGAACGTTACATTTTTCATGCCAAACGATCGATGACCCGCGTCCTGATGAAATTGCTCTGAGATGACCAAAATGGTCAGTTTTGAAACTTTTCATCTTTCAACTAATTTTGACTCTCAGAAGTGGATCATCACTTTTGGAGATAAAATGAGCAGCGTTATCGTCATTTTCATGCTTCTAGGGAGCCAAAACTCAAGATTTGACTCATGGTTGAAAGTGACTTAAAAGGACCAAATGCTCACTTCGAGGGCTTAAAACGTGTTTATTCACTGCAGGAAGAGATATAGACAACATTTAGAGTAAATTAATGTTCATGCGAGAACGTTCAATTTTTCATGCAAAACAATCGATGACCCGCGACCTGATGAAATTGCTCTGAGGTGAACAAAATGGTCCATTTTGAAAATGTTCATCTTTCAACTAATATTGACTCTCAGAGGTGGATCTTCACTTTTGGAGATAAAATGAGCATCTTCATAGTAATTTTTATGCTTCTGGGGAGCCAAAACTCAAGATTTGGCTCATGGTTAAAAGTGACTTAAAAGGACCAAATGCTCACTTCGAGGGCTTAAAACGTGTTTATTCACTGCGGGAAGAGATATAAAGAACATTTAGAGTAAATTAATGTTCATGCGAGAACGTTCAATTTTTCATGCAAAACAATCGATGACCCGCGATCTGATGAAATTGCTCTGAGATGACCAAAATGGTCCTTTTGAAAATTTCCATCTTTCAACTAATTTTGACTCTCAGAGGTGGATCATCACTATTGGAGATAAAATGAGCATCTTTATCTTAATTTTCATGCTTCTAGGGAGCCAAAACTCAAGATTGGGCTCATGGTTAAAAGTGACTTAAAAGGACCCAAATGCTCACTTCGATGGCTTAAAACGTGTTTATTCACTGCGGGAAGAGATATAAAGAACATTTAGAGTAAATTATTGTTAATGTGAGAACGTTAAATTTTTCATGCCAAACGATCGATGACCCGCGTCCTGATGAAATTGCTCTGAGATGACCAAAATGGTCCGTTTTGAAAGTTTTCATCTTTGAATTAATTTTGACTCTCAGAGGTGGATCATCACTTTTGGAGATAAAATGAGCATCGGTATCGTCAATTTCATGCTTCTAGGGAGCCAAAACTCAAGATTTGACTCATGGTTGAAAGTGACTTAAAAGGACCAAATGCTCACTTCGAGGGCTTAAAACGTGTTTATTCACTGCGGGAAGAGATATAAAGAACATTTAGAGTAAATTAATGTTCATGCGAGAACGTTCAATTTTTCATGCAAAACGATCGATGACCCGCGACCTGATGAAATTGCTCTGAGATGACCAAAATGGTCCGTTTTGAAAATTTCCATCTTTCAACTAATTTTGACTCTCAAAGGTGGATCATCACTATTGGAGATAAAATGAGCATCTTTATCTTCATTTTCATGCTTCTAGGGAGCCAAAACTCAAGATTTGTCTCATGGTTAAAAGTGACTTAAAAGGACCCAAATGCTCACTTCGAGGGCTTAAAATGTGTTTATTCACTGCGGGAAGAGATATAAACATCATTTAGAGTAAATTAATGTTCATGCGAGAACGTTCAATTTTTCATGCAAAACAATCGATGACCCGCGACCTGATGAAATTGCTCTGAGGTGACCAAAATGGTCCGTTTTGAAAGTTTTCATCTTTCAAATAATTTTGACTCTCAGAGGTGGATCATCACTTTTGGAGATAAAATGAGCATCGGTATCGTCATTTTCATGCTTCTAGGGAGCCAAAACTCAAGATTTTACTCATGGTTGAAAGTGACTTAAAAGGACCAAATGCTCACTTCGAGGGCTTAAAACGTGTTTATTCACTGCAGGAAGAGATATAAAGAACATTTAGAGTAAATTATTGTTCATGCGAGAACATTCAATTTTTCATGCAAAACGATCGATGACCCGCGACCTGATGAAATTGCTCTGAGATGACCAAAATGGTCCGTTTTGAAAATTTCCATCTTTCAACTAATTTTGACTCTCAGAGGTGGATCATCACTATTGGAGATAAAATGAGCATCTTTATCTTAATTTTCATGCTTCTAGGGAGCCAAAACTCAAGATTGGGCTCATGGTTAAAAGTGACTTAAAAGGACCCAAATGCTCACTTCGATGGCTTAAAACGTGTTTATTCACTGCGGGAAGAGATATAAAGAACATTTAGAGTAAATTATTGTTAATGCGAGAACGTTAAATTTTTCATGCCAAACGATCGATGACCCGCGTTCTGATGAAATTGCTCTGAGATGACCAAAATGGTCCGTTTTGAAACTTTTCATCTTTCAACTAATTTTGACTCTCAGAGGTGGATCATCACTTTTGGAGATAAAATGAGCAGCGTTATCGTCATTTTCATGCTTCTAGGGAGCCAAAACTCAAGATTTGGCTCATGGTTAAAAGTGACTTAAAAGGACCCAAATGCTCACTTCGAGGGCTTAAAATGTGTTTATTCACTGCGGGAAGAGATATAAACATCATTTAGAGTAAATTAATGTTCATGCGAGAACGTTCAATTTTTCATGCAAAACAATCGATGACCCGCGACCTGATGAAATTGCTCTGAGGTGACCAAAATGGTCCGTTTTGAAAGTTTTCATCTTTCACTAATTTTGACTCTCAGAGGTGGATCATCACTTTTGGGGATAAAATGAGCATCGGTATCGTCATTTTCATGCTTCTAGGGAGCCAAAACTCAAGATTTGACTCATGGTTGAAAGTGACTTAAAAGGACCAAATGCTCACTTCGAGGGCTTAAAACGTGTTTATTCACTGCGGGAAGAGATATAAAGAACATTTAGAGTAAATTAATGTTCATGCGAGAACGTTCAATTTTTTATGCAAAACAATCGATGACCCGCGACCTGATGAAATTGCTCTGAGATGACCAAAATGGTCCGTTTTGAAAATTTTCATCTTTCAACTAATTTTGACTCTCAGAGGTGGATCATCACTTTTGGAGATAAAATGAGCATCGTTATCGTAATTTTCATGCTTCTAGGGAGCCAAAACTCAAGATTTGGCTCATGGTGAAAAGTGACTTAAAAGGACCCAAAATGCTCACTTCGAGGGCTTAAAACTTGTTTATTCACTGCGGGAAGAGATATAAACAACATTTAGAGTAAATTAATGTTCATGCGAGAACGTTCAATTTTTCATGCAAAACAATCGATGACCAGCGACCTGATGAAATTGCTCTGAGGTGACCAAAATGGTCCGTTTTGAAAGTTTTCATCTTTCAACTAATTTTGACTCTCAGAGGTGGATCATCACTATTGGAGATAAAATGAGCATCTTTATCTTAATTTTCATGCTTCTAGGGAGCCAAAACTCAAGATTGGGCTCATGGTTAAAAGTGACTTAAAAGGACCCAAATGGTCACTTCGATGGCTTAAAACGTGTTTATTCACTGCTGGAAGAGATATAAAGAACATTTAGAGTAAATTATTGTTAATGCGAGAACGTTACATTTTTCATGCCAAACGATCGATGACCCGCGTCCTGATGAAATTGCTCTGAGATGACCAAAATGGTCCGTTTTGAAACTTTTCATCTTTCAACTAATTTTGACTCTCAGAAGTGGATCATCACTTTTGGAGATAAAATGAGCAGCGTTATCGTCATTTTCATGCTTCTAGGGAGCCAAAACTCAAGATTTGGCTCATGGTTAAAAGTGACTTAAAAGGACCCAAATGCTCACTTCGAGGGCTTAAAATGTGTTTATTCACTGCGGGAAGAGATATAAACATCATTTAGAGTAAATTAATGTTCATGCGAGAACGTTCAATTTTTCATGCAAAACAATTGATGACCCGCGACCTGATGAAATTGCTCTGAGGTGACCAAAATGGTCCGTTTTGAAAGTTTTCATCTTTCAACTAATTTTGACTCTCAGAGGTGGATCATCACTTTTGGAGATAAAATGAGCATCGGTATCGTCATTTTCATGCTTCTAGGGAGCCAAAACTCAAGATTTGACTCATGGTTGAAAGTGACTTAAAAGGACCAAATGCTCACTTCGAGGGCTTAAAACGTGTTTATTCACTGCAGGAAGAGATATAGACAACATTTAGAGTAAATTAATGTTCATGCGAGAACGTTCAATTTTTCATGCAAAACAATCGATGACCCGCGACCTGATGAAATTGCTCTGAGGTGAACAAAATGGTCCATTTTGAAAATGTTCATCTTTCAACTAATATTGACTCTCAGAGGTGGATCTTCACTTTTGGAGATAAAATGAGCATCTTCATAGTAATTTTTATGCTTCTGGGGAGCCAAAACTCAAGATTTGGCTCATGGTTAAAAGTGACTTAAAAGGACCAAATGCTCACTTCGAGGGCTTAAAACAAGTTTATTCACTGCGGGAAGAGATATAAAGAACATTTAGAGTAAATTAATGTTCATGCGAGAACGTTCAATTTTTCATGCAAAACAATCGATGACCCGCGATCTGATGAAATTGCTCTGAGATGACCAAAATGGTCCTTTTGAAAATTTCCATCTTTCAACTAATTTTGACTCTCAGAGGTGGATCATCACTATTGGAGATAAAATGAGCATCTTTATCTTAATTTTCATGCTTCTAGGGAGCCAAAACTCAAGATTGGGCTCATGGTTAAAAGTGACTTAAAAGGACCCAAATGCTCACTTCGATGGCTTAAAACGTGTTTATTCACTGCGGGAAGAGATATAAAGAACATTTAGAGTAAATTATTGTTAATGTGAGAACGTTAAATTTTTCATGCCAAACGATCGATGACCCGCGTCCTGATGAAATTGCTCTGAGATGACCAAAATGGTCAGTTTTGAAACTTTTCATCTTTCAACTAATTTTAACTCTCAGAGGTGGATCATCACTTTTGGAGATAAAATGAGCAGCGTTATCGTCATTTTCATGCTTCTAGGGAGCCAAAACTCAAGATTTGGCTCATGGTTAAAAGTGACTTAAAAGGACCCAAATGCTCACTTCGAGGGCTTAAAATGTGTTTATTCACTGCGAGAAGAGATATAAACATCATTTAGAGTAAATTAATGTTCATGCGAGAACGTTCAATTTTTCATGCAAAACAATCGATGATCCGCGATCTGATGAAATTGCTCTGAGATGACCAAAATGGTCCGTTTTGAAAGTTTTCATCTTTCAACTAATTTTGACTCTCAGAGGTGGATCATCACTTTTGGAGATAAAATGAGCATCGTTATCGTCATTTTCATGCTTCTAGGGAGCCAAAACTCAAGATTTGGCTCATGGTGAAAAGTGACTTAAAAGGACCCAAAATGCTCACTTTGAGGGCTTAAAACGTGTTTATTCACTGCGGGAAGAGATATAAACAACATTTAGAGTAAATTAATGTTCATGCGAGAACGTTCAATTTTTCATGCAAAACAATCGATGACCCGCGACCTGATGAAATTGCTCTGAGATGACCAAAATGGTCCGTTTTGAAAGTTTTCATCTTTCAACTAATTTTGACTCTCAGAGGTGGATCATCACTATTGGAGATAAAATGAGCATCTTTATCTTAATTTTCATGCTTCTAGGGAGCCAAAACTCAAGATTGGGCTTATGGTTAAAAGTGACTTAAAAGGACCCAAATGCTCACTTCGATGGCTTAAAACGTGTTTATTCACTGCGGGAAGAGATATAAAGAACATTTAGAGTAAATTATTGTTAATGCGAGAACGTTAAATTTTTCATGCCAAACGATCGATGACCCGCGTCCGGATGAAATTGCTCTGAGATGACCAAAATGGTCCGTTTTGAAACTTTTCATCTTTCAACTAATTTTGACTCTCAGAGGTGGATCATCACTTTTGGAGATAAAATGAGCAGCGTTATCGTCATTTTCATGCTTCTAGGGAGCCAAAAGTCAAGATTTGGCTCATGGTTAAAAGTGACTTAAAAGGACCCAAATGCTCACTTCGAGGGCTTAAAATGTGTTTATTCACTGCGGGAAGAGATATAAACATCATTTAGAGTAAATTAATGTTCATGCGAGAACGTTCAATTTTTCATGCAAAACAATCGATGACCCGCGACCTGATGAAATTGCTCTGAGGTAACCAAAATGGTCCGTTTTGAAAGTTTTCATCTTTCAACTAATTTTGACTCTCAGAGGTGGATCATCACTTTTGGAGATAAAATGAGCAGCGTCATCGTCATTTTCATGCTTCTAGGGAGCCAAAACTCAAGATTTGGCTCATGGTTAAAAGTGACTTAAAAGGACCCAAATGCTCACTTCGAGGGCTTAAAATGTGTTTATTCACTGCGGGAAGAGATATAAACATCATTTAGAGTAAATTAATGTTCATGCGAGAACGTTCAATTTTTCATGCAAAACAATCGATGACCCGCGATCTGATGAAATTGCTCTGAGATGACCAAAATGGTCCGTTTTGAAAGTTTTCATCTTTCAACTAATTTTGACTCTCAGAGGTGACGACCAGCCGCCTGAAACTGAACTCGGACAAGACGGAGGTCCTCATCCTGGGCTCTTCACCCTCCGCCTGGGACGACTCCTGGTGGCCCCCCGCCCTGGGCACCGCACCCAAACCGACAGACCATGCACGCAACCTGGGCTTCATCCTGGACTCCTCCCTCTCCATGACCAGGTAAGTCAACAACGTCTCCTCGGCGTGCTTCAACATCCTACGCATGCTACGGAAGATCTTCTGGTGGATCCCCACCGAGACCAGGAAGACCGTCACCCAGGCCCTCGTCACCAGCCGACTGGACTACAGCAACGCCCTCTATGCCGGTACCACCGCCAAGCTCCAGAAGAGACTCCAGCGGATCCAGAACGCCTCAGCCAGACTCATCCTCGACATCCCACGAACCAGCCACATCTCCGGACATCTGAGAGACCTTCACTGGCTCCCCGTCAACAAAAGAATCACCTTCCGCCTCCTCACCCACGCACACAAAGCCCTACACGACCAAGGCCCAAGCACCTCAACAGCCGAATCAACTTCTACGCTCCCAAACGCCACCTCCGATCAGCCAACCACGCCCTCGCCGCCGTCCCCCGCATCCGAAGAGCGACTAGAGGAGGAAGGTCCTTCTCCTACCTGCCTGCCAAGACCTGGAACTCCCTCCCGACCGACCTGCGCCTGACCCAAGACCATCTCTCCTTCAGGAAGAAGCTGAAGACCTGGCTGTTCGAGCAGTAGCGGCACCCCCCCTCCCCCAGCGCCTTGAGACCCTACGGGTATGTAGTGCGCTCTATAAATGTCATTGATTGATTGATTGATAGAGGTGGATCATCACTTTTGGAGATAAAATGAGCATCGTCATCGTCATTTTCATGCTTCTAGGGAGCCAAAACTCAAGATTTGGCTCATGGTGAAAAGTGACTTAAAAGGACCCAACATGCTCACTTCGAGGGCTTAAAATGTGTTTATTCACTGCGGGAAGAGATATAAACAACATTTAGAGTAAATTAATGTTCATGCGAGAACGTTCAATTTTTCATGCAAAACAATCGATGACCCGCGACCTGATGAAATTGCTCTGAGATGACCAAAATGGTCCGTTTTGAAAGTTTTCATCTTTCAACTAATTTTGACTCTCAGAGGTGGATCATCACTATTGGAGATAAAATGAGCATCTTTATCTTAATTTTCAGGCTTCTAGGGAGCCAAAACTCAAGATTGGGCTCATGGTTAAAAGTGACTTAAAAGGACCCAAATGCTCACTTCGATGGCTTAAAACGTGTTTATTCACTGCGGGAAGAGATATAAAGAACATTTAGAGTAAATTATTGTTAATGCGAGAACGTTAAATTTTTCATGCCAAACGATCGATGACCCGCGTCCTGATGAAATTGCTCTGAGATGACCAAAATGGTCCGTTTTGAAACTTTTCATCTTTCAACTAATTTTGACTCTCAGAGGTGGATCATCACTTTTGGAGATAAAATGAGCAGCGTTATCGTCATTTTCATGCTTCTAGGGAGCCAAAACTCAAGATTTGGCTCATGGTTAAAAGTGACTTAAAAGGACCCAAATGCTCACTTCGAGGGCTTAAAATGTGTTTATTCACTGCGGGAAGAGATATAAACATCATTTAGAGTAAATTAATGTTCATGCGAGAACGTTCAATTTTTCATGCAAAACAATTGATGACCCGCGACCTAATGAAATTGCTCTGAGGTGACCAAAATGGTCCGTTTTGAAAGTTTTCATCTTTCAACTAATTTTGACTCTCAGAGGTGGATCATCACTTTTGGAGATAAAATGAGCATCGGTATCGTCATTTTCATGCTTCTAGGGAGCCAAAACTCAAGATTTGACTCATGGTTGAAAGTGACTTAAAAGGACCAAATGCTCACTTCGAGGGCTTAAAACGTGTTTATTCACTGCAGGAAGAGATATAGACAACATTTAGAGTAAATTAATGTTCATGCGAGAACGTTCAATTTTTCATGCAAAACAATCGATGACCCGCGACCTGATGAAATTGCTCTGAGGTGAACAAAATAGTCCATTTTGAAAATGTTCATCTTTCAACTAATATTGACTCTCAGAGGTGGATCTTCACTTTTGGAGATAAAATGAGCATCTTCATAGTAATTTTTATGCTTCTGGGGAGCCAAAACTCAAGATTTGGCTCATGGTTAAAAGTGACTTAAAAGGACCCAAATGCTCACTTCGAGGGCTTAAAATGTGTTTATTCACTGCGGGAAGAGATATAAACATCATTTAGAGTAAATTAATGTTCATGCGAGAACGTTCAATTTTTCATGCAAAACAATCGATGACCCGCGACCTGATGAGATTGCTCTGAGGTGACCAAAATGGTCCGTTTTGAAAGTTTTCATCTTTCAACTAATTTTGACTCTCAGAGGTGGATCATCACTTTTGGAGATAAAATGAGCATCGGTATCGTCATTTTCATGCTTCTAGGGAGCCAAAACTCAAGATTTGACTCATGGTTGAAAGTGACTTAAAAGGACCAAATGCTCACTTCGAGGGCTTAAAACGTGTTTATTCACTGCGGGAAGAGATATAAAGAACATTTAGAGTAAATTAATGTTCATGCGAGAACGTTCAATTTTTCAAGCAAAACAATCGATGACCTGCGATCTGATGAAATTGTTCTGAGATGACCAAAATGGTCCGTTTTGAAAATTTTCATCTTTCAACTAATTTTGACTCTCAGAGGTGGATCATCACTTTTGGAGATAAAATGAGCATCGTTATCGTCATTTTCATGCTTCTAGGGAGCCAAAACTCAAGATTTGGCTCATGGTGAAAAGTGACTTAAAAGGACCCAAATGCTCACTTCGAGGGCTTAAAACGTGTTTATTCACTGCGGGAAGAGATATAAACAACATTTAGAGTAAATTAATGTTCATGCGAGAACGTTCAATTTTTCATGCAAAACAATCGATGACCCGCGACCTGATGAAATTGCTCTGAGATGACCAAAATGGTCCGTTTTGAAAATTTCCATCTTTCAACTAATTTTGACTCTCAGAGGTGGATCATCACTTTTGGAGATAAAATGAGCATCGGTATCGTCATTTTCATGCTTCTAGGGAGCCAAAACTCAAGATTTGACTCATGGTTGAAAGTGACTTAAAAGGACCAAATGCTCACTTTGATAGCTTAAAAGGTGTTTATTCACTGCGGGAGGAGATATAAAGAACATTTATAGTAAATTATTGTTAATGCGAGAACGTTCAATTTTTCATGCCAAACGATCGATGACCCGCGACCTGATGAAATTGCTCTGAGATGACCAAAATGGTCCGTTTTGAACATTTTCATCTTTCAACTAATTTTGACTCTCAGAGGTGGATCATCACTTTTGGAGATAAAATGAGCATCGTTATCGTCATTTTCATGCTTCTAGGAAGCCAAAACTCAAGATTGGGCTCATGGTTAAAAGTGACTTAAAAGGACCCAAATGCTCGCTTTGAGGGCTTAAAACGTGTTTATTCACTGCGGGAAGAGATATAAACAACATTTAGAGTAAATTAATGTTCATGCGAGAACGTTCAATTTTTCATGCAAAACAATCGATGACCCGCGACCTGATGAAATTGCTCTGAGGTGAACAAAATGGTCCATTTTGAAAATGTTTATCTTTCAACTAATATTGACTCTCAGAGGTGGATCTTCACTTTTGGAGATAAAATGAGCATCTTCATAGTAATTTTTATGCTTCTGGGGAGCCAAAACTCAAGATTTGGCTCATGGTTAAAAGTGACTTAAAAGGACCCAAATGCTCACTTCGAGGGCTTAAAACGTGTTTATTCACTGCGGGAAGAGATATAAACAACATTTAGAGTAAATTGCTGTTCATGCGAGAACGTTCAATTTTTCATGCAAAACAATCGATAACCCGCGACCTGATAAAATTGCTCTGAGATGACCAAAATGGTCCGTTTTGAAAGTTTTCATCTTTCAACTAATTTTGACTCTCAGAGGTGGATCATCACTTTTGGAGATAAAATGAGCATCGTTATCGTAATTTTCATGCTTTTAGGGAGCCAAAACTCAAGATTTGGCTCATGGTTAAAAGTGACTTAAAAGGACCCAAATGCTCGCTTTGAGGGCTTAAAACGTGTTTATTCACTGCGGGAAGAGATATAAACAACATTTAGAGTAAATTAATGTTCATGCGAGAACGTTCAATTTTTCATGCAAAACAATCGATGACCCGCGACCTGATGAAATTGCTCTGAGATGACCAAAATGGTCCGTTTTGAAAGTTTTCATCTTTCAACTAATTTTGACTCTCAGAGGTGGATCATCACTTTTGGAGATAAAATGAGCATCGTTATCGTCATTTTCATGCTTCTAGGGAGCCAAAACTCAAGATTTGGCTCATGGTTAAAAGTGACTTAAAAGAACCCAAATGCTCACTTTGAGGGCTTAAAACGTGTTTATTCACTGCGGGAAGAGATATAAAGAACATTTAGAGTAAATTATTGTTCATGCGAGAACGTTCAATTTTTCATGCAAAACGATCGATGACCCGCGACCTGATGAAATTGCTCTGAGATGACCAAAATGGTCTGTTTTGAAAATTTCCATCTTTCAACTAATTTTGACTCTCAGAGGTGGATCATCACTATTGGAGATAAAATGAGCATCTTTATCTTAATTTTCATGCTTCTAAGGAGCCAAAACTCAAGATTGGGCTCATGGTTAAAAGTGACTTAAAAGGACCCAAATGCTCACTTCGATGGCTTAAAACGTGTTTATTCACTGCGGGAAGAGATATAAAGAACATTTAGAGTAAATTATTGTTCATGCGAGAACGTTCAATTTTTCATGCAAAACAATCGATTAACCGCGACCTGATGAAATTGCTCTGAGGTGACCAAAATGGTCCGTTTTGAAAGTTTTCATCTTTCAACTAATTTTGACTCTCAGAGGTGGATCATCACTTTTGGAGATAAAATGAGCATCGGTATCGTCATTTTCATGCTTCTAGGGAGCCAAAACTCAAGATTTGACTCATGGTTGAAAGTGACTTAAAAGGACCAAATGCTCACTTTGAGGGCTTAAAACGTGTTTATTCACTGCGGGATGAGATATAAAGAACATTTAGAGTAAATTAATGTTCATGCAAGAACGTTCAATTTTTCATGCAAAACAATCGATGACCCACGATCTGATGAAATTGCTCTGAGATGACCAAAATGGTCCGTTTTGAAAGTTTTCATCTTTCAACTAATTTTGACTCTCAGAGGTGGATCATCACTTTTGGAGATAAAATGAGCATCGTTATCGTCATTTTCATGCTTCTAGGGAGCCAAAACTCAAGATTTGGCTCATGGTTAAAAGTGACTTAAAAGGACCCAAATGCTCACTTCGAGGGCTTAAAACGTGTTTATTCACTGCGGGAAGAGATATAAAGAACATTTAGAGTAAATTATTGTTCATGCGAGAACGTTCAATTTTTCATGCAAAACGATCGATGACCCGCGACCTGATGAAATTGCTCTGAGGTGACCAAAATGGTCCGTTTTGAAAGTTTTCATCTTTCAACTAATTTTGACTCTCAGAGGTGGATCATCACTTTTGGAGATAAAATGAGCATCGGTATCGTCATTTTCATGCTTCTAGGGAGCCAAAACTCAAGATTTGACTCATGGTTGAAAGTGACTTAAAAGGACCAAATGCTCACTTCTGTCGTGTTTTGGCAGCTCCTGAGTTAGCGTTTAGCACAGCTACACGGTCTTTTCTGTTAACTTGACCAAAACGAACGGGGGCCATTTTGAATCCCTCTGACTTCCGTTTCCTATGAACACGCTGCCTCGTGGTCAGTGTGCCCTTTCGTCCTTTCTCGATACCCATGGTCACTATTCTGCTCGGCAACAGGCTATTTTTAGTACTGGTCAAGCGCACATGCGCACTATGCATCAACTGGTCACTCTTTAGGAATGTTCACACTAACTGACCAGTGCCGTTGAACTCCTCCCACGTGCTGGCTGTGTTCCAAAAATGACCTTATATGTACCTAAAATGTGTAACTTGTAACCGCCTATCTTTTTATTGCTATTAAACTATATAAAAGAGGTCGCGCACCGATGTTCGGTGTGCTACTTCTTACATTGCCGAAGGGTGCTGTAGGAATGTACCACCACCCCATGGGGTCTTAATAAACTTGTCTTTTACCTTTTCCAGTGTCCGTGCCAACTTCTATACTAAGGCGTTCGAGAGTTTAGCAGAGTATGTAGGCCTGATTTGAACCCGACACCACAATTGGCGACCACGAAGGGACTCATCGGTGACTCGGATGCCCGAAGGAGAGGTCGTGACGAAGGTCAGGAAACTCGCCATGGACGCGTACGCTGCCACTGAGTGACCCGAGTCTTGGCACCCACGGTGTGTTTTCCCTTCCTTCCGATCTGACCTCCCAGGTGGCGCCGGTCCTCGACTGAGATTCTGATCTTGGATTGTCGTGATGTGCCGTTTTGGCTGATTTGACCACAGAACTTGGCAGTTGGACTTTGGACGGTTGAAAATATTTGGTAAGCTTTTGAGCGGTGAGGTAGTCTACTGACACTTACTGTGGCTTTTTGAAACTTTGAATTTGAATTTGAATTTGTTAGCTAACGTTTTGAATCTTTGAATTTGAATTTGAATATGTGAAGTGCACCTCACATAGGCAGGCATGTAGGGATATTTCTCTGATTTATTTGATTTGAACGGTACACCGCGTTAGGTGACATTTTTGTAGTATCACATTTTCGTGGTACTTTTTGGAACATGCCTGTTTTTAGCACACTCCGTAGGATGTGCTGTTCTGAAAATGGTACCAATTATCGATTAAGTGAAAAGCAGCCGGCTCCCCCAGAGGGGACTCCAAATCGTGAAATGTATGTCAAATTCGGTATTCCACCTATAATGTATAGTACATTATGGCATAAGTATACTAAGACTGATCGTGAATTACAGTGGCCGCTATATGGGTCGTTTGACCTTCGAAAGGTACAGTATGTAGAGCAGTGTTTGTTTCAGCGAAGGTCTAGACAAGATATGTTTGATTGTGTGCGTATGTGGGAGAAAGAGGTGCGTGAACGAGCGAAGCGTGAGGAAGCCTTGGCGGAGAAAGTGCAGCGGAAGGCTGCACATGACAAAGCTTTACAGCTACAGGAGAAGGAATTACAGGAAAAGAAAGTGAGGGAGAGACGAGAACGCAATTTACAGGTTAATGGTCAATTCCCTATCAGGCGTCCTTTTTATCCAGTCCTTACTAATGAAACAGATGATTTTTCATTACTAGATCGTTGTCCGCCTCCGTACGTCGTACCTACGGCTCCGAACGAGGACTCGGACGAGGATAGTGATCGAACACAGCGTACCAGGTTACATGCGGAACGAGCTGCGGAATTACGTTCATTTGCACGAAAACTAAATATTAATACTGTTACTGTTTCTGACGTTACTGAACAAATGGAACAGTGGCCTGATAAGGAACGACTGTATTTTTTAGATCATTTTGGAGATGAAGTTGTTGAGCGGTATAGAAAATATTCTCTCGAGTTAGAACCAAAGGAGATATCCAAGGATCGTGAGAATTTTCGTAAAGGTCTTTTTGTTCTTTCAGATGCGGACGACTTCTTCAAGCGTTTGATTGAACTGCGTAATGAGGCGACACGACTACGGGAGTTGGAAAAGTCGAAGAATTCATCTACGTCCGGAGCGACGGGGATATCCAAAGAATGCCCTATCTTTGAAACAGATAAGATCGCTGCGATTAATGTTAGACCTATGCGAGAAGCTGCGCCTTTATATGTCCCTCATAAAGGGGATGGCACAGATGATGATAAAAGATCCAAAGACGCGAAAGGGTATTTTGTATATAATTGGGTTTATACGCCTTGGAATAGAGCAGATGTCATGGCGCTTAAGATTGCTTTACCTGATCCCCGTAAAAACCCTGCGGCTTTTTATGAAAATGTTGAAAGTGCAATTTCTTCATGTATCATGACGTTAGTTGATATTGATCTATTTTTCGGGTTGATATTGCCCCCTGATATGTGGAGAGCGATTCGTAGGTTTGATGACCTCACGACTCTCGGGGCCACTTGGAAAGATCTTGTTCAGGCTGATTTAGATAGAGAACCAGCATGTAAGCCGTGTCAATTAATATTAGACCTTCCAGGGGCCATACTAACAAAACTAAAGACTCTTGCTCCCGCTAAAAAGATTGATTGGACTATATTAGCCTCTCGTAAGCAGAAAGCGGATGAATCAGTTTCCGATTTTTTCTCTCGCTTCGAGGAAGCGTTCCATGATTACAGTGGTCAATTATTGACAGAAGATACTGGCAGGCATTTATTCGTTGATAAGTATGTGGCTAATCTCCTACCGGAGATTGCGAAACGATTGAAAGCGAGTGAAAGTTCATGGACCACAGCAACCCCTGCTTCTTTATTGACTATGGCTCAATATTATGAAAGACAGGAATTAGAGGCAAAAGAAAGTAGTGAAAAGAAAGCAAAGGATTTGAAGACAAAGGTAATGTTAGCCCAGGTTCAGGCTACGAGAGGAAATAACAGAGGAGGGCGAGGATCATACAGTAATGCTCCTCCCCCTCGTTCTGACATTTCTGTGAATCAATGTGCATACTGCAAACAGTTTGGGCATTGGATTGCAGACTGTCCGGTGTTTCGAGAGCAGCGTAATTTGAGGGGACGAGGAAGTGGAAGGTCTAGGAATTATTATGGAGGGTCAAGAGGAGGTTATGGCACGAATGATCGAGGAGGCTATGGTACGAATGATCGTGGAGGATATGGAGCAAGGGGTCGTGGTCAGTCTGATTATAATACATTTGATAACCGCAATCAATATCAGATAAATGAGGGTGGTCCTGCTGAACCACGGGATGAGCATTATGCATAGGATTGCGTAGGATGGGGTGTGGAATCGGTTGAGGTACCAGTTGATCAAAGGGGTCCATACATAGAAGCACATGTTCTGGGTTCCACTGATCAATTTCTGGTCGATACAGGAGCTACTCGTAGCGCTTTGTCCAAATACTTGGTTCCAAGGGCTCCCCTGTCTGGCGAGGTAATTACAGCAATAGGGTTCGATGGAACACCTACTTCTAGCCCATTGTCTCAACCAGGTGCATTTCATGTTGATAAATTTGCTGCCCCATGTCCCTTTTTGTTGTCTCCAAATACACCAGATAATATTATTGGACTCGATATGTTAAAACACTTTCGAGCTACTATTCGCTGTGCCCCAGAAGGAGTGCGAGTCGTGTTGAATGAGAATTACCCAGACTTTGAGCGAGTGTGTTTTCTCCATGAATCTGAAGTATTGGCCTCCTTACCAAACACGTTGTGGGCCACTTCTGACACGGATGTGGGGCAGATGTTAATCCCTCCAGTACGTATTACTGTAAAGGAGGGAGTATCTCTACCACGTGTCCCACAATATAAGATTTCCAGAGAAGGAGAACTTGCTTTGATGCACATTGTGAACGATTTGATTTTGGCAGGAGTAGTTGAGGAAGTCCCCTACAATGTTTGCAATAGCCCAATTTTACCGATTCTTAAAAGAGATACAGATGCTAAGGTTTACCGTTTCATTATTGATTTGAGGGAAATAAACAAGATAGTAGTGCCTCAGTACCCGGTGGTGTCTGACATCACCACGTTGCTTACGTTGGTTCCATCGACGGCAACTACTTTTACAGTTATCGATTTGAAGAATGCCTTCTTTTCGAGCCCTGTACATCCTGACAGTCGATATCTATTCGGCTTTACATTAAATAATAAATCGTACAGATTCTGTCGAATTCCTCAAGGCTATACTGAAAGTCCTAGCATTTATAGTCAGGCATTAAAAAGACAGCTTGATTCCTTTGACTTACAAGAGGGAGTGGTTCTCATTCAATATGTAGACGATATCTTACTTGCTGCAGACACGCCAGAACAATGTGAGAAGAGTACCTTTTCTTTGCTTTCCTTCCTGGCCAAACATAATCATAAAGTTTCGAAGAAAAAGCTACAATATTGTAGACCAAAGGTGACCTACCTCGGTCATCTTTTGTCTAAGGAGGGCCGTGCATTGACACCAGATCGAATTCAAGCAATCCTAGATACTCCAGTCCCTCGCACTCAGAAGGATGTTCGCGCCTTTATAGGTTTGACGTCTTTTTGTAGGCAATGGATATTGGGTTTTTCACATATCGTTAAACCATTGTTGGCATTGTTGTCTAAAGATACACCGATTCCCATTGAATGGACGGATGAATGTCAGAATGCTTTTGAGCAATTGAGACAAGCTCTTTGTTCTGCACCAGTGTTGGGTACACCTGATTACACGAAGATCTTTACATTATATGTACACGAGAAGGATGGGTGCGCATTGTCAATGTTAGTGCAGACACACGGAGACAAACAGAGGCCTTGTGCATACTTCTCGGCGGTACTCGACCCTGTGGCTCGAGGATTGCCTGGATGTTTTCGAGCAGTTGCAGCAACAGCAGTTGCGATACGACAAAGTGAGGGAATAGTTTTGTCACACAAATTGTTGGTGCTAGTTCCCCATGCGGTAGATGCGTTACTGAATCAAACAAAAACGCAGCATCTAACCAGTGCCCGTTTGACAGGATATGAGCTAACATTGTTGGCGCCGCACATCACACTAAAGCGATGTGCGACACTAAATCCTGCTACTTTACTGCCGGATCCTGTTGCTGAGACCCAGAAGGAAGAACAACATGATTGTGTTTTTCTGACTGAGGAACAGACAAAGGGTCGTATCGATTTACAGGATACGCCATTTCCAGATGTAGATGGGGAACTGTGGGTTGATGGATCGTGTGTGAGGTTACCAGATGGTACGACTTCCGCAGCTTATGCGATCACGACACTTAAGACCGTGGTAGAAGCAGCACGAATACCCCAGAAATCGGCTCAAGCAGCTGAATTGATAGCCTTAATGAAAGCATGTGAGTTAAGTGCTGAGCTATGTGTGAACATTTACACGGATAGTCGTTACGCTTTTGGAGTAGTGCATGATTTTGGCCTACTTTGGAAGGAACGAGGATTCCTGACTTCACACGGAGTACACATCATGAATGGAGAGTTGGTACGCGATCTCCTGAATGCACTGTTATGCCCAAAGAAAGTTGCAATAGTCAAGTGTAGTGCACACAAAAAGGTGACGGACAAAATAGGGCAAGGCAATGCTTTCGCAGACCGCATTGCGAGAGAGACCGCTATGCTGCAAAATAATTTCCCCATGTATGTGGTGAAGTCACAAGCTGAGCGGTGGCATGATGCTAGAGAAGAAATACTAGATATACAGAAGTCAGCATCTGAGGCAGAACGTATGAAATGGGCCACTGAAGGAGTATTGGATGATGAGGGTTGCTGGCGTAGTAAAGATATGGAGAGATGGAAACTACCCATGGCCTATTTACAAACAATGGTGCAAATGACACACGGGCTGGCACACATTGGAGCTCTCGCAATTACTAAATTGCTTACACGAGTTTGGGAAAATGCTGACATTGCTAGCATGGCTAAGAGAGTAGTGCAGACCTGTCTGATATGTTTGCAGCACAATCCTGGACAAGGGACTCATACTCCTAAAGGAGGGTTTGTTCCACCTACTGCACCATTCGAAGTACTACAAATGGATTACATCCAGCTGGAACGCTGTAATAATCTCAAGTATGTCCTAGTAGTGGTGTGTGCCTTCAGCAAATGGATTGAGGCTTACCCTACGAAAGACAATACAGCATTGACAACAGCTAAGGTGTTACTCAAGGAGTACTTCCCGCTACGGTGTTTGTAAACTTATGTGGAGTGATAATGGCCCTCATTTCATTGGAAAAGTAGTGGAATACGTCCTGAAAGGATTGGGAATCAAGCAACGATTCCATGCTGTCTTTCATCCGCAATCAGCAGGGTTAGTAGAACGATACAATGCAACTCTGAAGCTGAAGCTAGCAAAGATAGTGGCATCTACATCTCTGAAATGGCCGGACGCTTTGCCTCTGGCATTACTGTCCATTCGGTCAGTGCCACATTCTCGATCTGGCCTCACACCCTACGAAGTGGTGTTTGGAAGGCCTATGAATATTTGGGGAGTTCCAAAACCTCGTTTGATACATGATATGCCTTGTATAATGATGAACGATTATCTGGCACGATTAACAAATGATTTGCTTTCTATCCATCAACAGGTTCGAGAGGCGCTCCCTGATAACTCCACTGGTGAGGCTCACGATCTCCGCCCTGGGGACCACGTGATGGTCAAAGTATTTGAACGATCCAGCAGTTTGGAACCGAGATGGCATGGCCCTGAGCAAGTGCTGCTGGCTACGCGAACTGCTGTGAGAGTCACTAACAAGAAGCGGTGGATCCATTCAACGCACTGCCGACGTGTCTCTCCGGATCTGGTGAGCCCTGTGGTGCTATCCGACTACAGAAAGATTTTGGATACAGAAAAGAGCCCAGCTGTCACGCCTGATGAATTGGAGGGAGCCTTCCCGGACCACGTTGTTTCTGATAAAGTGAAGTACAATCTACGCCCCAGGAAATAAGATTCCTTTTGTGTTTTTGAAACTGGTTGGTAACCGCTCTGAGGTTTGTGAAACGGAAGCCGGGAATATCAAGGGGGGGGGATCAGTTCTGCCCAGTGTAGCGACACCCGTCTTGAATCCCGGAGAACAAATCAACGGCAGCCTCTATTCAGAACCATCGTTTTTATTTTTCCCGCTTAGTGTTATTTCCTTGAAGAGTATTGTTTTGTGAACTATGGCATCTCCTTCGACACGAAGAGGGAGAATTCTTGGTGTTGTTTTGTTTGTCTTGACCGTAGTGGTGATCGCAGTATTAGCTTGGACTATAGAACTGTTGTTTCCTGCACGAGAACATTTGCTGCCCACCACTCCAAGTCCATCTGAACATTTTCATTTCACTCTGCCTTTTCACGAAGAAAGACATAGGCAGACTTATTTGAATTACAGCTTTATTAAGATTTTGCATCATACTCATAACATGACCAACACGTCCAATTGTTGGGTATGTGGAATGTTGCCCGGACATCAGAAGAAGGGAGGAACACCACTCATTCCTCTCCCGTTTTCTCATAATGGTTCTTGTCATGCTTGGTACACTCTTCTTTTTACTCTGCGATGGCCAACGAAAGGTGGACTACTTTTTCGGTTGAATAAAATATGTTATAACGACAAAGATGGCTATCCACACGCTGAAGGAACTAAGTTTGAATGGGAAGAGTACCGTCCGGACAATGTTTCTACACCTCGTGTATATACGAATCAAAGACTTATAAATGTGACGAGCTCGCATATGATAACAGTCATTGATACAAAAGCAGATTTGTGTATTAGAAATAAAGGTACAATCCCTGTAGGCCGCAGTGAATGTAATATTACACTTACCTTTGATACACCAATTGGAATTGCATTTGTAGCTTCACATAACACGTATTTCATTTGTGGAAATAAGGGATACCATCGTCTACCATTGGGATGGTTGGGAACGTGTTATATAGCTTTTGTATTACCACCTGTATTTATTGCTCCTCCCATGTACCACGATGATTACGTTCTGTACCATGATTTCATACTAAACAGGGTCAAACGAACAGTAGATCTTGATGAAATAGACCAGACTGATACCACTTTACAACAATATGTAGATTTCAATTTGGGGTTATTCTCATTCGTAGGAGCTGCACTGAATAGCAGGAAGATAAGGCGGCTTACGCGTGTGGTGAAAGCAGTCGCTAACGAAACTGCCTCCGCTTTAGGGAATATTACTGAGGAATTACAAATTACCAGAATTGTGGCGCTCCAGAATCGAATGGTTCTAGATGTGATACTAGCTGATAGAGGTGGAGCATGCCGCGTCATCGGAAGTAGTTGTTGCGTGTACGTACCAGATAACTCACCTTCTGTATATGATTCGATTACAAAATTACATAAGATAGCTGCTGAGATCCACCCAGAAAATGGAACATGGACCTTTTCTGGTTGGTTCTGGACCCTGCTTAGTACTTGGGGTTGGAAATTATTAACGATTCTCTGTGTTTTTATTGGAGTACTATTTTTCCTTTGTCTATGTATTCAATGTGGCCCTACATTATGTTCTGTATGTATCACAGCCTGTATTCCGTCCAAACGAGCTATTGATAAGCAAGAGAAACTGATCAATGATGAAGTATTGAAAATAATGGCTATTAACATTGAGGATGAACATTCTGACTACGTCCACTATGAGGTAGCTTTTGCTAAACGCTAAAAGGGCCGTCTGTCGTGTTTTGGCAGCTCCTGAGTTAGCGTTTAGCACAGCTACACGGTCTTTTCTGTTAACTTGACCAAAACGAACGGGGGCCATTTTGAATCCCTCTGACTTCCGTTTCCTATGAACACGCTGCCTCGTGGTCAGTGTGCCCTTTCGTCCTTTCTCGATACCCATGGTCACTATTCTGCTCGGCAACAGGCTATTTTTAGTACTGGTCAAGCGCACATGCGCACTATGCATCAACTGGTCACTCTTTAGGAATGTTCACACTAACTGACCAGTGCCGTTGAACTCCTCCCACGTGCTGGCTGTGTTCCAAAAATGACCTTATATGTACCTAAAATGTGTAACTTGTAACCGCCTATCTTTTTATTGCTATTAAACTATATAAAAGAGGTCGCGCACCGATGTTCGGTGTGCTACTTCTTACATTGCCGAAGGGTGCTGTAGGAATGTACCACCACCCCATGGGGTCTTAATAAACTTGTCTTTTACCTTTTCCAGTGTCCGTGCCAACTTCTATACTAAGGCGTTCGAGAGTTTAGCAGAGTATGTAGGCCTGATTTGAACCCGACACCACACTTCGAGGGCTTAAAACGTGTTTATTCACTGCGGGAAGAGATATAAAGAACATTTAGAGTAAATTAATGTTCATGCGAGAACGTTCAATTTTTCAGGCAAAACAATCGATGACCCGCGACCTGATGAAATTGCTCTGAGATGACCAAAATGGTCCGTTTTGAAAATGTTCATCTTTCAAATAATATTGACTCTCAGAGGTGGATTTTCACTTTTGGAGATAAAATGAGCATCTTTATCATCATTTTCATGCTTCTAGGGAGCCAAAACTCAAGATTTGAATCATGGTTGAAAGTGACTTAAAAGGACCAAATGCTCACTTCGAGGGCTTAAAACGTGTTTATTCACTGCGGGAAGAGATATAAAGAAAATTTAGAGTAAATTAATGTTCATGCGAGAACGTTCAATTTTTCATGTAAAACAATCGATGACCCGCGACCTGATGAAATTGCTCTGAGATTACCAAAATGGTCCGTTTTGAAAATTTTCATCTTTCAACTAATTTTGACTCTCAGAGGTGGATCATCACTTTTGGAGATAAAATGAGCATCGTTATCGTCATTTTCATGCTTCTAGGAAGCCAAAACTCAAGATTGGGCTCATGGTTAAAAGTGACTTAAAAGGACCCAAATGCTCACTTTGAGGGCTTAAAACGTGTTTATTCACTGCGGGAAGAGATATAAACAATATTTAGAGTGAATTAATGTTCATGCGAGAACGTTCAATTTTTCATGCAAAACAATCGATGACCCGCGACCTGATGAAATTGCTCTGAGATGACCAAAATGGTCCGTTTTGAAAATGTTCATCTTTCAACTAATTTTGACTCTCAGAGGTGGATCATCACTTTTGGAGAAAAAATGAGCATCGTTATCGTAATTTTCATGCTTCTAGGGAGCCAAAACTCAAGATTTGGCTCATGGTGAAAAGTGACTTAAAAGGACCCAAATGCTCACTTCAAGGGCTTAAAACGTGTTTATTCACTGCGGGAAGAGATATAAACAACATTTAGAGTAAATTAATGTTCATCCGAGAACGTTCAATTTTTCATGCAAAACAATCGATGACCCGCGACCTGATGAAATTGCTCTGAGATGACCAAAATGGTCCGTTTTGAAAATGTTCATCTTTCAACTAATTTTGACTCTCAGAGGTGGATCATCACTTTTGGAGAAAAAATGAGCATCGTTATCGTAATTTTCATGCTTCTAGGGAGCCAAAACTCAAGATTTGGCTCATGGTGAAAAGTGACTTAAAAGGACCCAAATGCTCACTTCGAGGGCTTAAAACGTGTTTATTCACTGCGGGAAGAGATATAAACAACATTTAGAGTAAATTAATGTTCATGCGAGAACGTTAAATTTTCCTGCAAAACACTCGATGACCCGCAACCTGATGAAATTGCTCTGAGGTGAACAAAATGGTCAATTTTGAAAATGTTCATCTTTCAACTAATATTGACTCTCAGAGGTGGATCTTCACTTTTGGAGATAAAATGAGCATCTTCATAGTAATTTTTATGCTTCTGGGGAGCCAAAACTCAAGATTTGGCTCATGGTTAAAAGTGACTTAAAAGGACCCAAATGCCCACTTCGAGGGCTTAAAACGTGTTTATTCACTGCGGGAAGAGATATAAACAACATTTAGAGTAAATTAATGTTCATGCGAGAACGTTCAATTTTTCATGCAAAACAATCGATGACCCGCGACCTGATGAAATTGCTCTGAGATGACCAAAATGGTCCGTTTTGAAAATTTTCATCTTTCAACTAATTTTGACTCTCAGAGGTGGATCATCACTTTTGGAGATAAAATGAGCATCGTTATCGTCATTTCATGCTTCTAGGGAGCCAAAACTCAAGATTTGGCTCATGGTGAAAAGGGACTTAAAAGGACCCAAATGCTCACTTCGAGGGCTTAAAACGTGTTTATTCACTGCGGGAAGAGATATAAACAACATTTAGAGTAAATTAATGTTCATGCGAGAACGTTCAATTTTTCATGCAAAACACTCGATGACCCGCGACCTGATGAAATTGCTCTGAGGTGAACAAAATGGTCAATTTTGAAAATTTTCATCTTTCAACTAATTTTGACTCTCAGAGGTGGATCATCACTTTTGGAGATAAAATGAGCATCGTTATCGTAATTTTCATGCTTCTATGGAGCCAAAACTCAAGATTTGGCTCATGGTGAAAAGTGACTTAAAAGGACCCAAATGCTCACTTCGAGGGCTTAAAACGTGTTTATTCACTGCGGGAAGAGATATAAACAACATTTAGAGTAAATTAATGTTCATGCGAGAACGTTCAATTTTTCAGGCAAAACAATCGATGACCCGCGACCTGATGAAATTGCTCTGAGGTGAACAATATGGTCCATTTTGAAAATGTTCATCTTTCAACTAATATTGACTCTCAGAGGTGGATCTTCACTTTTGGAGATAAAATGAGCATCTTCATAGTAATTTTTATGCTTCTGGGGAGCCAAAACTCAAGATTTGGTTCATGGTTAAAAGTGACTTAAAAGGAACCAAATGCTCACTTCGAGGGCTTAAAACGTGTTTATTCACTGCGGGAAGAGATATAAACAACATTTAGAGTAAATTAATGTTCATGTGAGAACGTTCAATTTTTCATGCAAAACAATCGAAGACCCGCGACCTGATGAAATTGCTCTGAGGTGACCAAAATGGTCCGTTTTGAAAGTTTTCATCTTTCAATTAATTTTGACTCTCAGAGGTGGATCATCACTTTTGGAGATAAAATGAGCATCGGTATCGTCATTTTCATGCTTCTAGGGAGCCAAAACTCAAGATTTGACTCATGGTTGAAAGTGACTTAAAAGGACCAAATGCTCACTTCGAGGGCTTAAAACGTGTTTATTCACTGCGGGAAGAGATATAAAGAACATTTAGAGTAAATTAATGTTCATGCGAGAACGTTCAATTTTTCATGCAAAACAATTGGTGACCCGCGATCTGATGAAATTGCTCTGAGATGACCAAAATGGTCCGTTTTGAAAGTTTTCATCTTTCAACTAATTTTGACTCTCAGAGGTGGATCATCACTTTTGGAGATAAAATGAGCATCGTTATCATCATTTTCATGCTTCTAGGGAGCCAAAACTCAAGATTTGGTTCATGGTTAAAAGTAACTTAAAAGGACCCAAATGCTCACTTTGAGGGCTTAAAACGTGTTTATTCACTGCGGTAAGAGATATAAAGAACATTTAGAGTAAATTATTGTTCATGCGAGAACGTTCAATTTTTCATGCAAAACGATCGATGATCCACGACCTGATGAAATTGCTCTGAGATGACCAAAATGGTCCATTTTGAAAATGTTCATCTTTCAACTAATTTTGACTCTCAGAGGTGGATCATCACTTTTGGAGATAAAATGAGCATCGTTATCGTCATTTTCATGCTTCTAGGAAGCCAAAACTCAAGATTGGGCTCATGGTTAAAAGTGACTTAAAAGGACCCAAATGCTCACTTTGAGGGCTTAAAACGTGTTTATTCACTGCGGGAAGAGATATAAACAATATTTAGAGTGAATTAATGTTCATGCGAGAACGTTCAATTTTTCATGCAAAACAATCGATGACCCGCGACCTGATGAAATTGCTCTGAGATGACCAAAATGGTCCGTTTTGAAAATTTTCATCTTTCAACTAATTTTGACTCTCAGAGGTGGATCATCACTTTTGGAGATAAAATGAGCATCGTTATCGTCATTTTCATGCTTCTAGGAAGCCAAAACTCAAAATTGGGCTCATGGTTAAAAGTTACTTAAAAGGACCCAAATGCTCACTTTGAGGGCTTAAAACGTGTTTATTCACTGCAGGAAGAGATATAAACAATATTTAGAGTGAATTAATGTTCATGCGAGAACGTTCAATTTTTCATGCAAAACAATCAATGACCCGCGACCTGATGAAATTGCTCTGAGATGACCAAAATGGTCCGTTTTGAAAATTTTCATCTTTCAACTAATTTTGACTCTCAGAGGTGGATCATCACTTTTGGAGATAAAATGAGCATCGTTATCGTAATTTTCATGCTTCTAGGGAGCCAAAACTCAAGATTTGGCTCACGGTGAAAAGTGACTTAAAAGGACCCAAATGCTCACTTCGAGGGCTTAAAACGTGTTTATTCACTGCGGGAAGAGATATAAACAACATTTAGAGTAAATTAATGTTCATGCGAGAACGTTCAATTTTTCATGCAAAACAATCGATGACCCGCGACCTGATGAAATTGCTCTGAGGTGAACAAAATGGTCCATTTTGAAAATGTTCATCTTTCAACTAATATTGACTCTCAGAGGTGGATCTTCACTTTTGGAGATAAAATGAGCATCTTCATAGTAATTTTTATGCTTCTAGGGAGCCAAAACTCAAGATTTGGTTCATGGTTAAAAGTGACTTAAAAGGAACCAAATGCTCACTTCGAGGGCTTAAAACGTGTTTATTCACTGTGGGAAGAGATATAAACAACATTTAGAGTAAATTAATGTTCATGTGAGAACGTTCAATTTTTCATGCAAAACAATCGAAGACCCGCGACCTGATGAAATTGCTCTGAGGTGACCAAAATGGTCCGTTTTGAAAGTTTTCATCTTTCAATTAATTTTGACTCTCAGAGGTGGATCATCACTTTTGGAGATAAAATGAGCATCGGTATCGTCATTTTCATGCTTCTAGGGAGCCAAAACTCAAGATTTGGTTCATGGTTAAAAGTGACTTAAAAGGAACCAAATGCTCACTTCGAGGGCTTAAAACGTGTTTATTCACTGCGGGAACAGATATAAACAACATTTAGAGTAAATTAATGTTCATGTGAGAACGTTCAATTTTTCATGCAAAACAATCGAAGACCCGCAACCTGATGAAATTGCTCTGAGGTGACCAAAATGGTCCGTTTTGAAAGTTTTCATCTTTCAATTAATTTTGACTCTCAGAGGTGGATCATCACTTTTGGAGATAAAATGAGCATCGGTATCGTCATTTTCATGCTTCTAGGGAGCCAAAACTCAAGATTTGACTCATGGTTGAAAGTGACTTAAAAGGACCAAATGCTCACTTCGAGGGCTTAAAACGTGTTTATTCACTGCGGGAAGAGATATAAAGAACATTTAGAGTAAATTAATGTTCATGCGAGAACGTTCAATTTTTCATGCAAAACAATCGGTGACCCGCGATCTGATGAAATTGCTCTGAGATGACCAAAATGGTCCGTTTTGAAAGTTTTCATCTTTCAACTAATTTTGACTCTCAGAGGTGGATCATCACTTTTGGAGATAAAATGAGCATCGTTATCGTCATTTTCATGCTTCTAGGGAGCCAAAACTCAAGATTTGGCTCATGGTTAAAAGTGACTTAAAAGGACCCAAATGCTCACTTCGAGGGCTTAAAACGTGTTTATTCACTGCGGGAAGAGATATTAAGAACATTTAGAGTAAATTATTGTTCATGCGAGAACGTTCAATTTTTCATGCAAAACGATCGATGACCCGCGACCTGATGAAATTGCTCTGAGATGACCAAAATGGTCCGTTTTGAAAATTTCCATCTTTCAACTAATTTTGACTCTCAAAGGTGGATCATCACTATTGGAGATAAAATGAGCATCTTTATCTTCATTTTCATGCTTCTAGAGAGCCAAAACTCAAGATTTGTCTCATGGTTAAAAGTGACTTAAAAGGACCCAAATGCTCACTTCGAGGGCTTAAAATGTGTTTATTCACTGCGGGAAGAGATATAAACATCATTTAGAGTAAATTAATGTTCATGCAAGAACGTTCAATTTTTCATGCAAAACAATCGATGACCCGCGACCTGATGAAATTGCTCTGAGGTGACCAAAATGGTCCTTTTTGAAAGTTTTCATCTTTCAACTAATTTTGACTCTCAGAGGTGGATCATCACTTTTGGAGATAAAATGAGCATCGGTATCGTCATGTTCATGCTTCTAGGGAGCCAAAACTCAAGATTTGACTCATGGTTGAAAGTGACTTAAAAGGACCAAATGCCCACTTCGAGGGCTTAAAACGTGTTTATTCACTGCGGGAAGAGATATAAAGAACATTTAGAGTAAATTAATGTTCATGCGAGAACATTCAATTTTTCAGGCAAAACAATCGATGACCCGCGATCTGATGAAATTGCTCTGAGATTACCAAAATGGTCCGTTTTGAAAGTTTTCATCTTTCAACTAATTTTGACTCTCAGAGGTGGATCATCACTTTTGGAGATAAAATGAGCATCGTTATCGTCATTTTCATGCTTCTAGGGAGCCAAAACTCAAGATTTGGTTCATGGTTAAAAGTAACTTAAAAGGACCCAAATGCTCACTTTGAGGGCTTAAAACGTGTTTATTCACTGCGGTAAGAGATATAAAGAACATTTAGAGTAAATTATTGTTCATGCGAGAACGTTCAATTTTTCATGCAAAACGATCGATGACCCGCGACCTGATGAAATTGCTCTGAGATGACCAAAATGGTCCGTTTTGAAAATGTTCATCTTTCAACTAATTTTGACTCTCAGAGATGGATCATCACTTTTGGAGATAAAATGAGCATCGTTATCGTCATTTTCATGCTTCTAGGAAGCCAAAACTCAAGATTGGGCTCATGGTTAAAAGTGACTTAAAAGGACCCAAATGCTCACTTTGAGGGCTTAAAATGTGTTTATTCACTGCGGGAAGAGATATAAACAATATTTAGAGTGAATTCATGTTCATGCGAGAACGTTCAATTTTTCATGCAAAACAATCGATGACCCGCGACCTGATGAAATTGCTCTGAGATGACCAAAATGGTCCGTTTTGAAAATTTTCATCTTTCAACTAATTTTGACTCTCAGAGGTGGACCATCACTTTTGGAGATAAAATGATCATCGTTATCGTCATTTTCATGCTTCTAGGAAGCCAAAACTCAAAATTGGGCTCATGGTTAAAAGTTACTTAAAAGGACCCAAATGCTCACTTTGAGGGCTTAAAACGTGTTTATTCACTGCAGGAAGAGATATAAACAATATTTAGAGTGAATTAATGTTCATGCTAGAACGTTCAATTTTTCATGCAAAACAATCAATGACCCGCGACCTGATGAAATTGCTCTGAGATGACCAAAATGGTCCGTTTTGAAAATTTTCATCTTTCAACTAATTTTGACTCTCAGAGGTGGATCATCACTTTTGGAGATAAAATGAGCATCGTTATCGTAATTTTCATGCTTCTAGGGAGCCAAAACTCAAGATTTGGCTCACGGTGAAAAGTGACTTAAAAGGACCCAAATGCTCACTTCGAGGGCTTAAAACGTGTTTATTCACTGCGGGAAGAGATATAAACAACATTTAGAGTAAATTAATGTTCATGTGAGAACGTTCAATTTTTCATGCAAAACAATCGAAGACCCGCGACCTGATGAAATTGCTCTGAGGTGACCAAAATGGTCCGTTTTGAAAGTTTTCATCTTTCAATTAATTTTGACTCTCAGACGTGGATCATCACTTTTGGAGATAAAATGAGCATCGGTATCGTCATTTTCATGCTTCTAGGGAGCCAAAACTCAAGATTTGACTCATGGTTGAAAGTGACTTAAAAGGACCAAATGCTCACTTCGAGGGCTTAAAACGTGTTTATTCACTGCGGGAAGAGATATAAAGAACATTTAGAGTAAATTAATGTTCATGCGAGAACGTTCAATTTTTCATGCAAAACAATCGGTGACCCGCGATCTGATGAAATTGCTCTGAGATGACCAAAATGGTCCGTTTTGAAAGTTTTCATCTTTCAACTAATTTTGACTCTCAGAGGTGGATCATCACTTTTGGAGATAAAATGAGCATCGTTATCGTCATTTTCATGCTTCTAGGGAGCCAAAACTCAAGATTTGGCTCATGGTTAAAAGTGTCTTAAAAGGACCCAAATGCTCACTTCGAGGGCTTAAAACGTGTTTGTTCACTGCGGGAAGAGATATTAAGAACATTTAGAGTAAATTATTGTTCATGCGAGAACGTTCAATTTTTCATGCAAAACGATCGATGACCCGCGACCTGATGAAATTGCTCTGAGATGACCAAAATGGTCCGTTTTGAAAATTTCCATCTTTCAACTAATTTTGACTCTCAAAGGTGGATCATCACTATTGGAGATAAAATGAGCATCTTTATCTTCATTTTCATGCTTCTAGGTAACCAAAACTCAAGATTTGTCTCATGGTTAAAAGTGACTTAAAAGGACCCAAATGCTCACTTCGAAGGCTTAAAATGTGTTTATTCACTGCGGGAAGAGATATAAACATCATTTAGAGTAAATTAATGTTCATGCGAGAACGTTCAATTTTTCATGCAAAACAATCGATGACCCGCGACCTGATGAAATTCCTCTGAGGTGACCAAAATGGTCCTTTTTGAAAGTTTTCATCTTTCAACTAATTTTGACTCTCAGAGGTGGATCATCACTTTTGGAGATAAAATGAGCATCGGTATCGTCATGTTCATGCTTCTAGGGAGCCAAAACTCAAGATTTGACTCATGGTTGAAAGTGACTTAAAAGGACCAAATGCCCACTTCGAGGGCTTAAAACGTGTTTATTCACTGCGGGAAGAGATATAAAGAACATTTAGAGTAAATTAATGTTCATGCGAGAACGTTCAATTTTTCAGGCAAAACAATCGATGACCCGCGATCTGATGAAATTGCTCTGAGATTACCAAAATGGTCCGTTTTGAAAGTTTTCATCTTTCAACTAATTTTGACTCTCAGAGGTGGATCATCACTTTTGGAGATAAAATGAGCATCGTTATCGTCATTTTCATGCTTCTAGGGAGCCAAAACTCAAGATTTGGTTCATGGTTAAAAGTAACTTAAAAGGACCCAAATGCTCACTTTGAGGGCTTAAAACGTGTTTATTCACTGCGGTAAGAGATATAAAGAACATTTAGAGTAAATTATTGTTCATGCGAGAACGTTCAATTTTTCATGCAAAACGATCGATGTCCCGCGACCTGATGAAATTGCTCTGAGATGACCAAAATGGTCCGTTTTGAAAATGTTCATCTTTCAACTAATTTTGACTCTCAGAGATGGATCATCACTTTTGGAGATAAAATGAGCATTGTTATCGTCATTTTCATGCTTCTAGGAAGCCAAAACTCAAGATTGGGCTCATGGTTAAAAGTGACTTAAAAGGACCCACATGCTCACTTTGAGGGCTTAAAACGTGTTTATTCACTGCGGGAAGAGATATAAACAATATTTAGAGTGAATTAATGTTCATGCGAGAACGTTCAATTTTTCATGCAAAACAATCGATGACCCGCGACCTGATGAAATTGCTCTGAGATGACCAAAATGGTCCGTTTTGAAAATTTTCATCTTTCAACTAATTTTGACTCTCAGAGGTGGACCATCACTTTTGGAGATAAAATGAGCATCGTTATCGTCATTTTCATGCTTCTAGGAAGCCAAAACTCAAAATTGGGCTCATGGTTAAAAGTTACTTAAAAGGACCCAAATGCTCACTTTGAGGGCTTAAAACGTGTTTATTCACTGCAGGAAGAGATATAAACAATATTTAGAGTGAATTAATGTTCATGCGAGAACGTTCAATTTTTCATGCAAAACAATCGATGACCCACGATCTGATGAAATTGCTCTGAGATGACCAAAATGGTCCGTTTTGAAAGTTTTCATCTTTCAACTAATTTTGACTCTCAGAGGTGGATCATCACTTTTGGAGATAAAATGAGCATCGTTATCGTCATTTTCATGCTTCTAGGGAGCCAAAACTCAAGATTTGGCTCATGGTTAAAAGTGACTTAAAAGGACCCAAATGCTCACTTCGAGGGCTTAAAACGTGTTTATTCACTGCGGGAAGAGATATAAAGAACATTTAGAGTAAATTATTGTTCATGCGAGAACGTTCAATTTTTCATTCAAAACGATCGATGACCCGCGACCTGATGAAATTGCTCTGAGGTGACCAAAATGGTCCGTTTTGAAAGTTTTCATCTTTCAACTAATTTTGACTCTCAGAGGTGGATCATCACTTTTGGAGATAAAATGAGCATCGGTATCGTCATTTTCATGCTTCTAGGGAGCCAAAACTCAAGATTTGACTCATGGTTGAAAGTGACTTAAAAGGACCAAATGCTCACTTCTGTCGTGTTTTGGCAGCTCCTGAGTTAGCGTTTAGCACAGCTACACGGTCTTTTCTGTTAACTTGACCAAAACGAACGGGGGCCATTTTGAATCCCTCTGACTTCCGTTTCCTATGAACACGCTGCCTCGTGGTCAGTGTGCCCTTTCGTCCTTTCTCGATACCCATGGTCACTATTCTGCTCGGCAACAGGCTATTTTTAGTACTGGTCAAGCGCACATGCGCACTATGCATCAACTGGTCACTCTTTAGGAATGTTCACACTAACTGACCAGTGCCGTTGAACTCCTCCCACGTGCTGGCTGTGTTCCAAAAATGACCTTATATGTACCTAAAATGTGTAACTTGTAACCGCCTATCTTTTTATTGCTATTAAACTATATAAAAGAGGTCGCGCACCGATGTTCGGTGTGCTACTTCTTACATTGCCGAAGGGTGCTGTAGGAATGTACCACCACCCCATGGGGTCTTAATAAACTTGTCTTTTACCTTTTCCAGTGTCCGTGCCAACTTCTATACTAAGGCGTTCGAGAGTTTAGCAGAGTATGTAGGCCTGATTTGAACCCGACACCACAATTGGCGACCACGAAGGGACTCATCGGTGACTCGGATGCCCGAAGGAGAGGTCGTGACGAAGGTCAGGAAACTCGCCATGGACGCGTACGCTGCCACTGAGTGACCCGAGTCTTGGCACCCACGGTGTGTTTTCCCTTCCTTCCGATCTGACCTCCCAGGTGGCGCCGGTCCTCGACTGAGATTCTGATCTTGGATTGTCGTGATGTGCCGTTTTGGCTGATTTGACCACAGAACTTGGCAGTTGGACTTTGGACGGTTGAAAATATTTGGTAAGCTTTTGAGCGGTGAGGTAGTCTACTGACACTTACTGTGGCTTTTTGAAACTTTGAATTTGAATTTGAATTTGTTAGCTAACGTTTTGAATCTTTGAATTTGAATTTGAATATGTGAAGTGCACCTCACATAGGCAGGCATGTAGGGATATTTCTCTGATTTATTTGATTTGAACGGTACACCGCGTTAGGTGACATTTTTGTAGTATCACATTTTCGTGGTACTTTTTGGAACATGCCTGTTTTTAGCACACTCCGTAGGATGTGCTGTTCTGAAAATGGTACCAATTATCGATTAAGTGAAAAGCAGCCGGCTCCCCCAGAGGGGACTCCAAATCGTGAAATGTATGTCAAATTCGGTATTCCACCTATAATGTATAGTACATTATGGCATAAGTATACTAAGACTGATCGTGAATTACAGTGGCCGCTATATGGGTCGTTTGACCTTCGAAAGGTACAGTATGTAGAGCAGTGTTTGTTTCAGCGAAGGTCTAGACAAGATATGTTTGATTGTGTGCGTATGTGGGAGAAAGAGGTGCGTGAACGAGCGAAGCGTGAGGAAGCCTTGGCGGAGAAAGTGCAGCGGAAGGCTGCACATGACAAAGCTTTACAGCTACAGGAGAAGGAATTACAGGAAAAGAAAGTGAGGGAGAGACGAGAACGCAATTTACAGGTTAATGGTCAATTCCCTATCAGGCGTCCTTTTTATCCAGTCCTTACTAATGAAACAGATGATTTTTCATTACTAGATCGTTGTCCGCCTCCGTACGTCGTACCTACGGCTCCGAACGAGGACTCGGACGAGGATAGTGATCGAACACAGCGTACCAGGTTACATGCGGAACGAGCTGCGGAATAACGTTCATTTGCACGAAAACTAAATATTAATACTGTTACTGTTTCTGACGTTACTGAACAAATGGAACAGTGGCCTGATAAGGAACGACTGTATTTTTTAGATCATTTTGGAGATGAAGTTGTTGAGCGGTATAGAAAATATTCTCTCGAGTTAGAACCAAAGGAGATATCCAAGGATCGTGAGAATTTTCGTAAAGGTCTTTTTGTTCTTTCAGATGCGGACGACTTCTTCAAGCGTTTGATTGAACTGCGTAATGAGGCGACACGACTACGGGAGTTGGAAAAGTCGAAGAATTCATCTACGTCCGGAGCGACGGGGATATCCAAAGAATGCCCTATCTTTGAAACAGATAAGATCGCTGCGATTAATGTTAGACCTATGCGAGAAGCTGCGCCTTTATATGTCCCTCATAAAGGGGATGGCACAGATGATGATAAAAGATCCAAAGACGCGAAAGGGTATTTTGTATATAATTGGGTTTATACGCCTTGGAATAGAGCAGATGTCATGGCGCTTAAGAATGCTTTACCTGATCCCCGTAAAAACCCTGCGGCTTTTTATGAAAATGTTGAAAGTGCAATTTCTTCATGTATCATGACGTTAGTTGATATTGATCTATTTTTCGGGTTGATATTGCCCCCTGATATGTGGAGAGCGATTCGTAGGTTTGATGACCTCACGACTCTCGGGGCCACTTGGAAAGATCTTGTTCAGGCTGATTTAGATAGAGAACCAGCATGTAAGCCGTGTCAATTAATATTAGACCTTCCAGGGGCCATACTAACAAAACTAAAGACTCTTGCTCCCGCTAAAAAGATTGATTGGACTATATTAGCCTCTTGTAAGCAGAAAGCGGATGAATCAGTTTCCGATTTTTTCTCTCGCTTCGAGGAAGCGTTCCATGATTACAGTGGTCAATTATTGACAGAAGATACTGGCAGGCATTTATTCGTTGATAAGTATGTGGCTAATCTCCTACCGGAGATTGCGAAACGATTGAAAGCGAGTGAAAGTTCATGGACCACAGCAACCCCTGCTTCTTTATTGACTATGGCTCAATATTATGAAAGACAGGAATTAGAGGCAAAAGAAAGTAGTGAAAAGAAAGCAAAGGATTTGAAGACGAAGGTAATGTTAGCCCAGGTTCAGGCTACGAGAGGAAATAACAGAGGAGGGCGAGGATCATACAGTAATGCTCCTCCCCCTCGTTCTGACATTTCTGTGAATCAATGTGCATACTGCAAACAGTTTGGGCATTGGATTGCAGACTGTCCGGTGTTTCGAGAGCAGCGTAATTTGAGGGGACGAGGAAGTGGAAGGTCTAGGAATTATTATGGAGGGTCAAGAGGAGGTTATGGCACGAATGATCGAGGAGGCTATGGTACGAATGATCGTGGAGGATATGGAGCAAGGGGTCGTGGTCAGTCTGATTATAATACGTTTGATAACCGCAATCAATATCAGATAAATGAGGGTGGTCCTGCTGAACCACGGGATGAGCATTATGCATAGGATTGCGTAGGATGGGGTGTGGAATCGGTTGAGGTACCAGTTGATCAAAGGGGTCCATACATAGAAGCACATGTTCTGGGTTCCACTGATCAATTTCTGGTCGATACAGGAGCTACTCGTAGCGCTTTGTCCAAATACTTGGTTCCAAGGGCTCCCCTGTCTGGCGAGGTAATTACAGCAATAGGGTTCGATGGAACACCTACTTCTAGCCCATTGTCTCAACCAGGTGCATTTCATGTTGATAAATTTGCTGCCCCATGTCCCTTTTTGTTGTCTCCAAATACACCAGATAATATTATTGGACTCGATATGTTAAAACACTTTCGAGCTACTATTCGCTGTGCCCCAGAAGGAGTGCGAGTCGTGTTGAATGAGAATTACCCAGACTTTGAGCGAGTGTGTTTTCTCCATGAATCTGAAGTATTGGCCTCCTTACCAAACACGTTGTGGGCCACTTCTGACACGGATGTGGGGCAGATGTTAATCCCTCCAGTACGTATTACTGTAAAGGAGGGAGTATCTCTACCACGTGTCCCACAATATAAGATTACCAGAGAAGGAGAACTTGCTTTGATGCACATTGTGAACGATTTGATTTTGGCAGGAGTAGTTAAGGAAGTCCCCTACAATGTTTGCAATAGCCCAATTTTACCGATTCTTAAAAGAGATACAGATGCTAAGGTTTACCGTTTCATTATTGATTTGAGGGAAATAAACAAGATAGTAGTGCCTCAGTACCCGGTGGTGTCTGACATCACCACGTTGCTTACGTTGGTTCCATCGACGGCAACTACTTTTACAGTTATCGATTTGAAGAATGCCTTCTTTTCGATCCCTGTACATCCTGACAGTCGATATCTATTCGGCTTTACATTAAATAATAAATCGTACAGATTCTGTCGAATTCCTCAAGGCTATACTGAAAGTCCTAGCATTTATAGTCAGGCATTAAAAAGACAGCTTGATTCCTTTGACTTACAAGAGGGAGTGGTTCTCATTCAATATGTAGACGATATCTTACTTGCTGCAGACACGCCAGAACAATGTGAGAAGAGTACCTTTTCTTTGCTTTCCTTCCTGGCCAAACATAATCATAATGTTTCGAAGAAAAAGCTACAATATTGTAGACCAAAGGTGACCTACCTCGGTCATCTTTTGTCTAAGGAGGGCCGTGCATTGACACCAGATCGAATTCAAGCAATCCTAGATACTCCAGTCCCTCGCACTCAGAAGGATGTTCGCGCCTTTATAGGTTTGACGTCTTTTTGTAGGCAATGGATATTGGGTTTTTCACATATCGTTAAACCATTGTTGGCATTGTTGTCTAAAGATACACCGATTCCCATTGAACGGACGGATGAATGTCAGAATGCTTTTGAGCAATTGAGACAAGCTCTTTGTTCTGCACCAGTGTTGGGTACACCTGATTACACGAAGATCTTTACATTATATGTACACGAGAAGGATGGGTGCGCATTGTCAATGTTAGTGCAGACACACGGAGACAAACAGAGGCCTTGTGCATACTTCTCGGCGGTACTCGACCCTGTGGCTCGAGGATTGCCTGGATGTTTTCGAGCAGTTGCAGCAACAGCAGTTGCGATACGACAAAGTGAGGGAATAGTTTTGTCACACAAATTGTTGGTGCTAGTTCCCCATGCGGTAGATGCGTTACTGAATCAAACAAAAACGCAGCATCTAACCAGTGCCCGTTTGACAGGATATGAGCTAACATTGTTGGCGCCGCACATCACACTAAAGCGATGTGCGACACTAAATCCTGCTACTTTACTGCCGGATCCTGTTGCTGAGACCCAGAAGGAAGAACAACATGATTGTGTTTTTCTGACTGAGGAACAGACAAAGGGTCGTATCGATTTACAGGATACGCCATTTCCAGATGTAGATGGGGAACTGTGGGTTGATGGATCGTGTGTGAGGTTACCAGATGGTACGACTTCCGCAGCTTATGCGATCACGACACTTAAGACCGTGGTAGAAGCAGCACGAATACCCCAAAAATCGGCTCAAGCAGCTGAATTGATAGCCTTAACGAAAGCATGTGAGTTAAGTGCTGAGCTATGTGTGAACATTTACACGGATAGTCGTTACGCTTTTGGAGTAGTGCATGATTTTGGCCTACTTTGGAAGGAACGAGGATTCCTGACTTCACACGGAGTACACATCATGCATGGAGAGTTGGTACGCGATCTCCTGAATGCACTGTTATGCCCAAAGAAAGTTGCAATAGTCAAGTGTAGTGCACACAAAAAGGTGACGGACAAAATAGGGCAAGGCAATGCTTTCGCAGACCGCATTGCGAGAGAGACCGCTATGCTGCAAAATAATTTCCCCATGTATGTGGTGAAGTCACAAGCTGAGCGGTGGCATGATGCTAGAGAAGAAATACTAGATATACAGAAGTCAGCATCTGAGGCAGAACGTATGAAATGGGCCACTGAAGGAGTATTGGATGATGAGGGTTGCTGGCGTAGTAAAGATATGGAGAGATGGAAACTACCCATGGCCTATTTACAAACAATGGTGCAAATGACACACGGGCTGGCACACATTGGAGCTCTCGCAATTACTAAATTGCTTACACGAGTTTGGGAAAATGCTGACATTGCTAGCATGGCTAAGAGAGTAGTGCAGACCTGTCTGATATGTTTGCAGCACAATCCTGGACAAGGGACTCATACTCCTAAAGGAGGGTTTGTTCCACCTACTGCACCATTCGAAGTACTACAAATGGATTACATCCAGCTGGAACGCTGTAATAATCTCAAGTATGTCCTAGTAGTGGTGTGTGCCTTCAGCAAATGGATTGAGGCTTACCCTACGAAAGACAATACAGCATTGACAACAGCTAAGGTGTTACTCAAGGAGTACTTCCCGCGCTACGGTGTTTGTAAACTTATGTGGAGTGATAATGGCCCTCATTTCATTGGAAAAGTAGTGGAATACGTCCTGAAAGGATTGGGAATCAAGCAACGATTCCATGCTGTCTTTCATCCGCAATCAGCAGGGTTAGTAGAACGATACAATGCAACTCTGAAGCTGAAGCTAGCAAAGATAGTGGCATCTACATCTCTGAAATGGCCGGACGCTTTGCCTCTGGCATTACTGTCCATTCGGTCAGTGCCACATTCTCGATCTGGCCTCACACCCTACGAAGTGGTGTTTGGAAGGCCTATGAATATTTGGGGAGTTCCAAAACCTCGTTTGATACATGATATGCCTTGTATAATGATGAACGATTATCTGGCACGATTAACAAATGATTTGCTTTCTATCCATCAACAGGTTCGAGAGGCGCTCCCTGATAACTCCACTGGTGAGGCTCACGATCTCCGCCCTGGGGACCACGTGATGGTCAAAGTATTTGAACGATCCAGCAGTTTGGAACCGAGATGGCATGGCCCTGAGCAAGTGCTGCTGGCTACGCGAACTGCTGTGAGAGTCACTAACAAGAAGCGGTGGATCCATTCAACGCACTGCCGACGTGTCTCTCCGGATCTGGTGAGCCCTGTGGTGCTATCCGACTACAGAAAGATTTTGGATACAGAAAAGAGCCCAGCTGTCACGCCTGATGAATTGGAGGGAGCCTTCCCGGACCACGTTGTTTCTGATAAAGTGAAGTACAATCTACGCCCCAGGAAATAAGATTCCTTTTGTGTTTTTGAAACTGGTTGGTAACCGCTCTGAGGTTTGTGAAACGGAAGCCGGGAATATCAAGGGGGGGGGGATCAGTTCTGCCCAGTGTAGCGACACCCGTCTTGAATCCCGGAGAACAAATCAACGGCAGCCTCGGTTCAGAACCATTGTTTTTATTTTTCCCGCTTAGTGTTATTTCCTTGAAGAGTATTGTTTTGTGAACTATGGCATCTCCTTCGACACGAAGAGGGAGAATTCTTGGTGTTGTTTTGTTTGTCTTGACCGTAGTGGTGATCGCAGTATTAGCTTGGACTATAGAACTGTTGTTTCCTGCACGAGAACATTTGCTGCCCACCACTCCAAGTCCATCTGAACATTTTCATTTCACTCTGCCTTTTCACGAAGAAAGACATAGGCAGACTTATTTGAATAACAGCTTTATTAAGATTTTGCATCATACTCATAACATGACCAACACGTCCAATTGTTGGGTATGTGGAATGTTGCCCGGACATCAGAAGAAGGGAGGAACACCACTCATTCCTCTCCCGTTTTCTCATAATGGTTCTTGTCATGCTTGGTACACTCTTCTTTTTACTCTGCGATGGCCAACGAAAGGTGGACTACTTTTTCGGTTGAATAAAATATGTTATAACGACAAAGACGGCTATCCACACGCTGAAGGAACTAAGTTTGAATGGGAAGAGTACCGTCCGGACAATGTTTCTACACCTCGTGTATATACGAATCAAAGACTTATAAATGTGACGAGCTCGCATATGATAACAGTCATTGATACAAAAGCAGATTTGTGTATTAGAAATAAAGGTACAATCCCTGTAGGCCGCAGTGAATGTAATATTACACTTACCTTTGATACACCAATTGGAATTGCATTTGTAGCTTCACATAACACGTATTTCATTTGTGGAAATAAGGGATACCATCGTCTACCATTGGGATGGTTGGGAACGTGTTATATAGCTTTTGTATTACCACCTGTATTTATTGCTCCTCCCATGTACCACAATGATTACGTTCTGTACCATGATTTCATACTAAACAGGGTCAAACGAACAGTAGATCTTGATGAAATAGACCAGACTGATACCACTTTACAACAATATGTAGATTTCAATTTGGGGTTATTCTCATTCGTAGGAGCTGCACTGAATAGCAGGAAGATAAGGCGGCTTACGCGTGTGGTGGAAGCAGTCACTAACGAAACTGCCTCCGCTTTAGGGAATATTACTGAGGAATTACAAATTACCAGAATTGTGGCGCTCCAGAATCGAATGGTTCTAGATGTGATACTAGCTGATAGAGGTGGAGCATGCCGCGTCATCGGAAGTAGTTGTTGCGTGTACGTACCAGATAACTCACCTTCTGTATATGATTCGATTACAAAATTACATAAGATAGCTGCTGAGATCCACCCAGAAAATGGAACATGGACCTTTTCTGGTTGGTTCTGGACCCTGCTTAGTACTTGGGGTTGGAAATTATTAACGATTCTCTGTGTTTTTATTGGAGTACTATTTTTCCTTTGTCTATGTATTCAATGTGGCCCTACATTATGTTCTGTATGTATCACAGCCTGTATTCCGTCCAAACGAGCTATTGATAAGCAAGAGAAACTGATCAATGATGAAGTATTGAAAATAATGGCTATTAACATTGAGGATGAACATTCTGACTACGTCCACTATGAGGTAGCTTTTGCTAAATGCTAAAAGGGCCGTCTGTCGTGTTTTGGCAGCTCCTGAGTTAGCTTTTAGCACAGCTACACGGTCTTTTCTGTTAACTTGACCAAAACGAACGGGGGCCATTTTGAATCCCTCTGACTTCCGTTTCCTATGAACACGCTGCCTCGTGGTCAGTGTGCCCTTTCGTCCTTTCTCGATACCCATGGTCACTATTCTGCTCGGCAACAGGCTATTTTTAGTACTGGTCAAGCGCACATGCGCACTATGCATCAACTGGTCACTCTTTAGGAATGTTCACACTAACTGACCAGTGCCGTTGAACTCCTCCCACGTGCTGGCTGTGTTCCAAAAATGACCTTATATGTACCTAAAATGTGTAACTTGTAACCGCCTATCTTTTTATTGCTATTAAACTATATAAAAGAGGTCGCGCACCGATGTTCGGTGTGCTACTTCTTACATTGCCGAAGGGTGCTGTAGGAATGTACCACCACCCCATGGGGTCTTAATAAACTTGTCTTTTACCTTTTCCAGTGTCCGTGCCAACTTCTATACTAAGGCGTTCGAGAGTTTAGCAGAGTATGTAGGCCTGATTTGAACCCGACACCACACTTCGAGGGCTTAAAACGTGTTTATTCACTGCGGGAAGAGATATAAAGAACATTTAGAGTAAATTAATGTTCATGCGAGAACGTTCAATTTTTCAGGCAAAACAATCGATGACCCGCGACCTGATGAAATTGCTCTGAGATGACCAAAATGGTCCGTTTTGAAAATGTTCATCTTTCAAATAATATTGACTCTCAGAGGTGGATTTTCACTTTTGGAGATAAAATGAGCATCTTTATCATCATTTTCATGCTTCTAGGGAGCCAAAACTCAATATTTGAATCATGGTTGAAAGTGACTTAAAAGGACCAAATGCTCACTTCGAGGGCTTAAAACGTGTTTATTCACTGCGGGAAGAGATATAAAGAAAATTTAGAGTAAATTAATGTTCATGCGAGAACGTTCAATTTTTCATGTAAAACAATCGATGACCCGCGACCTGATGAAATTGCTCTGAGATTACCAAAATGGTCCGTTTTGAAAATTTTCATCTTTCAACTAATTTTGACTCTCAGAGGTGGATCATCACTTTTGGAGATAAAATGAGCATCGTTATCGTCATTTTCATGCTTCTAGGAAGCCAAAACTCAAGATTGGGCTCATGGTTAAAAGTGACTTAAAAGGACCCAAATGCTCACTTTGAGGGCTTAAAACGTGTTTATTCACTGCGGGAAGAGATATAAACAATATTTAGAGTGAATTAATGTTCATGCGAGAACGTTCAATTTTTCATGCAAAACAATCGATGACCCGCGACCTGATGAAATTGCTCTGAGATGACCAAAATGGTCCGTTTTGAAAATGTTCATCTTTCAACTAATTTTGACTCTCAGAGGTGGATCATCACTTTTGGAGAAAAAATGAGCATCGTTATCGTAATTTTCATGCTTCTAGGGAGCCAAAACTCAAGATTTGGCTCATGGTGAAAAGTGACTTAAAAGGACCCAAATGCTCACTTCAAGGGCTTAAAACGTGTTTATTCACTGCGGGAAGAGATATAAACAACATTTAGAGTAAATTAATGTTCATCCGAGAACGTTCAATTTTTCATGCAAAACAATCGATGACCCGCGACCTGATGAAATTGCTCTGAGATGACCAAAATGGTCCGTTTTGAAAATGTTCATCTTTCAACTAATTTTGACTCTCAGAGGTGGATCATCACTTTTGGAGAAAAAATGAGCATCGTTATCGTAATTTTCATGCTTCTAGGGAGCCAAAACTCAAGATTTGGCTCATGGTGAAAAGTGACTTAAAAGGACCCAAATGCTCACTTCGAGGGCTTAAAACGTGTTTATTCACTGCGGGAAGAGATATAAACAACATTTAGAGTAAATTAATGTTCATGCGAGAACGTTAAATTTTTCATGCAAAACACTCGATGACCCGCAACCTGATGAAATTGCTCTGAGGTGAACAAAATGGTCAATTTTGAAAATGTTCATCTTTCAACTAATATTGACTCTCAGAGGTGGATCTTCACTTTTGGAGATAAAATGAGCATCTTCATAGTAATTTTTATGCTTCTGGGGAGCCAAAACTCAAGATTTGGCTCATGGTTAAAAGTGACTTAAAAGGACCCAAATGCCCACTTCGAGGGCTTAAAACGTGTTTATTCACTGCGGGAAGAGATATAAACAACATTTAGAGTAAATTAATGTTCATGCGAGAACGTTCAATTTTTCATGCAAAACAATCGATGACCCGCGACCTGATGAAATTGCTCTGAGATGACCAAAATGGTCCGTTTTGAAAATTTTCATCTTTCAACTAATTTTGACTCTCAGAGGTGGATCATCACTTTTGGAGATAAAATGAGCATCGTTATCGTCATTTCATGCTTCTAGGGAGCCAAAACTCAAGATTTGGCTCATGGTGAAAAGGGACTTAAAAGGACCCAAATGCTCACTTCGAGGGCTTAAAACGTGTTTATTCACTGCGGGAAGAGATATAAACAACATTTAGAGTAAATTAATGTTCATGCGAGAACGTTCAATTTTTCATGCAAAACACTCGATGACCCGCGACCTGATGAAATTGCTCTGAGGTGAACAAAATGGTCAATTTTGAAAATTTTCATCTTTCAACTAATTTTGACTCTCAGAGGTGGATCATCACTTTTGGAGATAAAATGAGCATCGTTATCGTAATTTTCATGCTTCTAGGGAGCCAAAACTCAAGATTTGGCTCATGGTGAAAAGTGACTTAAAAGGACCCAAATGCTCACTTCGAGGGCTTAAAACGTGTTTATTCACTGCGGGAAGAGATATAAACAACATTTAGAGTAAATTAATGTTCATGCGAGAACGTTCAATTTTTCATGCAAAACAATCGATGACCCGCGACCTGATGAAATTGCTCTGAGGTGAACAATATGGTCCATTTTGAAAATGTTCATCTTTCAACTAATATTGACTCTCAGAGGTGGATCTTCACTTTTGGAGATAAAATGAGCATCTTCATAGTAATTTTTATGCTTCTGGGGAGCCAAAACTCAAGATTTGGTTCATGGTTAAAAGTGACTTAAAAGGAACCAAATGCTCACTTCGAGGGCTTAAAACGTGTTTATTCACTGCGGGAAGAGATATAAACAACATTTAGAGTAAATTAATGTTCATGTGAGAACGTTCAATTTTTCATGCAAAACAATCGAAGACCCGCGACCTGATGAAATTGCTCTGAGGTGACCAAAATGGTCCGTTTTGAAAGTTTTCATCTTTCAATTAATTTTGACTCTCAGAGGTGGATCATCACTTTTGGAGATAAAATGAGCATCGGTATCGTCATTTTCATGCTTCTAGGGAGCCAAAACTCAAGATTTGACTCATGGTTGAAAGTGACTTAAAAGGACCAAATGCTCACTTCGAGGGCTTAAAACGTGTTTATTCACTGCGGGAAGAGATATAAAGAACATTTAGAGTAAATTAATGTTCATGCGAGAACGTTCAATTTTTCATGCAAAACAATTGGTGACCCGCGATCTGATGAAATTGCTCTGAGATGACCAAAATGGTCCGTTTTGAAAGTTTTCATCTTTCAACTAATTTTGACTCTCAGAGGTGGATCATCACTTTTGGAGATAAAATGAGCATCGTTATCATCATTTTCATGCTTCTAGGGAGCCAAAACTCAAGATTTGGTTCATGGTTAAAAGTAACTTAAAAGGACCCAAATGCTCACTTTGAGGGCTTAAAACGTGTTTATTCACTGCGGTAAGAGATATAAAGAACATTTAGAGTAAATTATTGTTCATGCGAGAACGTTCAATTTTTCATGCAAAACGATCGATGACCCACGACCTGATGAAATTGCTCTGAGATGACCAAAATGGTCCATTTTGAAAATGTTCATCTTTCAACTAATTTTGACTCTCAGAGGTGGATCATCACTTTTGGAGATAAAATGAGCATCGTTATCGTCATTTTCATGCTTCTAGGAAGCCAAAACTCAAGATTGGGCTCATGGTTAAAAGTGACTTAAAAGGACCCAAATGCTCACTTTGAGGGCTTAAAACGTGTTTATTCACTGCGGGAAGAGATATAAACAATATTTAGAGTGAATTAATGTTCATGCGAGAACGTTCAATTTTTCATGCAAAACAATCGATGACCCGCGACCTGATGAAATTGCTCTGAGATGACCAAAATGGTCCGTTTTGAAAATTTTCATCTTTCAACTAATTTTGACTCTCAGAGGTGGATCATCACTTTTGGAGATAAAATGAGCATCGTTATCGTCATTTTCATGCTTCTAGGAAGCCAAAACTCAAAATTGGGCTCATGGTTAAAAGTTACTTAAAAGGACCCAAATGCTCACTTTGAGGGCTTAAAACGTGTTTATTCACTGCAGGAACAGATATAAACAATATTTAGAGTGAATTAATGTTCATGCGAGAACGTTCAATTTTTCATGCAAAACAATCAATGACCCGCGACCTGATGAAATTGCTCTGAGATGACCAAAATGGTCCGTTTTGAAAATTTTCATCTTTCAACTAATTTTGACTCTCAGAGGTGGATCATCACTTTTGGAGATAAAATGAGCATCGTTATCGTAATTTTCATGCTTCTAGGGAGCCAAAACTCAAGATTTGGCTCACGGTGAAAAGTGACTTAAAAGGACCCAAATGCTCACTTCGAGGGCTTAAAACGTGTTTATTCACTGCGGGAAGAGATATAAACAACATTTAGAGTAAATTAATGTTCATGCGAGAACGTTCAATTTTTCATGCAAAACAATCGATGACCCGCGACCTGATGAAATTGCTCTGAGGTGAACAAAATGGTCCATTTTGAAAATGTTCATCTTTCAACTAATATTGACTCTCAGAGGTGGATCTTCACTTTTGGAGATAAAATGAGCATCTTCATAGTAATTTTTATGCTTCTGGGGAGCCAAAACTCAAGATTTGGTTCATGGTTAAAAGTGACTTAAAAGGAACCAAATGCTCACTTCGAGGGCTTAAAACGTGTTTATTCACTGTGGGAAGAGATATAAATAACATTTAGAGTAAATTAATGTTCATGTGAGAACGTTCAATTTTTCATGCAAAACAATCGAAGACCCGCGACCTGATGAAATTGCTCTGAGGTGACCAAAATGGTCCGTTTTGAAAGTTTTCATCTTTCAAATAATTTTGACTCTCAGAGGTGGATCATCACTTTTGGAGATAAAATGAGCATCGGTATCGTCATTTTCATGCTTCTAGGGAGCCAAAACTCAAGATTTGGTTCATGGTTAAAAGTGACTTAAAAGGAACCAAATGCTCACTTCGAGGGCTTAAAACGTGTTTATTCACTGCGGGAACAGATATAAACAACATTTAGAGTAAATTAATGTTCATGTGAGAACGTTCAATTTTTCATGCAAAACAATCGAAGACCCGCGACCTGATGAAATTGCTCTGAGGTGACCAAAATGGTCCGTTTTGAAAGTTTTCATCTTTCAATTAATTTTGACTCTCAGACGTGGATCATCACTTTTGGAGATAAAATGAGCATCGGTATCGTCATTTTCATGCTTCTAGGGAGCCAAAACTCAAGATTTGACTCATGGTTGAAAGTGACTTAAAAGGACCAAATGCTCACTTCGAGGGCTTAAAACGTGTTTATTCACTGCGGGAAGAGATATAAAGAACATTTAGAGTAAATTAATGTTCATGCGAGAACGTTCAATTTTTCATGCAAAACAATCGGTGACCCGCGATCTGATGAAATTGCTCTGAGATGACCAAAATGGTCCGTTTTGAAAGTTTTCATCTTTCAACTAATTTTGACTCTCAGAGGTGGATCATCACTTTTGGAGATAAAATGAGCATCGTTATCGTCATTTTCATGCTTCTAGGGAGCCAAAACTCAAGATTTGGCTCATGGTTAAAAGTGACTTAAAAGGACCCAAATGCTCACTTTGAGGGCTTAAAACGTGTTTATTCACTGCGGGAAGAGATATTAAGAACATTTAGAGTAAATTATTGTTCATGCGAGAACGTTCAATTTTTCATGCAAAACGATCGATGACCCGCGACCTGATGAAATTGCTCTGAGATGACCAAAATGGTCCGTTTTGAAAATTTCCATCTTTCAACTAATTTTGACTCTCAAAGGTGGATCATCACTATTGGAGATAAAATGAGCATCTTTATCTTCATTTTCATGCTTCTAGGGAGCCAAAACTCAAGATTTGTCTCATGGTTAAAAGTGACTTAAAAGGACCCAAATGCTCACTTCGAGGGCTTAAAATGTGTTTATTCACTGCGGGAAGAGATATAAACATCATTTAGAGTAAATTAATGTTCATGCAAGAACGTTCAATTTTTCATGCAAAACAATCGATGACCCGCGACCTGATGAAATTGCTCTGAGGTGACCAAAATGGTCCTTTTTGAAAGTTTTCATCTTTCAACTAATTTTGACTCTCAGAGGTGGATCATCACTTTTGGAGATAAAATGAGCATCGGTATCGTCATGTTCATGCTTCTAGGGAGCCAAAACTCAAGATTTGACTCATGGTTGAAAGTGACTTAAAAGGACCAAATGCCCACTTCGAGGGCTTAAAACGTGTTTATTCACTGCGGGAAGAGATATAAAGAACATTTAGAGTAAATTAATGTTCATGCGAGAACGTTCAATTTTTCAGGCAAAACAATCGATGACCCGCGATCTGATGAAATTGCTCTGAGATTACCAAAATGGTCCGTTTTGAAAGTTTTCATCTTTCAACTAATTTTGACTCTCAGAGGTGGATCATCACTTTTGGAGATAAAATGAGCATCGTTATCGTCATTTTCATGCTTCTAGGGAGCCAAAACTCAAGATTTGGTTCATGGTTAAAAGTAACTTAAAAGGACCCAAATGCTCACTTTGAGGGCTTAAAACGTGTTTATTCACTGCGGTAAGAGATATAAAGAACATTTAGAGTAAATTATTTTTCATGCGAGAACGTTCAATTTTTCATGCAAAACGATCGATGACCCGCGACCTGATGAAATTGCTCTGAGATGACCAAAATGGTCCGTTTTGAAAATGTTCATCTTTCAACTAATTTTGACTCTCAGAGATGGATCATCACTTTTGGAGATAAAATGAGCATCGTTATCGTCATTTTCATGCTTCTAGGAAGCCAAAACTCAAGATTGGGCTCATGGTTAAAAGTGACTTAAAAGGACCCAAATGCTCACTTTGAGGGCTTAAAACGTGTTTATTCACTGCGGGAAGAGATATAAACAATATTTAGAGTGAATTCATGTTCATGCGAGAACGTTCAATTTTTCATGCAAAACAATCGATGACCCGCGACCTGATGAAATTGCTCTGAGATGACCAAAATGGTCCGTTTTGAAAATTTTCATCTTTCAACTAATTTTGACTCTCAGAGGTGGACCATCACTTTTGGAGATAAAATGATCATCGTTATCGTCATTTTCATGCTTCTAGGAAGCCAAAACTCAAAATTGGGCTCATGGTTAAAAGTTACTTAAAAGGACCCAAATGCTCACTTTGAGGGCTTAAAACGTGTTTATTCACTGCAGGAAGAGATATAAACAATATTTAGAGTGAATTAATGTTCATGCTAGAACGTTCAATTTTTCATGCAAAACAATCAATGACCCGCGACCTGATGAAATTGCTCTGAGATGACCAAAATGGTCCGTTTTGAAAATTTTCATCTTTCAACTAATTTTGACTCTCAGAGGTGGATCATCACTTTTGGAGATAAAATGAGCATCGTTATCGTAATTTTCATGCTTCTAGGGAGCCAAAACTCAAGATTTGGCTCACGGTGAAAAGTGACTTAAAAGGACCCAAATGCTCACTTCGAGGGCTTAAAACGTGTTTATTCACTGCGGGAAGAGATATAAACAACATTTAGAGTAAATTAATGTTCATGTGAGAACGTTCAATTTTTCATGCAAAACAATCGAAGACCCGCGACCTGATGAAATTGCTCTGAGGTGACCAAAATGGTCCGTTTTGAAAGTTTTCATCTTTCAATTAATTTTGACTCTCAGACGTGGATCATCACTTTTGGAGATAAAATGAGCATCGGTATCGTCATTTTCATGCTTCTAGGGAGCCAAAACTCAAGATTTGACTCATGGTTGAAAGTGACTTAAAAGGACCAAATGCTCACTTCGAGGGCTTAAAACGTGTTTATTCACTGCGGGAAGAGATATAAAGAACATTTAGAGTAAATTAATGTTCATGCGAGAACGTTCAATTTTTCATGCAAAACAATCGGTGACCCGCGATCTGATGAAATTGCTCTGAGATGACCAAAATGGTCCGTTTTGAAAGTTTTCATCTTTCAACTAATTTTGACTCTCAGAGGTGGATCATCACTTTTGGAGATAAAATGAGCATCGTTATCGTCATTTTCATGCTTCTAGGGAGCCAAAACTCAAGATTTGGCTCATGGTTAAAAGTGTCTTAAAAGGACCCAAATGCTCACTTCGAGGGCTTAAAACGTGTTTGTTCACTGCGGGAAGAGATATTAAGAACATTTAGAGTAAATTATTGTTCATGCGAGAACGTTCAATTTTTCATGCAAAACGATCGATGACCCGCGACCTGATGAAATTGCTCTGAGATGACCAAAATGGTCCGTTTTGAAAATTTCCATCTTTCAACTAATTTTGACTCTCAAAGGTGGATCATCACTATTGGAGATAAAATGAGCATCTTTATCTTCATTTTCATGCTTCTAGGTAACCAAAACTCAAGATTTGTCTCATGGTTAAAAGTGACTTAAAAGGACCCAAATGCTCACTTCGAAGGCTTAAAATGTGTTTATTCACTGCGGGAAGAGATATAAACATCATTTAGAGTAAATTAATGTTCATGCGAGAACGTTCAATTTTTCATGCAAAACAATCGATGACCCGCGACCTGATGAAATTGCTCTGAGGTGACCAAAATGGTCCTTTTTGAAAGTTTTCATCTTTCAACTAATTTTGACTCTCAGAGGTGGATCATCACTTTTGGAGATAAAATGAGCATCGGTATCGTCATGTTCATGCTTCTAGGGAGCCAAAACTCAAGATTTGACTCATGGTTGAAAGTGACTTAAAAGGACCAAATGCCCACTTCGAGGGCTTAAAACGTGTTTATTCACTGCGGGAAGAGATATAAAGAACATTTAGAGTAAATTAATGTTCATGCGAGAACGTTCAATTTTTCAGGCAAAACAATCGATGACCCGCGATCTGATGAAATTGCTCTGAGATTACCAAAATGGTCCGTTTTGAAAGTTTTCATCTTTCAACTAATTTTGACTCTCAGAGGTGGATCATCACTTTTGGAGATAAAATGAGCATCGTTATCGTCATTTTCATGCTTCTAGGGAGCCAAAACTCAAGATTTGGTTCATGGTTAAAAGTAACTTAAAAGGACCCAAATGCTCACTTTGAGGGCTTAAAACGTGTTTATTCACTGCGGTAAGAGATATAAAGAACATTTAGAGTAAATTATTGTTCATGCGAGAACGTTCAATTTTTCATGCAAAACGATCGATGTCCCGCGACCTGATGAAATTGCTCTGAGATGACCAAAATGGTCCGTTTTGAAAATGTTCATCTTTCAACTAATTTTGACTCTCAGAGATGGATCATCACTTTTGGAGATAAAATGAGCATCGTTATCGTCATTTTCATGCTTCTAGGGAGCCAAAACTCAAGATTTGGCTCATGGTGAAAAGTGACTTAAAAGGACCCAAATGCTCACTTCGTGGGCTTAAAACGTGTTTATTCACTGCGGGAAGAGATATAAACAACATTTAGAGTAAATTAATGTTCATGCGAGAACGTTCAATTTTTCATGCAAAACACTCGATGACCCGCGACCTGATGAAATTGCTCTGAGGTGAACAAAATGGTCAATTTTGAAAATGTTCATCTTTCAACTAATATTGACTCTCAGCGGTGGATTTTCACTTTTGGAGATAAAATGAGCATCTTCATAGTAATTTTTATGCTTCTGGGGAGCCAAAACTCAAGATTTGGCTCATGGTTAAAAGAGACTTAAAAGGACCCAAATGCCCACTTCGAGGGCTTAAAACGTGTTTATTCACTGCGGGAAGAGATATAAACAACATTTAGAGTAAATTAATGTTCATGCGAGAACGTTCAATTTTTCATGCAAAACAATCGAAGACCCGCGACCTGATGAAATTGCTCTGAGATGACCAAAATGGTCCGTTTTGAAAATTTTCATCTTTCAACTAATTTTGAATCTCAGAGGTGGATCATCACTTTTGGAGATAAAATGAGCATCGTTATCGTCATTTTCATGCTTCTAGGGAGCCAAAACCCAAGATTTGGCTCATGGTTAAAAGTGACTTAAAAGGACCCAAATGCTCACTTCGAGGGCTTAAAATGTGTTTATTCACTGCGGGAAGAGATATAAACAACATTTAGAGTAAATTAATGTTCATGCAAGAACGTTCAATTTTTCATGCAAAACAATCGATGACCCGCGACCTGATGAAATTGCTCTGAGGTGACCAAAATGGTCCGTTTTGAAAGTTTTCATCTTTCAACTAATTTTGACTCTCAGAGGTGGATCATCACTTTTGGAGATAAAATGAGCATCGGTATCGTCATTTTCCTGCTTCTAGGGAGCCAAAACTCAAGATTTGACTCATGGTTGAAAGTGACTTAAAAGGACCAAATGCTCACTTCGATGGCTTAAAACGTGTTTATTCACTGCGGGAAGAGATATAAAGAACATTTAGAGTAAATTAATGTTCATGCGAGAACGTTCAATTTTTCATGCAAAACAATCGATGACCCGCGATCTGATGAAATTGCTCTGAGATGACCAAAATGGTCCGTTTTGAAAATTTTCATCTTTCAACTAATTGTGACTCTCAGAGGTGGATCGTCACTTTTGGAGATAAAATGAGCATCGGTATCGTCATTTTCATGCTTCTAGGGAGCCAAAACTCAAGATTTGACTCATGGTTGAAAGTGACTTAAAAGGACCAAATGCTCACTTCGAGGGCATAAAACGTGTTTATTCACTGCGGGAAGAGATATAAACAACATTTAGAGTAAATTAATGTTCATGAGAGAACGTTCAATTTTTCATGCAAAACAATCGATAACCCGCGACCTGATGAAATTGCTCTGAGATGACCAAAATGGTCCGTTTTGAAAATGTTCATCTTTCAACTAATTTTGACTCTCAGAGGTGGATCATCACTTTTGGAGATAAAATGAGCATCGTTATCGTCATTTTCATGCTTCTAGGGAGCCAAAACTCAAGATTTGGCTCATGGTTAAAAGTGACTTAAAAGGACCCAAATGCTCACTTTGAGGGCTTAAAACGTGTTTATTCACTGCGGGAAGGGATATAAACAATATTTAGAGTGAATTAATGTTCATGCGAGAACGTTCAATTTTTCATGCAAAACAATCGATGACCCGCGACCTGATGAAATTGCTCTGAGATGACCAAAATGGTCCGTTTTGAAAATTTTCATCTTTCAACTAATAGTGACTCTCAGAGGTGGATCATCACTTTTGGAGATAAAATGAGCATCTTCATAGTCATTTTTATGCTTCTGGGGAGCCAAAACTCAAGATTTGGCTCATGGTTAAAAGTGACTTAAAAGGACCCAAATGCCCACTTCGAGGGCTTAAAACATGTTTATTCACTGCGGGAAGAGATATAAACAACATTTAGAGTAAATTAATGTTCATGCGAGAACGTTCAATTTTTCATGCAAAACAATCGAAGACCCGCGACCTGATGAAATTGCTCTGAGATGACCAAAATGGTCCGTATTGAAAATTTTCATCTTTCAACTAATTTTGACTCTCAGAGGTGGATCATCACTTTTGGAGATAAAATGAGCATCGTTATCGTCATTTTCATGCTTCTAGGGAGCCAAAACTCAAGATTTGGCTCATGGTGAAAAGTGACTTAAAAGGACCCAAATGCTCACTTCGTGGGCTTAAAACGTGTTTATTCACTGCGGGAAGAGATATAAACAACATTTAGAGTAAATTAATGTTCATGCGAGAACGTTCAATTTTTCATGCAAAACACTCGATGACCCGCGACCTGATGAAATTGCTCTGAGGTGAACAAAATGGTCAATTTTGAAAATGTTCATCTTTCAACTAATATTGACTCTCAGAGGTGGATTTTCACTTTTGGAGATAAAATGAGCATCTTCATAGTCATTTTTATGCTTCTGGGGAGCCAAAACTCAAGATTTGGCTCATGGTTAAAAGAGACTTAAAAGGACCCAAATGCCCACTTCGAGGGCTTAAAACGTGTTTATTCACTGCGGGAAGAGATATAAACAACATTTAGAGTAAATTAATGTTCATGCGAGAACGTTCAATTTTTCATGCAAAACAATCGAAGACCCGCGACCTGATGAAATTGCTCTGAGATGACCAAAATGGTCCTTATTGAAAGTTTTCATCTTTCAACTAATTTTGACTCTCAGAGGTGGATCATCACTTTTGGAGATAAAATGAGCATCGGTATCGTCATTTTCATGCTTCTAGGGAGCCAAAACTCAAGATTTGACTCATGGTTGAAAGTGACTTAAAAGGACCAAATGCTCACTTCGATGGCTTAAAACATGTTTATTCACTGCGGGAAGAGATATAAAGAACATTTAGAGTAAATTAATGTTCATGCGAGAACGTTCAATTTTTCATGCAAAACAATCGATGACCCGCGATCTGATGAAATTGCACTGAGATGACCAAAATGGTCAGTTTTGAAAATTTTCATCTTTCAACTAATTGTGACTCTCAGAGGTGGATCATCACTTTTGGAGATAAAATGAGCATCGGTATCGTCATTTTCATGCTTCTAGGGAGCCAAAACTCAAGATTTGACTCATGGTTGAAAGTGACTTAAAAGGACCAAATGCTCACTTCGAGGGCTTAAAACGTGTTTATTCACTGCGGGAAGAGATATAAACAACATTTAGAGTAAATTAATGTTCATGAGAGAACGTTCAATTTTTCATGCAAAACAACGATGACCCGCGATCTGATGAAATTGCTCTGAGATGACCAAAATGGTCCGTATTGAAAATTTTCATCTTTCAACTAATTTTGACTCTCAGAGGTGGATCATCACTTTTGGAGATAAAATGAGCATCGTTATCGTCATTTTCATGCTTCTAGGGAGCCAAAACTGAAGATTTGGCTCATGGTTAAAAGTGACTTAAAAGGACCCAAATGCTCACTTCGAGGGCTTAAAACGTGTTTATTCACTGCGGGAAGAGATATAAACAACATTTAGAGTAAATTAATGTTCATGCGAGAACGTTCAATTTTTCATGCAAAACGATCGATGACCCGCGACCTGATGAAATTGCTCTGAGATGACCAAAATGGTCCGTTTTGAAAATTTCCATCTTTCAACTAATTTTGACTCTCAGAGGTGGATCATCACTATTGGAGATAAAATGAGCATCTTTATCTTCATTTTCATGCTTCTAGGGAGCCAAAACTCAAGATTTGGCTCATGGTTAAAAGTGACTTAAAAGGACCCAAATGCTCACTTCGAGGGCTTAAAACGTGTTTATTCACTGCGAGAAGAGATATAAAGAACATTTAGAGTAAATTATTGTTAATGCGAGAACGTTCAATTTTTCATGCCAAACGATCGATGACCCGCGTCCTGATGAAATTGCTCTGAGATGACCAAAATGGTCAGTTTTGAAAGTTTTCATCTTTCAACTAATTTTGACTCTCAGAGGTGGATCATCACTTTTGGAGATAAAATGAGCATCGGTATCGTCATTTTCATGATTCTAGGGAGCCAAAACTCAAGATTTGACTCATGGTTGAAAGTGACTTAAAAGGACCAAATGCTCACTTCGATGGCTTAAAACGTGTTTATTCACTGCGGGAAGAGATATAAAGAACATTTAGAGTAAATTAATGTTCATGCGAGAACGTTCAATTTTTCATGCAAAACAATCGATGACCCGCGATCTGATGAAATTGCTCTGAGATGACCAAAATGGTCCGTTTTGAAAATGTTCATCTTTCAACTAATAGTGACTCTCAGAGGTGGATCATCACTTTTGGAGATAAAATGAGCATCGGTATCGTCATTTTCATGCTTCTAGGGAGCCAAAACTCAAGATTTGACTCATGGTTGAAAGTGACTTAAAAGGACCAATTGCTCACTTCGAGGGCTTAAAACATGTTTATTCACTGCGGGAAGAGATATAAAGAACATTTAGAGTAAATTAATGTTCATGCGAGAACGTTCAATTTTTCATGCAAAACAATCGAAGACCCGCGACCTGATGAAATTGCTCTGAGGTGAACAAAATGGTCAATTTTGAAAATGTTCATCTTTCAACTAATATTGACTCTCAGAGGTGAATCTTCACTTTTGGAGATAAAATGAGCATCTTCATAGTAATTTTTATGCTTCTGGGGAGCCAAAACTCAAGATTTGGCTCATGGTTAAAAGTGACTTAAAAGGACCCAAATGCCCACTTCGAGGGCTTAAAACGTGTTTATTCACTGCGGGAAGAGATATAAACAACATTTAGAGTAAATTAATGTTCATGCGAGAACGTTCAATTTTTCATGCAAAACAATCGAAGACCCGCGACCTGATGAAATTGCTCTGAGATGACCAAAATGGTCCGTTTTGAAAATTTTCATCTTTCAACTAATTTTGACTCTCAAAGGTGGATCATCACTATTGGAGATAAAATGAGCATCTTTATCTTCATTTTCATGCTTCTAGGGAGCCAAAACTCAAGATTTGTCTCATGGTTAAAAGTGACTTAAAAGGACCCAAATGCTCACTTCGAGGGCTTAAAATGTGTTTATTCACTGCGGGAAGAGATATAAACATCATTTAGAGTAAATTAATGTTCATGCGAGAACGTTCAATTTTTCATGCAAAACAATCGATGACCCGCGACCTGATGAAATTACTCTGAGGTGACCAAAATGGTCAGTTTTGAAAGTTTTCATCTTTCAACTAATTTTGACTCTCAGAGGTGGATCATCACTTTTGGAGATAAAATTAGCATCGGTATCGTCATTTTCATGCTTCTAGGGAGCCAAAACTCAAGATTTGACTCATGGTTGAAAGTGACTTAAAAGGACCAAATGCTCACTTCGAGGGCTTAAAACGTGTTCATTCACTGCGTGAAGAGATATAAAGAACATTTAGAGTAAATTAATGTTCATGCGAGAACGTTCAATTTTTCATGCAAAACAATCGATGACCTGCGATCTGATGAAATTGCTCTGAGATGACCAAAATGGTCCGTTTTGAAAGTTTTCATCGTTCAACTAATTTTGACTCTCAGAGGTGGATCATCACTTTTGGAGATAAAATGAGCATCGTTATCGTCATTTTCATGCTTCTAGGGAGCCAAAACTCAAGATTTGGCTCATGGTTAAAAGTGACTTAAAAGGACCCAAATGCTCACTTCGAGGGCTTAAAACGTGTTTATTCACTGCGGGTAGAGATATAAACAACATTTAGAGTAAATTAATGTTCATGCGAGAACGTTCAATTTTTCATGCAAAACGATCGATGACCCGCGACCTGATGAAATTGCTCTGAGATGACCAAAATGGTCCGTTTTGAAAATTTCCATCTTTCAACTAATTTTGACTCTCAGAGGTGGATCATCACTATTGGAGATAAAATGAGCATCTTTATCTTCATTTTCATGCTTCTAGGGAGCCAAAACTCAAGATTGGGCTCATGGTTAAAAGTGACTTAAAAGGACCCAAATGCTCACTTCGATGGCTTAAAACGTGTTTATTCACTGCGAGAAGAGATATAAAGAACATTTAGAGTAAATTATTGTTAATGCGAGAACGTTCAATTTTTCATGCCAAACGATCGATGACCCGCGTCCTGATGAAATTGCTCTGAGATGACCAAAATGGTCCGTTTTGAAAGTTTTCATCTTTCAACTAATAGTGACTCTCAGAGGTGGATCATCACTTTTGGAGATAAAATGAGCATCGGTATCGTCATTTCCATGCTTCTAGGGAGCCAAAACTCAAGATTTGACTCATGGTTGAAAGTGACTTAAAAGGACCAAATGCTCACTTCGAGGGCTTAAAACGTGTTTATTCACTGAGGGAATAAAAATAAAGAACATTTAGAGTAAATTAATGTTCATGCGAGAACGTTCAATTTTTCATGCAAAACAATCGAAGACCCGCGACCTAATGAAATTGCTCTGAGGTGAACAAAATGGTCAATTTTGAAAATGTTCATCTTTCAACTAATATTGACTCTCAGAGGTGGATCTTCACTTTTGGAGATAAAATGAGCATCTTCATAGTAATTTTTATGCTTCTGGGGAGCCAAAACTCAAGATTTGGCTCATGGTTAAAAGTGACTTAAAAGGACCCAAATGCCCACTTCGAGGGCTTAAAACGTGTTTATTCACTGCGGGAAGAGATATAAACAACATTTAGAGTAAATTAATGTTCATGCGAGAACGTTCAATTTTTCATGCAAAACAATCGAAGACCCGCGACCTGATGAAATTGCTCTGAGATTACCAAAATGGTCCGTATTGAAAATGTTCATCTTTCAACTAATTTTGACTCTCAGAGGTGGATCATCACTTTTGGAGATAAAATGAGCATCGTTATCGTCATTTTCATGCTTCTAGGGAGCCAAAACTCAAGATTTGGCTCATGGTGAAAAGTGACTTAAAAGGACCCAAATGCTCACTTCGTGGGCTTAAAACGTGTTTATTCACTGCGGGAAGAGATATAAACAACATTTAGAGTAAATTAATGTTCATGCGAGAACGTTCAATTTTTCATGCAAAACACTCGATGACCCGCGACCTGATGAAATTGCTCTGAGGTGAACAAAATGGTCAATTTTGAAAATGTTCATCTTTCAACTAATATTGACTCTCAGCGGTGGATTTTCACTTTTGGAGATAAAATGAGCATCTTCATAGTAATTTTTATGCTTCTGGGGAGCCAAAACTCAAGATTTGGCTCATGGTTAAAAGAGACTTAAAAGGACCCAAATGCCCACTTCGAGGGCTTAAAACGTGTTTATTCACTGCGGGAAGAGATATAAACAACATTTAGAGTAAATTAATGTTCATGCGAGAACGTTCAATTTTTCATGCAAAACAATCGAAGACCCGCGACCTGATGAAATTGCTCTGAGATGACCAAAATGGTCCGTTTTGAAAATTTTCATCTTTCAACTAATTTTGAATCTCAGAGGTGGATCATCACTTTTGGAGATAAAATGAGCATCGTTATCGTCATTTTCATGCTTCTAGGGAGCCAAAACCCAAGATTTGGCTCATGGTTAAAAGTGACTTAAAAGGACCCAAATGCTCACTTCGAGGGCTTAAAATGTGTTTATTCACTGCGGGAAGAGATATAAACAACATTTAGAGTAAATTAATGTTCATGCAAGAACGTTCAATTTTTCATGCAAAACAATCGATGACCCGCGATCTGATGAAATTGCTCTGAGATGACCAAAATGGTCCGTTTTGAAAATTTTCATCTTTCAACTAATTGTGACTCTCAGAGGTGGATCGTCACTTTTGGAGATAAAATGAGCATCGGTATCGTCATTTTCATGCTTCTTGGGAGCCAAAACTCAAGATTTGACTCATGGTTGAAAGTGACTTAAAAGGACCAAATGCTCACTTCGAGGGCATAAAACGTGTTTATTCACTGCGGGAAGAGATATAAACAACATTTAGAGTAAATTAATGTTCATGAGAGAACGTTCAATTTTTCATGCAAAACAATCGATAACCCGCGACCTGATGAAATTGCTCTGAGATGACCAAAATGGTCCGTTTTGAAAATTTTCATCTTTCAACTAATTTTGACTCTCAGAGGTGGATCATCACTTTTGGAGATAAAATGAGCATCGTTATCGTCATTTTCATGCTTCTAGGGAGCCAAAACTCAAGATTTGGCTCATGGTTAAAAGTGACTTAAAAGGACCCAAATGCTCACTTTGAGGGCTTAAAACGTGTTTATTCACTGCGGGAAGGGATATAAACAATATTTAGAGTGAATTAATGTTCATGCGAGAACGTTCAATTTTTCATGCAAAACAATCGATGACCCGCGACCTGATGAAATTGCTCTGAGATGACCAAAATGGTCCGTTTTGAAAATGTTCATCTTTCAACTAATATTGACTCTCAGAGGTGGATCTTCACTTTTGGAGATAAAATGAGCATCTTCATAGTAATTTTTATGCTTCTGGGGAGCCAAAACTCAAGATTTGGCTCATGGTTAAAAGTGACTTAAAAGGACCCAAATGCTCACTTCGAAGGCTTAAAACGTGTTTATTCACTGCGGGAAGAGATATAAACAACATTTAGAGTAAATTAATGTTCATGCGAGAACGTTCAATTTTTCATGCAAAACGATCGATGACCCGCGACCTGATGAAATTGCTCTGAGATGACCAAAATGGTCCGTTTTGAAAATTTCCATCTTTCAACTAATTTTGACTCTCAGAGGTGGATCATCACTATTGGAGATAAAATGAGCATCGGTATCGTCATTTTCATGATTCTAGGGAGCCAAAACTCAAGATTTGACTCATGGTTGAAAGTGACTTAAAAGGACCAAATGCTCACTTCGATGGCTTAAAACGTGTTTATTCACTGCGGGAAGAGATATAAAGAACATTTAGAGTAAATTAATGTTCATGCGAGAACGTTCAATTTTTCATGCAAAACAATCGATGACCCGCGATCTGATGAAATTGCTCTGAGATGACCAAAATGGTCCGTTTTGAAAATTTTCATCTTTCAACTAATAGTGACTCTCAGAGGTGGATCATCACTTTTGGAGATAAAATGAGCATCTTCATAGTCATTTTTATGCTTCTGGGGAGCCAAAACTCAAGATTTGGCTCATGGTTAAAAGTGACTTAAAAGGACCCAAATGCCCACTTCGAGGGCTTAAAACATGTTTATTCACTGCGGGAAGAGATATAAACAACATTTAGAGTAAATTAATGTTCATGCGAGAACGTTCAATTTTTCATGCAAAACAATCGAAGACCCGCGACCTGATGAAATTGCTCTGAGATGACCAAAATGGTCCGTATTGAAAATTTTCATCTTTCAACTAATTTTGACTCTCAGAGGTGGATCATCACTTTTGGAGATAAAATGAGCATCGTTATCGTCATTTTCATGCTTCTAGGGAGCCAAAACTCAAGATTTGGCTCATGGTGAAAAGTGACTTAAAAGGACCCAAATGCCCACTTCGTGGGCTTAAAACGTGTTTATTCACTGCGGGAAGAGATATAAACAACATTTAGAGTAAATTAATGTTCATGCGAGAACGTTCAATTTTTCATGCAAAACACTCGATGACCCGCGACCTGATGAAATTGCTCTGAGGTGAACAAAATGGTCAATTTTGAAAATGTTCATCTTTCAACTAATATTGACTCTCAGAGGTGGATTTTCACTTTTGGAGATAAAATGAGCATCTTCATAGTCATTTTTATGCTTCTGGGGAGCCAAAACTCAAGATTTGGCTCATGGTTAAAAGAGACTTAAAAGGACCCAAATGCCCACTTCGAGGGCTTAAAACGTGTTTATTCACTGCGGGAAGAGATATAAACAACATTTAGAGTAAATTAATGTTCATGCGAGAACGTTCAATTTTTCATGCAAAACAATCGAAGACCCGCGACCTGATGAAATTGCTCTGAGATGACCAAAATGGTCCTTATTGAAAGTTTTCATCTTTCAACTAATTTTGACTCTCAGAGGTGGATCATCACTTTTGGAGATAAAATGAGCATCGGTATCGTCATTTTCATGCTTCTAGGGAGCCAAAACTCAAGATTTGACTCATGGTTGAAAGTGACTTAAAAGGACCAAATGCTCACTTCGATGGCTTAAAACGTGTTTATTCACTGCGGGAAGAGATATAAAGAACATTTAGAGTAAATTAATGTTCATGCGAGAACGTTCAATTTTTCATGCAAAACAATCGATGACCCGCGATCTGATGAAATTGCACTGAGATGACCAAAATGGTCCGTTTTGAAAATTTTCATCTTTCAACTAATTGTGACTCTCAGAGGTGGATCATCACTTTTGGAGATAAAATGAGCATCGGTATCGTCATTTTCATGCTTCTAGGGAGCCAAAACTCAAGATTTGACTCATGGTTGAAAGTGACTTAAAAGGACCAAATGCTCACTTCGAGGGCTTAAAACGTGTTTATTCACTGCGGGAAGAGATATAAACAACATTTAGAGTAAATTAATGTTCATGAGAGAACGTTCAATTTTTCATGCAAAACAACGATGACCCGCGACCTGATGAAATTGCTCTGAGATGACCAAAATGGTCCGTTTTGAAAATTTCCATCTTTCAACTAATTTTGACTCTCAGAGGTGGATCATCACTATTGGAGATAAAATGAGCATCTTTATCTTCATTTTCATGCTTCTAGGGAGCCAAAACTCAAGATTGGGCTCATGGTTAAAAGTGACTTAAAAGGACCCAAATGCTCACTTCGATGGCTTAAAACGTGTTTATTCACTGCGGGAAGAGATATAAAGAACATTTTGAGTAAATTATTGTTAATGCGAGAACGTTCAATTTTTCATGCCAAACGATCGATGACACGAGACCTGATGAAATTGCTCTGAGATGACCAAAATGGTCTGTTTTGAAAATTTCCATCTTTCAACTAATTTTGACTCTCAGAGGTGGATCATCACTATTGGAGATAAAATTAGCATCTTTATCATCATTTTCATGGTTCTAGGGAGCCAAAACTCAAGATTGGGCTCATGGTTAAAAGTGACTTAAAAGGACCCAAATGCTCACTTTGAGGGCTTAAAACGTGTTTATTCACTGCGGGAAGGGATATAAACAATATTTAGAGTGAATTAATGTTCATGCGAGAACGTTCAATTTTTCATGCAAAACAATCGATGACCCGCGACCTGATGAAATTGGTCTGAGGTGAACAAAATGGTCCATTTTGAAAATGTTCATCTTTCAACTAATATTGACTCTCAGAGGTGGATCTTCACTTTTGGAGATGAAATGAGCATCTTCATAGTAATTTTTATGCTTCTGGGGAGCCAAAACTCAAGATTTGGCTCATGGTTAAAAGTGACTTAAAAGGACCCAAATGCTCACTTCGAGGGCTTAAAACGTGTTTATTCACTGCGGGTAGAGATATAAACAACATTTAGAGTAAATTAATGTTCATGCGAGAACGTTCAATTTTTCATGCAAAACAATCGAAGACCCGCGACCTGATGAAATTGCTCTGAGATGACCAAAATGGTCCGTTTTGAAAGTTTTCATCGTTCAACTAATTTTGACTCTCAGAGGTGGATCATCACTTTTGGAGATAAAATGAGCATCGTTATCGTCATTTTCATGCTTCTAGGGAGCCAAAACTCAAGATTTGGCTCATGGTTAAAAGTGACTTAAAAGGACCCAAATGCTCACTTCGAGGGCTTAAAACGTGTTTATTCACTGCGGGTAGAGATATAAACAACATTTAGAGTAAATTAATGTTCATGCGAGAACGTTCAATTTTTCATGCAAAACGATCGATGACCCGCGACCTGATGAAATTGCTCTGAGATGACCAAAATGGTCCGTTTTGAAAATTTCCATCTTTCAACTAATTTTGACTCTCAGAGGTGGATCATCACTATTGGAGATAAAATGAGCATCTTTATCTTCATTTTCATGCTTCTAGGGAGCCAAAACTCAAGATTGGGCTCATGGTTAAAAGTGACTTAAAAGGACCCAAGTGCTCACTTCGATGGCTTAAAACGTGTTTATTCACTGCGAGAAGAGATATAAAGAACATTTAGAGTAAATTATTGTTAATGCGAGAACGTTCAATTTTTCATGCCAAACGATCGATGACCCGCGTCCTGATGAAATTGCTCTGAGATGACCAAAATGGTCCGTTTTGAAAGTTTTCATCTTTCAACTAATAGTGACTCTCAGAGGTGGATCATCACTTTTGGAGATAAAATGAGCATCGGTATCGTCATTTCCATGCTTCTAGGGAGCCAAAACTCAAGATTTGACTCATGGTTGAAAGTGACTTAAAAGGACCAAATGCTCACTTCGAGGGCTTAAAACGTGTTTATTCACTGCGGGAATAAAAATAAAGAACATTTAGAGTAAATTAATGTTCATGCGAGAACGTTCAATTTTTCATGCAAAACAATCGAAGACCCGCGACCTAATGAAATTGCTCTGAGGTGAACAAAATGGTCAATTTTGAAAATGTTCATCTTTCAACTAATATTGACTCTCAGAGGTGGATCTTCACTTTTGGAGATAAAATGAGCATCTTCATAGTAATTTTTATGCTTCTGGGGAGCCAAAACTCAAGATTTGGCTCATGGTTAAAAGTGACTTAAAAGGACCCAAATGCCCACTTCGAGGGCTTAAAACGTGTTTATTCACTGCGGGAAGAGATATAAACAACATTTAGAGTAAATTAATGTTAATGCGAGAACGTTCAATTTTTCATGCAAAACAATCGAAGACCCGCGACCTGATGAAATTGCTCTGAGATGAAAAAAATGGTCCGTTTTGAAAATTTTCATCTTTCAACTAATTTTGAATCTCAGAGGTGGATCATCACTTTTGGAGATAAAATGAGCATCGTTATCGTCATTTTCATGCTTCTAGGGAGCCAAAACCCAAGATTTGGCTCATGGTTAAAAGTGACTTAAAAGGACCCAAATGCTCACTTCGAGGGCTTAAAATGTGTTTATTCACTGCGGGAAGAGATATAAACAACATTTAGAGTAAATTAATGTTCATGCAAGAACGTTCAATTTTTCATGCAAAACAATCGATGACCCGCGACCTGATGAAATTGCTCTGAGGTGACCAAAATGGTCCGTTTTGAAAGTTTTCATCTTTCAACTAATTTTGACTCTCAGAGGTGGATCATCACTTTTGGAGATAAAATGAGCATCGGTATCGTCATTTTCATGCTTCTAGGGAGCCAAAACTCAAGATTTGACTCATGGTTGAAAGTGACTTAAAAGGACCAAATGCTCACTTCGAGGGCATAAAACGTGTTTATTCACTGCGGGAAGAGATATAAACAACATTTAGAGTAAATTAATGTTCATGAGAGAACGTTCAATTTTTCATGCAAAACAATCGATAACCCGCGACCTGATGAAATTGCTCTGAGATGACCAAAATGGTCCGTTTTGAAAATTTTCATCTTTCAACTAATTTTGACTCTCAGAGGTGGATCATCACTTTTGGAGATAAAATGAGCATCGTTATCGTCATTTTCATGCTTCTAGGGAGCCAAAACTCAAGATTTGGCTCATGGTTAAAAGTGACTTAAAAGGACCCAAATGCTCACTTTGAGGGCTTAAAACGTGTTTATTCACTGCGGGAAGGGATATAAACAATATTTAGAGTGAATTAATGTTCATGCGAGAACGTTCAATTTTTCATGCAAAACAATCGATGACCCGCGACCTGATGAAATTGCTCTGAGATGACCAAAATGGTCCGTTTTGAAAATGTTCATCTTTCAACTAATATTGACTCTCAGAGGTGGATCTTCACTTTTGGAGATAAAATGAGCATCTTCATAGTAATTTTTATGCTTCTGGGGAGCCAAAACTCAAGATTTGGCTCATGGTTAAAAGTGACTTAAAAGGACCCAAATGCTCACTTCGAGGGCTTAAAACGTGTTTATTCACTGCGGGAAGAGATATAAACAACATTTAGAGTAAATTAATGTTCATGCGAGAACGTTCAATTTTTCATGCAAAACGATCGATGACCCGCGACCTGATGAAATTGCTCTGAGATGACCAAAATGGTCCGTTTTGAAAATTTCCATCTTTCAACTAATTTTGACTCTCAGAGGTGGATCATCACTATTGGAGATAAAATGAGCATCGGTATCGTCATTTTCATGATTCTAGGGAGCCAAAACTCAAGATTTGACTCATGGTTGAAAGTGACTTAAAAGGACCAAATGCTCACTTCGATGGCTTAAAACGTGTTTATTCACTGCGGGAAGAGATATAAAGAACATTTAGAGTAAATTAATGTTCATGCGAGAACGTTCAATTTTTCATGCAAAACAATCGATGACCCGCGATCTGATGAAATTGCTCTGAGATGACCAAAATGGTCCGTTTTGAAAATTTTCATCTTTCAACTAATAGTGACTCTCAGAGGTGGATCATCACTTTTGGAGATAAAATGAGCATCTTCATAGTCATTTTTATGCTTCTGGGGAGCCAAAACTCAAGATTTGGCTCATGGTTAAAAGTGACTTAAAAGGACCCAAATGCCCACTTCGAGGGCTTAAAACATGTTTATTCACTGCGGGAAGAGATATAAACAACATTTAGAGTAAATTAATGTTCATGCGAGAACGTTCAATTTTTCATGCAAAACAATCGAAGACCCGCGACCTGATGAAATTGCTCTGAGATGACCAAAATGGTCCGTATTGAAAATTTTCATCTTTCAACTAATTTTGACTCTCAGAGGTGGATCATCACTTTTGGAGATAAAATGAGCATCGTTATCGTCATTTTCATGCTTCTAGGGAGCCAAAACTCAAGATTTGGCTCATGGTGAAAAGTGACTTAAAAGGACCCAAATGCCCACTTCGTGGGCTTAAAACGTGTTTATTCACTGCGGGAAGAGATATAAACAACATTTAGAGTAAATTAATGTTCATGCGAGAACGTTCAATTTTTCATGCAAAACACTCGATGACCCGCGACCTGATGAAATTGCTCTGAGGTGAACAAAATGGTCAATTTTGAAAATGTTCATCTTTCAACTAATATTGACTCTCAGAGGTGGATTTTCACTTTTGGAGATAAAATGAGCATCTTCATAGTCATTTTTATGCTTCTGGGGAGCCAAAACTCAAGATTTGGCTCATGGTTAAAAGAGACTTAAAAGGACCCAAATGCCCACTTCGAGGGCTTAAAACGTGTTTATTCACTGCGGGAAGAGATATAAACAACATTTAGAGTAAATTAATGTTCATGCGAGAACGTTCAATTTTTCATGCAAAACAATCGAAGACCCGCGACCTGATGAAATTGCTCTGAGATGACCAAAATGGTCCTTATTGAAAGTTTTCATCTTTCAACTAATTTTGACTCTCAGAGGTGGATCATCACTTTTGGAGATAAAATGAGCATCGGTATCGTCATTTTCATGCTTCTAGGGAGCCAAAACTCAAGATTTGACTCATGGTTGAAAGTGACTTAAAAGGACCAAATGCTCACTTCGATGGCTTAAAACGTGTTTATTCACTGCGGGAAGAGATATAAAGAACATTTAGAGTAAATTAATGTTCATGCGAGAACGTTCAATTTTTCATGCAAAACAATCGATGACCCGCGATCTGATGAAATTGCACTGAGATGACCAAAATGGTCCGTTTTGAAAATTTTCATCTTTCAACTAATTGTGACTCTCAGAGGTGGATCATCACTTTTGGAGATAAAATGAGCATCGGTATCGTCATTTTCATGCTTCTAGGGAGCCAAAACTCAAGATTTGACTCATGGTTGAAAGTGACTTAAAAGGACCAAATGCTCACTTCGAGGGCTTAAAACGTGTTTATTCACTGCGGGAAGAGATATAAACAACATTTAGAGTAAATTAATGTTCATGAGAGAACGTTCAATTTTTCATGCAAAACAACGATGACCCGCGACCTGATGAAATTGCTCTGAGATGACCAAAATGGTCCGTTTTGAAAATTTCCATCTTTCAACTAATTTTGACTCTCAGAGGTGGATCATCACTATTGGAGATAAAATGAGCATCTTTATCTTCATTTTCATGCTTCTAGGGAGCCAAAACTCAAGATTGGGCTCATGGTTAAAAGTGACTTAAAAGGACCCAAATGCTCACTTCGATGGCTTAAAACGTGTTTATTCACTGCGGGAAGAGATATAAAGAACATTTTGAGTAAATTATTGTTAATGCGAGAACGTTCAATTTTTCATGCCAAACGATCGATGACACGAGACCTGATGAAATTGCTCTGAGATGACCAAAATGGTCTGTTTTGAAAATTTCCATCTTTCAACTAATTTTGACTCTCAGAGGTGGATCATCACTATTGGAGATAAAATTAGCATCTTTATCATCATTTTCATGGTTCTAGGGAGCCAAAACTCAAGATTGGGCTCATGGTTAAAAGTGACTTAAAAGGACCCAAATGCTCACTTTGAGGGCTTAAAACGTGTTTATTCACTGCGGGAAGGGATATAAACAATATTTAGAGTGAATTAATGTTCATGCGAGAACGTTCAATTTTTCATGCAAAACAATCGATGACCCGCGACCTGATGAAATTGGTCTGAGGTGAACAAAATGGTCCATTTTGAAAATGTTCATCTTTCAACTAATATTGACTCTCAGAGGTGGATCTTCACTTTTGGAGATGAAATGAGCATCTTCATAGTAATTTTTATGCTTCTGGGGAGCCAAAACTCAAGATTTGGCTCATGGTTAAAAGTGACTTAAAAGGACCCAAATGCTCACTTCGAGGGCTTAAAACGTGTTTATTCACTGCGGGTAGAGATATAAACAACATTTAGAGTAAATTAATGTTCATGCGAGAACGTTCAATTTTTCATGCAAAACAATCGAAGACCCGCGACCTGATGAAATTGCTCTGAGATGACCAAAATGGTCCGTTTTGAAAGTTTTCATCGTTCAACTAATTTTGACTCTCAGAGGTGGATCATCACTTTTGGAGATAAAATGAGCATCGTTATCGTCATTTTCATGCTTCTAGGGAGCCAAAACTCAAGATTTGGCTCATGGTTAAAAGTGACTTAAAAGGACCCAAATGCTCACTTCGAGGGCTTAAAACGTGTTTATTCACTGCGGGTAGAGATATAAACAACATTTAGAGTAAATTAATGTTCATGCGAGAACGTTCAATTTTTCATGCAAAACGATCGATGACCCGCGACCTGATGAAATTGCTCTGAGATGACCAAAATGGTCCGTTTTGAAAATTTCCATCTTTCAACTAATTTTGACTCTCAGAGGTGGATCATCACTATTGGAGATAAAATGAGCATCTTTATCTTCATTTTCATGCTTCTAGGGAGCCAAAACTCAAGATTGGGCTCATGGTTAAAAGTGACTTAAAAGGACCCAAGTGCTCACTTCGATGGCTTAAAACGTGTTTATTCACTGCGAGAAGAGATATAAAGAACATTTAGAGTAAATTATTGTTAATGCGAGAACGTTCAATTTTTCATGCCAAACGATCGATGACCCGCGTCCTGATGAAATTGCTCTGAGATGACCAAAATGGTCCGTTTTGAAAGTTTTCATCTTTCAACTAATAGTGACTCTCAGAGGTGGATCATCACTTTTGGAGATAAAATGAGCATCGGTATCGTCATTTCCATGCTTCTAGGGAGCCAAAACTCAAGATTTGACTCATGGTTGAAAGTGACTTAAAAGGACCAAATGCTCACTTCGAGGGCTTAAAACGTGTTTATTCACTGCGGGAATAAAAATAAAGAACATTTAGAGTAAATTAATGTTCATGCGAGAACGTTCAATTTTTCATGCAAAACAATCGAAGACCCGCGACCTAATGAAATTGCTCTGAGGTGAACAAAATGGTCAATTTTGAAAATGTTCATCTTTCAACTAATATTGACTCTCAGAGGTGGATCTTCACTTTTGGAGATAAAATGAGCATCTTCATAGTAATTTTTATGCTTCTGGGGAGCCAAAACTCAAGATTTGGCTCATGGTTAAAAGTGACTTAAAAGGACCCAAATGCCCACTTCGAGGGCTTAAAACGTGTTTATTCACTGCGGGAAGAGATATAAACAACATTTAGAGTAAATTAATGTTAATGCGAGAACGTTCAATTTTTCATGCAAAACAATCGAAGACCCGCGACCTGATGAAATTGCTCTGAGATGAAAAAAATGGTCCGTTTTGAAAATTTTCATCTTTCAACTAATTTTGAATCTCAGAGGTGGATCATCACTTTTGGAGATAAAATGAGCATCGTTATCGTCATTTTCATGCTTCTAGGGAGCCAAAACCCAAGATTTGGCTCATGGTTAAAAGTGACTTAAAAGGACCCAAATGCTCACTTCGAGGGCTTAAAATGTGTTTATTCACTGCGGGAAGAGATATAAACAACATTTAGAGTAAATTAATGTTCATGCAAGAACGTTCAATTTTTCATGCAAAACAATCGATGACCCGCGACCTGATGAAATTGCTCTGAGGTGACCAAAATGGTCCGTTTTGAAAGTTTTCATCTTTCAACTAATTTTGACTCTCAGAGGTGGATCATCACTTTTGGAGATAAAATGAGCATCGGTATCGTCATTTTCATGCTTCTAGGGAGCCAAAACTCAAGATTTGACTCATGGTTGAAAGTGACTTAAAAGGACCAAATGCTCACTTCGAGGGCATAAAACGTGTTTATTCACTGCGGGAAGAGATATAAACAACATTTAGAGTAAATTAATGTTCATGAGAGAACGTTCAATTTTTCATGCAAAACAATCGATAACCCGCGACCTGATGAAATTGCTCTGAGATGACCAAAATGGTCCGTTTTGAAAATTTTCATCTTTCAACTAATTTTGACTCTCAGAGGTGGATCATCACTTTTGGAGATAAAATGAGCATCGTTATCGTCATTTTCATGCTTCTAGGGAGCCAAAACTCAAGATTTGGCTCATGGTTAAAAGTGACTTAAAAGGACCCAAATGCTCACTTTGAGGGCTTAAAACGTGTTTATTCACTGCGGGAAGGGATATAAACAATATTTAGAGTGAATTAATGTTCATGCGAGAACGTTCAATTTTTCATGCAAAACAATCGATGACCCGCGACCTGATGAAATTGCTCTGAGATGACCAAAATGGTCCGTTTTGAAAATGTTCATCTTTCAACTAATATTGACTCTCAGAGGTGGATCTTCACTTTTGGAGATAAAATGAGCATCTTCATAGTAATTTTTATGCTTCTGGGGAGCCAAAACTCAAGATTTGGCTCATGGTTAAAAGTGACTTAAAAGGACCCAAATGCTCACTTCGAGGGCTTAAAACGTGTTTATTCACTGCGGGAAGAGATATAAACAACATTTAGAGTAAATTAATGTTCATGCGAGAACGTTCAATTTTTCATGCAAAACGATCGATGACCCGCGACCTGATGAAATTGCTCTGAGATGACCAAAATGGTCCGTTTTGAAAATTTCCATCTTTCAACTAATTTTGACTCTCAGAGGTGGATCATCACTATTGGAGATAAAATGAGCATCGGTATCGTCATTTTCATGATTCTAGGGAGCCAAAACTCAAGATTTGACTCATGGTTGAAAGTGACTTAAAAGGACCAAATGCTCACTTCGATGGCTTAAAACGTGTTTATTCACTGCGGGAAGAGATATAAAGAACATTTAGAGTAAATTAATGTTCATGCGAGAACGTTCAATTTTTCATGCAAAACAATCGATGACCCGCGATCTGATGAAATTGCTCTGAGATGACCAAAATGGTCCGTTTTGAAAATTTTCATCTTTCAACTAATAGTGACTCTCAGAGGTGGATCATCACTTTTGGAGATAAAATGAGCATCTTCATAGTCATTTTTATGCTTCTGGGGAGCCAAAACTCAAGATTTGGCTCATGGTTAAAAGTGACTTAAAAGGACCCAAATGCCCACTTCGAGGGCTTAAAACATGTTTATTCACTGCGGGAAGAGATATAAACAACATTTAGAGTAAATTAATGTTCATGCGAGAACGTTCAATTTTTCATGCAAAACAATCGAAGACCCGCGACCTGATGAAATTGCTCTGAGATGACCAAAATGGTCCGTATTGAAAATTTTCATCTTTCAACTAATTTTGACTCTCAGAGGTGGATCATCACTTTTGGAGATAAAATGAGCATCGTTATCGTCATTTTCATGCTTCTAGGGAGCCAAAACTCAAGATTTGGCTCATGGTGAAAAGTGACTTAAAAGGACCCAAATGCTCACTTCGTGGGCTTAAAACGTGTTTATTCACTGCGGGAAGAGATATAAACAACATTTAGAGTAAATTAATGTTCATGCGAGAACGTTCAATTTTTCATGCAAAACACTCGATGACCCGCGACCTGATGAAATTGCTCTGAGGTGAACAAAATGGTCAATTTTGAAAATGTTCATCTTTCAACTAATATTGACTCTCAGAGGTGGATTTTCACTTTTGGAGATAAAATGAGCATCTTCATAGTCATTTTTATGCTTCTGGGGAGCCAAAACTCAAGATTTGGCTCATGGTTAAAAGAGACTTAAAAGGACCCAAATGCCCACTTCGAGGTCTTAAAACGTGTTTATTCACTGCGGGAAGAGATATAAACAACATTTAGAGTAAATTAATGTTCATGCGAGAACGTTCAATTTTTCATGCAAAACAATCGAAGACCCGCGACCTGATGAAATTGCTCTGAGATGACCAAAATGGTCCTTATTGAAAGTTTTCATCTTTCAACTAATTTTGACTCTCAGAGGTGGATCATCACTTTTGGAGATAAAATGAGCATCGGTATCGTCATTTTCATGCTTCTAGGGAGCCAAAACTCAAGATTTGACTCATGGTTGAAAGTGACTTAAAAGGACCAAATGCTCACTTCGATGGCTTAAAACGTGTTTATTCACTGCGGGAAGAGATATAAAGAACATTTAGAGTAAATTAATGTTCATGCGAGAACGTTCAATTTTTCATGCAAAACAATCGATGACCCGCGATCTGATGAAATTGCACTGAGATGACCAAAATGGTCCGTTTTGAAAATTTTCATCTTTCAACTAATTGTGACTCTCAGAGGTGGATCATCACTTTTGGAGATAAAATGAGCATCGGTATCGTCATTTTCATGCTTCTAGGGAGCCAAAACTCAAGATTTGACTCATGGTTGAAAGTGACTTAAAAGGACCAAATGCTCACTTCGAGGGCTTAAAACGTGTTTATTCACTGCGGGAAGAGATATAAACAACATTTAGAGTAAATTAATGTTCATGAGAGAACGTTCAATTTTTCATGCAAAACAACGATGACCCGCGATCTGATGAAATTGCTCTGAGATGACCAAAATGGTCCGTATTGAAAATTTTCATCTTTCAACTAATTTTGACTCTCAGAGGTGGATCATCACTTTTGGAGATAAAATGAGCATCGTTATCGTCATTTTCATGCTTCTAGGGAGCCAAAACTGAAGATTTGGCTCATGGTTAAAAGTGACTTAAAAGGACCCAAATGCTCACTTCGAGGGCTTAAAACGTGTTTATTCACTGCGGGAAGAGATATAAACAACATTTAGAATAAATTAATGTTCATGCGAGAACGTTCAATTTTTCATGCAAAACAATCGATGACCCGCGACCTGATGAAATTGCTCTGAGATGACCAAAATGGTCCGTTTTGAAAATTTTCATCTTTCAACTAATTGTGACTCTCAGAGGTGGATCATCACTTTTGGAGATAAAATGAGCATCGGTATCGTCATTTTCATGCTTCTAGGGAGCCAAAACTCAAGATTTGACTCATGGTTGAAAGTGACTTAAAAGGACCAAATGCTCACTTCGAGGGCTTAAAACGTGTTTATTCACTGCGGGAAGAGATATAAACAACATTTAGAGTAAATTAATGTTCATGAGAGAACGTTCAATTTTTCATGCAAAACAACGATGACCCGCGATCTGATGAAATTGCTCTGAGATGACCAAAATGGTCCGTATTGAAAATTTTCATCTTTCAACTAATTTTGACTCTCAGAGGTGGATCATCACTTTTGGAGATAAAATGAGCATCGTTATCGTCATTTTCATGCTTCTAGGGAGCCAAAACTGAAGATTTGGCTCATGGTTAAAAGTGACTTAAAAGGACCCAAATGCTCACTTCGAGGGCTTAAAACGTGTTTATTCACTGCGGGAAGAGATATAAACAACATTTAGAATAAATTAATATTCATGCGAGAACGTTCAATTTTTCATGCAAAACAATCGATGACCCGCGACCTGATGAAATTGCTCTGAGATGACCAAAATGGTCCGTTTTGAAAATTTCCATCTTTCAACTAATTTTGACTCTCAGAGGTGGATCATCACTATTGGAGATAAAATGAGCATCTTTATCTTCATTTTCATGCTTCTAGGGAGCCAAAACTCAAGATTGGGCTCATGGTTAAAAGTGACTTAAAAGGACCCAAATGCTCACTTCGATGGCTTAAAACGTGTTTATTCACTGCGGGAAGAGATATAAAGAACATTTTGAGTAAATTATTGTTAATGCGAGAACGTTCAATTTTTCATGCTAAACGATCGATGACACGAGACCTGATGAAATTGCTCTGAGATGACCAAAATGGTCTGTTTTGAAAATTTCCATCTTTCAACTAATTTTGACTCTCAGAGGTGGATCATCACTATTGGAGATAAAATTAGCATCGTTATCGTCATTTTCATGCTTCTAGGGAGCCAAAACCCAAGATTTGGCTCATGGTTAAAAGTGACTTAAAAGGACCCAAATGCTCACTTCGAGGGCTTAAAATGTGTTTATTCACTGCGGGAAGAGATATAAACAACATTTAGAGTAAATTAATGTTCATGCAAGAACGTTCAATTTTTCATGCAAAACAATCGATGACCCGCGACCTGATGAAATTGCTCTGAGGTGACCAAAATGGTCCGTTTTGAAAGTTTTCATCTTTCAACTAATTTTGACTCTCAGAGGTGGATCATCACTTTTGGAGATAAAATGAGCATCGGTATCGTCATTTTCATGCTTCTAGGGAGCCAAAACTCAAGATTTGACTCATGGTTGAAAGTGACTTAAAAGGACCAAATGCTCACTTCGAGGGCATAAAACGTGTTTATTCACTGCGGGAAGAGATATAAACAACATTTAGAGTAAATTAATGTTCATGAGAGAACGTTCAATTTTTCATGCAAAACAATCGATAACCCGCGACCTGATGAAATTGCTCTGAGATGACCAAAATGGTCCGTTTTGAAAATTTTCATCTTTCAACTAATTTTGACTCTCAGAGGTGGATCATCACTTTTGGAGATAAAATGAGCATCGTTATCGTCATTTTCATGCTTCTAGGGAGCCAAAACTCAAGATTTGGCTCATGGTTAAAAGTGACTTAAAAGGACCCAAATGCTCACTTTGAGGGCTTAAAACGTGTTTATTCACTGCGGGAAGGGATATAAACAATATTTAGAGTGAATTAATGTTCATGCGAGAACGTTCAATTTTTCATGCAAAACAATCGATGACCCGCGACCTGATGAAATTGCTCTGAGATGACCAAAATGGTCCGTTTTGAAAATGTTCATCTTTCAACTAATATTGACTCTCAGAGGTGGATCTTCACTTTTGGAGATAAAATGAGCATCTTCATAGTAATTTTTATGCTTCTGGGGAGCCAAAACTCAAGATTTGGCTCATGGTTAAAAGTGACTTAAAAGGACCCAAATGCTCACTTCGAGGGCTTAAAACGTGTTTATTCACTGCGGGAAGAGATATAAACAACATTTAGAGTAAATTAATGTTCATGCGAGAACGTTCAATTTTTCATGCAAAACGATCGATGACCCGCGACCTGATGAAATTGCTCTGAGATGACCAAAATGGTCCGTTTTGAAAATTTCCATCTTTCAACTAATTTTGACTCTCAGAGGTGGATCATCACTATTGGAGATAAAATGAGCATCGGTATCGTCATTTTCATGATTCTAGGGAGCCAAAACTCAAGATTTGACTCATGGTTGAAAGTGACTTAAAAGGACCAAATGCTCACTTCGATGGCTTAAAACGTGTTTATTCACTGCGGGAAGAGATATAAAGAACATTTAGAGTAAATTAATGTTCATGCGAGAACGTTCAATTTTTCATGCAAAACAATCGATGACCCGCGATCTGATGAAATTGCTCTGAGATGACCAAAATGGTCCGTTTTGAAAATTTTCATCTTTCAACTAATAGTGACTCTCAGAGGTGGATCATCACTTTTGGAGATAAAATGAGCATCTTCATAGTCATTTTTATGCTTCTGGGGAGCCAAAACTCAAGATTTGGCTCATGGTTAAAAGTGACTTAAAAGGACCCAAATGCCCACTTCGAGGGCTTAAAACATGTTTATTCACTGCGGGAAGAGATATAAACAACATTTAGAGTAAATTAATGTTCATGCGAGAACGTTCAATTTTTCATGCAAAACAATCGAAGACCCGCGACCTGATGAAATTGCTCTGAGATGACCAAAATGGTCCGTATTGAAAATTTTCATCTTTCAACTAATTTTGACTCTCAGAGGTGGATCATCACTTTTGGAGATAAAATGAGCATCGTTATCGTCATTTTCATGCTTCTAGGGAGCCAAAACTCAAGATTTGGCTCATGGTGAAAAGTGACTTAAAAGGACCCAAATGCTCACTTCGTGGGCTTAAAACGTGTTTATTCACTGCGGGAAGAGATATAAACAACATTTAGAGTAAATTAATGTTCATGCGAGAACGTTCAATTTTTCATGCAAAACACTCGATGACCCGCGACCTGATGAAATTGCTCTGAGGTGAACAAAATGGTCAATTTTGAAAATGTTCATCTTTCAACTAATATTGACTCTCAGAGGTGGATTTTCACTTTTGGAGATAAAATGAGCATCTTCATAGTCATTTTTATGCTTCTGGGGAGCCAAAACTCAAGATTTGGCTCATGGTTAAAAGAGACTTAAAAGGACCCAAATGCCCACTTCGAGGTCTTAAAACGTGTTTATTCACTGCGGGAAGAGATATAAACAACATTTAGAGTAAATTAATGTTCATGCGAGAACGTTCAATTTTTCATGCAAAACAATCGAAGACCCGCGACCTGATGAAATTGCTCTGAGATGACCAAAATGGTCCTTATTGAAAGTTTTCATCTTTCAACTAATTTTGACTCTCAGAGGTGGATCATCACTTTTGGAGATAAAATGAGCATCGGTATCGTCATTTTCATGCTTCTAGGGAGCCAAAACTCAAGATTTGACTCATGGTTGAAAGTGACTTAAAAGGACCAAATGCTCACTTCGATGGCTTAAAACGTGTTTATTCACTGCGGGAAGAGATATAAAGAACATTTAGAGTAAATTAATGTTCATGCGAGAACGTTCAATTTTTCATGCAAAACAATCGATGACCCGCGATCTGATGAAATTGCACTGAGATGACCAAAATGGTCCGTTTTGAAAATTTTCATCTTTCAACTAATTGTGACTCTCAGAGGTGGATCATCACTTTTGGAGATAAAATGAGCATCGGTATCGTCATTTTCATGCTTCTAGGGAGCCAAAACTCAAGATTTGACTCATGGTTGAAAGTGACTTAAAAGGACCAAATGCTCACTTCGAGGGCTTAAAACGTGTTTATTCACTGCGGGAAGAGATATAAACAACATTTAGAGTAAATTAATGTTCATGAGAGAACGTTCAATTTTTCATGCAAAACAACGATGACCCGCGATCTGATGAAATTGCTCTGAGATGACCAAAATGGTCCGTATTGAAAATTTTCATCTTTCAACTAATTTTGACTCTCAGAGGTGGATCATCACTTTTGGAGATAAAATGAGCATCGTTATCGTCATTTTCATGCTTCTAGGGAGCCAAAACTGAAGATTTGGCTCATGGTTAAAAGTGACTTAAAAGGACCCAAATGCTCACTTCGAGGGCTTAAAACGTGTTTATTCACTGCGGGAAGAGATATAAACAACATTTAGAATAAATTAATGTTCATGCGAGAACGTTCAATTTTTCATGCAAAACAATCGATGACCCGCGACCTGATGAAATTGCTCTGAGATGACCAAAATGGTCCGTTTTGAAAATTTTCATCTTTCAACTAATTGTGACTCTCAGAGGTGGATCATCACTTTTGGAGATAAAATGAGCATCGGTATCGTCATTTTCATGCTTCTAGGGAGCCAAAACTCAAGATTTGACTCATGGTTGAAAGTGACTTAAAAGGACCAAATGCTCACTTCGAGGGCTTAAAACGTGTTTATTCACTGCGGGAAGAGATATAAACAACATTTAGAGTAAATTAATGTTCATGAGAGAACGTTCAATTTTTCATGCAAAACAACGATGACCCGCGATCTGATGAAATTGCTCTGAGATGACCAAAATGGTCCGTATTGAAAATTTTCATCTTTCAACTAATTTTGACTCTCAGAGGTGGATCATCACTTTTGGAGATAAAATGAGCATCGTTATCGTCATTTTCATGCTTCTAGGGAGCCAAAACTGAAGATTTGGCTCATGGTTAAAAGTGACTTAAAAGGACCCAAATGCTCACTTCGAGGGCTTAAAACGTGTTTATTCACTGCGGGAAGAGATATAAACAACATTTAGAATAAATTAATATTCATGCGAGAACGTTCAATTTTTCATGCAAAACAATCGATGACCCGCGACCTGATGAAATTGCTCTGAGATGACCAAAATGGTCCGTTTTGAAAATTTCCATCTTTCAACTAATTTTGACTCTCAGAGGTGGATCATCACTATTGGAGATAAAATGAGCATCTTTATCTTCATTTTCATGCTTCTAGGGAGCCAAAACTCAAGATTGGGCTCATGGTTAAAAGTGACTTAAAAGGACCCAAATGCTCACTTCGATGGCTTAAAACGTGTTTATTCACTGCGGGAAGAGATATAAAGAACATTTTGAGTAAATTATTGTTAATGCGAGAACGTTCAATTTTTCATGCTAAACGATCGATGACACGAGACCTGATGAAATTGCTCTGAGATGACCAAAATGGTCTGTTTTGAAAATTTCCATCTTTCAACTAATTTTGACTCTCAGAGGTGGATCATCACTATTGGAGATAAAATTAGCATCTTTATCATCATTTTCATGGTTCTAGGGAGCCAAAACTCAAGATTGGGCTCATGGTTAAAAGTGACTTAAAAGGACCCAAATGCTCACTTTGAGGGCTTAAAACGTGTTTATTCACTGCGGGAAGGGATATAAACAATATTTAGAGTGAATTAATGTTCATGCGAGAACGTTCAATTTTTCATGCAAAACAATCGATGACCCGCGACCTGATGAAATTGGTCTGAGGTGAACAAAATGGTCCATTTTGAAAATGTTCATCTTTCAACTAATATTGACTCTCAGAGGTGGATCTTCACTTTTGGAGATGAAATGAGCATCTTCATAGTAATTTTTATGCTTCTGGGGAGCCAAAACTCAAGATTTGGCTCATGGTTAAAAGTGACTTAAAAGGACCCAAATGCTCACTTCGAGGGCTTAAAACGTGTTTATTCACTGCGGGTAGAGATATAAACAACATTTAGAGTAAATTAATGTTCATGGGAGAACGTTCAATTTTTCATGCAAAACAATCGAAGACCCGCGACCTGATGAAATTGCTCTGAGATGACCAAAATGGTCCGTTTTGAAAATTTTCATCTTTCAACTAATTTTGACTCTCAGAGGTGGATCATCACTTTTGGAGATAAAATGAGCATCGTTATCGTCATTTTCATGCTTCTAGGGAGCCAAAACTCAAGATTTGGCTCATGGTGAAAAGTGACTTAAAAGGACCCAAATGCTCACTTTGAGGGCTTAAAACGTGTTTATTCACTGCGGGAAGAGATATAAACAACATTTAGAGTAAATTAATGTTCATGCGAGAACGTTCAATTTTTCATGCAAAACAATCGATGACCCGCGACCTGATGAAATTGCTCTGAGGTGAACAAAATGGTCCATTTTGAAAATGTTCATCTTTCAACTAATATTGACTCTCAGAGGTGGATCTTCACTTTTGGAGATAAAATGAGCATCTTCATAGTAATTTTTATGCTTCTGGGGAGCCAAAACTCAAGATTTGGCTCATGGTTAAAAGTGACTTAAAAGGACCCAAATGCTCACTTCGAGGGCTTAAAACGTGTTTATTCACTGCGGGAAGAGATATAAACAACATTTAGAGTAAATTAATGTTCATGCGAGAACGTTCAATTTTTCATGCAAAACAATCGAAGACCCGCGACCTGATGAAATTGCTCTGAGATGACCAAAATGGTCCGTTTTGAAAATGTTCATCTTTCAACTAATTTTGACTCTCAGAGGTGGATCATCACTTTTGGAGATAAAATGAGCATCGTTATCGTCATTTTCATGCTTCTAGGGAGCCAAAACTCAAGATTTGGCTCATGGTTAAAAGTGACTTAAAAGGACCCAAATGCTCACTTCGAGGGCTTAAAACGTGTTTATTCACTGCGGGAAGAGATATAAACAACATTTAGAGTAAATTAATGTTCATGCAAGAACGTTCAATTTTTCATGCAAAACAATCGATGACCTGCGATCTGATGAAATTGCTCTGAGATGACCAAAATGGTCCGTTTTGAAAGTTTTCATCTTTCAACTATTTTTGACTCTCAGAGGTGGATCATCACTTTTGGAGATAAAATGAGCATCGTTATCGTCATTTTCATGCTTCTAGGGAGCCAAAACTCAAGATTTGGCTCATGGTTAAAAGTGACTTAAAAGGACCCAAATGCTCACTTCGAGGGCTTAAAACGTGTTTATTCACTGCGGGAAGAGATATAAACAACATTTAGAGTAAATTAATGTTCATGCGAGAACGTTCAATTTTTCATGCAAAACGATCGATGACCCGCGACCTGATGAAATTGCTCTGAGATGACCAAAATGGTCCGTTTTGAAAATTTCCATCTTTCAACTAATTTTGACTCTCAGAGGTGGATCATCACTATTGGAGATAAAATGAGCATCTTTATCTTCATTTTCATGCTTCTAGGGAGCCAAAACTCAAGATTGAACTCATGGTTAAAAGTGACTTAAAAGGACCCAAATGCTCACTTCGATGGCTTAAAACGTGTTTATTCACTGCGAGAAGAGATATAAAGAACATTTAGAGTGAATTAATGTTCATGCGAGAACGTTCAATTTTTCATGCAAAACAATCGATGACCCGCGACCTGATGAAATTGGTCTGAGGTGAACAAAATGGTCCATTTTGAAAATGTTCATCTTTCAACTAATATTGACTCTCAGAGGTGGATTTTCACTTTTGGAGATAAAATGAGCATCTTCATAGTCATTTTTATGCTTCTGGGGAGCCAAAACTCAAGATTTGGCTCATGGTTAAAAGAGACTTAAAAGGACCCAAATGCCCACTTCGAGGTCTTAAAACGTGTTTATTCACTGCGGGAAGAGATATAAACAACATTTAGAGTAAATTAATGTTCATGCGAGAACGTTCAATTTTTCATGCAAAACAATCGAAGACCCGCGACCTGATGAAATTGCTCTGAGATGACCAAAATGGTCCTTATTGAAAGTTTTCATCTTTCAACTAATTTTGACTCTCAGAGGTGGATCATCACTTTTGGAGATAAAATGAGCATCGGTATCGTCATTTTCATGCTTCTAGGGAGCCAAAACTCAAGATTTGACTCATGGTTGAAAGTGACTTAAAAGGACCAAATGCTCACTTCGATGGCTTAAAACGTGTTTATTCACTGCGGGAAGAGATATAAAGAACATTTAGAGTAAATTAATGTTCATGCGAGAACGTTCAATTTTTCATGCAAAACAATCGATGACCCGCGATCTGATGAAATTGCACTGAGATGACCAAAATGGTCCGTTTTGAAAATTTTCATCTTTCAACTAATTGTGACTCTCAGAGGTGGATCATCACTTTTGGAGATAAAATGAGCATCGGTATCGTCATTTTCATGCTTCTAGGGAGCCAAAACTCAAGATTTGACTCATGGTTGAAAGTGACTTAAAAGGACCAAATGCTCACTTCGAGGGCTTAAAACGTGTTTATTCACTGCGGGAAGAGATATAAACAACATTTAGAGTAAATTAATGTTCATGCGAGAACGTTCAATTTTTCATGCAAAACAATCGAAGACCCGCGACCTGATGAAATTGCTCTGAGATGACCAAAATGGTCCGTTTTGAAAATTTTCATCTTTCAACTAATTTTGAATCTCAGAGGTGGATCATCACTTTTGGAGATAAAATGAGCATCGTTATCGTCATTTTCATGCTTCTAGGGAGCCAAAACCCAAGATTTGGCTCATGGTTAAAAGTGACTTAAAAGGACCCAAATGCTCACTTCGAGGGCTTAAAATGTGTTTATTCACTGCGGGAAGAGATATAAACAACATTTAGAGTAAATTAATGTTCATGCGAGAACGTTCAATTTTTCATGCAAAACAATCGATGACCCGCGATCTGATGAAATTGCTCTGAGATGACCAAAATGGTCCGTTTTGAAAATTTTCATCTTTCAACTAATTGGGACTCTCAGAGGTGGATCGTCACTTTTGGAGATAAAATGAGCATCGGTATCGTCATTTTCATGCTTCTAGGGAGCCAAAACTCAAGATTTGACTCATGGTTGAAAGTGACTTAAAAGGACCAAATGCTCACTTCGAGGGCATAAAACGTGTTTATTCACTGCGGGAAGAGATATAAACAACATTTAGAGTAAATTAATGTTCATGAGAGAACGTTCAATTTTTCATGCAAAACAATCGATAACCCGCGACCTGATGAAATTGCTCTGAGATGACCAAAATGGTCCGTTTTGAAAATTTTCATCTTTCAACTAATTTTGACTCTCAGAGGTGGATCATCACTTTTGGAGATAAAATGAGCATCGTTATCGTCATTTTCATGCTTCTAGGGAGCCAAAACTCAAGATTTGGCTCATGGTTAAAAGTGACTTAAAAGGACCCAAATGCTCACTTTGAGGGCTTAAAACGTGTTTATTCACTGCGGGAAGGGATATAAACAATATTTAGAGTGAATTAATGTTCATGCGAGAACGTTCAATTTTTCATGCAAAACAATCGATGACCCGCGACCTGATGAAATTGCTCTGAGATGACCAAAATGGTCCGTTTTGAAAATGTTCATCTTTCAACTAATATTGACTCTCAGAGGTGGATCTTCACTTTTGGAGATAAAATGAGCATCTTCATAGTAATTTTTATGCTTCTGGGGAGCCAAAACTCAAGATTTGGCTCATGGTTAAAAGTGACTTAAAAGGACCCAAATGCTCACTTCGAAGGCTTAAAACGTGTTTATTCACTGCGGGAAGAGATATAAACAACATTTAGAGTAAATTAATGTTCATGCGAGAACGTTCAATTTTTCATGCAAAACGACCGATGACCCGCGACCTGATGAAATTGCTCTGAGATGACCAAAATGGTCCGTTTTGAAAATTTCCATCTTTCAACTAATTTTGACTCTCAGAGGTGGATCATCACTATTGGAGATAAAATGAGCATCGGTATCGTCATTTTCATGATTCTAGGGAGCCAAAACTCAAGATTTGACTCATGGTTGAAAGTGACTTAAAAGGACCAAATGCTCACTTCGATGGCTTAAAATGTGTTTATTCACTGCGGGAAGAGATATAAAGAACATTTAGAGTAAATTAATGTTCATGCGAGAACGTTCAATTTTTCATGCAAAACAATCGATGACCCGCGATCTGATGAAATTGCTCTGAGATGACCAAAATGGTCCGTTTTGAAAATTTTCATCTTTCAACTAATAGTGACTCTCAGAGGTGGATCATCACTTTTGGAGATAAAATGAGCATCTTCATAGTCATTTTTATGCTTCTGGGGAGCCAAAACTCAAGATTTGGCTCATGGTTAAAAGTGACTTAAAAGGACCCAAATGCCCACTTCGAGGGCTTAAAACATGTTTATTCACTGCGGGAAGAGATATAAACAACATTTAGAGTAAATTAATGTTCATGCGAGAACGTTCAATTTTTCATGCAAAACAATCGAAGACCCGCGACCTGATGAAATTGCTCTGAGATGACCAAAATGGTCCGTATTGAAAATTTTCATCTTTCAACTAATTTTGACTCTCAGAGGTGGATCATCACTTTTGGAGATAAAATGAGCATCGGTATCGTCATTTTCATGCTTCTAGGGAGCCAAAACTCAAGATTTGACTCATGGTTGAAAGTGACTTAAAAGGACCAAATGCTCACTTCGATGGCTTAAAACGTGTTTATTCACTGCGGGAAGAGATATAAAGAACATTTAGAGTAAATTAATGTTCATGCGAGAACGTTCAATTTTTCATGCAAAACAATCGATGACCCGCGATCTGATGAAATTGCACTGAGATGACCAAAATGGTCCGTTTTGAAAATTTTCATCTTTCAACTAATTGTGACTCTCAGAGGTGGATCATCACTTTTGGAGATAAAATGAGCATCGGTATCGTCATTTTCATGCTTCTAGGGAGCCAAAACTCAAGATTTGACTCATGGTTGAAAGTGACTTAAAAGGACCAAATGCTCACTTCGAGGGCTTAAAACGTGTTTATTCACTGCGGGAAGAGATATAAACAACATTTAGAGTAAATTAATGTTCATGCGAGAACGTTCAATTTTTCATGCAAAACAATCGAAGACCCGCGACCTGATGAAATTGCTCTGAGATGACCAAAATGGTCCGTTTTGAAAATTTTCATCTTTCAACTAATTTTGAATCTCAGAGGTGGATCATCACTTTTGGAGATAAAATGAGCATCGTTATCGTCATTTTCATGCTTCTAGGGAGCCAAAACCCAAGATTTGGCTCATGGTTAAAAGTGACTTAAAAGGACCCAAATGCTCACTTCGAGGGCTTAAAATGTGTTTATTCACTGCGGGAAGAGATATAAACAACATTTAGAGTAAATTAATGTTCATGCGAGAACGTTCAATTTTTCATGCAAAACAATCGATGACCCGCGATCTGATGAAATTGCTCTGAGATGACCAAAATGGTCCGTTTTGAAAATGTTCATCTTTCAACTAATATTGACTCTCAGAGGTGGATCTTCACTTTTGGAGATAAAATGAGCATCTTCATAGTAATTTTTATGCTTCTGGGGAGCCAAAACTCAAGATTTGGCTCATGGTTAAAAGTGACTTAAAAGGACCCAAATGCTCACTTCGAAGGCTTAAAACGTGTTTATTCACTGCGGGAAGAGATATAAACAACATTTAGAGTAAATTAATGTTCATGCGAGAACGTTCAATTTTTCATGCAAAACGACCGATGACCCGCGACCTGATGAAATTGCTCTGAGATGACCAAAATGGTCCGTTTTGAAAATTTCCATCTTTCAACTAATTTTGACTCTCAGAGGTGGATCATCACTATTGGAGATAAAATGAGCATCGGTATCGTCATTTTCATGATTCTAGGGAGCCAAAACTCAAGATTTGACTCATGGTTGAAAGTGACTTAAAAGGACCAAATGCTCACTTCGATGGCTTAAAATGTGTTTATTCACTGCGGGAAGAGATATAAAGAACATTTAGAGTAAATTAATGTTCATGCGAGAACGTTCAATTTTTCATGCAAAACAATCGATGACCCGCGATCTGATGAAATTGCTCTGAGATGACCAAAATGGTCCGTTTTGAAAATTTTCATCTTTCAACTAATAGTGACTCTCAGAGGTGGATCATCACTTTTGGAGATAAAATGAGCATCTTCATAGTCATTTTTATGCTTCTGGGGAGCCAAAACTCAAGATTTGGCTCATGGTTAAAAGTGACTTAAAAGGACCCAAATGCCCACTTCGAGGGCTTAAAACATGTTTATTCACTGCGGGAAGAGATATAAACAACATTTAGAGTAAATTAATGTTCATGCGAGAACGTTCAATTTTTCATGCAAAACAATCGAAGACCCGCGACCTGATGAAATTGCTCTGAGATGACCAAAATGGTCCGTATTGAAAATTTTCATCTTTCAACTAATTTTGACTCTCAGAGGTGGATCATCACTTTTGGAGATAAAATGAGCATCGGTATCGTCATTTTCATGCTTCTAGGGAGCCAAAACTCAAGATTTGACTCATGGTTGAAAGTGACTTAAAAGGACCAAATGCTCACTTCGATGGCTTAAAACGTGTTTATTCACTGCGGGAAGAGATATAAAGAACATTTAGAGTAAATTAATGTTCATGCGAGAACGTTCAATTTTTCATGCAAAACAATCGATGACCCGCGATCTGATGAAATTGCACTGAGATGACCAAAATGGTCCGTTTTGAAAATTTTCATCTTTCAACTAATTGTGACTCTCAGAGGTGGATCATCACTTTTGGAGATAAAATGAGCATCGGTATCGTCATTTTCATGCTTCTAGGGAGCCAAAACTCAAGATTTGACTCATGGTTGAAAGTGACTTAAAAGGACCAAATGCTCACTTCGAGGGCTTAAAACGTGTTTATTCACTGCGGGAAGAGATATAAACAACATTTAGAGTAAATTAATGTTCATGCGAGAACGTTCAATTTTTCATGCAAAACAATCGAAGACCCGCGACCTGATGAAATTGCTCTGAGATGACCAAAATGGTCCGTTTTGAAAATTTTCATCTTTCAACTAATTTTGAATCTCAGAGGTGGATCATCACTTTTGGAGATAAAATGAGCATCGTTATCGTCATTTTCATGCTTCTAGGGAGCCAAAACCCAAGATTTGGCTCATGGTTAAAAGTGACTTAAAAGGACCCAAATGCTCACTTCGAGGGCTTAAAATGTGTTTATTCACTGCGGGAAGAGATATAAACAACATTTAGAGTAAATTAATGTTCATGCGAGAACGTTCAATTTTTCATGCAAAACAATCGATGACCCGCGATCTGATGAAATTGCTCTGAGATGACCAAAATGGTCCGTTTTGAAAATTTTCATCTTTCAACTAATTGGGACTCTCAGAGGTGGATCGTCACTTTTGGAGATAAAATGAGCATCGGTATCGTCATTTTCATGCTTCTAGGGAGCCAAAACTCAAGATTTGACTCATGGTTGAAAGTGACTTAAAAGGACCAAATGCTCACTTCGAGGGCATAAAACGTGTTTATTCACTGCGGGAAGAGATATAAACAACATTTAGAGTAAATTAATGTTCATGAGAGAACGTTCAATTTTTCATGCAAAACAATCGATAACCCGCGACCTGATGAAATTGCTCTGAGATGACCAAAATGGTCCGTTTTGAAAATTTTCATCTTTCAACTAATTTTGACTCTCAGAGGTGGATCATCACTTTTGGAGATAAAATGAGCATCGTTATCGTCATTTTCATGCTTCTAGGGAGCCAAAACTCAAGATTTGGCTCATGGTTAAAAGTGACTTAAAAGGACCCAAATGCTCACTTTGAGGGCTTAAAACGTGTTTATTCACTGCGGGAAGGGATATAAACAATATTTAGAGTGAATTAATGTTCATGCGAGAACGTTCAATTTTTCATGCAAAACAATCGATGACCCGCGACCTGATGAAATTGCTCTGAGATGACCAAAATGGTCCGTTTTGAAAATGTTCATCTTTCAACTAATATTGACTCTCAGAGGTGGATCTTCACTTTTGGAGATAAAATGAGCATCTTCATAGTAATTTTTATGCTTCTGGGGAGCCAAAACTCAAGATTTGGCTCATGGTTAAAAGTGACTTAAAAGGACCCAAATGCTCACTTCGAAGGCTTAAAACGTGTTTATTCACTGCGGGAAGAGATATAAACAACATTTAGAGTAAATTAATGTTCATGCGAGAACGTTCAATTTTTCATGCAAAACGACCGATGACCCGCGACCTGATGAAATTGCTCTGAGATGACCAAAATGGTCCGTTTTGAAAATTTCCATCTTTCAACTAATTTTGACTCTCAGAGGTGGATCATCACTATTGGAGATAAAATGAGCATCGGTATCGTCATTTTCATGATTCTAGGGAGCCAAAACTCAAGATTTGACTCATGGTTGAAAGTGACTTAAAAGGACCAAATGCTCACTTCGATGGCTTAAAATGTGTTTATTCACTGCGGGAAGAGATATAAAGAACATTTAGAGTAAATTAATGTTCATGCGAGAACGTTCAATTTTTCATGCAAAACAATCGATGACCCGCGATCTGATGAAATTGCTCTGAGATGACCAAAATGGTCCGTTTTGAAAATTTTCATCTTTCAACTAATAGTGACTCTCAGAGGTGGATCATCACTTTTGGAGATAAAATGAGCATCTTCATAGTCATTTTTATGCTTCTGGGGAGCCAAAACTCAAGATTTGGCTCATGGTTAAAAGTGACTTAAAAGGACCCAAATGCCCACTTCGAGGGCTTAAAACATGTTTATTCACTGCGGGAAGAGATATAAACAACATTTAGAGTAAATTAATGTTCATGCGAGAACGTTCAATTTTTCATGCAAAACAATCGAAGACCCGCGACCTGATGAAATTGCTCTGAGATGACCAAAATGGTCCGTATTGAAAATTTTCATCTTTCAACTAATTTTGACTCTCAGAGGTGGATCATCACTTTTGGAGATAAAATGAGCATCGTTATCGTCATTTTCATGCTTCTAGGGAGCCAAAACTCAAGATTTGGCTCATGGTGAAAAGTGACTTAAAAGGACCCAAATGCTCACTTCGTGGGCTTAAAACGTGTTTATTCACTGCGGGAAGAGATATAAACAACATTTAGAGTAAATTAATGTTCATGCGAGAACGTTCAATTTTTCATGCAAAACACTCGATGACCCGCGACCTGATGAAATTGCTCTGAGGTGAACAAAATGGTCAATTTTGAAAATGTTCATCTTTCAACTAATATTGACTCTCAGAGGTGGATTTTCACTTTTGGAGATAAAATGAGCATCTTCATAGTCATTTTTATGCTTCTGGGGAGCCAAAACTCAAGATTTGGCTCATGGTTAAAAGAGACTTAAAAGGACCCAAATGCCCACTTCGAGGGCTTAAAACGTGTTTATTCACTGCGGGAAGAGATATAAACAACATTTAGAGTAAATTAATGTTCATGCGAGAACGTTCAATTTTTCATGCAAAACAATCGAAGACCCGCGACCTGATGAAATTGCTCTGAGATGACCAAAATGGTCCTTATTGAAAGTTTTCATCTTTCAACTAATTTTGACTCTCAGAGGTGGATCATCACTTTTGGAGATAAAATGAGCATCGGTATCGTCATTTTCATGCTTCTAGGGAGCCAAAACTCAAGATTTGACTCATGGTTGAAAGTGACTTAAAAGGACCAAATGCTCACTTCGATGGCTTAAAACGTGTTTATTCACTGCGGGAAGAGATATAAAGAACATTTAGAGTAAATTAATGTTCATGCGAGAACGTTCAATTTTTCATGCAAAACAATCGATGACCCGCGATCTGATGAAATTGCACTGAGATGACCAAAATGGTCCGTTTTGAAAATTTTCATCTTTCAACTAATTGTGACTCTCAGAGGTGGATCATCACTTTTGGAGATAAAATGAGCATCGGTATCGTCATTTTCATGCTTCTAGGGAGCCAAAACTCAAGATTTGACTCATGGTTGAAAGTGACTTAAAAGGACCAAATGCTCACTTCGAGGGCTTAAAACGTGTTTATTCACTGCGGGAAGAGATATAAACAACATTTAGAGTAAATTAATGTTCATGAGAGAACGTTCAATTTTTCATGCAAAACAACGATGACCCGCGATCTGATGAAATTGCTCTGAGATGACCAAAATGGTCCGTATTGAAAATTTTCATCTTTCAACTAATTTTGACTCTCAGAGGTGGATCATCACTTTTGGAGATAAAATGAGCATCGTTATCGTCATTTTCATGCTTCTAGGGAGCCAAAACTTAAGATTTGGCTCATGGTTAAAAGTGACTTAAAAGGACCCAAATGCTCACTTCGAGGGCTTAAAACGTGTTTATTCACTGCGGGAAGAGATATAAACAACATTTAGAATAAATTAATGTTTATGCGAGAACGTTCAATTTTTCATGCAAAACAATCGATGACCCGCGACCTGATGAAATTGCTCTGAGATGACCAAAATGGTCCGTTTTGAAAATTTCCATCTTTCAACTAATTTTGACTCTCAGAGGTGGATCATCACTATTGGAGATAAAATGAGCATCTTTATCTTCATTTTCATGCTTCTAGGGAGCCAAAACTCAAGATTGGGCTCATGGTTAAAAGTGACTTAAAAGGACCCAAATGCTCACTTCGATGGCTTAAAACGTGTTTATTCACTGCGGGAAGAGATATAAAGAACATTTTGAGTAAATTATTGTTAATGCGAGAACGTTCAATTTTTCATGCCAAACGATCGATGACACGAGACCTGATGAAATTGCTCTGAGATGACCAAAATGGTCTGTTTTGAAAATTTCCATCTTTCAACTAATTTTGACTCTCAGAGGTGGATCATCACTATTGGAGATAAAATTAGCATCTTTATCATCATTTTCATGGTTCTAGGGAGCCAAAACTCAAGATTGGGCTCATGGTTAAAAGTGACTTAAAAGGACCCAAATGCTCACTTTGAGGGCTTAAAACGTGTTTATTCACTGCGGGAAGGGATATAAACAATATTTAGAGTGAATTAATGTTCATGCGAGAACGTTCAATTTTTCATGCAAAACAATCGATGACCCGCGACCTGATGAAATTGGTCTGAGGTGAACAAAATGGTCCATTTTGAAAATGTTCATCTTTCAACTAATATTGACTCTCAGAGGTGGATCTTCACTTTTGGAGATGAAATGAGCATCTTCATAGTAATTTTTATGCTTCTGGGGAGCCAAAACTCAAGATTTGGCTCATGGTTAAAAGTGACTTAAAAGGACCCAAATGCTCACTTCGAGGGCTTAAAACGTGTTTATTCACTGCGGGTAGAGATATAAACAACATTTAGAGTAAATTATTGTTAATGCGAGAACGTTCAATTTTTCATGCCAAACGATCGATGACCCGCGTCCTGATGAAATTGCTCTGAGATGACCAAAATGGTCCGTTTTGAAAGTTTTCATCTTTCAACTAATAGTGACTCTCAGAGGTGGATCATCACTTTTGGAGATAAAATGAGCATCGGTATCGTCATTTCCATGCTTCTAGGGAGCCAAAACTCAAGATTTGACTCATGGTTGAAAGTGACTTAAAAGGACCAAATGCTCACTTCGAGGGCTTAAAACGTGTTTATTCACTGCGGGAATAAAAATAAAGAACATTTAGAGTAAATTAATGTTCATGCGAGAACGTTCAATTTTTCATGCAAAACAATCGAAGACCCGCGACCTAATGAAATTGCTCTGAGGTGAACAAAATGGTCAATTTTGAAAATGTTCATCTTTCAACTAATATTGACTCTCAGAGGTGGATCTTCACTTTTGGAGATAAAATGAGCATCTTCATAGTAATTTTTATGCTTCTGGGGAGCCAAAACTCAAGATTTGGCTCATGGTTAAAAGTGACTTAAAAGGACCCAAATGCCCACTTCGAGGGCTTAAAACGTGTTTATTCACTGCGGGAAGAGATATAAACAACATTTAGAGTAAATTAATGTTAATGCGAGAACGTTCAATTTTTCATGCAAAACAATCGAAGACCCGCGACCTGATGAAATTGCTCTGAGATGACCAAAATGGTCCGTTTTGAAAATTTTCATCTTTCAACTAATTTTGAATCTCAGAGGTGGATCATCACTTTTGGAGATAAAATGAGCATCGTTATCGTCATTTTCATGCTTCTAGGGAGCCAAAACCCAAGATTTGGCTCATGGTTAAAAGTGACTTAAAAGGACCCAAATGCTCACTTCGAGGGCTTAAAATGTGTTTATTCACTGCGGGAAGAGATATAAACAACATTTAGAGTAAATTAATGTTCATGCAAGAACGTTCAATTTTTCATGCAAAACAATCGATGACCCGCGACCTGATGAAATTGCTCTGAGGTGACCAAAATGGTCCGTTTTGAAAGTTTTCATCTTTCAACTAATTTTGACTCTCAGAGGTGGATCATCACTTTTGGAGATAAAATGAGCATCGGTATCGTCATTTTCATGCTTCTAGGGAGCCAAAACTCAAGATTTGACTCATGGTTGAAAGTGACTTAAAAGGACCAAATGCTCACTTCGAGGGCATAAAACGTGTTTATTCACTGCGGGAAGAGATATAAACAACATTTAGAGTAAATTAATGTTCATGAGAGAACGTTCAATTTTTCATGCAAAACAATCGATAACCCGCGACCTGATGAAATTGCTCTGAGATGACCAAAATGGTCCGTTTTGAAAATTTTCATCTTTCAACTAATTTTGACTCTCAGAGGTGGATCATCACTTTTGGAGATAAAATGAGCATCGTTATCGTCATTTTCATGCTTCTAGGGAGCCAAAACTCAAGATTTGGCTCATGGTTAAAAGTGACTTAAAAGGACCCAAATGCTCACTTTGAGGGCTTAAAACGTGTTTATTCACTGCGGGAAGGGATATAAACAATATTTAGAGTGAATTAATGTTCATGCGAGAACGTTCAATTTTTCATGCAAAACAATCGATGACCCGCGACCTGATGAAATTGCTCTGAGATGACCAAAATGGTCCGTTTTGAAAATGTTCATCTTTCAACTAATATTGACTCTCAGAGGTGGATCTTCACTTTTGGAGATAAAATGAGCATCTTCATAGTAATTTTTATGCTTCTGGGGAGCCAAAACTCAAGATTTGGCTCATGGTTAAAAGTGACTTAAAAGGACCCAAATGCTCACTTCGAGGGCTTAAAACGTGTTTATTCACTGCGGGAAGAGATATAAACAACATTTAGAGTAAATTAATGTTCATGCGAGAACGTTCAATTTTTCATGCAAAACGATCGATGACCCGCGACCTGATGAAATTGCTCTGAGATGACCAAAATGGTCCGTTTTGAAAATTTCCATCTTTCAACTAATTTTGACTCTCAGAGGTGGATCATCACTATTGGAGATAAAATGAGCATCGGTATCGTCATTTTCATGATTCTAGGGAGCCAAAACTCAAGATTTGACTCATGGTTGAAAGTGACTTAAAAGGACCAAATGCTCACTTCGATGGCTTAAAACGTGTTTATTCACTGCGGGAAGAGATATAAAGAACATTTAGAGTAAATTAATGTTCATGCGAGAACGTTCAATTTTTCATGCAAAACAATCGATGACCCGCGATCTGATGAAATTGCTCTGAGATGACCAAAATGGTCCGTTTTGAAAATTTTCATCTTTCAACTAATAGTGACTCTCAGAGGTGGATCATCACTTTTGGAGATAAAATGAGCATCTTCATAGTCATTTTTATGCTTCTGGGGAGCCAAAACTCAAGATTTGGCTCATGGTTAAAAGTGACTTAAAAGGACCCAAATGCCCACTTCGAGGGCTTAAAACATGTTTATTCACTGCGGGAAGAGATATAAACAACATTTAGAGTAAATTAATGTTCATGCGAGAACGTTCAATTTTTCATGCAAAACAATCGAAGACCCGCGACCTGATGAAATTGCTCTGAGATGACCAAAATGGTCCGTATTGAAAATTTTCATCTTTCAACTAATTTTGACTCTCAGAGGTGGATCATCACTTTTGGAGATAAAATGAGCATCGTTATCGTCATTTTCATGCTTCTAGGGAGCCAAAACTCAAGATTTGGCTCATGGTGAAAAGTGACTTAAAAGGACCCAAATGCTCACTTCATGGGCTTAAAACGTGTTTATTCACTGCGGGAAGAGATATAAACAACATTTAGAGTAAATTAATGTTCATGCGAGAACGTTCAATTTTTCATGCAAAACACTCGATGACCCGCGACCTGATGAAATTGCTCTGAGGTGAACAAAATGGTCAATTTTGAAAATGTTCATCTTTCAACTAATATTGACTCTCAGAGGTGGATTTTCACTTTTGGAGATAAAATGAGCATCTTCATAGTCATTTTTATGCTTCTGGGGAGCCAAAACTCAAGATTTGGCTCATGGTTAAAAGAGACTTAAAAGGACCCAAATGCCCACTTCGAGGTCTTAAAACGTGTTTATTCACTGCGGGAAGAGATATAAACAACATTTAGAGTAAATTAATGTTCATGCGAGAACGTTCAATTTTTCATGCAAAACAATCGAAGACCCGCGACCTGATGAAATTGCTCTGAGATGACCAAAATGGTCCTTATTGAAAGTTTTCATCTTTCAACTAATTTTGACTCTCAGAGGTGGATCATCACTTTTGGAGATAAAATGAGCATCGGTATCGTCATTTTCATGCTTCTAGGGAGCCAAAACTCAAGATTTGACTCATGGTTGAAAGTGACTTAAAAGGACCAAATGCTCACTTCGATGGCTTAAAACGTGTTTATTCACTGCGGGAAGAGATATAAAGAACATTTAGAGTAAATTAATGTTCATGCGAGAACGTTCAATTTTTCATGCAAAACAATCGATGACCCGCGATCTGATGAAATTGCACTGAGATGACCAAAATGGTCCGTTTTGAAAATTTTCATCTTTCAACTAATTGTGACTCTCAGAGGTGGATCATCACTTTTGGAGATAAAATGAGCATCGGTATCGTCATTTTCATGCTTCTAGGGAGCCAAAACTCAAGATTTGACTCATGGTTGAAAGTGACTTAAAAGGACCAAATGCTCACTTCGAGGGCTTAAAACGTGTTTATTCACTGCGGGAAGAGATATAAACAACATTTAGAGTAAATTAATGTTCATGAGAGAACGTTCAATTTTTCATGCAAAACAACGATGACCCGCGATCTGATGAAATTGCTCTGAGATGACCAAAATGGTCCGTATTGAAAATTTTCATCTTTCAACTAATTTTGACTCTCAGAGGTGGATCATCACTTTTGGAGATAAAATGAGCATCGTTATCGTCATTTTCATGCTTCTAGGGAGCCAAAACTGAAGATTTGGCTCATGGTTAAAAGTGACTTAAAAGGACCCAAATGCTCACTTCGAGGGCTTAAAACGTGTTTATTCACTGCGGGAAGAGATATAAACAACATTTAGAATAAATTAATGTTCATGCGAGAACGTTCAATTTTTCATGCAAAACAATCGATGACCCGCGACCTGATGAAATTGCTCTGAGATGACCAAAATGGTCCGTTTTGAAAATTTCCATCTTTCAACTAATTTTGACTCTCAGAGGTGGATCATCACTATTGGAGATAAAATGAGCATCTTTATCTTCATTTTCATGCTTCTAGGGAGCCAAAACTCAAGATTGGGCTCATGGTTAAAAGTGACTTAAAAGGACCCAAATGCTCACTTCGATGGCTTAAAACGTGTTTATTCACTGCGGGAAGAGATATAAAGAACATTTTGAGTAAATTATTGTTAATGCGAGAACGTTCAATTTTTCATGCCAAACGATCGATGACACGAGACCTGATGAAATTGCTCTGAGATGACCAAAATGGTCTGTTTTGAAAATTTCCATCTTTCAACTAATTTTGACTCTCAGAGGTGGATCATCACTATTGGAGATAAAATTAGCATCTTTATCATCATTTTCATGGTTCTAGGGAGCCAAAACTCAAGATTGGGCTCATGGTTAAAAGTGACTTAAAAGGACCCAAATGCTCACTTTGAGGGCTTAAAACGTGTTTATTCACTGCGGGAAGGGATATAAACAATATTTAGAGTGAATTAATGTTCATGCGAGAACGTTCAATTTTTCATGCAAAACAATCGATGACCCGCGACCTGATGAAATTGGTCTGAGGTGAACAAAATGGTCCATTTTGAAAATGTTCATCTTTCAACTAATATTGACTCTCAGAGGTGGATCTTCACTTTTGGAGATGAAATGAGCATCTTCATAGTAATTTTTATGCTTCTGGGGAGCCAAAACTCAAGATTTGGCTCATGGTTAAAAGTGACTTAAAAGGACCCAAATGCTCACTTCGAGGGCTTAAAACGTGTTTATTCACTGCGGGTAGAGATATAAACAACATTTAGAGTAAATTAATGTTCATGGGAGAACGTTCAATTTTTCATGCAAAACAATCGAAGACCCGCGACCTGATGAAATTGCTCTGAGATGACCAAAATGGTCCGTTTTGAAAATTTTCATCTTTCAACTAATTTTGACTCTCAGAGGTGGATCATCACTTTTGGAGATAAAATGAGCATCGTTATCGTCATTTTCATGCTTCTAGGGAGCCAAAACTCAAGATTTGGCTCATGGTGAAAAGTGACTTAAAAGGACCCAAATGCTCACTTTGAGGGCTTAAAACGTGTTTATTCACTGCGGGAAGAGATATAAACAACATTTAGAGTAAATTAATGTTCATGCGAGAACGTTCAATTTTTCATGCAAAACAATCGATGACCCGCGACCTGATGAAATTGCTCTGAGGTGAACAAAATGGTCCATTTTGAAAATGTTCATCTTTCAACTAATATTGACTCTCAGAGGTGGATCTTCACTTTTGGAGATAAAATGAGCATCTTCATAGTAATTTTTATGCTTCTGGGGAGCCAAAACTCAAGATTTGGCTCATGGTTAAAAGTGACTTAAAAGGACCCAAATGCTCACTTCGAGGGCTTAAAACGTGTTTATTCACTGCGGGAAGAGATATAAACAACATTTAGAGTAAATTAATGTTCATGCGAGAACGTTCAATTTTTCATGCAAAACAATCGAAGACCCGCGACCTGATGAAATTGCTCTGAGATGACCAAAATGGTCCGTTTTGAAAATGTTCATCTTTCAACTAATTTTGACTCTCAGAGGTGGATCATCACTTTTGGAGATAAAATGAGCATCGTTATCGTCATTTTCATGCTTCTAGGGAGCCAAAACTCAAGATTTGGCTCATGGTTAAAAGTGACTTAAAAGGACCCAAATGCTCACTTCGAGGGCTTAAAACGTGTTTATTCACTGCGGGAAGAGATATAAACAACATTTAGAGTAAATTAATGTTCATGCAAGAACGTTCAATTTTTCATGCAAAACAATCGATGACCTGCGATCTGATGAAATTGCTCTGAGATGACCAAAATGGTCCGTTTTGAAAGTTTTCATCTTTCAACTATTTTTGACTCTCAGAGGTGGATCATCACTTTTGGAGATAAAATGAGCATCGTTATCGTCATTTTCATGCTTCTAGGGAGCCAAAACTCAAGATTTGGCTCATGGTTAAAAGTGACTTAAAAGGACCCAAATGCTCACTTCGAGGGCTTAAAACGTGTTTATTCACTGCGGGAAGAGATATAAACAACATTTAGAGTAAATTAATGTTCATGCGAGAACGTTCAATTTTTCATGCAAAACGATCGATGACCCGCGACCTGATGAAATTGCTCTGAGATGACCAAAATGGTCCGTTTTGAAAATTTCCATCTTTCAACTAATTTTGACTCTCAGAGGTGGATCATCACTATTGGAGATAAAATGAGCATCTTTATCTTCATTTTCATGCTTCTAGGGAGCCAAAACTCAAGATTGAACTCATGGTTAAAAGTGACTTAAAAGGACCCAAATGCTCACTTCGATGGCTTAAAACGTGTTTATTCACTGCGAGAAGAGATATAAAGAACATTTAGAGTGAATTAATGTTCATGCGAGAACGTTCAATTTTTCATGCAAAACAATCGATGACCCGCGACCTGATGAAATTGGTCTGAGGTGAACAAAATGGTCCATTTTGAAAATGTTCATCTTTCAACTAATATTGACTCTCAGAGGTGGATTTTCACTTTTGGAGATAAAATGAGCATCTTCATAGTCATTTTTATGCTTCTGGGGAGCCAAAACTCAAGATTTGGCTCATGGTTAAAAGAGACTTAAAAGGACCCAAATGCCCACTTCGAGGTCTTAAAACGTGTTTATTCACTGCGGGAAGAGATATAAAAAACATTTAGAGTAAATTAATGTTCATGCGAGAACGTTCAATTTTTCATGCAAAACAATCGAAGACCCGCGACCTGATGAAATTTCTCTGAGATGACCAAAATGGTCCTTATTGAAAGTTTTCATCTTTCAACTAATTTTGACTCTCAGAGGTGGATCATCACTTTTGGAGATAAAATGAGCATCGGTATCGTCATTTTCATGCTTCTAGGGAGCCAAAACTCAAGATTTGACTCATGGTTGAAAGTGACTTAAAAGGACCAAATGCTCACTTCGATGGCTTAAAACGTGTTTATTCACTGCGGGAAGAGATATAAAGAACATTTAGAGTAAATTAATGTTCATGCGAGAACGTTCAATTTTTCATGCAAAACAATCGATGACCCGCGATCTGATGAAATTGCACTGAGATGACCAAAATGGTCCGTTTTGAAAATTTTCATCTTTCAACTAATTGTGACTCTCAGAGGTGGATCATCACTTTTGGAGATAAAATGAGCATCGGTATCGTCATTTTCATGCTTCTAGGGAGCCAAAACTCAAGATTTGACTCATGGTTGAAAGTGACTTAAAAGGACCAAATGCTCACTTCGAGGGCTTAAAACGTGTTTATTCACTGCGGGAAGAGATATAAACAACATTTAGAGTAAATTAATGTTCATGAGAGAACGTTCAATTTTTCATGCAAAACAACGATGACCCGCGATCTGATGAAATTGCTCTGAGATGACCAAAATGGTCCGTATTGAAAATTTTCATCTTTCAACTAATTTTGACTCTCAGAGGTGGATCATCACTTTTGGAGATAAAATGAGCATCGTTATCGTCATTTTCATGCTTCTAGGGAGCCAAAACTGAAGATTTGGCTCATGGTTAAAAGTGACTTAAAAGGACCCAAATGCTCACTTCGAGGGCTTAAAACGTGTTTATTCACTGCGGGAAGAGATATAAACAACATTTAGAGTAAATTAATGTTCATGCAAGAACGTTCAATTTTTCATGCAAAACAATCGATGACCTGCGATCTGATGAAATTGCTCTGAGATGACCAAAATGGTCCGTTTTGAAAGTTTTCATCTTTCAACTATTTTTGACTCTCAGAGGTGGATCATCACTTTTGGAGATAAAATGAGCATCGTTATCGTCATTTTCATGCTTCTAGGGAGCCAAAACTCAAGATTTGGCTCATGGTTAAAAGTGACTTAAAAGGACCCAAATGCTCACTTCGAGGGCTTAAAACGTGTTTATTCACTGCGGGAAGAGATATAAACAACATTTAGAGTAAATTAATGTTCATGCGAGAACGTTCAATTTTTCATGCAAACCGATCGATGACCCGCGACCTGATGAAATTGCTCTGAGATGACCAAAATGGTCCGTTTTGAAAATTTCCATCTTTCAACTAATTTTGACTCTCAGAGGTGGATCATCACTATTGGAGATAAAATGAGCATCTTTATCTTCATTTTCATGCTTCTAGGGAGCCAAAACTCAAGATTTGGCTCATGGTTAAAAGTGACTTAAAAGGACCCAAATGCTCACTTCGAGGGCTTAAAACGTGTTTATTCACTGCGGGAAGAGATATAAACAACATTTAGAGTAAATTAATGTTCATGCAAGAACGTTCAATTTTTCATGCAAAACAATCGATGACCTGCGATCTGATGAAATTGCTCTGAGATGACCAAAATGGTCCGTTTTGAAAGTTTTCATCTTTCAACTATTTTTGACTCTCAGAGGTGGATCATCACTTTTGGAGATAAAATGAGCATCGTTATCGTCATTTTCATGCTTCTAGGGAGCCAAAACTCAAGATTTGGCTCATGGTTAAAAGTGACTTAAAAGGACCCAAATGCTCACTTCGAGGGCTTAAAACGTGTTTATTCACTGCGGGAAGAGATATAAACAACATTTAGAGTAAATTAATGTTCATGCGAGAACGTTCAATTTTTCATGCAAAACGATCGATGACCCGCGACCTGATGAAATTGCTCTGAGATGACCAAAATGGTCCGTTTTGAAAATTTCCATCTTTCAACTAATTTTGACTCTCAGAGGTGGATCATCACTATTGGAGATAAAATGAGCATCTTTATCTTCATTTTCATGCTTCTAGGGAGCCAAAACTCAAGATTGAACTCATGGTTAAAAGTGACTTAAAAGGACCCAAATGCTCACTTCGATGGCTTAAAACGTGTTTATTCACTGCGAGAAGAGATATAAAGAACATTTAGAGTGAATTAATGTTCATGCGAGAACGTTCAATTTTTCATGCAAAACAATCGATGACCCGCGACCTGATGAAATTGGTCTGAGGTGAACAAAATGGTCCATTTTGAAAATGTTCATCTTTCAACTAATATTGACTCTCAGAGGTGGATTTTCACTTTTGGAGATAAAATGAGCATCTTCATAGTCATTTTTATGCTTCTGGGGAGCCAAAACTCAAGATTTGGCTCATGGTTAAAAGAGACTTAAAAGGACCCAAATGCCCACTTCGAGGTCTTAAAACGTGTTTATTCACTGCGGGAAGAGATATAAAAAACATTTAGAGTAAATTAATGTTCATGCGAGAACGTTCAATTTTTCATGCAAAACAATCGAAGACCCGCGACCTGATGAAATTTCTCTGAGATGACCAAAATGGTCCTTATTGAAAGTTTTCATCTTTCAACTAATTTTGACTCTCAGAGGTGGATCATCACTTTTGGAGATAAAATGAGCATCGGTATCGTCATTTTCATGCTTCTAGGGAGCCAAAACTCAAGATTTGACTCATGGTTGAAAGTGACTTAAAAGGACCAAATGCTCACTTCGATGGCTTAAAACGTGTTTATTCACTGCGGGAAGAGATATAAAGAACATTTAGAGTAAATTAATGTTCATGCGAGAACGTTCAATTTTTCATGCAAAACAATCGATGACCCGCGATCTGATGAAATTGCACTGAGATGACCAAAATGGTCCGTTTTGAAAATTTTCATCTTTCAACTAATTGTGACTCTCAGAGGTGGATCATCACTTTTGGAGATAAAATGAGCATCGGTATCGTCATTTTCATGCTTCTAGGGAGCCAAAACTCAAGATTTGACTCATGGTTGAAAGTGACTTAAAAGGACCAAATGCTCACTTCGAGGGCTTAAAACGTGTTTATTCACTGCGGGAAGAGATATAAACAACATTTAGAGTAAATTAATGTTCATGAGAGAACGTTCAATTTTTCATGCAAAACAACGATGACCCGCGATCTGATGAAATTGCTCTGAGATGACCAAAATGGTCCGTATTGAAAATTTTCATCTTTCAACTAATTTTGACTCTCAGAGGTGGATCATCACTTTTGGAGATAAAATGAGCATCGTTATCGTCATTTTCATGCTTCTAGGGAGCCAAAACTGAAGATTTGGCTCATGGTTAAAAGTGACTTAAAAGGACCCAAATGCTCACTTCGAGGGCTTAAAACGTGTTTATTCACTGCGGGAAGAGATATAAACAACATTTAGAGTAAATTAATGTTCATGCAAGAACGTTCAATTTTTCATGCAAAACAATCGATGACCTGCGATCTGATGAAATTGCTCTGAGATGACCAAAATGGTCCGTTTTGAAAGTTTTCATCTTTCAACTATTTTTGACTCTCAGAGGTGGATCATCACTTTTGGAGATAAAATGAGCATCGTTATCGTCATTTTCATGCTTCTAGGGAGCCAAAACTCAAGATTTGGCTCATGGTTAAAAGTGACTTAAAAGGACCCAAATGCTCACTTCGAGGGCTTAAAACGTGTTTATTCACTGCGGGAAGAGATATAAACAACATTTAGAGTAAATTAATGTTCATGCGAGAACGTTCAATTTTTCATGCAAACCGATCGATGACCCGCGACCTGATGAAATTGCTCTGAGATGACCAAAATGGTCCGTTTTGAAAATTTCCATCTTTCAACTAATTTTGACTCTCAGAGGTGGATCATCACTATTGGAGATAAAATGAGCATCTTTATCTTCATTTTCATGCTTCTAGGGAGCCAAAACTCAAGATTGAACTCATGGTTAAAAGTGACTTAAAAGGACCCAAATGCTCACTTCGATGGCTTAAAACGTGTTTATTCACTGCGAGAAGAGATATAAAGAACATTTAGAGTAAATTATTGTTAATGCGAGAACGTTCAATTTTTCATGCCAAACGATCGATGACCCGCGTCCTGATGAAATTGCTCTGAGATGACCAAAATGGTCCGTTTTGAAAGTTTTCATCTTTCAACTAATTTTGACTCTCAGAGGTGGATCATCACTTTTGGAGATAAAATGAGCATCGGTATCGTCATTTTCATGATTCTAGGGAGCCAAAACTCAAGATTTGACTCATGGTTGAAAGTGACTTAAAAGGACCAAATGCTCACTTCGATGGCTTAAAACGTGTTTATTCACTGCGGGAAGAGATATAAAGAACATTTAGAGTAAATGAATGTTCATGCGAGAACGTTCAATTTTTCATGCAAAACAATCGATGACCCGCGATCTGATGAAATTGCTCTGAGATGACCAAAATGGTCCGTTTTGAAAATGTTCATCTTTCAACTAATAGTGACTCTCAGAGGTGGATCATCACTTTTGGAGATAAAATGAGCATCGGTATCGTCATTTTCATGCTTCTAGGGAGCCAAAACTCAAGATTTGACTCATGGTTGAAAGTGACTTAAAAGGACCAAATGCTCACTTCGAGGGCTTAAAACATGTTTATTCACTGCGGGAAGAGATATAAAGAACATTTAGAGTAAATTAATGTTCATGCGAGAACGTTCAATTTTTCATGCAAAACAATCGAAGACCCGCGACCTGATGAAATTGCTCTGAGGTGAACAAAATGGTCAATTTTGAAAATGTTCATCTTTCAACTAATATTGACTCTCAGAGGTGGATCTTCACTTTTGGAGATAAAATGAGCATCTTCATAGTAATTTTTATGCTTCTGGGGAGCCAAAACTCAAGATTTGGCTCATGGTTAAAAGTGACTTAAAAGGACCCAAATGCCCACTTCGAGGGCTTAAAACGTGTTTATTCACTGCGGGAAGAGATATAAACATCATTTAGAGTAAATTAATGTTCATGCGAGAACGTTCAATTTTTCATGCAAAACAATCGATGACCCGCGACCTGATGAAATTGCTCTGAGATGACCAAAATGGTCCGTTTTGAAAATTTTCATCTTTCAACTAATTTTGACTCTCAAAGGTGGATCATCACTATTGGAGATAAAATGAGCATCTTTATCTTCATTTTCATGCTTCTAGGGAGCCAAAACTCAAGATTTGTCTCATGGTTAAAAGTGACTTAAAAGGACCCAAATGCTCACTTCGAGGGCTTAAAATGTGTTTATTCACTGCGGGAAGAGATATAAACATCATTTAGAGTAAATTAATGTTCATGCGAGAACGTTCAATTTTTCATGCAAAACAATCGATGACCCGCGACCTGATGAAATTGCTCTGAGGTGACCAAAATGGTCAGTTTTGAAAGTTTTTATCTTTCAACTAATTTTGACTCTCAGAGGTGGATCATCACTTTTGGAGATAAAATGAGCATCGGTATCGTCATTTTCATGCTTCTAGGGAGCCAAAACTCAAGATTTGGCTCATGGTTAAAAGTGACTTAAAAGGACCCAAATGCTCACTTCGAGGGCTTAAAACGTGTTTATTCACTGCGGGTAGAGATATAAACAACATTTAGAGTAAATTAATGTTCATGCGAGAACGTTCAATTTTTCATGCAAAACGATCGATGACCCGCGACCTGATGAAATTGCTCTGAGATGACCAAAATGGTCCGTTTTGAAAATTTCCATCTTTCAACTAATTTTGACTCTCAGAGGTGGATCTTCACTTTTGGAGATGAAATGAGCATCTTCATAGTAATTTTTATGCTTCTGGGGAGCCAAAACTCAAGATTTGGCTCATGGTTAAAAGTGACTTAAAAGGACCCAAATGCTCACTTCGAGGACTTAAAACGTGTTTATTCACTGCGGGTAGAGATATAAACAACATTTAGAGTAAATTAATGTTCATGGGAGAACGTTCAATTTTTCATGCAAAACAATCGAAGACCCGCGACCTGATGAAATTGCTCTGAGATGACCAAAATGGTCCGTTTTGAAAATTTTCATCTTTCAACTAATTTTGACTCTCAGAGGTGGATCATCACTTTTGGAGATAAAATGAGCATCGTTATCGTCATTTTCATGCTTCTAGGGAGCCAAAACTCAAGATTTGGCTCATGGTGAAAAGTGACTTAAAAGGACCCAAATGCTCACTTTGAGGGCTTAAAACGTGTTTATTCACTGCGGGAAGAGATATAAACAACATTTAGAGTAAATTAATGTTCATGCGAGAACGTTCAATTTTTCATGCAAAACAATCGATGACCCGCGACCTGATGAAATTGCTCTGAGGTGAACAAAATGGTCCATTTTGAAAATGTTCATCTTTCAACTAATATTGACTCTCAGAGGTGGATCTTCACTTTTGGAGATAAAATGAGCATCTTCATAGTAATTTTTATGCTTCTGGGGAGCCAAAACTCAAGATTTGGCTCATGGTTAAAAGTGACTTAAAAGGACCCAAATGCTCACTTCGAGGGCTTAAAACGTGTTTATTCACTGCGGGAAGAGATATAAACAACATTTAGAGTAAATTAATGTTCATGCGAGAACGTTCAATTTTTCATGCAAAACAATCGAAGACCCGCGACCTGATGAAATTGCTCTGAGATGACCAAAATGGTCCGTTTTGAAAATGTTCATCTTTCAACTAATTTTGACTCTCAGAGGTGGATCATCACTTTTGGAGATAAAATGAGCATCGTTATCGTCATTTTCATGCTTCTAGGGAGCCAAAACTCAAGATTTGGCTCATGGTTAAAAGTGACTTAAAAGGACCCAAATGCTCACTTCGAGGGCTTAAAACGTGTTTATTCACTGCGGGAAGAGATATAAACAACATTTAGAGTAAATTAATGTTCATGCAAGAACGTTCAATTTTTCATGCAAAACAATCGATGACCTGCGATCTGATGAAATTGCTCTGAGATGACCAAAATGGTCCGTTTTGAAAGTTTTCATCTTTCAACTATTTTTGACTCTCAGAGGTGGATCATCACTTTTGGAGATAAAATGAGCATCGTTATCGTCATTTTCATGCTTCTAGGGAGCCAAAACTCAAGATTTGGCTCATGGTTAAAAGTGACTTAAAAGGACCCAAATGCTCACTTCGAGGGCTTAAAACGTGTTTATTCACTGCGGGAAGAGATATAAACAACATTTAGAGTAAATTAATGTTCATGCGAGAACGTTCAATTTTTCATGCAAAACGATCGATGACCCGCGACCTGATGAAATTGCTCTGAGATGACCAAAATGGTCCGTTTTGAAAATTTCCATCTTTCAACTAATTTTGACTCTCAGAGGTGGATCATCACTATTGGAGATAAAATGAGCATCTTTATCTTCATTTTCATGCTTCTAGGGAGCCAAAACTCAAGATTGAACTCATGGTTAAAAGTGACTTAAAAGGACCCAAATGCTCACTTCGATGGCTTAAAACGTGTTTATTCACTGCGAGAAGAGATATAAAGAACATTTAGAGTGAATTAATGTTCATGCGAGAACGTTCAATTTTTCATGCAAAACAATCGATGACCCGCGACCTGATGAAATTGGTCTGAGGTGAACAAAATGGTCCATTTTGAAAATGTTCATCTTTCAACTAATATTGACTCTCAGAGGTGGATTTTGACTTTTGGAGATAAAATGAGCATCTTCATAGTCATTTTTATGCTTCTGGGGAGCCAAAACTCAAGATTTGGCTCATGGTTAAAAGAGACTTAAAAGGACCCAAATGCCCACTTCGAGGTCTTAAAACGTGTTTATTCACTGCGGGAAGAGATATAAAAAACATTTAGAGTAAATTAATGTTCATGCGAGAACGTTCAATTTTTCATGCAAAACAATCGAAGACCCGCGACCTGATGAAATTGCTCTGAGATGACCAAAATGGTCCTTATTGAAAGTTTTCATCTTTCAACTAATTTTGACTCTCAGAGGTGGATCATCACTTTTGGAGATAAAATGAGCATCGGTATCGTCATTTTCATGCTTCTAGGGAGCCAAAACTCAAGATTTGACTCATGGTTGAAAGTGACTTAAAAGGACCAAATGCTCACTTTGATGGCTTAAAACGTGTTTATTCACTGCGGGAAGAGATATAAAGAACATTTAGAGTAAATTAATGTTCATGCGAGAACGTTCAATTTTTCATGCAAAACAATCGATGACCCGCGATCTGATGAAATTGCACTGAGATGACCAAAATGGTCCGTTTTGAAAATTTTCATCTTTCAACTAATTGTGACTCTCAGAGGTGGATCATCACTTTTGGAGATAAAATGAGCATCGGTATCGTCATTTTCATGCTTCTAGGGAGCCAAAACTCAAGATTTGACTCATGGTTGAAAGTGACTTAAAAGGACCAAATGCTCACTTCGAGGGCTTAAAACGTGTTTATTCACTGCGGGAAGAGATATAAACAACATTTAGAGTAAATTAATGTTCATGAGAGAACGTTCAATTTTTCATGCAAAACAACGATGACCCGCGATCTGATGAAATTGCTCTGAGATGACCAAAATGGTCCGTATTGAAAATTTTCATCTTTCAACTAATTTTGACTCTCAGAGGTGGATCATCACTTTTGGAGATAAAATGAGCATCGTTATCGTCATTTTCATGCTTCTAGGGAGCCAAAACTGAAGATTTGGCTCATGGTTAAAAGTGACTTAAAAGGACCCAAATGCTCACTTCGAGGGCTTAAAACGTGTTTATTCACTGCGGGAAGAGATATAAACAACATTTAGAGTAAATTAATGTTCATGCGAGAACGTTCAATTTTTCATGCAAACCGATCGATGACCCGCGACCTGATGAAATTGCTCTGAGATGACCAAAATGGTCCATTTTGAAAATTTCCATCTTTCAACTAATTTTGACTCTCAGAGGTGGATCATCACTATTGGAGATAAAATGAGCATCTTTATCTTCATTTTCATGCTTCTAGGGAGCCAAAACTCAAGATTGAACTCATGGTTAAAAGTGACTTAAAAGGACCCAAATGCTCACTTCGATGGCTTAAAACGTGTTTATTCACTGCGAGAAGAGATATAAAGAACATTTAGAGTAAATTATTGTTAATGCGAGAACGTTCAATTTTTCATGCCAAACGATCGATGACCCGCGTCCTGATGAAATTGCTCTGAGATGACCAAAATGGTCCGTTTTGAAAGTTTTCATCTTTCAACTAATTTTGACTCTCAGAGGTGGATCATCACTTTTGGAGATAAAATGAGCATCGGTATCGTCATTTTCATGATTCTAGGGAGCCAAAACTCAAGATTTGACTCATGGTTGAAAGTGACTTAAAAGGACCAAATGCTCACTTCGATGGCTTAAAACGTGTTTATTCACTGCGGGAAGAGATATAAAGAACATTTAGAGTAAATGAATGTTCATGCGAGAACGTTCAATTTTTCATGCAAAACAATCGATGACCCGCGATCTGATGAAATTGCTCTGAGATGACCAAAATGGTCCGTTTTGAAAATGTTCATCTTTCAACTAATAGTGACTCTCAGAGGTGGATCATCACTTTTGGAGATAAAATGAGCATCGGTATCGTCATTTTCATGCTTCTAGGGAGCCAAAACTCAAGATTTGACTCATGGTTGAAAGTGACTTAAAAGGACCAAATGCTCACTTCGAGGGCTTAAAACATGTTTATTCACTGCGGGAAGAGATATAAAGAACATTTAGAGTAAATTAATGTTCATGCGAGAACGTTCAATTTTTCATGCAAAACAATCGAAGACCCGCGACCTGATTAAATTGCTCTGAGGTGAACAAAATGGTCAATTTTGAAAATGTTCATCTTTCAACTAATATTGACTCTCAGAGGTGGATCTTCACTTTTGGAGATAAAATGAGCATCTTCATAGTAATTTTTATGCTTCTGGGGAGCCAAAACTCAAGATTTGGCTCATGGTTAAAAGTGACTTAAAAGGACCCAAATGCCCACTTCGAGGGCTTAAAACGTGTTTATTCACTGCGGGAAGAGATATAAACATCATTTAGAGTAAATTAATGTTCATGCGAGAACGTTCAATTTTTCATGCAAAACAATCGATGACCCGCGACCTGATGAAATTGCTCTGAGATGACCAAAATGGTCCGTTTTGAAAATTTTCATCTTTCAACTAATTTTGACTCTCAAAGGTGGATCATCACTATTGGAGATAAAATGAGCATCTTTATCTTCATTTTCATGCTTCTAGGGAGCCAAAACTCAAGATTTGTCTCATGGTTAAAAGTGACTTAAAAGGACCCAAATGCTCACTTCGAGGGCTTAAAATGTGTTTATTCACTGCGGGAAGAGATATAAACATCATTTAGAGTAAATTAATGTTCATGCGAGAACGTTCAATTTTTCATGCAAAACAATCGATGACCCGCGACCTGATGAAATTGCTCTGAGGTGACCAAAATGGTCAGTTTTGAAAGTTTTTATCTTTCAACTAATTTTGACTCTCAGAGGTGGATCATCACTTTTGGAGATAAAATGAGCATCGGTATCGTCATTTTCATGCTTCTAGGGAGCCAAAACTCAAGATTTGACTCATGGTTGAAAGTGACTTAAAAGGACCAAATGCTCACTTCGAGGGCTTAAAACGTGTTCATTCACTGCGGGTAGAGATATAAACAACATTTAGAGTAAATTAATGTTCATGCGAGAACGTTCAATTTTTCATGCAAAACGATCGATGACCCGCGACCTGATGAAATTGCTCTGAGATGACCAAAATGGTCCGTTTTGAAAATTTCCATCTTTCAACTAATTTTGACTCTCAGAGGTGGATCATCACTATTGGAGATAAAATGAGCATCTTTATCTTCATTTTTATGCTTCTAGGGAGCCAAAACTCAAGATTGGGCTCATGGTTAAAAGTGACTTAAAAGGACCCAAATGCTCACTTCGATGGCTTAAAACGTGTTTATTCACTGCGAGAAGAGATATAAAGAACATTTAGAGTAAATTATTGTTAATGCGAGAACGTTCAATTTTTCATGCCAAACGATCGATGACCCGCGTCCTGATGAAATTGCTCTGAGATGACCAAATTGGTCCGTTTTGAAAGTTTTCATCTTTCAACTAATAGTGACTCTCAGAGGTGGATCATCACTTTTGGAGATAAAATGAGCATCGGTATCGTCATTTTCATGCTTCTAGGGAGCCAAAACTCAAGATTTGACTCATGGTTGAAAGTGACTTAAAAGGACCAAATGCTCACTTCGAGGGCTTAAAGCGTGTTTATTCACTGCGGGAATAAAAATAAAGAACATTTAGAGTAAATTAATGTTCATGCGAGAACGTTCAATTTTTCATGCAAAACAATCGAAGACCCGCGACCTAATGAAATTGCTCTGAGGTGAACAAAATGGTCAATTTTGAAAATGTTCATCTTTCAACTAATATTGACTCTCAGAGGTGGATCTTCACTTTTGGAGATAAAATGAGCATCTTCATAGTAATTTTTATGCTTCTGGGGAGCCAAAACTCAAGATTTGGCTCATGGTTAAAAGTGACTTAAAAGGACCCAAATGCCCACTTCGAGGGCTTAAAACGTGTTTATTCACTGCGGGAAGAGATATAAACAACATTTAGAGTAAATTAATGTTCATGCGAGAACGTTCAATTTTTCATGCAAAACAATCGAAGACCCGCGACCTGATGAAATTGCTCTGAGATTACCAAAATGGTCCGTATTGAAAATTTTCATCTTTCAACTAATTTTGACTCTCAGAGGTGGATCATCACTTTTGGAGATAAAATGAGCATCGTTATCGTCATTTTCATGCTTCTAGGGAGCCAAAACTCAAGATTTGGCTCATGGTGAAAAGTGACTTAAAAGGACCCAAATGCTCACTTCGTGGGCTTAAAACATGTTTATTCACTGCGGGAAGAGATATAAACAACATTTAGAGTAAATTAATGTTCATGCGAGAACGTTCAATTTTTCATGCAAAACAATCGATGACCCGCGACCTGATGAAATTGCTCTGAGATGACCAAAATGGTCAGTTTTGAAAATTTTCATCTTTCAACTAATTATGACTCTCAGAGGTGGATCATCACTTTTGGAGATAAAATGAGCATCGCTATCGTCATTTTCATGCTTCTAGGGAGCCAAAACTCAAGATTTGGCTCATGGTTAAAAGTGACTTAAAAGGACCCAAATGCTCACTTCGAGGGCTTAAAATGTGTTTATTCACTACGGGAAGAGATATAAAGAACATTTAGAGTAAATTAATGTTCATGCGAGAACGTTAAATTTTTCATGCAAAACAATCGATGACCCGCGACCTGATGAAATTGCTCTGAGATTACCAAAATGGTCCATTTTGAAAGTTTTCATCTTTCAACTAATTTTGACTCTCAGAGGTGGATCATCACTTTTGGAGATAAAATGAGCATCGTTATCGTCATTTTCACGCTTCTAGGGAGCCAAAACTCAAGATTTGGCTCATGGTTAAAAGTGACTTACAAGGACCCAAATGCTCACTTCGAGGGCTTAAAACGTGTTTATTCACTGCGGGAGGAGATATAAAGAACATTTAGAGTAAATTATTGTTAATGCGAGAACGTTCAATTTTTCATGCCAAACGATCGATGACCCGCGACCTGATGAAATTGCTCTGAGATGACCAAAATGGTCCGTTTTGAAAATTTTCATCTTTCAACTAATTTTGACTCTCAGAGGTGGATCATCACTTTTGGAGATAAAATGAGCATCGTTATCGTCATTTTCATGCTTCTAGGGAGCCAAAACTCAAGATTGGGCTCATGGTTAAAAGTGACTTAAAAGGACCCAAATGCTCACTTCAATGGCTTAAAACGTGTTTATTCACTGCGGGAAGAGATATAAAGAACATTTTGAGTAAATTATTGTTAATGCGAGAACGTTCAATTTTTCATGCCAAACGATCGATGACCCGCGTCCTGATGAAATTGCTCTGAGATGACCAAAATGGTCCGTTTTGAAAATTTTCATCTTTCAACTAATTTTGACTCTCAGAGGTGGATCTTCACTTTTGGAGATAAAATGAGCATCGTTATCGTCATTTTCATGCTTCTAGGGAGCCAAAACTCAAGATTTGGCTCATGGTTAAAAGTGACTTAAAAGGACCCAAATGCTCACTTCGAGGGCTTAAAACGTGTTTATTCACAGCGGGAAGAGATATAAACAACATTTAGAGTAAATTATTGTTCATGTGAGAACGTTCAATTTTTCATGCAAAACGATGGATGACCCGCGACCTGATGAAATTGCTCTGAGATGAGCAAAATGGTCCGTTTTGAAAGTTTTCATCTTTCAACTAATTTTGACTCTCAGAGGTGGATCATCACTTTTGGAGATAAAATGAGCATCGTTATCGTCATTTTCATGCTTCTAGGGAGCCAAAACTCAAGATTTGGCTCATGGTTAAAAGTGACTTAAAAGGACCCAAATGCTCACTTCGAGGGCTTAAAACGTGTTTATTCACTGCGGGAAGAGATATAAAGAACATTTAGAGTAAATTATTGTTCATGCGAGAACGTTCAATTTTTCATGCAAAACGATCGATGACCCGCGACCTGATGAAATTGCTCTGAGATGACCAAAATGGTCCGTTTTGAAAATTTCCATCTTTCAACTAATTTTGACTCTCAGAGGTGTATCATCACTATTGGAGATAAAATGAGCATCTTTATCTTCATTTTCATGCTTCTAGGGAGCCAAAACTCAAGATTGGGATCATGGTTAAAAGTGACTTAAAAGGACCCAAATGCTCACTTCGATGGCTTAAAACGTGTTTATTCACTGCGGGAAGAGATATAAAGAACATTTAGAGTAAATTATTGCTAATGCGAGAATGTTCAATTTTTCATGCCAAACGATCGATGACCCGCGTCCTGATGAAATTGCTCTGAGATGACCAAAATGGTCTGTTTTGAAAATTTTCATCTTTCAACTAATTTTGACTCTCAGAGGTGGATCATCACTTTTGGAGATAAAATGAGCAGCGTTATCGTCATTTTCATGCTTCTAGGGAGCCAAAACTCAAGATTTGGCTCATGGTTAAAAGTGACTTAAAATGACCCAAATGCTCACTTCGAGGGCTTAAAATGTGTTTATTCACTGCGGGAAGAGATATAAACATCATTTAGAGTAAATTAATGTTCATGCGAGAACGTTCAATTTTTCATGCAAAACAATCGATGACCCGCGACCTGATGAAATTGCTCTGAGATGACCAAAATGGTCCGTTTTGAAAGTTTTCATCTTTCAACTAATTTTGACTCTCAGAGGTGGATCATCACTTTTGGAGATAAAATGAGCATCGTTATCGTCATTTTCATGCTTCTCGGGAGCCAAAACTCAAGATTTGGCTCATGGTTAAAAGTGACTTAAAAGGACCCAAATGCTCACTTCGATGGCTTAAAATGTGTTTATTCACTGCGGGAAGAGATATAAAGAACATTTAGAGTAAATTATTGTTAATGCGAGAACGTTCAATCTTTCATGCCAAACGATCGATGACCCGCGACCTGATGAAATTGCTCTGAGATGACCAAAATGGTCCGTTTTGAAAATGTTCATCTTTCAAATAATTTTGACTCTCAGAGGTGGATCATCACTTTTGGAGATAAAATGAGCATCGTTATCGTCATTTTCATGCTTCTAGGAAGCCAAAACTCAAGATTGGGCTCATGGTTAAAAGTGACTTAAAAGGACCCAAAAGCTCACTTTGAGAGCTTAAAACGTGTTTATTCACTGCGGGAAGAGATATAAACAATATTTAGAGTGAATTAATGTTCATGAGAGAACGTTCAATTTTTCATGCAAAACAATCGATGACCCGCGACCTGATGAAATTGCTCTGAGATGACCAAAATGGTCAGTTTTGAAAATGTTTATCTTTCAACTAATATTGACTCTCAGAGGTGGATCTTCACTTTTGGAGATAAAATGAGCATCTTCATAGTAATTTTTACGCTTCTGGGGAGCCAAAACTCCAGATTTGGCTCATGGTTAAAAGTGACTTAAAAGGACCCAAATGCTCACTTAGAGGGCTTAAAACGTGTTTATTCACTGCGGGAAGAGATATAAACAACATTTAGAGTAAATTAATGTTCATGCGAGAACGTTCAATTTTTCATGCAAAACAATCGATTACCCGCGACCTGATGAAATTGCTCTGAGATGACCAAAATGGTCAGTTTTGAAAGTTTTCATCTTTCAACTAATTTTGACTCTCAGAGGTGAATCATCACTTTTGGAGATAAAATGAGCATCGGTATCATCATTTTCGTGCTTCTAGGGAGCCAAAACTCAAGATTTGGCTCATGGTTAAAAGTGACTTAAAAGGACCCAAATGCTCACTTCGAGGGCTTAAAACGTGTTTATTCACTGCGGGAAGAGATATAAACAACATTTAGAGTGAATTAATGTTCATGCGAGAACGTTCAATTTTTCATGCAAAACGATCGATGACCCGTGTCCTGATGAAATTGCTCTGAGATGACCAAAATGGTCCGTTTTGAAAATTTTCATCTTTCAACTAATTTTGACTCTCAGAGGTGGATCATCACTTTTAGAGATAAAATGAGCATCGTTATCGTCATTTTCATGCTTCTAGGGAGCCAAAACTCAAGATTTGGCTCATGGTTAAAAGTGACTTAAAAGGACCCAAATGCTCACTTCGAGGGCTTAAAATGTGTTTATTCACTGCGGGAAGAGATATAAACATCATTTAGAGTAAATTAATAATCATGCGAGAACGTTCAATTTTTCATGCAAAACAATCGATGACCCGCGACCTGATGAAATTGCTCTGAGGTGAACAAAATGGCCCATTTTAAAAATGTTCATCTTTCAACTAATATTGACTCTCAGAGGTGGATTTTCACTTTTGGAGATAAAATGAGCATCTTTATCATCATTTTCATGCTTTTAGGGAGCCAAAACTCAAGATTTGACTCATGGTTGAAAGTGACTTAAAAGGACCAAATGCTCACTTCGAGGGCTTAAAACATGTTTATTCACTGCGGGAAGAGATATAAAGAACATTTAGAGTAAATTAATGTGCATGCGAGAGCGTTCAATTTTTCATGCGAAACAATCGATGACCCACGACCTGATGAAATTGCTCTGAGATGACCGAAATGGTCCGTTTTGAAAATTTTCATCTTTCAACTAATTTTGACTCTCAGAGGTGGATCATCACTTTTGGATATAAAATGAGCATCGTTATCGTCATTTTCATGCTTCTAGGGAGCCAAAACTCAAGATTTGGCTCATGGTTAAAAGTGACTTAAAAGGACCCAAATGCTCACTTCGAGGGCTTAAAACGTGTTTATTCACTGCGGGAAGAGATATAAAGAACATTTAGAGTAAATTAATGTTCATGCGAGAACGTTCAATTTTTCATGCAAAACAATCGATGACCCGCGACCTGATGAAATTGCTCTGAGATGACCAAAATGGTCCGTTTTGAAAGTTTTCATCTTTCAACTAATTTTGACTCTCAGAGGTGGAACATTACTTTTGGAGATAAAATGAGCATCGTTATCGTCATTTTCATGCTTCTAGGGAGCCAAAACTCAAGATTTGGCTCATGGTTAAAAGTGACTTAAAAGGACCCAAATGCTCACTTCGATGGCTTAAAATGAATTGAATTGAATTGAATTGAAACAGCACTTGTATAGCGCTAACTACCCGGAGGCCTCGTAGCGCTTATGACAGAAACTTAATTAGCGGGGGCTCAAGGCAGGTCAGCAGAGGGTAGCATACAGGTGTGTTTTTAGAATTTTCCTAAAAAAGAGATGGTTTAAAGTTTCCCGCAAAGGCAGAGGAAGAGTGTTCCAGAGTTTTGCCGCAGTATGTGAAAAGGAGCGGCCACCCCAGCGAGCCTTCTTGACTCTGATGGGAGTAGCCAGCTGGGAGGAGCTGGAACGAAGAGGACGAGATGGAGCATAGGGAGTGACCAGGGACTGAAGGATTGCAGGGCCAGTGCGATGGAAGGCCTTGTGTAAAATACACATGGCCTTAAATTGTATTCTTCCAGCAATAGGAAGCCAATGAAGTTCCCTCAAAGCATTCCTCGCTGACTGCCATCGGGGAAGGTTGTAAAGTAGACGGGCTGCACTGTTTTGGGTGACTTGGAGCCTCTGGATGGTATAGGCAGGAGCTCCCATGTAGAGGACATTCCCATAGTCCAGGCGAGATAGTATAAGGGCCTGGACCAGGATCCTCCTCGCCTGAAATGGGAGCAGAGGGAGCACCTTCCGTAGCATCCTCATCAACCCAAAACAGGTAGCCGCAGTCTTCGTAGCTTGTACCGAAAAGTTCAGGTCGGTGTCAAGCCAAATCCCCAGGCTTTTTATTTGAGGTTTGGGCGTAGGGGGTGGGCCTAGACATGGAGGCCAGGAGGATGCAAAGCCCGAGAGGGAGGGATTGCCCAGCAGGATAACCTCTGTCTTCTCCCCGTTAAGTTTTAGGCATGAGGATTGCATCCATCTGGAGACCGCCTCCAGACAGGAGCCTAGGGTGTTAGACGATCCCTCCTGGTGGTCTAAGGAGACCACCAGTTGGGTGTCGTCTGCGTAGGTGACAATACGCACACCAAAGGGGTGGACTATCCTGTCTAGAGGCTCCATGTAAACATTGAACAGAGTGGGGCTCAGGGAGGAGCCCTGAGGAACCCCACATCTGAGAGGGTGTTTAGGAGATGCCACCTCGCCCTCGAAGACCTGAAAGAAACGGTCGGCCAGGAAGGATGTCAGCCATTCTAGGGCTGCGTCCGACACACCCATGTCCGCCAGACGTTGTAAAAGCGTGACATGGTTAACTGTGTCGAACGCAGCTCTTAGATCTAATAAGATAATGGCGACCTTTCCACCCTGGTCCAACACAGTTCTAGCTTCCTCCGTTACCGCTAAGAGAGCGGTTTCAGTTCCATGTCGAGGGCGAAACCCTGTTTGGGAGGCACGCAGGAGACCATTTGATTCCAAATGGCTCATCAAGATGTCGTTTACGTGCCTCTCCAATAGTTTACTCAGCCAAGGGAGCAAAGAGATAGGGCGGTAATTCGCTAGGTTGTTCTGATCCAGGTTGGGCTTCTTCAACAGAGCCCTCACCATTGCGCACTTCCATGACGGAGGTACGGATTTTGTGGTGATAGAGGTGTTGAGGACGTCCAGTATGACCGGGCGAATTATGTCCACTACCTTAAGAAGGGTCTGGGGGGATGCTGAGTCACTAGGTGAGCCAGAAGTGATCTGAGGGATAAGTCTATCCAGAATAAAATGTGTTTATTCACTGCGGGAAGAGATATAAAGAACATTTAGAGTAAATTATTGTTAATGCGAGAACGTTCAATTTTTCATGCCAAACGATCGATGACCCGCGACCTTATGAAATTGCTCTGAGATGACCAAAATGGTCCGTTTTGAAAATGTTCATCTTTCAAATAATTTTGACTCTCAGAGGTGGATCATCACTTTTGGAGATAAAATGAGCATCGTTATCGTCATTTTCATGCTTCTAGGAAGCCAAAACTCAAGATTGGGCTCATGGTTAAAAGTGACTTAAAAGGACCCAAATGCTCCCTTTGAGGGCTTAAAACATGTTTATTCACTGCGGGAAGAGATATAAACAATATTTAGAGTGAATTAATGTTCATGAGAGAACGTTCAATTTTTCATGCAAAACAATCGATGACCCGCGACCTGATGAAATTGCTCTGAGATGACCAAAATGGTCCGTTTTGAAAATTTTCATCTTTCAACTAATTTTGACTCTCAGAGGTGGATCATCACTTTTGGAGATAAAATGAGCATCATTATCGTCATTTTCATGCTTCTAGGGAGCCAAAACTCAAGATTTGGCTCATGGTTAAAAGTGACTTAAAAGGACCCAAATGGTCACTTCGAGGGCTTAAAACATGTTTATTCACTGCGGGAAGGGATATAAAGAAAAGTTAGAGTAAAGTAATGTTCATGCGAGAACGTTAAATTTTTCATGCAAAACAATCGATGACCCGCGACCTGATGAAATTGCTCTGAGATGACCAAAATGGTCCGTTTTGAAAATTTTCATCTTTCAACTAATTTTGACTTTCAGAGGTGGATCATCACTTTTGGAGATAAAATGAGCATCGTTATCGTCATTTTCATGCTTCTAGGAAGCCAAAACTCAAGATTGGGCTCATGGTTAAAAGTGACTTAAAAGGACCCAAATGCTCACTTTGAGGGCTTAAAACGTGTTTATTCACTGCGGGAAGCGATATAAACAATATTTAGAGTGAATTAATGTTCATGCGAGAACGTTCAATTTTTCATGCAAAACAATCAATGACCCGCGACCTGATGAAATTGCTCTGAGATGACCAAAATGGTCCGTTTTGAAAATTTTCATCTTACAACTAATTTTGACTCTCAGAGGTGGATCATCACTTTTGGAGATAAAAGGAGCATCGTTATCGTAATTTTCATGCTTCTAGGGAGCCAAAACTCAAGATTTGGCTCATGGTGAAAAGTGACTTAAAAGGACCCAAATGCTCACTTCGAGGGATTAAAACGTGTTTATTCACTGCGGGAAGAGATATAAACAACATTTAGAGTAAATTAATGTTCATGTGAGAACGTTCAATTTTTCATGCAAAACAATCGATGACCCGCGACCTGATGAAATTGCTCTGAGGTGAACAAAATGGTCCATTTTGAAAAGGTTCATCTTTCAACTAATATTGACTCTCAGAGGTGGATCTTCACTTTTGGAGATAAAATGAGCATCTTCATAGTAATTTTTATGCTTCTGGGGAGCCAAAACTCAAGATTTGGCTCATGGTTAAAAGTGACTTAAAAGGACCCAAATGCTCACTTCGAGGGCTTAAAACGTGTTTATTCACTGCGGGAAGAAATATAAACAACATTTAGAGTAAATTAATGTTCATGCGAGAACGTTCAATTTTTCATGCAAAACAATCGATGACCCGCGACCTGATGAAATTGCTCTGATATGACCAAAATGGTCCGTTTTGAAAATTTTCATCTTTAAACTAATTTTGACTCTCAGAGGTGGATCATCACTTTTGGAGATAAAATGAGCATCATTATCGTCATTTTCATGCTTCTAGGGAGCCAAAACTCAAGATTTGGCTCATGGTTAAAAGTGACTTAAAAGGACCCAAATGCTCACTTCGAGGGCTTAAAACATGTTTATTCACTGCGGGAAGAGATATAAAGAACATTTAGAGTAAATTAATGTTCATGCGAGAACGTTCAATTTTTCATGCAAAACAATCGATGACCCGCGACCTGATGAAATTGCTCTGAGATGACCAAAATGGTCCATTTGGAAAGTTTTCATCTTTCAACTAATTTTGACTCTCAGAGGTGGATCATCACTTTTGGAGATAAAATGAGCATCATAATCGTCATTTTCATGCTTCTAGGGAGCCAAAACTCAAGATTTGGCTCATGGTTAAAAGTGACGTAAAAGGACCCAAATGCTCACTTCGATGGCTTAAAACGTGTTTATTCACTGCGGGAAGAGATATAAAGAACATTTAGAGTAAATTAATGTTAATGCGAGAACGTTCAATTTTTCATGCAAAACAATCGATGACCCGCGACCTGATGAAATTGCTCTGAGATGACCAAAATGGTCCATTTGGAAAGTTTTCATCTTTCAACTAATTTTGACTCTCAGAGGTGGATCATCACTTTTGGAGATAAAATGAGCATCATAATCGTCATTTTCATGCTTCTAGGGAGCCAAAACTCAAGATTTGGCTCATGGTTAAAAGTGACGTAAAAGGACCCAAATGCTCACTTCGATGGCTTAAAACGTGTTTATTCACTGCGGGAAGAGATATAAAGAACATTTAGAGTAAATTAATGTTAATGCGAGAACGTTCAATTTTTCATGCCAAACGATCGATAACCCGCGACCTGATGAAATTGCTCTGAGATGACCAAAATGGTCCGTTTTGAAAATGTTCATCTTTCAAATAATATTGACTCTCAGAGGTGAATTTTCACTTTTGGAGATAAAATGAGCATCTTTATTATCATTTTCATGCCTCTAGGGAGCCAAAACTCAAGATTTGAATCATGGTTGAAAGTGACTTAAAAAGACCCAAATGCTCACTTCGAGGGCTTAAAACGTGTTTATTCACTGCGGGAAGAGATATAAACAACATTTAGAGTAAATTAATGTTCATGCGAGAACGTTCAATTTTTCATGCAAAACAATCGATGACCCGCGACCTGATGAAATTGCTCTGAGGTGACCAAAATGGTCCGTTTTGAAAATTTTCATCTTTCAACTAATTATGACTTTCAGAGGTGGATCATCACTTTTGGAGATAAAATGAGCATCGTTATCGTCATTTTCATGCTTCTAGGGAGCCAAAACTCAAGATTTGGCTCATGGTTAAAAGTGACTTAAAAGGACCCAAATGCTCACTTCGAGGGCTTAAAATGTGTTTATTCACTACGGGAAGAGATATAAAGAACATTTAGAGTAAATTAATGTTCATGCGAGAACGTTTAATTTTTCATGCCAAACGATCGATAACCCGCGACCTGATGAAATTGCTCTGAGGTGAACAAAATGGTCCATTTTGAAAAGGTTAATCTTTCAACTAATATTGACTCTCAGAGGTGGATCTTCACTTTTGGAGATAAAATGAGCATCTTCATAGTAATTTTTATGCTTCTGGGGAGCCAAAACTCAAGATTTGGCTCATGGTTAAAAGTGACTTAAAAGGACCCAAATGCTCACTTCGAGGGCTTAAAACGTGTTTATTCACTGCGGGAAGAGATATAAACAACATTTAGAGTAAATTAATGTTCATGCGAGAACGTTCAATTTTTCATGCAAAACAATCGATGACCCGCGACCTGATGAAATTGCTCTGAGATGACCAAAATGGTCCGTTTTGAAAATTTTCATCTTTCAACTAATTATGACTTTCAGAGGTGGATCATTACTTTTGGAGATAAAATGAGCATCGTTATCGTCATTTTCATGCTTCTAGGGAGCCAAAACTCAAGATTTGGCTCATGGTTAAAAGTGACTTAAAAGGACCCAAATGCTCACTTCGAGGGCTTAAAATGTGTTTATTCACTACGGGAAGAGATATAAAGAACATTTAGAGTAAATTAATGTTCATGCGAGAACGTTTAATTTTTCATGCAAAACAATCGATGACCCGCGACGTGATGAAATTGCTCTGAGATTACCAAAATGGTCCGTTTTGAAAGTTTTCATCTTTCAACTAATTTTGACTCTCAGAGGTGGATCATCACTTTTGGAGATAAAATGAGCATCGTTATCGTCATTTTCATGCTTCTAGGGAGCCAAAACTCAAGATTTGGCTCATGGTTAAAAGTGACTTAAAAGGACCCAAATGCTCACTTCGAGGGCTTAAAAAGTGTTTATTCACTGCGGGAAGAGATATAAAGAACATTTAGAGTAAATTATTGTTCATGCGAGAACGTTCAATTTTTCATGCAAAACGATCGATGACCCGCGACCTGATGAAATTGCTCTGAGATGACCAAAATGGTCCGTTTTGAAAATTTCCATCTTTCAACTAATTTTGACTCTCAGAGGTGTATCATCACTATTGGAGATAAAATGAGCATCTTTATCTTCATTTTCATGCTTCTAGGGAGCCAAAACTCAAGATTGGGCTCATGGTTAAAAGTGACTTAAAAGGACCCAAATGCTCACTTCGATGGCTTAAAACGTGTTTATTCACTGAGGGAAGAGATATAAAGAACATTTAGAGTAAATTATTGTTAATGCGAGAATGTTCAATTTTTCATGCCAAACGAACGATGACCCGCGTCCTGATGAAATTGCTCTGAGATGACCAAAATGGTCCATTTTGAAAGTTTTCATCTTTCAACTAATTTTGACTCTCAGAGGTGGATCATCACTTTTGGAGATAAAATGAGCATCATAATCGTCATTTTCATGCTTCTAGGGAGCCAAAACTCAACATTTGGCTCATGGTTAAAAGTGACGTAAAAGGACCCAAATGCTCACTTCGATGGCTTAAAACGTGTTTATTCACTGCGGGAAGAGATATAAAGAACATTTAGAGTAAATTAATGTTAATGCGAGAACGTTCAATTTTTCATGCCAAACGATCGATAACCCGCGACCTGATGAAATTGCTCTGAGATGACCAAAATGGTCCGTTTTGAAAATGTTCATCTTTCAAATAATATTGACTCTCAGAGGTGAATTTTCACTTTTGGAGATAAAATGAGCATCTTTATCATCATTTTCATGCTTCTAGGGAGCCAAAACTCAAGATTTGAATCATGGTTGAAAGTGACTTAAAAAGACCCAAATGCTCACTTCGAGGGCTTAAAACGTGTTTATTCACTGCGGGAAGAGATATAAACAACATTTAGAGTAAATTAATGTTCATGCGAGAACGTTCAATTTTTCATGCAAAACAATCGATGACCCGCGACCTGATGAAATTGCTCTGAGATGACCAAAATGGTCCGTTTTGAAAATTTTCATCTTTCAACTAATTATGACTTTCAGAGGTGGATCATCACTTTTGGAGATAAAATGAGCATCGTTATCGTCATTTTCATGCTTCTAGGGAGCCAAAACTCAAGATTTGGCTCATGGTTAAAAGTGACTTAAAAGGACCCAAATGCTCACTTCGAGGGCTTAAAATGTGTTTATTCACTACGGGAAGAGATATAAAGAACATTTAGAGTAAATTAATGTTCATGCGAGAACGTTTAATTTTTCATGCAAAACAATCGATGACCCGCGACCTGATGAAATTGCTCTGAGATTACCAAAATGGTCCGTTTTGAAAGTTTTCATCTTTCAACTAATTTTGACTCTCAGAGGTGGATCATCACTTTTGGAGATAAAATGAGCATCGTTATCGTCATTTTCATGCTTCTAGGGAGCCAAAACTCAAGATTTGGCTCATGGTTAAAAGTGACTTAAAAGGACCCAAATGCTCACTTCGAGGGCTTAAAACGTGTTTATTCACTGCGGGAAGAGATATAAAGAACATTTAGAGTAAATTATTGTTCATGCGAGAACGTTCAATTTTTCATGCAAAACGATCGATGACCCGCGACCTGATGAAATTGCTCTGAGATGACCAAAATGGTCCGTTTTGAAAATTTCCATCTTTCAACTAATTTTGACTCTCAGAGGTGTATCATCACTATTGGAGATAAAATGAGCATCTTTATCTTCATTTTCATGCTTCTAGGGAGCCAAAACTCAAGATTGGGCTCATGGTTAAAAGTGACTTAAAAGGACCCAAATGCTCACTTCGATGGCTTAAAACGTGTTTATTCACTGCGGGAAGAGATATAAAGAACATTTAGAGTAAATTATTGTTAATGCGAGAATGTTCAATTTTTCATGCCAAACGATCGATGACCCGCGTCCTGATGAAATTGCTCTGAGATGACCAAAATGGTCTGTTTTGAAAATTTTCATCTTTCAACTAATTTTGACTCTCAGAGGTGGATCATCACTTTTGGAGATAAAATGAGCATCGTTATCGTCATTTTCATGCTTCTAGGGAGCCAAAACTCAAGATTTGGCTCATGGTTAAAAGTGACTTAAAAGGACCCAAATGCTCACTTCGATGGCTTAACCCCTTCAGCGCTAATGACAAGGGTAACTCGTCATGGAGTTTCCATTGATTTCAATGGAAAGTCAATGGAGGCTTAGTAAACCCCTTAGCATTCAAGTGGTTAAAATGTGTTTATTCACTGCGGGAAGAGATATAAAGAACATTTAGAGTAAATTATTGTTAATGCGAGAACGTTCAATCTTTCATGCCAAACGATCGATGACCCGCGACCTGATGAAATTGCTCTGAGATGACCAAAATGGTCCGTTTTGAAAATGTTCATCTTTCAAATAATTTTGACTCTCAGAGGTGGATCATCACTTTTGGAGATAAAATGAGCATCGTTATCGTCATTTTCATGCTTCTAGGAAGCCAAAACTCAAGATTGGGCTCATGGTTAAAAGTGACTTAAAAGGACCCAAAAGCTCACTTTGAGGGCTTAAAACGTGTTTATTCACTGCGGGAAGAGATATAAACAACATTTAGAGTAAATTAATGTTCATGTGAGAACGTTCAATTTTTCATGCAAAACAATCGATGACCCGCGACCTGATGAAATTGCTCTGAGATGACCAAAATGGTCAGTTTTGAAAATGTTTATCTTTCAACTAATATTGACTCTCAGAGGTGGATCTTCACTTTTGGAGATAAAATGAGCATCTTTATAGTAATTTTTACGCTTCTGGGGAGCCAAAACTCAAGATTTGGCTCATGGTAAAAGTGACTTAAAAGGACCCAAATGCTCACTTCGAGGGCTTAAAATGTGTTTATTCACTGCGGGAAGAGATATAAACATCATTTAGAGTAAATTAATAATCATGCGAGAACGTTCAATTTTTCATGCAAAACAATCGATGATCCGCGACCTGATGAAATTGCTCTGAGGTGAACAAAATGGCCCATTTTAAAATGTTCATCTTTCAACTAATATTGACTCTCAGAGGTGGATTTTCACTTTTGGAGATAAAATGAGCATCTTTATCATCATTTTCATGCTTCTAGGGAGCCAAAACTCAAGATTTGACTCATGGTTGAAAGTGACTTAAAAGGACCAAATGCTCACTTCGAGGGCTTAAAACATGTTTATTCACTGCGGGAAGAGATATAAAGAACATTTAGAGTAAATTAATGTTCATGCGAGAGCGTTCAATTTTTCATGCAAAACAATCGATGACCCACGACCTGATGAAATTGCTCTGAGATGACCGAAATGGTCAGTTTTGAAAATTTTCATCTTTCAACTAATTTTGACTCTCAGAGGTGGATCATCACTTTTGGAGATAAAATGAGCATCGTTATCGTCATTTTCATGCTTCTAGGGAGCCAAAACTCAAGATTTGGCTCATGGTTAAAAGTGACTTAAAAGGACCCAAATGCTCACTTTGAGGGCTTAAAACGTGTTTATTCACTGCGGTAAGAGATATAAAGAACATTTAGAGTAAATTAATGTTCATGCGAGAACGTTCAATTTTTCATGCAAAACAATCGATGACCCGCGGCCTGATGAAATTGCTCTGAGATGACCAAAATGGTCCGTTTTGAAAGTTTTCATCTTTCAACTAATTTTGACTCTCAGAGGTGGAACATCACTTTTGGAGATAAAATGAGCATCGTTATCGTCATTTTCATGCTTCTAGGGAGCCAAAACTCAAGATTTGGCTCATGGTTAAAAGTGACTTAAAAGGACCCAAATGCTCACTTCGATGGCTTAAAATGTGTTTATTCACTGCGGGAAGAGATTTAAAGAACCTTTAGAGTAAATTATTGTTAATGCGAGAACGTTCAATTTTTCATGCCAAACGATCGATGACCAGCGACCTGATGAAATTGCTCTGAGATGACCAAAATGGTCCGTTTTGAAAATTTTCATCTTTCAACTAATTTTGACTCTCAGAGGTGGATCATCACTTTTGGAGATAAAATGAGCATCGTTATCGTAATTTTCATGCTTCTAGGGAGCCAAAACTCAAGATTTGGCCCATGGTGAAAAGTGACTTAAAAGGACCCAAATGCTCACTTCGAGGGCTTAAAACGTGTTTATTCACTGCGAGAAGAGATATAAACAACATTTAGAGTAAATTAATGTTCATGCGAGAACGTTCAATTTTTCATGCAAAACAATCGATGACCCGCGACCTGATGAAATTGCTCTGAGGTGAACAAAATGGTCCATTTTGAAAATGTTTATCTTTCAACTAATATTGACTCTCAGAGGTGGATCTTCACTTTTGGAGATAAAATGAGCATCTTCATAATAATTTTTATGCTTCTGGGGAGCCAAAACTCAAGATTTGGCTCATGGTTAAAAGTGACTTAAAAGGACCCAAATGCTCACTTCGAGGGCTTAAAAAGTGTTTATTCACTGCGGGAAGAGATATAAACAACATTTAGAGTAAATTAATGTTCATGCGAGAACGTTCAATTTTTCATGCAAAACAATCGATTACCCGCGACCTGATGAAATTGCTCTGAGATGACCAAAATGGTCAGTTTTGAAAGTTTTCATCTTTCAACTAATTTTGACTCTCAGAGGTGAATCATCACTTTTGGAGATAAAATGAGCATCGGTATAATCATTTTCGTGCTTCTAGGGAGCCAAAACTCAAGATTTGGCTCATGGTTAAAAGTGACTTAAAAGGACCCAAATGCTCACTTCGAGGGCTTAAAACGTGTTTATTCACTGCGGGAAGAGATATAAACAACATTTAGAGTGAATTAATGTTCATGCGAGAACGTTCAATTTTTCATGCAAAACGATCGATGACCCGTGTCCTGATGAAATTGCTCTGAGATGACCAAAATGGTCCGTTTTGAAAATTTTCATCTTTCAACTAATTTTGACTCTCAGAGGTGGATCATCACTTTTAGAGATAAAATGAGCATCGTTATCGTCATTTTCATGCTTCTAGGGAGCCAAAACTCATGATTTGGCTCATGGTTAAAAGTGACTTAAAAGGACCCAAATGCTCACTTCGAGGGCTTAAAATGTGTTTATTCACTGCGGGAAGAGATATAAACATCATTTAGAGTAAATTAATGTTCATGCGAGAACGTTCAATTTTTCATGCAAAACAATCGATGACCCACGACCTGATGAAATTGCTCTGAGATGACCAAAATGGTCCGTTTTGAAAGTTTTCATCTTTCAACTAATTTTGACTCTCAGAGGTGGAACATCACTTTTGGAGATAAAATGATCATCGTTATCGTCATTTTCATGCTTCTAGGGAGCCAAAACTCAAGATTTGGCTCATGGTTAAAAGTGACTTAAAAGGACCCAAATGCTCACTTCGATGACTTAAAATGTGTTTATTCACTGCGGGAAGAGATATAAAGAACATTTAGAGTAAATTATTGTTAATGCGAGAACGTTCAATTTTTCATGCCAAACGATCGATGACCCGCGACCTGATGAAATTGCTCTGAGATGACCAAAATGGTCCATTTTGAAAATGTTCATCTTTCAAATAATTTTGACTCTCAGAGGTGGATCATCACTTTTGGAGATAAAATGAGCATCGTTATCGTCATTTTCATGCTTCTAGGAAGCCAAAACTCAAGATTGGGCTCATGGTTAAAAGTGACTTAAAAGGACCCAAATGCTCACTTCGAGGGCTTAAAACGTGTTTATTCACTGCGGGAAGAGATATAAACAACATTTAGAGTAAATTAATGTTCATGCGAGAACGTTCAATTTTTCATGCAAAACAATCGATTACCCGCGACCTGATGAAATTGCTCTGAGATGACCAAAATGGTCCGTTTTGAAAGTTTTCATCTTTCAACTAATTTTGACTCTCAGAGGTGGATCATCACTTTTGGAGATAAAATGAGCATCGTTATCGTCATTTTCATGCTTCTAGGGAGCCAAAACTCAAGATTTGGCTCATGGTTAAAAGTGACTTAAAAGGACCCAAATGCTCACTTCGATGGCTTAAAATGTGTTTATTCACTGCGGGAAGAGATATAAAGAACATTTAGAGTAAATTATTGTTAATGCGAGAACGTTCAATTTTTCATGCCAAACGATCGATGACCCGCGACCTGATGAAATTGCTCTGAGATGACCAAAATGGTCCGTTTTGAAAATTTCCATCTTTCAACTAATTTTGACTCTCAGAGGTGTATCATCACTATTGGAGATAAAATGAGCATCTTTATCTTCATTTTCATGCTTCTAGGGAGCCAAAACTCAAGATTGGGCTCATGGTTAAAAGTGACTTAAAAGGACCCAAATGCTCACTTCGATGGCTTAAAACGTGTTTATTCACTGCGGGAAGAGATATAAAGAACATTTAGAGTAAATTATTGTTAATGCGAGAATGTTCAATTTTTCATGCCAAACGATCGATGACCCGCGTCCTGATGAAATTGCTCTGAGATGACCAAAATGGTCTGTTTTGAAAATTTTCATCTTTCAACTAATTTTGACTCTCAGAGGTGGATCATCACTTTTGGAGATAAAATGAGCATCGTTATCGTCATTTTCATGCTTCTAGGGAGCCAAAACTCAAGATTTGGCTCATGGTTAAAAGTGACTTAAAAGGACCCAAATGCTCACTTCGATGGCTTAACCCCTTCAGCGCTAATGACAAGGGTAACTCGTCATGGAGTTTCCATTGATTTCAATGGAAAGTCAATGGAGGCTTAGTAAACCCCTTAGCATTCAAGTGGTTAAAATGTGTTTATTCACTGCGGGAAGAGATATAAAGAACATTTAGAGTAAATTATTGTTAATGTGAGAACGTTCAATCTTTCATGCCAAACGATCGATGACCCGCGACCTGATGAAATTGCTCTGAGATGACCAAAATGGTCCGTTTTGAAAATGTTCATCTTTCAAATAATTTTGACTCTCAGAGGTGGATCATCACTTTTGGAGATAAAATGAGCATCGTTATCGTCATTTTCATGCTTCTAGGAAGCCAAAACTCAAGATTGGGCTCATGGTTAAAAGTGACTTAAAAGGACCCAAAAGCTCACTTTGAGGGCTTAAAACGTGTTTATTCACTGCGGGAAGAGATATAAACAACATTTAGAGTAAATTAATGTTCATGTGAGAACGTTCAATTTTTCATGCAAAACAATCGATGACCCGCGACCTGATGAAATTGCTCTGAGATGACCAAAATGGTCAGTTTTGAAAATGTTTATCTTTCAACTAATATTGACTCTCAGAGGTGGATCTTCACTTTTGGAGATAAAATGAGCATCTTTATAGTAATTTTTACGCTTCTGGGGAGCCAAAACTCAAGATTTGGCTCATGGTTAAAAGTGACTTAAAAGGACCCAAATGCTCACTTCGAGGGCTTAAAATGTGTTTATTCACTGCGGGAAGAGATATAAACATCATTTAGAGTAAATTAATAATCATGCGAGAACGTTCAATTTTTCATGCAAAACAATCGATGATCCGCGACCTGATGAAATTGCTCTGAGGTGAACAAAATGGCCCATTTTAAAATGTTCATCTTTCAACTAATATTGACTCTCAGAGGTGGATTTTCACTTTTGGAGATAAAATGAGCATCTTTATCATCATTTTCATGCTTCTAGGGAGCCAAAACTCAAGATTTGACTCATGGTTGAAAGTGACTTAAAAGGACCAAATGCTCACTTCGAGGGCTTAAAACATGTTTATTCACTGCGGGAAGAGATATAAAGAACATTTAGAGTAAATTAATGTTCATGCGAGAGCGTTCAATTTTTCATGCAAAACAATCGATGACCCACGACCTGATGAAATTGCTCTGAGATGACCGAAATGGTCCGTTTTGAAAATTTTCATCTTTCAACTAATTTTGACTCTCAGAGGTGGATCATCACTTTTGGAGATAAAATGAGCATCGTTATCGTCATTTTCATGCTTCTAGGGAGCCAAAACTCAAGATTTGGCTCATGGTTAAAAGTGACTTAAAAGGACCCAAATGCTCACTTTGAGGGCTTAAAACGTGTTTATTCACTGCGGTAAGAGATATAAAGAACATTTAGAGTAAATTAATGTTCATGCGAGAACGTTCAATTTTTCATGCAAAACAATCGATGACCCGCGACCTGATGAAATTGCTCTGAGATGACCAAAATGGTCCGTTTTGAAAGTTTTCATCTTTCAACTAATTTTGACTCTCAGAGGTGGAACATCACTTTTGGAGATAAAATGAGCATCGTTATCGTCATTTTCATGCTTCTAGGGAGCCAAAACTCAAGATTTGGCTCATGGTTAAAAGTGACTTAAAAGGACCCAAATGCTCACTTCGATGGCTTAAAATGTGTTTATTCACTGCGGGAAGAGATTTAAAGAACCTTTAGAGTAAATTATTGTTAATGCGAGAACGTTCAATTTTTCATGCCAAACGATCGATGACCAGCGACCTGATGAAATTGCTCTGAGATGACCAAAATGGTCCGTTTTGAAAATTTTCATCTTTCAACTAATTTTGACTCTCAGAGGTGGATCATCACTTTTGGAGATAAAATGAGCATCGTTATCGTAATTTTCATGCTTCTAGGGAGCCAAAACTCAAGATTTGGCCCATGGTGAAAAGTGACTTAAAAGGACCCAAATGCTCACTTCGAGGGCTTAAAACGTGTTTATTCACTGCGAGAAGAGATATAAACAACATTTAGAGTAAATTAATGTTCATGCGAGAACGTTCAATTTTTCATGCAAAACAATCGATGACCCGCGACCTGATGAAATTGCTCTGAGGTGAACAAAATGGTCCATTTTGAAAATGTTTATCTTTCAACTAATATTGACTCTCAGAGGTGGATCTTCACTTTTGGAGATAAAATGAGCATCTTCATAATAATTTTTATGCTTCTGGGGAGCCAAAACTCAAGATTTGGCTCATGGTTAAAAGTGACTTAAAAGGACCCAAATGCTCACTTCGAGGGCTTAAAAAGTGTTTATTCACTGCGGGAAGAGATATAAACAACATTTAGAGTAAATTAATGTTCATGCGAGAACGTTCAATTTTTCATGCAAAACAATCGATTACCCGCGACCTGATGAAATTGCTCTGAGATGACCAAAATGGTCAGTTTTGAAAGTTTTCATCTTTCAACTAATTTTGACTCTCAGAGGTGAATCATCACTTTTGGAGATAAAATGAGCATCGGTATAATCATTTTCGTGCTTCTAGGGAGCCAAAACTCAAGATTTGGCTCATGGTTAAAAGTGACTTAAAAGGACCCAAATGCTCACTTCGAGGGCTTAAAACGTGTTTATTCACTGCGGGAAGAGATATAAACAACATTTAGAGTGAATTAATGTTCATGCGAGAACGTTCAATTTTTCATGCAAAACGATCGATGACCCGTGTCCTGATGAAATTGCTCTGAGATGACCAAAATGGTCCGTTTTGAAAATTTTCATCTTTCAACTAATTTTGACTCTCAGAGGTGGATCATCACTTTTAGAGATAAAATGAGCATCGTTATCGTCATTTTCATGCTTCTAGGGAGCCAAAACTCATGATTTGGCTCATGGTTAAAAGTGACTTAAAAGGACCCAAATGCTCACTTCGAGGGCTTAAAATGTGTTTATTCACTGCGGGAAGAGATATAAACATCATTTAGAGTAAATTAATGTTCATGCGAGAACGTTCAATTTTTCATGCAAAACAATCGATGACCCACGACCTGATGAAATTGCTCTGAGATGACCAAAATGGTCCGTTTTGAAAGTTTTCATCTTTCAACTAATTTTGACTCTCAGAGGTGGAACATCACTTTTGGAGATAAAATGATCATCGTTATCGTCATTTTCATGCTTCTAGGGAGCCAAAACTCAAGATTTGGCTCATGGTTAAAAGTGACTTAAAAGGACCCAAATGCTCACTTCGATGGCTTAAAATGTGTTTATTCACTGCGGGAAGAGATATAAAGAACATTTAGAGTAAATTATTGTTAATGCGAGAACGTTCAATTTTTCATGCCAAACGATCGATGACCCGCGACCTGATGAAATTGCTCTGAGATGACCAAAATGGTCCATTTTGAAAATGTTCATCTTTCAAATAATTTTGACTCTCAGAGGTGGATCATCACTTTTGGAGATAAAATGAGCATCGTTATCGTCATTTTCATGCTTCTAGGAAGCCAAAACTCAAGATTGGGCTCATGGTTAAAAGTGACTTAAAAGGACCCAAATGCTCACTTCGAGGGCTTAAAACGTGTTTATTCACTGCGGGAAGAGATATAAACAACATTTAGAGTAAATTAATGTTCATGCGAGAACGTTCAATTTTTCATGCAAAACAATCGATTACCCGCGACCTGATGAAATTGCTCTGAGATGACCAAAATGGTCCGTTTTGAAAGTTTTCATCTTTCAACTAATTTTGACTCTCAGAGGTGGATCATCACTTTTGGAGATAAAATGAGCATCGTTATCGTCATTTTCATGCTTCTAGGGAGCCAAAACTCAAGATTTGGCTCATGGTTAAAAGTGACTTAAAAGGACCCAAATGCTCACTTCGATGGCTTAAAATGTGTTTATTCACTGCGGGAAGAGATATAAAGAACATTTATAGTAAATTAATGTTCATGCGAGAGCGTTCAATTTTTCATGCAAAACAATCGATGACCCACGACCTGATGAAATTGCTCTGAGATGACCGGAATGGTCCGTTTTGAAAATTTTCATCTTTCAACTAATTTTGACTCTCAGAGGTGGATCATCACTTTTGGAGATAAAATGAGCATCGTTATCGTCATTTTCATGCTTCTAGGGAGCCAAAACTCAAGATTTGGCTCATGGTTAAAAGTGACTTAAAAGGACCCAAATGCTCACTTCGAGGGCTTAAAACGTGTTTATTCACTGCGGTAAGAGATATAAAGAACATTTAGAGTAAATTAATGTTCATGCGAGAACGTTCAATTTTTCATGCAAAACAATCGATGACCCGCGAACTGATGAAATTGCTCTGAGATGACCAAAATGGTCCGTTTTGAAAGTTTTCATCTTTCAACTAATTTTGACTCTCAGAGGTGGAACATCACTTTTGGAGATAAAATGAGCATCGTTATCGTCATTTTCATGCTTCTAGGGAGCCAAAACTCAAGATTTGGCTCATGGTTAAAAGTGACTTAAAAGGACCCAAATGCTCACTTCGATGGCTTAAAATGTGTTTATTCACTGCGGGAAGAGATATAAAGAACATTTAGAGTAAATTATTGTTAATGCGAGAACGTTCAATTTTTCATGCCAAACGATCGATGACCCGCGACCTGATGAAATTGCTCTGAGATGACCAAAATGGTCCGTTTTGAAAATGTTCATCTTTCAAATAATTTTGACTCTCAGAGGTGGATCATCACTTTTGGAGATAAAATGAGCATCGTTATCGTCATTTTCATGCTTCTAGGGAGCCAAAACTCAAGATTTGGCTCATGGTTAAAAGTGACTTAAAAGGACCCAAATGCTCACTTCGAGGGCTTAAAACGTGTTTATTCACTGCGGGAAGAGATATAAACAACATTTAGAGTAAATTAATGTTCATGCGAGAACGTTCAATTTTTCATGCAAAACAATCGATTACCCGCGACCTGATGAAATTGCTCTGAGATGACCAAAATGGTCAGTTTTGAAAGTTTTCATCTTTCAACTAATTTTGACTCTCAGAGGTGAATCATCACTTTTGGAGATAAAATGAGCATCGGTATCATCATTTTCGTGCTTCTAGGGAGCCAAAACTCAAGATTTGGCTCATGGTTAAAAGTGACTTAAAAGGACCCAAATGCTCACTTCGAGGGCTTAAAACGTGTTTATTCACTGCGGGAAGAGATATAAACAACATTTAGAGTGAATTAATGTTCATGCGAGAACGTTCAATTTTTCATGCAAAACGATCGATGACCCGTGTCCTGATGAAATTGCTCTGAGATGACCAAAATGGTCCGTTTTGAAAATGTTCATCTTTCAACTAATTTTGACTCTCAGAGGTGGATCATCACTTTTAGAGATAAAATGAGCATCGTTATCGTCATTTTCATGCTTCTAGGGAGCCAAAACTCAAGATTTGACTCATGGTTGAAAGTGACTTAAAAGGACCAAATGCTCACTTCGAGGGCTTAAAACATGTTTATTCACTGCGGGAAGAGATATAAAGAACATTTAGAGTAAATTAATGTTCATGCGAGAGCGTTCAATTTTTCATGCAAAACAATCGATGACCCACGACCTGATGAAATTGCTCTGAGATGACCGAAATGGTCCGTTTTGAAAATTTTCATCTTTCAACTAATTTTGACTCTCAGAGGTGGATCATCACTTTTGGAGATAAAATGAGCATCGTTATCATCATTTTCATGCTTCTAGGAAGTCAAAACTCAAGATTTGGCTCTTGGTTAAAAGTGACTTAAAAGGACCCAAATGCTCACTTCGAGGGCTTAAAACATGTTTATTCACTGCGGGAAGAGATATAAAGAACATTTAGAGTAAATTAATGTTCATGCGAGAGCGTTCAATTTTTCATGCAAAACAATCGATGACCCACGACCTGATGAAATTGCTCTGAGATGACCAAAATGGTCCGTTTTGAAAGTTTTCATCTTTCAACTAATTTTGACTCTCAGAGGTGGAACATCACTTTTGGAGATAAAATGAGCATCGTTATCGTCATTTTCATGCTTCTAGGGAGCCAAAACTCAAGATTTGGCTCATGGTTAAAAGTGACTTAAAAGGACCCAAATGCTCACTTCGATGGCTTAAAATGTGTTTATTCACTGCGGGAAGAGATATAAAGAACATTTAGAGTAAATTATTGTTAATGCGAGAACGTTCAATTTTTCATGCCAAACGATCGATGACCCGCGACCTGATGAAATTGCTCTGAGATGACCAAAATGGTCCATTTTGAAAATGTTCATCTTTCAAATAATTTTGACTCTCAGAGGTGGATCATCACTTTTGGAGATAAAATGAGCATCGTTATCGTCATTTTCATGCTTCTAGGAAGCCAAAACTCAAGATTGGGCTCATGGTTAAAAGTGACTTAAAAGGACCCAAATGCTCACTTCGAGGGCTTAAAACGTGTTTATTCACTGCGGGAAGAGATATAAACAACATTTAGAGTAAATTAATGTTCATGCGAGAACGTTCAATTTTTCATGCAAAACAATCGATTACCCGCGACCTGATGAAATTGCTCTGAGATGACCAAAATGGTCAGTTTTGAAAGTTTTCATCTTTCAACTAATTTTGACTCTCAGAGGTGAATCATCACTTTTGGAGATAAAATGAGCATCGGTATCATCATTTTCGTGCTTCTAGGGAGCCAAAACTCAAGATTTGGCTCATGGTTAAAAGTGACTTAAAAGGACCCAAATGCTCACTTCGAGGGCTTAAAACGTGTTTATTCACTGCGGGAAGAGATATAAACAACATTTAGAGTGAATTAATGTTCATGCGAGAACGTTCAATTTTTCATGCAAAACGATCGATGACCCGTGTCCTGATGAAATTGCTCTGAGATGACCAAAATGGTCCGTTTTGAAAATGTTCATCTTTCAACTAATTTTGACTCTCAGAGGTGGATCATCACTTTTAGAGATAAAATGAGCATCGTTATCGTCATTTTCATGCTTCTAGGGAGCCAAAACTCAAGATTTGGCTCATGATTAAAAGTGACTTAAAAGGACCCAAATGCTCACTTCGAGGGCTTAAAATGTGTTTATTCACTGCGGGAAGAGATATAAACATCATTTAGAGTAAATTAATAATCATGCGAGAACGTTCAATTTTTCATGCAAAACAATCGATGACCCGTGACCTGATGAAATTGCTCTGAGGTGAACAAAATGGCCCATTTTAAAAATGTTCATCTTTCAACTAATATTGACTCTCAGAGGTGGATTTTCACTTTTGGAGATAAAATGAGCATCTTTATCATCATTTTCATGCTTCTAGGGAGCCAAAACTCAAGATTTGACTCATGGTTGAAAGTGACTTAAAAGGACCAAATGCTCACTTCGAGGGCTTAAAACATGTTTATTCACTGCGGGAAGAGATATAAAGAACATTTAGAGTAAATTAATGTTCATGCGAGAGCGTTCAATTTTTCATGCAAAACAATCGATGACCCCACGACCTGATGAAATTGCTCTGAGATGACCGAAATGGTCCGTTTTGAAAATTTTCATCTTTCAACTAATTTTGACTCTCAGAGGTGGATCATCACTTTTGGAGATAAAATGAGCATCGTTATCATCATTTTCATGCTTCTAGGAAGTCAAAACTCAAGATTTGGCTCTTGGTTAAAAGTGACTTAAAAGGACCCAAATGCTCACTTCGAGGGCTTAAAACGTGTTTATTCACTGCGGGAAGAGATATAAAGAACATTTAGAGTAAATTATTGTTCATGCGAGAACGTTCAATTTTTCATGCAAAACGATCGATGACCCGCGACCTGATGAAATTGCTCTGAGATTACCAAAATGGTCCGTTTTGAAAATTTCCATCTTTCAACTAATATTGACTCTAAAAGGTGGATCTTCACTTTTGGAGATAAAATGAGCATCTTTATCATCATTTTCATGCTTCTAGGGAGCCAAAACTCAAGATTGGACTCATGGTTGAAAGTGACTTAAAAGGACCAAATGCTCACTTCGAGGGCTTCAAACGTGTTTATTCACTGCGGGAAGAGATATAAAGAACATTTAGAGTAAATTAATGTTCATGCGAGAACGTTCAATTTTTCATGCAAAACAACCGATGACCAGCGATCTGATGAAATTGCTCTGAGATGACCAAAATGGTCCGTTTTGAAAGTTTTCATCTTTCAACTAATTTTGACTGTCAGAGGTGGATCATCAATTTTGGAGATAAAATGAGCATCGTTATCATCATTTTCATGCTTCTAGGGAGCCAAAACTCAAGATTTGGCTCATGGTGAAAAGTGACTTAAAAGGACCCAAATGCTCACTTAGAGGGCTTAAAACGTGTTTATTCACTGCGGGAAGAGATATAAACAACATTTAGAGTAAATTAATGTTCATGCGAGAACGTTCAATTTTTCATGCAAAACAATCGATTACCCGCGACCTGATGAAATTGCTCTGAGATGACCAAAATGGTCAGTTTTGAAAGTTTTCATCTTTCAACTAATTTTGACTGTCAGAGGTGGATCATCAATTTTGGAGATAAAATGAGCATCGTTATCATCATTTTCATGCTTCTAGGGAGCCAAAACTCAAGATTTGGCTCATGGTGAAAAGTGACTTAAAAGGACCCAAATGCTCACTTAGAGGGCTTAAAACGTGTTTATTCACTGCGAGAAGAGATATAAACAACATTTAGAGTAAATTTATGTTCATGCGAGAACGTTCAATTTTTCATGCAAAACAATCGATTACCCGCGACCTGATGAAATTGCTCTGAGATGACCAAAATGGTCAGTTTTGAAAGTTTTCATCTTTCAACTAATTTTGACTCTCAGAGGTGAATCATCACTTTTGGAGATAAAATGAGCATCGGTATCATCATTTTCGTGCTTCTAGGGAGCCAAAACTCAAGATTTGGTTTATGGTTAAAAGTGACTTAAAAGGACCCAAATGCTCACTTCGAGGGCTTAAAATGTGTTTATTCACTGCGGGAAGAGATATAAACAACATTTAGAGTGAATTACTGTTCATGCGAGAACGTTCAATTTTTCATGCAAAACGATCGATGACCCGTGTCCTGATGAAATTGCTCTGAGATGACCAAAATGGTCCGTTTTGAAAATTTTCATCTTTCAACTAATTTTGACTCTCAGAGGTGGATCATCACTTTTGGAGATAAAATGAGCATCGTTATCGTCATTTTCATGCTTCTAGGGAGCCAAAACTCAAGATTTGGCTCATGGTTAAAAGTGACTTAAAAGGACCCAAATGCTCACTTCGAGGGCTTAAAACGTGTTTATTCACTGCGGTAAGAGATATAAAGAACATTTAGAGTAAATTAATGTTCATGCGAGAACGTTCAATTTTTCATGCAAAACAATCGATGACCCGCGACCTGATGAAATTGCTCTGAGATGACCAAAATGGTCCGTTTTGAAAGTTTTCATCTTTCAACTAATTTTGACTCTCAGAGGTGGAACATCACTTTTGGAGATAAAATGAGCATCGTTATCGTCATTTTCATGCTTCTAGGGAGCCAAAACTCAAGATTTGGCTCATGGTTAAAAGTGACCTAAAAGGACCCAAATGCTCACTTCGATGGCTTAAAATGTGTTTATTCACTGCGGGAAGAGATTTAAAGAACCTTTAGAGTAAATTATTGTTAATGCGAGAACGTTCAATTTTTCATGCCAAACGATCGATGACCAGCGACCTGATGAAATTGCTCTGAGATGACCAAAATGGTCCGTTTTGAAAATTTTCATCTTTCAACTAATTTTGACTCTCAGAGGTGGATCATCACTTTTGGAGATAAAATGAGCATCGTTATCGTAATTTTCATGCTTCTAGGGAGCCAAAACTCAAGATTTGGCCCATGGTGAAAAGTGACTTAAAAGGACCCAAATGCTCACTTCGAGGGCTTAAAACGTGTTTATTCACTGCGAGAAGAGATATAAACAACATTTAGAGTAAATTAATGTTCATGCGAGAACGTTCAATTTTTCATGCAAAACAATCGATGACCCGCGACCTGATGAAATTGCTCTGAGGTGAACAAAATGGTCCATTTTGAAAATGTTTATCTTTCAACTAATATTGACTCTCAGAGGTGGATCTTCACTTTTGGAGATAAAATGAGCATCTTCATAATAATTTTTATGCTTCTGGGGAGCCAAAACTCAAGATTTGGCTCATGGTTAAAAGTGACTTAAAAGGACCCAAATGCTCACTTCGAGGGCTTAAAAAGTGTTTATTCACTGCGGGAAGAGATATAAACAACATTTAGAGTAAATTAATGTTCATGCGAGAACGTTCAATTTTTCATGCAAAACAATCGATTACCCGCGACCTGATGAAATTGCTCTGAGATGACCAAAATGGTCAGTTTTGAAAGTTTTCATCTTTCAACTAATTTTGACTCTCAGAGGTGAATCATCACTTTTGGAGATAAAATGAGCATCGGTATAATCATTTTCGTGCTTCTAGGGAGCCAAAACTCAAGATTTGGCTCATGGTTAAAAGTGACTTAAAAGGACCCAAATGCTCACTTCGAGGGCTTAAAACGTGTTTATTCACTGCGGGAAGAGATATAAACAACATTTAGAGTGAATTAATGTTCATGCGAGAACGTTCAATTTTTCATGCAAAACGATCGATGACCCGTGTCCTGATGAAATTGCTCTGAGATGACCAAAATGGTCCGTTTTGAAAATTTTCATCTTTCAACTAATTTTGACTCTCAGAGGTGGATCATCACTTTTAGAGATAAAATGAGCATCGTTATCGTCATTTTCATGCTTCTAGGGAGCCAAAACTCATGATTTGGCTCATGGTTAAAAGTGACTTAAAAGGACCCAAATGCTCACTTCGAGGGCTTAAAATGTGTTTATTCACTGCGGGAAGAGATATAAACATCATTTAGAGTAAATTAATGTTCATGCGAGAACGTTCAATTTTTCATGCAAAACAATCGATGACCCACGACCTGATGAAATTGCTCTGAGATGACCAAAATGGTCCGTTTTGAAAGTTTTCATCTTTCAACTAATTTTGACTCTCAGAGGTGGAACATCACTTTTGGAGATAAAATGATCATCGTTATCGTCATTTTCATGCTTCTAGGGAGCCAAAACTCAAGATTTGGCTCATGGTTAAAAGTGACTTAAAAGGACCCAAATGCTCACTTCGATGGCTTAAAATGTGTTTATTCACTGCGGGAAGAGATATAAAGAACATTTAGAGTAAATTATTGTTAATGCGAGAACGTTCAATTTTTCATGCCAAACGATCGATGACCCGCGACCTGATGAAATTGCTCTGAGATGACCAAAATGGTCCATTTTGAAAATGTTCATCTTTCAAATAATTTTGACTCTCAGAGGTGGATCATCACTTTTGGAGATAAAATGAGCATCGTTATCGTCATTTTCATGCTTCTAGGAAGCCAAAACTCAAGATTGGGCTCATGGTTAAAAGTGACTTAAAAGGACCCAAATGCTCACTTCGAGGGCTTAAAACGTGTTTATTCACTGCGGGAAGAGATATAAACAACATTTAGAGTAAATTAATGTTCATGCGAGAACGTTCAATTTTTCATGCAAAACAATCGATTACCCGCGACCTGATGAAATTGCTCTGAGATGACCAAAATGGTCCGTTTTGAAAGTTTTCATCTTTCAACTAATTTTGACTCTCAGAGGTGGATCATCACTTTTGGAGATAAAATGAGCATCGTTATCGTCATTTTCATGCTTCTAGGGAGCCAAAACTCAAGATTTGGCTCATGGTTAAAAGTGACTTAAAAGGACCCAAATGCTCACTTCGATGGCTTAAAATGTGTTTATTCACTGCGGGAAGAGATATAAAGAACATTTATAGTAAATTAATGTTCATGCGAGAGCGTTCAATTTTTCATGCAAAACAATCGATGACCCACGACCTGATGAAATTGCTCTGAGATGACCGGAATGGTCCGTTTTGAAAATTTTCATCTTTCAACTAATTTTGACTCTCAGAGGTGGATCATCACTTTTGGAGATAAAATGAGCATCGTTATCGTCATTTTCATGCTTCTAGGGAGCCAAAACTCAAGATTTGGCTCATGGTTAAAAGTGACTTAAAAGGACCCAAATGCTCACTTCGAGGGCTTAAAACGTGTTTATTCACTGCGGTAAGAGATATAAAGAACATTTAGAGTAAATTAATGTTCATGCGAGAACGTTCAATTTTTCATGCAAAACAATCGATGACCCGCGAACTGATGAAATTGCTCTGAGATGACCAAAATGGTCCGTTTTGAAAGTTTTCATCTTTCAACTAATTTTGACTCTCAGAGGTGGAACATCACTTTTGGAGATAAAATGAGCATCGTTATCGTCATTTTCATGCTTCTAGGGAGCCAAAACTCAAGATTTGGCTCATGGTTAAAAGTGACTTAAAAGGACCCAAATGCTCACTTCGATGGCTTAAAATGTGTTTATTCACTGCGGGAAGAGATATAAAGAACATTTAGAGTAAATTATTGTTAATGCGAGAACGTTCAATTTTTCATGCCAAACGATCGATGACCCGCGACCTGATGAAATTGCTCTGAGATGACCAAAATGGTCCGTTTTGAAAATGTTCATCTTTCAAATAATTTTGACTCTCAGAGGTGGATCATCACTTTTGGAGATAAAATGAGCATCGTTATCGTCATTTTCATGCTTCTAGGGAGCCAAAACTCAAGATTTGGCTCATGGTTAAAAGTGACTTAAAAGGACCCAAATGCTCACTTCGAGGGCTTAAAACGTGTTTATTCACTGCGGGAAGAGATATAAACAACATTTAGAGTAAATTAATGTTCATGCGAGAACGTTCAATTTTTCATGCAAAACAATCGATTACCCGCGACCTGATGAAATTGCTCTGAGATGACCAAAATGGTCAGTTTTGAAAGTTTTCATCTTTCAACTAATTTTGACTCTCAGAGGTGAATCATCACTTTTGGAGATAAAATGAGCATCGGTATCATCATTTTCGTGCTTCTAGGGAGCCAAAACTCAAGATTTGGCTCATGGTTAAAAGTGACTTAAAAGGACCCAAATGCTCACTTCGAGGGCTTAAAACGTGTTTATTCACTGCGGGAAGAGATATAAACAACATTTAGAGTGAATTAATGTTCATGCGAGAACGTTCAATTTTTCATGCAAAACGATCGATGACCCGTGTCCTGATGAAATTGCTCTGAGATGACCAAAATGGTCCGTTTTGAAAATGTTCATCTTTCAACTAATTTTGACTCTCAGAGGTGGATCATCACTTTTAGAGATAAAATGAGCATCGTTATCGTCATTTTCATGCTTCTAGGGAGCCAAAACTCAAGATTTGACTCATGGTTGAAAGTGACTTAAAAGGACCAAATGCTCACTTCGAGGGCTTAAAACATGTTTATTCACTGCGGGAAGAGATATAAAGAACATTTAGAGTAAATTAATGTTCATGCGAGAGCGTTCAATTTTTCATGCAAAACAATCGATGACCCACGACCTGATGAAATTGCTCTGAGATGACCGAAATGGTCCGTTTTGAAAATTTTCATCTTTCAACTAATTTTGACTCTCAGAGGTGGATCATCACTTTTGGAGATAAAATGAGCATCGTTATCATCATTTTCATGCTTCTAGGAAGTCAAAACTCAAGATTTGGCTCTTGGTTAAAAGTGACTTAAAAGGACCCAAATGCTCACTTCGAGGGCTTAAAACATGTTTATTCACTGCGGGAAGAGATATAAAGAACATTTAGAGTAAATTAATGTTCATGCGAGAGCGTTCAATTTTTCATGCAAAACAATCGATGACCCACGACCTGATGAAATTGCTCTGAGATGACCAAAATGGTCCGTTTTGAAAGTTTTCATCTTTCAACTAATTTTGACTCTCAGAGGTGGAACATCACTTTTGGAGATAAAATGAGCATCGTTATCGTCATTTTCATGCTTCTAGGGAGCCAAAACTCAAGATTTGGCTCATGGTTAAAAGTGACTTAAAAGGACCCAAATGCTCACTTCGATGGCTTAAAATGTGTTTATTCACTGCGGGAAGAGATATAAAGAACATTTAGAGTAAATTATTGTTAATGCGAGAACGTTCAATTTTTCATGCCAAACGATCGATGACCCGCGACCTGATGAAATTGCTCTGAGATGACCAAAATGGTCCATTTTGAAAATGTTCATCTTTCAAATAATTTTGACTCTCAGAGGTGGATCATCACTTTTGGAGATAAAATGAGCATCGTTATCGTCATTTTCATGCTTCTAGGAAGCCAAAACTCAAGATTGGGCTCATGGTTAAAAGTGACTTAAAAGGACCCAAATGCTCACTTCGAGGGCTTAAAACGTGTTTATTCACTGCGGGAAGAGATATAAACAACATTTAGAGTAAATTAATGTTCATGCGAGAACGTTCAATTTTTCATGCAAAACAATCGATTACCCGCGACCTGATGAAATTGCTCTGAGATTACCAAAATGGTCAGTTTTGAAAGTTTTCATCTTTCAACTAATTTTGACTCTCAGAGGTGAATCATCACTTTTGGAGATAAAATGAGCATCGGTATCATCATTTTCGTGCTTCTAGGGAGCCAAAACTCAAGATTTGGCTCATGGTTAAAAGTGACTTAAAAGGACCCAAATGCTCACTTCGAGGGCTTAAAACGTGTTTATTCACTGCGGGAAGAGATATAAACAACATTTAGAGTGAATTAATGTTCATGCGAGAACGTTCAATTTTTCATGCAAAACGATCGATGACCCGTGTCCTGATGAAATTGCTCTGAGATGACCAAAATGGTCCGTTTTGAAAATGTTCATCTTTCAACTAATTTTGACTCTCAGAGGTGGATCATCACTTTTAGAGATAAAATGAGCATCGTTATCGTCATTTTCATGCTTCTAGGGAGCCAAAACTCAAGATTTGGCTCATGATTAAAAGTGACTTAAAAGGACCCAAATGCTCACTTCGAGGGCTTAAAATGTGTTTATTCACTGCGGGAAGAGATATAAACATCATTTAGAGTAAATTAATAATCATGCGAGAACGTTCAATTTTTCATGCAAAACAATCGATGACCCGTGACCTGATGAAATTGCTCTGAGGTGAACAAAATGGCCCATTTTAAAAATGTTCATCTTTCAACTAATATTGACTCTCAGAGGTGGATTTTCACTTTTGGAGATAAAATGAGCATCTTTATCATCATTTTCATGCTTCTAGGGAGCCAAAACTCAAGATTTGACTCATGGTTGAAAGTGACTTAAAAGGACCAAATGCTCACTTCGAGGGCTTAAAACATGTTTATTCACTGCGGGAAGAGATATAAAGAACATTTAGAGTAAATTAATGTTCATGCGAGAGCGTTCAATTTTTCATGCAAAACAATCGATGACCCCACGACCTGATGAAATTGCTCTGAGATGACCGAAATGGTCCGTTTTGAAAATTTTCATCTTTCAACTAATTTTGACTCTCAGAGGTGGATCATCACTTTTGGAGATAAAATGAGCATCGTTATCATCATTTTCATGCTTCTAGGAAGTCAAAACTCAAGATTTGGCTCTTGGTTAAAAGTGACTTAAAAGGACCCAAATGCTCACTTCGAGGGCTTAAAACGTGTTTATTCACTGCGGGAAGAGATATAAAGAACATTTAGAGTAAATTATTGTTCATGCGAGAACGTTCAATTTTTCATGCAAAACGATCGATGACCCGCGACCTGATGAAATTGCTCTGAGATTACCAAAATGGTCCGTTTTGAAAATTTCCATCTTTCAACTAATATTGACTCTAAAAGGTGGATCTTCACTTTTGGAGATAAAATGAGCATCTTTATCATCATTTTCATGCTTCTAGGGAGCCAAAACTCAAGATTGGACTCATGGTTGAAAGTGACTTAAAAGGACCAAATGCTCACTTCGAGGGCTTCAAACGTGTTTATTCACTGCGGGAAGAGATATAAAGAACATTTAGAGTAAATTAATGTTCATGCGAGAACGTTCAATTTTTCATGCAAAACAACCGATGACCAGCGATCTGATGAAATTGCTCTGAGATGACCAAAATGGTCCGTTTTGAAAGTTTTCATCTTTCAACTAATTTTGACTGTCAGAGGTGGATCATCAATTTTGGAGATAAAATGAGCATCGTTATCATCATTTTCATGCTTCTAGGGAGCCAAAACTCAAGATTTGGCTCATGGTGAAAAGTGACTTAAAAGGACCCAAATGCTCACTTAGAGGGCTTAAAACGTGTTTATTCACTGCGGGAAGAGATATAAACAACATTTAGAGTAAATTAATGTTCATGCGAGAACGTTCAATTTTTCATGCAAAACAATCGATTACCCGCGACCTGATGAAATTGCTCTGAGATGACCAAAATGGTCAGTTTTGAAAGTTTTCATCTTTCAACTAATTTTGACTCTCAGAGGTGAATCATCACTTTTGGAGATAAAATGAGCATCGGTATCATCATTTTCGTGCTTCTAGGGAGCCAAAACTCAAGATTTGGTTTATGGTTAAAAGTGACTTAAAAGGACCCAAATGCTCACTTCGAGGGCTTAAAATGTGTTTATTCACTGCGGGAAGAGATATAAACAACATTTAGAGTGAATTACTGTTCATGCGAGAACGTTCAATTTTTCATGCAAAACGATCGATGACCCGTGTCCTGATGAAATTGCTCTGAGATGACCAAAATGGTCCGTTTTGAAAATTTTCATCTTTCAACTAATTTTGACTCTCAGAGGTGGATCATCACTTTTGGAGATAAAATGAGCATCGTTATCGTCATTTTCATGCTTCTAGGGAGCCAAAACTCAAGATTTGGCTCATGGTTAAAAGTGACTTAAAAGGACCCAAATGCTCACTTCGAGGGCTTAAAACGTGTTTATTCACTGCGGTAAGAGATATAAAGAACATTTAGAGTAAATTAATGTTCATGCGAGAACGTTCAATTTTTCATGCAAAACAATCGATGACCCGCGACCTGATGAAATTGCTCTGAGATGACCAAAATGGTCCGTTTTGAAAGTTTTCATCTTTCAACTAATTTTGACTCTCAGAGGTGGAACATCACTTTTGGAGATAAAATGAGCATCGTTATCGTCATTTTCATGCTTCTAGGGAGCCAAAACTCAAGATTTGGCTCATGGTTAAAAGTGACCTAAAAGGACCCAAATGCTCACTTCGATGGCTTAAAATGTGTTTATTCACTGCGGGAAGAGATTTAAAGAACCTTTAGAGTAAATTATTGTTAATGCGAGAACGTTCAATTTTTCATGCCAAACGATCGATGACCAGCGACCTGATGAAATTGCTCTGAGATGACCAAAATGGTCCGTTTTGAAAATTTTCATCTTTCAACTAATTTTGACTCTCAGAGGTGGATCATCACTTTTGGAGATAAAATGAGCATCGTTATCGTAATTTTCATGCTTCTAGGGAGCCAAAACTCAAGATTTGGCCCATGGTGAAAAGTGACTTAAAAGGACCCAAATGCTCACTTCGAGGGCTTAAAACGTGTTTATTCACTGCGAGAAGAGATATAAACAACATTTAGAGTAAATTAATGTTCATGCGAGAACGTTCAATTTTTCATGCAAAACAATCGATGACCCGCGACCTGATGAAATTGCTCTGAGGTGAACAAAATGGTCCATTTTGAAAATGTTTATCTTTCAACTAATATTGACTCTCAGAGGTGGATCTTCACTTTTGGAGATAAAATGAGCATCTTCATAATAATTTTTATGCTTCTGGGGAGCCAAAACTCAAGATTTGGCTCATGGTTAAAAGTGACTTAAAAGGACCCAAATGCTCACTTCGAGGGCTTAAAAAGTGTTTATTCACTGCGGGAAGAGATATAAACAACATTTAGAGTAAATTAATGTTCATGCGAGAACGTTCAATTTTTCATGCAAAACAATCGATTACCCGCGACCTGATGAAATTGCTCTGAGATGACCAAAATGGTCAGTTTTGAAAGTTTTCATCTTTCAACTAATTTTGACTCTCAGAGGTGAATCATCACTTTTGGAGATAAAATGAGCATCGGTATAATCATTTTCGTGCTTCTAGGGAGCCAAAACTCAAGATTTGGCTCATGGTTAAAAGTGACTTAAAAGGACCCAAATGCTCACTTCGAGGGCTTAAAACGTGTTTATTCACTGCGGGAAGAGATATAAACAACATTTAGAGTGAATTAATGTTCATGCGAGAACGTTCAATTTTTCATGCAAAACGATCGATGACCCGTGTCCTGATGAAATTGCTCTGAGATGACCAAAATGGTCCGTTTTGAAAATTTTCATCTTTCAACTAATTTTGACTCTCAGAGGTGGATCATCACTTTTAGAGATAAAATGAGCATCGTTATCGTCATTTTCATGCTTCTAGGGAGCCAAAACTCATGATTTGGCTCATGGTTAAAAGTGACTTAAAAGGACCCAAATGCTCACTTCGAGGGCTTAAAATGTGTTTATTCACTGCGGGAAGAGATATAAACATCATTTAGAGTAAATTAATGTTCATGCGAGAACGTTCAATTTTTCATGCAAAACAATCGATGACCCACGACCTGATGAAATTGCTCTGAGATGACCAAAATGGTCCGTTTTGAAAGTTTTCATCTTTCAACTAATTTTGACTCTCAGAGGTGGAACATCACTTTTGGAGATAAAATGATCATCGTTATCGTCATTTTCATGCTTCTAGGGAGCCAAAACTCAAGATTTGGCTCATGGTTAAAAGTGACTTAAAAGGACCCAAATGCTCACTTCGATGGCTTAAAATGTGTTTATTCACTGCGGGAAGAGATATAAAGAACATTTAGAGTAAATTATTGTTAATGCGAGAACGTTCAATTTTTCATGCCAAACGATCGATGACCCGCGACCTGATGAAATTGCTCTGAGATGACCAAAATGGTCCATTTTGAAAATGTTCATCTTTCAAATAATTTTGACTCTCAGAGGTGGATCATCACTTTTGGAGATAAAATGAGCATCGTTATCGTCATTTTCATGCTTCTAGGAAGCCAAAACTCAAGATTGGGCTCATGGTTAAAAGTGACTTAAAAGGACCCAAATGCTCACTTCGAGGGCTTAAAACGTGTTTATTCACTGCGGGAAGAGATATAAACAACATTTAGAGTAAATTAATGTTCATGCGAGAACGTTCAATTTTTCATGCAAAACAATCGATTACCCGCGACCTGATGAAATTGCTCTGAGATGACCAAAATGGTCCGTTTTGAAAGTTTTCATCTTTCAACTAATTTTGACTCTCAGAGGTGGATCATCACTTTTGGAGATAAAATGAGCATCGTTATCGTCATTTTCATGCTTCTAGGGAGCCAAAACTCAAGATTTGGCTCATGGTTAAAAGTGACTTAAAAGGACCCAAATGCTCACTTCGATGGCTTAAAATGTGTTTATTCACTGCGGGAAGAGATATAAAGAACATTTATAGTAAATTAATGTTCATGCGAGAGCGTTCAATTTTTCATGCAAAACAATCGATGACCCACGACCTGATGAAATTGCTCTGAGATGACCGGAATGGTCCGTTTTGAAAATTTTCATCTTTCAACTAATTTTGACTCTCAGAGGTGGATCATCACTTTTGGAGATAAAATGAGCATCGTTATCGTCATTTTCATGCTTCTAGGGAGCCAAAACTCAAGATTTGGCTCATGGTTAAAAGTGACTTAAAAGGACCCAAATGCTCACTTCGAGGGCTTAAAACGTGTTTATTCACTGCGGTAAGAGATATAAAGAACATTTAGAGTAAATTAATGTTCATGCGAGAACGTTCAATTTTTCATGCAAAACAATCGATGACCCGCGAACTGATGAAATTGCTCTGAGATGACCAAAATGGTCCGTTTTGAAAGTTTTCATCTTTCAACTAATTTTGACTCTCAGAGGTGGAACATCACTTTTGGAGATAAAATGAGCATCGTTATCGTCATTTTCATGCTTCTAGGGAGCCAAAACTCAAGATTTGGCTCATGGTTAAAAGTGACTTAAAAGGACCCAAATGCTCACTTCGATGGCTTAAAATGTGTTTATTCACTGCGGGAAGAGATATAAAGAACATTTAGAGTAAATTATTGTTAATGCGAGAACGTTCAATTTTTCATGCCAAACGATCGATGACCCGCGACCTGATGAAATTGCTCTGAGATGACCAAAATGGTCCGTTTTGAAAATGTTCATCTTTCAAATAATTTTGACTCTCAGAGGTGGATCATCACTTTTGGAGATAAAATGAGCATCGTTATCGTCATTTTCATGCTTCTAGGGAGCCAAAACTCAAGATTTGGCTCATGGTTAAAAGTGACTTAAAAGGACCCAAATGCTCACTTCGAGGGCTTAAAACGTGTTTATTCACTGCGGGAAGAGATATAAACAACATTTAGAGTAAATTAATGTTCATGCGAGAACGTTCAATTTTTCATGCAAAACAATCGATTACCCGCGACCTGATGAAATTGCTCTGAGATGACCAAAATGGTCAGTTTTGAAAGTTTTCATCTTTCAACTAATTTTGACTCTCAGAGGTGAATCATCACTTTTGGAGATAAAATGAGCATCGGTATCATCATTTTCGTGCTTCTAGGGAGCCAAAACTCAAGATTTGGCTCATGGTTAAAAGTGACTTAAAAGGACCCAAATGCTCACTTCGAGGGCTTAAAACGTGTTTATTCACTGCGGGAAGAGATATAAACAACATTTAGAGTGAATTAATGTTCATGCGAGAACGTTCAATTTTTCATGCAAAACGATCGATGACCCGTGTCCTGATGAAATTGCTCTGAGATGACCAAAATGGTCCGTTTTGAAAATGTTCATCTTTCAACTAATTTTGACTCTCAGAGGTGGATCATCACTTTTAGAGATAAAATGAGCATCGTTATCGTCATTTTCATGCTTCTAGGGAGCCAAAACTCAAGATTTGGCTCATGATTAAAAGTGACTTAAAAGGACCCAAATGCTCACTTCGAGGGCTTAAAATGTGTTTATTCACTGCGGGAAGAGATATAAAGAACATTTAGAGTAAATTAATGTTCATGCGAGAGCGTTCAATTTTTCATGCAAAACAATCGATGACCCACGACCTGATGAAATTGCTCTGAGGTGAACAAAATGGCCCATTTTAAAAATGTTCATCTTTCAACTAATATTGACTCTCAGAGGTGGATTTTCACTTTTGGAGATAAAATGAGCATCTTTATCATCATTTTCATGCTTCTAGGGAGCCAAAACTCAAGATTTGACTCATGGTTGAAAGTGACTTAAAAGGACCAAATGCTCACTTCGAGGGCTTAAAACATGTTTATTCACTGCGGGAAGAGATATAAAGAACATTTAGAGTAAATTAATGTTCATGCGAGAGCGTTCAATTTTTCATGCAAAACAATCGATGACCCACGACCTGATGAAATTGCTCTGAGATGACCGAAATGGTCCGTTTTGAAAATTTTCATCTTTCAACTAATTTTGACTCTCAGAGGTGGATCATCACTTTTGGAGATAAAATGAGCATCGTTATCATCATTTTCATGCTTCTAGGAAGTCAAAACTCAAGATTTGGCTCTTGGTTAAAAGTGACTTAAAAGGACCCAAATGCTCACTTCGAGGGCTTAAAACATGTTTATTCACTGCGGGAAGAGATATAAAGAACATTTAGAGTAAATTAATGTTCATGCGAGAGCGTTCAATTTTTCATGCAAAACAATCGATGACCCACGACCTGATGAAATTGCTCTGAGATGACCAAAATGGTCCGTTTTGAAAGTTTTCATCTTTCAACTAATTTTGACTCTCAGAGGTGGAACATCACTTTTGGAGATAAAATGAGCATCGTTATCGTCATTTTCATGCTTCTAGGGAGCCAAAACTCAAGATTTGGCTCATGGTTAAAAGTGACTTAAAAGGACCCAAATGCTCACTTCGATGGCTTAAAATGTGTTTATTCACTGCGGGAAGAGATATAAAGAACATTTAGAGTAAATTATTGTTAATGCGAGAACGTTCAATTTTTCATGCCAAACGATCGATGACCCGCGACCTGATGAAATTGCTCTGAGATGACCAAAATGGTCCATTTTGAAAATGTTCATCTTTCAAATAATTTTGACTCTCAGAGGTGGATCATCACTTTTGGAGATAAAATGAGCATCGTTATCGTCATTTTCATGCTTCTAGGAAGCCAAAACTCAAGATTGGGCTCATGGTTAAAAGTGACTTAAAAGGACCCAAATGCTCACTTCGAGGGCTTAAAACGTGTTTATTCACTGCGGGAAGAGATATAAACAACATTTAGAGTAAATTAATGTTCATGCGAGAACGTTCAATTTTTCATGCAAAACAATCGATTACCCGCGACCTGATGAAATTGCTCTGAGATGACCAAAATGGTCAGTTTTGAAAGTTTTCATCTTTCAACTAATTTTGACTCTCAGAGGTGAATCATCACTTTTGGAGATAAAATGAGCATCGGTATCATCATTTTCGTGCTTCTAGGGAGCCAAAACTCAAGATTTGGCTCATGGTTAAAAGTGACTTAAAAGGACCCAAATGCTCACTTCGAGGGCTTAAAACGTGTTTATTCACTGCGGGAAGAGATATAAACAACATTTAGAGTGAATTAATGTTCATGCGAGAACGTTCAATTTTTCATGCAAAACGATCGATGACCCGTGTCCTGATGAAATTGCTCTGAGATGACCAAAATGGTCCGTTTTGAAAATGTTCATCTTTCAACTAATTTTGACTCTCAGAGGTGGATCATCACTTTTAGAGATAAAATGAGCATCGTTATCGTCATTTTCATGCTTCTAGGGAGCCAAAACTCAAGATTTGGCTCATGATTAAAAGTGACTTAAAAGGACCCAAATGCTCACTTCGAGGGCTTAAAATGTGTTTATTCACTGTGGGAAGAGATATAAACATCATTTAGAGTAAATTAATAATCATGCGAGAACGTTCAATTTTTCATGCAAAACAATCGATGACCCGTGACCTGATGAAATTGCTCTGAGGTGAACAAAATGGCCCATTTTAAAAATGTTCATCTTTCAACTAATATTGACTCTCAGAGGTGGATTTTCACTTTTGGAGATAAAATGAGCATCTTTATCATCATTTTCATGCTTCTAGGGAGCCAAAACTCAAGATTTGACTCATGGTTGAAAGTGACTTAAAAGGACCAAATGCTCACTTCGAGGGCTTAAAACATGTTTATTCACTGCGGGAAGAGATATAAAGAACATTTAGAGTAAATTAATGTTCATGCGAGAGCGTTCAATTTTTCATGCAAAACAATCGATGACCCCACGACCTGATGAAATTGCTCTGAGATGACCGAAATGGTCCGTTTTGAAAATTTTCATCTTTCAACTAATTTTGACTCTCAGAGGTGGATCATCACTTTTGGAGATAAAATGAGCATCGTTATCATCATTTTCATGCTTCTAGGAAGTCAAAACTCAAGATTTGGCTCTTGGTTAAAAGTGACTTAAAAGGACCCAAATGCTCACTTCGAGGGCTTAAAACATGTTTATTCACTGCGGGAAGAGATATAAAGAACATTTAGAGTAAATTAATGTTCATGCGAGAGCGTTCAATTTTTCATGCAAAACAATCGATGACCCACGACCTGATGAAATTGCTCTGAGATGACCGAAATGGTCCGTTTTGAAAATTTTCATCTTTCAACTAATTTTGACTCTCAGAGGTGGATCATCACTTTTGGAGATAAAATGAGCATCGTTATCATCATTTTCATGCTTCTAGGAAGTCAAAACTCAAGATTTGGCTCTTGGTTAAAAGTGACTTAAAAGGACCCAAATGCTCACTTCGAGGGCTTAAAACATGTTTATTCACTGCGGGAAGAGATATAAAGAACATTTAGAGTAAATTAATGTTCATGCGAGAGCGTTCAATTTTTCATGCAAAACAATCGATGACCCACGACCTGATGAAATTGCTCTGAGATGACCAAAATGGTCCGTTTTGAAAGTTTTCATCTTTCAACTAATTTTGACTCTCAGAGGTGGAACATCACTTTTGGAGATAAAATGAGCATCGTTATCGTCATTTTCATGCTTCTAGGGAGCCAAAACTCAAGATTTGGCTCATGGTTAAAAGTGACTTAAAAGGACCCAAATGCTCACTTCGATGGCTTAAAATGTGTTTATTCACTGCGGGAAGAGATATAAAGAACATTTAGAGTAAATTATTGTTAATGCGAGAACGTTCAATTTTTCATGCCAAACGATCGATGACCCGCGACCTGATGAAATTGCTCTGAGATGACCAAAATGGTCCATTTTGAAAATGTTCATCTTTCAAATAATTTTGACTCTCAGAGGTGGATCATCACTTTTGGAGATAAAATGAGCATCGTTATCGTCATTTTCATGCTTCTAGGAAGCCAAAACTCAAGATTGGGCTCATGGTTAAAAGTGACTTAAAAGGACCCAAATGCTCACTTCGAGGGCTTAAAACGTGTTTATTCACTGCGGGAAGAGATATAAACAACATTTAGAGTAAATTAATGTTCATGCGAGAACGTTCAATTTTTCATGCAAAACAATCGATTACCCGCGACCTGATGAAATTGCTCTGAGATGACCAAAATGGTCAGTTTTGAAAGTTTTCATCTTTCAACTAATTTTGACTCTCAGAGGTGAATCATCACTTTTGGAGATAAAATGAGCATCGGTATCATCATTTTCGTGCTTCTAGGGAGCCAAAACTCAAGATTTGGCTCATGGTTAAAAGTGACTTAAAAGGACCCAAATGCTCACTTCGAGGGCTTAAAACGTGTTTATTCACTGCGGGAAGAGATATAAACAACATTTAGAGTGAATTAATGTTCATGCGAGAACGTTCAATTTTTCATGCAAAACGATCGATGACCCGTGTCCTGATGAAATTGCTCTGAGATGACCAAAATGGTCCGTTTTGAAAATGTTCATCTTTCAACTAATTTTGACTCTCAGAGGTGGATCATCACTTTTAGAGATAAAATGAGCATCGTTATCGTCATTTTCATGCTTCTAGGGAGCCAAAACTCAAGATTTGGCTCATGATTAAAAGTGACTTAAAAGGACCCAAATGCTCACTTCGAGGGCTTAAAATGTGTTTATTCACTGTGGGAAGAGATATAAACATCATTTAGAGTAAATTAATAATCATGCGAGAACGTTCAATTTTTCATGCAAAACAATCGATGACCCGTGACCTGATGAAATTGCTCTGAGGTGAACAAAATGGCCCATTTTAAAAATGTTCATCTTTCAACTAATATTGACTCTCAGAGGTGGATTTTCACTTTTGGAGATAAAATGAGCATCTTTATCATCATTTTCATGCTTCTAGGGAGCCAAAACTCAAGATTTGACTCATGGTTGAAAGTGACTTAAAAGGACCAAATGCTCACTTCGAGGGCTTAAAACATGTTTATTCACTGCGGGAAGAGATATAAAGAACATTTAGAGTAAATTAATGTTCATGCGAGAGCGTTCAATTTTTCATGCAAAACAATCGATGACCCCACGACCTGATGAAATTGCTCTGAGATGACCGAAATGGTCCGTTTTGAAAATTTTCATCTTTCAACTAATTTTGACTCTCAGAGGTGGATCATCACTTTTGGAGAGAAAATGAGCATCGTTATCATCATTTTCATGCTTCTAGGAAGTCAAAACTCAAGATTTGGCTCTTGGTTAAAAGTGACTTAAAAGGACCCAAATGCTCACTTCGAGGGCTTAAAACGTGTTTATTCACTGCGGGAAGAGATATAAAGAACATTTAGAGTAAATTATTGTTCATGCGAGAACGTTCAATTTTTCATGCAAAACGATCGATGACCCGCGACCTGATGAAATTGCTCTGAGATTACCAAAATGGTCCGTTTTGAAAATTTCCATCTTTCAACTAATATTGACTCTAAAAGGTGGATCTTCACTTTTGGAGATAAAATGAGCATCTTTATCATCATTTTCATGCTTCTAGGGAGCCAAAACTCAAGATTGGACTCATGGTTGAAAGTGACTTAAAAGGACCAAATGCTCACTTCGAGGGCTTCAAACGTGTTTATTCACTGCGGGAAGAGATATAAAGAACATTTAGAGTAAATTAATGTTCATGCGAGAACGTTCAATTTTTCATGCAAAACAACCGATGACCAGCGATCTGATGAAATTGCTCTGAGATGACCAAAATGGTCCGTTTTGAAAGTTTTCATCTTTCAACTAATTTTGACTGTCAGAGGTGGATCATCAATTTTGGAGATAAAATGAGCATCGTTATCATCATTTTCATGCTTCTAGGGAGCCAAAACTCAAGATTTGGCTCATGGTGAAAAGTGACTTAAAAGGACCCAAATGCTCACTTAGAGGGCTTAAAACGTGTTTATTCACTGCGGGAAGAGATATAAACAACATTTAGAGTAAATTAATGTTCATGCGAGAACGTTCAATTTTTCATGCAAAACAATCGATTACCCGCGACCTGATGAAATTGCTCTGAGATGACCAAAATGGTCAGTTTTGAAAGTTTTCATCTTTCAACTAATTTTGACTCTCAGAGGTGAATCATCACTTTTGGAGATAAAATGAGCATCGGTATCATCATTTTCGTGCTTCTAGGGAGCCAAAACTCAAGATTTGGTTTATGGTTAAAAGTGACTTAAAAGGACCCAAATGCTCACTTCGAGGGCTTAAAATGTGTTTATTCACTGCGGGAAGAGATATAAACAACATTTAGAGTGAATTACTGTTCATGCGAGAACGTTCAATTTTTCATGCAAAACGATCGATGACCCGTGTCCTGATGAAATTGCTCTGAGATGACCAAAATGGTCCGTTTTGAAAATTTTCATCTTTCAACTAATTTTGACTCTCAGAGGTGGATCATCACTTTTGGAGATAAAATGAGCATCGTTATCGTCATTTTCATGCTTCTAGGGAGCCAAAACTCAAGATTTGGCTCATGGTTAAAAGTGACTTAAAAGGACCCAAATGCTCACTTCGAGGGCTTAAAACGTGTTTATTCACTGCGGTAAGAGATATAAAGAACATTTAGAGTAAATTAATGTTCATGCGAGAACGTTCAATTTTTCATGCAAAACAATCGATGACCCGCGACCTGATGAAATTGCTCTGAGATGACCAAAATGGTCCGTTTTGAAAGTTTTCATCTTTCAACTAATTTTGACTCTCAGAGGTGGAACATCACTTTTGGAGATAAAATGAGCATCGTTATCGTCATTTTCATGCTTCTAGGGAGCCAAAACTCAAGATTTGGCTCATGGTTAAAAGTGACCTAAAAGGACCCAAATGCTCACTTCGATGGCTTAAAATGTGTTTATTCACTGCGGGAAGAGATATAAAGAACATTTAGAGTAAATTATTGTTAATGCGAGAACGTTCAACTTTTCATGCCAAACGATCGATGACCCGCGACCTGATGAAATTGCTCTGAGATGACCAAAATGGTCCGTTTTGAAAATGTTCATCTTTCAAATAATTTTGACTCTCAGAGGTGGATCATCACTTTTGGAGATAAAATGAGCATCGTTATCGTCATTTTCATGCTTCTAGGGAGCCAAAACTCAAGATTTGGCTCATGGTTAAAAGTGACTTAAAAGGACCCAAATGCTCACTTCGATGGCTTAAAATGTGTTTATTCACTGCGGGAAGAGATATAAAGAACATTTAGAGTAAATTATTGTTAATGCGAGAACGTTCAATTTTTCATGCCAAACGATCGATGACCCGCGACCTGATGAAATTGCTCTGAGGTGACCAAAATGGTCCGTTTTGAAAATTTTCATCTTTCAACTAATTTTGACTCTCAGAGGTGGATCATCACTTTTGGAGATAAAATGAGCATCGTTATCATCATTTTCATGCTTCTAGGGAGTCAAAACTCAAGATTTGACTCATGGTTGAAAGTGACTTAAAAGGACCAAATGCTCACTTCGAGGGCTTAAAACATGTTTATTCACTGCGGGAAGAGATATAAAGAACATTTAGAGTAAATTAATGTTCATGCGAGAGCGTTCAATTTTTCATGCAAAACAATCGATGACCCACGACCTGATGAAATTGCTCTGAGATGACCAAAATGGTCAGTTTTGAAAGTTTTCATCTTTCAACTAATTTTGACTCTCAGAGGTGGAACATCACTTTTGGAGATAAAATGAGCATCGTTATCGTCATTTTCATGCTTCTAGGGAGCCAAAACTCAAGATTTGGCTCATGGTTAAAAGTGACTTAAAAGGACCCAAATGCTCACTTCGATGGCTTAAAATGTGTTTATTCACTGCGGGAAGAGATATAAAGAACATTTAGAGTAAATTATTGTTAATGCAAGAACGTTCAATTTTTCATGCCAAACGATCGATGACCCGCGACCTGATGAAATTGCTCTGAGATGACCAAAATGGTCCGTTTTGAAAATTTTCATCTTTCAACTAATTTTGACTCTCAGAGGTGGATCATCACTTTTGGAGATAAAATGAGCATCGTTATCGTAATTTTCATGCTTCTAGGGAGCCAAAACTCAAGATTTGGCCCATGGTGAAAAGTGACTTAAAAGGACCCAAATGCTCACTTCGAGGGCTTAAAACGTGTTTATTCACTGCGGGAAGAGATATAAACAACATTTAGAGTAAATTAATGTTTATGCGAGAACGTTAAATTTTTCATGCAAAACAATCGATGACCCGCGACCTGATGAAATTGCTCTGAGGTGAACAAAATGGTCCATTTTGAAAATGTTTATCTTTCAACTAATATTGACTCTCAGAGGTGGATCTTCACTTTTGGAGATAAAATGAGCATCTTCATAGTAATTTTTATGCTTCTGGGGAGCCAAAACTCAAGATTTGGCTCATGGTTAAAAGTGACTTAAAAGGACCCAAATGCTCACTTCGAGGGCTTAAAACGTGTTTATTCACTGCGGGAAGAGATATAAACAACATTTAGAGTAAATTAATGTTCATGCGAGAACGTTCAATTTTTCATGCAAAACAATCGATTACCCGCGACCTGATGAAATTGCTCTGAGATGACCAAAATGGTCAGTTTTGAAAGTTTTCATCTTTCAACTAATTTTGACTCTCAGAGGTGAATCATCACTTTTGGAGATAAAATGAGCATCGGTATCATCATTTTCGTGCTTCTAGGGAGCCAAAACTCAAGATTTGTCTCATGGTTAAAAGTGACTTAAAAGGACCCAAATGCTCACTTCGAGGGCTTAAAACGTGTTTATTCACTGCGGGAAGAGATATAAACAACATTTAGAGTGAATTAATGTTCATGCGAGAACGTTCAATTTTTCATGCAAAACGATCGATGACCCGTGCCCTGATGAAATTGCTCTGAGATGACCAAAATGGTCCGTTTTGAAAATGTTCATCTTTCAACTAATTTTGACTCTCAGAGGTGGATCATCACTTTTAGAGATAAAATGAGCATCGTTATCGTCATTTTCATGCTTCTAGGGAGCCAAAACTCAAGATTTGGCTCATGGTTAAAAGTGACTTAAAAGGACCCAAATGCTCACTTCGAGGGCTTAAAATGTGTTTATTCACTGCGGCAAGAGATATAAACATCATTTAGAGTAAATTAATAATCATGCGAGAACGTTCAATTTTTCATGCAAAACAATCGATGACCCGTGACCTGATGAAATTGCTCTGAGGTGAACAAAATGGCCCATTTTAAAAATGTTCATCTTTCAACTAATATTGACTCTCAGAGATGGATCATCACTTTTGGAGATAAAATGAGCATCGTTATCATCATTTTCATGCTTCTAGGGAGTCAAAACTCAAGATTTGACTCATGGTTGAAAGTGACTTAAAAGGACCCAAATGCTAACTTCGATGGCTTAAAATGTGTTTATTCACTGAGGGAAGAGATATAAAGAACATTTAGAGTCAATTATTGTTAATGCGAGAACGTTCAATCTTTCATGCCAAACGATCGATGACCCGCGACCTGATGAAATTGCTCTGAGATGACCAAAATGGTCCGTTTTGAAAATGTTCATCTTTCAAATAATTTTGACTCTCAGAGGTGGATCATCACTTTTGGAGATAAAATGAGCATTGTTATCGTCATTTTCATGCTTCTAGGAAGCCAAAACTCAAGATTGGGCTCATGGTTAAAAGTGACTTAAAAGGACCCAAAAGCTCACTTTGAGGGCTTAAAACGTGTTTATTCACTGCGGGAAGAGATATAAACAATATTTAGAGTGAATTAATGTTCATGAGAGAACGTTCAATTTTTCATGCAAAACAATCGATGACCCGCGACCTGATGAAATTGCTCTGAGATGACCAAAATGGTCAGTTTTGAAAATGTTTATCTTTCAACTAATATTGACTCTCAGAGGTGGATCTTCACTTTTGGAGATAAAATGAGCATCTTCATAGTAATTTTTATGCTTCTGGGGAGCCAAAACTCAAGATTTGGCTCATGGTTAAAAGTGACTTAAAAGGACCCAAATGCTCACTTAGAGGGCTTAAAACGTGTTTATTCACTGCGGGAAGAGATATAAACAACATTTAGAGTAAATTAATGTTCATGCGAGAACGTTCAATTTTTCATGCAAAACAATCGATTACCCGCGACCTGATGAAATTGCTCTGAGATGACCAAAATGGTCAGTTTTGAAAGTTTTCATCTTTCAACTAATTTTGACTCTCAGAGGTGAATCATCACTTTTGGAGATAAAATGAGCATCGGTATCATCATTTTCGTGCTTCTAGGGAGCCAAAACTCAAGATTTGGCTCATGGTTAAAAGTGACTTAAAAGGACCCAAATGCTCACTTCGAGGGCTTAAAACGTGTTTATTCACTGCGGGAAGAGATATAAACAACATTTAGAGTGAATTAATGTTCATGCGAGAACGTTCAATTTTTCATGCAAAACCGTGTCCTGATGAAATTGCTCTGAGATGACCAAAATGGTCCGTTTTGAAAATGTTCATCTTTCAACTAATTTTGACTCTCAGAGGTGGATCATCACTTTTAGAGATAAAATGAGCATCGTTATCGTCATTTTCATGCTTCTAGGGAGCCAAAACTCAAGATTTGGCTCATGATTAAAAGTGACTTAAAAGGACCCAAATGCCCACTTCGAGGGCTTAAAATGTGTTTATTCACTGCGGGAAGAGATATAAACATCATTTAGAGTAAATTAATAATCATGCAAGAACGTTCAATTTTTCATGCAAAACAATCGATGACCCGTGACCTGATGAAATTGCTCTGAGGTGAACAAAATGGCCCATTTTAAAAAGGTTCATCTTTCAACTAATATTGACTCTCAGAGGTGGATTTTCACTTTTGGAGATAAAATGAGCATCTTTATCATCATTTTCATGCTTCTAGGGAGCCAAAACTCAAGATTTGACTCATGGTTGAAAGTGACTTAAAAGGACCAAATGCTCACTTCGAGGGCTTAAAACATGTTTATTCACTGCGGGAAGAGATATAAAGAACATTTAGAGTAAATTAATGTTCATGCGAGAGCGTTCAATTTTTCATGCAAAACAATCGATGACCCACGACCTGATGAAATTACTCTGAGATGACCGAAATGGTCAGTTTTGAAAATTTTCATCTTTCAACTAATTTTGACTCTCAGAGGTGGATCATCACTTTTGGAGATAAAATGAGCATCGTTATCATCATTTTCATGCTTCTAGGGAGTCAAAACTCAAGATTTGGCTCTTGGTTAAAAGTGACTTAAAAGGACCCAAATGCTCACTTCGAGGGCTTAAAACGTGTTTATTCACTGCGGGAAGAGATATAAAGAACATTTAGAGTAAATTATTGTTCATGCGAGAACGTTCAATTTTTCATGCAAAACGATCGATGACCCGCGACCTGATGAAATTGCTCTGAGATGACCAAAATGGTCCGTTTTGAAAATTTCCATCTTTCAACTAATATTGACTCTAAAAGGTGGATCTTCACTTTTGGAGATAAAATGAGCATCTTTATCATCATTTTCATGCTTCTAGGGAGCCAAAACTCAAGATTGGACTCATGGTTGAAAGTGACTTAAAAGGACCAAATGCTCACTTCGAGGGCTTCAAACGTGTTTATTCACTGCGGGAAGAGATATAAAGAACATTTAGAGTAAATTAATGTTCATGCGAGAACGTTCAATTTTTCATGCAAAACAACCGATGACCAGCGATCTGATGAAATTGCTCTGAGATGACCAAAATGGTCCGTTTTGAAAGTTTTCATCTTTCAACTAATTTTGACTGTCAGAGGTGGATCATCAATTTTGGAGATAAAATGAGCATCGTTATCGTCATTTTCATGCTTCTAGGGAGCCAAAACTCAAGATTTGGCTCATGGTGAAAAGTGACTTAAAAGGACCCAAATGCTCACTTCGATGGCTTAAAATGTGTTTATTCACTGCGGGAAGAGATATAAAGAACATTTAGAGTAAATTAATGTTCATGCGAGAGCGTTCAATTTTTCATGCAAAACAATCGATGACCCACGACCTGATGAAATTGCTCTGAGATGACCGAAATGGTCCGTTTTGAAAGTTTTCATCTTTCAACTAATTTTGACTCTCAGAGGTGGATCATCACTTTTGGAGATAAAATGAGCATCGTTATCGTCATTTTCATGCTTCTAGGGAGCCAAAACTCAAGATTTGGCTCATGGTTAAAAGTGACTTAAAAGGACCCAAATGCTCACTTCGATGGCTTAAAATGTGTTTATTCACTGCGGGAAGAGATATAAAGAACATTTATAGTAAATTAATGTTCATGCGAGAGCGTTCAATTTTTCATGCAAAACAATCGATGACCCACGACCTGATGAAATTGCTCTGAGATGACCGGAATGGTCCGTTTTGAAAATTTTCATCTTTCAACTAATTTTGACTCTCAGAGGTGGATCATCACTTTTGGAGATAAAATGAGCATCGTTATCGTCATTTTCATGCTTCTAGGGAGCCAAAACTCAAGATTTGGCTCATGGTTAAAAGTGACTTAAAAGGACCCAAATGCTCACTTCGAGGGCTTAAAACGTGTTTATTCACTGCGGTAAGAGATATAAAGAACATTTAGAGTAAATTAATGTTCATGCGAGAACGTTCAATTTTTCATGCAAAACAATCGATGACCCGCGACCTGATGAAATTGCTCTGAGATGACCAAAATGGTCCGTTTTGAAAGTTTTCATCTTTCAACAAATTTTGACTCTCAGAGGTGGAACATCACTTTTGGAGATAAAATGAGCATCTTTATCGTCATTTTCATGCTTCTAGGGAGCCAAAACTCAAGATTTGGCTCATGGTTAAAAGTGACTTAAAAGGACCCAAATGCTCACTTCGATGGCTTAAAATGTGTTTATTCACTGCGGGAAGAGATATAAAGAACATTTAGAGTAAATTATTGTTAATGCGCGAACGTTCAATTTTTCATGCCAAACGATCGATGACCCGCACCCTGATGAAATTGCTCTGAGGTGACCAAAATGGTCCGTTTTGAAAATTTTCATCTTTCAACTAATTTTGACTCTCAGAGGTGGATCATCACTTTTGGAGAAAAAATGAGCATCGTTATCATCATTTTCATGCTTCTAGGGAGTCAAAACTCAAGATTTGACTCATGGTTGAAAGTGACTTAAAAGGACCAAATGCTCACTTCGAGGGCTTAAAACATGTTTATTCACTGCGGGAAGAGATATAAAGAACATTTAGAGTAAATTAATGTTCATGCGAGAGCGTTCAATTTTTCATGCAAAACAATCGATGACCCACGACCTGATGAAATTGCTCTGAGATGACCAAAATGGTCCGTTTTGAAAGTTTTCATCTTTCAACTAATTTTGACTCTCAGAGGTGGAACATCACTTTTGGAGATAAAATGAGCATCGTTATCGTCATTTTCATGCTTCTAGGGAGCCAAAACTCAAGATTTGGCTCATGGTTAAAAGTGACTTAAAAGGACCCAAATGCTCACTTCGATGGCTTAAAATGTGTTTATTCACTGCGGGAAGAGATATAAAGAACATTTAGAGTAAATTATTGTTAATGCGAGAACGTTAAATTTTTCATGCAAAACAATCGATGACCCGCGACCTGATGAAATTGCTCTGAGGTGAACAAAATGGTCCATTTTGAAAATGTTTATCTTTCAACTAATATTGACTCTCAGACGTGGATCTTCACTTTTGGAGATAAAATGAGCATCTTCATAGTAATTTTTATGCTTCTGGGGAGCCAAAACTCAAGATTTGGCTCATGGTTAAAAGTGACTTAAAAGGACCCAAATGCTCACTTCGAGGGCTTAAAACGTGTTTATTCACTGCGGGAAGAGATATAAACAACATTTAGAGTAAATTAATGTTCATGCGAGAACGTTCAATTTTTCATGCAAAACAATCGATTACCCGCGACCTGATGAAATTGCTCTGAGATGACCAAAATGGTCAGTTTTGAAAGTTTTCATCTTTCAACTAATTTTGACTCTCAGAGGTGAATCATCACTTTTGGAGATAAAATGAGCATCGGTATCATCATTTTCGTGCTTCTAGGGAGCCAAAACTCAAGATTTGTCTCATGGTTAAAAGTGACTTAAAAGGACCCAAATGCTCACTTCGAGGGCTTAAAACGTGTTTATTCACTGCGGGAAGAGATATAAACAACATTTAGAGTGAATTAATGTTCATGCGAGAACGTTCAATTTTTCATGCAAAACGATCGATGACCCGTGTCCTGATGAAATTGCTCTGAGATGACCAAAATGGTCCGTTTTGAAAATGTTCATCTTTCAACTAATTTTGACTCTCAGAGGTGGATCATCACTTTTAGAGATAAAATGAGCATCGTTATCGTCATTTTCATGCTTCTAGGGAGCCAAAACTCAAGATTTGGCTCATGGTTAAAAGTGACTTAAAAGGACCCAAATGCTCACTTCGAGGGCTTAAAATGTGTTTATTCACTGCGGGAAGAGATATAAACATCATTTAGAGTAAATTAATAATCATGCGAGAACGTTCAATTTTTCATGCAAAACAATCGATGACCCGTGACCTGATGAAATTGCTCTGAGGTGAACAAAATGGCCCATTTTAAAAATGTTCATCTTTCAACTAATATTGACTCTCAGAGATGGATCATCACTTTTGGAGATAAAATGAGCATCGTTATCATCATTTTCATGCTTCTAGGGAGTCAAAACTCAAGATTTGACTCATGGTTGAAAGTGACTTAAAAGGACCCAAATGCTAACTTCGATGGCTTAAAATGTGTTTATTCACTGAGGGAAGAGATATAAAGAACATTTAGAGTCAATTATTGTTAATGCGAGAACGTTCAATCTTTCATGCCAAACGATCGATGACCCGCGACCTGATGAAATTGCTCTGAGATGACCAAAATGGTCCGTTTTGAAAATGTTCATCTTTCAAATAATTTTGACTCTCAGAGGTGGATCATCACTTTTGGAGATAAAATGAGCATCGTTATCGTCATTTTCATGCTTCTAGGAAGCCAAAACTCAAGATTGGGCTCATGGTTAAAAGTGACTTAAAAGGACCCAAAAGCTCACTTTGAGGGCTTAAAACGTGTTTATTCACTGCGGGAAGAGATATAAACAATATTTAGAGTGAATTAATGTTCATGAGAGAACGTTCAATTTTTCATGCAAAACAATCGATGACCCGCGACCTGATGAAATTGCTCTGAGATGACCAAAATGGTCAGTTTTGAAAATGTTTATCTTTCAACTAATATTGACTCTCAGAGGTGGATCTTCACTTTTGGAGATAAAATGAGCATCTTCATAGTAATTTTTATGCTTCTGGGGAGCCAAAACTCAAGATTTGGCTCATGGTTAAAAGTGACTTAAAAGGACCCAAATGCTCACTTAGAGGGCTTAAAACGTGTTTATTCACTGCGGGAAGAGATATAAACAACATTTAGAGTAAATTAATGTTCATGCGAGAACGTTCAATTTTTCATGCAAAACAATCGATTACCCGCGACCTGATGAAATTGCTCTGAGATGACCAAAATGGTCAGTTTTGAAAGTTTTCATCTTTCAACTAATTTTGACTCTCAGAGGTGAATCATCACTTTTGGAGATAAAATGAGCATCGGTATCATCATTTTCGTGCTTCTAGGGAGCCAAAACTCAAGATTTGGCTCATGGTTAAAAGTGACTTAAAAGGACCCAAATGCTCACTTCGAGGGCTTAAAACGTGTTTATTCACTGCGGGAAGAGATATAAACAACATTTAGAGTGAATTAATGTTCATGCGAGAACGTTCAATTTTTCATGCAAAACCGTGTCCTGATGAAATTGCTCTGAGATGACCAAAATGGTCCGTTTTGAAAATGTTCATCTTTCAACTAATTTTGACTCTCAGAGGTGGATCATCACTTTTAGAGATAAAATGAGCATCGTTATCGTCATTTTCATGCTTCTAGGGAGCCAAAACTCAAGATTTGGCTCATGATTAAAAGTGACTTAAAAGGACCCAAATGCCCACTTCGAGGGCTTAAAATGTGTTTATTCACTGCGGGAAGAGATATAAACATCATTTAGAGTAAATTAATAATCATGCGAGAACGTTCAATTTTTCATGCAAAACAATCGATGACCCGTGACCTGATGAAATTGCTCTGAGGTGAACAAAATGGCCCATTTTAAAAAGGTTCATCTTTCAACTAATATTGACTCTCAGAGGTGGATTTTCACTTTTGGAGATAAAATGAGCATCTTTATCATCATTTTCATGCTTCTAGGGAGCCAAAACTCAAGATTTGACTCATGGTTGAAAGTGACTTAAAAGGACCAAATGCTCACTTCGAGGGCTTAAAACATGTTTATTCACTGCGGGAAGAGATATAAAGAACATTTAGAGTAAATTAATGGTTATGCGAGAGCGTTCAATTTTTCATGCAAAACAATCGATGACCCACGACCTGATGAAATTACTCTGAGATGACCGAAATGGTCCGTTTTGAAAATTTTCATCTTTCAACTAATTTTGACTCTCAGAGGTGGATCATCACTTTTGGAGATAAAATGAGCATCGTTATCATCATTTTCATGCTTCTAGGGAGTCAAAACTCAAGATTTGGCTCTTGGTTAAAAGTGACTTAAAAGGACCCAAATGCTCACTTCGAGGGCTTAAAACGTGTTTATTCACTGCGGGAAGAGATATAAAGAACATTTAGAGTAAATTATTGTTCATGCGAGAACGTTCAATTTTTCATGCAAAACGATCGATGACCCGCGACCTGATGAAATTGCTCTGAGATGACCAAAATGGTCCGTTTTGAAAATTTCCATCTTTCAACTAATATTGACTCTAAAAGGTGGATCTTCACTTTTGGAGATAAAATGAGCATCTTTATCATCATTTTCATGCTTCTAGGGAGCCAAAACTCAAGATTGGACTCATGGTTGAAAGTGACTTAAAAGGACCAAATGCTCACTTCGAGGGCTTCAAACGTGTTTATTCACTGCGGGAAGAGATATAAAGAACATTTAGAGTAAATTAATGTTCATGCGAGAACGTTCAATTTTTCATGCAAAACAACCGATGACCAGCGATCTGATGAAATTGCTCTGAGATGACCAAAATGGTCCGTTTTGAAAGTTTTCATCTTTCAACTAATTTTGACTGTCAGAGGTGGATCATCAATTTTGGAGATAAAATGAGCATCGTTATCGTCATTTTCATGCTTCTAGGGAGCCAAAACTCAAGATTTGGCTCATGGTGAAAAGTGACTTAAAAGGACCCAAATGCTCACTTCGATGGCTTAAAATGTGTTTATTCACTGCGGGAAGAGATATAAAGAACATTTAGAGTAAATTAATGTTCATGCGAGAGCGTTCAATTTTTCATGCAAAACAATCGATGACCCACGACCTGATGAAATTGCTCTGAGATGACCGAAATGGTCCGTTTTGAAAGTTTTCATCTTTCAACTAATTTTGACTCTCAGAGGTGGATCATCACTTTTGGAGATAAAATGAGCATCGTTATCGTCATTTTCATGCTTCTAGGGAGCCAAAACTCAAGATTTGGCTCATGGTTAAAAGTGACTTAAAAGGACCCAAATGCTCACTTCGATGGCTTAAAATGTGTTTATTCACTGCGGGAAGAGATATAAAGAACATTTATAGTAAATTAATGTTCATGCGAGAGCGTTCAATTTTTCATGCAAAACAATCGATGACCCACGACCTGATGAAATTGCTCTGAGATAACCGGAATGGTCCGTTTTGAAAATTTTCATCTTTCAACTAATTTTGACTCTCAGAGGTGGATCATCACTTTTGGAGATAAAATGAGCATCGTTATCGTCATTTTCATGCTTCTAGGGAGCCAAAACTCAAGATTTGGCTCATGGTTAAAAGTGACTTAAAAGGACCCAAATGCTCACTTCGAGGGCTTAAAACGTGTTTATTCACTGCGGTAAGAGATATAAAGAACATTTAGAGTAAATTAATGTTCATGCGAGAACGTTCAATTTTTCATGCAAAACAATCGATGACCCGCGACCTGATGAAATTGCTCTGAGATGACCAAAATGGTCCGTTTTGAAAGTTTTCATCTTTCAACAAATTTTGACTCTCAGAGGTGGAACATCACTTTTGGAGATAAAATGAGCATCGTTATCGTCATTTTCATGCTTCTAGGGAGCCAAAACTCAAGATTTGGCTCATGGTTAAAAGTGACTTAAAAGGACCCAAATGCTCACTTCGATGGCTTAAAATGTGTTTATTCACTGCGGGAAGAGATATAAAGAACATTTAGAGTAAATTATTGTTAATGCGAGAACGTTCAATTTTTCATGCCAAACGATCGATGACCCGCGACCTGATGAAATTGCTCTGAGATGACCAAAATGGTCCGTTTTGAAAATGTTCATCTTTCAAATAATTTTGACTCTCAGAGGTGGATCATCACTTTTGGAGATAAAATGAGCATCGTTATCGTCATTTTCATGCTTCTAGGGAGCCAAAACTCAAGATTTGGCTCATGGTTAAAAGTGACTTAAAAGGACCCAAATGCTCACTTCGATGGCTTAAAATGTGTTTATTCACTGTGGGAAGAGATATAAAGAACATTTAGAGTAAATTATTGTTAATGCGAGAACGTTCAATTTTTCATGCCAAACGATCGATGACCCGCACCCTGATGAAATTGCTCTGAGGTGACCAAAATGGTCCGTTTTGAAAATGTTCATCTTTCAACTAATTTTGACTCTCAGAGGTGGATCATCACTTTTGGAGAAAAAATGAGCATCGTTATCATCATTTTCATGCTTCTAGGGAGTCAAAACTCAAGATTTGACTCATGGTTGAAAGTGACTTAAAAGGACCAAATGCTCACTTCGAGGGCTTAAAACATGTTTATTCACTGCGGGAAGAGATATAAAGAACATTTAGAGTAAATTAATGTTCATGCGAGAGCGTTCAATTTTTCATGCAAAACAATCGATGACCCACGACCTGATGAAATTGCTCTGAGATGACCAAAATGGTCCGTTTTGAAAGTTTTCATCTTTCAACTAATTTTGACTCTCAGAGGTGGAACATCACTTTTGGAGATAAAATGAGCATCGTTATCGTCATTTTCATGCTTCTAGGGAGCCAAAACTCAAGATTTGGCTCATGCTTAAAAGTGACTTAAAAGGACCCAAATGCTCACTTCGATGGCTTAAAATGTGTTTATTCACTGCGGGAAGAGATATAAAGAACATTTAGAGTAAATTATTGTTAATGCGAGAACGTTCAATTTTTCATGCCAAACGATCGATGACCCGCGACCTGATGAAATTGCTCTGAGATGACCAAAATGGTCCATTTTGAAAATGTTCATCTTTCAAATAATTTTGACTCTCAGAGGTGGATCATCACTTTTGGAGATAAAATGAGCATCGTTATCGTCATTTTCATGCTTCTAGGAAGCCAAAACTCCAGATTGGGCTCATGGTTAAAAGTGACTTAAAAGGACCCAAATGCTCACTTCGAGGGCTTAAAACGTGTTTATTCACTGCGGGAAGAGATATAAACAACATTTAGAGTAAATTAATGTTCATGCGAGAACGTTCAATTTTTCATGCAAAACAATCGATTACCCGCGACCTGATGAAATTGCTCTGAGATGACCAAAATGGTCAGTTTTGAAAGTTTTCATCTTTCAACTAATTTTGACTCTCAGAGGTGAATCATCACTTTTGGAGATAAAATGAGCATCGGTATCATCATTTTCGTGCTTCTAGGGAGCCAAAACTCAAGATTTGGCTCATGGTTAAAAGTGACTTAAAAGGACCCAAATGCTCACTTCGAGGGCTTAAAACGTGTTTATTCACTGCGGGAAGAGATATAAACAACATTTAGAGTGAATTAATGTTCATGCGAGAACGTTCAATTTTTCATGCAAAACGATCGATGACCCGTGTCCTGATGAAATTGCTCTGAGATGACCAAAATGGTCCGTTTTGAAAATGTTCATCTTTCAACTAATTTTGACTCTCAGAGGTGGATCATCACTTTTAGAGATAAAATGAGCATCGTTATCATCATTTTCATGCTTCTAGGAAGTCAAAACTCAAGATTTGGCTCTTGGTTAAAAGTGACTTAAAAGGACCCAAATGCTCACTTCGAGGGCTTAAAACGTGTTTATTCACTGCGGGAAGAGATATAAAGAACATTTAGAGTAAATTATTGTTCATGCGAGAACGTTCAATTTTTCATGCAAAACGATCGATGACCCGCGACCTGATGAAATTGCTCTGAGATGACCAAAATGGTCCGTTTTGAAAATTTCCATCTTTCAACTAATATTGACTCTAAAAGGTGGATCTTCACTTTTGGAGATAAAATGAGCATCTTTATCATCATTTTCATGCTTCTAGGGAGCCAAAACTCAAGATTGGACTCATGGTTGAAAGTGACTTAAAAGGACCAAATGCTCACTTCGAGGGCTTCAAACGTGTTTATTCACTGCGGGAAGAGATATAAAGAACATTTAGAGTAAATTAATGTTCATGCTTGAACGTTCAATTTTTCATGCAAAACAACCGATGACCAGCGATCTGATGAAATTGCTCTGAGATGACCAAAATGGTCCGTTTTGAAAGTTTTCATCTTTCAACTAATTTTGACTGTCAGAGGTGGATCATCAATTTTGGAGATAAAATGAGCATCGTTATCATCATTTTCATGCTTCTAGGGAGCCAAAACTCAAGATTTGGCTCATGGTGAAAAGTGACTTAAAAGGACCAAATGCTCACTTCGAGGGCTTAAAACATGTTTATTCACTGCGGGAAGAGATATAAAGAACATTTAGAGTAAATTAATGTTCATGCGAGAGCGTTCAATTTTTCATGCAAAACAATCGATGACCCACGACCTGATGAAATTGCTCTGAGATGACCAAAATGGTCCGTTTTGAAAGTTTTCATCTTTCAACTAATTTTGACTCTCAGAGGTGGAACATCACTTTTGGAGATAAAATGAGCATCGTTATCGTCATTTTCATGCTTCTAGGGAGCCAAAACTCAAGATTTGGCTCATGGTTAAAAGTGACTTAAAAGGACCCAAATGCTCACTTCGATGGCTTAAAATGTGTTTATTCACTGCGGGAAGAGATATAAAGAACATTTAGAGTAAATTATTGTTAATGCGAGAACGTTCAATTTTTCATGCCAAACGATCGATGACCCGCGACCTGATGAAATTGCTCTGAGATGACCAAAATGGTCCATTTTGAAAATGTTCATCTTTCAAATAATTTTGACTCTCAGAGGTGGATCATCACTTTTGGAGATAAAATGAGCATCGTTATCGTCATTTTCATGCTTCTAGGAAGCCAAAACTCAAGATTGGGCTCATGGTTAAAAGTGACTTAAAAGGACCCAAATGCTCACTTCGAGGGCTTAAAACGTGTTTATTCACTGCGGGAAGAGATATAAACAACATTTAGAGTAAATTAATGTTCATGCGAGAACGTTCAATTTTTCATGCAAAACAATCGATTACCCGCGACCTGATGAAATTGCTCTGAGATGACCAAAATGGTCAGTTTTGAAAGTTTTCATCTTTCAACTAATTTTGACTCTCAGAGGTGAATCATCACTTTTGGAGATAAAATGAGCATCGGTATCATCATTTTCGTGCTTCTAGGGAGCCAAAACTCAAGATTTGGCTCATGGTTAAAAGTGACTTAAAAGGACCCAAATGCTCACTTCGAGGGCTTAAAACGTGTTTATTCACTGCGGGAAGAGATATAAACAACATTTAGAGTGAATTAATGTTCATGCGAGAACGTTCAATTTTTCATGCAAAACGATCGATGACCCGTGTCCTGATGAAATTGCTCTGAGATGACCAAAATGGTCCGTTTTGAAAATGTTCATCTTTCAACTAATTTTGACTCTCAGAGGTGGATCATCACTTTTAGAGATAAAATGAGCATCGTTATCATCATTTTCATGCTTCTAGGAAGTCAAAACTCAAGATTTGGCTCATGGTTAAAAGTGACTTAAAAGGACCCAAATGCTCACTTCGATGGCTTAAAATGTGTTTATTCACTGCGGGAAGAGATATAAAGAACATTTAGAGTAAATTATTGTTAATGCGAGAACGTTCAATTTTTCATGCCAAACGATCGATGACCCGCACCCTGATGAAATTGCTCTGAGGTGACCAAAATGGTCCGTTTTGAAAATGTTCATCTTTCAACTAATTTTGACTCTCAGAGGTGGATCATCACTTTTGGAGAAAAAATGAGCATCGTTATCATCATTTTCATGCTTCTAGGGAGTCAAAACTCAAGATTTGACTCATGGTTGAAAGTGACTTAAAAGGACCAAATGCTCACTTCGAGGGCTTAAAACATGTTTATTCACTGCGGGAAGAGATATAAAGAACATTTAGAGTAAATTAATGTTCATGCGAGAGCGTTCAATTTTTCATGCAAAACAATCGATGACCCACGACCTGATGAAATTGCTCTGAGATGACCAAAATGGTCCATTTTGAAAATGTTCATCTTTCAAATAATTTTGACTCTCAGAGGTGGATCATCACTTTTGGAGATAAAATGAGCATCGTTATCGTCATTTTCATGCTTCTAGGAAGCCAAAACTCAAGATTGGGCTCATGGTTAAAAGTGACTTAAAAGGACCCAAATGCTCACTTCGAGGGCTTAAAACGTGTTTATTCACTGCGGGAAGAGATATAAACAACATTTAGAGTAAATTAATGTTCATGCGAGAACGTTCAATTTTTCATGCAAAACAATCGATTACCCGCGACCTGATGAAATTGCTCTGAGATGACCAAAATGGTCAGTTTTGAAAGTTTTCATCTTTCAACTAATTTTGACTCTCAGAGGTGAATCATCACTTTTGGAGATAAAATGAGCATCGGTATAATCATTTTCGTGCTTCTAGGGAGCCAAAACTCAAGATTTGGCTCATGGTTAAAAGTGACTTAAAAGGACCCAAATGCTCACTTCGAGGGCTTAAAACGTGTTTATTCACTGCGGGAAGAGATATAAACAACATTTAGAGTGAATTAATGTTCATGCGAGAACGTTCAATTTTTCATGCAAAACGATCGATGACCCGTGTCCTGATGAAATTGCTCTGAGATGACCAAAATGGTCCGTTTTGAAAATGTTCATCTTTCAACTAATTTTGACTCTCAGAGGTGGATCATCACTTTTAGAGATAAAATGAGCATCGTTATCATCATTTTCATGCTTCTAGGAAGTCAAAACTCAAGATTTGGCTCTTGGTTAAAAGTGACTTAAAAGGACCCAAATGCTCACTTCGAGGGCTTAAAACGTGTTTATTCACTGCGGGAAGAGATATAAAGAACATTTAGAGTAAATTATTGTTCATGCGAGAACGTTCAATTTTTCATGCAAAACGATCGATGACCCGCGACCTGATGAAATTGCTCTGAGATGACCAAAATGGTCCGTTTTGAAAATTTCCATCTTTCAACTAATATTGACTCTAAAAGGTGGATCTTCACTTTTGGAGATAAAATGAGCATCTTTATCATCATTTTCATGCTTCTAGGGAGCCAAAACTCAAGATTGGACTCATGGTTGAAAGTGACTTAAAAGGACCAAATGCTCACTTCGAGGGCTTCAAACGTGTTTATTCACTGCGGGAAGAGATATAAAGAACATTTAGAGTAAATTAATGTTCATGCGAGAACGTTCAATTTTTCATGCAAAACAACCGATGACCAGCGATCTGATGAAATTGCTCTGAGATGACCAAAATGGTCCGTTTTGAAAGTTTTCATCTTTCAACTAATTTTGACTGTCAGAGGTGGATCATCAATTTTGGAGATAAAATGAGCATCGTTATCATCATTTTCATGCTTCTAGGGAGCCAAAGCTCAAGATTTGGCTCATGGTGAAAAGTGACTTAAAAGGACCCAAATGCTCACTTAGAGGGCTTAAAACGTGTTTATTCACTGCGGGAAGAGATATAAACAACATTTAGAGTAAATTAATGTTCATGCGAGAACGTTCAATTTTTCATGCAAAACAATCGATTACCCGCGACCTGATGAAATTGCTCTGAGATGACCAAAATGGTCAGTTTTGAAAATTTTCATCTTTCAACTAATTTTGACTCTCAGAGGTGGATCATCACTTTTAGAGATAAAATGAGCATCGTTATCGTCATTTTCATGCTTCTAGGGAGCCAAAACTCAAGATTTGGCTCATGGTTAAAAGTGACTTAAAAGGACCCAAATGCTCACTTCGAGGGCTTAAAATGTGTTTATTCACTGCGGGAAGAGATATAAACATCATTTAGAGTAAATTAATGTTCATGCGAGAACGTTCAATTTTTCATGCAAAACAATCGATGACCCGCGACCTGATGAAATTGCTCTGAGATGACCAAAATGGTCCGTTTTGAAAGTTTTCATCTTTCAACTAATTTTGACTCTCAGAGGTGGATCATCACTTTTGGAGATAAAATGAGCATCGTTATCGTCATTTTCATGCTTCTAGGGAGCCAAAACTCAAGATTTGGCTCATGGTTAAAAGTGACTTAAAAGGACCCAAATGCTCACTTCGATGGCTTAAAATGTGTTTATTCACTGCGGGAAGAGATATAAAGAACATTTATAGTAAATTAATGTTCATGCGAGAGCGTTCAATTTTTCATGCAAAACAATCGATGACCCACGACCTGATGAAATTGCTCTGAGATGACCGGAATGGTCCGTTTTGAAAATTTTCATCTTTCAACTAATTTTGACTCTCAGAGGTGGATCATCCCTTTTGGAGATAAAATGAGCATCGTTATCGTCATTTTCATGCTTCTAGGGAGCCAAAACTCAAGATTTGGCTCATGGTTAAAAGTGACTTAAAAGGACCCAAATGCTCACTTCGAGGGCTTAAAACGTGTTTATTCACTGCGGTAAGAGATATAAAGAACATTTAGAGTAAATTAATGTTCATGCGAGAACGTTCAATTTTTCATGCAAAACAATCGATGACCCGCGACCTGATGAAATTGCTCTGAGATGACCAAAATGGTCCGTTTTGAAAGTTTTCATCTTTCAACTAATTTTGACTCTCAGAGGTGGAACATCACTTTTGGAGATAAAATGAGCATCGTTATCGTCATTTTCATGCTTCTAGGGAGCCAAAACTCAAGATTTGGCTCATGGTTAAAAGTGACTTAAAAGGACCCAAATGCTCACTTCGATGGCTTAAAATGTGTTTATTCACTGCGGGAAGAGATATAAAGAACATTTAGAGTAAATTAATGTTCATGCGAGAACGTTCAATTTTTCATGCCAAACGATCGATGACCCGCGACCTGATGAAATTGCTCTGAGATGACCAAAATGGTCCGTTTTGAAAATGTTCATCTTTCAAATAATTTTGACTCTCAGAGGTGGATCATCACTTTTGGAGATAAAATGAGCATCGTTATCGTCATTTTCATGCTTCTAGGGAGCCAAAACTCAAGATTTGGCTCATGGTTAAAAGTGACTTAAAAGGACCCAAATGCTCACTTCGATGGCTTAAAATGTGTTTATTCACTGCGGGAAGAGATATAAAGAACATTTAGAGTAAATTATTGTTAATGCGAGAACGTTCAATTTTTCATGCCAAACGATCGATGACCCGCGACCTGATGAAATTGCTCTGAGGTGACCAAAATGGTCCGTTTTGAAAATTTTCATCTTTCAACTAATTTTGACTCTCAGAGGTGGATCATCACTTTTGGAGATAAAATGAGCATCGTTATCATCATTTTCATGCTTCTAGGGAGTCAAAACTCAAGATTTGACTCATGGTTGAAAGTGACTTAAAAGGACCAAATGCTCACTTCGAGGGCTTAAAACATGTTTATTCACTGCGGGAAGAGATATAAAGAACATTTAGAGTAAATTAATGTTCATGCGAGAGCGTTCAATTTTTCATGCAAAACAATCGATGACCCACGACCTGATGAAATTGCTCTGAGATGACCAAAATGGTCCGTTTTGAAAGTTTTCATCTTTCAACTAATTTTGACTCTCAGAGGTGGAACATCACTTTTGGAGATAAAATGAGCATCGTTATCGTCATTTTCATGCTTCTAGGGAGCCAAAACTCAAGATTTGGCTCATGGTTAAAAGTGACTTAAAAGGACCCAAATGCTCACTTCGATGGCTTAAAATGTGTTTATTCACTGCGGGAAGAGATATAAAGAACATTTAGAGTAAATTATTGTTAATGCAAGAACGTTCAATTTTTCATGCCAAACGATCGATGACCCGCGACCTGATGAAATTGCTCTGAGATGACCAAAATGGTCCGTTTTGAAAATTTTCATCTTTCAACTAATTTTGACTCTCAGAGGTGGATCATCACTTTTGGAGATAAAATGAGCATCGTTATCGTAATTTTCATGCTTCTAGGGAGCCAAAACTCAAGATTTGGCCCATGGTGAAAAGTGACTTAAAAGGACCCAAATGCTCACTTCGAGGGCTTAAAACGTGTTTATTCACTGCGGGAAGAGATATAAACAACATTTAGAGTAAATTAATGTTCATGCGAGAACGTTCAATTTTTCATGCAAAACAATCGATGACCCGCGACCTGATGAAATTGCTCTGAGGTGAACAAAATGGTCCATTTTGAAAATGTTTATCTTTCAACTAATATTGACTCTCAGAGGTGGATCTTCACTTTTGGAGATAAAATGAGCATCTTCATAGTAATTTTTATGCTTCTGGGGAGCCAAAACTCAAGATTTGGCTCATGGTTAAAAGTGACTTAAAAGGACCCAAATGCTCACTTCGAGGGCTTAAAACGTGTTTATTCACTGCGGGAAGAGATATAAACAACATTTAGAGTAAATTAATGTTCATGCGAGAACGTTCAATTTTTCATGCAAAACAATCGATTACCCGCGACCTGATGAAATTGCTCTGAGATGACCAAAATGGTCAGTTTTGAAAGTTTTCATCTTTCAACTAATTTTGACTCTCAGAGGTGAATCATCACTTTTGGAGATAAAATGAGCATCGGTATCATCATTTTCGTGCTTCTAGGGAGCCAAAACTCAAGATTTGTCTCATGGTTAAAAGTGACTTAAAAGGACCAGAATGCTCACTTCGAGGGCTTAAAACGTGTTTATTCACTGCGGGAAGAGATATAAACAACATTTAGAGTGAATTAATGTTCATGCGAGAACGTTCAATTTTTCATGCAAAACGATCGATGACCCGTGTCCTGATGAAATTGCTCTGAGATGACCAAAATGGTCCGTTTTGAAAATGTTCATCTTTCAACTAATTTTGACTCTCAGAGGTGGATCATCACTTTTAGAGATAAAATGAGCATCGTTATCGTCATTTTCATGCTTCTAGGGAGCCAAAACTCAAGATTTGGCTCATGGTTAAAAGTGACTTAAAAGGACCCAAATGCTCACTTCGAGGGCTTAAAATGTGTTTATTCACTGCGGGAAGAGATATAAACATCATTTAGAGTAAATTAATAATCATGCGAGAACGTTCAATTTTTCATGCAAAACAATCGATGACCCGTGACCTGATGAAATTGCTCTGAGGTGAACAAAATGGCCCATTTTAAAAATGTTCATCTTTCAACTAATATTGACTCTCAGAGGTGGATCATCACTGTTGGAGATAAAATGAGCATCGTTATCATCATTTTCATGCTTCTAGGGAGTCAAAACTCAAGATTTGACTCATGGTTGAAAGTGACTTAAAAGGACCCAAATGCTAACTTCGATGGCTTAAAATGTGTTTATTCACTGAGGGAAGAGATATAAAGAACATTTAGTCAATTATTGTTAATGCGAGAACGTTCAATCTTTCATGCCAAACGATCGATGACCCACGACCTGATGAAATTGCTCTGAGATGACCGAAATGGTCCGTTTTGAAAATTTTCATCTTTCAACTAATTTTGACTCTCAGAGGTGGATCATCACTTTTGGAGATAAAATGAGCATCGTTATCATCATTTTCATGCTTCTAGGGAGTCAAAACTCAAGATTTGGCTCTTGGTTAAAAGTGACTTAAAAGGACCCAAATGCTCACTTCGAGGGCTTAAAACGTGTTTATTCACTGCGGGAAGAGATATAAAGAACATTTAGAGTAAATTATTGTTCATGCGAGAACGTTCAATTTTTCATGCAAAACGATCGATGACCCGCGACCTGATGAAATTGCTCTGAGATGACCAAAATGGTCCGTTTTGAAAATTTCCATCTTTCAACTAATATTGACTCTAAAAGGTGGATCTTCACTTTTGGAGATAAAATGAGCATCTTTATCATCATTTTCATGCTTCTAGGGAGCCAAAACTCAAGATTGGACTCATGGTTGAAAGTGACTTAAAAGGACCAAATGCTCACTTCGAGGGCTTCAAACGTGTTTATTCACTGCGGGAAGAGATATAAAGAACATTTAGAGTAAATTAATGTTCATGCGAGAACGTTCAATTTTTCATGCAAAACAACCGATGACCAGCGATCTGATGAAATTGCTCTGAGAAGTCCAAAATGGTCCGTTTTGAAAGTTTTCATCTTTCAACTAATTTTGACTGTCAGAGGTGGATCATCAATTTTGGAGATAAAATGAGCATCGTTATCGTCATTTTCATGCTTCTAGGGAGCCAAAACTCAAGATTTGGCTCATGGTGAAAAGTGACTTAAAAGGACCCAAATGCTCACTTAGAGGGCTTAAAACGTGTTTATTCACTGCGGGAAGAGATATAAACAACATTTAGAGTAAATTAATGTTCATGCGAGAACGTTCAATTTTTCATGCAAAACAATCGATTACCCGCGACCTGATGAAATTGCTCTGAGATGACCAAAATGGTCAGTTTTGAAAGTTTTCATCTTTCAACTAATTTTGACTCTCAGCGGTGAATCATCACTTTTGGAGATAAAATGAGCATCGGTATCATCATTTTCGTGCTTCTAGGGAGCCAAAACTCAAGATTTGGCTCATGGTTAAAAGTGACTTAAAAGGACCCAAATGCTCACTTCGAGGGCTTAAAATGTGTTTATTCACTGCGGGAAGAGATATAAACATCATTTAGAGTAAATTAATGTTCATGCGAGAACGTTCAATTTTTCATGCAAAACAATCGATGACCCGCGACCTGATGAAATTGCTCTGAGATGACCAAAATGGTCCGTTTTGAAAGTTTTCATCTTTCAACTAATTTTGACTCTCAGAGGTGGATCATCACTTTTGGAGATAAAATGAGCATCGTTATCGTCATTTTCATGCTTCTAGGGAGCCAAAACTCAAGATTTGGCTCATGGTTAAAAGTGACTTAAAAGGACCCAAATGATGGCTTAAAATGTGTTTATTCACTGCGGGAAGAGATATAAAGAACATTTAGAGTAAATTAATGTTCATGCGAGAGCGTTCAATTTTTCATGCAAAACAATCGATGACCCACGACCTGATGAAATTGCTCTGAGATGACCGAAATGGTCCGTTTTGAAAATTTTCATCTTTCAACTAATTTTGACTCTCAGAGGTGGATCATCACTTTTGGAGATAAAATGAGCATCGTTATCGTCATTTTCATGCTTCTAGGGAGCCAAAACTCAAGATTTGGCTCATGGTTAAAAGTGACTTAAAAGGACCCAAATGCTCACTTCGAGGGCTTAAAACGTGTTTATTCACTGCGGGAAGAGATATAAAGAACATTAAGAGTAAATTATTGTTCATGCGAGAACGTTCAATTTTTCATGCAAAACGATCGATGACCCGCGACCTGATGAAATTGCTCTGAGATGACCAAAATGGTCCGTTTTGAAAATTTCCATCTTTCAACTAATATTGACTCTAAAAGGTGGATCTTCACTTTTGGAGATAAAATGAGCATCTTTATCATCATTTTCATGCTTCTAGGGAGCCAAAACTCAAGATTGGACTCATGGTTGAAAGTGACTTAAAAGGACCAAATGCTCACTTCGAGGGCTTCAAACGTGTTTATTCACTGCGGGAAGAGATATAAAGAACATTTAGAGTAAATTAATGTTCATGCGAGAACGTTCAATTTTTCATGCAAAACAACCGATGACCAGCGATCTGATGAAATTGCTCTGAGAAGTCCAAAATGGTCCGTTTTGAAAGTTTTCATCTTTCAACTAATTTTGACTGTCAGAGGTGGATCATCAATTTTGGAGATAAAATGAGCATCGTTATCGTCATTTTCATGCTTCTAGGGAGCCAAAACTCAAGATTTGGCTCATGGTGAAAAGTGACTTAAAAGGACCCAAATGCTCACTTAGAGGGCTTAAAACGTGTTTATTCACTGCGGGAAGAGATATAAACAACATTTAGAGTAAATTAATGTTCATGCGAGAACGTTCAATTTTTCATGCAAAACAATCGATGACCCACGGCCTGATGAAATTGCTCTGAGATGACCGAAATGGTCCGTTTTGAAAATGTTCATCTTTCAACTAATTTTGACTCTCAGAGGTGGATCATCACTTTTGGAGATAAAATGAGCATCGTTATCGTCATTTTCATGCTTCTAGGGAGCCAAAACTCAAGATTTGGCTCATGGTTAAAAGTGACTTAAAAGGACCCAAATTCTCACTTCGAGGGCTTAAAACGTGTTTATTCACTGCGGTAAGAGATATAAAGAACATTTAGAGTAAATTAATGTTCATGCGAGAACGTTCAATTTTTCATGCAAAACAATCGATGACCCGCGACCTGATGAAATTGCTCTGAGATGACCAAAATGGTCCGTTTTGAAAGTTTTCATCTTTCAACTAATTTTGACTCTCAGAGGTGGAACATCACTTTTGGAGATAAAATGAGCATCGTTATCGTCATTTTCATGCTTCTAGGGAGCCAAAACTCAAGATTTGGCTCATGGTTAAAAGTGACTTAAAAGGACCCAAATGCTCACTTCGATGGCTTAAAATGTGTTTATTCACTGCGGGAAGAGATATAAAGAACATTTAGAGTAAATTATTGTTAATGCGAGAACGTTCAATTTTTCATGCCAAACGATCGATGACCCGCGACCTGATGAAATTGCTCTGAGATGACCAAAATGGTCCGTTTTGAAAATGTTCATCTTTCAAATAATTTTGACTCTCAGAGGTGGATCATCACTTTTGGAGATAAAATGAGCATCGTTATCGTCATTTTCATGCTTCTAGGAAGCCAAAACTCAAGATTGGGCTCATGGTTAAAAGTGACTTAAAAGGACCCAAATGCTCCCTTTGAGGGCTTAAAACATGTTTATTCACTGCGGGAAGAGATATAAACAATATTTAGAGTGAATTAATGTTCATGAGAGAACGTTCAATTTTTCATGCAAAACAATCGATGACCCGCGACCTGATGAAATTGCTCTGAGGTGAACAAAATGGTCCATTTTGAAAATGTTTATCTTTCAACTAATATTGACTCTCAGAGGTGGATCTTCACTTTTGGAGATAAAATGAGCATCTTCATAATAATTTTTATGCTTCTGGGGAGCCAAAACTCAAGATTTGGCTCATGGTTAAAAGTGACTTAAAAGGACCCAAATGCTCACTTCGAGGGCTTAAAACGTGTTTATTCACTGCGGGAAGAGATATAAACAACATTTAGAGTAAATTAATGTTCATGCGAGAACGTTCAATTTTTCATGCAAAACAATCGATTACCCGCGACCTGATGAAATTGCTCTGAGATTACCAAAATGGTCAGTTTTGAAAGTTTTCATCTTTCAACTAATTTTGACTCTCAGAGGTGGATTATCACTTTTGGAGATAAAATGAGCATCGTTATCGTCATTTTCATGCTTCTAGTGAGCCAAAACTCAAGATTTGGCTCATGGTTAAAAGTGACTTAAAAGGACCCAAATGCTCACTTCGAGGGCTTAAAATGTGTTTATTCACTACGGGAAGAGATATAAAGAACATTTAGAGTAAATTAATGTTCATGCGAGAACGTTCAATTTTTCATGCAAAACAATCGATGACCCGCGACCTGATGAAATTGCTCTGAGATTACCAAAATGGTCCGTTTTGAAAGTTTTCATCTTTCAACTAATTTTGACTCTCAGAGGTGGATCATCACTTTTGGAGATAAAATGAGCATCGTTATCGTCATTTTCATGCTTCTAGGAAGCCAAAACTCAAGATTGGGCTCATGGTTAAAAGTGACTTAAAAGGACCCAAATGCTCACTTCGAGGGCTTAAAATGTGTTTATTCACTGCGGGAAGAGATATAAACATCATTTAGAGTAAATTAATGTTCATGCGAGAACGTTCAATTCTTCATGCAAAACAATCGATGACCCGCGACCTGATGAAATTGCTCTGAGGTGAACAAAATGGTCCGTTTTAAAAATGTTCATCTTTCAACTAATTTTGACTCTCAGAGGTGGATCATCACTTTTGGAGAACAAATGAGCATCGTTATCGTCATTTTCATGCTTCTAGGAAGCCAAAACTCAAGATTGGGCTCATGGTTAAAAGTGACTTAAAAGGACCCAAATGCTCACTTCGAGGGCTTAAAACGTGTTTATTCACTGCGGGAAGAGATATGAAGAACATTTAGAGTAAATTATTGTTAATGCGAGAACGTTCAATTTTTCATGCCAAACGATCGATGACCCGCGTCCTGATGAAATTGCTCTGAGATGACCAAAATGGTCCGTTTTGAAAATTTTCATCTTTCAACTAATTTTGACTCTCAGAGGTGGATCATCACTTTTGGAGATAAAATGAGCATCGTTATCGTCATTTTCATGCTTCTAGGGAGCCAAAACTCAAGATTTGACTCATGGTTGAAAGTGACTTAAAAGGACCAAATGCTCACTTCGAGGGCTTAAAACGTGTTTATTCACTGCGGGAAGAGATATAAAGAAAATTTAGAGTAAATTAATGTTCATGCGAGAACGTTCAATTTTTCATGCAAAACAATCGATGACCCGCGACCTGATGAAATTGCTCTGAGATGACCAAAATGGTCCGTTTTGAAAATGTTCATCTTTCAACTAATTTTGACTCTCAGAGGTGGATCATCACTTTTGGAGATAAAATGAGCATCGTTATCGTCATTTTCATGCTTCTAGGAAGCCAAAACTCAAGATTGGGCTCATGGTTAAAAGTGACTTAAAAGGACCCAAATGCTCACTTTGAGAGCTTAAAACGTGTTTATTCACTGCGGGAAGAGATATAAACAATATTTAGAATGAATTAATGTTCATGCGAGAATGTTCAATTTTTCATGCAAAACAATCGATGACCCGCGACCTGATGAAATTGCTCTGAGGTGAACAAAATGGTCCATTTTGAAAATGTTCATCTTTCAACTAATATTGACTCTCAGAGGTGGAACTTCACTTTTGGAGATAAAATGAGCATCTTCATAGTATTTTTCATGCTTCTGGGGAGCCAAAACTCAAGATTTGGCTCATGGTTAAAAGTGACCTAAAAGGACCCAAATGCTCACTTTGAGGGCTTAAAACGTGTTTATTCACTGCGGTAAGAGATATAAAGAACATTTAGAGTAAATTATTGTTCATGCGAGAACGTTCAATTTTTCATGCAAAACGATCGATGACCTGCGACCTGATGAAATTGCTCTGAGATGACCAAAATGGTCCGTTTTGAAAATTGCCATCTTTCAACTAATTTTGACTCTCAGAGGTGGATCATCACTATTGGAGATAAAATGAGCATCTTTATCATCATTTTCATGGTTCTAGGGAGCCAAAACTAAAGATTGGGCTCAAGGTTAAAAGTGACTTAAAATGACCCAAATGCTCACTTCGAGGGCTTAAAACGTGTTTATTCACTGCGGGAAGAGATATAAAGAACATTTAGAGTAAATTAATGTTCATGCGAGAACGTTCAATTTTTCATGCAAAACAATCGATGACCCGCGACCTGATGAAATTGCTCTGAGATGACCAAAATGGTCCGTTTTGAAAGTTTTCATCTTTCAACTAATTTTGACTCTCAGAGGTGGATTATCACTTTTGGAGATAAAATGAGCATCGTTATCGTCATTTTCATGCTTCTAGTGAGCCAAAACTCAAGATTTGGCTCATGGTTAAAAGTGACTTAAAAGGACCCAAATGCTCACTTCGAGGGCTTAAAATGTGTTTATTCACTACGGGAAGAGATATAAAGAACATTTAGAGTAAATTAATGTTCATGCGAGAACGTTCAATTTTTCATGCAAAACAATCGATGACCCGCGACCTGATGAAATTGCTCTGAGATTACCAAAATGGTCCGTTTTGAAAGTTTTCATCTTTCAACTAATTTTGACTCTCAGAGGTGGATCATCACTTTTGGAGATAAAATGAGCATCGTTATCGTCATTTTCATGCTTCTAGGAAGCCAAAACTCAAGATTGGGCTCATGGTTAAAAGTGACTTAAAAGGACCCAAATGCTCACTTCGAGGGCTTAAAACGTGTTTATTCACTGCGGGAAGAGATATAAAGAAAATTTAGAGTAAATTAATGTTCATGCGAGAACGTTCAATTTTTCATGCAAAACAATCGATGACCCGCGACCTGATGAAATTGCTCTGAGATGACCAAAATGGTCCGTTTTGAAAATGTTCATCTTTCAACTAATTTTGACTCTCAGAGGTGGATCATCACTTTTGGAGATAAAATGAGCATCGTTATCGTCATTTTCATGCTTCTGGGGAGCAAAAACTCAAGATTTGGCTCATGGTTAAAAGTGACTTAAAAGGACCCAAATGCTCACTTCGAGGGCTTAAAATGTGTTTATTCACTACGGGAAGAGATATAAAGAACATTTAGAGTAAATTAATGTTCATGCGAGAACGTTCAATTTTTCATGCAAAACAATCGATGACCCGCGACCTGATGAAATTGCTCTGAGATTACCAAAATGGTCCGTTTTGAAAGTTTTCATCTTTCAACTAATTTTGACTCTCAGTGGTGGATCATCACTTTTGGAGATAAAATGAGCATCGTTATCGTCATTTTCACGCTTTAGGGAGGCAAAACTCAAGATTTGGCTCATGGTTAAAAGTGACTTAAAAGAACCCAAATGCTCCCTTCGAGGGCATAAAACGTGTTTATTCACTGCGGGAAGAGATATAAAGAACATTTAGGGTAAATTATTGTTCATGCAAGAACGTTCAATTTTTCATGCAAAACGATCGATGACCCGCGACCTGATGAAATTGCTCTGAGATGACCAAAATGGTCCGTTTTGAAAATTTCCACCTTTCAAGTAATTTTGACTCTCAGAGGTGGATCATCACTATTTGAGATAAAATGAGCATCTTTATCTTAATTTTCATGCTTCTAGGGAGCCAAAACTCAAGATTGGGCTCATGGTTAAAAGTGACTTAAAAGGACCCAAATGCTCACTTCGATGGCTTAAAACGTGTTTATTCACTGCGGGAAGAGATATAAAGAACATTTAGAGTAAATTATTGTTAATGCGAGAACGTTCAATTTTTCATGCCAAACGATCGATGACCCGCGTCCTGATGAAATTGCTCTGAGATGACCAAAATGGTCCGTTTTGAAAATTTTCATCTTTCAACTAATTTTGACTCTCAGAGGTGGATCATCACTTTTGGAGATAAAATTAGCAGCGTTATCGTCATTTTCATGCTTCTAGGGAGCCAAAACTCAAGATTTGGCTCATGGTTAAAAGTGACTTAAAAGGACCCAAATGCTCACTTTGAGGGCTTAAAATGTGTTTATTCACTGCGGGAAGAGATATAAACATCATTTAGAGTAAATTATTGTTCATGCGAGAACGTTCAATTTTTCATGCAAAACAATCGATGACCCGCGACCTGATGAAATTGCTCTGAGGTGACCAAAATGGTCAGTTTTGAAAGTTTTCATCTTTCAACTAATTTTGACTCTCAGAGGTGGATCATCACTTTTGGAGATAAAATGAGCATTGGTATCGTCATTTTCATGCTTCTAGGGAGCCAAAACTCAAGATTTGACTCATGGTTGAAAGTGACTTAAAAGGACCAAATGCTCACTTCGAGGGCTTAAAACGTGTTTATTCACTGCGGGAAGAGATATAAAGAACATTTAGAGTAAATTAATGTTCATGCGAGAACGTTCAATTTTTCATGCAAAACAATCGATGACCCGCGACCTGATGAAATTGCTCTGAGGTGACCAAAATGGTCCGTTTTGAAAGTTTTCATCTTTCAACTAATTTTGACTCTCAGAGGTGGATCATCACTTTTGGAGATAAAATGAGCATCGGTATCACCATTTTCATGCTTCTAGGGAGCCAAAACTCAAGATTTGACTCATGGTTGAAAGTGACTTAAAAGGACCAAATGCTCACTTCGAGGGCTTAAAACGTGTTTATTCACTGCGGGAAGAGATATAAAGAACATTTAGAGTAAATTAATGTTCATGCGAGAACGTTCAATTTTTCAGGCAAAACACTCGATGACCCGCGATCTGATGAAATTGCTCTGAGATGACCAAAATGGTCCGTTTTGAAAGTTTTCATCTTTCAACTAATTTTGACTCTCAGAGGTGGATCATCACTTTTGGAGATAAAATGAGCATCGTTATCGTCATTTTCATGCTTCTAGGGAGCCAAAACTCAAGATTTGGCTCATGGTTAAAAGTGACTTAAAAGGACCCAAGTGCTCACTTTGAGGGCTTAAAACGTGTTTATTCACTGCGTTAAGAGATATAAAGAACATTTAGAGTAAAATATTGTTCATGCGAGAACGTTCAAATTTTTCATGCAAAACGATCGATGACCCGCGAGCTGATGAAATTGCTCTGAGATGACCAAAATGGTCCGTTTTGAAAATTGCCATCTTTCAACTAATTTTGACTCTCAGAGGTGGATCATCACTATTGGAGATAAAATGAGCATCTTTATCATCATTTTCATGCTTCTAGGGAGCCAAAACTCAAGATTTTAATCATGGTTGAAAGTGACTTAAAAGGACCAAATGCTCACTTCGAGTGCTTAAAACGTGTTTATTCACTGCGGGAAGAGATATAAAGAAAATTTAGAGTAAATTAATGTTCATGCGAGAACGTTCAATTTTTCATGAAAAACAATCGATGACCCGCAACCTGATGAAATTGCTCTGAGATGACCAAAATGGTCCGTTTTGAAAATTTTCATCTTTCAACTAATTTTGACTCTCAGAGGTGGATCATCACTTTTGGAGATAAAATGAGCATCGTTATCGTAATTTTCATGCTTCTAGGGAGCCAAAACTCAAGATTTGGCTCATGGTGAAAAGTGACTTAAAAGGACCCAAATGCTCACTTCGAGGGCTTAAAACGTGTTTATTCTCTGCGGGAAGAGATATAAACAACATTTAGAGTAAATTAATGTTCATGCGAGAACGTTCAATTTTTCATGCAAAACAATCGATGACCCGCGTCCTGATGAAATTGCTCTGAGATGACCAAAATGGTCCGTTTTGAAAATTTTCATCTTTCAACTAATTTTGACTCTCAGAGGTGGATCATCACTTTTGGAGATAAAATGAGCAGCGTTATCGTCATTTTCATGTTTCTAGGGAGCCAAAACTCAAGATTTGTCTCATGGTTAAAAGTGACTTAAAAGGACCCAAATGCTCACTTCGAGGGCTTAAAATGTGTTTATTCACTGCGGGAAGAGATATAAACATCATTTAGAGTAAATTAATGTTTATGCGAGAACGTTCAATTTTTCATGCAAAACAATCGATGACCCGCGACCTGATGAAATTGCTCTGAGGTGACCAAAATGGTTCGTTTTGAAAGTTTTCATCTTTCAACTAATTTTGACTCTCAGAGGTGGATCATCACTTTTGGAGATAAAATGAGCATCGGTATCGTCATTTTCATGCTTCTAGGGAGCCAAAACTCAAGATTTGACTCATGGTTGAAAGTGACTTAAAAGGACCAAATGCTCACTTCGAGGGCTTAAAACGTGTTTATTCACTGCGGGAAGAGATATAAAGAACATTTAGAGTAAATTAATGTTCATGCGAGAACATTCAATTTTTCAGGCAAAACAATCGATGACCCGCGATCGGATGAAATTGCTCTGAGATGACCAAAATGGTCCTTTTTGAAAGTTTTCATCTTTCAACTAATTTTGACTCTCAGAGGTGGATCATCACTTTTGGAGATAAAATGAGCATCGTTATCGTCATTTTCATGCTTCTAGGGAGCCAAAACTCAAGATTTGGCTCCTGGTTAAAAGTGACTTAAAAGGACCCAAATGCTCACTTTGAGGGCTTAAAACGTGTTTATTCACTGTGGTAAGAGATATAAAGAACATTTAGAGTAAATTATTGTTCATGCGAGAACGTTCAATTTTTCATGCAAAACGATCGATGACCCGCGACCTGATGAAATTGCTCTGAGATGACCAAAATGGTCCGTTTTGAAAATGTCCATCTTTCAACTAATTTTGACTCTCAGAGGTGGATCATCACTATTGGAGATAAAATGAGCATCTTTATCATCATTTTCATGGTTCTAGGGAGCCAAAACTCAAGATTGGGCTCATGGTTAAAAGTGACTTAAAAGGACCCAAATGCTCACTTCGATGGCTTAAAACGTGTTTATTCACTGCGGGAAGAGATATAAAGAACATTTAGAGTAAATTATTGTTAATGCGAGAACGTTCAATTTTTCATGCCAAACGATCGATGACCCGCGTCCTGATGAAATTGCTCTGAGATGACCAAAATGGTCCGTTTTGAAAATTTTCATCTTTCAACTAATTTTGACTCTCAGAGGTGGATCATCACTTTTGGATATAAAATGAGCAGCGTTATCGTCATTTTCATGCTTCTAGGGAGCCAAAACTCAAGATTTGGCTCATGGTTAAAAGTGACTTAAAAGGACCCAAATGCTCACTTCGAGGGCTTAAAATGTGTTTATTCACTGCGGGAAGAGATATACACATCATTTAGAGTAAATTAATCTTCATGCGAGAACGTTCAATTTTTCATGCAAAACAATCGATGACCCGCGACCTGATGAAATTGCTCTGAGGTGACCAAAATGGTCAGTTTTGAAAGTTTTCATCTTTCAACTAATTTTGACTCTCAGAGGTGGATCATCACTATTGGAGATAAAATGAGCATCTTTATCATCATTTTCATGGTTCTAGGGAGCCAAAACTCAAGATTGGGCTCATGGTTAAAAGTGACTTAAAAGGACCCAAATGCTCACTTCGATGGCTTAAAACGTGTTTATTCACTGCGGGAGGAGATATAAAGAACATTTAGAGTAAATTATTGTTAATGCGAGAACGTTCAATTTTTCATGCAAAACAATTGATGACCCGCGACCTGATGAAATTGCTCTGAGATGACCAAAATGGTCCGTTTTGAAAATTTTCATCTTTCAAATAATATTGACTCTCAGAGGTGGATTTTCACTTTTTGAGATAAAATGAGCATCTTTATCATCATTTTCATGCTTCTAGGCAGCCAAAACTCAAGATTTGAATCATGTTTGAAAGTGACTTAAAAGGACCAAATGCTCACTTCGAGGGCTTAAAACGTGTTTATTCACTGCGGGAAGAGATATAAACAATATTTAGAGTGAATTAATGTTCATGCGAGAACGTTCAATTTTTCATGCAAAACAATCGATGACCCGCGACCTGATGAAATTGCTCTGAGATTACCAAAATGGTCCGTTTTGAAAGTTTTCATCTTTCAACTAATTTTGACTCTCAGTGGTGGATCATCACTTTTGGAGATAAAATGAGCATCGTTATCGTCATTTTCACGCTTTAGGGAGGCAAAACTCAAGATTTGGCTCATGGTTAAAAGTGACTTAAAAGAACCCAAATGCTCCCTTCGAGGGCATAAAACGTGTTTATTCACTGCGGGAAGAGATATAAAGAACATTTAGGGTAAATTATTGTTCATGCAAGAACGTTCAATTTTTCATGCAAAACGATCGATGACCCGCGACCTGATGAAATTGCTCTGAGATGACCAAAATGGTCCGTTTTGAAAATTTCCACCTTTCAAGTAATTTTGACTCTCAGAGGTGGATCATCACTATTTGAGATAAAATGAGCATCTTTATCTTAATTTTCATGCTTCTAGGGAGCCAAAACTCAAGATTGGGCTCATGGTTAAAAGTGACTTAAAAGGACCCAAATGCTCACTTCGATGGCTTAAAACGTGTTTATTCACTGCGGGAAGAGATATAAAGAACATTTAGAGTAAATTATTGTTAATGCGAGAACGTTCAATTTTTCATGCCAAACGATCGATGACCCGCGTCCTGATGAAATTGCTCTGAGATGACCAAAATGGTCCGTTTTGAAAATTTTCATCTTTCAACTAATTTTGACTCTCAGAGGTGGATCATCACTTTTGGAGATAAAATTAGCAGCGTTATCGTCATTTTCATGCTTCTAGGGAGCCAAAACTCAAGATTTGGCTCATGGTTAAAAGTGACTTAAAAGGACCCAAATGCTCACTTTGAGGGCTTAAAATGTGTTTATTCACTGCGGGAAGAGATATAAACATCATTTAGAGTAAATTATTGTTCATGCGAGAACGTTCAATTTTTCATGCAAAACAATCGATGACCCGCGACCTGATGAAATTGCTCTGAGGTGACCAAAATGGTCAGTTTTGAAAGTTTTCATCTTTCAACTAATTTTGACTCTCAGAGGTGGATCATCACTTTTGGAGATAAAATGAGCATTGGTATCGTCATTTTCATGCTTCTAGGGAGCCAAAACTCAAGATTTGACTCATGGTTGAAAGTGACTTAAAAGGACCAAATGCTCACTTCGAGGGCTTAAAACGTGTTTATTCACTGCGGGAAGAGATATAAAGAACATTTAGAGTAAATTAATGTTCATGCGAGAACGTTCAATTTTTCATGCAAAACAATCGATGACCCGCGACCTGATGAAATTGCTCTGAGGTGACCAAAATGGTCCGTTTTGAAAGTTTTCATCTTTCAACTAATTTTGACTCTCAGAGGTGGATCATCACTTTTGGAGATAAAATGAGCATCGGTATCACCATTTTCATGCTTCTAGGGAGCCAAAACTCAAGATTTGACTCATGGTTGAAAGTGACTTAAAAGGACCAAATGCTCACTTCGAGGGCTTAAAACGTGTTTATTCACTGCGGGAAGAGATATAAAGAACATTTAGAGTAAATTAATGTTCATGCGAGAACGTTCAATTTTTCAGGCAAAACACTCGATGACCCGCGATCTGATGAAATTGCTCTGAGATGACCAAAATGGTCCGTTTTGAAAGTTTTCATCTTTCAACTAATTTTGACTCTCAGAGGTGGATCATCACTTTTGGAGATAAAATGAGCATCGTTATCGTCATTTTCATGCTTCTAGGGAGCCAAAACTCAAGATTTGGCTCATGGTTAAAAGTGACTTAAAAGGACCCAAGTGCTCACTTTGAGGGCTTAAAACGTGTTTATTCACTGCGTTAAGAGATATAAAGAACATTTAGAGTAAAATATTGTTCATGCGAGAACGTTCAAATTTTTCATGCAAAACGATCGATGACCCGCGAGCTGATGAAATTGCTCTGAGATGACCAAAATGGTCCGTTTTGAAAATTGCCATCTTTCAACTAATTTTGACTCTCAGAGGTGGATCATCACTATTGGAGATAAAATGAGCATCTTTATCATCATTTTCATGCTTCTAGGGAGCCAAAACTCAAGATTTTAATCATGGTTGAAAGTGACTTAAAAGGACCAAATGCTCACTTCGAGTGCTTAAAACGTGTTTATTCACTGCGGGAAGAGATATAAAGAAAATTTAGAGTAAATTAATGTTCATGCGAGAACGTTCAATTTTTCATGAAAAACAATCGATGACCCGCAACCTGATGAAATTGCTCTGAGATGACCAAAATGGTCCGTTTTGAAAATTTTCATCTTTCAACTAATTTTGACTCTCAGAGGTGGATCATCACTTTTGGAGATAAAATGAGCATCGTTATCGTAATTTTCATGCTTCTAGGGAGCCAAAACTCAAGATTTGGCTCATGGTGAAAAGTGACTTAAAAGGACCCAAATGCTCACTTCGAGGGCTTAAAACGTGTTTATTCTCTGCGGGAAGAGATATAAACAACATTTAGAGTAAATTAATGTTCATGCGAGAACGTTCAATTTTTCATGCAAAACAATCGATGACCCGCGTCCTGATGAAATTGCTCTGAGATGACCAAAATGGTCCGTTTTGAAAATTTTCATCTTTCAACTAATTTTGACTCTCAGAGGTGGATCATCACTTTTGGAGATAAAATGAGCAGCGTTATCGTCATTTTCATGTTTCTAGGGAGCCAAAACTCAAGATTTGTCTCATGGTTAAAAGTGACTTAAAAGGACCCAAATGCTCACTTCGAGGGCTTAAAATGTGTTTATTCACTGCGGGAAGAGATATAAACATCATTTAGAGTAAATTAATGTTTATGCGAGAACGTTCAATTTTTCATGCAAAACAATCGATGACCCGCGACCTGATGAAATTGCTCTGAGGTGACCAAAATGGTTCGTTTTGAAAGTTTTCATCTTTCAACTAATTTTGACTCTCAGAGGTGGATCATCACTTTTGGAGATAAAATGAGCATCGGTATCGTCATTTTCATGCTTCTAGGGAGCCAAAACTCAAGATTTGACTCATGGTTGAAAGTGACTTAAAAGGACCAAATGCTCACTTCGAGGGCTTAAAACGTGTTTATTCACTGCGGGAAGAGATATAAAGAACATTTAGAGTAAATTAATGTTCATGCGAGAACATTCAATTTTTCAGGCAAAACAATCGATGACCCGCGATCGGATGAAATTGCTCTGAGATGACCAAAATGGTCCTTTTTGAAAGTTTTCATCTTTCAACTAATTTTGACTCTCAGAGGTGGATCATCACTTTTGGAGATAAAATGAGCATCGTTATCGTCATTTTCATGCTTCTAGGGAGCCAAAACTCAAGATTTGGCTCCTGGTTAAAAGTGACTTAAAAGGACCCAAATGCTCACTTTGAGGGCTTAAAACGTGTTTATTCACTGTGGTAAGAGATATAAAGAACATTTAGAGTAAATTATTGTTCATGCGAGAACGTTCAATTTTTCATGCAAAACGATCGATGACCCGCGACCTGATGAAATTGCTCTGAGATGACCAAAATGGTCCGTTTTGAAAATGTCCATCTTTCAACTAATTTTGACTCTCAGAGGTGGATCATCACTATTGGAGATAAAATGAGCATCTTTATCATCATTTTCATGGTTCTAGGGAGCCAAAACTCAAGATTGGGCTCATGGTTAAAAGTGACTTAAAAGGACCCAAATGCTCACTTCGATGGCTTAAAACGTGTTTATTCACTGCGGGAAGAGATATAAAGAACATTTAGAGTAAATTATTGTTAATGCGAGAACGTTCAATTTTTCATGCCAAACGATCGATGACCCGCGTCCTGATGAAATTGCTCTGAGATGACCAAAATGGTCCGTTTTGAAAATTTTCATCTTTCAACTAATTTTGACTCTCAGAGGTGGATCATCACTTTTGGATATAAAATGAGCAGCGTTATCGTCATTTTCATGCTTCTAGGGAGCCAAAACTCAAGATTTGGCTCATGGTTAAAAGTGACTTAAAAGGACCCAAATGCTCACTTCGAGGGCTTAAAATGTGTTTATTCACTGCGGGAAGAGATATACACATCATTTAGAGTAAATTAATCTTCATGCGAGAACGTTCAATTTTTCATGCAAAACAATCGATGACCCGCGACCTGATGAAATTGCTCTGAGGTGACCAAAATGGTCAGTTTTGAAAGTTTTCATCTTTCAACTAATTTTGACTCTCAGAGGTGGATCATCACTATTGGAGATAAAATGAGCATCTTTATCATCATTTTCATGGTTCTAGGGAGCCAAAACTCAAGATTGGGCTCATGGTTAAAAGTGACTTAAAAGGACCCAAATGCTCACTTCGATGGCTTAAAACGTGTTTATTCACTGCGGGAGGAGATATAAAGAACATTTAGAGTAAATTATTGTTAATGCGAGAACGTTCAATTTTTCATGCAAAACAATTGATGACCCGCGACCTGATGAAATTGCTCTGAGATGACCAAAATGGTCCGTTTTGAAAATTTTCATCTTTCAAATAATATTGACTCTCAGAGGTGGATTTTCACTTTTTGAGATAAAATGAGCATCTTTATCATCATTTTCATGCTTCTAGGCAGCCAAAACTCAAGATTTGAATCATGTTTGAAAGTGACTTAAAAGGACCAAATGCTCACTTCGAGGGCTTAAAACGTGTTTATTCACTGCGGGAAGAGATATAAACAATATTTAGAGTGAATTAATGTTCATGCGAGAACGTTCAATTTTTCATGCAAAACAATCGTTGACCCGCGACCTGATGAAATTGCTCTGAGGTGACCAAAATGGTCCGTTTTGAAAGTTTTCATCTTTCAACTAATTTTGACTCTCAGAGGTGGATCATCACTTTTGGAGATAAAATGAGCATCGTTATCGTAATTTTCATGCTTCTAGGGAGCCAAAACTCAAGATTTGGCTCATGGTGAAAAGTGACTTAAAAGGACCCAAATGCTCACTTCGATGGCTTAAAACGTGTTTATTCACTGCGGGAAGAGATATAAAGAACATTTAGAGTAAATTATTGTTAATGCGAGAACGTTCAATTTTTCATGCCAAACGATCGATGACCCGCGTCCTGATGAAATTGCTCTGAGATGACCAAAATGGTCCGTTTTGAAAATGTTCATCTTTCAACTAATTTTGACTCTCAGAGGTGGATCATCACTTTTGGAGATAAAATGAGCAGCGTTATCGTCATTTTCATGCTTCTAGGGAGCCAAAACTCAAGATTTGACTCATGCTTGAAAGTGACGTAAAAGGACCAAATGCTCACTTCGAGGGCTTAAAACGTGTTTATTCACTGCGGGAAGAGATATACACATCATTTAGAGTACATTAATCTTCATGCGAGAACGTTCAATTTTTCATGCAAAACAATCAATGACCCGCGACCTGATGAAATTGCTCTGAGGTGACCAAAATGGTCCGTTTTGAAAGTTTTCATCTTTCAACTAATTTTGACTCTCAGAGGTGGATCATCACTTTTGGAGATAAAATGAGCATCGGTATCGTCATTTTCATGCTTCTAGGGAGCCAAAACTCAAGATCTGACTCATGCTTGAAAGTGACTTAAAAGGACCAAATGCTCACTTCGAGGGCTTAAAACGTGTTTATTCACTGCGGGAAGAGATATAAAGAACATTTAGAGTAAATTAATGTTCATGCGAGAACGTTCAATTTTTCATGCAAAACAATCGATGACCTGCGATCTGATGAAATTGCTCTGAGATGACCAAAGTGGTCCGTTTTGAAAGTTTTCATCTTTCAACTAATTTTGACTCTCAGAGGTGGATCATCACTTTTGGAGATAAAATGAGCATCGTTATCGTCATTTTCATGCTTCTAGGGAGCCAAAACTCAAGATTTGGCTCATGGTTAAAAGTGACTTAAAAGGACCCAAATGCTCACTTCGAGGGCTCAAAACGTATTTATTCACTGCAGGAAGAGATATAAAGAACATTTAGAGTAAATTATTGTTCATGCGAGAACGTTCAATTTTTCATGCAAAACGATCGATGACCCGCGACCTGATGAAATTGCTCTGAGATGACCAAAATGGTCCGTTTTGAAAATTTCCATCTTTCAACTAATTTTGACTCTCAGAGGTGGATCATCACTATTGGAGATAACATGAGCATCTTTATCGTCATTTTCATGGTTCTAGGGAGCCAAAACTCAAGATTGGGCTCATGGATAAAAGTGACTTACAAGGACCCAAATGCTCACTTCGATGGCTTAAAACGTGTTTATTCACTGCGGGAGGAGATATAAAGAACATTTAGAGTAAATTATTGTTAATGCGACAACGTTCAATTTTTCATGCCAAACGATCGATGACCCGCGACCTGATGAAATTGCTCTGAGATGACCAAAATGGTCCGTTTTGAAAATGTTCATCTTTCAACTAATTTTGACTCTCAGAGGTGGATCATCACTTTTGGAGATAAAATGAGCATCGTTATCGTCATTTGCATGCTTCTAGGAAGCCAAAACTCAAGATTGGGCTCATGGTTAAAAGTGACTTAAAAGGACCCAAATGCTCACTTTGAAGGCTTAAAACTTATTTATTTATTTTATTTTTAGAGTTTTCTATAGCGCGAACTTGAACCGATTAGGTTATCAGAGCGCTTTACATAGCACCAGTTCCGTTACATGTTATCACAGCAGTTTACATAGAATCAGTTACGTTGCACATTTCAGTAACTTGAGCCGATTAGGTTATCAAAGCGCTTTACAAAAGACAGCATTCGATGTCCAGTGCCCTCCTCCGCCGTGTAGCGGGGGACCACTTCCAGCCCTCCGAAGTCGTCGAGCTGTCGGGACTAGGCTCCTGGAATGACCAGTGCCCTCCTCCGCCGTGTGGCGGGGGACCTCTTCCAGCCCTCCGAAGTCGTCGAAACTGTCGGGACTAGGCTCCTGGAATTTCAGCTGTCCCTTTACAACTACTTTGTTTGAAGTCATGACGGAAGTCTCAATCCCAGCAGCAACCAAGTGAGCTCTCTTTCTCCAAGGGTCTAAGGAGATGAAGAAGGAAGTCCAGGAGAGAAGGTGGAAGCCCAGGTGGGGGACGAAGTTGAAAGCCAGCCGCAGGTGTGTCGCTATCCTGGAGAGCCTGTGATCATCCCGCTCGGTGGGCGCGAGAGTGCGCAGGGTGGTGGAGGTGTTGGAGCGGTCACGCGTTGGCCATGGGGCACTGCCCAGGCATGTTAAAAACAGTGGTGGCCATCCTCGCTCTGCGGTCACTGGCGGCCGCCATCCCAGGACCAGGCGAGTTGCAAGGAGGGTGGTGCGAGGGGGAGCCGTTGCAGCACTATGTTAGCGGGAGGCTCCGCTAGGAATCAGCGAGCAGCCAGTGATCATACCTCCCGGGTTGTTGTCGTCGGGTGGCAGAGCAAACGTCCGGCAGATCGCAGAGGCAGATGCCGGCGAGGGTCACCGCCAGGGATCCCTGAAGAGGGCTCACCCCCACAGGCAAGAGATACAGAGAGAGCCTGCGGGGTCGCCCCTGGGAGAGGCAGCAAGCGCTGGGGCCAGGTGGTCAAGCAAGGCGCCGATCATTAGATGGGAGTCACACCGGGCCGCCATTTTAAGGTCAGGCAGGCGGGGGAAGGCACATTCTAGCCGAGGCCACCCCCGGTGTCTTGCCGCTACAGAGGCCCCCTGATACTGTCCTCAAATAGAGGCAACCCCTGCGTTCTTCCGATTTCGCCCATCAGCGTACCTTCCATAGAGAGTTGAGGTCATCGGCGCTCTCATCAGGGCTCCGGCCGCCATTTTGCCCGCGGCCGTCCTTTCCTCGCGTCTCCCCTCAGATTCTGCTACAGCAGCGCCAGGGGCGATCAGAGCAGCCCCGCGGGTGCCCTGCACCTTCCGCTTCCTATGGGTGCCGGGAACAGCCCCCGGGCCACTGGGGAACCGCCAAACCCAGCTCCCGAGCAGCGCCGGAGCCGGGAGCCGAGAAGGAACCCGACCGCCCGACGTGTTTATTCACTGCGGGAAGAGATATAAACAATTTTTAGAGTGAATTAATGTTCATGCGAGAACGTTCAATTTTTCATGCAAAACGATCGATGACCCGCGACCTGATGAAATTGCTGTGAGATGACCAAAATGGTCCGTTTTGAAAATGTTCATCTTTCAACTAATTTTGACTCTCAGAGGTGGATCATCACTTTTGGAGATAAAATGAGCATCGTTATCGTAATTTTCATGCTTCTAGGGAGCCAAAACTCAAGATTTGGCTCATGGTTAAAAGTGACTTAAAAGGACCCAAATGCTCACTTCGAGGGCTTAAAATGTGTTTATTCACTGGGGGAAGAGATATAAACATCATTTAGAGTCAATTAATGTTCATGCGAGAACGTTCAATTTTTCATGCAAAACAATCGATGACCCGCGACCTCATGAAATTGCTCTGAGGTGAACAAAATGGTCCATTTTAAAAATGTTCATCTTTCAACTAATATTGACTCTCAGAGGTGGATTTTCACTTTTGGAGATAAAATGAGCATCTTTATCATCATTTTCATGCTTCTAGGGAGCCAAAACTCAAGATTTGACTCATGGTTGAAAGTGACTTAAAAGGACCCAAATGCTCACTTCGAGGGCTTAAAACGTGTTTATTCACTGCGGGAAGAGATATAAAGAACATTTAGAGTAAATTATTGTTAATGCGAGAACGTTCAATTTTTCATGCCAAACGATCGATGACCTGCGTCCTGATGAAATTGCTCTGAGATGACCAAAATGGTCCGTTTTGAAAATTTTCATCTTTCAACTAATTTTGACTCTCAGAGGTGGATCATCACTTTTGGAGATAAAATGAGCATCGTTATCGTCATTTTCATGCTTCTAGGGAGCCAAAACTCAAGATTTGGCTCATGGTTAAAAGTGACTTAAAAGGACCCAAATGCTCACTTCGAGGGCTTAAAATGTGTTTATTCACTGCAGGAAGAGATATAAACATCATTTAGAGTAAATTAATGTTCATGCGAGAACGTTCAATTTTTCATGCAAAACAATCGATGACCCGCGACCTGATGAAATTGCTCTGAGATGACCAAAATGGTCCGTTTTGAAAATTTTCATCTTTCAACTAATTTTGACTCTCAGAGGTGGATCATCACTTTTGGAGATAAAATGAGCATCGTTATCGTCATTTTCATGCTTCTAGGAAGCCAAAACTCAAGATTGGGCTCATGGTTAAAAGAGACTTAAAAGGACCCAAATGCTCACTTTGAGGGCTTAAAACGTGTTTATTCACTGCGGGAAGAGATATAAAGAACATTTAGAGTAAATTATTGTTCATGCAAGAACGTTCAATTTTTCATGCAAAACGATCGATGACCCGCGACCTGATGAAATTGCTCTGAGATGACCAAAATGGTCCGTTTTGAAAATTTCCATCTTTCAACTAATTTTGACTCTCAGAGGTGGATCATCACTATTGGAGAGAAAATGAGCATCTTTATCGTCATTTTCATGCTTCTCGGGAGCCAAAACTCAAGATTGGGCTCATGGTTAAAAGTGACTTAAAAGGACCCAAATGCTCCCTTTGATGGCTTAAAACGTGTTTATTCACTGCGGGAAGAGATATAAAGAACATTTAGAGTAAATTATTATTAATGCGAGAACGTTCAATTTTTCATGCCAAACGATCGATGACCCGCGTCCTGATGAAATTGCTCTGAGATGACCAAAATGGTCCGTTTTGAAAATTTTCATCTTTCAACTAATTTTGACTCTCAGAGGTGGATCATCACTTTTGGAGATAAAATGAGCATCGTTATCGTCATTTTCATGCTTCTAGGGAGCCAAAACTCAAGATTTGGCTCATGGTTAAAAGTGACTTAAAAGGACCCAAATGCTCACTTCGAGGGCTTAAAATGTGTTTATTCACTGCGGGAAGAGATATAAACATCATTTAGAGTAAATTAATGTTCATGCGAGAACGTTCAATTTTTCATGCAAAACAATCGATGACCCGCGACCTGATGAAATTGCTCTGAGGTGAACAAAATGGTCCGTTTTAAAAATGTTCATCTTTCAACTAATATTGACTCTCAGAGGTGGAACTTCACTTTTGGAGATAAAATGAGCATCTTCATAGTATTTATCATGCTTCTGGGGAGCCAAAACTCAAGATTTGGCTCATGGTTAAAAGTGACTTAAAAGGACCCAAATGCTCACTTTGAGGGCTTAAAACGTGTTTATTCACTGCGGTAAGAGATATAAAGAACATTTAGAGTAAATTATTGTTCATGCGAGAACGTTCAATTTTTCATGCAAAACGATCGATGACCTGCGACCTGATGAAATTGCTCTGAGATGACCAAAATGGTCCGTTTTGAAAATTGCCATCTTTCAACTAATTTTGACTCTCAGAGGTGGATCATCACTATTGGAGATAAAATGAGCATCTTTATCATCATTTTCATGGTTCTAGGGAGCCAAAACTAAAGATTGGGCTCATGGTTAAAAGTGACTTAAAAGGACCCAAATGCTCACTTCGAGGGCTTAAAACGTGTTTATTCACTGCGGGAAGAGATATAAAGAACATTTAGAGTAAATTAATGTTCATGCGAGAACGTTCAATTTTTCATGCAAAACAATCGATGACCCGCGACCTGATGAAATTGCTCTGAGATGACCAAAATGGTCCGTTTTGAAAGTTTTCATCTTTCAACTAATTTTGACTCTCAGAGGTGGATTATCACTTTTGGAGATAAAATGAGCATCGTTATCGTCATTTTCATGCTTCTAGGGAGCCAAAACTCAAGATTTGGCTCATGCTTAAAAGTGACTTAAAAGGACCCAAATGCTCACTTCGAGGGCTTAAAATGTGTTTATTCACTACGGGAAGAGATATAAAGAACATTTAGAGTAAATTAATGTTCATGCGAGAACGTTCAATTTTTCATGCAAAACAATCGATGACCCCGCGACCTGATGAAATTGCTCTGAGATTACCAAAATGGTCCGTTTTGAAGGTTTTCATCTTTCAACTAATTTTGACTCTCAGAGGTGGATCATCACTTTTGGAGATAAAATGAGCATCGTTATCGTCATTTTCACGCTTCTAGGGAGGCAAAACTCAAGATTTGGCTCATGGTTAAAAGTGACTTAAAAGAACCCAAATGCTCACTTCGAGGGCATAAAACGTGTTTATTCACTGCGGGAAGAGATATAAAGAACATTTAGAGTAAATTATTGTTCATGCAAGAACGTTCAATTTTTCATGCAAAACGATCGATGACCCGCGACCTGATGAAATTGCTCTGAGATGACCAAAATGGTCCTTTTTGAAAATTTCCACCTTTCAACTAATTTTGACTCTCAGAGGTGGATCATCACTATTGGAGATTAAATGAGCATCTTTATCTTAATTTTCATGCTTCTAGGGAGCCAAAACTCAAGATTGGGCTCATGGTTAAAAGTGACTTAAAAGGACCCAAATGCTCACTTCGATGGCTTAAAACGTGTTTATTCACTGCGGGAAGAGATATAAAGAACATTTAGAGTAAATTATTGTTAATGTGAGAACGTTCATTTTTTCATGGCAAACGATCGATGACCCGCGTCCTGATGAAATTGCTCTGAGATGACCAAAATGGTCCGTTTTGAAAATTTTCATCTTTCAACTAATTTTGACTCTCAGAGGTGGATCATCACTTTTGGAGATAAAATGAGCAGCGTTATCGTCATTTTCATGCTTCTAGGGAGCCAAAACTCAAGATTTGGCTCATAGTTAAAAGTGACTTAAAAGGACCCAAATGCTCACTTCGAGGGCTTAAAATGGTTTATTCACTGCGGGAAGAGATATAAACATCATTTAGAGTAAATTAATGTTCATGCGAGAACGTTCAATTTTTCATGCAAAACAATCGATGACCTGCGACCTGATGAAATTGCTCTGAGATGACCAAAATGGTCCGTTTTGAAAATTTTCATCTTTCAACTAATTTTGACTCTCAGAGGTGGATCATCACTTTTGGAGATAAAATGAGCATCGTTATCGCCATTTTCATGCTTCTAGGGAGCCAAAACTCAAGATTTGACTCATGGTTGAAAGTGACTTAAAAGGACCCAAATGCTCACTTCGAGGGCTTAAAACGTGTTTATTCACTGTGGGAAGAGATATAAAGAACATTTAGAGTAAATTATTGTTCATGCAAGAACGTTCAATTTTTCATGCAAAACGATCGATGACCCGCGACCTGATGAAATTGCTCTGAGATGACCAAAATGGTCCGTTTTGAAAATTTTCATCTTTCAACTAATTTTGACTCTCAGAGGTGGATCATCACTTTTGGAGATAAAATGAGCATCGTTATCGTCATTTTCATGCTTCTAGGGAGCCAAAACTCAAGATTTGGCTCATGGTTAAAAGTGACTTAAAAGGACCCAAATGCTCACTTCGAGGGCTTAAAATGTGTTTATTCACTGCAGGAAGAGATATAAACATCATTTAGAGTAAATTAATGTTCATGCGAGAACGTTCAATTTTTCATGCAAAACAATCGATGACCCGCGACCTGATGAAATTGCTCTGAGATGACCAAAATGGTCCGTTTTGAAAATTTTCATCTTTCAACTAATTTTGACTCTCAGAGGTGGATCATCACTTTTGGAGATAAAATGAGCATCGTTATCGTCATTTTCATGCTTCTAGGAAGCCAAAACTCAAGATTGGGCTCATGGTTAAAAGAGACTTAAAAGGACCCAAATGCTCACTTTGAGGGCTTAAAACGTGTTTATTCACTGCGGGAAGAGATATAAAGAACATTTAGAGTAAATTATTGTTCATGCAAGAACGTTCAATTTTTCATGCAAAACGATCGATGACCCGCGACCTGATGAAATTGCTCTGAGATGACCAAAATGGTCCGTTTTGAAAATTTCCATCTTTCAACTAATTTTGACTCTCAGAGGTGGATCATCACTATTGGAGAGAAAATGAGCATCTTTATCGTCATTTTCATGCTTCTCGGGAGCCAAAACTCAAGATTGGGCTCATGGTTAAAAGTGACTTAAAAGGACCCAAATGCTCCCTTTGATGGCTTAAAACGTGTTTATTCACTGCGGGAAGAGATATAAAGAACATTTAGAGTAAATTATTATTAATGCGAGAACGTTCAATTTTTCATGCCAAACGATCGATGACCCGCGTCCTGATGAAATTGCTCTGAGATGACCAAAATGGTCCGTTTTGAAAATTTTCATCTTTCAACTAATTTTGACTCTCAGAGGTGGATCATCACTTTTGGAGATAAAATGAGCATCGTTATCGTCATTTTCATGCTTCTAGGGAGCCAAAACTCAAGATTTGGCTCATGGTTAAAAGTGACTTAAAAGGACCCAAATGCTCACTTCGAGGGCTTAAAATGTGTTTATTCACTGCGGGAAGAGATATAAACATCATTTAGAGTAAATTAATGTTCATGCGAGAACGTTCAATTTTTCATGCAAAACGATCGATGACCCGCGACCTGATGAAATTGCTGTGAGATGACCAAAATGGTCCGTTTTGAAAATGTTCATCTTTCAACTAATTTTGACTCTCAGAGGTGGATCATCACTTTTGGAGATAAAATGAGCATCGTTATCGTAATTTTCATGCTTCTAGGGAGCCAAAACTCAAGATTTGGCTCATGGTTAAAAGTGACTTAAAAGGACCCAAATGCTCACTTCGAGGGCTTAAAATGTGTTTATTCACTGGGGGAAGAGATATAAACATCATTTAGAGTCAATTAATGTTCATGCGAGAACGTTCAATTTTTCATGCAAAACAATCGATGACCCGCGACCTCATGAAATTGCTCTGAGGTGAACAAAATGGTCCATTTTAAAAATGTTCATCTTTCAACTAATATTGACTCTCAGAGGTGGATTTTCACTTTTGGAGATAAAATGAGCATCTTTATCATCATTTTCATGCTTCTAGGGAGCCAAAACTCAAGATTTGACTCATGGTTGAAAGTGACTTAAAAGGACCCAAATGCTCACTTCGAGGGCTTAAAACGTGTTTATTCACTGCGGGAAGAGATATAAAGAACATTTAGAGTAAATTATTGTTAATGCGAGAACGTTCAATTTTTCATGCCAAACGATCGATGACCTGCGTCCTGATGAAATTGCTCTGAGATGACCAAAATGGTCCGTTTTGAAAATTTTCATCTTTCAACTAATTTTGACTCTCAGAGGTGGATCATCACTTTTGGAGATAAAATGAGCATCGTTATCGTCATTTTCATGCTTCTAGGGAGCCAAAACTCAAGATTTGGCTCATGGTTAAAAGTGACTTAAAAGGACCCAAATGCTCACTTCGAGGGCTTAAAATGTGTTTATTCACTGCAGGAAGAGATATAAACATCATTTAGAGTAAATTAATGTTCATGCGAGAACGTTCAATTTTTCATGCAAAACAATCGATGACCCGCGACCTGATGAAATTGCTCTGAGATGACCAAAATGGTCCGTTTTGAAAATTTTCATCTTTCAACTAATTTTGACTCTCAGAGGTGGATCATCACTTTTGGAGATAAAATGAGCATCGTTATCGTCATTTTCATGCTTCTAGGAAGCCAAAACTCAAGATTGGGCTCATGGTTAAAAGAGACTTAAAAGGACCCAAATGCTCACTTTGAGGGCTTAAAACGTGTTTATTCACTGCGGGAAGAGATATAAAGAACATTTAGAGTAAATTATTGTTCATGCAAGAACGTTCAATTTTTCATGCAAAACGATCGATGACCCGCGACCTGATGAAATTGCTCTGAGATGACCAAAATGGTCCGTTTTGAAAATTTCCATCTTTCAACTAATTTTGACTCTCAGAGGTGGATCATCACTATTGGAGAGAAAATGAGCATCTTTATCGTCATTTTCATGCTTCTCGGGAGCCAAAACTCAAGATTGGGCTCATGGTTAAAAGTGACTTAAAAGGACCCAAATGCTCCCTTTGATGGCTTAAAACGTGTTTATTCACTGCGGGAAGAGATATAAAGAACATTTAGAGTAAATTATTATTAATGCGAGAACGTTCAATTTTTCATGCCAAACGATCGATGACCCGCGTCCTGATGAAATTGCTCTGAGATGACCAAAATGGTCCGTTTTGAAAATTTTCATCTTTCAACTAATTTTGACTCTCAGAGGTGGATCATCACTTTTGGAGATAAAATGAGCATCGTTATCGTCATTTTCATGCTTCTAGGGAGCCAAAACTCAAGATTTGGCTCATGGTTAAAAGTGACTTAAAAGGACCCAAATGCTCACTTCGAGGGCTTAAAATGTGTTTATTCACTGCGGGAAGAGATATAAACATCATTTAGAGTAAATTAATGTTCATGCGAGAACGTTCAATTTTTCATGCAAAACAATCGATGACCCGCGACCTGATGAAATTGCTCTGAGGTGAACAAAATGGTCCGTTTTAAAAATGTTCATCTTTCAACTAATATTGACTCTCAGAGGTGGAACTTCACTTTTGGAGATAAAATGAGCATCTTCATAGTATTTATCATGCTTCTGGGGAGCCAAAACTCAAGATTTGGCTCATGGTTAAAAGTGACTTAAAAGGACCCAAATGCTCACTTTGAGGGCTTAAAACGTGTTTATTCACTGCGGTAAGAGATATAAAGAACATTTAGAGTAAATTATTGTTCATGCGAGAACGTTCAATTTTTCATGCAAAACGATCGATGACCTGCGACCTGATGAAATTGCTCTGAGATGACCAAAATGGTCCGTTTTGAAAATTGCCATCTTTCAACTAATTTTGACTCTCAGAGGTGGATCATCACTATTGGAGATAAAATGAGCATCTTTATCATCATTTTCATGGTTCTAGGGAGCCAAAACTAAAGATTGGGCTCATGGTTAAAAGTGACTTAAAAGGACCCAAATGCTCACTTCGAGGGCTTAAAACGTGTTTATTCACTGCGGGAAGAGATATAAAGAACATTTAGAGTAAATTAATGTTCATGCGAGAACGTTCAATTTTTCATGCAAAACAATCGATGACCCGCGACCTGATGAAATTGCTCTGAGATGACCAAAATGGTCCGTTTTGAAAGTTTTCATCTTTCAACTAATTTTGACTCTCAGAGGTGGATTATCACTTTTGGAGATAAAATGAGCATCGTTATCGTCATTTTCATGCTTCTAGGGAGCCAAAACTCAAGATTTGGCTCATGCTTAAAAGTGACTTAAAAGGACCCAAATGCTCACTTCGAGGGCTTAAAATGTGTTTATTCACTACGGGAAGAGATATAAAGAACATTTAGAGTAAATTAATGTTCATGCGAGAACGTTCAATTTTTCATGCAAAACAATCGATGACCCCGCGACCTGATGAAATTGCTCTGAGATTACCAAAATGGTCCGTTTTGAAGGTTTTCATCTTTCAACTAATTTTGACTCTCAGAGGTGGATCATCACTTTTGGAGATAAAATGAGCATCGTTATCGTCATTTTCACGCTTCTAGGGAGGCAAAACTCAAGATTTGGCTCATGGTTAAAAGTGACTTAAAAGAACCCAAATGCTCACTTCGAGGGCATAAAACGTGTTTATTCACTGCGGGAAGAGATATAAAGAACATTTAGAGTAAATTATTGTTCATGCAAGAACGTTCAATTTTTCATGCAAAACGATCGATGACCCGCGACCTGATGAAATTGCTCTGAGATGACCAAAATGGTCCTTTTTGAAAATTTCCACCTTTCAACTAATTTTGACTCTCAGAGGTGGATCATCACTATTGGAGATTAAATGAGCATCTTTATCTTAATTTTCATGCTTCTAGGGAGCCAAAACTCAAGATTGGGCTCATGGTTAAAAGTGACTTAAAAGGACCCAAATGCTCACTTCGATGGCTTAAAACGTGTTTATTCACTGCGGGAAGAGATATAAAGAACATTTAGAGTAAATTATTGTTAATGTGAGAACGTTCATTTTTTCATGGCAAACGATCGATGACCCGCGTCCTGATGAAATTGCTCTGAGATGACCAAAATGGTCCGTTTTGAAAATTTTCATCTTTCAACTAATTTTGACTCTCAGAGGTGGATCATCACTTTTGGAGATAAAATGAGCAGCGTTATCGTCATTTTCATGCTTCTAGGGAGCCAAAACTCAAGATTTGGCTCATAGTTAAAAGTGACTTAAAAGGACCCAAATGCTCACTTCGAGGGCTTAAAATGGTTTATTCACTGCGGGAAGAGATATAAACATCATTTAGAGTAAATTAATGTTCATGCGAGAACGTTCAATTTTTCATGCAAAACAATCGATGACCTGCGACCTGATGAAATTGCTCTGAGATGACCAAAATGGTCCGTTTTGAAAATTTTCATCTTTCAACTAATTTTGACTCTCAGAGGTGGATCATCACTTTTGGAGATAAAATGAGCATCGTTATCGCCATTTTCATGCTTCTAGGGAGCCAAAACTCAAGATTTGACTCATGGTTGAAAGTGACTTAAAAGGACCCAAATGCTCACTTCGAGGGCTTAAAACGTGTTTATTCACTGTGGGAAGAGATATAAAGAACATTTAGAGTAAATTATTGTTCATGCAAGAACGTTCAATTTTTCATGCAAAACGATCGATGACCCGCGACCTGATGAAATTGCTCTGAGATGACCAAAATGGTCCGTTTTGAAAATTTTCATCTTTCAACTAATTTTGACTCTCAGAGGTGGATCATCACTTTTGGAGATAAAATGAGCATCGTTATCGTCATTTTCATGCTTCTAGGGAGCCAAAACTCAAGATTTGGCTCATGGTTAAAAGTGACTTAAAAGGACCCAAATGCTCACTTCGAGGGCTTAAAATGTGTTTATTCACTGCAGGAAGAGATATAAACATCATTTAGAGTAAATTAATGTTCATGCGAGAACGTTCAATTTTTCATGCAAAACAATCGATGACCCGCGACCTGATGAAATTGCTCTGAGATGACCAAAATGGTCCGTTTTGAAAATTTTCATCTTTCAACTAATTTTGACTCTCAGAGGTGGATCATCACTTTTGGAGATAAAATGAGCATCGTTATCGTCATTTTCATGCTTCTAGGAAGCCAAAACTCAAGATTGGGCTCATGGTTAAAAGAGACTTAAAAGGACCCAAATGCTCACTTTGAGGGCTTAAAACGTGTTTATTCACTGCGGGAAGAGATATAAAGAACATTTAGAGTAAATTATTGTTCATGCAAGAACGTTCAATTTTTCATGCAAAACGATCGATGACCCGCGACCTGATGAAATTGCTCTGAGATGACCAAAATGGTCCGTTTTGAAAATTTCCATCTTTCAACTAATTTTGACTCTCAGAGGTGGATCATCACTATTGGAGAGAAAATGAGCATCTTTATCGTCATTTTCATGCTTCTCGGGAGCCAAAACTCAAGATTGGGCTCATGGTTAAAAGTGACTTAAAAGGACCCAAATGCTCCCTTTGATGGCTTAAAACGTGTTTATTCACTGCGGGAAGAGATATAAAGAACATTTAGAGTAAATTATTATTAATGCGAGAACGTTCAATTTTTCATGCCAAACGATCGATGACCCGCGTCCTGATGAAATTGCTCTGAGATGACCAAAATGGTCCGTTTTGAAAATTTTCATCTTTCAACTAATTTTGACTCTCAGAGGTGGATCATCACTTTTGGAGATAAAATGAGCATCGTTATCGTCATTTTCATGCTTCTAGGGAGCCAAAACTCAAGATTTGGCTCATGGTTAAAAGTGACTTAAAAGGACCCAAATGCTCACTTCGAGGGCTTAAAATGTGTTTATTCACTGCGGGAAGAGATATAAACATCATTTAGAGTAAATTAATGTTCATGCGAGAACGTTCAATTTTTCATGCAAAACAATCGATGACCCGCGACCTGATGAAATTGCTCTGAGGTGAACAAAATGGTCCGTTTTAAAAATGTTCATCTTTCAACTAATATTGACTCTCAGAGGTGGAACTTCACTTTTGGAGATAAAATGAGCATCTTCATAGTATTTTTCATGCTTCTGGGGAGCCAAAACTCAAGATTTGGCTCATGGTTAAAAGTGACTTAAAAGGACCCAAATGCTCACTTTGAGGGCTTAAAACGTGTTTATTCACTGCGGTAAGAGATATAAAGAACATTTAGAGTAAATTATTGTTCATGCGAGAACGTTCAATTTTTCATGCAAAACGATCGATGACCTGCGACCTGATGAAATTGCTCTGAGATGACCAAAATGGTCCGTTTTGAAAATTGCCATCTTTCAACTAATTTTGACTCTCAGAGGTGGATCATCACTATTGGAGATAAAATGAGCATCTTTATCATCATTTTCATGGTTCTAGGGAGCCAAAACTAAAGATTGGGCTCATGGTTAAAAGTGACTTAAAAGGACCCAAATGCTCACTTCGAGGGCTTAAAACGTGTTTATTCACTGCGGGAAGAGATATAAAGAACATTTAGAGTAAATTAATGTTCATGCGAGAACGTTCAATTTTTCATGCAAAACAATCGATGACCCGCGACCTGATGAAATTGCTCTGAGATGACCAAAATGGTCCGTTTTGAAAGTTTTCATCTTTCAACTAATTTTGACTCTCAGAGGTGGATTATCACTTTTGGAGATAAAATGAGCATCGTTATCGTCATTTTCATGCTTCTAGGGAGCCAAAACTCAAGATTTGGCTCATGCTTAAAAGTGACTTAAAAGGACCCAAATGCTCACTTCGAGGGCTTAAAATGTGTTTATTCACTACGGGAAGAGATATAAAGAACATTTAGAGTAAATTAATGTTCATGCGAGAACGTTCAATTTTTCATGCAAAACAATCGATGACCCCGCGACCTGATGAAATTGCTCTGAGATTACCAAAATGGTCCGTTTTGAAGGTTTTCATCTTTCAACTAATTTTGACTCTCAGAGGTGGATCATCACTTTTGGAGATAAAATGAGCATCGTTATCGTCATTTTCACGCTTCTAGGGAGGCAAAACTCAAGATTTGGCTCATGGTTAAAAGTGACTTAAAAGAACCCAAATGCTCACTTCGAGGGCATAAAACGTGTTTATTCACTGCGGGAAGAGATATAAAGAACATTTAGAGTAAATTATTGTTCATGCAAGAACGTTCAATTTTTCATGCAAAACAATCGATGACCCGCGACCTGATGAAATTGCTCTGAGATGACCAAAATGGTCCTTTTTGAAAATTTCCACCTTTCAACTAATTTTGACTCTCAGAGGTGGATCATCACTATTGGAGATTAAATGAGCATCTTTATCTTAATTTTCATGCTTCTAGGGAGCCAAAACTCAAGATTGGGCTCATGGTTAAAAGTGACTTAAAAGGACCCAAATGCTCACTTCGATGGCTTAAAACGTGTTTATTCACTGCGGGAAGAGATATAAAGAACATTTAGAGTAAATTATTGTTAATGTGAGAACGTTCATTTTTTCATGGCAAACGATCGATGACCCGCGTCCTGATGAAATTGCTCTGAGATGACCAAAATGGTCCGTTTTGAAAATTTTCATCTTTCAACTAATTTTGACTCTCAGAGGTGGATCATCACTTTTGGAGATAAAATGAGCAGCGTTATCATCATTTTCATGCTTCTAGGGAGCCAAAACTCAAGATTTGGCTCATAGTTAAAAGTGACTTAAAAGGACCCAAATGCTCACTTCGAGGGCTTAAAATGGTTTATTCACTGCGGGAAGAGATATAAACATCATTTAGAGTAAATTAATGTTCATGCGAGAACGTTCAATTTTTCATGCAAAACAATCGATGACCTGCGACCTGATGAAATTGCTCTGAGATGACCAAAATGGTCCGTTTTGAAAATTTTCATCTTTCAACTAATTTTGACTCTCAGAGGTGGATCATCACTTTTGGAGATAAAATGAGCATCGTTATCGCCATTTTCATGCTTCTAGGGAGCCAAAACTCAAGATTTGACTCATGGTTGAAAGTGACTTAAAAGGACCCAAATGCTCACTTCGAGGGCTTAAAACGTGTTTATTCACTGTGGGAAGAGATATAAAGAACATTTAGAGTAAATTATTGTTCATGCAAGAACGTTCAATTTTTCATGCAAAACGATCGATGACCCGCGACCTGATGAAATTGCTCTGAGATGACCAAAATGGTCCGTTTTGAAAATTTTCATCTTTCAACTAATTTTGACTCTCAGAGGTGGATCATCACTTTTGGAGATAAAATGAGCATCGTTATCGTCATTTTCATGCTTCTAGGGAGCCAAAACTCAAGATTTGGCTCATGGTTAAAAGTGACTTAAAAGGACCCAAATGCTCACTTCGAGGGCTTAAAATGTGTTTATTCACTGCAGGAAGAGATATAAACATCATTTAGAGTAAATTAATGTTCATGCGAGAACGTTCAATTTTTCATGCAAAACAATCGATGACCCGCGACCTGATGAAATTGCTCTGAGATGACCAAAATGGTCCGTTTTGAAAATTTTCATCTTTCAACTAATTTTGACTCTCAGAGGTGGATCATCACTTTTGGAGATAAAATGAGCATCGTTATCGTCATTTTCATGCTTCTAGGAAGCCAAAACTCAAGATTGGGCTCATGGTTAAAAGAGACTTAAAAGGACCCAAATGCTCACTTTGAGGGCTTAAAACGTGTTTATTCACTGCGGGAAGAGATATAAAGAACATTTAGAGTAAATTATTGTTCATGCAAGAACGTTCAATTTTTCATGCAAAACGATCGATGACCCGCGACCTGATGAAATTGCTCTGAGATGACCAAAATGGTCCGTTTTGAAAATTTCCATCTTTCAACTAATTTTGACTCTCAGAGGTGGATCATCACTATTGGAGAGAAAATGAGCATCTTTATCGTCATTTTCATGCTTCTCGGGAGCCAAAACTCAAGATTGGGCTCATGGTTAAAAGTGACTTAAAAGGACCCAAATGCTCCCTTTGATGGCTTAAAACGTGTTTATTCACTGCGGGAAGAGATATAAAGAACATTTAGAGTAAATTATTATTAATGCGAGAACGTTCAATTTTTCATGCCAAACGATCGATGACCCGCGTCCTGATGAAATTGCTCTGAGATGACCAAAATGGTCCGTTTTGAAAATTTTCATCTTTCAACTAATTTTGACTCTCAGAGGTGGATCATCACTTTTGGAGATAAAATGAGCATCGTTATCGTCATTTTCATGCTTCTAGGGAGCCAAAACTCAAGATTTGGCTCATGGTTAAAAGTGACTTAAAAGGACCCAAATGCTCACTTCGAGGGCTTAAAATGTGTTTATTCACTGCGGGAAGAGATATAAACATCATTTAGAGTAAATTAATGTTCATGCGAGAACGTTCAATTTTTCATGCAAAACAATCGATGACCCGCGACCTGATGAAATTGCTCTGAGGTGAACAAAATGGTCCGTTTTAAAAATGTTCATCTTTCAACTAATATTGACTCTCAGAGGTGGAACTTCACTTTTGGAGATAAAATGAGCATCTTCATAGTATTTTTCATGCTTCTGGGGAGCCAAAACTCAAGATTTGGCTCATGGTTAAAAGTGACTTAAAAGGACCCAAATGCTCACTTTGAGGGCTTAAAACGTGTTTATTCACTGCGGTAAGAGATATAAAGAACATTTAGAGTAAATTATTGTTCATGCGAGAACGTTCAATTTTTCATGCAAAACGATCGATGACCTGCGACCTGATGAAATTGCTCTGAGATGACCAAAATGGTCCGTTTTGAAAATTGCCATCTTTCAACTAATTTTGACTCTCAGAGGTGGATCATCACTATTGGAGATAAAATGAGCATCTTTATCATCATTTTCATGGTTCTAGGGAGCCAAAACTAAAGATTGGGCTCATGGTTAAAAGTGACTTAAAAGGACCCAAATGCTCACTTCGAGGGCTTAAAACGTGTTTATTCACTGCGGGAAGAGATATAAAGAACATTTAGAGTAAATTAATGTTCATGCGAGAACGTTCAATTTTTCATGCAAAACAATCGATGACCCGCGACCTGATGAAATTGCTCTGAGATGACCAAAATGGTCCGTTTTGAAAGTTTTCATCTTTCAACTAATTTTGACTCTCAGAGGTGGATTATCACTTTTGGAGATAAAATGAGCATCGTTATCGTCATTTTCATGCTTCTAGGGAGCCAAAACTCAAGATTTGGCTCATGCTTAAAAGTGACTTAAAAGGACCCAAATGCTCACTTCGAGGGCTTAAAATGTGTTTATTCACTACGGGAAGAGATATAAAGAACATTTAGAGTAAATTAATGTTCATGCGAGAACGTTCAATTTTTCATGCAAAACAATCGATGACCCCGCGACCTGATGAAATTGCTCTGAGATTACCAAAATGGTCCGTTTTGAAGGTTTTCATCTTTCAACTAATTTTGACTCTCAGAGGTGGATCATCACTTTTGGAGATAAAATGAGCATCGTTATCGTCATTTTCACGCTTCTAGGGAGGCAAAACTCAAGATTTGGCTCATGGTTAAAAGTGACTTAAAAGAACCCAAATGCTCACTTCGAGGGCATAAAACGTGTTTATTCACTGCGGGAAGAGATATAAAGAACATTTAGAGTAAATTATTGTTCATGCAAGAACGTTCAATTTTTCATGCAAAACGATCGATGACCCGCGACCTGATGAAATTGCTCTGAGATGACCAAAATGGTCCTTTTTGAAAATTTCCACCTTTCAACTAATTTTGACTCTCAGAGGTGGATCATCACTATTGGAGATTAAATGAGCATCTTTATCTTAATTTTCATGCTTCTAGGGAGCCAAAACTCAAGATTGGGCTCATGGTTAAAAGTGACTTAAAAGGACCCAAATGCTCACTTCGATGGCTTAAAACGTGTTTATTCACTGCGGGAAGAGATATAAAGAACATTTAGAGTAAATTATTGTTAATGTGAGAACGTTCATTTTTTCATGGCAAACGATCGATGACCCGCGTCCTGATGAAATTGCTCTGAGATGACCAAAATGGTCCGTTTTGAAAATTTTCATCTTTCAACTAATTTTGACTCTCAGAGGTGGATCATCACTTTTGGAGATAAAATGAGCAGCGTTATCGTCATTTTCATGCTTCTAGGGAGCCAAAACTCAAGATTTGGCTCATAGTTAAAAGTGACTTAAAAGGACCCAAATGCTCACTTCGAGGGCTTAAAATGGTTTATTCACTGCGGGAAGAGATATAAACATCATTTAGAGTAAATTAATGTTCATGCGAGAACGTTCAATTTTTCATGCAAAACAATCGATGACCTGCGACCTGATGAAATTGCTCTGAGATGACCAAAATGGTCCGTTTTGAAAATTTTCATCTTTCAACTAATTTTGACTCTCAGAGGTGGATCATCACTTTTGGAGATAAAATGAGCATCGTTATCGCCATTTTCATGCTTCTAGGGAGCCAAAACTCAAGATTTGACTCATGGTTGAAAGTGACTTAAAAGGACCCAAATGCTCACTTCGAGGGCTTAAAACGTGTTTATTCACTGTGGGAAGAGATATAAAGAACATTTAGAGTAAATTATTGTTCATGCAAGAACGTTCAATTTTTCATGCAAAACGATCGATGACCCGCGACCTGATGAAATTGCTCTGAGATGACCAAAATGGTCCGTTTTGAAAATTTCCATCTTTCAACTAATTTTGACTCTCAGAGGTGGATCATCACTATTGGAGATAAAATGAGCATCTTTATCGTCATTTTCATGCTTCTCGGGAGCCAAAACTCAAGATTGGGCTCATGGTTAAAAGTGACTTAAAAGGACCCAAATGCTCACTTCGATGGCTTAAAACGTGTTTATTCACTGCGGTAAGAGATATAAAGAACATTTAGAGTAAATTATTGTTAATGCGAGAACGTTCAATTTTTCATGCCAAACGATCGATGACCTGCGTCCTGATGAAATTGCTGTGAGATGACCAAAATGGTCCGTTTTGAAAATTTTCATCTTTCAACTAATTTTGACTCTCAGAGGTGGATCATCACTTTTGGAGATAAAATGAGCATCGTTATCGTCATTTTCATGCTTCTAGGGAGCCAAATCTCAAGATTTGGCTCATGGTTAAAAGTGACTTAAAAGGACCCAAATGCTCACTTCGAGGGCTTAAAATGTGTTTATTCACTGCAGGAAGAGATATAAACATAATTTAGAGTAAATTAATGTTCATGCGAGAACGTTCAATTTTTCATGCAAAACAATCGATGACCCGCGACCTGATGAAATTGCTCTGAGATGACCAAAATGGTCCGTTTTGAAAATTTTCATCTTTCAACTAATTTTGACTCTCAGAGGTGGATCATCACTTTTGGAGATAAAATGAGCATCGTTATCGTCATTTTCATGCTTCTAGGAAGCCAAAACTCAAGATTGGGCTCATGGTTAAAAGTGACTTAAAAGGACCCAAATGCTCACTTTGAGGGCTTAAAACGTGTTTATTCACTGCGGGAAGAGATATAAAGAACATTTAGAGTAAATTATTGTTCATGCAAGAACGTTCAATTTTTCATGCAAAACGATCGATGACCCGCGACCTGATGAAATTGCTCTGAGATGACCAAAATGGTCCGTTTTGAAAATTTCCATCTTTCAACTAATTTTGACTCTCAGAGGTGGATCATCACTATTGGAGATAAAATGAGCATCTTTATCGTCATTTTCATGCTTCTCGGGAGCCAAAACTCAAGATTGGGCTCATGGTTAAAAGTGACTTAAAATGACCCAAATGCTCCCTTTGATGGATTAAAACGTGTTTATTCACTGCGGGAAGAGATATAAAGAACATTTAGAGTAAATTATTATTAATGCGAGAACGTTCAATTTTTCATGCCAAACGATCGATGACCCGCGTCCTGATGAAATTGCTCTGAGATGACCAAAATGGTCCGTTTTGAAAATTTTCATCTTTCAACAAATTTTGACTCTCAGAGGTGGATCATCACTTTTGGAGATAAAATGAGCATCGTTATCGTCATTTTCATGCTTCTAGGGAGCCAAAACTCAAGATTTGGCTCATGGTTAAAAGTGACTTAAAAGGACCCAAATGCTCACTTCGAGGGCTTAAAATGTGTTTATTCACTGCGGGAAGAGATATAAACATCATTTAGAGTAAATTAATGTTCATGCGAGAACGTTCAATTTTTCATGCAAAACAATCGATGACCCGCGACCTGATGAAATTGCTCTGAGGTGAACAAAATGGTCCGTTTTAAAAATGTTCATCTTTCAACTAATATTGACTCTCAGAGGTGGATCATCACTTTTGGAGAACAAATGAGCATCGTTATCGTCATTTTCATGCTTCTAGGAAGCCAAAACTCAAGATTGGGCTCATGGTTAAAAGTGACTTAAAAGGACCCAAATGCTCACTTCGAGGGCTTAAAACGTGTTTATTCACTGCGGGAAGAGATATGAAGAACATTTAGAGTAAATAATTGTTAATGCGAGAACGTTCAATTTTTCATGCCAAACGGTCGATGACCCGCGTCCTGATGAAATTGCTCTGAGATGACCAAAATGGTCCGTTTTGAAAATTTTCATCTTTCAACTAATTTTGACTCTCAGAGGTGGATCATCACTTTTGGAGATAAAATGAGCATCGTTATCGTCATTTTCATGCTTCTAGGAAGCCAAAACTCAAGATTGGGCTCATGGTTAAATGTGACTTAAAAGGACCCAAATGCTCACTTTGAGGGCTTAAAACGTGTTTATTCACTGCGGGAAGAGATATAAACAATATTTAGAATGAATTAATGTTCATGCGAGAACGTTCAATTTTTCATGCCAAACGATCGATGACCCGCGTCCTGATGAAATTGCTCTGAGATGACCAAAATGGTCCGTTTTGAAAATTTTCATCTTTCAACTAATTTTGACTCTCAGAGGTGGATCATCACTTTTGGAGATAAAATGAGCATCGTTATCGTCATTTTCATGCTTCTAGGAAGCCAAAACTCAAGATTGGGCTCATGGTTAAAAGTGACTTAAAAGAACCCAAATGCTCACTTTGAGGGCATAAAACGTGTTTATTCACTGCGGGAAGAGATATAAAGAACATTTAGAGTAAATTATTGTTCATGCAAGAACGTTCAATTTTTCATGCAAAACGATCGATGACCCGCGACCTGATGAAATTGCTCTGAGATGACCAAAATGGTCCGTTTTGAAAATTTCCACCTTTCAACTAATTTTGACTCTCAGAGGTGGATCATCACTATTGGAGATTAAATGAGCATCTTTATCTTAATTTTCATGCTTCTAGGGAGCCAAAACTCAAGATTGGGCTCATGGTTAAAAGTGACTTAAAAGGACCCAAATGCTCACTTCGATGGCTTAAAACGTGTTTATTCACTGCGGGAAGAGATATAAAGAACATTTAGAGTAAATTATTGTTAATGTGAGAACGTTCAATTTTTCATGCCAAACGATCGATGACCCGCGTCCTGATGAAATTGCTCTGAGATGACCAAAATGGTCCGTTTTGAAAATTTTCATCTTTCAACTAATTTTGACTCTCAGAGGTGGATCATCACTTTTGGAGATAAAATGAGCAGCGTTATCGTCATTTTCATGCTTCTAGGGAGCCAAAACTCAAGATTTGGCTCATGGTTAAAAGTGACTTAAAAGGACCCAAATGCTCACTTCGAGGGCTTAAAATGTGTTTATTCACTGCGGGAAGAGATATAAACATCATTTAGAGTAAATTAATGTTCATGCGAGAACGTTCAATTTTTCATGCAAAACAATCGATGACCCGCGACCTGATGAAATTGCTCTGAGATGACCAAAATGGTCCGTTTTGAAAATTTTCATCTTTCAACTAATTTTGACTCTCAGAGGTGGATCATCACTTTTGGAGATAAAATGAGCATCGTTATCGCCATTTTCATGCTTCTAGGGAGCCAAAACTCAAGATTTGTCTCATGGTTAAAAGTGATTTAAAAGGACCCAAATGCTCACTTCGAGGGCTTAAAACGTGTTTATTCACTGCGGGAAGAGATATAAAGAACATTTAGAGTAAATTATTGTTCATGCGAGAACGTTCAATTTTTCATGCAAAACGATCGATGACCCGCGACCTGATGAAATTGCTCTGAGATGACCAAAATGGTCCGTTTTGAAAATTTCCATCTTTCAACTAATTTTGACTCTCAGAGGTGGATCATCACTATTGGAGATAAAATTAGCATCTTTATCGTCATTTTCATGCTTCTCGGGAGCCAAAACTCAAGATTGGGCTCATGGTTAAAAGTGACTTAAAAGGACCCAAATGCTCCCTTCGATGGCTTAAAACGTGTTTATTCACTGCGGGAAGAGATATAAAGAACATTTAGAGTAAATTAATGTTCATGCGAGAACGTTCAATTTTTCATGCAAAACAATCGATGACCCGCGACCTGATGAAATTGCTCTGAGGTGAACAAAATGGTCCATTTTAAAAATGTTCATCTTTCATCTAATATTGACTCTCAGAGGTGGATTTTCACTTTTGGAGATAAAATGAGCATCTTTATCATCATTTTCATGCTTCTAGGGAGCCAAAACTCAAGATTTGACTCATGGTTGAAAGTGACTTAAAAGGACCCAAATGCTCACTTCGAGGGCTTAAAACGTGTTTATTCACTGCGGGAAGAGATATAAAGAACATTTAGAGTAAATTATTGTTCATGCGAGAACGTTCAATTTTTCATGCAAAACGATCGATGACCCGCGACCTGATGAAATTGCTCTGAGATGACCAAAATGGTCCGTTTTGAAAATTTCCATCTTTCAACTAATTTTGACTCTCAGAGGTGGATCATCACTATTGGAGATAAAATGAGCATCTTTATCGTCATTTTCATGCTTCTCGGGAGCCAAAACTCAAGATTGGGCTCATGGTTAAAAGTGACTTAAAAGGACCCAAATGCTCCCTTCGATGGCTTAAAACGTGTTTATTCACTGCGGGAAGAGATATAAAGAACATTTAGAGTAAATTATTGTTAATGCGAGAACGTTCAATTTTTCATGCCAAACGATCGATGACCCGCGTCCTGATGAAATTGCTCTGAGATGACCAAAATGGTCCGTTTTGAAAATTTTCATCTTTCAACTAATTTTGACTCTCAGAGGTGGATCATCACTTTTGGAGATAAAATGAGCATCGTTATCGTCATTTTCATGCTTCTAGTGAGCCAAAACTCAAGATTTGGCTCATGGTTAAAAGTGACTTAAAAGGACCCAAATGCTCACTTCGAGGGCTTAAAATGTGTTTATTCACTGCGAGAAGAGATATAAACATCATTTAGAGTAAATTAATGTTCATGCGAGAACGTTCAATTTTTCATGCAAAACAATCGATGACCCGCGACCTGATGAAATTGCTCTGAGGTGAACAAAATGGTCCGTTTTAAAAATGTTCATCTTTCAACTAATATTGACTCTCAGAGGTGGATCATCACTTTTGGAGAACAAATGAGCATCGTTATCGTCATTTTCATGCTTCTAGGAAGCCAAAACTCAAGATTGGGCTCATGGTTAAAAGTGACTTAAAAGGACCCAAATGCTCACTTCGAGGGCTTAAAACGTGTTTATTCACTGCGGGAAGAGATATAAAGAAAATTTAGAGTAAATTAATGTTCATGCGAGAACGTTCAATTTTTCATGCAAAACATTCGATGACCCGCACCCTGATGAAATTGCTCTGAGATGACCAAAATGGTCCGTTTTGAAAATGTTCATCTTTCAACTAATTTTGACTCTCAGAGGTGGATCATCACTTTTGGAGATAAAATGAGCATCGTTATCGTCATTTTCATGCTTCTAGGAAGCCAAAACTCAAGATTGGGCTCATGGTTAAAAGTGACTTAAAAGGACCCAAATGCTCACTTTGAGGGCTTAAAACGTGTTTATTCACTGCGGGAAGAGATATAAACAATATTTAGAATGAATTAATGTTCATGCGAGAACGTTCAATTTTTCATGCAAAACAATCGATGACCCGCGACCTGATGAAATTGCTCTGAGGTGAACAAAATGGTCCATTTTGAAAATGTTCATCTTTCAACTAATATTGACTCTCAGAGGTGGAACTTCACTTTTGGAGATAAAATGAGCATCTTCATAGTATTTTTCATGCTTCTGGGGAGCCAAAACTCAAGATTTGGCTCATGGTTAAAAGTGACTTAAAAGGACCCAAATGCTCACTTCGAGGGCTTAAAATGTGTTTATTCACTACGGGAAGAGATATAAAGAACATTTAGAGTAAATTAATGTTCATGCGAGAACGTTCAATTTTTCATGCAAAACAATCGATGACCCGCGACCTGATGAAATTGCTCTGAGATTACCAAAATGGTCCGTTTTGAAAGTTTTCATCTTTCAACTAATTTTGACTCTCAGAGGTGGATCATCACTTTTGGAGATAAAATGAGCATCGTTATCGTCATTTTCACGCTTCTAGGGAGGCAAAACTCAAGATTTGGCTCATGGTTAAAAGTGACTTAAAAGAACCCAAATGCTCACTTCGAGGGCATAAAACGTGTTTATTCACTGCGGGAAGAGATATAAAGAACATTTAGAGTAAATTATTGTTCATGCAAGAACGTTCAATTTTTCATGCAAAACGATCGATGACCCGCGACCTGATGAAATTGCTCTGAGATGACCAAAATGGTCCGTTTTGAAAATTTCCACCTTTCAACTAATTTTGACTCTCAGAGGTGGATCATCACTATTGGAGATAAAATGAGCATCTTTATCTTAATTTTCATGCTTCTAGGGAGCCAAAACTCAAGATTGGGCTCATGGTTAAAAGTGACTTAAAAGGACCCAAATGCTCACTTCAATGGCTTAAAACGTGTTTATTCACTGCGGGAAGAGATATAAAGAACATTTAGAGTAAATTATTGTTAATGTGAGAACGTTCAATTTTTCATGCCAAACGATCGATGACCCGCGTCCTGATGAAATTGCTCTGAGATGACCAAAATGGTCCGTTTTGAAAATTTTCAACTTTCAACTAATTTTGACTCTCAGAGGTGGATCATCACTTTTGGAGATAAAATGAGCAGCGTTATCGTCATTTTCATGCTTCTAGGGAGCCAAAACTCAAGATTTGGCTCATGGTTAAAAGTGACTTAAAAGGACCCAAATGCTCACTTCGAGGGCTTAAAATGTGTTTATTCACTGCGGGAAGAGATATAAACATCATTTAGAGTAAATTAATGTTCATGCGAGAACGTTCAATTTTTCATGCAAAACAATCGATGACCCGCGACCTGATGAAATTGCTCTGAGGTGACCAAAATGGTCAGTTTTGAAAGTTTTCATCTTTCAACTAATTTTGACTCTCAGAGGTGGATCATCACTTTTGGAGATAAAATGAGCATCGGTATCGTCATTTTCATGCTTCTAGGGAGCCAAAACTCAAGATTTGGCTCATGGTTAAAAGTGACTTAAAAGGACCCAAATGCTCACTTCGAGGGCTTAAAACGTGTTTATTCACTGCGGGAAGAGACATAAAGAACATTTAGAGTAAATTAATGTTCATGCGAGAACGTTCAATTTTTCATGCAAAACAATCGATGACCCGCGATCTGATGAAATTGCTCTAAGATGACCAAAATGGTCAGTTTTGAAAGTTTTCATCTTTCAACTAATTTTGACTCTCACAGGTGGATCATCACTTTTGGAGATAAAATGAGCATCGTTATCGTAATTTTCATGCTTCTAGGGAGCCAAAACTCAAGATTTGGCTCATGGTTAAAAGTGACTTAAAAGGACCCAAATGCTCACTTCGAGGGCTTAAAACGTGTTTATTCACTGCGGGAAGAGATATAAAGAACATTTAGAGTAAATTATTGTTCATGCGAGAACGTTCAATTTTTCATGCAAAACGATCGATGACCCGCGACCTGATGAAATTGCTCTGAGATGACCAAAATGGTCCGTTTTGAAAATTTTCATCTTTCAACTAATTTTGACTCTCAGAGGTGGATCATCACTTTTGGAGATAAAATGAGCAGCGTTATCGTCATTTTCATGTTTCTAGGGAGCCAAAACTCAAGATTTGTCTCATGGTTAAAAGTGACTTAAAAGGACCCAAATGCTCACTTCGAGGGCTTAAAATGTGTTTATTCACTGCGGGAAGAGATATAAACATCATTTAGAGTAAATTAATGTTCATGCGAGAACGTTCAATTTTTCATGCAAAACAATCGATGACCCGCGACCTGATGAAATTTCTCTGAGGTGACCAAAATGGTCCGTTTTGAAAGTTTTCATCTTTCAACTAATTTTGACTCTCAGAGGTGGATCATCACTTTTGGAGATAAAATGAGCATCGGTATCGTCATTTTCATGCTTCTAGGGAGCCAAAACTCAAGATTTGACTCATGGTTGAAAGTGACTTAAAAGGACCAAATGCTCACTTCGAGGGCTTAAAACATGTTTATTCACTGCGGGAAGAGATATAAAGAACATTTAGAGTAAATTAATGTTCATGCGAGAACGTTCAATTTTTCAGGCAAAACAATCGATGACCCGCGATCTGATGAAATTGCTCTGAGATGACCAAAATGGTCCGTTTTGAAAGTTTTCATCTTTCAACTAATTTTGACTCTCAGAGGTGGATCATCACTATTGGAGATAAAATGAGCATCTTTATCGTCATTTTCATGCTTCTCGGGAGCCAAAACTCAAGATTGGGCTCATGGTTAAAAGTGACTTAAAATGACCCAAATGCTCCCTTTGATGGATTAAAACGTGTTTATTCACTGCGGGAAGAGATATAAAGAACATTTAGAGTAAATTATTATTAATGCGAGAACGTTCAATTTTTCATGCCAAACGATCGATGACCCGCGTCCTGATGAAATTGCTCTGAGATGACCAAAATGGTCCGTTTTGAAAATTTTCATCTTTCAACAAATTTTGACTCTCAGAGGTGGATCATCACTTTTGGAGATAAAATGAGCATCGTTATCGTCATTTTCATGCTTCTAGGGAGCCAAAACTCAAGATTTGGCTCATGGTTAAAAGTGACTTAAAAGGACCCAAATGCTCACTTCGAGGGCTTAAAATGTGTTTATTCACTGCGGGAAGAGATATAAACATCATTTAGAGTAAATTAATGTTCATGCGAGAACGTTCAATTTTTCATGCAAAACAATCGATGACCCGCGACCTGATGAAATTGCTCTGAGGTGAACAAAATGGTCCGTTTTAAAAATGTTCATCTTTCAACTAATATTGACTCTCAGAGGTGGATCATCACTTTTGGAGAACAAATGAGCATCGTTATCGTCATTTTCATGCTTCTAGGAAGCCAAAACTCAAGATTGGGCTCATGGTTAAAAGTGACTTAAAAGGACCCAAATGCTCACTTCGAGGGCTTAAAACGTGTTTATTCACTGCGGGATGAGATATGAAGAACATTTAGAGTAAATAATTGTTAATGCGAGAACGTTCAATTTTTCATGCCAAACGGTCGATGACCCGCGTCCTGATGAAATTGCTCTGAGATGACCAAAATGGTCCTTTTTGAAAATTTTCATCTTTCAACTAATTTTGACTCTCAGAGGTGGATCATCACTTTTGGAGATAAAATGAGCATCGTTATCGTCATTTTCATGCTTCTAGGAAGCCAAAACTCAAGATTGGGCTCATGGTTAAATGTGACTTAAAAGGACCCAAATGCTCACTTTGAGGGCTTTAAACGTGTTTATTCACTGCGGGAAGAGATATAAACAATATTTAGAATGAATTAATGTTCATGCGAGAACGTTCAATTTTTCATGCCAAACGATCGATGACCCGCGTCCTGATGAAATTGCTCTGAGATGACCAAAATGGTCCGTTTTGAAAATTTTCATCTTTCAACTAATTTTGACTCTCAGAGGTGGATCATCACTTTTGGAGATAAAATGAGCATCGTTATCGTCATTTTCATGCTTCTAGGAAGCCAAAACTCAAGATTGGGCTCATGGTTAAAAGTGACTTAAAAGAACCCAAATGCTCACTTTGAGGGCATAAAACGTGTTTATTCACTGCGGGAAGAGATATAAAGAACATTTAGAGTAAATTATTGTTCATGCAAGAACGTTCAATTTTTCATGCAAAACGATCGATGACCCGCGACCTGATGAAATTGCTCTGAGATGACCAAAATGGTCCGTTTTGAAAATTTCCACCTTTCAACTAATTTTGACTCTCAGAGGTGGATCATCACTATTGGAGATTAAATGAGCATCTTTATCTTAATTTTCATGCTTCTAGGGAGCCAAAACTCAAGATTGGGCTCATGGTTAAAAGTGACTTAAAAGGACCCAAATGCTCACTTCGATGGCTTAAAACGTGTTTATTCACTGCGGGAAGAGATATAAAGAACATTTAGAGTAAATTATTGTTAATGTGAGAACGTTCAATTTTTCATGCCAAACGATCGATGACCCGCGTCCTGATGAAATTGCTCTGAGATGACCAAAATGGTCCGTTTTGAAAATTTTCATCTTTCAACTAATTTTGACTCTCAGAGGTGGATCATCACTTTTGGAGATAAAATGAGCAGCGTTATCGTCATTTTCATGCTTCTAGGGAGCCAAAACTCAAGATTTGGCTCATGGTTAAAAGTGACTTAAAAGGACCCAAATGCTCACTTCGAGGGCTTAAAATGTGTTTATTCACTGCGGGAAGAGATATAAACATCATTTAGAGTAAATTAATGTTCATGCGAGAACGTTCAATTTTTCATGCAAAACAATCGATGACCCGCGACCTGATGAAATTGCTCTGAGATGACCAAAATGGTCCGTTTTGAAAATTTTCATCTTTCAACTAATTTTGACTCTCAGAGGTGGATCATCACTTTTGGAGATAAAATGAGCATCGTTATCGCCATTTTCATGCTTCTAGGGAGCCAAAACTCAAGATTTGTCTCATGGTTAAAAGTGATTTAAAAGGACCCAAATGCTCACTTCGAGGGCTTAAAACGTGTTTATTCACTGCGGGAAGAGATATAAAGAACATTTAGAGTAAATTATTGTTCATGCGAGAACGTTCAATTTTTCATGCAAAACGATCGATGACCCGCGACCTGATGAAATTGCTCTGAGATGACCAAAATGGTCCGTTTTGAAAATTTCCATCTTTCAACTAATTTTGACTCTCAGAGGTGGATCATCACTATTGGAGATAAAATTAGCATCTTTATCGTCATTTTCATGCTTCTCGGGAGCCAAAACTCAAGATTGGGCTCATGGTTAAAAGTGACTTAAAAGGACCCAAATGCTCCCTTCGATGGCTTAAAACGTGTTTATTCACTGCGGGAAGAGATATAAAGAACATTTAGAGTAAATTAATGTTCATGCGAGAACGTTCAATTTTTCATGCAAAACAATCGATGACCCGCGACCTGATGAAATTGCTCTGAGGTGAACAAAATGGTCCATTTTAAAAATGTTCATCTTTCATCTAATATTGACTCTCAGAGGTGGATTTTCACTTTTGGAGATAAAATGAGCATCTTTATCATCATTTTCATGCTTCTAGGGAGCCAAAACTCAAGATTTGACTCATGGTTGAAAGTGACTTAAAAGGACCCAAATGCTCACTTCGAGGGCTTAAAACGTGTTTATTCACTGCGGGAAGAGATATAAAGAACATTTAGAGTAAATTATTGTTCATGCGAGAACGTTCAATTTTTCATGCAAAACGATCGATGACCCGCGACCTGATGAAATTGCTCTGAGATGACCAAAATGGTCCGTTTTGAAAATTTCCATCTTTCAACTAATTTTGACTCTCAGAGGTGGATCATCACTATTGGAGATAAAATGAGCATCTTTATCGTCATTTTCATGCTTCTCGGGAGCCAAAACTCAAGATTGGGCTCATGGTTAAAAGTGACTTAAAAGGACCCAAATGCTCCCTTCGATGGCTTAAAACGTGTTTATTCACTGCGGGAAGAGATATAAAGAACATTTAGAGTAAATTATTGTTAATGCGAGAACGTTCAATTTTTCATGCCAAACGATCGATGACCCGCGTCCTGATGAAATTGCTCTGAGATGACCAAAATGGTCCGTTTTGAAAATTTTCATCTTTCAACTAATTTTGACTCTCAGAGGTGGATCATCACTTTTGGAGATAAAATGAGCATCGTTATCGTCATTTTCATGCTTCTAGTGAGCCAAAACTCAAGATTTGGCTCATAGTTAAAAGTGACTTAAAAGGACCCAAATGCTCACTTCGAGGGCTTAAAATGTGTTTATTCACTGCGAGAAGAGATATAAACATCATTTAGAGTAAATTAATGTTCATGCGAGAACGTTCAATTTTTCATGCAAAACAATCGATGACCCGCGACCTGATGAAATTGCTCTGAGGTGAACAAAATGGTCCGTTTTAAAAATGTTCATCTTTCAACTAATATTGACTCTCAGAGGTGGATCATCACTTTTGGAGAACAAATGAGCATCGTTATCGTCATTTTCATGCTTCTAGGAAGCCAAAACTCAAGATTGGGCTCATGGTTAAAAGTGACTTAAAAGGACCCAAATGCTCACTTCGAGGGCTTAAAACGTGTTTATTCACTGCGGGAAGAGATATAAAGAAAATTTAGAGTAAATTAATGTTCATGCGAGAACGTTCAATTTTTCATGCAAAACAATCGATGACCCGCACCCTGATGAAATTGCTCTGAGATGACCAAAATGGTCCGTTTTGAAAATGTTCATCTTTCAACTAATTTTGACTCTCAGAGGTGGATCATCACTTTTGGAGATAAAATGAGCATCGTTATCGTCATTTTCATGCTTCTAGGAAGCCAAAACTCAAGATTGGGCTCATGGTTAAAAGTGACTTAAAAGGACCCAAATGCTCACTTTGAGGGCTTAAAACGTGTTTATTCACTGCGGGAAGAGATATAAACAATATTTAGAATGAATTAATGTTCATGCGAGAACGTTCAATTTTTCATGCAAAACAATCGATGACCCGCGACCTGATGAAATTGCTCTGAGGTGAACAAAATGGTCCATTTTGAAAATGTTCATCTTTCAACTAATATTGACTCTCAGAGGTGGAACTTCACTTTTGGAGATAAAATGAGCATCTTCATAGTATTTTTCATGCTTCTGGGGAGCCAAAACTCAAGATTTGGCTCATGGTTAAAAGTGACTTAAAAGGACCCAAATGCTCACTTCGAGGGCTTAAAATGTGTTTATTCACTACGGGAAGAGATATAAAGAACATTTAGAGTAAATTAATGTTCATGCGAGAACGTTCAATTTTTCATGCAAAACAATCGATGACCCGCGACCTGATGAAATTGCTCTGAGATTACCAAAATGGTCCGTTTTGAAAGTTTTCATCTTTCAACTAATTTTGACTCTCAGAGGTGGATCATCACTTTTGGAGATAAAATGGGCATCGTTATCGTCATTTTCACGCTTCTAGGGAGGCAAAACTCAAGATTTGGCTCATGGTTAAAAGTGACTTAAAAGAACCCAAATGCTCACTTCGAGGGCATAAAACGTGTTTATTCACTGCGGGAAGAGATATAAAGAACATTTAGAGTAAATTATTGTTCATGCAAGAACGTTCAATTTTTCATGCAAAACGATCGATGACCCGCGACCTGATGAAATTGCTCTGAGATGACCAAAATGGTCCGTTTTGAAAATTTCCACCTTTCAACTAATTTTGACTCTCAGAGGTGGATCATCACTATTGGAGATAAAATGAGCATCTTTATCTTAATTTTCATGCTTCTAGGGAGCCAAAACTCAAGATTGGGCTCATGGTTAAAAGTGACTTAAAAGGACCCAAATGCTCACTTCAATGGCTTAAAACGTGTTTATTCACTGCGGGAAGAGATATAAAGAACATTTAGAGTAAATTATTGTTAATGTGAGAACGTTCAATTTTTCATGCCAAACGATCGATGACCCGCGTCCTGATGAAATTGCTCTGAGATGACCAAAATGGTCCGTTTTGAAAATTTTCAACTTTCAACTAATTTTGACTCTCAGAGGTGGATCATCACTTTTGGAGATAAAATGAGCAGCGTTATCGTCATTTTCATGCTTCTAGGGAGCCAAAACTCAAGATTTGGCTCATGGTTAAAAGTGACTTAAAAGGACCCAAATGCTCACTTCGAGGGCTTAAAATGTGTTTATTCACTGCGGGAAGAGATATAAACATCATTTAGAGTAAATTAATGTTCATGCGAGAACGTTCAATTTTTCATGCAAAACAATCGATGACCCGCGACCTGATGAAATTGCTCTGAGGTGACCAAAATGGTCAGTTTTGAAAGTTTTCATCTTTCAACTAATTTTGACTCTCAGAGGTGGATCATCACTTTTGGAGATAAAATGAGCATCGGTATCGTCATTTTCATGCTTCTAGGGAGCCAAAACTCAAGATTTGGCTCATGGTTAAAAGTGACTTAAAAGGACCCAAATGCTCACTTCGAGGGCTTAAAACGTGTTTATTCACTGCGGGAAGAGACATAAAGAACATTTAGAGTAAATTAATGTTCATGCGAGAACGTTCAATTTTTCATGCAAAACAATCGATGACCCGCGATCTGATGAAATTGCTCTAAGATGACCAAAATGGTCAGTTTTGAAAGTTTTCATCTTTCAACTAATTTTGACTCTCACAGGTGGATCATCACTTTTGGAGATAAAATGAGCATCGTTATCGTAATTTTCATGCTTCTAGGGAGCCAAAACTCAAGATTTGGCTCATGGTTAAAAGTGACTTAAAAGGACCCAAATGCTCACTTCGAGGGCTTAAAACGTGTTTATTCACTGCGGGAAGAGATATAAAGAACATTTAGAGTAAATTATTGTTCATGCGAGAACGTTCAATTTTTCATGCAAAACGATCGATGACCCGCGACCTGATGAAATTGCTCTGAGATGACCAAAATGGTCCGTTTTGAAAATTTTCATCTTTCAACTAATTTTGACTCTCAGAGGTGGATCATCACTTTTGGAGATAAAATGAGCAGCGTTATCGTCATTTTCATGTTTCTAGGGAGCCAAAACTCAAGATTTGTCTCATGGTTAAAAGTGACTTAAAAGGACCCAAATGCTCACTTCGAGGGCTTAAAATGTGTTTATTCACTGCGGGAAGAGATATAAACATCATTTAGAGTAAATTAATGTTCATGCGAGAACGTTCAATTTTTCATGCAAAACAATCGATGACCCGCGACCTGATGAAATTTCTCTGAGGTGACCAAAATGGTCCGTTTTGAAAGTTTTCATCTTTCAACTAATTTTGACTCTCAGAGGTGGATCATCACTTTTGGAGATAAAATGAGCATCGGTATCGTCATTTTCATGCTTCTAGGGAGCCAAAACTCAAGATTTGACTCATGGTTGAAAGTGACTTAAAAGGACCAAATGCTCACTTCGAGGGCTTAAAACATGTTTATTCACTGCGGGAAGAGATATAAAGAACATTTAGAGTAAATTAATGTTCATGCGAGAACGTTCAATTTTTCAGGCAAAACAATCGATGACCCGCGATCTGATGAAATTGCTCTGAGATGACCAAAATGGTCCATTTTGAAAGTTTTCATCTTTCAACTAATTTTGACTCTCAGAGTTGGATCATCACTTTTGGAGATAAAATGAGCATCGTTATCGTCATTTTCATGCTTCTAGGGAGCCAAAACTCAAGATTTGGCTCATGGTTAAAAGTGACTTAAAAGGACCCAAATGCTCACTTCGATGGCTTAAAACGTGTTTATTCACTGCGGGAGGAGATATAAAGAACATTTAAAGTAAATTATTGTTAATGCGAGAACGTTCAATTTTTCATGCCAAACGATCGATGACCCGCGACCTAATGAAATTGCTCTGAGATGACCAAAATGGTCCGTTTTGAAAATGTTCATCTTTCAAATAATATTGACTCTCAGAGGTGGATTTTCACTTTTGGAGATAACATGAGCATCTTTATCATCATTTTCATGCTTCTAGGGAGCCAAAACTCAAGATTTGAATCATGGTTGAAAGTGACTTAAAAGGACCAAATGCTCACTTCGAGGGCTTAAAACGTGTTTATTCACTGCGGGAAGAGATATAAAGAAAATTTAGAGTAAATTAATGTTCATGCGAGAACGTTCAATTTTTCATGCAAAACAATCGATGACCCGCGACCTGATGAAATTGCTCTGAGATGACCAAAATGGTCTGTTTTGAAAATTTTCATCTTTCAACTAATTTTGACTCTCAGAGGTGGATCATCACTTTTGGAGATAAAATGAGCATCGTTATCGTAATTTTCATGCTTCTAGGGAGCCAGAACTCAAGATTTGTCTCATGGTTAAAAGTGACTTAAAAGGACCCAAATGCTCACTTCGAGGGCTTAAAATGTGTTTATTCACTGCGGGAAGAGATATAAACATCATTTAGAGTAAATTAATGTTCATGCGAGAACGTTCAATTTTTCATGCAAAACAATCGATGACCCGCGACCTGATGAAATTTCTCTGAGGTGACCAAAATGGTCCGTTTTGAAAGTTTTCATCTTTCAACTAATTTTGACTCTCAGAGGTGGATCATCACTTTTGGAGATAAAATGAGCATCGGTATCGTCATTTTCATGCTTCTAGGGAGCCAAAACTCAAGATTTGACTCATGGTTGAAAGTGACTTAAAAGGACCAAATGCTCACTTCGAGGGCTTAAAACATGTTTATTCACTGCGGGAAGAGATATAAAGAACATTTAGAGTAAATTAATGTTCATGCGAGAACGTTCAATTTTTCAGGCAAAACAATCGATGACCCGCGATCTGATGAAATTGCTCTGAGATGACCAAAATGGTCCGTTTTGAAAGTTTTCATCTTTCAACTAATTTTGACTCTCAGAGGTGGATCATCACTATTGGAGATAAAATGAGCATCTTTATCGTCATTTTCATGCTTCTCGGGAGCCAAAACTCAAGATTGGGCTCATGGTTAAAAGTGACTTAAAATGACCCAAATGCTCCCTTTGATGGATTAAAACGTGTTTATTCACTGCGGGAAGAGATATAAAGAACATTTAGAGTAAATTATTATTAATGCGAGAACGTTCAATTTTTCATGCCAAACGATCGATGACCCGCGTCCTGATGAAATTGCTCTGAGATGACCAAAATGGTCCGTTTTGAAAATTTTCATCTTTCAACAAATTTTGACTCTCAGAGGTGGATCATCACTTTTGGAGATAAAATGAGCATCGTTATCGTCATTTTCATGCTTCTAGGGAGCCAAAACTCAAGATTTGGCTCATGGTTAAAAGTGACTTAAAAGGACCCAAATGCTCACTTCGAGGGCTTAAAATGTGTTTATTCACTGCGGGAAGAGATATAAACATCATTTAGAGTAAATTAATGTTCATGCGAGAACGTTCAATTTTTCATGCAAAACAATCGATGACCCGCGACCTGATGAAATTGCTCTGAGGTGAACAAAATGGTCCGTTTTAAAAATGTTCATCTTTCAACTAATATTGACTCTCAGAGGTGGATCATCACTTTTGGAGAACAAATGAGCATCGTTATCGTCATTTTCATGCTTCTAGGAAGCCAAAACTCAAGATTGGGCTCATGGTTAAAAGTGACTTAAAAGGACCCAAATGCTCACTTCGAGGGCTTAAAACGTGTTTATTCACTGCGGGAAGAGATATGAAGAACATTTAGAGTAAATAATTGTTAATGCGAGAACGTTCAATTTTTCATGCCAAACGGTCGATGACCCGCGTCCTGATGAAATTGCTCTGAGATGACCAAAATGGTCCTTTTTGAAAATTTTCATCTTTCAACTAATTTTGACTCTCAGAGGTGGATCATCACTTTTGGAGATAAAATGAGCATCGTTGTCGTCATTTTCATGCTTCTAGGAAGCCAAAACTCAAGATTGGGCTCATGGTTAAATGTGACTTAAAAGGACCCAAATGCTCACTTTGAGGGCTTAAAACGTGTTTATTCACTGCGGGAAGAGATATAAACAATATTTAGAATGAATTAATGTTCATGCGAGAACGTTCAATTTTTCATGCCAAACGATCGATGACCCGCGTCCTGATGAAATTGCTCTGAGATGACCAAAATGGTCCGTTTAGAAAATTTTCATCTTTCAACTAATTTTGACTCTCAGAGGTGGATCATCACTTTTGGAGATAAAATGAGCATCGTTATCGTCATTTTCATGCTTCTAGGAAGCCAAAACTCAAGATTGGGCTCATGGTTAAAAGTGACTTAAAAGAACCCAAATGCTCACTTTGAGGGCATAAAACGTGTTTATTCACTGCGGGAAGAGATATAAAGAACATTTAGAGTAAATTATTGTTCATGCAAGAACGTTCAATTTTTCATGCAAAACGATCGATGACCCGCGACCTGATGAAATTGCTCTGAGATGACCAAAATGGTCCGTTTTGAAAATTTCCACCTTTCAACTAATTTTGACTCTCAGAGGTGGATCATCACTATTGGAGATTAAATGAGCATCTTTATCTTAATTTTCATGCTTCTAGGGAGCCAAAACTCAAGATTGGGCTCATGGTTAAAAGTGACTTAAAAGGACCCAAATGCTCACTTCGATGGCTTAAAACGTGTTTATTCACTGCGGGAAGAGATATAAAGAACATTTAGAGTAAATTATTGTTAATATGAGAACGTTCAATTTTTCATGCCAAACGATCGATGACCCGCGTCCTGATGAAATTGCTCTGAGATGACCAAAATGGTCCGTTTTGAAAATTTTCATCTTTCAACTAATTTTGACTCTCAGAGGTGGATCATCACTTTTGGAGATAAAATGAGCAGCGTTATCGTCATTTTCATGCTTCTAGGGAGCCAAAACTCAAGATTTGGCTCATGGTTAAAAGTGACTTAAAAGGACCCAAATGCTCACTTCGAGGGCTTAAAATGTGTTTATTCACTGCGGGAAGAGATATAAACATCATTTAGAGTAAATTAATGTTCATGCGAGAACGTTCAATTTTTCATGCAAAACAATCGATGACCCGCGACCTGATGAAATTGCTCTGAGATGACCAAAATGGTCCGTTTTGAAAATTTTCATCTTTCAACTAATTTTGACTCTCAGAGGTGGATCATCACTTTTGGAGATAAAATGAGCATCGTTATCGCCATTTTCATGCTTCTAGGGAGCCAAAACTCAAGATTTGTCTCATGGTTAAAAGTGATTTAAAAGGACCCAAATGCTCACTTCGAGGGCTTAAAACGTGTTTATTCACTGCGGGAAGAGATATAAAGAACATTTAGAGTAAATTATTGTTCATGCGAGAACGTTCAATTTTTCATGCAAAACGATCGATGACCCGCGACCTGATGAAATTGCTCTGAGATGACCAAAATGGTCCGTTTTGAAAATTTCCATCTTTCAACTAATTTTGACTCTCAGAGGTGGATCATCACTATTGGAGATAAAATGAGCATCTTTATCGTCATTTTCATGCTTCTCGGGAGCCAAAACTCAAGATTGGGCTCATGGTTAAAAGTGACTTAAAAGGACCCAAATGCTCCCTTCGATGGCTTAAAACGTGTTTATTCACTGCGGGAAGAGATATAAAGAACATTTAGAGTAAATTATTGTTAATGCGAGAACGTTCAATTTTTCATGCCAAACGATCGATGACCCGCGTCCTGATGAAATTGCTCTGAGATGACCAAAATGGTCCGTTTTGAAAATTTTCATCTTTCAACTAATTTTGACTCTCAGAGGTGGATCATCACTTTTGGAGATAAAATGAGCATCGTTATCGTCATTTTCATGCTTCTAGTGAGCCAAAACTCAAGATTTGGCTCATGGTTAAAAGTGACTTAAAAGGACCCAAATGCTCACTTCGAGGGCTTAAAATGTGTTTATTCACTGCGAGAAGAGATATAAACATCATTTAGAGTAAATTAATGTTCATGCGAGAACGTTCAATTTTTCATGCAAAACAATCGATGACCCGCGACCTGATGAAATTGCTCTGAGGTGAACAAAATGGTCCGTTTTAAAAATGTTCATCTTTCAACTAATATTGACTCTCAGAGGTGGATCATCACTTTTGGAGATAAAATGAGCATCGTTATCGTCATTTTCATGCTTCTAGGAAGCCAAAACTCAAGATTGGGCTCATGGTTAAAAGTGACTTAAAAGGACCCAAATGCTCACTTTGAGGGCTTAAAACGTGTTTATTCACTGCGGGAAGAGATATAAACAATATTTAGAATGAATTAATGTTCATGCGAGAACGTTCAATTTTTCATGCAAAACAATCGATGACCCGCGACCTGATGAAATTGCTCTGAGGTGAACAAAATGGTCCATTTTGAAAATGTTCATCTTTCAACTAATATTGACTCTCAGAGGTGGAACTTCACTTTTGGAGATAAAATGAGCATCTTCATAGTATTTTTCATGCTTCTGGGGAGCCAAAACTCAAGATTTGGCTCATGGTTAAAAGTGACTTAAAAGGACCCAAATGCTCACTTCGAGGGCTTAAAATGTGTTTATTCACTACGGGAAGAGATATAAAGAACATTTAGAGTAAATTAATGTTCATGCGAGAACGTTCAATTTTTCATGCAAAACAATCGATGACCCGCGACCTGATGAAATTGCTCTGAGATTACCAAAATGGTCCGTTTTGAAAGTTTTCATCTTTCAACTAATTTTGACTCTCAGAGGTGGATCATCACTTTTGGAGATAAAATGAGCATCGTTATCGTCATTTTCACGCTTCTAGGGAGGCAAAACTCAAGATTTGGCTCATGGTTAAAAGTGACTTAAAAGAACCCAAATGCTCACTTCGAGGGCATAAAACGTGTTTATTCACTGCGGGAAGAGATATAAAGAACATTTAGAGTAAATTATTGTTCATGCAAGAACGTTCAATTTTTCATGCAAAACGATCGATGACCCGCGACCTGATGAAATTGCTCTGAGATGACCAAAATGGTCCGTTTTGAAAATTTCCACCTTTCAACTAATTTTGACTCTCAGAGGTGGATCATCACTATTGGAGATAAAATGAGCATCTTTATCTTAATTTTCATGCTTCTAGGGAGCCAAAACTCAAGATTCGGCTCATGGTTAAAAGTGACTTAAAAGGACCCAAATGCTCACTTCAATGGCTTAAAACGTGTTTATTCACTGCGGGAAGAGATATAAAGAACATTTAGAGTAAATTATTGTTAATGTGAGAACGTTCAATTTTTCATGCCAAACGATCGATGACCCGCGTCCTGATGAAATTGCTCTGAGATGACCAAAATGGTCCGTTTTGAAAATTTTCAACTTTCAACTAATTTTGACTCTCAGAGGTGGATCATCACTTTTGGAGATAAAATGAGCAGCGTTATCGTCATTTTCATGCTTCTAGGGAGCCAAAACTCAAGATTTGGCTCATGGTTAAAAGTGACTTAAAAGGACCCAAATGCTCACTTCGAGGGCTTAAAATGTGTTTATTCACTGCGGGAAGAGATATAAACATCATTTAGAGTAAATTAATGTTCATGCGAGAACGTTCAATTTTTCATGCAAAACAATCGATGACCCGCGACCTGATGAAATTGCTCTGAGGTGACCAAAATGGTCAGTTTTGAAAGTTTTCATCTTTCAACTAATTTTGACTCTCAGAGGTGGATCATCACTTTTGGAGATAAAATGAGCATCGGTATCGTCATTTTCATGCTTCTAGGGAGCCAAAACTCAAGATTTGGCTCATGGTTAAAAGTGACTTAAAAGGACCCAAATGCTCACTTCGAGGGCTTAAAACGTGTTTATTCACTGCGGGAAGAGACATAAAGAACATTTAGAGTAAATTAATGTTCATGCGAGAACGTTCAATTTTTCATGCAAAACAATCGATGACCCGCGATCTGATGAAATTGCTCTAAGATGACCAAAATGGTCAGTTTTGAAAGTTTTCATCTTTCAACTAATTTTGACTCTCACAGGTGGATCATCACTTTTGGAGATAAAATGAGCATCGTTATCGTAATTTTCATGCTTCTAGGGAGCCAAAACTCAAGATTTGGCTCATGGTTAAAAGTGACTTAAAAGGACCCAAATGCTCACTTCGAGGGCTTAAAACGTGTTTATTCACTGCGGGAAGAGATATAAAGAACATTTAGAGTAAATTATTGTTCATGCGAGAACGTTCAATTTTTCATGCAAAACGATCGATGACCCGCGACCTGATGAAATTGCTCTGAGATGACCAAAATGGTCCGTTTTGAAAATTTTCATCTTTCAACTAATTTTGACTCTCAGAGGTGGATCATCACTTTTGGAGATAAAATGAGCAGCGTTATCGTCATTTTCATGTTTCTAGGGAGCCAAAACTCAAGATTTGTCTCATGGTTAAAAGTGACTTAAAAGGACCCAAATGCTCACTTCGAGGGCTTAAAATGTGTTTATTCACTGCGGGAAGAGATATAAACATCATTTAGAGTAAATTAATGTTCATGCGAGAACGTTCAATTTTTCATGCAAAACAATCGATGACCCGCGACCTGATGAAATTTCTCTGAGGTGACCAAAATGGTCCGTTTTGAAAGTTTTCATCTTTCAACTAATTTTGACTCTCAGAGGTGGATCATCACTTTTGGAGATAAAATGAGCATCGGTATCGTCATTTTCATGCTTCTAGGGAGCCAAAACTCAAGATTTGACTCATGGTTGAAAGTGACTTAAAAGGACCAAATGCTCACTTCGAGGGCTTAAAACATGTTTATTCACTGCGGGAAGAGATATAAAGAACATTTAGAGTAAATTAATGTTCATGCGAGAACGTTCAATTTTTCAGGCAAAACAATCGATGACCCGCGATCTGATGAAATTGCTCTGAGATGACCAAAATGGTCCATTTTGAAAGTTTTCATCTTTCAACTAATTTTGACTCTCAGAGTTGGATCATCACTTTTGGAGATAAAATGAGCATCGTTATCGTCATTTTCATGCTTCTAGGGAGCCAAAACTCAAGATTTGGCTCATGGTTAAAAGTGACTTAAAAGGACCCAAATGCTCACTTTGAGGGCTTAAAACGTGTTTATTCACTGCGGTAAGAGATATAAAGAACATTTAGAGTAAAATATTGTTCATGCGAGAACGTTCAATTTTTCATGCAAAACGATCGATGACCCGCGACCTGATGAAATTGCTCTGAGATGACCAAAATGGTCCGTTTTGAAAATTGCCATCTTTCAACTAATTTTGACTCTCAGAGGTGGATCATCACTATTGGAGATAAAATGAGCATCTTTATCATCATTTTTATGGTTCTAGGGAGCCAAAACTCAAGATTGGGCTCATGGTTAAAAGTGATTTAAAAGGACCCAAATGCTCACTTCGATGGCTTAAAACGTGTTTATTCACTGCGGGAGGAGATATAAAGAACATTTAAAGTAAATTATTGTTAATGCGAGAACGTTCAATTTTTCATGCCAAACGATCGATGACCCGCGACCTAATGAAATTGCTCTGAGATGACCAAAATGGTCCGTTTTGAAAATGTTCATCTTTCAAATAATATTGACTCTCAGAGGTGGATTTTCACTTTTGGAGATAACATGAGCATCTTTATCATCATTTTCATGCTTCTAGGGAGCCAAAACTCAAGATTTGAATCATGGTTGAAAGTGACTTAAAAGGACCAAATGCTCACTTCGAGGGCTTAAAACGTGTTTATTCACTGCGGGAAGAGATATAAAGAAAATTTAGAGTAAATTAATGTTCATGCGAGAACGTTCAATTTTTCATGCAAAACAATCGATGACCCGCGACCTGATGAAATTGCTCTGAGATGACCAAAATGGTCTGTTTTGAAAATTTTCATCTTTCAACTAATTTTGACTCTCAGAGGTGGATCATCACTTTTGGAGATAAAATGAGCATCGTTATCGTAATTTTCATGCTTCTAGGGAGCCAGAACTCAAGATTTGTCTCATGGTTAAAAGTGACTTAAAAGGACCCAAATGCTCACTTCGAGGGCTTAAAATGTGTTTATTCACTGCGGGAAGAGATATAAACATCATTTAGAGTAAATTAATGTTCATGCGAGAACGTTCAATTTTTCATGCAAAACAATCGATGACCCGCGACCTGATGAAATTGCTCTGAGGTGACCAAAATGGTCCGTTTTGAAAGTTTTCATCTTTCAACTAATTTTGACTCTCAGAGGTGGATCATCACTTTTGGAGATAAAATGAGCATCGTTATCGTCATTTTCATGCTTCTAGGGAGCCAAAACTCAAGATTTGGCTCAAGGTTAAAGTGACTTAAAAGGACCCAAATGCTCACTTTGAGGGCTTAAAACGTGTTTATTCACTGCGGTAAGAGATATAAAGAACATTTAGAGTAAATTATTGTTCATGCGAGAACGTTCAATTTTTCATGCAAAACGATCGATGACCCGCGACCTGATGAAATTGCTCTGAGATGACCAAAATGGTCCGTTTTGAAAATTTCCATCTTTCAACTAATTTTGACTCTCAGAGGTGGATCATCACTATTGGAGATAAAATGAGCATCTTTATCATCATTTTCATGGTTCTAGGGAGCCAAAACTCAAGATTGGGCTCATGGTTAAAAGTGACTTAAAAGGACCCAAATGCTCACTTCGATGGCTTAAAACGTGTTTATTCACTGCGGGAGGAGATATAAAGAACATTTAGAGTAAATTAATGTTCATGCGAGAACGTTCAATTTTTCATGCAAAACAATCGATGACCCGCGACCTGATGAAATTGCTCTGAGATGACCAAAATGGTCAGTTTTGAAAATTTTCATCTTTCAACTAATTTTGACTCTCAGAGGTGGATCATCACTTTTGGAGATAAAATGAGCATCGTTATCGTCATTTTTATGCTTCTAGGAAGCCAAAACTCAAGATTGGTCTCATGGTTAAAAGTGACTTAAAAGGACCCAAATGCCCACTTTGAGGGCTTAAAACGTGTTTATTCACTGCGGGAAGAGATATTAACAATATTTAGAGTGAATTAATGTTCATGCGAGAGCGTTCAATTTTTCATGAAAAACAATCGATGGCCCGCAACCTGATGAAATTGATCTGAGATGACCAAAATGGTCCGTTTTGAAAATTTTCATCTTTCAACTAATTTTGACTCTCAGAGGTGGATCATCACTTTTGGAGATAAAATGAGCATCGTTATCGTAATTTTCATGCTTCTAGGGAGCCAAAACTCAAGATTTGGCTCATGGTGAAAAGTGACTTAAAAGGACCCAAATGCTCACTTCGATGGCTTAAAATGTGTTTATTCACTGCGGGAGGAGATATAAAGAACATTTAGAGTAAATTATTGTTAATGCGAGAACGTTCAATTTTTCATGCAAAACAATCGATGACCCGCGACCTGATGAAATTGCTCTGAGATGACCAAAATGGTCCGTTTTGAAAATTTTCATCTTTCAAATAATATTGACTCTCAGAGGTGGATCATCACTTTTGGAGATAAAATGAGCATCGTTATCGTAATTTTCATGCTTCTAGGGAGCCAAAACTCAAGATTTGGCTCATGGTGAAAAGTGACTTAAAAGGACCCAAATGCTCACTTCGATGGCTTAAAATGTGTTTATTCACTGCGGGAGGAGATATAAAGAACATTTAGAGTAAATTATTGTTAATGCGAGAACGTTCAATTTTTCATGCCAAACGATCGATGACCCGCGTCCTGATGAAATTGCTCTGAGATTACCAAAATGGTCCGTTTTGAAAATTTTCATCTTTCAACTAATTTTGACTCTCAGAGGTGGATCATCACTTTTGGATAAAAAATAAGCAGCGTTATCGTCATTTTCATGCTTCTAGGGAGCCAAAACTCAAGATTTGGCTCATGGTTAAAAGTGACTTAAAAGGACCCAAATGCTCACTTCGAGGGCTTAAAATGTGTTTATTCACTGCGGGAAGAGATATACACATCATTTAGAGTAAATTAATCTTCATGCGAGAACGTTCAATTTTTCATGCAAAACAATCGATGACCCGCGCGACCTGATGAAATTGCTCTGAGGTGACCAAAATGGTCCGTTTTGAAAGTTTTCATCTTTCAACTAATTTTGACTCTCAGAGGTGGATCATCACTTTTGGAGATAAAATGAGCATCGGTATCGTCATTTTCATGCTTCTAGGGAGCCAAAACTCAATATTTGACTCATGCTTGAAAGTGACTTAAAAGGACCAAATGCTCACTTCGAGGGCTTAAAACGTGTTTATTCACTGCGGGAAGAGATATAAAGAACATTTAGAGTAAATTAATGTTCATGCGAGAACGTTCAATTTTTCATGCAAAACAATCGACCTGCGATCTGATGAAATTGCTCTGAGATGACCAAAATGGTCCGTTTTGAAAGTTTTCATCTTTCAACTAATTTTGACTCTCAGAGGTGGATCATCACTTTTGGAGATAAAATGAGCATCGTTATCGTCATTTTCATGCTTCTAGGGAGCCAAAACTCAAGATTTGAATCATGGTTGAAAGTGACTTAAAAGGACCAAATGCTCACTTCGAGGGCTTAAAACGTGTTTATTCACTGCGGGAAGAGATATAAAGAAAATTTAGAGTAAATTAATGTTCATGCGAGAACGTTCAATTTTTCATGCAAAACAATCGATGACCCGCGACCTGATGAAATTGCTCTGAGATGACCAAAATGGTCCGTTTTGAAAATTTTCATCTTTCAACTAATTTTGACTCTCAGAGGTGGATCATCACTTTTGGAGATAAAATGAGCATCGTTATCGTAATTTTCATGCTTCTAGGGAGCCAAACGCAAGATTTGGCTCATGGTGAAAAGTGACTTAAAAGGACCCAAATGCTCACTTCGAGGGCTTAAAACGTGTTTATTCTCTGCGGGAAGAGATATAAACAACATTTAGAGAAAATTAATGTTCATGCGAGAACGTTCAATTTTTCATGCAAAACAATCGCTGACCCGCGTCCTGATGAAATTGCTCTGAGATGACCAAAATAGTCCGTTTTGAAAATGTTCATCTTTCAACTAATTTTGACTTTCAGAGGTGGATCATCACTATTGGAGATAAAATGAGCATCTTTATCATCATTTTCATGGTTCTAGGGAGCCAAAACTCAAGATTGGGCTCATGGTTAAAAGTGACTTAAAAGGACCCAAATGCTCACTTCGATGGCTTAAAACGTGTTTATTCACTGCGGGAGGAGATATAAAGAACATTTAGAGTAAATTAATGTTCATGCGAGAACGTTCAATTTTTCATGCAAAACAATCGATGACCCGCGACCTGATGAAATTGCTCTGAGATGACCAAAATGGTCCGTTTTGAAAATTTTCATCTTTCAAATAATATTGACTCTCAGAGGTGGATTTTAACTTTTTGAGAAAAAATGAGTATCTTTATCATCATTTTCATGCTTCTAGGGAGCCAAAACTCAAGATTTGAATCATGGTTGAAAGTGACTTAAAAGGACCAAATGCTCACTTCGAGGGCTTAAAACGTGTTTATTCACTGCGGGAAGAGATATAAAGAAAATTTAGAGTAAATTAATGTTCATGCGAGAACGTTCAATTTTTCATGCAAAACAATCGATGACCCGCGACCTGATGAAATTGCTCTGAGATGACCAAAATGGTCCGTTTTGAAAATTTTCATCTTTCAACTAATTTTGACTCTCAGAGGTGGATCATCACTTTTGGAGATAAAATGAGCATCGTTATCGTAATTTTCATGCTTCTAGGGAGCCAAAACTCAAGATTTGGCTCATGGTGAAAAGTGACTTAAAAGGACCCAAATGCTCACTTCGAGGGCTTAAAACGTGTTTATTCTCTGCGGGAAGAGATATAAACAACATTTAGAGTAAATTAATGTTCATGCGAGAACGTTCAATTTTTCATGCAAAACAATCGCTGACCCGCGTCCTGATGAAATTGCTCTGAGATGACCAAAATAGTCCGTTTTGAAAATGTTCATCTTTCAACTAATTTTGACTTTCAGAGGTGGATCATCACTTTTGGAGATAAAATGAGCAGCGTTATCGTCATTTTCATGTTTCTAGGGAGCCAAAACTCAAGATTTGTCTCATGGTTAAAAGTGACTTAAAAGGACCCAAATGCTCACTTCGAGGGCTTAAAATGTGTTTATTCACTGCGGGAAGAGATATAAACATCATTTAGAGTAAATTAATGTTCATGCGAGAACGTTCAATTTTTCATGCAAAACAATCGATGACCCGCGACCTGATGAAATTGCTCTGAGGTGAACAAAATGGTCCGTTTTGAAAGTTTTCATCTTTCAACTAATTTTGACTCTCAGAGGTGGATCATCACTTTTGGAGATAAAATGAGCATCGTTATCGTCATTTTCATGCTTCTGGGGAGCCAAAACTCAAGATTTGGCTCATGGTTAAAAGTGACTTAAAAGGACCCAAATGCTCACTTTGAGGGCTTAAAACGTATTTATTCACTGCGGTAAGAGATATAAAGAACATTTAGAGTAAATTATTGTTCATGCGAGAACGTTCAATTTTTCATGCAAAACGATCGAGGACCCGCGACCTGATGAAATTGCTCTGAGATGACCAAAATGGTCCGTTTTGAAAATGTCCATCTTTTAACTAATTTTGACTCTCAGAGGTGGATCATCACTTTTTGAGATAAAATGAGCATCTTTATCATCATTTTCATGCTTCTAGGGAGCCAAAACTCAAAATTTGAATCATGGTTGAAAATGACTTAAAAGGACCAAATGCTCACTTCGAGGGCTTAAAACGTGTTTATTCACTGCGGGAAGAGATATAAAGAAAATTTAGAGTAAATTAATGTTCATGCGAGAACGTTCAATTTTTCATGAAAAACAATCGATGACCTGATGAAATTGCTCTGAGATGACCAAAATGGTCCGTTTTGAAAATTTTCATCTTTCAACTAATTTTAACTCTCAGAGGTGGATCATCACTTTTGGAGATAAAATGAGCATCGTTATCGTCATTTTCATGCTTCTAGGAAGCCAAAACTCAAGATTGGGCTCATGGTTAAAAGTGACTTAAAAGGACCCAAATGCTCACTTTGAGGGCCTAAAACGTGTTTATTCACTGCGGGAAGAGATATAAACAATATTTAGAGTGAATTAATGTTCATGTGAGAACGTTCAATTTTTCATGCAAAACAATCGAAGACCCGCGACCTGATGAAATTGCTCTGAGATTACCAAAATGGTCCGTTTTGAAAATGTTCATCTTTCAACTAATGTTGACTCTCAGAGGTGGATCATCACTTTTGGAGATAAAATGAGCATCGTTATCGTAATTTTCATGCTTCTAGGGAGCCAAAACTCAAGATTTGGCTCATGGTGAAAAGTGACTTAAAAGGACCCAAATGCTCACTTCGATGGCTTAAAACGTGTTTATTCACTGCGGGAAGAGATATAAAGAACATTTAGAGTAAATTATTGTTAATGCGAGAACGTTCAATTTTTCATGCCAAACGATCGATGACCCGCGCGACCTGATGAAATTGCTCTGAGGTGACCAAAATGGTCCGTTTCGAAAGTTTTCATCTTTCAACTAATTTTGACTCTCAGAGGTGGATCATCACTTTTGGAGATAAAATGAGCATCGTTATCGTAATTTTCATGCTTCTAGGGAGCCAAAACTCAAGATTTGGCTCATGGTGAAAAGTGACTTAAAAGGACCCAAATGCTCACTTCGAGGGCTTAAAACGTGTTTATTCTCTGCGGGAAGAGATATAAACAACATTTAGAGTAAATTAATGTTCATGCGAGAACGTTCAATTTTTCATGCAAAACAATCGCTGAACCGCGTCCTGATGAAATTGCTCTGAGATGACCAAAATAGTCCGTTTTGAAAATGTTCATCTTTCAACTAATTTTGACTTTCAGAGGTGGATCATCACTTTTGGAGATAAAATGAGCAGCGTTATCGTCATTTTCATGTTTCTAGGGAGCCAAAACTCAAGATTTGTCTCATGGTTAAAAGTGACTTAAAAGGACCCAAATGCTCACTTCGAGGGCTTAAAATGTGTTTATTCACTGCGGGAAGAGATATAAACATCATTTAGAGTAAATTAATGTTCATGCGAGAACGTTCAATTTTTCATGCAAAACAATCGATGACCCGCGACCTGATGAAATTGCTCTGAGGTGACCAAAATGGTCCGTTTTGAAAGTTTTCATCTTTCAACTAATTTTGACTCTCAGAGGTGGATCATCACTTTTGGAGATAAAATGAGCATCGTTATCTTCATTTTCATGCTTCTGGGGAGCCAAAACTCAAGATTTGGCTCATGGTTAAAAGTGACTTAAAAGGACCCAAATGCTCACTTTGAGGGCTTAAAACGTGTTTATTCACTGTGGTAAGAGATATAAAGAACATTTAGAGTAAATTATTGTTCATGCGAGAACGTTCAATTTTTCATGCAAAACGATCGAGGACCCGCGACCTGATGAAATTGCTCTGAGATGACCAAAATGGTCCGTTTTGAAAATTTCCATCTTTCAACTAATTTTGACTCTCAGAGGTGGATCATCACTTTTGGAGATAAAATGAGCATCGTTATCGTCATTTTCATGCTTCTAGGAAGCCAAAACTCAAGATTGGGCTCATGGTTAAAAGTGACTTAAAAGGACCCAAATGCTCACTTTGAGGGCCTAAAACGTGTTTATTCACTGCGGGAAGAGATATAAACAATATTTAGAGTGAATTAATGTTCATGTGAGAACGTTCAATTTTTCATGCAAAACAATCGAAGACCCGCGACCTGATGAAATTGCTCTGAGATGACCAAAATGGTCCGTTTTGAAAATTTTCATCTTTCAACTAATGTTGACTCTCAGAGGTGGATCATCACTTTTGGAGATAAAATGAGCATCGTTATCGTAATTTTCATGCTTCTAGGGAGCCAAAACTCAAGATTTGGCTCATGGTGAAAAGTGACTTAAAAGGACCCAAATGCTCACTTCGATGGCTTAAAACGTGTTTATTCACTGCGGGAAGAGATATAAAGAACATTTAGAGTAAATTATTGTTAATGCGAGAACGTTCAATTTTTCATGCCAAACGATCGATGACCCGCGCGACCTGATGAAATTGCTCTGAGGTGACCAAAATGGTCCGTTTTGAAAGTTTTCATCTTTCAACTAATTTTGACTCTCAGAGGTGGATCATCACTTTTGGAGATAAAATGAGCATCGTTATCGTAATTTTCATGCTTCTAGGGAGCCAAAACTCAAGATTTGGCTCATGGTTAAAAGTGACTTAAAAGGACCCAAATGCTCACTTCGAGGGCTTAAAATGTGTTTATTCACTGCGGGAAGAGATATACACATCATTTAGAGTAAATTAATCTTCATGCGAGAACGTTCAATTTTTCATGCAAAACAATCGATGACCCGCGCGACCTGATGAAATTGCTCTGAGGTGACCAAAATGGTCCGTTTTGAAAGTTTTCATCTTTCAACTAATTTTGACTCTCAGAGGTGGATCATCACTTTTGGAGATAAAATGAGCATCGGTATCGTCATTTTCATGCTTCTAGGGAGCCAAAACTCAAGATTTGATTCATGCTTGAAAGTGACTTAAAAGGACCAAATGCTCACTTCGAGGGCTTAAAACGTGTTTATTCACTGCGGGAAGAGATATAAAGAACATTTAGAGTAAATTAATGTTCATGCGAGAACGTTCAATTTTTCATGCAAAACAATCGATGACCTGCGATCTGATGAAATTGCTCTGAGATGACCAAAATGGTCCGTTTTGAAAGTTTTCATCTTTCAACTAATTTTGACTCTCAGAGGTGGATCATCACTTTTGGAGATAAAATGAGCATCGTTATCGTAATTTTCATGCTTCTAGGGAGCCAAAACTCAAGATTTGGCTCATGGTGAAAAGTGACTTAAAAGGACCCAAATGCTCACTTCGAGGGATTAAAACGTGTTTATTCACTGCGGGAAGAGATATAAAGAACATTTAGAGTAAATTAATGTTCATGCGAGAACGTTCAATTTTTCATGCAAAACAATCGATGACCCGCGACCTGATGAAATTGCTCTGAGGTGAACAAAATGGTCCAGTTTGAAAAGGTTCATCTTTCAACTAATATTGACTCTCAGAGGTGGATCATCACTTTTGGAGATAAAATGAGCATCGTTATCGTAATTTTCATGCTTCTAGGGAGCCAAAACTCAAGATTTGGCTCATGGTGAAAAGTGACTTAAAAGGACCCAAATGCTCACTTCGAGGGATTAAAACGTGTTTATTCACTGCGGGAAGAGATATAAACAACATTTAGAGTAAATTAATGTTCATGTGAGAACGTTCAATTTTTCATGCAAAACAATCGATGACCCGCGACCTGATTAAATTGCTCTGAGATGACCAAAATGGTCCGTTTTGAAAATTTTCATCTTTCAACTAATTTTGACTCTCAGAGGTGGATCATCACTTTTGGAGATAAAATGAGCATCATTATCGTCATTTTCATGCTTCTAGGGAGCCAAAACTCAAGATTTGGCTCATGGTTAAAAGTGATTTAAAAGGATCCAAATGCTCACTTCGAGGGCTTAAAACGTGTTTATTCACTGTGGGAAGAGATATAAAGAACATTTAGAGTAAATGAATGTTCATGCGAGAACGTTCAATTTTTCATGCAAAACAATCGATGACCCGCGACCTGATGAAATTGCTCTGAGATGACCAAAATGGTCCGTTTTGAAAGTTTTCATCTTTCAACTAATTTTGACTCTCAGAGGTGGATCATCACTTTTGGAGATAAAATGAGCATCGTTATTGTCATTTTCATGCTTCTAGGGAGCCAAAACTCAAGATTTGGCTCATGGTTAAAAGTGACTTAAAAGGACCCAAATGCTCACTTCGAGGGCTTAAAACGTGTTTATTCACTGCGGGAAGAGATATAAAGAACATTTAGAGTAAATTAATGTTCATGCGAGAACGTTCAATTTTTCATGCAAAACAATCGATGACCCGCGACCTGATGAAATTGCTCTGAGGTGAACAAAATGGTCCAGTTTGAAAAGGTTCATCTTTCAACTAATATTGACTCTCAGAGGTGGATCATCACTTTTGGAGATAAAATGAGCATCGTTATCGTAATTTTCATGCTTCTAGGGAGCCAAAACTCAAGATTTGGCTCATGGTGAAAAGTGACTTAAAAGGACCCAAATGCTCACTTCGAGGGATTAAAACGTGTTTATTCACTGCGGGAAGAGATATAAACAACATTTAGAGTAAATTAATGTTCATGTGAGAACGTTCAATTTTTCATGCAAAACAATCGATGACCCGCGACCTGATTAAATTGCTCTGAGATGACCAAAATGGTCCGTTTTGAAAATTTTCATCTTTCAACTAATTTTGACTCTCAGAGGTGGATCATCACTTTTGGAGATAAAATGAGCATCATTATCGTCATTTTCATGCTTCTAGGGAGCCAAAACTCAAGATTTGGCTCATGGTTAAAAGTGATTTAAAAGGATCCAAATGCTCACTTCGAGGGCTTAAAACGTGTTTATTCACTGTGGGAAGAGATATAAAGAACATTTAGAGTAAATGAATGTTCATGCGAGAACGTTCAATTTTTCATGCAAAACAATCGATGACCCGCGACCTGATGAAATTGCTCTGAGATGACCAAAATGGTCCGTTTTGAAAGTTTTCATCTTTCAACTAATTTTGACTCTCAGAGGTGGATCATCACTTTTGGAGATAAAATGAGCATCGTTATTGTCATTTTCATGCTTCTAGGGAGCCAAAACTCAAGATTTGGCTCATGGTTAAAAGTGACTTAAAAGGACCCAAATGCTCACTTCGAGGGCTTAAAACGTGTTTATTCACTGCGGGAAGAGATATAAAGAACATTTAGAGTAAATTAATGTTCATGCGAGAACGTTCAATTTTTCATGCAAAACAATCGATGACCCGCGACCTGATGAAATTGCTCTGAGATGACCAAAATGGTCCGTTTTGAAAGTTTTCATCTTTCAACTAATTTTGACTCTCAGAGGTGGATCATCACTTTTGGAGATAAAATGAGCATCGTTATCGTCATTTTCATGCTTCTAGGGAGCCAAAACTCAAGATTTGGCTCATGGTTAAAAGTGACTTAAAAGGACCCAAATGCTCACTTCGAGGGCTTAAAACGTGTTTATTCACTGCGGGAAGAGATATAAAGAACATTTAGAGTAAATTAATGTTCATGCGAGAACGTTCAATTTTTCATGCAAAACAATCGATGACCCGCGACCTGATGAAATTGCTCTGAGATGACCAAAATGGTCAGTTTTGAAAGTTTTTATCTTTCAACTAATTTTGACTCTCAGAGGTGGATCATCACTATTGGAGATAAAATGAGCATCGTTATCGTCATTTTCATGCTTCTAGGAAGCCAAAACTCAAGATTGGGCTCATGGTTAAAAGTGACTTAAAAGGACCCAAATGCTCACTTTGAGGGCTTAAAACGTGTTTATTCACTGCGGGAAGAGATATAAACAATATTTAGAGTGAATTAATGTTCATGCGAGAACGTTCAATTTTAAATGCAAAACAATCGATGACCCGCGACCTGATGAAATTGCTCTGAGATGACCAAAATGGTCCGTTTTGAAAATTTTCATCTTTCAACTAATTTTGACTCTCAGAGTTGGATCATCACTTTTGGAGATAAAATGAGCATCGTTATCGTAATTTTCATGCTTCTAGGGAGCCAAAACTCAAGATTTGGCTCATGGTTAAAAGTGACTTAAAAGGACCCACATGCTCACTACGAGGGCTTAAAATGTGTTTATTCACTACGGGAAGAGATATAAAGAACATTTAGAGTAAATTAATGTTCATGCGAGAACATTCAATTTTTCATGCAAAACAATCGATGACCCGCGACCTGATGAAATTGCTCTGAGATGACCAAAATGGTCTGTTTTGAAAGTTTTCATCTATCAACTAATTTTGACTCTCAGAGGTGGATCATCACTTTTGGAGATAAAATGAGCATCGTTATCTTCATTTTCATGCTTCTAGGGAGCCAAAACTCAAGATTGGGCTCATGGTTAAAAGTGACTTAAAAGGACCCAAATGCTCACTTCGAGGGCTTAAAACGTGTTTATTCACTGCGGGAAGAGATATAAAGAACATTTAGAGTAAATTATTGTTCATGCGAGAACGTTCAATTTTTCATGCAAAACGATCGATGACCCGCGACCTGATGAAATTGCTCTGAGGTGAACAAAATGGTCCATTTTAAAAATGTTCATCTTTCAACTAATATTGACTCTCAGAGGTGGATTTTCACTTTTGGAGATAAAATGAGCATCTTTATCATCATTTTCATGCTTCTAGGGAGCCACAACTCAAGATTTGACTCATGGTTGAAAGTGACTTAAAAGGACCAAATGCTCACTTCGAGGGCTTAAAATGTGTTTATTCACTGCGGGAAGAGATATAAACAATATTTAGAGTGAATTAATGTTCATGCGAGAACGTTCAATTTTTCATGCAAAACGATCGATGACCTGCGTCCTGATGAATTTGCTCTGAGATGACCAAAATGGTCCGTTTTGAAAGTTTTCATCTTTCAACTAATTTTGAATCTCAGAGGTGGATCTTCACTTTTGGAGATAAAATGAGCATCGTTATCGTCATTTTCATGCTTCTAGGGAGACAAAACTCAAGATTTGGCTCATGGTTAAAAGTGACTTAAAAGGACCCAAATGCTCACTTCGAGGGCTTAAAACGTGTTTATTCACTGCGGGAAGAGATATAAAGAACATTTAGAGTAAATTATTGTTCATGCGAGAACGTTCAATTTTTCATGCAAACCGATCGATGACCCGCGACCTGATGAAATTGCTCTGAGATGACCAAAATGGTCCGTTTTGAAAATTTCCATCTTTCAACTAATTTTGACTCTCAGAGGTGGAACTTCACTTTTGGAGATAAAATGAGCATCTTCATAGTAATTTTCATGCTTCTGGGGAGCCAAAACTCAAGATTTGGCTCATGGTTAAAAGTGACTTAAAAGGACCCAAATGCTCACTTCGAGGGCTTAAAACGTGTTTATTCACCGCGGGAAGAGATATAAACAACATTTAGAGTAAATTATTGTTCATGTGAGAACGTTCAATTTTTCATGCAAAACGATGGATGACCCACGACCTGATGAAATTGCTCTGAGATGACCAAAATGGTCCGTTTTGAAAGTTTTCATCTTTCAACTAATTTTGACTCTCAGAGGTGGATCATCACTTTTGGAGATAAAATGAGCATCGTTATCGTCATTTTCATGCTTCTAGGGAGCCAAAACTCAAGATTTGGCTCATGGTTAAAAGTGACTTAAAAGGACCCAAATGCTCACTTCGAGGGCTTAAAACGTGTTTATTCACTGCGGAAAGAGATATAAAGAACATTTAGAGTAAATTAATGTTCATGCGAGAACGTTCAATTTTTCATGCAAAATGATCGATGACCCGCGTCCTGATGAATTTGCTCTGAGATGACCAAAATGGTCCGTTTTGAAAGTGTTCATCTTTCAACTAATTTTGAATCTCAGAGGTGGATCTTCACTTTTGGAGATAAAATGAGCATCGTTATCGTCATTTTCATGCTTCTAGGGAGCCAAAACTCAAGATTTGGCTCATGGTTAAAAGTGACTTAAAAGGACCCAAATGCTCACTTCGAGGGCTTAAAACATGTTTATTTACTGCGGGAAGAGATATAAACAATATTTAGAGTGAATTAATGTTCATGCGAGAACGTTCAATTTTTCATGCAAAATGATCGATGACCCGCGTCCTGATGAATTTGCTCTGAGATGAGCAAAATGGTCCATTTTGAAAGTGTTCATCTTTCAACTAATTTTGAATCTCAGAGGTGGATCTTCACTTTTGGAGATAAAATGAGCATCGTTATCGTCATTTTCATGCTTCTAGGGAGCCAAAACTCAAGATTTGGCTCATGGTTAAAAGTGACTTAAAAGGACCCAAATGCTCACTTCGAGGGCTTAAAACGTGTTTATTCACTGCGGGAAGAGATATAAAGAACATTTAGAGTAAATTAATGTACATGCGAGAACGTTCAATTTTTCATGCAAAACAATCGATGACCCGCGACCTGATGAAATTGCTCTGAGATTACCAAAATAGTCCGTTTTGATAGTTTTCATCTTTCAACTAATTTTGACTCTCAAAGGTGGATCATCACTTTTGGAGATAAAAGAGCATCGGTATCGTCATTTTCATGCTTCTAGGGAGCCAAAACTCAAGATTTGACTCATGGTTGAAAGTGACTTAAAAGGACCAAATGCTCACTTCGAGGGCTTAAAACGTGTTTATTCACTGCGGGAAGAGATATAAAGAACATTTAGAGTAAATTAATGTTCATGCGAGAACGTTCAATTTTTCATGCAAAATGATCGATGACCCGCGTCCTGATGAATTTGCTCTGAGATGACCAAAATGGTCCGTTTTGAAAGTGTTCATCTTTCAACTAATTTTGAATCTCAGAGGTGGATCTTCACTTTTGGAGATAAAATGAGCATCGTTATCGTCATTTTCATGCTTCTATGGAGCCAAAACTCAAGATTTGACTCATGGTTGAAAGTGACTTAAAAGGACCAAATGCTCACTTCGAGGGCTTAAAACGTGTTTATTCACTGCGGGAAGAGATATAAAGAACATTTAGAGTAAATTAATGTTCATGCGAGAACGTTCAATTTTTCATGCAAAATGATCGATGACCCGCGTCCTGATGAATTTGCTCTGAGATGACCAAAATGGTCCGTTTTGAAAGTGTTCATCTTTCAACTAATTTTGAATCTCAGAGGTGGATCTTCACTTTTGGAGATAAAATGAGCATCGTTATCGTCATTTTCATGCTTCTAGGGAGCCAAAACTCAAGATTTGGCTCATGGTTAAAAGTGACTTAAAAGGACCCAAATGCTCACTTCGAGGGCTTAAAACATGTTTATTCACTGCGGGAAGAGATATAAAGAACATTTAGAGTAAATTAATGTACATGCGAGAACGTTCAATTTTTCATGCAAAACAATCGATGACCCGCGACCTGATGAAATTGCTCTGAGATGACCAAAATGGTCTGTTTTGAAAGTTTTCATCTTTCAACTAATTTTGACTCTCAGAGGTGGATCATCACTTTTGGAGATAAAATGAGCATCGTTATCGTCATTTTCATGCTTCTATGGAGCCAAAACTCAAGATTTGGCTCATGGTTAAAAGTGACTTAAAAGGACCAAATGCTCACTTCGAGGGCTTAAAACGTGTTTATTCACTGCGGGAAGGGATATAAAGAAAAGTTAGAGTAAATTAATGTTCATGCGAGAACGTTAAATTTTTCATGCAAAACAATCGATGACCCGCGACCTGATGAAATTGCTCTGAGATGACCAAAATGGTCCGTTTTGAAAATTTTCATCTTTCAACTAATTTTGACTCTCAGAGGTGGATCATCACTTTTGGAGATAAAATGAGCATCGTTATCGTCATTTTCATGCTTCTAGGAAGCCAAAACTCAAGATTGGGCTCATGGTTAAAAGTGACTTAAAAGGACCCAAATGCTCACTTTGAGGGCTTAAAACGTGTTTATTCACTGCGGGAAGAGATATAAACAATATTTAGAGTGAATTAATGTTCATGCGAGAACGTTCAATTTTTCATGCAAAACAATCGATGACCCGCGACCTGATGAAATTGCTCTGAGATGACCAAAATGGTCCGTTTTGAAAATTTTCATCTTTCAACTAATTTTGACTCTCAGAGGTGGATCATCACTTTTGGAGATAAAATGAGCATCGTTATCGTAATTTTCATGCTTCTAGGGAGCCAAAACTCAAGATTTGGATCATGGTGAAAAGTGACTTAAAAGGACCCAAATGCTCACTTCGAGGGATTAAAACGTGTTTATTCACTGCGGGAAGAGATATAAACAACATTTAGAGTAAATTAATGTTCATGTGAGAACGTTCAATTTTTCATGCAAAACAATCGATGACCCGCGACCTGATGAAATTGCTCTGAGGTGAACAAAATGGTCCATTTTGAAAAGTTTCATCTTTCAACTAATATTGACTCTCAGAGGTGGATCTTCACTTTTGGAGATAAAATGAGCATCTTCATAGTAATTTTTATGCTTCTGGGAGCCAAAACTCAAGATTTGGCTCATGGTTAAAAGTGACTTAAAAGGACCCAAATGCTCACTTCGAGGGCTTAAAACGTGTTTATTCACTGCGGGAAGAGATATAAACAACATTTAGAGTAAATTAATGTTCATGCGAGAACGTTCAATTTTTCATGCAAAACAATCGATGACCCGCGACCTGATGAAATTGCTCTGAGATGACCAAAATGGTCCGTTTTGAAAGTTTTCATCTTTCAACTAATTTTGACTCTCAGAGGTGGATCATCACTTTTGGAGATAAAATGAGCATCGTTATCGTCATTTTCATGCTTCTAGGGAGCCAAAACTCAAGATTTGGCTCATGGTTAAAAGTGACTTAAAAGGACCCAAATGCTCACTTCGAGGGCTTAAAACGTGTTTATTCACTGCGGGAAGAGATATAAAGAACATTTAGAGTAAATTAATGTTCATGCGAGAACGTTCAATTTTTCATGCAAAACAATCGATGACCCGCGACCTGATGAAATTGCTCTGAGATGACCAAAATGGTCCGTTTTGAAAGTTTTCATCTTTCAACTAATTTTGACTCTCAGAGGTGGATCATCACTATTGGAGATAAAATGAGCATCGTTATCGTCATTTTCATGCTTCTAGGAAGCCAAAACTCAAGATTGGGCTCATGGTTAAAAGTAACTTAAAAGGACCCAAATGCTCACTTTGAGGGCTTAAAACGTGTTTATTCACTGCGGGAAGAGATATAAACAATATTTAGAGTGAATTAATGTTCATGCGAGAACGTTCAATTTTAAATGCAAAACAATCGATGACCCGCGACCTGATGAAATTGCTCTGAGATGACCAAAATGGTCCGTTTTGAAAGTTTTCATCTTTCAACTAATTTTGACTCTCAGAGGTGGATCATCACTTTTGGAGATAAAATGAGCATCGTTATCGTCATTTTCATGCTTCTAGGGAGCCAAAACTCAAGATTTGGCTCATGGTTAAAAGTGACTTAAAAGGACCCAAATGCTCACTTCGAGGGCTTAAAACGTGTTTATTCACTGCGGGAAGAGATATAAAGAACATTTAGAGTAAATTAATGTTCATGCGAGAACGTTTAATTTTTCATGCAAAACAATCGATGACCCGCGACCTGATGAAATTGCTCTGAGATGACCAAAATGGTCCATTTTGAAAGTTTTCATCTTTCAACTAATTTTGACTCTCAGAGGTGGATCATCACTTTTGGAGATAAAATGAGCATCGTTATCGTCATTTTCATGCTTCTAGGGAGCCAAAACTCAAGATTTGGCTCATGGTTAAAAGTGACTTAAAAGGACCCAAATGCTCACTACGAGGGCTTAAAACGTGTTTATTCACTGCGGGAAGAGATATAAACAATATTTAGAGTGAATTAATGTTCATGCGAGAACGTTCAATTTTTCATGCAAAACGATCGATGACCTGCGTCCTGATGAATTTGCTCTGAGATGACCAAAATGGTCCGTTTTGAAAGTTTTCATCTTTCAACTAATTTTGAATCTCAGAGGTGGATCTTCACTTTTGGAGATAAAATGAGCATCGTTATCGTCATTTTCATGCTTCTAGGGAGCCAAAACTCAAGATTTGGTTAATGGTAAAAAGTGACTTAAAAGGACCCAAATGCTCACTTCGAGGGCTTAAAACGTGTTTATTCACTGCGGGAAGAGATATAAAGAACATTTAGAGTAAATTATTGTTCATGCGAGAACGTTCAATTTTTCATGCAAAACGATCGATGACCCGCGACCTGATGAAATTGCTCTGAGATGACCAAAATGGTCCGTTTTGAAAGTTTTCATCTTTCAACTAATTTTGAATCTCAGAGGTGGATCTTCACTTTTGGAGATAAAATGAGCATCGTTATCGTCATTTTCATGCTTCTAGGGAGACAAAACTCAAGATTTGGCTCATGGTTAAAAGTGACTTAAAAGGACCCAAATGCTCACTTCGAGGGCTTAAAACGTGTTTATTCACTGCGGGAAGAGATATAAAGAACATTTAGAGTAAATTATTGTTCATGCGAGAACGTTCAATTTTTCATGCAAAACGATCGATGACCCGCGACCTGATGAAATTGCTCTGAGATGACCAAAATGGTCCGTTTTGAAAATTTCCATCTTTCAACTAATTTTGACTCTCAGAGGTGGATCATCACTATTGGAGATAAAATGAGCATCTTTATCGTCATTTTCATGCTTCTCGGGAGCCAAAACTCAAGATTGGGCTCATGGTTAAAAGTGACTTAAAAGGACCCAAATGCTCACTTCGATGGCTTAAAACGTGTTTATTCACTGCGGGAAGAGATATAAAGAACATTTAGAGTAAATTATTGTTAATTTATTTATTTATTTATTTATTTATTTTGCAATTTTTAAAGCGCATCAAATACCCATACGGGTGTCTCGGCGCTGCAGAACTAAGAACTCGCTACTGAAGACGAAGGGTTAGGAGGTAGAGAAAAGCCATGTTTTAAGGCTTCTTCGAAATTTAAGAAGCGTAGGGGCAGATTTGATATGGAATGGGAGAGTGTTCCATAATTTAGCTGTGGCAGTGGTGAAACATCTATCTCCCCAGGTGGCCTTTCTTGTACGAGGTACATTCAGCAAGAGGGCTGTGGAAGATCGTAGCGTCCTGAGTTGTTCCACTGGACGAAGAGCTTCTTTTAGATACTGGGGCCCTGGGTGGTTTAGGGATTTATAGGCTATACATAGGGCCTTGAATTTAATTCTGCTCCTAATTGGAAGCCAGTGGAGCCTTTTGATGTGGTGGGAAGTGGGAGTGAATTTAGGAATGGAAAGTAAGGTTCTAGCCGCCGCATTTTGCACGGTCTGCAACTTGTTGAGAACCCCTTCCTGCGCATTCAGAAGGAGTGAGTTGCAGTAGTCTGTTCTTGAAAAGACTAGTGTGCTGATGAGGGTTTTGCCGGCTGATTGAGGTAGATATGGCAGAAGCTTTTTGATTTTTTTTAGGGTAAAAAAGGCGGAAGATACGACAGCGTTAGCATGATGGTGAAAAGTCAGCTTATTGTCGAAGATGACTCCTAGGTTCCGGACTTTTTCCACTGGTTGGGGGGGGGAGCCCAACTCAGGTGGCCACCACTGTGGGGACCATGCTGGCTGCAAGCTCCCGAATGTCATCACCTCCGTTTTATCGGAGTTAAGTTTGAGGCAGTTTGATGACATCCAGGAGCTTATCGCCTTCATTCCTTCCTGAAAGTTGGATGCGACACTGGCTCCGTTGTTGTGCACCGATAGCACTAGTTGCGTGTCATCGGCGTACGTGGTAAGGGCTATTCCGTAGGTTTTTATTACTCTCGCTAAGTCCGATACGTAGATATTAAAAAGCGTCGGACTTAGCGAGGAGCCCTGAGGAACACCACAGGGGAGAGAGAAGGTCTGAGAAGTGAAATTCCCTACCCTAACAGTCTGCGGACGATTGGCAAGGAATGAGGCAATTAGATCTTTAGCTGTGCCTCCTATGCCCAGGGCCGAGACACGGTCGATCAGTGTGACATGGTCGACCGTGTCAAATGCGGCAGAGAGATCTAGGAGTATCAGAACAGCTGCCCCTCCTGTGTCCATGGTTGTTCTGATTTCGTCCGCAGCTTTCAAAAGAGCTGTTTCCGTCCCGTGTCCCTGTCTAAACCCAAACTGGGTGTCATCCAGCAAGTTGTTATCGTTAATGAACTTCGAGAGTTGGATATTCATGGATTTCTCGAAAGTCTTAGCTGGGAATGGAAGGCAGGCGATGGGTCTATAGCTTGCAGGGAGGAGAGGGTCCAGAGTAGGTTTTTTCAGTAGTGGCTTAATTATGGCTTCTTTCCAAACTGCAGGGTATATGCCTGTTGAAAACATGGCATTGCAAATGGTAGCTAGTGCGGGGGAGATTGCTTCCGGGATGAGATTCAGAACGGAGGGTGGGCAGGGATCCAGAGGGGATCCTGATTTGGTACTAGCTGCCAGGCGTTGAATGAGATTTTGATCTACAGGAGTGAAAGATGATAAGGTAGGCCGAGTATCCATGTGAAATGCCTGTGGAGTAGCAGGGGGGGCGGAATGGGAAAAAGTATCAAAAATAGAGCTGACTTTTTCCTTGAAGAAACTGGCCAAGGCATCTGCCAGTAACTGAGTGCCTTCTATGCGAGGCGTGGGGGGATTGGATAGAGTATTAACTACCCGAAATAATTGTCCTGTTGAATTTTTTGCCTGATCGATTTGAGTGGTGAAATAGTTACTTTTCTCGGTAGTTAACAGTCTTTTATAGGTAGAGAGGGCAGTTTTGTAATTCAGTTTGTCTACCGTACTATAATTGCGGCGCCAGTGCCTTTCAAGGTTCCTACAGTGTTGTTTTTGCAAGCGTAGGGCTTCAGTAAACCATGGGGCTGATGGTGTTTTCCTGTTCCGGTGTGAACTTTTTGTCGGAGCTAGCTTATTGCATGCTGTGTCTACGTTTATCAGGTAGTTGGAGGATGCTTTGATAGGATCTTGCTCGTTGGGAATATGGTTATCCTGTATTATCTCGGCTAGTGCGGTTAGATTAATATTTTTCCAGTCTCTGTAAGATGGAGGAGGTGGTGAGGTGGAGTTTAGTTTAACAGAGTCTGTTAGAACTGTGAAGCAGATGGCTGAGTGGTCAGTCCAGACGAGTGGGATTATTTGAGTGACATTTACAAGGGGACTGTTGGAGAAAATACCGTCTAATGTATGGCCTGCCTGGTGCGTGGGGGAGGTTATTAGTTGTTTTAGGCCTGCGGCTAAAAGGTCTGTGAGAAGTTGTGTAGTATCTTTGTTGTTCAAAGTCTCTAGATGAAAATTGAAGTCACCTAGTAGGGTAAAATGCGGGGTGTCTGCAGCCGCCTCAATTAGACTGCCTATGTTTGCTAAGAACTTAGCTCTTGACCCCGGAGGGCGGTAAATCAGCAAGCCCTTGAAGGAAAATTTAGCCGAGAGGCCGAGTGTAAAAAGCATAGACTCGTATTCTGGGCAGGTAAATGTTTTCGTAGTAAGTTTAAAGAGGTCTTTATAAATTATGGCAATGCCACCGCCTCTTTTTTTTGGCCTGTCTAGTCTGCATACATTGTAGTTGGTGGGGGTGGCTTCTGTAAAGTCGGGTCCCGAGGCATCATCTCCCCAAGTCTCGGTAATGAACAGGAGGTCCAATTTGTGTGCGTCAATGAAGTCAGCTATTTCTAATTTGTGTTTGGGGAGAGATCTGGCGTTTATAAGCGCTGCTTGGATCGATAGAGGGCAATTATTAGATAAGTTTGCCCTAGGTTTATTGCATGTGGGACAGCGAAGTGGGCCAAAGCTATGGTTGGAATAAGCTAGGATCGGTGGTTCGTGGGGTTGGTTGGCTGTGTACCTCAGTTTTAGTAGGTTGACAGCAGAGTAGGTCAATCTCATCGTGTCAGAGGGAGGCCATGCTGTTAGGCCTGCATGGGGGTTGGCCGTTGGCCCGTCCTCGGCGCGGACGAGCGCAGACGAGCTTGCCTTATGCGCGCCTTCGGCGCGCATTCGTCGCGCCCGCTGCGCTCGTCCGCTGCGCTTCCGGGAAGAACACATAATTTATAGAAGATGTCGACGGGCATTAGGGGGTGTGGCCGACCGAGGGGGGCGTGTCTCGTGGCTTCCCTCAGCAGGGTGATGGCGCCAAGAAAACGAGCGTTTTTTGGCTGGAGCAGCGCTCACACAGCTGCTTGTTGGTGATTTTAAAGCATGCCAGGAGGTCAGTGCAAAATTACAAACACAGTATTACAGTTTTAAAACAATTAAAATCACGAAGCAAATCTCCCGGCTTCCGCCTCAGGAGTGGTCTCAGTTATGCAATAGTGCGCGCTAGTGGTCAGCGCGACCTATTAGTACCTGTAGGGGGCGTGGCCGACCGAGGGGGGCGTGTCTCGTGGCTTCCCTCAGCAGGGTGATGGCGCCAAGAAAACGAGCGTTTTTTGGCTGGAGCAGCGCTCACACAGCTGCTTGTTGGTGATTTTAAAGCATGCCAGGAGGTCAGTGCAAAATTACAAACACAGTATTACAGTTTTAAAACAATTAAAATCACGAAGCAAATCTCCCGGCTTCCGCCTCAGGAGTGGTCTTAGTTATGCAATAGTGCGCGCTAGTGGTCAGCGCGACCTATTAGTACCTGTAGGGGGCGTGGCCGACCGAGGGGGGCGTGTCTCGTGGCTTCCCTCAGCAGGGTGATGGCGCCAAGAAAACGAGCGTTTTTTGGCTGGAGCAGCGCTCACACAGCTGCTTGTTGGTGATTTTAAAGCATGCCAGGAGGTCAGTGCAAAATTACAAACACAGTATTACAGTTTTAAAACAATTAAAATCACGAAGCAAATCTCCCGGCTTCCGCCTCAGGAGTGGTCTCAGTTATGCAATAGTGCGAGAACGTTCAATTTTTCATGCCAAACGATCGATGACCCGCGTCCTGATGAAATTGCTCTGAGATGACCAAAATGGTCCGTTTTGAAAATTTTCATCTTTCAACTAATTTTGACTCTCAGAGGTGGATCATCACTTTTGGAGATAAAATGAGCATCGTTATCGTCATTTTCATGCTTCTAGGGAGCCAAAACTCAAGATTTGGCTCATGGTTAAAAGTGACTTAAAAGGACCCAAATGCTCACTTCGAGGGCTTAAAATGTGTTTATTCACTGCGGGAAGAGATATAAACATCATTTAGAGTAAATTAATGTTCATGCGAGAACGTTCAATTTTTCATGCAAAACAATCGATGACCCGCGACCTGATGAAATTGCTCTGAGGTGAACAAAATGGTCCATTTTAAAAATGTTCATCTTTCAACTAATATTGACTCTCAGAGGTGGATCATCACTTTTGGAGATAAAATGAGCATCGTTATCGTCATTTTCATGCTTCTAGGAAGCCAAAACTCAAGATTGTGCTCATGGTTAAAAGTGACTTAAAAAGACCCAAATGCTCACTTTGAGGGCTTAAAACGTGTTTATTCACTGCGGGAAGAGATATAAACAATATTTAGAGTGAATTAATGTTCATGCGAGAACGTTCAATTTTTCATGCAAAACAATCGATGACCCGCGACCTGATGAAATTGCTCTGAGGTGAACAAAATGGTCCATTTTAAAAATGTTCATCTTTCAACTAATATTGACTCTCAGAGGTGGAACTTCACTTTTGGAGATAAAATGAGCATCTTCATAGTAATTTTCATGCTTCTGGGGAGCCAAAACTCAAGATTTGGCTCATGGTTAAAAGTGACTTAAAAGGACCCAAATGCTCACTTCGAGGGCTTAAAACGTGTTTATTCACTGCGGGAAGAGATATAAAGAACATTTAGAGTAAATTATTGTTCATGTGAGAACGTTCAATTTTTCATGCAAAACGATGGATGACCCGCGACCTGATGAAATTGCTCTGAGATGACCAAAATGGTCCGTTTTGAAAGTTTTCATCTTTCAACTAATTTTGACTCTCAGAGGTGGATCATCACTTTTGTAGATAAAATGAGCATCGTTATCGTCATTTTCATGCTTCTAGGGAGCCAAAACTCAAGATTTGGCTCATGGTTAAAAGTGACTTAAAAGGACCCAAATGCTCACTTCGAGGGCTTAAAACGTGTTTATTCACTGCGGAAAGAGATATAAAGAACATTTAGAGTAAATTAATGTTCATGCGAGAACGTTCAATTTTTCATGCAAAACAATCGATGACCCGCGACCTGATGATATTGCTCTGAGATGACCAAAATGGTCCGTTTTGAAAATTTTCATCTTTCAACTAATTTTGACTCTCAGAGGTGGATCATCACTTTTGGAGATAAAATGAGCATCGTTATCGTAATTTTCATGCTTCTAGGGAGCCAAAACTCAAGATTTGGATCATGGTGAAAAGTGACTTAAAAGGACCCAAATGCTCACTTCGAGGGATTAAAACGTGTTTATTCACTGCGGGAAGAGATATAAACAACATTTAGAGTAAATTAATGTTCATGTGAGAACGTTCAATTTTTCATGCAAAACAATCGATGACCCGCGACCTGATGAAATTGCTCTGAGGTGAACAAAATGGTCCATTTTGAAAAGGTTCATCTTTCAACTAATATTGACTCTCAGAGGTGGATCTTCACTTTTGGAGATAAAATGAGCATCTTCATATTAATTTTTATGCTTCTGGGAGCCAAAACTCAAGATTTGGCTCATGGTTAAAAGTGACTTAAAAGGACCCAAATGCTCACTTCGAGGGCTTAAAACGTGTTTATTCACTGCGGGAAGAGATATCAACAACATTTAGAGTAAATTAATGTTCATGCGAGAATGTTCAATTTTTCATGCAAAACAATCGATGACCCGCGACCTGATGAAATTGCTCTGAGATGACCAAAATGGTCCGTTTTGAAAATTTTCATCTTTCAACTAATTTTGACTCTCAGAGGTAGATCATCACTTTTGGAGATAAAATGAGCATCATTATCGTCATTTTCATGCTTCTAGGGAGCCAAAACGCAAGATTTGGCTCATGGTTAAAAGTGACTTAAAAGGACCCAAATGCTCACTTCGAGGGCTTAAAACGTGTTTATTCACTGTGGGAAGAGATATAAAGAACATTTAGAGTAAATTAATGTTCATGCGAGAACGTTAAATTTTTCATGCAAAACAATCGATGACCCGCGACCTGATGAAATTGCTCTGAGATGACCAAAATGGTCCGTTTTGAAAGTTTTCATCTTTCAACTAATTTTGACTCTCAGAGGTGGATCATCACTTTTGGAGATAAAATGAGCATCATTATCGTCATTTTCATGCTTCTAGGGAGCCAAAACTCAAGATTTGGCTCATGGTTAAAAGTGACTTAAAAGGACCCAAATGCTCACTTCGAGGGCTTAAAACGTGTTTATTCACTGCGGGAAGAGATATAAAGAACATTTAGAGTAAATTAATGTTCATGCGAGAACGTTCAATTTTTCATGCAAAACAATCGATGACCCGCGACCTGATGAAATTGCTCTGAGATGACCAAAATGGTCCATTTTGAAAGTTTTCATCTTTCAACTAATTTTGACTCTCAGAGGTGGATCATCACTTTTGGAGATAAAATGAGCATCATAATCATCATTTTCATGCTTCTAGGGAGCCAAAACTCAAGATTAGCTCATGGTTAAAAGTGACGTAAAAGGACCCAAATGCTCACTTCGATGGCTTAAAATGTGTTTATTCACTGCGGGAAGAGATATAAAGAACATTTAGAGTAAATTATTGTTAATGCGAGAACGTTCAATTTTTCATGCCAAACGATCGATAACCCGCGACCTGATGAAATTGCTCTGAGATGACCAAAATGGTCCGTTTTGAAAATGTTCATCTTTCAAATAATATTGACTCTCAGAGGTGGATTTTCACTTTTGGAGATAAAATGAGCATCTTTATCATCATTTTCATGCTTCTAGGGAGCCAAAACTCAAGATTTGGCTCATGGTTAAAAGTGACTTAAAAGGACCCAAATGCTCACTTCGAGGGCTTAAAACGTGTTTATTCACTGCGGGAAGAGATATAAAGAACATTTAGAGTAAATTAATGTTCATGCGAGAACGTTCAATTTTTCATGCAAAACAATCGATGACCCGCGACCTGATGAAATTGCTCTGAGATGACCAAAATGGTCCGTTTTGAAAGTTTTCATCTTTCAACTAATTTTGACTCTCAGAGGTGGATCATCACTTTTGGAGATAAAATGAGCATCGTTATCGTCATTTTCATGCTTCTAGGGAGCCAAAACTCAAGATTTGGCTCATGGTTAAAAGTGACTTAAAAGGACCCAAATGCTCACTTCGAGGGCTTAAAACGTGTTTATTCACTGCGGGAAGAGATATAAAGAACATTTAGAGTAAATTAATGTTCATTCGAGAACGTTCAATTTTTCATGCAAAACAATCGATGACCCGCGACCTGATGAAATTGCTCTGAGATGACCAAAATGGTCCATTTTGAAAATGTTTATCTTTCAACTAATATTGACTCTCAGAGGTGGATCATCACTTTTGGAGATAAAATGAGCATCATAATCGTCATTTTCATGCTTCTAGGGAGCCAAAACTCAAGATTAGCTCATGGTTAAAAGTGACGTAAAAGGACCCAAATGCTCACTTCGAGGGCTTAAAACGTGTTTATTTACGGGAAGAGATATAAAGAAAATTTAGAGTAAATTAATGTTCATGCGAGAACGTTCAATTTTTCATGCAAAACAATCGATGACCCGCGACCTGATGAAATTGCTTTGAGATGACCAAAATGGTCAGTTTTGAAAATGTTCATCTTTCAACTAATTTTGACTCTCAGAGGTGGATCATCACTTTTGGAGATAAAATGAGCATCGTTATCGTCATTTTCATGCTTCTAGGAAGCCAAAACTCAAGATTGGTCTCATGGTTAAAAGTGACTTAAAAGGACCCAAATGCCCACTTTGAGGGCTTAAAACGTGTTTATTCACTGCGGGAAGAGATATAAACAATATTTAGAGTGAATTAATGTTCATGCGAGAACGTTCAATTTTTCATGCAAAACAATCGATGACCCGCGACCTGATGAAATTGCTCCTAGGTGAACAAAATGGTCCATTTTGAAAATGTTTATCTTTCAACTAATATTGACTCTCAGAGGTAGATCTTCACTTTTGGAGATAAAATGAGCATCTTCATAGTAATTTTTATGCTTCTGGGGAGCCAAAACTCAAGATTTGGCTCATGGTTAAAAGTGACTTAAAAAGAACCAAATGCTCACTTCGAGGGCTTAAAACGTGTTTATTCACTGCGGAAAGAGATATAAAGAACATTTAGAGTAAATTAATGTTCATGCGAGAACGTTCAATTTTTCATGCAAAACAATCGATGACCCGCGACCTGATGAAATTGCTCTGAGATGACCAAAATGGTCCGTTTTGAAAATTTTCATCTTTCAACTAATTTTGACTCTCAGAGGTGGATCATCACTTTTGGAGATAAAATGAGCATCGTTATCGTAATTTTCATGCTTCTAGGGAGCCAAAACTCAAGATTTGGATCATGGTGAAAAGTGACTTAAAAGGACCCAAATGCTCACTTCGAGGGATTAAAACGTGTTTATTCACTGCGGGAAGAGATATAAACAACATTTAGAGTAAATTAATGTTCATGTGAGAACGTTCAATATTTCATGCAAAACAATCGATGACCCGCGACCTGATGAAATTGCTCTGAGGTGAACAAAATGGTCCATTTTGAAAAGGTTCATCTTTCAACTAATATTGACTCTCAGAGGTGGATCTTCACTTTTGGAGATAAAATGAGCATCTTCATAGTAATTTGTATGCTTCTGGGAGCCAAAACTCAAGATTTGGCTCATGGTTAAAAGTGACTTAAAAGGACCCAAATGCTCACTTCGAGGGCTTAAAACGTGTTTATTCACTGCGGGAAGAGATATAAACAACATTTAGAGTAAATTAATGTTCATGCGAGAATGTTCAATTTTTCATGCAAAACAATCGATGACCCGCGACCTGATGAAATTGCTCTGAGATGACCAAAATGGTCCATTTTGAAAGTTTTCATCTTTCAACTAATTTTGACTCTCAGAGGTAGATCATCACTTTTGGAGATAAAATGAGCATCATTATCCTCATTTTCATGCTTCTAGGGAGCCAAAACTCAAGATTTGGCTCATGGTTAAAAGTGACTTAAAAGGACCCAAATGCTCACTTCGAGGGCTTAAAACGTGTTTATTCACTGTGGGAAGAGATATAAAGAACATTTAGAGTAAATTAATGTTCATGCGAGAACGTTAAATTTTTCATGCAAAACAATCGATGACCCGCGACCTGATGAAATTGCTCTGAGATGACCAAAATGGTCCGTTTTGAAAGTTTTCATCTTTCAACTAATTTTGACTCTCAGAGGTGGATCATCACTTTTGGAGATAAAATGAGCATCGTTATCGTCATTTTCATGCTTCTAGGGAGCCAAAACTCAAGATTTGGCTCATGGTTAAAAGTGACTTAAAAGGACCCAAATGCTCACTTCGAGGGCTTAAAACGTGTTTATTCACTGCGGGAAGAGATATAAACAACATTTAGAGTAAATTAATGTTCATGCGAGAACGTTCAATTTTTCATGCAAAACAATCGATGACCCGCGACCTGATGAAATTGCTCTGAGATGACCAAAATGGTCCATTTTGAAAGTTTTCATCTTTCAACTAATTTTGACTCTCAGAGGTGGATCATCACTTTTGGAGATAAAATGAGCATCATAATCGTCATTTTCATGCTTCTAGGGAGCCAAAACTCAAGATTAGCTCATGGTTAAAAGTGACGTAAAAGGACCCAAATGCTCACTTCGATGGCTTAAAATGTGTTTATTCACTGCGGGAAGAGATATAAAGAACATTTAGAGTAAATTATTGTTAATGCGAGAACGTTCAATTTTTCATGCCAAACGATCGATAACCCGCGACCTGATGAAATTGCTCTGAGATGACCAAAATGGTCCGTTTTGAAAATGTTCATCTTTCAAATAATATTGACTCTCAGAGGTGGATTTTCACTTTTGGAGATAAAATGAGCATCTTTATCATCATTTTCATGCTTCTAGGGAGCCAAAACTCAAGATTTGGCTCATGGTTAAAAGTGACTTAAAAGGACCCAAATGCTCACTTCGAGGGCTTAAAACGTGTTTATTCACTGCGGGAAGAGATATAAAGAACATTTAGAGTAAATTAATGTTCATGCAAGAACGTTCAATTTTTCATGCAAAACAATCGATGACCCGCGACCTGATGAAATTGCTCTGAGATGACCAAAATGGTCCGTTTTGAAAGTTTTCATCTTTCAACTAATTTTGACTCTCAGAGGTGGATCATCACTTTTGGAGATAAAATGAGCATCGTTATCGTCATTTTCATGCTTCTAGGGAGCCAAAACTCAAGATTTGGCTCATGGTTAAAAGTGACTTAAAAGGACCCAAATGCTCACTTCGAGGGCTTAAAACGTGTTTATTCACTGCGGGAAGAGATATAAAGAACATTTAGAGTAAATTAATGTTCATTCGAGAACGTTCAATTTTTCATGCAAAACAATCGATGACCCGCAACCTGATGAAATTGCTCTGAGATGACCAAAATGGTCCATTTTGAAAGTTTTCATCTTTCAACTAATTTTGACTCTCAGAGGTGGATCATCACTTTTGGAGATAAAATGAGCATCATAATCGTCATTTTCATGCTTCTAGGGAGCCAAAACTCAAGATTAGCTCATGGTTAAAAGTGACGTAAAAGGACCCAAATGCTCACTTCGAGGGCTTAAAACGTGTTTATTTGCGGGAAGAGATATAAAGAAAATTTAGAGTAAATTAATGTTCATGCGAGAACGTTCAATTTTTCATGCAAAACAATCGATGACCCGCGACCTGATGAAATTGCTCTGAGATGACCAAAATGGTCAGTTTTGAAAATTTTCATCTTTCAACTAATTTTGACTCTCAGAGGTGGATCATCACTTTTGGAGATAAAATGAGCATCGTTATCGTCATTTTCATGCTTCTAGGAAGCCAAAACTCAAGATTGGTCTCATGGTTAAAAGTGACTTAAAAGGACCCAAATGCCCACTTTGAGGGCTTAAAACGTGTTTATTCACTGCGGGAAGAGATATAAACAATATTTAGAGTGAATTAATGTTCATGCGAGAACGTTCAATTTTTCATGCAAAACAATCGATGACCCGCGACCTGATGAAATTGCTCTGAGGTGAACAAAATGGTCCATTTTGAAAATGTTTATCTTTCAACTAATATTGACTCTCAGAGGTAGATCTTCACTTTTGGAGATAAAATGAGCATCTTCATAGTAATTTTTATGCTTCTGGGGAGCCAAAACTCAAGATTTGGCTCATGGTTAAAAGTGACTTAAAAAGACCCAAATGCTCACTTCGAGGGCTTAAAACGTGTTTATTCACTGCGGAAAGAGATATAAAGAACATTTAGAGTAAATTAATGTTCATGCGAGAACATTCAATTTTTCATGCAAAACAATCGATGACCCGCGACCTGATGAAATTGCTCTGAGATGACCAAAATGGTCCGTTTTGAAAATTTTCATCTTTCAACTAATTTTGACTCTCAGAGGTGGATCATCACTTTTGGAGATAAAATGAGCATCGTTATCGTAATTTTCATGCTTCTAGGGAGCCAAAACTCAAGATTTGGATCATGGTGAAAAGTGACTTAAAAGGACCCAAATGCTCACTTCGAGGGATTAAAACGTGTTTATTCACTGCGGGAAGAGATATAAACAACATTTAGAGTAAATTAATGTTCATGTGAGAACGTTCAATATTTCATGCAAAACAATCGATGACCCGCGACCTGATGAAATTGCTCTGAGGTGAACAAAATGGTCCATTTTGAAAAGGTTCATCTTTCAACTAATATTGACTCTCAGAGGTGGATCTTCACTTTTGGAGATAAAATGAGCATCTTCATAGTAATTTGTATGCTTCTGGGAGCCAAAACTCAAGATTTGGCTCATGGTTAAAAGTGACTTAAAAGGACCCAAATGCTCACTTCGAGGGCTTAAAACGTGTTTATTCACTGCGGGAAGAGATATAAACAACATTTAGAGTAAATTAATGTTCATGCGAGAATGTTCAATTTTTCATGCAAAACAATCGATGACCCGCGACCTGATGAAATTGCTCTGAGATGACCAAAATGGTCCATTTTGAAAGTTTTCATCTTTCAACTAATTTTGACTCTCAGAGGTGGATCATCACTTTTGGAGATAAAATGAGCATCATTATCGTCATTTTCATGCTTCTAGGGAGCCAAAACTCAAGATTTGGCTCATGGTTAAAAGTGACTTAAAAGGACCCAAATGCTCACTTTGAGGGCTTAAAACGTGTTTATTCACTGCGGGAAGAGATATAAAGAACATTTAGAGTAAATTAATGTTCATGCGAGAACGTTCAATTTTTCATGCAAAACAATCGATGACCCGCGACCTGATGAAATTGCTCTGAGATGACCAAAATGGTCCGTTTTGAAAGTTTTCATCTTTCAACTAATTTTGACTCTCAGAGGTGGATCATCACTTTTGGAGATAAAATGAGCATCGTTATCGTCATTTTCATGCTTCTAGGGAGCCAAAACTCAAGATTTGGCTCATGGTTAAAAGTGACTTAAAAGGACCCAAATGCTCACTTCGAGGGCTTAAAACGTGTTTATTCACTGCGGGAAGAGATATAAAGAACATTTAGAGTAAATTAATGTTCATGCGAGAACGTTCAATTTTTCATGCAAAACAATCGATGACCCGCGAACTGATGAAATTGCTCTGAGATGACCAAAATGTGCCATTTTGAAAGTTTTCATCTTTCAACTAATTTTGACTCTCAGAGGTGGATCATCACTTTTGGAGATAAAATGAGCATCATAATCGTCATTTTCATGCTTCTAGTTAGCCAAAACTCAAGATTAGCTCATGGTTAAAAGTGACGTAAAAGGACCCAAATGCTCACTTCGATGGCTTAAAATGTGTTTATTCACTGCGGGAAGAGATATAAAGAACATTTAGATTAAATTATTGTTAATGCGAGAACGTTCAATTTTTCATGCAAAACAATCGATGACCCGCGACCTGATGAAATTGCTCTGAGGTGAACAAAATGGTCCGTTTTGAAAATGTTCATCTTTCAACTAATTTTGACTCTCAGAGGTGGATCATCACTTTTGGAGATAAAATGAGCATCGTTATCGTCATTTTCATGCTTCTAGGGAGCCAAAACTCAAGATTTGGCTCATGGTTAAAAGTGACTTAAAAGGACCCAAATGCTCACTTCGAGGGCTTAAAATGTGTTTATTCACTGCGGGAAGAGATATAAACAATATTTAGAGTGAATTAATGTTCATGCGAGAACGTTCAATTTTTCATGCAAAACAATCGATGACCCGCGACCTGATGAAATTGCTCTGAGGTGAACAAAATGGTCCATTTTAAAAATGTTCATCTTTCAACTAATATTGACTCTCAGAGGTGGAACTTCACTTTTGGAGATAAAATGAGCATCTTCATAGTAATTTTCATGCTTCTGGGGAGCCAAAACTCAAGATTTGGCTCATGGTTAAAAGTGACTTAAAAGGACCCAAATGCTCACTTCGAGGGCTTAAAACGTGTTTATTCACTGCGGGAAGAGATATAAAGAACATTTAGAGTAAATTATTGTTCATGTGAGAACGTTCAATTTTTCATGCAAAACGATGGATGACCCGCGACCTGATGAAATTGCTCTGAGATGACCAAAATGGTCCGTTTTGAAAGTTTTCATCTTTCAACTAATTTTGACTCTCAGAGGTGGATCATCACTTTTGTAGACAAAATGAGCATCGTTATCGTCATTTTCATGCTTCTAGGGAGCCAAAACTCAAGATTTGGCTCATGGTTAAAAGTGACTTAAAAGGACCCAAATGCTCACTTCGAGGGCTTAAACGTGTTTATTCACTGCGGAAAGAGATATAAAGAACATTTAGAGTAAATTAATGTTCATGCGAGAACGTTCAATTTTTCATGCAAAACAATCGATGACCCGCGACCTGATGAAATTGCTCTGAGATGACCAAAATGGTCCGTTTTGAAAATTTTCATCTTTCAACTAATTTTGACTCTCAGAGGTGGATCATTACTTTTGGAGATAAAATGAGCATCGTTATCGTAATTTTCATGCTTCTAGGGAGCCAAAACTCAAGATTTGGATCATGGTGAAAAGTGACTTAAAAGGACCCAAATGCTCACTTCGAGGGATTAAAACGTGTTTATTCACTGCGGCAAGAGATATAAACAACATTTAGAGTAAATTAATGTTCATGTGAGAACGTTCAATTTTTCATGCAAAACAATCGATGACCCGCGACCTGATGAAATTGCTCTGAGGTGAACAAAATGGTCCATTTTGAAAAGGTTCATCTTTCAACTAATATTGACTCTCAGAGGTGGATCTTCACTTTTGCAGATAAAATGAGCATCTTCATAGTAATTTTTATGCTTCTGGGAGCCAAAACTCAAGATTTGGCTCATGGTTAAAAGTGACTTAAAAGGACCCAAATGCTCACTTCAAAGGCTTAAAACGTGTTTATTCACTGCGGGAAGAGATATCAACAACATTTAGAGTAAATTAATGTTCATGCGAGAATGTTCAATTTTTCATGCAAAACAATCGATGACCCGCGACCTGATGAAATTGCTCTGAGATGACCAAAATGGTCCGTTTTGAAAATTTTCATCTTTCAACTAATTTTGACTCTCAGAGGTAGATCATCACTTTTGGAGATAAAATGAGCATCATTATCGTCATTTTCATGCTTCTAGGGAGCCAAAACTCAAGATTTGGCTCATGGTTAAAAGTGACTTAAAAGGACCCAAATGCTCACTTCGAGGGCTTAAAACGTGTTTATTCACTGTGGGAAGAGATATAAAGAACATTTAGAGTAAATTAATGTTCATGCGAGAACGTTAAATTTTTCATGCAAAACAATCGATGACCCGCGACCTGATGAAATTGCTCTGAGATGACCAAAATGGTCCGTTTTGAAAATTTTCATCTTTCAACTAATTTTGACTCTCAGAGGTGGATCATCACTTTTGGAGATAAAATGAGCATCGTTATCGTAATTTTCATGCTTCTAGGGAGCCAAAACTCAAGATTTGGATCATGGTGAAAAGTGACTTAAAAGGACCCAAATGCTCACTTCGAGGGATTAAAACGTGTTTATTCACTGCGGGAAGAGATATAAACAACATTTAGAGTAAATTAATGTTCATGTGAGAACGTTCAATTTTTCATGCAAAACAATCGATGACCCGCGACCTGATGAAATTGCTCTGAGGTGAACAAAATGGTCCATTTTGAAAAGGTTCATCTTTCAACTAATATTGACTCTCAGAGGTGGATCTTCACTTTTGGAGATAAAATGAGCATCTTCATAGTAATTTTTATGCTTCTGGGAGCCAAAACTCAAGATTTGGCTCATGGTTAAAAGTGACTTAAAAGGACCCAAATGCTCACTTCGAGGGCTTAAAACGTGTTTATTCACTGTGGGAAGAGATATAAAGAACATTTAGAGTAAATTAATGTTCATGCGAGAACGTTAAATTTTTCATGCAAAACAATCGATGACCCGCGACCTGATGAAATTGCTCTGAGATGACCAAAATGGTCCGTTTTGAAAGTTTTCATCTTTCAACTAATTTTGACTCTCAGAGGTGGATCATCACTTTTGGAGATAAAATGAGCATCATTATCGTCATTTTCATGCTTCTAGGGAGCCAAAACTCAAGATTTGGCTCATGGTTAAAAGTGACTTAAAAGGACCCAAATGCTCACTTCGAGGGCTTAAAACGTGTTTATTCACTGCGGGAAGAGATATAAAGAACATTTAGAGTAAATTAATGTTCATGCGAGAACGTTCAATTTTTCATGCAAAACAATCGATGACCCGCGACCTGATGAAATTGCTCTGAGATGACCAAAATGGTCCATTTTGAAAGTTTTCATCTTTCAACTAATTTTGACTCTCAGAGGTGGATCATCACTTTTGGAGATAAAATGAGCATCATAATCGTCATTTTCATGCTTCTATGGAGCCAAAACTCAAGATTAGCTCATGGTTAAAAGTGACGTAAAAGGACCCAAATGCTCACTTCGATGGCTTAAAATGTGTTTATTCACTGCGGGAAGAGATATAAAGAACATTTAGAGTAAATTATTGTTAATGCGAGAACGTTCAATTTTTCATGCCAAACGATCGATAACCCGCGACCTGATGAAATTGCTCTGAGATGACCAAAATGGTCCGTTTTGAAAATGTTCATCTTTCAAATAATATTGACTCTCAGAGGTGGATTTTCACTTTTGGAGATAAAATGAGCATCTTTATCATCATTTTCATGCTTCTAGGGAGCCAAAACTCAAGATTTGGCTCATGGTTAAAAGTGACTTAAAAGGACCCAAATGCTCACTTCGAGGGCTTAAAACGTGTTTATTCACTGCGGGAAGAGATATAAAGAACATTTAGAGTAAATTAATGTTCATGCGAGAACGTTCAATTTTTCATGCAAAACAATCGATGACCCGCGACCTGATGAAATTGCTCTGAGATGACCAAAATGGTCCGTTTTGAAAGTTTTCATCTTTCAACTAATTTTGACTCTCAGAGGTGGATCATCACTTTTGGAGATAAAATGAGCATCGTTATCGTCATTTTCATGCTTCTAGGGAGCCAAAACTCAAGATTTGGCTCATGGTTAAAAGTGACTTAAAAGGACCCAAATGCTCACTTCGAGGGCTTAAAACGTGTTTATTCACTGCGGGAAGAGATATAAAGAACATTTAGAGTAAATTAATGTTCATTCGAGAACGTTCAATTTTTCATGCAAAACAATCGATGACCCGCGACCTGATGAAATTGCTCTGAGATGACCAAAATGGTCCATTTTGAAAGTTTTCATCTTTCAACTAATTTTGACTCTCAGAGGTGGATCATCACTTTTGGAGATAAAATTAGCATCATAATCGTCATTTTCATGCTTCTAGGGAGCCAAAACTCAAGATTAGCTCATGGTTAAAAGTGACGTAAAAGGACCCAAATGCTCACTTCGAGGGCTTAAAACGTGTTTATTTGCGGGAAGAGATATAAAGAAAATTTAGAGTAAATTAATGTTCATGCGAGAACGTTCAATTTTTCATGCAAAACAATCGATGACCCGCGACCTGATGAAATTGCTCTGAGATGACCAAAATGGTCAGTTTTGAAAATTTTCATCTTTCAACTAATTTTGACTCTCAGAGGTGGATCATCACTTTTGGAGATAAAATGAGCATCGTTATCGTCATTTTCATGCTTCTAGGAAGCCAAAACTCAAGATTGGTCTCATGGTTAAAAGTGACTTAAAAGGACCCAAATGCCCACTTTGAGGGCTTAAAACGTGTTTATTCACTGCGGCAAGAGATATAAACAACATTTAGAGTAAATTAATGTTCATGTGAGAACGTTCAATTTTTCATGCAAAACAATCGATGACCCGCGACCTGATGAAATTGCTCTGAGGTGAACAAAATGGTCCATTTTGAAAAGGTTCATCTTTCAACTAATATTGACTCTCAGAGGTGGATCTTCACTTTTGGAGATAAAATGAGCATCTTCATAGTAATTTTTATGCTTCTGGGAGCCAAAACTCAAGATTTGGCTCATGGTTAAAAGTGACTTAAAAGGACCCAAATGCTCACTTCAAAGGCTTAAAACGTGTTTATTCACTGCGGGAAGAGATATCAACAACATTTAGAGTAAATTAATGTTCATGCGAGAATGTTCAATTTTTCATGCAAAACAATCGATGACCCGCGACCTGATGAAATTGCTCTGAGATGACCAAAATGGTCCGTTTTGAAAATTTTCATCTTTCAACTAATTTTGACTCTCAGAGGTAGATCATCACTTTTGGAGATAAAATGAGCATCATTATCGTCATTTTCATGCTTCTAGGGAGCCAAAACTCAAGATTTGGCTCATGGTTAAAAGTGACTTAAAAGGACCCAAATGCTCACTTCGAGGGCTTAAAACGTGTTTATTCACTGTGGGAAGAGATATAAAGAACATTTAGAGTAAATTAATGTTCATGCGAGAACGTTAAATTTTTCATGCAAAACAATCGATGACCCGCGACCTGATGAAATTGCTCTGAGATGACCAAAATGGTCCGTTTTGAAAGTTTTCATCTTTCAACTAATTTTGACTCTCAGAGGTGGATCATCACTTTTGGAGATAAAATGAGCATCATTATCGTCATTTTCATGCTTCTAGGGAGCCAAAACTCAAGATTTTGCTCATGGTTAAAAGTGACTTAAAAGGACCCAAATGCTCACTTCGAGGGCTTAAAACGTGTTTATTCACTGCGGGAAGAGATATAAAGAACATTTAGAGTAAATTAATGTTCATGCGAGAACGTTCAATTTTTCATGCAAAACAATCGATGACCCGCGACCTGATGAAATTGCTCTGAGATGACCAAAATGGTCCATTTTGAAAGTTTTCATCTTTCAACTAATTTTGACTCTCAGAGGTGGATCATCACTTTTGGAGATAAAATGAGCATCATAATCGTCATTTTCATGCTTCTAGGGAGCCAAAACTCAAGATTAGCTCATGGTTAAAAGTGACGTAAAAGGACCCAAATGCTCACTTCGATGGCTTAAAATGTGTTTATTCACTGCGGGAAGAGATATAAAGAACATTTAGAGTAAATTATTGTTAATGCGAGAACGTTCAATTTTTCATGCCAAACGATCGATAACCCGCGACCTGATGAAATTGCTCTGAGATGACCAAAATGGTCCGTTTTGAAAATGTTCATCTTTCAAATAATATTGACTCTCAGAGGTGGATTTTCACTTTTGGAGATAAAATGAGCATCTTTATCATCATTTTCATGCTTCTAGGGAGCCAAAACTCAAGATTTGGCTCATGGTTAAAAGTGACTTAAAAGGACCCAAATGCTCACTTCGAGGGCTTAAAACGTGTTTATTCACTGCGGGAAGAGATATAAAGAACATTTAGAGTAAATTAATGTTCATGCGAGAACGTTCAATTTTTCATGCAAAACAATCGATGACCCGCGACCTGATGAAATTGCTCTGAGATGACCAAAATGGTCCGTTTTGAAAGTTTTCATCTTTCAACTAATTTTGACTCTCAGAGGTGGATCATCACTTTTGGAGATAAAATGAGCATCGTTATCGTCATTTTCATGCTTCTAGGGAGCCAAAACTCAAGATTTGGCTCATGGTTAAAAGTGACTTAAAAGGACCCAAATGCTCACTTCGAGGGCTTAAAACGTGTTTATTCACTGCGGGAAGAGATATAAAGAACATTTAGAGTAAATTAATGTTCATTCGAGAACGTTCAATTTTTCATGCAAAACAATCGATGACCCGCGACCTGATGAAATTGCTCTGAGATGACCAAAATGGTCCATTTTGAAAATGTTTATCTTTCAACTAATATTGACTCTCAGAGGTGGATCATCACTTTTGGAGATAAAATGAGCATCATAATCGTCATTTTCATGCTTCTAGGGAGCCAAAACTCAAGATTAGCTCATGGTTAAAAGTGACGTAAAAGGACCCAAATGCTCACTTCGAGGGCTTAAAACGTGTTTATTTACGGGAAGAGATATAAAGAAAATTTAGAGTAAATTAATGTTCATGCGAGAACGTTCAATTTTTCATGCAAAACAATCGATGACCCGCGACCTGATGAAATTGCTTTGAGATGACCAAAATGGTCAGTTTTGAAAATGTTCATCTTTCAACTAATTTTGACTCTCAGAGGTGGATCATCACTTTTGGAGATAAAATGAGCATCGTTATCGTCATTTTCATGCTTCTAGGAAGCCAAAACTCAAGATTGGTCTCATGGTTAAAAGTGACTTAAAAGGACCCAAATGCCCACTTTGAGGGCTTAAAACGTGTTTATTCACTGCGGGAAGAGATATAAACAATATTTAGAGTGAATTAATGTTCATGCGAGAACGTTCAATTTTTCATGCAAAACAATCGATGACCCGCGACCTGATGAAATTGCTCCTAGGTGAACAAAATGGTCCATTTTGAAAATGTTTATCTTTCAACTAATATTGACTCTCAGAGGTAGATCTTCACTTTTGGAGATAAAATGAGCATCTTCATAGTAATTTTTATGCTTCTGGGGAGCCAAAACTCAAGATTTGGCTCATGGTTAAAAGTGACTTAAAAAGAACCAAATGCTCACTTCGAGGGCTTAAAACGTGTTTATTCACTGCGGAAAGAGATATAAAGAACATTTAGAGTAAATTAATGTTCATGCGAGAACGTTCAATTTTTCATGCAAAACAATCGATGACCCGCGACCTGATGAAATTGCTCTGAGATGACCAAAATGGTCCGTTTTGAAAATTTTCATCTTTCAACTAATTTTGACTCTCAGAGGTGGATCATCACTTTTGGAGATAAAATGAGCATCGTTATCGTAATTTTCATGCTTCTAGGGAGCCAAAACTCAAGATTTGGATCATGGTGAAAAGTGACTTAAAAGGACCCAAATGCTCACTTCGAGGGATTAAAACGTGTTTATTCACTGCGGGAAGAGATATAAACAACATTTAGAGTAAATTAATGTTCATGTGAGAACGTTCAATATTTCATGCAAAACAATCGATGACCCGCGACCTGATGAAATTGCTCTGAGGTGAACAAAATGGTCCATTTTGAAAAGGTTCATCTTTCAACTAATATTGACTCTCAGAGGTGGATCTTCACTTTTGGAGATAAAATGAGCATCTTCATAGTAATTTGTATGCTTCTGGGAGCCAAAACTCAAGATTTGGCTCATGGTTAAAAGTGACTTAAAAGGACCCAAATGCTCACTTCGAGGGCTTAAAACGTGTTTATTCACTGCGGGAAGAGATATAAACAACATTTAGAGTAAATTAATGTTCATGCGAGAATGTTCAATTTTTCATGCAAAACAATCGATGACCCGCGACCTGATGAAATTGCTCTGAGATGACCAAAATGGTCCATTTTGAAAGTTTTCATCTTTCAACTAATTTTGACTCTCAGAGGTAGATCATCACTTTTGGAGATAAAATGAGCATCATTATCCTCATTTTCATGCTTCTAGGGAGCCAAAACTCAAGATTTGGCTCATGGTTAAAAGTGACTTAAAAGGACCCAAATGCTCACTTCGAGGGCTTAAAACGTGTTTATTCACTGTGGGAAGAGATATAAAGAACATTTAGAGTAAATTAATGTTCATGCGAGAACGTTAAATTTTTCATGCAAAACAATCGATGACCCGCGACCTGATGAAATTGCTCTGAGATGACCAAAATGGTCCGTTTTGAAAGTTTTCATCTTTCAACTAATTTTGACTCTCAGAGGTGGATCATCACTTTTGGAGATAAAATGAGCATCGTTATCGTCATTTTCATGCTTCTAGGGAGCCAAAACTCAAGATTTGGCTCATGGTTAAAAGTGACTTAAAAGGACCCAAATGCTCACTTCGAGGGCTTAAAACGTGTTTATTCACTGCGGGAAGAGATATAAACAACATTTAGAGTAAATTAATGTTCATGCGAGAACGTTCAATTTTTCATGCAAAACAATCGATGACCCGCGACCTGATGAAATTGCTCTGAGATGACCAAAATGGTCCATTTTGAAAGTTTTCATCTTTCAACTAATTTTGACTCTCAGAGGTGGATCATCACTTTTGGAGATAAAATGAGCATCATAATCGTCATTTTCATGCTTCTAGGGAGCCAAAACTCAAGATTAGCTCATGGTTAAAAGTGACGTAAAAGGACCCAAATGCTCACTTCGATGGCTTAAAATGTGTTTATTCACTGCGGGAAGAGATATAAAGAACATTTAGAGTAAATTATTGTTAATGCGAGAACGTTCAATTTTTCATGCCAAACGATCGATAACCCGCGACCTGATGAAATTGCTCTGAGATGACCAAAATGGTCCGTTTTGAAAATGTTCATCTTTCAAATAATATTGACTCTCAGAGGTGGATTTTCACTTTTGGAGATAAAATGAGCATCTTTATCATCATTTTCATGCTTCTAGGGAGCCAAAACTCAAGATTTGGCTCATGGTTAAAAGTGACTTAAAAGGACCCAAATGCTCACTTCGAGGGCTTAAAACGTGTTTATTCACTGCGGGAAGAGATATAAAGAACATTTAGAGTAAATTAATGTTCATGCAAGAACGTTCAATTTTTCATGCAAAACAATCGATGACCCGCGACCTGATGAAATTGCTCTGAGATGACCAAAATGGTCCGTTTTGAAAGTTTTCATCTTTCAACTAATTTTGACTCTCAGAGGTGGATCATCACTTTTGGAGATAAAATGAGCATCGTTATCGTCATTTTCATGCTTCTAGGGAGCCAAAACTCAAGATTTGGCTCATGGTTAAAAGTGACTTAAAAGGACCCAAATGCTCACTTCGAGGGCTTAAAACGTGTTTATTCACTGCGGGAAGAGATATAAAGAACATTTAGAGTAAATTAATGTTCATTCGAGAACGTTCAATTTTTCATGCAAAACAATCGATGACCCGCAACCTGATGAAATTGCTCTGAGATGACCAAAATGGTCCATTTTGAAAGTTTTCATCTTTCAACTAATTTTGACTCTCAGAGGTGGATCATCACTTTTGGAGATAAAATGAGCATCATAATCGTCATTTTCATGCTTCTAGGGAGCCAAAACTCAAGATTAGCTCATGGTTAAAAGTGACGTAAAAGGACCCAAATGCTCACTTCGAGGGCTTAAAACGTGTTTATTTGCGGGAAGAGATATAAAGAAAATTTAGAGTAAATTAATGTTCATGCGAGAACGTTCAATTTTTCATGCAAAACAATCGATGACCCGCGACCTGATGAAATTGCTCTGAGATGACCAAAATGGTCAGTTTTGAAAATTTTCATCTTTCAACTAATTTTGACTCTCAGAGGTGGATCATCACTTTTGGAGATAAAATGAGCATCGTTATCGTCATTTTCATGCTTCTAGGAAGCCAAAACTCAAGATTGGTCTCATGGTTAAAAGTGACTTAAAAGGACCCAAATGCCCACTTTGAGGGCTTAAAACGTGTTTATTCACTGCGGGAAGAGATATAAACAATATTTAGAGTGAATTAATGTTCATGCGAGAACGTTCAATTTTTCATGCAAAACAATCGATGACCCGCGACCTGATGAAATTGCTCTGAGGTGAACAAAATGGTCCATTTTGAAAATGTTTATCTTTCAACTAATATTGACTCTCAGAGGTAGATCTTCACTTTTGGAGATAAAATGAGCATCTTCATAGTAATTTTTATGCTTCTGGGGAGCCAAAACTCAAGATTTGGCTCATGGTTAAAAGTGACTTAAAAAGACCCAAATGCTCACTTCGAGGGCTTAAAACGTGTTTATTCACTGCGGAAAGAGATATAAAGAACATTTAGAGTAAATTAATGTTCATGCGAGAACATTCAATTTTTCATGCAAAACAATCGATGACCCGCGACCTGATGAAATTGCTCTGAGATGACCAAAATGGTCCGTTTTGAAAATTTTCATCTTTCAACTAATTTTGACTCTCAGAGGTGGATCATCACTTTTGGAGATAAAATGAGCATCGTTATCGTAATTTTCATGCTTCTAGGGAGCCAAAACTCAAGATTTGGATCATGGTGAAAAGTGACTTAAAAGGACCCAAATGCTCACTTCGAGGGATTAAAACGTGTTTATTCACTGCGGGAAGAGATATAAACAACATTTAGAGTAAATTAATGTTCATGTGAGAACGTTCAATATTTCATGCAAAACAATCGATGACCCGCGACCTGATGAAATTGCTCTGAGGTGAACAAAATGGTCCATTTTGAAAAGGTTCATCTTTCAACTAATATTGACTCTCAGAGGTGGATCTTCACTTTTGGAGATAAAATGAGCATCTTCATAGTAATTTGTATGCTTCTGGGAGCCAAAACTCAAGATTTGGCTCATGGTTAAAAGTGACTTAAAAGGACCCAAATGCTCACTTCGAGGGCTTAAAACGTGTTTATTCACTGCGGGAAGAGATATAAACAACATTTAGAGTAAATTAATGTTCATGCGAGAATGTTCAATTTTTCATGCAAAACAATCGATGACCCGCGACCTGATGAAATTGCTCTGAGATGACCAAAATGGTCCATTTTGAAAGTTTTCATCTTTCAACTAATTTTGACTCTCAGAGGTGGATCATCACTTTTGGAGATAAAATGAGCATCATTATCGTCATTTTCATGCTTCTAGGGAGCCAAAACTCAAGATTTGGCTCATGGTTAAAAGTGACTTAAAAGGACCCAAATGCTCACTTTGAGGGCTTAAAACGTGTTTATTCACTGCGGGAAGAGATATAAAGAACATTTAGAGTAAATTAATGTTCATGCGAGAACGTTCAATTTTTCATGCAAAACAATCGATGACCCGCGACCTGATGAAATTGCTCTGAGATGACCAAAATGGTCCGTTTTGAAAGTTTTCATCTTTCAACTAATTTTGACTCTCAGAGGTGGATCATCACTTTTGGAGATAAAATGAGCATCGTTATCGTCATTTTCATGCTTCTAGGGAGCCAAAACTCAAGATTTGGCTCATGGTTAAAAGTGACTTAAAAGGACCCAAATGCTCACTTCGAGGGCTTAAAACGTGTTTATTCACTGCGGGAAGAGATATAAAGAACATTTAGAGTAAATTAATGTTCATGCGAGAACGTTCAATTTTTCATGCAAAACAATCGATGACCCGCGAACTGATGAAATTGCTCTGAGATGACCAAAATGTGCCATTTTGAAAGTTTTCATCTTTCAACTAATTTTGACTCTCAGAGGTGGATCATCACTTTTGGAGATAAAATGAGCATCATAATCGTCATTTTCATGCTTCTAGTTAGCCAAAACTCAAGATTAGCTCATGGTTAAAAGTGACGTAAAAGGACCCAAATGCTCACTTCGATGGCTTAAAATGTGTTTATTCACTGCGGGAAGAGATATAAAGAACATTTAGATTAAATTATTGTTAATGCGAGAACGTTCAATTTTTCATGCAAAACAATCGATGACCCGCGACCTGATGAAATTGCTCTGAGGTGAACAAAATGGTCCGTTTTGAAAATGTTCATCTTTCAACTAATTTTGACTCTCAGAGGTGGATCATCACTTTTGGAGATAAAATGAGCATCGTTATCGTCATTTTCATGCTTCTAGGGAGCCAAAACTCAAGATTTGGCTCATGGTTAAAAGTGACTTAAAAGGACCCAAATGCTCACTTCGAGGGCTTAAAATGTGTTTATTCACTGCGGGAAGAGATATAAACAATATTTAGAGTGAATTAATGTTCATGCGAGAACGTTCAATTTTTCATGCAAAACAATCGATGACCCGCGACCTGATGAAATTGCTCTGAGGTGAACAAAATGGTCCATTTTAAAAATGTTCATCTTTCAACTAATATTGACTCTCAGAGGTGGAACTTCACTTTTGGAGATAAAATGAGCATCTTCATAGTAATTTTCATGCTTCTGGGGAGCCAAAACTCAAGATTTGGCTCATGGTTAAAAGTGACTTAAAAGGACCCAAATGCTCACTTCGAGGGCTTAAAACGTGTTTATTCACTGCGGGAAGAGATATAAAGAACATTTAGAGTAAATTATTGTTCATGTGAGAACGTTCAATTTTTCATGCAAAACGATGGATGACCCGCGACCTGATGAAATTGCTCTGAGATGACCAAAATGGTCCGTTTTGAAAGTTTTCATCTTTCAACTAATTTTGACTCTCAGAGGTGGATCATCACTTTTGTAGACAAAATGAGCATCGTTATCGTCATTTTCATGCTTCTAGGGAGCCAAAACTCAAGATTTGGCTCATGGTTAAAAGTGACTTAAAAGGACCCAAATGCTCACTTCGAGGGCTTAAAACGTGTTTATTCACTGCGGAAAGAGATATAAAGAACATTTAGAGTAAATTAATGTTCATGCGAGAACGTTCAATTTTTCATGCAAAACAATCGATGACCCGCGACCTGATGAAATTGCTCTGAGATGACCAAAATGGTCCGTTTTGAAAATTTTCATCTTTCAACTAATTTTGACTCTCAGAGGTGGATCATTACTTTTGGAGATAAAATGAGCATCGTTATCGTAATTTTCATGCTTCTAGGGAGCCAAAACTCAAGATTTGGATCATGGTGAAAAGTGACTTAAAAGGACCCAAATGCTCACTTCGAGGGATTAAAACGTGTTTATTCACTGCGGCAAGAGATATAAACAACATTTAGAGTAAATTAATGTTCATGTGAGAACGTTCAATTTTTCATGCAAAACAATCGATGACCCGCGACCTGATGAAATTGCTCTGAGGTGAACAAAATGGTCCATTTTGAAAAGGTTCATCTTTCAACTAATATTGACTCTCAGAGGTGGATCTTCACTTTTGCAGATAAAATGAGCATCTTCATAGTAATTTTTATGCTTCTGGGAGCCAAAACTCAAGATTTGGCTCATGGTTAAAAGTGACTTAAAAGGACCCAAATGCTCACTTCAAAGGCTTAAAACGTGTTTATTCACTGCGGGAAGAGATATCAACAACATTTAGAGTAAATTAATGTTCATGCGAGAATGTTCAATTTTTCATGCAAAACAATCGATGACCCGCGACCTGATGAAATTGCTCTGAGATGACCAAAATGGTCCGTTTTGAAAATTTTCATCTTTCAACTAATTTTGACTCTCAGAGGTAGATCATCACTTTTGGAGATAAAATGAGCATCATTATCGTCATTTTCATGCTTCTAGGGAGCCAAAACTCAAGATTTGGCTCATGGTTAAAAGTGACTTAAAAGGACCCAAATGCTCACTTCGAGGGCTTAAAACGTGTTTATTCACTGTGGGAAGAGATATAAAGAACATTTAGAGTAAATTAATGTTCATGCGAGAACGTTAAATTTTTCATGCAAAACAATCGATGACCCGCGACCTGATGAAATTGCTCTGAGATGACCAAAATGGTCCGTTTTGAAAATTTTCATCTTTCAACTAATTTTGACTCTCAGAGGTGGATCATCACTTTTGGAGATAAAATGAGCATCGTTATCGTAATTTTCATGCTTCTAGGGAGCCAAAACTCAAGATTTGGATCATGGTGAAAAGTGACTTAAAAGGACCCAAATGCTCACTTCGAGGGATTAAAACGTGTTTATTCACTGCGGGAAGAGATATAAACAACATTTAGAGTAAATTAATGTTCATGTGAGAACGTTCAATTTTTCATGCAAAACAATCGATGACCCGCGACCTGATGAAATTGCTCTGAGGTGAACAAAATGGTCCATTTTGAAAAGGTTCATCTTTCAACTAATATTGACTCTCAGAGGTGGATCTTCACTTTTGGAGATAAAATGAGCATCTTCATAGTAATTTTTATGCTTCTGGGAGCCAAAACTCAAGATTTGGCTCATGGTTAAAAGTGACTTAAAAGGACCCAAATGCTCACTTCGAGGGCTTAAAACGTGTTTATTCACTGTGGGAAGAGATATAAAGAACATTTAGAGTAAATTAATGTTCATGCGAGAACGTTAAATTTTTCATGCAAAACAATCGATGACCCGCGACCTGATGAAATTGCTCTGAGATGACCAAAATGGTCCGTTTTGAAAGTTTTCATCTTTCAACTAATTTTGACTCTCAGAGGTGGATCATCACTTTTGGAGATAAAATGAGCATCATTATCGTCATTTTCATGCTTCTAGGGAGCCAAAACTCAAGATTTGGCTCATGGTTAAAAGTGACTTAAAAGGACCCAAATGCTCACTTCGAGGGCTTAAAACGTGTTTATTCACTGCGGGAAGAGATATAAAGAACATTTAGAGTAAATTAATGTTCATGCGAGAACGTTCAATTTTTCATGCAAAACAATCGATGACCCGCGACCTGATGAAATTGCTCTGAGATGACCAAAATGGTCCATTTTGAAAGTTTTCATCTTTCAACTAATTTTGACTCTCAGAGGTGGATCATCACTTTTGGAGATAAAATGAGCATCATAATCGTCATTTTCATGCTTCTATGGAGCCAAAACTCAAGATTAGCTCATGGTTAAAAGTGACGTAAAAGGACCCAAATGCTCACTTCGATGGCTTAAAATGTGTTTATTCACTGCGGGAAGAGATATAAAGAACATTTAGAGTAAATTATTGTTAATGCGAGAACGTTCAATTTTTCATGCCAAACGATCGATAACCCGCGACCTGATGAAATTGCTCTGAGATGACCAAAATGGTCCGTTTTGAAAATGTTCATCTTTCAAATAATATTGACTCTCAGAGGTGGATTTTCACTTTTGGAGATAAAATGAGCATCTTTATCATCATTTTCATGCTTCTAGGGAGCCAAAACTCAAGATTTGGCTCATGGTTAAAAGTGACTTAAAAGGACCCAAATGCTCACTTCGAGGGCTTAAAACGTGTTTATTCACTGCGGGAAGAGATATAAAGAACATTTAGAGTAAATTAATGTTCATGCGAGAACGTTCAATTTTTCATGCAAAACAATCGATGACCCGCGACCTGATGAAATTGCTCTGAGATGACCAAAATGGTCCGTTTTGAAAGTTTTCATCTTTCAACTAATTTTGACTCTCAGAGGTGGATCATCACTTTTGGAGATAAAATGAGCATCGTTATCGTCATTTTCATGCTTCTAGGGAGCCAAAACTCAAGATTTGGCTCATGGTTAAAAGTGACTTAAAAGGACCCAAATGCTCACTTCGAGGGCTTAAAACGTGTTTATTCACTGCGGGAAGAGATATAAAGAACATTTAGAGTAAATTAATGTTCATTCGAGAACGTTCAATTTTTCATGCAAAACAATCGATGACCCGCGACCTGATGAAATTGCTCTGAGATGACCAAAATGGTCCATTTTGAAAGTTTTCATCTTTCAACTAATTTTGACTCTCAGAGGTGGATCATCACTTTTGGAGATAAAATTAGCATCATAATCGTCATTTTCATGCTTCTAGGGAGCCAAAACTCAAGATTAGCTCATGGTTAAAAGTGACGTAAAAGGACCCAAATGCTCACTTCGAGGGCTTAAAACGTGTTTATTTGCGGGAAGAGATATAAAGAAAATTTAGAGTAAATTAATGTTCATGCGAGAACGTTCAATTTTTCATGCAAAACAATCGATGACCCGCGACCTGATGAAATTGCTCTGAGATGACCAAAATGGTCAGTTTTGAAAATTTTCATCTTTCAACTAATTTTGACTCTCAGAGGTGGATCATCACTTTTGGAGATAAAATGAGCATCGTTATCGTCATTTTCATGCTTCTAGGAAGCCAAAACTCAAGATTGGTCTCATGGTTAAAAGTGACTTAAAAGGACCCAAATGCCCACTTTGAGGGCTTAAAACGTGTTTATTCACTGCGGCAAGAGATATAAACAACATTTAGAGTAAATTAATGTTCATGTGAGAACGTTCAATTTTTCATGCAAAACAATCGATGACCCGCGACCTGATGAAATTGCTCTGAGGTGAACAAAATGGTCCATTTTGAAAAGGTTCATCTTTCAACTAATATTGACTCTCAGAGGTGGATCTTCACTTTTGGAGATAAAATGAGCATCTTCATAGTAATTTTTATGCTTCTGGGAGCCAAAACTCAAGATTTGGCTCATGGTTAAAAGTGACTTAAAAGGACCCAAATGCTCACTTCAAAGGCTTAAAACGTGTTTATTCACTGCGGGAAGAGATATCAACAACATTTAGAGTAAATTAATGTTCATGCGAGAATGTTCAATTTTTCATGCAAAACAATCGATGACCCGCGACCTGATGAAATTGCTCTGAGATGACCAAAATGGTCCGTTTTGAAAATTTTCATCTTTCAACTAATTTTGACTCTCAGAGGTAGATCATCACTTTTGGAGATAAAATGAGCATCATTATCGTCATTTTCATGCTTCTAGGGAGCCAAAACTCAAGATTTGGCTCATGGTTAAAAGTGACTTAAAAGGACCCAAATGCTCACTTCGAGGGCTTAAAACGTGTTTATTCACTGTGGGAAGAGATATAAAGAACATTTAGAGTAAATTAATGTTCATGCGAGAACGTTAAATTTTTCATGCAAAACAATCGATGACCCGCGACCTGATGAAATTGCTCTGAGATGACCAAAATGGTCCGTTCTGAAAGTTTTCATCTTTCAACTAATTTTGACTCTCAGAGGTGGATCATCACTTTTGGAGATAAAATGAGCATCATTATCGTCATTTTCATGCTTCTAGGGAGCCAAAACTCAAGATTTTGCTCATGGTTAAAAGTGACTTAAAAGGACCCAAATGCTCACTTCGAGGGCTTAAAACGTGTTTATTCACTGCGGGAAGAGATATAAAGAACATTTAGAGTAAATTAATGTTCATGCGAGAACGTTCAATTTTTCATGCAAAACAATCGATGACCCGCGACCTGATGAAATTGCTCTGAGATGACCAAAATGGTCCATTTTGAAAGTTTTCATCTTTCAACTAATTTTGACTCTCAGAGGTGGATCATCACTTTTGGAGATAAAATGAGCATCATAATCGTCATTTTCATGCTTCTAGGGAGCCAAAACTCAAGATTAGCTCATGGTTAAAAGTGACGTAAAAGGACCCAAATGCTCACTTCGATGGCTTAAAATGTGTTTATTCACTGCGGGAAGAGATATAAAGAACATTTAGAGTAAATTATTGTTAATGCGAGAACGTTCAATTTTTCATGCCAAACGATCGATAACCCTCGACCTGATGAAATTGCTCTGAGATGACCAAAATGGTCCGTTTTGAAAATGTTCATCTTTCAAATAATATTGACTCTCAGAGGTGGATTTTCACTTTTGGAGATAAAATGAGCATCTTTATCATCATTTTCATGCTTCTAGGGAGCCAAAACTCAAGATTTGGCTCATGGTTAAAAGTGACTTAAAAGGACCCAAATGCTCACTTCGAGGGCTTAAAACGTGTTTATTCACTGCGGGAAGAGATATAAAGAACATTTAGAGTAAATTAATGTTCATGCGAGAACGTTCAATTTTTCATGCAAAACAATCGATGACCCGCGACCTGATGAAATTGCTCTGAGATGACCAAAATGGTCCGTTTTGAAAGTTTTCATCTTTCAACTAATTTTGACTCTCAGAGGTGGATCATCACTTTTGGAGATAAAATGAGCATCGTTATCGTCATTTTCATGCTTCTAGGAAGCCAAAACTCAAGATTGGTCTCATGGTTAAAAGTGACTTAAAAGGACCCAAATGCCCACTTTGAGGGCTTAAAACGTGTTTATTCACTGCGGGAAGAGATATAAACAATATTTAGAGTGAATTAATGTTCATGCGAGAACGTTCAATTTTTCATGCAAAACAATCGATGACCCGCGACCTGATGAAATTGCTCTGAGATGACCAAAATGGTCCGTTTTGAAAATTTTCATCTTTCAACTAATTTTGACTCTCAGAGGTGGATCATCACTTTTGGAGATAAAATGAGCATCGTTATCGTAATTTTCATGCTTCTAGGGAGCCAAAACTCAAGATTTGGATCATGGTGAAAAGTGACTTAAAAGGACCCAAATGCTCACTTCGAGGGATTAAAACGTGTTTATTCACTGCGGGAAGAGATATAAACAACATTTAGAGTAAATTAATGTTCATGTGAGAACGTTCAATATTTCATGCAAAACAATCGATGACCCGCGACCTGATGAAATTGCTCTGAGGTGAACAAAATGGTCCATTTTGAAAAGGTTCATCTTTCAACTAATATTGACTCTCAGAGGTGGATCTTCACTTTTGGAGATAAAATGAGCATCTTCATAGTAATTTTTATGCTTCTGGGAGCCAAAACTCAAGATTTGGATCATGGTGAAAAGTGACTTAAAAGGACCCAAATGCTCACTTCGAGGGATTAAAACGTGTTTATTCACTGCGGGAAGAGATATAAACAACATTTAGAGTAAATTAATGTTCATGTGAGAACGTTCAATTTTTCATGCAAAACAATCGATGACCCGCGACCTGATGAAATTGCTCTGAGGTGAACAAAATGGTCCATTTTGAAAAGGTTCATCTTTCAACTAATATTGACTCTCAGAGGTGGATCTTCACTTTTGGAGATAAAATGAGCATCTTCATAGTAATTTTTATGCTTCTGGGAGCCAAAACTCAAGATTTGGCTCATGGTTAAAAGTGACTTAAAAGGACCCAAATGCTCACTTCGAGGGCTTAAAACGTGTTTATTCACTGCGGGAAGAGATATCAACAACATTTAGAGTAAATTAATGTTCATGCGAGAATGTTCAATTTTTCATGCAAAACAATCGATGACCCGCGACCTGATGAAATTGCTCTGAGATGACCAAAATGGTCCGTTTTGAAAATTTTCATCTTTCAACTAATTTTGACTCTCAGAGGTAGATCATCACTTTTGGAGATAAAATGAGCATCATTATCGTCATTTTCATGCTTCTAGGGAGCCAAAACTCAAGATTTGGCTCATGGTTAAAAGTGACTTAAAAGGACCCAAATGCTCACTTCGAGGGCTTAAAACGTGTTTATTCACTGTGGGAAGAGATATAAAGAACATTTAGAGTAAATTAATGTTCATGCGAGAACGTTAAATTTTTCATGCAAAACAATCGATGACCCGCGACCTGATGAAATTGCTCTGAGATGACCAAAATGGTCCGTTTTGAAAGTTTTCATCTTTCAACTAATTTTGACTCTCAGAGGTGGATCATCACTTTTGGAGATAAAATGAGCATCATTATCGTCATTTTCATGCTTCTAGGGAGCCAAAACTCAAGATTTGGCTCATGGTTAAAAGTGACTTAAAAGGACCCAAATGCTCACTTCGAGGGCTTAAAACGTGTTTATTCACTGCGGGAAGAGATATAAAGAACATTTAGAGTAAATTAATGTTCATGCGAGAACGTTCAATTTTTCATGCAAAACAATCGATGACCCGCGACCTGATGAAATTGCTCTGAGATGACCAAAATGGTCCATTTTGAAAGTTTTCATCTTTCAACTAATTTTGACTCTCAGAGGTGGATCATCACTTTTGGAGATAAAATGAGCATCATAATCGTCATTTTCATGCTTCTATGGAGCCAAAACTCAAGATTAGCTCATGGTTAAAAGTGACGTAAAAGGACCCAAATGCTCACTTCGATGGCTTAAAATGTGTTTATTCACTGCGGGAAGAGATATAAAGAACATTTAGAGTAAATTATTGTTAATGCGAGAACGTTCAATTTTTCATGCCAAACGATCGATAACCCGCGACCTGATGAAATTGCTCTGAGATGACCAAAATGGTCCGTTTTGAAAATGTTCATCTTTCAAATAATATTGACTCTCAGAGGTGGATTTTCACTTTTGGAGATAAAATGAGCATCTTTATCATCATTTTCATGCTTCTAGGGAGCCAAAACTCAAGATTTGGCTCATGGTTAAAAGTGACTTAAAAGGACCCAAATGCTCACTTCGAGGGCTTAAAACGTGTTTATTCACTGCGGGAAGAGATATAAAGAACATTTAGAGTAAATTAATGTTCATGCGAGAACGTTCAATTTTTCATGCAAAACAATCGATGACCCGCGACCTGATGAAATTGCTCTGAGATGACCAAAATGGTCCGTTTTGAAAGTTTTCATCTTTCAACTAATTTTGACTCTCAGAGGTGGATCATCACTTTTGGAGATAAAATGAGCATCGTTATCGTCATTTTCATGCTTCTAGGGAGCCAAAACTCAAGATTTGGCTCATGGTTAAAAGTGACTTAAAAGGACCCAAATGCTCACTTCGAGGGCTTAAAACGTGTTTATTCACTGCGGGAAGAGATATAAAGAACATTTAGAGTAAATTAATGTTCATTCGAGAACGTTCAATTTTTCATGCAAAACAATCGATGACCCGCGACCTGATGAAATTGCTCTGAGATGACCAAAATGGTCCATTTTGAAAGTTTTCATCTTTCAACTAATTTTGACTCTCAGAGGTGGATCATCACTTTTGGAGATAAAATTAGCATCATAATCGTCATTTTCATGCTTCTAGGGAGCCAAAACTCAAGATTAGCTCATGGTTAAAAGTGACGTAAAAGGACCCAAATGCTCACTTCGAGGGCTTAAAACGTGTTTATTTGCGGGAAGAGATATAAAGAAAATTTAGAGTAAATTAATGTTCATGCGAGAACGTTCAATTTTTCATGCAAAACAATCGATGACCCGCGACCTGATGAAATTGCTCTGAGATGACCAAAATGGTCAGTTTTGAAAATTTTCATCTTTCAACTAATTTTGACTCTCAGAGGTGGATCATCACTTTTGGAGATAAAATGAGCATCGTTATCGTCATTTTCATGCTTCTAGGAAGCCAAAACTCAAGATTGGTCTCATGGTTAAAAGTGACTTAAAAGGACCCAAATGCCCACTTTGAGGGCTTAAAACGTGTTTATTCACTGCGGGAAGAGATATAAACAATATTTAGAGTGAATTAATGTTCATGCGAGAACGTTCAATTTTTCATGCAAAACAATCGATGACCCGCGACCTGATGAAATTGCTCTGAGGTGAACAAAATGGTCCATTTTGAAAATGTTTATCTTTCAACTAATATTGACTCTCAGAGGTGGATCTTCACTTTTGGAGATAAAATGAGCATCTTCATAGTAATTTTTATGCTTCTGGGGAGCCAAAACTCAAGATTTGGCTCATGGTTAAAAGTGACTTAAAAAGACCCAAATGCTCACTTTGAGGGCTTAAAACGTGTTTATTCACTGCGGAAAGAGATATAAAGAACATTTAGAGTAAATTAATGTTCATGCGAGAACGTTCAATTTTTCATGCAAAACAATCGATGACCCGCGACCTGATGAAATTGCTCTGAGATGACCAAAATGGTCCGTTTTGAAAATTTTCATCTTTCAACTAATTTTGACTCTCAGAGGTGGATCATCACTTTTGGAGATAAAATGAGCATCGTTATCGTAATTTTCATGCTTCTAGGGACTCAAAACTCAAGATTTGGATCATGGTGAAAAGTGACTTAAAAGGACCCAAATGCTCACTTCGAGGGATTAAAACGTGTTTATTCACTGCGGGAAGAGATATAAACAACATTTAGAGTAAATTAATGTTCATGTGAGAACGTTCAATATTTCATGCAAAACAATCGATGACCCGCGACCTGATGAAATTGCTCTGAGGTGAACAAAATGGTCCATTTTGAAAAGGTTCATCTTTCAACTAATATTGACTCTCAGAGGTGGATCTTCACTTTTGGAGATAAAATGAGCATCTTCATAGTAATTTTTATGCTTCTGGGAGCCAAAACTCAAGATTTGGCTCATGGTTAAAAGTGACTTAAAAGGACCCAAATGCTCACTTCGAGGGCTTAAAACGTGTTTATTCACTGCGGGAAGAGATATAAACAACATTTAGAGTAAATTAATGTTCATGCGAGAATGTTCAATTTTTCATGCAAAACAATCGATGACCCGCGACCTGATGAAATTGCTCTGAGATGACCAAAATGGTCCATTTTGAAAGTTTTCATCTTTCAACTAATTTTGACTCTCAGAGGTGGATCATCACTTTTGGAGATAAAATGAGCATCATTATCGTCATTTTCATGCTTCTAGGGAGCCAAAACTCAAGATTTGGCTCATGGTTAAAAGTGACTTAAAAGGACCCAAATGCTCACTTTGAGGGCTTAAAACGTGTTTATTCACTGCGGGAAGAGATATAAAGAACATTTAGAGTAAATTAATGTTCATGCGAGAACGTTCAATTTTTCATGCAAAACAATCGATGACCCGCGACCTGATGAAATTGCTCTGAGATGACCAAAATGGTCCGTTTTGAAAGTTTTCATCTTTCAACTAATTTTGACTCTCAGAGGTGGATCATCACTTTTGGAGATAAAATGAGCATCGTTATCGTCATTTTCATGCTTCTAGGGAGCCAAAACTCAAGATTTGGCTCATGGTTAAAAGTGACTTAAAAGGACCCAAATGCTCACTTCGAGGGCTTAAAACGTGTTTATTCACTGCGGGAAGAGATATAAAGAACATTTAGAGTAAATTAATGTTCATGCGAGAACGTTCAATTTTTCATGCAAAACAATCGATGACCCGCGACCTGATGAAATTGCTCTGAGATGACCAAAATGGTCCATTTTGAAAGTTTTCATCTTTCAACTAATTTTGACTCTCAGAGGTGGATCATCACTTTTGGAGATAAAATGAGCATCATAATCGTCATTTTCATGCTTCTAGGGAGCCAAAACTCAAGATTAGCTCATGGTTAAAAGTGACGTAAAAGGACCCAAATGCTCACTTCGATGGCTTAAAATGTGTTTATTCACTGCGGGAAGAGATATAAAGAACATTTAGAGTAAATTATTGTTAATGCGAGAACGTTCAATTTTTCATGCCAAACGATCGATAACCCGCGACCTGATGAAATTGCTCTGAGATGACCAAAATGGTCCGTTTTGAAAATTTTCATCTTTCAAATAATATTGACTCTCAGAGGTGGATTTTCACTTTTGGAGATAAAATGAGCATCTTTATCATCATTTTCATGCTTCTAGGGAGCCAAAACTCAAGATTTGGCTCATGGTTAAAAGTGACTTAAAAGGACCCAAATGCTCACTTCGAGGGCTTAAAACGTGTTTATTCACTGCAGGAAGAGATATAAAGAACATTTAGAGTAAATTAATGTTCATGCGAGAACGTTCAATTTTTCATGCAAAACAATCGATGACCCGCGACCTGATGAAATTGCTCTGAGATGACCAAAATGGTCAGTTTTGAAAATTTTCATCTTTCAACTAATTTTGACTCTCAGAGGTGGATCATCACTTTTGGAGATAAAATGAGCATCGTTATCGTCATTTTTATGCTTCTAGGAAGCCAAAACTCAAGATTGGTCTCATGGTTAAAAGTGACTTAAAAGGACCCAAATGCCCACTTTGAGGGCTTAAAACGTGTTTATTCACTGCGGGAAGAGATATTAACAATATTTAGAGTGAATTAATGTTCATGTGAGAACGTTCAATTTTTCATGCAAAACAATCGATGACCCACGACCTGATGAAATTGCTCTGAGGTGAACAAAATGGTCCATTTTGAAAATGTTTATCTTTCAACTAATATTGACTCTCAGAGGTGGATCTTCACTTTTGGAGATAAAATGAGCATCTTCATAGTAATTTTTATGCTTCTGGAGAGCCAAAACTCAAGATTTGTCTCATGGTTAAAAGTGACTTAAAAAGACCCAAATGCTCACTTCGAGGGCTTAAAACGTGTTTACTCACTGCGGGAAGAGATATAAACAACATTTAGAGTAAACTAATGTTCATGCGAGAACGTTCAATTTTTCATGCAAAACAATCGATGACCCGCGACCTGATGAAATTGCTCTGAGATGACCAAAATGGTCAGTTTTGAAAATTTTCATCTTTCAACTAATTTTGACTCTCAGAGGTGGATCATCACTTTTGGAGATAAAATGAGCATCGTTATCGTCATTTTTATGCTTCTAGGAAGCCAAAACTCAAGATTGGTCTCATGGTTAAAAGTGACTTAAAAGGACCCAAATGCCCACTTTGAGGGCTTAAAACGTGTTTATTCACTGCGGGAAGAGATATTAACAATATTTAGAGTGAATTAATGTTCATGCGAGAACGTTCAATTTTTCATGCAAAACAATCGATGACCCACGACCTGATGAAATTGCTCTGAGGTGAACAAAATGGTCCATTTTGAAAATGTTTATCTTTCAACTAATATTGACTCTCAGAGGTGGATCTTCACTTTTGGAGATAAAATGAGCATCTTCATAGTAATTTTTATGCTTCTGGAGAGCCAAAACTCAAGATTTGTCTCATGGTTAAAAGTGACTTAAAAAGACCCAAATGCTCACTTCGAGGGCTTAAAACGTGTTTATTCACTGCGGGAAGAGATATAAAGAACATTTAGAGTAAATTAATGTTCATGCGAGAACGTTCAATTTTTCATGCAAAACAATCGATGACCCGCGACCTGATGAAATTGCTCTGAGATGATCAAAATGGTCCATTTTGAAAGTTTTCATCTTTCAACTAATTTTGACTCTCAGAGGTGGATCATCACTTTTGGAGATAAAATGAGCATCATAATCGTCATTTTCATGCTTCTAGGGAGCCAAAACTCAAGATTAGCTCATGGTTAAAAGTGACGTAAAAGGACCCAAATGCTCACTTCGATGGCTTAAAATAAGTTTATTCACTGCGGGAAGAGATATAAAGAACATTTAGAGTAAATTATTGTTAATGCGAGAACGTTCAATTTTTCATGCCAAACGATCGATAACCCGCGACCTGATGAAATTGCTCTGAGATGACCAAAATGGTCCGTTTTGAAAATTTTCATCTTTCAAATAATATTGACTCTCAGAGGTGGATTTTCACTTTTGGAGATAAAATGAGCATCTTTATCATCATTTTCATGCTTCTAGGGAGCCAAAACTCAAGATTTGGCTCATGGTTAAAAGTGACTTAAAAGGACCCAAATGCTCACTTCGAGGGCTTAAAACGTGTTTATTCACTGCAGGAAGAGATATAAAGAACATTTAGAGTAAATTAATGTTCATGCGAGAACGTTCAATTTTTCATGCAAAACAATCGATGACCCGTGACCTGATGAAATTGCTCTGAGATGACCAAAATGGTCAGTTTTGAAAATTTTCATCTTTCAACTAATTTTGACTCTCAGAGGTGGATCATCACTTTTGGAGATAAAATGAGCATCGTTATCGTCATTTTTATGCTTCTAGGAAGCCAAAACTCAAGATTGGTCTCATGGTTAAAAGTGACTTAAAAGGACCCAAATGCCCACTTTGAGGGCTTAAAACGTGTTTATTCACTGCGGGAAGAGATATTAACAATATTTAGAGTGAATTAATGTTCATGCGAGAACGTTCAATTTTTCATGCAAAACAATCGATGACCCACGACCTGATGAAATTGCTCTGAGGTGAACAAAATGGTCCATTTTGAAAATGTTTATCTTTCAACTAATATTGACTCTCAGAGGTGGATCTTCACTTTTGGAGATAAAATGAGCATCTTCATAGTATTTTTTATGCTTCTGGAGAGCCAAAACTCAAGATTTGTCTCATGGTTAAAAGTGACTTAAAAAGACCCAAATGCTCACTTCGAGGGCTTAAAACGTGTTTACTCACTGCGGGAAGAGATATAAACAACATTTAGAGTAAATTAATGTTCATGCGAGAACGTTCAATTTTTCATGCAAAACAATCGATGACCCGCGACCTGATGAAATTGCTCTGAGATGACCAAAATGGTCAGTTTTTAAAATTTTCATCTTTCAACTAATTTTGACTCTCAGAGGTGGATCATCACTTTTGGAGATAAAATGAGCATCGTTATCGTCATTTTTATGCTTCTAGGAAGCCAAAACTCAAGATTGGTCTCATGGTTAAAAGTGACTTAAAAGGACCCAAATGCCCACTTTGAGGGCTTAAAACGTGTTTATTCACTGCGGGAAGAGATATTAACAATATTTAGAGTGAATTAATGTTCATGCGAGATCGTTCAATTTTTCATGCAAAACAATCGATGACCCACGACCTGATGAAATTGCTCTGAGGTGAACAAAATGGTCCATTTTGAAAATGTTTATCTTTCAACTAATATTGACTCTCAGAGGTGGATTATCACTTTTGGAGATAAAATGAGCAGCGTTATCGTCATTTTCATGCTTCTAGGGAGCCAAAACTCAAGATTTGGCTCATGGTTAAAAGTGACTTAAAAGGACCCAAATGCTCACTTCGAGGGCTTAAAATGTGTTTATTCACTGCGGGAAGAGATATAAACATCATTTAGAGTAAATTAATGTTCATGCGAGAACGTTCAATTTTTCATGCAAAACAATAGATGACCCGCGACCTGATGAAATTGCTCTGAGATGACCAAAATGGTCCGTTTTGAAAGTTTTCATCTTTCAACTAATTTTGACTCTCAGAGGTGGATCATCACTTTTGGAGATAAAATGAGCATCGTTATCGTCATTTTCATGCTTCTAGGGAGCCAAAACTCAAGATTTGGCTCATGGTTAAAAGTGACTTAAAAGGACCCAAATGCTCACTACGAGGGCTTAAAACGTGTTTATTCACTGCGGGAAGAGATATAAACAATATTTAGAGTGAATTAATGTTCATGCGAGAACGTTCAATTTTTCATGCAAAACGATCGATGACCTGCGTCCTGATGAATTTGCTCTGAGATGACCAAAATGGTCCGTTTTGAAAGTTTTCATCTTTCAACTAATTTTGAATCTCAGAGGTGGATCTTCACTTTTGGAGATAAAATGAGCATCGTTATCGTCATTTTCATGCTTCTAGGGAGCCAAAACTCAAGATTTGGCTCATGGTAAAAAGTGACTTAAAAGGACCCAAATGCTCACTTCGAGGGCTTAAAACGTGTTTATTCACTGCGGGAAGAGATATAAAGAACATTTAGAGTAAATTAATGTTCATGCGAGAACGTTCAATTTTTCATGCAAAACAATCGATGACCCGCGACCTGATGAAATTGCTCTGAGATGACCAAAATGGTCCGTTTTGAAAGTTTTCATCTTTCAACTAATTTTGACTCTCAGAGGTGGATCATCACTTTTGGAGATAAAATGAGCATCGTTATCGTCATTTTCATGCTTCTAGGGAGCCAAAACTCAAGATTTGGCTCATGGTTAAAAGTGACTTAAAAGGACCCAAATGCTCACTTCGAGGGCTTAAAACGTGTTTATTCACTGCGGGAAGAGATATAAAGAACATTTAGAGTAAATTAATGTTCATGTGAGAACGTTCAATATTTCATGCAAAACAATCGATGACCCGCGACCTGATGAAATTGCTCTGAGGTGAACAAAATGGTCCATTTTGAAAAGGTTCATCTTTCAACTAATATTGACTCTCAGAGGTGGATCTTCACTTTTGGAGATAAAATGAGCATCTTCATAGTAATTTTTATGCTTCTGGGAGCCAAAACTCAAGATTTGGCTCATGGTTAAAAGTGACTTAAAAGGACCCAAATGCTCACTTCGAGGGCTTAAAACGTGTTTATTCACTGCGGGAAGAGATATAAACAACATTTAGAGTAAATTAATGTTCATGCGAGAATGTTCAATTTTTCATGCAAAACAATCGATGACCCGCGACCTGATGAAATTGCTCTGAGATGACCAAAATGGTCCATTTTGAAAGTTTTCATCTTTCAACTAATTTTGACTCTCAGAGGTGGATCATCACTTTTGGAGATAAAATGAGCATCATTATCGTCATTTTCATGCTTCTAGGGAGCCAAAACTCAAGATTTGGCTCATGGTTAAAAGTGACTTAAAAGGACCCAAATGCTCACTTTGAGGGCTTAAAACGTGTTTATTCACTGCGGGAAGAGATATAAAGAACATTTAGAGTAAATTAATGTTCATGCGAGAACGTTCAATTTTTCATGCAAAACAATCGATGACCCGCGACCTGATGAAATTGCTCTGAGATGACCAAAATGGTCCGTTTTGAAAGTTTTCATCTTTCAACTAATTTTGACTCTCAGAGGTGGATCATCACTTTTGGAGATAAAATGAGCATCGTTATCGTCATTTTCATGCTTCTAGGGAGCCAAAACTCAAGATTTGGCTCATGGTTAAAAGTGACTTAAAAGGACCCAAATGCTCACTTCGAGGGCTTAAAACGTGTTTATTCACTGCGGGAAGAGATATAAAGAACATTTAGAGTAAATTAATGTTCATGCGAGAACGTTCAATTTTTCATGCAAAACAATCGATGACCCGCGACCTGATGAAATTGCTCTGAGATGACCAAAATGGTCCATTTTGAAAGTTTTCATCTTTCAACTAATTTTGACTCTCAGAGGTGGATCATCACTTTTGGAGATAAAATGAGCATCATAATCGTCATTTTCATGCTTCTAGGGAGCCAAAACTCAAGATTAGCTCATGGTTAAAAGTGACGTAAAAGGACCCAAATGCTCACTTCGATGGCTTAAAATGTGTTTATTCACTGCGGGAAGAGATATAAAGAACATTTAGAGTAAATTATTGTTAATGCGAGAACGTTCAATTTTTCATGCCAAACGATCGATAACCCGCGACCTGATGAAATTGCTCTGAGATGACCAAAATGGTCCGTTTTGAAAATTTTCATCTTTCAAATAATATTGACTCTCAGAGGTGGATTTTCACTTTTGGAGATAAAATGAGCATCTTTATCATCATTTTCATGCTTCTAGGGAGCCAAAACTCAAGATTTGGCTCATGGTTAAAAGTGACTTAAAAGGACCCAAATGCTCACTTCGAGGGCTTAAAACGTGTTTATTCACTGCAGGAAGAGATATAAAGAACATTTAGAGTAAATTAATGTTCATGCGAGAACGTTCAATTTTTCATGCAAAACAATCGATGACCCGCGACCTGATGAAATTGCTCTGAGATGACCAAAATGGTCAGTTTTGAAAATTTTCATCTTTCAACTAATTTTGACTCTCAGAGGTGGATCATCACTTTTGGAGATAAAATGAGCATCGTTATCGTCATTTTTATGCTTCTAGGAAGCCAAAACTCAAGATTGGTCTCATGGTTAAAAGTGACTTAAAAGGACCCAAATGCCCACTTTGAGGGCTTAAAACGTGTTTATTCACTGCGGGAAGAGATATTAACAATATTTAGAGTGAATTAATGTTCATGTGAGAACGTTCAATTTTTCATGCAAAACAATCGATGACCCACGACCTGATGAAATTGCTCTGAGGTGAACAAAATGGTCCATTTTGAAAATGTTTATCTTTCAACTAATATTGACTCTCAGAGGTGGATCTTCACTTTTGGAGATAAAATGAGCATCTTCATAGTAATTTTTATGCTTCTGGAGAGCCAAAACTCAAGATTTGTCTCATGGTTAAAAGTGACTTAAAAAGACCCAAATGCTCACTTCGAGGGCTTAAAACGTGTTTACTCACTGCGGGAAGAGATATAAACAACATTTAGAGTAAACTAATGTTCATGCGAGAACGTTCAATTTTTCATGCAAAACAATCGATGACCCGCGACCTGATGAAATTGCTCTGAGATGACCAAAATGGTCAGTTTTGAAAATTTTCATCTTTCAACTAATTTTGACTCTCAGAGGTGGATCATCACTTTTGGAGATAAAATGAGCATCGTTATCGTCATTTTTATGCTTCTAGGAAGCCAAAACTCAAGATTGGTCTCATGGTTAAAAGTGACTTAAAAGGACCCAAATGCCCACTTTGAGGGCTTAAAACGTGTTTATTCACTGCGGGAAGAGATATTAACAATATTTAGAGTGAATTAATGTTCATGCGAGAACGTTCAATTTTTCATGCAAAACAATCGATGACCCACGACCTGATGAAATTGCTCTGAGGTGAACAAAATGGTCCATTTTGAAAATGTTTATCTTTCAACTAATATTGACTCTCAGAGGTGGATCTTCACTTTTGGAGATAAAATGAGCATCTTCATAGTAATTTTTATGCTTCTGGAGAGCCAAAACTCAAGATTTGTCTCATGGTTAAAAGTGACTTAAAAAGACCCAAATGCTCACTTCGAGGGCTTAAAACGTGTTTATTCACTGCGGGAAGAGATATAAAGAACATTTAGAGTAAATTAATGTTCATGCGAGAACGTTCAATTTTTCATGCAAAACAATCGATGACCCGCGACCTGATGAAATTGCTCTGAGATGACCAAAATGGTCCATTTTGAAAGTTTTCATCTTTCAACTAATTTTGACTCTCAGAGGTGGATCATCACTTTTGGAGATAAAATGAGCATCATAATCGTCATTTTCATGCTTCTAGGGAGCCAAAACTCAAGATTAGCTCATGGTTAAAAGTGACGTAAAAGGACCCAAATGCTCACTTCGATGGCTTAAAATAAGTTTATTCACTGCGGGAAGAGATATAAAGAACATTTAGAGTAAATTATTGTTAATGCGAGAACGTTCAATTTTTCATGCCAAACGATCGATAACCCGCGACCTGATGAAATTGCTCTGAGATGACCAAAATGGTCCGTTTTGAAAATTTTCATCTTTCAAATAATATTGACTCTCAGAGGTGGATTTTCACTTTTGGAGATAAAATGAGCATCTTTATCATCATTTTCATGCTTCTAGGGAGCCAAAACTCAAGATTTGGCTCATGGTTAAAAGTGACTTAAAAGGACCCAAATGCTCACTTCGAGGGCTTAAAACGTGTTTATTCACTGCAGGAAGAGATATAAAGAACATTTAGAGTAAATTAATGTTCATGCGAGAACGTTCAATTTTTCATGCAAAACAATCGATGACCCGCGACCTGATGAAATTGCTCTGAGATGACCAAAATGGTCAGTTTTGAAAATTTTCATCTTTCAACTAATTTTGACTCTCAGAGGTGGATCATCACTTTTGGAGATAAAATGAGCATCGTTATCGTCATTTTTATGCTTCTAGGAAGCCAAAACTCAAGATTGGTCTCATGGTTAAAAGTGACTTAAAAGGACCCAAATGCCCACTTTGAGGGCTTAAAACGTGTTTATTCACTGCGGGAAGAGATATTAACAATATTTAGAGTGAATTAATGTTCATGCGAGAACGTTCAATTTTTCATGCAAAACAATCGATGACCCACGACCTGATGAAATTGCTCTGAGGTGAACAAAATGGTCCATTTTGAAAATGTTTATCTTTCAACTAATATTGACTCTCAGAGGTGGATCTTCACTTTTGGAGATAAAATGAGCATCTTCATAGTATTTTTTATGCTTCTGGAGAGCCAAAACTCAAGATTTGTCTCATGGTTAAAAGTGACTTAAAAAGACCCAAATGCTCACTTCGAGGGCTTAAAACGTGTTTACTCACTGCGGGAAGAGATATAAACAACATTTAGAGTAAATTAATGTTCATGCGAGAACGTTCAATTTTTCATGCAAAACAATCGATGACCCGCGACCTGATGAAATTGCTCTGAGATGACCAAAATGGTCAGTTTTTAAAATTTTCATCTTTCAACTAATTTTGACTCTCAGAGGTGGATCATCACTTTTGGAGATAAAATGAGCATCGTTATCGTCATTTTTATGCTTCTAGGAAGCCAAAACTCAAGATTGGTCTCATGGTTAAAAGTGACTTAAAAGGACCCAAATGCCCACTTTGAGGGCTTAAAACGTGTTTATTCACTGCGGGAAGAGATATTAACAATATTTAGAGTGAATTAATGTTCATGCGAGATCGTTCAATTTTTCATGCAAAACAATCGATGACCCACGACCTGATGAAATTGCTCTGAGGTGAACAAAATGGTCCATTTTGAAAATGTTTATCTTTCAACTAATATTGACTCTCAGAGGTGGATTATCACTTTTGGAGATAAAATGAGCAGCGTTATCGTCATTTTCATGCTTCTAGGGAGCCAAAACTCAAGATTTGGCTCATGGTTAAAAGTGACTTAAAAGGACCCAAATGCTCACTACGAGGGCTTAAAACGTGTTTATTCACTGCGGGAAGAGATATAAACAATATTTAGAGTGAATTAATGTTCATGCGAGAACGTTCAATTTTTCATGCAAAACGATCGATGACCTGCGTCCTGATGAATTTGCTCTGAGATGACCAAAATGGTCCGTTTTGAAAGTTTTCATCTTTCAACTAATTTTGAATCTCAGAGGTGGATCTTCACTTTTGGAGATAAAATGAGCATCGTTATCGTCATTTTCATGCTTCTAGGGAGCCAAAACTCAAGATTTGGCTCATGGTAAAAAGTGACTTAAAAGGACCCAAATGCTCACTTCGAGGGCTTAAAACGTGTTCATTCACTGCGGGAAGAGATATAAAGAACATTTAGAGTAAATTAATGTTCATGCGAGAACGTTCAATTTTTCATGCAAAACAATCGATGACCCGCGACCTGATGAAATTGCTCTGAGATGACCAAAATGGTCCGTTTTGAAAGTTTTCATCTTTCAACTAATTTTGACTCTCAGAGGTGGATCATCACTTTTGGAGATAAAATGAGCATCGTTATCGTCATTTTCATGCTTCTAGGGAGCCAAAACTCAAGATTTGGCTCATGGTTAAAAGTGACTTAAAAGGACCCAAATGCTCACTTCGAGGGCTTAAAACGTGTTTATTCACTGCGGGAAGAGATATAAAGAACATTTAGAGTAAATTAATGTTCATGCGAGAACGTTCAATTTTTCATGCAAAACAATCGATGACCCGCGACCTGATGAAATTGCTCTGAGATGACCAAAATGGTCCATTTTGAAAGTTTTCATCTTTCAACTAATTTTGACTCTCAGAGGTGGATCATCACTTTTGGAGATAAAATGAGCATCATAATCGTCATTTTCATGCTTCTAGGGAGCCAAAACTCAAGATTAGCTCATGGTTAAAAGTGACGTAAAAGGACCCAAATGCTCACTTCGATGGCTTAAAATGTGTTTATTCACTGCGGGAAGAGATATAAAGAACATTTAGAGTAAATTATTGTTAATGCGAGAACGTTCAATTTTTCATGCCAAACGATCGATAACCCGCGACCTGATGAAATTGCTCTGAGATTACCAAAATGGTCCGTTTTGAAAATTTTCATCTTTCAAATAATAGTGACTCTCAGAGGTGGATTTTCACTTTTGGAGATAAAATGAGCATCTTTATCATCATTTTCATGCTTCTAGGGAGCCAAAACTCAAGATTTGGCTCATGGTTAAAAGTGACTTAAAAGGACCCAAATGCTCACTTCGAGGGCTTAAAACGTGTTTATTCACTGCAGGAAGAGATATAAAGAACATTTAGAGTAAATTAATGTTCATGCGAGAACGTTCAATTTTTCATGCAAAACAATCGATGACCCGCGACCTGATGAAATTGCTCTGAGATGACCAAAATGGTCAGTTTTGAAAATTTTCATCTTTCAACTAATTTTGACTCTCAGAGGTGGATCATCACTTTTGGAGATAAAATGAGCATCGTTATCGTCATTTTTATGCTTCTAGGAAGCCAAAACTCAAGATTGTTCTCATGGTTAAAAGTGACTTAAAAGGACCCAAATGCCCACTTTGAGGGCTTAAAACGTGTTTATTCACTGCGGGAAGAGATATAAACAACATTTAGAGTAAATTAATGTTCATGCGAGAACGTTCAATTTTTCATGCAAAACAATCGATGACCCGCGACCTGATGAAATTGCTCTGAGATGACCAAAATGGTCCGTTTTGAACATTTTCATCTTTCAACTAATTATGACTCTCAGAGGTGGATTATCACTTTTGGAGATAAAATGAGCAGCGTTATCGTCATTTTCATGCTTCTAGGGAGCCAAAACTCAAGATTTGGCTCATGGTTAAAAGTGACTTAAAAGGACCCAAATGCTCACTTCGAGGGCTTAAAATGTGTTTATTCACTGCGGGAAGAGATATAAACATCATTTAGAGTAAATTAATGTTCATGCGAGAACGTTCAATTTTTCATGCAAAACAATAGATGACCCGCGACCTGATGAAATTGCTCTGAGATGACCAAAATGGTCCGTTTTGAAAGTTTTCATCTTTCAACTAATTTTGACTCTCAGAGGTGGATCATCACTTTTGGAGATAAAATGAGCATCGTTATCGTCATTTTCATGCTTCTAGGGAGCCAAAACTCAAGATTTGGCTCATGGTTAAAAGTGACTTAAAAGGACCCAAATGCTCACTACGAGGGCTTAAAACGTGTTTATTCACTGCGGGAAGAGATATAAACAATATTTAGAGTGAATTAATGTTCATGCGAGAACGTTCAATTTTTCATGCAAAACGATCGATGACCTGCGTCCTGATGAATTTGCTCTGAGATGACCAAAATGGTCCGTTTTGAAAGTTTTCATCTTTCAACTAATTTTGAATCTCAGAGGTGGATCTTCACTTTTGGAGATAAAATGAGCATCGTTATCGTCATTTTCATGCTTCTAGGGAGCCAAAACTCAAGATTTGGCTCATGGTAAAAAGTGACTTAAAAGGACCCAAATGCTCACTTCGAGGGCTTAAAACGTGTTTATTCACTGCGGGAAGAGATATAAAGAACATTTAGAGTAAATTAATGTTCATGCGAGAACGTTCAATTTTTCATGCAAAACAATCGATGACCCGCGACCTGATGAAATTGCTCTGAGATGACCAAAATGGTCCGTTTTGAAAGTTTTCATCTTTCAACTAATTTTGACTCTCAGAGGTGGATCATCACTTTTGGAGATAAAATGAGCATCGTTATCGTCATTTTCATGCTTCTAGGGAGCCAAAACTCAAGATTTGGCTCATGGTTAAAAGTGACTTAAAAGGACCCAAATGCTCACTTCGAGGGCTTAAAACGTGTTTATTCACTGCGGGAAGAGATATAAAGAACATTTAGAGTAAATTAATGTTCATGCGAGAACGTTCAATTTTTCATGCAAAACAATCGATGACCCGCGACCTGATGAAATTGCTCTGAGATGACCAAAATGGTCCATTTTGAAAGTTTTCATCTTTCAACTAATTTTGACTCTCAGAGGTGGATCATCACTTTTGGAGATAAAATGAGCATCATAATCGTCATTTTCATGCTTCTAGGGAGCCAAAACTCAAGATTAGCTCATGGTTAAAAGTGACGTAAAAGGACCCAAATGCTCACTTCGATGGCTTAAAATGTGTTTATTCACTGCGGGAAGAGATATAAAGAACATTTAGAGTAAATTATTGTTAATGCGAGAACGTTCAATTTTTCATGCCAAACGATCGATAACCCACGACCTGATGAAATTGCTCGGAGATGACCAAAATGGTCCGTTTTGAAAATTTTCATCTTTCAAATAATATTGACTCTCAGAGGTGGATTTTCACTTTTGGAGATAAAATGAGCATCTTTATCATCATTTTCATGCTTCTAGGGAGCCAAAACTCAAGATTTGGCTCATGGTTAAAAGTGACTTAAAAGGACCCAAATGCTCACTTCGAGGGCTTAAAACGTGTTTATTCACTGCAGGAAGAGATATAAAGAACATTTAGAGTAAATTAATGTTCATGCAAGAACGTTCAATTTTTCATGCAAAACAATCGATGACCCGCGACCTGATGAAATTGCTCTGAGATGACCAAAATGGTCAGTTTTGAAAATTTTCATCTTTCAACTAATTTTGACTCTCAGAGGTGGATCATCACTTTTGGAGATAAAATGAGCATCGTTATCGTCATTTTTATGCTTCTAGGAAGCCAAAACTCAAGATTGGTCTCATGGTTAAAAGTGACTTAAAAGGACCCAAATGCCCACTTTGAGGGCTTAAAACGTGTTTATTCACTGCGGGAAGAGATATAAACAATATTTAGAGTGAATTAATGTTCATGCGAGAACGTTCAATTTTTCATGCAAAACAATCGATGACCCGCGACCTGATGAAATTGCTCTGAGGTGAACAAAATGGTCCATTTTGAAAATGTTTATCTTTCAACTAATATTGACTCTCAGAGGTGGATCTTCACTTTTGGAGATAAAATGAGCATCTTCATAGTAATTTTTATGCTTCTGGGGAGCCAAAACTCAAGATTTGGCTCATGGTTAAAAGTGACTTAAAAAGACCCAAATGCTCACTTTGAGGGCTTAAAACGTGTTTATTCACTGCGGAAAGAGATATAAAGAACATTTAGAGTAAATTAATGTTCATGCGAGAACGTTCAATTTTTCATGCAAAACAATCGATGACCCGCGACCTGATGAAATTGCTCTGAGATGACCAAAATGGTCCGTTTTGAAAATTTTCATCTTTCAACTAATTTTGACTCTCAGAGGTGGATCATCACTTTTGGAGATAAAATGAGCATCGTTATCGTAATTTTCATGCTTCTAGGGACTCAAAACTCAAGATTTGGATCATGGTGAAAAGTGACTTAAAAGGACCCAAATGCTCACTTCGAGGGATTAAAACGTGTTTATTCACTGCGGGAAGAGATATAAACAACATTTAGAGTAAATTAATGTTCATGTGAGAACGTTCAATATTTCATGCAAAACAATCGATGACCCGCGACCTGATGAAATTGCTCTGAGGTGAACAAAATGGTCCATTTTGAAAAGGTTCATCTTTCAACTAATATTGACTCTCAGAGGTGGATCTTCACTTTTGGAGATAAAATGAGCATCTTCATAGTAATTTTTATGCTTCTGGGAGCCAAAACTCAAGATTTGGCTCATGGTTAAAAGTGACTTAAAAGGACCCAAATGCTCACTTCGAGGGCTTAAAACGTGTTTATTCACTGCGGGAAGAGATATAAACAACATTTAGAGTAAATTAATGTTCATGCGAGAATGTTCAATTTTTCATGCAAAACAATCGATGACCCGCGACCTGATGAAATTGCTCTGAGATGACCAAAATGGTCCATTTTGAAAGTTTTCATCTTTCAACTAATTTTGACTCTCAGAGGTGGATCATCACTTTTGGAGATAAAATGAGCATCATTATCGTCATTTTCATGCTTCTAGGGAGCCAAAACTCAAGATTTGGCTCATGGTTAAAAGTGACTTAAAAGGACCCAAATGCTCACTTTGAGGGCTTAAAACGTGTTTATTCACTGCGGGAAGAGATATAAAGAACATTTAGAGTAAATTAATGTTCATGCGAGAACGTTCAATTTTTCATGCAAAACAATCGATGACCCGCGACCTGATGAAATTGCTCTGAGATGACCAAAATGGTCCGTTTTGAAAGTTTTCATCTTTCAACTAATTTTGACTCTCAGAGGTGGATCATCACTTTTGGAGATAAAATGAGCATCGTTATCGTCATTTTCATGCTTCTAGGGAGCCAAAACTCAAGATTTGGCTCATGGTTAAAAGTGACTTAAAAGGACCCAAATGCTCACTTCGAGGGCTTAAAACGTGTTTATTCACTGCGGGAAGAGATATAAAGAACATTTAGAGTAAATTAATGTTCATGCGAGAACGTTCAATTTTTCATGCAAAACAATCGATGACCCGCGACCTGATGAAATTGCTCTGAGATGACCAAAATGGTCCATTTTGAAAGTTTTCATCTTTCAACTAATTTTGACTCTCAGAGGTGGATCATCACTTTTGGAGATAAAATGAGCATCATAATCGTCATTTTCATGCTTCTAGGGAGCCAAAACTCAAGATTAGCTCATGGTTAAAAGTGACGTAAAAGGACCCAAATGCTCACTTCGATGGCTTAAAATGTGTTTATTCACTGCGGGAAGAGATATAAAGAACATTTAGAGTAAATTATTGTTAATGCGAGAACGTTCAATTTTTCATGCCAAACGATCGATAACCCGCGACCTGATGAAATTGCTCTGAGATGACCAAAATGGTCCGTTTTGAAAATTTTCATCTTTCAAATAATATTGACTCTCAGAGGTGGATTTTCACTTTTGGAGATAAAATGAGCATCTTTATCATCATTTTCATGCTTCTAGGGAGCCAAAACTCAAGATTTGGCTCATGGTTAAAAGTGACTTAAAAGGACCCAAATGCTCACTTCGAGGGCTTAAAACGTGTTTATTCACTGCAGGAAGAGATATAAAGAACATTTAGAGTAAATTAATGTTCATGCGAGAACGTTCAATTTTTCATGCAAAACAATCGATGACCCGCGACCTGATGAAATTGCTCTGAGATGACCAAAATGGTCAGTTTTGAAAATTTTCATCTTTCAACTAATTTTGACTCTCAGAGGTGGATCATCACTTTTGGAGATAAAATGAGCATCGTTATCGTCATTTTTATGCTTCTAGGAAGCCAAAACTCAAGATTGGTCTCATGGTTAAAAGTGACTTAAAAGGACCCAAATGCCCACTTTGAGGGCTTAAAACGTGTTTATTCACTGCGGGAAGAGATATTAACAATATTTAGAGTGAATTAATGTTCATGCGAGAACGTTCAATTTTTCATGCAAAACAATCGATGACCCACGACCTGATGAAATTGCTCTGAGGTGAACAAAATGGTCCATTTTGAAAATGTTTATCTTTCAACTAATATTGACTCTCAGAGGTGGATCTTCACTTTTGGAGATAAAATGAGCATCTTCATAGTAATTTTTATGCTTCTGGAGAGCCAAAACTCAAGATTTGTCTCATGGTTAAAAGTGACTTAAAAAGACCCAAATGCTCACTTCGAGGGCTTAAAACGTGTTTATTCACTGCGGGAAGAGATATAAAGAACATTTAGAGTAAATTAATGTTCATGCGAGAACGTTCAATTTTTCATGCAAAACAATCGATGACCCGCGACCTGATGAAATTGCTCTGAGATGACCAAAATGGTCCATTTTGAAAGTTTTCATCTTTCAACTAATTTTGACTCTCAGAGGTGGATCATCACTTTTGGAGATAAAATGAGCATCATAATCGTCATTTTCATGCTTCTAGGGAGCCAAAACTCAAGATTAGCTCATGGTTAAAAGTGACGTAAAAGGACCCAAATGCTCACTTCGATGGCTTAAAATAAGTTTATTCACTGCGGGAAGAGATATAAAGAACATTTAGAGTAAATTATTGTTAATGCGAGAACGTTCAATTTTTCATGCCAAACGATCGATAACCCGCGACCTGATGAAATTGCTCTGAGATGACCAAAATGGTCCGTTTTGAAAATTTTCATCTTTCAAATAATATTGACTCTCAGAGGTGGATTTTCACTTTTGGAGATAAAATGAGCATCTTTATCATCATTTTCATGCTTCTAGGGAGCCAAAACTCAAGATTTGGCTCATGGTTAAAAGTGACTTAAAAGGACCCAAATGCTCACTTCGAGGGCTTAAAACGTGTTTATTCACTGCAGGAAGAGATATAAAGAACATTTAGAGTAAATTAATGTTCATGCGAGAACGTTCAATTTTTCATGCAAAACAATCGATGACCCGCGACCTGATGAAATTGCTCTGAGATGACCAAAATGGTCAGTTTTGAAAATTTTCATCTTTCAACTAATTTTGACTCTCAGAGGTGGATCATCACTTTTGGAGATAAAATGAGCATCGTTATCGTCATTTTTATGCTTCTAGGAAGCCAAAACTCAAGATTGGTCTCATGGTTAAAAGTGACTTAAAAGGACCCAAATGTCCACTTTGAGGGCTTAAAACGTGTTTATTCACTGCGGGAAGAGATATTAACAATATTTAGAGTGAATTAATGTTCATGCGAGAACGTTCAATTTTTCATGCAAAACAATCGATGACCCACGACCTGATGAAATTGCTCTGAGGTGAACAAAATGGTCCATTTTGAAAATGTTTATCTTTCAACTAATATTGACTCTCAGAGGTGGATCTTCACTTTTGGAGATAAAATGAGCATCTTCATAGTATTTTTTATGCTTCTGGAGAGCCAAAACTCAAGATTTGTCTCATGGTTAAAAGTGACTTAAAAAGACCCAAATGCTCACTTCGAGGGCTTAAAACGTGTTTACTCACTGCGGGAAGAGATATAAACAACATTTAGAGTAAATTAATGTTCATGCGAGAACGTTCAATTTTTCATGCAAAACAATCGATGACCCGCGACCTGATGAAATTGCTCTGAGATGACCAAAATGGTCAGTTTTTAAAATTTTCATCTTTCAACTAATTTTGACTCTCAGAGGTGGATCATCACTTTTGGAGATAAAATGAGCATCGTTATCGTCATTTTTATGCTTCTAGGAAGCCAAAACTCAAGATTGGTCTCATGGTTAAAAGTGACTTAAAAGGACCCAAATGCCCACTTTGAGGGCTTAAAACGTGTTTATTCACTGCGGGAAGAGATATTAACAATATTTAGAGTGAATTAATGTTCATGCGAGATCGTTCAATTTTTCATGCAAAACAATCGATGACCCACGACCTGATGAAATTGCTCTGAGGTGAACAAAATGGTCCATTTTGAAAATGTTTATCTTTCAACTAATATTGACTCTCAGAGGTGGATTATCACTTTTGGAGATAAAATGAGCAGCGTTATCGTCATTTTCATGCTTCTAGGGAGCCAAAACTCAAGATTTGGCTCATGGTTAAAAGTGACTTAAAAGGACCCAAATGCTCACTTCGAGGGCTTAAAATGTGTTTATTCACTGCGGGAAGAGATATAAACATCATTTAGAGTAAATTAATGTTCATGCGAGAACGTTCAATTTTTCATGCAAAACAATAGATGACCCGCGACCTGATGAAATTGCTCTGAGATGACCAAAATGGTCCGTTTTGAAAGTTTTCATCTTTCAACTAATTTTGACTCTCAGAGGTGGATCATCACTTTTGGAGATAAAATGAGCATCGTTATCGTCATTTTCATGCTTCTAGGGAGCCAAAACTCAAGATTTGGCTCATGGTTAAAAGTGACTTAAAAGGACCCAAATGCTCACTACGAGGGCTTAAAACGTGTTTATTCACTGCGGGAAGAGATATAAACAATATTTAGAGTGAATTAATGTTCATGCGAGAACGTTCAATTTTTCATGCAAAACGATCGATGACCTGCGTCCTGATGAATTTGCTCTGAGATGACCAAAATGGTCCGTTTTGAAAGTTTTCATCTTTCAACTAATTTTGAATCTCAGAGGTGGATCTTCACTTTTGGAGATAAAATGAGCATCGTTATCGTCATTTTCATGCTTCTAGGGAGCCAAAACTCAAGATTTGGCTCATGGTAAAAAGTGACTTAAAAGGACCCAAATGCTCACTTCGAGGGCTTAAAACGTGTTCATTCACTGCGGGAAGAGATATAAAGAACATTTAGAGTAAATTAATGTTCATGCGAGAACGTTCAATTTTTCATGCAAAACAATCGATGACCCGCGACCTGATGAAATTGCTCTGAGATGACCAAAATGGTCCGTTTTGAAAGTTTTCATCTTTCAACTAATTTTGACTCTCAGAGGTGGATCATCACTTTTGGAGATAAAATGAGCATCGTTATCGTCATTTTCATGCTTCTAGGGAGCCAAAACTCAAGATTTGGCTCATGGTTAAAAGTGACTTAAAAGGACCCAAATGCTCACTTCGAGGGCTTAAAACGTGTTTATTCACTGCGGGAAGAGATATAAAGAACATTTAGAGTAAATTAATGTTCATGCGAGAACGTTCAATTTTTCATGCAAAACAATCGATGACCCGCGACCTGATGAAATTGCTCTGAGATGACCAAAATGGTCCATTTTGAAAGTTTTCATCTTTCAACTAATTTTGACTCTCAGAGGTGGATCATCACTTTTGGAGATAAAATGAGCATCATAATCGTCATTTTCATGCTTCTAGGGAGCCAAAACTCAAGATTAGCTCATGGTTAAAAGTGACGTAAAAGGACCCAAATGCTCACTTCGATGGCTTAAAATGTGTTTATTCACTGCGGGAAGAGATATAAAGAACATTTAGAGTAAATTATTGTTAATGCGAGAACGTTCAATTTTTCATGCCAAACGATCGATAACCCGCGACCTGATGAAATTGCTCTGAGATTACCAAAATGGTCCGTTTTGAAAATTTTCATCTTTCAAATAATAGTGACTCTCAGAGGTGGATTTTCACTTTTGGAGATAAAATGAGCATCTTTATCATCATTTTCATGCTTCTAGGGAGCCAAAACTCAAGATTTGGCTCATGGTTAAAAGTGACTTAAAAGGACCCAAATGCTCACTTCGAGGGCTTAAAACGTGTTTATTCACTGCAGGAAGAGATATAAAGAACATTTAGAGTAAATTAATGTTCATGCGAGAACGTTCAATTTTTCATGCAAAACAATCGATGACCCGCGACCTGATGAAATTGCTCTGAGATGACCAAAATGGTCAGTTTTGAAAATTTTCATCTTTCAACTAATTTTGACTCTCAGAGGTGGATCATCACTTTTGGAGATAAAATGAGCATCGTTATCGTCATTTTTATGCTTCTAGGAAGCCAAAACTCAAGATTGTTCTCATGGTTAAAAGTGACTTAAAAGGACCCAAATGCCCACTTTGAGGGCTTAAAACGTGTTTATTCACTGCGGGAAGAGATATAAACAACATTTAGAGTAAATTAATGTTCATGCGAGAACGTTCAATTTTTCATGCAAAACAATCGATGACCCGCGACCTGATGAAATTGCTCTGAGATGACCAAAATGGTCCGTTTTGAACATTTTCATCTTTCAACTAATTATGACTCTCAGAGGTGGATTATCACTTTTGGAGATAAAATGAGCAGCGTTATCGTCATTTTCATGCTTCTAGGGAGCCAAAACTCAAGATTTGGCTCATGGTTAAAAGTGACTTAAAAGGACCCAAATGCTCACTTCGAGGGCTTAAAATGTGTTTATTCACTGCGGGAAGAGATATAAACATCATTTAGAGTAAATTAATGTTCATGCGAGAACGTTCAATTTTTCATGCAAAACAATAGATGACCCGCGACCTGATGAAATTGCTCTGAGATGACCAAAATGGTCCGTTTTGAAAGTTTTCATCTTTCAACTAATTTTGACTCTCAGAGGTGGATCATCACTTTTGGAGATAAAATGAGCATCGTTATCGTCATTTTCATGCTTCTAGGGAGCCAAAACTCAAGATTTGGCTCATGGTTAAAAGTGACTTAAAAGGACCCAAATGCTCACTACGAGGGCTTAAAACGTGTTTATTCACTGCGGGAAGAGATATAAACAATATTTAGAGTGAATTAATGTTCATGCGAGAACGTTCAATTTTTCATGCAAAACGATCGATGACCTGCGTCCTGATGAATTTGCTCTGAGATGACCAAAATGGTCCGTTTTGAAAGTTTTCATCTTTCAACTAATTTTGAATCTCAGAGGTGGATCTTCACTTTTGGAGATAAAATGAGCATCGTTATCGTCATTTTCATGCTTCTAGGGAGCCAAAACTCAAGATTTGGCTCATGGTAAAAAGTGACTTAAAAGGACCCAAATGCTCACTTCGAGGGCTTAAAACGTGTTTATTCACTGCGGGAAGAGATATAAAGAACATTTAGAGTAAATTAATGTTCATGCGAGAACGTTCAATTTTTCATGCAAAACAATCGATGACCCGCGACCTGATGAAATTGCTCTGAGATGACCAAAATGGTCCGTTTTGAAAGTTTTCATCTTTCAACTAATTTTGACTCTCAGAGGTGGATCATCACTTTTGGAGATAAAATGAGCATCGTTATCGTCATTTTCATGCTTCTAGGGAGCCAAAACTCAAGATTTGGCTCATGGTTAAAAGTGACTTAAAAGGACCCAAATGCTCACTTCGAGGGCTTAAAACGTGTTTATTCACTGCGGGAAGAGATATAAAGAACATTTAGAGTAAATTAATGTTCATGCGAGAACGTTCAATTTTTCATGCAAAACAATCGATGACCCGCGACCTGATGAAATTGCTCTGAGATGACCAAAATGGTCCATTTTGAAAGTTTTCATCTTTCAACTAATTTTGACTCTCAGAGGTGGATCATCACTTTTGGAGATAAAATGAGCATCATAATCGTCATTTTCATGCTTCTAGGGAGCCAAAACTCAAGATTAGCTCATGGTTAAAAGTGACGTAAAAGGACCCAAATGCTCACTTCGATGGCTTAAAATGTGTTTATTCACTGCGGGAAGAGATATAAAGAACATTTAGAGTAAATTATTGTTAATGCGAGAACGTTCAATTTTTCATGCCAAACGATCGATAACCCACGACCTGATGAAATTGCTCTGAGATGACCAAAATGGTCCGTTTTGAAAATTTTCATCTTTCAAATAATATTGACTCTCAGAGGTGGATTTTCACTTTTGGAGATAAAATGAGCATCTTTATCATCATTTTCATGCTTCTAGGGAGCCAAAACTCAAGATTTGGCTCATGGTTAAAAGTGACTTAAAAGGACCCAAATGCTCACTTCGAGGGCTTAAAACGTGTTTATTCACTGCAGGAAGAGATATAAAGAACATTTAGAGTAAATTAATGTTCATGCAAGAACGTTCAATTTTTCATGCAAAACAATCGATGACCCGCGACCTGATGAAATTGCTCTGAGATGACCAAAATGGTCAGTTTTGAAAATTTTCATCTTTCAACTAATTTTGACTCTCAGAGGTGGATCATCACTTTTGGAGATAAAATGAGCATCGTTATCGTCATTTTTATGCTTCTAGGAAGCCAAAACTCAAGATTGGTCTCATGGTTAAAAGTGACTTAAAAGGACCCAAATGCCCACTTTGAGGGCTTAAAACGTGTTTATTCACTGCGGGAAGAGATATAAACAATATTTAGAGTGAATTAATGTTCATGCGAGAACGTTCAATTTTTCATGCAAAACAATCGATGACCCGCGACCTGATGAAATTGCTCTGAGGTGAACAAAATGGTCCATTTTGAAAATGTTTATCTTTCAACTAATATTGACTCTCAGAGGTGGATCTTCACTTTTGGAGATAAAATGAGCATCTTCATAGTAATTTTTATGCTTCTGGGGAGCCAAAACTCAAGATTTGGCTCATGGTTAAAAGTGACTTAAAAAGACCCAAATGCTCACTTTGAGGGCTTAAAACGTGTTTATTCACTGCGGAAAGAGATATAAAGAACATTTAGAGTAAATTAATGTTCATGCGAGAACGTTCAATTTTTCATGCAAAACAATCGATGACCCGCGACCTGATGAAATTGCTCTGAGATGACCAAAATGGTCCGTTTTGAAAATTTTCATCTTTCAACTAATTTTGACTCTCAGAGGTGGATCATCACTTTTGGAGATAAAATGAGCATCGTTATCGTAATTTTCATGCTTCTAGGGACTCAAAACTCAAGATTTGGATCATGGTGAAAAGTGACTTAAAAGGACCCAAATGCTCACTTCGAGGGATTAAAACGTGTTTATTCACTGCGGGAAGAGATATAAACAACATTTAGAGTAAATTAATGTTCATGTGAGAACGTTCAATATTTCATGCAAAACAATCGATGACCCGCGACCTGATGAAATTGCTCTGAGGTGAACAAAATGGTCCATTTTGAAAAGGTTCATCTTTCAACTAATATTGACTCTCAGAGGTGGATCTTCACTTTTGGAGATAAAATGAGCATCTTCATAGTAATTTTTATGCTTCTGGGAGCCAAAACTCAAGATTTGGCTCATGGTTAAAAGTGACTTAAAAGGACCCAAATGCTCACTTCGAGGGCTTAAAACGTGTTTATTCACTGCGGGAAGAGATATAAACAACATTTAGAGTAAATTAATGTTCATGCGAGAATGTTCAATTTTTCATGCAAAACAATCGATGACCCGCGACCTGATGAAATTGCTCTGAGATGACCAAAATGGTCCATTTTGAAAGTTTTCATCTTTCAACTAATTTTGACTCTCAGAGGTGGATCATCACTTTTGGAGATAAAATGAGCATCATTATCGTCATTTTCATGCTTCTAGGGAGCCAAAACTCAAGATTTGGCTCATGGTTAAAAGTGACTTAAAAGGACCCAAATGCTCACTTTGAGGGCTTAAAACGTGTTTATTCACTGCGGGAAGAGATATAAAGAACATTTAGAGTAAATTAATGTTCATGCGAGAACGTTCAATTTTTCATGCAAAACAATCGATGACCCGCGACCTGATGAAATTGCTCTGAGATGACCAAAATGGTCCGTTTTGAAAGTTTTCATCTTTCAACTAATTTTGACTCTCAGAGGTGGATCATCACTTTTGGAGATAAAATGAGCATCGTTATCGTCATTTTCATGCTTCTAGGGAGCCAAAACTCAAGATTTGGCTCATGGTTAAAAGTGACTTAAAAGGACCCAAATGCTCACTTCGAGGGCTTAAAACGTGTTTATTCACTGCGGGAAGAGATATAAAGAACATTTAGAGTAAATTAATGTTCATGCGAGAACGTTCAATTTTTCATGCAAAACAATCGATGACCCGCGACCTGATGAAATTGCTCTGAGATGACCAAAATGGTCCATTTTGAAAGTTTTCATCTTTCAACTAATTTTGACTCTCAGAGGTGGATCATCACTTTTGGAGATAAAATGAGCATCATAATCGTCATTTTCATGCTTCTAGGGAGCCAAAACTCAAGATTAGCTCATGGTTAAAAGTGACGTAAAAGGACCCAAATGCTCACTTCGATGGCTTAAAATGTGTTTATTCACTGCGGGAAGAGATATAAAGAACATTTAGAGTAAATTATTGTTAATGCGAGAACGTTCAATTTTTCATGCCAAACGATCGATAACCCGCGACCTGATGAAATTGCTCTGAGATGACCAAAATGGTCCGTTTTGAAAATTTTCATCTTTCAAATAATATTGACTCTCAGAGGTGGATTTTCACTTTTGGAGATAAAATGAGCATCTTTATCATCATTTTCATGCTTCTAGGGAGCCAAAACTCAAGATTTGGCTCATGGTTAAAAGTGACTTAAAAGGACCCAAATGCTCACTTCGAGGGCTTAAAACGTGTTTATTCACTGCAGGAAGAGATATAAAGAACATTTAGAGTAAATTAATGTTCATGCGAGAACGTTCAATTTTTCATGCAAAACAATCGATGACCCGCGACCTGATGAAATTGCTCTGAGATGACCAAAATGGTCAGTTTTGAAAATTTTCATCTTTCAACTAATTTTGACTCTCAGAGGTGGATCATCACTTTTGGAGATAAAATGAGCATCGTTATCGTCATTTTTATGCTTCTAGGAAGCCAAAACTCAAGATTGGTCTCATGGTTAAAAGTGACTTAAAAGGACCCAAATGCCCACTTTGAGGGCTTAAAACGTGTTTATTCACTGCGGGAAGAGATATTAACAATATTTAGAGTGAATTAATGTTCATGCGAGAACGTTCAATTTTTCATGCAAAACAATCGATGACCCACGACCTGATGAAATTGCTCTGAGGTGAACAAAATGGTCCATTTTGAAAATGTTTATCTTTCAACTAATATTGACTCTCAGAGGTGGATCTTCACTTTTGGAGATAAAATGAGCATCTTCATAGTAATTTTTATGCTTCTGGAGAGCCAAAACTCAAGATTTGTCTCATGGTTAAAAGTGACTTAAAAAGACCCAAATGCTCACTTCGAGGGCTTAAAACGTGTTTACTCACTGCGGGAAGAGATATAAACAACATTTAGAGTAAACTAATGTTCATGCGAGAACGTTCAATTTTTCATGCAAAACAATCGATGACCCGCGACCTGATGAAATTGCTCTGAGATGACCAAAATGGTCAGTTTTGAAAATTTTCATCTTTCAACTAATTTTGACTCTCAGAGGTGGATCATCACTTTTGGAGATAAAATGAGCATCGTTATCGTCATTTTTATGCTTCTAGGAAGCCAAAACTCAAGATTGGTCTCATGGTTAAAAGTGACTTAAAAGGACCCAAATGCCCACTTTGAGGGCTTAAAACGTGTTTATTCACTGCGGGAAGAGATATTAACAATATTTAGAGTGAATTAATGTTCATGCGAGAACGTTCAATTTTTCATGCAAAACAATCGATGACCCACGACCTGATGAAATTGCTCTGAGGTGAACAAAATGGTCCATTTTGAAAATGTTTATCTTTCAACTAATATTGACTCTCAGAGGTGGATCTTCACTTTTGGAGATAAAATGAGCATCTTCATAGTAATTTTTATGCTTCTGGAGAGCCAAAACTCAAGATTTGTCTCATGGTTAAAAGTGACTTAAAAAGACCCAAATGCTCACTTCGAGGGCTTAAAACGTGTTTATTCACTGCGGGAAGAGATATAAAGAACATTTAGAGTAAATTAATGTTCATGCGAGAACGTTCAATTTTTCATGCAAAACAATCGATGACCCGCGACCTGATGAAATTGCTCTGAGATGACCAAAATGGTCCATTTTGAAAGTTTTCATCTTTCAACTAATTTTGACTCTCAGAGGTGGATCATCACTTTTGGAGATAAAATGAGCATCATAATCGTCATTTTCATGCTTCTAGGGAGCCAAAACTCAAGATTAGCTCATGGTTAAAAGTGACGTAAAAGGACCCAAATGCTCACTTCGATGGCTTAAAATGTGTTTATTCACTGCGGGAAGAGATATAAAGAACATTTAGAGTAAATTATTGTTAATGCGAGAACGTTCAATTTTTCATGCCAAACGATCGATAACCCGCGACCTGATGAAATTGCTCTGAGATGACCAAAATGGTCCGTTTTGAAAATTTTCATCTTTCGAATAATATTGACTCTCAGAGGTGGATTTTCACTTTTGGAGATAAAATGAGCATCTTTATCATCATTTTCATGCTTCTAGGGAGCCAAAACTCAAGATTTGGCTCATGGTTAAAAGTGACTTAAAAGGACCCAAATGCTCACTTCGAGGGCTTAAAACGTGTTTATTCACTGCAGGAAGAGATATAAAGAACATTTAGAGTAAATTAATGTTCATGCGAGAACGTTCAATTTTTCATGCAAAACAATCGATGACCCGCGACCTGATGAAATTGCTCTGAGATGACCAAAATGGTCAGTTTTGAAAATTTTCATCTTTCAACTAATTTTGACTCTCAGAGGTGGATCATCACTTTTGGAGATAAAATGAGCATCGTTATCGTCATTTTTATGCTTCTAGGAAGCCAAAACTCAAGATTGGTCTCATGGTTAAAAGTGACTTAAAAGGACCCAAATGCCCACTTTGAGGGCTTAAAACGTGTTTATTCACTGCGGGAAGAGATATTAACAATATTTAGAGTGAATTAATGTTCATGCGAGAACGTTCAATTTTTCATGCAAAACAATCGATGACCCACGACCTGATGAAATTGCTCTGAGGTGAACAAAATGGTCCATTTTGAAAATGTTTATCTTTCAACTAATATTGACTCTCAGAGGTGGATCTTCACTTTTGGAGATAAAATGAGCATCTTCATAGTAATTTTTATGCTTCTGGAGAGCCAAAACTCAAGATTTGTCTCATGGTTAAAAGTGACTTAAAAAGACCCAAATGCTCACTTCGAGGGCTTAAAACGTGTTTACTCACTGCGGGAAGAGATATAAAGAACATTTAGAGTAAATTAATGTTCATGCGAGAACGTTCAATTTTTCATGCAAAACAATCGATGACCCGCGACCTGATGAAATTGCTCTGAGATGACCAAAATGGTCCGTTTTGAACATTTTCATCTTTCAACTAATTATGACTCTCAGAGGTGGATTATCACTTTTGGAGATAAAATGAGCAGCGTTATCGTCATTTTCATGCTTCTAGGGAGCCAAAACTCAAGATTTGGCTCATGGTTAAAAGTGACTTAAAAGGACCCAAATGCTCACTTCGAGGGCTTAAAATGTGTTTATTCACTGCGGGAAGAGATATAAACATCATTTAGAGTAAATTAATGTTCATGCGAGAACGTTCAATTTTTCATGCAAAACAATAGATGACCCGCGACCTGATGAAATTGCTCTGAGATGACCAAAATGGTCCGTTTTGAAAGTTTTCATCTTTCAACTAATTTTGACTCTCAGAGGTGGATCATCACTTTTGGAGATAAAATGAGCATCGTTATCGTCATTTTCATGCTTCTAGGGAGCCAAAACTCAAGATTTGGCTCATGGTTAAAAGTGACTTAAAAGGACCCAAATGCTCACTACGAGGGCTTAAAACGTGTTTATTCACTGCGGGAAGAGATATAAACAATATTTAGAGTGAATTAATGTTCATGCGAGAACGTTCAATTTTTCATGCAAAACGATCGATGACCTGCGTCCTGATGAATTTGCTCTGAGATGACCAAAATGGTCCGTTTTGAAAGTTTTCATCTTTCAACTAATTTTGAATCTCAGAGGTGGATCTTCACTTTTGGAGATAAAATGAGCATCGTTATCGTCATTTTCATGCTTCTAGGGAGCCAAAACTCAAGATTTGGCTCATGGTAAAAAGTGACTTAAAAGGACCCAAATGCTCACTTCGAGGGCTTAAAACGTGTTTATTCACTGCGGGAAGAGATATAAAGAACATTTAGAGTAAATTAATGTTCATGCGAGAACGTTCAATTTTTCATGCAAAACAATCGATGACCCGCGACCTGATGAAATTGCTCTGAGATGACCAAAATGGTCCGTTTTGAAAGTTTTCATCTTTCAACTAATTTTGACTCTCAGAGGTGGATCATCACTTTTGGAGATAAAATGAGCATCGTTATCGTCATTTTCATGCTTCTAGGGAGCCAAAACTCAAGATTTGGCTCATGGTTAAAAGTGACTTAAAAGGACCCAAATGCTCACTTCGAGGGCTTAAAACGTGTTTATTCACTGCGGGAAGAGATATAAAGAACATTTAGAGTAAATTAATGTTCATGCGAGAACGTTCAATTTTTCATGCAAAACAATCGATGACCCGCGACCTGATGAAATTGCTCTGAGATGACCAAAATGGTCCATTTTGAAAGTTTTCATCTTTCAACTAATTTTGACTCTCAGAGGTGGATCATCACTTTTGGAGATAAAATGAGCATCATAATCGTCATTTTCATGCTTCTAGGGAGCCAAAACTCAAGATTAGCTCATGGTTAAAAGTGACGTAAAAGGACCCAAATGCTCACTTCGATGGCTTAAAATGTGTTTATTCACTGCGGGAAGAGATATAAAGAACATTTAGAGTAAATTATTGTTAATGCGAGAACGTTCAATTTTTCATGCCAAACGATCGATAACCCGCGACCTGATGAAATTGCTCTGAGATGACCAAAATGGTCCGTTTTGAAAATTTTCATCTTTCAAATAATATTGACTCTCAGAGGTGGATTTTCACTTTTGGAGATAAAATGAGCATCTTTATCATCATTTTCATGCTTCTAGGGAGCCAAAACTCAAGATTTGGCTCATGGTTAAAAGTGACTTAAAAGGACCCAAATGCTCACTTCGAGGGCTTAAAACGTTTTAATTCACTGCAGGAAGAGATATAAAGAACATTTAGAGTAAATTAATGTTCATGCGAGAACGTTCAATTTTTCATGCAAAACAATCGATGACCCGCGACCTGATGAAATTGCTCTGAGATGACCAAAATGGTCAGTTTTGAAAATTTTCATCTTTCAACTAATTTTGACTCTCAGAGGTGGATCATCACTTTTGGAGATAAAATGAGCATCGTTATCGTCATTTTTATGCTTCTAGGAAGCCAAAACTCAAGATTGGTCTCATGGTTAAAAGTGACTTAAAAGGACCCAAATGCCCACTTTGAGGGCTTAAAACGTGTTTATTCACTGCGGGAAGAGATATTAACAATATTTAGAGTGAATTAATGTTCATGCGAGAACGTTCAATTTTTCATGCAAAACAATCGATGACCCACGACCTGATGAAATTGCTCTGAGGTGAACAAAATGGTCCATTTTGAAAATGTTTATCTTTCAACTAATATTGACTCTCAGAGGTGGATCTTCACTTTTGGAGATAAAATGAGCATCTTCATAGTAATTTTTATGCTTCTGGAGAGCCAAATTTCAAGATTTGTCTCATGGTTAAAAGTGACTTAAAAAGACCCAAATGCTCACTTTCGAGGGCTTAAAACGTGTTTACTCACTGCGGGAAGAGATATAAACAACATTTAGAGTAAATTAATGTTCATGCGAGAACGTTCAATTTTTCATGCAAAACAATCGATGACCCGCGACCTGATGAAATTGCTCTGAGATGACCAAAATGGTCCGTTTTGAACATTTTCATCTTTCAACTAATTATGACTCTCAGAGGTGGATTATCACTTTTGGAGATAAAATGAGCAGCGTTATCGTCATTTTCATGCTTCTAGGGAGCCAAAACTCAAGATTTGGCTCATGGTTAAAAGTGACTTAAAAGGACCCAAATGCTCACTTCGAGGGCTTAAAATGTGTTTATTCACTGCGGGAAGAGATATAAACAATATTTAGAGTGAATTAATGTTCATGCGAGAACGTTCAATTTTTCATGCAAAACGATCGATGACCTGCGTCCTGATGAATTTGCTCTGAGATGACCAAAATGGTCCGTTTTGAAAGTTTTCATCTTTCAACTAATTTTGAATCTCAGAGGTGGATCTTCACTTTTGGAGATAAAATGAGCATCGTTATCGTCATTTTCATGCTTCTAGGGAGCCAAAACTCAAGATTTGGCTCATGGTAAAAAGTGATTTAAAAGGACCCAAATGCTCACTTCGAGGGCTTAAAACGTGTTTATTCACTGCGGGAAGAGATATAAAGAACATTTAGAGTAAATTATTGTTCATGCGAGAACGTTCAATTTTTCATGCAAAACGATCGATGACCCGCGACCTGATGAAATTGCTCTGAGATGACCAAAATGGTCCGTTTTGAAAGTTTTCATCTTTCAACTAATTTTGAATCTCAGAGGTGGATCTTCACTTTTGGAGATAAAATGAGCATCGTTATCGTCATTTTCATGCTTCTAGGGAGACAAAACTCAAGATTTGGCTCATGGTTAAAAGTGACTTAAAAGGACCCAAATGCTCACTTCGAGGGCTTAAAACGTGTTTATTCACTGCGGGAAGAGATATAAAGAACATTTAGAGTAAATTATTGTTCATGCGAGAACGTTCAATTTTTCATGCAAAACGATCGATGACCCGCGACCTGATGAAATTGCTCTGAGATGACCAAAATGGTCCGTTTTGAAAATTTCCATCTTTCAACTAATTTTGACTCTCAGAGGTGGATCATCACTATTGGAGATAAAATGAGCATCTTTATCGTCATTTTCATGCTTCTCGGGAGCCAAAACTCAAGATTGGGCTCATGGTTAAAAGTGACTTAAAAGGACCCAAATGCTCACTTCGATGGCTTAAAACGTGTTTATTCACTGCGGGAAGAGATATAAAGAACATTTAGAGTAAATTATTGTTAATGCGAGAACGTTCAATTTTTCATGCCAAACGATCGATGACCCGCGTCCTGATGAAATTGCTCTGAGATGACCAAAATGGTCCGTTTTGAAAATTTTCATCTTTCAACTAATTTTGACTCTCAGAGGTGGATCATCACTTTTGGAGATAAAATGAGCATCGTTATCGTCATTTTCATGCTTCTAGGGAGCCAAAACTCAAGATTTGGCTCATGGTTAAAAGTGACTTAAAAGGACCCAAATGCTCACTTCGAGGGCTTACAATGTGTTTATTCACTGCGGGAAGAGATATAAACATCATTTAGAGTAAATTAATGTTCATGCGAGAACGTTCAATTTTTCATGCAAAACAATCGATGACCCGCGACCTGATGAAATTGCTCTGAGGTGAACATAATGGTCCATTTTAAAAATGTTCATCTTTCAACTAATATTGACTCTCAGAGGTGGATCATCACTTTTGGAGATAAAATGAGCATCGTTATCGTCATTTTCATGCTTCTAGGAAGCCAAAACTCAAGATTGGTCTCATGGTTAAAAGTGACTTAAAAGGACCCAAATGCCCACTTTGAGGGCTTAAAACGTGTTTATTCACTGCGGGAAGAGATATAAAGAACATTTAGAGTAAATTAATGTTCATGCGAGAACGTTCAATTTTTCATGCAAAACAATCGATGACCCGCGACCTGATGAAATTGCTCTGAGATGACCAAAATGGTCCGTTTTGAAAATTTTCATCTTTCAACTAATTTTGACTCTCAGAGGTGGATCATCACTTTTGGAGATAAAATGAGCATCGTTATCGTAATTTTCATGCTTCTAGGGAGCCAAAACTCAAGATTTGGATCATGGTGAAAAGTGACTTAAAAGGACCCAAATGCTCACTTCGAGGGATTAAAACGTGTTTATTCACTGCGGGAAGAGATATAAACAACATTTAGAGTGAATTAATGTTCATGTGAGAACGTTCAATATTTCATGCAAAACAATCGATGACCCGCGACCTGATGAAATTGCTCTGAGGTGAACAAAATGGTCCATTTTGAAAATGTTTATCTTTCAACTAATATTGACTCTCAGAGGTGGATCTTCACTTTTGGAGATAAAATGAGCATCTTCATAGTAATTTTTATGCTTCTGGAGAGCCAAAACTCAAGATTTGTCTCATGGTTAAAAGTGACTTAAAAAGACCCAAATGCTCACTTCGAGGGCTTAAAACGTGTTTACTCACTGCGGGAAGAGATATAAACAACATTTAGAGTAAATTAATGTTCATGCGAGAACGTTCAATTTTTCATGCAAAACAATCGATGACCCGCGACCTGATGAAATTGCTCTGAGATGACCAAAATGGTCAGTTTTGAAAATTTTCATCTTTCAACTAATTTTGACTCTCAGAGGTGGATCATCACTTTTGGAGATAAAATGAGCATCGTTATCGTCATTTTTATGCTTCTAGGAAGCCAAAACTCAAGATTGGTCTCATGGTTAAAAGTGACTTAAAAGGACCCAAATGCCCACTTTGAGGGCTTAAAACGTGTTTATTCACTGCGGGAAGAGATATTAACAATATTTAGAGTGAATTAATGTTCATGCGAGAACGTTCAATTTTTCATGCAAAACAATCGATGACCCACGACCTGATGAAATTGCTCTGAGGTGAACAAAATGGTCCATTTTGAAAATGTTTATCTTTCAACTAATATTGACTCTCAGAGGTGGATCTTCACTTTTGGAGATAAAATGAGCATCTTCATAGTAATTTTTATGCTTCTGGAGAGCCAAAACTCAAGATTTGTCTCATGGTTAAAAGTGACTTAAAAAGACCCAAATGCTCACTTCGAGGGCTTAAAACGTGTTTACTCACTGCGGGAAGAGATATAAACAACATTTAGAGTAAATTAATGTTCATGCGAGAACGTTCAATTTTTCATGCAAAACAATCGATGACCCGCGACCTGATGAAATTGCTCTGAGATGACCAAAATGGTCCGTTTTGAACATTTTCATCTTTCAACTAATTATGACTCTCAGAGGTGGATTATCACTTTTGGAGATAAAATGAGCAGCGTTATCGTCATTTTCATGCTTCTAGGGAGCCAAAACTCAAGATTTGGCTCATGGTTAAAAGTGACTTAAAAGGACCCAAATGCTCACTTCGAGGGCTTAAAAATGTGTTTATTCACTGCGGGAAGAGATATAAACATCATTTAGAGTAAATTAATGTTCATGCGAGAACGTTCAATTTTTCATGCAAAACAATAGATGACCCGCGACCTGATGAAATTGCTCTGAGATGACCAAAATGGTCCGTTTTGAAAGTTTTCATCTTTCAACTAATTTTGACTCTCAGAGGTGGATCATCACTTTTGGAGATAAAATGAGCATCGTTATCGTCATTTTCATGCTTCTAGGGAGCCAAAACTCAAGATTTGGCTCATGGTTAAAAGTGACTTAAAAGGACCCAAATGCTCACTACGAGGGCTTAAAACGTGTTTATTCACTGCGGGAAGAGATATAAACAATATTTAGAGTGAATTAATGTTCATGCGAGAACGTTCAATTTTTCATGCAAAACGATCGATGACCTGCGTTCTGATGAATTTGCTCTGAGATGACCAAAATGGTCCGTTTTGAAAGTTTTCATCTTTCAACTAATTTTGAATCTCAGAGGTGGATCTTCACTTTTGGAGATAAAATGAGCATCGTTATCGTCATTTTCATGCTTCTAGGGAGCCAAAACTCAAGATTTGGCTCATGGTAAAAAGTGACTTAAAAGGACCCAAATGCTCACTTCGAGGGCTTAAAACGTGTTTATTCACTGCGGGAAGAGATATAAAGAACATTTAGAGTAAATTAATGTTCATGCGAGAACGTTCAATTTTTCATGCAAAACAATCGATGACCCGCGACCTGATGAAATTGCTCTGAGATGACCAAAATGGTCCGTTTTGAAAGTTTTCATCTTTCAACTAATTTTGACTCTCAGAGGTGGATCATCACTTTTGGAGATAAAATGAGCATCGTTATCGTCATTTTCATGCTTCTAGGGAGCCAAAACTCAAGATTTGGCTCATGGTTAAAAGTGACTTAAAAGGACCCAAATGCTCACTTCGAGGGCTTAAAACGTGTTTATTCACTGCGGGAAGAGATATAAAGAACATTTAGAGTAAATTAATGTTCATGCGAGAACGTTCAATTTTTCATGCAAACAATCGATGACCCGCGACCTGATAAAATTGCTCTGAGATGACCAAAATGGTCCATTTTGAAAGTTTTCATCTTTCAACTAATTTTGACTCTCAGAGGTGGATCATCACTTTTGGAGATAAAATGAGCATCATAATCGTCATTTTCATGCTTCTAGGGAGCCAAAACTCAAGATTAGCTCATGGTTAAAAGTGACGTAAAAGGACCCAAATGCTCACTTCGATGGCTTAAAATGTGTTTATTCACTGCGGGAAGAGATATAAAGAACATTTAGAGTAAATTATTGTTAATGCGAGAACGTTCAATTTTTCATGCCAAACGATCGATAACCCGCGACCTGATGAAATTGCTCTGAGATGACCAAAATGGTCCGTTTTGAAAATTTTCATCTTTCAAATAATATTGACTCTCAGAGGTGGATTTTCACTTTTGGAGATAAAATGAGCATCTTTATCATCATTTTCATGCTTCTAGGGAGCCAAAACTCAAGATTTGGCTCATGGTTAAAAGTGACTTAAAAGGACCCAAATGCTCACTTCGAGGGCTTAAAACGTGTTTATTCACTGCAGGAAGAGATATAAAGAACATTTAGAGTAAATTAATGTTCATGCGAGAACGTTCAATTTTTCATGCAAAACAATCGATGACCCGCGACCTGATGAAATTGCTCTGAGATGACCAAAATGGTCAGTTTTGAAAATTTTCATCTTTCAACTAATTTTGACTCTCAGAGGTGGATCATCACTTTTGGAGATAAAATGAGCATCGTATCGTCATTTTTATGCTTCTAGGAAGCCAAAACTCAAGATTGGTCTCATGGTTAAAAGTGACTTAAAAGGACCCAAATGCCCACTTTGAGGGCTTAAAACGTGTTTATTCACTGCGGGAAGAGATATTAACAATATTTAGAGTGAATTAATGTTCATGCGAGAACGTTCAATTTTTCATGCAAAACAATCGATGACCCACGACCTGATGAAATTGCTCTGAGGTGAACAAAATGGTCCATTTTGAAAATGTTTATCTTTCAACTAATATTGACTCTCAGAGGTGGATCTTCACTTTTGGAGATAAAATGAGCATCTTCATAGTAATTTTTATGCTTCTGGAGAGCCAAAACTCAAGATTTGTCTCATGGTTAAAAGTGACTTAAAAAGACCCAAATGCTCACTTCGAGGGCTTAAAACGTGTTTACTCACTGCGGGAAGAGATATAAACAACATTTAGAGTAAATTAATGTTCATGCGAGAACGTTCAATTTTTCATGCAAAACAATCGATGACCCGCGACCTGATGAAATTGCTCTGAGATGACCAAAATGGTCCGTTTTGAACATTTTCATCTTTCAACTAATTATGACTCTCAGAGGTGGATTATCACTTTTGGAGATAAAATGAGCAGCGTTATCGTCATTTTCATGCTTCTAGGGAGCCAAAACTCAAGATTTGGCTCATGGTTAAAAGTGACTTAAAAGGACCCAAATGCTCACTTCGAGGGCTTAAAATGTGTTTATTCACTGCGGGAAGAGATATAAACATCATTTAGAGTAAATTAATGTTCATGCGAGAACGTTCAATTTTTCATGCAAAACAATAGATGACCCGCGACCTGATGAAATTGCTCTGAGATGACCAAAATGGTCCGTTTTGAAAGTTTTCATCTTTCAACTAATTTTGACTCTCAGAGGTGGATCATCACTTTTGGAGATAAAATGAGCATCGTTATCGTCATTTTCATGCTTCTAGGGAGCCAAAACTCAAGATTTGGCTCATGGTTAAAAGTGACTTAAAAGGACCCAAATGCTCACTACGAGGGCTTAAAACGTGTTTATTCACTGCGGGAAGAGATATAAACAATATTTAGAGTGAATTAATGTTCATGCAAGAACGTTCAATTTTTCATGCAAAACGATCGATGACCTGCGTCCTGATGAATTTGCTCTGAGATGACCAAAATGGTCCGTTTTGAAAGTTTTCATCTTTCAACTAATTTTGAATCTCAGAGGTGGATCTTCACTTTTGGAGATAAAATGAGCATCGTTATCGTCATTTTCATGCTTCTAGGGAGCCAAAACTCAAGATTTGGCTCATGGTAAAAAGTGATTTAAAAGGACCCAAATGCTCACTTCGAGGGCTTAAAACGTGTTTATTCACTGCGGGAAGAGATATAAAGAACATTTAGAGTAAATTATTGTTCATGCGAGAACGTTCAATTTTTCATGCAAAACGATCGATGACCCGCGACCTGATGAAATTGCTCTGAGATGACCAAAATGGTCCGTTTTGAAAGTTTTCATCTTTCAACTAATTTTGAATCTCAGAGGTGGATCTTCACTTTTGGAGATAAAATGAGCATCGTTATCGTCATTTTCATGCTTCTAGGGAGACAAAACTCAAGATTTGTCTCATGGTTAAAAGTGACTTAAAAAGACCCAAATGCTCACTTCGAGGGCTTAAAACGTGTTTACTCACTGCGGGAAGAGATATAAACAACATTTAGAGTAAACTAATGTTCATGCGAGAACGTTCAATTTTTCATGCAAAACAATCGATGACCCGCGACCTGATGAAATTGCTCTGAGATGACCAAAATGGTCCGTTTTGAAAATTTCCATCTTTCAACTAATTTTGACTCTCAGAGGTGGATCATCACTATTGGAGATAAAATGAGCATCTTTATCGTCATTTTCATGCTTCTCGGGAGCCAAAACTCAAGATTGGGCTCATGGTTAAAAGTGACTTAAAAGGACCCAAATGCTTACTTCGATGGCTTAAAACGTGTTTATTCACTGCGGGAAGAGATATAAAGAACATTTAGAGTAAATTATTGTTAATGCGAGAACGTTCAATTTTTCATGCCAAACGATCGATGACCCGCGTCCTGATGAAATTGCTCTGAGATGACCAAAATGGTCCGTTTTGAAAATTTTCATCTTTCAACTAATTTTGACTCTCAGAGGTGGATCATCACTTTTGGAGATAAAATGAGCATCGTTATCGTCATTTTCATGCTTCTAGGGAGCCAAAACTCAAGATTTGGCTCATGGTTAAAAGTGACTTAAAAGGACCCAAATGCTCACTTCGAGGGCTTACAATGTGTTTATTCACTGCGGGAAGAGATATAAACATCATTTAGAGTAAATTAATGTTCATGCGAGAACGTTCAATTTTTCATGCAAAACAATCGATGACCCGCGACCTGATGAAATTGCTCTGAGATGACCAAAATGGTCCATTTTGAAAGTTTTCATCTTTCAACTAATTTTGACTCTCAGAGGTGGATCATCACTTTTGGAGATAAAATGAGCATCATAATCGTCATTTTCATGCTTCTAGGGAGCCAAAACTCAAGATTAGCTCATGGTTAAAAGTGACGTAAAAGGACCCAAATGCTCACTTCGATGGCTTAAAATGTGTTTATTCACTGCGGGAAGAGATATAAAGAACATTTAGAGTAAATTATTGTTAATGCGAGAACGTTCAATTTTTCATGCCAAACGATCGATAACCCGCGACCTGATGAAATTGCTCTGAGATGACCAAAATGGTCCGTTTTGAAAATTTTCATCTTTCAAATAATATTGACTCTCAGAGGTGGATTTTCACTTTTGGAGATAAAATGAGCATCTTTATCATCATTTTCATGCTTCTAGGGAGCCAAAACTCAAGATTTGGCTCATGGTTAAAAGTGACTTAAAAGGACCCAAATGCTCACTTCGAGGGCTAAAAACGTGTTTATTCACTGCAGGAAGAGATATAGGGAACATTTAGAGTAAATTAATGTTCATGCGAGAACGTTAAATTTTTCATGCAAAACAATCGATGACCCGCGACCTGATGAAATTGCTCTGAGATGACCAAAATGGTCAGTTTTGAAAATTTTCATCTTTCAACTAATTTTGACTCTCAGAGGTGGATCATCACTTTTGGAGATAAAATGAGCATCGTTATCGTCATTTTCATGCTTCTAGGAAGCCAAAACTCAAGATTGGTCTCATGGTTAAAAGTGACTTAAAAGGACCCAAATGCCCACTTTGAGGGCTTAAAACGTGTTTATTCACTGCGGGAAGAGATATAAAGAACATTTAGAGTAAATTAATGTTCATGCGAGAACGTTCAATTTTTCATGCAAAACAATCGATGACCCGCGACCTGATGAAATTGCTCTGAGATGACCAAAATGGTCCGTTTTGAAAGTTTTCATCTTTCAACTAATTTTGACTCTCAGAGGTGGATCATCACTTTTGGAGATAAAATGAGCATCGTTATCGTCATTTTCATGCTTCTAGGGAGCCAAAACTCAAGATTTGGCTCATGGTTAAAAGTGACTTAAAAGGACCCAAATGCTCACTTCGAGGGCTTAAAACGTGTTTATTCACTGCGGGAAGAGATATAAAGAACATTTAGAGTAAATTAATGTTCATTCGAGAACGTTCAATTTTTCATGCAAAACAATCGATGACCCGCGACCTGATGAAATTGCTCTGAGATGACCAAAATGGTCCATTTTGAAAGTTTTCATCTTTCAACTAATTTTGACTCTCAGAGGTGGATCATCACTTTTGGAGATAAAATTAGCATCATAATCGTCATTTTCATGCTTCTAGGGAGCCAAAACTCAAGATTAGCTCATGGTTAAAAGTGACGTAAAAGGACCCAAATGCTCACTTCGAGGGCTTAAAACGTGTTTATTTGCGGGAAGAGATATAAAGAAAATTTAGAGTAAATGAATGTTCATGCGAGAACGTTCAATTTTTCATGCAAAACAATCGATGACCCGCGACCTGATGAAATTGCTCTGAGATGACCAAAATGGTCAGTTTTGAAAATTTTCATCTTTCAACTAATTTTGACTCTCAGAGGTGGATCATCACTTTTGGAGATAAAATGAGCATCGTTATCGTCATTTTCATGCTTCTAGGAAGCCAAAACTCAAGATTGGTCTCATGGTTAAAAGTGACTTAAAAGGACCCAAATGCCCACTTTGAGGGCTTAAAACGTGTTTATTCACTGCGGGAAGAGATATAAACAATATTTAGAGTGAATTAATGTTCATGCGAGAACGTTCAATTTTTCATGCAAAACAATCGATGACCCGCGACCTGATGAAATTGCTCTGAGGTGAACAAAATGGTCCATTTTGAAAATGTTTATCTTTTAACTAATATTGACTCTCAGAGGTGGATCTTCACTTTTGGAGATAAAATGAGCATCTTCATAGTAATTTTTATGCTTCTGGGGAGCCAAAACTCAAGATTTGGCTCATGGTTAAAAGTGACTTAAAAAGACCCAAATGCTCACTTCGAGGGCTTAAAACGTGTTTATTCACTGCGGAAAGAGATATAAAGAACATTTAGAGTAAATTAATGTTCATGCGAGAACGTTCAATTTTTCATGCAAAACAATCGATGACCCGCGACCTGACGAAATTGCTCTGAGATGACCAAAATGGTCCGTTTTGAAAATTTTCATCTTTCAACTAATTTTGACTCTCAGAGGTGGATCATCACTTTTGGAGATAAAATGAGCATCGTTATCGTAATTTTCATGCTTCTAGGGAGCCAAAACTCAAGATTTGGATCATGGTGAAAAGTGACTTAAAAGGACCCAAATGCTCACTTCGAGGGATTAAAACGTGTTTATTCACTGCGGGAAGAGATATAAACAACATTTAGAGTAAATTAATGTTCATGTGAGAACGTTCAATATTTCATGCAAAACAATCGATGACCCGCGACCTGATGAAATTGCTCTGAGGTGAACAAAATGGTCCATTTTGAAAAGGTTCATCTTTCAACTAATATTGACTCTCAGAGGTGGATCTTCACTTTTGGAGATAAAATGAGCATCTTCATAGTAATTTTTATGCTTCTGGGAGCCAAAACTCAAGATTTGGCTCATGGTTAAAAGTGACTTAAAAGGACCCAAATGCTCACTTCGAGGGCTTAAAACGTGTTTATTCACTGCGGGAAGAGATATAAACAACATTTAGAGTAAATTAATGTTCATGCGAGAATGTTCAATTTTTCATGCAAAACAATCGATGACCCGCGACCTGATGAAATTGCTCTGAGATGACCAAAATGGTCCATTTTGAAAGTTTTCATCTTTAAACTAATTTTGACTCTCAGAGGTGGATCATCACTTTTGGAGATAAAATGAGCATCATTATCGTCATTTTCATGCTTCTAGGGAGCCAAAACTCAAGATTTGGCTCATGGTTAAAAGTGACTTAAAAGGACCCAAATGCTCACTTTGAGGGCTTAAAACGTGTTTATTCACTGCGGGAAGAGATATAAAGAACATTTAGAGTAAATTAATGTTCATGCGAGAACGTTCAATTTTTCATGCAAAACAATCGATGACCCGCGACCTGATGAAATTGCTCTGAGATGACCAAAATGGTCCGTTTTGAAAGTTTTCATCTTTCAACTAATTTTGACTCTCAGAGGTGGATCATCACTTTTGGAGATAAAATGAGCATCGTTATCGTCATTTTCATGCTTCTAGGGAGCCAAAACTCAAGATTTGGCTCATGGTTAAAAGTGACTTAAAAGGACCCAAATGCTCACTTCGAGGGCTTAAAACGTGTTTATTCACTGCGGGAAGAGATATAAAGAACATTTAGAGTAAATTAATGTTCATGCGAGAACGTTCAATTTTTCATGCAAAACAATCGATGACCCGCGACCTGATGAAATTGCTCTGAGATGACCAAAATGGTCCATTTTGAAAGTTTTCATCTTTCAACTAATTTTGACTCTCAGAGGTGGATCATCACTTTTGGAGATAAAATGAGCATCATAATCGTCATTTTCATGCTTCTAGGGAGCCAAAACTCAAGATTAGCTCATGGTTAAAAGTGACGTAAAAGGACCCAAATGCTCACTTCGATGGCTTAAAATGTGTTTATTCACTGCGGGAAGAGATATAAAGAACATTTAGAGTAAATTATTGTTAATGCGAGAACGTTCAATTTTTCATGCCAAACGATCGATAACCCGCGACCTGATGAAATTGCTCTGAGATGACCAAAATGGTCCGTTTTGAAAATTTTCATCTTTCAAATAATATTGACTCTCAGAGGTGGATTTTCACTTTTGGAGATAAAATGAGCATCTTTATCATCATTTTCATGCTTCTAGGGAGCCAAAACTCAAGATTTGGCTCATGGTTAAAAGTGACTTAAAAGGACCCAAATGCTCACTTCGAGGGCTTAAAACGTGTTTATTCACTGCAGGAAGAGATATAAAGAACATTTAGAGTAAATTAATGTTCATGCGAGAACGTTCAATTTTTCATGCAAAACAATCGATGACCCGCGACCTGATGAAATTGCTCTGAGATGACCAAAATGGTCAGTTTTGAAAATTTTCATCTTTCAACTAATTTTGACTCTCAGAGGTGGATCATCACTTTTGGAGATAAAATGAGCATCGTTATCGTCATTTTTATGCTTCTAGGAAGCCAAAACTCAAGATTGGTCTCATGGTTAAAAGTGACTTAAAAGGACCCAAATGCCCACTTTGAGGGCTTAAAACGTGTTTATTCACTGCGGGAAGAGATATTAACAATATTTAGAGTGAATTAATGTTCATGCGAGAACGTTCAATTTTTCATGCAAAACAATCGATGACCCACGACCTGATGAAATTGCTCTGAGGTGAACAAAATGGTCCATTTTGAAAATGTTTATCTTTCAACTAATATTGACTCTCAGAGGTGGATCTTCACTTTTGGAGATAAAATGAGCATCTTCATAGTAATTTTTATGCTTCTGGAGAGCCAAAACTCAAGATTTGTCTCATGGTTAAAAGTGACTTAAAAAGACCCAAATGCTCACTTCGAGGGCTTAAAACGTGTTTACTCACTGCGGGAAGAGATATAAACAACATTTAGAGTAAATTAATGTTCATGCGAGAACGTTCAATTTTTCATGCAAAACAATCGATGACCCGCGACCTGATGAAATTGCTCTGAGATGACCAAAATGGTCCGTTTTGAACATTTTCATCTTTCAACTAATTATGACTCTCAGAGGTGGATTATCACTTTTGGAGATAAAATGAGCATCGTTATCGTAATTTTCATGCTTCTAGGGAGCCAAAACTCAAGATTTGGATCATGGTGAAAAGTGACTTAAAAGGACCCAAATGCTCACTTCGAGGGATTAAAACGTGTTTATTCACTGCGGGAAGAGATATAAACATCATTTAGAGTAAATTAATGTTCATGCGAGAACGTTCAATTTTTCATGCAAAACAATCGATGACCCGCGACCTGATGAAATTGCTCTGAGGTGAACAAAATGGTCCATTTTAAAAATGTTCATCTTTCAACTAATATTGACTCTCAGAGGTGGATCATCACTTTTGGAGATAAAATGAGCATCGTTATCGTCATTTTCATGCTTCTAGGAAGCCAAAACTCAAGATTGGTCTCATGGTTAAAAGTGACTTAAAAGGACCCAAATGCCCACTTTGAGGGCTTAAAACGTGTTTATTCACTGCGGGAAGAGATATAAAGAACATTTAGAGTAAATTAATGTTCATGCGAGAACGTTCAATTTTTCATGCAAAACAATCGATGACCCGCGACCTGATGAAATTGCTCTGAGATGACCAAAATGGTCCGTTTTGAAAATTTTCATCTTTCAACTAATTTTGACTCTCAGAGGTGGATCATCACTTTTGGAGATAAAATGAGCATCGTTATCGTAATTTTCATGCTTCTAGGGAGCCAAAACTCAAGATTTGGATCATGGTGAAAAGTGACTTAAAAGGACCCAAATGCTCACTTCGAGGGATTAAAACGTGTTTATTCACTGCGGGAAGAGATATAAACAACATTTAGAGTAAATTAATGTTCATGTGAGAACGTTCAATATTTCATGCAAAACAATCGATGACCCGCGACCTGATGAAATTGCTCTGAGGTGAACAAAATGGTCCATTTTGAAAAGGTTCATCTTTCAACTAATATTGACTCTCAGAGGTGGATCTTCACTTTTGGAGATAAAATGAGCATCTTCATAGTAATTTTTATGCTTCTGGGAGCCAAAACTCAAGATTTGGCTCATGGTTAAAAGTGACTTAAAAGGACCCAAATGCTCACTTCGAGGGCTTAAAACGTGTTTATTCACTGCGGGAAGAGATATAAACAACATTTAGAGTAAATTAATGTTCATGCGAGAATGTTCAATTTTTCATGCAAAACAATCGATGACCCGCGACCTGATGAAATTGCTCTGAGATGACCAAAATGGTCCATTTTGAAAGTTTTCATCTTTCAACTAATTTTGACTCTCAGAGGTGGATCATCACTTTTGGAGATAAAATGAGCATCATTATCGTCATTTTCATGCTTCTAGGGAGCCAAAACTCAAGATTTGGCTCATGGTTAAAAGTGACTTAAAAGGACCCAAATGCTCACTTTGAGGGCTTAAAACGTGTTTATTCACTGCGGGAAGAGATATAAAGAACATTTAGAGTAAATTAATGTTCATGCGAGAACGTTCAATTTTTCATGCAAAACAATCGATGACCCGCGACCTGATGAAATTGCTCTGAGATGACCAAAATGGTCCGTTTTGAAAGTTTTCATCTTTCAACTAATTTTGACTCTCAGAGGTGGATCATCACTTTTGGAGATAAAATGAGCATCGTTATCGTCATTTTCATGCTTCTAGGGAGCCAAAACTCAAGATTTGGCTCATGGTTAAAAGTGACTTAAAAGGACCCAAATGCTCACTTCGAGGGCTTAAAACGTGTTTATTCACTGCGGGAAGAGATATAAAGAACATTTAGAGTAAATTAATGTTCATGCGAGAACGTTCAATTTTTCATGCAAAACAATCGATGACCCGCGACCTGATGAAATTGCTCTGAGATGACCAAAATGGTCCATTTTGAAAGTTTTCATCTTTCAACTAATTTTGACTCTCAGAGGTGGATCATCACTTTTGGAGATAAAATGAGCATCATAATCGTCATTTTCATGCTTCTAGGGAGCCAAAACTCAAGATTAGCTCATGGTTAAAAGTGACGTAAAAGGACCCAAATGCTCACTTCGATGGCTTAAAATGTGTTTATTCACTGCGGGAAGAGATATAAACAACATTTAGAGTAAATTAATGTTCATGCGAGAATGTTCAATTTTTCATGCAAAACAATCGATGACCCGCGACCTGATGAAATTGCTCTGAGATGACCAAAATGGTCCATTTTGAAAGTTTTCATCTTTCAACTAATTTTGACTCTCAGAGGTGGGTCATCACTATTGGAGATAAAATGTGCATCTTTATCATCATTTTCATGGTTCTAGGGAGCCAAAACTCAAGATTGGGCTCATGGTTAAAAGTGACTTAAAAGGACCCAAATGCTCAGTTTGAGGGCTTAAAACGTGTTTATTCACTGCGGGAAGAGATATAAACAATATTTAGAGTGAATTAATGTTCATGCGAGAACGTTCAATTTTTCATGCAAAACAATCGATGACCCGCGACCTGATGAAATTGCTCTGAGATGACCAAAATGGTCCGTTTTGAAAATTTTCACCTTTCAACTAATTTTGACTCTCAGAGGTGGATCATCACTTTTGGAGATAAAATGAGCATCGTTATCGTAATTTTCATGCTTCTAGGGAGCCAAAACTCAAGATTTGGCTCATGGTGAAAAGTGACTTAAAAGGACCCAAATGCTCACTTCGAGGGCTTAAAACATGTTTATTCACTGCGGGAAGAGATATAAACAACATTTAGAGTAAATTAATGTTCATGCGAGAACGTTAAATTTTTCATGCAAAACAATCGAAGACCCGCGACCTGATGAAATTGCTCTGAGATGACCAAAATGGTCCGTTTTGAAAATGTTCATCTTTCAACTAATTTGGACTCTCAGAGGTGGATCATCACTTTTGGAGATAAAATGAGCATTGTTATCGTCATTTTCATGCTTCTAGGGAGCCAAAACTCAAGATTTGGCTCATGGTTAAAAGTGACTTAAAAGGACCCAAATGCTCACTTCGAGGGCTTAAAACGTGTTTATTCACTGCGGGAAGAGATATAAACAACATTTAGAGTAAATTAATGTTCATGCGAGAACGTTCAATTTTTCATGCAAAACAATCAATGACCCGCGACCTGATGAAATTGCTCTGAGATGACCAAAATGGTCCGTTTTGAAAGTTTTCATCTTTCAACTAATTTTGACTCTCAGAGGTGGATCATCACTTTTGGAGATAAAATGAGCATCGTTATCGTCATTTTCATGCTTCTAGGGAGCCAAAACTCAAGATTTGGCTCATGGTTAAAAGTGACTTAAAAGGACCCAAATGCTCACTTCGAGGGCTTAAAACGTGTTTATTCACTGCGGGAAGAGATATAAAGAACATTTAGAGTAAATTAATGTTCATGCGAGAACGTTCAATTTTTCATGCAAAACAATCGATGACCCGCGACCTGATGAAATTGCTCTGAGATGACCAAAATGGTCCATTTTGAAAGTTTTCATCTTTCAACTAATTTTGACTCTCAGAGGTGGATCATCACTTTTGGAGATAAAATGAGCATCATAATCGTCATTTTCATGCTTCTAGGGAGCCAAAACTCAAGATTAGCTCATGGTTAAAAGTGACGTAAAAGGACCCAAATGCTCACTTCGATGGCTTAAAATGTGTTTATTCACTGCGGGAAGAGATATAAAGAACATTTAGAGTAAATTATTGTTAATGCGAGAACGTTCAATTTTTCATGCCAAACGATCGATAACCCGCGACCTGATGAAATTGCTCTGAGATGACCAAAATGGTCCGTTTTGAAAATTTTCATCTTTCAAATAATATTGACTCTCAGAGGTGGATTTTCACTTTTGGAGATAAAATGAGCATCTTTATCATCATTTTCATGCTTCTAGGGAGCCAAAACTCAAGATTTGGCTCATGGTTAAAAGTGACTTAAAAGGACCCAAATGCTCACTTCGAGGGCTTAAAACGTGTTTATTCACTGCAGGAAGAGATATAAAGAACATTTAGAGTAAATTAATGTTCATGCGAGAACGTTCAATTTTTCATGCAAAACAATCGATGACCCGCGACCTGACGAAATTGCTCTGAGATGACCAAAATGGTCCGTTTTGAAAATTTTCATCTTTCAACTAATTTTGACTCTCAGAGGTGGATCATCACTTTTGGAGATAAAATGAGCATCGTTATCGTAATTTTCATGCTTCTAGGGAGCCAAAACTCAAGATTTGGATCATGGTGAAAAGTGACTTAAAAGGACCCAAATGCTCACTTCGAGGGATTAAAACGTGTTTATTTACTGCGGGAAGAGATATAAACAACATTTAGAGTAAATTAATGTTCATGTGAGAACGTTCAATATTTCATGCAAAACAATCGATGACCCGCGACCTGATGAAATTGCTCTGAGGTGAACAAAATGGTCCATTTTGAAAAGGTTCATCTTTCAACTAATATTGACTCTCAGAGGTGGATCTTCACTTTTGGAGATAAAATGAGCATCTTCATAGTAATTTTTATGCTTCTGGGAGCCAAAACTCAAGATTTGGCTCATGGTTAAAAGTGACTTAAAAGGACCCAAATGCTCACTTCGAGGGCTTAAAACGTGTTTATTCACTGCGGGAAGAGATATAAACAACATTTAGAGTAAATTAATGTTCATGCGAGAATGTTCAATTTTTCATGCAAAACAATCGATGACCCGCGACCTGATGAAATTGCTCTGAGATGACCAAAATGGTCCATTTTGAAAGTTTTCATCTTTAAACTAATTTTGACTCTCAGAGGTGGATCATCACTTTTGGAGATAAAATGAGCATCATTATCGTCATTTTCATGCTTCTAGGGAGCCAAAACTCAAGATTTGGCTCATGGTTAAAAGTGACTTAAAAGGACCCAAATGCTCACTTTGAGGGCTTAAAACGTGTTTATTCACTGCGGGAAGAGATATAAAGAACATTTAGAGTAAATTAATGTTCATGCGAGAACGTTCAATTTTTCATGCAAAACAATCGATGACCCGCGACCTGATGAAATTGCTCTGAGATGACCAAAATGGTCCGTTTTGAAAGTTTTCATCTTTCAACTAATTTTGACTCTCAGAGGTGGATCATCACTTTTGGAGATAACATGAGCATCGTTATCGTCATTTTCATGCTTCTAGGGAGCCAAAACTCAAGATTTGGCTCATGGTTAAAAGTGACTTAAAAGGACCCAAATGCTCACTTCGAGGGCTTAAAACGTGTTTATTCACTGCGGGAAGAGATATAAAGAACATTTAGAGTAAATTAATGTTCATGCGAGAACGTTCAATTTTTCATGCAAAACAATCGATGACCCGCGACCTGATGAAATTGCTCTGAGATGACCAAAATGGTCCATTTTGAAAGTTTTCATCTTTCAACTAATTTTGACTCTCAGAGGTGGATCATCACTTTTGGAGATAAAATGAGCATCATAATCGTCATTTTCATGCTTCTAGGGAGCCAAAACTCAAGATTAGCTCATGGTTAAAAGTGACGTAAAAGGACCCAAATGCTCACTTCGATGGCTTAAAATGTGTTTATTCACTGCGGGAAGAGATATAAAGAACATTTAGAGTAAATTATTGTTAATGCGAGAACGTTCAATTTTTCATGCCAAACGATCGATAACCCGCGACCTGATGAAATTGCTCTGAGATGACCAAAATGGTCCGTTTTGAAAATTTTCATCTTTCAAATAATATTGACTCTCAGAGGTGGATTTTCACTTTTGGAGATAAAATGAGCATCTTTATCATCATTTTCATGCTTCTAGGGAGCCAAAACTCAAGATTTGGCTCATGGTTAAAAGTGACTTAAAAGGACCCAAATGCTCACTTCGAGGGCTTAAAACGTGTTTATTCACTGCAGGAAGAGATATAAAGAACATTTAGAGTAAATTAATGTTCATGCGAGAACGTTCAATTTTTCATGCAAAACAATCGATGACCCGCGACCTGACGAAATTGCTCTGAGATGACCAAAATGGTCCGTTTTGAAAATTTTCATCTTTCAACTAATTTTGACTCTCAGAGGTGGATCATCACTTTTGGAGATAAAATGAGCATCGTTATCGTAATTTTCATGCTTCTAGGGAGCCAAAACTCAAGATTTGGATCATGGTGAAAAGTGACTTAAAAGGACCCAAATGCTCACTTCGAGGGATTAAAACGTGTTTATTTACTGCGGGAAGAGATATAAACAACATTTAGAGTAAATTAATGTTCATGTGAGAACGTTCAATATTTCATGCAAAACAATCGATGACCCGCGACCTGATGAAATTGCTCTGAGGTGAACAAAATGGTCCATTTTGAAAAGGTTCATCTTTCAACTAATATTGACTCTCAGAGGTGGATCTTCACTTTTGGAGATAAAATGAGCATCTTCATAGTAATTTTTATGCTTCTGGGAGCCAAAACTCAAGATTTGGCTCATGGTTAAAAGTGACTTAAAAGGACCCAAATGCTCACTTCGAGGGCTTAAAACGTGTTTATTCACTGCGGGAAGAGATATAAACAACATTTAGAGTAAATTAATGTTCATGCGAGAATGTTCAATTTTTCATGCAAAACAATCGATGACCCGCGACCTGATGAAATTGCTCTGAGATGACCAAAATGGTCCATTTTGAAAGTTTTCATCTTTAAACTAATTTTGACTCTCAGAGGTGGATCATCACTTTTGGAGATAAAATGAGCATCATTATCGTCATTTTCATGCTTCTAGGGAGCCAAAACTCAAGATTTGGCTCATGGTTAAAAGTGACTTAAAAGGACCCAAATGCTCACTTTGAGGGCTTAAAACGTGTTTATTCACTGCGGGAAGAGATATAAAGAACATTTAGAGTAAATTAATGTTCATGCGAGAACGTTCAATTTTTCATGCAAAACAATCGATGACCCGCGACCTGATGAAATTGCTCTGAGATGACCAAAATGGTCCGTTTTGAAAGTTTTCATCTTTCAACTAATTTTGACTCTCAGAGGTGGATCATCACTTTTGGAGATAACATGAGCATCGTTATCGTCATTTTCATGCTTCTAGGGAGCCAAAACTCAAGATTTGGCTCATGGTTAAAAGTGACTTAAAAGGACCCAAATGCTCACTTCGAGGGCTTAAAACGTGTTTATTCACTGCGGGAAGAGATATAAAGAACATTTAGAGTAAATTAATGTTCATGCGAGAACGTTCAATTTTTCATGCAAAACAATCGATGACCCGCGACCTGATGAAATTGCTCTGAGATGACCAAAATGGTCCATTTTGAAAGTTTTCATCTTTCAACTAATTTTGACTCTCAGAGGTGGATCATCACTTTTGGAGATAAAATGAGCATCATAATCGTCATTTTCATGCTTCTAGGGAGCCAAAACTCAAGATTAGCTCATGGTTAAAAGTGACGTAAAAGGACCCAAATGCTCACTTCGATGGCTTAAAATGTGTTTATTCACTGCGGGAAGAGATATAAAGAACATTTAGAGTAAATTATTGTTAATGCGAGAACGTTCAATTTTTCATGCCAAACGATCGATAACCCGCGACCTGATGAAATTGCTCTGAGATGACCAAAATGGTCCGTTTTGAAAATGTTCATCTTTCAAATAATATTGACTCTCAGAGGTGGATTTTCACTTTTGGAGATAAAATGAGCATCTTTATCATCATTTTCATGCTTCTAGGGAGCCAAAACTCAAGATTTGGCTCATGGTTAAAAGTGACTTAAAAGGACCCAAATGCTCACTTCGAGGGCTTAAAACGTGTTTATTCACTGCAGGAAGAGATATAAAGAACATTTAGAGTAAATTAATGTTCATGCGAGAACGTTCAATTTTTCATGCAAAACAATCGATGACCCGCGACCTGATGAAATTGCTCTGAGATGACCAAAATGGTCAGTTTTGAAAATTTTCATCTTTCAACTAATTTTGACTCTCAGAGGTGGATCATCACTTTTGGAGATAAAATGAGCATCGTTATCGTCATTTTTATGCTTCTAGGAAGCCAAAACTCAAGATTGGTCTCATGGTTAAAAGTGACTTAAAAGGACCCAAATGCCCACTTTGAGGGCTTAAAACGTGTTTATTCACTGCGGGAAGAGATATTAACAATATTTAGAGTGAATTAATGTTCATGCGAGAACGTTCAATTTTTCATGCAAAACAATCGATGACCCACGACCTGATGAAATTGCTCTGAGGTGAACAAAATGGTCCATTTTGAAAATGTTTATCTTTCAACTAATATTGACTCTCAGAGGTGGATCTTCACTTTTGGAGATAAAATGAGCATCTTCATAGTAATTTTTATGCTTCTGGAGAGCCAAAACTCAAGATTTGTCTCATGGTTAAAAGTGACTTAAAAAGACCCAAATGCTCACTTCGAGGGCTTAAAACGTGTTTACTCACTGCGGGAAGAGATATAAACAACATTTAGAGTAAATTAATGTTCATGCGAGAACGTTCAATTTTTCATGCAAAACAATCGATGACCCGCGACCTGATGAAATTGCTCTGAGATGACCAAAATGGTCCGTTTTGAACATTTTCATCTTTCAACTAATTATGACTCTCAGAGGTGGATTATCACTTTTGGAGATAAAATGAGCAGCATTATCGTCATTTTCATGCTTCTAGGGAGCCAACACTCAAGATTTGGCTCATGGTTAAAAGTGACTTAAAAGGACCCAAATGCTCACTTCGAGGGCTTAAAATGTGTTTATTCACTGCGGGAAGAGATATAAACATCATTTAGAGTAAATTAATGTTCATGCGAGAACGTTCAATTTTTCATGCAAAACAATAGATGACCCGCGACCTGATGAAATTGCTCTGAGATGACCAAAATGGTCCGTTTTGAAAGTTTTCATCTTTCAACTAATTTTGACTCTCAGAGGTGGATCATCACTTTTGGAGATAAAATGAGCATCGTTATCGTCATTTTCATGCTTCTAGGGAGCCAAAACTCAAGATTTGGCTCATGGTTAAAAGTGACTTAAAAGGACCCAAATGCTCACTACGAGGGCTTAAAACGTGTTTATTCACTGCGGGAAGAGATATAAACAATATTTAGAGTGAATTAATGTTCATGCGAGAACGTTCAATTTTTCATGCAAAACGATCGATGACCTGCGTCCTGATGAATTTGCTCTGAGATGACCAAAATGGTCCGTTTTGAAAGTTTTCATCTTTCAACTAATTTTGAATCTCAGAGGTGGATCTTCACTTTTGGAGATAAAATGAGCATCGTTATAGTCATTTTCATGCTTCTAGGGAGACAAAACTCAAGATTTGGCTCATGGTTAAAAGTGACTTAAAAGGACCCAAATGCTCACTTCGAGGGCTTAAAACGTGTTTATTCACTGCGGGAAGAGATATAAAGAACATTTAGAGTAAATTATTGTTCATGCGAGAACGTTCAATTTTTCATGCAAAACGATCGATGACCCGCGACCTGATGAAATTGCTCTGAGATGACCAAAATGGTCCGTTTTGAAAATTTCCATCTTTCAACTAATTTTGACTCTCAGAGGTGGATCATCACTATTGGAGATAAAATGAGCATCTTTATCGTCATTTTCATGCTTCTCGGGAGCCAAAACTCAAGATTGGGCTCATGGTTAAAAGTGACTTAAAAGGACCCAAATGCTCAATTCGATGGCTTAAAACGTGTTTATTCACTGCGGGAAGAGATATAAAGAACATTTAGAGTAAATTATTGTTAATGCGAGAACGTTCAATTTTTCATGCCAAACGATCGATGACCCGCGTCCTGATGAAATTGCTCTGAGATGACCAAAATGGTCCGTTTTGAAAATTTTCATCTTTCAACTAATTTTGACTCTCAGAGGTGGATCATCACTTTTGGAGATAAAATGAGCATCGTTATCGTCATTTTCATGCTTCTAGGGAGCCAAAACTCAAGATTTGGCTCATGGTTAAAAGTGACTTAAAAGGACCCAAATGCTCACTTCGAGGGCTTAAAATGTGTTTATTCACTGCGGGAAGAGATATAAACATCATTTAGAGTAAATTAATGTTCATGCGAGAACGTTCAATTTTTCATGCAAAACAATCGATGACCCGCGACCTGATGAAATTGCTCTGAGGTGAACAAAATGGTCCATTTTAAAAATGTTCATCTTTCAACTAATATTGACTCTCAGAGGTGGATCATCACTTTTGGAGATAAAATGAGCATCGTTATCGTCATTTTCATGCTTCTAGGAAGCCAAAACTCAAGATTGGTCTCATGGTTAAAAGTGACTTAAAAGGACCCAAATGCCCACTTTGAGGGCTTAAAACGTGTTTATTCACTGCGGGAAGAGATATAAAGAACATTTAGAGTAAATTAATGTTCATGCGAGAACGTTCAATTTTTCATGCAAAACAATCGATGACCCGCGACCTGATGAAATTGCTCTGAGATGACCAAAATGGTCCGTTTTGAAAATTTTCATCTTTCAACTAATTTTGACTCTCAGAGGTGGATCATCACTTTTGGAGATAAAATGAGCATCGTTATCGTAATTTTCATGCTTCTAGGGAGCCAAAACTCAAGATTTGGATCATGGTGAAAAGTGACTTAAAAGGACCCAAATGCTCATTTCGAGGGATTAAAACGTGTTTATTCACTGCGGGAAGAGATATAAACAACATTTAGAGTAAATTAATGTTCATGTGAGAACGTTCAATATTTCATGCAAAACAATCGATGACCCGCGACCTGATGAAATTGCTCTGAGGTGAACAAAATGGTCCATTTTGAAAAGGTTCATCTTTCAACTAATATTGACTCTCAGAGGTGGATCTTCACTTTTGGAGATAAAATGAGCATCTTCATAGTAATTTTTATGCTTCTGGGAGCCAAAACTCAAGATTTGGCTCATGGTTAAAAGTGACTTAAAAGGACCCAAATGCTCACTTCGAGGGCTTAAAACGTGTTTATTCACTGCGGGAAGAGATATAAACAACATTTAGAGTAAATTAATGTTCATGCGAGAATGTTCAATTTTTCATGCAAAACAATCGATGACCCGCGACCTGATGAAATTGCTCTGAGATGAACAAAATGGTCCATTTTGAAAGTTTTCATCTTTCAACTAATTTTGACTCTCAGAGGTGGATCATCACTTTTGGAGATAAAATGAGCATCATTATCGTCATTTTCATGCTTCTAGGGAGCCAAAACTCAAGATTTGGCTCATGGTTAAAAGTGACTTAAAAGGACCCAAATGCTCACTTTGAGGGCTTAAAACGTGTTTATTCACTGCGGGAAGAGATATAAAGAACATTTAGAGTAAATTAATGTTCATGCGAGAACGTTCAATTTTTCATGCAAAACAATCGATGACCCGCGACCTGATGAAATTGCTCTGAGATGACCAAAATGGTCCGTTTTGAAAGTTTTCATCTTTCAACTAATTTTGACTCTCAGAGGTGGATCATCACTTTTGGAGATAAAATGAGCATCGTTATCGTCATTTTCATGCTTCTAGGGAGCCAAAACTCAAGATTTGGCTCATGGTTAAAAGTGACTTAAAAGGACCCAAATGCTCACTTCGAGGGCTTAAAACGTGTTTATTCACTGCGGGAAGAGATATAAAGAACATTTAGAGTAAATTAATGTTCATGCGAGAACGTTCAATTTTTCATGCAAAACAATCGATGACCCGCGACCTGATGAAATTGCTCTGAGATGACCAAAATGGTCCATTTTGAAAGTTTTCATCTTTCAACTAATTTTGACTCTCAGAGGTGGATCATCACTTTTGGAGATAAAATGAGCATCATAATCGTCATTTTCATGCTTCTAGGGAGCCAAAACTCAAGATTAGCTCATGGTTAAAAGTGACGTAAAAGGACCCAAATGCTCACTTCGATGGCTTAAAATGTGTTTATTCACTGCGGGAAGAGATATAAACAACATTTAGAGTAAATTAATGTTCATGCGAGAATGTTCAATTTTTCATGCAAAACAATCGATGACCCGCGACCTGATGAAATTGCTCTGAGATGACCAAAATGGTCCATTTTGAAAGTTTTCATCTTTCAACTAATTTTGACTCTCAGAGGTGGATCATCACTTTTGGAGATAAAATGAGCATGATTATCGTCATTTTCATGCTTCTAGGGAGCCAAAACTCAAGATTTGGCTCATGGTTAAAAGTGACTTAAAAGGACCCAAATGCTCACTTTGAGGGCTTAAAACGTGTTTATTCACTGCGGGAAGAGATATAAAGAACATTTAGAGTAAATTAATGTTCATGCGAGAACGTTCAATTTTTCATGCAAAACAATCGATGACCCGCGACCTGATGAAATTGCTCTGAGATGACCAAAATGGTCCGTTTTGAAAGTTTTCATCTTTCAACTAATTTTGACTCTCAGAGGTGGATCATCACTTTTGGAGATAAAATGAGCATCGTTATCGTCATTTTCATGCTTCTAGGGAGCCAAAACTCAAGATTTGGCTCATGGTTAAAAGTGACTTAAAAGGACCCAAATGCTCACTTCGAGGGTTTAAAACGTGTTTATTCACTGCGGGAAGAGATATAAAGAACATTTAGAGTAAATTAATGTTCATGCGAGAACGTTCAATTTTTCATGCAAAACAATCGATGACCCGCGACCTGATGAAATTGCTCTGAGATGACCAAAATGGTCCATTTTGAAAGTTTTCATCTTTCAACTAATTTTGACTCTCAGAGGTGGATCATCACTTTTGGAGATAAAATGAGCATCATAATCGTCATTTTCATGCTTCTAGGGAGCCAAAACTCAAGATTAGCTCATGGTTAAAAGTGACGTAAAAGGACCCAAATGCTCACTTCGATGGCTTAAAATGTGTTTATTCACTGCGGGAAGAGATATAAAGAACATTTAGAGTAAATTATTGTTAATGCGAGAACGTTCAATTTTTCATGCCAAACGATCGATAACCCGCGACCTGATGAAATTGCTCTGAGATGACCAAAATGGTCCGTTTTGAAAATTTTCATCTTTCAAATAATATTGACTCTCAGAGGTGGATTTTCACTTTTGGAGATAAAATGAGCATCTTTATCATCATTTTCATGCTTCTAGGGAGCCAAAACTCAAGATTTGGCTCATGGTTAAAAGTGACTTAAAAGGACCCAAATGCTCACTTCGAGGGCTTAAAACGTGTTTATTCACTGCAGGAAGAGATATAAAGAACATTTAGAGTAAATTAATGTTCATGCGAGAACGTTCAATTTTTCATGCAAAACAATCGATGACCCGCGACCTGATGAAATTGCTCTGAGATGACCAAAATGGTCAGTTTTGAAAATTTTCATCTTTCAACTAATTTTGACTCTCAGAGGTGGATCATCACTTTTGGAGATAAAATGAGCATCGTTATCGTCATTTTCATGCTTCTAGGAAGCCAAAACTCAAGATTGGTCTCATGGTTAAAAGTGACTTAAAAGGACCCAAATGCCCACTTTGAGGGCTTAAAACGTGTTTATTCACTGCGGGAAGAGATATAAAGAACATTTAGAGTAAATTAATGTTCATTCGAGAACGTTCAATTTTTCATGCAAAACAATCGATGACCCGCGACCTGATGAAATTGCTCTGAGATGACCAAAATGGTCCATTTTGAAAGTTTTCATCTTTCAACTAATTTTGACTCTCAGAGGTGGATCATCACTTTTGGAGACAAAATTAGCATCATAATCGTCATTTTCATGCTTCTAGGGAGCCAAAACTCAAGATTAGCTCATGGTTAAAAGTGACGTAAAAGGACCCAAATGCTCACTTCGAGGGCTTAAAACGTGTTTATTTGCGGGAAGAGATATAAAGAAAATTTAGAGTAAATGAATGTTCATGCGAGAACGTTCAATTTTTCATGCAAAACAATCGATGACCCGCGACCTGATGAAATTGCTCTGAGATGACCAAAATGGTCAGTTTTGAAAATTTTCATCTTTCAACTAATTTTGACTCTCAGAGGTGGATCATCACTTTTGGAGATAAAATGAGCATCGTTATCGTCATTTTCATGCTTCTAGGAAGCCAAAACTCAAGATTGGTCTCATGGTTAAAAGTGACTTAAAAGGACCCAAATGCCCACTTTGAGGGCTTAAAACGTGTTTATTCACTGCGGGAAGAGATATAAACAATATTTAGAGTGAATTAATGTTCATGCGAGAACGTTCAATTTTTCATGCAAAACAATCGATGACCCGCGACCTGATGAAATTGCTCTGAGGTGAACAAAATGGTCCATTTTGAAAATGTTTATCTTTCAACTAATATTGACTCTCAGAGGTGGATCTTCACTTTTGGATATAAAATGAGCATCTTCATAGTAATTTTTATGCTTCTGGGGAGCCAAAACTCAAGATTTGGCTCATGGTTAAAAGTGACTTAAAAAGACCCAAATGCTCACTTCGAGGGCTTAAAACGTGTTTATTCACTGCGGAAAGAGATATAAAGAACATTTAGAGTAAATTAATGTTCATGCGAGAACGTTCAATTTTTCATGCAAAACAATCGATGACCCGCGACCTGATGAAATTGCTCTGAGATGACCAAAATGGTCCGTTTTGAAAATTTTCATCTTTCAACTAATTTTGACTCTCAGAGGTGGATCATCACTTTTGGAGATAAAATGAGCATCGTTATCGTAATTTTCATGCTTCTAGGGAGCCAAAACTCAAGATTTGGATCATGGTGAAAAGTGACTTAAAAGGACCCAAATGCTCACTTCGAGGGATTAAAACGTGTTTATTCACTGCGGGAAGAGATATAAACAACATTTAGAGTAAATTAATGTTCATGTGAGAACGTTCAATATTTCATGCAAAACAATCGATGACCCGCGACCTGATGAAATTGCTCTGAGGTGAACAAAATGGTCCATTTTGAAAAGGTTCATCTTTCAACTAATATTGACTCTCAGAGGTGGATCTTCACTTTTGGAGATAAAATGAGCATCTTCATAGTAATTTTTATGCTTCTGGGAGCCAAAACTCAAGATTTGGCTCATGGTTAAAAGTGACTTAAAAGGACCCAAATGCTCACTTCGAGGGCTTAAAACGTGTTTATTCACTGCGGGAAGAGATATAAACAACATTTAGAGTAAATTAATGTTCATGCGAGAATGTTCAATTTTTCATGCAAAACAATCGATGACCCGCGACCTGATGAAATTGCTCTGAGATGACCAAAATGGTCCATTTTGAAAGTTTTCATCTTTCAACTAATTTTGACTCTCAGAGGTGGATCATCACTTTTGGAGATAAAATGAGCATCATTATCGTCATTTTCATGCTTCTAGGGAGCCAAAACTCAAGATTTGGCTCATGGTTAAAAGTGACTTAAAAGGACCCAAATGCTCACTTTGAGGGCTTAAAACGTGTTTATTCACTGCGGGAAGAGATATAAAGAACATTTAGAGTAAATTAATGTTCATGCGAGAACGTTCAATTTTTCATGCAAAACAATCGATGACCCGCGACCTGATGAAATTGCTCTGAGATGACCAAAATGGTCCGTTTTGAAAGTTTTCATCTTTCAACTAATTTTGACTCTCAGAGGTGGATCATCACTTTTGGAGATAAAATGAGCATCGTTATCGTCATTTTCATGCTTCTAGGGAGCCAAAACTCAAGATTTGGCTCATGGTTAAAAGTGACTTAAAAGGACCCAAATGCTCACTTCGAGGGCTTAAAACGTGTTTATTCACTGCGGGAAGAGATATAAAGAACATTTAGAGTAAATTAATGTTCATGCGAGAACGTTCAATTTTTCATGCAAAACAATCGATGACCCGCGACCTGATGAAATTGCTCTGAGATGACCAAAATGGTCCATTTTGAAAGTTTTCATCTTTCAACTAATTTTGACTCTCAGAGGTGGATCATCACTTTTGGAGATAAAATGAGCATCATAATCGTCATTTTCATGCTTCTAGGGAGCCAAAACTCAAGATTAGCTCATGGTTAAAAGTGACGTAAAAGGACCCAAATGCTCACTTCGATGGCTTAAAATGTGTTTATTCACTGCGGGAAGAGATATAAAGAACATTTAGAGTAAATTATTGTTAATGCGAGAACGTTCAATTTTTCATGCCAAACGATCGATAACCCGCGACCTGATGAAATTGCTCTGAGATGACCAAAATGGTCCGTTTTGAAAATTTTCATCTTTCAAATAATATTGACTCTCAGAGGTGGATTTTCACTTTTGGAGATAAAATGAGCATCTTTATCATCATTTTCATGCTTCTAGGGAGCCAAAACTCAAGATTTGGCTCATGGTTAAAAGTGACTTAAAAGGACCCAAATGCTCACTTCGAGGGCTTAAAACGTGTTTATTCACTGCAGGAAGAGATATAAAGAACATTTAGAGTAAATTAATGTTCATGCGAGAACGTTCAATTTTTCATGCAAAACAATCGATGACCCGCGACCTGATGAAATTGCTCTGAGATGACCAAAATGGTCAGTTTTGAAAATTTTCATCTTTCAACTAATTTTGACTCTCAGAGGTGGATCATCACTTTTGGAGATAAAATGAGCATCGTTATCGTCATTTTTATGCTTCTAGGAAGCCAAAACTCAAGATTGGTCTCATGGTTAAAAGTGACTTAAAAGGACCCAAATGCCCACTTTGAGGGCTTAAAACGTGTTTATTCACCGCGGGAAGAGATATTAACAATATTTAGAGTGAATTAATGTTCATGCGAGAACGTTCAATTTTTCATGCAAAACAATCGATGACCCACGACCTGATGAAATTGCTCTGAGGTGAACAAAATGGTCCATTCTGAAAATGTTTATCTTTCAACTAATATTGACTCTCAGAGGTGGATCTTCACTTTTGGAGATAAAATGAGCATCTTCATAGTAATTTTTATGCTTCTGGAGAGCCAAAACTCAAGATTTGTCTCATGGTTAAAAGTGACTTAAAAAGACCCAAATGCTCACTTCGAGGGCTTAAAATGTGTTTATTCACTGCGGGAAGAGATATAAACAACATTTAGAGTAAATTAATGTTCATGCGAGAACGTTCAATTTTTCATGCAAAACAATCGATGACCCGCGACCTGATGAAATTGCTCTGAGATGACCAAAATGGTCCGTTTTGAAAGTTTTCATCTTTCAACTAATTTTGACTCTCAGAGGTGGATCATCACTTTTGGAGATAAAATGAGCATCGTTATCGTCATTTTCATGCTTCTAGGGAGCCAAAACTCAAGATTTGGCTCATGGTTAAAAGTGACTTAAAAGGACCCAAATGCTCACTACGAGGGCTTAAAACGTATGTATTCACTGCGGGAAGAGATATAAACAATATTTAGAGTGAATTAATGTTCATGCGAGAACGTTCAATTTTTCATGCAAAACGATCGATGACCTGCGTCCTGATGAATTTGCTCTGAGATGACCAAAATGGTCCGTTTTGAAAGTTTTCATCTTTCAACTAATTTTGAATCTCAGAGGTGGATCTTCACTTTTGGAGATAAAATGAGCATCGTTATCGTCATTTTCATGCTTCTAGGGAGCCAAAACTCAAGATTTGGCTCATGGTTAAAAGTGACTTAAAAGGACCCAAATGCTCACTTCGAGGGCTTAAAACGTGTTTATTCACTGCGGGAAGAGATATAAAGAACATTTAGAGTAAATTATTGTTCATGCGAGAACGTTCAATTTTTCATGCAAAACGATCGATGACCCGCGACCTGATGAAATTGCTCTGAGATGACCAAAATGGTCCGTTTTGAAAGTTTTCATCTTTCAACTAATTTTGAATCTCAGAGGTGGATCTTCACTTTTGGAGATAAAATGAGCATCGTTATCGTCATTTTCATGCTTCTAGGGAGACAAAACTCAAGATTTGGCTCATGGTTAAAAGTGACTTAAAAGGACCCAAATGCTCACTTCGAGGGCTTAAAACGTGTTTATTCACTGCGGGAAGAGATATAAAGAACATTTAGAGTAAATTATTGTTCATGCGAGAACGTTCAATTTTTCATGCAAAACGATCGATGACCCGCGACCTGATGAAATTGCTCTGAGATGACCAAAATGGTCCGTTTTGAAAATTTCCATCTTTCAACTAATTTTGACTCTCAGAGGTGGATCATCACTATTGGAGATAAAATGAGCATCTTTATCGTCATTTTCATGCTTCTCGGGAGCCAAAACTCAAGATTGGGCTCATGGTTAAAAGTGACTTAAAAGGATCCAAATGCTCACTTCGATGGCTTAAAACGTGTTTATTCACTGCGGGAAGAGATATAAAGAACATTTAGAGTAAATTATTGTTAATGCGAGAACGTTCAATTTTTCATGCCAAACGATCGATGACCCGCGTCCTGATGAAATTGCTCTGAGATGACCAAAATGGTCCGTTTTGAAAATGTTCATCTTTCAACTAATTTTGACTCTCAGAGGTGGATCATCACTTTTGGAGATAAAATGAGCATCGTTATCGTCATTTTCATGCTTCTAGGGAGCCAAAACTCAAGATTTGGCTCATGGTTAAAAGTGACTTAAAAGGACCCAAATGCTCACTTCGAGGGCTTAAAACGTGTTTATTCACTGCGGGAAGAGATATAAAGAACATTTAGAGTAAATTAATGTTCATGCGAGAACGTTCAATTTTTCATGCAAAACAATCGATGACCCGCGACCTGATGAAATTGCTCTGAGATGACCAAAATGGTCCATTTTGAAAGTTTTCATCTTTCAACTAATTTTGACTCTCAGAGGTGGATCATCACTTTTGGAGATAAAATGAGCATCGTTATCGTCATTTTCATGCTTCTAGGGAGCCAAAACTCAAGATTTGGCTCATGGTTAAAAGTGACTTAAAAGGACCCAAATGCTCACTTCGAGGGCTTAAAACGTGTTTATTCACTGCGGGAAGAGATATAAAGAACATTTAGAGTAAATTAATGTTCATGCGAGAACGTTCAATTTTTCATGCAAAACAATCGATGACCCGCGACCTGATGAAATTGCTCTGAGATGACCAAAATGGTCCATTTTGAAAGTTTTCATCTTTCAACTAATTTTGACTCTCAGAGGTGGATCATCACTTTTGGAGATAAAATGAGCATCATAATCGTCATTTTCATGCTTCTAGGGAGCCAAAACTCAAGATTAGCTCATGGTTAAAAGTGACGTAAAAGGACCCAAATGCTCACTTCGATGGCTTAAAATGTGTTTATTCACTGCGGGAAGAGATATAAAGAACATTTAGAGTAAATTATTGTTAATGCGAGAACGTTCAATTTTTCATGCCAAACGATCGATAACCCGCGACCTGATGAAATTGCTCTGAGATGACCAAAATGGTCCGTTTTGAAAATTTTCATCTTTCAAATAATATTGACTCTCAGAGGTGGATTTTCACTTTTGGAGATAAAATGAGCATCTTTATCATCATTTTCATGCTTCTAGGGAGCCAAAACTCAAGATTTGGCTCATGGTTAAAAGTGACTTAAAAGGACCCAAATGCTCACTTCGAGGGCTTAAAACGTGTTTATTCACTGCAGGAAGAGATATAAAGAACATTTAGAGTAAATTAATGTTCATGCGAGAACGTTCAATTTTTCATGCAAAACAATCGATGACCCGCGACCTGATGAAATTGCTCTGAGATGACCAAAATGGTCCGTTTTGAAAATTTCCATCTTTCAACTAATTTTGACTCTCAGAGGTGGATCATCACTATTGGAGATAAAATGAGCATCTTTATCGTCATTTTCATGCTTCTAGGGAGCCAAAACTCAAGATTGGTCTCATGGTTAAAAGTGACTTAAAAGGACCCAAATGCCCACTTTGAGGGCTTAAAACGTGTTTATTCACTGCGGGAAGAGATATTAACAATATTTAGAGTGAATTAATGTTCATGCGAGAACGTTCAATTTTTCATGCAAAACAATCGATGACCCACGACCTGATGAAATTGCTCTGAGGTGAACAAAATGGTCCATTTTGAAAATGTTTATCTTTCAACTAATATTGACTCTCAGAGGTGGATCTTCACTTTTGGAGATAAAATGAGCATCTTCATAGTAATTTTTATGCTTCTGGAGAGCCAAAACTCAAGATTTGTCTCATGGTTAAAAGTGACTTAAAAAGACCCAAATGCTCACTTCGAGGGCTTAAAATGTGTTTATTCACTGCGGGAAGAGATATAAACAACATTTAGAGTAAATTAATGTTCATGCGAGAACGTTCAATTTTTCATGCAAAACAATCGATGACCCGCGACCTGATGAAATTGCTCTGAGATGACCAAAATGGTCCGTTTTGAAAGTTTTCATCTTTCAACTAATTTTGACTCTCAGAGGTGGATCATCACTTTTGGAGATAAAATGAGCATCGTTATCGTCATTTTCATGCTTCTAGGGAGCCAAAACTCAAGATTTGGCTCATGGTTAAAAGTGACTTAAAAGGACCCAAATGCTCACTACGAGGGCTTAAAACGTGTTTATTCACTGCGGGAAGAGATATAAACAATATTTAGAGTGAATTAATGTTCATGCGAGAACGTTCAATTTTTCATGCAAAACGATCGATGACCTGCGTCCTGATGAATTTGCTCTGAGATGACCAAAATGGTCCGTTTTGAAAGTTTTCATCTTTCAACTAATTTTGAATCTCAGAGGTGGATCTTCACTTTTGGAGATAAAATGAGCATCGTTATCGTCATTTTCATGCTTCTAGGGAGCCAAAACTCAAGATTTGGCTCATGGTTAAAAGTGACTTAAAAGGACCCAAATGCTCACTTCGAGGGCTTAAAACGTGTTTATTCACTGCGGGAAGAGATATAAAGAACATTTAGAGTAAATTATTGTTCATGCGAGAACGTTCAATTTTTCATGCAAAACGATCGATGACCCGCGACCTGATGAAATTGCTCTGAGATGACCAAAATGGTCCGTTTTGAAAGTTTTCATCTTTCAACTAATTTTGAATCTCAGAGGTGGATCTTCACTTTTGGAGATAAAATGAGCATCGTTATCGTCATTTTCATGCTTCTAGGGAGACAAAACTCAAGATTTGGCTCATGGTTAAAAGTGACTTAAAAGGACCCAAATGCTCACTTCGAGGGCTTAAAACGTGTTTATTCACTGCGGGAAGAGATATAAAGAACATTTAGAGTAAATTATTGTTCATGCGAGAACGTTCAATTTTTCATGCAAAACGATCGATGACCCGCGACCTGATGAAATTGCTCTGAGATGACCAAAATGGTCCGTTTTGAAAATTTCCATCTTTCAACTAATTTTGACTCTCAGAGGTGGATCATCACTATTGGAGATAAAATGAGCATCTTTATCGTCATTTTCATGCTTCTCGGGAGCCAAAACTCAAGATTGGGCTCATGGTTAAAAGTGACTTAAAAGGATCCAAATGCTCACTTCGATGGCTTAAAACGTGTTTATTCACTGCGGGAAGAGATATAAAGAACATTTAGAGTAAATTATTGTTAATGCGAGAACGTTCAATTTTTCATGCCAAACGATCGATGACCCGCGTCCTGATGAAATTGCTCTGAGATGACCAAAATGGTCCGTTTTGAAAATTTTCATCTTTCAACTAATTTTGACTCTCAGAGGTGGATCATCACTTTTGGAGATAAAATGAGCATCGTTATCGTCATTTTCATGCTTCTAGGGAGCCAAAACTCAAGATTTGGCTCATGGTTAAAAGTGACTTAAAAGGACCCAAATGCTCACTTCGAGGGCTTAAAACGTGTTTATTCACTGCGGGAAGAGATATAAACAACATTTAGAGTAAATTAATGTTCATGCGAGAATGTTCAATTTTTCATGCAAAACAATCGATGACCCGCGACCTGATGAAATTGCTCTGAGATGACCAAAATGGTCCATTTTGAAAGTTTTCATCTTTCAACTAATTTTGACTCTCAGAGGTGGATCATCACTTTTGGAGATAAAATGAGCATCATTATCGTCATTTTCATGCTTCTAGGGAGCCAAAACTCAAGATTTGGCTCATGGTTAAAAGTGACTTAAAAGGACCCAAATGCTCACTTTGAGGGCTTAAAACGTGTTTATTCACTGCGGGAAGAGATATAAAGAACATTTAGAGTAAATTAATGTTCATGCGAGAACGTTCAATTTTTCATGCAAAACAATCGATGACCCGCGACCTGATGAAATTGCTCTGAGATGACCAAAATGGTCCGTTTTGAAAGTTTTCATCTTTCAACTAATTTTGACTCTCAGAGGTGGATCATCACTTTTGGAGATAAAATGAGCATCGTTATCGTCATTTTCATGCTTCTAGGGAGCCAAAACTCAAGATTTGGCTCATGGTTAAAAGTGACTTAAAAGGACCCAAATGCTCACTTCGAGGGCTTAAAACGTGTTTATTCACTGCGGGAAGAGATATAAAGAACATTTAGAGTAAATTAATGTTCATGCGAGAACGTTTAATTTTTCATGCAAAACAATCGATGACCCGCGACCTGATGAAATTGCTCTGAGATGACCAAAATGGTCCATTTTGAAAGTTTTCATCTTTCAACTAATTTTGACTCTCAGAGGTGGATCATCACTTTTGGAGATAAAATGAGCATCATAATCGTCATTTTCATGCTTCTAGGGAGCCAAAACTCAAGATTAGCTCATGGTTAAAAGTGACGTAAAAGGACCCAAATGCTCACTTCGATGGCTTAAAATGTGTTTATTCACTGCGGGAAGAGATATAAAGAACATTTAGAGTAAATTATTGTTAATGCGAGAACGTTCAATTTTTCATGCCAAACGATCGATAACCCGCGACCTGATGAAATTGCTCTGAGATGACCAAAATGGTCCGTTTTGAAAATTTTCATCTTTCAAATAATATTGACTCTCAGAGGTGGATTTTCACTTTTGGAGATAAAATGAGCATCTTTATCATCATTTTCATGCTTCTAGGGAGCCAAAACTCAAGATTTGGCTCATGGTTAAAAGTGACTTAAAAGGACCCAAATGCTCACTTCGAGGGCTTAAAACGTGTTTATTCACTGCAGGAAGAGATATAAAGAACATTTAGAGTAAATTAATGTTCATGCGAGAACGTTCAATTTTTCATGCAAAACAATCGATGACCCGCGACCTGATGAAATTGCTCTGAGATGACCAAAATGGTCAGTTTTGAAAATTTTCATCTTTCAACTAATTTTGACTCTCAGAGGTGGATCATCACTTTTGGAGATAAAATGAGCATCGTTATCGTCATTTTTATGCTTCTAGGAAGCCAAAACTCAAGATTGGTCTCATGGTTAAAAGTGACTTAAAAGGACCCAAATGCCCACTTTGAGGGCTTAAAACGTGTTTATTCACTGCGGGAAGAGATATTAACAATATTTAGAGTAAATTATTGTTCATGCGAGAACGTTCAATTTTTCATGCAAAACGATCGATGACCCGCGACCTGATGAAATTGCTCTGAGATGACCAAAATGGTCCGTTTTGAAAGTTTTCATCTTTCAACTAATTTTGAATCTCAGAGGTGGATCTTCACTTTTGGAGATAAAATGAGCATCGTTATCGTCATTTTCATGCTTCTAGGGAGCCAAAACTCAAGATTTGGCTCATGGTTAAAAGTGACTTAAAAGGACCCAAATGCTCACTTCGAGGGCTTAAAACGTGTTTATTCACTGCGGGAAGAGATATAAAGAACATTTAGAGTAAATTATTGTTCATGCGAGAACGTTCAATTTTTCATGCAAAACGATCGATGACCCGCGACCTGATGAAATTGCTCTGAGATGACCAAAATGGTCCGTTTTGAAAGTTTTCATCTTTCAACTAATTTTGAATCTCAGAGGTGGATCTTCACTTTTGGAGATAAAATGAGCATCGTTATCGTCATTTTCATGCTTCTAGGGAGACAAAACTCAAGATTTGGCTCATGGTTAAAAGTGACTTAAAAGGACCCAAATGCTCACTTCGAGGGCTTAAAACGTGTTTATTCACTGCGGGAAGAGATATAAAGAACATTTAGAGTAAATTATTGTTCATGCGAGAACGTTCAATTTTTCATGCAAAACGATCGATGACCCGCGACCTGATGAAATTGCTCTGAGATGACCAAAATGGTCCGTTTTGAAAATTTCCATCTTTCAACTAATTTTGACTCTCAGAGGTGGATCATCACTATTGGAGATAAAATGAGCATCTTTATCGTCATTTTCATGCTTCTCGGGAGCCAAAACTCAAGATTGGGCTCATGGTTAAAAGTGACTTAAAAGGATCCAAATGCTCACTTCGATGGCTTAAAACGTGTTTATTCACTGCGGGAAGAGATATAAAGAACATTTAGAGTAAATTATTGTTAATGCGAGAACGTTCAATTTTTCATGCCAAACGATCGATGACCAGCGTCCTGATGAAATTGCTCTGAGATGACCAAAATGGTCCGTTTTGAAAATTTTCATCTTTCAACTAATTTTGACTCTCAGAGGTGGATCATCACTTTTGGAGATAAAATGAGCATCGTTATCGTCATTTTCATGCTTCTAGGGAGCCAAAACTCAAGATTTGGCTCATGGTTAAAAGTGACTTAAAAGGACCCAAATGCTCACTTCGAGGGCTTAAAACGTGTTTATTCACTGCGGGAAGAGATATAAACAACATTTAGAGTAAATTAATGTTCATGCGAGAATGTTCAATTTTTCATGCAAAACAATCGATGACCCGCGACCTGATGAAATTGCTCTGAGATGACCAAAATGGTCCATTTTGAAAGTTTTCATCTTTCAACTAATTTTGACTCTCAGAGGTGGATCATCACTTTTGGAGATAAAATGAGCATCATTATCGTCATTTTCATGCTTCTAGGGAGCCAAAACTCAAGATTTGGCTCATGGTTAAAAGTGACTTAAAAGGACCCAAATGCTCACTTTGAGGGCTTAAAACGTGTTTATTCACTGCGGGAAGAGATATAAAGAACATTTAGAGTAAATTAATGTTCATGCGAGAACGTTCAATTTTTCATGCAAAACAATCAATGACCCGCGACCTGATGAAATTGCTCTGAGATGACCAAAATGGTCCGTTTTGAAAGTTTTCATCTTTCAACTAATTTTGACTCTCAGAGGTGGATCATCACTTTTGGAGATAAAATGAGCATCGTTATCGTCATTTTCATGCTTCTAGGGAGCCAAAACTCAAGATTTGGCTCATGGTTAAAAGTGACTTAAAAGGACCCAAATGCTCACTTCGAGGGCTTAAAACGTGTTTATTCACTGCGGGAAGAGATATAAAGAACATTTAGAGTAAATTAATGTTCATGCGAGAACGTTCAATTTTTCATGCAAAACAATCGATGACCCGCGACCTGATGAAATTGCTCTGAGATGACCAAAATGGTCCATTTTGAAAGTTTTCATCTTTCAACTAATTTTGACTCTCAGAGGTGGATCATCACTTTTGGAGATAAAATGAGCATCATAATCGTCATTTTCATGCTTCTAGGGAGCCAAAACTCAAGATTAGTTCATGGTTAAAAGTGACGTAAAAGGACCCAAATGCTCACTTCGATGGCTTAAAATGTGTTTATTCACTGCGGGAAGAGATATAAAGAACATTTAGAGTAAATTATTGTTAATGCGAGAACGTTCAATTTTTCATGCCAAACGATCGATAACCCGCGACCTGATGAAATTGCTCTGAGATGACCAAAATGGTCCGTTTTGAAAATTTTCATCTTTCAAATAATATTGACTCTCAGAGGTGGATTTTCACTTTTGGAGATAAAATGAGCATCTTTATCATCATTTTCATGCTTCTAGGGAGCCAAAACTCAAGATTTGGCTCATGGTTAAAAGTGACTTAAAAGGACCCAAATGCTCACTTCGAGGGCTTAAAACGTGTTTATTCACTGCAGGAAGAGATATAAAGAACATTTAGAGTAAATTAATGTTCATGCGAGAACGTTCAATTTTTCATGCAAAACAATCGATGACCCGCGACCTGATGAAATTGCTCTGAGATGACCAAAATGGTCAGTTTTGAAAATTTTCATCTTTCAACTAATTTTGACTCTCAGAGGTGGATCATCACTTTTGGAGATAAAATGAGCATCGTTATCGTCATTTTCATGCTTCTAGGAAGCCAAAACTCAAGATTGGTCTCATGGTTAAAAGTGACTTAAAAGGACCCAAATGCCCACTTTGAGGGCTTAAAACGTGTTTATTCACTGCGGGAAGAGATATAAACAACATTTAGAGTAAATTAATGTTCATGCGAGAACGTTCAATTTTTCATGCAAAACAATCGATGACCCGCGACCTGATGAAATTGCTCTGAGATGACCAAAATGGTCAGTTTTGAAAGTTTTCATCTTTCAACTAATTTTGACTCTCAGAGGTGGATCATCACTTTTGGAGATAAAATGAGCATCGTTATCGTCATTTTCATGCTTCTAGGGAGCCAAAACTCAAGATTTGGCTCATGGTTAAAAGTGACTTAAAAGGACCCAAATGCTCACTTCGAGGGCTTAAAACGTGTTTATTCACTGCGGGAAGAGATATAAAGAACATTTAGAGTAAATTAATGTTCATGCGAGAACGTTCAATTTTTCATGCAAAACAATCGATGACCCGCGACCTGATGAAATTGCTCTGAGATGACCAAAATGGTCCATTTTGAAAGTTTTCATCTTTCAACTAATTTTGACTCTCAGAGGTGGATCATCACTTTTGGAGATAAAATGAGCATCATAATCGTCATTTTCATGCTTCTAGGGAGCCAAAACTCAAGATTAGCTCATGGTTAAAAGTGACGTAAAAGGACCCAAATGCTCACTTCGATGGCTTAAAATGTGTTTATTCACTGCGGGAAGAGATATAAAGAACATTTAGAGTAAATTATTGTTAATGCGAGAACGTTCAATTTTTCATGCCAAACGATCGATAACCCGCGACCTGATGAAATTGCTCTGAGATGACCAAAATGGTCCGTTTTGAAAGTTTTCATCTTTCAACTAATTTTGAATCTCAGAGGTGGATCTTCACTTTTGGAGATAAAATGAGCATCGTTATCGTCATTTTCATGCTTCTAGGGAGCCAAAACTCAAGATTTGGCTCATGGTAAAAAGTGACTTAAAAGGACCCAAATGCTCACTTCGAGGGCTTAAAACGTGTTTATTCACTGCGGGAAGAGATATAAAGAACATTTAGAGTAAATTATTGTTCATGCGAGAACGTTCAATTTTTCATGCAAAACGATCGATGACCCGCGACCTGATGAAATTGCTCTGAGATGACCAAAATGGTCCGTTTTGAAAGTTTTCATCTTTCAACTAATTTTGAATCTCAGAGGTGGATCTTCACTTTTGGAGATAAAATGAGCATCGTTATCGTCATTTTCATGCTTCTAGGGAGACAAAACTCAAGGTTTGGCTCATGGTTAAAAGTGACTTAAAAGGACCCAAATGCTCACTTTGAGGGCTTAAAACGTGTTTATTCACTGCGGGAAGAGATATAAAGAACATTTAGAGTAAATTATTGTTCATGCGAGAACATTCAATTTTTCATGCAAAACGATCGATGACCCGCGACCTGATGAAATTGCTCTGAGATGACCAAAATGGTCCGTTTTGAAAATTTCCATCTTTCAACTAATTTTGACTCTCAGAGGTGGATCATCACTATTGGAGATAAAATGAGCATCTTTATCGTCATTTTCATGCTTCTCGGGAGCCAAAACTCAAGATTGGGCTCATGGTTAAAAGTGACTTAAAAGGACCCAAATGCTCACTTCGATGGCTTAAAACGTGTTTATTCACTGCGGGAAGAGATATAAAGAACATTTAGAGTAAATTATTGTTAATGCGAGAACGTTCAATTTTTCATGCCAAACGATCGATGACCCGCGTCCTGATGAAATTGCTCTGAGATGACCAAAATGGTCCGTTTTGAAAATTTTCATCTTTCAACTAATTTTGACTCTCAGAGGTGGATCATCACTTTTGGAGATAAAATGAGCATCGTTATTGTCATTTTCATGCTTCTAGGGAGCCAAAACTCAAGATTTGGCTCATGGTTAAAAGTGACTTAAAAGGACCCAAATGCTCACTTCGAGGGCTTAAAATGTGTTTATTCACTGCGGGAAGAGATATAAACATCATTTAGAGTAAATTAATGTTCATGCGAGAACGTTCAATTTTTCATGCAAAACAATCGATGACCCGCGACCTGATGAAATTGCTCTGAGGTGAACAAAATGGTCCATTTTAAAAATGTTCATCTTTCAACTAATATTGACTCTCAGAGGTGGATCATCACTTTTGGAGATAAAATGAGCATCGTTATCGTCATTTTCATGCTTCTAGGAAGCCAAAACTCAAGATTGGGCTCATGGTTAAAAGTGACTTAAAAGGACCCAAATACTCACTTTGAGGGCTTAAAACGTGTTTATTCACTGCGGGAAGAGATATAAACAATATTTAGAGTGAATTAATGTTCATGCGAGAACGTTCAATTTTTCATGCAAAACAATCGATGACCCGCGACCTGATGAAATTGCTCTGAGGTGAACAAAATGGTCCATTTTAAAAATGTTCATCTTTCAACTAATATTGACTCTCAGAGGTGGAACTTCACTTTTGGAGATAAAATGAGCATCGTTATCGTCATTTTCATGCTTCTAGGGAGCCAAAACTCAAGATTTGGCTCATGGTTAAAAGTGACTTAAAAGGACCCAAATGCTCACTTCGAGGGCTTAAAACGTGTTTATTCACTGCGGGAAGAGATATAAAGAACATTTAGAGTAAATTAATGTTCATGCGAGAACGTTCAATTTTTCATGCAAAACAATCGATGACCCGCGACCTGATGAAATTGCTCTGAGAGGACCAAAATGGTCCATTTTGAAAGTTTTCATCTTTCAACTAATTTTGACTCTCAGAGGTGGATCATCACTTTGGAGATAAAATGAGCATCATAATCGTCATTTTCATGCTTCTAGGGAGCCAAAACTCAAGATTAGCTCATGGTTAAAAGTGACGTAAAAGGACCCAAATGCTCACTTCGAGGGCTTAAAACGTGTTTATTTGCGGGAAGAGATATAAAGAAAATTTAGAGTAAATTAATGTTCATGCGAGAACGTTCAATTTTTCATGCAAAACAATCGATGACCCGCGACCTGATGAAATTGCTCTGAGATGACCAAAATGGTCAGTTTTGAAAATTTTCATCTTTCAACTAATTTTGACTCTCAGAGGTGGATCATCACTTTTGAAGATAAAATGAGCATCGTTATCGTCATTTTCATGCTTCTAGGAAGCCAAAACTCAAGATTGGTCTCATGGTTAAAAGTGACTTAAAAGGACCCAAATGCCCACTTTGAGGGCTTAAAACGTGTTTATTCACTGCGGGAAGAGATATAAACAATATTTAGAGTGAATTAATGTTCATGCGAGAACGTTCAATTTTTCATGCAAAACAATCGATGACCCGCGACCTGATGAAATTGCTCTGAGGTGAACAAAATGGTCCATTTTGAAAATGTTTATCTTTCAACTAATATTGACTCTCAGAGGTGGATCTTCACTTTTGGAGATAAAATGAGCATCTTCATAGTAATTTTTATGCTTCTGGGGAGCCAAAACTCAAGATTTGGCTCATGGTTAAAAGTGACTTAAAAGGACCCAAATGCTCACTTCGAGGGCTTAAAATGTGTTTATTCACTGCGGGAAGAGATATAAACATCATTTAGACTAAATTAATGTTCATGCGAGAACGTTCAATTTTTCATGCAAAACAATAGATGACCCGCGACCTGATGAAATTGCTCTGAGATGACCAAAATGGTCCGTTTTGAAAGTTTTCATCTTTCAACTAATTTTGACTCTCAGAGGTGGATCATCACTTTTGGAGATAAAATGAGCATCGTTATCGTCATTTTCATGCTTCTAGGGAGCCAAAACTCAAGATTTGGCTCATGGTTAAAAGTGACTTAAAAGGACCCAAATGCTCACTACGAGGGCTTAAAACGTGTTTATTCACTGCGGGAAGAGATATAAACAATATTTAGAGTGAATTAATGTTCATGCGAGAACGTTCAATTTTTCATGCAAAACGATCGATGACCTGCGTCCTGATGAATTTGCTCTGAGATGACCAAAATGGTCCGTTTTGAAAGTTTTCATCTTTCAACTAATTTTGAATCTCAGAGGTGGATCTTCACTTTTGGAGATAAAATGAGCATCGTTATCGTCATTTTCATGCTTCTAGGGAGCCAAAACTCAAGATTTGGCTCATGGTAAAAAGTGACTTAAAAGGACCCAAATGCTCACTTCGAGGGCTTAAAACGTGTTTATTCACTGTGGGAAGAGATATAAAGAACATTTAGAGTAAATTATTGTTCATGCGAGAACGTTCAATTTTTCATGCAAAACGATCGATGACCCGCGACCTGATGAAATTGCTCTGAGATGACCAAAATGGTCCGTTTTGAAAGTTTTCATCTTTCAACTAATTTTGAATCTCAGAGGTGGATCTTCACTTTTGGAGATAAAATGAGCATCGTTATCGTCATTTTCATGCTTCTAGGGAGACAAAACTCAAGATTTGGCTCATGGTTAAAAGTGACTTAAAAGGACCCAAATGCTCACTTCGATGGCTTAAAACGTGTTTATTCACTGCGGGAAGAGATATAAAGAACATTTAGAGTAAATTATTGTTAATGCGAGAACGTTCAATTTTTCATGCCAAACGATCGATGACCCTCGTCCTGATGAAATTGCTCTGAGATGACCAAAATGGTCCGTTTTGAAAATTTTCATCTTTCAACTAATTTTGACTCTCAGAGGTGGATCATCACTTTTGGAGATAAAATGAGCATCGTTATCGTCATTTTCATGCTTTTAGGGAGCCAAAACTCAAGATTTGGCTCATGGTTAAAAGTGACTTAAAAGGACCCAAATGCTCACTTCGAGGGCTTAAAATGTGTTTATTCTCTGCGGGAAGAGATATAAACATCATTTAGAGTAAATTAATGTTCATGCGAGAACGTTCAATTTTTCATGCAAAACAATCGATGACCCGCGACCTGATGAAATTGCTCTGAGGTGAACAAAATGGTCCATTTTAAAAATGTTCATCTTTCAACTAATATTGACTCTCAGAGGTGGATCATCACTTTTGGAGATAAAATGAGCATCGTTATCGTCATTTTCATGCTTCTAGGAAGCCAAAACTCAAGATTGGGCTCATGGTTAAAAGTGACTTAAAAGGACCCAAATACTCACTTTGAGGGCTTAAAACGTGTTTATTCACTGCGGGAAGAGATATAAACAATATTTAGAGTGAATTAATGTTCATGCGAGAACGTTCAATTTTTCATGCAAAACAATCGATGACCCGCGACCTGATGAAATTGCTCTGAGGTGAACAAAATGGTCCATTTTAAAAATGTTCATCTTTCAACTAATATTGACTCTCAGAGGTGGAACTTTACTTTTGGAGATAAAATGAGCATCTTCATAGTAATTTTCATGCTTCTGGGGAGCCAAAACTCAAGATTTGGCTCATGGTTAAAAGTGACTTAAAAGGACCCAAATGCTCACTTCGAGGGCTTAAAACGTGTTTATTCACTGCGGGAAGAGATATAAACAACATTTAGAGTAAATTATTGTTCATGTGAGAACGTTCAATTTTTCATGCAAAACGATGGATGACCCGCGACCTGATGAAATTGCTCTGAGATGACCAAAATGGTCAGTTTTGAAAGTTTTCATCTTTCAACTAATTTTGACTCTCAGAGGTGGATCATCACTTTTGGAGATAAAATGAGCATCGTTATCGTCATTTTCATGCTTCTAGGGAGCCAAAACTCAAGATTTGGCTCATGGTTAAAAGTGACTTAAAAGGACCCAAATGCTCACTTCGAGGGCTTAAAACGTGTTTATTCACTGCGGAAAGAGATATAAAGAACATTTAGAGTAAATTAATGTTCATGCGAGAACGTTCAATTTTTCATGCAAAACAATCGATGACCCGCGACCTGATGAAATTGCTCTGAGATGACCAAAATGGTCCGTTTTGAAAATTTTCATCTTTCAACTAATTTTGACTCTCAGAGGTGGATCATCACTTTTGGAGATAAAATGAGCATCGTTATCGTAATTTTCATGCTTCTAGGGAGCCAAAACTCAAGATTTGGATCATGGTGAAAAGTGACTTAAAAGGACCCAAATGCTCACTTCGAGGGATTAAAAGGTGTTTATTCACTGCGGGAAGAGATATAAACAACATTTAGAGTAAATTAATGTTCATGCGAGAACGTTCAATTTTTCATGCAAAACAATTGATGACCCGCGACCTGATGAAATTGCTCTGAGGTGAACAAAATGGTCCATTTTGAAAATGTTTATCTTTCAACTAATATTGACTCTCAGAGGTGGATCTTCACTTTTGGAGATAAAATGATCATCTTCATAGTAATTTTTATGCTTCTGGGGAGCTAAAACTCAAGATTTGGCTCATGGTTAAAAGTGACTTAAAAGGACCCAAATGCTCACTTCGAGGGCTTAAAACGTGTTTATTCACTGCGGGAAGAGATATAAACAACATTTAGAGTAAATTAATGTTCATTCGAGAACGTTCAATTTTTCATGCAAAATAATCGATTACCCGCGACCTGATGAAATTGCTCTGAGATGACCAAAATGGTCCGTTTTGAAAGTTTTCATCTTTCAACTAATTTTGATTCTCAGAGGTGGAACATCACTTTTGGAGATAAAATGAGCATCGTTATCATCATTTTCATGCTTCTAGGGAGCCAAAACTCAAGATTTGGCTCATGGTTAAAAGTGACTTAAAAGGACCCAAACGCTCACTTCGATGGCTTAAAATGTGTTTATTTACTGCGGGAAGAGATATAAAGAACATTTAGAGTAAATTATTGTTAATGCGAGAACGTTCAATTTTTCATGCCAAACGATCGATGACCCCGCGACCTGATGAAATTGCTCTGAGATGACCAAAATGGTCCGTTTTGAAAATGTTCATCTTTCAAATAATTTTGACTCTCAGAGGTGGATCATCACTTTTGGAGATAAAATGAGCATCGTTATCGTCATTTTCATGCTTCTAGGAAGCCAAAACTCAAGATTGGGCTCATGGTTAAAAGTGACTTAAAAGGACCCAAATGCTCACTTTGAGGGCTTAAAACGTGTTTATTCACTGCGGGAAGAGATATAAACAATATTTAGAGTGAATTAATGTTCATGAGAGAACGTTCAATTTTTCATGCAAAACAATCGATGACCCGCGACCTGATGAAATTGCTCTGAGATGACCAAAATGGTCCGTTTTGAAAATTTTCATCTTTCAACTAATTTTGACTCTCAGAGGTGGATCTTCACTTTTGGAGATAAAATGAGCATCGTTATCGTAATTTTCATGCTTCTAGGGAGCCAAAACTCAAGATTTGGCTCATGGTGAAAAGTGACTTAAAAGGACCCAAATGCTCACTTCGAGGGCTTAAAACGTGTTTATTCACTGCGGGAAGAGATATAAACAACATTTAGAGTAAATTAATGTTCATGCGAGAACGTTCAATTTTTCATGCAAAACAATTGATGACCCGCGACCTGATGAAATTGCTCTGAGGTGAACAAAATGGTCCATTTTGAAAAATGTTTATCTTTCAACTAATATTGACTCTCTGAGGTGGATCTTCACTTTTGGAGATAAAATGATCATCTTCATAGTAATTTTTATGCTTCTGGGGAGCTTAAACTCAAGATTTGGCTCATGGTTAAAAGTGACTTAAAAGGACCCAAATGCTCACTTCGAGGGCTTAAAACGTGTTTATTCACTGCGGGAAGAGATATAAACAACATTTAGAGTAAATTAATGTTCATGCGAGAACGTTCAATTTTTCATGCAAAACAATCGATTACCCGCGACCTGATGAAATTGCTCTGAGATTACCAAAATGGTCAGTTTTGAAAGTTTTCATCTTTCAACTAATTTTGACTCTCAGAGGTGGATCATCACTTTTGGAGATAAAATGAGCATCGGTATCATCATTTTCGTGCTTCTAGGGAGCCAAAACTCAAGATTTGGCTCATGGTTAAAAGTGACTTAAAAGGACCCAAATGCTCACTTCGAGGGCTTAAAACGTGTTTATTCACTGCCGGAAGAGATATAAACAACATTTAGAGTGAATTAATGTTCATGCGAGAACGTTCAATTTTTCATGCAAAACGATCGATGACCCCGTGTCCTGATGAAATTGCTCTGAGATGACCAAAATGGTCCGTTTTGAAAATTTTCATCTTTCAACTAATTTTGACTCTCAGAGGTGGATCATCACTTTTAGAGATAAAATGAGCATCGTTATCGTCATTTTCATGCTTCTAGGGAGCCAACACTCAAGATTTGGCTCATGGTTAAAAGTGACTTAAAAGGACCCAAATGCTCACTTCGAGGGCTTAAAATGTGTTTATTCACTGCGGGAAGAGATATAAACATCATTTAGAGTAAATTAATAATCATGCGAGAACGTTCAATTTTTCATGCAAAACAATCGATGACCCGCGACCTGATGAAATTGCTCTGAGGTGAACAAAATGGCCCATTTTAAAAATGTTCATCTTTCAACTAATATTGACTCTCAGAGGTGGATTTTCACTTTTGGAGATAAAATGAGCATCTTTATCATCATTTTCATGCTTCTAGGGAGCCAAAACTCAAGATTTGGCTCTTGGTTAAAAGTGACTTAAAAGGACCCAAATGCTCACTTCGATGGCTTAAAATGTGTTTATTTACTGCGGGAAGAGATATAAAGAACATTTAGAGTAAATTATTGTTAATGCGAGAACGTTCAATTTTTCATGCAAAACAATCGATGACCCGCGACCTGATGAAATTGCTCTGAGATGACCAAAATGGTCCGTTTTGAAAATGTTCATCTTTCAAATAATTTTGACTCTCAGAGGTGGATCATCACTTTTGGAGATAAAATGAGCATCGTTACCGTCATTTTCATGCTTCTAGGAAGCCAAAACTCAAGATTGGGCTCATGGTTAAAAGTGACTTAAAAGGACCCAAATGCTCACTTTGAGGGCTTAAAACGTGTTTATTCACTGCGGGAAGAGATATAAACAATATTTAGAGTGAATTAATGTTCATGAGAGAACGTTCAATTTTTCATGCAAAACAATCGATGACCCGCGACCTGATGAAATTGCTCTGAGATGACCAAAATGGTCCGTTTTGAAAATTTTCATCTTTCAACTAATTTTGACTCTCAGAGGTGGATCTTCACTTTTGGAGATAAAATGAGCATCGTTATCGTAATTTTCATGCTTCTAGGGAGCCAAAACTCAAGATTTGGCTCATGGTGAAAAGTGACTTAAAAGGACCCAAATGCTCACTTCGAGGGCTTAAAACGTGTTTATTCACTGCGGGAAGAGATATAAACAACATTTAGAGTAAATTAATGTTCATGCGAGAACGTTCAATTTTTCATGCAAAACAATTGATGACCCGCGACCTGATGAAATTGCTCTGAGGTAAACAAAATGGTCCATTTTGAAAATGTTTATCTTTCAACTAATATTGACTCTCAGAGGTGGATCTTCACTTTTGGAGATAAAATGATCATCTTCATAGTAATTTTTATGCTTCTGGGGAGCTAAAACTCAAGATTTGGCTCATGGTTAAAAGTGACTTAAAAGGACCCAAATGCTCACTTCGAGGGCTTAAAACGTGTTTATTCAGTGCGGGAAGAGATATAAACAACATTTAGAGTAAAATAATGTTCATGCGAGAACGTTCAATTTTTCATGCAAAACAATCGATTACCCGCGACCTGATGAAATTGCTCTGAGATGACCAAAATGGTCAGTTTTGAAAGTTTTCATCTTTCAACTAATTTTGATTCTCAGAGGTGGATCATCACTTTTGGAGATAAAATAAGCATCGGTATCATCATTTTCGTGCTTCTAGGGAGCCAAAACTCAAGATTTGGCTCATGGTTAAAAGTGACTTAAAAGGACCCAAATGCTCACTTCGAGGGCTTAAAACGTGTTTATTCACTGCGGGAAGAGATATAAACAACATTTAGAGTGAATTAATGTTCATGCGAGAACGTTCAATTTTTCATGCAAAACGATCGATGACCCGTGTCCTGATGAAATTGCTCTGAGATGACCAAATTGGTCCGTTTTGAAAATTTTCATCTTTCAACTAATTTTGACTCTCAGTGGTGGATCATCACTTTTAGAGATAAAATGAGTATCGTTATCGTCATTTTCATGCTTCTAGAGAGCCAAAACTCAAGATTTGGCTCATGGTTAAAAGTGACTTAAAAGGACCCAAATGCTCACTTCGAGGGCTTAAAATGTGTTTATTCACTGCGGGAAGAGATATAAACATCATTTAGAGTAATTAATAATCATGCGAGAACGTTCAATTTTTCATGCCAAACGATCGATGACCCGCGACCTGATGAAATTGCTCTGAGATGACCAAAATGGTCCGTTTTGAAAATTTTCATCTTTCAACTAATTTTGACTCTCAGAGGTGGATCTTCACTTTTGGAGATAAAATGAGCATCGTTATCGTAATTTTCATGCTTCTAGGGAGCCAAAACTCAAGATTTGGCTCATGGTGAAAAGTGACTTAAAAGGACCCAAATGCTCACTTCGAGGGCTTAAAACGTGTTTATTCACTGCGGGAAGAGATATAAACAACATTTAGAGTAAATTAATGTTCATGCGAGAACGTTCAATTTTTCATGCAAAACAATTGATGACCCGCGACCTGATGAAATTGCTCTGAGGTGAACAGAATGGTCCATTTTGAAAATGTTTATCTTTCAACTAATATTGACTCTCAGAGGTGGATCTTCACTTTTGGAGATAAAATGATCATCTTCATAGTAATTTTTATGCTTCTGGGGAGCTAAAACTCAAGATTTGGCTCATGGTTAAAAGTGACTTAAAAGGACCCAAATGCTCACTTCGAGGGCTTAAAACGTGTTTATTCACTGCGGGAAGAGATATAAACAACATTTAGAGTAAATTAATGTTCATGCGAGAACGTTCAATTTTTCATGCAAAACAATCGATTACCCGCGACCTGATGAAATTGCTCTGAGATGACCAAAATGGTCAGTTTTGAAAGTTTTCATCTTTCAACTAATTTTGACTCTCAGAGGTGGATCATCACTTTTGGAGATAAAATGAGCATCGGTATCATCATTTTCGTGCTTCTAGGGAGCCAAAACTCAAGATTTGGCGCATGGTTAAAAGTGACTTAAAAGGACCCAAATGCTCACTTCGAGGGCTTAAAACGTGTTTATTCACTGCGGGAAGAGATATAAACAACATTTAGAGTGAATTAATGTTCATGCGAGAACGTTCAATTTTTCATGCAAAACAATCGATGACCCGCGACCTGATGAAATTGCTCTGAGGTGAACAAAATGGCCCATTTTAAAAATGTTCATCTTTCAACTAATATTGACTCTCAGAGGTGGATTTTCACTTTTGGAGATAAAATGAGCATCTTTATCATCATTTTCATGCTTCTAGGGAGCCAAAACTCAAGATTTGACTCATGGTTGAAAGTGACTTAAAAGGACCAAATGCTCACTTCGAGGGCTTAAAACATGTTTATTCACTGCGGGAAGAGATATAAAGAACATTTAGAGTAAATTAATGTTCATGCGAGAGCGTTCAATTTTTCATGCAAAACAATCGATGACCCGCGACCTGATGAAATTGCTCTGAGGTGAACAAAATGGCCCATTTTAAAAATGTTCATCTTTCAACTAATATTGACTCTCAGAGGTGGATTTTCACTTTTGGAGATAAAATGAGCATCTTTATCATCATTTTCATGCTTCTAGGGAGCCAAAACTCAAGATTTGACTCATGGTTGAAAGTGACTTAAAAGGACCAAATGCTCACTTCGAGGGCTTAAAACATGTTTATTCACTGCGGGAAGAGATATAAAGAACATTTAGAGTAAATTAATGTTCATGCGAGAGCGTTCAATTTTTCATGCAAAACAATCGATGACCCACGACCTGATGAAATTGCTCTGAGATGACCAAATTGGTCCGTTTTGAAAATTTTCATCTTTCAACTAATTTTGACTCTCAGAGGTGGATCATCACTTTTAGAGATAAAATGAGCATCGTTATCGTCATTTTCATGCTTCTAGGGAGCCAAAACTCAAGATTTGGCTCATGGTTAAAAGTGACTTAAAAGGACCCAAATGCTCACTTTGAGGGCTTAAAACGTGTGTTTTCACTGCGGGAAGAGATATAAACAATATTTAGAGTGAATTAATGTTCATGCGAGAACGTTCAATTTTTCATGCAAAACAATCGATGACCCGCGACCTGATGAAATTGCTCTGAGGTGAACAAAATGGCCCATTTTAAAAATGTTCATCTTTCAACTAATATTGACTCTCAGAGGTGGATTTTCACTTTTGGAGATAAAATGAGCATCTTTATCATCATTTTCATGCTTCTAGGGAGCCAAAACTCAAGATTTGACTCATGGTTGAAAGTGACTTAAAAGGACCAAATGCTCACTTCGAGGGCTTAAAACATGTTTATTCACTGCGGGAAGAGATATAAAGAACATTTAGAGTAAATTAATGTTCATGCGAGAGCGTTCAATTTTTCATGCAAAACAATCGATGACCCACGACCTGATGAAATTGCTCTGAGATGACCGAAATGGTCCGTTTTGAAAATTTCCATCTTTCAACTAATTTTGACTCTCAGAGGTGGATCATCACTATTGTAGAGAAAATGAGCATCTTTATCGTCATTTTCATGCTTCTAGGGAGCCAAAACTCAAGATTGGGCTCATGGTTAAAAGTGACTTAAAAGGACCCAAATGCTCACTTTGAGGGCTTAAAACGTGTGTTTTCACTGCGGGAAGAGATATAAACAATATTTAGAGTGAATTAATGTTCATGCGAGAACGTTCAATTTTTCATGCAAAACAATCGATGACCCGCGACCTGATGAAATTGCTCTGAGGTGAACAAAATGGTCCATTTTGAAAATGTTCATCTTTCAACTAATATTGACTCTAAAAGGTGGATCTTCACTTTTGGAGATAAAATGAGCATCTTTATCATCATTTTCATGCTTCTAGGGAGCCAAAATCAAGATTGGACTCATGGTTAAAAGTGACTTAAAAGGACCCAAATGCCCACTTTGAGGGCTTAAAACGTGTTTATTCACTGCGGGAAGAGATATAAACAATATTTAGAGTGAATTAATGTTCATGCGAGAACGTTCAATTTTTCATGCAAAACAATCGATGACCCGCGACCTGATGAAATTGCTCTGAGATGACCAAAATGGTCCGTTTTGAAAGTTTTCATCTTTCAACTAATTTTGACTCTCAGAGGTGGATCATCACTTTTGGAGATAAAATGAGCATCGTTATCGTCATTTTCATGCTTCTAGGGAGCCAAAACTCAAGATTTGGCTCATGGTTAAAAGTGACTTAAAAGGACCCAAATGCTCACTACGAGGGCTTAAAACGTGTTTATTCACTGCGGGAAGAGATATAAACAATATTTAGAGTGAATTAATGTTCATGCGAGAACGTTCAATTTTTCATGCAAAACGATCGATGACCTGCGTCCTGATGAATTTGCTCTGAGATGACCAAAATGGTCCGTTTTGAAAGTTTTCATCTTTCAACTAATTTTGAATCTCAGAGGTGGATCTTCACTTTTGGAGATAAAATGAGCATCGTTATCGTCATTTTCATGCTTCTAGGGAGCCAAAACTCAAGATTTGGCTCATGGTAAAAAGTGACTTAAAAGGACCCAAATGCTCACTTCGAGGGCTTAAAACGTGTTTATTCACTGCGGAAAGAGATATAAAGAACATTTAGAGTAAATTAATGTTCATGCGAGAACGTTCAATTTTTCATGCAAAACAATCGATGACCCGCGACCTGATGAAATTGCTCTGAGATGACCAAAATGGTCCGTTTTGAAAATTTTCATCTTTCAACTAATTTTGACTCTCAGAGGTGGATCATCACTTTTGGAGATAAAATGAGCATCGTTATCGTAATTTTCATGCTTCTAGGGAGCCAAAACTCAAGATTTGGATCATGGTGAAAAGTGACTTAAAAGGACCCAAATGCTCACTTCGAGGGATTAAAAGGTGTTTATTCACTGCGGGAAGAGATATAAACAACATTTAGAGTAAATTAATGTTCATGCGAGAACGTTCAATTTTTCATGCAAAACAATTGATGACCCGCGACCTGATGAAATTGCTCTGAGGTGAACAAAATGGTCCATTTTGAAAAATGTTTATCTTTCAACTAATATTGACTCTCTGAGGTGGATCTTCACTTTTGGAGATAAAATGATCATCTTCATAGTAATTTTTATGCTTCTGGGGAGCTTAAACTCAAGATTTGGCTCATGGTTAAAAGTGACTTAAAAGGACCCAAATGCTCACTTCGAGGGCTTAAAACGTGTTTATTCACTGCGGGAAGAGATATAAACAACATTTAGAGTAAATTAATGTTCATGCGAGAACGTTCAATTTTTCATGCAAAACAATCGATTACCCGCGACCTGATGAAATTGCTCTGAGATTACCAAAATGGTCAGTTTTGAAAGTTTTCATCTTTCAACTAATTTTGACTCTCAGAGGTGGATCATCACTTTTGGAGATAAAATGAGCATCGGTATCATCATTTTCGTGCTTCTAGGGAGCCAAAACTCAAGATTTGGCTCATGGTTAAAAGTGACTTAAAAGGACCCAAATGCTCACTTCGAGGGCTTAAAACGTGTTTATTCACTGCGGGAAGAGATATAAACAACATTTAGAGTGAATTAATGTTCATGCGAGAACGTTCAATTTTTCATGCAAAACGATCGATGACCCCGTGTCCTGATGAAATTGCTCTGAGATGACCAAAATGGTCCGTTTTGAAAATTTTCATCTTTCAACTAATTTTGACTCTCAGAGGTGGATCATCACTTTTAGAGATAAAATGAGCATCGTTATCGTCATTTTCATGCTTCTAGGGAGCCAACACTCAAGATTTGGCTCATGGTTAAAAGTGACTTAAAAGGACCCAAATGCTCACTTCGAGGGCTTAAAATGTGTTTATTCACTGCGGGAAGAGATATAAACATCATTTAGAGTAAATTAATAATCATGCGAGAACGTTCAATTTTTCATGCAAAACAATCGATGACCCGCGACCTGATGAAATTGCTCTGAGGTGAACAAAATGGCCCATTTTAAAAATGTTCATCTTTCAACTAATATTGACTCTCAGAGGTGGATTTTCACTTTTGGAGATAAAATGAGCATCTTTATCATCATTTTCATGCTTCTAGGGAGCCAAAACTCAAGATTTGGCTCTTGGTTAAAAGTGACTTAAAAGGACCCAAATGCTCACTTCGATGGCTTAAAATGTGTTTATTTACTGCAGGAAGAGATATAAAGAACATTTAGAGTAAATTATTGTTAATGCGAGAACGTTCAATTTTTCATGCAAAACAATCGATGACCCGCGACCTGATGAAATTGCTCTGAGATGACCAAAATGGTCCGTTTTGAAAATGTTCATCTTTCAAATAATTTTGACTCTCAGAGGTGGATCATCACTTTTGGAGATAAAATGAGCATCGTTATCGTCATTTTCATGCTTCTAGGAAGCCAAAACTCAAGATTGGGCTCATGGTTAAAAGTGACTTAAAAGGACCCAAATGCTCACTTTGAGGGCTTAAAACGTGTTTATTCACTGCGGGAAGAGATATAAACAATATTTAGAGTGAATTAATGTTCATGAGAGAACGTTCAATTTTTCATGCAAAACAATCGATGACCCGCGACCTGATGAAATTGCTCTGAGATGACCAAAATGGTCCGTTTTGAAAATTTTCATCTTTCAACTAATTTTGACTCTCAGAGGTGGATCTTCACTTTTGGAGATAAAATGAGCATCGTTATCGTAATTTTCATGCTTCTAGGGAGCCAAAACTCAAGATTTGGCTCATGGTGAAAAGTGACTTAAAAGGACCCAAATGCTCACTTCGAGGGCTTAAAACGTGTTTATTCACTGCGGGAAGAGATATAAACAACATTTAGAGTAAATTAATGTTCATGCGAGAACGTTCAATTTTTCATGCAAAACAATTGATGACCCGCGACCTGATGAAATTGCTCTGAGGTGAACAAAATGGTCCATTTTGAAAATGTTTATCTTTCAACTAATATTGACTCTCAGAGGTGGATCTTCACTTTTGGAGATAAAATGATCATCTTCATAGTAATTTTTATGCTTCTGGGGAGCTAAAACTCAAGATTTGGCTCATGGTTAAAAGTGACTTAAAAGGACCCAAATGCTCACTTCGAGGGCTTAAAACGTGTTTATTCAGTGCGGGAAGAGATATAAACAACATTTAGAGTAAAATAATGTTCATGCGAGAACGTTCAATTTTTCATGCAAAACAATCGATTACCCGCGACCTGATGAAATTGCTCTGAGATGACCAAAATGGTCAGTTTTGAAAGTTTTCATCTTTCAACTAATTTTGATTCTCAGAGGTGGATCATCACTTTTGGAGATAAAATAAGCATCGGTATCATCATTTTCGTGCTTCTAGGGAGCCAAAACTCAAGATTTGGCTCATGGTTAAAAGTGACTTAAAAGGACCCAAATGCTCACTTCGAGGGCTTAAAACGTGTTTATTCACTGCGGGAAGAGATATAAACAACATTTAGAGTGAATTAATGTTCATGCGAGAACGTTCAATTTTTCATGCAAAACGATCGATGACCCGTGTCCTGATGAAATTGCTCTGAGATGACCAAATTGGTCCGTTTTGAAAATTTTCATCTTTCAACTAATTTTGACTCTCAGAGGTGGATCATCACTTTTAGAGATAAAATGAGTATCGTTATCGTCATTTTCATGCTTCTAGAGAGCCAAAACTCAAGATTTGGCTCATGGTTAAAAGTGACTTAAAAGGACCCAAATGCTCACTTCGAGGGCTTAAAATGTGTTTATTCACTGCGGGAAGAGATATAAACATCATTTAGAGTAATTAATAATCATGCGAGAACGTTCAATTTTTCATGCAAAACAATCGATGACCCGCGACCTGATGAAATTGCTCTGAGGTGAACAAAATGGCCCATTTTAAAAATGTTCATCTTTCAACTAATATTGACTCTCAGAGGTGGATTTTCACTTTTGGAGATAAAATGAGCATCTTTATCATCATTTTCATGCTTCTAGGGAGCCAAAACTCAAGATTTGACTCATGGTTGAAAGTGACTTAAAAGGACCAAATGCTCACTTCGAGGGCTTAAAACATGTTTATTCACTGCGGGAAGAGATATAAAGAACATTTAGAGTAAATTAATGTTCATGCGAGAGCGTTCAATTTTTCATGCAAAACAATCGATGACCCACGACCTGATGAAATTGCTCTGAGATGACCGAAATGGTCCGTTTTGAAAATTTTCATCTTTCAACTAATTTTGACTCTCAGAGGTGGAACATCACTTTTGGAGATACAATGAGCATCGTTATCATCATTTTCATGCTTCTAGGGAGCCAAAACTCAAGATTTGGCTCATGGTTAAAAGTGACTTAAAAGGACCCAAATGCTCACTTCGATGGCTTAAAATGTGTTTATTTACTGCGGGAAGAGATATAAAGAACATTTAGAGTAAATTATTGTTAATGCGAGAACGTTCAATTTTTCATGCCAAACGATCGATGACCCGCGACCTGATGAAATTGCTCTGAGATGACCAAAATGGTCCGTTTTGAAAATGTTCATCTTTCAAATAATTTTGACTCTCAGAGGTGGATCATCACTTTTGGAGATAAAATGAGCATCGTTATCGTCATTTTCATGCTTCTAGGAAGCCAAAACTCAAGATTGGGCTCATGGTTAAAAGTGACTTAAAAGGACCCAAATGCTCACTTTGAGGGCTTAAAACGTGTTTATTCACTGCGGGAAGAGATATAAACAATATTTAGAGTGAATTAATGTTCATGAGAGAACGTTCAATTTTTCATGCAAAACAATCGATGACCCGCGACCTGATGAAATTGCTCTGAGATGACCAAAATGGTCCGTTTTGAAAATTTTCATCTTTCAACTAATTTTGACTCTCAGAGGTGGATCTTCACTTTTGGAGATAAAATGAGCATCGTTATCGTAATTTTCATGCTTCTAGGGAGCCAAAACTCAAGATTTGGCTCATGGTGAAAAGTGACTTAAAAGGACCCAAATGCTCACTTCGAGGGCTTAAAACGTGTTTATTCACTGCGGGAAGAGATATAAACAACATTTAGAGTAAATTAATGTTCATGCGAGAACGTTCAATTTTTCATGCAAAACAATTGATGACCCGCGACCTGATGAAATTGCTCTGAGGTGAACAAAATGGTCCATTTTGAAAATGTTTATCTTTCAACTAATATTGACTCTCAGAGGTGGATCTTCACTTTTGGAGATAAAATGATCATCTTCATAGTAATTTTTATGCTTCTGGGGAGCTAAAACTCAAGATTTGGCTCATGGTTAAAAGTGACTTAAAAGGACCCAAATGCTCACTTCGAGGGCTTAAAACGTGTTTATTCACTGCGGGAAGAGATATAAACAACATTTAGAGTAAATTAATGTTCATGCGAGAACGTTCAATTTTTCATGCAAAACAATCGATTACCCGCGACCTGATGAAATTGCTCTGAGATGACCAAAATGGTCAGTTTTGAAAGTTTTCATCTTTCAACTAATTTTGACTCTCAGAGGTGGATCATCACTTTTGGAGATAAAATGAGCATCGGTATCATCATTTTCGTGCTTCTAGGGAGCCAAAACTCAAGATTTGGCGCATGGTTAAAAGTGACTTAAAAGGACCCAAATGCTCACTTCGAGGGCTTAAAACGTGTTTATTCACTGCGGGAAGAGATATAAACAACATTTAGAGTGAATTAATGTTCATGCGAGAACGTTCAATTTTTCATGCAAAACGATCGATGACCCGTGTCCTGATGAAATTGCTCTGAGATGACCAAATTGGTCCGTTTTGAAAATTTTCATCTTTCAACTAATTTTGACTCTCAGAGGTGGATCATCACTTTTAGAGATAAAATGAGCATCGTTATCGTCATTTTCATGCTTCTAGGGAGCCAAAACTCAAGATTTGGCTCATGGTTAAAAGTGACTTAAAAGGACCCAAATGCTCACTATGAGGGCTTAAAACGTGTGTTTTCACTGCGGGAAGAGATATAAACAATATTTAGAGTGAATTAATGTTCATGCGAGAACGTTCAATTTTTCATGCAAAACAATCGATGACCCGCGACCTGATGAAATTGCTCTGAGGTGAACAAAATGGCCCATTTTAAAAATGTTCATCTTTCAACTAATATTGACTCTCAGAGGTGGATTTTCACTTTTGGAGATAAAATGAGCATCTTTATCATCATTTTCATGCTTCTAGGGAGCCAAAACTCAAGATTTGACTCATGGTTGAAAGTGACTTAAAAGGACCAAATGCTCACTTCGAGGGCTTAAAACATGTTTATTCACTGCGGGAAGAGATATAAAGAACATTTAGAGTAAATTAATGTTCATGCGAGAGCGTTCAATTTTTCATGCAAAACAATCGATGACCCACGACCTGATGAAATTGCTCTGAGATGACCGAAATGGTCCGTTTTGAAAATTTCCATCTTTCAACTAATTTTGACTCTCAGAGGTGGATCATCACTATTGTAGAGAAAATGAGCATCTTTATCGTCATTTTCATGCTTCTAGGGAGCCAAAACTCAAGATTGGGCTCATGGTTAAAAGTGACTTAAAAGGACCCAAATGCTCACTTTGAGGGCTTAAAACGTGTGTTTTCACTGCGGGAAGAGATATAAACAATATTTAGAGTGAATTAATGTTCATGCGAGAACGTTCAATTTTTCATGCAAAACAATCGATGACCCGCGACCTGATGAAATTGCTCTGAGGTGAACAAAATGGTCCATTTTGAAAATGTTCATCTTTCAACTAATATTGACTCTAAAAGGTGGATCTTCACTTTTGGAGATAAAATGAGCATCTTTATCATCATTTTCATGCTTCTAGGGAGCCAAAATCAAGATTGGACTCATGGTTGAAAGTGACTTAAAAGGACCAAATGCTCACTTCGAGGGCTTCAAACGTGTTTATTCACTGCGGGAAGAGATATAAAGAACATTTAGAGTAAATTAATGTTCATGCGAAAACGTTCAATTTTTCATGCAAAACAACCGATGACCCGCGACCTGATGAAATTGCTCTGAGGTGAACAAAATGATCCATTTTGAAAATGTTTATCTTTCAACTAATATTGACTCTCAGAGGTGGATCATCAATTTTGGAGAGAAAATGAGCATCATTATCGTCATTTTCATGCTTCTAGGGAGCCAAAACTCAAGATTTGTCTCATGGTGAAAAGAGACTTAAAAGGACCCAAATGCTCACTTCGAGGGCTTGAAACGTGTTTATTCACTGCGGGAAGAGATATAAACAACATTTAGAGTAAATTAATGTTCATGCAAGAACGTTCAATTTTTCATGCAAAACAATCGATGACCCGCGACCTGATGAAATTGCTCTGAGGTGAACAAAATGATCCATTTTGAAAATGTTTATCTTTCAACTAATATTGACTCTCAGAGGTGGATCATCAATTTTGGAGATAAAATGAGCATCGTTATCGTCATTTTCAAGCTTCTAGGGAGCCAAAACTCAAGATTTGTCTCATGGTGAAAAGTGACTTAAAAGGACCCAAATGCTCACTTCGAGGGCTTAAAACGTGTCTATTCACTGCGGGAAGAGATATAAACAACATTTAGAGTAAATTATTGTTCATGTGAGAACGTTCAATTTTTCATGCAAAACGATGGATGACCCGCGACCTGATGAAATTGCTCTGAGATGAGCAAAATGGTCCGTTTTGAAAGTTTTCATCTTTCAACTAATTTTGACTCTCAGAGGTGGATCATCACGTTTGGAGATAAAATGAGCATGGGTATCGTCATTTTCGTGCTTCTAGGGAGCCAAAACTCAAGATTTGGCTCATGGATAAAAGTGACTTAAAAGGACCCAAATGCTCACTTCGAGGGCTTAAAACGTGTTTATTTACTGCGGGAAGAGATATAAACAACATTTAGAGTGAATTAATGTTCATGCGAGAACGTTCAATTTTTCATGCAAAACGATCGATGACCGATGGATGACCCGCGACCTGATGAAATTGCTCTGAGATGAGCAAAATGGTCCGTTTTGAAAGTTTTCATCTTTCAACTAATTTTGACTCTCAGAGGTGGATCATCAGTTTTGGAGATAAAATGAGCATCGTTATCGTCATTTTCATGCTTCTAGGGAGCCAAAACTCAAGATTGGGCTCATGGTTAAAAGTGACTTAAAAGGACCCAAATGCTCACTTTGAGGGCTTAAAACGTGTTTATTCACTGCGGGAAGCGATATAAACAATATTTAGAGTGAATTAATGTTCATGCGAGAACGTTCAATTTTTCATGCAAAACAATCGATGACCCGCGACCTGATGAAATTGCTCTGAGATGACCAAAATGGTCCGTTTTGAAAATTTTTATCTTTCAACTAATTTTGACTCTCAGAGGTGGATCATCACTTTTAGAGATAAAATGAGCATCGTTATCGTAATTTTCATGCTTCTAGGGAGCCAAAACTCAAGATTTGGCTCATGGTGAAAAGTGACTTAAAAGGACCCAAATGCTCACTTCAAGGGATTAAAACGTGTTTATTCACTGCGGGAAGAGATATAAACAACATTTAGAGTAAATTAATGTTCATGCGAGAACGTTCAATTTTTCATGCAAAACAATCGATGACCCGCGACCTGATGAAATTGCTCTGAGGTGAACAAAATGGTCCATTTTGAAAAGGTTCATCTTTCAACTAATATTGACTCTCAGAGGTGGATCATCACTTTTGGAGATAAAATGAGCATCGTTATCGTAATTTTCATGCTTCTAGGGAGCCAAAACTCAAGATTTGGCTCATGGTGAAAAGTGACTTAAAAGGACCCAAATGCTCACTTCGAGGGATTAAAACGTGTTTATTCACTGCGGGAAGAGATATAAACAACATTTAGAGTAAATTAATGTTCATGTGAAAACGTTCATTTTTTCATGCAAAACAATCGATGACCCGCGACCTGATGAAATTGCTCTGAGATGACCAAAATGGTCCGTTTTGAAATTTTCCATCTTTCAACTAATTTTGACTCTCAGAGGTGGATCTTCACTTTTGGAGATAAAATGAGCATCTTTATCATCATTTTCATGCTTCTAGGGAGCCAAAATCAAGATTGGACTCATGGTTGAAAGTGACTTAAAAGGACCAAATGCTCACTTCGAGGGCTTCAAACGTGTTTATTCACTGCGGGAAGAGATATAAAGAACATTTAGAGTAAATTAATGTTCATGCGAAAACGTTCAATTTTTCATGCAAAACAACCGATGACCAGCGATCTGATGAAATTGCTCTGAGATGACCAAAATGGTCCGTTTTGAAAGTTTTCATCTTTCAACTAATTTTGACTCTCAGAGGTGGATCATCAATTTTGGAGATAAAATGAGCATCGTTATCGTCATTTTCATGCTTCTAGGGATCCAAAACTAAAGATTTGTCTCTTGGTTAAAAGTGACTTAAAAGGACCCAAATGCTCACTTCGAGGGATTAAAACGTGTTTATTCACTGCGGGAAGAGATATAAACAACATTTAGAGTAAATTAATGTTCATGTGAGAACATTCAATTTTTCATGCAAAACAATCGATGACCCGCGACCTGATGAAATTGCTCTGAGGTGAACAAAATGGTCCATTTTAAAAATGTTCATCTTTCAACTAATATTGACTCTCAGAGGTGGATTTTCACTTTTGGAGATAAAATGAGCATCTTTATCATCATTTTCATGCTTCTAGGGAGCCAAAACTCAAGATTTGGCTCATGGTGAAAAGTGACTTAAAAGGACCCAAATGCTCACTTCGAGGGATTAAAACGTGTTTATTCACTGCGGGAAGAGATATAAACAACATTTAGAGTAAATTAATGTTAATGCGAGAACATTCAATTTTTCATGCAAAACAATCAATGACCCGCGACCTGATGAAATTGCTCTGAGGTGAACAAAATGGTCCATTTTGAAAAGGTTAATCTTTCAACTAATATTGACTCTCAGAGGTGGATCATCACTTTTGGAGATAAAATGAGCATCGTTATCGTAATTTTCATGCTTCTAGGGAGCCAAAACTCAAGATTTGGCTCATGGTGAAAAGTGACTTAAAAGGACCCAAATGCTCACTTCGAGGGATTAAAACGCGTTTATTCACTGCGGGAAGAGATATAAACAACATTTAGAGTAAATTAATGTTCATGTGAGAACGTTCAATTTTTCATGCTAAACAATCGATGACCCGCGACCTGATGAAATTGCTCTGAGGTGAACAAAATGGTCCATTTTGAAAAGGTTCATCTTTCAACTAATATTGACTCTCAGAGGTGGATCTTCACTTTTGGAGATAAAATGAGCATCTTCATAGTAATTTTTATGCTTCTGGGGAGCCAAAACTCAAGATTTGGCTCATGGTTAAAAGTGACTTAAAAGGACCCAAATGCTCACTTTGAGGGCTTAAAACGTGTTTATTCACTGCGGGAAGAGATATAAACAACATTTAGAGTAAATTAATGTTCATGCGAGAACGTTCAATTTTTCATGCAAAACAATCGATGACCCGCGACCTGATGAAATTGCTCTGAGATGACCAAAATGGTCCGTTTTGAAAATTTTCATCTTTCAACTAATTTTGACTCTCAGAGGTGGATCATCACTTTTGGAGATAAAATGAGCATCATTATCGTCATTTTCATGCTTATAGGGAGCCAAAACTCAAGATTTGGCTCATGGTTAAAAGTGACTTAAAAGGACCCAAATGCTCACTTCGAGGGCTTAAAACATGATTATTCACTGCGGGAAGAGATATAAAGAACATTTAGAGTAAATTAATGTTCATGCAAGAACGTTCAATTTTTCATGCAAAACAATCGATGACCCGCGACCTGATGAAATTGCTCTGAGATGACCAAAATGGTCCGTTTTGAAAATTTCCATCTTTCAACTAATTTTGACTCTCAGAGGTGGATCATCACTATTGTAGAGAAAATGAGCATCTTTATCGTCATTTTCATGCTTCTAGGGAGCCAAAACTCAAGATTGGGCTCATGGTTAAAAGTGACTTAAAAGGACCCAAATGCTCACTTTGAGGGCTTAAAACGTGTTTATTCACTGCGGGAAGAGATATAAACAATATTTAGAGTGAATTAATGTTCATGCGAGAACGTTCAATTTTTCATGCAAAACAATCGATGACCCGCGACCTGATGAAATTGCTCTGAGGTGAACAAAATGGTCCATTTTGAAAATGTTCATCTTTCAACTAATATTGACTCTAAAAGGTGGATCTTCACTTTTGGAGATAAAATGAGCATCTTTATCATCATTTTCATGCTTCTAGGGAGCCAAAACTCAAGATTTGGCTCATGGTTAAAAGTGACTTAAAAGGACCCAAATGCTCACTTTGAGGGCTTAAAACATGTTTATTCACTGCGGGAAGAGATATAAACAACATTTAGAGTAAATTAATGTTCATGCAAAAACGTTCAATTTTTCATGCAAAACAACCGATGACCAGCGATCTGATGAAATTGCTCTGAGATGACCAAAATGGTCCGTTTTGAAAGTTTTCATCTTTCAACTAATTTTGACTCTCAGAGGTGGATCATCAATTTTGGAGATAAAATGAGCATCGTTATCGTCATTTTCATGCTTCTAGGGAGCCAAAACTCAAGATTTGTCTCATGGTGAAAAGTGATTAAATGGACCCAAATGCTCACTTCGAGGGCTTAAAACGTGTTTATTCACTGCGGGAAGAGATATAAACAACATTTAGAGTAAATTAATGTTCATGCAAGAACGTTCAATTTTTTATGCAAAACAATCGATGACCCGCGACCTGATGAAATTGCTCTGAGGTGAACAAAATGATCCATTTTGAAAATGTTTATCTTTCAACTAATATTGACTCTCAGAGGTGGATCTTCACTTTTGGAGATAAAATGAGCATCTTCATAGTAATTTTTATGCTTCTGGGGAGCCAAAACTCAAGATTTGGCTCATGGTTAAAAGTGACTTAAAAGGACCCAAATGCTCACTTTGAGGGCTTAAAACGTGTTTATTCACTGCGGGAAGAGATATAAACATCATTTAGAGTAAATTATTGTTCATGTGCGAACGTTCAATTTTTCATGCAAAACGATGGATGACCCGCGACCTGATGAAATTGCTCTGAGATGAGCAAAATGGTCCGTTTTGAAAGTTTTCATCTTTCAACTAATTTTGACTCTCAGAGGTGGATCATCACTTTTGGAGATAAAATGAGCATGGGTATCGTCATTTTCGTGCTTCTAGGGAGCCAAAACTCAAGATTTGGCTCATGGTTAAAAGTGACTTAAAAGGACCCAAATGCTCACTTCGAGGGCTTAAAATGTGTTTATTCACTGCGGGAAGAGATATAAACATCATTTAGAGTAAATTGATAATCATGCGAGAACGTTCAATTTTTCATGCAAAATGATCGATGACCCGCGTCCTGATGAATTTGCTCTGAGATGACCAAAATGGTCAGTTTTGAAAGTGTTCATCTTTCAACTAATTTTGAATCTCAGAGGAGGATCTTCACTTTTGGAGATAAAATGAGCATCGTTATCGTCATTTTCATGCTTCTAGGGAGCCAAAACTCAAGATTTGGCTCATGGTTAAAAGTGACTTAAAAGGACCCAAATGCTCACTTCGAGGGCTTAAAACGTGTTTATTCACTGCGGGAAGAGATATAAACAACATTTAGAGTAAATTATTGTTCATGTGAGAACGTTCAATTTTTCATGCAAAACGATGGATGACCCGCGACCTGATGAAATTGCTCTGAGATGAGCAAAATGGTCCGTTTTGAAAGTGTTCATCTTTCAACTAATTTTGAATCTCAGAGGTGGATCTTCACTTTTGGAGATAAAATGAGCATCGTTATCGTCATTTTCATGCTTCTAGGGAGCCAAAACTCAAGATTTGGCTCATGGTTAAAAGTGACTTAAAAGGACCCAAATGCTCACTTCGAGGGCTTAAAACGTGTTTATTCACTGCGGGAAGAGATATAAACAACATTTAGAGTAAATTATTGTTCATGTGAGAACGTTCAATTTTTCATGCAAAACGATGGATGACCCGCGACCTGATGAAATTGCTCTGAGATGAGCAAAATGGTCCGTTTTGAAAATGTTCATCTTTCAACTAATTTTGACTCTCAGAGGTGGATCATCACTTTTGGAGATAAAATGAGCATCGTTATCGTAATTTTCATGCTTCTAGGGAGCCAAAACTCAAGATTTGACTCATGGTGAAAAGTGACTTAAAAGGACCCAAATGCTCACTTCGAGGGATTAAAACGTGTTTATTCACTGCGGGAAGAGATATAAACAACATTTAAAGTAAATTAATGTTCATGCGAGAACGTTCAATTTTTCATGCAAAACAATCGATGACCCGCGACCTGATGAAATTGCTCTGAGGTGAACAAAATGGTCCATTTTGAAAAGGTTCATCTTTCAACTAATATTGACTCTCAGAGGTGGATCATCACTTTTGGAGATAAAATGAGCATCGTTATCGTAATTTTCCTGCTTCTAGGGAGCCAAAACTCAAGATTTGGCTCATGGTGAAAAGTGACTTAAAAGGACCCAAATGCTCACTTGGAGGGATTAAAACGTGTTTATTCACTGCGGGAAGAGATATAAACAACATTTAGAGTAAATTAATGTTCATGTGAGAACGTTCAATTTTTCATGCAAAACAATCGATGACCCGCGACCTGATGAAATTGCTCTGAGGTGAACAAAATGGTCCATTTTGAAAACGTTCATCTTTCAACTAATATTGACTCTCAGAGGTGGATCTTCACTTTTGGAGATAAAATGAGCATCTTCATAGTAATTTTTATGCTTCTGGGGAGCCAAAACTCAAGATTTGGCTCATGGTTAAAAGTGACTTAAAAGGATCCAAATGCTCACTTCGAGGGCTTAAAACGTGTTTATTCACTGCGGGAAGGGATATAAAGAAAAGTTAGAGTAAATTAATGTTCATGCGAGAACGTTACATTTTTCATGCAAAACAATCGATGACCCGCGACCTGATGAAATTGCTCTGAGATGACCAAAATGGTCCGTTTTGAAAATGTTCATCTTTCAACTAATTTTGACTCTCAGAGGTGGATCTTCACTTTTGGAGATAAAATGAGCATCTTCATAGTAATTTTTATGCTTCTGGGGAGCCAAAACTCAAGATTTGGCTCATGGTTAAAAGTGACTTAAAAGGACCCAAATGCTCACTTCGAGGGCTTAAAACGTGTTTATTCACTGCGGGAAGAGATATAAACATCATTTAGAGTAAATTAATAATCATGCGAGAACGTTCAATTTTTCATGCAAAACAATCGATGACCCGCGACCTGATGAAATTGCTCTGAGATGACCAAAATGGTCCGTTTTGAAAATTTTCATCTTTCAACTAATTTTGACTCTCAGAGGTGGATCATCACTTTTGGAGATAAAATGAGCATCATTATCGTCATTTTCATGCTTCTAGGGAGCCAAAACTCAAGATTTGGCTCGTGGTTAAAAGTGACTTAAAAGGACCCAAATGCTCACTTCGAGGGCTTAAAACATGTTTATTCACTGCGGGAAGAGATATAAAGAACATTTAGAGTAAATTAATGTTCATGCGAGAACGTTCAATTTTTCATGCAAAACAATCGATGACCCGCGACCTGATGAAATTGCTCTGAGATGACCAAAATGGTCCGTTTTGAAAATTTCCATCTTTCAACTAATTTTGACTCTCAGAGGTGGATCATCACTATTGTAGAGAAAATGAGCATCTTTATCGTCATTTTCATGCTTCTAGGGAGCCAAAACTCAAGATTGGGCTCATGGTTAAAAGTGACTTAAAAGGACCCAAATGCTCACTTTGAGGGCTTAAAACATGTTTATTCACTGCGGGAAGAGATATAAACAACATTTAGAGTAAATTAATGTTCATGCGAAAACGTTCAATTTTTCATGCAAAACAACCGATGACCAGCGATCTGATGAAATTGCTCTGAGATGACCAAAATGGTCCGTTTTGAAAGTTTGCATCTTTCAACTAATTTTGACTCTCAGAGGTGGATCATCAATTTTGGAGATAAAATGAGCATCGTTATCGTCATTTTCATGCTTCTAGGGAGCCAAAACTCAAGATTTGTCTCATGGTGAAAAGTGATTAAAAGGACCCAAATGCTCACTTCGAGGGCTTAAAACGTGTTTATTCACTGCGGGAAGAGATATAAACAACATTTAGAGTAAATTAATGTTCATGCAAGAACGTTCAATTTTTTATGCAAAACAATCGATGACCCGCGACCTGATGAAATTGCTCTGAGGTGAACAAAATGATCCATTTTAAAAATGTTTATCTTTCAACTAATATTGACTCTCAGAGGTGGATCTTCACTTTTGGAGATAAAATGAGCATCTTCATAGTAATTTTTATGCTTCTGGGGAGCCAAAACTCAAGATTTGGCTCATGGTTAAAAGTGACTTAAAAGGACCCAAATGCTCACTTCGAGGGCTTAAAACGTGTTTATTCACTGCGGGAAGAGATATAAACATCATTTAGAGTAAATTATTGTTCATGTGAGAACGTTCAATTTTTCATGCAAAACGATGGATGACCCGCGACCTGATGAAATTGCTCTGAGATGAGCAAAATGGTCCGTTTTGAAAGTTTTCATCTTTCAACTAATTTTGACTCTCAGAGGTGGATCATCACTTTTGGAGATAAAATGAGCATGGGTATCGTCATTTTCGTGCTTCTAGGGAGCCAAAACTCAAGATTTGGCTCATGGTTAAAAGTGACTTAAAAGGACCCAAATGCTCACTTCGAGGGCTTAAAATGTGTTTATTCACTGCGGGAAGAGATATAAACATCATTTAGAGTAAATTAATAATCATGCGAGAACGTTCAATTTTTCATGCAAAATGATCGATGACCCGCGTCCTGATGAATTTGCTCTGAGATGACCAAAATGGTCCGTTTTGAAAGTGTTCATCTTTCAACTAATTTTGAATCTCAGAGGTGGATCTTCACTTTTGGAGATAAAATGAGCATCGTTATCGTCATTTTCATGCTTCTAGGAAGCCAAAACTCAAGATTTGGCTCATGGTTAAAAGTGACTTAAAAGGACCCAAATGCTCACTTTGAGGGCTTAAAACGTGTTTATTCACTGCGGGAAGAGATATAAACAACATTTAAAGTAAATTAATGTTCATGCGAGAACGTTCAATTTTTCATGCAAAACAATCGATGACCCGCGACCTGATGAAATTGCTCTGAGGTGAACAAAATGGTCCGTTTTGAAAATTTTCATCTTTAAACTAATTTTGACTCTCAGAGGTGGATCATCACTTTTGGAAATAAAATGAGCATCATTATCGTCATTTTCATGCCTCTAGGGAGCCAAAACTCAAGATTTGGCTCATGGTTAAAAGTGACTTAAAAGGACCCAAATGCTCACTTCGAGGGCTTAAAACATGTTTATTCACTGCGGGAAGAGATATAAAGAACATTTAGAGTAAATTAATGTTCATGCGAGAACGTTCAATTTTTCATGCAAAACAATCGATGACCCGCGACCTGATGAAATTGCTCTGAGGTGAACAAAATGGTCCATTTTAAAAATGTTCATCTTTCAACTAATATTGACTCTCAGAGGTGGATCATCACTTTTGGAGATAAAATGAGCATCTTTATCATCATTTTCATGCTTCTAGGGAGCCAAAACTCAAGATTTGAATCATGGTTGAAAGTGACTTAAAAGGACCAAATGCTCACTTCGAGGGCTTAAAACGTGTTTATTCACTGCGGGAAGAGATATAAAGAAAATTTAGAGTAAATTAACGTTCATGCGAGAACGTTCAATTTTTCATGCAAAACAATTGATGACCCGCGACCTGATGAAATTGCTCTGAGGTGAACAAAATGGTCCATTTTGAAAAGGTTCATCTTTCAACTAATATTGACTCTCAGAGGTGGATCATCACTTTTGGAGATAAAATGAGCATCGTTATCGTAATTTTCATGCTTCTAGGGAGCCAAAACTCAAGATTTGGCTCATGGTAAAAAGTGACTTAAAAGGACCCAAATGCTCACTTCGAGGGATTAAAACGTGTTCATTCACTGCGGGAAGAGATATAAACAACATTTAGAGTAAATTAATGTTCATGTGAGAACGTTCAATTTTTCATGCAAAACAATCGATGACCCGCGACCTGATGAAATTGCTCTGAGGTGAACAAAATGGTCCATTTTGAAAAGGTTCATCTTTCAACTAATATTGACTCTCAGAGGTGGATCTTCACTTTTGGAGATAAAATGAGCATCTTCATAGTAATTTTTATGCTTCTGGGGAGCCAAAACTCAAGATTTGGTTCATGGTTAAAAGTGACTTAAAAGGACCCAAATGCTCACTTCGAGGGCTTAAAACGTGTTTATTCACTGCGGGAAGAGATATAAACAACATTTAGAGTAAATTAATGTTCATGCGAGAACGTTCAATTTTTCATGCAAAACAATCGATGACCCGCGACCTGATGAAATTGCTCTGAGAGGACCAAAATGGTCCGTTTTGAAAATTTTCATCTTTCAACTAATTTTGACTCTCAGAGGTGGATCATCACTTTTGGAGATAAAATGAGCATCATTATCGTCATTTTCATGCTTCTAGGGAGCCAAAACTCAAGATTTGGCTCATGGTTAAAAGTGACTTAAAAGGACCCAAATGCTCACTTCGAGGGCTTAAAACGTGTTTATTCACTGCGGGAAGAGATATAAAGAACATTTAGAGTAAATTAATGTTCATGCGAGAACGTTCAATTTTTCATGCCAAACGATCGATAACCCGCGACCTGATGAAATTGCTCTGAGATGACCAAAATGGTCCGTTTTGAAAATGTTCATCTTTCAAATAATATTGACTCTCAGAGGTGAATTTTCACTTTTGGAGATAAAATGAGCATCTTTATCATCATTTTCATGCTTCTAGGGAGCCAAAACTCAAGATTTGAATCATGGTTGAAAGTGACTTAAAAAGACCCAAATGCTCACTTCGAGGGCTTAAAACGTGTTTATTCACTGCGGGAAGAGATATAAACAACATTTGGAGTAAATTAATGTTCATGCGAGAACGTTCAATTTTTCATGCAAAACAATCGATGACCCGCAACCTGATGAAATTGCTCTGAGATGACCAAAATGGTCCGTTTTGAAAATTTTCATCTTTCAACTAATTATGACTTTCAGAGGTGGATCATCACTTTTGGAGATAAAATGAGCATCGTTATCGTCATTTTCATGCTTCTAGGGAGCCAAAACTCAAGATTTGGCTCATGGTTAAAAGTGACTTAAAAGGACCCAAATGCTCACTTCGAGGGCTTAAAATGTGTTTATTCACTACGGGAAGAGATATAAAGAACATTTAGAGTAAATTAATGTTCATGCGAGAACGTTTAATTTTTCATGCAAAACAATCGATGACCCGCGACCTGATGAAATTGCTCTGAGATTACCAAAATGGTCCGTTTTGAAAGTTTTCATCTTTCAACTAATTTTGACTCTCAGAGGTGGATCATCACTTTTGGAGATAAAATGAGCATCGTTATCGTCATTTTCATGCTTCTAGGGAGCCAAAACTCAAGATTTGGGTCATGGTTAAAAGTGACTTAAAAGGACCCAAATGCTCACTTCGAGGGCTTAAAACGTGTTTATTCACTGCGGGAAGAGATATAAACAACATTTAGAGTAAATTATTGTTCATGTGAGAACGTTCAATTTTTCATGCAAAACGATGGATGACCCGCGACCTGATGAAATTGCTCTGAGATGAGCAAAATGGTCCGTTTTGAAAGTGTTCATCTTTCAACTAATTTTGAATCTCAGAGGTGGATCTTCACTTTTGGAGATAAAATGAGCATCGTTATCGTCATTTTCATGCTTCTAGGGAGCCAAAACTCAAGATTTGGCTCATGGTTAAAAGTGACTTAAAAGGACCCAAATGCTCACTTCGAGGGCTTAAAACGTGTTTATTCACTGCGGGAAGAGATATAAACAACATTTAGAGTAAATTATTGTTCATGTGAGAACGTTCAATTTTTCATGCAAAACGATGGATGACCCGCGACCTGATGAAATTGCTCTGAGATGAGCAAAATGGTCCGTTTTGAAAATGTTCATCTTTCAACTAATTTTGACTCTCAGAGGTGGATCATCACTTTTGGAGATAAAATGAGCATCGTTATCGTAATTTTCATGCTTCTAGGGAGCCAAAACTCAAGATTTGACTCATGGTGAAAAGTGACTTAAAAGGACCCAAATGCTCACTTCGAGGGATTAAAACGTGTTTATTCACTGCGGGAAGAGATATAAACAACATTTAAAGTAAATTAATGTTCATGCGAGAACGTTCAATTTTTCATGCAAAACAATCGATGACCCGCGACCTGATGAAATTGCTCTGAGGTGAACAAAATGGTCCATTTTGAAAAGGTTCATCTTTCAACTAATATTGACTCTCAGAGGTGGATCATCACTTTTGGAGATAAAATGAGCATCGTTATCGTAATTTTCCTGCTTCTAGGGAGCCAAAACTCAAGATTTGGCTCATGGTGAAAAGTGACTTAAAAGGACCCAAATGCTCACTTGGAGGGATTAAAACGTGTTTATTCACTGCGGGAAGAGATATAAACAACATTTAGAGTAAATTAATGTTCATGTGAGAACGTTCAATTTTTCATGCAAAACAATCGATGACCCGCGACCTGATGAAATTGCTCTGAGGTGAACAAAATGGTCCATTTTGAAAACGTTCATCTTTCAACTAATATTGACTCTCAGAGGTGGATCTTCACTTTTGGAGATAAAATGAGCATCTTCATAGTAATTTTTATGCTTCTGGGGAGCCAAAACTCAAGATTTGGCTCATGGTTAAAAGTGACTTAAAAGGATCCAAATGCTCACTTCGAGGGCTTAAAACGTGTTTATTCACTGCGGGAAGAGATATAAACAACATTTAGAGTAAATTAATGTTCATGCGAGAACGTTCAATTTTTCATGCAAAACAATCGATGACCCGCGACCTGATGAAATTGCTCTGAGATGACCAAAATGGTCCGTTTTGAAAATTTTCATCTTTCAACTAATTTTGACTCTCAGAGGTGGATCATCACTTTTGGAGATAAAATGAGCATCATTATCGTCATTTTCATGCTTCTAGGGAGCCAAAACTCAAGATTTGGCTCATGGTTAAAAGTGACTTAAAAGGACCCAAATGCTCACTTCGAGGGCTTAAAACATGTTTATTCACTGCGGGAAGGGATATAAAGAAAAGTTAGAGTAAATTAATGTTCATGCGAGAACGTTACATTTTTCATGCAAAACAATCGATGACCCGCGACCTGATGAAATTGCTCTGAGATGACCAAAATGGTCCGTTTTGAAAATGTTCATCTTTCAACTAATTTTGACTCTGAGAGGTGGATCTTCACTTTTGGAGATAAAATGAGCATCTTCATAGTAATTTTTATGCTTCTGGGGAGCCAAAACTCAAGATTTGGCTCATGGTTAAAAGTGACTTAAAAGGACCCAAATGCTCACTTTGAGGGCTTAAAACGTGTTTATTCACTGCGGGAAGAGATATAAACAACATTTAGAGTAAATTAATGTTCATGCGAGAACGTTCAATTTTTCATGCAAAACAATCGATGACCCGCGACCTGATGAAATTGCTCTGAGATGACCAAAATGGTCCGTTTTGAAAATTTTCATCTTTCAACTAATTTTGACTCTCAGAGGTGGATCATCACTTTTGGAGATAAAATGAGCATCATTATCGTCATTTTCATGCTTCTAGGGAGCCAAAACTCAAGATTTGGCTCGTGGTTAAAAGTGACTTAAAAGGACCCAAATGCTCACTTCGAGGGCTTAAAACATGTTTATTCACTGCGGGAAGAGATATAAAGAACATTTAGAGTAAATTAATGTTCATGCGAGAACGTTCAATTTTTCATGCAAAACAATCGATGACCCGCGACCTGATGAAATTGCTCTGAGATGACCAAAATGGTCCGTTTTGAAAATTTCCATCTTTCAACTAATTTTGACTCTCAGAGGTGGATCATCACTATTGTAGAGAAAATGAGCATCTTTATCGTCATTTTCATGCTTCTAGGGAGCCAAAACTCAAGATTGGGCTCATGGTTAAAAGTGACTTAAAAGGACCCAAATGCTCACTTTGAGGGCTTAAAACATGTTTATTCACTGCGGGAAGAGATATAAACAACATTTAGAGTAAATTAATGTTCATGCGAAAACGTTCAATTTTTCATGCAAAACAACCGATGACCAGCGATCTGATGAAATTGCTCTGAGATGACCAAAATGGTCCGTTTTGAAAGTTTTCATCTTTCAACTAATTTTGACTCTCAGAGGTGGATCATCAATTTTGGAGATAAAATGAGCATCGTTATCGTCATTTTCATGCTTCTAGGGAGCCAAAACTCAAGATTTGTCTCATGGTGAAAAGTGATTAAAAGGACCCAAATGCTCACTTCGAGGGCTTAAAACGTGTTTATTCACTGCGGGAAGAGATATAAACAACATTTAGAGTAAATTAATGTTCATGCAAGAACGTTCAATTTTTTATGCAAAACAATCGATGACCCGCGACCTGATGAAATTGCTCTGAGGTGAACAAAATGATCCATTTTAAAAATGTTTATCTTTCAACTAATATTGACTCTCAGAGGTGGATCTTCACTTTTGGAGATAAAATGAGCATCTTCATAGTAATTTTTATGCTTCTGGGGAGCCAAAACTCAAGATTTGGCTCATGGTTAAAAGTGACTTAAAAGGACCCAAATGCTCACTTCGAGGGCTTAAAACGTGTTTATTCACTGCGGGAAGAGATATAAACATCATTTAGAGTAAATTATTGTTCATGTGAGAACGTTCAATTTTTCATGCAAAACGATGGATGACCCGCGACCTGATGAAATTGCTCTGAGATGAGCAAAATGGTCCGTTTTGAAAGTTTTCATCTTTCAACTAATTTTGACTCTCAGAGGTGGATCATCACTTTTGGAGATAAAATGAGCATGGGTATCGTCATTTTCGTGCTTCTAGGGAGCCAAAACTCAAGATTTGGCTCATGGTTAAAAGTGACTTAAAAGGACCCAAATGCTCACTTCGAGGGCTTAAAATGTGTTTATTCACTGCGGGAAGAGATATAAACATCATTTAGAGTAAATTAATAATCATGCGAGAACGTTCAATTTTTCATGCAAAATGATCGATGACCCGCGTCCTGATGAATTTGCTCTGAGATGACCAAAATGGTCCGTTTTGAAAGTGTTCATCTTTCAACTAATTTTGAATCTCAGAGGTGGATCTTCACTTTTGGAGATAAAATGAGCATCGTTATCGTCATTTTCATGCTTCTAGGAAGCCAAAACTCAAGATTTGGCTCATGGTTAAAAGTGACTTAAAAGGACCCAAATGCTCACTTTGAGGGCTTAAAACGTGTTTATTCACTGCGGGAAGAGATATAAACAACATTTAAAGTAAATTAATGTTCATGCGAGAACGTTCAATTTTTCATGCAAAACAATCGATGACCCGCGACCTGATGAAATTGCTCTGAGGTGAACAAAATGGTCCGTTTTGAAAATTTTCATCTTTAAACTAATTTTGACTCTCAGAGGTGGATCATCACTTTTGGAAATAAAATGAGCATCATTATCGTCATTTTCATGCTTCTAGGGAGCCAAAACTCAAGATTTGGCTCATGGTTAAAAGTGACTTAAAAGGACCCAAATGCTCACTTCGAGGGCTTAAAACATGTTTATTCACTGCGGGAAGAGATATAAAGAACATTTAGAGTAAATTAATGTTCATGCGAGAACGTTCAATTTTTCATGCAAAACAATCGATGACCCGCGACCTGATGAAATTGCTCTGAGGTGAACAAAATGGTCCATTTTAAAAATGTTCATCTTTCAACTAATATTGACTCTCAGAGGTGGATCATCACTTTTGGAGATAAAATGAGCATCTTTATCATCATTTTCATGCTTCTAGGGAGCCAAAACTCAAGATTTGAATCATGGTTGAAAGTGACTTAAAAGGACCAAATGCTCACTTCGAGGGCTTAAAACGTGTTTATTCACTGCGGGAAGAGATATAAAGAAAATTTAGAGTAAATTAACGTTCATGCGAGAACGTTCAATTTTTCATGTAAAACAATTGATGACCCGCGACCTGATGAAATTGCTCTGAGGTGAACAAAATGGTCCATTTTGAAAAGGTTCATCTTTCAACTAATATTGACTCTCAGAGGTGGATCATCACTTTTGGAGATAAAATGAGCATCGTTATCGTAATTTTCATGCTTCTAGGGAGCCAAAACTCAAGATTTGGCTCATGGTAAAAAGTGACTTAAAAGGACCCAAATGCTCACTTCGAGGGATTAAAACGTGTTCATTCACTGCGGGAAGAGATATAAACAACATTTAGAGTAAATTAATGTTCATGTGAGAACGTTCAATTTTTCATGCAAAACAATCGATGACCCGCGACCTGATGAAATTGCTCTGAGGTGAACAAAATGGTCCATTTTGAAAAGGTTCATCTTTCAACTAATATTGACTCTCAGAGGTGGATCTTCACTTTTGGAGATAAAATGAGCATCTTCATAGTAATTTTTATGCTTCTGGGGAGCCAAAACTCAAGATTTGGTTCATGGTTAAAAGTGACTTAAAAGGACCCAAATGCTCACTTCGAGGGCTTAAAACGTGTTTATTCACTGCGGGAAGAGATATAAACAACATTTAGAGTAAATTAATGTTCATGCGAGAACGTTCAATTTTTCATGCAAAACAATCGATGACCCGCGACCTGATGAAATTGCTCTGAGAGGACCAAAATGGTCCGTTTTGAAAATTTTCATCTTTCAACTAATTTTGACTCTCAGAGGTGGATCATCACTTTTGGAGATAAAATGAGCATCATTATCGTCATTTTCATGCTTCTAGGGAGCCAAAACTCAAGATTTGGCTCATGGTTAAAAGTGACTTAAAAGGACCCAAATGCTCACTTCGAGGGCTTAAAACGTGTTTATTCACTGCGGGAAGAGATATAAAGAACATTTAGAGTAAATTAATGTTCATGCGAGAACGTTCAATTTTTCATGCCAAACGATCGATAACCCGCGACCTGATGAAATTGCTCTGAGATGACCAAAATGGTCCGTTTTGAAAATGTTCATCTTTCAAATAATATTGACTCTCAGAGGTGAATTTTCACTTTTGGAGATAAAATGAGCATCTTTATCATCATTTTCATGCTTCTAGGGAGCCAAAACTCAAGATTTGAATCATGGTTGAAAGTGACTTAAAAAGACCCAAATGCTCACTTCGAGGGCTTAAAACGTGTTTATTCACTGCGGGAAGAGATATAAACAACATTTGGAGTAAATTAATGTTCATGCGAGAACGTTCAATTTTTCATGCAAAACAATCGATGACCCGCGACCTGATGAAATTGCTCTGAGATGACCAAAATGGTCCGTTTTGAAAATTTTCATCTTTCAACTAATTATGACTTTCAGAGGTGGATCATCACTTTTGGAGATAAAATGAGCATCGTTATCGTCATTTTCATGCTTCTAGGGAGCCAAAACTCAAGATTTGGCTCATGGTTAAAAGTGACTTAAAAGGACCCAAATGCTCACTTCGAGGGCTTAAAATGTGTTTATTCACTACGGGAAGAGATATAAAGAACATTTAGAGTAAATTAATGTTCATGCGAGAACGTTTAATTTTTCATGCAAAACAATCGATGACCCGCGACCTGATGAAATTGCTCTGAGATTACCAAAATGGTCCGTTTTGAAAGTTTTCATCTTTCAACTAATTTTGACTCTCAGAGGTGGATCATCACTTTTGGAGATAAAATGAGCATCGTTATCGTCATTTTCATGCTTCTAGGGAGCCAAAACTCAAGATTTGGGTCATGGTTAAAAGTGACTTAAAAGGACCCAAATGCTCACTTCGAGGGCTTAAAACGTATTTATTCACTGCGGGAAGAGATATAAAGAACATTTAGAGTAAATTATTGTTCATGCGAGAACGTTCAATTTTTCATGCAAAACGATCGATGACCCGCGACCTGATGAAATTGCTCTGAGATGACCAAAATGGTCTGTTTTGAAAATTTTCATCTTTCAACTAATTTTGACTCTCAGAGGTGGATCATCACTTTTGGAGATAAAATGAGCAGCGTTATCGTCATTTTCATGCTTCTAGGGAGCCAAAACTCAAGATTTGGCTCATGGTTAAAAGTGACTTAAAAGGACCCAAATGCTCACTTCGATGGCTTAAAATGTGTTTATTCACTGCGGGCAGAGATATAAACATCATTTAGAGTAAATTAATGTTCATGCGAGAACGTTCAATTTTTCATGCAAAACAATCGATGACCCGCGACCTGATGAAGTTGCTCTGAGATGACCAAAATGGTCCGTTTTGAAAGTTTTCATCGTTCAACTAATTTTGACTCTCAGAGGTGGATCATCACTTTTGGAGATAAAATGAGCATCGTTATCGTCATTTTCATGCTTCTAGGGAGCCAAAACTCAAGATTTGGCTCATGGTTAAAAGTGACTCTAAAGGACCCAAATGCTCACTTCGATGGCTTAAAATGTGTTTATTCACTGCGGGAAGAGATATAAAGAACATTTAGAGTAAATTATTGTTAATGCGAGAACGTTCAATCTTTCATGCCAAACGATCGATGACCCGCGACCTGATGAAATTGCTCTGAGATGACCAAAATGGTCTGTTTTGAAAATGTTCATCTTTCAAATAATTTTGACTCTCAGAGGTGGATCATCACTTTTGGAGATAAAATGAGCATCGTTATCGTCATTTTCATGCTTCTAGGAAGCCAAAACTCAAGATTGGGCTCATGGTTAAAAGTGACTTAAAAGGACCCAAAAGCTCACTTTGAGGGCTTAAAACGTGTTTATTCACTGCGGGAAGAGATATAAACAATATTTAGAGTGAATTAATGTTCATGAGAGAACGTTCAATTTTTCATGCAAAACAATCGATGACCCGCGACCTGATGAAATTGCTCTGAGATGACCAAAATGGTCCGTTTTAAAAATTTTCATCTTTCAACTAATTTTGACTCTCAGAGGTGGATCATTACTTTTGGAGATAAAATGAGCATCGTTATCGTAATTTTCATGCTTCTAGGGAGCCAACACTCAAGATTTGGCCCATGGTGAAAAGTGACTTAAAAGGACCCAAATGCTCACTTCGAGGGCTTAAAACGTGTTTATTCACTGCGGGAAGAGATATAAACAACATTTAGAGTAAATTAATGTTCATGCGAGAACGTTCAATTTTTCATGCAAAACAATCGATGACCCGCGACCTGATGAAATTGCTCTGAGATGACCAAAATGGTCAGTTTTGAAAATGTTTATCTTTCAACTAATATTGACTCTCAGAGGTGGATCTTCACTTTTGGAGATAAAATGAGCATCTTCATAGTAATTTTTACGCTTCTGGGGAGCCAAAACTCCAGATTTGGCTCATGGTTAAAAGTGACTTAAAAGGACCCAAATGCTCACTTAGAGGGCTTAAAACGTGTTTATTCACTGCGGGAAGAGATATAAACAACATTTAGAGTAAATTAATGTTCATGCGAGAACGTTCAATTTTTCATGCAAAACAATCGATTACCCGCGACCTGATGAAATTGCTCTGAGATGACCAAAATGGTCAGTTTTGAAAGTTTTCATCTTTCAACTAATTTTGACTCTCAGAGGTGAATCATCACTTTTGGAGATAAAATGAGCATCGGTATCATCATTTTCGTGCTTCTAGGGAGCCAAAACTCAAGATTTGGCTCATGGTTAAAAGTGACTTAAAAGGACCCAAATGCTCACTTCGAGGGCTTAAAACGTGTTTATTCACTGCGGGAAGAGATATAAACAACATTTAGAGTGAATTAATGTTCATGCGAGAACGTTCAATTTTTCATGCAAAACGATCGATGACCCGTGTCCTGATGAAATTGCTCTGAGATGACCAAAATGGTCCGTTTTGAAAATTTTCATCTTTCAACTAATTTTGACTCTCAGAGGTGGATCATCACTTTTAGAGATAAAATGAGCATCGTTATCGTCATTTTCATGCTTCTAGGGAGCCAAAACTCAAGATTTGGCTCATGGTTAAAAGTGACTTAAAAGGACCCAAATGCTCACTTCGAGGGCTTAAAATGTGTTTATTCACTGCGGGAAGAGATATAAACATCATTTAGAGTAAATTAATAATCATGCGAGAACGTTCAATTTTTCATGCAAAACAATCGATGACCCGCGACCTGATGAAATTGCTCTGAGGTGAACAAAATGGCCCATTTTAAAAATGTTCATCTTTCAACTAATATTGACTCTCAGAGGTGGATTTTCACTTTTGGAGATAAAATGAGCATCTTTATCATCATTTTCATGCTTTTAGGGAGCCAAAACTCAAGATTTGACTCATGGTTGAAAGTGACTTAAAAGGACCAAATGCTCACTTCGAGGGCTTAAAACATGTTTATTCACTGCGGGAAGAGATATAAAGAACATTTAGAGTAAATTAATGTTCATGCGAGAGCGTTCAATTTTTCATGCAAAACAATCGATGACCCACGACCTGATGAAATTGCTCTGAGATGACCGAAATGGTCCGTTTTGAAAATTTTCATCTTTCAACTAATTTTGACTCTCAGAGGTGGATCATCACTTTTGGAGATAAAATGAGCATCGTTATCGTCATTTTCATGCTTCTAGGGAGCCAAAACTCAAGATTTGGCTCATGGTTAAAAGTGACTTAAAAGGACCCAAATGCTCACTTCGAGGGCTTAAAACGTGTTTATTCACTGCGGTAAGAGATATAAAGAACATTTAGAGTAAATTAATGTTCATGCGAGAACGTTCAATTTTTCATGCAAAACAATCGATGACCCGCGACCTGATGAAATTGCTCTGAGATGACCAAAATGGTCCGTTTTGAAAGTTTTCATCTTTCAACTAATTTTGACTCTCAGAGGTGGAACATCACTTTTGGAGATAAAATGAGCATCGTTATCGTCATTTTCATGCTTCTAGGGAGCCAAAACTCAAGATTTGGCTCATGGTTAAAAGTGACTTAAAAGGACCCAAATGCTCACTTCGATGGCTTAAAATGAATTGAATTGAATTGAATTGAAACAGCACTTGTATAGCGCTAACTACCCGGAGGCCTCGTAGCGCTTATGACAGAAACTTAATTAGCGGGGGCTCAAGGCAGGTCAGCAGAGGGTAGCATACAGGTGTGTTTTTAGAATTTTCCTAAAAGAGAGATGGTTTAAAGTTTCCCGCAAAGGCAGAGGAAGAGTGTTCCAGAGTTTTGCCGCAGTATGTGAAAAGGAGCGGCCACCCCAGCGAGCCTTCTTGACTCTGATGGGAGTAGCCAGCTGGGAGGAGCTGGAACGAAGAGGACGAGATGGAGCATAGGGAGTGACCAGGGACTGAAGGATTGCAGGGCCAGTGCGATGGAAGGCTTTGTGTAAAATACACATGGCCTTAAATTGTATTCTTCCAGCAATAGGAAGCCAATGAAGTTCCCTCAAAGCATTCCTCGCTGACTGCCATCGGGGAAGGTTGTAAAGTAGACGGGCTGCACTGTTTTGGGTGACTTGGAGCCTCTGGATGGTATAGGCAGGAGCTCCCATGTAGAGGACATTCCCATAGTCCAGGCGAGATAGTATAAGGGCCTGGACCAGGATCCTCCTCGCCTGAAATGGGAGCAGAGGGAGCACCTTCCGTAGCATCCTCATCAACCCAAAACAGGTAGCCGCAGTCTTCGTAGCTTGTACCGAAAAGTTCAGGTCGGTGTCAAGCCAAATCCCCAGGCTTTTTATTTGAGGTTTGGGCGTAGGGGGTGGGCCTAGACATGGAGGCCAGGAGGATGCAAAGCCCGAGAGGGAGGGATTGCCCAGCAGGATAACCTCTGTCTTCTCCCCGTTAAGTTTTAGGCATGAGGATTGCATCCATCTGGAGACCGCCTCCAGACAGGAGCCTAGGGTGTTAGACGATCCCTCCTGGTGGTCTAAGGAGACCACCAGTTGGGTGTCATCTGCGTAGGTGACAATACGCACACCAAAGGGGTGGACTATCCTGTCTAGAGGCTCCATGTAAACATTGAACAGAGTGGGGCTCAGGGAGGAGCCCTGAGGAACCCCACATCTGAGAGGGTGTTTAGGAGATGCCACCTCGCCCTCGAAGACCTGAAAGAAACGGTCGGCCAGGAAGGATGTCAGCCATTCTAGGGCTGCGTCCGACACACCATGTCCGCCAGACGTTGTAAAAGCGTGACATGGTTAACTGTGTCGAACGCAGCGCTTAGATCTAATAAGATAATGGTGACCTTTCCACCCTGGTCCAACACAGTTCTAGCTTCCTCCGTTACCGCTAAGAGAGCGGTTTCAGTTCCATGTCGAGGGCGAAACCCTGTTTGGGAGGCACGCAGGAGACCATTTGATTCCAAATGGCTCATCAAGATGTCGTTTACGTGCCTCTCCAATAGTTTACTCAGCCAAGGGAGCAAAGAGATAGGGCGGTAATTCGCTAGGTTGTTCTGATCCAGGTTGGGCTTCTTCAACAGAGCCCTCACCATTGCGCACTTCCATGACGGAGGTACAGATTTTGTGGTGATAGAGGTGTTGAGGACGTCCAGTATGACCGGGCGAATTATGTCCACTACCTTCAGAAGGGTCTGGGGGGATGCTGAGTCACTAGGTAGCCAGAAGTGATCTGAGGGATAAGTCTATCCAGAATAAAATGTGTTTATTCACTGCGGGAAGAGATATAAAGAACATTTAGAGTAAATTATTGTTAATGCGAGAACGTTCAATTTTTCATGCCAAAAGATCGATGACCCGTGACCTTATGAAATTGCTCTGAGATGACCAAAATGGTCCGTTTTGAAAATGTTCATCTTTCAAATAATTTTGACTCTCAGAGGTGGATCATCACTTTTGGAGATAAAATGAGCATCGTTATCGTCATTTTCATGCTTCTAGGGAGCCAAAACTCAAGATTTGGCTCATGGTTAAAAGTGACTTAAAAGGACCCAAATGCTCCCTTTGAGGGCTTAAAACATGTTTATTCACTGCGGGAAGAGATATAAACAATATTTAGAGTGAATTAATGTTCATGAGAGAACGTTCAATTTTTCATGCAAAACAATCGATGACCCGCGACCTGATGAAATTGCTCTGAGATGACCAAAATGGTCCGTTTTGAAAATTTTCATCTTTCAACTAATTTTGACTCTCAGAGGTGGATCATCACTTTTGGAGATAAAATGAGCATCATTATCGTCATTTTCATGCTTCTAGGGAGCCAAAACTCAAGATTTGGCTCATGGTTAAAAGTGACTTAAAAGGACCCAAATGCTCACTTCGAGGGCTTAAAACATGTGTATTCACTGCGGGAAGGGATATAAAGAAAAGTTAGAGTAAAGTAATGTTCATGCGAGAACGTTAAATTTTTCATGCAAAACAATCGATGACCCGCGACCTGATGAAATTGCTCTGAGATGACCAAAATGGTCCGTTTTGAAAATTTTCATCTTACAACTAATTTTGACTCTCAGAGGTGGATCATCACTTTTGGAGATAAAAGGAGCATCGTTATCGTAATTTTCATGCTTCTAGGGAGCCAAAACTCAAGATTTGGCTCATGGTGAAAAGTGACTTAAAAGGACCCAAATGCTCACTTCGAGGGATTAAAACGTGTTTATTCACTGCGGGAAGAGATATAAACAACATTTAGAGTAAATTAATGTTCATGTGAGAACGTTCAATTTTTCATGCAAAACAATCGATGACCCGCGACCTGATGAAATTGCTCTGAGGTGAACAAAATGGTCCATTTTGAAAAGGTTCATCTTTCAACTAATATTGACTCTCAGAGGTGGATCTTCACTTTTGGAGATAAAATGAGCATCTTCATTGTAATTTTTATGCTTCTGGGGAGCCAAAACTCAAGATTTGGCTCATGGTTAAAAGTGACTTAAAAGGACCCAAATGCTCACTTCGAGGGCTTAAAACGTGTTTATTCACTGCGGGAAGAGATATAAACAACATTTAGAGTAAATTAATGTTCATGCGAGAACGTTCAATTTTTCATGCAAAACAATCGATGACCCGCGACCTGATGAAATTGCTCTGAGATGACCAAAATGGTCCGTTTTGAAAATTTTCATCTTACAACTAATTTTGACTCTCAGAGGTGGATCATCACTTTTGGAGATAAAAGGAGCATCGTTATCGTAATTTTCATGCTTCTAGGGAGCCAAAACTCAAGATTTGGCTCATGGTGAAAAGTGACTTAAAAGGACCCAAATGCTCACTTCGAGGGATTAAAACGTGTTTATTCACTGCGGGAAGAGATATAAACAACATTTAGAGTAAATTAATGTTCATGTGAGAACGTTCAATTTTTCATGCAAAACAATCGATGACCCGCGACCTGATGAAATTGCTCTGAGGTGAACAAAATGGTCCATTTTGAAAAGGTTCATCTTTCAACTAATATTGACTCTCAGAGGTGGATCTTCACTTTTGGAGATAAAATGAGCATCTTCATAGTAATTTTTATGCTTCTGGGGAGCCAAAACTCAAGATTTGGCTCATGGTTAAAAGTGACTTAAAAGGACCCAAATGCTCACTTCGAGGGCTTAAAACGTGTTTATTCACTGCGGGAAGAGATATAAACAACATTTAGAGTAAATTAATGTTCATGCGAGAACGTTCAATTTTTCATGCAAAACAATCGATGACCCGCGACCTGATGAAATTGCTCTGATATGACCAAAATGGTCAGTTTTGAAAATTTTCATCTTTAAACTAATTTTGACTCTCAGAGGTGGATCATCACTTTTGGAGATAAAATGAGCATCGTTATCGTCATTTTCATGCTTCTAGGAAGCCAAAACTCAAGATTGGGCTCATGGTTAAAAGTGACTTAAAAGGACCCAAATGCTCCCTTTGAGGGCTTAAAACATGTTTATTCACTGCGGGAAGAGATATAAACAATATTTAGAGTGAATTAATGTTCATGAGAGAACGTTCAATTTTTCATGCAAAACAATCGATGACCCGCGACCTGATGAAATTGCTCTGAGATGACCAAAATGGTCCGTTTTGAAATTTTTCATCTTTCAACTAATTTTGACTCTCAGAGGTGGATCATCACTTTTGGAGATAAAATGAGCATCATTATCGTCATTTTCATGCTTCTAGGGAGCCAAAACTCAAGATTTGGCTCATGGTTAAAAGTGACTTAAAAGGACCCAAATGCTCACTTCGAGGGCTTAAAACATGTTTATTCACTGCGGGAAGGGATATAAAGAAAAGTTAGAGTAAAGTAATGTTCATGCGAGAACGTTAAATTTTTCATGCAAAACAATCGATGACCCGCGACCTGATGAAATTGCTCTGAGATGACCAAAATGGTCCGTTTTGAAAATGTTCATCTTTCAACTAATTTTGACTTTCAGAGGTGGATCATCACTTTTGGAGATAAAATGAGCATCGTTATCGTCATTTTCATGCTTCTAGGAAGCCAAAACTCAAGATTGGGCTCATGGTTAAAAGTGACTTAAAAGGACCAAATGCTCACTTCGAGGGCTTAAAACGTGTTTATTCACTGCGGGAAGAGATATAAAGAAAATTTAGAGTAAATTAACGTTCATGCGAGAACGTTCAATTTTTCATGCAAAACAATCGATGACCCGCGACCTGATGAAATTGCTCTGAGGTGAACAAAATGGTCCATTTTGAAAAGGTTCATCTTTCAACTAATATTGACTCTCAGAGGTGGATCATCACTTTTGGAGATAAAATGAGCATCGTTAATATAATTTTCATGCTTCTAGGGAGCCAAAACTCAAGATTTGGCTCATGGTGAAAAGTGACTTAAAAGGACCCAAATGCTCACTTCGAGGGATTAAAACGTGTTCATTCACTGCGGGAAGAGATATAAACAACATTTAGAGTAAATTAATGTTCATGTGAGAACGTTCAATTTTTCATGCAAAACAATCGATGACCCGCGACCTGATGAAATTGCTCTGAGGTGAACAAAATGGTCCATTTTGAAAAGGTTAATCTTTCAACTAATATTGACTCTCAGAGGTGGATCTTCACTTTTGGAGATAAAATGAGCATCTTCATAGTAATTTTTATGCTTCTGGGGAGCCAAAACTCAAGATTTGGTTCATGGTTAACAGTGACTTAAAAGGACCCAAATGCTCACTTCGAGGGCTTAAAACGTGTTTATTCACTGCGGGAAGAGATATAAACAACATTTAGAGTAAATTAATGTTCATGCGAGAGCGTTCAATTTTTCATGCAAAACAATCGATGACCCACGACCTGATGAAATTGCTCTGAGATGACCGAAATGGTCCGTTTTGAAAATTTTCATCTTTCAACTAATTTTGACTCTCAGAGGTGGATCATCACTTTTGGAGATAAAATGAGCATCGTTATCGTCATTTTCATGCTTCTAGGGAGCCAAAACTCAAGATTTGGCTCATGGTTAAAAGTGACTTAAAAGGACCCAAATGCTCACTTCGAGGGCTTAAAACGTGTTTATTCACTGCGGTAAGAGATATAAAGAACATTTAGAGTAAATTAATGTTCATGCGAGAACGTTCAATTTTTCATGCAAAACAATCGATGACCCGCGACATGATGAAATTGCTCTGAGATGACCAAAATGGTCCGTTTTGAAAGTTTTCATCTTTCAACTAATTTTGACTCTCAGAGGTGGAACATCACTTTTGGAGATAAAATGAGCATCGTTATCGTCATTTTCATGCTTCTAGGGAGCCAAAACTCAAGATTTGGCTCATGGTTAAAAGTGACTTAAAAGGACCCAAATGCTCACTTCGATGGCTTAAAATGAATTGAATTGAATTGAATTGAAACAGCACTTGTATAGCGCTAACTACCCGGAGGCCTCGTAGCGCTTATGACAGAAACTTAATTAGCGGGGGCTCAAGGCAGGTCAGCAGAGGGTAGCATACAGGTGTGTTTTTAGAATTTTCCTAAAAGAGAGATGGTTTAAAGTTTCCCGCAAAGGCAGAGGAAGAGTGTTCCAGAGTTTTGCCGCAGTATGTGAAAAGGAGCGGCCACCCCAGCGAGCCTTCTTGACTCTGATGGGAGTAGCCAGCTGGGAGGAGCTGGAACGAAGAGGACGAGATGGAGCATAGGGAGTGACCAGGGACTGAAGGATTGCAGGGCCAGTGCGATGGAAGGCCTTGTGTAAAATACACATGGCCTTAAATTGTATTCTTCCAGCAATAGGAAGCCAATGAAGTTCCCTCAAAGCATTCCTCGCTGACTGCCATCGGGGAAGGTTGTAAAGTAGACGGGCTGCACTGTTTTGGGTGACTTGGAGCCTCTGGATGGTATAGGCAGGAGCTCCCATGTAGAGGACATTCCCATAGTCCAGGCGAGATAGTATAAGGGCCTGGACCAGGATCCTCCTCGCCTGAAATGGGAGCAGAGGGAGCACCTTCCGTAGCATCCTCATCAACCCAAAACAGGTAGCCGCAGTCTTCGTAGCTTGTACCGAAAAGTTCAGGTCGGTGTCAAGCCAAATCCCCAGGCTTTTTATTTGAGGTTTGGGCGTAGGGGGTGGGCCTAGACATGGAGGCCAGGAGGATGCAAAGCCCGAGAGGGAGGGATTGCCCAGCAGGATAACCTCTGTCTTCTCCCCGTTAAGTTTTAGGCATGAGGATTGCATCCATCTGGAGACCGCCTCCAGACAGGAGCCTAGGGTATTAGAAGATCCCTCCTGGTGGTCTAAGGAGACCACCAGTTGGGTGTCGTCTGCGTAGGTGACAATACGCACACCAAAGGGGTGGACTATCCTGTCTAGAGGCTCCATGTAAACATTGAACAGAGTGGGGCTCAGGGAGGAGCCCTGAGGAACCCCACATCTGAGAGGGTGTTTAGGAGATGCCACCTCGCCCTCGAAGACCTGAAAGAAACGGTCGGCCAGGAAGGATGTCAGCCATTCTAGGGCTGCGTCCGACACACCATACCGCCAGACGTTGTAAAAGCGTGACATGGTTAACTGTGTCGAACGCAGCGCTTAGATCTAATAAGATAATGGCGACCTTTCCACCCTGGTCCAACACAGTTCTAGCTTCCTCCGTTACCGCTAAGAGAGCGGTTTCAGTTCCATGTCGAGGGCGAAACCCTGTTTGGGAGGCATGCAGGAGACCATTTGATTCCAAATGGCTCATCAAGATGTCGTTTACGTGCCTCTCCAATAGTTTACTCAGCCAAGGGAGCAAAGAGATAGGGCGGTAATTCGCTAGGTTGTTCTGATCCAGGTTGGGCTTCTTCAACAGAGCCCTCACCATTGCGCACTTCCATGACGGAGGTACGGATTTTGTGGTGATAGAGGTGTTGAGGACGTCCAGTATGACCGGGCGAATTATGTCCACTACCTTAAGAAGGGTCTGGGGGGATGCTGAGTCACTAGGTGAGCCAGAAGTGATCTGAGGGATAGGTCTATCCAGAATAAAATGTGTTTATTCACTGCGGGAAGAGATATAAAGAACATTTAGAGTAAATTATTGTTAATGCGAGAACGTTCAATTTTTCATGCCAAACGATCGATGACCCGTGACCTTATGAAATTGCTCTGAGATGACCAAAATGGTCCGTTTTGAAAATGTTCATCTTTCAAATAATTTTGACTCTCAGAGGTGGATCATCACTTTTGGAGATAAAATGAGCATCGTTATCGTCATTTTCATGCTTCTAGGAAGCCAAAACTCAAGATTGGGCTCATGGTTAAAAGTGACTTAAAAGGACCCAAATGCTCCCTTTGAGGGCTTAAAACATGTTTATTCACTGCGGGAAGAGATATAAACAATATTTAGAGTGAATTAATGTTCATGAGAGAACGTTCAATTTTTCATGCAAAACAATCGATGACCCGCGACCTGATGAAATTGCTCTGAGATGACCAAAATGGTCCGTTTTGAAAATTTTCATCTTTCAACTAATTTTGACTCTCAGAGGTGGATCATCACTTTTGGAGATAAAATGAGCATCATTATCGTCATTTTCATGCTTCTAGGGAGCCAAAACTCAAGATTTGGCTCATGGTTAAAAGTGACTTAAAAGGACCCAAATGCTCACTTCGAGGGCTTAAAACATGTTTATTCACTGCGGGAAGGGATATAAAGAAAAGTTAGAGTAAAGTAATGTTCATGCGAGAACGTTAAATTTTTCATGCAAAACAATCGATGACCCGCGACCTGATGAAATTGCTCTGAGATGACCAAAATGGTCCGTTTTGAAAATTTTCATCTTTCAACTAATTTTGACTTTCAGAGGTGGATCATCACTTTTGGAGATAAAATGAGCATCGTTATCGTCATTTTCATGCTTCTAGGAAGCCAAAACTCAAGATTGGGCTCATGGTTAAAAGTGACTTAAAAGGACCCAAATGCTCACTTTGAGGGCTTAAAACGTGTTTATTCACTGAGGGAAGCGATATAAACAATATTTAGAGTGAATTAATGTTCATGCGAGAACGTTCAATTTTTCATGCAAAACAATCGATGACCCGCGACCTGATGAAATTGCTCTGAGATGACCAAAATGGTCCGTTTTGAAAATTTTCATCTTACAACTAATTTTGACTCTCAGAGGTGGATCATCACTTTTGGAGATAAAAGGAGCATCGTTATCGTAATTTTCATGCTTCTAGGGTGCCAAAACTCAAGATTTGGCTCATGGTGAAAAGTGACTTAAAAGGACCCAAATGCTCACTTCGAGGGATTAAAACGTGTTTATTCACTGCGGGAAGAGATATAATCAACATTTAGAGTAAATTAATGTTCATGTGAGAACGTTCAATTTTTCATGCAAAACAATCGATGACCCGCGACCTGATGAAATTGCTCTGAGGTGAACAAAATGGTCCATTTTGAAAAGGTTCATCTTTCAACTAATATTGACTCTCAGAGGTGGATCTTCACTTTTGGAGATAAAATGAGCATCTTCATAGTAATTTTTATGCTTCTGGGGAGCCAAAACTCAAGATTTGGCTCATGGTTAAAAGTGACTTAAAAGGACCCAAATGCTCACTTCGAGGGCTTAAAACGTGTTTATTCACTGCGGGAAGAGATATAAACAACATTTAGAGTAAATTAATGTTCATGCGAGAACGTTCAATTTTTCATGCAAAACAATCGATGACCCGCGACCTGATGAAATTGCTCTGAGATGACCAAAATGGTCCGTTTTGAAAATTTTCATCTTACAACTAATTTTGACTCTCAGAGGTGGATCATCACTTTTGGAGATAAAAGGAGCATCGTTATCGTAATTTTCATGCTTCTAGGGTGCCAAAACTCAAGATTTGGCTCATGGTGAAAAGTGACTTAAAAGGACCCAAATGCTCACTTCGAGGGATTAAAACGTGTTTATTCACTGCGGGAAGAGATATAATCAACATTTAGAGTAAATTAATGTTCATGTGAGAACGTTCAATTTTTCATGCAAAACAATCGATGACCCGCGACCTGATGAAATTGCTCTGAGGTGAACAAAATGGTCCATTTTGAAAAGGTTCATCTTTCAACTAATATTGACTCTCAGAGGTGGATCTTCACTTTTGGAGATAAAATGAGCATCTTCATAGTAATTTTTATGCTTCTGGGGAGCCAAAACTCAAGATTTGGCTCATGGTTAAAAGTGACTTAAAAGGACCCAAATGCTCACTTCGAGGGCTTAAAACGTGTTTATTCACTGCGGGAAGAGATATAAACAACATTTAGAGTAAATTAATGTTCATGCGAGAACGTTCAATTTTTCATGCAAAACAATCGATGACCCGCGACATGATGAAATTGCTCTGAGATGACCAAAATGGTCCGTTTTGAAAGTTTTCATCTTTCAACTAATTTTGACTCTCAGAGGTGGAACATCACTTTTGGAGATAAAATGAGCATCGTTATCGTCATTTTCATGCTTCTAGGGAGCCAAAACTCAAGATTTGGCTCATGGTTAAAAGTGACTTAAAAGGACCCAAATGCTCACTTCGATGGCTTAAAATGAATTGAATTGAATTGAATTGAAACAGCACTTGTATAGCGCTAACTACCCGGAGGCCTCGTAGCGCTTATGACAGAAACTTAATTAGCGGGGGCTCAAGGCAGGTCAGCAGAGGGTAGCATACAGGTGTGTTTTTAGAATTTTCCTAAAAGAGAGATGGTTTAAAGTTTCCCGCAAAGGCAGAGGAAGAGTGTTCCAGAGTTTTGCCGCAGTATGTGAAAAGGAGCGGCCACCCCAGCGAGCCTTCTTGACTCTGATGGGAGTAGCCAGCTGGGAGGAGCTGGAACGAAGAGGACGAGATGGAGCATAGGGAGTGACCAGGGACTGAAGGATTGCAGGGCCAGTGCGATGGAAGGCCTTGTGTAAAATACACATGGCCTTAAATTGTATTCTTCCAGCAATAGGAAGCCAATGAAGTTCCCTCAAAGCATTCCTCGCTGACTGCCATCGGGGAAGGTTGTAAAGTAGACGGGCTGCACTGTTTTGGGTGACTTGGAGCCTTTGGATGGTATAGGCAGGAGCTCCCATGTAGAGGACATTCCCATAGTCCAGGCGAGATAGTATAAGGGCCTGGACCAGGATCCTCCTCGCCTGAAATGGGAGCAGAGGGAGCACCTTCCGTAGCATCCTCATCAACCCAAAACAGGTAGCCGCAGTCTTCGTAGCTTGTACCGAAAAGTTCAGGTCGGTGTCAAGCCAAATCCCCAGGCTTTTTATTTGAGGTTTGGGCGTAGGGGGTGGGCCTAGACATGGAGGCCAGGAGGATGCAAAGCCCGAGAGGGAGGGATTGCCCAGCAGGATAACCTCTGTCTTCTCCCCGTTAAGTTTTAGGCATGAGGATTGCATCCATCTGGAGACCGCCTCCAGACAGGAGCCTAGGGTGTTAGACGATCCCTCCTGGTGGTCTAAGGAGACCACCAGTTGGGTGTCGTCTGCGTAGGTGACAATACGCACACCAAAGGGGTGGACTATCCTGTCTAGAGGCTCCATGTAAACATTGAACAGAGTGGGGCTCAGGGAGGAGCCCTGAGGAACCCCACATCTGAGAGGGTGTTTAGGAGATGCCACCTCGCCCTCGAAGACCTGAAAGAAACGGTCGGCCAGGAAGGATGTCAGCCATTCTAGGGCTGCGTCCGACACACCATGTCCGCCAGACGTTGTAAAAGCGTGACATGGTTAACTGTGTCGAACGCAGCGCTTAGATCTAATAAGATAATGGCGACCTTTCCACCCTGGTCCAACACAGTTCTAGCTTCCTCCGTTACCGCTAAGAGAGCGGTTTCAGTTCCATGTCGAGGGCGAAACCCTGTTTGGGAGGCACGCAGGAGACCATTTGATTCCAAATGGCTCATCAAGATGTCGTTTACGTGCCTCTCCAATAGTTTACTCAGCCAAGGGAGCAAAGAGATAGGGCGGTAATTCGCTAGGTTGTTCTGATCCAGGTTGGGCTTCTTCAACAGAGCCCTCACCATTGCGCACTTCCATGACGGAGGTACGGATTTTGTGGTGATAGAGGTGTTGAGGACGTCCAGTATGACCGGGCGAATTATGTCCACTACCTTAAGAAGGGTCTGGGGGGATGCTGAGTCACTAGGTGAGCCAGAAGTGATCTGAGGGATAAGTCTATCCAGAATAAAATGTGTTTATTCACTGCGGGAAGAGATATAAAGTACATTTAGAGTAAATTATTGTTAATGCGAGAACGTTCAATTTTTCATGCCAAACGATCGATGACCCGTGACCTTATGAAATTGCTCTGAGATGACCAAAATGGTCCGTTTTGAAAATGTTCATCTTTCAAATAATTTTGACTCTCAGAGGTGGATCATCACTTTTGGAGATAAAATGAGCATCGTTATCGTCATTTTCATGCTTCTAGGAAGCCAAAACTCAAGATTGGGCTCATGGTTAAAAGTGACTTAAAAGGACCCAAGTGCTCCCTTTGAGGGCTTAAAACATGTTTATTCACTGCGGGAAGAGATATAAACAATATTTAGAGTGAATTAATGTTCATGAGAGAACGTTCAATTTTTCATGCAAAGCAATCGATGACCCGCGACCTGATGAAATTGCTCTGAGATGACCAAAATGGTCCGTTTTGAAAATTTTCATCTTTCAACTAATTTTGACTCTCAGAGGTGGATCATCACTTTTGGAGATAAAATGAGCATCATTATCGTCATTTTCATGCTTCTAGGGAGCCAAAACTCAAGATTTGGCTCATGGTTAAAAGTGACTTAAAAGGACCCAAATGCTCACTTCGAGGGCTTAAAACATGTTTATTCACTGCGGGAAGGGATATAAAGAAAAGTTAGAGTAAAGTAATGTTCATGCGAGAACGTTAAATTTTTCATGCAAAACAATCGATGACCCGCGACCTGATGAAATTGCTCTGAGATGACCAAAATGGTCCGTTTTGAAAATTTTCATCTTTCAACTAATTTTGACTTTCAGAGGTGGATCATCACTTTTGGAGATAAAATGAGCATCGTTATCGTCATTTTCATGCTTCTAGGAAGCCAAAACTCAAGATTGGGCTCATGGTTAAAAGTGACTTAAAAGGACCCAAATGCTCACTTTGAGGGCTTAAAACGTGTTTATTCACTGCGGGAAGCGATATAAACAATATTTAGAGTGAATTAATGTTCATGCGAGAACGTTCAATTTTTCATGCAAAACAATCGATGACCCGCGACCTGATGAAATTGCTCTGAGATGACCAAAATGGTCCGTTTTGAAATTTTTCATCTTACAACTAATTTTGACTCTCAGAGGTGGATCATCACTTTTGGAGATAAAAGGAGCTTCGTTATCGTAATTTTCATGCTTCTAGGGTGCCAATACTCAAGATTTGGCTCATGGTGAAAAGTGACTTAAAAGGACCCAAATGCTCACTTCGAGGGATTAAAACGTGTTTATTCACTGCGGGAAGAGATATAAACAACATTTAGAGTAAATTAATGTTCATGTGAGAACGTTCAATTTTTCATGCAAAACAATCGATGACCCGCGACCTGATGAAATTGCTCTGAGGTGAACAAAATGGTCCATTTTGAAAAGGTTCATCTTTCAACTAATATTGACTCTCAGAGGTGGATCTTCACTTTTGGAGATAAAATGAGCATCTTCATAGTAATTTTTATGCTTCTGGGGAGCCAAAACTCAAGATTTGGCTCATGGTTAAAAGTGACTTAAAAGGACCCAAATGCTCACTTCGAGGGCTTAAAACGTGTTTATTCACTGCGGGAAGAGATATAAACAACATTTAGAGTAAATTAATGTTCATGCGAGAACGTTCAATTTTTCATGCAAAACAATCGATGACCCGCGACCTGATGAAATTGCTCTGATATGACCAAAATGGTCCGTTTTGAAAATTTTCATCTTTAAACTAATTTTGACTCTCAGAGGTGGATCATCACTTTTGGAGATAAAATGAGCATCGTTATCGTCATTTTCATGCTTCTAGGAAGCCAAAACTCAAGATTGGGCTCATGGTTAAAAGTGACTTAAAAGGACCCAAATGCTCCCTTTGAGGGCTTAAAACATGTTTATTCACTGCGGGAAGAGATATAAACAATATTTAGAGTGAATTAATGTTCATGAGAGAACGTTCAATTTTTCATGCAAAACAATCGATGACCCGCGACCTGATGAAATTGCTCTGAGATGACCAAAATGGTCCGTTTTGAAAATTTTCATCTTTCAACTAATTTTGACTCTCAGATGTGGATCATCACTTTTGGAGATAAAATGAGCATCATTATCGTCATTTTCATGCTTCTAGGGAGCCAAAACTCAAGATTTGGCTCATGGTTAAAAGTGACTTAAAAGGACCCAAATGCTCACTTCGAGGGCTTAAAACATGTTTATTCACTGCGGGAAGGGATATAAAGAAAAGTTAGAGTAAAGTAATGTTCATGCGAGAACGTTAAATTTTTCATGCAAAACAATCGATGACCCGCGACCTGATGAAATTGCTCTGAGATGACCAAAATGGTCCGTTTTGAAAATTTTCATCTTTCAACTAATTTTGACTTTCAGAGGTGGATCATCACTTTTGGAGATAAAATGAGCATCGTTATCGTCATTTTCATGCTTCTAGGAAGCCAAAACTCAAGATTGGGCTCATGGTTAAAAGTGACTTAAAAGGACCCAAATGCTCACTTTGAGGGCTTAAAACGTGTTTATTCACTGCGGGAAGCGATATAAACAATATTTAGAGTGAATTAATGTTCATGCGAGAACGTTCAATTTTTCATGCAAAACAATCGATGACCCGCGACCTGATGAAATTGCTCTGAGATGACCAAAATGGTCCGTTTAGAAAATTTTCATCTTACCACTAATTTTGACTCTCAGAGGTGGATCATCACTTTTGGAGATAAAAGGAGCATCGTTATCGTAATTTTCATGCTTCTAGGGAGCCAAAACTCAAGATTTGGCTCATGGTGAAAAGTGACTTAAAAGGACCCAAATGCTCACTTCGAGGGATTAAAACGTGTTTATTCACTGCGGGAAGAGATATAAACAACATTTAGAGTAAATTAATGTTCATGTGAGAACGTTCAATTTTTCATGCAAAACAATCGATGACCCGCGACCTGATGAAATTGCTCTGAGGTGAACAAAATGGTCCATTTTGAAAAGGTTCATCTTTCAACTAATATTGACTCTCAGAGGTGGATCTTCACTTTTGGAGATAAAATGAGCATCTTCATAGTAATTTTTATGCTTCTGGGGAGCCAAAACTCAAGATTTGGCTCATGGTTAAAAGTGACTTAAAAGGACCCAAATGCTCACTTCGAGGGCTTAAAACGTGTTTATTCACTGCGGGAAGAGATATAAACAACATTTAGAGTAAATTAATGTTCATGCGAGAACGTTCAATTTTTCATGCAAAACAATCGATGACCCGCGACCTGATGAAATTGCTCTGATATGACCAAAATGGTCCGTTTTGAAAATTTTCATCTTTAAACTAATTTTGACTCTCAGAGGTGGATCATCACTTTTGGAGATAAAATGAGCATCATTATCGTCATTTTCATGCTTCTAGGGAGCCAAAACTCAAGATTTGGCTCATGGTTAAAAGTGACTTAAAAGGACCCAAATGCTCACTTCGAGGGCTTAAAACATGTTTATTCACTGCGGGAAGAGATATAAACAACATTTAGAGTAAATTAATGTTCATGCGAGAACGTTCAATTTTTCATGCAAAACAATCGATGACCCGCGACCTGATGAAATTGCTCTGAGATGACCAAAATGGTCCGTTTTGAAAATGTTCATCTTTCAAATAATATTGACTCTCAGAGGTGGATTTTCACTTTTGGAGATAAAATGAGCATCTTTATCATCATTTTCATGCTTCTAGGGAGCCAAAACTCAAGATTTGAATCATGGTTGAAAGTGACTTAAAATGACCAAATGCTCACTTCGAGGGCTTAAAACGTGTTTATTCACTGCGGGAAGAGATATAAAGAAAATTTAGAGTAAATTAACGTTCATGCGAGAACGTTCAATGTTTCATGCAAAACAATCGATGACCCGCGACCTGATGAAATTGCTCTGAGGTGAACAAAATGGTCCATTTTGAAAAGGTTCATCTTTCAACTAATATTGACTCTCAGAGGTGGATCATCACTTTTGGAGATAAAATGAGCATCGTTATCGTAATTTTCATGCTTCTAGGGAGCCAAAACTCAAGATTTGCCTCATGGTGAAAAGTGACTTAAAAGGACCCAAATGCTCACTTCGAGGGATTAAAACGTGTTCATTCACTGCGGGAAGAGATATAAACAACATTTAGAGTAAATTAATGTTCATGTGAGAACGTTCAATTTTTCATGCAAAACAATCGATGACCCGCGACCTGATGAAATTGCTCTGAGGTGAACAAAATGGTCCATTTTGAAAAGGTTAATCTTTCAACTAATATTGACTCTCAGAGGTGGATCTTCACTTTTGGAGATAAAATGAGCATCTTCATAGTAATTTTTATGCTTCTGGGGAGCCAAAACTCAAGATTTGGTTCATGGTTAAAAGTGACTTAAAAGGACCCAAATGCTCACTTCGAGGGCTTAAAACGTGTTTATTCACTGCGGGAAGAGATATAAACAACATTTAGAGTAAATTAATGTTCATGCGAGAACGTTCAATTTTTCATGCAAAACAATCGATGACCCGCGACCTGATGAAATTGCTCTGAGATGACCAAAATGGTCCATTTTGAAAGTTTTCATCTTTCAACTAATTTTGACTCTCAGAGGTGGATCATCACTTTTGGAGATAAAATGAGCATCATAATCGTCATTTTCATGCTTCTAGGGAGCCAAAACTCAAGATTTGGCTCATGGTTAAAAGTGACGTAAAAGGACCCAAATGCTCACTTCGATGGCTTAAAACGTGTTTATTCACTGCGGGAAGAGATATAAAGAACATTTAGAGTAAATTAATGTTAATGCGAGAACGTTCAATTTTTCATGCAAAACAATCGATGACCCGCGACCTGATGAAATTGCTCTGAGATGACCAAAATGGTCCGTTTTGAAAATGTTCATCTTTCAAATAATATTGACTCTCAGAGGTGGATTTTCACTTTTGGAGATAAAATGAGCATCTTTATCATCATTTTCATGCTTCTAGGGAGCCAAAACTCAAGATTTGAATCATGGTTGAAAGTGACTTAAAATGACCAAATGCTCACTTCGAGGGCTTAAAACGTGTTTATTCACTGCGGGAAGAGATATAAAGAAAATTTAGAGTAAATTAACGTTCATGCGAGAACGTTCAATGTTTCATGCAAAACAATCGATGACCCGCGACCTGATGAAATTGCTCTGAGGTGAACAAAATGGTCCATTTTGAAAAGGTTCATCTTTCAACTAATATTGACTCTCAGAGGTGGATCATCACTTTTGGAGATAAAATGAGCATCGTTATCGTAATTTTCATGCTTCTAGGGAGCCAAAACTCAAGATTTGCCTCATGGTGAAAAGTGACTTAAAAGGACCCAAATGCTCACTTCGAGGGATTAAAACGTGTTCATTCACTGCGGGAAGAGATATAAACAACATTTAGAGTAAATTAATGTTCATGTGAGAACGTTCAATTTTTCATGCAAAACAATCGATGACCCGCGACCTGATGAAATTGCTCTGAGGTGAACAAAATGGTCCATTTTGAAAAGGTTAATCTTTCAACTAATATTGACTCTCAGAGGTGGATCTTCACTTTTGGAGATAAAATGAGCATCGTTATCGTAATTTTCATGCTTCTAGGGAGCCAAAACTCAAGATTTGCCTCATGGTGAAAAGTGACTTAAAAGGACCCAAATGCTCACTTCGAGGGATTAAAACGTGTTCATTCACTGCGGGAAGAGATATAAACAACATTTAGAGTAAATTAATGTTCATGTGAGAACGTTCAATTTTTCATGCAAAACAATCGATGACCCGCGACCTGATGAAATTGCTCTGAGGTGAACAAAATGGTCCATTTTGAAAAGGTTAATCTTTCAACTAATATTGACTCTCAGAGGTGGATCTTCACTTTTGGAGATAAAATGAGCATCTTCATAGTAATTTTTATGCTTCTGGGGAGCCAAAACTCAAGATTTGGTTCATGGTTAAAAGTGACTTAAAAGGACCCAAATGCTCACTTCGAGGGCTTAAAACGTGTTTATTCACTGCGGGAAGAGATATAAACAACATTTAGAGTAAATTAATGTTCATGCGAGAACGTTCAATTTTTCATGCAAAACAATCGATGACCCGCGACCTGATGAAATTGCTCTGAGATGACCAAAATGGTCCATTTTGAAAGTTTTCATCTTTCAACTAATTTTGACTCTCAGAGGTGGATCATCACTTTTGGAGATAAAATGAGCATCATAATCGTCATTTTCATGCTTCTAGGGAGCCAAAACTCAAGATTTGGCTCATGGTTAAAAGTGACGTAAAAGGACCCAAATGCTCACTTCGATGGCTTAAAACGTGTTTATTCACTGCGGGAAGAGATATAAAGAACATTTAGAGTAAATTAATGTTAATGCGAGAACGTTCAATTTTTCATGCAAAACAATCGATGACCCGCGACCTGATGAAATTGCTCTGAGATGACCAAAATGGTCCGTTTTGAAAATGTTCATCTTTCAAATAATATTGACTCTCAGAGGTGGATTTTCACTTTTGGAGATAAAATGAGCATCTTTATCATCATTTTCATGCTTCTAGGGAGCCAAAACTCAAGATTTGAATCATGGTTGAAAGTGACTTAAAATGACCAAATGCTCACTTCGAGGGCTTAAAACGTGTTTATTCACTGCGGGAAGAGATATAAAGAAAATTTAGAGTAAATTAACGTTCATGCGAGAACGTTCAATGTTTCATGCAAAACAATCGATGACCCGCGACCTGATGAAATTGCTCTGAGGTGAACAAAATGGTCCATTTTGAAAAGGTTCATCTTTCAACTAATATTGACTCTCAGAGGTGGATCATCACTTTTGGAGATAAAATGAGCATCGTTATCGTAATTTTCATGCTTCTAGGGAGCCAAAACTCAAGATTTGCCTCATGGTGAAAAGTGACTTAAAAGGACCCAAATGCTCACTTCGAGGGATTAAAACGTGTTCATTCACTGCGGGAAGAGATATAAACAACATTTAGAGTAAATTAATGTTCATGTGAGAACGTTCAATTTTTCATGCAAAACAATCGATGACCCGCGACCTGATGAAATTGCTCTGAGGTGAACAAAATGGTCCATTTTGAAAAGGTTAATCTTTCAACTAATATTGACTCTCAGAGGTGGATCTTCACTTTTGGAGATAAAATGAGCATCTTCATAGTAATTTTTATGCTTCTGGGGAGCCAAAACTCAAGATTTGATTCATGGTTAAAAGTGACTTAAAAGGACCCAAATGCTCACTTCGAGGGCTTAAAACATGTTTATTCACTGCGGGAAGAGATATAAACAACATTTAGAGTAAATTAATGTTCATGCGAGAACGTTCAATTTTTCATGCAAAACAATCGATGACCCGCGACCTGATGAAATTGCTCTGAGATGACCAAAATGGTCCATTTTGAAAGTTTTCATCTTTCAACTAATTTTGACTCTCAGAGGTGGATCATCACTTTTGGAGATAAAATGAGCATCATAATCGTCATTTTCATGCTTCTAGGGAGCCAAAACTCAAGATTTGGCTCATGGTTAAAAGTGACGTAAAAGGACCCAAATGCTCACTTCGATGGCTTAAAACGTGTTTATTCACTGCGGGAAGAGATATAAAGAACATTTAGAGTAAATTAATGTTAATGCGAGAACGTTCAATTTTTCATGCCAAACGATCGATAACCCGCGACCTGATGAAATTGCTCTGAGATGACCAAAATGGTCCGTTTTGAAAATGTTCATCTTTCAAATAATATTGACTCTCAGAGGTGAATTTTCACTTTTGGAGATAAAATGAGCATCTTTATCATCATTTTCATGCTTCTAGGGAGCCAAAACTCAAGATTTGAATCATGGTTGAAAGTGACTTAAAAGGACCAAATGCTCACTTCGAGGGCTTAAAACGTGTTTATTCACTGCGGGAAGAGATATAAAGAAAATTTAGAGTAAATTAACGTTCATGCGAGAACGTTCAATTTTTCATGCAAAACAATCGATGACCCGCGACCTGATGAAATTGCTCTGAGGTGAACAAAATGGTCCATTTTGAAAAGGTTCATCTTTCAACTAATATTGACTCTCAGAGGTGGATCATCACTTTTGGAGATAAAATGAGCATCGTTATCGTAATTTTCATGCTTCTAGGGAGCCAAAACTCAAGATTTGGCTCATGGTGAAAAGTGACTTAAAAGGACCCAAATGCTCACTTCGAGGGATTAAAACGTGTTCATTCACTGCGGGAAGAGATATAAACAACATTTAGAGTAAATTAATGTTCATGTGAGAACGTTCAATTTTTCATGCAAAACAATCGATGACCCGCGACCTGATGAAATTGCTCTGAGGTGAACAAAATGGTCCATTTTGAAAAGGTTAATCTTTCAACTAATATTGACTCTCAGAGGTGGATCTTCACTTTTGGAGATAAAATGAGCATCTTCATAGTAATTTTTATGCTTCTGGGGAGCCAAAACTCAAGATTTGGCTCATGGTTAAAAGTGACTTAAAAGGACCCAAATGCTCACTTCGAGGGCTTAAAACGTGTTTATTCACTGCGGGAAGAGATATAAACAACATTTAGAGTAAATTAATGTTCATGCGAGAACGTTCAATTTTTCATGCAAAACAATCGATGACCCGCGACCTGATGAAATTGCTCTGATATGACCAAAATGGTCCGTTTTGAAAATTTTCATCTTTAAACTAATTTTGACTCTCAGAGGTGGATCATCACTTTTGGAGATAAAATGAGCATCGTTATCGTCATTTTCATGCTTCTAGGAAGCCAAAACTCAAGATTGGGCTCATGGTTAAAAGTGACTTAAAAGGACCCAAATGCTCCCTTTGAGGGCTTAAAACATGTTTATTCACTGCGGGAAGAGATATAAACAATATTTAGAGTGAATTAATGTTCATGAGAGAACGTTCAATTTTTCATGCAAAACAATCGATGACCCGCGACCTGATGAAATTGCTCTGAGATGACCAAAATGGTCCGTTTTGAAAATTTTCATCTTTCAACTAATTTTGACTCTCAGATGTGGATCATCACTTTTGGAGATAAAATGAGCATCATTATCGTCATTTTCATGCTTCTAGGGAGCCAAAACTCAAGATTTGGCTCATGGTTAAAAGTGACTTAAAAGGACCCAAATGCTCACTTCGAGGGCTTAAAACATGTTTATTCACTGCGGGAAGGGATATAAAGAAAAGTTAGAGTAAAGTAATGTTCATGCGAGAACGTTAAATTTTTCATGCAAAACAATCGATGACCCGCAACCTGATGAAATTGCTCTGAGATGACCAAAATGGTCCGTTTTGAAAATTTTCATCTTTCAACTAATTTTGACTTTCAGAGGTGGATCATCACTTTTGGAGATAAAATGAGCATCGTTATCGTCATTTTCATGCTTCTAGGAAGCCAAAACTCAAGATTGGGCTCATGGTTAAAAGTGACTTAAAAGGACCCAAATGCTCACTTTGAGGGCTTAAAACGTGTTTATTCACTGCGGGAAGCGATATAAACAATATTTAGAGTGAATTAATGTTCATGCGAGAACGTTCAATTTTTCATGCAAAACAATCGATGACCCGCGACCTGATGAAATTGCTCTGAGATGACCAAAATGGTCCGTTTTGAAAATTTTCATCTTTAAACTAATTTTGACTCTCAGAGGTGGATCATCACTTTTGGAGATAAAATGAGCATCATTATCGTCATTTTCATGCTTCTACCGAGCCAAAACTCAAGATTTGGCTCATGGTTAAAAGTGACTTAAAAGGACCCAAATGCTCACTTCGAGGGCTTAAAACATGTTTATTCACTGCGGGAAGAGATATAAACAACATTTAGAGTAAATTAATGTTCATGCGAGAACGTTCAATTTTTCATGCAAAACAATCGATGACCCGCGACCTGATGAAATTGCTCTGAGATGACCAAAATGGTCCGTTTTGAAAATGTTCATCTTTCAAATAATATTGACTCTCAGAGGTGGATTTTCACTTTTGGAGATAAAATGAGCATCTTTATCATCATTTTCATGCTTCTAGGGAGCCAAAACTCAAGATTTGAATCATGGTTGAAAGTGACTTAAAATGACCAAATGCTCACTTCGAGGGCTTAAAACGTGTTTATTCACTGCGGGAAGAGATATAAAGAAAATTTAGAGTAAATTAACGTTCATGCGAGAACGTTCAATGTTTCATGCAAAACAATCGATGACCCGCGACCTGATGAAATTGCTCTGAGGTGAACAAAATGGTCCATTTTGAAAAGGTTCATCTTTCAACTAATATTGACTCTCAGAGGTGGATCATCACTTTTGGAGATAAAATGAGCATCGTTATCGTAATTTTCATGCTTCTAGGGAGCCAAAACTCAAGATTTGCCTCATGGTGAAAAGTGACTTAAAAGGACCCAAATGCTCACTTCGAGGGATTAAAACGTGTTCATTCACTGCGGGAAGAGATATAAACAACATTTAGAGTAAATTAATGTTCATGTGAGAACGTTCAATTTTTCATGCAAAACAATCGATGACCCGCGACCTGATGAAATTGCTCTGAGGTGAACAAAATGGTCCATTTTGAAAAGGTTAATCTTTCAACTAATATTGACTCTCAGAGGTGGATCTTCACTTTTGGAGATAAAATGAGCATCTTCATAGTAATTTTTATGCTTCTGGGGAGCCAAAACTCAAGATTTGGTTCATGGTTAAAAGTGACTTAAAAGGACCCAAATGCTCACTTCGAGGGCTTAAAACGTGTTTATTCACTGCGGGAAGAGATATAAACAACATTTAGAGTAAATTAATGTTCATGCGAGAACGTTCAATTTTTCATGCAAAACAATCGATGACCCGCGACCTGATGAAATTGCTCTGAGATGACCAAAATGGTCCATTTTGAAAGTTTTCATCTTTCAACTAATTTTGACTCTCAGAGGTGGATCATCACTTTTGGAGATAAAATGAGCATCATAATCGTCATTTTCATGCTTCTAGGGAGCCAAAACTCAAGATTTGGCTCATGGTTAAAAGTGACGTAAAAGGACCCAAATGCTCACTTCGATGGCTTAAAACGTGTTTATTCACTGCGGGAAGAGATATAAAGAACATTTAGAGTAAATTAATGTTAATGCGAGAACGTTCAATTTTTCATGCCAAACGATCGATAACCCGCGACCTGATGAAATTGCTCTGAGATGACCAAAATGGTCCGTTTTGAAAATGTTCATCTTTCAAATAATATTGACTCTCAGAGGTGAATTTTCACTTTTGGAGATAAAATGAGCATCTTTATCATCATTTTCATGCTTCTAGGGAGCCAAAACTCAAGATTTGAATCATGGTTGAAAGTGACTTAAAAGGACCAAATGCTCACTTCGAGGGCTTAAAACGTGTTTATTCACTGCGGGAAGAGATATAAAGAAAATTTAGAGTAAATTAACGTTCATGCGAGAACGTTTAATTTTTCATGCAAAACAATCGATGACCCGCGACCTGATGAAATTGCTCTGAGGTGAACAAAATGGTCCATTTTGAAAAGGTTCATCTTTCAACTAATATTGACTCTCAGAGGTGGATCATCACTTTTGGAGATAAAATGAGCATCGTTATCGTAATTTTCATGCTTCTAGGGAGCCAAAACTCAAGATTTGGCTCATGGTGAAAAGTGACTTAAAAGGACCCAAATGCTCACTTCGAGGGATTAAAACGTGTTCATTCACTGCGGGAAGAGATATAAACAACATTTAGAGTAAATTAATGTTCATGTGAGAACGTTCAATTTTTCATGCAAAACAATCGATGACCCGCGACCTGATGAAATTGCTCTGAGGTGAACAAAATGGTCCATTTTGAAAAGGTTAATCTTTCAACTAATATTGACTCTCAGAGGTGGATCTTCACTTTTGGAGATAAAATGAGCATCTTCATAGTAATTTTTATGCTTCTGGGGAGCCAAAACTCAAGATTTGGCTCATGGTTAAAAGTGACTTAAAAGGACCCAAATGCTCACTTCGAGGGCTTAAAACGTGTTTATTCACTGCGGGAAGAGATATAAACAACATTTAGAGTAAATTAATGTTCATGCGAGAACGTTCAATTTTTCATGCAAAACAATCGATGACCCGCGACCTGATGAAATTGCTCTGATATGACCAAAATGGTCCGTTTTGAAAATTTTCATCTTTAAACTAATTTTGACTCTCAGAGGTGGATCATCACTTTTGGAGATAAAATGAGCATCGTTATCGTCATTTTCATGCTTCTAGGAAGCCAAAACTCAAGATTGGGCTCATGGTTAAAAGTGACTTAAAAGGACCCAAATGCTCCCTTTGAGGGCTTAAAACATGTTTATTCACTGCGGGAAGAGATATAAACAATATTTAGAGTGAATTAATGTTCATGAGAGAACGTTCAATTTTTCATGCAAAACAATCGATGACCCGCGACCTGATGAAATTGCTCTGAGATGACCAAAATGGTCCGTTTTGAAAATTTTCATCTTTCAACTAATTTTGACTCTCAGATGTGGATCATCACTTTTGGAGATAAAATGAGCATCATTATCGTCATTTTCATGCTTCTAGGGAGCCAAAACTCAAGATTTGGCTCATGGTTAAAAGTGACTTAAAAGGACCCAAATGCTCACTTCGAGGGCTTAAAACATGTTTATTCACTGCGGGAAGGGATATAAAGAAAAGTTAGAGTAAAGTAATGTTCATGCGAGAACGTTAAATTTTTCATGCAAAACAATCGATGACCCGAAACCTGATGAAATTGCTCTGAGATGACCAAAATGGTCCGTTTTGAAAATTTTCATCTTTCAACTAATTTTGACTTTCAGAGGTGGATCATCACTTTTGGAGATAAAATGAGCATCGTTATCGTCATTTTCATGCTTCTAGGAAGCCAAAACTCAAGATTGGGCTCATGGTTAAAAGTGACTTAAAAGGACCCAAATGCTCACTTTGAGGGCTTAAAACGTGTTTATTCACTGCGGGAAGCGATATAAACAATATTTAGAGTGAATTAATGTTCATGCGAGAACGTTCAATTTTTCATGCAAAACAATCGATGACCCGCGACCTGATGAAATTGCTCTGAGATGACCAAAATGGTCCGTTTTGAAAATTTTCATCTTTAAACTAATTTTGACTCTCAGAGGTGGATCATCACTTTTGGAGATAAAATGAGCATCATTATCGTCATTTTCATGCTTCTACCGAGCCAAAACTCAAGATTTGGCTCATGGTTAAAAGTGACTTAAAAGGACCCAAATGCTCACTTCGAGGGCTTAAAACATGTTTATTCACTGCGGGAAGAGATATAAACAACATTTAGAGTAAATTAATGTTCATGCGAGAACGTTCAATTTTTCATGCAAAACAATCGATGACCCGCGACCTGATGAAATTGCTCTGAGATGACCAAAATGGTCCGTTTTGAAAATGTTCATCTTTCAAATAATATTGACTCTCAGAGGTGGATTTTCACTTTTGGAGATAAAATGAGCATCTTTATCATCATTTTCATGCTTCTAGGGAGCCAAAACTCAAGATTTGAATCATGGTTGAAAGTGACTTAAAATGACCAAATGCTCACTTCGAGGGCTTAAAACGTGTTTATTCACTGCGGGAAGAGATATAAAGAAAATTTAGAGTAAATTAACGTTCATGCGAGAACGTTCAATGTTTCATGCAAAACAATCGATGACCCGCGACCTGATGAAATTGCTCTGAGGTGAACAAAATGGTCCATTTTGAAAAGGTTCATCTTTCAACTAATATTGACTCTCAGAGGTGGATCATCACTTTTGGAGATAAAATGAGCATCGTTATCGTAATTTTCATGCTTCTAGGGAGCCAAAACTCAAGATTTGCCTCATGGTGAAAAGTGACTTAAAAGGACCCAAATGCTCACTTCGAGGGATTAAAACGTGTTCATTCACTGCGGGAAGAGATATAAACAACATTTAGAGTAAATTAATGTTCATGTGAGAACGTTCAATTTTTCATGCAAAACAATCGATGACCCGCGACCTGATGAAATTGCTCTGAGGTGAACAAAATGGTCCATTTTGAAAAGGTTAATCTTTCAACTAATATTGACTCTCAGAGGTGGATCTTCACTTTTGGAGATAAAATGAGCATCTTCATAGTAATTTTTATGCTTCTGGGGAGCCAAAACTCAAGATTTGGTTCATGGTTAAAAGTGACTTAAAAGGACCCAAATGCTCACTTCGAGGGCTTAAAACGTGTTTATTCACTGCGGGAAGAGATATAAACAACATTTAGAGTAAATTAATGTTCATGCGAGAACGTTCAATTTTTCATGCAAAACAATCGATGACCCGCGACCTGATGAAATTGCTCTGAGATGACCAAAATGGTCCATTTTGAAAGTTTTCATCTTTCAACTAATTTTGACTCTCAGAGGTGGATCATCACTTTTGGAGATAAAATGAGCATCATAATCGTCATTTTCATGCTTCTAGGGAGCCAAAACTCAAGATTTGGCTCATGGTTAAAAGTGACGTAAAAGGACCCAAATGCTCACTTCGATGGCTTAAAACGTGTTTATTCACTGCGGGAAGAGATATAAAGAACATTTAGAGTAAATTAATGTTAATGCGAGAACGTTCAATTTTTCATGCAAAACAATCGATGACCCGCGACCTGATGAAATTGCTCTGAGATGACCAAAATGGTCCGTTTTGAAAATGTTCATCTTTCAAATAATATTGACTCTCAGAGGTGGATTTTCACTTTTGGAGATAAAATGAGCATCTTTATCATCATTTTCATGCTTCTAGGGAGCCAAAACTCAAGATTTGAATCATGGTTGAAAGTGACTTAAAATGACCAAATGCTCACTTCGAGGGCTTAAAACGTGTTTATTCACTGCGGGAAGAGATATAAAGAAAATTTAGAGTAAATTAACGTTCATGCGAGAACGTTCAATGTTTCATGCAAAACAATCGATGACCCGCGACCTGATGAAATTGCTCTGAGGTGAACAAAATGGTCCATTTTGAAAAGGTTCATCTTTCAACTAATATTGACTCTCAGAGGTGGATCATCACTTTTGGAGATAAAATGAGCATCGTTATCGTAATTTTCATGCTTCTAGGGAGCCAAAACTCAAGATTTGCCTCATGGTGAAAAGTGACTTAAAAGGACCCAAATGCTCACTTCGAGGGATTAAAACGTGTTCATTCACTGCGGGAAGAGATATAAACAACATTTAGAGTAAATTAATGTTCATGTGAGAACGTTCAATTTTTCATGCAAAACAATCGATGACCCGCGACCTGATGAAATTGCTCTGAGGTGAACAAAATGGTCCATTTTGAAAAGGTTAATCTTTCAACTAATATTGACTCTCAGAGGTGGATCTTCACTTTTGGAGATAAAATGAGCATCTTCATAGTAATTTTTATGCTTCTGGGGAGCCAAAACTCAAGATTTGGTTCATGGTTAAAAGTGACTTAAAAGGACCCAAATGCTCACTTCGAGGGCTTAAAACGTGTTTATTCACTGCGGGAAGAGATATAAACAACATTTAGAGTAAATTAATGTTCATGCGAGAACGTTCAATTTTTCATGCAAAACAATCGATGACCCGCGACCTGATGAAATTGCTCTGAGATGACCAAAATGGTCCGTTTTGAAAATGTTCATCTTTCAAATAATATTGACTCTCAGAGGTGGATTTTCACTTTTGGAGATAAAATGAGCATCTTTATCATCATTTTCATGCTTCTAGGGAGCCAAAACTCAAGATTTGAATCATGGTTGAAAGTGACTTAAAATGACCAAATGCTCACTTCGAGGGCTTAAAACGTGTTTATTCACTGCGGGAAGAGATATAAAGAAAATTTAGAGTAAATTAACGTTCATGCGAGAACGTTCAATGTTTCATGCAAAACAATCGATGACCCGCGACCTGATGAAATTGCTCTGAGGTGAACAAAATGGTCCATTTTGAAAAGGTTCATCTTTCAACTAATATTGACTCTCAGAGGTGGATCATCACTTTTGGAGATAAAATGAGCATCGTTATCGTAATTTTCATGCTTCTAGGGAGCCAAAACTCAAGATTTGCCTCATGGTGAAAAGTGACTTAAAAGGACCCAAATGCTCACTTCGAGGGATTAAAACGTGTTCATTCACTGCGGGAAGAGATATAAACAACATTTAGAGTAAATTAATGTTCATGTGAGAACGTTCAATTTTTCATGCAAAACAATCGATGACCCGCGACCTGATGAAATTGCTCTGAGGTGAACAAAATGGTCCATTTTGAAAAGGTTAATCTTTCAACTAATATTGACTCTCAGAGGTGGATCTTCACTTTTGGAGATAAAATGAGCATCTTCATAGTAATTTTTATGCTTCTGGGGAGCCAAAACTCAAGATTTGGTTCATGGTTAAAAGTGACTTAAAAGGACCCAAATGCTCACTTCGAGGGCTTAAAACGTGTTTATTCACTGCGGGAAGAGATATAAACAACATTTAGAGTAAATTAATGTTCATGCGAGAACGTTCAATTTTTCATGCAAAACAATCGATGACCCGCGACCTGATGAAATTGCTCTGAGATGACCAAAATGGTCCATTTTGAAAGTTTTCATCTTTCAACTAATTTTGACTCTCAGAGGTGGATCATCACTTTTGGAGATAAAATGAGCATCATAATCGTCATTTTCATGCTTCTAGGGAGCCAAAACTCAAGATTTGGCTCATGGTTAAAAGTGACGTAAAAGGACCCAAATGCTCACTTCGATGGCTTAAAACGTGTTTATTCACTGCGGGAAGAGATATAAAGAACATTTAGAGTAAATTAATGTTAATGCGAGAACGTTCAATTTTTCATGCCAAACGATCGATAACCCGCGACCTGATGAAATTGCTCTGAGATGACCAAAATGGTCCGTTTTGAAAATGTTCATCTTTCAAATAATATTGACTCTCAGAGGTGAATTTTCACTTTTGGAGATAAAATGAGCATCTTTATCATCATTTTCATGCTTCTAGGGAGCCAAAACTCAAGATTTGAATCATGGTTGAAAGTGACTTAAAAGGACCAAATGCTCACTTCGAGGGCTTAAAACGTGTTTATTCACTGCGGGAAGAGATATAAAGAAAATTTAGAGTAAATTAACGTTCATGCGAGAACGTTTAATTTTTCATGCAAAACAATCGATGACCCGCGACCTGATGAAATTGCTCTGAGGTGAACAAAATGGTCCATTTTGAAAAGGTTCATCTTTCAACTAATATTGACTCTCAGAGGTGGATCATCACTTTTGGAGATAAAATGAGCATCGTTATCGTAATTTTCATGCTTCTAGGGAGCCAAAACTCAAGATTTGGCTCATGGTGAAAAGTGACTTAAAAGGACCCAAATGCTCACTTCGAGGGATTAAAACGTGTTCATTCACTGCGGGAAGAGATATAAACAACATTTAGAGTAAATTAATGTTCATGTGAGAACGTTCAATTTTTCATGCAAAACAATCGATGACCCGCGACCTGATGAAATTGCTCTGAGGTGAACAAAATGGTCCATTTTGAAAAGGTTAATCTTTCAACTAATATTGACTCTCAGAGGTGGATCTTCACTTTTGGAGATAAAATGAGCATCTTCATAGTAATTTTTATGCTTCTGGGGAGCCAAAACTCAAGATTTGGCTCATGGTTAAAAGTGACTTAAAAGGACCCAAATGCTCACTTCGAGGGCTTAAAACGTGTTTATTCACTGCGGGAAGAGATATAAACAACATTTAGAGTAAATTAATGTTCATGCGAGAACGTTCAATTTTTCATGCAAAACAATCGATGACCCGCGACCTGATGAAATTGCTCTGATATGACCAAAATGGTCCGTTTTGAAAATTTTCATCTTTCAACTAATTTTGACTCTCAGAGGTGGATCATCACTTTTGGAGATAAAATGAGCATCGTTATCGTCATTTTCATGCTTCTAGGAAGCCAAAACTCAAGATTGGGCTCATGGTTAAAAGTGACTTAAAAGGACCCAAATGCTCCCTTTGAGGGCTTAAAACATGTTTATTCACTGCGGGAAGAGATATAAACAATATTTAGAGTGAATTAATGTTCATGAGAGAACGTTCAATTTTTCATGCAAAACAATCGATGACCCGCGACCTGATGAAATTGCTCTGAGATGACCAAAATGGTCCGTTTTGAAAATTTTCATCTTTCAACTAATTTTGACTCTCAGATGTGGATCATCACTTTTGGAGATAAAATGAGCATCATTATCGTCATTTTCATGCTTCTAGGGAGCCAAAACTCAAGATTTGGCTCATGGTTAAAAGTGACTTAAAAGGACCCAAATGCTCACTTCGAGGGCTTAAAACATGTTTATTCACTGCGGGAAGGGATATAAAGAAAAGTTAGAGTAAAGTAATGTTCATGCGAGAACGTTAAATTTTTCATGCAAAACAATCGATGACCCGCAACCTGATGAAATTGCTCTGAGATGACCAAAATGGTCCGTTTTGAAAATTTTCATCTTTCAACTAATTTTGACTTTCAGAGGTGGATCATCACTTTTGGAGATAAAATGAGCATCGTTATCGTCATTTTCATGCTTCTAGGAAGCCAAAACTCAAGATTGGGCTCATGGTTAAAAGTGACTTAAAAGGACCCAAATGCTCACTTTGAGGGCTTAAAACGTGTTTATTCACTGCGGGAAGCGATATAAACAATATTTAGAGTGAATTAATGTTCATGCGAGAACGTTCAATTTTTCATGCAAAACAATCGATGACCCGCGACCTGATGAAATTGCTCTGAGATGACCAAAATGGTCCGTTTTGAAAATTTTCATCTTTAAACTAATTTTGACTCTCAGAGGTGGATCATCACTTTTGGAGATAAAATGAGCATCATTATCGTCATTTTCATGCTTCTACCGAGCCAAAACTCAAGATTTGGCTCATGGTTAAAAGTGACTTAAAAGGACCCAAATGCTCACTTCGAGGGCTTAAAACATGTTTATTCACTGCGGGAAGAGATATAAACAACATTTAGAGTAAATTAATGTTCATGCGAGAACGTTCAATTTTTCATGCAAAACAATCGATGACCCGCGACCTGATGAAATTGCTCTGAGATGACCAAAATGGTCCGTTTTGAAAATGTTCATCTTTCAAATAATATTGACTCTCAGAGGTGGATTTTCACTTTTGGAGATAAAATGAGCATCTTTATCATCATTTTCATGCTTCTAGGGAGCCAAAACTCAAGATTTGAATCATGGTTGAAAGTGACTTAAAATGACCAAATGCTCACTTCGAGGGCTTAAAACGTGTTTATTCACTGCGGGAAGAGATATAAAGAAAATTTAGAGTAAATTAACGTTCATGCGAGAACGTTCAATGTTTCATGCAAAACAATCGATGACCCGCGACCTGATGAAATTGCTCTGAGGTGAACAAAATGGTCCATTTTGAAAAGGTTCATCTTTCAACTAATATTGACTCTCAGAGGTGGATCATCACTTTTGGAGATAAAATGAGCATCGTTATCGTAATTTTCATGCTTCTAGGGAGCCAAAACTCAAGATTTGCCTCATGGTGAAAAGTGACTTAAAAGGACCCAAATGCTCACTTCGAGGGATTAAAACGTGTTCATTCACTGCGGGAAGAGATATAAACAACATTTAGAGTAAATTAATGTTCATGTGAGAACGTTCAATTTTTCATGCAAAACAATCGATGACCCGCGACCTGATGAAATTGCTCTGAGGTGAACAAAATGGTCCATTTTGAAAAGGTTAATCTTTCAACTAATATTGACTCTCAGAGGTGGATCTTCACTTTTGGAGATAAAATGAGCATCTTCATAGTAATTTTTATGCTTCTGGGGAGCCAAAACTCAAGATTTGGTTCATGGTTAAAAGTGACTTAAAAGGACCCAAATGCTCACTTCGAGGGCTTAAAACGTGTTTATTCACTGCGGGAAGAGATATAAACAACATTTAGAGTAAATTAATGTTCATGCGAGAACGTTCAATTTTTCATGCAAAACAATCGATGACCCGCGACCTGATGAAATTGCTCTGAGATGACCAAAATGGTCCATTTTGAAAGTTTTCATCTTTCAACTAATTTTGACTCTCAGAGGTGGATCATCACTTTTGGAGATAAAATGAGCATCATAATCGTCATTTTCATGCTTCTAGGGAGCCAAAACTCAAGATTTGGCTCATGGTTAAAAGTGACGTAAAAGGACCCAAATGCTCACTTCGATGGCTTAAAACGTGTTTATTCACTGCGGGAAGAGATATAAAGAACATTTAGAGTAAATTAATGTTAATGCGAGAACGTTCAATTTTTCATGCAAAACAATCGATGACCCGCGACCTGATGAAATTGCTCTGAGATGACCAAAATGGTCCGTTTTGAAAATGTTCATCTTTCAAATAATATTGACTCTCAGAGGTGGATTTTCACTTTTGGAGATAAAATGAGCATCTTTATCATCATTTTCATGCTTCTAGGGAGCCAAAACTCAAGATTTGAATCATGGTTGAAAGTGACTTAAAATGACCAAATGCTCACTTCGAGGGCTTAAAACGTGTTTATTCACTGCGGGAAGAGATATAAAGAAAATTTAGAGTAAATTAACGTTCATGCGAGAACGTTCAATGTTTCATGCAAAACAATCGATGACCCGCGACCTGATGAAATTGCTCTGAGGTGAACAAAATGGTCCATTTTGAAAAGGTTCATCTTTCAACTAATATTGACTCTCAGAGGTGGATCATCACTTTTGGAGATAAAATGAGCATCGTTATCGTAATTTTCATGCTTCTAGGGAGCCAAAACTCAAGATTTGCCTCATGGTGAAAAGTGACTTAAAAGGACCCAAATGCTCACTTCGAGGGATTAAAACGTGTTCATTCACTGCGGGAAGAGATATAAACAACATTTAGAGTAAATTAATGTTCATGTGAGAACGTTCAATTTTTCATGCAAAACAATCGATGACCCGCGACCTGATGAAATTGCTCTGAGGTGAACAAAATGGTCCATTTTGAAAAGGTTAATCTTTCAACTAATATTGACTCTCAGAGGTGGATCTTCACTTTTGGAGATAAAATGAGCATCTTCATAGTAATTTTTATGCTTCTGGGGAGCCAAAACTCAAGATTTGGTTCATGGTTAAAAGTGACTTAAAAGGACCCAAATGCTCACTTCGAGGGCTTAAAACGTGTTTATTCACTGCGGGAAGAGATATAAACAACATTTAGAGTAAATTAATGTTCATGCGAGAACGTTCAATTTTTCATGCAAAACAATCGATGACCCGCGACCTGATGAAATTGCTCTGAGATGACCAAAATGGTCCATTTTGAAAGTTTTCATCTTTCAACTAATTTTGACTCTCAGAGGTGGATCATCACTTTTGGAGATAAAATGAGCATCATAATCGTCATTTTCATGCTTCTAGGGAGCCAAAACTCAAGATTTGGCTCATGGTTAAAAGTGACGTAAAAGGACCCAAATGCTCACTTCGATGGCTTAAAACGTGTTTATTCACTGCGGGAAGAGATATAAAGAACATTTAGAGTAAATTAATGTTAATGCGAGAACGTTCAATTTTTCATGCCAAACGATCGATAACCCGCGACCTGATGAAATTGCTCTGAGATGACCAAAATGGTCCGTTTTGAAAATGTTCATCTTTCAAATAATATTGACTCTCAGAGGTGAATTTTCACTTTTGGAGATAAAATGAGCATCTTTATCATCATTTTCATGCTTCTAGGGAGCCAAAACTCAAGATTTGAATCATGGTTGAAAGTGACTTAAAAGGACCAAATGCTCACTTCGAGGGCTTAAAACGTGTTTATTCACTGCGGGAAGAGATATAAAGAAAATTTAGAGTAAATTAACGTTCATGCGAGAACGTTCAATTTTTCATGCAAAACAATCGATGACCCGCGACCTGATGAAATTGCTCTGAGGTGAACAAAATGGTCCATTTTGAAAAGGTTCATCTTTCAACTAATATTGACTCTCAGAGGTGGATCATCACTTTTGGAGATAAAATGAGCATCGTTATCGTAATTTTCATGCTTCTAGGGAGCCAAAACTCAAGATTTGGCTCATGGTGAAAAGTGACTTAAAAGGACCCAAATGCTCACTTCGAGGGATTAAAACGTGTTCATTCACTGCGGGAAGAGATATAAACAACATTTAGAGTAAATTAATGTTCATGTGAGAACGTTCAATTTTTCATGCAAAACAATCGATGACCCGCGACCTGATGAAATTGCTCTGAGGTGAACAAAATGGTCCATTTTGAAAAGGTTAATCTTTCAACTAATATTGACTCTCAGAGGTGGATCTTCACTTTTGGAGATAAAATGAGCATCTTCATAGTAATTTTTATGCTTCTGGGGAGCCAAAACTCAAGATTTGGCTCATGGTTAAAAGTGACTTAAAAGGACCCAAATGCTCACTTCGAGGGCTTAAAACGTGTTTATTCACTGCGGGAAGAGATATAAACAACATTTAGAGTAAATTAATGTTCATGCGAGAACGTTCAATTTTTCATGCAAAACAATCGATGACCCGCGACCTGATGAAATTGCTCTGATATGACCAAAATGGTCCGTTTTGAAAATTTTCATCTTTAAACTAATTTTGACTCTCAGAGGTGGATCATCACTTTTGGAGATAAAATGAGCATCGTTATCGTCATTTTCATGCTTCTAGGAAGCCAAAACTCAAGATTGGGCTCATGGTTAAAAGTGACTTAAAAGGACCCAAATGCTCCCTTTGAGGGCTTAAAACATGTTTATTCACTGCGGGAAGAGATATAAACAATATTTAGAGTGAATTAATGTTCATGAGAGAACGTTCAATTTTTCATGCAAAACAATCGATGACCCGCGACCTGATGAAATTGCTCTGAGATGACCAAAATGGTCCGTTTTGAAAATTTTCATCTTTCAACTAATTTTGACTCTCAGATGTGGATCATCACTTTTGGAGATAAAATGAGCATCATTATCGTCATTTTCATGCTTCTAGGGAGCCAAAACTCAAGATTTGGCTCATGGTTAAAAGTGACTTAAAAGGACCCAAATGCTCACTTCGAGGGCTTAAAACATGTTTATTCACTGCGGGAAGGGATATAAAGAAAAGTTAGAGTAAAGTAATGTTCATGCGAGAACGTTAAATTTTTCATGCAAAACAATCGATGACCCGCAACCTGATGAAATTGCTCTGAGATGACCAAAATGGTCCGTTTTGAAAATTTTCATCTTTCAACTAATTTTGACTTTCAGAGGTGGATCATCACTTTTGGAGATAAAATGAGCATCGTTATCGTCATTTTCATGCTTCTAGGAAGCCAAAACTCAAGATTGGGCTCATGGTTAAAAGTGACTTAAAAGGACCCAAATGCTCACTTTGAGGGCTTAAAACGTGTTTATTCACTGCGGGAAGCGATATAAACAATATTTAGAGTGAATTAATGTTCATGCGAGAACGTTCAATTTTTCATGCAAAACAATCGATGACCCGCGACCTGATGAAATTGCTCTGAGATGACCAAAATGGTCCGATTTGAAAATTTTCATCTTACAACTAATTTTGACTCTCAGAGGTGGATCATCACTTTTGGAGATAAAAGGAGCATCGTTATCGTAATTTTCATGCTTCTAGGGAGCCAAAACTCAAGATTTGGCTCATGGTGAAAAGTGACTTAAAAGGACCCAAATGCTCACTTCGAGGGATTAAAACGTGTTTATTCACTGCGGGAAGAGATATAAACAACATTTAGAGTAAATTAATGTTCATGTGAGAACGTTCAATTTTTCATGCAAAACAATCGATGACCCGCGACCTGATGAAATTGCTCTGAGGTGAACAAAATGGTCCATTTTGAAAAGGTTCATCTTTCAACTAATATTGACTCTCAGAGGTGGATCTTCACTTTTGGAGATAAAATGAGCATCTTCATAGTAATTTTTATGCTTCTGGGGAGCCAAAACTCAAGATTTGGCTCATGGTTAAAAGTGACTTAAAAGGACCCAAATGCTCACTTCGAGGGCTTAAAACGTGTTTATTCACTGCGGGAAGAGATATAAACAACATTTAGAGTAAATTAATGTTCATGCGAGAACGTTCAATTTTTCATGCAAAACAATCGATGACCCGCGACCTGATGAAATTGCTCTGATATGACCAAAATGGTCCGTTTTGAAAATTTTCATCTTTAAACTAATTTTGACTCTCAGAGGTGGATCATCACTTTTGGAGATAAAATGAGCATCATTATCGTCATTTTCATGCTTCTAGGGAGCCAAAACTCAAGATTTGGCTCATGGTTAAAAGTGACTTAAAAGGACCCAAATGCTCACTTCGAGGGCTTAAAACATGTTTATTTACTGCGGGAAGAGATATAAACAACATTTAGAGTAAATTAATGTTCATGCGAGAACGTTCAATTTTTCATGCAAAACAATCGATGACCCGCGACCTGATGAAATTGCTCTGAGGTGAACAAAATGGTCCATTTTAAAAATTTGCATCTTTCAACTAATATTGACTCTCAGAGGTGGATCATCACTTTTGGAGATAAAATGAGCATCATTATCGTCATTTTCATGCTTCTAGGGAGCCAAAACTCAAGATTTGGCTCATGGTTAAAAATGACTTAAAAGGACCCAAATGCTCACTTCGAGGGCTTAAAACGTGTTTATTCACTGCGGGAAGAGATATAAAGAACAGTTAGAGTAAATTAATGTTCATGCGAGAACGTTCAATTTTTCATGCAAAACAATCGATGACCCACGACCTGATGAAATTGCTCTGAGATGACCAAAATGGTCCGTTTTGAAAATGTTCATCTTTCAAATAATATTGACTCTCAGAGGTGGATTTTCACTTTTGGAGATAAAATGAGCATTTTTATCATCATTTTCATGCTTCTAGGGAGCCAAAACTCAAGATTTGAATCATGGTTGAAAGTGACTTAAAAGGACCAAATGCTCACTTCGAGGGCTTAAAACGTGTTTATTCACTGCGGGAAGAGATATAAAGAAAATTTAGAGTAAATTAACGTTCATGCGAGAACGTTCAATGTTTCATGCAAAACAATCGATGACCCGCGACCTGATGAAATTGCTCTGAGGTGAACAAAATGGTCCATTTTGAAAAGGTTCATCTTTCAACTAATATTGACTCTCAGAGGTGGATCATCACTTTTGGAGATAAAATGAGCATCGTTATCGTAATTTTCATGCTTCTAGGGAGCCAAAACTCAAGATTTGCCTCATGGTGAAAAGTGACTTAAAAGGACCCAAATGCTCACTTCGAGGGATTAAAACGTGTTTATTCACTGCGGGAAGAGATATAAAGAAAATTTAGAGTAAATTAATGTTCATGCGAGAACGTTCAATTTTTCATGCAAAACAATCGATGACCCGCGACCTGATGAAATTGCTCTGAGGTGAACAAAATGGTCCATTTTGAAAAGGTTAATCTTTCAACTAATATTGACTCTCAGAGGTGGATCTTCACTTTTGGAGATAAAATGAGCATCTTCATAGTAATTTTTATGCTTCTGGGGAGCCAAAACTCAAGATTTGGTTCATGGTTAAAAGTGACTTAAAAGGACCCAAATGCTCACTTCGAGGGCTTAAAACGTGTTTATTCACTGCGGGAAGAGATATAAACAACATTTAGAGTAAATTAATGTTCATGCGAGAACGTTCAATTTTTCATGCAAAACAATCGATGACCCGCGACCTGATGAAATTGCTCTGAGGTGAACAAAATGGTCCATTTTGAAAAGGTTAATCTTTCAACTAATATTGACTCTCAGAGGTGGATCTTCACTTTTGGAGATAAAATGAGCATCTTCATAGTAATTTTTATGCTTCTGGGGAGCCAAAACTCAAGATTTGGTTCATGGTTAAAAGTGACTTAAAAGGACCCAAATGCTCACTTCGAGGGCTTAAAACGTGTTTATTCACTGCGGGAAGAGATATAAACAACATTTAGAGTAAATTAATGTTCATGCGAGAACGTTCAATTTTTCATGCAAAACAATCGATGACCCGCGACCTGATGAAATTGCTCTGAGGTGAACAAAATTGTCCATTTTGAAAAGGTTCATCTTTCAACTAATATTGACTCTCAGAGGTGGATCATCACTTTTGGAGATAAAATGAGCATCGTTATCGTAATTTTCATGCTTCTAGGGAGCCAAAACTCAAGATTTGGCTCATGGTGAAAAGTGACTTAAAAGGACCCAAATGCTCACTTCGAGGGATTAAAACGTGTTCATTCACTGCGGGAAGAGATATAAACAACATTTAGAGTAAATTAATGTTCATGTGAGAACGTTCAATTTTTCATGCAAAACAATCGATGACCCGCGACCTGATGAAATTGCTCTGAGGTGAACAAAATGGTCCATTTTGAAAAGGTTAATCTTTCAACTAATATTGACTCTCAGAGGTGGATCTTCACTTTTGGAGATAAAATGAGCATCTTCATAGTAATTTTTATGCTTCTGGGGAGCCAAAACTCAAGATTTGGCTCATGGTTAAAAGTGACTTAAAAGGACCCAAATGCTCACTTCGAGGGCTTAAAACGTGTTTATTCACTGCGGGAAGAGATATAAACAACATTTAGAGTAAATTAATGTTCATGCGAGAACGTTCAATTTTTCATGCAAAACAATCGATGACCCGCGACCTGATGAAATTGCTCTGATATGACCAAAATGGTCCGTTTTGAAAATTTTCATCTTTAAACTAATTTTGACTCTCAGAGGTGGATCATCACTTTTGGAGATAAAATGAGCATCGTTATCGTCATTTTCATGCTTCTAGGAAGCCAAAACTCAAGATTGGGCTCATGGTTAAAAGTGACTTAAAAGGACCCAAATGCTCCCTTTGAGGGCTTAAAACATGTTTATTCACTGCGGGAAGAGATATAAACAATATTTAGAGTGAATTAATGTTCATGAGAGAACGTTCAATTTTTCATGCAAAACAATCGATGACCCGCGACCTGATGAAATTGCTCTGAGATGACCAAAATGGTCCGTTTTGAAAATTTTCATCTTTCAACTAATTTTGACTCTCAGATGTGGATCATCACTTTTGGAGATAAAATGAGCATCATTATCGTCATTTTCATGCTTCTAGGGAGCCAAAACTCAAGATTTGGCTCATGGTTAAAAGTGACTTAAAAGGACCCAAATGCTCACTTCGAGGGCTTAAAACATGTTTATTCACTGCGGGAAGGGATATAAAGAAAAGTTAGAGTAAAGTAATGTTCATGCGAGAACGTTAAATTTTTCATGCAAAACAATCGATGACCCGCAACCTGATGAAATTGCTCTGAGATGACCAAAATGGTCCGTTTTGAAAATTTTCATCTTTCAACTAATTTTGACTTTCAGAGGTGGATCATCACTTTTGGAGATAAAATGAGCATCGTTATCGTCATTTTCATGCTTCTAGGAAGCCAAAACTCAAGATTGGGCTCATGGTTAAAAGTGACTTAAAAGGACCCAAATGCTCACTTTGAGGGCTTAAAACGTGTTTATTCACTGCGGGAAGCGATATAAACAATATTTAGAGTGAATTAATGTTCATGCGAGAACGTTCAATTTTTCATGCAAAACAATCGATGACCCGCGACCTGATGAAATTGCTCTGAGATGACCAAAATGGTCCGATTTGAAAATTTTCATCTTACAACTAATTTTGACTCTCAGAGGTGGATCATCACTTTTGGAGATAAAAGGAGCATCGTTATCGTAATTTTCATGCTTCTAGGGAGCCAAAACTCAAGATTTGGCTCATGGTGAAAAGTGACTTAAAAGGACCCAAATGCTCACTTCGAGGGATTAAAACGTGTTTATTCACTGCGGGAAGAGATATAAACAACATTTAGAGTAAATTAATGTTCATGTGAGAACGTTCAATTTTTCATGCAAAACAATCGATGACCCGCGACCTGATGAAATTGCTCTGAGGTGAACAAAATGGTCCATTTTGAAAAGGTTCATCTTTCAACTAATATTGACTCTCAGAGGTGGATCTTCACTTTTGGAGATAAAATGAGCATCTTCATAGTAATTTTTATGCTTCTGGGGAGCCAAAACTCAAGATTTGGCTCATGGTTAAAAGTGACTTAAAAGGACCCAAATGCTCACTTCGAGGGCTTAAAACGTGTTTATTCACTGCGGGAAGAGATATAAACAACATTTAGAGTAAATTAATGTTCATGCGAGAACGTTCAATTTTTCATGCAAAACAATCGATGACCCGCGACCTGATGAAATTGCTCTGATATGACCAAAATGGTCCGTTTTGAAAATTTTCATCTTTAAACTAATTTTGACTCTCAGAGGTGGATCATCACTTTTGGAGATAAAATGAGCATCATTATCGTCATTTTCATGCTTCTAGGGAGCCAAAACTCAAGATTTGGCTCATGGTTAAAAGTGACTTAAAAGGACCCAAATGCTCACTTCGAGGGCTTAAAACATGTTTATTCACTGCGGGAAGAGATATAAACAACATTTAGAGTAAATTAATGTTCATGCGAGAACGTTCAATTTTTCATGCAAAACAATCGATGACCCGCGACCTGATGAAATTGCTCTGAGGTGAACAAAATGGTCCATTTTAAAAATTTGCATCTTTCAACTAATATTGACTCTCAGAGGTGGATCATCACTTTTGGAGATAAAATGAGCATCATTATCGTCATTTTCATGCTTCTAGGGAGCCAAAACTCAAGATTTGGCTCATGGTTAAAAGTGACTTAAAAGGACCCAAATGCTCACTTCGAGGGCTTAAAACGTGTTTATTCACTGCGGGAAGAGATATAAAGAACAGTTAGAGTAAATTAATGTTCATGCGAGAACGTTCAATTTTTCATGCAAAACAATCGATGACCCACGACCTGATGAAATTGCTCTGAGATGACCAAAATGGTCCGTTTTGAAAATGTTCATCTTTCAAATAATATTGACTCTCAGAGGTGGATTTTCACTTTTGGAGATAAAATGAGCATTTTTATCATCATTTTCATGCTTCTAGGGAGCCAAAACTCAAGATTTGAATCATGGTTGAAAGTGACTTAAAAGGACCAAATGCTCACTTCGAGGGCTTAAAACGTGTTTATTCACTGCGGGAAGAGATATAAAGAAAATTTAGAGTAAATTAACGTTCATGCGAGAACGTTCAATGTTTCATGCAAAACAATCGATGACCCGCGACCTGATGAAATTGCTCTGAGGTGAACAAAATGGTCCATTTTGAAAAGGTTCATCTTTCAACTAATATTGACTCTCAGAGGTGGATCATCACTTTTGGAGATAAAATGAGCATCGTTATCGTAATTTTCATGCTTCTAGGGAGCCAAAACTCAAGATTTGCCTCATGGTGAAAAGTGACTTAAAAGGACCCAAATGCTCACTTCGAGGGATTAAAACGTGTTCATTCACTGCGGGAAGAGATATAAACAACATTTAGAGTAAATTAATGTTCATGTGAGAACGTTCAATTTTTCATGCAAAACAATCGATGACCCGCGACCTGATGAAATTGCTCTGAGGTGAACAAAATGGTCCATTTTGAAAAGGTTAATCTTTCAACTAATATTGACTCTCAGAGGTGGATCTTCACTTTTGGAGATAAAATGAGCATCTTCATAGTAATTTTTATGCTTCTGGGGAGCCAAAACTCAAGATTTGGTTCATGGTTAAAAGTGACTTAAAAGGACCCAAATGCTCACTTCGAGGGCTTAAAACGTGTTTATTCACTGCGGGAAGAGATATAAACAACATTTAGAGTAAATTAATGTTCATGCGAGAACGTTCAATTTTTCATGCAAAACAATCGATGACCCGCGACCTGATGAAATTGCTCTGAGATGACCAAAATGGTCCATTTTGAAAGTTTTCATCTTTCAACTAATTTTGACTCTCAGAGGTGGATCATCACTTTTGGAGATAAAATGAGCATCATAATCGTCATTTTCATGCTTCTAGGGAGCCAAAACTCAAGATTTGGCTCATGGTTAAAAGTGACGTAAAAGGACCCAAATGCTCACTTCGATGGCTTAAAACGTGTTTATTCACTGCGGGAAGAGATATAAAGAACATTTAGAGTAAATTAATGTTAATGCGAGAACGTTCAATTTTTCATGCCAAACGATCGATAACCCGCGACCTGATGAAATTGCTCTGAGATGACCAAAATGGTCCGTTTTGAAAATGTTCATCTTTCAAATAATATTGACTCTCAGAGGTGAATTTTCACTTTTGGAGATAAAATGAGCATCTTTATCATCATTTTCATGCTTCTAGGGAGCCAAAACTCAAGATTTGAATCATGGTTGAAAGTGACTTAAAAGGACCAAATGCTCACTTCGAGGGCTTAAAACGTGTTTATTCACTGCGGGAAGAGATATAAAGAAAATTTAGAGTAAATTAACGTTCATGCGAGAACGTTCAATTTTTCATGCAAAACAATCGATGACCCGCGACCTGATGAAATTGCTCTGAGGTGAACAAAATGGTCCATTTTGAAAAGGTTCATCTTTCAACTAATATTGACTCTCAGAGGTGGATCATCACTTTTGGAGATAAAATGAGCATCGTTATCGTAATTTTCATGCTTCTAGGGAGCCAAAACTCAAGATTTGGCTCATGGTGAAAAGTGACTTAAAAGGACCCAAATGCTCACTTCGAGGGATTAAAACGTGTTCATTCACTGCGGGAAGAGATATAAACAACATTTAGAGTAAATTAATGTTCATGTGAGAACGTTCAATTTTTCATGCAAAACAATCGATGACCCGCGACCTGATGAAATTGCTCTGAGGTGAACAAAATGGTCCATTTTGAAAAGGTTAATCTTTCAACTAATATTGACTCTCAGAGGTGGATCTTCACTTTTGGAGATAAAATGAGCATCTTCATAGTAATTTTTATGCTTCTGGGGAGCCAAAACTCAAGATTTGGTTCATGGTTAAAAGTGACTTAAAAGGACCCAAATGCTCACTTCGAGGGCTTAAAACGTGTTTATTCACTGCGGGAAGAGATATAAACAACATTTAGAGTAAATTAATGTTCATGCGAGAACGTTCAATTTTTCATGCAAAACAATCGATGACCCGCGACCTGATGAAATTGCTCTGAGATGACCAAAATGGTCCATTTTGAAAGTTTTCATCTTTCAACTAATTTTGACTCTCAGAGGTGGATCATCACTTTTGGAGATAAAATGAGCATCATAATCGTCATTTTCATGCTTCTAGGGAGCCAAAACTCAAGATTTGGCTCATGGTTAAAAGTGACGTAAAAGGACCCAAATGCTCACTTCGATGGCTTAAAACGTGTTTATTCACTGCGGGAAGAGATATAAAGAACATTTAGAGTAAATTAATGTTAATGCGAGAACGTTCAATTTTTCATGCCAAACGATCGATAACCCGCGACCTGATGAAATTGCTCTGAGATGACCAAAATGGTCCGTTTTGAAAATGTTCATCTTTCAAATAATATTGACTCTCAGAGGTGAATTTTCACTTTTGGAGATAAAATGAGCATCTTTATCATCATTTTCATGCTTCTAGGGAGCCAAAACTCAAGATTTGAATCATGGTTGAAAGTGACTTAAAAGGACCAAATGCTCACTTCGAGGGCTTAAAACGTGTTTATTCACTGCGGGAAGAGATATAAAGAAAATTTAGAGTAAATTAACGTTCATGCGAGAACGTTCAATTTTTCATGCAAAACAATCGATGACCCGCGACCTGATGAAATTGCTCTGAGGTGAACAAAATGGTCCATTTTGAAAAGGTTCATCTTTCAACTAATATTGACTCTCAGAGGTGGATCATCACTTTTGGAGATAAAATGAGCATCGTTATCGTAATTTTCATGCTTCTAGGGAGCCAAAACTCAAGATTTGGCTCATGGTGAAAAGTGACTTAAAAGGACCCAAATGCTCACTTCGAGGGATTAAAACGTGTTCATTCACTGCGGGAAGAGATATAAACAACATTTAGAGTAAATTAATGTTCATGTGAGAACGTTCAATTTTTCATGCAAAACAATCGATGACCCGCGACCTGATGAAATTGCTCTGAGGTGAACAAAATGGTCCATTTTGAAAAGGTTAATCTTTCAACTAATATTGACTCTCAGAGGTGGATCTTCACTTTTGGAGATAAAATGAGCATCTTCATAGTAATTTTTATGCTTCTGGGGAGCCAAAACTCAAGATTTGGTTCATGGTTAAAAGTGACTTAAAAGGACCCAAATGCTCACTTCGAGGGCTTAAAACGTGTTCATTCACTGCGGGAAGAGATATAAACAACATTTAGAGTAAATTAATGTTCATGTGAGAACGTTCAATTTTTCATGCAAAACAATCGATGACCCGCGACCTGATGAAATTGCTCTGAGGTGAACAAAATGGTCCATTTTGAAAAGGTTAATCTTTCAACTAATATTGACTCTCAGAGGTGGATCTTCACTTTTGGAGATAAAATGAGCATCTTCATAGTAATTTTTATGCTTCTGGGGAGCCAAAACTCAAGATTTGGTTCATGGTTAAAAGTGACTTAAAAGGACCCAAATGCTCACTTCGAGGGCTTAAAACGTGTTTATTCACTGCGGGAAGAGATATAAACAACATTTAGAGTAAATTAATGTTCATGCGAGAACGTTCAATTTTTCATGCAAAACAATCGATGACCCGCGACCTGATGAAATTGCTCTGAGATGACCAAAATGGTCCATTTTGAAAGTTTTCATCTTTCAACTAATTTTGACTCTCAGAGGTGGATCATCACTTTTGGAGATAAAATGAGCATCATAATCGTCATTTTCATGCTTCTAGGGAGCCAAAACTCAAGATTTGGCTCATGGTTAAAAGTGACGTAAAAGGACCCAAATGCTCACTTCGATGGCTTAAAACGTGTTTATTCACTGCGGGAAGAGATATAAAGAACATTTAGAGTAAATTAATGTTAATGCGAGAACGTTCAATTTTTCATGCCAAACGATCGATAACCCGCGACCTGATGAAATTGCTCTGAGATGACCAAAATGGTCCGTTTTGAAAATGTTCATCTTTCAAATAATATTGACTCTCAGAGGTGAATTTTCACTTTTGGAGATAAAATGAGCATCTTTATCATCATTTTCATGCTTCTAGGGAGCCAAAACTCAAGATTTGAATCATGGTTGAAAGTGACTTAAAAGGACCAAATGCTCACTTCGAGGGCTTAAAACGTGTTTATTCACTGCGGGAAGAGATATAAAGAAAATTTAGAGTAAATTAACGTTCATGCGAGAACGTTCAATTTTTCATGCAAAACAATCGATGACCCGCGACCTGATGAAATTGCTCTGAGGTGAACAAAATGGTCCATTTTGAAAAGGTTCATCTTTCAACTAATATTGACTCTCAGAGGTGGATCATCACTTTTGGAGATAAAATGAGCATCGTTATCGTAATTTTCATGCTTCTAGGGAGCCAAAACTCAAGATTTGGCTCATGGTGAAAAGTGACTTAAAAGGACCCAAATGCTCACTTCGAGGGATTAAAACGTGTTCATTCACTGCGGGAAGAGATATAAACAACATTTAGAGTAAATTAATGTTCATGTGAGAACGTTCAATTTTTCATGCAAAACAATCGATGACCCGCGACCTGATGAAATTGCTCTGAGGTGAACAAAATGGTCCATTTTGAAAAGGTTAATCTTTCAACTAATATTGACTCTCAGAGGTGGATCTTCACTTTTGGAGATAAAATGAGCATCTTCATAGTAATTTTTATGCTTCTGGGGAGCCAAAACTCAAGATTTGGTTCATGGTTAAAAGTGACTTAAAAGGACCCAAATGCTCACTTCGAGGGCTTAAAACGTGTTTATTCACTGCGGGAAGAGATATAAACAACATTTAGAGTAAATTAATGTTCATGCGAGAACGTTAAATTTTTCATGCAAAACAATCGATGACCCGCGACCTGATGAAATTGCTCTGAGATGACCAAAATGGTCCATTTTGAAAGTTTTCATCTTTCAACTAATTTTGACTCTCAGAGGTGGATCATCACTTTTGGAGATAAAATGAGCATCATAATCATCATTTTCATGCTTCTAGGGAGCCAAAACTCAAGATTTGGCTCATGGTTAAAAGTGACGTAAAAGGACCCAAATGCTCACTTCGATGGCTTAAAACGTGTTTATTCACTGCGGGAAGAGATATAAAGAACATTTAGAGTAAATTAATGTTAATGCGAGAACGTTAAATTTTTCATGCCAAACGATCGATAACCCGCGACCTGATGAAATTGCTCTGAGATGACCAAAATGGTCCGTTTTGAAAATGTTCATCTTTCAAATAATATTGACTCTCAGAGGTGAATTTTCACTTTTGGAGATAAAATGAGCATCTTTATCATCATTTTCATGCTTCTAGGGAGCCAAAACTCAAGATTTGAATCATGGTTGAAAGTGACTTAAAAAGACCCAAATGCTCACTTCGAGGGCTTAAAACGTGTTTATTCACTGCGGGAAGAGATATAAAGAACAGTTAGAGTAAATTAATGTTCATGCGAGAACGTTCAATTTTTCATGCAAAACAATCGATGACCCGCGACCTGATGAAATTGCTCTGAGATGACCAAAATGGTCCGTTTTGAAAATTTTCATCTTTCAACTAATTATGACTTTCAGAGGTGGATCATCACTTTTGGAGATAAAATGAGCATCGTTATCGTCATTTTCATGCTTCTAGGGAGCCAAAACTCAAGATTTGGCTCATGGTTAAAAGTGACTTAAAAGGACCCAAATGCTCACTTCGAGGGCTTAAAATGTGTTTATTCACTACGGGAAGAGATATAAAGAACATTTAGAGTAAATTAATGTTCATGCGAGAACGTTTAATTTTTCATGCAAAACAATCGATGACCCGCGACCTGATGAAATTGCTCTGAGATTACCAAAATGGTCCGTTTTGAAAGTTTTCATCTTTCAACTAATTTTGACTCTCAGAGGTGGATCATCACTTTTGGAGATAAAATGAGCATCGTTATCGTCATTTTCATGCTTCTAGGGAGCCAAAACTCAAGATTTGGCTCATGGTTAAAAGTGACTTAAAAGGACCCAAATGCTCACTTCGAGGGCTTAAAACATGTTTATTCACTGCGGGAAGAGATATAAAGAACATTTAGAGTAAATTATTGTTCATGCGAGAACGTTCAATTTTTCATGCAAAACGATCGATGACCCGCGACCTGATGAAATTGCTCTGAGATTACCAAAATGGTCCGTTTTGAAAATTTCCATCTTTCAACTAATTTTGACTCTCAGAGGTGTATCATCACTATTGGAGATAAAATGAGCATCTTTATCTTCATTTTCATGCTTCTAGGGAGCCAAAACTCAAGATTGGGCTCATGGTTAAAAGTGACTTAAAAGGACCCAAATGCTCACTTCGATGGCTTAAAACGTGTTTATTCACTGCGGGAAGAGATATAAAGAACATTTAGAGTAAATTATTGTTAATGCGAGAATGTTCAATTTTTCATGCCAAACGATCGATGACCCGCGTCCTGATGAAATTGCTCTGAGATGACCAAAATGGTCCATTTTGAAAGTTTTCATCTTTCAACTAATTTTGACTCTCAGAGGTGGATCATCACTTTTGGAGATAAAATGAGCATCATAATCGTCATTTTCATGCTTCTAGGGAGCCAAAACTCAAGATTTGGCTCATGGTTAAAAGTGACGTAAAAGGACCCAAATGCTCACTTCGATGGCTTAAAACGTGTTTATTCACTGCGGGAAGAGATATAAAGAACATTTAGAGTAAATTAATGTTAATGCGAGAACGTTCAATTTTTCATGCCAAACGATCGATAACCCGCGACCTGATGAAATTGCTCTGAGATGACCAAAATGGTCCGTTTTGCAAATGTTCATCTTTCAAATAATATTGACTCTCAGAGGTGAATTTTCACTTTTGGAGATAAAATGAGCATCTTTATCATCATTTTCATGCTTCTAGGGAGCCAAAACTCAAGATTTGAATCATGGTTGAAAGTGACTTAAAAAGACCCAAATGCTCACTTCGAGGGCTTAAAACGTGTTTATTCACTGCAGGAAGAGATATAAACAACATTTAGAGTAAATTAATGTTCATGCGAGAACGTTCAATTTTTCATGCAAAACAATCGATGACCCGCGACCTGATGAAATTGCTCTGAGATGACCAAAATGGTCCGTTTTGAAAATTTTCATCTTTTAACTAATTATGACTTTCAGAGGTGGATCATCACTTTTGGAGATAAAATGAGCATCGTTATCGTCATTTTCATGCTTCTAGGGAGCCAAAACTCAAGATTTGGCTCATGGTTAAAAGTGACTTAAAAGGACCCAAATGCTCACTTCGAGGGCTTAAAATGTGTTTATTCACTACGGGAAGAGATATAAAGAACATTTAGAGTAAATTAATGTTCATGCGAGAACGTTTAATTTTTCATGCAAAACAATCGATGACCCGCGACCTGATGAAATTGCTCTGAGATTACCAAAATGGTCCGTTTTGAAAGTTTTCATCTTTCAACTAATTTTGACTCTCAGAGGTGGATCATCACTTTTGGAGATAAAATGAGCATCGTTATCGTCATTTTCATGCTTCTAGGGAGCCAAAACTCAAGATTTGGCTCATGGTTAAAAGTGACTTAAAAGGACCCAAATGCTCACTTCGAGGGCTTAAAACGTGTTTATTCACTGCGGGAAGAGATATAAAGAACATTTAGAGTAAATTATTGTTCATGCGAGAACGTTCAATTTTTCATGCAAAACGATCGATGACCCGCGACCTGATGAAATTGCTCTGAGATGACCAAAATGGTCCGTTTTGAAAATTTCCATCTTTCAACTAATTTTGACTCTCAGAGGTGTATCATCATTATTGGAGATAAAATGAGCATCGTTATCGTCATTTTCATGCTTCTAGGGAGCCAAAACTCAAGATTTGGCTCATGGTTAAAAGTGACTTAAAAGGACCCAAATGCTCACTTCGATGGCTTAAAATGTGTTTATTCACTGCGGGAAGAGATATAAAGAACATTTAGAGTAAATTATTGTTAATGCGAGAACGTTCAATCTTTCATGCCAAACGATCGATGACCCGCGACCTGATGAAATTGCTCTGAGATGACCAAAATGGTCCGTTTTGAAAATGTTCATCTTTCAAATAATTTTGACTCTCAGAGGTGGATCATCACTTTTGGAGATAAAATGAGCATCGTTATCGTCATTTTCATGCTTCTAGGAAGCCAAAACTCAAGATTGGGCTCATGGTTAAAAGTGACTTAAAAGGACCCAAAAGCTCACTTTGAGGGCTTAAAACGTGTTTATTCACTGCGGGAAGAGATATAAACAACATTTAGAGTAAATTAATGTTCATGCGAGAACGTTCAATTTTTCATGCAAAACAATCGATGACCCGCGACCTGATGAAATTGCTCTGAGATGACCAAAATGGTCAGTTTTGAAAATGTTTATCTTTCAACTAATATTGACTCTCAGAGGTGGATCTTCACTTTTGGAGATAAAATGAGCATCTTTATAGTAATTTTTACGCTTCTGGGGAGCCAAAACTCAAGATTTGGCTCATGGTTAAAAATGACTTAAAAGGACCCAAATGCTCACTTCGAGGGCTTAAAATGTGTTTATTCACTGCGGGAAGAGATATAAACATCATTTAGAGTAAATTAATAATCATGCGAGAACGTTCAATTTTTCATGCAAAACAATCGATGACCCGCGACCTGATGAAATTGCTCTGAGGTGAACAAAATGGCCCATTTTAAAAATGTTCATCTTTCAACTAATATTGACTCTCAGAGGTGGATTTTCACTTTTGGAGATAAAATTAGCATCTTTATCATCATTTTCATGCTTCTAGGGAGCCAAAACTCAAGATTTGACTCATGGTTGAAAGTGACTTAAAAGGACCAAATGCTCACTTCGAGGGCTTAAAACATGTTTATTCACTGCGGGAAGAGATATAAAGAACATTTAGAGTAAATTAATGTTCATTCGAGAGCGTTCAATTTTTCATGCAAAACAATCGATGACCCACGGCCTGATGAAATTGCTCTGAGATGACCGAAATGGTCCGTTTTGAAAATGTTCATCTTTCAACTAATTTTGACTCTCAGAGGTGGATCATCACTTTTGGAGATAAAATGAGCATCGTTATCGTCATTTTCATGCTTCTAGGGAGCCAAAACTCAAGATTTGGCTCATGGTTAAAAGTGACTTAAAAGGACCCAAATGCTCACTTCGAGGGCTTAAAACGTGTTTATTCACTGCGGTAAGAGATATAAAGAACATTTAGAGTAAATTAATGTTCATGCGAGAACGTTCAATTTTTCATGCAAAACAATCGATGACCCGCGACCTGATGAAATTGCTCTGAGATGACCAAAATGGTCCGTTTTGAAAGTTTTCATCTTTCAACTAATTTTGACTCTCAGAGGTGGAACATCACTTTTGGAGATAAAATGAGCATCGTTATCGTCATTTTCATGCTTCTAGGGAGCCAAAACTCAAGATTTGGCTCATGGTTAAAAGTGACTTAAAAGGACCCAAATGCTCACTTCGATGGCTTAAAATGTGTTTATTCACTGCGGGAAGAGATATAAAGAACATTTAGAGTAAATTATTGTTAATGCGAGAACGTTCAATTTTTCATGCCAAACGATCGATGACCCGCGACCTGATGAAATTGCTCTGAGATGACCAAAATGGTCCGTTTTGAAAATGTTCATCTTTCAAATAATTTTGACTCTCAGAGGTGGATCATCACTTTTGGAGATAAAATGAGCATCGTTATTGTCATTTTCATGCTTCTAGGAAGCCAAAACTCAAGATTGGGCTCATGGTTAAAAGTGACTTAAAAGGACCCAAATGCTCCCTTTGAGGGCTTAAAACATGTTTATTCACTGCGGGAAGAGATATAAACAATATTTAGAGTGAATTAATGTTCATGAGAGAACGTTCAATTTTTCATGCAAAACAATCGATGACCCGCGACCTGATGAAATTGCTCTGAGGTGAACAAAATGGTCCATTTTGAAAATGTTTATCTTTCAACTAATATTGACTCTCAGAGGTGGATCTTCACTTTTGGAGATAAAATGAGCATCTTCATAATAATTTTTATGCTTCTGGGGAGCCAAAACTCAAGATTTGGCTCATGGTTAAAAGTGACTTAAAAGGACCCAAATGCTCACTTCGAGGGCTTAAAACGTGTTTATTCACTGCGGGAAGAGATATAAACAACATTTAGAGTAAATTAATGTTCATGCGAGAACGTTCAATTTTTCATGCAAAACAATCGATTACCCGCGACCTGATGAAATTGCTCTGAGATGACCAAAATGGTCAGTTTTGAAAGTTTTCATCTTTCAACTAATTTTGACTCTCAGAGGAGGAGCTTGGCGGGCATCCGAGATGGCCGCGTGAGCACAGCGCTCTCCGGACCCTCGCCGCTCCCGGCATTTTATCCTGGCTGAATCCTGATTTCTTGCAAGAATTCGTGTAGGGGACGTTTGGCTGATTACCCTGGCACTTTTCGGAAATTGATTTGGATCTCGTAATCCTGAGAAATGATGCTCTGAACTTTTGGGCTCCGCCCTTGAGGTGCGCCCGGGACGGGGTGCGGTTCTGTAGCCGTCCTGCAATTGAACAACAACGGCAGGAGATCTGGCCTTGTGGGTCCCCCCTTCCTAAGTTTCGGTTTCGATTCTGTTCCGACTTGGGCCACGGGTGTGGATGTCGTGTTGCCGCTGAGACTTGGAGGCAGATCGGCTGTTGGACTTTCATGCGACCTATTTGCTGGCCTGGCGACCTCTACCCGAGTTGTGCCCCCTTTTTAGTGTACTTTTGATCCTGTACTTTGGGTGTCGGGCCCGTCGACTCTGGTGGCTTGTCCTGTGACGCATCTTCAAAATGGCGGGCAGAGGGGACAGAGAGACGCGCAAGACGAAAACACCTCTGCGCGGAGCTCCAGTTCAATCGAATGTCATGGACCGTTATACCCATTCTAATGGGTCCCCCGGAGCTGCCCTGCCTGGTTCCAGTATAGCGACCGAACGAGTTTTGGAAGAGTCGGCGGAGCCCTCCCTACAGGATATCATGGGCGCCATCTCGGGTGTGAGGGAATCCATCGGCCTACAGTACGAGGCCTTGGCCCATAAACTTGACACCGTGGCTATTGAGGTGAATCTGATTCGTGCTGATCTCGGCAAGACGAATGAGAGGGTACAATCATTGGATATTAAATCGTCTAGCCTTACGAAGGACGTCTCGGAGCTCCAGACAGAGATCGGAAATCTCCGTCGGGGGAACGACTTCATGACCCGTCGCCTGGAGGATTTTGAAAATAGGGCGCGTCGCTGCAATGTTCGCCTGGTTGGTGTACCGGAGAACCCTGAACCCCACTCGGTGGATCTCCTGGTTGAGGATCTGGTCTTGAACCATCTGGCCCCTTCTGGTCTTACAAAATTTTTCACGGTGGAACGCGCACATCGTGTTCCAGGGGTCAAAGTCAAGCCGGGAGCCCCGCCGAGACCCATTGTAGCGAAGCTTTTTCATTATAGAGACCGGGACGCTATCCTGCAGGCCTCGCGGGTGAAGGGCCCGGTGGCCTTTGAGAATGCTACGGTGAACTTTTACCCGGACTTTTCTCAACAGGTTCAGAGACAACGTATGGAGTTTCGTGTTGCCAAGAAACGTCTTCGGGATCGGGGCCTATGTTACGCCATGCTCTTTCCCACCAGACTTCGGGTCGAATACAATGAACGTACCCTTTTCTTTGATCGGCCAGATGCTGTTAATGACTGGCTGGACTCGTTGCCTGATCGTCCTCCTGAGACTGACTCCGCCGCTCACCCGGGTGGTGCCGAAGGTGGTGCGGAGATCTAACTGTTCGGCTCTTATGTCTTATTTTGAATACACTGTCAGGAGTGTTGGCCGACGTCCCTCTACATTGTGATTATTTTGTCTTTCATTAGTTATTTTTGTTCTTGCTGAGGTCGGGGGGAGGGTGGAACGGAGACCTTTCCTCCTCCGGGGTCTTTGTGTAGAATAGGGGTTCTTGGGCGACAGGCACACTGCAGGTTGGGGTGGCTCTTTAGCTTTTTGCAGGGGTGCAGGGTGGGGGGTGTTTCTCTTCAGTTTGGGGGAGGGGGGTTGGGAAGTTTTTTCTTTTCTGTGTGTTGTTTTCAAGGCGAGTTGCTCCTGTGTCTGCTGCTGTTTCTGATGTCTAGCTCATGGACGGGGGGTCTTGGCTCGGGCGGCTGGGATGGGGGGTAGAGGGTTGAAATTTCTTTCCTGGAACGTTAATGGCCTGGGAGATCGTATTAAGCGCAGTGTTGTCTTAAAATGTATACGACGTCTGTCACCGGACATTGTTTTTATGCAAGAAACCCATTTGATTGGTAATGTTTGTTATGCAATGAATAGATGGGGCTACCGCCTTGTGGCGCACTCGGGGTTCACCTCCGGATCTAGGGGTGTGGGTATTCTTGTTCGAACCTCCCTTCCCCTGGCGATAGATGAGGTGATTCACGATGATCGTGGGAGATATACTGTCTTGGTGGGTAGATATGAAGGCCGCACCCTATCTCTCTTCAATGTTTATGTTCCCCCGGGTTTGCAGGCTTCTACTTTTACTGATTTGGGACGTGTTTTGTTAGATCTCCCTGATAGTACTCTCTTTCTGGCCGGTGATTTTAACTCGGTGCTTTCCGGCCTTCACGATCGCCATCCCCCTAGAGATACCCCGCAGGCTCAGCAGTGGTTGGGTGGGTTTCTAGATACCTTTGGCCTTGTGGACTGCTGGCGACTGTTGCATCCTACTCAGCTCCAATACACCTTCCATTCTGGGGCTCATGGCAGTCTGTCTCGGCTGGATTATTTCCTGATGCCCGCCGCCCACTCCTCGGCGGTTCGTGAGATTTTACATTTGCCAAGGGGTATTTCTGATCACTCGCCGCTCTGGCTTCGTTTCGAGGTTGGGGTAGAGGCGGCGGGCCGAGTGGCTCCCATTAACCCTTGGTATCTTTCCTCCCCTGAGACTCGTACCCTCTTGCTCAAGTCCATGGATGCATATTTCCTGGAAAACGAGGGGTCGGTCTCTTCGGCTGTGTCCCTGTGGGAGGCATTTAAAACTGTGATTCGTGGACAGGCCCTTTCCTTGATTGTTGAGGCTAAGAAGGCTGGGAGGAGGGAGGTGGTGGACCTCGAGGGGGAGATTTCTGCTTTGGAGGACGAGTTGGAGTCTGGCGTCACGCCTGAGAAACTCCATGCCCTGGGTCTGAAACAGTTTGCATACAAATCCTTGGTCACTGACGCTGCAAAGGTGATGTTTCGTGAGCAGCAGGGCAGATTGTATGATGTGGGTGATAAAGCGGGCAAACTCCTAGCGTGGTTGGACAAGAAAGAAAGAGTTAATCGTGTGGTGCCCGTGATTCAGTCTGCGAGTGTTGAGAATGTGATTGATCCGACAGCCATTGTTGATCGTTTTGCGGAATACTTCCGTGTGGTATATGCTCCCGTGTCTGTAAGGGATGTTGCCGACTCCCGCCTTCTTCTACGTGATATCACTTTGCCCTGTGTCACCGACTTGGACCGTATTGCTTTGGACTCCCCTTTTACGAATGATGAGATAGCCACTGCTGTTCGTTCGCTCCGTTCGGGCAAAGCATTGGGCCCGAACGGTTTGCCTATTGAGTTATACAAGTTGCGCCCCGATAAGGTGGCGCCGTATCTTCGCGCCATGTTTCTAGAATCTCGTGAGCGGAACATACTTCCTTATGATCAGCGTCTGGCGACAATTGTTGTCATCCCCAAAGAGGGTAAACCGCGTGACCTCTGTTCCTTGTATAGGCCCATATCCCTATTAAATGTTGAACCTAAGGTGTTGGCTAAACTTTTGGCGACCCGTCTCCTTTCAGTTCTTGGGGATTTGGTCCATCCGGATCAGTCTGGCTTTATCCCGCATCGAAACACTGCTCTGAATTTACGTCGCCTCCACGGCGTGCTGGCGAGGGCGGGGCTTTTGACTGAGCCGGCCATTTTGGCGTCCCTGGATGCCTCCATGGCCTTTGACACTGTGGAATGGCCCTATTTATGGGCGACTCTTGAGAAATTCGGATTCGGGTGCGAGTTTATTAGCTGGGTTAGACTATTGTACGCGGAACCTCTGGCACAAGTTGTAGTGAACGGTAGAGTGTCTGCTCCCTTCTCCTTGGGCAGGGGTACCCGTCAGGGTTGCCCCTTGTCCCCTCTGTTGTTTGCGCTCGCTCTTGAACCGTTGGCGGCCTGGCTCCGTTGGGAACCATCCCTCAAAGGGATTCGTTGGGCCCCGGACTTCGAAGACCGCGTCTCGCTTTATGCGGACGATATCCTCTTGTATCTTACTTCCCCTCGCCAGTCTTTATCTGTTTTATTTGACGTTCTTGCATCCTTTGGCGCTAACTCAGGCCTCGTCATCAACTGGTCCAAGTCCTGTGTATACGTTTTATCTGGTATCTTGCCTCCGTTGCCGAGTAGACTTCCTCTTCAGGTGGTCCGGGATGGCTTCAAATACTTGGGGGTTTTTGTTACCCTGGACCCGTCCCTTCGTTTCTATCGTAATCTCCTTCCCCCGTTGCTTAGGCTTCGTTTGGACGTTGCCCGTTGGCGCAAACTTTCCTTGTCTCCCCTGGGTCGGGCGGCCCTGTTTAAGATGATGTCACTACCGCGGTTTCTCTACGCTCTCCAGAATTATTACGATCCTATCCCTAAGGCCTATTTTCGGGAGATTGAGAGCCTTCAGAGGCAACTTATTTGGGATGGGCGACCGCGCATTGCTCTCGCGAAACTTTCCATCCCGTGGTATGATGGGGGCATGGCGCTCCCCGACGTTAAGAGATACTACTGGGCTTCCCATCTGTCCGCTATTAATCACGTTATGTTCTCGCCAGGTCGTAATCCGGCGTTTGAGATGGATAAACTTCAGCTTCCGGGAGGTGACTTTAATAGAGTGCTCTATTCTCGCTCCGCTGGGCGCCATCTTGTGGGACCTACTTTGATTGCTTTGTCGGTGTGGCGTGCCGCGAATGTAAGCCTGGGCTGGGGGGATCGCTTGACGTTGGCGACGCCGCTTTATGCTTCAGAACGTCTGGGCGGTCTTTGGTCCTCCAAGGGTTTTGACCGTTGGGACTTGATTGGGATCTCTAAGGTGGGGGATGTGTACTCTAAGGGTTCTGTGCGCCCGTTTCAGGCCCTCCAGGCTGACTACGGCCTGAGTAGTCGGGAGTTCTTTCGTTATTTACAGGTCAGGCACGCTTTGGTTTCGGTATTTGCTCCTGGTGAGATTCCGCCTGACTCTTCCCCCCTTGAAGACCGTATCCTTGACGAATATCTTCCTGATAGCACTATCTCCCTGATCTATAAGAAGTTGATTAACAATCGGACTGACTTATTGGCCCGACTTCGGGAACAGTGGGTGGGAGATGGGTTGGAACTTGATGATGAGGACTGGCAGTCGGCCCTCTCCTCCCCGAAGGAGGTGGCTATCCCGGCTCGACTCCGTCTGGTCCAATTGAAGATCCTTCATCGGGTGTACGTGACGGGACCGCGACTGATGGTGATGGGCTTTTCCTCCGATGGACTGTGTAAGCGTGGATGTGGTTTGCGTGCTACTTTCCTGCATATTCTTTGGGAGTGCCCGTTGGTGGCTGCTTACTGGGTGGCTGTGCTTGATCTGATGACTGTGGTGACAGGGATGTCCTTGCGTCTGGAACCTCGTCGCTGTCTTTTGAATGTTTGGGAGCCCACTGACTATTCGGTGGCGCAAACTAGGTGGGCCACCCTGGGCTATATGATTGCGAAGCGAGATATTGCGCAACTCTGGGGGGCCTCCAGGCCCCCTGCCCTCTCGCAATGGGAGGATAACATGGACTGGTCCATGTTCCGTGAGAAAACCGTCTATGTGGCCAGGGGCAGACCCAGGGCATGGGTGAAGGTGTGGGGTCAATGGAATGAATACCGTGGCGACATTTGTACTCCTCCCCTTGTGGACACTATTGAGATTATCCTGTCTCCTTAGGCTAGCGTTCTCGGAATCTTCATATAGGGACTGAGCTGGAGATTCCGGCTCTCCCCCCTTCTTCTTCCTGATCTCTGCGCCCCTTCCCCCCCCCCCCTCCGAACTCCTTAGTGCTTAGAATTTTGCTACTGCACTTCCTTTGCTGTCCCCCCCTTGCGTCCCTTGGGCTGACCTTCAGTGATACACTCTCGCCTTTTTGTATGTTTGTTCTTTTATATACATAAAACCTGTTTTTTTGCTCTGTATATAATGTGGAGTATAGCATTGTAGATTGACTGTTACCTCTGCAGGCATAAATGATATGTGTCTACTCCTTTTTAGCGGCTGGCCCGTGTGGTTGTAGGCCCATCTTTGTACCTTCTTGCTTGCTCAAATAAAGGTTTTTAAAAAAATAAAAAATAAAAATTTTGACTCTCAGAGGTGAATCATCACTTTTGGAGATAAAATGAGCATCGGTATCATCATTTTCGTGCTTCTAGGGAGCCAAAACTCAAGATTTGGCTCATGGTTAAAAGTGACTTAAAAGGACCCAAATGCTCACTTCGAGGGCTTAAAACGTGTTTATTCACTGCGGGAAGAGATATAAACAACATTTAGAGTGAATTAATGTTCATGCGAGAACGTTCAATTTTTCATGCAAAACGATCGATGACCCGTGTCCTGATGAAATTGCTCTGAGATGACCAAAATGGTCCGTTTTGAAAATTTTCATCTTTCAACTAATTTTGACTCTCAGAGGTGGATCATCACTTTTAGAGATAAAATGAGCATCGTTATCGTCATTTTCATGCTTCTAGGGAGCCAAAACTCAAGATTTGGCTCATGGTTAAAAGTGACTTAAAAGGACCCAAATGCTCACTTCGAGGGCTTAAAATGTGTTTATTCACTGCCGGAAGAGATATAAACATCATTTAGAGTAAATTAATGTTCATGCGAGAACGTTCAATTTTTCATGCAAAACAATCGATGACCCGCGACCTGATGAAATTGCTCTGAGATGACCAAAATGGTCCGTTTTGAAAGTTTTCATCTTTCAACTAATTTTGACTCTCAGAGGTGGATCATCACTTTTGGAGATAAAATGAGCATCGTTATCGTCATTTTCATGCTTCTAGGGAGCCAAAACTCAAGATTTGGCTCATGGTTAAAAGTGACTTAAAAGGACCCAAATGCTCACTTCAATGGCTTAAAACGTGTTTATTTACTGCGGGAAGAGATATAAAGAACATTTAGAGTAAATTATTGTTAATGCGAGAACGTTCAATCTTTCATGCCAAACGATCGATGACCCGCGACCTGATGAAATTGCTCTGAGATGACAAAAATGGTCCGTTTTGAAAATGTTCATCTTTCAAATAATTTTGACTCTCAGAGGTGGATCATCACTTTTGGAGATAAAATGAGCATCGTTATCGTCATTTTCATGCTTCTAGGAAGCCAAAACTCAAGATTGGGCTCATGGTTAAAAGTGACTTAAAAGGACCCAAATGCTCACTTCGAGGGCTTAAAACGTGTTTATTCACTGCGGGAAGAGATATAAACAACATTTAGAGTAAATTAATGTTCATGCGAGAACGTTCAATTTTTCATGCAAAACAATCGATGACCCGCGACCTGATGAAATTGCTCTGAGATGACCAAAATGGTCAGTTTTGAAAATGTTTATCTTTCAACTAATATTGACTCTCAGAGGTGGATCTTCACTTTTGGAGATAAAATGAGCATCTTTATAGTAATTTTTACGCTTCTGGGGAGCCAAAACTCAAGATTTGGCTCATGGTTAAAAGTGACTTAAAAGGACCCAAATGCTCACTTCGAGGGCTTAAAATGTGTTTATTCACTGCGGGAAGAGATATAAACATCATTTAGAGTAAATTAATAATCATGCGAGAACGTTCAATTTTTCATGCAAAACAATCGATGACCCGCGACCTGATGAAATTGCTCTGAGGTGAACAAAATGGCCCATTTTAAAAATGTTCATCTTTCAACTAATATTGACTCTCAGAGGTGGATTTTCACTTTTGGAGATAAAATGAGCATCTTTATCATCATTTTCATGCTTCTAGGGAGCCAAAACTCAAGATTTGACTCATGGTTGAAAGTGACTTAAAAGGACCAAATGCTCACTTCGAGGGCTTAAAACATGTTTATTCACTGCGGGAAGAGATATAAAGAACATTTAGAGTAAATTAATGTTCATGCGAGAGCGTTCAATTTTTCATGCAAAACAATCGATGACCCACGACCTGATGAAATTGCTCTGAGATGACCGAAATGGTCCGTTTTGAAAGTTTTCATCTTTCAACTAATTTTGACTCTCAGAGGTGGAACATCACTTTTGGAGATAAAATGAGCATCGTTATCGTCATTTTCATGCTTCTAGGGAGCCAAAACTCAAGATTTGGCTCATGGTTAAAAGTGACTTAAAAGGACCCAAATGCTCACTTCGATGGCTTAAAATGTGTTTATTCACTGCGGGAAGAGATATAAAGAACATTTAGAGTAAATTATTGTTAATGCGAGAACGTTCAATTTTTCATGCCAAACGATCGATGACCCGCGACCTGATGAAATTGCTCTGAGATGACCAAAATGGTCCGTTTTGAAAATGTTCATCTTTCAAATAATTTTGACTCTCAGAGGTGGATCATCACTTTTGGAGATAAAATGAGCATCGTTATCGTCATTTTCATGCTTCTAGGAAGCCAAAACTCAAGATTGGGCTCATGGTTAAAAGTGACTTAAAAGGACCCAAATGCTCACTTCGAGGGCTTAAAACGTGTTTATTCACTGCGGGAAGAGATATAAACAACATTTAGAGTAAATTAATGTTCATGCGAGAACGTTCAATTTTTCATGCAAAACAATCGATTACCCGCGACCTGATGAAATTGCTCTGAGATGACCAAAATGGTCAGTTTTGAAAGTTTTCATCTTTCAACTAATTTTGACTCTCAGAGGTGAATCATCACTTTTGGAGATAAAATGAGCATCGGTATCATCATTTTCGTGCTTCTAGGGAGCCAAAACTCAAGATTTGGCTCATGGTTAAAAGTGACTTAAAAGGACCCAAATGCTCACTTCGAGGGCTTAAAACGTGTTTATTCACTGCGGGAAGAGATATAAACAACATTTAGAGTGAATTAATGTTCATGCGAGAACGTTCAATTTTTCATGCAAAACGATCGATGACCCGTGTCCTGATGAAATTGCTCTGAGATGACCAAAATGGTCCGTTTTGAAAATGTTCATCTTTCAACTAATTTTGACTCTCAGAGGTGGATCATCACTTTTAGAGATAAAATGAGCATCGTTATCGTCATTTTCATGCTTCTAGGGAGCCAAAACTCAAGATTTGGCTCATGGTTAAAAGTGACTTAAAAGGACCCAAATGCTCACTTCGAGGGCTTAAAATGTGTTTATTCACTGCGGGAAGAGATATAAACATCATTTAGAGTAAATTAATAATCATGCGAGAACGTTCAATTTTTCATGCAAAACAATCGATGACCCGTGACCTGATGAAATTGCTCTGAGGTGAACAAAATGGCCCATTTTAAAAATGTTCATCTTTCAACTAATATTGACTCTCAGAGGTGGATTTTCACTTTTGGAGATAAAATGAGCATCTTTATCATCATTTTCATGCTTCTAGGGAGCCAAAACTCAAGATTTGACTCATGGTTGAAAGTGACTTAAAAGGACCAAATGCTCACTTCGAGGGCTTAAAACATGTTTATTCACTGCGGGAAGAGATATAAAGAACATTTAGAGTAAATTAATGTTCATGCGAGAGCGTTCAATTTTTCATGCAAAACAATCGATGACCCACGACCTGATGAAACTGCTCTGAGATGACCGAAATGGTCCGTTTTGAAAATTTTCATCTTTCAACTAATTTTGACTCTCAGAGGTGGATCATCACTTTTGGAGATAAAATGAGCATCGTTATCATCATTTTCATGCTTCTAGGGAGTCAAAACTCAAGATTTGGCTCTTGGTTAAAAGTGACTTAAAAGGACCCAAATGCTCACTTCGAGGGCTTAAAACGTGTTTATTCACTGCGGGAAGAGATATAAAGAACATTTAGAGTAAATTATTGTTCATGCGAGAACGTTCAATTTTTCATGCAAAACGATCGATGACCCGCGACCTGATGAAATTGCTCTGAGATGACCAAAATGGTCCGTTTTGAAAATTTCCATCTTTCAACTAATATTGACTCTAAAAGGTGGATCTTCACTTTTGGAGATAAAATGAGCATCTTTATCATCATTGTCATGCTTCTAGGGAGCCAAAACTCAAGATTGGACTCATGGTTGAAAGTGACTTAAAAGGACCAAATGCTCACTTCGAGGGCTTCAAACGTGTTTATTCACTGCGGGAAGAGATATAAAGAACATTTAGAGTAAATTAATGTTCATGCGAGAACGTTCAATTTTTCATGCAAAACAACCGATGACCAGCGATCTGATGAAATTGCTCTGAGATGACCAAAATGGTCCGTTTTGAAAGTTTTCATCTTTCAACTAATTTTGACTGTCAGAGGTGGATCATCAATTTTGGAGATAAAATGAGCATCGTTATCGTCATTTTCATGCTTCTAGGGAGCCAAAACTCAAGATTTGGCTCATGGTGAAAAGTGACTTAAAAGGACCCAAATGCTCACTTCGAGGGCTTAAAACGTGTTTATTCACTGCGGGAAGAGATATAAACAACATTTAGAGTAAATTAATGTTCATGCGAGAACGTTCAATTTTTCATGCAAAACGATCGATGACCCGCGACCTGATGAAATTGCTCTGAGATGACCAAAATGGTCCGTTTTGAAAATTTCCATCTTTCAACTAATATTGACTCTAAAAGGTGGATCTTCACTTTTGGAGATAAAATGAGCATCTTTATCATCATTTTCATGCTTCTAGGGAGCCAAAACTCAAGATTGGACTCATGGTTGAAAGTGACTTAAAAGGACCAAATGCTCACTTCGAGGGCTTCAAACGTGTTTATTCACTGCGGGAAGAGATATAAAGAACATTTAGAGTAAATTAATGTTCATGCGAGAACGTTCAATTTTTCATGCAAAACAACCGATGACCAGCGATCTGATGAAATTGCTCTGAGATGACCAAAATGGTCCGTTTTGAAAGTTTTCATCTTTCAACTAATTTTGACTGTCAGAGGTGGATCATCAATTTTGGAGATAAAATGAGCATCGTTATCGTCATTTTCATGCTTCTAGGGAGCCAAAACTCAAGATTTGGCTCATGGTGAAAAGTGACTTAACCCCTTCAGCGCTAATGACAAGGGTAACTCGTCATGGACTTTCCATTGATTTCAATGGAAAGTCAATGGAACCCCTCGCACACCCTTAGCAGCCAAGTGGTTAAAAGGACCCAAATGCTCACTTCGAGGGCTTAAAACGTGTTTATTCACTGCGGGAAGAGATATAAACAACATTTAGAGTGAATTAATGTTCATGCGAGAACGTTCAATTTTTCATGCAAAACGATCGATGACCCGCGACCTGATGAAATTGCTCTGAGATGACCAAAATGGTCCGTTTTGAAAATTTCCATCTTTCAACTAATTTTGACTCTCAGAGGTGGATCATCACTTTTAGAGATAAAATGAGCATCGTTATCGTCATTTTCATGCTTCTAGGGAGCCAAAACTCAAGATTTGGCTCATGGTTAAAAGTGACTTAAAAGGACCCAAATGCTCACTTCGAGGGCTTAAAATGTGTTTATTCACTGCGGGAAGAGATATAAACATCATTTAGAGTAAATTAATGTTCATGCGAGAACGTTCAATTTTTCATGCAAAACAATCGATGACCCGCGACCTGATGAAATTGCTCTGAGATGACCAAAATGGTCCGTTTTGAAAGTTTTCATCTTTCAACTAATTTTGACTCTCAGAGGTGGATCATCACTTTTGGAGATAAAATGAGCATCGTTATCGTCATTTTCATGCTTCTAGGGAGCCAAAACTCAAGATTTGGCTCATGGTTAAAAGTGACTTAAAAGGACCCAAATGCTCACTTCGATGGCTTAAAATGTGTTTATTCACTGCGGGAAGAGATATAAAGAACATTTAGAGTAAATTATTGTTAATGCGAGAACGTTCAATCTTTCATGCCAAACGATCGATGACCCGCGACCTGATGAAATTGCTCTGAGATGACCAAAATGGTCCGTTTTGAAAATGTTCATCTTTCAAATAATTTTGACTCTCAGAGGTGGATCATCACTTTTGGAGATAAAATGAGCATCGTTATCGTCATTTTCATGCTTCTAGGAAGCTAAAACTCAAGATTGGGCTCATGGTTAAAAGTGACTTAAAAGGACCCAAAAGCTCACTTTGAGGGCTTAAAACGTGTTTATTCACTGCGGGAAGAGATATAAACAATATTTAGAGTGAATTAATGTTCATAAGAGAACGTTCAATTTTTCATGCAAAACAATCGATGACCCGCGACCTGATGAAATTGCTCTGAGATGACCAAAATGGTCCGTTTTGAAAATTTCCATCTTTCAACTAATTTTGACTCTCAGAGGTGGATCATCACTTTTAGAGATAAAATGAGCATCGTTATCGTCATTTTCATGCTTCTAGGGAGCCAAAACTCAAGATTTGGCTCATGGTTAAAAGTGACTTAAAAGGACCCAAATGCTCACTTCGAGGGCTTAAAATGTGTTTATTCACTGCGGGAAGAGATATAAACATCATTTAGAGTAAATTAATGTTCATGCGAGAACGTTCAATTTTTCATGCAAAACAATCGATGACCCGCGACCTGATGAAATTGCTCTGAGATGACCAAAATGGTCCGTTTTGAAAGTTTTCATCTTTCAACTAATTTTGACTCTCAGAGGTGGATCATCACTTTTGGAGATAAAATGAGCATCGTTATCGTCATTTTCATGCTTCTAGGGAGCCAAAACTCAAGATTTGGCTCATGGTTAAAAGTGACTTAAAAGGACCCAAATGCTCACTTCGATGGCTTAAAATGTGTTTATTCACTGCGGGAAGAGATATAAAGAACATTTAGAGTAAATTATTGTTAATGCGAGAACGTTCAATCTTTCATGCCAAACGATCGATGACCCGCGACCTGATGAAATTGCTCTGAGATGACCAAAATGGTCCGTTTTGAAAATGTTCATCTTTCAAATAATTTTGACTCTCAGAGGTGGATCATCACTTTTGGAGATAAAATGAGCATCGTTATCGTCATTTTCATGCTTCTAGGAAGCTAAAACTCAAGATTGGGCTCATGGTTAAAAGTGACTTAAAAGGACCCAAAAGCTCACTTTGAGGGCTTAAAACGTGTTTATTCACTGCGGGAAGAGATATAAACAATATTTAGAGTGAATTAATGTTCATAAGAGAACGTTCAATTTTTCATGCAAAACAATCGATGACCCGCGACCTGATGAAATTGCTCTGAGATGACCAAAATGGTCCGTTTTGAAAATTTTCATCTTTCAACTAATTTTGACTCTCAGAGGTGGATCATTACTTTTGGAGATAAAATGAGCATCGTTATCGTAATTTTCATGCTTCTAGGGAGCCAACACTCAAGATTTGGCCCATGGTGAAGGGTGACTTAAAAGGACCCAAATGCTCACTTCGAGGGCTTAAAACGTGTTTATTCACTGCGGGAAGAGATATAAACAACATTTAGAGTAAATTAATGTTCATGCGAGAACGTTCAATTTTTCATGCAAAACAATCGATGACCCGCGACCTGATGAAATTGCTCTGAGATGACCAAAATGGTCAGTTTTGAAAATGTTTATCTTTCAACTAATATTGACTCTCAGAGGTGGATCTTCACTTTTGGAGATAAAATGAGCATCTTCATAGTAATTTTTATGCTTCTGGGGAGCCAAAACTCAAGATTTGGCTCATGGTTAAAAGTGACTTAAAATGACCCAAATGCTCACTAAGAGGGCTTAAAACGTGTTTATTCACTGCGGGAAGAGATATAAACAACATTTAGAGTAAATTAATGTTCATGCGAGAACGTTCAATTTTTCATGCAAAACAATCGATTACACGCGACCTGATGAAATTGCTCTGAGATGACCAAAATGGTCAGTTTTGAAAGTTTTCATCTTTCAACTAATTTTGACTCTCAGAGGTGAATCATCACTTTTGGAGATAAAATGAGCATCGGTATCATCATTTTCGTACTTCTAGGGAGCCAAAACTCAAGAGTTGGCTCATGGTTAAAAGTGACTTAAAAGGACCCAAATGCTCACTTCGAGGGCTTAAAACGTGTTTATTCACTGCGGGAAGAGATATAAACAACATTTAGAGTGAATTAATGTTCATGCGAGAACGTTCAATTTTTCATGCAAAACGATCGATGACCCGTGTCCTGATGAAATTGCTCTGAGATGACCAAAATGTTCCGTTTTGAAAATTTTCATCTTTCAACTAATTTTGACTCTCAGAGGTGGATCATCACTTTTAGAGATAAAATGAGCATCGTTATCGTCATTTTCATGCTTCTAGGGAGCCAAAACTCAAGATTTGGCTCATGGTTAAAAGTGACTTAAAAGGACCCAAATGCTCACTTCGAGGGCTTAAAATATGTTTATTTACTGCGGGAAGAGATATAAACATCATTTAGAGTAAATTAATAATCATGCGAGAACGTTCAATTTTTCATGCAAAACAATCGATGACCCGCGACCTGATGAAATTGCTCTGAGGTGAACAAAATGGCCCATTTTAAAAATGTTCATCTTTCAACTAATATTGACTCTCAGAGGTGGATTTTCACTTTTGGAGATAAAATGAGCATCTTTATCATCATTTTCATGCTTCTAGGGAGCCAAAACTCAAGATTTGACTCATGGTTGAAAGTGACTTAAAAGGACCAAATGCTCACTTCGAGGGCTTAAAACATGTTTATTCACTGCGGGAAGAGATATGAAGAACATTTAGAGTAAATTAATGTTCATGCGAGAGCGTTCAATTTTTCATGCAAAACAATCGACGACCCACGACCTGATGAAATTGCTCTGAGATGACCGAAATGGTCCGTTTTGAACATTTTCATCTTTCAACTAATTTTGACTCTCAGAGGTGGATCATCACTTTTGGAGATAAAATGAGCATCGTTATCGTCATTTTCATGCTTCTAGGGAGCCAAAACTTAAGATTTGGCTCATGGTTAAAAGTGACTTAAAAGGACCCAAATGCTCACTTCGAGGGCTTAAAACGTGTTTATTCACTGCGGTAAGAGATATAAAGAACATTTAGAGTAAATTAATGTTCATGCGAGAACGTTCAATTTTTCATGCAAAACAATCGATGACCCGCGACCTGATGAAATTGCTCTGAGATGACCAAAATGGTCAGTTTTGAAAGTTTTCATCTTTCAACTAATTTTGACTCTCAGAGGTGGAACATCACTTTTGGAGATAAAATGAGCATCGTTATCGTAATTTTCATGCTTCTAGGGAGCCAAAACTCAAGATTTGGCTCATGGTTAAAAGTGACTTAAAAGGACCCAAATGCTCACTTTGATGGCTTAAAATGTGTTTATTCACTGCGGGAAGAGATATAAAGAACATTTAGAGTAAATTATTGTTAATGCGAGAACGTTCAATTTTTCATGCCAAACGATCGATGACCCGCGACCTGATGAAATTGCTCTGAGATGACCAAAATGGTCCGTTTTGAAAATGTTCATCTTTCAAATAATGTTGACTCTCAGAGGTGGATCATCACTTTTGGAGATAAAATGAGCATCGTTATCGTAATTTTCATGCTTCTAGGGAGCCAAAACTCAAGATTTGGCCCATGGTGAAAAGTGACTTGAAAGAACCCAAATGCTCACTTCGAGGGCTTAAAACGTGTTTATTCACTGCGGGAAGAGATATAAACAACATTTAGAGTAAATTAATGTTCATGCGAGAACGTTCAATTTTTCATGCAAAACAATCGATGACCCGCGACCTGATGAAATTGCTCTGAGGTGAACAAAATGGTCCATTTTGAAAATGTTTATCTTTCAACTAATATTGACTCTCAGAGGTGGATCTTCACTTTTGGAGATAAAATGAGCATCTTCATAGTAATTTTTATGCTTCTGGGGAGCCAAAACTCAAGATTTGGCTCATGGTTAAAAGTGACTTAAAAGGATCCAAATGCTCACTTCGAGGGCTTAAAATGTGTTTATTCACTGCGGGAAGAGATATAAAGAACATTTAGAGTAAATTATTGTTAATGCAAGGACGTTCAATTTTTCATGCCAAACGATCGATGAACCGCGACCTGATGAAATTGCTCTGAGATGACCAAAATGGTCCGTTTTGAAAATTTTCATCTTTCAACTAATTTTGACTCTCAGAGGTGGATCATCACTTTTGGAGATGAAATGAGCATCGTTATCGTAATTTTCATGCTTCTAGGGAGCCAAAACTCAAGATTTGGCCCATGGTGAAAAGTGACTTAAAAGGACCCAAATGCTCACTTCGAGGGCTTAAAACGTGTTTATTCACTGCGGGAAGAGATATAAACAACATTTAGAGTAAATTAATGTTCATGCGAGAACGTTAAATTTTTCATGCAAAACAATCGATGACCCGCGACCTGATGAAATTGCTCTGAGGTGAACAAAATGGTCCATTTTGAAAATGTTTATCTTTCAACTAATATTGACTCTCAGAGGTGGATCTTCACTTTTGGAGATAAAATGAGCATCTTCATAGTAATTTTTATGCTTCTGGGGAGCCAAAACTCAAGATTTGGCTCATGGTTAAAAGTGACTTAAAAGGACCCAAATGCTCACTTCGAGGGCTTAAAACGTGTTTATTCACTGCGGGAAGAGATATAAACAACATTTAGAGTAAATTAATGTTCATGCGAGAACGTTCAATTTTTCATGCAAAACAATCGATTACCCGCGACCTGATGAAATTGCTCTGAGATGACCAAAATGGTCAGTTTTGAAAGTTTTCATCTTTCAACTAATTATGACTCTCAGAGGTGAATCATCACTTTTGGAGATAAAATGAGCATCGGTATCATCATTTTCGTGCTTCTAGGGAGCCAAAACTCAAGATTTGGCTTAATGGTTAAAAGTGACTTAAAAGGACCCAAATGCTCACTTCGAGGGCTTAAAACGTGTTTATTCACTGCGGGAAGAGATATAAACAACATTTAGAGTGAATTAATGTTCATGCGAGAACGTTCAGTTTTTCATGCAAAACGATCGATGACCCGTGTCCTGATGAAATTGCTCTGAGATGACCAAAATGGTCCGTTTTGAAAATGTTCATCTTTCAACTAATTTTGACTCTCAGAGGTGGATCATCACTTTTAGAGATAAAATGAGCATCGTTATCGTAATTTTCATGCTTCTAGGGAGCCAAAACTCAAGATTTGGCTCATGGTTAAAAGTGACTTAAAAGGACCCAAATGCTCACTTCGAGGGCTTAAAATGTGTTTATTCACTGCGGGAAGAGATATAAACATCATTTAGAGTAAATTAATAATCATGCGAGAACGTTCAATTTTTCATGCAAAACAATCGATGACCTGTGATCTGATGAAATTGCTCTGAGGTGAACAAAATGGCCCATTTTAAAAATGTTCATCTTTCAACTAATATTGACTCTCAGAGGTGGATCATCACTTTTGGAGATAAAATGAGCATCGTTATCATCATTTTCATGCTTCTAGGGAGTCAAAACTCAAGATTTGACTCATGGTTGAAAGTGACTTAAAAGGACCCAAATGCTCACTTCGATGGCTTAAAATGTGTTTATTCACTGCGGGAAGAGATATAAAGAACATTTAGAGTAAATTATTGTTAATGCGAGAACGTTCAATCTTTCATGCCAAACGATCGATGACCCGCGACCTGATGAAATTGCTCTGAGATGACCAAAATGGTCCGTTTTGAAAATGTTCATCTTTCAAATAATTTTGACTCTCAGAGGTGGATCATCACTTTTGGAGATAAAATGAGCATCGTTATCGTCATTTTCATGCTTCTAGGAAGCCAAAACTCAAGATTGGGCTCATGGTTAAAAGTGACTTAAAAGGACCCAAAAGCTCACTTTGAGGGCTTAAAACGTGTTTATTCACTGCGGGAAGAGATATAAACAACATTTAGAGTAAATTAATGTTCATGCGAGAACGTTCAATTTTTCATGCAAAACAATCGATGACCCGCGACCTGATGAAATTGCTCTGAGATGACCAAAATGGTCAGTTTTGAAAATGTTTATCTTTCAACTAATATTGACTCTCAGAGGTGGATCTTCACTTTTGGAGATAAAATGAGCATCTTCATAGTAATTTGTATGCTTCTGGGGAGCCAAAACTCAAGATTTGGCTCATGGTTAAAAGTGACTTAAAAGGACCCAAATGCTCACTTAGAGGGCTTAAAACGTGTTTATTCACTGCGGGAAGAGATATAAACAACATTTAGAGTAAATTAATGTTCATGCGAGAACGTTCAATTTTTCATGCAAAACAATCGATTACCCGCGACCTGATGAAATTGCTCTGAGATGACCAAAATGGTCAGTTTTGAAAGTTTTCATCTTTCAACTAATTTTGACTCTCAGAGGTGAATCATCACTTTTGGAGATAAAATGAGCATCGGTATCATCATTTTCGTGCTTCTAGGGAGCCAAAACTCAAGAGTTGGCTCATGGTTAAAAGTGACTTAAAAGGACCCAAATGCTCACTTCGAGGGCTTAAAACGTGTTTATTCACTGCGGGAAGAGATATAAACAACATTTAGAGTGAATTAATGTTCATGCGAGAACGTTCAATTTTTCATGCAAAACGATCGATGACCCGTGTCCTGATGAAATTGCTCTGAGATGACCAAAATGTTCCGTTTTGAAAATTTTCATCTTTCAACTCATTTTGACTCTCAGAGGTGGATCATCACTTTTAGAGATAAAATGAGCATCGTTATCGTCATTTTCATGCTTCTAGGGAGCCAAAACTCAAGATTTGGCTCATGGTTAAAAGTGACTTAAAAGGACCCAAATGCTCACTTCGAGGGCTTAAAATATGTTTATTTACTGCGGGAAGAGATATAAACATCATTTAGAGTAAATTAATAATCATGCGAGAACGTTCAATTTTTCATGCAAAACAATCGATGACCCGCGACCTGATGAAATTGCTCTGAGGTGAACAAAATGGCCCATTTTAAAAATGTTCATCTTTCAACTAATATTGACTCTCAGAGGTGGATTTTCACTTTTGGAGATAAAATGAGCATCTTTATCATCATTTTCATGCTTCTAGGGAGCCAAAACTCAAGATTTGACTCATGGTTGAAAGTGACTTAAAAGGACCAAATGCTCACTTCGAGGTCTTAAAACATGTTTATTCACTGCGGGAAGAGATATAAAGAACATTTAGAGTAAATTAATGTTCATGCGAGAGCGTTCAATTTTTCATGCAAAACAATGGATGACCCACGACCTGATGAAATTGCTCTGAGATGACCGAAATGGTCCGTTTTGAAAATTTTCATCTATCAACTAATTTTGACTCTCAGAGGTGGATCATCACTTTTGGAGATAAAATGAGCATCGTTATCGTCATTTTCATGCTTCTAGGGAGCCAAAACTCAAGATTTGGCTCATGGTTAAAAGTGACTTAAAAGGACCCAAATGCTCACTTCGAGGGCTTAAAACATGTTTATTCACTGCGATAAGAGATATAAAGAACATTTAGAGTAAATTAATGTTCATGCGAGAACGTTGAATTTTTCATGCAAAACAATCGATGACCCGCGACCTGATGAAATTGCTCTGAGATGACCAAAATGGTCCGTTTTGAAAGTTTTCATCTTTCAACTAATTTTGACTCTCAGAGGTGGAACATCACTTTTGGAGATAAAATGAGCATCATTATCGTCATTTTCATGCTTCTAGGGAGCCAAAACTCAAGATTTGGCTCATGGTTAAAAGTGACTTAAAAGGACCCAAATGCTCACTTTGATGGCTTAAAATGTGTTTATTCACTGCGGGAAGAGATATAAAGAACATTTAGAGTAAATTATTGTTAATGCGAGAACGTTCAATTGTTCATGCCAAACAATCGATGACCCGCGACCTGATGAAATTGCTCTGAGATGACCAAAATGGTCCGTTTTGAAAATGTTCATCTTTCAAATAATTTTGACTCTCAGAGGTGGATCATCACTTTTGGAGATAAAATGAGCATCGTTATCGTCATTTTCATGCTTCTAGGGAGCCAAAACTCAAGATTTGGCTCATGGTTAAAAGTGACTTAAAAGGACCCAAATGCTCACTTCGATGGCTTAAAATGTGTTTATTCACTGCGGGAAGAGATATAAAGAACATTTAGAGTAAATTATTGTTAATGCGAGAACGTTCAATTTTTCATGCCAAACGATCGATGACCCGCGACCTGATGAAATTGCTCTGAGGTGACCAAAATGGTCCGTTTTGAAAATGTTCATCTTTCAAATAATGTTGACTCTCAGAGGTGGATCATCACTTTTGGAGATAAAATGAGCATCGTTATCGTCATTTTCATGCTTCTAGGGAGCCAAAACTCAAGATTTGGCTCATGGTTAAAAGTGACTTAAAAGGACCCAAATGCTCACTTCGATGGCTTAAAATGTGTTTATTCACTGCGGGAAGAGATATAAAGAACATTTAGAGTAAATTATTGTTAATGCGAGAAAGTTCAATCTTTCATGCCAAACGATCGATGACCCGCGACCTGATGAAATTGCTCTGAGATGACCAAAATGGTCCGTTTTGAAAATGTTCATCTTTCAAATAATTTTGACTCTCAGAGGTGGATCATCACTTTTGGAGATAAAATGAGCATCGTTATCGTCATTTTCATGCTTCTAGGAAGCTAAAACTCAAGATTGGGCTCATGGTTAAAAGTGACTTAAAAGGACCCAAAAGCTCACTTTGAGGGCTTAAAACGTGTTTATTCACTGCGGGAAGAGATATAAACAATATTTAGAGTGAATTAATGTTCATAAGAGAACGTTCAATTTTTCATGCAAAACAATCGATGACCCGCGACCTGATGAAATTGCTCTGAGATGACCAAAATGGTCCGTTTTGAAAATTTTCATCTTTCAACTAATTTTGACTCTCAGAGGTGGATCATTACTTTTGGAGATAAAATGAGCATCGTTATCGTAATTTTCATGCTTCTAGGGAGCCAACACTCAAGATTTGGCCCATGGTGAAGGGTGACTTAAAAGGACCCAAATGCTCACTTCGAGGGCTTAAAACGTGTTTATTCACTGCGGGAAGAGATATAAACAACATTTAGAGTAAATTAATGTTCATGCGAGAACGTTCAATTTTTCATGCAAAACAATCGATGACCCGCGACCTGATGAAATTGCTCTGAGATGACCAAAATGGTCAGTTTTGAAAATGTTTATCTTTCAACTAATATTGACTCTCAGAGGTGGATCTTCACTTTTGGAGATAAAATGAGCATCTTCATAGTAATTTTTATGCTTCTGGGGAGCCAAAACTCAAGATTTGGCTCATGGTTAAAAGTGACTTAAAATGACCCAAATGCTCACTAAGAGGGCTTAAAACGTGTTTATTCACTGCGGGAAGAGATATAAACAACATTTAGAGTAAATTAATGTTCATGCGAGAACGTTCAATTTTTCATGCAAAACAATCGATTACACGCGACCTGATGAAATTGCTCTGAGATGACCAAAATGGTCAGTTTTGAAAGTTTTCATCTTTCAACTAATTTTGACTCTCAGAGGTGAATCATCACTTTTGGAGATAAAATGAGCATCGGTATCATCATTTTCGTACTTCTAGGGAGCCAAAACTCAAGAGTTGGCTCATGGTTAAAAGTGACTTAAAAGGACCCAAATGCTCACTTCGAGGGCTTAAAACGTGTTTATTCACTGCGGGAAGAGATATAAACAACATTTAGAGTGAATTAATGTTCATGCGAGAACGTTCAATTTTTCATGCAAAACGATCGATGACCCGTGTCCTGATGAAATTGCTCTGAGATGACCAAAATGTTCCGTTTTGAAAATTTTCATCTTTCAACTAATTTTGACTCTCAGAGGTGGATCATCACTTTTAGAGATAAAATGAGCATCGTTATCGTCATTTTCATGCTTCTAGGGAGCCAAAACTCAAGATTTGGCTCATGGTTAAAAGTGACTTAAAAGGACCCAAATGCTCACTTCGAGGGCTTAAAATATGTTTATTTACTGCGGGAAGAGATATAAACATCATTTAGAGTAAATTAATAATCATGCGAGAACGTTCAATTTTTCATGCAAAACAATCGATGACCCGCGACCTGATGAAATTGCTCTGAGGTGAACAAAATGGCCCATTTTAAAAATGTTCATCTTTCAACTAATATTGACTCTCAGAGGTGGATTTTCACTTTTGGAGATAAAATGAGCATCTTTATCATCATTTTCATGCTTCTAGGGAGCCAAAACTCAAGATTTGACTCATGGTTGAAAGTGACTTAAAAGGACCAAATGCTCACTTCGAGGGCTTAAAACATGTTTATTCACTGCGGGAAGAGATATGAAGAACATTTAGAGTAAATTAATGTTCATGCGAGAGCGTTCAATTTTTCATGCAAAACAATCGACGACCCACGACCTGATGAAATTGCTCTGAGATGACCGAAATGGTCCGTTTTGAACATTTTCATCTTTCAACTAATTTTGACTCTCAGAGGTGGATCATCACTTTTGGAGATAAAATGAGCATCGTTATCGTCATTTTCATGCTTCTAGGGAGCCAAAACTTAAGATTTGGCTCATGGTTAAAAGTGACTTAAAAGGACCCAAATGCTCACTTCGAGGGCTTAAAACGTGTTTATTCACTGCGGTAAGAGATATAAAGAACATTTAGAGTAAATTAATGTTCATGCGAGAACGTTCAATTTTTCATGCAAAACAATCGATGACCCGCGACCTGATGAAATTGCTCTGAGATGACCAAAATGGTCCGTTTTGAAAGTTTTCATCTTTCAACTAATTTTGACTCTCAGAGGTGGAACATCACTTTTGGAGATAAAATGAGCATCGTTATCGTAATTTTCATGCTTCTAGGGAGCCAAAACTCAAGATTTGGCTCATGGTTAAAAGTGACTTAAAAGGACCCAAATGCTCACTTTGATGGCTTAAAATGTGTTTATTCACTGCGGGAAGAGATATAAAGAACATTTAGAGTAAATTATTGTTAATGCGAGAACGTTCAATTTTTCATGCCAAACGATCGATGACCCGCGACCTGATGAAATTGCTCTGAGATGACCAAAATGGTCCGTTTTGAAAATGTTCATCTTTCAAATAATGTTGACTCTCAGAGGTGGATCATCACTTTTGGAGATAAAATGAGCATCGTTATCGTAATTTTCATGCTTCTAGGGAGCCAAAACTCAAGATTTGGCCCATGGTGAAAAGTGACTTGAAAGAACCCAAATGCTCACTTCGAGGGCTTAAAACGTGTTTATTCACTGCGGCAAGAGATATAAACAACATTTAGAGTAAATTAATGTTCATGCGAGAACGTTCAATTTTTCATGCAAAACAATCGATGACCCGCGACCTGATGAAATTGCTCTGAGGTGAACAAAATGGTCCATTTTGAAAATGTTTATCTTTCAACTAATATTGACTCTCAGAGGTGGATCTTCACTTTTGGAGATAAAATGAGCATCTTCATAGTAATTTTTATGCTTCTGGGGAGCCAAAACTCAAGATTTGGCTCATGGTTAAAAGTGACTTAAAAGGATCCAAATGCTCACTTCGAGGGCTTAAAATGTGTTTATTCACTGCGGGAAGAGATATAAAGAACATTTAGAGTAAATTATTGTTAATGCAAGGACGTTCAATTTTTCATGCCAAACGATCGATGACCCGCGACCTGATGAAATTGCTCTGAGATGACCAAAATGGTCCGTTTTGAAAATTTTCATCTTTCAACTAATTTTGACTCTCAGAGGTGGATCATCACTTTTGGAGATGAAATGAGCATCGTTATCGTAATTTTCATGCTTCTAGGGAGCCAAAACTCAAGATTTGGCCCATGGTGAAAAGTGACTTAAAAGGACCCAAATGCTCACTTCGAGGGCTTAAAACGTGTTTATTCACTGCGGGAAGAGATATAAACAACATTTAGAGTAAATTAATGTTCATGCGAGAACGTTAAATTTTTCATGCAAAACAATCGATGACCCGCGACCTGATGAAATTGCTCTGAGGTGAACAAAATGGTCCATTTTGAAAATGTTTATCTTTCAACTAATATTGACTCTCAGAGGTGGATCTTCACTTTTGGAGATAAAATGAGCATCTTCATAGTAATTTTTATGCTTCTGGGGAGCCAAAACTCAAGATTTGGCTCATGGTTAAAAGTGACTTAAAAGGACCCAAATGCTCACTTCGAGGGCTTAAAACGTGTTTATTCACTGCGGGAAGAGATATAAACAACATTTAGAGTAAATTAATGTTCATGCGAGAACGTTCAATTTTTCATGCAAAACAATCGATTACCCGCGACCTGATGAAATTGCTCTGAGATTACCAAAATGGTCAGTTTTGAAAGTTTTCATCTTTCAACTAATTATGACTCTCAGAGGTGAATCATCACTTTTGGAGATAAAATGAGCATCGGTATCATCATTTTCGTGCTTCTAGGGAGCCAAAACTCAAGATTTGGCTTAATGGTTAAAAGTGACTTAAAAGGACCCAAATGCTCACTTCGAGGGCTTAAAACGTGTTTATTCACTGCGGGAAGAGATATAAACAACATTTAGAGTGAATTAATGTTCATGCGAGAACGTTCAGTTTTTCATGCAAAACGATCGATGACCCGTGTCCTGATGAAATTGCTCTGAGATGACCAAAATGGTCCGTTTTGAAAATGTTCATCTTTCAACTAATTTTGACTCTCAGAGGTGGATCATCACTTTTAGAGATAAAATGAGCATCGTTATCGTAATTTTCATGCTTCTAGGGAGCCAAAACTCAAGATTTGGCTCATGGTTAAAAGTGACTTAAAATGACCCAAATGCTCACTAAGAGGGCTTAAAACGTGTTTATTCACTGCGGGAAGAGATATAAACAACATTTAGAGTAAATTAATGTTCATGCGAGAACGTTCAATTTTTCATGCAAAACAATCGATTACACGCGACCTGATGAAATTGCTCTGAGATGACCAAAATGGTCAGTTTTGAAAGTTTTCATCTTTCAACTAATTTTGACTCTCAGAGGTGAATCATCACTTTTGGAGATAAAATGAGCATCGGTATCATCATTTTCGTACTTCTAGGGAGCCAAAACTCAAGAGTTGGCTCATGGTTAAAAGTGACTTAAAAGGACCCAAATGCTCACTTCGAGGGCTTAAAACGTGTTTATTCACTGCGGGAAGAGATATAAACAACATTTAGAGTGAATTAATGTTCATGCGAGAACGTTCAATTTTTCATGCAAAACGATCGATGACCCGTGTCCTGATGAAATTGCTCTGAGATGACCAAAATGTTCCGTTTTGAAAATTTTCATCTTTCAACTAATTTTGACTCTCAGAGGTGGATCATCACTTTTAGAGATAAAATGAGCATCGTTATCGTCATTTTCATGCTTCTAGGGAGCCAAAACTCAAGATTTGGCTCATGGTTAAAAGTGACTTAAAAGGACCCAAATGCTCACTTCGAGGGCTTAAAATATGTTTATTTACTGCGGGAAGAGATATAAACATCATTTAGAGTAAATTAATAATCATGCGAGAACGTTCAATTTTTCATGCAAAACAATCGATGACCCGCGACCTGATGAAATTGCTCTGAGGTGAACAAAATGGCCCATTTTAAAAATGTTCATCTTTCAACTAATATTGACTCTCAGAGGTGGATTTTCACTTTTGGAGATAAAATGAGCATCTTTATCATCATTTTCATGCTTCTAGGGAGCCAAAACTCAAGATTTGACTCATGGTTGAAAGTGACTTAAAAGGACCAAATGCTCACTTCGAGGGCTTAAAACATGTTTATTCACTGCGGGAAGAGATATGAAGAACATTTAGAGTAAATTAATGTTCATGCGAGAGCGTTCAATTTTTCATGCAAAACAATCGACGACCCACGACCTGATGAAATTGCTCTGAGATGACCGAAATGGTCCGTTTTGAACATTTTCATCTTTCAACTAATTTTGACTCTCAGAGGTGGATCATCACTTTTGGAGATAAAATGAGCATCGTTATCGTCATTTTCATGCTTCTAGGGAGCCAAAACTTAAGATTTGGCTCATGGTTAAAAGTGACTTAAAAGGACCCAAATGCTCACTTCGAGGGCTTAAAACGTGTTTATTCACTGCGGTAAGAGATATAAAGAACATTTAGAGTAAATTAATGTTCATGCGAGAACGTTCAATTTTTCATGCAAAACAATCGATGACCCGCGACCTGATGAAATTGCTCTGAGGTGAACAAAATGGTCCATTTTGAAAATGTTTATCTTTCAACTAATATTGACTCTCAGAGGTGGATCTTCACTTTTGGAGATAAAATGAGCATCTTCATAGTAATTTTTATGCTTCTGGGGAGCCAAAACTCAAGATTTGGCTCATGGTTAAAAGTGACTTAAAAGGATCCAAATGCTCACTTCGAGGGCTTAAAATGTGTTTATTCACTGCGGGAAGAGATATAAAGAACATTTAGAGTAAATTATTGTTAATGCAAGGACGTTCAATTTTTCATGCCAAACGATCGATGACCCGCGACCTGATGAAATTGCTCTGAGATGACCAAAATGGTCCGTTTTGAAAATTTTCATCTTTCAACTAATTTTGACTCTCAGAGGTGGATCATCACTTTTGGAGATGAAATGAGCATCGTTATCGTAATTTTCATGCTTCTAGGGAGCCAAAACTCAAGATTTGGCCCATGGTGAAAAGTGACTTAAAAGGACCCAAATGCTCACTTCGAGGGCTTAAAACGTGTTTATTCACTGCGGGAAGAGATATAAACAACATTTAGAGTAAATTAATGTTCATGCGAGAACGTTAAATTTTTCATGCAAAACAATCGATGACCCGCGACCTGATGAAATTGCTCTGAGGTGAACAAAATGGTCCATTTTGAAAATGTTTATCTTTCAACTAATATTGACTCTCAGAGGTGGATCTTCACTTTTGGAGATAAAATGAGCATCTTCATAGTAATTTTTATGCTTCTGGGGAGCCAAAACTCAAGATTTGGCTCATGGTTAAAAGTGACTTAAAAGGACCCAAATGCTCACTTCGAGGGCTTAAAACGTGTTTATTCACTGCGGGAAGAGATATAAACAACATTTAGAGTAAATTAATGTTCATGCGAGAACGTTCAATTTTTCATGCAAAACAATCGATTACCCGCGACCTGATGAAATTGCTCTGAGATGACCAAAATGGTCAGTTTTGAAAGTTTTCATCTTTCAACTAATTATGACTCTCAGAGGTGAATCATCACTTTTGGAGATAAAATGAGCATCGGTATCATCATTTTCGTGCTTCTAGGGAGCCAAAACTCAAGATTTGGCTTAATGGTTAAAAGTGACTTAAAAGGACCCAAATGCTCACTTCGAGGGCTTAAAACGTGTTTATTCACTGCGGGAAGAGATATAAACAACATTTAGAGTGAATTAATGTTCATGCGAGAACGTTCAGTTTTTCATGCAAAACGATCGATGACCCGTGTCCTGATGAAATTGCTCTGAGATGACCAAAATGGTCCGTTTTGAAAATGTTCATCTTTCAACTAATTTTGACTCTCAGAGGTGGATCATCACTTTTAGAGATAAAATGAGCATCGTTATCGTAATTTTCATGCTTCTAGGGAGCCAAAACTCAAGATTTGGCTCATGGTTAAAAGTGACTTAAAAGGACCCAAATGCTCACTTCGAGGGCTTAAAATGTGTTTATTCACTGCGGGAAGAGATATAAACATCATTTAGAGTAAATTAATAATCATGCGAGAACGTTCAATTTTTCATGCAAAACAATCGATGACCTGTGATCTGATGAAATTGCTCTGAGGTGAACAAAATGGCCCATTTTAAAAATGTTCATCTTTCAACTAATATTGACTCTCAGAGGTGGATCATCACTTTTGGAGATAAAATGAGCATCGTTATCATCATTTTCATGCTTCTAGGGAGTCAAAACTCAAGATTTGACTCATGGTTGAAAGTGACTTAAAAGGACCCAAATGCTCACTTCGATGGCTTAAAATGTGTTTATTCACTGCGGGAAGAGATATAAAGAACATTTAGAGTAAATTATTGTTAATGCGAGAACGTTCAATCTTTCATGCCAAACGATCGATGACCCGCGACCTGATGAAATTGCTCTGAGATGACCAAAATGGTCCGTTTTGAAAATGTTCATCTTTCAAATAATTTTGACTCTCAGAGGTGGATCATCACTTTTGGAGATAAAATGAGCATCGTTATCGTCATTTTCATGCTTCTAGGAAGCCAAAACTCAAGATTGGGCTCATGGTTAAAAGTGACTTAAAAGGACCCAAAAGCTCACTTTGAGGGCTTAAAACGTGTTTATTCACTGCGGGAAGAGATATAAACAACATTTAGAGTAAATTAATGTTCATGCGAGAACGTTCAATTTTTCATGCAAAACAATCGATGACCCGCGACCTGATGAAATTGCTCTGAGATGACCAAAATGGTCAGTTTTGAAAATGTTTATCTTTCAACTAATATTGACTCTCAGAGGTGGATCTTCACTTTTGGAGATAAAATGAGCATCTTCATAGTAATTTGTATGCTTCTGGGGAGCCAAAACTCAAGATTTGGCTCATGGTTAAAAGTGACTTAAAAGGACCCAAATGCTCACTTAGAGGGCTTAAAACGTGTTTATTCACTGCGGGAAGAGATATAAACAACATTTAGAGTAAATTAATGTTCATGCGAGAACGTTCAATTTTTCATGCAAAACAATCGATTACCCGCGACCTGATGAAATTGCTCTGAGATGACCAAAATGGTCAGTTTTGAAAGTTTTCATCTTTCAACTAATTTTGACTCTCAGAGGTGAATCATCACTTTTGGAGATAAAATGAGCATCGGTATCATCATTTTCGTGCTTCTAGGGAGCCAAAACTCAAGAGTTGGCTCATGGTTAAAAGTGACTTAAAAGGACCCAAATGCTCACTTCGAGGGCTTAAAACGTGTTTATTCACTGCGGGAAGAGATATAAACAACATTTAGAGTGAATTAATGTTCATGCGAGAACGTTAAATTTTTCATGCAAAACGATCGATGACCCGTGTCCTGATGAAATTGCTCTGAGATGACCAAAATGTTCCGTTTTGAAAATTTTCATCTTTCAACTCATTTTGACTCTCAGAGGTGGATCATCACTTTTAGAGATAAAATGAGCATCGTTATCGTCATTTTCATGCTTCTAGGGAGCCAAAACTCAAGATTTGGCTCATGGTTAAAAGTGACTTAAAAGGACCCAAATGCTCACTTCGAGGGCTTAAAATATGTTTATTTACTGCGGGAAGAGATATAAACATCATTTAGAGTAAATTAATAATCATGCGAGAACGTTCAATTTTTCATGCAAAACAATCGATGACCCGCGACCTGATGAAATTGCTCTGAGGTGAACAAAATGGCCCATTTTAAAAATGTTCATCTTTCAACTAATATTGACTCTCAGAGGTGGATTTTCACTTTTGGAGATAAAATGAGCATCTTTATCATCATTTTCATGCTTCTAGGGAGCCAAAACTCAAGATTTGACTCATGGTTGAAAGTGACTTAAAAGGACCAAATGCTCACTTCGAGGTCTTAAAACATGTTTATTCACTGCGGGAAGAGATATAAAGAACATTTAGAGTAAATTAATGTTCATGCGAGAGCGTTCAATTTTTCATGCAAAACAATGGATGACCCACGACCTGATGAAATTGCTCTGAGATGACCGAAATGGTCCGTTTTGAAAATTTTCATCTATCAACTAATTTTGACTCTCAGAGGTGGATCATCACTTTTGGAGATAAAATGAGCATCGTTATCGTCATTTTCATGCTTCTAGGGAGCCAAAACTCAAGATTTGGCTCATGGTTAAAAGTGACTTAAAAGGACCCAAATGCTCACTTCGAGGGCTTAAAACGTGTTTATTCACTGCGGTAAGAGATATAAAGAACATTTAGAGTAAATTAATGTTCATGCGAGAACGTTGAATTTTTCATGCAAAACAATCGATGACCCGCGACCTGATGAAATTGCTCTGAGATGACCAAAATGGTCCGTTTTGAAAGTTTTCATCTTTCAAATAATTTTGACTCTCAGAGGTGGATCATCACTTTTGGAGATAAAATGAGCATCGTTATCGTCATTTTCATGCTTCTAGGGAGCCAAAACTCAAGATTTGGCTCATGGTTAAAAGTGACTTAAAAGGACCCAAATGCTCACTTCGATGGCTTAAAATGTGTTTATTCACTGCGGGAAGAGATATAAAGAACATTTAGAGTAAATTATTGTTAATGCGAGAACGTTCAATTTTTCATGCCAAACGATCGATGACCCGCGACCTGATGAAATTGCTCTGAGGTGACCAAAATGGTCCGTTTTGAAAATGTTCATCTTTCAAATAATGTTGACTCTCAGAGGTGGATCATCACTTTTGGAGATAAAATGAGCATCGTTATCGTAATTTTCATGCTTCTAGGGAGCCAAAACTCAAGATTTGACCCATGGTGAAAAGTGACTTAAAAGAACCCAAATGCTCACTTCGAGGGCTTAAAACGTGTTTATTCACTGCGGGAAGAGATATAAACAACATTTAGAGTAAATTAATGTTCATGCGAGAACGTTCAATTTTTCATGCAAAACAATCGATTACCCGCGACCTGATGAAATTGCTCTGAGATGACCAAAATGGTCAGTTTTGAAAGTTTTCATCTTTCAACTAATTTTGACTCTCAGAGGTGAATCATCACTTTTGGAGATAAAATGAGCATCGGTATCATCATTTCCGTGCTTCTAGGGAGCCAAAACTCAAGATTTGGCTCATGGTTAAAAGTGACTTAAAAGGACCCAAATGCTCACTTCGAGGGCTTAAAACGTGTTTATTCACTGCGGGAAGAGATATAAACAACATTTAGAGTGAATTAATGTTCATGCGAGAACGTTCAATTTTTCATGCAAAACGATCGATGACCCGTGTCCTGATGAAATTGCTCTGAGATGACCAAAATGGTCCGTTTTGAAAATGTTCATCTTTCAACTAATTTTGACTCTCAGAGGTGGATCATCACTTTTAGAGATAAAATGAGCATCGTTATCGAAATTTTCATGCTTCTAGGGAGCCAAAACTCAAGATTTGGCTCATGGTTAAAAGTGACTTAAAAGGACCCAAATGCTCACTTCGAGGGCTTAAAATGTGTTTATTCACTGCGGGAAGAGATATAAACATCATTTAGAGTAAATTAATAATCATGCGAGAACGTTCAATTTTTCATGCAAAACAATCGATGACCTGTGATCTGATGAAATTGCTCTGAGGTGAACAAAATGGCCCATTTTAAAAATGTTCATCTTTCAACTAATATTGACTCTCAGAGGTGGATCATCACTTTTGGAGATAAAATGAGCATCGTTATCATCATTTTCATGCTTCTAGGGAGTCAAAACTCAAGATTTGACTCATGGTTGAAAGTGACTTAAAAGGACCCAAATGCTCACTTCGATGGCTTAAAATGTGTTTATTCACTGCGGGAAGAGATATAAAGAACATTTAGAGTAAATTATTGTTAATGCGAGAACGTTCAATCTTTCATGCCAAACGATCGATGACCCGCGACCTGATGAAATTGCTCTGAGATGACCAAAATGGTCCGTTTTGAAAATGTTCATCTTTCAAATAATTTTGACTCTCAGAGGTGGATCATCACTTTTGGAGATAAAATGAGCATCGTTATCGTCATTTTCATGCTTCTAGGAAGCCATAACTCAAGATTGGGCTCATGGTTAAAAGTGACTTAAAAGGACCCAAATGCTCACTTAGAGGGCTTAAAACGTGTTTATTCACTGCGGGAAGAGATATAAACAACATTTAGAGTAAATTAATGTTCATGCGAGAACGTTCAATTTTTCATGCAAAACAATCGATTACCCGAGACCTGATGAAATTGCTCTGAGATGACCATAATGGTCAGTTTTGAAAGTTTTCATCTTTCAACTAATTTTGACTCTCAGAGGTGAATCATCACTTTTGGAGATAAAATGAGCATCGGTATCATCATTTTCGTGCTTCTAGGGAGCCAAAACTCAAGAGTTGGCTCATGGTTAAAAGTGACTTAAAAGGACCCAAATGCTCACTTCGAGGGCTTAAAACGTGTTTATTCACTGCGGGAAGAGATATAAACAACATTTAGAGTGAATTAATGTTCATGCGAGAACGTTCAATTTTTCATGCCAAACGATCGATGACCCGCGACCTGATGAAATTGCTCTGAGATGACCAAAATGGTCCGTTTTGAAAATGTTCATCTTTCAAATAATTTTGACTCTCAGAGGTGGATCATCACTTTTGGAGATAAAATGAGCATCGTTATCGTCATTTTCATGCTTCTAGGAAGCCAAAACTCAAGATTGGGCTCATGGTTAAAAGTGACTTAAAAGGACCCAAATGCTCACTTAGAGGGCTTAAAACGTGTTTATTCACTGCGGGAAGAGATATAAACAACATTTAGAGTAAATTAATGTTCATGCGAGAACGTTCAATTTTTCATGCAAAACGATCGATGACCCGTGTCCTAATGAAATTGCTCTGAGATGACCAAAATGTTCCGTTTTGAAAATTTTCATCTTTCAACTAATTTTGACTCTCAGAGGTGGATCATCACTTTTAGAGATAAAATGAGCATCGTTATCGTCATTTTCATGCTTCTAGGGAGCCAAAACTCAAGATTTGGCTCATGGTTAAAAGTGACTTAAAAGGACCCAAATGCTCACTTCGAGGGCTTAAAATATGTTTATTTACTGCGGGAAGAGATATAAACATCATTTAGAGTAAATTAATAATCATGCGAGAACGTTCAATGTTTCATGCAAAACAATCGATTACCCGCGACCTGATGAAATTGCTCTGAGGTGAACCAAATGGCCCTTTTTAAAAATGTTCATCTTTCAACTAATATTGACTCTCAGAGGTGGATTTTCACTTTTGGAGATAAAATGAGCATCTTTATCATCATTTTCATGCTTCTAGGGAGCCAAAACTCAAGATTTGACTCATGGTTGAAAGTGACTTAAAAGGACCAAATGCTCACTTCGAGGGCTTAAAACATGTTTATTCACTGCGGGAAGAGATATAAAGAACATTTAGAGTAAATTAATGTTCATGCGAGAGCGTTCAATTTTTCATGCAAAACAATCGATGACCCACGACCTGATGAAATTGCTCTGAGATGACCGAAATGGTCCGTTTTGAAAATTTTCATCTATCAACTAATTTTGACTCTCAGAGGTGGATCATCACTTTTGGAGATAAAATGAGCATCGTTATCGTCATTTTCATGCTTCTAGGGAGCCAAAACTCAAGATTTGGCTCATGGTTAAAAGTGACTTAAAAGGACCCAAATGCTCACTTCGAGGGCTTAAAACGTGTTTATTCACTGCGGTAAGAGATATAAAGAACATTTAGAGTAAATTAATGTTCATGCGAGAACGTTCAATTTTTCATGCAAAACAATCGATGACCCGCGACCTGATGAAATTGCTCTGAGATGACCAAAATGGTCCGTTTTGAAAGTTTTCATCTTTCAACTAATTTTGACTCTCAGAGGTGGAACATCACTTTTGGAGATAAAATGAGCATCGTTATCGTCATTTTCATGCTTCTAGGGAGCCAAAACTCAAGATTTGGCTCATGGTTAAAAGTGACTTAAAAGGACCCAAATGCTCACTTCGATGGCTTAAAATGTGTTTATTCACTGCGGGAAGAGATATAAAGAACATTTAGAGTAAATTATTGTTAATGCGAGAACGTTCAATTGTTCATGCCAAACGATCGATGACCCGCGACCTGATGAAATTGCTCTGAGATGACCAAAATGGTCCGTTTTGAAAATTTTCATCTTTCAACTAATTTTGACTCTCAGAGGTGGATCATCACTTTTGGAGATAAAATGAGCATCGTTATCATCATTTTCATGCTTCTAGGGAGTCAAAACTCAAGATTTGACTCATGGTTGAAAGTGACTTAAAAGGACCAAATGCTCACTTCGAGGGCTTAAAACATGTTTATTCACTGCGGGAAGAGATATAAAGAACATTTAGAGTAAATTAATGTTCATGCGAGAGCGTTCAATTTTTCATGCAAAACAATCGATGACCCACGACCTGATGAAATTGCTCTGAGATGACCAAAATGGTCCGTTTTGAAAGTTTTCATCTTTCAACTAATTTTGACTCTCAGAGGTGGATCATCACTTTTGGAGATAAAATGAGCATCATAATCGTCATTTTCATGCTTCTAGGGAGCCAAAACTCAAGATTTGGCTCATGGTTAAAAGTGACGTAAAAGGACCCAAATGCTCACTTCGATGGCTTAAAACGTGTTTATTCACTGCGGGAAGAGATATAAAGAACATTTAGAGTAAATTAATGTTAATGCGAGAACGTTCAATTTTTCATGCAAAACAATCGATGACCCGCGACCTGATGAAATTGCTCTGAGATGACCAAAATGGTCCGTTTTGAAAATGTTCATCTTTCAAATAATATTGACTCTCAGAGGTGGATTTTCACTTTTGGAGATAAAATGAGCATCTTTATCATCATTTTCATGCTTCTAGGGAGCCAAAACTCAAGATTTGAATCATGGTTGAAAGTGACTTAAAATGACCAAATGCTCACTTCGATGGCTTAAAATGTGTTTATTCACTGCGGGAAGAGATATAAAGAACATTTAGAGTAAATTATTGTTAATGCAAGAACGTTCAATTTTTCATGCCAAACGATCGATGACCCGCGACCTGATGAAATTGCTCTGAGATGACCAAAATGGTCCGTTTTGAACATTTTCATCTTTCAACTAATTTTGACTCTCAGAGGTGGATCATCACTTTTGGAGATGAAATGAGCATCGTTATCGTAATTTTCATGCTTCTAGGGAGCCAAAACTCAAGATTTGGCCCATGGTGAAAAGTGACTTAAAAGGACCCAAATGCTCACTTCGAGGGCTTAAAACGTGTTTATTCACTGCGGGAAGAGATATAAACAACATTTAGAGTAAATTAATGTTCATGCGAGAACGTTCAATTTTTCATGCACAACAATCGATGACCCGCGACCTGATGAAATTGCTCTGAGGTGAACAAAATGGTCCATTTTGAAAATGTTTATCTTTCAACTAATATTGACTCTCAGAGGTGGATCTTTACTTTTGGAGATAAAATGAGCATCTTCATAGTAATTTTTATGCTTCTGGGGAGGCAAAACTCAAGATTTGGCTCATGGTTAAAAGTGACTTAAAAGGACCCAAATGCTCACTTCGAGGGCTTAAAACGTGTTTATTCACTGCGGGAAGAGATATAAACAACATTTAGAGTAAATTAATGTTCATGCGAGAACGTTCAATTTTTCATGCAAAACAATCGATGACCCGCGACCTGATGAAATTGCTCTGAGATGACCAAAATGGTCCGTTTTGAAAGTTTTCATCTTTCAACTAATTTTGACTCTCAGAGGTGGAACATCACTTTTGGAGATAAAATGAGCATCGTTATCGTCATTTTCATGCTTCTAGGGAGCCAAAACTCAAGATTTGGCTCATGGTTAAAAGTGACTTAAAAGGACCCAAATGCTCACTTCGATGGCTTAAAATGTGTTTATTCACTGCGGGAAGAGATATAAAGAACATTTAGAGTAAATTATTGTTAATGCGAGAACGTTCAATTGTTCATGCCAAACGATCGATGACCCGCGACCTGATGAAATTGCTCTGAGATGACCAAAATGGTCCGTTTTGAAAATTTTCATCTTTCAACTAATTTTGACTCTCAGAGGTGGATCATCACTTTTGGAGATAAAATGAGCATCGTTATCATCATTTTCATGCTTCTAGGGAGTCAAAACTCAAGATTTGACTCATGGTTGAAAGTGACTTAAAAGGACCAAATGCTCACTTCGAGGGCTTAAAACATGTTTATTCACTGCGGGAAGAGATATAAAGAACATTTAGAGTAAATTAATGTTCATGCGAGAGCGTTCAATTTTTCATGCAAAACAATCGATGACCCACGACCTGATGAAATTGCTCTGAGATGACCAAAATGGTCCGTTTTGAAAGTTTTCATCTTTCAACTAATTTTGACTCTCAGAGGTGGAACATCACTTTTGGAGATAAAATGAGCATCGTTATCGTCATTTTCATGCTTCTAGGGAGCCAAAACTCAAGATTTGGCTCATGGTTAAAAGTGACTTAAAAGGACCCAAATGCTCACTTCGATGGCTTAAAATGTGTTTATTCACTGCGGGAAGAGATATAAAGAACATTTAGAGTAAATTATTGTTAATGCAAGAACGTTCAATTTTTCATGCCAAACGATCGATGACCCGCGACCTGATGAAATTGCTCTGAGATGACCAAAATGGTCCGTTTTGAAAATTTTCATCTTTCAACTAATTTTGACTCTCAGAGGTGGATCATCACTTTTGGAGATGAAATGAGCATCGTTATCGTACTTTTCATGCTTCTAGGGAGCCAAAACTCAAGATTTGGCCCATGGTGAAAAGTGACTTAAAAGGACCCAAATGCTCACTTCGAGGGCTTAAAACGTGTTTATTCACTGCGGGAAGAGATATAAACAACATTTAGAGTAAATTAATGTTCATGCGAGAACGTTCAATTTTTCATGCACAACAATCGATGACCCGCGACCTGATGAAATTGCTCTGAGGTGAACAAAATGGTCCATTTTGAAAATGTTTATCTTTCAACTAATATTGACTCTCAGAGGTGGATCTTCACTTTTGGAGATAAAATGAGCATCTTCATAGTAATTTTTATGCTTCTGGGGAGGCAAAACTCAAGATTTGGCTCATGGTTAAAAGTGACTTAAAAGGACCCAAATGCTCACTTCGAGGGCTTAAAATGTGTTTATTCACTGCGGGAAGAGATATAAACAACATTTAGAGTAAATTAATGTTCATGCGAGAACGTTCAATTTTTCATGCACAACAATCGATGACCCGCGACCTGATGAAATTGCTCTGAGGTGAACAAAATGGTCCATTTTGAAAATGTTTATCTTTCAACTAATTTTGACTCTCAGAGGTGAATCATCACTTTTGGAGATAAAATGAGCATCTTCATAGTAATTTTTATGCTTCTGGGGAGGCAAAACTCAAGATTTGGCTCATGGTTAAAAGTGACTTAAAAGGACCCAAATGCTCACTTCGAGGGCTTAAAACGTGTTTATTCACTGCGGGAAGAGATATAAACAACATTTAGAGTAAATTAATGTTCATGCGAGAACGTTCAATTTTTCATGCACAACAATCGATGACCCGCGACCTGATGAAATTGCTCTGAGGTGAACAAAATGGTCCATTTTGAAAATGTTTATCTTTCAACTAATATTGACTCTCAGAGGTGGATCTTCACTTTTGGAGATAAAATGAGCATCTTCATAGTAATTTTTATGCTTCTGGGGAGGCAAAACTCAAGATTTGGCTCATGGTTAAAAGTGACTTAAAAGGACCCAAATGCTCACTTCGAGGGCTTAAAACGTGTTTATTCACTGCGGGAAGAGATATAAACAACATTTAGAGTAAATTAATGTTCATGCGAGAACGTTCAATTTTTCATGCAAAACAATCGATTACCCGCGACCTGATGAAATTGCTCTGAGATGACCAAAATGGTCAGTTTTGAAAGTTTTCATCTTTCAACTAATTTTGACTCTCAGAGGTGAATCATCACTTTTGGAGATAAAATGAGCATCGGTATCATCATTTTCGTGCTTCTAGGGAGCCAAAACTCAAGATTTGGCTCATGGTTAAAAGTGACTTAAAAGGACCCAAATGCTCACTTCGAGGGCTTAAAACGTGTTTATTCACTGCGGGAAGAGATATAAACAACATTTAGAGTGAATTAATGTTCATGCGAGAACGTTCAATTATTCATGCAAAACGATCGATGACCCGTGTCCTGATGAAATTGCTCTGAGATGACCAAAATGGTCCGTTTTGAAAATGTTCATCTTTCAACTAATTTTGACTCTCAGAGGTGGATCATCACTTTTAGAGATAAAATGAGCATCGTTATCGTAATTTTCATGCTTCTAGGGAGCCAAAACTCAAGATTTGGCTCATGGTTAACAGTGACTTAAAAGGACCCAAATGCTCACTTCGAGGGCTTAAAATGTGTTTATTCACTGCGGGAAGAGATATAAACATCATTTAGAGTAAATTAATAATCATGCGAGAACGTTCAATTTTTCATGCAAAAAAATCGATGACCTGTGATCTGATGAAATTGCTCTGAGGTGAACAAAATGGCCCATTTTAAAAATGTTCATCTTTCAACTAATATTGACTCTCAGAGGTGGATCATCACTTTTGGAAATAAAATAAGCATCGTTATCATCATTTTCATGCTTCTAGGGAGCCAAAACTCAAGATTTGGCTCATGGTTAAAAGTGACTTAAAAGGACCCAAATGCTCACTTCGATGGCTTAAAATGTGTTTATTCACTGCGGGAAGAGATATAAAGAACATTTAGAGTAAATTATTGTTAATGCGAGAACGTTCAATTGTTCATGCCAAACGATCGATGACCCGTGTCCTGATGAAATTGCTCTGAGATGACCAAAATGTTCCGTTTTGAAAATTTTCATCTTTCAACTAATTTTGACTCTCAGAGGTGGATCATCACTTTTAGAGATAAAATGAGCATCGTTATCGTCATTTTCATGCTTCTAGGGAGCCAAAACTCAAGATTTGGCTCATGGTTAAAAGTGACTTAAAAGGACCCAAATGCTCACTTCGAGGGCTTAAAATATGTTTATTTACTGCGGGAAGAGATATAAACATCATTTAGAGTAAATTAATAATCATGCGAGAACGTTCAATTTTTCATGCAAAACAATCGATGACCCGCGACCTGATGAAATTGCTCTGAGGTGAACAAAATGGCCCATTTTAAAAATGTTCATCTTTCAACTAATATTGACTCTCAGAGGTGGATTTTCACTTTTGGAGATAAAATGAGCATCTTTATCATCATTTTCATGCTTCTAGGGAGCCAAAACTCAAGATTTGACTCATGGTTGAAAGTGACTTAAAAGGACCAAATGCTCACTTCGAGGTCTTAAAACATGTTTATTCACTGCGGGAAGAGATATAAAGAACATTTAGAGTAAATTAATGTTCATGCGAGAGCGTTCAATTTTTCATGCAAAACAATGGATGACCCACGACCTGATGAAATTGCTCTGAGATGACCGAAATGGTCCGTTTTGAAAATTTTCATCTATCAACTAATTTTGACTCTCAGAGGTGGATCATCACTTTTGGAGATAAAATGAGCATCGTTATCGTCATTTTCATGCTTCTAGGGAGCCAAAACTCAAGATTTGGCTCATGGTTAAAAGTGACTTAAAAGGACCCAAATGCTCACTTCGAGGGCTTAAAACGTGTTTATTCACTGCGGTAAGAGATATAAAGAACATTTAGAGTAAATTAATGTTCATGCGAGAACGTTCAATTTTTCATGCAAAACAATCGATGACCCGCGACCTGATGAAATTGCTCTGAGATGACCAAAATGGTCCGTTTTGAAAGTTTTCATCTTTCAACTAATTTTGACTCTCAGAGGTGGAACATCACTTTTGGAGATAAAATGAGCATCATTATCGTCATTTTCATGCTTCTAGGGAGCCAAAACTCAAGATTTGGCTCATGGTTAAAAGTGACTTAAAAGGACCCAAATGCTCACTTCGATGGCTTAAAATGTGTTTATTCACTGCGGGAAGAGATATAAAGAACATTTAGAGTAAATTATTGTTAATGCGAGAACGTTCAATTGTTCATGCCAAACAATCGATGACCCGCGACCTGATGAAATTGCTCTGAGATGACCAAAATGGTCCGTTTTGAAAATGTTCATCTTTCAAATAATTTTGACTCTCAGAGGTGGATCATCACTTTTGGAGATAAAATGAGCATCATTATCGTCATTTTCATGCTTCTAGGGAGCCAAAACTCAAGATTTGGCTCATGGTTAAAAGTGACTTAAAAGGACCCAAATGCTCACTTCGATGGCTTAAAATGTGTTTATTCACTGCGGGAAGAGATATAAAGAACATTTAGAGTAAATTATTGTTAATGCGAGAACGTTCAATTTTTCATGCCAAACGATCGATGACCCGCGACCTGATGAAATTGCTCTGAGGTGACCAAAATGGTCCGTTTTGAAAATGTTCATCTTTCAAATAATGTTGACTCTCAGAGGTGGATCATCACTTTTGGAGATAAAATGAGCATCGTTATCGTAATTTTCATGCTTCTAGGGAGCCAAAACTCAAGATTTGACCCATGGTGAAAAGTGACTTAAAAGAACCCAAATGCTCACTTCGAGGGCTTAAAACGTGTTTATTCACTGCGGGAAGAGATATAAACAACATTTAGAGTAAATTAATGTTCATGCGAGAACGTTCAATTTTTCATGCAAAACAATCGATTACCCGCGACCTGATGAAATTGCTCTGAGATGACCAAAATGGTCAGTTTTGAAAGTTTTCATCTTTCAACTAATTTTGACTCTCAGAGGTGAATCATCACTTTTGGAGATAAAATGAGCATCGGTATCATCATTTTCGTGCTTCTAGGGAGCCAAAACTCAAGATTTGGCTCATGGTTAAAAGTGACTTAAAAGGACCCAAATGCTCACTTCGAGGGCTTAAAACGTGTTTATTCACTGCGGGAAGAGATATAAACAACATTTAGAGTGAATTAATGTTCATGCGAGAACGTTCAATTTTTCATGCAAAACGATCGATGACCCGTGTCCTGATGAAATTGCTCTGAGATGACCAAAATGGTCCGTTTTGAAAATGTTCATCTTTCAACTAATTTTGACTCTCAGAGGTGGATCATCACTTTTAGAGATAAAATGAGCATCGTTATCGTAATTTTCATGCTTCTAGGGAGCCAAAACTCAAGATTTGGCTCATGGTTAAAAGTGACTTAAAAGGACCCAAATGCTCACTTCGAGGGCTTAAAATGTGTTTATTCACTGCGGGAAGAGATATAAACATCATTTAGAGTAAATTAATAATCATGCGAGAACGTTCAATTTTTCATGCAAAACAATCGATGACCTGTGATCTGATGAAATTGCTCTGAGGTGAACAAAATGGCCCATTTTAAAAATGTTCATCTTTCAACTAATATTGACTCTCAGAGGTGGATCATCACTTTTGGAGATAAAATGAGCATCGTTATCATCATTTTCATGCTTCTAGGGAGTCAAAACTCAAGATTTGACTCATGGTTGAAAGTGACTTAAAAGGACCCAAATGCTCACTTCGATGGCTTAAAATGTGTTTATTCACTGCGGGAAGAGATATAAAGAACATTTAGAGTAAATTATTGTTAATGCGAGAACGTTCAATCTTTCATGCCAAACGATCGATGACCCGCGACCTGATGAAATTGCTCTGAGATGACCAAAATGGTCCGTTTTGAAAATGTTCATCTTTCAAATAATTTTGACTCTCAGAGGTGGATCATCACTTTTGGAGATAAAATGAGCATCGTTATCGTCATTTTCATGCTTCTAGGAAGCCATAACTCAAGATTGGGCTCATGGTTAAAAGTGACTTAAAAGGACCCAAATGCTCACTTAGAGGGCTTAAAACGTGTTTATTCACTGCGGGAAGAGATATAAACAACATTTAGAGTAAATTAATGTTCATGCGAGAACGTTCAATTTTTCATGCAAAACAATCGATTACCCGCGACCTGATGAAATTGCTCTGAGATGACCAAAATGGTCAGTTTTGAAAGTTTTCATCTTTCAACTAATTTTGACTCTCAGAGGTGAATCATCACTTTTGGAGATAAAATGAGCATCGGTATCATCATTTTCGTGCTTCTAGGGAGCCAAAACTCAAGAGTTGGCTCATGGTTAAAAGTGACTTAAAAGGACCCAAATGCTCACTTCGAGGGCTTAAAACGTGTTTATTCACTGCGGGAAGAGATATAAACAACATTTAGAGTGAATTAATGTTCATGCGAGAACGTTCAATTTTTCATGCCAAACGATCGATGACCCGCGACCTGATGAAATTGCTCTGAGATGACCAAAATGGTCCGTTTTGAAAATGTTCATCTTTCAAATAATTTTGACTCTCAGAGGTGGATCATCACTTTTGGAGATAAAATGAGCATCGTTATCGTCATTTTCATGCTTCTAGGAAGCCAAAACTCAAGATTGGGCTCATGGTTAAAAGTGACTTAAAAGGACCCAAATGCTCACTTAGAGGGCTTAAAACGTGTTTATTCACTGCGGGAAGAGATATAAACAACATTTAGAGTAAATTAATGTTCATGCGAGAACGTTCAATTTTTCATGCAAAACGATCGATGACCCGTGTCCTGATGAAATTGCTCTGAGATGACCAAAATGTTCCGTTTTAAAAATTTTCATCTTTCAACTAATTTTGACTCTCAGAGGTGGATCATCACTTTTAGAGATAAAATGAGCATCGTTATCGTCATTTTCATGCTTCTAGGGAGCCAAAACTCAAGATTTGGCTCATGGTTAAAAGTGACTTAAAAGGACCCAAATGCTCACTTCGAGGGCTTAAAATATGTTTATTTACTGCGGGAAGAGATATAAACATCATTTAGAGTAAATTAATAATCATGCGAGAACGTTCAATGTTTCATGCAAAACAATCGATTACCCGCGACCTGATGAAATTGCTCTGAGGTGAACCAAATGGCCCTTTTTAAAAATGTTCATCTTTCAACTAATATTGACTCTCAGAGGTGGATTTTCACTTTTGGAGATAAAATGAGCATCTTTATCATCATTTTCATGCTTCTAGGGAGCCAAAACTCAAGATTTGACTCATGGTTGAAAGTGACTTAAAAGGACCAAATGCTCACTTCGAGGGCTTAAAACATGTTTATTCACTGCGGGAAGAGATATAAAGAACATTTAGAGTAAATTAATGTTCATGCGAGAGCGTTCAATTTTTCATGCAAAACAATCGATGACCCACGACCTGATGAAATTGCTCTGAGATGACCGAAATGGTCCGTTTTGAAAATTTTCATCTATCAACTAATTTTGACTCTCAGAGGTGGATCATCACTTTTGGAGATAAAATGAGCATCGTTATCGTCATTTTCATGCTTCTAGGGAGCCAAAACTCAAGATTTGGCTCATGGTTAAAAGTGACTTAAAAGGACCCAAATGCTCACTTCGAGGGCTTAAAACGTGTTTATTCACTGCGGTAAGAGATATAAAGAACATTTAGAGTAAATTAATGTTCATGCGAGAACGTTCAATTTTTCATGCAAAACAATCGATGACCCGCGACCTGATGAAATTGCTCTGAGATGACCAAAATGGTCCGTTTTGAAAGTTTTCATCTTTCAACTAATTTTGACTCTCAGAGGTGGAACATCACTTTTGGAGATAAAATGAGCATCGTTATCGTCATTTTCATGCTTCTAGGGAGCCAAAACTCAAGATTTGGCTCATGGTTAAAAGTGACTTAAAAGGACCCAAATGCTCACTTCGATGGCTTAAAATGTGTTTATTCACTGCGGGAAGAGATATAAAGAACATTTAGAGTAAATTATTGTTAATGCGAGAACGTTCAATTGTTCATGCCAAACGATCGATGACCCGCGACCTGATGAAATTGCTCTGAGATGACCAAAATGGTCAGTTTTGAAAATTTTCATCTTTCAACTAATTTTGACTCTCAGAGGTGGATCATCACTTTTGGAGATAAAATGAGCATCGTTATCATCATTTTCATGCTTCTAGGGAGTCAAAACTCAAGATTTGACTCATGGTTGAAAGTGACTTAAAAGGACCAAATGCTCACTTCGAGGGCTTAAAACATGTTTATTCACTGCGGGAAGAGATATAAAGAACATTTAGAGTAAATTAATGTTCATGCGAGAGCGTTCAATTTTTCATGCAAAACAATCGATGACCCACGACCTGATGAAATTGCTCTGAGATGACCAAAATGGTCCGTTTTGAAAGTTTTCATCTTTCAACTAATTTTGACTCTCAGAGGTGGAACATCACTTTTGGAGATAAAATGAGCATCGTTATCGTCATTTTCATGCTTCTAAGGAGCCAAAACTCAAGATTTGGCTCATGGTTAAAAGTGACTTAAAAGGACCCAAATGCTCACTTCGATGGCTTAAAATGTGTTTATTCACTGCGGGAAGAGATATAAAGAACATTTAGAGTAAATTATTGTTAATGCAAGAACGTTCAATTTTTCATGCCAAACGATCGATGACCCGCGACCTGATGAAATTGCTCTGAGATGACCAAAATGGTCCGTTTTGAACATTTTCATCTTTCAACTAATTTTGACTCTCAGAGGTGGATCATCACTTTTGGAGATGAAATGAGCATCGTTATCGTAATTTTCATGCTTCTAGGGAGCCAAAACTCAAGATTTGGCCCATGGTGAAAAGTGACTTAAAAGGACCCAAATGCTCACTTCGAGGGCTTAAAACGTGTTTATTCACTGCGGGAAGAGATATAAACAACATTTAGAGTAAATTAATGTTCATGCGAGAACGTTCAATTTTTCATGCACAACAATCGATGACCCGCGACCTGATGAAATTGCTCTGAGGTGAACAAAATGGTCCATTTTGAAAATGTTTATCTTTCAACTAATATTGACTCTCAGAGGTGGATCTTTACTTTTGGAGATAAAATGAGCATCTTCATAGTAATTTTTATGCTTCTGGGGAGGCAAAACTCAAGATTTGGCTCATGGTTAAAAGTGACTTAAAAGGACCCAAATGCTCACTTCGAGGGCTTAAAACGTGTTTATTCACTGCGGGAAGAGATATAAACAACATTTAGAGTAAATTAATGTTCATGCGAGAACGTTCAATTTTTCATGCAAAACAATCGATGACCCGCGACCTGATGAAATTGCTCTGAGATGACCAAAATGGTCCGTTTTGAAAGTTTTCATCTTTCAACTAATTTTGACTCTCAGAGGTGGAACATCACTTTTGGAGATAAAATGAGCATCGTTATCGTCATTTTCATGCTTCTAGGGAGCCAAAACTCAAGATTTGGCTCATGGTTAAAAGTGACTTAAAAGGACCCAAATGCTCACTTCGATGGCTTAAAATGTGTTTATTCACTGCGGGAAGAGATATAAAGAACATTTAGAGTAAATTATTGTTAATGCGAGAACGTTCAATTGTTCATGCCAAACGATCGATGACCCGCGACCTGATGAAATTGCTCTGAGATGACCAAAATGGTCCGTTTTGAAAATTTTCATCTTTCAACTAATTTTGACTCTCAGAGGTGGATCATCACTTTTGGAGATAAAATGAGCATCGTTATCATCATTTTCATGCTTCTAGGGAGTCAAAACTCAAGATTTGACTCATGGTTGAAAGTGACTTAAAAGGACCAAATGCTCACTTCGAGGGCTTAAAACATGTTTATTCACTGCGGGAAGAGATATAAAGAACATTTAGAGTAAATTAATGTTCATGCGAGAGCGTTCAATTTTTCATGCAAAACAATCGATGACCCACGACCTGATGAAATTGCTCTGAGATGACCAAAATGGTCCGTTTTGAAAGTTTTCATCTTTCAACTAATTTTGACTCTCAGAGGTGGAACATCACTTTTGGAGATAAAATGAGCATCGTTATCGTCATTTTCATGCTTCTAGGGAGCCAAAACTCAAGATTTGGCTCATGGTTAAAAGTGACTTAAAAGGACCCAAATGCTCACTTCGATGGCTTAAAATGTGTTTATTCACTGCGGGAAGAGATATAAAGAACATTTAGAGTAAATTATTGTTAATGCAAGAACGTTCAATTTTTCATGCCAAACGATCGATGACCCGCGACCTGATGAAATTGCTCTGAGATGACCAAAATGGTCCGTTTTGAAAATTTTCATCTTTCAACTAATTTTGACTCTCAGAGGTGGATCATCACTTTTGGAGATGAAATGAGCATCGTTATCGTACTTTTCATGCTTCTAGGGAGCCAAAACTCAAGATTTGGCCCATGGTGAAAAGTGACTTAAAAGGACCCAAATGCTCACTTCGAGGGCTTAAAACGTGTTTATTCACTGCGGGAAGAGATATAAACAACATTTAGAGTAAATTAATGTTCATGCGAGAACGTTCAATTTTTCATGCACAACAATCGATGACCCGCGACCTGATGAAATTGCTCTGAGGTGAACAAAATGGTCCATTTTGAAAATGTTTATCTTTCAACTAATATTGACTCTAAGAGGTGGATCTTCACTTTTGGAGATAAAATGAGCATCTTCATAGTAATTTTTATGCTTCTGGGGAGGCAAAACTCAAGATTTGGCTCATGGTTAAAAGTGACTTAAAAGGACCCAAATGCTCACTTCGAGGGCTTAAAATGTGTTTATTCACTGCGGGAAGAGATATAAACAACATTTAGAGTAAATTAATGTTCATGCGAGAACGTTCAATTTTTCATGCACAACAATCGATGACCCGCGACCTGATGAAATTGCTCTGAGGTGAACAAAATGGTCCATTTTGAAAATGTTTATCTTTCAACTAATTTTGACTCTCAGAGGTGAATCATCACTTTTGGAGATAAAATGAGCATCTTCATAGTAATTTTTATGCTTCTGGGGAGGCAAAACTCAAGATTTGGCTCATGGTTAAAAGTGACTTAAAAGGACCCAAATGCTCACTTCGAGGGCTTAAAACGTGTTTATTCACTGCGGGAAGAGATATAAACAACATTTAGAGTAAATTAATGTTCATGCGAGAACGTTCAATTTTTCATGCACAACAATCGATGACCCGCGACCTGATGAAATTGCTCTGAGGTGAACAAAATGGTCCATTTTGAAAATGTTTATCTTTCAACTAATATTGACTCTCAGAGGTGGATCTTCACTTTTGGAGATAAAATGAGCATCTTCATAGTAATTTTTATGCTTCTGGGGAGGCAAAACTCAAGATTTGGCTCATGGTTAAAAGTGACTTAAAAGGACCCAAATGCTCACTTCGAGGGCTTAAAACGTGTTTATTCACTGCGGGAAGAGATATAAACAACATTTAGAGTAAATTAATGTTCATGCGAGAACGTTCAATTTTTCATGCAAAACAATCGATTACCCGCGACCTGATGAAATTGCTCTGAGATGACCAAAATGGTCAGTTTTGAAAGTTTTCATCTTTCAACTAATTTTGACTCTCAGAGGTGAATCATCACTTTTGGAGATAAAATGAGCATCGGTATCATCATTTTCGTGCTTCTAGGGAGCCAAAACTCAAGATTTGGCTCATGGTTAAAAGTGACTTAAAAGGACCCAAATGCTCACTTCGAGGGCTTAAAACGTGTTTATTCACTGCGGGAAGAGATATAAACAACATTTAGAGTGAATTAATGTTCATGCGAGAACGTTCAATTATTCATGCAAAACGATCGATGACCCGTGTCCTGATGAAATTGCTCTGAGATGACCAAAATGGTCCGTTTTGAAAATGTTCATCTTTCAACTAATTTTGACTCTCAGAGGTGGATCATCACTTTTAGAGATAAAATGAGCATCGTTATCGTAATTTTCATGCTTCTAGGGAGCCAAAACTCAAGATTTGGCTCATGGTTAACAGTGACTTAAAAGGACCCAAATGCTCACTTCGAGGGCTTAAAATGTGTTTATTCACTGCGGGAAGAGATATAAACATCATTTAGAGTAAATTAATAATCATGCGAGAACGTTCAATTTTTCATGCAAAAAAATCGATGACCTGTGATCTGATGAAATTGCTCTGAGGTGAACAAAATGGCCCATTTTAAAAATGTTCATCTTTCAACTAATATTGACTCTCAGAGGTGGATCATCACTTTTGGAAATAAAATGAGCATCGTTATCATCATTTTCATGCTTCTAGGGAGCCAAAACTCAAGATTTGGCTCATGGTTAAAAGTGACTTAAAAGGACCCAAATGCTCACTTCGATGGCTTAAAATGTGTTTATTCACTGCGGGAAGAGATATAAAGAACATTTAGAGTAAATTATTGTTAATGCGAGAACGTTCAATTGTTCATGCCAAACGATCGATGACCCGCGACCTGATGAAATTGCTCTGAGATGACCAGAATGGTCCGTTTTGAAAATGTTCATCTTTCAAATAATTTTGACTCTCAGAGGTGGATCATCACTTTTGGAGATAAAATGAGCATCGTTATCGTCATTTTCATGCTTCTAGGGAGCCAAAACTCAAGATTTGGCTCATGGTTAAAAGTGACTTAAAAGGACCCAAATGCTCACTTCGATGGCTTAAAATGTGTTTATTCACTGCGGGAAGAGATATAAAGAACATTTAGAGTAAATTATTGTTAATGCGAGAACGTTCAATTTTTCATGCCAAACGATCGATGACCCGCGACCTGATGAAATTGCTCTGAGGTGACCAAAATGGTCCGTTTTGAAAATGTTCATCTTTCAAATAATGTTGACTCTCAGAGGTGGATCATCACTTTTGGAGATAAAATGAGCATCGTTATCGTAATTTTCATGCTTCTAGGGAGCCAAAACTCAAGATTTGGCCCATGGTGAAAAGTGACTTAAAAGAACCCAAATGCTCACTTCGAGGGCTTAAAACGTGTTTATTCACTGCGGGAAGAGATATAAACAACATTTAGAGTAAATTAATGTTCATGCAAGAACGTTCAATTTTTCATGCAAAACAATCGATTACCCGCGACCTGATGAAATTGCTCTGAGATGACCAAAATGGTCAGTTTTGAAAGTTTTCATCTTTCAACTAATTTTGACTCTCAGAGGTGGATCATCACTTTTAGAGATAAAATGAGCATCGTTATCGTTATTTTCATGCTTCTAGGGAGCCAAGACTCAAGATTTGGCTCATGGTTAAAAGTGACTTAAAAGGACCCAAATGCTCACTTCGAGGGCTTAAAATGTGTTTATTCACTGCGGGAAGAGATATAAACATCATTTAGAGTAAATTAATAATCATGCGAGAACGTTCAATTTTTCATGCAAAACAATCGATGACCCGTGACCTGATGAAATTGCTCTGAGGTGAACAAAATGGCCCATTTTAAAAATGTTCATCTTTCAACTAATATTGACTCTCAGAGGTGGATTTTCACTTTTGGAGATAAAATGAGCATCTTTATCATCATTTTCATGCTTCTAGGGAGCCAAAACTCAAGATTTGACTCATGGTTGAAAGTGACTTAAAAGGACCAAATGCTCACTTCGAGGGCTTAAAACATGTTTATTCACTGCGGGAAGAGATATAAAGAACATTTAGAGTAAATTAATGTTCATGCGAGAGCGTTCAATTTTTCATGCAAAACAATCGATGACCCACGACCTGATGAAATTGCTCTGAGATGACCGAAATGGTCCGTTTTGAAAATTTTCATCTTTCAACTAATTTTGACTCTCATAGGTGGATCATCACTTTTGGAGATAAAATGAGCATCGTTATCATCATTTTCATGCTTCTAGGGAGTCAAAACTCAAGATTTGACTCATGGTTGAAAGTGACTTAAAAGGACCAAATGCTCACTTCGAGGGCTTAAAACGTGTTTATTCACTGCGGGAAGAGATATAAAGAACATTTAGAGTAAATTAATGTTCATGCGAGAGCGTTCAATTTTTCATGCCAAACGATCGATGACCCGCGACCTGATGAAATTGCTCTGAGATGACCAAAATGGTCTGTTTTGAAAATTTTCATCTTTCAACTAATTTTGACTCTCAGAGGTGGATCATCACTTTTGGAGATGAAATGAGCATCGTTATCGTAATTTTCATGCTTCTAGGGAGCCAAAACTCAAGATTTGGCCCATGGTGAAAAGTGACTTAAAAGGACCCAAATGCTCACTTCGAGGGCTTAAAACGTGTTTATTCACTGCGGGAAGAGATATAAACAACATTTAGAGTAAATTAATGTTCATGCGAGAACGTTCAATTTTTCATGCAAAACAATCGATGACCCGCGACCTGATGAAATTGCTCTGAGGTGAACAAAATGGTCCATTTTGAAAATGTTTATCTTTCAACTAATATTGACTCTCAGAGGTGGATCTTCACTTTTGGAGATAAAATGAGCATCTTCATAGTAATTTTTATGCTTCTGGGGAGGCAAAACTCAAGATTTGGCTCATGGTTAAAAGTGACTTAAAAGGACCCAAATGCTCACTTCGAGGGCTTAAAACGTGTTTATTCACTGCGGGAAGAGATATAAACAACATTTAGAGTAAATTAATGTTCATGCGAGAACGTTCAATTTTTCATGCAAAACAATCGATTACCCGCGACCTGATGAAATTGCTCTGAGATGACCAAAATGGTCAGTTTTGAAAGTTTTCATCTTTCAACTAATTTTGACTCTCAGAGGTGAATCATCACTTTTGGAGATAAAATGAGCATCGGTATCATCATTTTCGTGCTTCTAGGGAGCCAAAACTCAAGATTTGGCTCATGGTTAAAAGTGACTTAAAAGGACCCAAATGCTCACTTCGAGGGCTTAAAACGTGTTTATTCACTGCGGGAAGAGATATAAACAACATTTAGAGTGAATTAATGTTCATGCGAGAACGTTCAATTATTCATGCAAAACGATCGATGACCCGTGTCCTGATGAAATTGCTCTGAGATGACCAAAATGGTCCGTTTTGAAAATGTTCATCTTTCAACTAATTTTGACTCTCAGAGGTGGATCATCACTTTTAGAGATAAAATGAGCATCGTTATCGTAATTTTCATGCTTCTAGGGAGCCAAAACTCAAGATTTGGCTCATGGTTAACAGTGACTTAAAAGGACCCAAATGCTCACTTCGAGGGCTTAAAATGTGTTTATTCACTGCGGGAAGAGATATAAACATCATTTAGAGTAAATTAATAATCATGCGAGAACGTTCAATTTTTCATGCAAAAAAATCGATGACCTGTGATCTGATGAAATTGCTCTGAGGTGAACAAAATGGCCCATTTTAAAAATGTTCATCTTTTAACTAATATTGACTCTCAGAGGTGGATCATCACTTTTGGAGATAAAATGAGCATCGTTATCATCATTTTCATGCTTCTAGGGAGCCAAAACTCAAGATTTGGCTCATGGTTAAAAGTGACTTAAAAGGACCCAAATGCTCACTTCGATGGCTTAAAATGTGTTTATTCACTGCGGGAAGAGATATAAAGAACATTTAGAGTAAATTATTGTTAATGCGAGAACGTTCAATTGTTCATGCCAAACGATCGATGACCCGCGACCTGATGAAATTGCTCTGAGATGACCAGAATGGTCCGTTTTGAAAATGTTCATCTTTCAAATAATTTTGACTCTCAGAGGTGGATCATCACTTTTGGAGATAAAATGAGCATCGTTATCGTCATTTTCATGCTTCTAGGGAGCCAAAACTCAAGATTTGGCTCATGGTTAAAAGTGACTTAAAAGGACCCAAATGCTCACTTCGATGGCTTAAAATGTGTTTATTCACTGCGGGAAGAGATATAAAGAACATTTAGAGTAAATTATTGTTAATGCGAGAACGTTCAATTTTTCATGCCAAACGATCGATGACCCGCGACCTGATGAAATTGCTCTGAGGTGACCAAAATGGTCCGTTTTGAAAATGTTCATCTTTCAAATAATGTTGACTCTCAGAGGTGGATCATCACTTTTGGAGATAAAATGAGCATCGTTATCGTAATTTTCATGCTTCTAGGGAGCCAAAACTCAAGATTTGGCCCATGGTGAAAAGTGACTTAAAAGAACCCAAATGCTCACTTCGAGGGCTTAAAACGTGTTTATTCACTGCGGGAAGAGATATAAACAACATTTAGAGTAAATTAATGTTCATGCGAGAACGTTCAATTTTTCATGCAAAACAATCGATTACCCGCGACCTGATGAAATTGCTCTGAGATGACCAAAATGGTCCGTTTTGAAAATGTTCATCTTTCAAACAATTTTGACTCTCAGAGGTGGATCATCACTTTTGGAGATAAAATGAGCATCGTTATCGTCATTTTCATGCTTCTAGGAAGCCAAAACTCAAGATTGGGCTCATGGTTAAAAGTGACTTAAAAGGACCCAAAAGCTCACTTTGAGGGCTTAAAACGTGTTTATTCACTGCGGGAAGAGATATAAACAATATTTAGAGTGAATTAATGTTCATGAGAGAACGTTCAATTTTTCATGCAAAACAATCGATTACCCGCGACCTGATGAAATTGCTCTGAGATGACCAAAATGGTCAGTTTTGAAAGTTTTCATCTTTCAACTAATTTTGACTCTCAGAGGTGAATCATCACTTTTGGAGATAAAATGAGCATCGGTATCATCATTTTCGTGCTTCTAGGGAGCCAAAACTCAAGAGTTGGCTCATGGTTAAAAGTGACTTAAAAGGACCCAAATGCTCACTTCGAGGGCTTAAAACGTGTTTATTCACTGCGGGAAGAGATATAAACAACATTTAGAGTGAATTAATGTTCATGCGAGAACGTTCAATTTTTCATGCCAAACGATCGATGACCCGCGACCTGATGAAATTGCTCTGAGATGACCAAAATGGTCCGTTTTGAAAATGTTCATCTTTCAAATAATTTTGACTCTCAGAGGTGGATCATCACTTTTGGAGATAAAATGAGCATCGTTATCGTCATTTTCATGCTTCTAGGAAGCCAAAACTCAAGATTGGGCTCATGGTTAAAAGTGACTTAAAAGGACCCAAATGCTCACTTAGAGGGCTTAAAACGTGTTTATTCACTGCGGGAAGAGATATAAACAACATTTAGAGTAAATTAATGTTCATGCGAGAACGTTCAATTTTTCATGCAAAACGATCGATGACCCGTGTCCTGATGAAATTGCTCTGAGATGACCAAAATGTTCCGTTTTGAAAATTTTCATCTTTCAACTAATTTTGACTCTCAGAGGTGGATCATCACTTTTAGAGATAAAATGAGCATCGTTATCGTCATTTTCATGCTTCTAGGGAGCCAAAACTCAAGATTTGGCTCATGGTTAAAAGTGACTTAAAAGGACCCAAATGCTCACTTCGAGGGCTTAAAATATGTTTATTTACTGCGGGAAGAGATATAAACATCATTTAGAGTAAATTAATAATCATGCGAGAACGTTCAATGTTTCATGCAAAACAATCGATTACCCGCGACCTGATGAAATTGCTCTGAGGTGAACCAAATGGCCCTTTTTAAAAATGTTCATCTTTCAACTAATATTGACTCTCAGAGGTGGATTTTCACTTTTGGAGATAAAATGAGCATCTTTATCATCATTTTCATGCTTCTAGGGAGCCAAAACTCAAGATTTGACTCATGGTTGAAAGTGACTTAAAAGGACCAAATGCTCACTTCGAGGGCTTAAAACATGTTTATTCACTGCGGGAAGAGATATAAAGAACATTTAGAGTAAATTAATGTTCATGCGAGAGCGTTCAATTTTTCATGCAAAACAATCGATGACCCACGACCTGATGAAATTGCTCTGAGATGACCGAAATGGTCCGTTTTGAAAATTTTCATCTATCAACTAATTTTGACTCTCAGAGGTGGATCATCACTTTTGGAGATAAAATGAGCATCGTTATCGTCATTTTCATGCTTCTAGGGAGCCAAAACTCAAGATTTGGCTCATGGTTAAAAGTGACTTAAAAGGACCCAAATGCTCACTTCGAGGGCTTAAAACGTGTTTATTCACTGCGGTAAGAGATATAAAGAACATTTAGAGTAAATTAATGTTCATGCGAGAACGTTCAATTTTTCATGCAAAACAATCGATGACCCGCGACCTGATGAAATTGCTCTGAGATGACCAAAATGGTCCGTTTTGAAAGTTTTCATCTTTCAACTAATTTTGACTCTCAGAGGTGGAACATCACTTTTGGAGATAAAATGAGCATCGTTATCGTCATTTTCATGCTTCTAGGGAGCCAAAACTCAAGATTTGGCTCATGGTTAAAAGTGACTTAAAAGGACCCAAATGCTCACTTCGATGGCTTAAAATGTGTTTATTCACTGCGGGAAGAGATATAAAGAACATTTAGAGTAAATTATTGTTAATGCGAGAACGTTCAATTGTTCATGCCAAACGATCGATGACCCGCGACCTGATGAAATTGCTCTGAGATGACCAAAATGGTCCGTTTTGAAAATTTTCATCTTTCAACTAATTTTGACTCTCAGAGGTGGATCATCACTTTTGGAGATAAAATGAGCATCGTTATCATCATTTTCATGCTTCTAGGGAGTCAAAACTCAAGATTTGACTCATGGTTGAAAGTGACTTAAAAGGACCAAATGCTCACTTCGAGGGCTTAAAACATGTTTATTCACTGCGGGAAGAGATATAAAGAACATTTAGAGTAAATTAATGTTCATGCGAGAGCGTTCAATTTTTCATGCAAAACAATCGATGACCCACGACCTGATGAAATTGCTCTGAGATGACCAAAATGGTCCGTTTTGAAAGTTTTCATCTTTCAACTAATTTTGACTCTCAGAGGTGGAACATCACTTTTGGAGATAAAATGAGCATCGTTATCGTCATTTTCATGCTTCTAAGGAGCCAAAACTCAAGATTTGGCTCATGGTTAAAAGTGACTTAAAAGGACCCAAATGCTCACTTCGATGGCTTAAAATGTGTTTATTCACTGCGGGAAGAGATATAAAGAACATTTAGAGTAAATTATTGTTAATGCAAGAACGTTCAATTTTTCATGCCAAACGATCGATGACCCGCGACCTGATGAAATTGCTCTGAGATGACCAAAATGGTCCGTTTTGAACATTTTCATCTTTCAACTAATTTTGACTCTCAGAGGTGGATCATCACTTTTGGAGATGAAATGAGCATCGTTATCGTAATTTTCATGCTTCTAGGGAGCCAAAACTCAAGATTTGGCCCATGGTGAAAAGTGACTTAAAAGGACCCAAATGCTCACTTCGAGGGCTTAAAACGTGTTTATTCACTGCGGGAAGAGATATAAACAACATTTAGAGTAAATTAATGTTCATGCGAGAACGTTCAATTTTTCATGCACAACAATCGATGACCCGCGACCTGATGAAATTGCTCTGAGGTGAACAAAATGGTCCATTTTGAAAATGTTTATCTTTCAACTAATATTGACTCTCAGAGGTGGATCTTTACTTTTGGAGATAAAATGAGCATCTTCATAGTAATTTTTATGCTTCTGGGGAGGCAAAACTCAAGATTTGGCTCATGGTTAAAAGTGACTTAAAAGGACCCAAATGCTCACTTCGAGGGCTTAAAACGTGTTTATTCACTGCGGGAAGAGATATAAACAACATTTAGAGTAAATTAATGTTCATGCGAGAACGTTCAATTTTTCATGCAAAACAATCGATGACCCGCGACCTGATGAAATTGCTCTGAGATGACCAAAATGGTCCGTTTTGAAAGTTTTCATCTTTCAACTAATTTTGACTCTCAGAGGTGGAACATCACTTTTGGAGATAAAATGTGCATCGTTATCGTCATTTTCATGCTTCTAGGGAGCCAAAACTCAAGATTTGGCTCATGGTTAAAAGTGACTTAAAAGGACCCAAATGCTCACTTCGATGGCTTAAAATGTGTTTATTCACTGCGGGAAGAGATATAAAGAACATTTAGAGTAAATTATTGTTAATGCGAGAACGTTCAATTGTTCATGCCAAACGATCGATGACCCGCGACCTGATGAAATTGCTCTGAGATGACCAAAATGGTCCGTTTTGAAAATTTTCATCTTTCAACTAATTTTGACTCTCAGAGGTGGATCATCACTTTTGGAGATAAAATGAGCATCGTTATCATCATTTTCATGCTTCTAGGGAGTCAAAACTCAAGATTTGACTCATGGTTGAAAGTGACTTAAAAGGACCAAATGCTCACTTCGAGGGCTTAAAACATGTTTATTCACTGCGGGAAGAGATATAAAGAACATTTAGAGTAAATTAATGTTCATGCGAGAGCGTTCAATTTTTCATGCAAAACAATCGATGACCCACGACCTGATGAAATTGCTCTGAGATGACCAAAATGGTCCGTTTTGAAAGTTTTCATCTTTCAACTAATTTTGACTCTCAGAGGTGGAACATCACTTTTGGAGATAAAATGAGCATCGTTATCGTCATTTTCATGCTTCTAGGGAGCCAAAACTCAAGATTTGGCTCATGGTTAAAAGTGACTTAAAAGGACCCAAATGCTCACTTCGATGGCTTAAAATGTGTTTATTCACTGCGGGAAGAGATATAAAGAACATTTAGAGTAAATTATTGTTAATGCAAGAACGTTCAATTTTTCATGCCAAACGATCGATGACCCGCGACCTGATGAAATTGCTCTGAGATGACCAAAATGGTCCGTTTTGAAAATTTTCATCTTTCAACTAATTTTGACTCTCAGAGGTGGATCATCACTTTTGGAGATGAAATGAGCATCGTTATCGTACTTTTCATGCTTCTAGGGAGCCAAAACTCAAGATTTGGCCCATGGTGAAAAGTGACTTAAAAGGACCCAAATGCTCACTTCGAGGGCTTAAAACGTGTTTATTCACTGCGGGAAGAGATATAAACAACATTTAGAGTAAATTAATGTTCATGCGAGAACGTTCAATTTTTCATGCACAACAATCGATGACCCGCGACCTGATGAAATTGCTCTGAGGTGAACAAAATGGTCCATTTTGAAAATGTTTATCTTTCAACTAATATTGACTCTAAGAGGTGGATCTTCACTTTTGGAGATAAAATGAGCATCTTCATAGTAATTTTTATGCTTCTGGGGAGGCAAAACTCAAGATTTGGCTCATGGTTAAAAGTGACTTAAAAGGACCCAAATGCTCACTTCGAGGGCTTAAAATGTGTTTATTCACTGCGGGAAGAGATATAAACAACATTTAGAGTAAATTAATGTTCATGCGAGAACGTTCAATTTTTCATGCACAACAATCGATGACCCGCGACCTGATGAAATTGCTCTGAGGTGAACAAAATGGTCCATTTTGAAAATGTTTATCTTTCAACTAATTTTGACTCTCAGAGGTGAATCATCACTTTTGGAGATAAAATGAGCATCTTCATAGTAATTTTTATGCTTCTGGGGAGGCAAAACTCAAGATTTGGCTCATGGTTAAAAGTGACTTAAAAGGACCCAAATGCTCACTTCGAGGGCTTAAAACGTGTTTATTCACTGCGGGAAGAGATATAAACAACATTTAGAGTAAATTAATGTTCATGCGAGAACGTTCAATTTTTCATGCACAACAATCGATGACCCGCGACCTGATGAAATTGCTCTGAGGTGAACAAAATGGTCCATTTTGAAAATGTTTATCTTTCAACTAATATTGACTCTCAGAGGTGGATCTTCACTTTTGGAGATAAAATGAGCATCTTCATAGTAATTTTTATGCTTCTGGGGAGGCAAAACTCAAGATTTGGCTCATGGTTAAAAGTGACTTAAAAGGACCCAAATGCTCACTTCGAGGGCTTAAAACGTGTTTATTCACTGCGGGAAGAGATATAAACAACATTTAGAGTAAATTAATGTTCATGCGAGAACGTTCAATTTTTCATGCAAAACAATCGATTACCCGCGACCTGATGAAATTGCTCTGAGATGACCAAAATGGTCAGTTTTGAAAGTTTTCATCTTTCAACTAATTTTGACTCTCAGAGGTGAATCATCACTTTTGGAGATAAAATGAGCATCGGTATCATCATTTTCGTGCTTCTAGGGAGCCAAAACTCAAGATTTGGCTCATGGTTAAAAGTGACTTAAAAGGACCCAAATGCTCACTTCGAGGGCTTAAAACGTGTTTATTCACTGCGGGAAGAGATATAAACAACATTTAGAGTGAATTAATGTTCATGCGAGAACGTTCAATTATTCATGCAAAACGATCGATGACCCGTGTCCTGATGAAATTGCTCTGAGATGACCAAAATGGTCCGTTTTGAAAATGTTCATCTTTCAACTAATTTTGACTCTCAGAGGTGGATCATCACTTTTAGAGATAAAATGAGCATCGTTATCGTAATTTTCATGCTTCTAGGGAGCCAAAACTCAAGATTTGGCTCATGGTTAACAGTGACTTAAAAGGACCCAAATGCTCACTTCGAGGGCTTAAAATGTGTTTATTCACTGCGGGAAGAGATATAAACATCATTTAGAGTAAATTAATAATCATGCGAGAACGTTCAATTTTTCATGCAAAAAAATCGATGACCTGTGATCTGATGAAATTGCTCTGAGGTGAACAAAATGGCCCATTTTAAAAATGTTCATCTTTCAACTAATATTGACTCTCAGAGGTGGATCATCACTTTTGGAAATAAAATGAGCATCGTTATCATCATTTTCATGCTTCTAGGGAGCCAAAACTCAAGATTTGGCTCATGGTTAAAAGTGACTTAAAAGGACCCAAATGCTCACTTCGATGGCTTAAAATGTGTTTATTCACTGCGGGAAGAGATATAAAGAACATTTAGAGTAAATTATTGTTAATGCGAGAACGTTCAATTGTTCATGCCAAACGATCGATGACCCGCGACCTGATGAAATTGCTCTGAGATGACCAGAATGGTCCGTTTTGAAAATGTTCATCTTTCAAATAATTTTGACTCTCAGAGGTGGATCATCACTTTTGGAGATAAAATGAGCATCGTTATCGTCATTTTCATGCTTCTAGGGAGCCAAAACTCAAGATTTGGCTCATGGTTAAAAGTGACTTAAAAGGACCCAAATGCTCACTTCGATGGCTTAAAATGTGTTTATTCACTGCGGGAAGAGATATAAAGAACATTTAGAGTAAATTATTGTTAATGCGAGAACGTTCAATTTTTCATGCCAAACGATCGATGACCCGCGACCTGATGAAATTGCTCTGAGGTGACCAAAATGGTCCGTTTTGAAAATGTTCATCTTTCAAATAATGTTGACTCTCAGAGGTGGATCATCACTTTTGGAGATAAAATGAGCATCGTTATCGTAATTTTCATGCTTCTAGGGAGCCAAAACTCAAGATTTGGCCCATGGTGAAAAGTGACTTAAAAGAACCCAAATGCTCACTTCGAGGGCTTAAAACGTGTTTATTCACTGCGGGAAGAGATATAAACAACATTTAGAGTAAATTAATGTTCATGCAAGAACGTTCAATTTTTCATGCAAAACAATCGATTACCCGCGACCTGATGAAATTGCTCTGAGATGACCAAAATGGTCAGTTTTGAAAGTTTTCATCTTTCAACTAATTTTGACTCTCAGAGGTGGATCATCACTTTTAGAGATAAAATGAGCATCGTTATCGTTATTTTCATGCTTCTAGGGAGCCAAGACTCAAGATTTGGCTCATGGTTAAAAGTGACTTAAAAGGACCCAAATGCTCACTTCGAGGGCTTAAAATGTGTTTATTCACTGCGGGAAGAGATATAAACATCATTTAGAGTAAATTAATAATCATGCGAGAACGTTCAATTTTTCATGCAAAACAATCGATGACCCGTGACCTGATGAAATTGCTCTGAGGTGAACAAAATGGCCCATTTTAAAAATGTTCATCTTTCAACTAATATTGACTCTCAGAGGTGGATTTTCACTTTTGGAGATAAAATGAGCATCTTTATCATCATTTTCATGCTTCTAGGGAGCCAAAACTCAAGATTTGACTCATGGTTGAAAGTGACTTAAAAGGACCAAATGCTCACTTCGAGGGCTTAAAACATGTTTATTCACTGCGGGAAGAGATATAAAGAACATTTAGAGTAAATTAATGTTCATGCGAGAGCGTTCAATTTTTCATGCAAAACAATCGATGACCCACGACCTGATGAAATTGCTCTGAGATGACCAAAATGGTCCGTTTTGAAAATGTTCATCTTTCAACTAATTTTGACTCTCAGAGGTGGATCATCACTTTTAGAGATAAAATGAGCATCGTTATCGTAATTTTCATGCTTCTAGGGAGCCAAAACTCAAGATTTGGCTCATGGTTAACAGTGACTTAAAAGGACCCAAATGCTCACTTCGAGGGCTTAAAATGTGTTTATTCACTGCGGGAAGAGATATAAACATCATTTAGAGTAAATTAATAATCATGCGAGAACGTTCAATTTTTCATGCAAAAAAATCGATGACCTGTGATCTGATGAAATTGCTCTGAGGTGAACAAAATGGCCCATTTTAAAAATGTTCATCTTTCAACTAATATTGACTCTCAGAGGTGGATCATCACTTTTGGAAATAAAATGAGCATCGTTATCATCATTTTCATGCTTCTAGGGAGCCAAAACTCAAGATTTGGCTCATGGTTAAAAGTGACTTAAAAGGACCCAAATGCTCACTTCGATGGCTTAAAATGTGTTTATTCACTGCGGGAAGAGATATAAAGAACATTTAGAGTAAATTATTGTTAATGCGAGAACGTTCAATTGTTCATGCCAAACGATCGATGACCCGCGACCTGATGAAATTGCTCTGAGATGACCAGAATGGTCCGTTTTGAAAATGTTCATCTTTCAAATAATTTTGACTCTCAGAGGTGGATCATCACTTTTGGAGATAAAATGAGCATCGTTATCGTCATTTTCATGCTTCTAGGGAGCCAAAACTCAAGATTTGGCTCATGGTTAAAAGTGACTTAAAAGGACCCAAATGCTCACTTCGATGGCTTAAAATGTGTTTATTCACTGCGGGAAGAGATATAAAGAACATTTAGAGTAAATTATTGTTAATGCGAGAACGTTCAATTTTTCATGCCAAACGATCGATGACCCGCGACCTGATGAAATTGCTCTGAGGTGACCAAAATGGTCCGTTTTGAAAATGTTCATCTTTCAAATAATGTTGACTCTCAGAGGTGGATCATCACTTTTGGAGATAAAATGAGCATCGTTATCGTAATTTTCATGCTTCTAGGGAGCCAAAACTCAAGATTTGGCCCATGGTGAAAAGTGACTTAAAAGAACCCAAATGCTCACTTCGAGGGCTTAAAACGTGTTTATTCACTGCGGGAAGAGATATAAACAACATTTAGAGTAAATTAATGTTCATGCAAGAACGTTCAATTTTTCATGCAAAACAATCGATTACCCGCGACCTGATGAAATTGCTCTGAGATGACCAAAATGGTCAGTTTTGAAAGTTTTCATCTTTCAACTAATTTTGACTCTCAGAGGTGGATCATCACTTTTAGAGATAAAATGAGCATCGTTATCGTTATTTTCATGCTTCTAGGGAGCCAAGACTCAAGATTTGGCTCATGGTTAAAAGTGACTTAAAAGGACCCAAATGCTCACTTCGAGGGCTTAAAATGTGTTTATTCACTGCGGGAAGAGATATAAACATCATTTAGAGTAAATTAATAATCATGCGAGAACGTTCAATTTTTCATGCAAAACAATCGATGACCCGTGACCTGATGAAATTGCTCTGAGGTGAACAAAATGGCCCATTTTAAAAATGTTCATCTTTCAACTAATATTGACTCTCAGAGGTGGATTTTCACTTTTGGAGATAAAATGAGCATCTTTATCATCATTTTCATGCTTCTAGGGAGCCAAAACTCAAGATTTGACTCATGGTTGAAAGTGACTTAAAAGGACCAAATGCTCACTTCGAGGGCTTAAAACATGTTTATTCACTGCGGGAAGAGATATAAAGAACATTTAGAGTAAATTAATGTTCATGCGAGAGCGTTCAATTTTTCATGCAAAACAATCGATGACCCACGACCTGATGAAATTGCTCTGAGATGACCGAAATGGTCCGTTTTGAAAATTTTCATCTTTCAACTAATTTTGACTCTCATAGGTGGATCATCACTTTTGGAGATAAAATGAGCATCGTTATCATCATTTTCATGCTTCTAGGGAGTCAAAACTCAAGATTTGACTCATGGTTGAAAGTGACTTAAAAGGACCAAATGCTCACTTCGAGGGCTTAAAACGTGTTTATTCACTGCGGGAAGAGATATAAAGAACATTTAGAGTAAATTAATGTTCATGCGAGAGCGTTCAATTTTTCATGCCAAACGATCGATGACCCGCGACCTGATGAAATTGCTCTGAGATGACCAAAATGGTCTGTTTTGAAAATTTTCATCTTTCAACTAATTTTGACTCTCAGAGGTGGATCATCACTTTTGGAGATGAAATGAGCATCGTTATCGTAATTTTCATGCTTCTAGGGAGCCAAAACTCAAGATTTGGCCCATGGTGAAAAGTGACTTAAAAGGACCCAAATGCTCACTTCGAGGGCTTAAAACGTGTTTATTCACTGCGGGAAGAGATATAAACAACATTTAGAGTAAATTAATGTTCATGCGAGAACGTTCAATTTTTCATGCAAAACAATCGATGACCCGCGACCTGATGAAATTGCTCTGAGGTGAACAAAATGGTCCATTTTGAAAATGTTTATCTTTCAACTAATATTGACTCTCAGAGGTGGATCTTCACTTTTGGAGATAAAATGAGCATCTTCATAGTAATTTTTATGCTTCTGGGGAGGCAAAACTCAAGATTTGGCTCATGGTTAAAAGTGACTTAAAAGGACCCAAATGCTCACTTCGAGGGCTTAAAACGTGTTTATTCACTGCGGGAAGAGATATAAACAACATTTAGAGTAAATTAATGTTCATGCGAGAACGTTCAATTTTTCATGCAAAACAATCGATTACCCGCGACCTGATGAAATTGCTCTGAGATGACCAAAATGGTCAGTTTTGAAAGTTTTCATCTTTCAACTAATTTTGACTCTCAGAGGTGAATCATCACTTTTGGAGATAAAATGAGCATCGGTATCATCATTTTCGTGCTTCTAGGGAGCCAAAACTCAAGATTTGGCTCATGGTTAAAAGTGACTTAAAAGGACCCAAATGCTCACTTCGAGGGCTTAAAACGTGTTTATTCACTGCGGGAAGAGATATAAACAACATTTAGAGTGAATTAATGTTCATGCGAGAACGTTCAATTATTCATGCAAAACGATCGATGACCCGTGTCCTGATGAAATTGCTCTGAGATGACCAAAATGGTCCGTTTTGAAAATGTTCATCTTTCAACTAATTTTGACTCTCAGAGGTGGATCATCACTTTTAGAGATAAAATGAGCATCGTTATCGTAATTTTCATGCTTCTAGGGAGCCAAAACTCAAGATTTGGCTCATGGTTAACAGTGACTTAAAAGGACCCAAATGCTCACTTCGAGGGCTTAAAATGTGTTTATTCACTGCGGGAAGAGATATAAACATCATTTAGAGTAAATTAATAATCATGCGAGAACGTTCAATTTTTCATGCAAAAAAATCGATGACCTGTGATCTGATGAAATTGCTCTGAGGTGAACAAAATGGCCCATTTTAAAAATGTTCATCTTTTAACTAATATTGACTCTCAGAGGTGGATCATCACTTTTGGAGATAAAATGAGCATCGTTATCATCATTTTCATGCTTCTAGGGAGCCAAAACTCAAGATTTGGCTCATGGTTAAAAGTGACTTAAAAGGACCCAAATGCTCACTTCGATGGCTTAAAATGTGTTTATTCACTGCGGGAAGAGATATAAAGAACATTTAGAGTAAATTATTGTTAATGCGAGAACGTTCAATTGTTCATGCCAAACGATCGATGACCCGCGACCTGATGAAATTGCTCTGAGATGACCAGAATGGTCCGTTTTGAAAATGTTCATCTTTCAAATAATTTTGACTCTCAGAGGTGGATCATCACTTTTGGAGATAAAATGAGCATCGTTATCGTCATTTTCATGCTTCTAGGGAGCCAAAACTCAAGATTTGGCTCATGGTTAAAAGTGACTTAAAAGGACCCAAATGCTCACTTCGATGGCTTAAAATGTGTTTATTCACTGCGGGAAGAGATATAAAGAACATTTAGAGTAAATTATTGTTAATGCGAGAACGTTCAATTTTTCATGCCAAACGATCGATGACCCGCGACCTGATGAAATTGCTCTGAGGTGACCAAAATGGTCCGTTTTGAAAATGTTCATCTTTCAAATAATGTTGACTCTCAGAGGTGGATCATCACTTTTGGAGATAAAATGAGCATCGTTATCGTAATTTTCATGCTTCTAGGGAGCCAAAACTCAAGATTTGGCCCATGGTGAAAAGTGACTTAAAAGAACCCAAATGCTCACTTCGAGGGCTTAAAACGTGTTTATTCACTGCGGGAAGAGATATAAACAACATTTAGAGTAAATTAATGTTCATGCGAGAACGTTCAATTTTTCATGCAAAACAATCGATTACCCGCGACCTGATGAAATTGCTCTGAGATGACCAAAATGGTCCGTTTTGAAAATGTTCATCTTTCAAACAATTTTGACTCTCAGAGGTGGATCGTCACTTTTGGAGATAAAATGAGCATCGTTATCGTCATTTTCATGCTTCTAGGAAGCCAAAACTCAAGATTGGGCTCATGGTTAAAAGTGACTTAAAAGGACCCAAAAGCTCACTTTGAGGGCTTAAAACGTGTTTATTCACTGCGGGAAGAGATATAAACAATATTTAGAGTGAATTAATGTTCATGAGAGAACGTTCAATTTTTCATGCAAAACAATCGATTACCCGCGACCTGATGAAATTGCTCTGAGATGACCAAAATGGTCAGTTTTGAAAATGTTTATCTTTCAACTAATATTGACTCTCAGAGGTGGATCTTCACTTTTGGAGATAAAATGAGCATCTTCATAGTAATTTTTATGCTTCTGGGGAGCCAAAACTCAAGATTTGGCTCATGGTTAAAAGTGACTTAAAAGGACCCAAATGCTCACTTAGAGGGCTTAAAACGTGTTTATTCACTGCGGGAAGAGATATAAACAACATTTAGAGTAAATTAATGTTCATGCGAGAACGTTCAATTTTTCATGCAAAACAATCGATTACCCGCGACCTGATGAAATTGCTCTGAGATGACCAAAATGGTCAGTTTTGAAAGTTTTCATCTTTCAACTAATTTTGACTCTCAGAGGTGAATCATCACTTTTGGAGATAAAATGAGCATCGGTATCATCATTTTCGTGCTTCTAGGGAGCCAAAACTCAAGATTTGGCTCATGGTTAAAAGTGACTTAAAAGGACCCAAATGCTCACTTCGAGGGCTTAAAACGTGTTTATTCACTGCGGGAAGAGATATAAACAACATTTAGAGTGAATTAATGTTCATGCGAGAACGTTCAATTTTTCATGCAAAACGATCGATGACCCGTGTCCTGATGAAATTGCTCTGAGATGACCAAAATGGTCCGTTTTGAAAATTTTCATCTTTCAACTAATTTTGACTATCAGAGGTGGATCATCACTTTTAGAGATAAAATGAGCACCGTTATCGTCATTTTCATGCTTCTAGGGAGCCAAAACTCAAGATTTGGCTCATGGTTAAAAGTGACTTAAAAGGACCCAAATGCTCACTTCGAGGGCTTAAAATGTGTTTATTCACTGCGGGAAGAGATATAAACATCATTTAGAGTAAATTAATAATCATGCGAGAACGTTCAATTTTTCATGCAAAACAATCGATGACCCGCGACCTGATGAAATTGCTCTGAGGTGAACAAAATGGCCCATTTTAAAAATGTTCATCTTTCAACTAATATTGACTCTCAGAGGTGGATTTTCACTTTTGGAGATAAAATGAGCATCTTTATCATCATTTTCATGCTTCTAGGGAGCCAAAACTCAAGATTTGACTCATGGTTGAAAGTGACTTAAAAGGACCAAATGCTCACTTCGAGGGCTTAAAACATGTTTATTCACTGCGGGAAGAGATATAAAGAACATTTAGAGTAAATTAATGTTCATGCGAGAGCGTTCAATTTTTCATGCAAAACAATCGATGACCCACGACCTGATGAAATTGCTCTGAGATGACCGAAATGGTCCGTTTTGAAAATTGTCATCTTTCAACTAATTTTGACTCTCAGAGGTGGATCATCACTTTTGGAGATAAAATGAGCATCGTTATCGTCATTTTCATGCTTCTAGGGAGCCAAAACTCAAGATTTGGCTCATGGTTAAAAGTGACTTAAAAGGACCCAAATGCTCACTTCGAGGGCTTAAAACGTGTTTATTCACTGCGGTAAGAGATATAAAGAATATTTAGAGTAAATAATTGTTCATGCGAGAACGTTCAATTTTTCATGCAAAACAATCGATGACCCGCGACCTGATGAAATTGCTCTGAGATGACCAAAATGGTCCGTTTTGAAAGTTTTCATCTTTCAACTAATTTTGATTCTCAGAGGTGGAACATCACTTTTGGAGATAAAATGAGCATCGTTATCGTCATTTTCATGCTTCTAGGGAGCCAAAACTCAAGATTTGGCTCATGGTTAAAAGTGACTTAAAAGGACCCAAATGCTCACTTCGATGGCTTAAAATGTGTTTATTCACTGCGGGAAGAGATATAAAGAACATTTAGAGTAAATTATTGTTAATGCGAGAACGTTCAATTTTTCATGCCAAACGATCGATGACCCGCGACCTGATGAAATTGCTCTGAGATGACCAAAATGGTCCGTTTTGAAAGTTTTCATCTTTCATCTAATTTTGACTCTCAGAGGTGGATCATCACTTTTGGAGATAAAATGAGCATCGTTATCGTCATTTTCATGCTTCTAGGGAGCCAAAACTCAAGATTTGGCTCATGCTTAAAAGTGACTTAAAAGGACCCAAATGCTCACTTCGAGGGCTTAAAACGTGTTTATTCACTAAGGGAAGAGATATAAAGAACATTTAGAGTAAATTATTGTTCATGCGAGAACGTTCAATTTTTCATGCAAAACGATCGATGACCCGCGACCTGATGAAATTGCTCTGAGATGACCAAAATGGTCCGTTTTGAAAATTTCCATCTTTCAACTAATTTTGACTCTCAGAGGTGTATCATCACTATTGGAGATAAAATGAGCATCTTTATCTTCATTTTCATGCTTCTAGGGAGCCAAAACTCAAGATTGGGCTCATGGTTAAAAGTGACTTAAAAGGACCCAAATGGTCACTTCGATGGCTTAAAACGTGTTTATTCACTGCGGGAAGAGATATAAACAACATTTAGAGTAAATTAATGTTCATGTGAGAACGTTCAATTTTTCATGCAAAACAATCGATGACCCGCGACCTGATGAAATTGCTCTGAGGTGAACAAAATGGTCCATTTTGAAAATGTTTATGTTTCAACTAATATTGACTCTCAGAGGTGGATCTTCACTTTTGGAGATAAAATGAGCATCTTCATAGTAATTTTTATGCTTATGGGGAGCCAAAACTCAAGATTTGGCTCATGGTTAAAAGTGACTTAAAAGGATCCAAATGCTCACTTCGAGGGCTTAAAACGTGTTTATTCACTGCGGAAAGAGATATATACAACATTTAGAGTAAATTAATGTTCATGCGAGAACGTTCAATTTTTCATGCAAAACAATCGATTACCCGCGACCTGATGAAATTGCTCTGAGATGACCAAAATGGTCAGTTTTGAAAGTTTTCATCTTTCAACTAATTTTGACTCTCAGAGGTGAATCATCACTTTTGGAGATAAAATGAGCATCGGTATCATCATTTTCGTGCTTCTAGGGAGCCAATACTCAAGATTTGGCTCATGGTTAAAAGTGACTTAAAAGGACCCAAATGCTCACTTCGAGGGCTTAAAACGTGTTTATTCACTGCGGGAAGAGATATAAACAACATTTAGAGTGAATTAATGTTCATGCGAGAACGTACAATTTTTCATGCAAAACGATCGATGACCCGCGACCTGATGAAATTGCTCTGAGATGACCAAAATGGTCCGTTTTGAAAGTTTTCATCTATCAACTAATTTTGACTCTTAGAGGTGGATCATCACTTTTGGAGATAAAATGAGCATCGTTATCGTCATTTTCATGCTTCTAGGGAGCCAAAACTCAAGAATTGGCTCATGGTTAAAAGTGACTTAAAAGGACCCAAATGCTCACTTCGAGGGCTTAAAACGTGTTTATTCACAGCGGGAAGAGATATAAAGAACATTTAGAGTAAATTAATGTTCATGCGAGAACGTTCAATTTTTCATGCAAAACAATCGATGACCCATGACCTAATGAAATTGCTCTGAGATGACCAAAATGGTCCGTTTTGAAAGTTTTCATCTTTCATCTAATTTTGACTCTCAGAGGTGGATCATCACTTTTGGAGATAAAATGAGCATCGTTATCGTCATTTTCATGCTTCTAGGGAGCCAAAACTCAAGATTTGGCTCATGCTTAAAAGTGACTTAAAAGGACCCAAATGCTCACTTCGAGGGCTTAAAACGTGTTTATTCACTAAGGGAAGAGATATAAAGAACATTTAGAGTAAATTATTGTTCATGCGAGAACGTTCAATTTTTCATGCAAAACGATCGATGACCCGCGACCTGATGAAATTGCTCTGAGATGACCAAAATGGTCCGTTTTGAAAATTTCCATCTTTCAACTAATTTTGACTCTCAGAGGTGTATCATCACTATTGGAGATAAAATGAGCATCTTTATCTTCATTTTCATGCTTCTAGGGAGCCAAAACTCAAGATTGGGCTCATGGTTAAAAGTGACTTAAAAGGACCCAAATGGTCACTTCGATGGCTTAAAACGTGTTTATTCACTGCGGGAAGAGATATAAAGAACATTTAGAGTAAATTATTGTTAATGCAAGAAAGTTCAATTTTTCATGCCAAACGATCGATGACCCGCGTCCTGATGAAATTGCTCTGAGATGACCAAAATGGTCCGTTTTGAAAATTTTCATCTTTCAACTAATTTTGACTCTCAGAGGTGGATCATCACTTTTGGAGATAAAATGAGCATCGGTATCGTCATTTTCATGCTTCTAGGGAGCCAAAACTCAAGATTTGACTCATGGTTGAAAGTGACTTAAAAGGACCAAATGCTCACTTCGAAGGCTTAAAACGTGTTTATTCACTGCGGGAAGAGATATAAAGAACATTTAGAGTAAATTATTGTTCATCCGAGAACGTTCAATTTTTCATGCAAAACGATCGATGACCCGCGACCTGATGAAATTGCTCTGAGATGACAAAAATGGTCCGTTTTGAAAGTTTTCATCTTTCAACTAATTTTGACTCTCAGAGGTGGATCATCACTTTTGGAGATAAAATGAGCATCGTTATCGTCATTTTCATGCTTCTAGGGAGCCAAAACTCAAGATTTGGCTCATGGTTAAAAGTGACTTAAAAGGACCCAAATGCTCACTTCGAGGGCTTAAAACGTGTTTATTCACTGCGGGAAGAGATATAAAGAACATTTAGAGTAAATTATTGTTCATGCGAGAACGTTAAATTTTTCATGCAAAACGATCGATGCCCCGCGACCTGATGAAATTGCTCTGAGATGACCAAAATGGTCCGTTTTGAAAATTTCCATCTTTCAACTAATTTTGACTCTCAGAGGTGGATCATCACTATTGGAGGTAAAATGAGCATCTTTATCTTCATTTTCATGCTTCTAGGGAGCCAAAACTCAAGATTTGACTCATGGTTGAAAGTGACTTAAAAGGACCAAATGCTCACTTCGAGGGCTTAAAATGTGTTTATTCACTGCGGGAAGAGATATAAACAACATTTAGAGTAAATTAATGTTCATGCGAGAACGTTCAATTTTTCATGCAAAACAATCGATGACCCGCGACCTGATGAAATTGCTCTGAGGTGAACAAAATGGTCCATTTTGAAAATGTTTATCTTTCAACTAATATTGACTCTCAGAGGTGGATCTTCACTTTTGGAGATAAAATGAGCATCTTCATAGTAATTTTTATGCTTCTGGGGAGCCAAAACTCAAGATTTGGCTCATGGTTAAAAGTGACTTAAAAGGACCCAAATGCTCACTTCGAGGGCTTAAAACGTGTTTATTCACTGCGGGAAGAGATATAAACAACATTTAGAGTAAATTAATGTTCATGCGAGAACGTTCAATTTTTCATGCAAAACAATCGATTACCCGCGACCTGATGAAATTGCTCTGAGATGACCAAAATGGTCAGTTTTGAAAGTTTTCATCTTTCAACTAATTTTGACTCTCAGAGGTGAATCATCACTTTTGGAGATAAAATGAGCATCGGTATCATCATTTTCGTGCTTCTAGGGAGCCAAAACTCAAGATTTGACTCATGGTTAAAAGTGACTTAAAAGGACCCAAATGCTCACTTCGAGGGCTTAAAACGTGTTTATTCACTGCGGGAAGAGATATAAACAACATTTAGAGTGAATTAATGTTCATGCGAGAATGTTCAATTTTTCATGCAAAACGATCGATGACCCGTGTCCTGATGAAATTGCTCTGAGATGACCAAAATGGTCCGTTTTGAAAATGTTCATCTTTCAACTAATTTTGACTCTCAGAGGTGGATCATCACTTTTAGAGATAAAATGAGCATCGTTATCGTCATTTTCATGCTTCTAGGGAGCCAAAACTCAAGATTTGGCTCATGGTTAAAAGTGACTTAAAAGGACCCAAATGCTCACTTCGAGGGCTTAAAATGTGTTTATTCACTGCGGGAAGAGATATAAACATCATTTAGAGTAAATTAATAATCATGCGAGAACGTTCAATTTTTCATGCAAAACAATCGATGACCCGTGATCTGATGAAATTGCTCTGAGGTGAACAAAATGGCCCATTTTAAAAATGTTCATCTTTCAACTAATATTGACTCTCAGAGGTGGATCATCACTTTTGGAGATAAAATGAGCATCGTTATCATCATTTTCATGCTTCTAGGGAGTCAAAACTCAAGATTTGACTCATGGTTGAAAGTGACTTAAAAGGACCCAAATGCTCACTTCGATGGCTTAAAATGTGTTTTTACACTGCGGGAAGAGATATAAAGAACATTTAGAGTAAATTATTGTTAATGCGAGAACGTTCAATTTTTCATGCCAAACGATCGATGACCCGCGACCTGATGAAATTGCTCTGAGATTACCAAAATGGTCTGTTTTGAAAATGTTCATCTTTCAAATAATTTTGACTCTCAGAGGTGGATCATCACTTTTGGAGATAAAATGAGCATCGTTATCGTCATTTTCATGCTTCTAGGGAGCCAAAACTCAAGATTTGGCTCATGGTTAAAAGTGACTTAAAAGGACCCAAATGCTCACTTCGATGGCTTAAAATGTGTTTATTCACTGCGGGAAGAGATATAAAGAACATTTAGAGTAAATTATTGTTAATGCGAGAACGTTCAATTTTTCATGCCAAACGATCGATGACCCGCGACCTGATGAAATTGCTCTGAGATGACCAAAATGGTCCGTTTTGAAAATGTTCATCTTTCAAATAATGTTGACTCTCAGAGGTGGATCATCACTCTTGGAGATAAAATGAGCATTGTTATCGTAATTTTCATGCTTCTAGGGAGCCAAAACTCAAGATTTGGCCCATGGTGAAAAGTGACTTAAAAGGACCCAAATGCTCACTTCGAGGGCTTAAAACGTGTTTATTCACTGCGGGAAGAGATATAAACATCATTTAGAGTAAATTAATAATCATGCGAGAACGTTCAATTTTTCATGCAAAAAAATCGATGACCTGTGATCTGATGAAATTGCTCTGAGGTGAACAAAATGGCCCATTTTAAAAATGTTCATCTTTCAACTAATATTGACTCTCAGAGGTGGATCATCACTTTTGGAGATAAAATGAGCATCGTTATCATCATTTTCATGCTTCTAGGGAGCCAAAACTCAAGATTTGGCTCATGGTTAAAAGTGACTTAAAAGGACCCAAATGCTCACTTCGATGGCTTAAAATGTGTTTATTCACTGCGGGAAGAGATATAAAGAACATTTAGAGTAAATTATTGTTAATGCGAGAACGTTCAATTGTTCATGCCAAACGATCGATGACCCGCGACCTGATGAAATTGCTCTGAGATGACCAGAATGGTCCGTTTTGAAAATGTTCATCTTTCAAATAATTTTGACTCTCAGAGGTGGATCATCACTTTTGGAGATAAAATGAGCATCGTTATCGTCATTTTCATGCTTCTAGGGAGCCAAAACTCAAGATTTGGCTCATGGTTAAAAGTGACTTAAAAGGACCCAAATGCTCACTTCGATGGCTTAAAATGTGTTTATTCACTGCGGGAAGAGATATAAAGAACATTTAGAGTAAATTATTGTTAATGCGAGAACGTTCAATTTTTCATGCCAAACGATCGATGACCCGCGACCTGATGAAATTGCTCTGAGGTGACCAAAATGGTCTGTTTTGAAAATGTTCATCTTTCAAATAATGTTGACTCTCAGAGGTGGATCATCACTTTTGGAGATAAAATGAGCATCGTTATCGTAATTTTCATGCTTCTAGGGAGCCAAAACTCAAGATTTGGCCCATGGTGAAAAGTGACTTAAAAGAACCCAAATGCTCACTTCGAGGGCTTAAAACGTGTTTATTCACTGCGGGAAGAGATATAAACAACATTTAGAGTAAATTAATGTTCATGCGAGAACGTTCAATTTTTCATGCAAAACAATCGATTACCCGCGACCTGATGAAATTGCTCTGAGATGACCAAAATGGTCCGTTTTGAAAATGTTCATCTTTCAAACAATTTTGACTCTCAGAGGTGGATCATCACTTTTGGAGATAAAATGAGCATCGTTATCGTCATTTTCATGCTTCTAGGAAGCCAAAACTCAAGATTGGGCTCATGGTTAAAAGTGACTTAAAAGGACCCAAAAGCTCACTTTGAGGGCTTAAAACGTGTTTATTCACTGCGGGAAGAGATATAAACAATATTTAGAGTGAATTATTGTTCATGAGAGAACGTTCAATTTTTCATGCAAAACAATCGATTACCCGCGACCTGATGAAATTGCTCTGAGATGACCAAAATGGTCAGTTTTGAAAATGTTTATCTTTCAACTAATATTGACTCTCAGAGGTGGATCTTCACTTTTGGAGATAAAATGAGCATCTTCATAGTAATTTTTATGCTTCTGGGGAGCCAAAACTCAAGATTTGGCTCATGGTTAAAAGTGACTTAAAAGGACCCAAATGCTCACTTCGAGGGCTTAAAACGTGTTTATTCACTGCGGGAAGAGATATAAACAACATTTAGAGTGAATTAATGTTCATGCGAGAACGTTCAATTTTTCATGCAAAACGATCGATGACCCGTGTCCTGATGAAATTGCTCTGAGATGACCAAAATGGTCCGTTTTGAAAATTTTCATCTTTCAACTAATATTGACTCTCAGAGGTGGATCTTCACTTTTGGAGATAAAATGAGCATCTTCATAGTAATTTTTATGCTTCTGGGGAGCCAAAACTCAAGATTTGGCTCATGGTTAAAAGTGACTTAAAAGGACCCAAATGCTCACTTCGAGGGCTTAAAATGTGTTTATTCACTGCGGGAAGAGATATAAACATCATTTAGAGTAAATTAATAATCATGCGAGAACGTTCAATTTTTCATGCAAAACAATCGATGACCCGCGACCTGATGAAATTGCTCTGAGGTGAACAAAATGGCCCATTTTAAAAATGTTCATCTTTCAACTAATATTGACTCTCAGAGGTGGATTTTCACTTTTGGAGATAAAATGAGCATCTTTATCATCATTTTCATGCTTCTAGGGAGCCAAAACTCAAGATTTGACTCATGGTTGAAAGTGACTTAAAAGGACCAAATGCTCACTTCGAGGGCTTAAAACATGTTTATTCACTGCGGGAAGAGATATAAAGAACATTTAGAGTAAATTAATGTTCATGCGAGAGCGTTCAATTTTTCATGCAAAACAATCGATGACCCACGACCTGATGAAATTGCTCTGAGATGACCGAAATGGTCCGTTTTGAAAATTGTCATCTTTCAACTAATTTTGACTCTCAGAGGTGGAACATCACTTTTGGAGATAAAATGAGCATCGTTATCGTCATTTTCATGCTTCTAGGGAGCCAAAACTCAAGATTTGGCTCATGGTTAAAAGTGACTTAAAAGGACCCAAATGCTCACTTCGATGGCTTAAAATGTGTTTATTCACTGCGGGAAGAGATATAAAGAACATTTAGAGTAAATTATTGTTAATGCGAGAACGTTCAATTTTTCATGCCAAACGATCGATGACCCGCGACCTGATGAAATTGCTCTGAGATTACCAAAATGGTCCGTTTTGAAAATGTTCATCTTTCAAATAATTTTGACTCTCAGAGGTGGATCATCACTTTTGGAGATAAAATGAGCATCGTTATCGTCATTTTCATGCTTCTAGGGAGCCAAAACTCAAGATTTGGCTCATGGTTAAAAGTGACTTAAAAGGACCCAAATGCTCACTTCGATGGCTTAAAATGTGTTTATTCACTGCTCGAAGAGATATAAAGAACATTTAGAGTAAATTATTGTTAATGCGAGAACGTTCAATTTTTCATGCCAAACGATCGATGACCCGCGACCTGATGAAATTGCTCTGAGATGACCAAAATGGTCCGTTTTGAAAATGTTCATCTTTCAAATAATGTTGACTCTCAGAGGTGGATCATCACTTTTGGAGATAAAATGAGCATTGTTATCGTAATTTTCATGCTTCTAGGGAGCCAAAACTCAAGATTTGGCCCATGGTGAAAAGTGACTTAAAAGGACCCAAATGCTCACTTCGAGGGCTTAAAACGTGTTTATTCACTGCGGGAAGAGATATAAACAACATTTAGAGTAAATTAATGTTCATGCGAGAACGTTCAATTTTTCATGCAAAACAATCGATGACCTGCGACCTGATGAAATTGCTCTGAGGTGAACAAAATGGTCCATTTTGAAAATGTTTATGTTTCAACTAATATTGACTCTCAGAGGTGGATCTTCACTTTTGGAGATAAAATGAGCATCTTCATAGTAATTTTTATGCTTATGGGGAGCCAAAACTCAAGATTTGGCTCATGGTTAAAAGTGACTTAAAAGGATCCAAATGCTCACTTCGAGGGCTTAAAACGTGTTTATTCACTGCGGAAAGAGATATATACAACATTTAGAGTAAATTAATGTTCATGCGAGAACGTTCAATTTTTCATGCAAAACAATCGATTACCCGCGACCTGATGAAATTGCTCTGAGATGACCAAAATGGTCAGTTTTGAAAGTTTTCATCTTTCAACTAATTTTGACTCTCAGAGGTGAATCATCACTTTTGGAGATAAAATGAGCATCGGTATCATCATTTTCGTGCTTCTAGGGAGCCAATACTCAAGATTTGGCTCATGGTTAAAAGTGACTTAAAAGGACCCAAATGCTCACTTCGAGGGCTTAAAACGTGTTTATTCACTGCGGGAAGAGATATAAACAACATTTAGAGTGAATTAATGTTCATGCGAGAACGTACAATTTTTCATGCAAAACGATCGATGACCCGCGACCTGATGAAATTGCTCTGAGATGACCAAAATGGTCCGTTTTGAAAGTTTTCATCTATCAACTAATTTTGACTCTTAGAGGTGGATCATCACTTTTGGAGATAAAATGAGCATCGTTATCGTCATTTTCATGCTTCTAGGGAGCCAAAACTCAAGAATTGGCTCATGGTTAAAAGTGACTTAAAAGGACCCAAATGCTCACTTCGAGGGCTTAAAACGTGTTTATTCACAGCGGGAAGAGATATAAAGAACATTTAGAGTAAATTAATGTTCATGCGAGAACGTTCAATTTTTCATGCAAAACAATCGATGACCCATGACCTAATGAAATTGCTCTGAGATGACCAAAATGGTCCGTTTTGAAAGTTTTCATCTTTCATCTAATTTTGACTCTCAGAGGTGGATCATCACTTTTGGAGATAAAATGAGCATCGTTATCGTCATTTTCATGCTTCTAGGGAGCCAAAACTCAAGATTTGGCTCATGCTTAAAAGTGACTTAAAAGGACCCAAATGCTCACTTCGAGGGCTTAAAACGTGTTTATTCACTAAGGGAAGAGATATAAAGAACATTTAGAGTAAATTATTGTTCATGCGAGAACGTTCAATTTTTCATGCAAAACGATCGATGACCCGCGACCTGATGAAATTGCTCTGAGATGACCAAAATGGTCCGTTTTGAAAATTTCCATCTTTCAACTAATTTTGACTCTCAGAGGTGTATCATCACTATTGGAGATAAAATGAGCATCTTTATCTTCATTTTCATGCTTCTAGGGAGCCAAAACTCAAGATTGGGCTCATGGTTAAAAGTGACTTAAAAGGACCCAAATGGTCACTTCGATGGCTTAAAACGTGTTTATTCACTGCGGGAAGAGATATAAAGAACATTTAGAGTAAATTATTGTTAATGCAAGAAAGTTCAATTTTTCATGCCAAACGATCGATGACCCGCGTCCTGATGAAATTGCTCTGAGATGACCAAAATGGTCCGTTTTGAAAATTTTCATCTTTCAACTAATTTTGACTCTCAGAGGTGGATCATCACTTTTGGAGATAAAATGAGCATCGGTATCGTCATTTTCATGCTTCTAGGGAGCCAAAACTCAAGATTTGACTCATGGTTGAAAGTGACTTAAAAGGACCAAATGCTCACTTCGAAGGCTTAAAACGTGTTTATTCACTGCGGGAAGAGATATAAAGAACATTTAGAGTAAATTATTGTTCATCCGAGAACGTTCAATTTTTCATGCAAAACGATCGATGACCCGCGACCTGATGAAATTGCTCTGAGATGACAAAAATGGTCCGTTTTGAAAGTTTTCATCTTTCAACTAATTTTGACTCTCAGAGGTGGATCATCACTTTTGGAGATAAAATGAGCATCGTTATCGTCATTTTCATGCTTCTAGGGAGCCAAAACTCAAGATTTGGCTCATGGTTAAAAGTGACTTAAAAGGACCCAAATGCTCACTTCGAGGGCTTAAAACGTGTTTATTCACTGCGGGAAGAGATATAAAGAACATTTAGAGTAAATTATTGTTCATGCGAGAACGTTAAATTTTTCATGCAAAACGATCGATGCCCCGCGACCTGATGAAATTGCTCTGAGATGACCAAAATGGTCCGTTTTGAAAATTTCCATCTTTCAACTAATTTTGACTCTCAGAGGTGGATCATCACTATTGGAGATAAAATGAGCATCTTTATCTTCATTTTCATGCTTCTAGGGAGCCAAAACTCAAGATTGGGCTCATGGTTAAAAGTGACTTAAAAGGACCCAAATGGTCACTTCGATGGCTTAAAACGTGTTTATTCACTGCGGGAAGAGATATAAAGAACATTTAGAGTAAATTAATGTTCATGCGAGAACGTTCAATTTTTCATGCAAAACAATCGATTACCCGCGACCTGATGAAATTGCTCTGAGATGACCAAAATGGTCAGTTTTGAAAGTTTTCATCTTTCAACTAATTTTGACTCTCAGAGGTGAATCATCACTTTTGGAGATAAAATGAGCATCGGTATCATCATTTTCGTGCTTCTAGGGAGCCAAAACTCAAGATTTGGCTCATGGTTAAAAGTGACTTAAAAGGACCCAAATGCTCACTTCGAGGGCTTAAAACGTGTTTATTCACTGCGGGAAGAGATATAAACAACATTTAGAGTGAATTAATGTTCATGCGAGAATGTTCAATTTTTCATGCAAAACGATCGATGACCCGTGTCCTGATGAAATTGCTCTGAGATGACCAAAATGGTCCGTTTTGAAAATGTTCATCTTTCAACTAATTTTGACTCTCAGAGGTGGATCATCACTTTTAGAGATAAAATGAGCATCGTTATCGTCATTTTCATGCTTCTAGGGAGCCAAAACTCAAGATTTGGCTCATGGTTAAAAGTGACTTAAAAGGACCCAAATGCTCACTTCGAGGGCTTAAAATGTGTTTATTCACTGCGGGAAGAGATATAAACATCATTTAGAGTAAATTAATAATCATGCGAGAACGTTCAATTTTTCATGCAAAACAATCGATGACCCGTGATCTGATGAAATTGCTCTGAGGTGAACAAAATGGCCCATTTTAAAAATGTTCATCTTTCAACTAATATTGACTCTCAGAGGTGGATCATCACTTTTGGAGATAAAATGAGCATCGTTATCATCATTTTCATGCTTCTAGGGAGTCAAAACTCAAGATTTGACTCATGGTTGAAAGTGACTTAAAAGGACCCAAATGCTCACTTCGATGGCTTAAAATGTGTTTATTCACTGCGGGAAGAGATATAAAGAACATTTAGAGTAAATTATTGTTAATGCGAGAACGTTCAATTTTTCATGCCAAACGATCGATGACCCGCGACCTGATGAAATTGCTCTGAGATGACCAAAATGGTCCGTTTTGAAAATGTTCATCTTTCAAATAATGTTGACTCTCAGAGGTGGATCATCACTTTTGGAGATAAAATGAGCATTGTTATCGTAATTTTCATGCTTCTAGGGAGCCAAAACTCAAGATTTGGCCCATGGTGAAAAGTGACTTAAAAGGACCCAAATGCTCACTTCGAGGGCTTAAAACGTGTTTATTCACTGCGGGAAGAGATATAAACAACATTTAGAGTAAATTAATGTTCATGCGAGAACGTTCAATTTTTCATGCAAAACAATCGCTGACCCGCGACCTGATGAAATTGCTCTGAGGTGAACAAAATGGTCCATTTTGAAAATGTTTATCTTTCAACTAATATTGACTCTCAGAGGTGGATCTTCACTTTTGGAGATAAAATGAGCATCTTCATAGTAATTTTTATGCTTCTGGGGAGCCAAAACTCAAGATTTGGCTCATGGTTAAAAGTGACTTAAAAGGATCCAAAAGCTCACTTCGAGGGCTTAAAATGTGTTTATTCACTGCGGGAAGAGATATAAACAACATTTAGAGTAAATTAATGTTCATGCGAGAACGTTCAATTTTTCATGCAAAACGATCGATGCCCCGCGACCTGATGAAATTGCTCTGAGATGACCAAAATGGTCCGTTTTGAAAATTTCCATCTTTCAACTAATTTTGACTCTCAGAGGTGGATCATCACTATTGGAGATAAAATGAGCATCTTTATCTTCATTTTCATGCTTCTAGGGAGCCAAAACTCAAGATTTGACTCATGGTTGAAAGTGACTTAAAAGGACCAAATGCTCACTTCGAGGGCTTAAAATGTGTTTATTCACTGCGGGAAGAGATATAAACAACATTTAGAGTAAATTAATGTTCATGCGAGAACGTTCAATTTTTCATGCAAAACAATCGATGACCCGCGACCTGATGAAATTGCTCTGAGGTGAACAAAATGGTCCATTTTGAAAATGTTTATCTTTCAACTAATATTGACTCTCAGAGGTGGATCTTCACTTTTGGAGATAAAATGAGCATCTTCATAGTAATTTTTATGCTTCTGGGGAGCCAAAACTCAAGATTTGGCTCATGGTTAAAAGTGACTTAAAAGGACCCAAATGCTCACTTCGAGGGCTTAAAACGTGTTTATTCACTGCGGGAAGAGATATAAACAACATTTAGAGTAAATTAATGTTCATGCGAGAACGTTCAATTTTTCATGCAAAACAATCGATTACCCGCGACCTGATGAAATTGCTCTGAGATGACCAAAATGGTCAGTTTTGAAAGTTTTCATCTTTCAACTAATTTTGACTCTCAGAGGTGAATCATCACTTTTGGAGATAAAATGAGCATCGGTATCATCATTTTCGTGCTTCTAGGGAGCCAAAACTCAAGATTTGACTCATGGTTAAAAGTGACTTAAAAGGACCCAAATGCTCACTTCGAGGGTTTAAAACGTGTTTATTCACTGCGGGAAGAGATATAAACAACATTTAGAGTGAATTAATGTTCATGCGAGAATGTTCAATTTTTCATGCAAAACGATCGATGACCCGTGTCCTGATGAAATTGCTCTGAGATGACCAAAATGGTCCGTTTTGAAAATGTTCATCTTTCAACTAATTTTGACTCTCAGAGGTGGATCATCACTTTTAGAGATAAAATGAGCATCGTTATCGTCATTTTCATGCTTCTAGGGAGCCAAAACTCAGAATTTGGCTCATGGTTAAAAGTGACTTAAAAGGACCCAAATGCTCACTTCGAGGGCTTAAAATGTGTTTATTCACTGCGGGAAGAGATATAAACATCATTTAGAGTAAATTAATAATCATGCGAGAACGTTCAATTTTTCATGCAAAACAATCGATGACCCGTGATCTGATGAAATTGCTCTGAGGTGAACAAAATGGCCCATTTTAAAAATGTTCATCTTTCAACTAATATTGACTCTCAGAGGTGGATCATCACTTTTGGAGATAAAATGAGCATCGTTATCATCATTTTCATGCTTCTAGGGAGTCAAAACTCAAGATTTGACTCATGGTTGAAAGTGACTTAAAAGGACCCAAATGCTCACTTCGATGGCTTAAAATGTGTTTATTCACTGCGGGAAGAGATATAAAGAACATTTAGAGTAAATTATTGTTAATGCGAGAACGTTCAATTTTTCATGCCAAACGATCGATGACCCGCGACCTGATGAAATTGCTCTGAGATTACCAAAATGGTCTGTTTTGAAAATGTTCATCTTTCAAATAATTTTGACTCTCAGAGGTGGATCATCACTTTTGGAGATAAAATGAGCATCGTTATCGTCATTTTCATGCTTCTAGGGAGCCAAAACTCAAGATTTGGCTCATGGTTAAAAGTGACTTAAAAGGACCCAAATGCTCACTTTGATGGCTTAAAATGTGTTTATTCACTGCGGGAAGAGATATAAAGAACATTTAGAGTAAATTATTGTTAATGCGAGAACGTTCAATTTTTCATGCCAAACGATCGATGACCCGCGACCTGATGAAATTGCTCTGAGATGACCAAAATGGTCCGTTTTGAAAATGTTCATCTTTCAAATAATGTTGACTCTCAGAGGTGGATCATCACTTTTGGAGATAAAATGAGCATTGTTATCGTAATTTTCATGCTTCTAGGGAGCCAAAACTCAAGATTTGGCCCATGGTGAAAAGTGATTTAAAAGGACCCAAATGCTCACTTCGAGGGCTTAAAACTTGTTTATTCACTGCGGGAAGAGATATAAACAACATTTAGAGTAAATTAATGTTCATGCGAGAACGTTCAATTTTTCATGCAAAACAATCGATTACCCGCGACCTGATGAAATTGCTCTGAGATGACCAAAATGGTCAGTTTTGAAAGTTTTCATCTTTCAACTAATTTTGACTCTCAGAGGTGAATCATCACTTTTGGAGATAAAATGAGCATCGGTATTATCATTTTCGTGCTTCTAGGGAGCCAAAACTCAAGATTTGGCTCATGGTTAAAAGTGACTTAAAAGGACCCAAATGCTCACTTCGAGGGCTTAAAACGTGTTTATTCACTGCGGGAAGAGATATAAACAACATTTAGAGTGAATTAATGTTCATGCGAGAACGTACAATTTTTCATGCAAAACGATCGATGACCCGCGACCTGATGAAATTGCTCTGAGATGACCAAAATGGTCCGTTTTGAAAGTTTTCATCTATCAACTAATTTTGACTCTCAGAGGTGGATCATCACTTTTGGAGATAAAATGAGCATCGTTATCGTCATTTTCATGCTTCTAGGGAGCCAAAACTCAAGAATTGGCTCATGGTTAAAAGTGACTTAAAAGGACCCAAATGCTCACTTCGAGGGCTTAAAACGTGTTTATTCACTGCGGGAAGAGATATAAAGAACATTTAGAGTAAATTAATGTTCATGCGAGAACGTTCAATTTTTCATGCAAAACAATCGATGACCCATGACCTAATGAAATTGCTCTGAGATGACCAAAATGGTCCGTTTTGAAAGTTTTCATCTTTGAACTAATTTTGACTCTCAGAGGTGGATCATCACTATTGGAGATAAAATGAGCATCTTTATCTTCATTTTCATGCTTCTAGGGAGCCAAAACTCAAGATTGGGCTCATGGTTAAAAGTGACTTAAAAGGACCCAAATGGTCACTTCGATGGCTTAAAACGTGTTTATTCACTGCGGGAAGAGATATAAAGAACATTTAGAGTAAATTAATGTTCATGCGAGAACGTTCAATTTTTCATGCAAAACAATCGATTACCCGCGACCTGATGAAATTGCTCTGAGATGACCAAAATGGTCAGTTTTGAAAGTTTTCATCTTTCAACTAATTTTGACTCTCAGAGGTGAATCATCACTTTTGGAGATAAAATGAGCATCGGTATCATCATTTTCGTGCTTCTAGGGAGCCAAAACTCAAGATTTGGCTCATGGTTAAAAGTGACTTAAAAGGACCCAAATGCTCACTTCGAGGGCTTAAAACGTGTTTATTCACTGCGGGAAGAGATATAAACAACATTTAGAGTGAATTAATGTTCATGCGAGAATGTTCAATTTTTCATGCAAAACGATCGATGACCCGTGTCCTGATGAAATTGCTCTGAGATGACCAAAATGGTCCGTTTTGAAAATGTTCATCTTTCAACTAATTTTGACTCTCAGAGGTGGATCATCACTTTTAGAGATAAAATGAGCATCGTTATCGTCATTTTCATGCTTCTAGGGAGCCAAAACTCAAGATTTGGCTCATGGTTAAAAGTGACTTAAAAGGACCCAAATGCTCACTTCGAGGGCTTAAAATGTGTTTATTCACTGCGGGAAGAGATATAAACATCATTTAGAGTAAATTAATAATCATGCGAGAACGTTCAATTTTTCATGCAAAACAATCGATGACCCGTGATCTGATGAAATTGCTCTGAGGTGAACAAAATGGCCCATTTTAAAAATGTTCATCTTTCAACTAATATTGACTCTCAGAGGTGGATCATCACTTTTGGAGATAAAATGAGCATCGTTATCATCATTTTCATGCTTCTAGGGAGCCAAAACTCAAGATTTGACTCATGGTTGAAAGTGACTTAAAAGGACCAAATGCTCACTTCGAGGGCTTAAAATGTGTTTATTCACTGCGGGAAGAGATATAAACAACATTTAGAGTAAATTAATGTTCATGCGAGAACGTTCAATTTTTCATGCAAAACAATCGATGACCCGCGACCTGATGAAATTGCTCTGAGGTGAACAAAATGGTCCATTTTGAAAATGTTTATCTTTCAACTAATATTGACTCTCAGAGGTGGATCTTCACTTTTGGAGATAAAATGAGCATCTTCATAGTAATTTTTATGCTTCTGGGGAGCCAAAACTCAAGATTTGGCTCATGGTTAAAAGTGACTTAAAAGGACCCAAATGCTCACTTCGAGGGCTTAAAACGTGTTTATTCACTGCGGGAAGAGATATAAACAACATTTAGAGTAAATTAATGTTCATGCGAGAACGTTCAATTTTTCATGCAAAACAATCGATTACCCGCGACCTGATGAAATTGCTCTGAGATGACCAAAATGGTCAGTTTTGAAAGTTTTCATCTTTCAACTAATTTTGACTCTCAGAGGTGAATCATCACTTTTGGAGATAAAATGAGCATCGGTATCATCATTTTCGTGCTTCTAGGGAGCCAAAACTCAAGATTTGACTCATGGTTAAAAGTGACTTAAAAGGACCCAAATGCTCACTTCGAGGGTTTAAAACGTGTTTATTCACTGCGGGAAGAGATATAAACAACATTTAGAGTGAATTAATGTTCATGCGAGAATGTTCAATTTTTCATGCAAAACGATCGATGACCCGTGTCCTGATGAAATTGCTCTGAGATGACCAAAATGGTCCGTTTTGAAAATGTTCATCTTTCAACTAATTTTGACTCTCAGAGGTGGATCATCACTTTTAGAGATAAAATGAGCATCGTTATCGTCATTTTCATGCTTCTAGGGAGCCAAAACTCAGAATTTGGCTCATGGTTAAAAGTGACTTAAAAGGACCCAAATGCTCACTTCGAGGGCTTAAAATGTGTTTATTCACTGCGGGAAGAGATATAAACATCATTTAGAGTAAATTAATAATCATGCGAGAACGTTCAATTTTTCATGCAAAACAATCGATGACCCGTGATCTGATGAAATTGCTCTGAGGTGAACAAAATGGCCCATTTTAAAAATGTTCATCTTTCAACTAATATTGACTCTCAGAGGTGGATCATCACTTTTGGAGATAAAATGAGCATCGTTATCATCATTTTCATGCTTCTAGGGAGTCAAAACTCAAGATTTGACTCATGGTTGAAAGTGACTTAAAAGGACCCAAATGCTCACTTCGATGGCTTAAAATGTGTTTATTCACTGCGGGAAGAGATATAAAGAACATTTAGAGTAAATTATTGTTAATGCGAGAACGTTCAATTTTTCATGCCAAACGATCGATGACCCGCGACCTGATGAAATTGCTCTGAGATTACCAAAATGGTCTGTTTTGAAAATGTTCATCTTTCAAATAATTTTGACTCTCAGAGGTGGATCATCACTTTTGGAGATAAAATGAGCATCGTTATCGTCATTTTCATGCTTCTAGGGAGCCAAAACTCAAGATTTGGCTCATGGTTAAAAGTGACTTAAAAGGACCCAAATGCTCACTTCGATGGCTTAAAATGTGTTTATTCACTGCGGGAAGAGATATAAAGAACATTTAGAGTAAATTATTGTTAATGCGAGAACGTTCAATTTTTCATGCCAAACGATCGATGACCCGCGACCTGATGAAATTGCTCTGAGATGACCAAAATGGTCCGTTTTGAAAATGTTCATCTTTCAAATAATGTTGACTCTCAGAGGTGGATCATCACTTTTGGAGATAAAATTAGCATTGTTATCGTAATTTTCATGCTTCTAGGGAGCCAAAACTCAAGATTTGGCCCATGGTGAAAAGTGATTTAAAAGGACCCAAATGCTCACTTCGAGGGCTTAAAACTTGTTTATTCACTGCGGGAAGAGATATAAACAACATTTAGAGTAAATTAATGTTCATGCGAGAACGTTCAATTTTTCATGCAAAACAATCGATTACCCGCGACCTGATGAAATTGCTCTGAGATGACCAAAATGGTCAGTTTTGAAAGTTTTCATCTTTCAACTAATTTTGACTCTCAGAGGTGAATCATCACTTTTGGAGATAAAATGAGCATCGGTATTATCATTTTCGTGCTTCTAGGGAGCCAAAACTCAAGATTTGGCTCATGGTTAAAAGTGACTTAAAAGGACCCAAATGCTCACTTCGAGGGCTTAAAACGTGTTTATTCACTGCGGGAAGAGATATAAACAACATTTAGAGTGAATTAATGTTCATGCGAGAACGTACAATTTTTCATGCAAAACGATCGATGACCCGCGACCTGATGAAATTGCTCTGAGATGACCAAAATGGTCCGTTTTGAAAGTTTTCATCTATCAACTAATTTTGACTCTCAGAGGTGGATCATCACTTTTGGAGATAAAATGAGCATCGTTATCGTCATTTTCATGCTTCTAGGGAGCCAAAACTCAAGAATTGGCTCATGGTTAAAAGTGACTTAAAAGGACCCAAATGCTCACTTCGAGGGCTTAAAACGTGTTTATTCACTGCGGGAAGAGATATAAAGAACATTTAGAGTAAATTAATGTTCATGCGAGAACGTTCAATTTTTAATGCAAAACAATCGATGACCCATGACCTAATGAAATTGCTCTGAGATGACCAAAATGGTCCGTTTTGAAAGTTTTCATCTTTGAACTAATTTTGACTCTCAGAGGTGGATCATCACTATTGGAGATAAAATGAGCATCTTTATCTTCATTTTCATGCTTCTAGGGAGCCAAAACTCAAGATTGGGCTCATGGTTAAAAGTGACTTAAAACGACCCAAATGGTCACTTCGATGGCTTAAAACGTGTTTATTCACTGCGGGAAGAGATATAAAGAACATTTAGAGTAAATTAATGTTCATGCGAGAACGTTCAATTTTTCATGCAAAACAATCGATTACCCGCGACCTGATGAAATTGCTCTGAGATGACCAAAATGGTCAGTTTTGAAAGTTTTCATCTTTCAACTAATTTTGACTCTCAGAGGTGAATCATCACTTTTGGAGATAAAATGAGCATCGGTATCATCATTTTCGTGCTTCTAGGGAGCCAAAACTCAAGATTTGGCTCATGGTTAAAAGTGACTTAAAAGGACCCAAATGCTCACTTCGAGGGCTTAAAACGTGTTTATTCACTGCGGGAAGAGATATAAACAACATTTAGAGTGAATTAATGTTCATGCGAGAATGTTCAATTTTTCATGCAAAACGATCGATGACCCGTGTCCTGATGAAATTGCTCTGAGATGACCAAAATGGTCCGTTTTGAAAATGTTCATCTTTCAACTAATTTTGACTCTCAGAGGTGGATCATCACTTTTAGAGATAAAATGAGCATCGTTATCGTCATTTTCATGCTTCTAGGGAGCCAAAACTCAAGATTTGGCTCATGGTTAAAAGTGACTTAAAAGGACCCAAATGCTCACTTCGAGGGCTTAAAATGTGTTTATTCACTGCGGGAAGAGATATAAACATCATTTAGAGTAAATTAATAATCATGCGAGAACGTTCAATTTTTCATGCAAAACAATCGATGACCCGTGATCTGATGAAATTGCTCTGAGGTGAACAAAATGGCCCATTTTAAAAATGTTCATCTTTCAACTAATATTGACTCTCAGAGGTGGATCATCACTTTTGGAGATAAAATGAGCATCGTTATCATCATTTTCATGCTTCTAGGGAGTCAAAACTCAAGATTTGACTCATGGTTGAAAGTGACTTAAAAGGACCCAAATGCTCACTTCGATGGCTTAAAATGTGTTTATTCACTGCGGGAAGAGATATAAAGAACATTTAGAGTAAATTATTGTTAATGCGAGAACGTTCAATTTTTCATGCCAAACGATCGATGAACGGCGACCTGATGAAATTGCTCTGAGATTACCAAAATGGTCTGTTTTGAAAATGTTCATCTTTCAAATAATTTTGACTCTCAGAGGTGGATCATCACTTTTGGAGATAGAATGAGCATCGTTATCGTCATTTTCATGCTTCTAGGGAGCCAAAACTCAAGATTTGGCTCATGGTTAAAAGTGACTTAAAAGGACCCAAATGCTCACTTCGATGGCTTAAAATGTGTTTATTCACTGCGGGAAGAGATATAAAGAACATTTAGAGTAAATTATTGTTAATGCGAGAACGTTCAATTTTTCATGCCAAACGATCGATGACCCGCGACCTGATGAAATTGCTCTGAGATGACCAAAATGGTCCGTTTTGAAAATGTTCATCTTTCAAATAATGTTGACTCTCAGAGGTGGATCATCACTTTTGGAGATAAAATGAGCATTGTTATCGTAATTTTCATGCTTCTAGGGAGCCAAAACTCAAGATTTGGCCCATGGTGAAAAGTGACTTAAAAGGACCCAAATGCTCACTTCGAGGGCTTAAAACGTGTTTATTCACTGCGGGAAGAGATATAAACAACATTTAGAGTAAATTAATGTTCATGCGAGAACGTTCAATTTTTCATGCAAAACAATCGATGACCCGCGACCTGATGAAATTGCTCTGAGGTGAACAAAATGGTCCATTTTGAAAATGTTTATCTTTCAACTAATATTGACTCTCAGAGGTGGATCTTCACTTTTGGAGATAAAATGAGCATCTTCATAGTAATTTTTATGCTTCTGGGGAGCCAAAACTCAAGATTTGGCTCATGGTTAAAAGTGACTTAAAAGGATCCAAATGCTCACTTCGAGGGCTTAAAACTTGTTTATTCACTGCGGGAAGAGATATAAACAACATTTAGAGTAAATTAATGTTCATGCGAGAACGTTCAATTTTTCATGCAAAACAATCGATTACCCGCGACCTGATGAAATTGCTCTGAGATGACCAAAATGGTCAGTTTTGAAAGTTTTCATCTTTCAACTAATTTTGACTCTCAGAGGTGAATCATCACTTTTGGAGATAAAATGAGCATCGGTATCATCATTTTCGTGCTTCTAGGGAGCCAAAACTCAAGATTTGGCTCATGGTTAAAAGTGACTTAAAAGGACCCAAATGCTCACTTCGAGGGCTTAAAACGTGTTTATTCACTGCGGGAAGAGATATAAACAACATTTAGAGTGAATTAATGTTCATGCGAGAACGTACAATTTTTCATGCAAAACGATCGATGACCCGCGACCTGATGAAATTGCTCTGAGATGACCAAAATGGTCCGTTTTGAAAGTTTTCATCTATCAACTAATTTTGACTCTCAGAGGTGGATCATCACTTTTGGAGATAAAATGAGCATCGTTATCGTCATTTTCATGCTTCTAGGGAGCCAAAACTCAAGATTGGGCTCATGGTTAAAAGTGACTTAAAAGGACCCAAATGGTCACTTCGATGGCTTAAAACGTGTTTATTCACTGCGGGAAGAGATATAAAGAACATTTAGAGTAAATTATTGTTAATGCGAGAAAGTTCAATTTTTCATGCCAAACGATCGATGACCCGCGTCCTGATGAAATTTCTCTGAGATGACCAAAATGGTCCGTTTTGAAAATTTTCATCTTTCAACTAATTTTGACTCTCAGAGGTGGATTATCACTTTTGGAGATAAAATGAGCATCGGTATCGTCATTTTCATGCTTCTAGGGAGCCAAAACTCAAGATTTGACTCATGGTTGAAAGTGACTTAAAAGGACCAAATGCTCACTTCGAAGGCTTAAAACGTGTTTATTCACTGCGGGAAGAGATATAAAAAACATTTAGAGTAAATTATTGTTCATGCGAGAACGTTCAATTTTTCATGCAAAACGATCGATGACCCGCGACCTGATGAAATTGCTCTGAGATGACCAAAATGGTCCGTTTTGAAAGTTTTCATCTTTCAACTAATTTTGACTCTCAGAGGTGGATCATCACTTTTGGAGATAAAATGAGCATCGTTATCGTCATTTTCATGCTTCTAGGGAGCCAAAACTCAAGATTTGGCTCATGGTTAAAAGTGACTTAAAAGGACCCAAATGCTCACTTCGAGGGCTTAAAACGTGTTTATTCACTTCGGGAAGAGATATAAAGAACATTTAGAGTAAATTATTGTTCATGCGAGAACGTTCAATTTTTCATGCAAAACGATCGATGCCCCGCGACCTGATGAAATTGCTCTGAGATGACCAAAATGGTCCGTTTTGAAAATTTCCATCTTTCAACTAATTTTGACTCTCAGAGGTGGATCATCACTATTGGAGATAAAATGAGCATCTTTATCTTCATTTTCATGCTTCTAGGGAGCCAAAACTCAAGATTTGACTCATGGTTGAAAGTGACTTAAAAGGACCAAATGCTCACTTCGAGGGCTTAAAATGTGTTTATTCACTGCGGGAAGAGATATAAACAACATTTAGAGTAAATTAATGTTCATGCGAGAACGTTCAATTTTTCATGCAAAACAATCGATGACCCCGCGACCTGATGAAATTGCTCTGAGGTGAACAAAATGGTCCATTTTGAAAATGTTTATCTTTCAACTAATATTGACTCTCAGAGGTGGATCTTCACTTTTGGAGATAAAATGAGCATCTTCATAGTAATTTTTATGCTTCTGGGGAGCCAAAACTCAAGATTTGGCTCATGGTTAAAAGTGACTTAAAAGGACCGAAATGCTCACTTCGAGGGCTTAAAACGTGTTTATTCACTGCGGGAAGAGATATAAAGAACATTTAGAGTAAATTATTGTTCATGCGAGAACGTTCAATTTTTCATGCAAAACGATCGATGACCCGCGACCTGATGAAATTTCTCTGAGATGACCAAAATGGTCCGTTTTGAAAGTTTTCATCTTTCAACTAATTTTGACTCTCAGAGGTGGATCATCACTTTTGGAGATAAAATGAGCATCGTTATCGTCATTTTCATGCTTCTAGGGAGCCAAAACTCAAGATTTGGCTCATGGTTAAAAGTGACTTAAAAGGACCCAAATGCTCACTTCGAGGGCTTAAAACGTGTTTATTCACTGCGGGAAGAGATATAAAGAACAGTTAGAGTAAATTATTGTTCATGCGAGAACGTTCAATTTTTCATGCAAAACGATCGATGCCCCGCGACCTGATGAAATTGCTCTGAGATGACCAAAATGGTCCGTTTTGAAAATTTCCATCTTTCAACTAATTTTGACTCTCAGAGGTGGATCATCACTATTGGAGATAAAATGAGCATCTTTATCTTCATTTTCATGCTTCTAGGGAGCCAAAACTCAAGATTTGACTCATGGTTGAAAGTGACTTAAAAGGACCAAATGCTCACTTCGAGGGCTTAAAATGTGTTTATTCACTGCGGGAAGAGATATAAACAACATTTAGAGTAAATTAATGTTCATGCGAGAACGTTCAATTTTTCATGCAAAACAATCGATGACCCCGCGACCTGATGAAATTGCTCTGAGGTGAACAAAATGGTCCATTTTGAAAATGTTTATCTTTCAACTAATATTGACTCTCAGAGGTGGATCTTCACTTTTGGAGATAAAATGAGCATCTTCATAGTAATTTTTATGCTTCTGGGGAGCCAAAACTCAAGATTTGGCTCATGGTTAAAAGTGACTTAAAAGGATCCAAATGCTCACTTCGAGGGCTTAAAACTTGTTTATTCACTGCGGGAAGAGATATAAACAACATTTAGAGTAAATTAATGTTCATGCGAGAACGTTCAATTTTTCATGCAAAACGATCGATGACCACGCGACCTGATGAAATTGCTCTGAGATGACCAAAATGGTCCGTTTTGAAAATTTCCATCTTTCAACTAATTTTGACTCTCAGAGGTGTATCATCACTATTGGAGATAAAATGAGCATCTTTATCTTCATTTTCATGCTTCTAGGGAGCCAAAACTCAAGATTTGGCTCATGGTTAAAAGTGACTTAAAAGGACCCAAATGCTCACTTCGAGGGCTTAAAACGTGTTTATTCACTGCGGGAAGAGATATAAACAACATTTAGAGTGAATTAATGTTCATGCGAGAACGTACAATTTTTCATGCAAAACGATCGATGACCCGCGACCTGATGAAATTGCTCTGAGATGACCAAAATGGTCCGTTTTGAAAGTTTTCATCTATCAACTAATTTTGACTCTCAGAGGTGGATCATCACTTTTGGAGATAAAATGAGCATCGTTATCGTCATTTTCATGCTTCTAGGGAGCCAAAACTCAAGATTGGGCTCATGGTTAAAAGTGACTTAAAAGGACCCAAATGGTCACTTCGATGGCTTAAAACGTGTTTATTCACTGCGGGAAGAGATATAAAGAACATTTAGAGTAAATTATTGTTAATGCGAGAAAGTTCAATTTTTCATGCCAAACGATCGATGACCCGCGTCCTGATGAAATTTCTCTGAGATGACCAAAATGGTCCGTTTTGAAAATTTTCATCTTTCAACTAATTTTGACTCTCAGAGGTGGATTATCACTTTTGGAGATAAAATGAGCATCGGTATCGTCATTTTCATGCTTCTAGGGAGCCAAAACTCAAGATTTGACTCATGGTTGAAAGTGACTTAAAAGGACCAAATGCTCACTTCGAAGGCTTAAAACGTGTTTATTCACTGCGGGAAGAGATATAAAGAACATTTAGAGTAAATTATTGTTCATGCGAGAACGTTCAATTTTTCATGCAAAACGATCGATGACCCGCGACCTGATGAAATTGCTCTGAGATGACCAAAATGGTCCGTTTTGAAAGTTTTCATCTTTCAACTAATTTTGACTCTCAGAGGTGGATCATCACTTTTGGAGATAAAATGAGCATCGTTATCGTCATTTTCATGCTTCTAGGGAGCCAAAACTCAAGATTTGGCTCATGGTTAAAAGTGACTTAAAAGGACCCAAATGCTCACTTCGAGGGCTTAAAACGTGTTTATTCACTTCGGGAAGAGATATAAAGAACATTTAGAGTAAATTATTGTTCATGCGAGAACGTTAAATTTTTCATGCAAAACGATCGATGCCCCGCGACCTGATGAAATTGCTCTGAGATGACCAAAATGGTCCGTTTTGAAAATTTCCATCTTTCAACTAATTTTGACTCTCAGAGGTGGATCATCACTATTGGAGATAAAATGAGCATCTTTATCTTCATTTTCATGCTTCTAGGGAGCCAAAACTCAAGATTTGACTCATGGTTGAAAGTGACTTAAAAGGACCAAATGCTCACTTCGAGGGCTTAAAATGTGTTTATTCACTGCGGGAAGAGATATAAACAACATTTAGAGTAAATTAATGTTCATGCGAGAACGTTCAATTTTTCATGCAAAACAATCGATGACCCCGCGACCTGATGAAATTGCTCTGAGGTGAACAAAATGGTCCATTTTGAAAATGTTTATCTTTCAACTAATATTGACTCTCAGAGGTGGATCTTCACTTTTGGAGATAAAATGAGCATCTTCATAGTAATTTTTATGCTTCTGGGGAGCCAAAACTCAAGATTTGGCTCATGGTTAAAAGTGACTTAAAAGGACCGAAATGCTCACTTCGAGGGCTTAAAACGTGTTTATTCACTGCGGGAAGAGATATAAAGAACATTTAGAGTAAATTATTGTTCATGCGAGAACGTTCAATTTTTCATGCAAAACGATCGATGACCCGCGACCTGATGAAATTGCTCTGAGATGACCAAAATGGTCCGTTTTGAAAATGTTCATCTTTCAACTAATTTTGACTCTCAGAGGTGGATCATCACTTTTAAAGATAAAATGAGCATCGTTATCGTCATTTTCATGCTTCTAGGGAGCCAAAACTCAAGATTTGGCTCATGGTTAAAAGTGACTTAAAAGGACCCAAATGCTCACTTCGAGGGCTTAAAATGTGTTTATTCACTGCGGGAAGAGATATAAACATCATTTAGAGTAAATTAATAATCATGCGAGAACGTTCAATTTTTCATGCAAAACAATCGATGACCCGTGATCTGATGAAATTGCTCTGAGGTGAACAAAATGGCCCATTTTAAAAATGTTCATCTTTCAACTAATATTGACTCTCAGAGGTGGATCATCACTTTTGGAGATAAAATGAGCATCGTTATCATCATTTTCATGCTTCTAGGGAGTCAAAACTCAAGATTTGACTCATGGTTGAAAGTGACTTAAAAGGACCCAAATGCTCACTTCGATGGCTTAAAATGTGTTTATTCACTGCGGGAAGAGATATAAAGAACATTTAGAGTAAATTATTGTTAATGCGGGAACGTTCAATTTTTCATGCCAAACGATCGATGACCCGCGACCTGATGAAATTGCTCTGAGATTACCAAAATGGTCTGTTTTGAAAATGTTCATCTTTCAAATAATTTTGACTCTCAGAGGTGGATCATCACTTTTGGAGATAAAATGAGCATCGTTATCGTCATTTTCATGCTTCTAGGGAGCCAAAACTCAAGATTTGGCTCATGGTTAAAAGTGACTTAAAAGGACCCAAATGCTCACTTCGATGGCTTAAAATGTGTTTATTCACTGCGGGAAGAGATATAAAGAACATTTAGAGTAAATTATTGTTAATGCGAGAACGTTCAATTTTTCATGCCAAACGATCGATGACCTGCGACCTGATGAAATTGCTCTGAGATGACCAAAATGGTCCGTTTTGAAAATGTTCATCTTTCAAATAATGTTGACTCTCAGAGGTGGATCATCACTTTTGGAGATAAAATGAGCATTGTTATCGTAATTTTCATGCTTCTAGGGAGCCAAAACTCAAGATTTGGCCCATGGTGAAAAGTGACTTAAAAGGACCCAAATGCTCACTTCGAGGGCTTAAAACGTGTTTATTCACTGCGGGAAGAGATATAAACAACATTTAGAGTAAATTAATGTTCATGCGAGAACGTTCAATTTTTCATGCAAAACAATCGATGACCCGCGACCTGATGAAATTGCTCTGAGGTGAACAAAATGGTCCATTTTGAAAATGTTTATCTTTCAACTAATATTGACTCTCAGAGGTGGATCTTCACTTTTGGAGATAAAATGAGCATCTTCATAGTAATTTTTATGCTTCTGGGGAGCCAAAACTCAAGATTTGGCTCATGGTTAAAAGTGACTTAAAAGGATCCAAATGCTCACTTCGAGGGCTTAAAACTTGTTTATTCACTGCGGGAAGAGATATAAACAACATTTAGAGTAAATTAATGTTCATGCGAGAACGTTCAATTTTTCATGCAAAACAATCGATTACCCGCGACCTGATGAAATTGCTCTGAGATGACCAAAATGGTCAGTTTTGAAAGTTTTCATCTTTCAACTAATTTTGACTCTCAGAGGTGAATCATCACTTTTGGAGATAAAATGAGCATCGGTATCATCATTTTCGTGCTTCTAGGGAGCCAAAACTCAAGATTTGGCTCATGGTTAAAAGTGACTTAAAAGGACCCAAATGCTCACTTCGAGGGCTTAAAACGTGTTTATTCACTGCGGGAAGAGATATAAACAACATTTAGAGTGAATTAATGTTCATGCGAGAACGTACAATTTTTCATGCAAAACGATCGATGACCCGCGACCTGATGAAATTGCTCTGAGATGACCAAAATGGTCCGTTTTGAAAGTTTTCATCTATCAACTAATTTTGACTCTCAGAGGTGGATCATCACTTTTGGAGATAAAATGAGCATCGTTATCGTCATTTTCATGCTTCTAGGGAGCCAAAACTCAAGATTGGGCTCATGGTTAAAAGTGACTTAAAAGGACCCAAATGGTCACTTCGATGGCTTAAAACGTGTTTATTCACTGCGGGAAGAGATATAAAGAACATTTAGAGTAAATTATTGTTAATGCGAGAAAGTTCAATTTTTCATGCCAAACGATCGATGACCCGCGTCCTGATGAAATTTCTCTGAGATGACCAAAATGGTCCGTTTTGAAAATTTTCATCTTTCAACTAATTTTGACTCTCAGAGGTGGATTATCACTTTTGGAGATAAAATGAGCATCGGTATCGTCATTTTCATGCTTCTAGGGAGCCAAAACTCAAGATTTGACTCATGGTTGAAAGTGACTTAAAAGGACCAAATGCTCACTTCGAAGGCTTAAAACGTGTTTATTCACTGCGGGAAGAGATATAAAGAACATTTAGAGTAAATTATTGTTCATGCGAGAACGTTCAATTTTTCATGCAAAACGATCGATGACCCGCGACCTGATGAAATTGCTCTGAGATGACCAAAATGGTCCGTTTTGAAAGTTTTCATCTTTCAACTAATTTTGACTCTCAGAGGTGGATCATCACTTTTGGAGATAAAATGAGCATCGTTATCGTCATTTTCATGCTTCTAGGGAGCCAAAACTCAAGATTTGGCTCATGGTTAAAAGTGACTTAAAAGGACCCAAATGCTCACTTCGAGGGCTTAAAACGTGTTTATTCACTTCGGGAAGAGATATAAAGAACATTTAGAGTAAATTATTGTTCATGCGAGAACGTTCAATTTTTCATGCAAAACGATCGATGCCCCGCGACCTGATGAAATTGCTCTGAGATGACCAAAATGGTCCGTTTTGAAAATTTCCATCTTTCAACTAATTTTGACTCTCAGAGGTGGATCATCACTATTGGAGATAAAATGAGCATCTTTATCTTCATTTTCATGCTTCTAGGGAGCCAAAACTCAAGATTTGACTCATGGTTGAAAGTGACTTAAAAGGACCAAATGCTCACTTCGAGGGCTTAAAATGTGTTTATTCACTGCGGGAAGAGATATAAACAACATTTAGAGTAAATTAATGTTCATGCGAGAACGTTCAATTTTTCATGCAAAACAATCGATGACCCCGCGACCTGATGAAATTGCTCTGAGGTGAACAAAATGGTCCATTTTGAAAATGTTTATCTTTCAACTAATATTGACTCTCAGAGGTGGATCTTCACTTTTGGAGATAAAATGAGCATCTTCATAGTAATTTTTATGCTTCTGGGGAGCCAAAACTCAAGATTTGGCTCATGGTTAAAAGTGACTTAAAAGGACCGAAATGCTCACTTCGAGGGCTTAAAACGTGTTTATTCACTGCGGGAAGAGATATAAAGAACATTTAGAGTAAATTATTGTTCATGCGAGAACGTTCAATTTTTCATGCAAAACGATCGATTACCCGCGACCTGATGAAATTGCTCTGAGATGACCAAAATGGTCAGTTTTGAAAGTTTTCATCTTTCAACTAATTTTGACTCTCAGAGGTGAATCATCACTTTTGGAGATAAAATGAGCATCGGTATCATCATTTTCGTGCTTCTAGGGAGCCAAAACTCAAGATTTGGCTCATGGTTAAAAGTGACTTAAAAGGACCCAAATGCTCACTTCGAGGGCTTAAAACGTGTTTATTCACTGCGGGAAGAGATATAAACAACATTTAGAGTGAATTAATGTTCATGCGAGAATGTTCAATTTTTCATGCAAAACGATCGATGACCCGTGTCCTGATGAAATTGCTCTGAGATGACCAAAATGGTCCGTTTTGAAAATGTTCATCTTTCAACTAATTTTGACTCTCAGAGGTGGATCATCACTTTTAGAGATAAAATGAGCATCGTTATCGTCATTTTCATGCTTCTAGGGAGCCAAAACTCAAGATTTGGCTCATGGTTAAAAGTGACTTAAAAGGACCCAAATGCTCACTTCGAGGGCTTAAAATGTGTTTATTCACTGCGGAAGAGATATAAACATCATTTAGAGTAAATTAATAATCATGCGAGAACGTTCAATTTTTCATGCAAAACAATCGATGACCCGTGATCTGATGAAATTGCTCTGAGGTGAACAAAATGGCCCATTTTAAAAATGTTCATCTTTCAACTAATATTGACTCTCAGAGGTGGATCATCACTTTTGGAGATAAAATGAGCATCGTTATCATCATTTTCATGCTTCTAGGGAGTCAAAACTCAAGATTTGACTCATGGTTGAAAGTGACTTAAAAGGACCCAAATGCTCACTTCGATGGCTTAAAATGTGTTTATTCACTGCGGGAAGAGATATAAAGAACATTTAGAGTAAATTATTGTTAATGCGAGAACGTTCAATTTTTCATGCCAAACAATCGATGACCCGCGACCTGATGAAATTGCTCTGAGATTACCAAAATGGTCTGTTTTGAAAATGTTCATCTTTCAAATAATTTTGACTCTCAGAGGTGGATCATCACTTTTGGAGATAAAATGAGCATCGTTATCGTCATTTTCATGCTTCTAGGGAGCCAAAACTCAAGATTTGGCTCATGGTTAAAAGTGACTTAAAAGGACCCAAATGCTCACTTCGATGGCTTAAAATGTGTTTATTCACTGCGGGAAGAGATATAAAGAACATTTAGAGTAAATTATTGTTAATGCGAGAACGTTCAATTTTTCATGCCAAACGATCGATGACCCGCGACCTGATGAAATTGCTCTGAGATGACCAAAATGGTCCGTTTTGAAAATGTTCATCTTTCAAATAATGTTGACTCTCAGAGGTGGATCATCACTTTTGGAGATAAAATGAGCATTGTTATCGTAATTTTCATGCTTCTAGGGAGCCAAAACTCAAGATTTGGCCCATGGTGAAAAGTGACTTAAAAGGACCCAAATGCTCACTTCAAGGGCTTAAAACGTGTTTATTCACTGCGGAAAGAGATATAAACAACATTTAGAGTAAATTAATGTTCATGCGAGAACGTTCAATTTTTCATGCAAAACAATCGATGACCCGCGACCTGATGAAATTGCTCTGAGGTGAACAAAATGGTCCATTTTGAAAATGTTTATCTTTCAACTAATATTGACTCTCAGAGGTGGATCTTCACTTTTGGAGATAAAATGAGCATCTTCATAGTAATTTTTATGCTTCTGGGGAGCCAAAACTCAAGATTTGGCTCATGGTTAAAAGTGACTTAAAAGGATCCAAAAGCTCACTTAGAGGGCTTAAAACTTGTTTATTCACTGCGGGAAGAGATATAAACAACATTTAGAGTAAATTAATGTTCATGCGAGAACGTTCAATTTTTCATGCAAAACAATCGATTACCCGCGACCTGATGAAATTGCTCTGAGATGACCAAAATGGTCAGTTTTGAAAGTTTTCATCTTTCAACTAATTTTGACTCTCAGAGGTGAATCATCACTTTTGGAGATAAAATGAGCATCGGTATCATCATTTTCGTGCTTCTAGGGAGCCAAAACTCAAGATTTGGCTCATGGTTAAAAGTGACTTAAAAGGACCCAAATGCTCACTTCGAGGGCTTAAAACGTGTTTATTCACTGCGGGAAGAGATATAAACAACATTTAGAGTGAATTAATGTTCATGCGAGAACGTACAATTTTTCATGCAAAACGATCGAGGACCCGCGACCTGATGAAATTGCTCTGAGATGACCAAAATGGTCCGTTTTGAAAGTTTTCATCTATCAACTAATTTTGACTCTCAGAGGTGGATCATCACTTTTGGAGATAAAATGAGCATCGTTATCGTCATTTTCATGCTTCTAGGGAGCCAAAACTCAAGAATTGGCTCATGGTTAAAAGTGACTTAAAAGGACCCAAATGCTCACTTCGAGGGCTTAAAACGTGTTTATTCACTGCGGGAAGAGATATAAAGAACATTTAGAGTAAATTAATGTTCATGCGAGAACGTTCAATTTTTCATGCAAAACAATCGATGACCCATGACCTAATGAAATTGCTCTGAGATGACCAAAATGGTCCGTTTTGAAAGTTTTCATCTTTCAACTAATTTTGACTCTCAGAGGTGTATCATCACTTTTGGAGATAAAATGAGCATCGTTATCGTCATTTTCATGCTTCTAGGGAGCCAAAACTCAAGATTTGGCTCATGCTTAAAAGTGACTTAAAAGGACCCAAATGCTCACTTCGAGGGCTTAAAACGTGTTTATTCACTAAGGGAAGAGATATAAAGAACATTTAGAGTAAATTATTGTTCATGCAAGAACGTTCAATTTTTCATGCAAAACGATCGATGACCCGCGACCTGATGAAATTGCTCTGAGATGACCAAAATGGTCCGTTTTGAAAATTTCCATCTTTCAACTAATTTTGACTCTCAGAGGTGTATCATCACTATTGGAGATAAAATGAGCATCTTTATCTTCATTTTCATGCTTCTAGGGAGCCAAAACTCAAGATTGGGCTCATGGTTAAAAGTGACTTAAAAGGACCCAAATGGTCACTTCGATGGCTTAAAACGTGTTTATTCACTGCGGGAAGAGATATAAAGAACATTTAGAGTAAATTAATGTTCATGCGAGAACGTTCAATTTTTCATGCAAAACAATCGATTACCCGCGACCTGATGAAATTGCTCTGAGATGACCAAAATGGTCAGTTTTGAAAGTTTTCATCTTTCAACTAATTTTGACTCTCAGAGGTGAATCATCACTTTTGGAGATAAAATGAGCATCGGTATCATCATTTTCGTGCTTCTAGGGAGCCAAAACTCAAGATTTGGCTCATGGTTAAAAGTGACTTAAAAGGACCCAAATGCTCACTTCGAGGGCTTAAAACGTGTTTATTCACTGCGGGAAGAGATATAAACAACATTTAGAGTGAATTAATGTTCATGCGAGAATGTTCAATTTTTCATGCAAAACGATCGATGACCCGTGTCCTGATGAAATTGCTCTGAGATGACCAAAATGGTCCGTTTTGAAAATGTTCATCTTTCAACTAATTTTGACTCTCAGAGGTGGATCATCACTTTTGGAGATAAAATGAGCATCGTTATCATCATTTTCATGCTTCTAGGGAGTCAAAACTCAAGATTTGACTCATGGTTGAAAGTGACTTAAAAGGACCCAAATGCTCACTTCGATGGCTTAAAATGTGTTTATTCACTGCGGGAAGAGATATAAAGAACATTTAGAGTAAATTATTGTTAATGCGGGAACGTTCAATTTTTCATGCCAAACGATCGATGACCCGCGACCTGATGAAATTGCTCTGAGATTACCAAAATGGTCTGTTTTGAAAATGTTCATCTTTCAAATAATTTTGACTCTCAGAGGTGGATCATCACTTTTGGAGATAAAATGAGCATCGTTATCGTCATTTTCATGCTTCTAGGGAGCCAAAACTCAAGATTTGGCTCATGGTTAAAAGTGACTTAAAAGGACCCAAATGCTCACTTCGATGGCTTAAAATGTGTTTATTCACTGCGGGAAGAGATATAAAGAACATTTAGAGTAAATTATTGTTAATGCGAGAACGTTCAATTTTTCATGCCAAACGATCGATGACCTGCGACCTGATGAAATTGCTCTGAGATGACCAAAATGGTCCGTTTTGAAAATGTTCATCTTTCAAATAATGTTGACTCTCAGAGGTGGATCATCACTTTTGGAGATAAAATGAGCATTGTTATCGTAATTTTCATGCTTCTAGGGAGCCAAAACTCAAGATTTGGCCCATGGTGAAAAGTGACTTAAAAGGACCCAAATGCTCACTTCGAGGGCTTAAAACGTGTTTATTCACTGCGGGAAGAGATATAAACAACATTTAGAGTAAATTAATGTTCATGCGAGAACGTTCAATTTTTCATGCAAAACAATCGATTACCCGCGACCTGATGAAATTGCTCTGAGATGACCAAAATGGTCCATTTTGAAAATGTTTATCTTTCAACTAATATTGACTCTCAGAGGTGGATCTTCACTTTTGGAGATAAAATGAGCATCTTCATAGTAATTTTTATGCTTCTGGGGAGCCAAAACTCAAGATTTGGCTCATGGTTAAAAGTGACTTAAAAGGATCCAAATGCTCACTTCGAGGGCTTAAAACGTGTTTATTCACTGCGGGAAGAGATATAAACAACATTTAGAGTGAATTAATGTTCATGCGAGAACGTACAATTTTTCATGCAAAACGATCGATGACCCGCGACCTGATGAAATTGCTCTGAGATGACCAAAATGGTCCGTTTTGAAAGTTTTCATCTATCAACTAATTTTGACTCTCAGAGGTGGATCATCACTTTTGGAGATAAAATGAGCATCGTTATCGTCATTTTCATGCTTCTAGGGAGCCAAAACTCAAGATTGGGCTCATGGTTAAAAGTGACTTAAAAGGACCCAAATGGTCACTTCGATGGCTTAAAACGTGTTTATTCACTGCGGGAAGAGATATAAAGAACATTTAGAGTAAATTATTGTTAATGCGAGAAAGTTCAATTTTTCATGCCAAACGATCGATGACCCGCGTCCTGATGAAATTTCTCTGAGATGACCAAAATGGTCCGTTTTGAAAATTTTCATCTTTCAACTAATTTTGACTCTCAGAGGTGGATTATCACTTTTGGAGATAAAATGAGCATCGGTATCGTCATTTTCATGCTTCTAGGGAGCCAAAACTCAAGATTTGACTCATGGTTGAAAGTGACTTAAAAGGACCAAATGCTCACTTCGAAGGCTTAAAACGTGTTTATTCACTGCGGGAAGAGATATAAAAAACATTTAGAGTAAATTATTGTTCATGCGAGAACGTTCAATTTTTCATGCAAAACGATCGATGACCCGCGACCTGATGAAATTGCTCTGAGATGACCAAAATGGTCCGTTTTGAAAGTTTTCATCTTTCAACTAATTTTGACTCTCAGAGGTGGATCATCACTTTTGGAGATAAAATGAGCATCGTTATCGTCATTTTCATGCTTCTAGGGAGCCAAAACTCAAGATTTGGCTCATGGTTAAAAGTGACTTAAAAGGACCCAAATGCTCACTTCGAGGGCTTAAAACGTGTTTATTCACTTCGGGAAGAGATATAAAGAACATTTAGAGTAAATTATTGTTCATGCGAGAACGTTCAATTTTTCATGCAAAACGATCGATGCCCCGCGACCTGATGAAATTGCTCTGAGATGACCAAAATGGTCCGTTTTGAAAATTTCCATCTTTCAACTAATTTTGACTCTCAGAGGTGGATCATCACTATTGGAGATAAAATGAGCATCTTTATCTTCATTTTCATGCTTCTAGGGAGCCAAAACTCAAGATTTGACTCATGGTTGAAAGTGACTTAAAAGGACCAAATGCTCACTTCGAGGGCTTAAAATGTGTTTATTCACTGCGGGAAGAGATATAAACAACATTTAGAGTAAATTAATGTTCATGCGAGAACGTTCAATTTTTCATGCAAAACAATCGATGACCCCGCGACCTGATGAAATTGCTCTGAGGTGAACAAAATGGTCCATTTTGAAAATGTTTATCTTTCAACTAATATTGACTCTCAGAGGTGGATCTTCACTTTTGGAGATAAAATGAGCATCTTCATAGTAATTTTTATGCTTCTGGGGAGCCAAAACTCAAGATTTGGCTCATGGTTAAAAGTGACTTAAAAGGACCGAAATGCTCACTTCGAGGGCTTAAAACGTGTTTATTCACTGCGGGAAGAGATATAAAGAACATTTAGAGTAAATTATTGTTCATGCGAGAACGTTCAATTTTTCATGCAAAACGATCGATGACCCGCGACCTGATGAAATTTCTCTGAGATGACCAAAATGGTCCGTTTTGAAAGTTTTCATCTTTCAACTAATTTTGACTCTCAGAGGTGGATCATCACTTTTGGAGATAAAATGAGCATCGTTATCGTCATTTTCATGCTTCTAGGGAGCCAAAACTCAAGATTTGGCTCATGGTTAAAAGTGACTTAAAAGGACCCAAATGCTCACTTCGAGGGCTTAAAACGTGTTTATTCACTGCGGGAAGAGATATAAAGAACAGTTAGAGTAAATTATTGTTCATGCGAGAACGTTCAATTTTTCATGCAAAACGATCGATGCCCCGCGACCTGATGAAATTGCTCTGAGATGACCAAAATGGTCCGTTTTGAAAATTTCCATCTTTCAACTAATTTTGACTCTCAGAGGTGGATCATCACTATTGGAGATAAAATGAGCATCTTTATCTTCATTTTCATGCTTCTAGGGAGCCAAAACTCAAGATTTGACTCATGGTTGAAAGTGACTTAAAAGGACCAAATGCTCACTTCGAGGGCTTAAAATGTGTTTATTCACTGCGGGAAGAGATATAAACAACATTTAGAGTAAATTAATGTTCATGCGAGAACGTTCAATTTTTCATGCAAAACAATCGATGACCCCGCGACCTGATGAAATTGCTCTGAGGTGAACAAAATGGTCCATTTTGAAAATGTTTATCTTTCAACTAATATTGACTCTCAGAGGTGGATCTTCACTTTTGGAGATAAAATGAGCATCTTCATAGTAATTTTTATGCTTCTGGGGAGCCAAAACTCAAGATTTGGCTCATGGTTAAAAGTGACTTAAAAGGATCCAAATGCTCACTTCGAGGGCTTAAAACTTGTTTATTCACTGCGGGAAGAGATATAAACAACATTTAGAGTAAATTAATGTTCATGCGAGAACGTTCAATTTTTCATGCAAAACAATCGATTACCCGCGACCTGATGAAATTGCTCTGAGATGACCAAAATGGTCAGTTTTGAAAGTTTTCATCTTTCAACTAATTTTGACTCTCAGAGGTGAATCATCACTTTTGGAGATAAAATGAGCATCGGTATCATCATTTTCGTGCTTCTAGGGAGCCAAAACTCAAGATTTGGCTCATGGTTAAAAGTGACTTAAAAGGACCCAAATGCTCACTTCGAGGGCTTAAAACGTGTTTATTCACTGCGGGAAGAGATATAAACAACATTTAGAGTGAATTAATGTTCATGCGAGAACGTACAATTTTTCATGCAAAACGATCGATGACCCGCGACCTGATGAAATTGCTCTGAGATGACCAAAATGGTCCGTTTTGAAAGTTTTCCATCTATCAACTAATTTTGACTCTCAGAGGTGGATCATCACTTTTGGAGATAAAATGAGCATCGTTATCGTCATTTTCATGCTTCTAGGGAGCCAAAACTCAAGATTGGGCTCATGGTTAAAAGTGACTTAAAAGGACCCAAATGGTCACTTCGATGGCTTAAAACGTGTTTATTCACTGCGGGAAGAGATATAAAGAACATTTAGAGTAAATTATTGTTAATGCGAGAAAGTTCAATTTTTCATGCCAAACGATCGATGACCCGCGTCCTGATGAAATTTCTCTGAGATGACCAAAATGGTCCGTTTTGAAAATTTTCATCTTTCAACTAATTTTGACTCTCAGAGGTGGATTATCACTTTTGGAGATAAAATGAGCATCGGTATCGTCATTTTCATGCTTCTAGGGAGCCAAAACTCAAGATTTGACTCATGGTTGAAAGTGACTTAAAAGGACCAAATGCTCACTTCGAAGGCTTAAAACGTGTTTATTCACTGCGGGAAGAGATATAAAGAACATTTAGAGTAAATTATTGTTCATGCGAGAACGTTCAATTTTTCATGCAAAACGATCGATGACCCGCGACCTGATGAAATTGCTCTGAGATGACCAAAATGGTCCGTTTTGAAAGTTTTCATCTTTCAACTAATTTTGACTCTCAGAGGTGGATCATCACTTTTGGAGATAAAATGAGCATCGTTATCGTCATTTTCATGCTTCTAGGGAGCCAAAACTCAAGATTTGGCTCATGGTTAAAAGTGACTTAAAAGGACCCAAATGCTCACTTCGAGGGCTTAAAACGTGTTTATTCACTTCGGGAAGAGATATAAAGAACATTTAGAGTAAATTATTGTTCATGCGAGAACGTTCAATTTTTCATGCAAAACGATCGATGCCCCGCGACCTGATGAAATTGCTCTGAGATGACCAAAATGGTCCGTTTTGAAAATTTCCATCTTTCAACTAATTTTGACTCTCAGAGGTGGATCATCACTATTGGAGATAAAATGAGCATCTTTATCTTCATTTTCATGCTTCTAGGGAGCCAAAACTCAAGATTTGACTCATGGTTGAAAGTGACTTAAAAAGACCAAATGCTCACTTCGAGGGCTTAAAATGTGTTTATTCACTGCGGGAAGAGATATAAACAACATTTAGAGTAAATTAATGTTCATGCGAGAACGTTCAATTTTTCATGCAAAACAATCGATGACCCCGCGACCTGATGAAATTGCTCTGAGGTGAACAAAATGGTCCATTTTGAAAATGTTTATCTTTCAACTAATATTGACTCTCAGAGGTGGATCTTCACTTTTGGAGATAAAATGAGCATCTTCATAGTAATTTTTATGCTTCTGGGGAGCCAAAACTCAAGATTTGGCTCATGGTTAAAAGTGACTTAAAAGGACCGAAATGCTCACTTCGAGGGCTTAAAACGTGTTTATTCACTGCGGGAAGAGATATAAAGAACATTTAGAGTAAATTATTGTTCATGCGAGAACGTTCAATTTTTCATGCAAAACGATCGATGACCCGCGACCTGATGAAATTTCTCTGAGATGACCAAAATGGTCCGTTTTGAAAGTTTTCATCTTTCAACTAATTTTGACTCTCAGAGGTGGATCATCACTTTTGGAGATAAAATGAGCATCGTTATCGTCATTTTCATGCTTCTAGGGAGCCAAAACTCAAGATTTGGCTCATGGTTAAAAGTGACTTAAAAGGACCCAAATGCTCACTTCGAGGGCTTAAAACGTGTTTATTCACTGCGGGAAGAGATATAAAGAACAGTTAGAGTAAATTATTGTTCATGCGAGAACGTTCAATTTTTCATGCAAAACGATCGATGCCCCGCGACCTGATGAAATTGCTCTGAGATGACCAAAATGGTCCGTTTTGAAAATTTCCATCTTTCAACTAATTTTGACTCTCAGAGGTGGATCATCACTATTGGAGATAAAATGAGCATCTTTATCTTCATTTTCATGCTTCTAGGGAGCCAAAACTCAAGATTTGACTCATGGTTGAAAGTGACTTAAAAGGACCAAATGCTCACTTCGAGGGCTTAAAATGTGTTTATTCACTGCGGGAAGAGATATAAACAACATTTAGAGTAAATTAATGTTCATGCGAGAACGTTCAATTTTTCATGCAAAACAATCGATGACCCCGCGACCTGATGAAATTGCTCTGAGGTGAACAAAATGGTCCATTTTGAAAATGTTTATCTTTCAACTAATATTGACTCTCAGAGGTGGATCTTCACTTTTGGAGATAAAATGAGCATCTTCATAGTAATTTTTATGCTTCTGGGGAGCCAAAACTCAAGATTTGGCTCATGGTTAAAAGTGACTTAAAAGGACCCAAATGCTCACTTCGAGGGCTTAAAACGTGTTTATTCACTGCGGGAAGAGATATAAACAACATTTAGAGTAAATTAATGTTCATGCGAGAACGTTCAATTTTTCATGCAAAACAATCGATTACCCGCGACCTGATGAAATTGCTCTGAGATGACCAAAATGGTCAGTTTTGAAAGTTTTCATCTTTCAACTAATTTTGACTCTCAGAGGTGAATCATCACTTTTGGAGATAAAATGAGCATCGGTATCATCATTTTCGTGCTTCTAGGGAGCCAAAACTCAAGATTTGGCTCATGGTTAAAAGTGACTTAAAAGGACCCAAATGCTCACTTCGAGGGCTTAAAACGTGTTTATTCACTGCGGGAAGAGATATAAACAACATTTAGAGTGAATTAATGTTCATGCGAGAATGTTCAATTTTTCATGCAAAACGATCGATGACCCGTGTCCTGATGAAATTGCTCTGAGATGACCAAAATGGTCCGTTTTGAAAATGTTCATCTTTCAACTAATTTTGACTCTCAGAGGTGGATCATCACTTTTAGAGATAAAATGAGCATCGTTATCGTCATTTTCATGCTTCTAGGGAGCCAAAACTCAAGATTTGGCTCATGGTTAAAAGTGACTTAAAAGGACCCAAATGCTCACTTCGAGGGCTTAAAATGTGTTTATTCACTGCGGAAGAGATATAAACATCATTTAGAGTAAATTAATAATCATGCGAGAACGTTCAATTTTTCATGCAAAACAATCGATGACCCGTGATCTGATGAAATTGCTCTGAGGTGAACAAAATGGCCCATTTTAAAAATGTTCATCTTTCAACTAATATTGACTCTCAGAGGTGGATCATCACTTTTGGAGATAAAATGAGCATCGTTATCATCATTTTCATGCTTCTAGGGAGTCAAAACTCAAGATTTGACTCATGGTTGAAAGTGACTTAAAAGGACCCAAATGCTCACTTCGATGGCTTAAAATGTGTTTATTCACTGCGGGAAGAGATATAAAGAACATTTAGAGTAAATTATTGTTAATGCGAGAACGTTCAATTTTTCATGCCAAACAATCGATGACCCGCGACCTGATGAAATTGCTCTGAGATTACCAAAATGGTCTGTTTTGAAAATGTTCATCTTTCAAATAATTTTGACTCTCAGAGGTGGATCATCACTTTTGGAGATAAAATGAGCATCGTTATCGTCATTTTCATGCTTCTAGGGAGCCAAAACTCAAGATTTGGCTCATGGTTAAAAGTGACTTAAAAGGACCCAAATGCTCACTTCGATGGCTTAAAATGTGTTTATTCACTGCGGGAAGAGATATAAAGAACATTTAGAGTAAATTATTGTTAATGCGAGAACGTTCAATTTTTCATGCCAAACGATCGATGACCCGCGACCTGATGAAATTGCTCTGAGATGACCAAAATGGTCCGTTTTGAAAATGTTCATCTTTCAAATAATGTTGACTCTCAGAGGTGGATCATCACTTTTGGAGATAAAATGAGCATTGTTATCGTAATTTTCATGCTTCTAGGGAGCCAAAACTCAAGATTTGGCCCATGGTGAAAAGTGACTTAAAAGGACCCAAATGCTCACTTCGAGGGCTTAAAACGTGTTTATTCACTGCGGAAAGAGATATAAACAACATTTAGAGTAAATTAATGTTCATGCGAGAACGTTCAATTTTTCATGCAAAACAATCGATGACCCGCGACCTGATGAAATTGCTCTGAGGTGAACAAAATGGTCCATTTTGAAAATGTTTATCTTTCAACTAATATTGACTCTCAGAGGTGGATCTTCACTTTTGGAGATAAAATGAGCATCTTCATAGTCATTTTTATGCTTCTGGGGAGCCAAAACTCAAGATTTGGCTCATGGTTAAAAGTGACTTAAAAGGATCCAAAAGCTCACTTCGAGGGCTTAAAACTTGTTTATTCACTGCGGGAAGAGATATAAACAACATTTAGAGTAAATTAATGTTCATGCGAGAACGTTCAATTTTTCATGCAAAACAATCGATTACCCGCGACCTGATGAAATTGCTCTGAGATGACCAAAATGGTCAGTTTTGAAAGTTTTCATCTTTCAACTAATTTTGACTCTCAGAGGTGAATCATCACTTTTGGAGATAAAATGAGCATCGGTATCATCATTTTCGTGCTTCTAGGGAGCCAAAACTCAAGATTTGGCTCATGGTTAAAAGTGACTTAAAAGGACCCAAATGCTCACTTCGAGGGCTTAAAACGTGTTTATTCACTGCGGGAAGAGATATAAACAACATTTAGAGTGAATTAATGTTCATGCGAGAACGTACAATTTTTCATGCAAAACGATCGAGGACCCGCGACCTGATGAAATTGCTCTGAGATGACCAAAATGGTCCGTTTTGAAAGTTTTCATCTATCAACTAATTTTGACTCTCAGAGGTGGATCATCACTTTTGGAGATAAAATGAGCATCGTTATCGTCATTTTCATGCTTCTAGGGAGCCAAAACTCAAGAATTGGCTCATGGTTAAAAGTGACTTAAAAGGACCCAAATGCTCACTTCGAGGGCTTAAAACGTGTTTATTCACTGCGGGAAGAGATATAAAGAACATTTAGAGTAAATTAATGTTCATGCGAGAACGTTCAATTTTTCATGCAAAACAATCGATGACCCATGACCTAATGAAATTGCTCTGAGATGACCAAAATGGTCCGTTTTGAAAGTTTTCATCTTTCAACTAATTTTGACTCTCAGAGGTGTATCATCACTTTTGGAGATAAAATGAGCATCGTTATCGTCATTTTCATGCTTCTAGGGAGCCAAAACTCAAGATTTGGCTCATGCTTAAAAGTGACTTAAAAGGACCCAAATGCTCACTTCGAGGGCTTAAAACGTGTTTATTCACTAAGGGAAGAGATATAAAGAACATTTAGAGTAAATTATTGTTCATGCGAGAACGTTCAATTTTTCATGCAAAACGATCGATGACCCGCGACCTGATGAAATTGCTCTGAGATGACCAAAATGGTCCGTTTTGAAAATTTCCATCTTTCAACTAATTTTGACTCTCAGAGGTGTATCATCACTATTGGAGATAAAATGAGCATCTTTATCTTCATTTTCATGCTTCTAGGGAGCCAAAACTCAAGATTGGGCTCATGGTTAAAAGTGACTTAAAAGGACCCAAATGGTCACTTCGATGGCTTAAAACGTGTTTATTCACTGCGGGAAGAGATATAAAGAACATTTAGAGTAAATTAATGTTCATGCGAGAACGTTCAATTTTTCATGCAAAACAATCGATTACCCGCGACCTGATGAAATTGCTCTGAGATGACCAAAATGGTCAGTTTTGAAAGTTTTCATCTTTCAACTAATTTTGACTCTCAGAGGTGAATCATCACTTTTGGAGATAAAATGAGCATCGGTATCATCATTTTCGTGCTTCTAGGGAGCCAAAACTCAAGATTTGGCTCATGGTTAAAAGTGACTTAAAAGGACCCAAATGCTCACTTCGAGGGCTTAAAACGTGTTTATTCACTGCGGGAAGAGATATAAACAACATTTAGAGTGAATTAATGTTCATGCGAGAATGTTCAATTTTTCATGCAAAACGATCGATGACCCGTGTCCTGATGAAATTGCTCTGAGATGACCAAAATGGTCCGTTTTGAAAATGTTCATCTTTCAACTAATTTTGACTCTCAGAGGTGGATCATCACTTTTAGAGATAAAATGAGCATCGTTATCGTCATTTTCATGCTTCTAGGGAGCCAAAACTCAAGATTTGGCTCATGGTTAAAAGTGACTTAAAAGGACCCAAATGCTCACTTCGAGGGCTTAAAATGTGTTTATTCACTGCGGGAAGAGATATAAACATCATTTAGAGTAAATTAATAATCATGCGAGAACGTTCAATTTTTCATGCAAAACAATCGATGACCCGTGATCTGATGAAATTGCTCTGAGGTGAACAAAATGGCCCATTTTAAAAATGTTCATCTTTCAACTAATATTGACTCTCAGAGGTGGATCATCACTTTTGGAGATAAAATGAGCATCGTTATCATCATTTTCATGCTTCTAGGGAGTCAAAACTCAAGATTTGACTCATGGTTGAAAGTGACTTAAAAGGACCCAAATGCTCACTTCGATGGCTTAAAATGTGTTTATTCACTGCGGGAAGAGATATAAAGAACATTTAGAGTAAATTATTGTTAATGCGGGAACGTTCAATTTTTCATGCCAAACGATCGATGACCCGCGACCTGATGAAATTGCTCTGAGATTACCAAAATGGTCTGTTTTGAAAATGTTCATCTTTCAAATAATTTTGACTCTCAGAGGTGGATCATCACTTTTGGAGATAAAATGAGCATCGTTATCGTCATTTTCATGCTTCTAGGGAGCCAAAACTCAAGATTTGGCTCATGGTTAAAAGTGACTTAAAAGGACCCAAATGCTCACTTCGATGGCTTAAAATGTGTTTATTCACTGCGGGAAGAGATATAAAGAACATTTAGAGTAAATTATTGTTAATGCGAGAACGTTCAATTTTTCATGCCAAACGATCGATGACCTGCGACCTGATGAAATTGCTCTGAGATGACCAAAATGGTCCGTTTTGAAAATGTTCATCTTTCAAATAATGTTGACTCTCAGAGGTGGATCATCACTTTTGGAGATAAAATGAGCATTGTTATCGTAATTTTCATGCTTCTAGGGAGCCAAAACTCAAGATTTGGCCCATGGTGAAAAGTGACTTAAAAGGACCCAAATGCTCACTTCGAGGGCTTAAAAAGTGTTTATTCACTGCGGGAAGAGATATAAACAACATTTAGAGTAAATTAATGTTCATGCGAGAACGTTCAATTTTTCATGCAAAACAATCGATGACCCGCGACCTGATGAAATTGCTCTGAGGTGAACAAAATGGTCCATTTTGAAAATGTTTATCTTTCAACTAATATTGACTCTCAGAGGTGGATCTTCACTTTTGGAGATAAAATGAGCATCTTCATAGTAATTTTTATGCTTCTGGGGAGCCAAAACTCAAGATTTGGCTCATGGTTAAAAGTGACTTAAAAGGATCCAAATGCTCACTTCGAGGGCTTAAAACTTGTTTATTCACTGCGGGAAGAGATATAAACAACATTTAGAGTAAATTAATGTTCATGCGAGAACGTTCAATTTTTCATGCAAAACAATCGATTACCCGCGACCTGATGAAATTGCTCTGAGATGACCAAAATGGTCAGTTTTGAAAGTTTTCATCTTTTAACTAATTTTGACTCTCAGAGGTGAATCATCACTTTTGGAGATAAAATGAGCATCGGTATCATCATTTTCGTGCTTCTAGGGAGCCAAAACTCAAGATTTGGCTCATGGTTAAAAGTGACTTAAAAGGACCCAAATGCTCACTTCGAGGGCTTAAAACGTGTTTATTCACTGCGGGAAGAGATATAAACAACATTTAGAGTGAATTAATGTTCATGCGAGAACGTACAATTTTTCATGCAAAACGATCGATGACCCGCGACCTGATGAAATTGCTCTGAGATGACCAAAATGGTCCGTTTTGAAAGTTTTCATCTATCAACTAATTTTGACTCTCAGAGGTGGATCATCACTTTTGGAGATAAAATGAGCATCGTTATCGTCATTTTCATGCTTCTAGGGAGCCAAAACTCAAGAATTGGCTCATGGTTAAAAGTGACTTAAAAGGACCCAAATGCTCACTTCGAGGGCTTAAAACGTGTTTATTCACTGCGGGAAGAGATATAAAGAACATTTAGAGTAAATTAATGTTCATGCGAGAACGTTCAATTTTTCATGCAAAACAATCGATGACCCATGACCTAATGAAATTGCTCTGAGATGACCAAAATGGTCCGTTTTGAAAGTTTTCATCTTTCAACTAATTTTGACTCTCAGAGGTGGATCATCACTTTTGGAGATAAAATGAGCATCGTTATCGTCATTTTCATGCTTCTAGGGAGCCAAAACTCAAGATTTGGCTCATGCTTAAAAGTGACTTAAAAGGACCCAAATGCTCACTTCGAGGGCTTAAAACGTGTTTATTCACTAAGGGAAGAGATATAAAGAACATTTAGAGTAAATTATTGTTCATGCGAGAACGTTCAATTTTTCATGCAAAACGATCGATGACCCGCGACCTGATGAAATTGCTCTGAGATGACCAAAATGGTCCGTTTTGAAAATTTCCATCTTTCAACTAATTTTGACTCTCAGAGGTGGATCATCACTATTGGAGATAAAATGAGCATCTTTATCTTCATTTTCATGCTTCTAGGGAGCCAAAACTCAAGATTAGCTCATGGTTAAAAGTGACTTAAAAGGACCCAAATGCTCACTTCGAGGGCTTTAAACGTGTTTATTCACTGCGGGAAGAGATATAAACAACATTTAGAGTGAATTAATGTTCATGCGAGAATGTTCAATTTTTCATGCAAAACGATCGATGACCCGTGTCCTGATGAAATTGCTCTGAGATGACCAAAATGGTCCGTTTTGAAAATGTTCATCTTTCAACTAATTTTGACTCTCAGAGGTGGATCATCACTTTTAGAGATAAAATGAGCATCGTTATCGTCATTTTCATGCTTCTAGGGAGCCAAAACTCAAGATTTGGCTCATGGTTAAAAGTGACTTAAAAGGACCCAAATGCTCACTTCGAGGGCTTAAAATGTGTTTATTCACTGCGGGAAGAGATATAAACATCATTTAGAGTAAATTAATAATCATGCGAGAACGTTCAATTTTTCATGCAAAACAATCGATGACCCGTGATCTGATGAAATTGCTCTGAGGTGAACAAAATGGCCCATTTTAAAAATGTTCATCTTTCAACTAATATTGACTCTCAGAGGTGGATCATCACTTTTGGAGATAAAATGAGCATCGTTATCATCATTTTCATGCTTCTAGGGAGTCAAAACTCAAGATTTGACTCATGGTTGAAAGTGACTTAAAAGGACCCAAATGCTCACTTCGATGGCTTAAAATGTGTTTATTCACTGCGGGAAGAGATATAAAGAACATTTAGAGTAAATTATTGTTAATGCGAGAACGTTCAATTTTTCATGCCAAACGATCGATGACCCGCGACCTGATGAAATTGCTCTGAGATTACCAAAATGGTCTGTTTTGAAAATGTTCATCTTTCAAATAATTTTGACTCTCAGAGGTGGATCATCACTTTTGGAGATAAAATGAGCATCGTTATCGTCATTTTCATGCTTCTAGGGAGCCAAAACTCAAGATTTGGCTCATGGTTAAAAGTGACTTAAAAGGACCCAAATGCTCACTTCGATGGCTTAAAATGTGTTTATTCACTGCGGGAAGAGATATAAAGAACATTTAGAGTAAATTATTGTTAATGCGAGAACGTTCAATTTTTCATGCCAAACGATCGATGACCCGCGACCTGATGAAATTGCTCTGAGATGACCAAAATGGTCCGTTTTGAAAATGTTCATCTTTCAAATAATGTTGACTCTCAGAGGTGGATCATCACTTTTGGAGATAAAATGAGCATTGTTATCGTAATTTTCATGCTTCTAGGGAGCCAAAACTCAAGATTTGGCCCATGGTGAAAAGTGACTTAAAAGGACCCAAATGCTCACTTCGAGGGCTTAAAACGTGTTTATTCACTGCGGGAAGAGATATAAACAACATTTAGAGTAAATTAATGTTCATGCGAGAACGTTCAATTTTTCATGCAAAACAATCGATGACCCGCGACCTGATGAAATTGCTCTGAGATGACCAAAATGGTCCGTTTTGAAAGTTTTCATCTATCAACTAATTTTGACTCTCAGAGGTGGATCATCACTTTTGGAGATAAAATGAGCATCGTTATCGTCATTTTCATGCTTCTAGGGAGCCAAAACTCAAGAATTGGCTCATGGTTAAAAGTGACTTAAAAGGACCCAAATGCTCACTTCGAGGGCTTAAAACGTGTTTATTCACTGCGGGAAGAGATATAAAGAACATTTAGAGTAAATTAATGTTCATGCGAGAACGTTCAATTTTTCATGCAAAACAATCGATGACCCATGACCTAATGAAATTGCTCTGAGATGACCAAAATGGTCCGTTTTGAAAGTTTTCATCTTTCAACTAATTTTGACTCTCAGAGGTGGATCATCACTTTTGGAGATAAAATGAGCATCGTTATCGTCATTTTCATGCTTCTAGGGAGCCAAAACTCAAGATTTGGCTCATGCTTAAAAGTGACTTAAAAGGACCCAAATGCTCACTTCGAGGGCTTAAAACGTGTTTATTCACTATGGGAAGAGATATAAAGAACATTTAGAGTAAATTATTGTTCATGCGAGAACGTTCAATTTTTCATGCAAAACGATCGATGACCCGCGACCTGATGAAATTGCTCTGAGATGACCAAAATGGTCCGTTTTGAAAATTTCCATCTTTCAACTAATTTTGACTCTCAGAGGTGTATCATCACTATTGGAGATAAAATGAGCATCTTTATCTTCATTTTCATGCTTCTAGGGAGCCAAAACTCAAGATTGGGCTCATGGTTAAAAGTGACTTAAAAGGACCCAAATGGTCACTTCGAATGGCTTAAAACGTGTTTATTCACTGCGGGAAGAGATATAAAGAACATTTAGAGTAAATTATTGTTAATGCGAGAAAGTTCAATTTTTCATGCCAAACGATCGATGACCCGCGTCCTGATGAAATTGCTCTGAGATGACCAAAATGGTCCGTTTTGAAAATTTTCATCTTTCAACTAATTTTGACTCTCAGAGGTGGATCATCACTTTTGGAGATAAAATGAGCATCGGTATCATCATTTTCATGCTTCTAGGGAGCCAAAACTCAAGATTTGACTCATGGTTGAAAGTGACTTAAAAGGACCAAATGCTCACTTCGAGGGCTTAAAACGTGTTTATTCACTGCGGGAAGAGATATAAAGAACATTTAGAGTAAATTATTGTTCATGCGAGAACGTTCAATTTTTCATGCAAAACGATCGATGCCCCGCGACCTGATGAAATTGCTCTGAGATGACCAAAATGGTCCGTTTTGAAAATTTCCATCTTTCAACTAATTTTGACTCTCAGAGGTGGATCATCACTATTGGAGATAAAATGAGCATCTTTATCTTCATTTTCATGCTTCTAGGGAGCCAAAACTCAAGATTTGACTCATGGTTGAAAGTGATTTAAAAGGACCAAATGCTCACTTCGAGGGCTTAAAATGTGTTTATTCACTGCGGGAAGAGATATAAACAACATTTAGAGTAAATTAATGTTCATGCGAGAACGTTCAATTTTTCATGCAAAACAATCGATGACCCGCGACCTGATGAAATTGCTCTGAGGTGAACAAAATGGTCCATTTTGAAAATGTTTATCTTTCAACTAATATTGACTCTCAGAGGTGGATCTTCACTTTTGGAGATAAAATGAGCATCTTCATAGTAATTTTTATGCTTCTGGGGAGCCAAAACTCAAGATTTGGCTCATGGTTAAAAGTGACTTAAAAGGACCCAAATGCTCACTTCGAGGGCTTAAAACGTGTTTATTCACTGCGGGAAGAGATATAAACAACATTTAGAGTAAATTAATGTTCATGCGAGAACGTTCAATTTTTCATGCAAAACAATCGATTACCCGCGACCTGATGAAATTGCTCTGAGATGACCAAAATGGTCAGTTTTGAAAGTTTTCATCTTTCAACTAATTTTGACTCTCAGAGGTGAATCATCACTTTTGGAGATAAAATGAGCATCGGTATCATCATTTTCGTGCTTCTAGGGAGCCAAAACTCAAGATTTGGCTCATGGTTAAAAGTGACTTAAAAGGACCCAAATGCTCACTTCGAGGGCTTAAAACGTGTTTATTCACTGCGGGAAGAGATATAAACAACATTTAGAGTGAATTAATGTTCATGCGAGAACGTTCAATTTTTCATGCAAAACGATCGATGACCCGTGTCCTGATGAAATTGCTCTGAGATGACCAAAATGGTCCGTTTTGAAAATGTTCATCTTTCAACTAATTTTGACTCTCAGAGGTGGATCATCACTTTTAGAGATAAAATGAGCATCGGTATCATCATTTTCGTGCTTCTAGGGAGCCAAAACTCAAGATTTGGCTCATGGTTAAAAGTGACTTAAAAGGACCCAAATGCTCACTTCGAGGGCTTAAAACGTGTTTATTCACTGCGGGAAGAGATATAAACAACATTTAGAGTGAATTAATGTTCATGCGAGAACGTACAATTTTTCATGCAAAACGATCGATGACCCGCGACCTGATGAAATTGCTCTGAGATGACCAAAATGGTCCGTTTTGAAAGTTTTCATCTATCAACTAATTTTGACTCTCAGAGGTGGATCATCACTTTTGGAGATAAAATGAGCATCGTTATCGTCATTTTCATGCTTCTAGGGAGCCAAAACTCAAGAATTGGCTCATGGTTAAAAGTGACTTAAAAGGACCCAAATGCTCACTTCGAGGGCTTAAAACGTGTTTATTCACTGCGGGAAGAGATATAAAGAACATTTAGAGTAAATTAATGTTCATGCGAGAACGTTCAATTTTTCATGCAAAACAATCGATGACCCATGACCTAATGAAATTGCTCTGAGATGACCAAAATGGTCCGTTTTGAAAGTTTTCATCTTTCAACTAATTTTGACTCTCAGAGGTGGATCATCACTTTTGGAGATAAAATGAGCATCGTTATCGTCATTTTCATGCTTCTAGGGAGCCAAAACTCAAGATTTGGCTCATGCTTAAAAGTGACTTAAAAGGACCCAAATGCTCACTTCGAGGGCTTAAAACGTGTTTATTCACTAAGGGAAGAGATATAAAGAACATTTAGAGTAAATTATTGTTCATGCGAGAACGTTCAATTTTTCATGCAAAACAATCGATGACCCGCGACCTGATGAAATTGCTCTGAGATGACCAAAATGGTCCGTTTTGAAAATTTCCATCTTTCAACTAATTTTGACTCTCAGAGGTGGATCATCACTATTGGAGATAAAATGAGCATCTTTATCTTCATTTTCATGCTTCTAGGGAGCCAAAACTCAAGATTAGCTCATGGTTAAAAGTGACTTAAAAGGACCCAAATGCTCACTTCGAGGGCTTTAAACGTGTTTATTCACTGCGGGAAGAGATATAAACAACATTTAGAGTGAATTAATGTTCATGCGAGAATGTTCAATTTTTCATGCAAAACGATCGATGACCCGTGTCCTGATGAAATTGCTCTGAGATGACCAAAATGGTCCGTTTTGAAAATGTTCATCTTTCAACTAATTTTGACTCTCAGAGGTGGATCATCACTTTTAGAGATAAAATGAGCATCGTTATCGTCATTTTCATGCTTCTAGGGAGCCAAAACTCAAGATTTGGCTCATGGTTAAAAGTGACTTAAAAGGACCCAAATGCTCACTTCGAGGGCTTAAAATGTGTTTATTCACTGCGGGAAGAGATATAAACATCATTTAGAGTAAATTAATAATCATGCGAGAACGTTCAAATTTTTCATGCAAAACAATCGATGACCCGTGATCTGATGAAATTGCTCTGAGGTGAACAAAATGGCCCATTTTAAAAATGTTCATCTTTCAACTAATATTGACTCTCAGAGGTGGATCATCACTTTTGGAGATAAAATGAGCATCGTTATCATCATTTTCATGCTTCTAGGGAGTCAAAACTCAAGATTTGACTCATGGTTGAAAGTGACTTAAAAGGACCCAAATGCTCACTTCGATGGCTTAAAATGTGTTTATTCACTGCGGGAAGAGATATAAAGAACATTTAGAGTAAATTATTGTTAATGCGAGAACGTTCAATTTTTCATGCCAAACGATCGATGACCCGCGACCTGATGAAATTGCTCTGAGATTACCAAAATGGTCTGTTTTGAAAATGTTCATCTTTCAAATAATTTTGACTCTCAGAGGTGGATCATCACTTTTGGAGATAAAATGAGCATCGTTATCGTCATTTTCATGCTTCTAGGGAGCCAAAACTCAAGATTTGGCTCATGGTTAAAAGTGACTTAAAAGGACCCAAATGCTCACTTCGATGGCTTAAAATGTGTTTATTCACTGCGGGAAGAGATATAAAGAACATTTAGAGTAAATTATTGTTAATGCGAGAACGTTCAATTTTTCATGCCAAACGATCGATGACCCGCGACCTGATGAAATTGCTCTGAGATGACCAAAATGGTCCGTTTTGAAAATGTTCATCTTTCAAATAATGTTGACTCTCAGAGGTGGATCATCACTTTTGGAGATAAAATGAGCATTGTTATCGTAATTTTCATGCTTCTAGGGAGCCAAAACTCAAGATTTGGCCCATGGTGAAAAGTGACTTAAAAGGACCCAAATGCTCACTTCGAGGGCTTAAAACGTGTTTATTCACTGCGGGAAGAGATATAAACAACATTTAGAGTAAATTAATGTTCATGCGAGAACGTTCAATTTTTCATGCAAAACAATCGATGACCCGCGACCTGATGAAATTGCTCTGAGGTGAACAAAATGGTCCATTTTGAAAATGTTTATCTTTCAACTAATATTGACTCTCAGAGGTGGATCTTCACTTTTGGAGATAAAATGAGCATCTTCATAGTAATTTGTATGCTTCTGGGGAGCCAAAACTCAAGATTTGGCTCATGGTTAAAAGTGACTTAAAAGGATCCAAAAGCTCACTTCGAGGGCTTAAAACTTGTTTATTCACTGCGGGAAGAGATATAAACAACATTTAGAGTAAATTAATGTTCATGCGAGAACGTTCAATTTTTCATGCAAAACAATCGATTACCCGCGACCTGATGAAATTGCTCTGAGATGACCAAAATGGTCAGTTTTGAAAGTTTTCATCTTTCAACTAATTTTGACTCTCAGAGGTGAATCATCACTTTTGGAGATAAAATGAGCATCGGTATCATCATTTTCGTGCTTCTAGGGAGCCAAAACTCAAGATTTGGCTCATGGTTAAAAGTGACTTAAAAGGACCCAAATGCTCACTTCGAGGGCTTAAAACGTGTTTATTCACTGCGGGAAGAGATATAAACAACATTTAGAGTGAATTAATGTTCATGCGAGAACGTACAATTTTTCATGCAAAACGATCGATGACCCGCGACCTGATGAAATTGCTCTGAGATGACCAAAATGGTCCGTTTTGAAAGTTTTCATCTATCAACTAATTTTGACTCTGAGAGGTGGATCATCACTTTTGGAGATAAAATGAGCATCGTTATCGTCATTTTCATGCTTCTAGGGAGCCAAAACTCAAGAATTGGCTCATGGTTAAAAGTGACTTAAAAGGACCCAAATGCTCACTTCGAGGGCTTAAAACGTGTTTATTCACTGCGGGAAGAGATATAAAGAACATTTAGAGTAAATTAATGTTCATGCGAGAACGTTCAATTTTTCATGCAAAACAATCGATGACCCATGACCTAATGAAATTGCTCTGAGATGACCAAAATGGTCCGTTTTGAAAGTTTTCATCTTTCAACTAATTTTGACTCTCAGAGGTGGATCATCACTTTTGGAGATAAAATGAGCATCGTTATCGTCATTTTCATGCTTCTAGGGAGCCAAAACTCAAGATTTGGCTCATGCTTAAAAGTGACTTAAAAGGACCCAAATGCTCACTTCGAGGGCTTAAAACGTGTTTATTCACTAAGGGAAGAGATATAAAGAACATTTAGAGTAAATTATTGTTCATGCGAGAACGTTCAATTTTTCATGCAAAACGATCGATGACCCGCGACCTGATGAAATTGCTCTGAGATGACCAAAATGGTCCGTTTTGAAAATTTCCATCTTTCAACTAATTTTGACTCTCAGAGGTGTATCATCACTATTGGAGATAAAATGAGCATCTTTATCTTCATTTTCATGCTTCTAGGGAGCCAAAACTCAAGATTGGGCTCATGGTTAAAAGTGACTTAAAAGGACCCAAATGGTCACTTCGATGGCTTAAAACGTGTTTATTCACTGCGGGAAGAGATATAAAGAACATTTAGAGTAAATTAATGTTCATGCGAGAACGTTCAATTTTTCATGCAAAACAATCGATTACCCGCGACCTGATGAAATTGCTCTGAGATGACCAAAATGGTCAGTTTTGACAGTTTTCATCTTTCAACTAATTTTGACTCTCAGAGGTGAATCATCACTTTTGGAGATAAAATGAGCATCAGTATCATCATTTTCGTCTTTCTAGGGAGCCAAAACTCAAGATTTGGCTCATGGTTAAAAGTGACTTAAAAGGACCCAAATGCTCACTTCGAGGGCTTAAAACGTGTTTATTCACTGCGGGAAGAGATATAAACAACATTTAGAGTGAATTAATGTTCATGCGAGAATGTTCAATTTTTCATGCAAAACGATCGATGACCCGTGTCCTGATGAAATTGCTCTGAGATGACCAAAATGGTCCGTTTTGAAAATGTTCATCTTTCAACTAATTTTGACTCTCAGAGGTGGATCATCACTTTTAGAGATAAAATGAGCATCGTTATCGTCATTTTCATGCTTCTAGGGAGCCAAAACTCAAGATTTGGCTCATGGTTAAAAGTGACTTAAAAGGACCCAAATGCTCACTTCGAGGGCTTAAAATGTGTTTATTCACTGCGGGAAGAGATATAAACATCATTTAGAGTAAATTAATAATCATGCGAGAACGTTCAATTTTTCATGCAAAACAATCGATGACCCGTGATCTGATGAAATTGCTCTGAGGTGAACAAAATGGCCCATTTTAAAAATGTTCATCTTTCAACTAATATTGACTCTCAGAGGTGGATCATCACTTTTGGAGATAAAATGAGCATCGTTATCATCATTTTCATGCTTCTAGGGAGTCAAAACTCAAGATTTGACTCATGGTTGAAAGTGACTTAAAAGGACCCAAATGCTCACTTCGATGGCTTAAAATGTGTTTATTCACTGCGGGAAGAGATATAAAGAACATTTAGAGTAAATTATTGTTAATGCGAGAACGTTCAATTTTTCATGCCAAACGATCGATGACCCGCGACCTGATGAAATTGCTCTGAGATTACCAAAATGGTCTGTTTTGAAAATGTTCATCTTTCAAATAATTTTGACTCTCAGAGGTGGATCATCACTTTTGGAGATAAAATGAGCATCGTTATCGTCATTTTCATGCTTCTAGGGAGCCAAAACTCAAGATTTGGCTCATGGTTAAAAGTGACTTAAAAGGACCCAAATGCTCACTTCGATGGCTTAAAATGTGTTTATTTACTGCAGGAAGAGATATAAAGAACATTTAGAGTAAATTATTGTTAATGCGAGAACGTTCAATTTTTCATGCCAAACGATCGATGACCCGCGACCTGATGAAATTGCTCTGAGATGACCAAAATGGTCCGTTTTGAAAATGTTCATCTTTCAAATAATGTTGACTCTCAGAGGTGGATCATCACTTTTGGAGATAAAATGAGCATTGTTATCGTAATTTTCATGCTTCTAGGGAGCCAAAACTCAAGATTTGGCCCATGGTGAAAAGTGACTTAAAAGGACCCAAATGCTCACTTCGAGGGCTTAAAACGTGTTTATTCACTGCGGGAAGAGATATAAACAACATTTAGAGTAAATTAATGTTCATGCGAGAACGTTCAATTTTTCATGCAAAACAATCGATGACCCGCGACCTGATGAAATTGCTCTGAGGTGAACAAAATGGTCCATTTTGAAAATGTTTATCTTTCAACTAATATTGACTCTCAGAGGTGGATCTTCACTTTTGGAGATAAAATGAGCATCTTCATAGTAATTTTTATGCTTCTGGGGAGCCAAAACTCAAGATTTGGCTCATGGTTAAAAGTGACTTAAAAGGATCCAAATGCTCACTTCGAGGGCTTAAAACTTGTTTATTCACTGCGGGAAGAGATATAAACAACATTTAGAGTAAATTAATGTTCATGCGAGAACGTTCAATTTTTCATGCAAAACAATCGATTACCCGCGACCTGATGAAATTGCTCTGAGATGACCAAAATGGTCAGTTTTGAAAGTTTTCATCTTTCAACTAATTTTGACTCTCAGAGGTGAATCATCACTTTTGGAGATAAAATGAGCATCGGTATCATCATTTTCGTGCTTCTAGGGAGCCAAAACTCAAGATTTGGCTCATGGTTAAAAGTGACTTAAAAGGACCCAAATGCTCACTTCGAGGGCTTAAAACGTGTTTATTCACTGCGGGAAGAGATATAAACAACATTTAGAGTGAATTAATGTTCATGCGAGAACGTACAATTTTTCATGCAAAACGATCGATGACCCGCGACCTGATGAAATTGCTCTGAGATGACCAAAATGGTCCGTTTTGAAAGTTTTCATCTATCAACTAATTTTGACTCTCAGAGGTGGATCATCACTTTTGGAGATAAAATGAGCATCGTTATCGTCATTTTCATGCTTCTAGGGAGCCAAAACTCAAGAATTGGCTCATGGTTAAAAGTGACTTAAAAGGACCCAAATGCTCACTTTGAGGGCTTAAAACGTGTTTATTCACTGCGGGAAGAGATATAAAGAACATTTAGAGTAAATTAATGTTCATGCGAGAACGTTCAATTTTTCATGCAAAACAATCGATGACCCATGACCTAATGAAATTGCTCTGAGATGACCAAAATGGTCCGTTTTGAAAGTTTTCATCTTTCAACTAATTTTGACTCTCAGAGGTGGATCATCACTTTTGGAGATAAAATGAGCATCGTTATCGTCATTTTCATGCTTCTAGGGAGCCAAAACTCAAGATTTGGCTCATGCTTAAAAGTGACTTAAAAGGACCCAAATGCTCACTTCGAGGGCTTAAAACGTGTTTATTCACTATGGGAAGAGATATAAAGAACATTTAGAGTAAATTATTGTTCATGCGAGAACGTTCAATTTTTCATGCAAAACGATCGATGACCCGCGACCTGATGAAATTGCTCTGAGATGACCAAAATGGTCCGTTTTGAAAATTTCCATCTTTCAACTAATTTTGACTCTCAGAGGTGTATCATCACTATTGGAGATAAAATGAGCATCTTTATCTTCATTTTCATGCTTCTAGGGAGCCAAAACTCAAGATTGGGCTCATGGTTAAAAGTGACTTAAAAGGACCCAAATGGTCACTTCGAATGGCTTAAAACGTGTTTATTCACTGCGGGAAGAGATATAAAGAACATTTAGAGTAAATTATTGTTAATGCGAGAAAGTTCAATTTTTCATGCCAAACGATCGATGACCCGCGTCCTGATGAAATTGCTCTGAGATGACCAAAATGGTCCGTTTTGAAAATTTTCATCTTTCAACTAATTTTGACTCTCAGAGGTGGATCATCACTTTTGGAGATAAAATGAGCATCGGTATCATCATTTTCATGCTTCTAGGGAGCCAAAACTCAAGATTTGACTCATGGTTGAAAGTGACTTAAAAGGACCAAATGCTCACTTCGAGGGCTTAAAACGTGTTTATTCACTGCGGGAAGAGATATAAAGAACATTTAGAGTAAATTATTGTTCATGCGAGAACGTTCAATTTTTCATGCAAAACGATCGATGCCCCGCGACCTGATGAAATTGCTCTGAGATGACCAAAATGGTCCGTTTTGAAAATTTCCATCTTTCAACTAATTTTGACTCTCAGAGGTGGATCATCACTATTGGAGATAAAATGAGCATCTTTATCTTCATTTTCATGCTTCTAGGGAGCCAAAACTCAAGATTTGACTCATGGTTGAAAGTGATTTAAAAGGACCAAATGCTCACTTCGAGGGCTTAAAATGTGTTTATTCACTGCGGGAAGAGATATAAACAACATTTAGAGTAAATTAATGTTCATGCGAGAACGTTCAATTTTTCATGCAAAACAATCGATGACCCGCGACCTGATGAAATTGCTCTGAGGTGAACAAAATGGTCCATTTTGAAAATGTTTATCTTTCAACTAATATTGACTCTCAGAGGTGGATCTTCACTTTTGGAGATAAAATGAGCATCTTCATAGTAATTTTTATGCTTCTGGGGAGCCAAAACTCAAGATTTGGCTCATGGTTAAAAGTGACTTAAAAGGACCCAAATGCTCACTTCGAGGGCTTAAAACGTGTTTATTCACTGCGGGAAGAGATATAAACAACATTTAGAGTAAATTAATGTTCATGCGAGAACGTTCAATTTTTCATGCAAAACAATCGATTACCCGCGACCTGATGAAATTGTTCTGAGATGACCAAAATGGTCAGTTTTGAAAGTTTTCATCTTTCAACTAATTTTGACTCTCAGAGGTGAATCATCACTTTTGGAGATAAAATGAGCATCGGTATCATCATTTTCGTGCTTCTAGGGAGCCAAAACTCAAGATTTGGCTCATGGTTAAAAGTGACTTAAAAGGACCCAAATGCTCACTTCGAGGGCTTAAAACGTGTTTATTCACTGCGGGAAGAGATATAAACAACATTTAGAGTGAATTAATGTTCATGCGAGAACGTTCAATTTTTCATGCAAAACGATCGATGACCCGTGTCCTGATGAAATTGCTCTGAGATGACCAAAATGGTCCGTTTTGAAAATGTTCATCTTTCAACTAATTTTGACTCTCAGAGGTGGATCATCACTTTTAGAGATAAAATGAGCATCGGTATCATCATTTTCGTGCTTCTAGGGAGCCAAAACTCAAGATTTGGCTCATGGTTAAAAGTGACTTAAAAGGACCCAAATGCTCACTTCGAGGGCTTAAAACGTGTTTATTCACTGCGGGAAGAGATATAAACAACATTTAGAGTGAATTAATGTTCATGCGAGAACGTACAATTTTTCATGCAAAACGATCGATGACCCGCGACCTGATGAAATTGCTCTGAGATGACCAAAATGGTCCGTTTTGAAAGTTTTCATCTATCAACTAATTTTGACTCTCAGAGGTGGATCATCACTTTTGGAGATAAAATGAGCATCGTTATCGTCATTTTCATGCTTCTAGGGAGCCAAAACTCAAGAATTGGCTCATGGTTAAAAGTGACTTAAAAGGACCCAAATGCTCACTTCGAGGGCTTAAAACGTGTTTATTCACTGCGGGAAGAGATATAAAGAACATTTAGAGTAAATTAATGTTCATGCGAGAACGTTCAATTTTTCATGCAAAACAATCGATGACCCATGACCTAATGAAATTGCTCTGAGATGACCAAAATGGTCCGTTTTGAAAGTTTTCATCTTTCAACTAATTTTGACTCTCAGAGGTGGATCATCACTTTTGGAGATAAAATGAGCATCGTTATCGTCATTTTCATGCTTCTAGGGAGCCAAAACTCAAGATTTGGCTCATGCTTAAAAGTGACTTAAAAGGACCCAAATGCTCACTTCGAGGGCTTAAAACGTGTTTATTCACTATGGGAAGAGATATAAAGAACATTTAGAGTAAATTATTGTTCATGCGAGAACGTTCAATTTTTCATGCAAAACGATCGATGACCCGCGACCTGATGAAATTGCTCTGAGATGACCAAAATGGTCCGTTTTGAAAATTTCCATCTTTCAACTAATTTTGACTCTCAGAGGTGTATCATCACTATTGGAGATAAAATGAGCATCTTTATCTTCATTTTCATGCTTCTAGGGAGCCAAAACTCAAGATTGGGCTCATGGTTAAAAGTGACTTAAAAGGACCCAAATGGTCACTTCGAATGGCTTAAAACGTGTTTATTCACTGCGGGAAGAGATATAAAGAACATTTAGAGTAAATTATTGTTAATGCGAGAAAGTTCAATTTTTCATGCCAAACGATCGATGACCCGCGTCCTGATGAAATTGCTCTGAGATGACCAAAATGGTCCGTTTTGAAAATTTTCATCTTTCAACTAATTTTGACTCTCAGAGGTGGATCATCACTTTTGGAGATAAAATGAGCATCGGTATCATCATTTTCATGCTTCTAGGGAGCCAAAACTCAAGATTTGACTCATGGTTGAAAGTGACTTAAAAGGACCAAATGCTCACTTCGAGGGCTTAAAACGTGTTTATTCACTGCGGGAAGAGATATAAAGAACATTTAGAGTAAATTATTGTTCATGCGAGAACGTTCAATTTTTCATGCAAAACGATCGATGCCCCGCGACCTGATGAAATTGCTCTGAGATGACCAAAATGGTCCGTTTTGAAAATTTCCATCTTTCAACTAATTTTGACTCTCAGAGGTGGATCATCACTATTGGAGATAAAATGAGCATCTTTATCTTCATTTTCATGCTTCTAGGGAGCCAAAACTCAAGATTTGACTCATGGTTGAAAGTGATTTAAAAGGACCAAATGCTCACTTCGAGGGCTTAAAATGTGTTTATTCACTGCGGGAAGAGATATAAACAACATTTAGAGTAAATTAATGTTCATGCGAGAACGTTCAATTTTTCATGCAAAACAATCGATGACCCGCGACCTGATGAAATTGCTCTGAGGTGAACAAAATGGTCCATTTTGAAAATGTTTATCTTTCAACTAATATTGACTCTCAGAGGTGGATCTTCACTTTTGGAGATAAAATGAGCATCTTCATAGTAATTTTTATGCTTCTGGGGAGCCAAAACTCAAGATTTGGCTCATGGTTAAAAGTGACTTAAAAGGACCCAAATGCTCACTTCGAGGGCTTAAAACGTGTTTATTCACTGCGGGAAGAGATATAAACAACATTTAGAGTAAATTAATGTTCATGCGAGAACGTTCAATTTTTCATGCAAAACAATCGATTACCCGCGACCTGATGAAATTGTTCTGAGATGACCAAAATGGTCAGTTTTGAAAGTTTTCATCTTTCAACTAATTTTGACTCTCAGAGGTGAATCATCACTTTTGGAGATAAAATGAGCATCGGTATCATCATTTTCGTGCTTCTAGGGAGCCAAAACTCAAGATTTGGCTCATGGTTAAAAGTGACTTAAAAGGACCCAAATGCTCACTTCGAGGGCTTAAAACGTGTTTATTCACTGCGGGAAGAGATATAAACAACATTTAGAGTGAATTAATGTTCATGCGAGAACGTTCAATTTTTCATGCAAAACGATCGATGACCCGTGTCCTGATGAAATTGCTCTGAGATGACCAAAATGGTCCGTTTTGAAAATGTTCATCTTTCAACTAATTTTGACTCTCAGAGGTGGATCATCACTTTTAGAGATAAAATGAGCATCGGTATCATCATTTTCGTGCTTCTAGGGAGCCAAAACTCAAGATTTGGCTCATGGTTAAAAGTGACTTAAAAGGACCCAAATGCTCACTTCGAGGGCTTAAAACGTGTTTATTCACTGCGGGAAGAGATATAAACAACATTTAGAGTGAATTAATGTTCATGCGAGAACGTACAATTTTTCATGCAAAACGATCGATGACCCGCGACCTGATGAAATTGCTCTGAGATGACCAAAATGGTCCGTTTTGAAAGTTTTCATCTATCAACTAATTTTGACTCTCAGAGGTGGATCATCACTTTTGGAGATAAAATGAGCATCGTTATCGTCATTTTCATGCTTCTAGGGAGCCAAAACTCAAGAATTGGCTCATGGTTAAAAGTGACTTAAAAGGACCCAAATGCTCACTTCGAGGGCTTAAAACGTGTTTATTCACTGCGGGAAGAGATATAAAGAACATTTAGAGTAAATTAATGTTCATGCGAGAACGTTCAATTTTTCATGCAAAACAATCGATGACCCATGACCTAATGAAATTGCTCTGAGATGACCAAAATGGTCCGTTTTGAAAGTTTTCATCTTTCAACTAATTTTGACTCTCAGAGGTGGATCATCACTTTTGGAGATAAAATGAGCATCGTTATCGTCATTTTCATGCTTCTAGGGAGCCAAAACTCAAGATTTGGCTCATGCTTAAAAGTGACTTAAAAGGACCCAAATGCTCACTTCGAGGGCTTAAAACGTGTTTATTCACTAAGGGAAGAGATATAAAGAACATTTAGAGTAAATTATTGTTCATGCGAGAACGTTCAATTTTTCATGCAAAACAATCGATGACCCGCGACCTGATGAAATTGCTCTGAGATGACCAAAATGGTCCGTTTTGAAAATTTCCATCTTTCAACTAATTTTGACTCTCAGAGGTGGATCATCACTATTGGAGATAAAATGAGCATCTTTATCTTCATTTTCATGCTTCTAGGGAGCCAAAACTCAAGATTAGCTCATGGTTAAAAGTGACTTAAAAGGACCCAAATGCTCACTTCGAGGGCTTTAAACGTGTTTATTCACTGCGGGAAGAGATATAAACAACATTTAGAGTGAATTAATGTTCATGCGAGAATGTTCAATTTTTCATGCAAAACGATCGATGACCCGTGTCCTGATGAAATTGCTCTGAGATGACCAAAATGGTCCGTTTTGAAAATGTTCATCTTTCAACTAATTTTGACTCTCAGAGGTGGATCATCACTTTTAGAGATAAAATGAGCATCGTTATCGTCATTTTCATGCTTCTAGGGAGCCAAAACTCAAGATTTGGCTCATGGTTAAAAGTGACTTAAAAGGACCCAAATGCTCACTTCGAGGGCTTAAAATGTGTTTATTCACTGCGGGAAGAGATATAAACATCATTTAGAGTAAATTAATAATCATGCGAGAACGTTCAAATTTTTCATGCAAAACAATCGATGACCCGTGATCTGATGAAATTGCTCTGAGGTGAACAAAATGGCCCATTTTAAAAATGTTCATCTTTCAACTAATATTGACTCTCAGAGGTGGATCATCACTTTTGGAGATAAAATGAGCATCGTTATCATCATTTTCATGCTTCTAGGGAGTCAAAACTCAAGATTTGACTCATGGTTGAAAGTGACTTAAAAGGACCCAAATGCTCACTTCGATGGCTTAAAATGTGTTTATTCACTGCGGGAAGAGATATAAAGAACATTTAGAGTAAATTATTGTTAATGCGAGAACGTTCAATTTTTCATGCCAAACGATCGATGACCCGCGACCTGATGAAATTGCTCTGAGATTACCAAAATGGTCTGTTTTGAAAATGTTCATCTTTCAAATAATTTTGACTCTCAGAGGTGGATCATCACTTTTGGAGATAAAATGAGCATCGTTATCGTCATTTTCATGCTTCTAGGGAGCCAAAACTCAAGATTTGGCTCATGGTTAAAAGTGACTTAAAAGGACCCAAATGCTCACTTCGATGGCTTAAAATGTGTTTATTCACTGCGGGAAGAGATATAAAGAACATTTAGAGTAAATTATTGTTAATGCGAGAACGTTCAATTTTTCATGCCAAACGATCGATGACCCGCGACCTGATGAAATTGCTCTGAGATGACCAAAATGGTCCGTTTTGAAAATGTTCATCTTTCAAATAATGTTGACTCTCAGAGGTGGATCATCACTTTTGGAGATAAAATGAGCATTGTTATCGTAATTTTCATGCTTCTAGGGAGCCAAAACTCAAGATTTGGCCCATGGTGAAAAGTGACTTAAAAGGACCCAAATGCTCACTTCGAGGGCTTAAAACGTGTTTATTCACTGCGGGAAGAGATATAAACAACATTTAGAGTAAATTAATGTTCATGCGAGAACGTTCAATTTTTCATGCAAAACAATCGATGACCCGCGACCTGATGAAATTGCTCTGAGGTGAACAAAATGGTCCATTTTGAAAATGTTTATCTTTCAACTAATATTGACTCTCAGAGGTGGATCTTCACTTTTGGAGATAAAATGAGCATCTTCATAGTAATTTGTATGCTTCTGGGGAGCCAAAACTCAAGATTTGGCTCATGGTTAAAAGTGACTTAAAAGGATCCAAAAGCTCACTTCGAGGGCTTAAAACTTGTTTATTCACTGCGGGAAGAGATATAAACAACATTTAGAGTAAATTAATGTTCATGCGAGAACGTTCAATTTTTCATGCAAAACAATCGATTACCCGCGACCTGATGAAATTGCTCTGAGATGACCAAAATGGTCAGTTTTGAAAGTTTTCATCTTTCAACTAATTTTGACTCTCAGAGGTGAATCATCACTTTTGGAGATAAAATGAGCATCGGTATCATCATTTTCGTGCTTCTAGGGAGCCAAAACTCAAGATTTGGCTCATGGTTAAAAGTGACTTAAAAGGACCCAAATGCTCACTTCGAGGGCTTAAAACGTGTTTATTCACTGCGGGAAGAGATATAAACAACATTTAGAGTGAATTAATGTTCATGCGAGAACGTACAATTTTTCATGCAAAACGATCGATGACCCGCGACCTGATGAAATTGCTCTGAGATGACCAAAATGGTCCGTTTTGAAAGTTTTCATCTATCAACTAATTTTGACTCTGAGAGGTGGATCATCACTTTTGGAGATAAAATGAGCATCGTTATCGTCATTTTCATGCTTCTAGGGAGCCAAAACTCAAGAATTGGCTCATGGTTAAAAGTGACTTAAAAGGACCCAAATGCTCACTTCGAGGGCTTAAAACGTGTTTATTCACTGCGGGAAGAGATATAAAGAACATTTAGAGTAAATTAATGTTCATGCGAGAACGTTCAATTTTTCATGCAAAACAATCGATGACCCATGACCTAATGAAATTGCTCTGAGATGACCAAAATGGTCCGTTTTGAAAGTTTTCATCTTTCAACTAATTTTGACTCTCAGAGGTGGATCATCACTTTTGGAGATAAAATTAGCATCGTTATCGTCATTTTCATGCTTCTAGGGAGCCAAAACTCAAGATTTGGCTCATGCTTAAAAGTGACTTAAAAGGACCCAAATGCTCACTTCGAGGGCTTAAAACGTGTTTATTCACTAAGGGAAGAGATATAAAGAACATTTAGAGTAAATTATTGTTCATGCGAGAACGTTCAATTTTTCATGCAAAACGATCGATGACCCGCGACCTGATGAAATTGCTCTGAGATGACCAAAATGGTCCGTTTTGAAAATTTCCATCTTTCAACTAATTTTGACTCTCAGAGGTGTATCATCACTATTGGAGATAAAATGAGCATCTTTATCTTCATTTTCATGCTTCTAGGGAGCCAAAACTCAAGATTGGGCTCATGGTTAAAAGTGACTTAAAAGGACCCAAATGGTCACTTCGATGGCTTAAAACGTGTTTATTCACTGCGGGAAGAGATATAAAGAACATTTAGAGTAAATTAATGTTCATGCGAGAACGTTCAATTTTTCATGCAAAACAATCGATTACCCGCGACCTGATGAAATTGCTCTGAGATGACCAAAATGGTCAGTTTTGACAGTTTTCATCTTTCAACTAATTTTGACTCTCAGAGGTGAATCATCACTTTTGGAGATAAAATGAGCATCGGTATCATCATTTTCGTCTTTCTAGGGAGCCAAAACTCAAGATTTGGCTCATGGTTAAAAGTGACTTAAAAGGACCCAAATGCTCACTTCGAGGGCTTAAAACGTGTTTATTCACTGCGGGAAGAGATATAAACAACATTTAGAGTGAATTAATGTTCATGCGAGAATGTTCAATTTTTCATGCAAAACGATCGATGACCCGTGTCCTGATGAAATTGCTCTGAGATGACCAAAATGGTCCGTTTTGAAAATGTTCATCTTTCAACTAATTTTGACTCTCAGAGGTGGATCATCACTTTTAGAGATAAAATGAGCATCGTTATCGTCATTTTCATGCTTCTAGGGAGCCAAAACTCAAGATTTGGCTCATGGTTAAAAGTGACTTAAAAGGACCCAAATGCTCACTTCGAGGGCTTAAAATGTGTTTATTCACTGCGGGAAGAGATATAAACATCATTTAGAGTAAATTAATAATCATGCGAGAACGTTCAATTTTTCATGCAAAACAATCGATGACCCGTGATCTGATGAAATTGCTCTGAGGTGAACAAAATGGCCCATTTTAAAAATGTTCATCTTTCAACTAATATTGACTCTCAGAGGTGGATCATCACTTTTGGAGATAAAATGAGCATCGTTATCATCATTTTCATGCTTCTAGGGAGTCAAAACTCAAGATTTGACTCATGGTTGAAAGTGACTTAAAAGGACCCAAATGCTCACTTCGATGGCTTAAAATGTGTTTATTCACTGCGGGAAGAGATATAAAGAACATTTAGAGTAAATTATTGTTAATGCGAGAACGTTCAATTTTTCATGCCAAACGATCGATGACCCGCGACCTGATGAAATTGCTCTGAGATTACCAAAATGGTCTGTTTTGAAAATGTTCATCTTTCAAATAATTTTGACTCTCAGAGGTGGATCATCACTTTTGGAGATAAAATGAGCATCGTTATCGTCATTTTCATGCTTCTAGGGAGCCAAAACTCAAGATTTGGCTCATGGTTAAAAGTGACTTAAAAGGACCCAAATGCTCACTTCGATGGCTTAAAATGTGTTTATTCACTGCGGGAAGAGATATAAAGAACATTTAGAGTAAATTATTGTTAATGCGAGAACGTTCAATTTTTCATGCCAAACGATCGATGACCCGCGACCTGATGAAATTGCTCTGAGATGACCAAAATGGTCCGTTTTGAAAATGTTCATCTTTCAAATAATGTTGACTCTCAGAGGTGGATCATCACTTTTGGAGATAAAATGAGCATTGTTATCGTAATTTTCATGCTTCTAGGGAGCCAAAACTCAAGATTTGGCCCATGGTGAAAAGTGACTTAAAAGGACCCAAATGCTCACTTCGAGGGCTTAAAACGTGTTTATTCACTGCGGGAAGAGATATAAACAACATTTAGAGTAAATTAATGTTCATGCGAGAACGTTCAATTTTTCATGCAAAACAATCGATGACCCGCGACCTGATGAAATTGCTCTGAGGTGAACAAAATGGTCCATTTTGAAAATGTTTATCTTTCAACTAATATTGACTCTCAGAGGTGGATCTTCACTTTTGGAGATAAAATGAGCATCTTCATAGTAATTTTTATGCTTCTGGGGAGCCAAAACTCAAGATTTGGCTCATGGTTAAAAGTGACTTATAAGGATCCAAATGCTCACTTCGAGGGCTTAAAACTTGTTTATTCACTGCGGGAAGAGATATAAACAACATTTAGAGTAAATTAATGTTCATGCGAGAACGTTCAATTTTTCATGCAAAACAATCGATTACCCGCGACCTGATGAAATTGCTCTGAGATGACCAAAATGGTCAGTTTTGAAAGTTTTCATCTTTCAACTAATTTTGACTCTCAGAGGTGAATCATCACTTTTGGAGATAAAATGAGCATCGGTATCATCATTTTCGTGCTTCTAGGGAGCCAAAACTCAAGATTTGGCTCATGGTTAAAAGTGACTTAAAAGGACCCAAATGCTCACTTCGAGGGCTTAAAACGTGTTTATTCACTGCGGGAAGAGATATAAACAACATTTAGAGTGAATTAATGTTCATGCGAGAACGTACAATTTTTCATGCAAAACGATCGATGACCCGCGACCTGATGAAATTGCTCTGAGATGACCAAAATGGTCCGTTTTGAAAGTTTTCATCTATCAACTAATTTTGACTCTCAGAGGTGGATCATCACTTTTGGAGATAAAATGAGCATCGTTATCGTCATTTTCATGCTTCTAGGGAGCCAAAACTCAAGAATTGGCTCATGGTTAAAAGTGACTTAAAAGGACCCAAATGCTCACTTCGAGGGCTTAAAACGTGTTTATTCACTGCGGGAAGAGATATAAAGAACATTTAGAGTAAATTAATGTTCATGCGAGAACGTTCAATTTTTCATGCAAAACAATCGATGACCCATGACCTAATGAAATTGCTCTGAGATGACCAAAATGGTCCGTTTTGAAAGTTTTCATCTTTCAACTAATTTTGACTCTCAGAGGTGGATCATCACTTTTGGAGATAAAATGAGCATCGTTATCGTCATTTTCATGCTTCTAGGGAGCCAAAACTCAAGATTTGGCTCATGCTTAAAAGTGACTTAAAAGGACCCAAATGCTCACTTCGAGGGCTTAAAACGTGTTTATTCACTAAGGGAAGAGATATAAAGAACATTTAGAGTAAATTATTGTTCATGCGAGAACGTTCAATTTTTCATGCAAAACGATCGATGACCCGCGACCTGATGAAATTGCTCTGAGATGACCAAAATGGTCCGTTTTGAAAATTTCCATCTTTCAACTAATTTTGACTCTCAGAGGTGTATCATCACTATTGGAGATAAAATGAGCATCTTTATCTTCATTTTCATGCTTCTAGGGAGCCAAAACTCAAGATTGGGCTCATGGTTAAAAGTGACTTAAAAGGACCCAAATGGTCACTTCGAATGGCTTAAAACGTGTTTATTCACTGCGGGAAGAGATATAAAGAACATTTAGAGTAAATTATTGTTAATGCGAGAAAGTTCAATTTTTCATGCCAAACGATCGATGACCCGCGTCCTGATGAAATTGCTCTGAGATGACCAAAATGGTCCGTTTTGAAAATTTTCATCTTTCAACTAATTTTGACTCTCAGAGGTGGATCATCACTTTTGGAGACAAAATGAGCATCGGTATCATCATTTTCATGCTTCTAGGGAGCCAAAACTCAAGATTTGACTCATGGTTGAAAGTGACTTAAAAGGACCAAATGCTCACTTCGAGGGCTTAAAACGTGTTTATTCACTGCGGGAAGAGATATAAAGAACATTTAGAGTAAATTATTGTTCATGCGAGAACGTTCAATTTTTCATGCAAAACGATCGATGCCCCGCGACCTGATGAAATTGCTCTGAGATGACCAAAATGGTCCGTTTTGAAAATTTCCATCTTTCAACTAATTTTGACTCTCAGAGGTGGATCATCACTATTGGAGATAAAATGAGCATCTTTATCTTCATTTTCATGCTTCTAGGGAGCCAAAACTCAAGATTTGACTCATGGTTGAAAGTGATTTAAAAGGACCAAATGCTCACTTCGAGGGCTTAAAATGTGTTTATTCACTGCGGGAAGAGATATAAACAACATTTAGAGTAAATTAATGTTCATGCGAGAACGTTCAATTTTTCATGCAAAACAATCGATGACCCGCGACCTGATGAAATTGCTCTGAGGTGAACAAAATGGTCCATTTTGAAAATGTTTATCTTTCAACTAATATTGACTCTCAGAGGTGGATCTTCACTTTTGGAGATAAAATGAGCATCTTCATAGTAATTTTTATGCTTCTGGGGAGCCAAAACTCAAGATTTGGCTCATGGTTAAAAGTGACTTAAAAGGACCCAAATGCTCACTTCGAGGGCTTAAAACGTGTTTATTCACTGCGGGAAGAGATATAAACAACATTTAGAGTAAATTAATGTTCATGCGAGAACGTTCAATTTTTCATGCAAAACAATCGATTACCCGCGACCTGATGAAATTGCTCTGAGATGACCAAAATGGTCAGTTTTGAAAGTTTTCATCTTTCAACTAATTTTGACTTTCAGAGGTGAATCATCACTTTTGGAGATAAAATGAGCATCGGTATCATCATTTTCGTGCTTCTAGGGAGCCAAAACTCAAGATTTGGCTCATGGTTAAAAGTGACTTAAAAGGACCCAAATGCTCACTTCGAGGGCTTAAAACGTGTTTATTCACTGCGGGAAGAGATATAAACAACATTTAGAGTGAATTAATGTTCATGCGAGAACGTTCAATTTTTCATGCAAAACGATCGATGACCCGTGTCCTGATGAAATTGCTCTGAGATGACCAAAATGGTCCGTTTTGAAAATGTTCATCTTTCAACTAATTTTGACTCTCAGAGGTGGATCATCACTTTTAGAGATAAAATGAGCATCGTTATCGTCATTTTCATGCTTCTAGGGAGCCAAAACTCAAGATTTGGCTCATGGTTAAAAGTGACTTAAAAGGACCCAAATGCTCACTTCGAGGGCTTAAAATGTGTTTATTCACTGCGGAAGAGATATAAACATCATTTAGAGTAAATTAATAATCATGCGAGAACGTTCAATTTTTCATGCAAAACAATCGATGACCCGTGATCTGATGAAATTGCTCTGAGGTGAACAAAATGGCCCATTTTAAAAATGTTCATCTTTCAACTAATATTGACTCTCAGAGGTGGATCATCACTTTTGGAGATAAAATGAGCATCGTTATCATCATTTTCATGCTTCTAGGGAGTCAAAACTCAAGATTTGACTCATGGTTGAAAGTGACTTAAAAGGACCCAAATGCTCACTTCGATGGCTTAAAATGTGTTTATTCACTGCGGGAAGAGATATAAAGAACATTTAGAGTAAATTATTGTTAATGCGAGAACGTTCAATTTTTCATGCCAAACGATCGATGACCCGCGACCTGATGAAATTGCTCTGAGATTACCAAAATGGTCCGTTTTGAAAATGTTCATCTTTCAAATAATTTTGACTCTCAGAGGTGGATCATCACTTTTGGAGATAAAATGAGCATCGTTATCGTCATTTTCATGCTTCTAGGGAGCCAAAACTCAAGATTTGGCTCATGGTTAAAAGTGACTTAAAAGGACCCAAATGCTCACTTCGATGGCTTAAAATGTGTTTATTCACTGCGGGAAGAGATATAAAGAACATTTAGAGTAAATTATTGTTAATGCGAGAACGTTCAATTTTTCATGCCAAACGATCGATGACCCGCGACCTGATGAAATTGCTCTGAGATGACCAAAATGGTCCGTTTTGAAAATGTTCATCTTTCAAATAATGTTGACTCTCAGAGGTGGATCATCACTTTTGGAGATAAAATGAGCATTGTTATCGTAATTTTCATGCTTCTAGGGAGCCAAAACTCAAGATTTGGCCCATGGTGAAAAGTGACTTAAAAGGACCCAAATGCTCACTTCGAGGGCTTAAAACGTGTTTATTCACTGCGGGAAGAGATATAAACAACATTTAGAGTAAATTAATGTTCATGCGAGAACTTTCAATTTTTCATGCAAAACAATCGATGACCCGCGACCTGATGAAATTGCTCTGAGGTGAACAAAATGGTCCATTTTGAAAATGTTTATCTTTCAACTAATATTGACTCTCAGAGGTGGATCTTCACTTTTGGAGATAAAATGAGCATCTTCATAGTAATTTTTATGCTTCTGGGGAGCCAAAACTCAAGATTTGGCTCATGGTTAAAAGTGACTTAAAAGGATCCAAATGCTCACTTCGAGGGCTTAAAACGTGTTTATTCACTGCGGGAAGAGATATAAACAACATTTAGAGTGAATTAATGTTCATGCGAGAACGTTCAATTTTTCATGCAAAACGATCGATGACCCGCGACCTGATGAAATTGCTCTGAGATGACCAAAATGGTCCGTTTTGAAAGTTTCCATCTTTCAACTAATTTTGACTCTCAGAGGTGGATCATCACTTTTGGAGATAAAATGAGCATCGTTATCGTCATTTTCATGCTTCTAGGGAGCCAAAACTCAAGATTTGGCTCATGCTTAAAAGTGACTTAAAAGGACCCAAATGCTCACTTCGAGGGCTTAAAACGTGTTTATTCACTAAGGGAAGAGATATAAAGAACATTTAGAGTAAATTATTGTTCATGCGAGAACGTTCAATTTGTCTTTTTTTTTTTTTTTTTTTTTTTTTTTGTAGTGCAAAATATTTGCTTTTATTCGTAAATACAAATTTACGCCATGAACTCGTAGGGAATTGGCTCCAACAGTTCGGGTTCCTTGCCAAGTGTACTAACGAAGTGCGCTCCTCTTGGTGCTTCAGGCTGGCGTTTCATTTCAACCCACAAGCCCTTCGCCTTGGCCTCTGTCTTCCTCCTTTCATTCTCTTTGACACACTTCAGAAAGCTGTCTCTGCTTTTTGAATGCTTAATATGTTCAATGCGCACGTTAATTCTCTTGGCAAGAATTTTGCCCTTGACTTGTTTGTTTACAATAATGCCTACTGCATGTTGGGTGACGTTGAATATCCTTCCAGTCTTGCCATGGTAACACTTGTGCGGCATACCCTTTTGAATTGTTCCCATACCCTTGATGTCCACTATGTCCCCCTTCTTGTAGATGCGCATGTAGGTCGCCAGAGGTACAACTCCATGTTTGCGAAATGGTCTAGAGAACATGTAACGCGTTCCTCGCCTTTTTCCTCTTGTGTTCGTCATTTTGGCGGTTTACTGGAAGATGGCGAATCCGGCGGAAAGGGAAAACACGAGGACCCCACGGGTCTTACAGGGAAGTTCCAGAGAACGTTCAATTTTTCATGCAAAACGATCGATGACCCGCGACCTGATGAAATTGCTCTGAGATGACCAAAATGGTCCGTTTTGAAAATTTCCATCTTTCAACTAATTTTGACTCTCAGAGGTGTATCATCACTATTGGAGATAAAATGAGCATCTTTATCTTCATTTTCATGCTTCTAGGGAGCCAAAACTCAAGATTGGGCTCATGGTTAAAAGTGACTTAAAAGGACCCAAATGGTCACTTCGATGGCTTAAAACGTGTTTATTCACTGCGGGAAGAGATATAAAGAACATTTAGAGTAAATTATTGTTAATGCGAGAAAGTTCAATTTTTCATGCCAAACGATCGATGACCCGCGTCCTGATGAAATTGCTCTGAGATGACCAAAATGGTCCGTTTTGAAAATTTTCATCTTTCAACTAATTTTGACTCTCAGAGGTGGATCATCACTTTTGGAGATAAAATGAGCATCGGTATCGTCATTTTCATGCTTCTAGGGAGCCAAAACTCAAGATTTGACTCATGGTTGAAAGTGACTTAAAAGGACCAAATGCTCACTTCGAGGGCTTAAACGTGTTTATTCACTGCGGGAAGAGATATAAAGAACATTTAGAGTAAATTATTGTTCATGCGAGAACGTTCAATTTTTCATGCAAAACGATCGATGCCCCGCGACCTGATGAAATTGCTCTGAGATGACCAAAATGGTCCGTTTTGAAAATTTCCATCTTTCAACTAATTTTGACTCTCAGAGGTGGATCATCACTATTGGAGATAAAATGAGCATCTTTATCTTCATTTTCATGCTTCTAGGGAGCCAAAACTCAAGATTTGACTCATGGTTGAAAGTGACTTAAAAGGACCAAATGCTCACTTCGAGGGCTTAAAATGTGTTTATTCACTGCGGGAAGAGATATAAACAACATTTAGAGTAAATTAATGTTCATGCGAGAATGTTCAATTTTTCATGCAAAACAATCGATGACCCGCGACCTGATGAAATTGCTCTGAGGTGAACAAAATGGTCCATTTTGAAAATGTTTATCTTTCAACTAATATTGACTCTCAGAGGTGGATCTTCACTTTTGGAGATAAAATGAGCATCTTCATAGTAATTTTTATGCTTCTGGGGAGCCAAAACTCAAGATTTGGCTCATGGTTAAAAGTGACTTAAAAGGACCCAAATGCTCACTTCGAGGGCTTAAAACGTGTTTATTCACTGCGGGAAGAGATATAAACAACATTTAGAGTAAATTAATGTTCATGCGAGAACGTTCAATTTTTCATGCAAAACAATCGATTACCCGCGACCTGATGAAATTGCTCTGAGATGACCAAAATGGTCAGTTTTGAAAGTTTTCATCTTTCAACTAATTTTGACTCTCAGAGGTGAATCATCACTTTTGGAGATAAAATGAGCATCGGTATCATCATTTTCGTGCTTCTAGGGAGCCAAAACTCAAGATTTGGCTCATGGTTAAAAGTGACTTAAAAGGACCCAAATGCTCACTTCGAGGGCTTAAAACGTGTTTATTCACTGCGGGAAGAGATATAAACAACATTTAGAGTGAATTAATGTCATGCGAGAACGTTCAATTTTTCATGCAAAACGATCGATAACCCGTGTCCTGATGAAATTGCTCTGAGATGACCAAAATGGTCCGTTTTGAAAATGTTCATCTTTCAACTAATTTTGACTCTCAGAGGTGGATCATCACTTTTAGAGATAAAATGAGCATCGTTATCGTCATTTTCATGCTTCTAGGGAGCCAAAACTCAAGAATTGGCTCATGGTTAAAAGTGACTTAAAAGGACCCAAATGCTCACTTCGAGGGCTTAAAACGTGTTTATTCACTGCGGGAAGAGATATAAAGAACATTTAGAGTAAATTAATGTTCATGCGAGAACGTTCAATTTTTCATGCAAAACAATCGATGACCCATGACCTAATGAAATTGCTCTGAGATGACCAAAATGGTCCGTTTTGAAAGTTTTCATCTTTCAACTAATTTTGACTCTCAGAGGTGGATCATCACTTTTGGAGATAAAATGAGCATCGTTATCGTCATTTTCATGCTTCTAGGGAGCCAAAACTCAAGATTTGGCTCATGCTTAAAAGTGACTTAAAAGGACCCAAATGCTCACTTCGAGGGCTTAAAACGTGTTTATTCACTAAGGGAAGAGATATAAAGAACATTTAGAGTAAATTATTGTTCATGCGAGAACGTTCAATTTTTCATGCAAAACGATCGATGACCCGCGACCTGATGAAATTGCTCTGAGATGACCAAAATGGTCCGTTTTGAAAATTTCCATCTTTCAACTAATTTTGACTCTCAGAGGTGTATCATCACTATTGGAGATAAAATGAGCATCTTTATCTTCATTTTCATGCTTCTAGGGAGCCAAAACTCAAGATTGGGCTCATGGTTAAAAGTGACTTAAAAGGACCCAAATGGTCACTTCGATGGCTTAAAACGTGTTTATTCACTGCGGGAAGAGATATAAAGAACATTTAGAGTAAATTAATGTTGATGCGAGAACGTTCAATTTTTCATGCAAAACAATCGATTACCCGCGACCTGATGAAATTGCTCTGAGATGACCAAAATGGTCAGTTTTGAAAGTTTTCATCTTTCAACTAATTTTGACTCTCAGAGGTGAATCATCACTTTTGGAGATAAAATGAGCATCGGTATCATCATTTTCGTGCTTCTAGGGAGCCAAAACTCAAGATTTGGCTCATGGTTAAAAGTGACTTAAAAGGACCCAAATGCTCACTTCGAGGGCTTAAAACGTGTTTATTCACTGCGGGAAGAGATATAAACAACATTTAGAGTGAATTAATGTTCATGCGAGAATGTTCAATTTTTCATGCAAAACGATCGATGACCCGTGTCCTGATGAAATTGCTCTGAGATGACCAAAATGGTCCGTTTTGAAAATGTTCATCTTTCAACTAATTTTGACTCTCAGAGGTGGATCATCACTTTTAGAGATAAAATGAGCATCGTTATCGTCATTTTCATGCTTCTAGGGAGCCAAAACTCAAGATTTGGCTCATGGTTAAAAGTGACTTAAAAGGACCCAAATGCTCACTTCGAGGGCTTAAAATGTGTTTATTCACTGCGGGAAGAGATATAAACATCATTTAGAGTAAATTAATAATCATGCGAGAACGTTCAATTTTTCATGCAAAACAATCGATGACCCGTGATCTGATGAAATTGCTCTGAGGTGAACAAAATGGCCCATTTTAAAAATGTTCATCTTTCAACTAATATTGACTCTCAGAGGTGGATCATCACTTTTGGAGATAAAATGAGCATCGTTATCATCATTTTCATGCTTCTAGGGAGTCAAAACTCAAGATTTGACTCATGGTTGAAAGTGACTTAAAAGGACCCAAATGCTCACTTTGATGGCTTAAAATGTGTTTATTCACTGCGGGAAGAGATATAAAGAACATTTAGAGTAAATTATTGTTAATGCGAGAACGTTCAATTTTTCATGCCAAACGATCGATGACCCGCGACCTGATGAAATTGCTCTGAGATTACCAAAATGGTCTGTTTTGAAAATGTTCATCTTTCAAATAATTTTGACTCTCAGAGGTGGATCATCACTTTTGGAGATAAAATGAGCATCGTTATCGTCATTTTCATGCTTCTAGGGAGCCAAAACTCAAGATTTGGCTCATGGTTAAAAGTGACTTAAAAGGACCCAAATGCTCACTTCGATGGCTTAAAATGTGTTTATTCACTGCGGGAAGAGATATAAAGAACATTTAGAGTAAATTATTGTTAATGCGAGAACGTTCAATTTTTCATGCCAAACGATCGATGACCCGCGACCTGATGAAATTGCTCTGAGATGACCAAAATGGTCCGTTTTGAAAATGTTCATCTTTCAAATAATGTTGACTCTCAGAGGTGGATCATCACTTTTGGAGATAAAATGAGCATTGTTATCGTAATTTTCATGCTTCTAGGGAGCCAAAACTCAAGATGTGGCCCATGGTGAAAAGTGACTTAAAAGGACCCAAATGCTCACTTCGAGGGCTTAAAACGTGTTTATTCACTGCGGGAAGAGATATAAACAACATTTAGAGTAAATTAATGTTTATGCGAGAACGTTCAATTTTTCATGCAAAACAATCGATGACCCGCGACCTGATGAAATTGCTCTGAGGTGAACAAAATGGTCCATTTTGAAAATGTTTATCTTTCAACTAATATTGACTCTCAGAGGTGGATCTTCACTTTTGGAGATAAAATGAGCATCTTCATAGTAATTTTTATGCTTCTGGGGAGCCAAAACTCAAGATTTGGCTCATGGTTAAAAGTGACTTAAAAGGATCCAAATGCTCACTTCGAGGGCTTAAAACTTGTTTATTCACTGCGGGAAGAGATATAAACAACATTTAGAGTAAATTAATGTTCATGCGAGAACGTTCAATTTTTCATGCAAAACAATCGATTACCCGCGACCTGATGAAATTGCTCTGAGATGACCAAAATGGTCCGTTTTGAAAGTTTTCATCTATCAACTAATTTTGACTCTCAGAGGTGGATCATCACTTTTGGAGATAAAATGAGCATCGTTATCGTCATTTTCATGCTTCTAGGGAGCCAAAACTCAAGATTTGGCTCATGGTTAAAAGTGACTTAAAAGGACCCAAATGCTCACTTCGAGGGCTTAAAATGTGTTTATTCACTGCGGGAAGAGATATAAACATCATTTAGAGTAAATTAATAATCATGCGAGAACGTTCAATTTTTCATGCAAAACAATCGATGACCCGTGATCTGATGAAATTGCTCTGAGGTGAACAAAATGGCCCATTTTAAAAATGTTCATTTTTCAACTAATATTGACTCTCAGAGGTGGATCATCACTTTTGGAGATAAAATGAGCATCGTTATCATCATTTTCATGCTTCTAGGGAGTCAAAACTCAAGATTTGACTCATGGTTGAAAGTGACTTAAAAGGACCCAAATGCTCACTTCGATGGCTTAAAATGTGTTTATTCACTGCGGGAAGAGATATAAAGAACATTTAGAGTAAATTATTGTTAATGCGAGAACGTTCAATTTTTCATGCCAAACGATCGATGACCCGCGACCTGATGAAATTGCTCTGAGATTACCAAAATGGTCTGTTTTGAAAATGTTCATCTTTCAAATAATTTTGACTCTCAGAGGTGGATCATCACTTTTGGAGATAAAATGAGCATCGTTATCGTCATTTTCATGCTTCTAGGGAGCCAAAACTCAAGATTTGGCTCATGGTTAAAAGTGACTTAAAAGGACCCAAATGCTCACTTCGATGGCTTAAAATGTGTTTATTCACTGCGGGAAGAGATATAAAGAACATTTAGAGTAAATTATTGTTAATGCGAGAACGTTCAATTTTTCATGCCAAACGATCGATGACCCGCGACCTGATGAAATTGCTCTGAGATGACCAAAATGGTCCGTTTTGAAAATGTTCATCTTTCAAATAATGTTGACTCTCAGAGGTGGATCATCACTTTTGGAGATAAAATGAGCATTGTTATCGTAATTTTCATGCTTCTAGGGAGCCAAAACTCAAGATTTGGCCCATGGTGAAAAGTGACTTAAAAGGACCCAAATGCTCACTTCGAGGGCTTAAAACGTGTTTATTCACTGCGGGAAGAGATATAAACAACATTTAGAGTAAATTAATGTTTATGCGAGAACGTTCAATTTTTCATGCAAAACAATCGATGACCCGCGACCTGATGAAATTGCTCTGAGGTGAACAAAATGGTCCATTTTGAAAATGTTTATCTTTCAACTAATATTGACTCTCAGAGGTGGATCTTCACTTTTGGAGATAAAATGAGCATCTTCATAGTAATTTTTATGCTTCTGGGGAGCCAAAACTCAAGATTTGGCTCATGGTTAAAAGTGACTTAAAAGGATCCAAATGCTCACTTCGAGGGCTTAAAACTTGTTTATTCACTGCGGGAAGAGATATAAACAACATTTAGAGTAAATTAATGTTCATGCGAGAACGTTCAATTTTTCATGCAAAACAATCGATTACCCGCGACCTGATGAAATTGCTCTGAGATGACCAAAATGGTCAGTTTTGAAAGTTTTCATCTTTCAACTAATTTTGACTCTCAGAGGTGAATCATCACTTTTGGAGATAAAATGAGCATCGGTATCATCATTTTCGTGCTTCTAGGGAGCCAAAACTCAAGATTTGGCTCATGGTTAAAAGTGACTTAAAAGGACCCAAATGCTCACTTCGAGGGCTTAAAACGTGTTTATTCACTGCGGGAAGAGATATAAACAACATTTAGAGTGAATTAATGTTCATGCGAGAACGTACAATTTTTCATGCAAAACGATCGATGACCCGCGACCTGATGAAATTGCTCTGAGATGACCAAAATGGTCCGTTTTGAAAGTTTTCATCTATCAACTAATTTTGACTCTCAGAGGTGGATCATCACTTTTGGAGATAAAATGAGCATCGTTATCGTCATTTTCATGCTTCTAGGGAGCCAAAACTCAAGAATTGGCTCATGGTTAAAAGTGACTTAAAAGGACCCAAATGCTCACTTCGAGGGCTTAAAACGTGTTTATTCACTGCGGGAAGAGATATAAAGAACATTTAGAGTAAATTAATGTTCATGCGAGAACGTTCAATTTTTCATGCAAAACAATCGATGACCCATGACCTAATGAAATTGCTCTGAGATGACCAAAATGGTCCGTTTTGAAAGTTTTCATCTTTCAACTAATTTTGACTCTCAGAGGTGGATCATCACTTTTGGAGATAAAATGAGCATCGTTATCGTCATTTTCATGCTTCTAGGGAGCCAAAACTCAAGATTTGGCTCATGCTTAAAAGTGACTTAAAAGGACCCAAATGCTCACTTCGAGGGCTTAAAACGTGTTTATTCACTAAGGGAAGAGATATAAAGAACATTTAGAGTAAATTATTGTTCATGCGAGAACGTTCAATTTTTCATGCAAAACGATCGATGACCCGCGACCTGATGAAATTGCTCTGAGATGACCAAAATGGTCCGTTTTGAAAATTTCCATCTTTCAACTAATTTTGACTCTCAGAGGTGTATCATCACTATTGGAGATAAAATGAGCATCTTTATCTTCATTTTCATGCTTCTAGGGAGCCAAAACTCAAGATTGGGCTCATGGTTAAAAGTGACTTAAAAGGACCCAAATGGTCACTTCGATGGCTTAAAACGTGTTTATTCACTGCGGGAAGAGATATAAAGAACATTTAGAGTAAATTATTGTTAATGCGAGAAAGTTCAATTTTTCATGCCAAACGATCGATGACCCGCGTCCTGATGAAATTGCTCTGAGATGACCAAAATGGTCCGTTTTGAAAATTTTCATCTTTCAACTAATTTTGACTCTCAGAGGTGGATCATCACTTTTGGAGATAAAATGAGCATCGGTATCATCATTTTCATGCTTCTAGGGAGCCAAAACTCAAGATTTGACTCATGGTTGAAAGTGACTTAAAAGGACCAAATGCTCACTTCGAGGGCTTAAAACGTGTTTATTCACTGCGGGAAGAGATATAAAGAACATTTAGAGTAAATTATTGTTCATGCGAGAACGTTCAATTTTTCATGCAAAACGATCGATGCCCCGCGACCTGATGAAATTGCTCTGAGATGACCAAAATGGTCCGTTTTGAAAATTTCCATCTTTCAACTAATTTTGACTCTCAGAGGTGGATCATCACTATTGGAGATAAAATGAGCATCTTTATCTTCATTTTCATGCTTCTAGGGAGCCAAAACTCAAGATTTGACTCATGGTTGAAAGTGACTTAAAAGGACCAAATGCTCACTTCGAGGGCTTAAAATGTGTTTATTCACTGCGGGAAGAGATATAAACAACATTTAGAGTAAATTAATGTTCATGCGAGAACGTTCAATTTTTCATGCAAAACAATCGATGACCCGCGACCTGATGAAATTGCTCTGAGGTGAACAAAATGGTCCATTTTGAAAATGTTTATCTTTCAACTAATATTGACTCTCAGAGGTGGATCTTCACTTTTGGAGATAAAATGAGCATCTTCATAGTAATTTTTATGCTTCTGGGGAGCCAAAACTCAAGATTTGGCTCATGGTTAAAAGTGACTTAAAAGGACCCAAATGCTCACTTCGAGGGCTTAAAACGTGTTTATTCACTGCGGGAAGAGATATAAACAACATTTAGAGTAAATTAATGTTCATGCGAGAACGTTCAATTTTTCATGCAAAACAATCGATTACCCGCGACCTGATGAAATTGCTCTGAGATGACCAAAATGGTCAGTTTTGAAAGTTTTCATCTTTCAACTAATTTTGACTCTCAGAGGTGAATCATCACTTTTGGAGATAAAATGAGCATCGGTATCATCATTTTCGTGCTTCTAGGGAGCCAAAACTCAAGATTTGGCTCATGGTTAAAAGTGACTTAAAAGGACCCAAATGCTCACTTCGAGCGCTTAAAACGTGTTTATTCACTGCGGGAAGAGATATAAACAACATTTAGAGTGAATTAATGTTCATGCGAGAACGTTCAATTTTTCATGCAAAACGATCGATGACCCGTGTCCTGATGAAATTGCTCTGAGATGACCAAAATGGTCCGTTTTGAAAATGTTCATCTTTCAACTAATTTTGACTCTCAGAGGTGGATCATCACTTTTAGAGATAAAATGAGCATCGTTATCGTCATTTTCATGCTTCTAAGGAGCCAAAACTCAAGATTTGGCTCATGGTTAAAAGTGACTTAAAAGGACCCAAATGCTCACTTCGAGGGCTTAAAATGTGTTTATTCACTGCGGGAAGAGATATAAACATCATTTAGAGTAAATTAATAATCATGCGAGAACGTTCAATTTTTCATGCAAAACAATCGATGACCCGTGATCTGATGAAATTGCTCTGAGGTGAACAAAATGGCCCATTTTAAAAATGTTCATCTTTCAACTAATATTGACTCTCAGAGGTGGATCATCACTTTTGGAGATAAAATGAGCATCGTTATCATCATTTTCATGCTTCTAGGGAGTCAAAACTCAAGATTTGACTCATGGTTGAAAGTGACTTAAAAGGACCCAAATGCTCACTTCGATGGCTTAAAATGTGTTTATTCACTGCGGGAAGAGATATAAAGAACATTTAGAGTAAATTATTGTTAATGCGAGAACGTTCAATTTTTCATGCCAAACGATCGATGACCCGCGACCTGATGAAATTGCTCTGAGATTACCAAAATGGTCCGTTTTGAAAATGTTCATCTTTCAAATAATTTTGACTCTCAGAGGTGGATCATCACTTTTGGAGATAAAATGAGCATCGTTATCGTCATTTTCATGCTTCTAGGGAGCCAAAACTCAAGATTTGGCTCATGGTTAAAAGTGACTTAAAAGGACCCAAATGCTCACTTCGATGGCTTAAAATGTGTTTATTCACTGCGGGAAGAGATATAAAGAACATTTAGAGTAAATTATTGTTAATGCGAGAACGTTCAATTTTTCATGCCAAACGATCGATGACCCGCGACCTGATGAAATTGCTCTGAGATGACCAAAATGGTCCGTTTTGAAAATGTTCATCTTTCAAATAATGTTGACTCTCAGAGGTGGATCATCACTTTTGGAGATAAAATGAGCATTGTTATCGTAATTTTCATGCTTCTAGGGAGCCAAAACTCAAGATTTGGCCCATGGTGAAAAGTGACTTAAAAGGACCCAAATGCTCACTTCGAGGGCTTAAAACGTGTTTATTCACTGCGGGAAGAGATATAAACAACATTTAGAGTAAATTAATGTTCATGCGAGAACGTTCAATTTTTCATGCAAAACAATCGATGACCCGCGACCTGATGAAATTGCTCTGAGGTGAACAAAATGGTCCATTTTGAAAATGTTTATCTTTCAACTAATATTGACTCTCAGAGGTGGATCTTCACTTTTGGAGATAAAATGAGCATCTTCATAGTAATTTTTATGCTTCTGGGGAGCCAAAACTCAAGATTTGGCTCATGGTTAAAAGTGACTTAAAAGGATCCAAATGCTCACTTCGAGGGCTTAAAACGTGTTTATTCACTGCGGGAAGAGATATAAACAACATTTAGAGTAAATTAATGTTCATGCGAGAACGTTCAATTTTTCATGCAAAACAATCGATTACCCGCGACCTGATGAAATTGCTCTGAGATGACCAAAATGGTCAGTTTTGAAAGTTTTCATCTTTCAACTAATTTTGACTCTCAGAGGTGAATCATCACTTTTGGAGATAAAATGAGCATCGGTATCATCATTTTCGTGCTTCTAGGGAGCCAAAACTCAAGATTTGGCTCATGGTTAAAAGTGACTTAAAAGGATCCAAATGCTCACTTCGAGGGCTTAAAACGTGTTTATTCACTGCGGGAAGAGATATAAACAACATTTAGAGTGAATTAATGTTCATGCGAGAACGTTCAATTTTTCATGCAAAACGATCGATGACCCGCGACCTGATGAAATTGCTCTGAGATGACCAAAATGGTCCGTTTTGAAAGTTTCCATCTTTCAACTAATTTTGACTCTCAGAGGTGGATCATCACTTTTGGAGATAAAATGAGCATCGTTATCGTCATTTTCATGCTTCTAGGGAGCCAAAACTCAAGATTTGGCTCATGCTTAAAAGTGACTTAAAAGGACCCAAATGCTCACTTCGAGGGCTTAAAACGTGTTTATTCACTAAGGGAAGAGATATAAAGAACATTTAGAGTAAATTATTGTTCATGCGAGAACGTTCAATTTTTCATGCAAAACGATCGATGACCCGCGACCTGATGAAATTGCTCTGAGATGACCAAAATGGTCCGTTTTGAAAATTTCCATCTTTCAACTAATTTTGACTTCCAGAGGTGTATCATCACTATTGGAGATAAAATGAGCATCTTTATCTTCATTTTCATGCTTCTAGGGAGCCAAAACTCAAGATTGGGCTCATGGTTAAAAGTGACTTAAAAGGACCCAAATGGTCACTTCGATGGCTTAAAACGTGTTTATTCACTGCGGGAAGAGATATAAAGAACATTTAGAGTAAATTATTGTTAATGCGAGAAAGTTCAATTTTTCATGCCAAACGATCGATGACCCGCGTCCTGATGAAATTGCTCTGAGATGACCAAAATGGTCCGTTTTGAAAATTTTCATCTTTCAACTAATTTTGACTCTCAGAGGTGGATCATCACTTTTGGAGATAAAATGAGCATCGGTATCGTCATTTTCATGCTTCTAGGGAGCCAAAACTCAAGATTTGACTCATGGTTGAAAGTGACTTAAAAGGACCAAATGCTCACTTCGAGGGCTTAAACGTGTTTATTCACTGCGGGAAGAGATATAAAGAACATTTAGAGTAAATTATTGTTCATGCGAGAACGTTCAATTTTTCATGCAAAACGATCGATGCCCCGCGACCTGATGAAATTGCTCTGAGATGACCAAAATGGTCCGTTTTGAAAATTTCCATCTTTCAACTAATTTTGACTCTCAGAGGTGGATCATCACTATTGGAGATAAAATGAGCATCTTTATCTTCATTTTCATGCTTCTAGGGAGCCAAAACTCAAGATTTGACTCATGGTTGAAAGTGACTTAAAAGGACCAAATGCTCACTTCGAGGGCTTAAAATGTGTTTATTCACTGCGGGAAGAGATATAAACAACATTTAGAGTAAATTAATGTTCATGCGAGAATGTTCAATTTTTCATGCAAAACAATCGATGACCCGCGACCTGATGAAATTGCTCTGAGGTGAACAAAATGGTCCATTTTGAAAATGTTTATCTTTCAACTAATATTGACTCTCAGAGGTGGATCTTCACTTTTGGAGATAAAATGAGCATCTTCATAGTAATTTTTATGCTTCTGGGGAGCCAAAACTCAAGATTTGGCTCATGGTTAAAAGTGACTTAAAAGGACCCAAATGCTCACTTCGAGGGCTTAAAACGTGTTTATTCACTGCGGGAAGAGATATAAACAACATTTAGAGTAAATTAATGTTCATGCGAGAACGTTCAATTTTTCATGCAAAACAATCGATTACCCGCGACCTGATGAAATTGCTCTGAGATGACCAAAATGGTCAGTTTTGAAAGTTTTCATCTTTCAACTAATTTTGACTCTCAGAGGTGAATCATCACTTTTGGAGATAAAATGAGCATCGGTATCATCATTTTCGTGCTTCTAGGGAGCCAAAACTCAAGATTTGGCTCATGGTTAAAAGTGACTTAAAAGGACCCAAATGCTCACTTCGAGGGCTTAAAACGTGTTTATTCACTGCGGGAAGAGATATAAACAACATTTAGAGTGAATTAATGTTCATGCGAGAACGTTCAATTTTTCATGCAAAACGATCGATGACCCGTGTCCTGATGAAATTGCTCTGAGATGACCAAAATGGTCCGTTTTGAAAATGTTCATCTTTCAACTAATTTTGACTCTCAGAGGTGGATCATCACTTTTAGAGATAAAATGAGCATCGTTATCGTCATTTTCATGCTTCTAGGGAGCCAAAACTCAAGATTTGGCTCATGGTTAAAAGTGACTTAATAGGACCCAAATGCTCACTTCGAGGGCTTAAAATGTGTTTATTCACTGCGGGAAGAGATATAAACATCATTTAGAGTAAATTAATAATCATGCGAGAACGTTAAATTTTTCATGCAAAACAATCGATGACCCGTGATCTGATGAAATTGCTCTGAGGTGAACAAAATGGCCCATTTTAAAAATGTTCATCTTTCAACTAATATTGACTCTCAGAGGTGGATCATCACTTTTGCAGATAAAATGAGCATCGTTATCATCATTTTCATGCTTCTAGGGAGTCAAAACTCAAGATTTGACTCATGGTTGAAAGTGACTTAAAACGACCCAAATGCTCACTTCGATGGCTTAAAATGTGTTTATTCACTGCGGGAAGAGATATAAAGAACATTTAGAGTAAATTATTGTTAATGCGAGAACGTTCAATTTTTCATGCCAAACGATCGATGACCCGCGACCTGATGAAATTGCTCTGAGATGAACAAAATGGTCCGTTTTGAAAATGTTCATCTTTCAAATAATGTTGACTCTCAGAGGTGGATCATCACTTTTGGAGATAAAATGAGCATTGTTATCGTAATTTTCATGCTTCTAGGGAGCCAAAACTCAAGATTTGGCCCATGGTGAAAAGTGACTTAAAAGGACCCAAATGCTCACTTCGAGGGCTTAAAACGTGTTTATTCACTGCGGGAAGAGATATAAACAACATTTAGAGTAAATTAATGTTCATGCGAGAACGTTCAATTTTTCATGCAAAACAATCGATGACCCGCGACCTGATGAAATTGCTCTGAGGTGAACAAAATGGTCAGTTTTGAAAGTTTTTATCTTTCAACTAATTTTGGCTCTCAGAGGTGAATCATCACTTTTGGAGATAAAATGAGCATCGGTATCATCATTTTCGTGCTTCTAGGGAGCCAAAACTCAAGATTTGGCTCATGGTTAAAAGTGACTTAAAAGGACCCAAATGCTCACTTCGAGGGCTTAAAACGTGTTTATTCACTGCGGGAAGAGATATAAACAACATTTAGAGTGAATTAATGTTCATGCGAGAACGTACAATTTTTCATGCAAAACAATCGATGACCCGCGACCTGATGAAATTGCTCTGAGATGACCAAAATGGTCCGTTTTGAAAGTTTTTATCTATCAACTAATTTTGACTCTCAGAGGTGGATCATCACTTTTGGAGATAAAATGAGCATCGTTATCGTCATTTTCATGCTTCTAGGGAGCCAAAACTCAAGAATTGGCTCATGGTTAAAAGTGACTTAAAAGGACCCAAATGCTCACTTCGAGGGCTTAAAACGTGTTTATTCACTGCGGGAAGAGATATAAAGAACATTTAGAGTAAATTAATGTTCATGCGAGAACGTTCAATTTTTCATGCAAAACAATCGATGACCCATGACCTAATGAAATTGCTCTGAGATGACCAAAATGGTCCGTTTTGAAAGTTTTCATCTTTCAACTAATTTTGACTCTCAGAGGTGGATCATCACTTTTGGAGATAAAATGAGCATCGTTATCGTCATTTTCATGCTTCTAGGGAGCCAAAACTCAAGATTTGGCTCATGCTTAAAAGTGACTTAAAAGGACCCAAATGCTCACTTCGAGGGCTTAAAACGTGTTTATTCACTAAGGGAAGAGATATAAAGAACATTTAGAGTAAATTATTGTTCATGCGACAACGTTCAATTTTTCATGCAAAACGATCGATGACCCGCGACCTGATGAAATTGCTCTGAGATGACCAAAATGGTCCGTTTTGAAAATTTCCATCTTTCAACTAATTTTGACTCTCAGAGGTGTATCATCACTATTGGAGATAAAATGAGCATCTTTATCTTCATTTTCATGCTTCTAGGGAGCCAAAACTCAAGATTGGGCTCATGGTTAAAAGTGACTTAAAAGGACCCAAATGGTCACTTCGAGGGCTTAAAATGTGTTTATTCACTGCGGGAAGAGATATAAACAACATTTAGAGTAAATTAATGTTCATGCGAGAACGTTCAATTTTTCATGCAAAACAATCGATGACCCGCGACCTGATGAAATTGCTCTGAGGTGAACAAAATGGTCCATTTTGAAAATGTTTATCTTTCAACTAATATTGACTCTCAGAGGTGGATCTTCACTTTTGGAGATAAAATGAGCATCTTCATAGTAATTTTTATGCTTCTGGGGAGCCAAAACTCAAGATTTGGCTCATGGTTAAAAGTGACTTAAAAGGACCCAAATGCTCACTTCGAGGGCTTAAAACGTGTTTATTCACTGCGGGAAGAGATATAAACAACATTTAGAGTAAATTAATGTTCATGCGAGAACGTTCAATTTTTCATGCAAAACAATCGATTACCCGCGACCTGATGAAATTGCTCTGAGATGACCAAAATGGTCAGTTTTGAAAGTTTTCATCTTTCAACTAATTTTGACTCTCAGAGGTGAATCATCACTTTTGGAGATAAAATGAGCATCGGTATCATCATTTTCGTGCTTCTAGGGAGCCAAAACTCAAGATTTGGCTCATGGTTAAAAGTGACTTAAAAGGACCCAAATGCTCACTTCGAGGGCTTAAAACGTGTTTATTCACTGCGGGAAGAGATATAAACAACATTTAGAGTGAATTAATGTTCATGCGAGAACGTTCAATTTTTCATGCAAAACGATCGATGACCCGTGTCCTGATGAAATTGCTCTGAGATGACCAAAATGGTCCGTTTTGAAAATGTTCATCTTTCAACTAATTTTGACTCTCAGAGGTGGATCATCACTTTTAGAGATAAAATGAGCATCGTTATCGTCATTTTCATGCTTCTAGGGAGCCAAAACTCAAGATTTGGCTCATGGTTAAAAGTGACTTAAAAGGACCCAAATGCTCACTTCGAGGGCTTAAAATGTGTTTATTCACTGCGGGAAGAGATATAAACATCATTTAGAGTAAATTAATAATCATGCGAGAACGTTCAATTTTTCATGCAAAACAATCGATGACCCGTGATCTGATGAAATTGCTCTGAGGTGAACAAAATGGCCCATTTTAAAAATGTTCATCTTTCAACTAATATTGACTCTCAGAGGTGGATCATCACTTTTGGAGATAAAATGAGCATCGTTATCATCATTTTCATGCTTCTAGGGAGTCAAAACTCAAGATTTGACTCATGGTTGAAAGTGACTTAAAAGGACCCAAATGCTCACTTCGATGGCTTAAAATGTGTTTATTCACTGCGGGAAGAGATATAAAGAACATTTAGTGTAAATTATTGTTAATGCGAGAACGTTCAATTTTTCATGCCAAACGATCGATGACCCGCGACCTGATGAAATTGCTCTGAGATTACCAAAATGGTCCGTTTTGAAAATGTTCATCTTTCAAATAATTTTGACTCTCAGAGGTGGATCATCACTTTTGGAGATAAAATGAGCATCGTTATCGTCATTTTCATGCTTCTAGGGAGCCAAAACTCAAGATTTGGCTCATGGTTAAAAGTGACTTAAAAGGACCCAAATGCTCACTTCGATGGCTTAAAATGTGTTTATTCACTGCGGGAAGAGATATAAAGAACATTTAGAGTAAATTATTGTTAATGCGAGAACGTTCAATTTTTCATGCCAAACGATCGATGACCCGCGACCTGATGAAATTGCTCTGAGATGACCAAAATGGTCCGTTTTGAAAATGTTCATCTTTCAAATAATGTTGACTCTCAGAGGTGGATCATCACTTTTGGAGATAAAATGAGCATTGTTATCGTAATTTTCATGCTTCTTGGGAGCCAAAACTCAAGATTTGGCCCATGGTGAAAAGTGACTTAAAAGGACCCAAATGCTCACTTCGAGGGCTTAAAACGTGTTTATTCACTGCGGGAAGAGATATAAACAACATTTAGAGTAAATTAATGTTCATGCGAGAACGTTCAATTTTTCATGCAAAACAATCGATGACCCGCGACCTGATGAAATTGCTCTGAGGTGAACAAAATGGTCCATTTTGAAAATGTTTATCTTTCAACTAATATTGACTCTCAGAGGTGGATCTTCACTTTTGTAGATAAAATGAGCATCTTCATAGTAATTTTTATGCTTCTGGGGAGCCAAAACTCAAGATTTGGCTCATGGTTAAAAGTGACTTAAAAGGATCCAAATGCTCACTTCGAGGGCTTAAAACGTGTTTATTCACTGCGGGAAGAGATATAAACAACATTTAGAGTAAATTAATGTTCATGCGTGAACGTTCAATTTTTCATGCAAAACAATCGATTACCCGCGACCTGATGAAATTGCTCTGAGATGACCAAAATGGTCAGTTTTGAAAGTTTTCATCTTTCAACTAATTTTGACTCTCAGAGGTGAATCATCACTTTTGGAGATAAAATGAGCATCGGTATCATCATTTTCGTGCTTCTAGGGAGCCAAAACTCAAGATTTGGCTCATGGTTAAAAGTGACTTAAAAGGACCCAAATGCTCACTTCGAGGGCTTAAAACGTGTTTATTCACTGCGGGAAGAGATATAAACAACATTTAGAGTGAATTAATGTTCATGCGAGAACGTACAATTTTTCATGCAAAACGATCGATGACCCGCGACCTGATGAAATTGCTCTGAGATGACCAAAATGGTCCGTTTTGAAAATGTTCATCTTTCAACTAATTTTGACTCTCAGAGGTGGATCATCACTTTTAGAGATAAAATGAGCATCGTTATCGTCATTTTCATGCTTCTAGGGAGCCAAAACTCAAGATTTGGCTCATGGTTAAAAGTGACTTAAAAGGACCCAAATGCTCACTTCGAGGGCTTAAAATGTGTTTATTCACTGCGGGAAGAGATATAAACATCATTTAGAGTAAATTAATAATCATGCGAGAACGTTCAATTTTTCATGCAAAACAATCGATGACCCGTGATCTGATGAAATTGCTCTGAGGTGAACAAAATGGCCCATTTTAAAAATGTTCATCTTTCAACTAATATTGACTCTCAGAGGTGGATCATCACTTTTGGAGATAAAATGAGCATCGTTATCATCATTTTCATGCTTCTAGGGAGTCAAAACTCAAGATTTGACTCATGGTTGAAAGTGACTTAAAAGGACCCAAATGCTCACTTCGATGGCTTAAAATGTGTTTATTCACTGCGGGAAGAGATATAAAGAACATTTAGAGTAAATTATTGTTAATGCGAGAACGTTCAATTTTTCATGCCAAACGATCGATGACCCACGACCTGATGAAATTGCTCTGAGATTACCAAAATGGTCCGTTTTGAAAATGTTCATCTTTCAAATAATTTTGACTCTCAGAGGTGGATCATCACTTTTGGAGATAAAATGAGCATCGTTATCGTCATTTTCATGCTTCTAGGGAGCCAAAACTCAAGATTTGGCTCATGGTTAAAAGTGACCTAAAAGGACCCAAATGCTCACTTCGATGGCTTAAAATGTGTTTATTCACTGCGGGAAGAGATATAAACAACATTTAGAGTAAATTAATGTTCATGCGAGAGCGTTCAATTTTTCATGCAAAACAATCGATGACCCGCGACCTGATGAAATTGCTCTGAGGTGAACAAAATGGTCCATTTTGAAAATGTTTATCTTTCAACTAATATTGACTCTCAGAGGTGGATCTTCACTTTTGGAGATAAAATGAGCATCTTCATAGTAATTTTTATGCTTCTGGGGAGCCAAAACTCAAGATTTGGCTCATGGTTAAAAGTGACTTAAAAGGATCCAAATGCTCACTTCGAGGGCTTAAAACGTGTTTATTCACTGCGGGAAGAGATATAAACAACATTTAGAGTAAATTAATGTTCATGCGAGAACGTTCAATTTTTCATGCAAAACAATCGATTACCCGCGACCTGATGAAATTGCTCTGAGATGACCAAAATGGTCAGTTTTGAAAGTTTTCATCTTTCAACTAATTTTGACTCTCAGAGGTGAATCATCACTTTTGTAGATAAAATGAGCATCGGTATCATCATTTTCGTGCTTCTAGGGAGCCAAAACTCAAGATTTGGCTCATGGTTAAAAGTGACTTAAAAGGACCCAAATGCTCACTTCGAGGGCTTAAAACGTGTTTATTCACTGCGGGAAGAGATATAAACAACATTTAGAGTGAATTAATGTTCATGCGAGAACGTACAATTTTTCATGCAAAACGATCGATGACCCGCGACCTGATGAAATTGCTCTGAGATGACCAAAATGGTCCGTTTTGAAAGTTTTCATCTATCAACTAATTTTGACTCTCAGAGGTGGATCATCACTTTTGGAGATAAAATGAGCATCGTTATCGTCATTTTCATGCTTCTAGGGAGCCAAAACTCAAGAATTGGCTCATGGTTAAAAGTGACTTAAAAGGACCCAAATGCTCACTTCGAGGGCTTAAAACGTGTTTATTCACTGCGGGAAGAGATATAAAGAACATTTAGAGTAAATTAATGTTCATGCGAGAACGTTCAATTTTTCATGCAAAACAATCGATGACCCATGACCTAATGAAATTGCTCTGAGATGACCAAAATGGTCCGTTTTGAAAGTTTTCATCTTTCAACTAATTTTGACTCTCAGAGGTGGATCATCACTTTTGGAGATAAAATGAGCATCGTTTTCGTCATTTTCATGCTTCTAGGGAGCCAAAACTCAAGATTTGGCTCATGCTTAAAAGTGACTTAAAAGGACCCAAATGCTCACTTCGAGGGCTTAAAACGTGTTTATTCACTAAGGGAAGAGATATAAAGAACATTTAGAGTAAATTATTGTTCATGCGAGAACGTTCAATTTTTCATGCAAAACGATCGATGACCCGCGACCTGATGAAATTGCTCTGAGATGACCAAAATGGTCCGTTTTGAAAATTTCCATCTTTCAACTAATTTTGACTCTCAGAGGTGTATCATCACTATTGGAGATAAAATGAGCATCTTTATCTTCATTTTCATGCTTCTAGGGAGCCAAAACTCAAGATTGGGCTCATGGTTAAAAGTGACTTAAAAGGACCCAAATGGTCACTTCGAGGGCTTAAAATGTGTTTATTCACTGCGGGAAGAGATATAAACAACATTTAGAGTAAATTAATGTTCATGCGAGAACGTTCAATTTTTCATGCAAAACAATCGATGACCCGCGACCTGATGAAATTGCTCTGAGGTGATCAAAATGGTCCATTTTGAAAATGTTTATCTTTCAACTAATATTGACTCTCAGAGGTGGATCTTCAGTTTTGGAGATAAAATGAGCATCTTCATAGTAATTTTTATGCTTCTGGGGAGCCAAAACTCAAGATTTGGCTCATGGTTAAAAGTGACTTAAAAGGACCCAAATGCTCACTTCGAGGGCTTAAAACGTGTTTATTCACTGCGGGAAGAGATATAAACAACATTTAGAGTAAATTAATGTTCATGCGAGAACGTTCAATTTTTCATGCAAAACAATCGATTACCCGCGACCTGATGAAATTGCTCTGAGATGACCAAAATGGTCTGTTTTGAAAGTTTTCATCTTTCAACTAATTTTGACTCTCAGAGGTGAATCATCACTTTTGGAGATAAAATGAGCATCGGTATCATCATTTTCGTGCTTCTAGGGAGCCAAAACTCAAGATTTGGCTCATGGTTAAAAGTGACTTAAAAGGACCCAAATGCTCACTTCGAGGGCTTAAAACGTGTTTATTCACTGCGGGAAGAGATATAAACAACATTTAGAGTGAATTAATGTTCATGCGAGAACGTTCAATTTTTCATGCAAAACGATCGATGACCCGTGTCCTGATGAAATTGCTCTGAGATGACCAAAATGGTCCGTTTTGAAAATGTTCATCTTTCAACTAATTTTGACTCTCAGAGGTGGATCATCACTTTTAGAGATAAAATGAGCATCGTTATCGTCATTTTCATGCTTCTAGGGAGCCAAAACTCAAGATTTGGCTCATGGTTAAAAGTGACTTAAAAGGACCCAAATGCTCACTTCGAGGGCTTAAAATGTGTTTATTCACTGCGGTAAGAGATATAAACATCATTTAGAGTAAATTAATAATCATGCGAGAACGTTCAATTTTTCATGCAAAACAATCGATGACCCGTGATCTGATGAAATTGCTCTGAGGTGAACAAAATGGCCCATTTTAAAAATGTTCATCTTTCAACTAATATTGACTCTCAGAGGTGGATCATCACTTTTTGAGATAAAATGAGCATCGTTATCATCATTTTCATGCTTCTAGGGAGTCAAAACTCAAGATTTGACTCATGGTTGAAAGTGACTTAAAAGGACCCAAATGCTCACTTCGATGGCTTAAAATGTGTTTATTCACTGCGGGAAGAGATATAAAGAACATTTAGAGTAAATTATTGTTAATGCGAGAACGTTCAATTTTTCATGCCAAACGATCGATGACCCGCGACCTGATGAAATTGCTCTGAGATTACCAAAATGGTCCGTTTTGAAAATGTTCATCGTTCAAATAATTTTGACTCTCAGAGGTGGATCATCACTTTTGGAGATAAAATGAGCATCGTTATCGTCATTTTCATGCTTCTAGGGAGCCAAAACTCAAGATTTGGCTCATGGTTAAAAGTGACTTAAAAGGACCCAAATGCTCACTTCGATGGCTTAAAATGTGTTTATTCACTGCGGGAAGAGATATAAAGAACATTTAGAGTAAATTATTGTTAATGCGAGAACGTTCAATTTTTCATGCCAAACGATCGATGACCCGCGACCTGATGAAATTGCTCTGAGATGACCAAAATGGTCCGTTTTGAAAATGTTCATCTTTCAACTAATTTTGACTCTCAGAGGTGAATCATCACTTTTGGAGATAAAATGAGCATCGGTATCATCATTTTCGTGCTTCTAGGGAGCCAAAACTCAAGATTTGGCTCATGGTTAAAAGTGACTTAAAAGGACCCAAATGCTCACTTCGAGGGCTTAAAACGTTTTTATTCACTGCGTGAAGAGATATAAACAACATTTAGAGTGAATTAATGTTCATGCGAGAACGTACAATTTTTCATGCAAAACGATCGATGACCCGCGACCTGATGAAATTGCTCTGAGATGACCAAAATGGTCCGTTTTGAAAGTTTTCATCTATCAACTAATTTTGACTCTCAGAGGTGGATCATCACTTTTGGAGATAAAATGAGCATCGTTATCGTCATTTTCATGCTTCTAGGGAGCCAAAACTCAAGAATTGGCTCATGGTTAAAAGTGACTTAAAAGGACCCAAATGCTCACTTCGAGGGCTTAAAACGTGTTTATTCACTGCGGGAAGAGATATAAAGAACATTTAGAGTAAATTAATGTTCATGCGAGAACGTTCAATTTTTCATGCAAAACAATCGATGACCCATGACCCAATGAAATGCTCTGAGATGACCAAAATGGTCCGTTTTGAAAGTTTTCATCTTTCAACTAATTTTGACTCTCAGAGGTGAATCATCACTTTTGGAGATAAAATGAGCATCGGTATCATCATTTTCGTGCTTCTAGGGAGCCAAAACTCAAGATTTGGCTCATGGTTAAAAGTGACTTAAAAGGACCCAAATGCTCACTTCGATGGCTTAAAACGTGTTTATTCACTGAGGGAAGAGATATAAACAACATTTAGAGTGAATTAATGTTCATGCGAGAACGTTCAATTTTTCATGCAAAACGATCGATGACCCGTGTCCTGATGAAATTGCTCTGAGATGACCAAAATGGTCCGTTTTGAAAATGTTCATCTTTCAACTAATTTTGACTCTCAGAGGTGGATCATCACTTTTAGAGATAAAATGAGCATCGTTATCGTCATTTTCATGCTTCTAGGGAGCCAAAACTCAAGATTTGGCTCATGGTTAAAAGTGACTTAAAAGGACCCAAATGCTCACTTCGAGGGCTTAAAATGTGTTTATTCACTGCGGGAAGAGATATAAACATCATTTAGAGTAAATTAATAATCATACGAGAACGTTCAATTTTTCATGCAAAACAATCGATGACCCGTGATCTGATGAAATTGCTCTGAGGTGAACAAAATTGCCCATTTTAAAAATGTTCATCTTTCAACTAATATTGACTCTCAGAGGTGGATCATCACTTTTGGAGATAAAATGAGCATCGTTATCATCATTTTCATGCTTCTAGGGAGCCAAAACTCAAGATTTGGCTCATGGTAAAAGTGACTTAAAAGGACCCAAATGCTCACTTCGAGGGCTTAAAACGTGTTTATTCACTGCGGGAAGAGATATAAACAACATTTAGAGTGAATTAATGTTCATGCGAGAACGTACAATTTTTCATGCAAAACGATCGATGACCCGCGACCTGATGAAATTGCTCAGAGATGACCAAAATGGTCCGTTTTGAAAGTTTTCATCTATCAACTAATTTTGACTCTCAGAGGTGGATCATCACTTTTGGAGATAAAATGAGCATCGTTATCGTCATTTTCATGCTTCTAGGGAGCCAAAACTCAAGAATTGGCTTATGGTTAAAAGTGACTTAAAAGGACCTAAATGCTCACTTAGAGGGCTTAAAACGTGTTTATTCACTGCGGGAAGAGATATAAAGAACATTTAGAGTAAATTAATGTTCATGCGAGAACGTTCAATTTTTCATGCAAAACAATCGATGACCCATGACCTAATGAAATTGCTCTGAGATGACCAAAATGGTCCGTTTTGAAAGTTTTCATCTTTCAACTAATTTTGACTCTCAGAGGTGGATCATCACTTTTGGAGATAAAATGAGCATCGTTATCGTCATTTTCATGCTTCTAGGGAGCCAAAACTCAAGATTTGGCTCATGCTTAAAAGTGACTTAAAAGGACCCAAATGCTCACTTCGAGGGCTTAAAACGTGTTTATTCACTAAGGGAAGAGATATAAAGAACATTTAGAGTAAATTATTGTTCATGCGAGAACGTTCAATTTTTCATGCAAAACGATCGATGACCCGCGACCTGATGAAATTGCTCTGAGATGACCAAAATGGTCAGTTTTGAAAATTTCCATCTTTCAACTAATTTTGACTCTCAGAGGTGTATCATCACTATTGGAGATAAAATGAGCATCTTTATCTTCATTTTCATGCTTCTAGGGAGCCAAAACTCAAGATTGGGCTCATGGTTAAAAGTGACTTAAAAGGACCCAAATGGTCACTTCGATGGCTTAAAACGTGTTTATTCACTGCGGGAAGAGATATAAAGAACATTTAGAGTAAATTATTGTTAATGCGAGAAAGTTCAATTTTTCATGCCAAACGATCGATGACCCGCGTCCTGATGAAATTGCTCTGAGATGACCAAAATGGTCCGTTTTGAAAATTTTCATCTTTCAACTAATTTTGACTCTCAGAGGTGGATCATCACTTTTGGAGATAAAATGAGCATCGGTATCGTCATTTTCATGCTTCTAGGGAGCCAAAACTCAAGATTTGACTCATGGTTGAAAGTGACTTAAAAAGACCAAATGCTCACTTCGAGGGCTTAAAACGTGTTTATTCACTGCGGGAAGAGATATAAAGAACATTTAGAGTAAATTATTGTTCATGCGAGAACGTTCAATTTTTCATGCAAAACGATCGATGCCCCGCGACCTGATGAAATTGCTCTGAGATGACCAAAATGGTCCGTTTTGAAAATTTCCATCTTTCAACTAATTTTGACTCTCAGAGGTGGATCATCACTATTGGAGATAAAATGAGCATCTTTATCTTCATTTTCATGCTTCTAGGGAGCCAAAACTCAAGATTTGACTCATGGTTGAAAGTGACTTAAAAGGACCAAATGCTCACTTCGAGGGCTTAAAATGTGTTTATTCACTGCGGGAAGAGATATAAACAACATTTAGAGTAAATTAATGTTCATGCGAGAACGTTCAATTTTTCATGCAAAACAATCGATGACCCGCGACCTGATGAAATTGCTCTGAGGTGAACAAAATGGTCCATTTTGAAAATGTTTATCTTTCAACTAATATTGACTCTCAGAGGTGGATCTTCACTTTTGGAGATAAAATGAGCATCTTCATAGTAATTTTTATGCTTCTGGGGAGCCAAAACTCAAGATTTGGCTCATGGTTAAAAGTGACTTAAAAGGACCCAAATGCTCACTTCGAGGGCTTAAAACGTGTTTATTCACTGCGGGAAGAGATATAAACAACATTTAGAGTAAATTAATGTTCATGCGAGAACGTTCAATTTTTCATGCAAAACAATCGATTACCCGCGACCTGATGAAATTGCTCTGAGATGACCAAAATGGTCAGTTTTGAAAGTTTTCATCTTTCAACTAATTTTGACTCTCAGAGGTGAATCATCACTTTTGGAGATAAAATGAGCATCGGTATCATCATTTTCGTGCTTCTAGGGAGCCAAAACTCAAGATTTGGCTCATGGTTAAAAGTGACTTAAAAGGACCCAAATGCTCACTTCGAGGGCTTAAAACGTGTTTATTCACTGCGGGAAGAGATATAAACAACATTTAGAGTGAATTAATGTTCATGCGAGAACGTTCAATTTTTCATGCAAAACGATCGATGACCCGTGTCCTGATGAAATTGCTCTGAGATGACCAAAATGGTCCGTTTTGAAAATGTTCATCTTTCAACTAATTTTGACTCTCAGAGGTGGATCATCACTTTTAGAGATAAAATGAGCATCATTATTGTCATTTTCATGCTTCTAGGGAGCCAAAACTCAAGATTTGGCTCATGGTTAAAAGTGACTTAAAAGGACCCAAATGCTCACTTCGAGGGCTTAAAATGTGTTTATTCACTGCGGGAAGAGATATAAACATCATTTAGAGTAAATTAATAATCATGCGAGAACGTTCAATTTTTCATGCAAAACAATCGATGACCCGTGATCTGATGAAATTGCTCTGAGGTGAACAAAATGGCCCATTTTAAAAATGTTCATCTTTCAACTAATATTGACTCTCAGAGGTGGATCATCACTTTTGGAGATAAAATGAGCATCGTTATCATCATTTTCATGCTTCTAGGGAGTCAAAACTCAAGATTTGACTCATGGTTGAAAGTGACTTAAAAGGACCCAAATGCTCACTTCGATGGCTTAAAATGTGTTTATTCACTGCGGGAAGAGATATAAAGAACATTTAGAGTAAATTATTGTTAATGCGAGAACGTTCAATTTTTCATGCCAAACGATCGATGACCCGCGACCTGATGAAATTGCTCTGAGATTACCAAAATGGTCCGTTTTGAAAATGTTCATCTTTCAAATAATTTTGACTCTCAGAGGTGGATCATCACTTTTGGAGATAAAATGAGCATCGTTATCGTCATTTTCATGCTTCTAGGGAGCCAAAACTCAAGATTTGGCTCATGGTTAAAAGTGACTTAAAAGGACCCAAATGCTCACTTCGATGGCTTAAAATGTGTTTATTCACTGCGGGAAGAGATATAAAGAACATTTAGAGTAAATTATTGTTAATGCGAGAACGTTAAATTTTTCATGCCAAACGATCGATGACCCGCGTCCTGATGAAATTGCTCTGAGATGACCAAAATGGTCCGTTTTGAAAATGTTCATCTTTCAACTAATTTTGACTCTCAGAGGTGGATCATCACTTTTGGAGATAAAATGAGCATCTTTATCTTCATTTTCATGCTTCTAGGGAGCCAAAACTCAAGATTTGACTCATGGTTGAAAGTGACTTAAAAGGACCAAATGCTCACTTCGAGGGCTTAAAATGTGTTTATTCACTGCGGGAAGAGATATAAACAACATTTAGAGTAAATTAATGTTCATGCGAGAACGTTCAATTTTTCATGCAAAACAATCGATGACCCGCGACCTGATGAAATTGCTCTGAGGTGAACAAAATGGTCCATTTTGAAAATGTTTATCTTTCAACTAATATTGACTCTCAGAGGTGGATCTTCACTTTTGGAGATAAAATGAGCATCTTCATAGTAATTTTTATGCTTCTGGGGAGCCAAAACTCAAGATTTGGCTCATGGTTAAAAGTGACTTAAAAGGACCCAAATGCTCACTTCGAGGGCTTAAAACGTGTTTATTCACTGCGGGAAGAGATATAAACAACATTTAGAGTAAATTAATGTTCATGCGAGAACGTTCAATTTTTCATGCAAAACAATCGATGACCCGCGACCTGATGAAATTGCTCTGAGATGACCAAAATGGTCAGTTTTGAAAGTTTTCATCTTTCAACTAATTTTGACTCTCAGAGGTGGATCATCACTTTTGGAGATAAAATGAGCATCGGTATCATCATTTTCGTGCTTCTAGGGAGCCAAAACTCAAGATTTGGCTCATGGTTAAAAGTGACTTAAAAGGACCCAAATGCTCACTTCGAGGGCTTAAAACGTGTTTATTCACTGCGGGAAGAGATATAAACAACATTTAGAGTGAATTAATGTTCATGCGAGAACGTACAATTTTTCATGCAAAACGATCGATGAACCGCGACCTGATGAAATTGCTCTGAGATGACCAAAATGGTCCGTTTTGAAAGTTTTCATCTATCAACTAATTTTGACTCTCAGAGGTGGATCATCACTTTTGGAGATAAAATGAGCATCGTTATCGTCATTTTCATGCTTCTAGGGAGCCAAAACTCAAGAATTGGCTCATGGTTAAAAGTGACTTAAAAGGACCCAAATGCTCACTTCGAGGGCTTAAAACGTGTTTATTCACTGCGGGAAGAGATATAAAGAACATTTAGAGTAAATTAATGTTCATGCGAGAACGTTCAATTTTTCATGCAAAACAATCGATGACCCATGACCTAATGAAATTGCTCTGAGATGACCAAAATGGTCCGTTTTGAAAGTTTTCATCTTTCAACTAATTTTGACTCTCAGAGGTGGATCATCACTTTTGGAGATAAAATGAGCATCGTTATCGTCATTTTCATGCTTCTAGGGAGCCAAACCTCAAGATTTGGCTCATGCTTAAAAGTGACTTAAAAGGACCCAAATGCTCACTTCGAGGGCTTAAAACGTGTTTATTCACTAAGGGAAGAGATATAAAGAACATTTAGAGTAAATTATTGTTCATGCGAGAACGTTCAATTTTTCATGCAAAACGATCGATGACCCGCGACCTGATGAAATTGCTCTGAGATGACCAAAATGGTCCGTTTTGAAAATTTCCATCTTTCAACTAATTTTGACTCTCAGAGGTGTATCATCACTATTGGAGATAAAATGAGCATCTTTATCTTCATTTTCATGCTTCTAGGGAGCCAAAACTCAAGATTGGGCTCATGGTTAAAAGTGACTTAAAAGGACCCAAATGGTCACTTCGAGGGCTTAAAACGTGTTTATTCACTGCGGGAAGAGATATAAACAACATTTAGAGTAAATTAATGTTCATGCGAGAACGTTCAATTTTTCATGCAAAACAATTGATGACCCGCGACCTGATGATATTGCTCTGAGATGACCAAAATGGTCAGTTTTGAAAGTTTTCATCTTTCAACTAATTTTGAATCTCAGAGGTGAATCATCACTTTTGGAGATAAAATGAGCATCGGTATCATCATTTTCGTGCTTCTAGGGAGCCAAAACTCAAGATTTGGCTCATGGTTAAAAGTGACTTAAAAGGACCCAAATGCTCACTTCGAGGGCTTAAAACGTGTTTATTCACTGCGGGAAGAGATATAAACAACATTTAGAGTGAATTAATGTTCATGCGAGAACGTTCAATTTTTCATGCAAAACGATCGATGACCCGTGTCTTGATGAAATTGCTCTGAGATGACCAAAATGGTCCGTTTTGAAAATGTTCATCTTTCAACTAATTTTGACTCTCAGAGGTGGATCATCACTTTTAGAGATAAAATGAACATCGTTATCGTCATTTTCATGCTTCTAGGGAGCCAAAACTCAAGATTTGGCTCATGGTTAAAAGTGACTTAAAAGGACCCAAATGCTCACTTCGAGGGCTTAAAATGTGTTTATTCACTGCGGGAAGAGATATAAACATCATTTAGAGTAAATTAATAATCATGCGAGAACGTTCAATTTTTCATGCAAAACAATCGATGACCCGTGATCTGATGAAATTGCTCTGAGGTGAACAAAATGGCCCATTTTAAAAATGTTCATCTTTCAACTAATATTGACTCTCAGAGGTGGATCATCACTTTTGGAGATAAAATGAGCATCGTTATCATCATTTTCATGCTTCTAGGGAGTCAAAACTCAAGATTTGACTCATGGTTGAAAGTGACTTAAAAGGACCCAAATGCTCACTTCGATGGCTTAAAATGTGTTTATTCACTGCGGGAAGAGATATAAAGAACATTTAGAGTAAATTATTGTTAATGCGAGAACGTTCAATTTTTCATGCCAAACGATCGATGACCCGCGACCTGATGAAATTGCTCTGAGATTACCAAAATGGTCCGTTTTGAAAATGTTCATCTTTCAACTAATTTTGACTCTCAGAGGTGGATCATCACTTTTGGAGATAAAATGAGCATCTTTATCGTCATTTTCATGCTTCTAGGGAGCCAAAACTCAAGATTTGGCTCATGGTTAAAAGTGACTTAAAAGGACCCAAATGCTCACTTCGATGGCTTAAAATGTGTTTATTCACTGCGGGAAGAGATATAAAGAACATTTAGAGTAAATTATTGTTAATGCGAGAACGTTCAATTTTTCATGCCAAACGATCGATGACCCGCGACCTGATGAAATTGCTCTGAGATGACCAAAATGGTCCGTTTTGAAAATGTTCATCTTTCAAATAATGTTGACTCTCAGAGGTGGATCATCACTTTTGGAGATAAAATGAGCATTGTTATCGTAATTTTCATGCTTCTAGGGAGCCAAAACTCAAGATTTGGCCCATGGTAAAAAGTGACTTAAAAGGACCCAAATGCTCACTTCGAGGGCTTAAAACGTGTTTATTCACTGCGGGAAGAGATATAAACAACATTTAGAGTAAATTAATGTTCATGCGAGAACGTTCAATTTTTCATGCAAAACAATCGATGACCCGCGACCTGATGAAATTGCTCTGAGGTGAACAAAATGGTCCATTTTGAAAATGTTTATCTTTCAACTAATATTGACTCTCAGAGGTGGATCTTCACTTTTGGAGATAAAATAAGCATCTTCATAGTAATTTTTATGCTTCTGGGGAGCCAAAACTCAAGATTTGGCTCATGGTTAAAAGTGACTTAAAAGGATCCAAATGCTCACTTCGAGGGCTTAAAACGTGTTTATTCACTGCGGGAAGAGATATAAACAACATTTAGAGTAAATTAATGTTCATGCGAGAACGTTCAATTTTTCATGCAAAACAATCGATTACCCGCGACCTGATGAAATTGCTCTGAGATGACCAAAATGGTCCGTTTTGAAAGTTTTCATCTTTCAACTAATTTTGACTCTCAGAGGTGAATCATCACTTTTGGAGATAAAATGAGCATCGGTATCATCATTTTCGTGCTTCTAGGGAGCCAAAACTCAAGATTTGGCTCATGGTTAAAAGTGACTTAAAAGGACCCAAATGCTCACTTCGAGGGCTTAAAACGTGTTTATTCACTAAGGGAAGAGATATAAAGAACATTTAGAGTAAATTATTGTTCATGCGAGAACGTTCAATTTTTCATGCAAAACGATCGATGACCCCGCGACCTGATGAAATTGCTCTGAGATGACCAAAATGGTCCGTTTTGAAAATTTCCATCTTTCAACTAATTTTGACTCTCAGAGGTGTATCATCACTATTGGAGATAAAATGAGCATCTTTATCTTCATTTTCATGCTTCTAGGGAGCCAAAACTCAAGATTGGGCTCATGGTTAAAAGTGACTTAAAAGGACCCAAATGGTCACTTCGATGGCTTAAAACGTGTTTATTCACTGCGGGAAGAGATATAAAGAACATTTAGAGTAAATTATTGTTAATGCGAGAAAGTTCAATTTTTCATGCCAAACGATCGATGACCCGCGTCCTGATGAAATTGCTCTGAGATGACCAAAATGGTCCGTTTTGAAAATTTTCATCTTTCAACTAATTTTGACTCTCAGAGGTGGATCATCACTTTTGGAGATAAAATGAGCATCGGTATCGTCATTTTCATGCTTCTAGGGAGCCAAAACTCAAGATTTGACTCATGGTTGAAAGTGACTTAAAAGGACCAAATGCTCACTTCGAGGGCTTAAAACGTGTTTATTCACTGCGGGAAGAGATATAAAGAACATTTAGAGTAAATTATTGTTCATGCGAGAACGTTCAATTTTTCATGCAAAACGATCGATGCCCCGCGACCTGATGAAATTGCTCTGAGATGACCAAAATGGTCCGTTTTGAAAATTTCCATCTTTCAACTAATTTTGACTCTCAGAGGTGGATCATCACTATTGGAGATAAAATGAGCATCTTTATCTTCATTTTCATGCTTCTAGGGAGCCAAAACTCAAGATTTGGCTCATGGTTAAAAGTGACTTAAAAGGACCCAAATGCTCACTTCGAGGGCTTAAAACGTGTTTATTCACTGCGGGAAGAGATATAAACAACATTTAGAGTAAATTAATGTTCATGCGAGAACGTTCAATTTTTCATGCAAAACAATCGATTACCCGCGACCTGATGAAATTGCTCTGAGATGACCAAAATGGTCAGTTTTGAAAGTTTTCATCTTTCAACTAATTTTGACTCTCAGAGGTGAATCATCACTTTTGGAGATAAAATGAGCATCGGTATCATCATTTTCGTGCTTCTAGGGAGCCAAAACTCAAGATTTGGCTCATGGTTAAAAGTGACTTAAAAGGACCCAAATGCTCACTTCGAGGGCTTAAAACGTGTTTATTCACTGCGGGAAGAGATATAAACAACATTTAGAGTGAATTAATGTTCATGCGAGAACGTTCAATTTTTCATGCAAAACGATCGATGACCCGTGTCCTGATGAAATTGCTCTGAGATGACCAAAATGGTCCGTTTTGAAAATGTTCATCTTTCAACTAATTTTGACTCTCAGAGGTGGATCATCACTTTTAGAGATAAAATGAGCATCATTATCGTCATTTTCATGCTTCTAGGGAGCCAAAACTCAAGATTTGGCTCATGGTTAAAAGTGACTTAAAAGGACCCAAATGCTCACTTCGAGGGCTTAAAATGTGTTTATTCACTGCGGGAAGAGATATAAACATCATTTAGAGTAAATTAATAATCATGCGAGAACGTTCAATTTTTCATGCAAAACAATCGATGACCCGTGATCTGATGAAATTGCTCTGAGGTGAACAAAATGGCCCATTTTAAAAATGTTCATCTTTCAACTAATATTGACTCTCAGAGGTGGATCATCACTTTTGGAGATAAAATGAGCATCGTTATCATCATTTTCATGCTTCTAGGGAGTCAAAACTCAAGATTTGACTCATGGTTGAAAGTGACTTAAAAGGACCCAAATGTTCACTTCGATGGCTTAAAATGTGTTTATTCACTGCGGGAAGAGATATAAAGAACATTTAGAGTAAATTATTGTTAATGCGAGAACGTTAAATTTTTCATGCCAAACGATCGATGACCCGCGACCTGATGAAATTGCTCTGAGATGACCAAAATGGTCCGTTTTGAAAATGTTCATCTTTCAAATAATTTTGACTCTCAGAGGTGGATCATCACTTTTGGAGATAAAATGAGCATCGTTATCGTCATTTTCATGCTTCTAGGGAGCCAAAACTCAAGATTTGGCTCATGGTTAAAAGTGACTTAAAAGGACCCAAATGCTCACTTCGATGGCTTAAAATGTGTTTATTCACTGCGGGAAGAGATATAAAGAACATTTAGAGTAAATTATTGTTAATGCGAGAACGTTAAATTTTTCATGCCAAACGATCGATGACCCGCGACCTGATGAAATTGCTCTGAGATGACCAAAATGGTCCGTTTTGAAAATGTTCATCTTTCAAATAATGTTGACTCTCAGAGGTGGATCATCACTTTTGGAGATAAAATGAGCATTGTTATCGTAATTTTCATGCTTCTAGGGAGCCAAAACTCAAGATTTGGCCCATGGTGAAAAGTGACTTAAAAGGACCCAAATGCTCACTTCGAGGGCTTAAAACGTGTTTATTCACTGCGGGAAGAGATATAAACAACATTTAGAGTAAATTAATGTTCATGCGAGAACGTTCAATTTTTCATGCAAAACAATCGATGACCCGCGACCTGATGAAATTGCTCTGAGGTGAACAAAATGGTCCATTTTGAAAATGTTTATCTTTCAACTAATATTGACTCTCAGAGGTGGATCTTCACTTTTGGAGATAAAATGAGCATCTTCATAGTAATTTTTATGCTTCTGGGGAGCCAAAACTCAAGATTTGGCTCATGGTTAAAAGTGACTTAAAAGGATCCAAATGCTCACTTCGAGGGCTTAAAACGTGTTTATTCACTGCGGGAAGAGATATAAACAACATTTAGAGTAAATTAATGTTCATGCGAGAACGTTCAATTTTTCATGCAAAACAATCGATTACCCGCGACCTGATGAAATTGCTCTGAGATGACCAAAATGGTCAGTTTTGAAAGTTTTCATCTTTCAACTAATTTTGACTCTCAGAGGTGAATCATCACTTTTGGAGATAAAATGAGCATCGGTATCATCATTTTCGTGCTTCTAGGGAGCCAAAACTCAAGATTTGGCTCATGGTTAAAAGTGACTTAAAAGGACCCAAATGCTCACTTCGAGGGCTTAAAACGTGTTTATTCACTGCGGGAAGAGGTATAAACAACATTTAGAGTGAATTAATGTTCATGCGAGAACGTACAATTTTTCATGCAAAACGATCGATGAACCGCGACCTGATGAAATTGCTCTGAGATGACCAAAATGGTCCGTTTTGAAAGTTTTCATCTATCAACTAATTTTGACTCTCAGAGGTGGATCATCACTTTTGGAGATAAAATGAGCATCGTTATCGTCATTTTCATGCTTCTAGGGAGCCAAAACTCAAGAATTGGCTCATGGTTAAAAGTGACTTAAAAGGACCCAAATGCTCACTTCGAGGGCTTAAAACGTGTTTATTCACTGCGGGAAGAGATATAAAGAACATTTAGAGTAAATTAATGTTCATGCGAGAACGTTCAATTTTTCATGCAAAACAATCGATGACCCATGACCTAATGAAATTGCTCTGAGATGACCAAAATGGTCCGTTTTGAAAGTTTTCATCTTTCAACTAATTTTGACTCTCAGAGGTGGATCATCACTTTTGGAGATAAAATGAGCATCGTTATCGTCATTTTCATGCTTCTAGGGAGCCAAACCTCAAGATTTGGCTCATGCTTAAAAGTGACTTAAAAGGACCCAAATGCTCACTTCGAGGGCTTAAAACGTGTTTATTCACTAAGGGAAGAGATATAAAGAACATTTAGAGTAAATTATTGTTCATGAGAGAACGTTCAATTTTTCATGCAAAACGATCGATGACCCGCGACCTGATGAAATTGCTCTGAGATGACCAAAATGGTCCGTTTTGAAAATTTCCATCTTTCAACTAATTTTGACTCTCAGAGGTGTATCATCACTATTGGAGATAAAATGAGCATCTTTATCTTCATTTTCATGCTTCTAGGGAGCCAAAACTCAAGATTGGGCTCATGGTTAAAAGTGACTTAAAAGGACCCAAATGGTCACTTCGAGGGCTTAAAACGTGTTTATTCACTGCGGGAAGAGATATAAACAACATTTAGAGTAAATTAATGTTCATGCGAGAACGTTCAATTTTTCATGCAAAACAATTGATGACCCGCGACCTGATGAAATTGCTCTGAGATGACCAAAATGGTCAGTTTTGAAAGTTTTCATCTTTCAACTAATTTTGACTCTCAGAGGTGGATCATCACTTTTAGAGATAAAATGAGCATCGTTATCGTCATTTTCATGCTTCTAGGGAGCCAAAACTCAAGATTTGGCTCATGGTTAAAAGTGACTTAAAAGGACCCAAATGCTCACTTCGAGGGCTTAAAATGTGTTTATTCACTGCGGGAAGAGATATAAACATCATTTAGAGTAAATTAATAATCATGCGAGAACGTTCAATTTTTCATGCAAAACAATCGATGACCCGTGATCTGATGAAATTGCTCTGAGGTGAACAAAATGGCCCATTTTAAAAATGTTCATCTTTCAACTAATATTGACTCTCAGAGGTGGATCATCACTTTTGGAGATAAAATGAGCATCGTTATCATCATTTTCATGCTTCTAGGGAGTCAAAACTCAAGATTTGACTCATGGTTGAAAGTGACTTAAAAGGACCCAAATGCTCACTTCGATGGCTTAAAATGTGTTTATTCACTGCGGGAAGAGATATAAAGAACATTTAGAGTAAATTATTGTTAATGCGAGAACGTTCAATTTTTCATGCCAAACGATCGATGACCCGCGACCTGATGAAATTGCTCTGAGATTACCAAAATGGTCCGTTTTGAAAATGTTCATCTTTCAACTAATTTTGACTCTCAGAGGTGGATCATCACTTTTGGAGATAAAATGAGCATCTTTATCGTCATTTTCATGCTTCTAGGGAGCCAAAACTCAAGATTTGGCTCATGGTTAAAAGTGACTTAAAAGGACCCAAATGCTCACTTCGATGGCTTAAAATGTGTTTATTCACTGCGGGAAGAGATATAAAGAACATTTAGAGTAAATTATTGTTAATGCGAGAACGTTCAATTTTTCATGCCAAACGATCGATGACCCGCGACCTGATGAAATTGCTCTGAGATGACCAAAATGGTCCGTTTTGAAAATGTTCATCTTTCAAATAATGTTGACTCTCAGAGGTGGATCATCACTTTTGGAGATAAAATGAGCATTGTTATCGTAATTTTCATGCTTCTAGGGAGCCAAAACTCAAGATTTGGCTCATGGTTAAAAGTGACTTAAAAGGATCCAAATGCTCACTTCGAGGGCTTAAAATGTGTTTATTCACTGCGGGAAGAGATATAAACAACATTTAGAGTAAATTAATGTTCATGCGAGAACGTTCAATTTTTCATGCAAAACAATCGATTACCCGCGACCTGATGAAATTGCTCTGAGATGACCAAAATGGTCAGTTTTGAAAGTTTTCATCTTTCAAATAATGTTGACTCTCAGAGGTGGATCATCACTTTTGGAGATAAAATGAGCATTGTTATCGTAATTTTCATGCTTCTAGGGAGCCAAAACTCAAGATTTGGCTCATGGTTAAAAGTGACTTAAAAGGACCCAAATGCTCACTTCGAGGGCTTAAAACGTGTTTATTCACTGCGGGAAGAGATATAAACAACATTTAGAGTGAATTAATGTGCATGCGAGAACGTACAATTTTTCATGCAAAACGATCGATGACCCGCGACCTGATGAAATTGCTCTGAGATGACCAAAATGGTCCGTTTTGAAAGTTTTCATCTATCAACTAATTTTGACTCTCAGAGGTGGATCATCACTTTTGGAGATAAAATGAGCATCGTTATCGTCATTTTCATGCTTCTAGGGAGCCAAAACTCAAGAATTGGCTCATGGTTAAAAGTGACTTAAAAGGACCCAAATGCTCACTTCGAGGGCTTAAAACGTGTTTATTCACTGCGGGAAGAGATATAAGGAACATTTAGAGTAAATTAATGTTCATGCGAGAACGTTCAATTTTTCATGCAAAACAATCGATGACCCATGACCTAATGAAATTGCTCTGAGATGACCAAAATGGTCCGTTTTGAAAGTTTTCATCTTTCAACTAATTTTGACTCTCAGAGGTGGATCATCACTTTTGGAGATAAAATGAGCATCGTTATCGTCATTTTCATGCTTCTAGGGAGCCAAAACTCAAGATTTGGCTCATGCTTAAAAGTGACTTAAAAGGACCCAAATGCTCACTTCGAGGGCTTAAAACGTGTTTATTCACTAAGGGAAGAGATATAAAGAACATTTAGAGTAAATTATTGTTCATGCGAGAACGTTCAATTTTTCATGCAAAACGATCGATGACCCGCGACCTGATGAAATTGCTCTGAGATGACCAAAATGGTCCGTTTTGAAAATTTCCATCTTTCAACTAATTTTGACTCTCAGAGGTGTATCATCACTATTGGAGATAAAATGAGCATCTTTATCTTCATTTTCATGCTTCTAGGGAGCCAAAACTCAAGATTGGGCTCATGGTTAAAAGTGACTTAAAAGGACCCAAATGGTCACTTCGATGGCTTAAAACGTGTTTATTCACTGCGGGAAGAGACATAAAGAACATTTAGAGTAAATTATTGTTAATGCGAGAAAGTTCAATTTTTCATGCCAAACGATCGATGACCCGCGTCCTGATGAAATTGCTCTGAGATGACCAAAATGGTCCGTTTTGAAAATTTTCATCTTTCAACTAATTTTTACTCTCAGAGGTGGATCATCACTTTTGGAGATAAAATGAGCATCGGTATCGTCATTTTCATGCTTCTAGGGAGCCAAAACTCAAGATTTGACTCATGGTTGAAAGTGACTTAAAAGGACCAAATGCTCACTTCGAGGGCTTAAAACGTGTTTATTCACTGCGGGAAGAGATATAAAGAACATTTAGAGTAAATTATTGTTCATGCGAGAACGTTCAATTTTTCATGCAAAACGATCGATGCCCCGCGACCTGATGAAATTGCTCTGAGATGACCAAAATGGTCCGTTTTGAAAATTTCCATCTTTCAACTAATTTTGACTCTCAGAGGTGGATCATCACTATTGGAGATAAAATGAGCATCTTTATCTTCATTTTCATGCTTCTAGGGAGCCAAAACTCAAGATTTGACTCATGGTTGAAAGTGACTTAAAAGGACCAAATGCTCACTTCGAGGGCTTAAAATGTGTTTATTCACTGCGGGAAGAGATATAAACAACATTTAGAGTAAATTAATGTTCATGCGAGAACGTTCAATTTTTCATGCAAAACAATCGATTACCCGCGACCCGATGAAATTGCTCTGAGATGACCAAAATGGTCCGTTTTGAAAGTTTTCATCTTTCAACTAATTTTGACTCTCAGAGGTGAATCATCACTTTTGGAGATAAAATGAGCATCGGTATCATCATTTTCGTGCTTCTAGGGAGCCAAAACTCAAGATTTGGCTCATGGTTAAAAGTGACTTAAAAGGACCCAAATGCTCACTTCGAGGGCTTAAAACGTGTTTATTCACTGCGGGAAGAGATATAAACAACATTTAGAGTGAATTAATGTTCATGCGAGAACGTACAATTTTTCATGCAAAACGATCGATGACCCGCGACCTGATGAAATTGCTCTGAGATGACCAAAATGGTCCGTTTTGAAAGTTTTCATCTATCAACTAATTTTGACTCTCAGAGGTGGATCATCACTTTTGGAGATAAAATGAGCATCGTTATCGTCATTTTCATGCTTCTAGGGAGCCAAAACTCAAGAATTGGCTCATGGTTAAAAGTGACTTAAAAGGACCCAAATGCTCACTTCGAGGGCTTAAAACGTGTTTATTCACTGCGGGAAGAGATATAAAGAATATTTAGAGTAAATTAATGTTCATGCGAGAACGTTCAATTTTTCATGCAAAACAATCGATGACCCATGACCTAATGAAATTGCTCTGAGATGACCAAAATGGTCCGTTTTGAAAGTTTTCATCTTTCACCTAATTTTGACTCTCAGAGGTGGATCATCACTTTTGGAGATAAAATGAGCATCGTTATCGTCATTTTCATGCTTCTAGGGAGCCAAAACTCAAGATTTGGCTCATGCTTAAAAGTGACTTAAAAGGACCCAAATGCTCACTTCGAGGGCTTAAAACGTGTTTATTCACTAAGGGAAGAGATATAAAGAACATTTAGAGTAAATTATTGTTCATGCGAGAACGTTCAATTTTTCATGCAAAACGATCGATGACCCCGCGACCTGATGAAATTGCTCTGAGATGACCAAAATGGTCCGTTTTGAAAATTTCCATCTTTCAACTAATTTTGACTCTCAGAGGTGTATCATCACTATTGGAGATAAAATGAGCATCTTTATCTTCATTTTCATGCTTCTAGGGAGCCAAAACTCAAGATTGGGCTCATGGTTAAAAGTGACTTAAAAGGACCCAAATGGTCACTTCGATGGCTTAAAACGTGTTTATTCACTGCGGGAAGAGATATAAAGAACATTTAGAGTAAATTATTGTTAATGCGAGAAAGTTCAATTTTTCATGCCAAACTATCGATGACCCGCGTCCTGATGAAATTGCTCTGAGATGACCAAAATGGTCCGTTTTGAAAATTTTCATCTTTCAACTAATTTTGACTCTCAGAGGTGGATCATCACTTTTGGAGATAAAATGAGCATCGGTATCGTCATTTTCATGCTTCTAGGGAGCCAAAACTCAAGATTTGACTCATGGTTGAAAGTGACTTAAAAGGACCAAATGCTCACTTCGAGGGCTTAAAACGTGTTTATTCACTGCGGGAAGAGAAATAAAGAACATTTAGAGTAAATTATTGTTCATGCGAGAACGTTCAATTTTTCATGCAAAACGATCGATGCCCCGCGACCTGATGAAATTGTTTTGAGATGACCAAAATGGTCCGTTTTGAAAATTTCCATCTTTCAACTAATTTTGACTCTCAGAGGTGGATCATCACTATTGGAGATAAAATGAGCATCTTTATCTTCATTTTCATGCTTCTAGGGAGCCAAAACTCAAGATTTGACTCATGCTTAAAAGTGACTTAAAAGGACCCAAATGCTCACTTCGAGGGCTTAAAACGTGTTTATTCACTAAGGGAAGAGATATAAAGAACATTTAGAGTAAATTATTGTTCATGCGAGAACGTTCAATTTTTCATGCAAAACGATCGATGACCCCGCGACCTGATGAAATTGCTCTGAGATGACCAAAATGGTCCGTTTTGAAAATTTCCATCTTTTAACTAATTTTGACTCTCAGAGGTGTATCATCACTATTGGAGATAAAATGAGCATCTTTATCTTCATTTTCATGCTTCTAGGGAGCCAAAACTCAAGATTGGGCTCATGGTTAAAAGTGACTTAAAAGGACCCAAATGGTCACTTCGATGGCTTAAAACGTGTTTATTCACTGCGGGAAGAGATATAAAGAACATTTAGAGTAAATTATTGTTAATGCGAGAAAGTTCAATTTTTCATGCCAAACGATCGATGACCCGCGTCCTGATGAAATTGCTCTGAGATGACCAAAATGGTCCGTTTTGAAAATTTTCATCTTTCAACTAATTTTGACTCTCAGAGGTGGATCATCACTTTTGGAGATAAAATGAGCATCGGTATCGTCATTTTCATGCTTCTAGGGAGCCAAAACTCAAGATTTGACTCATGGTTGAAAGTGACTTAAAAGGACCAAATGCTCACTTCGAGGGCTTAAAACGTGTTTATTCACTGCGGGAAGAGATATAAAGAACATTTAGAGTAAATTATTGTTCATGCGAGAACGTTCAATTTTTCATGCAAAACGATCGATGCCCCGCGACCTGATGAAATTGCTCTGAGATGACCAAAATGGTCCGTTTTGAAAATGTTCATCTTTCAACTAATATTGACTCTCAGAGGTGGATCTTCACTTTTGGAGATAAAATGAGCATCTTCATAGTAATTTTTATGCTTCTAGGGAGCCAAAACTCAAGATTTGGCTCATGGTTAAAAGTGACTTAAAAGGACCCAAATGCTCACTTCGAGGGCTTAAAACGTGTTTATTCACTGCGGGAAGAGATATAAACAACATTTAGAGTGAATTAATGTTCATGCGAGAACGTACAATTTTTCATGCAAAACGATCGATGACCCGCGACCTGATGAAATTGATCTGAGATGACCAAAATGGTCCGTTTTGAAAGTTTTCATCTATCAACTAATTTTGACTCTCAGAGGTGGGTCATCACTTTTGGAGATAAAATGAGCATCGTTATCGTCATTTTCATGCTTCTAGGGAGCCAAAACTCAAGAATTGGCTCATGGTTAAAAGTGACTTAAAAGGACCCAAATGCTCACTTCGAGGGCTTAAAACGTGTTTATTCACTGCGGGAAGAGATATAAAGAACATTTAGAGTAAATTAATGTTCATGCGAGAACGTTCAATTTTTCATGCAAAACAATCGATGACCCATGACCTAATGAAATTGCTCTGAGATGACCAAAATGGTCCGTTTTGAAAGTTTTCATCTTTCAACTAATTTTGACTCTCAGAGGTGGATCATCACTTTTGGAGATAAAATGAGCATCGTTATCGTCATTTTCATGCTTCTAGGGAGCCAAAACTCAAGATTTGGCTCATGCTTAAAAGTGACTTAAAAGGACCCAAATGCTCACTTCGAGGGCTTAAAACGTGTTTATTCACTAAGGGAAGAGATATAAAGAACATTTAGAGTAAATTATTGTTCATGCGAGAACGTTCAATTTTTCATGCAAAACGATCGATGACCCGCGACCTGATGAAATTGCTCTGAGATGACCAAAATGGTCCGTTTTGAAAGTTTTCATCTTTCAACTAATTTTGACTCTCAGAGGTGAATCATCACTTTTGGAGATAAAATGAGCATCGGTATCATCATTTTCGTGCTTCTAGGGAGCCAAAACTCAAGATTTGGCTCATGGTTAAAAGTGACTTAAAAGGACCCAAATGCTCACTTCGAGGGCTTAAAACGTGTTTATTCACTGCGGGAAGAGATATAAACAACATTTAGAGTGAATTAATGTTCATGCGAGAACGTACAATTTTTCATGCAAAACGATCGATGACCCGCGACCTGATGAAATTGCTCTGAGATGACCAAAATGGTCCGTTTTGAAAGTTTTCATCTATCAACTAATTTTGACTCTCAGAGGTGGATCATCACTTTTGGAGATAAAATGAGCATCGTTATCGTCATTTTCATGCTTCTAGGGAGCCAAAACTCAAGAATTGGCTCATGGTTAAAAGTGACTTAAAAGGACCCAAATGCTCACTTCGAGGGCTTAAAACGTGTTTATTCACTGCGGGAAGAGATATAAAGAATATTTAGAGTAAATTAATGTTCATGCGAGAACGTTCAATTTTTCATGCAAAACAATCGATGACCCATGACCTAATGAAATTGCTCTGAGATGACCAAAATGGTCCGTTTTGAAAGTTTTCATCTTTCAACTAATTTTGACTCTCAGAGGTGGATCATCACTTTTGGAGATAAAATGAGCATCGTTATCGTCATTTTCATGCTTCTAGGGAGCCAAAACTCAAGATTTGGCTCATGCTTAAAAGTGACTTAAAAGGACCCAAATGCTCACTTCGAGGGCTTAAAACGTGTTTATTCACTAAGGGAAGAGATATAAAGAACATTTAGAGTAAATTATTGTTCATGCGAGAACGTTCAATTTTTCATGCAAAACGATCGATGACCCCGCGACCTGATGAAATTGCTCTGAGATGACCAAAATGGTCCGTTTTGAAAATTTCCATCTTTCAACTAATTTTGACTCTCAGAGGTGTATCATCACTATTGGAGATAAAATGAGCATCTTTATCTTCATTTTCATGCTTCTAGGGAGCCAAAACTCAAGATTGGGCTCATGGTTAAAAGTGACTTAAAAGGACCCAAATGGTCACTTCGATGGCTTAAAACGTGTTTATTCACTGCGGGAAGAGATATAAAGAACATTTAGAGTAAATTATTGTTAATGCGAGAAAGTTCAATTTTTCATGCCAAACGATCGATGACCCGCGTCCTGATGAAATTGCTCTGAGATGACCAAAATGGTCCGTTTTGAAAATTTTCATCTTTCAACTAATTTTGACTCTCAGAGGTGGATCATCACTTTTGGAGATAAAATGAGCATCGGTATCGTCATTTTCATGCTTCTAGGGAGCCAAAACTCAAGATTTGACTCATGGTTGAAAGTGACTTAAAAGGACCAAATGCTCACTTCGAGGGCTTAAAACGTGTTTATTCACTGCGGGAAGAGATATAAAGAACATTTAGAGTAAATTATTGTTCATGCGAGAACGTTCAATTTTTCATGCAAAACGATCGATGCCCCGCGACCTGATGAAATTGCTCTGACATGACCAAAATGGTCCGTTTTGAAAATTTCCATCTTTCAACTAATTTTGACTCTCAGAGGTGGATCATCACTATTGGAGATAAAATGAGCATCTTTATCTTCATTTTCATGCTTCTAGGGAGCCAAAACTCAAGATTTGACTCATGCTTAAAAGTGACTTAAAAGGACCCAAATGCTCACTTCGAGGGCTTAAAACGTGTTTATTCACTAAGGGAAGAGATATAAAGAACATTTAGAGTAAATTATTGTTCATGCGAGAACGTTCAATTTTTCATGCAAAACGATCGATGACCCCGCGACCTGATGAAATTGCTCTGAGATGACCAAAATGGTCCGTTTTGAAAATTTCCATCTTTTAACTAATTTTGACTCTCAGAGGTGTATCATCACTATTGGAGATAAAATGAGCATCTTTATCTTCATTTTCATGCTTCTAGGGAGCCAAAACTCAAGATTGGGCTCATGGTTAAAAGTGACTTAAAAGGACCCAAATGGTCACTTCGATGGCTTAAAACGTGTTTATTCACTGCGGGAAGAGATATAAAGAACATTTAGAGTAAATTATTGTTAATGCGAGAAAGTTCAATTTTTCATGCCAAACGATCGATGACCCGCGTCCTGATGAAATTGCTCTGAGATGACCAAAATGGTCCGTTTTGAAAATTTTCATCTTTCAACTAATTTTGACTCTCAGAGGTGGATCATCACTTTTGGAGATAAAATGAGCATCGGTATCGTCATTTTCATGCTTCTAGGGAGCCAAAACTCAAGATTTGACTCATGGTTGAAAGTGACTTAAAAGGACCAAATGCTCACTTCGAGGGCTTAAAACGTGTTTATTCACTGCGGGAAGAGATATAAAGAACATTTAGAGTAAATTATTGTTCATGCGAGAACGTTCAATTTTTCATGCAAAACGATCGATGCCCCGCGACCTGATGAAATTGCTCTGAGATGACCAAAATGGTCCGTTTTGAAAATGTTCATCTTTCAACTAATATTGACTCTCAGAGGTGGATCTTCACTTTTGGAGATAAAATGAGCATCTTCATAGTAATTTTTATGCTTCTAGGGAGCCAAAACTCAAGATTTGGCTCATGGTTAAAAGTGACTTAAAAGGACCCAAATGCTCACTTCGAGGGCTTAAAACGTGTTTATTCACTGCGGGAAGAGATATAAACAACATTTAGAGTGAATTAATGTTCATGCGAGAACGTACAATTTTTCATGCAAAACGATCGATGACCCGCGACCTGATGAAATTGATCTGAGATGACCAAAATGGTCCGTTTTGAAAGTTTTCATCTATCAACTAATTTTGACTCTCAGAGGTGGGTCATCACTTTTGGAGATAAAATGAGCATCGTTATCGTCATTTTCATGCTTCTAGGGAGCCAAAACTCAAGAATTGGCTCATGGTTAAAAGTGACTTAAAAGGACCCAAATGCTCACTTCGAGGGCTTAAAACGTGTTTATTCACTGCGGGAAGAGATATAAAGAACATTTAGAGTAAATTAATGTTCATGCGAGAACGTTCAATTTTTCATGCAAAACAATCGATGACCCATGACCTAATGAAATTGCTCTGAGATGACCAAAATGGTCCGTTTTGAAAGTTTTCATCTTTCAACTAATTTTGACTCTCAGAGGTGGATCATCACTTTTGGAGATAAAATGAGCATCGTTATCGTAATTTTCATGCTTCTAGGGAGCCAAAACTCAAGATTTGGCTCATGCTTAAAAGTGACTTAAAAGGACCCAAATGCTCACTTCGAGGGCTTAAAACGTGTTTATTCACTAAGGGAAGAGATATAAAGAACATTTAGAGTAAATTATTGTTCATGCGAGAACGTTCAATTTTTCATGCAAAACGATCGATGACCCGCGACCTGATGAAATTGCTCTGAGATGACCAAAATGGTCCGTTTTGAAAGTTTTCATCTTTCAACTAATTTTGACTCTCAGAGGTGAATCATCACTTTTGGAGATAAAATGAGCATCGGTATCATCATTTTCGTGCTTCTAGGGAGCCAAAACTCAAGATTTGGCTCATGGTTAAAAGTGACTTAAAAGGACCCAAATGCTCACTTCGAGGGCTTAAAACGTGTTTATTCACTGCGGGAAGAGATATAAACAACATTTAGAGTGAATTAATGTTCATGCGAGAACGTACAATTTTTCATGCAAAACGATCGATGACCCGCGACCTGATGAAATTGCTCTGAGATGACCAAAATGGTCCGTTTTGAAAGTTTTCATCTATCAACTAATTTTGACTCTCAGAGGTGGATCATCACTTTTGGAGATAAAATGAGCATCGTTATCGTCATTTTCATGCTTCTAGGGAGCCAAAACTCAAGAATTGGCTCATGGTTAAAAGTGACTTAAAAGGACCCAAATGCTCACTTCGAGGGCTTAAAACGTGTTTATTCACTGCGGGAAGAGATATAAAGAATATTTAGAGTAAATTAATGTTCATGCGAGAACGTTCAATTTTTCATGCAAAACAATCGATGACCCATGACCTAATGAAATTGCTCTGAGATGACCAAAATGGTCCGTTTTGAAAGTTTTCATCTTTCAACTAATTTTGACTCTCAGAGGTGGATCATCACTTTTGGAGATAAAATGAGCATCGTTATCGTCATTTTCATGCTTCTAGGGAGCCAAAACTCAAGATTTGGCTCATGCTTAAAAGTGACTTAAAAGGACCCAAATGCTCACTTCGAGGGCTTAAAACGTGTTTATTCACTAAGGGAAGAGATATAAAGAACATTTAGAGTAAATTATTGTTCATGCGAGAACGTTCAATTTTTCATGCAAAACGATCGATGACCCCGCGACCTGATGAAATTGCTCTGAGATGACCAAAATGGTCCGTTTTGAAAATTTCCATCTTTCAACTAATTTTGACTCTCAGAGGTGTATCATCACTATTGGAGATAAAATGAGCATCTTTATCTTCATTTTCATGCTTCTAGGGAGCCAAAACTCAAGATTGGGCTCATGGTTAAAAGTGACTTAAAAGGACCCAAATGGTCACTTCGATGGCTTAAAACGTGTTTATTCACTGCGGGAAGAGATATAAAGAACATTTAGAGTAAATTATTGTTAATGCGAGAAAGTTCAATTTTTCATGCCAAACGATCGATGACCCGCGTCCTGATGAAATTGCTCCGAGATGACCAAAATGGTCCGTTTTGAAAATTTTCATCTTTCAACTAATTTTGACTCTCAGAGGTGGATCATCACTTTTGGAGATAAAATGAGCATCGGTATCGTCATTTTCATGCTTCTAGGGAGCCAAAACTCAAGATTTGACTCATGGTTGAAAGTGACTTAAAAGGACCAAATGCTCACTTCGAGGGCTTAAAACGTGTTTATTCACTGCGGGAAGAGATATAAAGAACATTTAGAGTAAATTATTGTTCATGCGAGAACGTTCAATTTTTCATGCAAAACGATCGATGCCCCGCGACCTGATGAAATTGCTCTGAGATGACCAAAATGGTCCGTTTTGAAAATTTCCATCTTTCAACTAATTTTGACTCTCAGAGGTGGATCATCACTATTGGAGATAAAATGAGCATCTTTATCTTCATTTTCATGCTTCTAGGGAGCCAAAACTCAAGATTTGACTCATGCTTAAAAGTGACTTAAAAGGACCCAAATGCTCACTTCGAGGGCTTAAAACGTGTTTATTCACTAAGGGAAGAGATATAAAGAACATTTAGAGTAAATTATTGTTCATGCGAGAACGTTCAATTTTTCATGCAAAACGATCGATGACCCCGCGACCTGATGAAATTGCTCTGAGATGACCAAAATGGTCCGTTTTGAAAATTTCCATCTTTTAACTAATTTTGACTCTCAGAGGTGTATCATCACTATTGGAGATAAAATGAGCATCTTTATCTTCATTTTCATGCTTCTAGGGAGCCAAAACTCAAGATTGGGCTCATGGTTAAAAGTGACTTAAAAGGACCCAAATGGTCACTTCGATGGCTTAAAACGTGTTTATTCACTGCGGGAAGAGATATAAAGAACATTTAGAGTAAATTATTGTTAATGCGAGAAAGTTCAATTTTTCATGCCAAACGATCGATGACCCGCGTCCTGATGAAATTGCTCTGAGATGACCAAAATGGTCCGTTTTGAAAATTTTCATCTTTCAACTAATTTTGACTCTCAGAGGTGGATCATCACTTTTGGAGATAAAATGAGCATCGGTATCGTCATTTTCATGCTTCTAGGGAGCCAAAACTCAAGATTTGACTCATGGTTGAAAGTGACTTAAAAGGACCAAATGCTCACTTCGAGGGCTTAAAACGTGTTTATTCACTGCGGGAAGAGATATAAAGAACATTTAGAGTAAATTATTGTTCATGCGAGAACGTTCAATTTTTCATGCAAAACGATCGATGCCCCGCGACCTGATGAAATTGCTCTGAGATGACCAAAATGGTCCGTTTTGAAAATGTTCATCTTTCAACTAATATTGACTCTCAGAGGTGGATCTTCACTTTTGGAGATAAAATGAGCATCTTCATAGTAATTTTTATGCTTCTGGGGAGCCAAAACTCAAGATTTGGCTCATGGTTAAAAGTGACTTAAAAGGATCCAAATGCTCACTTCGAGGGCTTAAAATGTGTTTATTCACTGCGGGAAGAGATATAAACAACATTTAGAGTAAATTAATGTTCATGCGAGAACGTTCAATTTTTCATGCAAAACAATCGATTACCCGCGACCTGATGAAATTGCTCTGAGATGACCAAAATGGTCAGTTTTGAAAGTTTTCATCTTTCAACTAATTTTGACTCTCAGAGGTGAATCATCACTTTTGGAGATAAAATGAGCATCGGTATCATCATTTTCGTGCTTCTAGGGAGCCAAAACTCAAGATTTGGCTCATGGTTAAAAGTGACTTAAAAGGACCCAAATGCTCACTTCGAGGGCTTAAAACGTGTTTATTCACTGCGGGAAGAGATATAAACAACATTTAGAGTGAATTAATGTTCATGCGAGAACGTACAATTTTTCATGCAAAACGATCGATGACCCGCGACCTGATGAAATTGATCTGAGATGACCAAAATGGTCCGTTTTGAAAGTTTTCATCTATCAACTAATTTTGACTCTCAGAGGTGGGTCATCACTTTTGGAGATAAAATGAGCATCGTTATCGTCATTTTCATGCTTCTAGGGAGCCAAAACTCAAGAATTGGCTCATGGTTAAAAGTGACTTAAAAGGACCCAAATGCTCACTTCGAGGGCTTAAAACGTGTTTATTCACTGCGGGAAGAGATATAAAGAACATTTAGAGTAAATTAATGTTCATGCGAGAACGTTCAATTTTTCATGCAAAACAATCGATGACCCATGACCTAATGAAATTGCTCTGAGATGACCAAAATGGTCCGTTTTGAAAGTTTTCATCTTTCAACTAATTTTGACTCTCAGAGGTGGATCATCACTTTTGGAGATAAAATGAGCATCGTTATCGTCATTTTCATGCTTCTAGGGAGCCAAAACTCAAGATTTGGCTCATGCTTAAAAGTGACTTAAAAGGACCCAAATGCTCACTTCGAGGGCTTAAAACGTGTTTATTCACTAAGGGAAGAGATATAAAGAACATTTAGAGTAAATTATTGTTCATGCGAGAACGTTCAATTTTTCATGCAAAACGATCGATGACCCGCGACCTGATGAAATTGCTCTGAGATGACCAAAATGGTCCGTTTTGAAAGTTTTCATCTTTCAACTAATTTTGACTCTCAGAGGTGAATCATCACTTTTGGAGATAAAATGAGCATCGGTATCATCATTTTCGTGCTTCTAGGGAGCCAAAACTCAAGATTTGGCTCATGGTTAAAAGTGACTTAAAAGGACCCAAATGCTCACTTCGAGGGCTTAAAATGTGTTTATTCACTGCGGGAAGAGATATAAACAACATTTAGAGTGAATTAATGTTCATGCGAGAACGTACAATTTTTCATGCAAAACGATCGATGACCCGCGACCTGATGAAATTGCTCTGAGATGACCAAAATGGTCCGTTTTGAAAGTTTTCATCTATCAACTAATTTTGACTCTCAGAGGTGGATCATCACTTTTGGAGATAAAATGAGCATCGTTATCGTCATTTTCATGCTTCTAGGGAGCCAAAACTCAAGAATTGGCTCATGGTTAAAAGTGACTTAAAAGGACCCAAATGCTCACTTCGAGGGCTTAAAACGTGTTTATTCACTGCGGGAAGAGATATAAAGAATATTTAGAGTAAATTAATGTTCATGCGAGAACGTTCAATTTTTCATGCAAAACAATCGATGACCCATGACCTAATGAAATTGCTCTGAGATGACCAAAATGGTCCGTTTTGAAAGTTTTCATCTTTCAACTAATTTTGACTCTCAGAGGTGGATCATCACTTTTGGAGATAAAATGAGCATCGGTATCGTCATTTTCATGCTTCTAGGGAGCCAAAACTCAAGATTTGACTCATGGTTGAAAGTGACTTAAAAGGACCAAATGCTCACTTCGAGGGCTTAAAACGTGTTTATTCACTGCGGGAAGAGATATAAAGAACATTTAGAGTAAATTATTGTTCATGCGAGAACGTTCAATTTTTCATGCAAAACGATCGATGCCCCGCGACCTGATGAAATTGCTCTGAGATGACCAAAATGGTCCGTTTTGAAAATTTCCATCTTTCAACTAATTTTGACTCTCAGAGGTGGATCATCACTATTGGAGATAAAATGAGCATCTTTATCTTCATTTTCATGCTTCTAGGGAGCCAAAACTCAAGATTTGACTCATGCTTAAAAGTGACTTAAAAGGACCCAAATGCTCACTTCGAGGGCTTAAAACGTGTTTATTCACTAAGGGAAGAGATATAAAGAACATTTAGAGTAAAATATTGTTCATGCGAGAACGTTCAATTTTTCATGCAAAACGATCGATGACCCCGCGACCTGATGAAATTGCTCTGAGATGACCAAAATGGTCCGTTTTGAAAATTTCCATCTTTTAACTAATTTTGACTCTCAGAGGTGTATCATCACTATTGGAGATAAAATGAGCATCTTTATCTTCATTTTCATGCTTCTAGGGAGCCAAAACTCAAGATTGGGCTCATGGTTAAAAGTGACTTAAAAGGACCCAAATGGTCACTTCGATGGCTTAAAACGTGTTTATTCACTGCGGGAAGAGATATAAAGAACATTTAGAGTAAATTATTGTTAATGCGAGAAAGTTCAATTTTTCATGCCAAACGATCGATGACCCGCGTCCTGATGAAATTGCTCTGAGATGACCAAAATGGTCCGTTTTGAAAATTTTCATCTTTCAACTAATTTTGACTCTCAGAGGTGGATCATCACTTTTGGAGATAAAATGAGCATCGGTATCGTCATTTTCATGCTTCTAGGGAGCCAAAACTCAAGATTTGACTCATGGTTGAAAGTGACTTAAAAGGACCAAATGCTCACTTCGAGGGCTTAAAACGTGTTTATTCACTGCGGGAAGAGATATAAAGAACATTTAGAGTAAATTATTGTTCATGCGAGAACGTTCAATTTTTCATGCAAAACGATCGATGCCCCGCGACCTGATGAAATTGCTCTGAGATGACCAAAATGGTCCGTTTTGAAAATGTTCATCTTTCAACTAATATTGACTCTCAGAGGTGGATCTTCACTTTTGGAGATAAAATGAGCATCTTCATAGTAATTTTTATGCTTCTGGGGAGCCAAAACTCAAGATTTGGCTCATGGTTAAAAGTGACTTAAAAGGATCCAAATGCTCACTTCGAGGGCTTAAAATGTGTTTATTCACTGCGGGAAGAGATATAAACAACATTTAGAGTAAATTAATGTTCATGCGAGAACGTTCAATTTTTCATGCAAAACAATCGATTACCCGCGACCTGATGAAATTGCTCTGAGATGACCAAAATGGTCAGTTTTGAAAGTTTTCATCTTTCAACTAATTTTGACTCTCAGAGGTGAATCATCACTTTTGGAGATAAAATGAGCATCGGTATCATCATTTTCGTGCTTCTAGGGAGCCAAAACTCAAGATTTGGCTCATGGTTAAAAGTGACTTAAAAGGACCCAAATGCTCACTTCGAGGGCTTAAAACGTGTTTATTCACTGCGGGAAGAGATATAAACAACATTTAGAGTGAATTAATGTTCATGCGAGAACGTACAATTTTTCATGCAAAACGATCGATGACCCGCGACCTGATGAAATTGATCTGAGATGACCAAAATGGTCCGTTTTGAAAGTTTTCATCTATCAACTAATTTTGACTCTCAGAGGTGGGTCATCACTTTTGGAGATAAAATGAGCATCGTTATCGTCATTTTCATGCTTCTAGGGAGCCAAAACTCAAGAATTGGCTCATGGTTAAAAGTGACTTAAAAGGACCCAAATGCTCACTTCGAGGGCTTAAAACGTGTTTATTCACTGCGGGAAGAGATATAAAGAACATTTAGAGTAAATTAATGTTCATGCGAGAACGTTCAATTTTTCATGCAAAACAATCGATGACCCATGACCTAATGAAATTGCTCTGAGATGACCAAAATGGTCCGTTTTGAAAGTTTTCATCTTTCAACTAATTTTGACTCTCAGAGGTGGATCATCACTTTTGGAGATAAAATGAGCATCGTTATCGTCATTTTCATGCTTCTAGGGAGCCAAAACTCAAGAATTGGCTCATGGTTAAAAGTGACTTAAAAGGACCCAAATGCTCACTTCGAGGGCTTAAAACGTGTTTATTCACTGCGGGAAGAGATATAAAGAATATTTAGAGTAAATTAATGTTCATGCGAGAACGTTCAATTTTTCATGCAAAACAATCGATGACCCATGACCTAATGAAATTGCTCTGAGATGACCAAAATGGTCCGTTTTGAAAGTTTTCATCTTTCAACTAATTTTGACTCTCAGAGGTGGATCATCACTTTTGGAGATAAAATGAGCATCGGTATCGTCATTTTCATGCTTCTAGGGAGCCAAAACTCAAGATTTGACTCATGGTTGAAAGTGACTTAAAAGGACCAAATGCTCACTTCGAGGGCTTAAAACGTGTTTATTCACTGCGGGAAGAGATATAAAGAACATTTAGAGTAAATTATTGTTCATGCGAGAACGTTCAATTTTTCATGCAAAACGATCGATGCCCCGCGACCTGATGAAATTGCTCTGAGATGACCAAAATGGTCCGTTTTGAAAATTTCCATCTTTCAACTAATTTTGACTCTCAGAGGTGGATCATCACTATTGGAGATAAAATGAGCATCTTTATCTTCATTTTCATGCTTCTAGGGAGCCAAAACTCAAGATTTGACTCATGCTTAAAAGTGACTTAAAAGGACCCAAATGCTCACTTCGAGGGCTTAAAACGTGTTTATTCACTAAGGGAAGAGATATAAAGAACATTTAGAGTAAATTATTGTTCATGCGAGAACGTTCAATTTTTCATGCAAAACGATCGATGACCCCGCGACCTGATGAAATTGCTCTGAGATGACCAAAATGGTCCGTTTTGAAAATTTCCATCTTTTAACTAATTTTGACTCTCAGAGGTGTATCATCACTATTGGAGATAAAATGAGCATCTTTATCTTCATTTTCATGCTTCTAGGGAGCCAAAACTCAAGATTGGGCTCATGGTTAAAAGTGACTTAAAAGGACCCAAATGGTCACTTCGATGGCTTAAAACGTGTTTATTCACTGCGGGAAGAGATATAAAGAACATTTAGAGTAAATTATTGTTAATGCGAGAAAGTTCAATTTTTCATGCCAAACGATCGATGACCCGCGTCCTGATGAAATTGCTCTGAGATGACCAAAATGGTCCGTTTTGAAAATTTTCATCTTTCAACTAATTTTGACTCTCAGAGGTGGATCATCACTTTTGGAGATAAAATGAGCATCGGTATCGTCATTTTCATGCTTCTAGGGAGCCAAAACTCAAGATTTGACTCATGGTTGAAAGTGACTTAAAAGGACCAAATGCTCACTTCGAGGGCTTAAAACGTGTTTATTCACTGCGGGAAGAGATATAAAGAACATTTAGAGTAAATTATTGTTCATGCGAGAACGTTCAATTTTTCATGCAAAACGATCGATGCCCCGCGACCTGATGAAATTGCTCTGAGATGACCAAAATGGTCCGTTTTGAAAATGTTCATCTTTCAACTAATATTGACTCTCAGAGGTGGATCTTCACTTTTGGAGATAAAATGAGCATCTTCATAGTAATTTTTATGCTTCTGGGGAGCCAAAACTCAAGATTTGGCTCATGGTTAAAAGTGACTTAAAAGGATCCAAATGCTCACTTCGAGGGCTTAAAATGTGTTTATTCACTGCGGGAAGAGATATAAACAACATTTAGAGTAAATTAATGTTCATGCGAGAACGTTCAATTTTTCATGCAAAACAATCGATTACCCGCGACCTGATGAAATTGCTCTGAGATGACCAAAATGGTCAGTTTTGAAAGTTTTCATCTTTCAACTAATTTTGACTCTCAGAGGTGAATCATCACTTTTGGAGATAAAATGAGCATCGGTATCATCATTTTCGTGCTTCTAGGGAGCCAAAACTCAAGATTTGGCTCATGGTTAAAAGTGACTTAAAAGGACCCAAATGCTCACTTCGAGGGCTTAAAACGTGTTTATTCACTGCGGGAAGAGATATAAACAACATTTAGAGTGAATTAATGTTCATGCGAGAACGTACAATTTTTCATGCAAAACGATCGATGACCCGCGACCTGATGAAATTGATCTGAGATGACCAAAATGGTCCGTTTTGAAAGTTTTCATCTATCAACTAATTTTGACTCTCAGAGGTGGGTCATCACTTTTGGAGATAAAATGAGCATCGTTATCGTCATTTTCATGCTTCTAGGGAGCCAAAACTCAAGAATTGGCTCATGGTTAAAAGTGACTTAAAAGGACCCAAATGCTCACTTCGAGGGCTTAAAACGTGTTTATTCACTGCGGGAAGAGATATAAAGAACATTTAGAGTAAATTAATGTTCATGCGAGAACGTTCAATTTTTCATGCAAAACAATCGATGACCCATGACCTAATGAAATTGCTCTGAGATGACCAAAATGGTCCGTTTTGAAAGTTTTCATCTTTCAACTAATTTTGACTCTCAGAGGTGGATCATCACTTTTGGAGATAAAATGAGCATCGTTATCGTCATTTTCATGCTTCTAGGGAGCCAAAACTCAAGATTTGGCTCATGCTTAAAAGTGACTTAAAAGGACCCAAATGCTCACTTCGAGGGCTTAAAACGTGTTTATTCACTAAGGGAAGAGATATAAAGAACATTTAGAGTAAATTATTGTTCATGCGAGAACGTTCAATTTTTCATGCAAAACGATCGATGACCCGCGACCTGATGAAATTGCTCTGAGATGACCAAAATGGTCCGTTTTGAAAATTTCCATCTTTCAACTAATTTTGACTCTCAGAGGTGTATCATCACTATTGGAGATAAAATGAGCATCTTTATCTTCATTTTCATGCTTCTAGGGAGCCAAAACTCAAGATTGGGCTCATGGTTAAAAGTGACTTAAAAGGACCCAAGTGGTCACTTCGATGGCTTAAAACGTGTTTATTCACTGCGGGAAGAGATATAAAGAACATTTAGAGTAAATTATTGTTAATGCGAGAAAGTTCAATTTTTCATGCCAAACGATCGATGACCCGCGTCCTGATGAAATTGCTCTGAGATGACCAAAATGGTCCGTTTTGAAAATTTTCATCTTTCAACTAATTTTGACTCTCAGAGGTGGATCATCACTTTTGGAGATAAAATGAGCATCGGTATCGTCATTTTCATGCTTCTAGGGAGCCAAAACTCAAGATTTGACTCATGGTTGAAAGTGACTTAAAAGGACCAAATGCTCACTTCGAGGGCTTAAAACGTGTTTATTCACTGCGGGAAGAGATATAAAGAACATTTAGAGTAAATTATTGTTCATGCGAGAACGTTCAATTTTTCATGCAAAACGATCGATGCTCCGCGCGACCTGATGAAATTGCTCTGAGATGACCAAAATGGTCCGTTTTGAAAATTTCCATCTTTCAACTAATTTTGACTCTCAGAGGTGGATCATCACTATTGGAGATAAAATGAGCATCTTTATCTTCATTTTCATGCTTCTAGGGAGCCAAAACTCAAGATTTGACTCATGGTTGAAAGTGACTTAAAAGGACCAAATGCTCACTTCGAGGGCTTAAAATGTGTTTATTCACTGCGGGAAGAGATATAAACAACATTTAGAGTAAATTAATGTTCATGCGAGAACGTTCAATTTTTCATGCAAAACAATCGATTACCCGCGACCCGATGAAATTGCTCTGAGATGACCAAAATGGTCCGTTTTGAAAGTTTTCATCTTTCAACTAATTTTGACTCTCAGAGGTGAATCATCACTTTTGGAGATAAAATGAGCATCGGTATCATCATTTTCGTGCTTCTAGGGAGCCAAAACTCAAGATTTGGCTCATGGTTAAAAGTGACTTAAAAGGACCCAAATGCTCACTTCGAGGGCTTAAAACGTGTTTATTCACTGCGGGAAGAGATATAAACAACATTTAGAGTGAATTAATGTTCATGCGAGAACGTACAATTTTTCATGCAAAACGATCGATGACCCGCGACCTGATGAAATTGCTCTGAGATGACCAAAATGGTCCGTTTTGAAAGTTTTCATCTATCAACTAATTTTGACTCTCAGAGGTGGATCATCACTTTTGGAGATAAAATGAGCATCGTTATCGTCATTTTCATGCTTCTAGGGAGCCAAAACTCAAGAATTGGCTCATGGTTAAAAGTGACTTAAAAGGACCCAAATGCTCACTTCGAGGGCTTAAAACGTGTTTATTCACTGCGGGAAGAGATATAAAGAATATTTAGAGTAAATTAATGTTCATGCGAGAACGTTCAATTTTTCATGCAAAACAATCGATGACCCATGACCTAATGAAATTGCTCTGAGATGACCAAAATGGTCCGTTTTGAAAGTTTTCATCTTTCAACTAATTTTGACTCTCAGAGGTGGATCATCACTTTTGGAGATAAAATGAGCATCGTTATCGTCATTTTCATGCTTCTAGGGAGCCAAAACTCAAGATTTGGCTCATGCTTAAAAGTGACTTAAAAGGACCCAAATGCTCACTTCGAGGGCTTAAAACGTGTTTATTCACTAAGGGAAGAGATATAAAGAACATTTAGAGTAAATTATTGTTCATGCGAGAACGTTCAATTTTTCATGCAAAACGATCGATGACCCCGCGACCTGATGAAATTGCTCTGAGATGACCAAAATGGGCCGTTTTGAAAATTTCCATCTTTCAACTAATTTTGACTCTCAGAGGTGTATCATCACTATTGGAGATAAAATGAGCATCTTTATCTTCATTTTCATGCTTCTAGGGAGCCAAAACTCAAGATTGGGCTCATGGTTAAAAGTGACTTAAAAGGACCCAAATGGTCACTTCGATGGCTTAAAACGTGTTTATTCACTGCGGGAAGAGATATAAAGAACATTTAGAGTAAATTATTGTTAATGCGAGAAAGTTCAATTTTTCATGCCAAACGATCGATGACCCGCGTCCTGATGAAATTGCTCTGAGATGACCAAAATGGTCCGTTTTGAAAATTTTCATCTTTCAACTAATTTTGACTCTCAGAGGTGGATCATCACTTTTGGAGATAAAATGAGCATCGGTATCGTCATTTTCATGCTTCTAGGGAGCCAAAACTCAAGATTTGACTCATGGTTGAAAGTGACTTAAAAGGACCAAATGCTCACTTCGAGGGCTTAAAACGTGTTTATTCACTGCGGGAAGAGATATAAAGAACATTTAGAGTAAATTATTGTTCATGAGAGAACATTCAATTTTTCATGCAAAACGATCGATGCCCCGCGACCTGATGAAATTGCTCTGAGATGACCAAAATGGTCCGTTTTGAAAATTTCCATCTTTCAAATAATTTTGACTCTCAGAGGTGGATCATCACTATTGGAGATAAAATGAGCATCTTTATCTTCATTTTCATGCTTCTAGGGAGCCAAAACTCAAGATTGGGCTCATGGTTAAAAGTGACTTAAAAGGACCCAAATGGTCACTTCGATGGCTTAAAACGTGTTTATTCACTGCGGGAAGAGATATAAAGAACATTTAGAGTAAATTATTGTTAATGCGAGAAAGTTCAATTTTTCATGCCAAACGATCGATGACCCGCGTCCTGATGAAATTGCTCTGAGATGACCAAAATGGTCCGTTTTGAAAATTTTCATCTTTCAACTAATTTTGACTCTCAGAGGTGGATCATCACTTTTGGAGATAAAATGAGCATCGGTATCGTCATTTTCATGCTTCTAGGGAGCCAAAACTCAAGATTTGACTCATGGTTGAAAGTGACTTAAAAGGACCAAATGCTCACTTCGAGGGCTTAAAACGTGTTTATTCACTGCGGGAAGAGATATAAAGAACATTTAGAGTAAATTATTGTTCATGCGAGAACGTTCAATTTTTCATGCAAAACGATCGATGCCCCGCGACCTGATGAAATTGCTCTGAGATGACCAAAATGGTCCGTTTTGAAAATGTTCATATTTCAACTAATATTGACTCTCAGAGGTGGATCTTCACTTTTGGAGATAAAATGAGCATCTTCATAGTAATTTTTATGCTTCTGGGGAGCCAAAACTCAAGATTTGGCTCATGGTTAAAAGTGACTTAAAAGGATCCAAATGCTCACTTCGAGGGCTTAAAATGTGTTTATTCACTGCGGGAAGAGATATAAACAACATTTAGAGTAAATTAATGTTCATGCGAGAACGTTCAATTTTTCATGCAAAACAATCGATTACCCGCGACCTGATGAAATTGCTCTGAGATGACCAAAATGGTCAGTTTTGAAAGTTTTCATCTTTCAACTAATTTTGACTCTCAGAGGTGAATCATCACTTTTGGAGATAAAATGAGCATCGGTATCATCATTTTCGTGCTTCTAGGGAGCCAAAACTCAAGATTTGGCTCATGGTTAAAAGTGACTTAAAAGGACCCAAATGCTCACTTCGAGGGCTTAAAACGTGTTTATTCACTGCGGGAAGAGATATAAACAACATTTAGAGTGAATTAATGTTCATGCGAGAACGTACAATTTTTCATGCAAAACGATCGATGACCCGCGACCTGATGAAATTGCTCTGAGATGACCAAAATGGTCCGTTTTGAAAGTTTTCATCTATCAACTAATTTTGACTCTCAGAGGTGGATCATCACTTTTGGAGATAAAATGAGCATCGTTATCGTCATTTTCATGCTTCTAGGGAGCCAAAACTCAAGAATTGGCTCATGGTTAAAAGTGACTTAAAAGGACCCAAATGCTCACTTCGAGGGCTTAAAACGTGTTTATTCACTGCGGGAAGAGATATAAAGAACATTTAGAGTAAATTAATGTTCATGCGAGAACGTTCAATTTTTCATGCAAAACAATCGATGACCCATGACCTAATGAAATTGCTCTGAGATGACCAAAATGGTCCGTTTTGAAAGTTTTCATCTTTCAACTAATTTTGACTCTCAGAGGTGGATCATCACTTTTGGAGATAAAATGAGCATCGTTATCGTCATTTTCATGCTTCTAGGGAGCCAAAACTCAAGATTTGGCTCATGCTTAAAAGTGACTTAAAAGGACCCAAATGCTCACTTCGAGGGCTTAAAACGTGTTTATTCACTAAGGGAAGAGATATAAAGAACATTTAGAGTAAATTATTGTTCATGCGAGAACGTTCAATTTTTCATGCAAAACGATCGATGACCCGCGACCTGATGAAATTGCTCTGAGATGACCAAAATGGTCCGTTTTGAAAATTTCCATCTTTCAACTAATTTTGACTCTCAGAGGTGTATCATCACTATTGGAGATAAAATGAGCATCTTTATCTTCATTTTCATGCTTCTAGGGAGCCAAAACTCAAGATTGGGCTCATGGTTAAAAGTGACTTAAAAGGACCCAAATGGTCACTTCGATGGCTTAAAACGTGTTTATTCACTGCGGGAAGAGATATAAAGAACATTTAGAGTAAATTATTGTTAATGCGAGAAAGTTCAATTTTTCATGCCAAACGATCGATGACCCGCGTCCTGATGAAATTGCTCTGAGATGACCAAAATGGTCCGTTTTGAAAATTTTCATCTTTCAACTAATTTTGACTCTCAGAGGTGGATCATCACTTTTGGAGATAAAATGAGCATCGTTATCGTCATTTTCATGCTTCTAGGGAGCCAAAACTCAAGATTTGGCTCATGGTTAAAGTGACTTAAAAGGACCCAAATGCTCACTTCGAGGGCTTAAAACGTGTTTATTCACTGCGGGAAGAGATATAAACAACATTTAGAGTGAATTAATGTTCATGCGAGAACGTACAATTTTTCATGCAAAACGATCGATGACCCGCGACCTGATGAAATTGCTCTGAGATGACCAAAATGGTCCGTTTTGAAAGTTTTCATCTATCAACTAATTTTGACTCTCAGAGGTGGATCATCACTTTTGGAGATAAAATGAGCATCGTTATCGTCATTTTCATGCTTCTAGGGAGCCAAAACTCAAGAATTGGCTCATGGTTAAAAGTGACTTAAAAGGACCCAAATGCTCACTTCGAGGGCTTAAAACGTGTTTATTCACTGCGGGAAGAGATATAAAGAATATTTAGAGTAAATTAATGTTCATGCGAGAACGTTCAATTTTTCATGCAAAACAATCGATGACCCATGACCTAATGAAATTGCTCTGAGATGACCAAAATGGTCCGTTTTGAAAGTTTTCATCTTTCAACTAATTTTGACTCTCAGAGGTGGATCATCACTTTTGGAGATAAAATGAGCATCGTTATCGTCATTTTCATGCTTCTAGGGAGCCAAAACTCAAGATTTGGCTCATGCTTAAAAGTGACTTAAAAGGACCCAAATGCTCACTTCGAGGGCTTAAAACGTGTTTATTCACTAAGGGAAGAGATATAAAGAACATTTAGAGTAAATTATTGTTCATGCGAGAACGTTCAATTTTTCATGCAAAACGATCGATGACCCCGCGACCTGATGAAATTGCTCTGAGATGACCAAAATGGTCCGTTTTGAAAATTTCCATCTTTCAACTAATTTTGACTCTCAGAGGTGTATCATCACTATTGGAGATAAAATGAGCATCTTTATCTTCATGTTCATGCTTCTAGGGAGCCAAAACTCAAGATTGGGCTCATGGTTAAAAGTGACTTAAAAGGACCCAAATGGTCACTTCGATGGCTTAAAACGTGTTTATTCACTGCGGGAAGAGATATAAAGAACATTTAGAGTAAATTATTGTTAATGCGAGAAAGTTCAATTTTTCATGCCAAACGATCGATGACCCGCGTCCTGATGAAATTGCTCTGAGATGACCAAAATGGTCCGTTTTGAAAATTTTCATCTTTCAACTAATTTTGACTCTCAGAGGTGGATCATCACTTTTGGAGATAAAATGAGCATCGGTATCGTCATTTTCATGCTTCTAGGGAGCCAAAACTCAAGATTTGACTCATGGTTGAAAGTGACTTAAAAGGACCAAATGCTCACTTCGAGGGCTTAAAACGTGTTTATTCACTGCGGGAAGAGATATAAAGAACATTTAGAGTAAATTATTGTTCATGCGAGAACGTTCAATTTTTCATGCAAAACGATCGATGCCCCGCGACCTGATGAAATTGCTCTGAGATGACCAAAATGGTCCGTTTTGAAAATTTCCATCTTTCAACTAATTTTGACTCTCAGAGGTGGATCATCACTATTGGAGATAAAATGAGCATCTTTATCTTCATTTTCATGCTTCTAGGGAGCCAAAACTCAAGATTTGACTCATGCTTAAAAGTGACTTAAAAGGACCCAAATGCTCACTTCGAGGGCTTAAAACGTGTTTATTCACTAAGGGAAGAGATATAAAGAACATTTAGAGTAAATTATTGTTCATGCGAGAACGTTCAATTTTTCATGCAAAACGATCGATGACCCCGCGACCTGATGAAATTGCTCTGAGATGACCAAAATGGTCCGTTTTGAAAATTTCCATCTTTCAACTAATTTTGACTCTCAGAGGTGTATCATCACTATTGGAGATAAAATGAGCATCTTTATCTTCATTTTCATGCTTCTAGGGAGCCAAAATTCAAGATTGGGCTCATGGTTAAAAGTGACTTAAAAGGACCCAAATGGTCACTTCGATGGCTTAAAACGTGTTTATTCACTGCGGGAAGAGATATAAAGAACATTTAGAGTAAATTATTGTTAATGCGAGAAAGTTCAATTTTTCATGCCAAACGATCGATGACCCGCGTCCTGATGAAATTGCTCTGAGATGACCAAAATGGTCCGTTTTGAACATTTTCATCTTTCAACTAATTTTGACTCTCAGAGGTGGATCATCACTTTTGGAGATAAAATGAGCATCGGTATCGTCATTTTCATGCTTCTAGGGAGCCAAAACTCAAGATTTGACTCATGGTTGAAAGTGACTTAAAAGGACCAAATGCTCACTTCGAGGGCTTAAAACGTGTTTATTCACTGCGGGAAGAGATATAAAGAACATTTAGAGTAAATTATTGTTCATGCGAGAACGTTCAATTTTTCATGCAAAACGATCGATGCCCCGCGACCTGATGAAATTGCTCTGAGATGACCAAAATGGTCCGTTTTGAAAATGTTCATCTTTCAACTAATATTGACTCTCAGAGGTGGATCTTCACTTTTGGAGATAAAATGAGCATCTTCATAGTAATTTTTATGCTTCTGGGGAGCCAAAACTCAAGATTTGGCTCATGGTTAAAAGTGACTTAAAAGGATCCAAATGCTCACTTCGATGGCTTAAAATGTGTTTATTCACTGCGGGAAGAGATATAAACAACATTTAGAGTAAATTAATGTTCATGCGAGAACGTTCAATTTTTCATGCAAAACAATCGATTACCCGCGACCTGATGAAATTGCTCTGAGATGACCAAAATGGTCAGTTTTGAAAGTTTTCATCTTTCAACTAATTTTGACTCTCAGAGGTGAATCATCACTTTTGGAGATAAAATGAGCATCGGTATCATCATTTTCGTGCTTCTAGGGAGCCAAAACTCAAGATTTGGCTCATGGTTAAAAGTGACTTAAAAGGACCCAAATGCTCACTTCGAGGGCTTAAAACGTGTTTATTCACTGCGGGAAGAGATATAAACAACATTTAGAGTGAATTAATGTTCATGCGAGAACGTACAATTTTTCATGCAAAACGATCGATGACCCGCGACCTGATGAAATTGCTCTGAGATGACCAAAATGGTCCGTTTTGAAAGTTTTCATCTATCAACTAATTTTGACTCTCAGAGGTGGATCATCACTTTTGGAGATAAAATGAGCATCGTTATCATCATTTTCATGCTTCTAGGGAGCCAAAACTCAAGATTTGGCTCATGCTTAAAAGTGACTTAAAAGGACCCAAATGCTCACTTCGAGGGCTTAAAACGTGTTTATTCACTAAGGGAAGAGATATAAAGAACATTTAGAGTAAATTATTGTTCATGCGAGAACGTTCAATTTTTCATGCAAAACGATCGATGACCCGCGACCTGATGAAATTGCTCTGAGATGACCAAAATGGTCCGTTTTGAAAATTTCCATCTTTCAACTAATTTTGACTCTCAGAGGTGTATCATCACTATTGGAGATAAAATGAGCATCTTTATCTTCATTTTCATGCTTCTAGGGAGCCAAAACTCAAGATTGGGCTCATGGTTAAAAGTGACTTAAAAGGACCCAAATGGTCACTTCGATGGCTTAAAATGTGTTTATTCACTGCGGGAAGAGATATAAAGAACATTTAGAGTAAATTATTGTTAATGCGAGAAAGTTCAATTTTTCATGCCAAACGATCGATGACCCGCGTCCTGATGAAATTGCTCTGAGATGACCAAAATGGTCCGTTTTGAAAATGTTCATCTTTCAACTAATTTTGACTCTCAGAGGTGGATCATCACTTTTGGAGATAAAATGAGCATCGGTATCGTCATTTTCATGCTTCTAGGGAGCCAAAACTCAAGATTTGACTCATGGTTGAAAGTGACTTAAAAGGACCAAATGCTCACTTCGAGGGCTTAAAACGTGTTTATTCACTGCGGGAAGAGATATAAAGAACATTTAGAGTAAATTATTGTTCATGCGAGAACGTTCAATTTTTCATGCAAAACGATCGATGCCCCGCGACCTGATGAAATTGCTCTGAGATGACCAAAATGGTCCGTTTTGAAAATTTCCATCTTTCAACTAATTTTGACTCTCAGAGGTGGATCTTCACTTTTGGAGATAAAATGAGCATCTTCATAGTAATTTTTATGCTTCTGGGGAGCCAAAACTCAAGATTTGGCTCATGGTTAAAAGTGACTTAAAAGGATCCAAATGCTCACTTCGAGGGCTTAAAATGTGTTTATTCACTGCGGGAAGAGATATAAACAACATTTAGAGTAAATTAATGTTCATGCGAGAACGTTCAATTTTTCATGCAAAACAATCGATTACCCGCGACCTGATGAAATTGCTCTGAGATGACCAAAATGGTCCGTTTTGAAAGTTTTCATCTTTCAACTAATTTTGACTCTCAGAGGTGTATCATCACTATTGGAGATAAAATGAGCATCTTTATCTTCATTTTCATGCTTCTAGGGAGCCAAAACTCAAGATTGGGCTCATGGTTAAAAGTGACTTAAAAGGACCCAAATGCTCACTTCGAGGGCTTAAAACGTGTTTATTCACTGCGGGAAGAGATATAAAGAACATTTAGAGTAAATTAATGTTCATGCGAGAACGTTCAATTTTTCATGCAAAACAATCGATGACCCATGACCTAATGAAATTGCTCTGAGATGACCAAAATGGTCCGTTTTGAAAGTTTTCATCTTTCAACTAATTTTGACTCTCAGAGGTGGATCATCACTTTTGGAGATAAAATGAGCATCGTTATCGTCATTTTCATGCTTCTAGGGAGCCAAAACTCAAGATTTGGCTCATGCTTAAAAGTGACTTAAAAGGACCCAAATGCTCACTTCGAGGGCTTAAAACGTGTTTATTCACTAAGGGAAGAGATATAAAGAACATTTAGAGTAAATTATTGTTCATGCGAGAACGTTCAATTTTTCATGCAAAACGATCGATGACCCGCGACCTGATGAAATTGCTCTGAGATGACCAAAATGGTCCGTTTTGAAAATTTCCATCTTTCAACTAATTTTGACTCTCAGAGGTGTATCATCACTATTGGAGATAAAATGAGCATCTTTATCTTCATTTTCATGCTTCTAGGGAGCCAAAACTCAAGATTGGGCTCATGGTTAAAAGTGACTTAAAAGGACCCAAATGGTCACTTCGATGGCTTAAAACGTGTTTATTCACTGCGGGAAGAGATATAAAGAACATTTAGAGTAAATTATTGTTAATGCGAGAAAGTTCAATTTTTCATGCCAAACGATCGATGACCCGCGTCCTGATGAAATTGCTCTGAGATGACCAAAATGGTCCGTTTTGAAAATTTTCATCTTTCAACTAATTTTGACTCTCAGAGGTGGATCATCACTTTTGGAGATAAAATGAGCATCGTTATCGTCATTTTCATGCTTCTAGGGAGCCAAAACTCAAGATTTGGCTCATGGTTAAAGTGACTTAAAAGGACCCAAATGCTCACTTCGAGGGCTTAAAACGTGTTTATTCACTGCGGGAAGAGATATAAACAACATTTAGAGTGAATTAATGTTCATGCGAGAACGTACAATTTTTCATGCAAAACGATCGATGACCCGCGACCTGATGAAATTGCTCTGAGATGACCAAAATGGTCCGTTTTGAAAGTTTTCATCTATCAACTAATTTTGACTCTCAGAGGTGGATCATCACTTTTGGAGATAAAATGAGCATCGTTATCGTCATTTTCATGCTTCTAGGGAGCCAAAACTCAAGAATTGGCTCATGGTTAAAAGTGACTTAAAAGGACCCAAATGCTCACTTCGAGGGCTTAAAACGTGTTTATTCACTGCGGGAAGAGATATAAAGAATATTTAGAGTAAATTAATGTTCATGCGAGAACGTTCAATTTTTCATGCAAAACAATCGATGACCCATGACCTAATGAAATTGCTCTGAGATGACCAAAATGGTCTGTTTTGAAAGTTTTCATCTTTCAACTAATTTTGACTCTCAGAGGTGGATCATCACTTTTGGAGATAAAATGAGCATCGTTATCGTCATTTTCATGCTTCTAGGGAGCCAAAACTCAAGATTTGGCTCATGCTTAAAAGTGACTTAAAAGGACCCAAATGCTCACTTCGAGGGCTTAAAACGTGTTTATTCACTAAGGGAAGAGATATAAAGAACATTTAGAGTAAATTATTGTTCATGCGAGAACGTTCAATTTTTCATGCAAAACGATCGATGACCCCGCGACCTGATGAAATTGCTCTGAGATGACCAAAATGGTCCGTTTTGAAAATTTCCATCTTTCAACTAATTTTGACTCTCAGAGGTGTATCATCACTATTGGAGATAAAATGAGCATCTTTATCTTCATTTTCATGCTTCTAGGGAGCCAAAACTCAAGATTGGGCTCATGGTTAAAAGTGACTTAAAAGGACCCAAATGGTCACTTCGATGGCTTAAAACGTGTTTATTCACTGCGGGAAGAGATATAAAGAACATTTAGAGTAAATTATTGTTAATGCGAGAAAGTTCAATTTTTCATGCCAAACGATCGATGACCCGCGTCCTGATGAAATTGCTCTGAGATGACCAAAATGGTCCGTTTTGAAAATTTTCATCTTTCAACTAATTTTGACTCTCAGAGGTGGATCATCACTTTTGGAGATAAAATGAGCATCGGTATCGTCATTTTCATGCTTCTAGGGAGCCAAAACTCAAGATTTGACTCATGGTTGAAAGTGACTTAAAAGGACCAAATGCTCACTTCGAGGGCTTAAAACGTGTTTATTCACTGCGGGAAGAGATATAAAGAACATTTAGAGTAAATTATTGTTCATGCGAGAACGTTCAATTTTTCATGCAAAACGATCGATGCCCCGCGACCTGATGAAATTGCTCTGAGATGACCAAAATGGTCCGTTTTGAAAATTTCCATCTTTCAACTAATTTTGACTCTCAGAGGTGGATCATCACTATTGGAGATAAAATGAGCATCTTTATCTTCATTTTCATGCTTCTAGGGAGCCAAAACTCAAGATTTGACTCATGCTTAAAAGTGACTTAAAAGGACCCAAATGCTCACTTCGAGGGCTTAAAACGTGTTTATTCACTAAGGGAAGAGATATAAAGAACATTTAGAGTAAATTATTGTTCATGCGAGAACGTTCAATTTTTCATGCAAAACGATCGATGACCCCGCGACCTGATGAAATTGCTCTGAGATGACCAAAATGGTCCGTTTTGAAAATTTCCATCTTTCAACTAATTTTGACTCTCAGAGGTGTATCATCACTATTGGAGATAAAATGAGCATCTTTATCTTCATTTTCATGCTTCTAGGGAGCCAAAACTCAAGATTGGGCTCATGGTTAAAAGTGACTTAAAAGGACCCAAATGGTCACTTCGATGGCTTAAAACGTGTTTATTCACTGCGGGAAGAGATATAAAGAACATTTAGAGTAAATTATTGTTAATGCGAGAAAGTTCAATTTTTCATGCCAAACGATCGATGACCCGCGTCCTGATGAAATTGCTCTGAGATGACCAAAATGGTCCGTTTTGAAAATTTTCATCTTTCAACTAATTTTGACTCTCAGAGGTGGATCATCACTTTTGGAGATAAAATGAGCATCGGTATCGTCATTTTCATGCTTCTAGGGAGCCAAAACTCAAGATTTGACTCATGGTTGAAAGTGACTTAAAAGGACCAAATGCTCACTTCGAGGGCTTAAAACGTGTTTATTCACTGCGGGAAGAGATATAAAGAACATTTAGAGTAAATTATTGTTCATGCGAGAACGTTCAATTTTTCATGCAAAACGATCGATGCCCCGCGACCTGATGAAATTGCTCTGAGATGACCAAAATGGTCCGTTTTGAAAATGTTCATCTTTCAACTAATATTGACTCTCAGAGGTGGATCTTCACTTTTGGAGATAAAATGAGCATCTTCATAGTAATTTTTATGCTTCTGGGGAGCCAAAACTCAAGATTTGGCTCATGGTTAAAAGTGACTTAAAAGGATCCAAATGCTCACTTCGATGGCTTAAAATGTGTTTATTCACTGCGGGAAGAGATATAAACAACATTTAGAGTAAATTAATGTTCATGCGAGAACGTTCAATTTTTCATGCAAAACAATCGATTACCCGCGACCTGATGAAATTGCTCTGAGATGACCAAAATGGTCAGTTTTGAAAGTTTTCATCTTTCAACTAATTTTGACTCTCAGAGGTGAATCATCACTTTTGGAGATAAAATGAGCATCGGTATCATCATTTTCGTGCTTCTAGGGAGCCAAAACTCAAGATTTGGCTCATGGTTAAAAGTGACTTAAAAGGACCCAAATGCTCACTTCGAGGGCTTAAAACGTGTTTATTCACTGCGGGAAGAGATATAAAGAACATTTAGAGTAAATTAATGTTCATGCGAGAACGTTCAATTTTTCATGCAAAACAATCGATGACCCATGACCTAATGAAATTGCTCTGAGATGACCAAAATGGTCCGTTTTGAAAGTTTTCATCTTTCAACTAATTTTGACTCTCAGAGGTGGATCATCACTTTTGGAGATAAAATGAGCATCGTTATCGTCATTTTCATGCTTCTAGGGAGCCAAAACTCAAGATTTGGCTCATGCTTAAAAGTGACTTAAAAGGACCCAAATGCTCACTTCGAGGGCTTAAAACGTGTTTATTCACTAAGGGAAGAGATATAAAGAACATTTAGAGTAAATTATTGTTCATGCGAGAACGTTCAATTTTTCATGCAAAACGATCGATGACCCGCGACCTGATGAAATTGCTCTGAGATGACCAAAATGGTCCGTTTTGAAAATTTCCATCTTTCAACTAATTTTGACTCTCAGAGGTGTATCATCACTATTGGAGATAAAATGAGCATCTTTATCTTCATTTTCATGCTTCTAGGGAGCCAAAACTCAAGATTGGGCTCATGGTTAAAAGTGACTTAAAAGGACCCAAATGGTCACTTCGATGGCTTAAAACGTGTTTATTCACTGCGGGAAGAGATATAAAGAACATTTAGAGTAAATTATTGTTAATGCGAGAAAGTTCAATTTTTCATGCCAAACGATCGATGACCCGCGTCCTGATGAAATTGCTCTGAGATGACCAAAATGGTCCGTTTTGAAAATTTTCATCTTTCAACTAATTTTGACTCTCAGAGGTGGATCATCACTTTTGGAGATAAAATGAGCATCGTTATCGTCATTTTCATGCTTCTAGGGAGCCAAAACTCAAGATTTGGCTCATGGTTAAAGTGACTTAAAAGGACCCAAATGCTCACTTCGAGGGCTTAAAACGTGTTTATTCACTGCGGGAAGAGATATAAACAACATTTAGAGTGAATTAATGTTCATGCGAGAACGTACAATTTTTCATGCAAAACGATCGATGACCCGCGACCTGATGAAATTGCTCTGAGATGACCAAAATGGTCCGTTTTGAAAGTTTTCATCTATCAACTAATTTTGACTCTCAGAGGTGGATCATCACTTTTGGAGATAAAATGAGCATCGTTATCGTCATTTTCATGCTTCTAGGGAGCCAAAACTCAAGAATTGGCTCATGGTTAAAAGTGACTTAAAAGGACCCAAATGCTCACTTCGAGGGCTTAAAACGTGTTTATTCACTGCGGGAAGAGATATAAAGAATATTTAGAGTAAATTAATGTTCATGCGAGAACGTTCAATTTTTCATGCAAAACAATCGATGACCCATGACCTAATGAAATTGCTCTGAGATGACCAAAATGGTCCGTTTTGAAAGTTTTCATCTTTCAACTAATTTTGACTCTCAGAGGTGGATCATCACTTTTGGAGATAAAATGAGCATCGTTATCGTCATTTTCATGCTTCTAGGGAGCCAAAACTCAAGATTTGGCTCATGCTTAAAAGTGACTTAAAAGGACCCAAATGCTCACTTCGAGGGCTTAAAACGTGTTTATTCACTAAGGGAAGAGATATAAAGAACATTTAGAGTAAATTATTGTTCATGCGAGAACGTTCAATTTTTCATGCAAAACGATCGATGACCCCGCGACCTGATGAAATTGCTCTGAGATGACCAAAATGGTCCGTTTTGAAAATTTCCATCTTTCAACTAATTTTGACTCTCAGAGGTGTATCATCACTATTGGAGATAAAATGAGCATCTTTATCTTCATTTTCATGCTTCTAGGGAGCCAAAACTCAAGATTGGGCTCATGGTTAAAAGTGACTTAAAAGGACCCAAATGGTCACTTCGATGGCTTAAAACGTGTTTATTCACTGCGGGAAGAGATATAAAGAACATTTAGAGTAAATTATTGTTAATGCGAGAAAGTTCAATTTTTCATGCCAAACGATCGATGACCCGCGTCCTGATGAAATTGCTCTGAGATGACCAAAATGGTCCGTTTTGAAAATTTTCATCTTTCAACTAATTTTGACTCTCAGAGGTGGATCATCACTTTTGGAGATAAAATGAGCATCGGTATCGTCATTTTCATGCTTCTAGGGAGCCAAAACTCAAGATTTGACTCATGGTTGAAAGTGACTTAAAAGGACCAAATGCTCACTTCGAGGGCTTAAAACGTGTTTATTCACTGCGGGAAGAGATATAAAGAACATTTAGAGTAAATTATTGTTCATGCGAGAACGTTCAATTTTTCATGCAAAACGATCGATGCCCCGCGACCTGATGAAATTGCTCTGAGATGACCAAAATGGTCCGTTTTGAAAATTTCCATCTTTCAACTAATTTTGACTCTCAGAGGTGGATCATCACTTTTGGAGATAAAATGAGCATCTTTATCTTCATTTTCATGCTTCTAGGGAGCCAAAACTCAAGATTTGACTCATGCTTAAAAGTGACTTAAAAGGACCCAAATGCTCACTTCGAGGGCTTAAAACGTGTTTATTCACTAAGGGAAGAGATATAAAGAACATTTAGAGTAAATTATTGTTCATGCGAGAACGTTCAATTTTTCATGCAAAACGATCGATGACCCCGCGACCTGATGAAATTGCTCTGAGATGACCAAAATGGTCCGTTTTGAAAATTTCCATCTTTCAACTAATTTTGACTCTCAGAGGTGTATCATCACTATTGGAGATAAAATGAGCATCTTTATCTTCATTTTCATGCTTCTAGGGAGCCAAAACTCAAGATTGGGCTCATGGTTAAAAGTGACTTAAAAGGACCCAAATGGTCACTTCAATGGCTTAAAACGTGTTTATTCACTGCGGGAAGAGATATAAAGAACATTTAGAGTAAATTATTGTTAATGCGAGAAAGTTCAATTTTTCATGCCAAACGATCGATGACCCGCGTCCTGATGAAATTGCTCTGAGATGACCAAAATGGTCCGTTTTGAAAATTTTCATCTTTCAACTAATTTTGACTCTCAGAGGTGGATCATCACTTTTGGAGATAAAATGAGCATCGGTATCGTCATTTTCATGCTTCTAGGGAGCCAAAACTCAAGATTTGACTCATGGTTGAAAGTGACTTAAAAGGACCAAATGCTCACTTCGAGGGCTTAAAACGTGTTTATTCACTGCGGGAAGAGATATAAAGAACATTTAGAGTAAATTATTGTTCATGCGAGAACGTTCAATTTTTCATGCAAAACGATCGATGCCCCGCGACCTGATGAAATTGCTCTGAGATGACCAAAATGGTCCGTTTTGAAAATGTTCATCTTTCAACTAATATTGACTCTCAGAGGTGGATCTTCACTTTTGGAGATAAAATGAGCATCTTCATAGTAATTTTTATGCTTCTGGGGAGCCAAAACTCAAGATTTGGCTCATGGTTAAAAGTGACTTAAAAGGATCCAAATGCTCACTTCGATGGCTTAAAATGTGTTTATTCACTGCGGGAAGAGATATAAACAACATTTAGAGTAAATTAATGTTCATGCGAGAACGTTCAATTTTTCATGCAAAACAATCGATTACCCGCGACCTGATGAAATTGCTCTGAGATGACCAAAATGGTCAGTTTTGAAAGTTTTCATCTTTCAACTAATTTTGACTCTCAGAGGTGAATCATCACTTTTGGAGATAAAATGAGCATCGGTATCATCATTTTCGTGCTTCTAGGGAGCCAAAACTCAAGATTTGGCTCATGGTTAAAAGTGACTTAAAAGGACCCAAATGCTCACTTCGAGGGCTTAAAACGTGTTTATTCACTGCGGGAAGAGATATAAACAACATTTAGAGTGAATTAATGTTCATGCGAGAACGTACAATTTTTCATGCAAAACGATCGATGACCCGCGACCTGATGAAATTGCTCTGAGATGACCAAAATGGTCCGTTTTGAAAGTTTTCATCTATCAACTAATTTTGACTCTCAGAGGTGGATCATCACTTTTGGAGATAAAATGAGCATCGTTATCATCATTTTCATGCTTCTAGGGAGCCAAAACTCAAGATTTGGCTCATGCTTAAAAGTGACTTAAAAGGACCCAAATGCTCACTTCGAGGGCTTAAAACGTGTTTATTCACTAAGGGAAGAGATATAAAGAACATTTAGAGTAAATTATTGTTCATGCGAGAACGTTCAATTTTTCATGCAAAACGATCGATGACCCGCGACCTGATGAAATTGCTCTGAGATGACCAAAATGGTCCGTTTTGAAAATTTCCATCTTTCAACTAATTTTGACTCTCAGAGGTGTATCATCACTATTGGAGATAAAATGAGCATCTTTATCTTCATTTTCATGCTTCTAGGGAGCCAAAACTCAAGATTGGGCTCATGGTTAAAAGTGACTTAAAAGGACCCAAATGGTCACTTCGATGGCTTAAAATGTGTTTATTCACTGCGGGAAGAGATATAAAGAACATTTAGAGTAAATTATTGTTAATGCGAGAAAGTTCAATTTTTCATGCCAAACGATCGATGACCCGCGTCCTGATGAAATTGCTCTGAGATGACCAAAATGGTCCGTTTTGAAAATGTTCATCTTTCAACTAATTTTGACTCTCAGAGGTGGATCATCACTTTTGGAGATAAAATGAGCATCGGTATCGTCATTTTCATGCTTCTAGGGAGCCAAAACTCAAGATTTGACTCATGGTTGAAAGTGACTTAAAAGGACCAAATGCTCACTTCGAGGGCTTAAAACGTGTTTATTCACTGCGGGAAGAGATATAAAGAACATTTAGAGTAAATTATTGTTCATGCGAGAACGTTCAATTTTTCATGCAAAACGATCGATGCCCCGCGACCTGATGAAATTGCTCTGAGATGACCAAAATGGTCCGTTTTGAAAATTTCCATCTTTCAACTAATTTTGACTCTCAGAGGTGGATCTTCACTTTTGGAGATAAAATGAGCATCTTCATAGTAATTTTTATGCTTCTGGGGAGCCAAAACTCAAGATTTGGCTCATGGTTAAAAGTGACTTAAAAGGATCCAAATGCTCACTTCGAGGGCTTAAAATGTGTTTATTCACTGCGGGAAGAGATATAAACAACATTTAGAGTAAATTAATGTTCATGCGAGAACGTTCAATTTTTCATGCAAAACAATCGATTACCCGCGACCTGATGAAATTGCTCTGAGATGACCAAAATGGTCAGTTTTGAAAGTTTTCATCTTTCAACTAATTTTGACTCTCAGAGGTGAATCATCACTTTTGGAGATAAAATGAGCATCGGTATCATTATTTTCGTGCTTCTAGGGAGCCAAAACTCAAGATTTGGCTCATGGTTAAAAGTGACTTAAAAGGACCCAAATGCTCACTTCGAGGGCTTAAAACGTGTTTATTCACTGCGGGAAGAGATATAAACAACATTTAGAGTGAATTAATGTTCATGCGAGAACGTACAATTTTTCATGCAAAACGATCGATGACCCAAGACCTGATGAAATTGCTCTGAGATGACCAAAATGGTCCGTTTTGAAAGTTTTCATCTATCAACTAATTTTGACTCTCAGAGGTGGATCATCACTTTTGGAGATAAAATGAGCATCGTTATCGTCATTTTCATGCTTCTAGGGAGCCAAAACTCAAGAATTGGCTCATGGTTAAAAGTGACTTAAAAGGACCCAAATGCTCACTTCGAGGGCTTAAAACGTGTTTATTCACTGCGGGAAGAGATATAAAGAACATTTAGAGTAAATTATTGTTCATGCGAGAACGTTCAATTTTTCATGCAAAACGATCGATGCCCCGCGACCTGATGAAATTGCTCTGAGATTACCAAAATGGTCCGTTTTGAAAGTTTTCATCTTTCAACTAATTTTGACTCTCAGAGGTGGATCATCACTTTTGGAGATAAAATGAGCATCGTTATCGTCATTTTCATGCTTCTAGGGAGCCAAAACTCAAGATTTGGCTCATGCTTAAAAGTGACTTAAAAGGACCCAAATGCTCACTTCGAGGGCTTAAAACGTGTTTATTCACTAAGGGAAGAGATATAAAGAACATTTAGAGTAAATTATTGTTCATGCGAGAACGTTCAATTTTTCATGCAAAACGATCGATGACCCGCGACCTGATGAAATTGCTCTGAGATGACCAAAATGGTCCGTTTTGAAAATTTCCATCTTTCAACTAATTTTGACTCTCAGAGGTGTATCATCACTATTGGAGATAAAATGAGCATCTTTATCTTCATTTTCATGCTTCTAGGGAGCCAAAACTCAAGATTGGGCTCATGGTTAAAAGTGACTTAAAAGGACCCAAATGGTCACTTCGATGGCTTAAAACGTGTTTATTCACTGCGGGAAGAGATATAAAGAACATTTAGAGTAAATTATTGTTAATGCGAGAAAGTTCAATTTTTCATGCCAAACGATCGATGACCCGCGTCCTGATGAAATTGCTCTGAGATGACCAAAATGGTCCGTTTTGAAAATGTTCATCTTTCAACTAATTTTGACTCTCAGAGGTGGATCATCACTTTTGGAGATAAAATGAGCATCGGTATCGTCATTTTCATGCTTCTAGGGAGCCAAAACTCAAGATTTGACTCATGGTTGAAAGTGACTTAAAAGGACCAAATGCTCACTTCGAGGGCTTAAAACGTGTTTATTCACTGCGGGAAGAGATATAAAGAACATTTAGAGTAAATTATTGTTCATGCGAGAACGTTCAATTTTTCATGCAAAACGATCGATGCCCCGCGACCTGATGAAATTGCTCTGAGATGACCAAAATGGTCCGTTTTGAAAATTTCCATCTTTCAACTAATTTTGACTCTCAGAGGTGGATCATCACTATTGGAGATAAAATGAGCATCTTTATCTTCATTTTCATGCTTCTAGGGAGCCAAAACTCAAGATTTGACTCATGCTTAAAAGTGACTTAAAAGGACCCAAATGCTCACTTCGAGGGCTTAAAACGTGTTTATTCACTAAGGGAAGAGATATAAAGAACATTTAGAGTAAATTATTGTTCATGCGAGAACGTTCAATTTTTCATGCAAAACGATCGATGACCCCGCGACCTGATGAAATTGCTCTGAGATGACCAAAATGGTCCGTTTTGAAAATTTCCATCTTTCAACTAATTTTGACTCTCAGAGGTGTATCATCACTATTGGAGATAAAATGAGAATCTTTATCTTCATTTTCATGCTTCTAGGGAGCCAAAACTCAAGATTGGGCTCATGGTTAAAAGTGACTTAAAAGGACCCAAATGGTCACTTCGATGGCTTAAAACGTGTTTATTCACTGCGGGAAGAGATATAAAGAACATTTAGAGTAAATTATTGTTAATGCGAGAAAGTTCAATTTTTCATGCCAAACGATCGATGACCCGCGTCCTGATGAAATTGCTCTGAGATGACCAAAATGGTCCGTTTTGAAAATTTTCATCTTTCAACTAATTTTGACTCTCAGAGGTGGATCATCACTTTTGGAGATAAAATGAGCATCGGTATCGTCATTTTCATGCTTCTAGGGAGCCAAAACTCAAGATTTGACTCATGGTTGAAAGTGACTTAAAAGGACCAAATGCTCACTTCGAGGGCTTAAAACGTGTTTATTCACTGCGGGAAGAGATATAAAGAACATTTAGAGTAAATTATTGTTCATGCGAGAACGTTCAATTTTTCATGCAAAACGATCGATGCCCCGCGACCTGATGAAATTGCTCTGAGATGACCAAAATGGTCCGTTTTGAAAATGTTCATCTTTCAACTAATATTGACTCTCAGAGGTGGATCTTCACTTTTGGAGATAAAATGAGCATCTTCATAGTAATTTTTATGCTTCTGGGGAGCCAAAACTCAAGATTTGGCTCATGGTTAAAAGTGACTTAAAAGGATCCAAATGCTCACTTCGATGGCTTAAAATGTGTTTATTCACTGCGGGAAGAGATATAAACAACATTTAGAGTAAATTAATGTTCATGCGAGAACGTTCAATTTTTCATGCAAAACAATCGATTACCCGCGACCTGATGAAATTGCTCTGAGATGACCAAAATGGTCAGTTTTGAAAGTTTTCATCTTTCAACTAATTTTGACTCTCAGAGGTGAATCATCACTTTTGGAGATAAAATGAGCATCGGTATCATCATTTTCGTGCTTCTAGGGAGCCAAAACTCAAGATTTGGCTCATGGTTAAAAGTGACTTAAAAGGACCCAAATGCTCACTTCGAGGGCTTAAAACGTGTTTATTCACTGCGGGAAGAGATATAAAGAACATTTAGAGTAAATTAATGTTCATGCGAGAACGTTCAATTTTTCATGCAAAACAATCGATGACCCATGACCTAATGAAATTGCTCTGAGATGACCAAAATGGTCCGTTTTGAAAGTTTTCATCTTTCAACTAATTTTGACTCTCAGAGGTGGATCATCACTTTTGGAGATAAAATGAGCATCGTTATCGTCATTTTCATGCTTCTAGGGAGCCAAAACTCAAGATTTGGCTCATGCTTAAAAGTGACTTAAAAGGACCCAAATGCTCACTTCGAGGGCTTAAAATGTGTTTATTCACTAAGGGAAGAGATATAAAGAACATTTAGAGTAAATTATTGTTCATGCGAGAACGTTCAATTTTTCATGCAAAACGATCGATGACCCGCGACCTGATGAAATTGCTCTGAGATGACCAAAATGGTCCGTTTTGAAAATTTCCATCTTTCAACTAATTTTGACTCTCAGAGGTGTATCATCACTATTGGAGATAAAATGAGCATCTTTATCTTCATTTTCATGCTTCTAGGGAGCCAAAACTCAAGATTGGGCTCATGGTTAAAAGTGACTTAAAAGGACCCAAATGGTCACTTCGATGGCTTAAAACGTGTTTATTCACTGCGGGAAGAGATATAAAGAACATTTAGAGTAAATTATTGTTAATGCGAGAAAGTTCAATTTTTCATGCCAAACGATCGATGACCCGCGTCCTGATGAAATTGCTCTGAGATGACCAAAATGGTCCGTTTTGAAAATTTTCATCTTTCAACTAATTTTGACTCTCAGAGGTGGATCATCACTTTTGGAGATAAAATGAGCATCGTTATCGTCATTTTCATGCTTCTAGGGAGCCAAAACTCAAGATTTGGCTCATGGTTAAAGTGACTTAAAAGGACCCAAATGCTCACTTCGAGGGCTTAAAACGTGTTTATTCACTGCGGGAAGAGATATAAACAACATTTAGAGTGAATTAATGTTCATGCGAGAACGTACAATTTTTCATGCAAAACGATCGATGACCCGCGACCTGATGAAATTGCTCTGAGATGACCAAAATGGTCCGTTTTGAAAGTTTTCATCTATCAACTAATTTTGACTCTCAGAGGTGGATCATCACTTTTGGAGATAAAATGAGCATCGTTATCGTCATTTTCATGCTTCTAGGGAGCCAAAACTCAAGAATTGGCTCATGGTTAAAAGTGACTTAAAAGGACCCAAATGCTCACTTCGAGGGCTTAAAACGTGTTTATTCACTGCGGGAAGAGATATAAAGAATATTTAGAGTAAATTAATGTTCATGCGAGAACGTTCAATTTTTCATGCAAAACAATCGATGACCCATGACCTAATGAAATTGCTCTGAGATGACCAAAATCGTCCGTTTTGAAAGTTTTCATCTTTCAACTAATTTTGACTCTCAGAGGTGGATCATCACTTTTGGAGATAAAATGAGCATCGTTATCGTCATTTTCATGCTTCTAGGGAGCCAAAACTCAAGATTTGGCTCATGCTTAAAAGTGACTTAAAAGGACCCAAATGCTCACTTCGAGGGCTTAAAACGTGTTTATTCACTAAGGGAAGAGATATAAAGAACATTTAGAGTAAATTATTGTTCATGCGAGAACGTTCAATTTTTCATGCAAAACGATCGATGACCCCGCGACCTGATGAAATTGCTCTGAGATGACCAAAATGGTCCGTTTTGAAAATTTCCATCTTTCAACTAATTTTGACTCTCAGAGGTGTATCATCACTATTGGAGATAAAATGAGCATCTTTATCTTCATTTTCATGCTTCTAGGGAGCCAAAACTCAAGATTGGGCTCATGGTTAAAAGTGACTTAAAAGGACCCAAATGGTCACTTCGATGGCTTAAAACGTGTTTATTCACTGCGGGAAGAGATATAAAGAACATTTAGAGTAAATTATTGTTAATGCGAGAAAGTTCAATTTTTCATGCCAAACGATCGATGACCCGCGTCCTGATGAAATTGCTCTGAGATGACCAAAATGGTCCGTTTTGAAAATTTTCATCTTTCAACTAATTTTGACTCTCAGAGGTGGATCATCACTTTTGGAGATAAAATGAGCATCGGTATCGTCATTTTCATGCTTCTAGGGAGCCAAAACTCAAGATTTGACTCATGGTTGAAAGTGACTTAAAAGGACCAAATGCTCACTTCGAGGGCTTAAAACGTGTTTATTCACTGCGGGAAGAGATATAAAGAACATTTAGAGTAAATTATTGTTCATGCGAGAACGTTCAATTTTTCATGCAAAACGATCGATGCCCCGCGACCTGATGAAATTGCTCTGAGATGACCAAAATGGTCCGTTTTGAAAATTTCCATCTTTCAACTAATTTTGACTCTCAGAGGTGGATCATCACTATTGGAGATAAAATGAGCATCTTTATCTTCATTTTCATGCTTCTAGGGAGCCAAAACTCAAGATTTGACTCATGCTTAAAAGTGACTTAAAAGGACCCAAATGCTCACTTCGAGGGCTTAAAACGTGTTTATTCACTAAGGGAAGAGATATAAAGAACATTTAGAGTAAATTATTGTTCATGCGAGAACGTTCAATTTTTCATGCAAAACGATCGATGACCCCGCGACCTGATGAAATTGCTCTGAGATGACCAAAATGGTCCGTTTTGAAAATTTCCATCTTTCAACTAATTTTGACTCTCAGAGGTGTATCATCACTATTGGAGATAAAATGAGCATCTTTATCTTCATTTTCATGCTTCTAGGGAGCCAAAACTCAAGATTGGGCTCATGGTTAAAAGTGACTTAAAAGGACCCAAATGGTCACTTCGATGGCTTAAAACGTGTTTATTCACTGCGGGAAGAGATATAAAGAACATTTAGAGTAAATTATTGTTAATGCGAGAAAGTTCAATTTTTCATGCCAAACGATCGATGACCCGCGTCCTGATGAAATTGCTCTGAGATGACCAAAATGGTCCGTTTTGAAAATTTTCATCTTTCAACTAATTTTGACTCTCAGAGGTGGATCATCACTTTTGGAGATAAAATGAGCATCGGTATCTTCATTTTCATGCTTCTAGGGAGCCAAAACTCAAGATTTGACTCATGGTTGAAAGTGACTTAAAAGGACCAAATGCTCACTTCGAGGGCTTAAAACGTGTTTATTCACTGCGGGAAGAGATATAAAGAACATTTAGAGTAAATTATTGTTCATGCGAGAACGTTCAATTTTTCATGCAAAACGATCGATGCCCCGCGACCTGATGAAATTGCTCTGAGATGACCAAAATGGTCCGTTTTGAAAATGTTCATCTTTCAACTAATATTGACTCTCAGAGGTGGATCTTCACTTTTGGAGATAAAATGAGCATCTTCATAGTAATTTTTATGCTTCTGGGGAGCCAAAACTCAAGATTTGGCTCATGGTTAAAAGTGACTTAAAAGGATCCAAATGCTCACTTCGATGGCTTAAAATGTGTTTATTCACTGCGGGAAGAGATATAAACAACATTTAGAGTAAATTAATGTTCATGCGAGAACGTTCAATTTTTCATGCAAAACAATCGATTACCCGCGACCTGATGAAATTGCTCTGAGATGACCAAAATGGTCAGTTTTGAAAGTTTTCATCTTTCAACTAATTTTGACTCTCAGAGGTGAATCATCACTTTTGGAGATAAAATGAGCATCGGTATCATCATTTTCGTGCTTCTAGGGAGCCAAAACTCAAGATTTGGCTCATGGTTAAAAGTGACTTAAAAGGACCCAAATGCTCACTTCGAGGGCTTAAAACGTGTTTATTCACTGCGGGAAGAGATATAAACAACATTTAGAGTGAATTAATGTTCATGCGAGAACGTACAATTTTTCATGCAAAACGATCGATGACCCGCGACCTGATGAAATTGCTCTGAGATGACCAAAATGGTCCGTTTTGAAAGTTTTCATCTATCAACTAATTTTGACTCTCAGAGGTGGATCATCACTTTTGGAGATAAAATGAGCATCGTTATCATCATTTTCATGCTTCTAGGGAGCCAAAACTCAAGATTTGGCTCATGCTTAAAAGTGACTTAAAAGGACCCAAATGCTCACTTCGAGGGCTTAAAACGTGTTTATTCACTAAGGGAAGAGATATAAAGAACATTTAGAGTAAATTATTGTTCATGCGAGAACGTTCAATTTTTCATGCAAAACGATCGATGACCCGCGACCTGATGAAATTGCTCTGAGATGACCAAAATGGTCCGTTTTGAAAATTTCCATCTTTCAACTAATTTTGACTCTCAGAGGTGTATCATCACTATTGGAGATAAAATGAGCATCTTTATCTTCATTTTCATGCTTCTAGGGAGCCAAAACTCAAGATTGGGCTCATGGTTAAAAGTGACTTAAAAGGACCCAAATGGTCACTTCGATGGCTTAAAATGTGTTTATTCACTGCGGGAAGAGATATAAAGAACATTTAGAGTAAATTATTGTTAATGCGAGAAAGTTCAATTTTTCATGCCAAACGATCAATGACCCGCGTCCTGATGAAATTGCTCTGAGATGACCAAAATGGTCCGTTTTGAAAATGTTCATCTTTCAACTAATTTTGACTCTCAGAGGTGGATCATCACTATTGGAGATAAAATGAGCATCTTTATCTTCATTTTCATGCTTCTAGGGAGCCAAAACTCAAGATTTGACTCATGCTTAAAAGTGACTTAAAAGGACCCAAATGCTCACTTCGAGGGCTTAAAACGTGTTTATTCACTAAGGGAAGAGATATAAAGAACATTTAGAGTAAATTATTGTTCATGCGAGAACGTTCAATTTTTCATGCAAAACGATCGATGACCCCGCGACCTGATGAAATTGCTCTGAGATGACCAAAATGGTCCGTTTTGAAAATTTCCATCTTTCAACTAATTTTGACTCTCAGAGGTGTATCATCACTATTGGAGATAAAATGAGCATCTTTATCTTCATTTTCATGCTTCTAGGGAGCCAAAACTCAAGATTGGGCTCATGGTTAAAAGTGACTTAAAAGGACCCAAATGGTCACTTCGATGGCTTAAAACGTGTTTATTCACTGCAGGAAGAGATATAAAGAACATTTAGAGTAAATTATTGTTAATGCGAGAAAGTTCAATTTTTCATGCCAAACGATCGATGACCCGCGTCCTGATGAAATTGCTCTGAGATGACCAAAATGGTCCGTTTTGAAAATTTTCATCTTTCAACTAATTTTGACTCTCAGAGGTGGATCATCACTTTTGGAGATAAAATGAGCATCGGTATCGTCATTTTCATGCTTCTAGGGAGCCAAAACTCAAGATTTGACTCATGGTTGAAAGTGACTTAAAAGGACCAAATGCTCACTTCGAGGGCTTAAAACGTGTTTATTCACTGCGGGAAGAGATATAAAGAACATTTAGAGTAAATTATTGTTCATGCGAGAACGTTCAATTTTTCATGCAAAACGATCGATGCCCCGCGACCTGATGAAATTGCTCTGAGATGACCAAAATGGTCCGTTTTGAAAATGTTCATCTTTCAACTAATATTGACTCTCAGAGGTGGATCTTCACTTTTGGAGATAAAATGAGCATCTTCATAGTAATTTTTATGCTTCTGGGGAGCCAAAACTCAAGATTTGGCTCATGGTTAAAAGTGACTTAAAAGGATCCAAATGCTCACTTCGATGGCTTAAAATGTGTTTATTCACTGCGGGAAGAGATATAAACAACATTTAGAGTAAATTAATGTTCATGCGAGAACGTTCAATTTTTCATGCAAAACAATCGATTACCCGCGACCTGATGAAATTGCTCTGAGATGACCAAAATGGTCAGTTTTGAAAGTTTTCATCTTTCAACTAATTTTGACTCTCAGAGGTGAATCATCACTTTTGGAGATAAAATGAGCATCGGTATCATCATTTTCGTGCTTCTAGGGAGCCAAAACTCAAGATTTGGCTCATGGTTAAAAGTGACTTAAAAGGACCCAAATGCTCACTTCGAGGGCTTAAAACGTGTTTATTCACTGCGGGAAGAGATATAAAGAACATTTAGAGTAAATTAATGTTCATGCGAGAACGTTCAATTTTTCATGCAAAACAATCGATGACCCATGACCTAATGAAATTGCTCTGAGATGACCAAAATGGTCCGTTTTGAAAGTTTTCATCTTTCAACTAATTTTGACTCTCAGAGGTGGATCATCACTTTTGGAGATAAAATGAGCATCGTTATCGTCATTTTCATGCTTCTAGGGAGCCAAAACTCAAGATTTGGCTCATGCTTAAAAGTGACTTAAAAGGACCCAAATGCTCACTTCGAGGGCTTAAAATGTGTTTATTCACTAAGGGAAGAGATATAAAGAACATTTAGAGTAAATTATTGTTCATGCGAGAACGTTCAATTTTTCATGCAAAACGATCGATGACCCGCGACCTGATGAAATTGCTCTGAGATGACCAAAATGGTCCGTTTTGAAAATTTCCATCTTTCAACTAATTTTGACTCTCAGAGGTGTATCATCACTATTGGAGATAAAATGAGCATCTTTATCTTCATTTTCATGCTTCTAGGGAGCCAAAACTCAAGATTGGGCTCATGGTTAAAAGTGACTTAAAAGGACCCAAATGGTCACTTCGATGGCTTAAAACGTGTTTATTCACTGCGGGAAGAGATATAAAGAACATTTAGAGTAAATTATTGTTAATGCGAGAAAGTTCAATTTTTCATGCCAAACGATCGATGACCCGCGTCCTGATGAAATTGCTCTGAGATGACCAAAATGGTCCGTTTTGAAAATTTTCATCTTTCAACTAATTTTGACTCTCAGAGGTGGATCATCACTTTTGGAGATAAAATGAGCATCGTTATCGTCATTTTCATGCTTCTAGGGAGCCAAAACTCAAGATTTGGCTCATGGTTAAAGTGACTTAAAAGGACCCAAATGCTCACTTCGAGGGCTTAAAACGTGTTTATTCACTGCGGGAAGAGATATAAACAACATTTAGAGTGAATTAATGTTCATGCGAGAACGTACAATTTTTCATGCAAAACGATCGATGACCCGCGACCTGATGAAATTGCTCTGAGATGACCAAAATGGTCCGTTTTGAAAGTTTTCATCTATCAACTAATTTTGACTCTCAGAGGTGGATCATCACTTTTGGAGATAAAATGAGCATCGTTATCGTCATTTTCATGCTTCTAGGGAGCCAAAACTCAAGAATTGGCTCATGGTTAAAAGTGACTTAAAAGGACCCAAATGCTCACTTCGAGGGCTTAAAACGTGTTTATTCACTGCGGGAAGAGATATAAAGAATATTTAGAGTAAATTAATGTTCATGCGAGAACGTTCAATTTTTCATGCAAAACAATCGATGACCCATGACCTAATGAAATTGCTCTGAGATGACCAAAATGGTCCGTTTTGAAAGTTTTCATCTTTCAACTAATTTTGACTCTCAGAGGTGGATCATCACTTTTGGAGATAAAATGAGCATCGTTATCGTCATTTTCATGCTTCTAGGGAGCCAAAACTCAAGATTTGGCTCATGCTTAAAAGTGACTTAAAAGGACCCAAATGCTCACTTCGAGGGCTTAAAACGTGTTTATTCACTAAGGGAAGAGATATAAAGAACATTTAGAGTAAATTATTGTTCATGCGAGAACGTTCAATTTTTCATGCAAAACGATCGATGACCCCGCGACCTGATGAAATTGCTCTGAGATGACCAAAATGGTCCGTTTTGAAAATTTCCATCTTTCAACTAATTTTGACTCTCAGAGGTGTATCATCACTATTGGAGATAAAATGAGCATCTTTATCTTCATTTTCATGCTTCTAGGGAGCCAAAACTCAAGATTGGGCTCATGGTTAAAAGTGACTTAAAAGGACCCAAATGGTCACTTCGATGGCTTAAAACGTGTTTATTCACTGCGGGAAGAGATATAAAGAACATTTAGAGTAAATTATTGTTAATGCGAGAAAGTTCAATTTTTCATGCCAAACGATCGATGACCCGCGTCCTGATGAAATTGCTCTGAGATGACCAAAATGGTCCGTTTTGAAAATTTTCATCTTTCAACTAATTTTGACTCTCAGAGGTGGATCATCACTTTTGGAGATAAAATGAGCATCGGTATCGTCATTTTCATGCTTCTAGGGAGCCAAAACTCAAGATTTGACTCATGGTTGAAAGTGACTTAAAAGGACCAAATGCTCACTTCGAGGGCTTAAAACGTGTTTATTCACTGCGGGAAGAGATATAAAGAACATTTAGAGTAAATTATTGTTCATGCGAGAACGTTCAATTTTTCATGCAAAACGATCGATGCCCCGCGACCTGATGAAATTGCTCTGAGATGACCAAAATGGTCCGTTTTGAAAATTTCCATCTTTCAACTAATTTTGACTCTCAGAGGTGGATCATCACTATTGGAGATAAAATGAGCATCTTTATCTTCATTTTCATGCTTCTAGGGAGCCAAAACTCAAGATTTGACTCATGCTTAAAAGTGACTTAAAAGGACCCAAATGCTCACTTCGAGGGCTTAAAACGTGTTTATTCACTAAGGGAAGAGATATAAAGAACATTTAGAGTAAATTATTGTTCATGCGAGAACGTTCAATTTTTCATGCAAAACGATCGATGACCCCGCGACCTGATGAAATTGCTCTGAGATGACCAAAATGGTCCGTTTTGAAAATTTCCATCTTTCAACTAATTTTGACTCTCAGAGGTGTATCATCACTATTGGAGATAAAATGAGCATCTTTATCTTCATTTTCATGCTTCTAGGGAGCCAAAACTCAAGATTGGGCTCATGGTTAAAAGTGACTTAAAAGGACCCAAATGGTCACTTCGATGGCTTAAAACGTGTTTATTCACTGCGGGAAGAGATATAAAGAACATTTAGAGTAAATTATTGTTAATGCGAGAAAGTTCAATTTTTCATGCCAAACGATCGATGACCCGCGTCCTGATGAAATTGCTCTGAGATGACCAAAATGGTCCGTTTTGAAAATTTTCATCTTTCAACTAATTTTGACTCTCAGAGGTGGATCATCACTTTTGGAGATAAAATGAGCATCGGTATCGTCATTTTCATGCTTCTAGGGAGCCAAAACTCAAGATTTGACTCATGGTTGAAAGTGACTTAAAAGGACCAAATGCTCACTTCGAGGGCTTAAAACGTGTTTATTCACTGCGGGAAGAGATATAAAGAACATTTAGAGTAAATTATTGTTCATGCGAGAACGTTCAATTTTTCATGCAAAACGATCGATGCCCCGCGACCTGATGAAATTGCTCTGAGATGACCAAAATGGTCCGTTTTGAAAATGTTCATCTTTCAACTAATATTGACTCTCAGAGGTGGATCTTCACTTTTGGAGATAAAATGAGCATCTTCATAGTAATTTTTATGCTTCTGGGGAGCCAAAACTCAAGATTTGGCTCATGGTTAAAAGTGACTTAAAAGGATCCAAATGCTCACTTCGATGGCTTAAAATGTGTTTATTCACTGCGGGAAGAGATATAAACAACATTTAGAGTAAATTAATGTTCATGCGAGAACGTTCAATTTTTCATGCAAAACAATCGATTACCCGCGACCTGATGAAATTGCTCTGAGATGACCAAAATGGTCAGTTTTGAAAGTTTTCATCTTTCAACTAATTTTGACTCTCAGAGGTGAATCATCACTTTTGGAGATAAAATGAGCATCGGTATCATCATTTTCGTGCTTCTAGGGAGCCAAAACTCAAGATTTGGCTCATGGTTAAAAGTGACTTAAAAGGACCCAAATGCTCACTTCGAGGGCTTAAAACGTGTTTATTCACTGCGGGAAGAGATATAAACAACATTTAGAGTGAATTAATGTTCATGCGAGAACGTACAATTTTTCATGCAAAACGATCGATGACCCGCGACCTGATGAAATTGCTCTGAGATGACCAAAATGGTCCGTTTTGAAAGTTTTCATCTATCAACTAATTTTGACTCTCAGAGGTGGATCATCACTTTTGGAGATAAAATGAGCATCGTTATCATCATTTTCATGCTTCTAGGGAGCCAAAACTCAAGATTTGGCTCATGCTTAAAAGTGACTTAAAAGGACCCAAATGCTCACTTCGAGGGCTTAAAACGTGTTTATTCACTAAGGGAAGAGATATAAAGAACATTTAGAGTAAATTATTGTTCATGCGAGAACGTTCAATTTTTCATGCAAAACGATCGATGACCCGCGACCTGATGAAATTGCTCTGAGATGACCAAAATGGTCCGTTTTGAAAATTTCCATCTTTCAACTAATTTTGACTCTCAGAGGTGTATCATCACTATTGGAGATAAAATGAGCATCTTTATCTTCATTTTCATGCTTCTAGGGAGCCAAAACTCAAGATTGGGCTCATGGTTAAAAGTGACTTAAAAGAACCCAAATGGTCACTTCGATGGCTTAAAATGTGTTTATTCACTGCGGGAAGAGATATAAAGAACATTTAGAGTAAATTATTGTTAATGCGAGAAAGTTCAATTTTTCATGCCAAACGATCGATGACCCGCGTCCTGATGAAATTGCTCTGAGATGACCAAAATGGTCCGTTTTGAAAATGTTCATCTTTCAACTAATTTTGACTCTCAGAGGTGGATCATCACTTTTGGAGATAAAATGAGCATCGGTATCGTCATTTTCATGCTTCTAGGGAGCCAAAACTCAAGATTTGACTCATGGTTGAAAGTGACTTAAAAGGACCAAATGCTCACTTCGAGGGCTTAAAACGTGTTTATTCACTGCGGGAAGAGATATAAAGAACATTTAGAGTAAATTATTGTTCATGCGAGAACGTTCAATTTTTCATGCAAAACGATCGATGCCCCGCGACCTGATGAAATTGCTCTGAGATGACCAAAATGGTCCGTTTTGAAAATTTCCATCTTTCAACTAATTTTGACTCTCAGAGGTGGATCTTCACTTTTGGAGATAAAATGAGCATCTTCATAGTAATTTTTATGCTTCTGGGGAGCCAAAACTCAAGATTTGGCTCATGGTTAAAAGTGACTTAAAAGGATCCAAATGCTCACTTCGAGGGCTTAAAATGTGTTTATTCACTGCGGGAAGAGATATAAACAACATTTAGAGTAAATTAATGTTCATGCGAGAACGTTCAATTTTTCATGCAAAACAATCGATTACCCGCGACCTGATGAAATTGCTCTGAGATGACCAAAATGGTCAGTTTTGAAAGTTTTCATCTTTCAACTAATTTTGACTCTCAGAGGTGAATCATCACTTTTGGAGATAAAATGAGCATCGGTATCATTATTTTCGTGCTTCTAGGGAGCCAAAACTCAAGATTTGGCTCATGGTTAAAAGTGACTTAAAAGGACCCAAATGCTCACTTCGAGGGCTTAAAACGTGTTTATTCACTGCGGGAAGAGATATAAACAACATTTAGAGTGAATTAATGTTCATGCGAGAACGTACAATTTTTCATGCAAAACGATCGATGACCCAAGACCTGATGAAATTGCTCTGAGATGACCAAAATGGTCCGTTTTGAAAGTTTTCATCTATCAACTAATTTTGACTCTCAGAGGTGGATCATCACTTTTGGAGATAAAATGAGCATCGTTATCGTCATTTTCATGCTTCTAGGGAGCCAAAACTCAAGAATTGGCTCATGGTTAAAAGTGACTTAAAAGGACCCAAATGCTCACTTCGAGGGCTTAAAACGTGTTTATTCACTGCGGGAAGAGATATAAAGAACATTTAGAGTAAATTATTGTTCATGCGAGAACGTTCAATTTTTCATGCAAAACGATCGATGCCCCGCGACCTGATGAAATTGCTCTGAGATTACCAAAATGGTCCGTTTTGAAAGTTTTCATCTTTCAACTAATTTTGACTCTCAGAGGTGGATCATCACTTTTGGAGATAAAATGAGCATCATTATCGTCATTTTCATGCTTCTAGGGAGCCAAAACTCAAGATTTGGCTCATGCTTAAAAGTGACTTAAAAGGACCCAAATGCTCACTTCGAGGGCTTAAAACGTGTTTATTCACTAAGGGAAGAGATATAAAGAACATTTAGAGTAAATTATTGTTCATGCGAGAACGTTCAATTTTTCATGCAAAACGATCGATGACCCGCGACCTGATGAAATTGCTCTGAGATGACCAAAATGGTCCGTTTTGAAAATTTCCATCTTTCAACTAATTTTGACTCTCAGAGGTGTATCATCACTATTGGAGATAAAATGAGCATCGTTATCGTCATTTTCATGCTTCTAGGGAGCCAAAACTCAAGAATTGGCTCATGGTTAAAAGTGACTTAAAAGGACCCAAATGCTCACTTCGAGGGCTTAAAACGTGTTTATTCACTGCGGGAAGAGATATAAACAACATTTAGAGTAAATTAATGTTCATGCGAGAACGTTCAATTTTTCATGCAAAACAATCGATGACCCGCGACCTGATGAAATTGCTCTGAGGTGAACAAAATGGTCCATTTTGAAAATGTTTATCTTTCAACTAATATTGACTCTCAGAGGTGGATCATCACTTTTGGAGATAAAATGAGCATCGTTATCGTCATTTTCATGCTTCTAGGGAGCCAAAACTCAAGAATTGGCTCATGGTTAAAAGTGACTTAAAAGGACCCAAATGCTCACTTCGAGGGCTTAAAACGTGTTTATTCACTGCGGGAAGAGATATAAAGAACATTTAGAGTAAATTAATGTTCATGCGAGAACGTTCAATTTTTCATGCAAAACAATCGATGACCCATGACCTAATGAAATTGCTCTGAGATGACCAAAATGGTCCGTTTTGAAAGTTTTCATCTTTCAACTAATTTTGACTCTCAGAGGTGGATCATCACTTTTGGAGATAAAATGAGCATCGTTATCGTCATTTTCATGCTTCTAGGGAGCCAAAACTCAAGATTTGGCTCATGCTTAAAAGTGACTTAAAAGGACCCAAATGCTCACTTCGAGGGCTTAAAACGTGTTTATTCACTAAGGGAAGAGATATAAAGAACATTTAGAGTAAATTATTGTTCATGCGAGAACGTTCAATTTTTCATGCAAAACGATCGATGACCCGCGACCTGATGAAATTGCTCTGAGATGACCAAAATGGTCCGTTTTGAAAGTTTTCATCTTTCAACTAATTTTGACTCTCAGAGGTGAATCATCACTTTTGGAGATAAAATGAGCATCGGTATCATCATTTTCGTGCTTCTAGGGAGCCAAAACTCAAGATTTGGCTCATGGTTAAAAGTGACTTAAAAGGACCCAAATGCTCACTTCGAGGGCTTAAAACGTGTTTATTCACTGCGGGAAGAGATATAAACAACATTTAGAGTGAATTAATGTTCATGCGAGAACGTACAATTTTTCATGCAAAACGATCGATGACCCGCGACCTGATGAAATTGCTCTGAGATGACCAAAATGGTCCGTTTTGAAAGTTTTCATCTATCAACTAATTTTGACTCTCAGAGGTGGATCATCACTTTTGGAGATAAAATGAGCATCGTTATCGTCATTTTCATGCTTCTAGGGAGCCAAAACTCAAGAATTGGCTCATGGTTAAAAGTGACTTAAAAGGACCCAAATGCTCACTTCGAGGGCTTAAAACGTGTTTATTCACTGCGGGAAGAGATATAAAGAATATTTAGAGTAAATTAATGTTCATGCGAGAACGTTCAATTTTTCATGCAAAACAATCGATGACCCATGACCTAATGAAATTGCTCTGAGATGACCAAAATGGTCCGTTTTGAAAGTTTTCATCTTTCAACTAATTTTGACTCTCAGAGGTGGATCATCACTTTTGGAGATAAAATGAGCATCGTTATCGTCATTTTCATGCTTCTAGGGAGCCAAAACTCAAGATTTGGCTCATGCTTAAAAGTGACTTAAAAGGACCCAAATGCTCACTTCGAGGGCTTAAAACGTGTTTATTCACTAAGGGAAGAGATATAAAGAACATTTAGAGTAAATTATTGTTCATGCGAGAACGTTCAATTTTTCATGCAAAACGATCGATGACCCCGCGACCTGATGAAATTGCTCTGAGATGACCAAAATGGTCCGTTTTGAAAATTTCCATCTTTCAACTAATTTTGACTCTCAGAGGTGTATCATCACTATTGGAGATAAAATGAGCATCTTTATCTTCATTTTCATGCTTCTAGGGAGCCAAAACTCAAGATTGGGCTCATGGTTAAAAGTGACTTAAAAGGACCCAAATGGTCACTTCGATGGCTTAAAACGTGTTTATTCACTGCGGGAAGAGATATAAAGAACATTTAGAGTAAATTATTGTTAATGCGAGAAAGTTCAATTTTTCATGCCAAACGATCGATGACCCGCGTCCTGATGAAATTGCTCTGAGATGACCAAAATGGTCTGTTTTGAAAATTTTCATCTTTCAACTAATTTTGACTCTCAGAGGTGGATCATCACTTTTGGAGATAAAATGAGCATCGGTATCGTCATTTTCATGCTTCTAGGGAGCCAAAACTCAAGATTTGACTCATGGTTGAAAGTGACTTAAAAGGACCAAATGCTCACTTCGAGGGCTTAAAACGTGTTTATTCACTGCGGGAAGAGATATAAAGAACATTTAGAGTAAATTATTGTTCATGCGAGAACGTTCAATTTTTCATGCAAAACGATCGATGCCCCGCGACCTGATGAAATTGCTCTGAGATGACCAAAATGGTCCGTTTTGAAAATTTCCATCTTTCAACTAATTTTGACTCTCAGAGGTGGATCATCACTATTGGAGATAAAATGAGCATCTTTATCTTCATTTTCATGCTTCTAGGGAGCCAAAACTCAAGATTTGACTCATGCTTAAAAGTGACTTAAAAGGACCCAAATGCTCACTTCGAGGGCTTAAAACGTGTTTATTCACTAAGGGAAGAGATATAAAGAACATTTAGAGTAAATTATTGTTCATGCGAGAACGTTCAATTTTTCATGCAAAACGATCGATGACCCCGCGACCTGATGAAATTGCTCTGAGATGACCAAAATGGTCCGTTTTGAAAATTTCCATCTTTTAACTAATTTTGACTCTCAGAGGTGTATCATCACTATTGGAGATAAAATGAGCATCTTTATCTTCATTTTCATGCTTCTAGGGAGCCAAAACTCAAGATTGGGCTCATGGTTAAAAGTGACTTAAAAGGACCCAAATGGTCACTTCGATGGCTTAAAACGTGTTTATTCACTGCGGGAAGAGATATAAAGAACATTTAGAGTAAATTATTGTTAATGCGAGAAAGTTCAATTTTTCATGCCAAACGATCGATGACCCGCGTCCTGATGAAATTGCTCTGAGATGACCAAAATGGTCCGTTTTGAAAATTTTCATCTTTCAACTAATTTTGACTCTCAGAGGTGGATCATCACTTTTGGAGATAAAATGAGCATCGGTATCGTCATTTTCATGCTTCTAGGGAGCCAAAACTCAAGATTTGACTCATGGTTGAAAGTGACTTAAAAGGACCAAATGCTCACTTCGAGGGCTTAAAACGTGTTTATTCACTGCGGGAAGAGATATAAAGAACATTTAGAGTAAATTATTGTTCATGCGAGAACGTTCAATTTTTCATGCAAAACGATCGATGCCCCGCGACCTGATGAAATTGCTCTGAGATGACCAAAATGGTCCGTTTTGAAAATGTTCATCTTTCAACTAATATTGACTCTCAGAGGTGGATCTTCACTTTTGGAGATAAAATGAGCATCTTCATAGTAATTTTTATGCTTCTGGGGAGCCAAAACTCAAGATTTGGCTCATGGTTAAAAGTGACTTAAAAGGATCCAAATGCTCACTTCGAGGGCTTAAAATGTGTTTATTCACTGCGGGAAGAGATATAAACAACATTTAGAGTAAATTAATGTTCATGCGAGAACGTTCAATTTTTCATGCAAAACAATCGATTACCCGCGACCTGATGAAATTGCTCTGAGATGACCAAAATGGTCAGTTTTGAAAGTTTTCATCTTTCAACTAATTTTGACTCTCAGAGGTGAATCATCACTTTTGGAGATAAAATGAGCATCGGTATCATCATTTTCGTGCTTCTAGGGAGCCAAAACTCAAGATTTGGCTCATGGTTAAAAGTGACTTAAAAGGACCCAAATGCTCACTTCGAGGGCTTAAAACGTGTTTATTCACTGCGGGAAGAGATATAAACAACATTTAGAGTGAATTAATGTTCATGCGAGAACGTACAATTTTTCATGCAAAACGATCGATGACCCGCGACCTGATGAAATTGATCTGAGATGACCAAAATGGTCCGTTTTGAAAGTTTTCATCTATCAACTAATTTTGACTCTCAGAGGTGGGTCATCACTTTTGGAGATAAAATGAGCATCGTTATCGTCATTTTCATGCTTCTAGGGAGCCAAAACTCAAGAATTGGCTCATGGTTAAAAGTGACTTAAAAGGACCCAAATGCTCACTTCGAGGGCTTAAAACGTGTTTATTCACTGCGGGAAGAGATATAAAGAACATTTAGAGTAAATTAATGTTCATGCGAGAACGTTCAATTTTTCATGCAAAACAATCGATGACCCATGACCTAATGAAATTGCTCTGAGATGACCAAAATGGTCCGTTTTGAAAGTTTTCATCTTTCAACTAATTTTGACTCTCAGAGGTGGATCATCACTTTTGGAGATAAAATGAGCATCGTTATCGTCATTTTCATGCTTCTAGGGAGCCAAAACTCAAGATTTGGCTCATGCTTAACCACTTGGCTGCTAAGGGGTGTGCGAGGGGTTCCATTGACTTTCCATTGAAATCAATGGAAAGTCCATGACGAGTTACCCTTGTCATTAGCGCTGAAGGGGTTAAAAGTGACTTAAAAGGACCCAAATGCTCACTTCGAGGGCTTAAAACGTGTTTATTCACTAAGGGAAGAGATATAAAGAACATTTAGAGTAAATTATTGTTCATGCGAGAACGTTCAATTTTTCATGCAAAACGATCGATGACCCGCGACCTGATGAAATTGCTCTGAGATGACCAAAATGGTCCGTTTTGAAAGTTTTCATCTTTCAACTAATTTTGACTCTCAGAGGTGAATCATCACTTTTGGAGATAAAATGAGCATCGGTATCATCATTTTCGTGCTTCTAGGGAGCCAAAACTCAAGATTTGGCTCATGGTTAAAAGTGACTTAAAAGGACCCAAATGCTCACTTCGAGGGCTTAAAATGTGTTTATTCACTGCGGGAAGAGATATAAACAACATTTAGAGTGAATTAATGTTCATGCGAGAACGTACAATTTTTCATGCAAAACGATCGATGACCCGCGACCTGATGAAATTGCTCTGAGATGACCAAAATGGTCCGTTTTGAAAGTTTTCATCTATCAACTAATTTTGACTCTCAGAGGTGGATCATCACTTTTGGAGATAAAATGAGCATCGTTATCGTCATTTTCATGCTTCTAGGGAGCCAAAACTCAAGAATTGGCTCATGGTTAAAAGTGACTTAAAAGGACCCAAATGCTCACTTCGAGGGCTTAAAACGTGTTTATTCACTGCGGGAAGAGATATAAAGAATATTTAGAGTAAATTAATGTTCATGCGAGAACGTTCAATTTTTCATGCAAAACAATCGATGACCCATGACCTAATGAAATTGCTCTGAGATGACCAAAATGGTCCGTTTTGAAAGTTTTCATCTTTCAACTAATTTTGACTCTCAGAGGTGGATCATCACTTTTGGAGATAAAATGAGCATCGGTATCGTCATTTTCATGCTTCTAGGGAGCCAAAACTCAAGATTTGACTCATGGTTGAAAGTGACTTAAAAGGACCAAATGCTCACTTCGAGGGCTTAAAACGTGTTTATTCACTGCGGGAAGAGATATAAAGAACATTTAGAGTAAATTATTGTTCATGCGAGAACGTTCAATTTTTCATGCAAAACGATCGATGCCCCGCGACCTGATGAAATTGCTCTGAGATGACCAAAATGGTCCGTTTTGAAAATTTCCATCTTTCAACTAATTTTGACTCTCAGAGGTGGATCATCACTATTGGAGATAAAATGAGCATCTTTATCTTCATTTTCATGCTTCTAGGGAGCCAAAACTCAAGATTTGACTCATGCTTAAAAGTGACTTAAAAGGACCCAAATGCTCACTTCGAGGGCTTAAAACGTGTTTATTCACTAAGGGAAGAGATATAAAGAACATTTAGAGTAAATTATTGTTCATGCGAGAACGTTCAATTTTTCATGCAAAACGATCGATGACCCCGCGACCTGATGAAATTGCTCTGAGATGACCAAAATGGTCCGTTTTGAAAATTTCCATCTTTTAACTAATTTTGACTCTCAGAGGTGTATCATCACTATTGGAGATAAAATGAGCATCTTTATCTTCATTTTCATGCTTCTAGGGAGCCAAAACTCAAGATTGGGCTCATGGTTAAAAGTGACTTAAAAGGACCCAAATGGTCACTTCGATGGCTTAAAACGTGTTTATTCACTGCGGGAAGAGATATAAAGAACATTTAGAGTAAATTATTGTTAATGCGAGAAAGTTCAATTTTTCATGCCAAACGATCGATGACCCGCGTCCTGATGAAATTGCTCTGAGATGACCAAAATGGTCCGTTTTGAAAATTTTCATCTTTCAACTAATTTTGACTCTCAGAGGTGGATCATCACTTTTGGAGATAAAATGAGCATCGGTATCGTCATTTTCATGCTTCTAGGGAGCCAAAACTCAAGATTTGACTCATGGTTGAAAGTGACTTAAAAGGACCAAATGCTCACTTCGAGGGCTTAAAACGTGTTTATTCACTGCGGGAAGAGATATAAAGAACATTTAGAGTAAATTATTGTTCATGCGAGAACGTTCAATTTTTCATGCAAAACGATCGATGCCCCGCGACCTGATGAAATTGCTCTGAGATGACCAAAATGGTCCGTTTTGAAAATGTTCATCTTTCAACTAATATTGACTCTCAGAGGTGGATCTTCACTTTTGGAGATAAAATGAGCATCTTCATAGTAATTTTTATGCTTCTGGGGAGCCAAAACTCAAGATTTGGCTCATGGTTAAAAGTGACTTAAAAGGATCCAAATGCTCACTTCGAGGGCTTAAAATGTGTTTATTCACTGCGGGAAGAGATATAAACAACATTTAGAGTAAATTAATGTTCATGCGAGAACGTTCAATTTTTCATGCAAAACAATCGATTACCCGCGACCTGATGAAATTGCTCTGAGATGACCAAAATGGTCAGTTTTGAAAGTTTTCATCTTTCAACTAATTTTGACTCTCAGAGGTGAATCATCACTTTTGGAGATAAAATGAGCATCGGTATCATCATTTTCGTGCTTCTAGGGAGCCAAAACTCAAGATTTGGCTCATGGTTAAAAGTGACTTAAAAGGACCCAAATGCTCACTTCGAGGGCTTAAAACGTGTTTATTCACTGCGGGAAGAGATATAAACAACATTTAGAGTGAATTAATGTTCATGCGAGAACGTACAATTTTTCATGCAAAACGATCGATGACCCGCGACCTGATGAAATTGATCTGAGATGACCAAAATGGTCCGTTTTGAAAGTTTTCATCTATCAACTAATTTTGACTCTCAGAGGTGGGTCATCACTTTTGGAGATAAAATGAGCATCGTTATCGTCATTTTCATGCTTCTAGGGAGCCAAAACTCAAGAATTGGCTCATGGTTAAAAGTGACTTAAAAGGACCCAAATGCTCACTTCGAGGGCTTAAAACGTGTTTATTCACTGCGGGAAGAGATATAAAGAACATTTAGAGTAAATTAATGTTCATGCGAGAACGTTCAATTTTTCATGCAAAACAATCGATGACCCATGACCTAATGAAATTGCTCTGAGATGACCAAAATGGTCCGTTTTGAAAGTTTTCATCTTTCAACTAATTTTGACTCTCAGAGGTGGATCATCACTTTTGGAGATAAAATGAGCATCGTTATCGTCATTTTCATGCTTCTAGGGAGCCAAAACTCAAGATTTGGCTCATGCTTAAAAGTGACTTAAAAGGACCCAAATGCTCACTTCGAGGGCTTAAAACGTGTTTATTCACTAAGGGAAGAGATATAAAGAACATTTAGAGTAAATTATTGTTCATGCGAGAACGTTCAATTTTTCATGCAAAACGATCGATGACCCGCGACCTGATGAAATTGCTCTGAGATGACCAAAATGGTCCGTTTTGAAAATTTCCATCTTTCAACTAATTTTGACTCTCAGAGGTGTATCATCACTATTGGAGATAAAATGAGCATCTTTATCTTCATTTTCATGCTTCTAGGGAGCCAAAACTCAAGATTGGGCTCATGGTTAAAAGTGACTTAAAAGGACCCAAGTGGTCACTTCGATGGCTTAAAACGTGTTTATTCACTGCGGGAAGAGATATAAAGAACATTTAGAGTAAATTATTGTTAATGCGAGAAAGTTCAATTTTTCATGCCAAACGATCGATGACCCGCGTCCTGATGAAATTGCTCTGAGATGACCAAAATGGTCCGTTTTGAAAATTTTCATCTTTCAACTAATTTTGACTCTCAGAGGTGGATCATCACTTTTGGAGATAAAATGAGCATCGGTATCGTCATTTTCATGCTTCTAGGGAGCCAAAACTCAAGATTTGACTCATGGTTGAAAGTGACTTAAAAGGACCAAATGCTCACTTCGAGGGCTTAAAACGTGTTTATTCACTGCGGGAAGAGATATAAAGAACATTTAGAGTAAATTATTGTTCATGCGAGAACGTTCAATTTTTCATGCAAAACGATCGATGCTCCGCGACCTGATGAAATTGCTCTGAGATGACCAAAATGGTCCGTTTTGAAAATTTCCATCTTTCAACTAATTTTGACTCTCAGAGGTGGATCATCACTATTGGAGATAAAATGAGCATCTTTATCTTCATTTTCATGCTTCTAGGGAGCCAAAACTCAAGATTTGAATCATGGTTGAAAGTGACTTAAAAGGACCAAATGCTCACTTCGAGGGCTTAAAATGTGTTTATTCACTGCGGGAAGAGATATAAACAACATTTAGAGTAAATTAATGTTCATGCGAGAACGTTCAATTTTTCATGCAAAACAATCGATTACCCGCGACCCGATGAAATTGCTCTGAGATGACCAAAATGGTCCGTTTTGAAAGTTTTCATCTTTCAACTAATTTTGACTCTCAGAGGTGAATCATCACTTTTGGAGATAAAATGAGCATCGGTATCATCATTTTCGTGCTTCTAGGGAGCCAAAACTCAAGATTTGGCTCATGGTTAAAAGTGACTTAAAAGGACCCAAATGCTCACTTCGAGGGCTTAAAACGTGTTTATTCACTGCGGGAAGAGATATAAACAACATTTAGAGTGAATTAATGTTCATGCGAGAACGTACAATTTTTCATGCAAAACGATCGATGACCCGCGACCTGATGAAATTGCTCTGAGATGACCAAAATGGTCCGTTTTGAAAGTTTTCATCTATCAACTAATTTTGACTCTCAGAGGTGGATCATCACTTTTGGAGATAAAATGAGCATCGTTATCGTCATTTTCATGCTTCTAGGGAGCCAAAACTCAAGAATTGGCTCATGGTTAAAAGTGACTTAAAAGGACCCAAATGCTCACTTCGAGGGCTTAAAACGTGTTTATTCACTGCGGGAAGAGATATAAAGAATATTTAGAGTAAATTAATGTTCATGCGAGAACGTTCAATTTTTCATGCAAAACAATCGATGACCCATGACCTAATGAAATTGCTCTGAGATGACCAAAATGGTCCGTTTTGAAAGTTTTCATCTTTCAACTAATTTTGACTCTCAGAGGTGGATCATCACTTTTGGAGATAAAATGAGCATCGTTATCGTCATTTTCATGCTTCTAGGGAGCCAAAACTCAAGATTTGGCTCATGCTTAAAAGTGACTTAAAAGGACCCAAATGCTCACTTCGAGGGCTTAAAACGTGTTTATTCACTAAGGGAAGAGATATAAAGAACATTTAGAGTAAATTATTGTTCATGCGAGAACGTTCAATTTTTCATGCAAAACGATCGATGACCCCGCGACCTGATGAAATTGCTCTGAGATGACCAAAATGGTCCGTTTTGAAAATTTCCATCTTTCAACTAATTTTGACTCTCAGAGGTGTATCATCACTATTGGAGATAAAATGAGCATCTTTATCTTCATTTTCATGCTTCTAGGGAGCCAAAACTCAAGATTGGGCTCATGGTTAAAAGTGACTTAAAAGGACCCAAATGGTCACTTCGATGGCTTAAAACGTGTTTATTCACTGCGGGAAGAGATATAAAGAACATTTAGAGTAAATTATTGTTAATGCGAGAAAGTTCAATTTTTCATGCCAAACGATCGATGACCCGCGTCCTGATGAAATTGCTCTGAGATGACCAAAATGGTCCGTTTTGAAAATTTTCATCTTTCAACTAATTTTGACTCTCAGAGGTGGATCATCACTTTTGGAGATAAAATGAGCATCGGTATCGTCATTTTCATGCTTCTAGGGAGCCAAAACTCAAGATTTGACTCATGGTTGAAAGTGACTTAAAAGGACCAAATGCTCACTTCGAGGGCTTAAAACGTGTTTATTCACTGCGGGAAGAGATATAAAGAACATTTAGAGTAAATTATTGTTCATGAGAGAACATTCAATTTTTCATGCAAAACGATCGATGCCCCGCGACCTGATGAAATTGCTCTGAGATGACCAAAATGGTCCGTTTTGAAAATTTCCATCTTTCAAATAATTTTGACTCTCAGAGGTGGATCATCACTATTGGAGATAAAATGAGCATCTTTATCTTCATTTTCATGCTTCTAGGGAGCCAAAACTCAAGATTTGACTCATGCTTAAAAGTGACTTAAAAGGACCCAAATGCTCACTTCGAGGGCTTAAAACGTGTTTATTCACTAAGGGAAGAGATATAAAGAACATTTAGAGTAAATTATTGTTCATGCGAGAACGTTCAATTTTTCATGCAAAACGATCGATGACCCCGCGACCTGATGAAATTGCTCTGAGATGACCAAAATGGTCCGTTTTGAAAATTTCCATCTTTCAACTAATTTTGACTCTCAGAGGTGTATCATCACTATTGGAGATAAAATGAGCATCTTTATCTTCATTTTCATGCTTCTAGGGAGCCAAAACTCAAGATTGGGCTCATGGTTAAAAGTGACTTAAAAGGACCCAAATGGTCACTTCGATGGCTTAAAACGTGTTTATTCACTGCGGGAAGAGATATAAAGAACATTTAGAGTAAATTATTGTTAATGCGAGAAAGTTCAATTTTTCATGCCAAACGATCGATGACCCGCGTCCTGATGAAATTGCTCTGAGATGACCAAAATGGTCCGTTTTGAAAATTTTCATCTTTCAACTAATTTTGACTCTCAGAGGTGGATCATCACTTTTGGAGATAAAATGAGCATCGGTATCGTCATTTTCATACTTCTAGGGAGCCAAAACTCAAGATTTGACTCATGGTTGAAAGTGACTTAAAAGGACCAAATGATCACTTCGAGGGCTTAAAACGTGTTTATTCACTGCGGGAAGAGATATAAAGAACATTTAGAGTAAATTATTGTTCATGCGAGAACGTTCAATTTTTCATGCAAAACGATCGATGCCCCGCGACCTGATGAAATTGCTCTGAGATGACCAAAATGGTCCGTTTTGAAAATGTTCATATTTCAACTAATATTGACTCTCAGAGGTGGATCTTCACTTTTGGAGATAAAATGAGCATCTTCATAGTAATTTTTATGCTTCTGGGGAGCCAAAACTCAAGATTTGGCTCATGGTTAAAAGTGACTTAAAAGGATCCAAATGCTCACTTCGAGGGCTTAAAATGTGTTTATTCACTGCGGGAAGAGATATAAACAACATTTAGAGTAAATTAATGTTCATGCGAGAACGTTCAATTTTTCATGCAAAACAATCGATTACCCGCGACCTGATGAAATTGCTCTGAGATGACCAAAATGGTCAGTTTTGAAAGTTTTCATCTTTCAACTAATTTTGACTCTCAGAGGTGAATCATCACTTTTGGAGATAAAATGAGCATCGGTATCATCATTTTCGTGCTTCTAGGGAGCCAAAACTCAAGATTTGGCTCATGGTTAAAAGTGACTTAAAAGGACCCAAATGCTCACTTCGAGGGCTTAAAACGTGTTTATTCACTGCGGGAAGAGATATAAACAACATTTAGAGTGAATTAATGTTCATGCGAGAACGTACAATTTTTCATGCAAAACGATCGATGACCCGCGACCTGATGAAATTGCTCTGAGATGACCAAAATGGTCCGTTTTGAAAGTTTTCATCTATCAACTAATTTTGACTCTCAGAGGTGGATCATCACTTTTGGAGATAAAATGAGCATCGTTATCGTCATTTTCATGCTTCTAGGGAGCCAAAACTCAAGAATTGGCTCATGGTTAAAAGTGACTTAAAAGGACCCAAATGCTCACTTCGAGGGCTTAAAACGTGTTTATTCACTGCGGGAAGAGATATAAAGAACATTTAGAGTAAATTAATGTTCATGCGAGAACGTTCAATTTTTCATGCAAAACAATCGATGACCCATGACCTAATGAAATTGCTCTGAGATGACCAAAATGGTCCGTTTTGAAAGTTTTCATCTTTCAACTAATTTTGACTCTCAGAGGTGGATCATCACTTTTGGAGATAAAATGAGCATCGTTATCGTCATTTTCATGCTTCTAGGGAGCCAAAACTCAAGATTTGGCTCATGCTTAAAAGTGACTTAAAAGGACCCAAATGCTCACTTCGAGGGCTTAAAACGTGTTTATTCACTAAGGGAAGAGATATAAAGAACATTTAGAGTAAATTATTGTTCATGCGAGAACGTTCAATTTTTCATGCAAAACGATCGATGACCCGCGACCTGATGAAATTGCTCTGAGATGACCAAAATGGTCCGTTTTGAAAATTTCCATCTTTCAACTAATTTTGACTCTCAGAGGTGTATCATCACTATTGGAGATAAAATGAGCATCTTTATCTTCATTTTCATGCTTCTAGGGAGCCAAAACTCAAGATTGGGCTCATGGTTAAAAGTGACTTAAAAGGACCCAAATGGTCACTTCGATGGCTTAAAACGTGTTTATTCACTGCGGGAAGAGATATAAAGAACATTTAGAGTAAATTATTGTTAATGCGAGAAAGTTCAATTTTTCATGCCAAACGATCGATGACCCGCGTCCTGATGAAATTGCTCTGAGATGACCAAAATGGTCCGTTTTGAAAATTTTCATCTTTCAACTAATTTTGACTCTCAGAGGTGGATCATCACTTTTGGAGATAAAATGAGCATCGTTATCGTCATTTTCATGCTTCTAGGGAGCCAAAACTCAAGATTTGGCTCATGGTTAAAGTGACTTAAAAGGACCCAAATGCTCACTTCGAGGGCTTAAAACGTGTTTATTCACTGCGGGAAGAGATATAAACAACATTTAGAGTGAATTAATGTTCATGCGAGAACGTACAATTTTTCATGCAAAACGATCGATGACCCGCGACCTGATGAAATTGCTCTGAGATGACCAAAATGGTCCGTTTTGAAAGTTTTCATCTATCAACTAATTTTGACTCTCAGAGGTGGATCATCACTTTTGGAGATAAAATGAGCATCGTTATCGTCATTTTCATGCTTCTAGGGAGCCAAAACTCAAGAATTGGCTCATGGTTAAAAGTGACTTAAAAGGACCCAAATGCTCACTTCGAGGGCTTAAAACGTGTTTATTCACTGCGGGAAGAGATATAAAGAATATTTAGAGTAAATTAATGTTCATGCGAGAACGTTCAATTTTTCATGCAAAACAATCGATGACCCATGACCTAATGAAATTGCTCTGAGATGACCAAAATGGTCCGTTTTGAAAGTTTTCATCTTTCAACTAATTTTGACTCTCAGAGGTGGATCATCACTTTTGGAGATAAAATGAGCATCGTTATCGTCATTTTCATGCTTCTAGGGAGCCAAAACTCAAGATTTGGCTCATGCTTAAAAGTGACTTAAAAGGACCCAAATGCTCACTTCGAGGGCTTAAAACGTGTTTATTCACTAAGGGAAGAGATATAAAGAACATTTAGAGTAAATTATTGTTCATGCGAGAACGTTCAATTTTTCATGCAAAACGATCGATGACCCCGCGACCTGATTAAATTGCTCTGAGATGACCAAAATGGTCCGTTTTGAAAATTTCCATCTTTCAACTAATTTTGACTCTCAGAGGTGTATCATCACTATTGAAGATAAAATGAGCATCTTTATCTTCATTTTCATGCTTCTAGGGAGCCAAAACTCAAGATTGGGCTCATGGTTAAAAGTGACTTAAAAGGACCCAAATGGTCACTTCGATGGCTTAAAACGTGTTTATTCACTGCGGGAAGAGATATAAAGAACATTTAGAGTAAATTATTGTTAATGCGAGAAAGTTCAATTTTTCATGCCAAACGATCGATGACCCGCGTCCTGATGAAATTGCTCTGAGATGACCAAAATGGTCCGTTTTGAAAATTTTCATCTTTCAACTAATTTTGACTCTCAGAGGTGGATCATCACTTTTGGAGATAAAATGAGCATCGGTATCGTCATTTTCATGCTTCTAGGGAGCCAAAACTCAAGATTTGACTCATGGTTGAAAGTGACTTAAAAGGACCAAATGCTCACTTCGAGGGCTTAAAACGTGTTTATTCACTGCGGGAAGAGATATAAAGAACATTTAGAGTAAATTATTGTTCATGCGAGAACGTTCAATTTTTCATGCAAAACGATCGATGCCCCGCGACCTGATGAAATTGCTCTGAGATGACCAAAATGGTCCGTTTTGAAAATTTCCATCTTTCAACTAATTTTGACTCTCAGAGGTGGATCATCACTATTGGAGATAAAATGAGCATCTTTATCTTCATTTTCATGCTTCTAGGGAGCCAAAACTCAAGATTTGACTCATGCTTAAAAGTGACTTAAAAGGACCCAAATGCTCACTTCGAGGGCTTAAAACGTGTTTATTCACTAAGGGAAGAGATATAAAGAACATTTAGAGTAAATTATTGTTCATGCGAGAACGTTCAATTTTTCATGCAAAACGATCGATGACCCCGCGACCTGATGAAATTGCTCTGAGATGACCAAAATGGTCCGTTTTGAAAATTTCCATCTTTCAACTAATTTTGACTCTCAGAGGTGTATCATCACTATTGGAGATAAAATGAGCATCTTTATCTTCATTTTCATGCTTCTAGGGAGCCAAAACTCAAGATTGGGCTCATGGTTAAAAGTGACTTAAAAGGACCCAAATGGTCACTTCGATGGCTTAAAACGTGTTTATTCACTGCGGGAAGAGATATAAAGAACATTTAGAGTAAATTATTGTTAATGCGAGAAAGTTCAATTTTTCATGCCAAACGATCGATGACCCGCGTCCTGATGAAATTGCTCTGAGATGACCAAAATGGTCCGTTTTGAAAATGTTCATCTTTCAACTAATTTTGACTCTCAGAGGTGGATCATCACTTTTGGAGATAAAATGAGCATCGGTATCGTCATTTTCATGCTTCTAGGGAGCCAAAACTCAAGATTTGACTCATGGTTGAAAGTGACTTAAAAGGACCAAATGCTCACTTCGAGGGCTTAAAACGTGTTTATTCACTGCGGGAAGAGATATAAAGAACATTTAGAGTAAATTATTGTTCATGCGAGAACGTTCAATTTTTCATGCAAAACGATCGATGCCCCGCGACCTGATGAAATTGCTCTGAGATGACCAAAATGGTCCGTTTTGAAAATGTTCATCTTTCAACTAATATTGACTCTCAGAGGTGGATCTTCACTTTTGGAGATAAAATGAGCATCTTCATAGTAATTTTTATGCTTCTGGGGAGCCAAAACTCAAGATTTGGCTCATGGTTAAAAGTGACTTAAAAGGATCCAAATGCTCACTTCGATGGCTTAAAATGTGTTTATTCACTGCGGGAAGAGATATAAACAACATTTAGAGTAAATTAATGTTCATGCGAGAACGTTCAATTTTTCATGCAAAACAATCGATTACCCGCGACCTGATGAAATTGCTCTGAGATGACCAAAATGGTCAGTTTTGAAAGTTTTCATCTTTCAACTAATTTTGACTCTCAGAGGTGAATCATCACTTTTGGAGATAAAATGAGCATCGGTATCATCATTTTCGTGCTTCTAGGGAGCCAAAACTCAAGATTTGGCTCATGGTTAAAAGTGACTTAAAAGGACCCAAATGCTCACTTCGAGGGCTTAAAACGTGTTTATTCACTGCGGGAAGAGATATAAACAACATTTAGAGTGAATTAATGTTCATGCGAGAACGTACAATTTTTCATGCAAAACGATCGATGACCCGCGACCTGATGAAATTGCTCTGAGATGACCAAAATGGTCCGTTTTGAAAGTTTTCATCTATCAACTAATTTTGACTCTCAGAGGTGGATCATCACTTTTGGAGATAAAATGAGCATCGTTATCATCATTTTCATGCTTCTAGGGAGCCAAAACTCAAGATTTGGCTCATGCTTAAAAGTGACTTAAAAGGACCCAAATGCTCACTTCGAGGGCTTAAAACGTGTTTATTCACTAAGGGAAGAGATATAAAGAACATTTAGAGTAAATTATTGTTCATGCGAGAACGTTCAATTTTTCATGCAAAACGATCGATGACCCGCGACCTGATGAAATTGCTCTGAGATGACCAAAATGGTCCGTTTTGAAAATTTCCATCTTTCAACTAATTTTGACTCTCAGAGGTGTATCATCACTATTGGAGATAAAATGAGCATCTTTATCTTCATTTTCATGCTTCTAGGGAGCCAAAACTCAAGATTGGGCTCATGGTTAAAAGTGACTTAAAAGGACCCAAATGGTCACTTCGATGGCTTAAAATGTGTTTATTCACTGCGGGAAGAGATATAAAGAACATTTAGAGTAAATTATTGTTAATGCGAGAAAGTTCAATTTTTCATGCCAAACGATCGATGACCCGCGTCCTGATGAAATTGCTCTGAGATGACCAAAATGGTCCGTTTTGAAAATGTTCATCTTTCAACTAATTTTGACTCTCAGAGGTGGATCATCACTTTTGGAGATAAAATGAGCATCGGTATCGTCATTTTCATGCTTCTAGGGAGCCAAAACTCAAGATTTGACTCATGGTTGAAAGTGACTTAAAAGGACCAAATGCTCACTTCGAGGGCTTAAAACGTGTTTATTCACTGCGGGAAGAGATATAAAGAACATTTAGAGTAAATTATTGTTCATGCGAGAACGTTCAATTTTTCATGCAAAACGATCGATGCCCCGCGACCTGATGAAATTGCTCTGAGATGACCAAAATGGTCCGTTTTGAAAATTTCCATCTTTCAACTAATTTTGACTCTCAGAGGTGGATCTTCACTTTTGGAGATAAAATGAGCATCTTCATAGTAATTTTTATGCTTCTGGGGAGCCAAAACTCAAGATTTGGCTCATGGTTAAAAGTGACTTAAAAGGATCCAAATGCTCACTTCGAGGGCTTAAAATGTGTTTATTCACTGCGGGAAGAGATATAAACAACATTTAGAGTAAATTAATGTTCATGCGAGAACGTTCAATTTTTCATGCAAAACAATCGATTACCCGCGACCTGATGAAATTGCTCTGAGATGACCAAAATGGTCAGTTTTGAAAGTTTTCATCTTTCAACTAATTTTGACTCTCAGAGGTGAATCATCACTTTTGGAGATAAAATGAGCATCGGTATCATTATTTTCGTGCTTCTAGGGAGCCAAAACTCAAGATTTGGCTCATGGTTAAAAGTGACTTAAAAGGACCCAAATGCTCACTTCGAGGGCTTAAAACGTGTTTATTCACTGCGGGAAGAGATATAAACAACATTTAGAGTGAATTAATGTTCATGCGAGAACGTACAATTTTTCATGCAAAACGATCGATGACCCAAGACCTGATGAAATTGCTCTGAGATGACCAAAATGGTCCGTTTTGAAAGTTTTCATCTATCAACTAATTTTGACTCTCAGAGGTGGATCATCACTTTTGGAGATAAAATGAGCATCGTTATCGTCATTTTCATGCTTCTAGGGAGCCAAAACTCAAGAATTGGCTCATGGTTAAAAGTGACTTAAAAGGACCCAAATGCTCACTTCGAGGGCTTAAAACGTGTTTATTCACTGCGGGAAGAGATATAAAGAACATTTAGAGTAAATTATTGTTCATGCGAGAACGTTCAATTTTTCATGCAAAACGATCGATGCCCCGCGACCTGATGAAATTGCTCTGAGATTACCAAAATGGTCCGTTTTGAAAGTTTTCATCTTTCAACTAATTTTGACTCTCAGAGGTGGATCATCACTTTTGGAGATAAAATGAGCATCGTTATCGTCATTTTCATGCTTCTAGGGAGCCAAAACTCAAGATTTGGCTCATGCTTAAAAGTGACTTAAAAGGACCCAAATGCTCACTTCGAGGGCTTAAAACGTGTTTATTCACTAAGGGAAGAGATATAAAGAACATTTAGAGTAAATTATTGTTCATGCGAGAACGTTCAATTTTTCATGCAAAACGATCGATGACCCCGCGACCTGATGAAATTGCTCTGAGATGACCAAAATGGTCCGTTTTGAAAATTTCCATCTTTCAACTAATTTTGACTCTCAGAGGTGTATCATCACTATTGGAGATAAAATGAGCATCGTTATCGTCATTTTCATGCTTCTAGGGAGCCAAAACTCAAGAATTGGCTCATGGTTAAAAGTGACTTAAAAGGACCCAAATGCTCACTTAGAGGGCTTAAAACGTGTTTATTCACTGCGGGAAGAGATATAAACAACATTTAGAGTAAATTAATGTTCATGCGAGAACGTTCAATTTTTCATGCAAAACAATCGATGACCCGCGACCTGATGAAATTGCTCTGAGGTGAACAAAATGGTCCATTTTGAAAATGTTTATCTTTCAACTAATATTGACTCTCAGAGGTGGATCATCACTTTTGGAGATAAAATGAGCATCGGTATCGTCATTTTCATGCTTCTAGGGAGCCAAAACTCAAGATTTGACTCATGGTTGAAAGTGACTTAAAAGGACCAAATGCTCACTTCGAGGGCTTAAAACGTGTTTATTCACTGCGGGAAGAGATATAAAGAACATTTAGAGTAAATTATTGTTCATGCGAGAACGTTCAATTTTTCATGCAAAACGATCGATGCCCCGCGACCTGATGAAATTGCTCTGAGATTACCAAAATGGTCCGTTTTGAAAATGTTCATCTTTCAACTAATATTGACTCTCAGAGGTGGATCTTCACTTTTGGAGATAAAATGAGCATCTTCATAGTAATTTTTATGCTTCTGGGGAGCCAAAACTCAAGATTTGGCTCATGGTTAAAAGTGACTTAAAAGGATCCAAATGCTCACTTCGAGGGCTTAAAATGTGTTTATTCACTGCGGGAAGAGATATAAACAACATTTAGAGTAAATTAATGTTCATGCGAGAACGTTCAATTTTTCATGCAAAACAATCGATTACCCGCGACCTGATGAAATTGCTCTGAGATGACCAAAATGGTCAGTTTTGAAAGTTTTCATCTTTCAACTAATTTTGACTCTCAGAGGTGAATCATCACTTTTGGAGATAAAATGAGCATCGGTATCATAATTTTCGTGCTTCTAGGGAGCCAAAACTCAAGATTTGGCTCATGGTTAAAAGTGACTTAAAAGGACCCAAATGCTCACTTCGAGGGCTTAAAACGTGTTTATTCACTGCGGGAAGAGATATAAACAACATTTAGAGTGAATTAATGTTCATGCGAGAACGTACAATTTTTCATGCAAAACGATCGATGACCCAAGACCTGATGAAATTGCTCTGAGATGACCAAAATGGTCCGTTTCGAAAGTTTTCATCTATCAACTAATTTTGACTCTCAGAGGTGGATCATCACTTTTGGAGATAAAATGAGCATCGTTATCGTCATTTTCATGCTTCTAGGGAGCCAAAACTCAAGATTTGGCTCATGGTTAAAAGTGACTTAAAAGGATCCAAATGCTCACTTCGAGGGCTTAAAATGTGTTTATTCACTGCGGGAAGAGATATAAACAACATTTAGAGTAAATTAATGTTCATGCGAGAACGTTCAATTTTTCATGCAAAACAATCGATTACCCGCGACCTGATGAAATTGCTCTGAGATGACCAAAATGGTCAGTTTTGAAAGTTTTCATCTTTCAACTAATTTTGACTCTCAGAGGTGAATCATCACTTTTGGAGATAAAATGAGCATCGGTATCATCATTTTCGTGCTTCTAGGGAGCCAAAACTCAAGATTTGGCTCATGGTTAAAAGTGACTTAAAAGGACCCAAATGCTCACTTCGAGGGCTTAAAACGTGTTTATTCACTGCGGGAAGAGATATAAAGAACATTTAGAGTAAATTAATGTTCATGCGAGAACGTTCAATTTTTCATGCAAAACAATCGATGACCCATGACCTAATGAAATTGCTCTGAGATGACCAAAATGGTCCGTTTTGAAAGTTTTCATCTTTCAACTAATTTTGACTCTCAGAGGTGGATCATCACTTTTGGAGATAAAATGAGCATCGTTATCGTCATTTTCATGCTTCTAGGGAGCCAAAACTCAAGATTTGGCTCATGCTTAAAAGTGACTTAAAAGGACCCAAATGCTCACTTCGAGGGCTTAAAACGTGTTTATTCACTAAGGGAAGAGATATAAAGAACATTTAGAGTAAATTATTGTTCATGCGAGAACGTTCAATTTTTCATGCAAAACGATCGATGACCCGCGACCTGATGAAATTGCTCTGAGATGACCAAAATGGTCCGTTTTGAAAATTTCCATCTTTCAACTAATTTTGACTCTCAGAGGTGTATCATCACTATTGGAGATAAAATGAGCATCTTTATCTTCATTTTCATGCTTCTAGGGAGCCAAAACTCAAGATTGGGCTCATGGTTAAAAGTGACTTAAAAGGACCCAAATGGTCACTTCGATGGCTTAAAACGTGTTTATTCACTGCGGGAAGAGATATAAAGAACATTTAGAGTAAATTATTGTTAATGCGAGAAAGTTCAATTTTTCATGCCAAACGATCGATGACCCGCGTCCTGATGAAATTGCTCTGAGATGACCAAAATGGTCCGTTTTGAAAATTTTCATCTTTCAACTAATTTTGACTCTCAGAGGTGGATCATCACTTTTGGAGATAAAATGAGCATCGGTATCGTCATTTTCATGCTTCTAGGGAGCCAAAACTCAAGATTTGACTCATGGTTGAAAGTGACTTAAAAGGACCAAATGCTCACTTCGAGGGCTTAAAACGTGTTTATTCACTGCGGGAAGAGATATAAAGAACATTTAGAGTAAATTATTGTTCATGCGAGAACGTTCAATTTTTCATGCAAAACGATCGATGCCCCGCGACCTGATGAAATTGCTCTGAGATGACCAAAATGGTCCGTTTTGAAAATTTCCATCTTTCAACTAATTTTGACTCTCAGAGGTGGATCATCACTATTGGAGATAAAATGAGCATCTTTATCTTCATTTTCATGCTTCTAGGGAGCCAAAACTCAAGATTTGACTCATGGTTGAAAGTGACTTAAAAGGACCAAATGCTCACTTCGAGGGCTTAAAATGTGTTTATTCACTGCGGGAAGAGATATAAACAACATTTAGAGTAAATTAATGTTCATGCGAGAACGTTCAATTTTTCATGCAAAACAATCGATGACCCGCGACCTGATGAAATTGCTCTGAGGTGAACAAAATGGTCCATTTTGAAAATGTTTATCTTTCAACTAATATTGACTCTCAGAGGTGGATCTTCACTTTTGGAGATAAAATGAGCATCTTCATAGTAATTTTTATGCTTCTGGGGAGCCAAAACTCAAGATTTGGCTCATGGTTAAAAGTGACTTAAAAGGACCCAAATGCTCACTTCGAGGGCTTAAAACGTGTTTATTCACTGCGGGAAGAGATATAAACAACATTTAGAGTAAATTAATGTTCATGCGAGAACGTTCAATTTTTCATGCAAAACAATCGATAACCCGCGACCTGATGAAATTGCTCTGAGATGACCAAAATGGTCAGTTTTGAAAGTTTTCATCTTTCAACTAATTTTGACTCTCAGAGGTGAATCATCACTTTTGGAGATAAAATGAGCATCGGTATCATCATTTTCGTGCTTCTAGGGAGCCAAAACTCAAGATTTGGCTCATGGTTAAAAGTGACTTAAAAGGACCCAAATGCTCACTTCGAGGGCTTAAAACGTGTTTATTCACTGCGGGAAGAGATATAAACAACATTTAGAGTGAATTAATGTTCATGCGAGAACGTTCAATTTTTCATGCAAAACGATCGATGACCCGTGTCTTGATGAAATTGCTCTGAGATGACCAAAATGGTCCGTTTTGAAAATGTTCATCTTTCAACTAATTTTGACTCTCAGAGGTGGATCATCACTTTTAGAGATAAAATGAGCATCGTTATCGTCATTTTCATGCTTCTAGGGAGCCAAAACTCAAGATTTGGCTCATGGTTAAAAGTGACTTAAAAGGACCCAAATGCTCACTTCGAGGGCTTAAAATGTGTTTATTCACTGCGGGAAGAGATATAAACATCATTTAGAGTAAATTAATAATCATGCGAGAACGTTCAATTTTTCATGCAAAACAATCGATGACCCGTGATCTGATGAAATTGCTCTGAGGTGAACAAAATGGCCCATTTTAAAAATGTTCATCTTTCAACTAATATTGACTCCAGAGGTGGATCATCACTTTTGGAGATAAAATGAGCATCGTTATCATCATTTTCATGCTTCTAGGGAGTCAAAACTCAAGATTTGACTCATGGTTGAAAGTGACTTAAAAGGACCCAAATGCTCACTTCGATGGCTTAAAATGTGTTTATTCACTGCGGGAAGAGATATAAAGAACATTTAGAGTAAATTATTGTTAATGCGAGAACGTTCAATTTTTCATGCCAAACGATCGATGACCCGCGACCTGATGAAATTGCTCTGAGATTACCAAAATGGTCCGTTTTGAAAATGTTCATCTTTCAACTAATTTTGACTCTCAGAGGTGGATCATCACTTTTGGAGATAAAATGAGCATCGTTATCGTCATTTTCATGCTTCTAGGGAGCCAAAACTCAAGATTTGGCCCATGGTGAAAAGTGACTTAAAAGGACCCAAATGCTCACTTCGAGGGCTTAAAACGTGTTTATTCACTGCGGGAAGAGATATAAACAACATTTAGAGTAAATTAATGTTCATGCGAGAACGTTCAATTTTTCATGCAAAACAATCGATTACCCGCGACCTGATGAAATTGCTCTGAGATGACCAAAATGGTCCGTTTTGAAAGTTTTCATCTTTCAACTAATTTTGACTCTCAGAGGTGAATCATCACTTTTGGAGATAAAATGAGCATCGGTATCATCATTTTCGTGCTTCTAGGGAGCCAAAACTCAAGATTTGGCTCATGGTTAAAAGTGACTTAAAAGGACCCAAATGCTCACTTCGAGGGCTTAAAACGTGTTTATTCACTGCGGGAAGAGATATAAACAACATTTAGAGTGAATTAATGTTCATGCGAGAACGTACAATTTTTCATGCAAAACGATCGATGACCCGCGACCTGATGAAATTGCTCTGAGATGACCAAAATGGTCCGTTTTGAAAGTTTTCATCTATCAACTAATTTTGACTCTCAGAGGTGGATCATCACTTTTGGAGATAAAATGAGCATCGTTATCGTCATTTTCATGCTTCTAGGGAGCCAAAACTCAAGAATTGGCTCATGGTTAAAAGTGACTTAAAAGGACCCAAATGCTCACTTCGAGGGCTTAAAACGTGTTTATTCACTGCGGGAAGAGATATAAAGAACATTTATAGTAAATTAATGTTCATGCGAGAACGTTCAATTTTTCATGCAAAACAATCGATGACCCATGACCTAATGAAATTGCTCTGAGATGACCAAAATGGTCCGTTTTGAAAGTTTTCATCTTTCAACTAATTTTGACTCTCAGAGGTGGATCATCACTTTTGGAGATAAAATGAGCATCGTTATCGTCATTTTCATGCTTCTAGGGAGCCAAAACTCAAGATTTGGCTCATGCTTAAAAGTGACTTAAAAGGACCCAAATGCTCACTTCGAGGGCTTAAAACGTGTTTATTCACTAAGGGAAGAGATATAAAGAACATTTAGAGTAAATTATTGTTCATGCGAGAACGTTCAATTTTTCATGCAAAACGATCGATGACCCCGCGACCTGATGAAATTGCTCTGAGATGACCAAAATGGTCCGTTTTGAAAATTTCCATCTTTCAACTAATTTTGACTCTCAGAGGTGTATCATCACTATTGGAGATAAAATGAGCATCTTTATCTTCATTTTCATGCTTCTAGGGAGCCAAAACTCAAGATTGGGCTCATGGTTAAAAGTGACTTAAAAGGACCCAAATGGTCACTTCGATGGCTTAAAACGTGTTTATTCACTGCGGGAAGAGATATAAAGAACATTTAGAGTAAATTATTGTTAATGCGAGAAAGTTCAATTTTTCATGCCAAACGATCGATGACCCGCGTCCTGATGAAATTGCTCTGAGATGACCAAAATGGTCCGTTTTGAAAATTTTCATCTTTCAACTAATTTTGACTCTCAGAGGTGGATCATCACTTTTGGAGATAAAATGAGCATCGGTATCGTCATTTTCATGCTTCTAGGGAGCCAAAACTCAAGATTTGACTCATGGTTGAAAGTGACTTAAAAGGACCAAATGCTCACTTCGAGGGCTTAAAACGTGTTTATTCACTGCGGGAAGAGATATAAAGAACATTTAGAGTAAATTATTGTTCATGCGAGAACGTTCAATTTTTCATGCAAAACGATCGATGCCCCGCGACCTGATGAAATTGCTCTGAGATGACCAAAATGGTCCGTTTTGAAAATTTCCATCTTTCAACTAATTTTGACTCTCAGAGGTGGATCATCACTATTGGAGATAAAATGAGCATCTTTATCTTCATTTTCATGCTTCTAGGGAGCCAAAACTCAAGATTTGACTCATGCTTAAAAGTGACTTAAAAGGACCCAAATGCTCACTTCGAGGGCTTAAAACGTGTTTATTCACTAAGGGAAGAGATATAAAGAACATTTAGAGTAAATTATTGTTCATGCGAGAATGTTCAATTTTTCATGCAAAACGATCGATGACCCCGCGACCTGATGAAATTGCTCTGAGATGACCAAAATGGTCCGTTTTGAAAATTTCCATCTTTCAACTAATTTTGACTCTCAGAGGTGTATCATCACTATTGGAGATAAAATGAGCATCTTTATCTTCATTTTCATGCTTCTAGGGAGCCAAAACTCAAGATTGGGCTCATGGTTAAAAGTGACTTAAAAGGACCCAAATGGTCACTTCGATGGCTTAAAACGTGTTTATTCACTGCGGGAAGAGATATAAAGAACATTTAGAGTAAATTATTGTTAATGCGAGAAAGTTCAATTTTTCATGCCAAACGATCGATGACCCGCGTCCTGATGAAATTGCTCTGAGATGACCAAAATGGTCCGTTTTGAAAATTTTCATCTTTCAACTAATTTTGACTCTCAGAGGTGGATCATCACTTTTGGAGATAAAATGAGCATCGGTATCGTCATTTTCATGCTTCTAGGGAGCCAAAACTCAAGATTTGACTCATGGTTGAAAGTGACTTAAAAGGACCAAATGCTCACTTCGAGGGCTTAAAACGTGTTTATTCACTGCGGGAAGAGATATAAAGAACATTTAGAGTAAATTATTGTTCATGCGAGAACGTTCAATTTTTCATGCAAAACGATCGATGCCCCGCGACCTGATGAAATTGCTCTGAGATGACCAAAATGGTCCGTTTTGAAAATGTTCATCTTTCACCTAATTTTGACTCTCAGAGGTGGATCATCACTTTTAGAGATAAAATGAGCATCGTTATCGTCATTTTCATGCTTCTAGGGAGCCAAAACTCAAGATTTGGCTCATGGTTAAAAGTGACTTAAAAGGACCCAAATGCTCACTTCGAGGGCTTAAAATGTGTTTATTCACTGCGGGAAGAGATATAAACATCATTTAGAGTAAATTAATAATCATGCGAGAACGTTCAATTTTTCATGCAAAACAATCGATGACCCGTGATCTGATGAAATTGCTCTGAGGTGAAGAAAATGGCCCATTTTAAAAATGTTCATCTTTCAACTAATATTGACTCTCAGAGGTGGATCATCACTTTTGGAGATAAAATGAGCATCGTTATCATCATTTTCATGCTTCTAGGGAGTCAAAACTCAAGATTTGACTCATGGTTGAAAGTGACTTAAAAGGACCCAAATGCTCACTTCGATGGCTTAAAATGTGTTTATTCACTGCGGGAAGAGATATAAAGAACATTTAGAGTAAATTATTGTTAATGCGAGAAAGTTCAATTTTTCATGCCAAACGATCGATGACCCGCGTCCTGATGAAATTGCTCTGAGATGACCAAAATGGTCCGTTTTGAAAATTTTCATCTTTCAACTAATTTTGACTCTCAGAGGTGGATCATCACTTTTGGAGATAAAATGAGCATCGGTATCGTCATTTTCATGCTTCTAGGGAGCCAAAACTCAAGATTTGACTCATGGTTGAAAGTGACTTAAAAGGACCAAATGCTCACTTCGAGGGCTTAAAACGTGTTTATTCACTGCGGGAAGAGATATAAAGAACATTTAGAGTAAATTATTGTTCATGCGAGAACGTTCAATTTTTCATGCAAAACGATCGATGCCCCGCGACCTGATGAAATTGCTCTGAGATGACCAAAATGGTCCGTTTTGAAAATTTCCATCTTTCAACTAATTTTGACTCTCAGAGGTGGATCATCACTATTGGAGATAAAATGAGCATCTTTATCTTCATTTTCATGCTTCTAGGGAGCCAAAACTCAAGATTTGACTCATGGTTGAAAGTGACTTAAAAGGACCAAATGCTCACTTCGAGGGCTTAAAATGTGTTTATTCACTGCGGGAAGAGATATAAACAACATTTAGAGTAAATTAATGTTCATGCGAGAACGTTTAATTTTTCATGCAAAACAATCGATGACCCGCGACCTGATGAAATTGCTCTGAGGTGAACAAAATGGTCCATTTTGAAAATGTTTATCTTTCAACTAATATTGACTCTCAGAGGTGGATCTTCACTTTTGGAGATAAAATGAGCATCTTCATAGTAATTTTTATGCTTCTGGGGAGCCAAAACTCAAGATTTGGCTCATGGTTAAAAGTGACTTAAAAGGACCCAAATGCTCACTTCGAGGGCTTAAAACGTGTTTATTCACTGCGGGAAGAGATATAAACAACATTTAGAGTAAATTAATGTTCATGCGAGAACGTTCAATTTTTCATGCAAAACAATCGATAACCCGCGACCTGATGAAATTGCTCTGAGATGACCAAAATGGTCAGTTTTGAAAGTTTTCATCTTTCAACTAATTTTGACTCTCAGAGGTGAATCATCACTTTTGGAGATAAAATGAGCATCGGTATCATCATTTTCGTGCTTCTAGGGAGCCAAAACTCAAGATTTGGCTCATGGTTAAAAGTGACTTAAAAGGACCCAAATGCTCACTTCGAGGGCTTAAAACGTGTTTATTCACTGCGGGAAGAGATATAAACAACATTTAGAGTGAATTAATGTTCATGCGAGAACGTTCAATTTTTCATGCAAAACGATCGATGACCCGTGTCTTGATGAAATTGCTCTGAGATGACCAAAATGGTCCGTTTTGAAAATGTTCATCTTTCAACTAATTTTGACTCTCAGAGGTGGATCATCACTTTTAGAGATAAAATGAGCATCGTTATCGTCATTTTCATGCTTCTAGGGAGCCAAAACTCAAGATTTGGCTCATGGTTAAAAGTGACTTAAAAGGACCCAAATGCTCACTTCGAGGGCTTAAAATGTGTTTATTCACTGCGGGAAGAGATATAAACATCATTTAGAGTAAATTAATAATCATGCGAGAACGTTCAATTTTTCATGCAAAACAATCGATGACCCGTGATCTGATGAAATTGCTCTGAGGTGAACAAAATGGCCCATTTTAAAAATGTTCATCTTTCAACTAATATTGACTCCAGAGGTGGATCATCACTTTTGGAGATAAAATGAGCATCGTTATCATCATTTTCATGCTTCTAGGGAGTCAAAACTCAAGATTTGACTCATGGTTGAAAGTGACTTAAAAGGACCCAAATGCTCACTTCGATGGCTTAAAATGTGTTTATTCACTGCGGGAAGAGATATAAAGAACATTTAGAGTAAATTATTGTTAATGCGAGAACGTTCAATTTTTCATGCCAAACGATCGATGACCCGCGACCTGATGAAATTGCTCTGAGATTACCAAAATGGTCCGTTTTGAAAATGTTCATCTTTCAACTAATTTTGACTCTCAGAGGTGGATCATCACTTTTGGAGATAAAATGAGCATCGTTATCGTCATTTTCATGCTTCTAGGGAGCCAAAACTCAAGATTTGGCCCATGGTGAAAAGTGACTTAAAAGGACCCAAATGCTCACTTCGAGGGCTTAAAACGTGTTTATTCACTGCGGGAAGAGATATAAACAACATTTAGAGTAAATTAATGTTCATGCGAGAACGTTCAATTTTTCATGCAAAACAATCGATTACCCGCGACCTGATGAAATTGCTCTGAGATGACCAAAATGGTCCGTTTTGAAAGTTTTCATCTTTCAACTAATTTTGACTCTCAGAGGTGAATCATCACTTTTGGAGATAAAATGAGCATCGGTATCATCATTTTCGTGCTTCTAGGGAGCCAAAACTCAAGATTTGGCTCATGGTTAAAAGTGACTTAAAAGGACCCAAATGCTCACTTCGAGGGCTTAAAACGTGTTTATTCACTGCGGGAAGAGATATAAACAACATTTAGAGTGAATTAATGTTCATGCGAGAACGTACAATTTTTCATGCAAAACGATCGATGACCCGCGACCTGATGAAATTGCTCTGAGATGACCAAAATGGTCCGTTTTGAAAGTTTTCATCTATCAACTAATTTTGACTCTCAGAGGTGGATCATCACTTTTGGAGATAAAATGAGCATCGTTATCGTCATTTTCATGCTTCTAGGGAGCCAAAACTCAAGAATTGGCTCATGGTTAAAAGTGACTTAAAAGGACCCAAATGCTCACTTCGAGGGCTTAAAACGTGTTTATTCACTGCGGGAAGAGATATAAAGAACATTTATAGTAAATTAATGTTCATGCGAGAACGTTCAATTTTTCATGCAAAACAATCGATGACCCATGACCTAATGAAATTGCTCTGAGATGACCAAAATGGTCCGTTTTGAAAGTTTTCATCTTTCAACTAATTTTGACTCTCAGAGGTGGATCATCACTTTTGGAGATAAAATGAGCATCGTTATCGTCATTTTCATGCTTCTAGGGAGCCAAAACTCAAGATTTGGCTCATGCTTAAAAGTGACTTAAAAGGACCCAAATGCTCACTTCGAGGGCTTAAAACGTGTTTATTCACTAAGGGAAGAGATATAAAGAACATTTAGAGTAAATTATTGTTCATGCGAGAACGTTCAATTTTTCATGCAAAACGATCGATGACCCCGCGACCTGATGAAATTGCTCTGAGATGACCAAAATGGTCCGTTTTGAAAATTTCCATCTTTCAACTAATTTTGACTCTCAGAGGTGTATCATCACTATTGGAGATAAAATGAGCATCTTTATCTTCATTTTCATGCTTCTAGGGAGCCAAAACTCAAGATTGGGCTCATGGTTAAAAGTGACTTAAAAGGACCCAAATGGTCACTTCGATGGCTTAAAACGTGTTTATTCACTGCGGGAAGAGATATAAAGAACATTTAGAGTAAATTATTGTTAATGCGAGAAAGTTCAATTTTTCATGCCAAACGATCGATGACCCGCGTCCTGATGAAATTGCTCTGAGATGACCAAAATGGTCCGTTTTGAAAATTTTCATCTTTCAACTAATTTTGACTCTCAGAGGTGGATCATCACTTTTGGAGATAAAATGAGCATCGGTATCGTCATTTTCATGCTTCTAGGGAGCCAAAACTCAAGATTTGACTCATGGTTGAAAGTGACTTAAAAGGACCAAATGCTCACTTCGAGGGCTTAAAACGTGTTTATTCACTGCGGGAAGAGATATAAAGAACATTTAGAGTAAATTATTGTTCATGCGAGAACGTTCAATTTTTCATGCAAAACGATCGATGCCCCGCGACCTGATGAAATTGCTCTGAGATGACCAAAATGGTCCGTTTTGAAAATTTCCATCTTTCAACTAATTTTGACTCTCAGAGGTGGATCATCACTATTGGAGATAAAATGAGCATCTTTATCTTCATTTTCATGCTTCTAGGGAGCCAAAACTCAAGATTTGACTCATGCTTAAAAGTGACTTAAAAGGACCCAAATGCTCACTTCGAGGGCTTAAAACGTGTTTATTCACTAAGGGAAGAGATATAAAGAACATTTAGAGTAAATTATTGTTCATGCGAGAATGTTCAATTTTTCATGCAAAACGATCGATGACCCCGCGACCTGATGAAATTGCTCTGAGATGACCAAAATGGTCCGTTTTGAAAATTTCCATCTTTCAACTAATTTTGACTCTCAGAGGTGTATCATCACTATTGGAGATAAAATGAGCATCTTTATCTTCATTTTCATGCTTCTAGGGAGCCAAAACTCAAGATTGGGCTCATGGTTAAAAGTGACTTAAAAGGACCCAAATGGTCACTTCGATGGCTTAAAACGTGTTTATTCACTGCGGGAAGAGATATAAAGAACATTTAGAGTAAATTATTGTTAATGCGAGAAAGTTCAATTTTTCATGCCAAACGATCGATGACCCGCGTCCTGATGAAATTGCTCTGAGATGACCAAAATGGTCCGTTTTGAAAATTTTCATCTTTCAACTAATTTTGACTCTCAGAGGTGGATCATCACTTTTGGAGATAAAATGAGCATCGGTATCGTCATTTTCATGCTTCTAGGGAGCCAAAACTCAAGATTTGACTCATGGTTGAAAGTGACTTAAAAGGACCAAATGCTCACTTCGAGGGCTTAAAACGTGTTTATTCACTGCGGGAAGAGATATAAAGAACATTTAGAGTAAATTATTGTTCATGCGAGAACGTTCAATTTTTCATGCAAAACGATCGATGCCCCGCGACCTGATGAAATTGCTCTGAGATGACCAAAATGGTCCGTTTTGAAAATGTTCATCTTTCACCTAATTTTGACTCTCAGAGGTGGATCATCACTTTTAGAGATAAAATGAGCATCGTTATCGTCATTTTCATGCTTCTAGGGAGCCAAAACTCAAGATTTGGCTCATGGTTAAAAGTGACTTAAAAGGACCCAAATGCTCACTTCGAGGGCTTAAAATGTGTTTATTCACTGCGGGAAGAGATATAAACATCATTTAGAGTAAATTAATAATCATGCGAGAACGTTCAATTTTTCATGCAAAACAATCGATGACCCGTGATCTGATGAAATTGCTCTGAGGTGAAGAAAATGGCCCATTTTAAAAATGTTCATCTTTCAACTAATATTGACTCTCAGAGGTGGATCATCACTTTTGGAGATAAAATGAGCATCGTTATCATCATTTTCATGCTTCTAGGGAGTCAAAACTCAAGATTTGACTCATGGTTGAAAGTGACTTAAAAGGACCCAAATGCTCACTTCGATGGCTTAAAATGTGTTTATTCACTGCGGGAAGAGATATAAAGAACATTTAGAGTAAATTATTGTTAATGCGAGAACGTTCAATTTTTCATGCCAAACGATCGATGACCCGCGACCTGATGAAATTGCTCTGAGATGACCAAAATGGTCCGTTTTGAAAATGTTCATCTTTCAAATAATGTTGACTCTCAGAGGTGGATCATCACTTTTGGAGATAAAATGAGCATCTTTATCTTCATTTTCATGCTTCTAGGGAGCCAAAACTCAAGATTTGACTCATGGTTGAAAGTGACTTAAAAGGACCAAATGCTCACTTCGAGGGCTTAAAATGTGTTTATTCACTGCGGGAAGAGATATAAACAACATTTAGAGTAAATTAATGTTCATGCGAGAACGTTCAATTTTTCATGCAAAACAATCGATGACCCGCGACCTGATGAAATTGCTCTGAGGTGAACAAAATGGTCCATTTTGAAAATGTTTATCTTTCAACTAATATTGACTCTCAGAGGTGGATCTTCACTTTTGGAGATAAAATGAGCATCTTCATAGTAATTTTTATGCTTCTGGGGAGCCAAAACTCAAGATTTGGCTCATGGTTAAAAGTGACTTAAAAGGACCCAAATGCTCACTTCGAGGGCTTAAAACGTGTTTATTCACTGCGGGAAGAGATATAAACAACATTTAGAGTAAATTAATGTTCATGCGAGAACGTTCAATTTTTCATGCAAAACAATCGATAACCCGCGACCTGATGAAATTGCTCTGAGATGACCAAAATGGTCAGTTTTGAAAGTTTTCATCTTTCAACTAATTTTGACTCTCAGAGGTGAATCATCACTTTTGGAGATAAAATGAGCATCGGTATCATCATTTTCGTGCTTCTAGGGAGCCAAAACTCAAGATTTGGCTCATGGTTAAAAGTGACTTAAAAGGACCCAAATGCTCACTTCGAGGGCTTAAAACGTGTTTATTCACTGCGGGAAGAGATATAAACAACATTTAGAGTGAATTAATGTTCATGCGAGAACGTTCAATTTTTCATGCAAAACGATCGATGACCCGTGTCTTGATGAAATTGCTCTGAGATGACCAAAATGGTCCGTTTTGAAAATGTTCATCTTTCAACTAATTTTGACTCTCAGAGGTGGATCATCACTTTTAGAGATAAAATGAGCATCGTTATCGTCATTTTCATGCTTCTAGGGAGCCAAAACTCAAGATTTGGCTCATGGTTAAAAGTGACTTAAAAGGACCCAAATGCTCACTTCGAGGGCTTAAAATGTGTTTATTCACTGCGGGAAGAGATATAAACATCATTTAGAGTAAATTAATAATCATGCGAGAACGTTCAATTTTTCATGCAAAACAATCGATGACCCGTGATCTGATGAAATTGCTCTGAGGTGAACAAAATGGCCCATTTTAAAAATGTTCATCTTTCAACTAATATTGACTCCAGAGGTGGATCATCACTTTTGGAGATAAAATGAGCATCGTTATCATCATTTTCATGCTTCTAGGGAGTCAAAACTCAAGATTTGACTCATGGTTGAAAGTGACTTAAAAGGACCCAAATGCTCACTTCGATGGCTTAAAATGTGTTTATTCACTGCGGGAAGAGATATAAAGAACATTTAGAGTAAATTATTGTTAATGCGAGAACGTTCAATTTTTCATGCCAAACGATCGATGACCCGCGACCTGATGAAATTGCTCTGAGATTACCAAAATGGTCCGTTTTGAAAATGTTCATCTTTCAACTAATTTTGACTCTCAGAGGTGGATCATCACTTTTGGAGATAAAATGAGCATCGTTATCGTCATTTTCATGCTTCTAGGGAGCCAAAACTCAAGATTTGGCCCATGGTGAAAAGTGACTTAAAAGGACCCAAATGCTCACTTCGAGGGCTTAAAACGTGTTTATTCACTGCGGGAAGAGATATAAACAACATTTAGAGTAAATTAATGTTCATGCGAGAACGTTCAATTTTTCATGCAAAACAATCGATTACCCGCGACCTGATGAAATTGCTCTGAGATTACCAAAATGGTCCGTTTTGAAAGTTTTCATCTTTCAACTAATTTTGACTCTCAGAGGTGAATCATCACTTTTGGAGATAAAATGAGCATCGGTATCATCATTTTCGTGCTTCTAGGGAGCCAAAACTCAAGATTTGGCTCATGGTTAAAAGTGACTTAAAAGGACCCAAATGCTCACTTCGAGGGCTTAAAACGTGTTTATTCACTGCGGGAAGAGATATAAACAACATTTAGAGTGAATTAATGTTCATGCGAGAACGTACAATTTTTCATGCAAAACGATCGATGACCCGCGACCTGATGAAATTGCTCTGAGATGACCAAAATGGTCCGTTTTGAAAGTTTTCATCTATCAACTAATTTTGACTCTCAGAGGTGGATCATCACTTTTGGAGATAAAATGAGCATCGTTATCGTCATTTTCATGCTTCTAGGGAGCCAAAACTCAAGAATTGGCTCATGGTTAAAAGTGACTTAAAAGGACCCAAATGCTCACTTCGAGGGCTTAAAACGTGTTTATTCACTGCGGGAAGAGATATAAAGAACATTTATAGTAAATTAATGTTCATGCGAGAACGTTCAATTTTTCATGCAAAACAATCGATGACCCATGACCTAATGAAATTGCTCTGAGATGACCAAAATGGTCCGTTTTGAAAGTTTTCATCTTTCAACTAATTTTGACTCTCAGAGGTGGATCATCACTTTTGGAGATAAAATGAGCATCGTTATCGTCATTTTCATGCTTCTAGGGAGCCAAAACTCAAGATTTGGCTCATGCTTAAAAGTGACTTAAAAGGACCCAAATGCTCACTTCGAGGGCTTAAAACGTGTTTATTCACTAAGGGAAGAGATATAAAGAACATTTAGAGTAAATTATTGTTCATGCGAGAACGTTCAATTTTTCATGCAAAACGATCGATGACCCCGCGACCTGATGAAATTGCTCTGAGATGACCAAAATGGTCCGTTTTGAAAATTTCCATCTTTCAACTAATTTTGACTCTCAGAGGTGTATCATCACTATTGGAGATAAAATGAGCATCTTTATCTTCATTTTCATGCTTCTAGGGAGCCAAAACTCAAGATTGGGCTCATGGTTAAAAGTGACTTAAAAGGACCCAAATGGTCACTTCGATGGCTTAAAACGTGTTTATTCACTGCGGGAAGAGATATAAAGAACATTTAGAGTAAATTATTGTTAATGCGAGAAAGTTCAATTTTTCATGCCAAACGATCGATGACCCGCGTCCTGATGAAATTGCTCTGAGATGACCAAAATGGTCCGTTTTGAAAATTTTCATCTTTCAACTAATTTTGACTCTCAGAGGTGGATCATCACTTTTGGAGATAAAATGAGCATCGGTATCGTCATTTTCATGCTTCTAGGGAGCCAAAACTCAAGATTTGACTCATGGTTGAAAGTGACTTAAAAGGACCAAATGCTCACTTCGAGGGCTTAAAACGTGTTTATTCACTGCGGGAAGAGATATAAAGAACATTTAGAGTAAATTATTGTTCATGCGAGAACGTTCAATTTTTCATGCAAAACGATCGATGCCCCGCGACCTGATGAAATTGCTCTGAGATGACCAAAATGGTCCGTTTTGAAAATTTCCATCTTTCAACTAATTTTGACTCTCAGAGGTGGATCATCACTATTGGAGATAAAATGAGCATCTTTATCTTCATTTTCATGCTTCTAGGGAGCCAAAACTCAAGATTTGACTCATGCTTAAAAGTGACTTAAAAGGACCCAAATGCTCACTTCGAGGGCTTAAAACGTGTTTATTCACTAAGGGAAGAGATATAAAGAACATTTAGAGTAAATTATTGTTCATGCGAGAATGTTCAATTTTTCATGCAAAACGATCGATGACCCCGCGACCTGATGAAATTGCTCTGAGATGACCAAAATGGTCCGTTTTGAAAATTTCCATCTTTCAACTAATTTTGACTCTCAGAGGTGTATCATCACTATTGGAGATAAAATGAGCATCTTTATCTTCATTTTCATGCTTCTAGGGAGCCAAAACTCAAGATTGGGCTCATGGTTAAAAGTGACTTAAAAGGACCCAAATGGTCACTTCGATGGCTTAAAACGTGTTTATTCACTGCGGGAAGAGATATAAAGAACATTTAGAGTAAATTATTGTTAATGCGAGAAAGTTCAATTTTTCATGCCAAACGATCGATGACCCGCGTCCTGATGAAATTGCTCTGAGATGACCAAAATGGTCCGTTTTGAAAATTTTCATCTTTCAACTAATTTTGACTCTCAGAGGTGGATCATCACTTTTGGAGATAAAATGAGCATCGGTATCGTCATTTTCATGCTTCTAGGGAGCCAAAACTCAAGATTTGACTCATGGTTGAAAGTGACTTAAAAGGACCAAATGCTCACTTCGAGGGCTTAAAACGTGTTTATTCACTGCGGGAAGAGATATAAAGAACATTTAGAGTAAATTATTGTTCATGCGAGAACGTTCAATTTTTCATGCAAAACGATCGATGCCCCGCGACCTGATGAAATTGCTCTGAGATGACCAAAATGGTCCGTTTTGAAAATGTTCATCTTTCACCTAATTTTGACTCTCAGAGGTGGATCATCACTTTTAGAGATAAAATGAGCATCGTTATCGTCATTTTCATGCTTCTAGGGAGCCAAAACTCAAGATTTGGCTCATGGTTAAAAGTGACTTAAAAGGACCCAAATGCTCACTTCGAGGGCTTAAAATGTGTTTATTCACTGCGGGAAGAGATATAAACATCATTTAGAGTAAATTAATAATCATGCGAGAACGTTCAATTTTTCATGCAAAACAATCGATGACCCGTGATCTGATGAAATTGCTCTGAGGTGAAGAAAATGGCCCATTTTAAAAATGTTCATCTTTCAACTAATATTGACTCTCAGAGGTGGATCATCACTTTTGGAGATAAAATGAGCATCGTTATCATCATTTTCATGCTTCTAGGGAGTCAAAACTCAAGATTTGACTCATGGTTGAAAGTGACTTAAAAGGACCCAAATGCTCACTTCGATGGCTTAAAATGTGTTTATTCACTGCGGGAAGAGATATAAAGAACATTTAGAGTAAATTATTGTTAATGCGAGAACGTTCAATTTTTCATGCCAAACGATCGATGACCCGCGACCTGATGAAATTGCTCTGAGATGACCAAAATGGTCCGTTTTGAAAATGTTCATCTTTCAAATAATGTTGACTCTCAGAGGTGGATCATCACTTTTGGAGATAAAATGAGCATTGTTATCGTAATTTTCATGCTTCTAGGGAGCCAAAACTCAAGATTTGGCCCATGGTGAAAAGTGACTTAAAAGGACCCAAATGCTCACTTCGAGGGCTTAAAACGTGTTTATTCACTGCGGGAAGAGATATAAACAACATTTAGAGTAAATTAATGTTCATGCGAGAACGTTCAATTTTTCATGCAAAACAATCGATGACCCGCGACCTGATGAAATTGCTCTGAGGTGAACAAAATGGTCCATTTTGAAAATGTTTATCTTTCAACTAATATTGACTCTCAGAGGTGGATCTTCACTTTTGGAGATAAAATAAGCATCTTCATAGTAATTTTTATGCTTCTGGGGAGCCAAAACTCAAGATTTGGCTCATGGTTAAAAGTGACTTAAAAGGATCCAAATGCTCACTTCGAGGGCTTAAAACGTGTTTATTCACTGCGGGAAGAGATATAAACAACATTTAGAGTAAATTAATGTTCATGCGAGAACGTTCAATTTTTCATGCAAAACAATCGATTACCCGCGACCTGATGAAATTGCTCTGAGATGACCAAAATGGTCAGTTTTGAAAGTTTTCATCTTTCAACTAATTTTGACTCTCAGAGGTGAATCATCACTTTTGGAGATAAAATGAGCATCGGTATCATCATTTTCGTGCTTCTAGGGAGCCAAAACTCAAGATTTGGCTCATGGTTAAAAGTGACTTAAAAGGACCCAAATGCTCACTTCGAGGGCTTAAAACGTGTTTATTCACTGCGGGAAGAGATATAAACAACATTTAGAGTGAATTAATGTTCATGCGAGAACGTACAATTTTTCATGCAAAACGATCGATGACCCGCGACCTGATGAAATTGCTCTGAGATGACCAAAATGGTCCGTTTTGAAAGTTTTCATCTATCAACTAATTTTGACTCTCAGAGGTGGATCATCACTTTTGGAGATAAAATGAGCATCGTTATCGTCATTTTCATGCTTCTAGGGAGCCAAAACTCAAGAATTGGCTAAGGTTAAAAGTGACTTAAAAGGACCCAAATGCTCACTTCGAGGGCTTAAAACGTGTTTATTCACTGCGGGAAGAGATATAAAGAACATTTAGAGTAAATTAATGTTCATGCGAGAACGTTCAATTTTTCATGCAAAACAATCGATGACCCATGACCTAATGAAATTGCTCTGAGATGACCAAAATGGTCCGTTTTGAAAGTTTTCATCTTTCAACTAATTTTGACTCTCAGAGGTGGATCATCACTTTTGGAGATAAAATGAGCATCGTTATCGTCATTTTCATGCTTCTAGGGAGCCAAAACTCAAGATTTGGCTCATGCTTAAAAGTGACTTAAAAGGACCCAAATGGTCACTTCGATGGCTTAAAACGTGTTTATTCACTGCGGGAAGAGATATAAACAACATTTAGAGTGAATTAATGTTCATGCGAGAACGTTCAATTTTTCATGCAAAACGATCGATGACCCGTGTCCTGATGAAATTGCTCTGAGATGACCAAAATGGTCCGTTTTGAAAATGTTCATCTTTCAAATAATTTTGACTCTCAGAGGTGGATCATCACTTTTGGAGATAAAATGAGCATCGTTATCGTCATTTTCATGCTTCTAGGAAGCCAAAACTCAAGATTGGGCTCATGGTTAAAAGTGACTTAAAAGGACCCAAATGCTCACTTCGAGGGCTTAAAACGTGTTTATTCACTGCGGGAAGAGATATAAACAACATTTAGAGTAAATTAATGTTCATGCGAGAACGTTCAATTTTTCATGCAAAACAATCGATTACCCGTGACCTGATGAAATTGCTCTGAGATGACCAAAATGGTCAGTTTTGAAAGTTTTCATCTTTCAACTAATTTTGACTCTCAGAGGTGAATCATCACTTTTGGAGATAAAATGAGCATCGGTATCATCATTTTCGTGCTTCTAGGGAGCCAAAACTCAAGATTTGGCTCATGGTTAAAAGTGACTTAAAAGGACCCAAATGCTCACTTCGAGGGCTTAAAACGTGTTTATTCACTGCGGGAAGAGATATAAACAATATTTAGAGTGAATTAATGTTCATGCGAGAACGTTCTATTTTTCATGCAAAACGATCGATGACCCGTGTCCTGATGAAATTGCTCTGAGATGACCAAAATGGTCCGTTTTGAAAATGTTCATCTTTCAACTAATTTTGACTCTCAGAGGTGGATCATCACTTTTAGAGATAAAATGAGCATCGTTATCGTCATTTTCATGCTTCTAGGGAGCCAAAACTCAAGATTTGGCTCATGGTTAAAAGTGACTTAAAAGGACCCAAATGCTCACTTCGAGGGCTTAAAATGTGTTTATTCACTGCGGGAAGAGATATAAACATCATTTAGAGTAAATTAATAATCATGCGAGAACGTTCAATTTTTCATGCAAAACAATCGATGACCCGTGACCTGATGAAATTGCTCTGAGGTGAACAAAATGGCCCATTTTAAAAATGTTCATCTTTCAACTAATATTGACTCTCAGAGGTGGATTTTCACTTTTGGAGATAAAATGAGCATCTTTATCATCATTTTCATGCTTCTAGGGAGCCAAAACTCAAGATTTGACTCATGGTTGAAAGTGACTTAAAAGGACCAAATGCTCACTTCGAGGGCTTAAAACATGTTTATTTACTGCGGGAAGAGATATAAAGAACATTTAGAGTAAATTAATGTTCATGCGAGAGCGTTCAATTTTTCATGCAAAACAATCGATGACCCACGACCTGATGAAATTGCTCTGAGATGACCTAAATGGTCCGTTTTGAAAATTTTCATCTTTCAACTAATTTTGACTCTCAGAGGTGGATCATCACTTTTGGAGATAAAATGAGCATCGTTATCATCATTTTCATGCTTCTATGGAGTCAAAACTCAAGATTTGGCTCTTGGTTAAAAGTGACTTAAAAGGACCCAAGTGCTCACTTCGAGGGCTTAAAACGTGTTTATTCACTGCGGGAAGAGATATAAAGAACATTTAGAGTAAATTATTGTTCATGCGAGAACGTTCAATTTTTCATGCAAAACGATCGATGACCCGCGACCTGATGAAATTGCTCTGAGATGACCAAAATGGTCCGTTTTGAAAATTTCCATCTTTTAACTAATTTTGACTCTCAGAGGTGTATCATCACTATTGGAGATAAAATGAGCATCTTTATCTTCATTTTCATGCTTCTAGGGAGCCAAAACTCAAGATTGGGCTCATGGTTAAAAGTGACTTAAAAGGACCCAAATGGTCACTTCGATGGCTTAAAACGTGTTTATTCACTGCGGGAAGAGATATAAAGAACATTTAGAGTAAATTATTGTTAATGCGAGAAAGTTCAATTTTTCATGCCAAACGATCGATGACCCGCGTCCTGATGAAATTGCTCTGAGATGACCAAAATGGTCCGTTTTGAAAATTTTCATCTTTCAACTAATTTTGACTCTCAGAGGTGGATCATCACTTTTGGAGATAAAATGAGCATCGGTATCGTCATTTTCATGCTTCTAGGGAGCCAAAACTCAAGATTTGACTCATGGTTGAAAGTGACTTAAAAGGACCAAATGCTCACTTCGAGGGCTTAAAACGTGTTTATTCACTGCGGGAAGAGATATAAAGAACATTTAGAGTAAATTATTGTTCATGCGAGAACGTTCAATTTTTCATGCAAAACGATCGATGCCCCGCGACCTGATGAAATTGCTCTGAGATTACCAAAATGGTCCGTTTTGAAAATTTCCATCTTTCAACTAATTTTGACTCTCAGAGGTGGATCATCACTATTGGAGATAAAATGAGCATCTTTATCTTCATTTTCATGCTTCTAGGGAGCCAAAACTCAAGATTTGACTCATGGTTGAAAGTGACTTAAAAGGACCAAATGCTCACTTCGAGGGCTTAAAATGTGTTTATTCACTGCGGGAAGAGATATAAACAACATTTAGAGTAAATTAATGTTTATGCAAGAACGTTCAATTTTTCATGCAAAACAATCGATGACCCGCGACCTGATGAAATTGCTCTGAGGTGAACAAAATGGTCCATTTTGAAAATGTTTATCTTTCAACTAATATTGACTCTCAGAGGTGGATCTTCACTTTTGGAGATAAAATGAGCATCTTCATAGTAATTTTTATGCTTCTGGGGAGCCAAAACTCAAGATTTGGCTCATGGTTAAAAGTGACTTAAAAGGACCCAAATGCTCACTTCGAGGGCTTAAAACGTGTTTATTCACTGCGGGAAGAGATATAAACAACATTTAGAGTGAATTAATGTTCATGCGAGAACGTTCAATTTTTCATGCAAAACGATCGATGACCCGTGTCCTGATGAAATTGCTCTGAGATGACCAAAATGGTCCGTTTTGAAAATTTTCATCTTTCAACTAATTTTGACTCTCAGAGGTGGATCATCACTATTGGAGATAAAATGAGCATCTTTATCTTCATTTTCATGCTTCTAGGGAGCCAAAACTCAAGATTGGGCTCATGGTTAAAAGTGACTTAAAAGGACCCAAATGGTCACTTCGATGGCTTAAAACGTGTTTATTCACTGCGGGAAGAGATATAATGAACATTTAGAGTAAATTATTGTTAATGCGAGAAAGTTCAATTTTTCATGCCAAACGATCGATGACCCGCGTCCTGATGAAATTGCTCTGAGATGACCAAAATGGTCCGTTTTGAAAATTTTCATCTTTCAACTAATTTTGACTCTCAGAGGTGGATCATCACTTTTGGAGATAAAATGAGCATCGGTATCGTCATTTTCATGCTTCTAGGGAGCCAAAACTCAAGATTTGACTCATGGTTGAAAGTGACTTAAAAGGACCAAATGCTCACTTCGAGGGCTTAAAACGTGTTTATTCACTGCGGGAAGAGATATAAAGAACATTTAGAGTAAATTATTGTTCATGCGAGAACGTTCAATTTTTCATGCAAAACGATCGATGCCCCGCGACCTGATGAAATTGCTCTGAGATTACCAAAATGGTCCGTTTTGAAAATTTCCATCTTTCAACTAATTTTGACTCTCAGAGGTGGATCATCACTATTGGAGATAAAATGAGCATCTTTATCTTCATTTTCATGCTTCTAGGGAGCCAAAACTCAAGATTTGACTCATGGTTGAAAGTGACTTAAAAGGACCAAATGCTCACTTCGAGGGCTTAAAATGTGTTTATTCACTGCGGGAAGAGATATAAACAACATTTAGAGTAAATTAATGTTCATGCAAGAACGTTCAATTTTTCATGCAAAACAATCGATGACCCGCGACCTGATGAAATTGCTCTGAGGTGAACAAAATGGTCCATTTTGAAAATGTTTATCTTTCAACTAATATTGACTCTCAGAGGTGGATCTTCACTTTTGGAGATAAAATGAGCATCTTCATAGTAATTTTTATGCTTCTGGGGAGCCAAAACTCAAGATTTGGCTCATGGTTAAAAGTGACTTAAAAGGACCCAAATGCTCACTTCGAGGGCTTAAAACGTGTTTATTCACTGCGGGAAGAGATATAAAGAACATTTAGAGTAAATTATTGTTCATGCGAGAACGTTCAATTTTTCATGCAAAACGATCGATGCCCCGCGACCTGATGAAATTGCTCTGAGATGACCAAAATGGTCCGTTTTGAAAATGTTCATCTTTCACCTAATTTTGACTCTCAGAGGTGGATCATCACTTTTAGAGATAAAATGAGCATCGTTATCGTCATTTTCATGCTTCTAGGGAGCCAAAACTCAAGATTTGGCTCATGGTTAAAAGTGACTTAAAAGGACCCAAATGCTCACTTCGAGGGCTTAAAATGTGTTTATTCACTGCGGGAAGAGATATAAACATCATTTAGAGTAAATTAATAATCATGCGAGAACGTTCAATTTTTCATGCAAAACAATCGATGACCCGTGATCTGATGAAATTGCTCTGAGGTGAAGAAAATGGCCCATTTTAAAAATGTTCATCTTTCAACTAATATTGACTCTCAGAGGTGGATCATCACTTTTGGAGATAAAATGAGCATCGTTATCATCATTTTCATGCTTCTAGGGAGTCAAAACTCAAGATTTGACTCATGGTTGAAAGTGACTTAAAAGGACCCAAATGCTCACTTCGATGGCTTAAAATGTGTTTATTCACTGCGGGAAGAGATATAAAGAACATTTAGAGTAAATTATTGTTAATGCGAGAACGTTCAATTTTTCATGCCAAACGATCGATGACCCGCGACCTGATGAAATTGCTCTGAGGTGAACAAAATGGTCCATTTTGAAAATGTTTATCTTTCAACTAATATTGACTCTCAGAGGTGGATCTTCACTTTTGGAGATAAAATAAGCATCTTCATAGTAATTTTTATGCTTCTGGGGAGCCAAAACTCAAGATTTGGCTCATGGTTAAAAGTGACTTAAAAGGATCCAAATGCTCACTTCGAGGGCTTAAAACGTGTTTATTCACTGCGGGAAGAGATATAAACAACATTTAGAGTAAATTAATGTTCATGCGAGAACGTTCAATTTTTCATGCAAAACAATCGATTACCCGCGACCTGATGAAATTGCTCTGAGATGACCAAAATGGTCAGTTTTGAAAGTTTTCATCTTTCAACTAATTTTGACTCTCAGAGGTGAATCATCACTTTTGGAGATAAAATGAGCATCGGTATCATCATTTTCGTGCTTCTAGGGAGCCAAAACTCAAGATTTGGCTCATGGTTAAAAGTGACTTAAAAGGACCCAAATGCTCACTTCGAGGGCTTAAAACGTGTTTATTCACTGCGGGAAGAGATATAAACAACATTTAGAGTGAATTAATGTTCATGCGAGAACGTACAATTTTTCATGCAAAACGATCGATGACCCGCGACCTGATGAAATTGCTCTGAGATGACCAAAATGGTCCGTTTTGAAAGTTTTCATCTATCAACTAATTTTGACTCTCAGAGGTGGATCATCACTTTTGGAGATAAAATGAGCATCGTTATCGTCATTTTCATGCTTCTAGGGAGCCAAAACTCAAGAATTGGCTAAGGTTAAAAGTGACTTAAAAGGACCCAAATGCTCACTTCGAGGGCTTAAAACGTGTTTATTCACTGCGGGAAGAGATATAAAGAACATTTAGAGTAAATTAATGTTCATGCGAGAACGTTCAATTTTTCATGCAAAACAATCGATGACCCATGACCTAATGAAATTGCTCTGAGATGACCAAAATGGTCCGTTTTGAAAGTTTTCATCTTTCAACTAATTTTGACTCTCAGAGGTGGATCATCACTTTTGGAGATAAAATGAGCATCGTTATCGTCATTTTCATGCTTCTAGGGAGCCAAAACTCAAGATTTGGCTCATGCTTAAAAGTGACTTAAAAGGACCCAAATGGTCACTTCGATGGCTTAAAACGTGTTTATTCACTGCGGGAAGAGATATAAACAACATTTAGAGTGAATTAATGTTCATGCGAGAACGTTCAATTTTTCATGCAAAACGATCGATGACCCGTGTCCTGATGAAATTGCTCTGAGATGACCAAAATGGTCCGTTTTGAAAATGTTCATCTTTCAAATAATTTTGACTCTCAGAGGTGGATCATCACTTTTGGAGATAAAATGAGCATCGTTATCGTCATTTTCATGCTTCTAGGAAGCCAAAACTCAAGATTGGGCTCATGGTTAAAACTGACTTAAAAGGACCCAAATGCTCACTTCGAGGGCTTAAAACGTGTTTATTCACTGCGGGAAGAGATATAAACAACATTTAGAGTAAATTAATGTTCATGCGAGAACGTTCAATTTTTCATGCAAAACAATTGATTACCCGTGACCTGATGAAATTGCTCTGAGATGACCAAAATGGTCAGTTTTGAAAGTTTTCATCTTTCAACTAATTTTGACTCTCAGAGGTGAATCATCACTTTTGGAGATAAAATGAGCATCGGTATCATCATTTTCGTGCTTCTAGGGAGCCAAAACTCAAGATTTGGCTCATGGTTAAAAGTGACTTAAAAGGACCCAAATGCTCACTTCGAGGGCTTAAAACGTGTTTATTCACTGCGGGAAGAGATATAAACAATATTTAGAGTGAATTAATGTTCATGCGAGAACGTTCTATTTTTCATGCAAAACGATCGATGACCCGTGTCCTGATGAAATTGCTCTGAGATGACCAAAATGGTCCGTTTTGAAAATGTTCATCTTTCAACTAATTTTGACTCTCAGAGGTGGATCATCACTTTTAGAGATAAAATGAGCATCGTTATCGTCATTTTCATGCTTCTAGGGAGCCAAAACTCAAGATTTGGCTCATGGTTAAAAGTGACTTAAAAGGACCCAAATGCTCACTTCGAGGGCTTAAAATGTGTTTATTCACTGCGGGAAGAGATATAAACATCATTTAGAGTAAATTAATAATCATGCGAGAACGTTCAATTTTTCATGCAAAACAATCGATGACCCGTGACCTGATGAAATTGCTCTGAGGTGAACAAAATGGCCCATTTTAAAAATGTTCATCTTTCAACTAATATTGACTCTCAGAGGTGGATTTTCACTTTTGGAGATAAAATGAGCATCTTTATCATCATTTTCATGCTTCTAGGGAGCCAAAACTCAAGATTTGACTCATGGTTGAAAGTGACTTAAAAGGACCAAATGCTCACTTCGAGGGCTTAAAACATGTTTATTTACTGCGGGAAGAGATATAAAGAACATTTAGAGTAAATTAATGTTCATGCGAGAGCGTTCAATTTTTCATGCAAAACAATCGATGACCCACGACCTGATGAAATTGCTCTGAGATGACCTAAATGGTCCGTTTTGAAAATTTTCATCTTTCAACTAATTTTGACTCTCAGAGGTGGATCATCACTTTTGGAGATAAAATGAGCATCGTTATCATCATTTTCATGCTTCTATGGAGTCAAAACTCAAGATTTGGCTCTTGGTTAAAAGTGACTTAAAAGGACCCAAGTGCTCACTTCGAGGGCTTAAAACGTGTTTATTCACTGCGGGAAGAGATATAAAGAACATTTAGAGTAAATTATTGTTCATGCGAGAACGTTCAATTTTTCATGCAAAACGATCGATGACCCGCGACCTGATGAAATTGCTCTGAGATGACCAAAATGGTCCGTTTTGAAAATTTCCATCTTTTAACTAATTTTGACTCTCAGAGGTGTATCATCACTATTGGAGATAAAATGAGCATCTTTATCTTCATTTTCATGCTTCTAGGGAGCCAAAACTCAAGATTGGGCTCATGGTTAAAAGTGACTTAAAAGGACCCAAATGGTCACTTCGATGGCTTAAAACGTGTTTATTCACTGCGGGAAGAGATATAAAGAACATTTAGAGTAAATTATTGTTAATGCGAGAAAGTTCAATTTTTCATGCCAAACGATCGATGACCCGCGTCCTGATGAAATTGCTCTGAGATGACCAAAATGGTCCGTTTTGAAAATTTTCATCTTTCAACTAATTTTGACTCTCAGAGGTGGATCATCACTTTTGGAGATAAAATGAGCATCGGTATCGTCATTTTCATGCTTCTAGGGAGCCAAAACTCAAGATTTGACTCATGGTTGAAAGTGACTTAAAAGGACCAAATGCTCACTTCGAGGGCTTAAAACGTGTTTATTCACTGCGGGAAGAGATATAAAGAACATTTAGAGTAAATTATTGTTCATGCGAGAACGTTCAATTTTTCATGCAAAACGATCGATGCCCCGCGACCTGATGAAATTGCTCTGAGATTACCAAAATGGTCCGTTTTGAAAATTTCCATCTTTCAACTAATTTTGACTCTCAGAGGTGGATCATCACTATTGGAGATAAAATGAGCATCTTTATCTTCATTTTCATGCTTCTAGGGAGCCAAAACTCAAGATTTGACTCATGGTTGAAAGTGACTTAAAAGGACCAAATGCTCACTTCGAGGGCTTAAAATGTGTTTATTCACTGCGGGAAGAGATATAAACAACATTTAGAGTAAATTAATGTTTATGCAAGAACGTTCAATTTTTCATGCAAAACAATCGATGACCCGCGACCTGATGAAATTGCTCTGAGGTGAACAAAATGGTCCATTTTGAAAATGTTTATCTTTCAACTAATATTGACTCTCAGAGGTGGATCTTCACTTTTGGAGATAAAATGAGCATCTTCATAGTAATTTTTATGCTTCTGGGGAGCCAAAACTCAAGATTTGGCTCATGGTTAAAAGTGACTTAAAAGGACCCAAATGCTCACTTCGAGGGCTTAAAACGTGTTTATTCACTGCGGGAAGAGATATAAACAACATTTAGAGTGAATTAATGTTCATGCGAGAACGTTCAATTTTTCATGCAAAACGATCGATGACCCGTGTCCTGATGAAATTGCTCTGAGATGACCAAAATGGTCCGTTTTGAAAATTTTCATCTTTCAACTAATTTTGACTCTCAGAGGTGGATCATCACTATTGGAGATAAAATGAGCATCTTTATCTTCATTTTCATGCTTCTAGGGAGCCAAAACTCAAGATTGGGCTCATGGTTAAAAGTGACTTAAAAGGACCCAAATGGTCACTTCGATGGCTTAAAACGTGTTTATTCACTGCGGGAAGAGATATAATGAACATTTAGAGTAAATTATTGTTAATGCGAGAAAGTTCAATTTTTCATGCCAAACGATCGATGACCCGCGTCCTGATGAAATTGCTCTGAGATGACCAAAATGGTCCGTTTTGAAAATTTTCATCTTTCAACTAATTTTGACTCTCAGAGGTGGATCATCACTTTTGGAGATAAAATGAGCATCGGTATCGTCATTTTCATGCTTCTAGGGAGCCAAAACTCAAGATTTGACTCATGGTTGAAAGTGACTTAAAAGGACCAAATGCTCACTTCGAGGGCTTAAAACGTGTTTATTCACTGCGGGAAGAGATATAAAGAACATTTAGAGTAAATTATTGTTCATGCGAGAACGTTCAATTTTTCATGCAAAACGATCGATGCCCCGCGACCTGATGAAATTGCTCTGAGATTACCAAAATGGTCCGTTTTGAAAATTTCCATCTTTCAACTAATTTTGACTCTCAGAGGTGGATCATCACTATTGGAGATAAAATGAGCATCTTTATCTTCATTTTCATGCTTCTAGGGAGCCAAAACTCAAGATTTGACTCATGGTTGAAAGTGACTTAAAAGGACCAAATGCTCACTTCGAGGGCTTAAAATGTGTTTATTCACTGCGGGAAGAGATATAAACAACATTTAGAGTAAATTAATGTTCATGCAAGAACGTTCAATTTTTCATGCAAAACAATCGATGACCCGCGACCTGATGAAATTGCTCTGAGGTGAACAAAATGGTCCATTTTGAAAATGTTTATCTTTCAACTAATATTGACTCTCAGAGGTGGATCTTCACTTTTGGAGATAAAATGAGCATCTTCATAGTAATTTTTATGCTTCTGGGGAGCCAAAACTCAAGATTTGGCTCATGGTTAAAAGTGACTTAAAAGGACCCAAATGCTCACTTCGAGGGCTTAAAACGTGTTTATTCACTGCGGGAAGAGATATAAAGAACATTTAGAGTAAATTATTGTTCATGCGAGAACGTTCAATTTTTCATGCAAAACGATCGATGCCCCGCGACCTGATGAAATTGCTCTGAGATGACCAAAATGGTCCGTTTTGAAAATGTTCATCTTTCACCTAATTTTGACTCTCAGAGGTGGATCATCACTTTTAGAGATAAAATGAGCATCGTTATCGTCATTTTCATGCTTCTAGGGAGCCAAAACTCAAGATTTGGCTCATGGTTAAAAGTGACTTAAAAGGACCCAAATGCTCACTTCGAGGGCTTAAAATGTGTTTATTCACTGCGGGAAGAGATATAAACATCATTTAGAGTAAATTAATAATCATGCGAGAACGTTCAATTTTTCATGCAAAACAATCGATGACCCGTGATCTGATGAAATTGCTCTGAGGTGAAGAAAATGGCCCATTTTAAAAATGTTCATCTTTCAACTAATATTGACTCTCAGAGGTGGATCATCACTTTTGGAGATAAAATGAGCATCGTTATCATCATTTTCATGCTTCTAGGGAGTCAAAACTCAAGATTTGACTCATGGTTGAAAGTGACTTAAAAGGACCCAAATGCTCACTTCGATGGCTTAAAATGTGTTTATTCACTGCGGGAAGAGATATAAAGAACATTTAGAGTAAATTATTGTTAATGCGAGAACGTTCAATTTTTCATGCCAAACGATCGATGACCCGCGACCTGATGAAATTGCTCTGAGGTGAACAAAATGGTCCATTTTGAAAATGTTTATCTTTCAACTAATATTGACTCTCAGAGGTGGATCTTCACTTTTGGAGATAAAATAAGCATCTTCATAGTAATTTTTATGCTTCTGGGGAGCCAAAACTCAAGATTTGGCTCATGGTTAAAAGTGACTTAAAAGGATCCAAATGCTCACTTCGAGGGCTTAAAACGTGTTTATTCACTGCGGGAAGAGATATAAACAACATTTAGAGTAAATTAATGTTCATGCGAGAACGTTCAATTTTTCATGCAAAACAATCGATTACCCGCGACCTGATGAAATTGCTCTGAGATGACCAAAATGGTCAGTTTTGAAAGTTTTCATCTTTCAACTAATTTTGACTCTCAGAGGTGAATCATCACTTTTGGAGATAAAATGAGCATCGGTATCATCATTTTCGTGCTTCTAGGGAGCCAAAACTCAAGATTTGGCTCATGGTTAAAAGTGACTTAAAAGGACCCAAATGCTCACTTCGAGGGCTTAAAACGTGTTTATTCACTGCGGGAAGAGATATAAACAACATTTAGAGTGAATTAATGTTCATGCGAGAACGTACAATTTTTCATGCAAAACGATCGATGACCCGCGACCTGATGAAATTGCTCTGAGATGACCAAAATGGTCCGTTTTGAAAGTTTTCATCTATCAACTAATTTTGACTCTCAGAGGTGGATCATCACTTTTGGAGATAAAATGAGCATCGTTATCGTCATTTTCATGCTTCTAGGGAGCCAAAACTCAAGAATTGGCTAAGGTTAAAAGTGACTTAAAAGGACCCAAATGCTCACTTCGAGGGCTTAAAACGTGTTTATTCACTGCGGGAAGAGATATAAAGAACATTTAGAGTAAATTAATGTTCATGCGAGAACGTTCAATTTTTCATGCAAAACAATCGATGACCCATGACCTAATGAAATTGCTCTGAGATGACCAAAATGGTCCGTTTTGAAAGTTTTCATCTTTCAACTAATTTTGACTCTCAGAGGTGGATCATCACTTTTGGAGATAAAATGAGCATCGTTATCGTCATTTTCATGCTTCTAGGGAGCCAAAACTCAAGATTTGGCTCATGCTTAAAAGTGACTTAAAAGGACCCAAATGGTCACTTCGATGGCTTAAAACGTGTTTATTCACTGCGGGAAGAGATATAAACAACATTTAGAGTGAATTAATGTTCATGCGAGAACGTTCAATTTTTCATGCAAAACGATCGATGACCCGTGTCCTGATGAAATTGCTCTGAGATGACCAAAATGGTCCGTTTTGAAAATGTTCATCTTTCAAATAATTTTGACTCTCAGAGGTGGATCATCACTTTTGGAGATAAAATGAGCATCGTTATCGTCATTTTCATGCTTCTAGGAAGCCAAAACTCAAGATTGGGCTCATGGTTAAAACTGACTTAAAAGGACCCAAATGCTCACTTCGAGGGCTTAAAACGTGTTTATTCACTGCGGGAAGAGATATAAACAACATTTAGAGTAAATTAATGTTCATGCGAGAACGTTCAATTTTTCATGCAAAACAATTGATTACCCGTGACCTGATGAAATTGCTCTGAGATGACCAAAATGGTCAGTTTTGAAAGTTTTCATCTTTCAACTAATTTTGACTCTCAGAGGTGAATCATCACTTTTGGAGATAAAATGAGCATCGGTATCATCATTTTCGTGCTTCTAGGGAGCCAAAACTCAAGATTTGGCTCATGGTTAAAAGTGACTTAAAAGGACCCAAATGCTCACTTCGAGGGCTTAAAACGTGTTTATTCACTGCGGGAAGAGATATAAACAATATTTAGAGTGAATTAATGTTCATGCGAGAACGTTCTATTTTTCATGCAAAACGATCGATGACCCGTGTCCTGATGAAATTGCTCTGAGATGACCAAAATGGTCCGTTTTGAAAATGTTCATCTTTCAACTAATTTTGACTCTCAGAGGTGGATCATCACTTTTAGAGATAAAATGAGCATCGTTATCGTCATTTTCATGCTTCTAGGGAGCCAAAACTCAAGATTTGGCTCATGGTTAAAAGTGACTTAAAAGGACCCAAATGCTCACTTCGAGGGCTTAAAATGTGTTTATTCACTGCGGGAAGAGATATAAACATCATTTAGAGTAAATTAATAATCATGCGAGAACGTTCAATTTTTCATGCAAAACAATCGATGACCCGTGACCTGATGAAATTGCTCTGAGGTGAACAAAATGGCCCATTTTAAAAATGTTCATCTTTCAACTAATATTGACTCTCAGAGGTGGATTTTCACTTTTGGAGATAAAATGAGCATCTTTATCATCATTTTCATGCTTCTAGGGAGCCAAAACTCAAGATTTGACTCATGGTTGAAAGTGACTTAAAAGGACCAAATGCTCACTTCGAGGGCTTAAAACATGTTTATTTACTGCGGGAAGAGATATAAAGAACATTTAGAGTAAATTAATGTTCATGCGAGAGCGTTCAATTTTTCATGCAAAACAATCGATGACCCACGACCTGATGAAATTGCTCTGAGATGACCTAAATGGTCCGTTTTGAAAATTTTCATCTTTCAACTAATTTTGACTCTCAGAGGTGGATCATCACTTTTGGAGATAAAATGAGCATCGTTATCATCATTTTCATGCTTCTATGGAGTCAAAACTCAAGATTTGGCTCTTGGTTAAAAGTGACTTAAAAGGACCCAAGTGCTCACTTCGAGGGCTTAAAACGTGTTTATTCACTGCGGGAAGAGATATAAAGAACATTTAGAGTAAATTATTGTTCATGCGAGAACGTTCAATTTTTCATGCAAAACGATCGATGACCCGCGACCTGATGAAATTGCTCTGAGATGACCAAAATGGTCCGTTTTGAAAATTTCCATCTTTTAACTAATTTTGACTCTCAGAGGTGTATCATCACTATTGGAGATAAAATGAGCATCTTTATCTTCATTTTCATGCTTCTAGGGAGCCAAAACTCAAGATTGGGCTCATGGTTAAAAGTGACTTAAAAGGACCCAAATGGTCACTTCGATGGCTTAAAACGTGTTTATTCACTGCGGGAAGAGATATAAAGAACATTTAGAGTAAATTATTGTTAATGCGAGAAAGTTCAATTTTTCATGCCAAACGATCGATGACCCGCGTCCTGATGAAATTGCTCTGAGATGACCAAAATGGTCCGTTTTGAAAATTTTCATCTTTCAACTAATTTTGACTCTCAGAGGTGGATCATCACTTTTGGAGATAAAATGAGCATCGGTATCGTCATTTTCATGCTTCTAGGGAGCCAAAACTCAAGATTTGACTCATGGTTGAAAGTGACTTAAAAGGACCAAATGCTCACTTCGAGGGCTTAAAACGTGTTTATTCACTGCGGGAAGAGATATAAAGAACATTTAGAGTAAATTATTGTTCATGCGAGAACGTTCAATTTTTCATGCAAAACGATCGATGCCCCGCGACCTGATGAAATTGCTCTGAGATTACCAAAATGGTCCGTTTTGAAAATTTCCATCTTTCAACTAATTTTGACTCTCAGAGGTGGATCATCACTATTGGAGATAAAATGAGCATCTTTATCTTCATTTTCATGCTTCTAGGGAGCCAAAACTCAAGATTTGACTCATGGTTGAAAGTGACTTAAAAGGACCAAATGCTCACTTCGAGGGCTTAAAATGTGTTTATTCACTGCGGGAAGAGATATAAACAACATTTAGAGTAAATTAATGTTCATGCAAGAACGTTCAATTTTTCATGCAAAACAATCGATGACCCGCGACCTGATGAAATTGCTCTGAGGTGAACAAAATGGTCCATTTTGAAAATGTTTATCTTTCAACTAATATTGACTCTCAGAGGTGGATCTTCACTTTTGGAGATAAAATGAGCATCTTCATAGTAATTTTTATGCTTCTGGGGAGCCAAAACTCAAGATTTGGCTCATGGTTAAAAGTGACTTAAAAGGACCCAAATGCTCACTTCGAGGGCTTAAAACGTGTTTATTCACTGCGGGAAGAGATATAAACAACATTTAGAGTGAATTAATGTTCATGCGAGAACGTTCAATTTTTCATGCAAAACGATCGATGACCCGTGTCCTGATGAAATTGCTCTGAGATGACCAAAATGGTCCGTTTTGAAAATGTTCATCTTTCAAATAATTTTGACTCTCAGAGGTGGATCATCACTTTTGGAGATAAAATGAGCATCGTTATCGTCATTTTCATGCTTCTAGGGAGCCAAAACTCAAGATTTGGCTCATGGTTAAAAGTGACTTAAAAGGACCCAAATGCTCACTTCGAGGGCTTAAAATGTGTTTATTCACTGCGGGAAGAGATATAAACATCATTTAGAGTAAATTAATAATCATGCGAGAACGTTCAATTTTTCATGCAAAACGATCGATGACCCGCGACCTGATGAAATTGCTCTGAGATGACCAAAATGGTCCGTTTTGAAAATTTCCATCTTTCAACTAATTTTGACTCTCAGAGGTGTATCATCACTATTGGAGATAAAATGAGCATCTTTATCTTCATTTTCATGCTTCTAGGGAGCCAAAACTCAAGATTGGGCTCATGGTTAAAAGTGACTTAAAAGGACCCAAATGGTCACTTCGATGGCTTAAAACTTGTTTATTCACTGCGGGAAGAGATATAAAGAACATTTAGAGTAAATTATTGTTAATGCGAGAAAGTTCAATTTTTCATGCCAAACGATCGATGACCCGCGTCCTGATGAAATTGCTCTGAGATGACCAAAATGGTCCGTTTTGAAAATTTTCATCTTTTAACTAATTTTGACTCTCAGAGGTGTATCATCACTATTGGAGATAAAATGAGCATCTTTATCTTCATTTTCATGCTTCTAGGGAGCCAAAACTCAAGATTGGGCTCATGGTTAAAAGTGACTTAAAAGGACCAAATGCTCACTTCGAGGGCTTAAAACGTGTTTATTCACTGCGGGAAGAGATATAAAGAACATTTAGAGTAAATTATTGTTCATGCGAGAACGTTCAATTTTTCATGCAAAACGATCGATGCCCCGCGACCTGATGAAATTGCTCTGAGATGACCAAAATGGTCCGTTTTGAAAATTTCCATCTTTCAACTAATTTTGACTCTCAGAGGTGGATCATCACTATTGGAGATAAAATGAGCATCTTTATCTTCATTTTCATGCTTCTAGGGAGCCAAAACTCAAGATTTGACTCATGGTTGAAAGTGACTTAAAAGGACCAAATGCTCACTTCGAGGGCTTAAAATGTGTTTATTCACTGCGGGAAGAGATATAAACAACATTTAGAGTAAATTAATGTTCATGCGAGAACGTTCAATTTTTCATGCAAAACAATCGATGACCCGCGACCTGATGAAATTGCTCTGAGGTGAACAAAATGGTCCATTTTGAAAATGTTTATCTTTCAACTAATATTGACTCTCAGAGGTGGATCTTCACTTTTGGAGATAAAATGAGCATCTTCATAGTAATTTTTATGCTTCTGGGGAGCCAAAACTCAAGATTTGGCTCATGGTTAAAAGTGACTTAAAAGGACCCAAATGCTCACTTCGAGGGCTTAAAACGTGTTTATTCACTGCGGGAAGAGATATAAACAACATTTAGAGTAAATTAATGTTCATGCGAGAACGTTCAATTTTTCATGCAAAACAATCGATGACCCGCGACCTGATGAAATTGCTCTGAGATGACCAAAATGGTCAGTTTTGAAAGTTTTCATCTTTCAACTAATTTTGACTCTCAGAGGTGAATCATCACTTTTGGAGATAAAATGAGCATCGGTATCATCATTTTCGTGCTTCTAGGGAGCCAAAACTTAAGATTTGGCTCATGGTTAAAAGTGACTTAAAAGGACCCAAATGCTCACTTCGAGGGCTTAAAACGTGTTTATTCACTGCGGGAAGGGATATAAACAACATTTAGAGTGAATTAATGTTCATGCGAGAACGTTCAATTTTTCATGCAAAACGATCGATGACCCGTGTCTTGATGAAATTGCTCTGAGATGACCAAAATGGTCCGTTTTGAAAATGTTCATCTTTCAACTAATTTTGACTCTCAGAGGTGGATCATCACTTTTAGAGATAAAATGAGCATCGTTATCGTCATTTTCATGCTTCTAGGGAGCCAAAACTCAAGATTTGGCTCATGGTTAAAAGTGACTTAAAAGGACCCAAATGCTCACTTTGAGGGCTTAAAATGTGTTTATTCACTGCGGGAAGAGATATAAACATCATTTAGAGTAAATTAATAATCATGCGAGAACGTTCAATTTTTTATGCAAAACAATCGATGACCCGTGATCTGATGAAATTGCTCTGAGGTGAACAAAATGGCCCATTTTAAAAATGTTCATCTTTCAACTAATATTGACTCTCAGAGGTGGATCATCACTTTTGGAGATAAAATGAGCATCGTTATCATCATTTTCATGCTTCTAGGGAGTCAAAACTCAAGATTTGACTCATGGTTGAAAGTGACTTAAAAGGACCCAAATGCTCACTTCGATGGCTTAAAATGTGTTTATTCACTGCGGGAAGAGATATAAAGAACATTTAGAGTAAATTATTGTTAATGCGAGAACGTTCAATTTTTCATGCCAAACGATCGATGACCCGCGACCTGATGAAATTGCTCTGAGATTACCAAAATGGTCCGTTTTGAAAATGTTCATCTTTCAACTAATTTTGACTCTCAGAGGTGGATCATCACTTTTGGAGATAAAATGAGCATCGTTATCGTCATTTTCATGCTTCTAGGGAGCCAAAACTCAAGATTTGGCTCATGGTTAAAAGTGACTTAAAAGGACCCAAATGCTCACTTCGATGGCTTAAAATGTGTTTATTCACTGCGGGAAGAGATATAAAGAACATTTAGAGTAAATTATTGTTAATGCGAGAACGTTCAATTTTTCATGCCAAACGATCGATGACCCGCGACCTGATGAAATTGCTCTGAGATGACCAAAATGGTCCGTTTTGAAAATGTTCATCTTTCAAATAATGTTGACTCTCAGAGGTGGATCATCACTTTTGGAGATAAAATGAGCATTGTTATCGTAATTTTCATGCTTCTAGGGAGCCAAAACTCAAGATTTGGCCCATGGTGAAAAGTGACTTAAAAGGACCCAAATGCTCACTTCGAGGGCTTAAAACGTGTTTATTCACTGCGGGAAGAGATATAAACAACATTTAGAGTAAATTAATGTTCATGCGAGAACGTTCAATTTTTCATGCAAAACAATCGATGACCCGCGACCTGATGAAATTGCTCTGAGGTGAACAAAATGGTCCATTTTGAAAATGTTTATCTTTCAACTAATATTGACTCTCAGAGGTGGATCTTCACTTTTGGAGATAAAATAAGCATCTTCATAGTAATTTTTATGCTTCTGGGGAGCCAAAACTCAAGATTTGGCTCATGGTTAAAAGTGACTTAAAAGGATCCAAATGCTCACTTCGAGGGCTTAAAACGTGTTTATTCACTGCGGGAAGAGATATAAACAACATTTAGAGTAAATTAATGTTCATGCGAGAACGTTCAATTTTTCATGCAAAACAATCGATTACCCGCGACCTGATGAAATTGCTCTGAGATGACCAAAATGGTCAGTTTTGAAAGTTTTCATCTTTCAACTAATTTTGACTCTCAGAGGTGAATCATCACTTTTGGAGATAAAATGAGCATCGGTATCATCATTTTCGTGCTTCTAGGGAGCCAAAACTCAAGATTTGGCTCATGGTTAAAAGTGACTTAAAAGGACCCAAATGCTCACTTCGAGGGCTTAAAACGTGTTTATTCACTGCGGGAAGAGATATAAACAACATTTAGAGTGAATTAATGTTCATGCGAGAACGTACAATTTTTCATGCAAAACGATCGATGACCCGCGACCTGATGAAATTGCTCTGAGATGACCAAAATGGTCCGTTTTGAAAGTTTTCATCTATCAACTAATTTTGACTCTCAGAGGTGGATCATCACTTTTGGAGATAAAATGAGCATCGTTATCGTCATTTTCATGCTTCTAGGGAGCCAAAACTCAAGATTTGACTCATGGTTGAAAGTGACTTAAAAGGACCAAATGCTCACTTCGAGGGCTTAAAACGTGTTTATTCACTGCGGGAAGAGATATAAAGAACATTTAGAGTAAATTATTGTTCATGCGAGAACGTTCAATTTTTCATGCAAAACGATCGATGCCCCGCGACCTGATGAAATTGCTCTGAGATGACCAAAATGGTCCGTTTTGAAAATTTCCATCTTTCAACTAATTTTGACTCTCAGAGGTGTATCATCACTATTGGAGATAAAATGAGCATCTTTATCTTCATTTTCATGCTTCTAGGGAGCCAAAACTCAAGATTGGGCTCATGGTTAAAAGTGACTTAAAAGGACCCAAATGGTCACTTCGATGGCTTAAAACGTGTTTATTCACTGCGGGAAGAGATATAAAGAACATTTAGAGTAAATTATTGTTAATGCGAGAAAGTTCAATTTTTCATGCCAAACGATCGATGACCCGCGTCCTGATGAAATTGCTCTGAGATGACCAAAATGGTCCGTTTTGAAAATGTTCATCTTTCAAATAATTTTGACTCTCAGAGGTGGATCATCACTTTTGGAGATAAAATGAGCATCGTTATCGTCATTTTCATGCTTCTAGGAAGCCAAAACTCAAGATTGGGCTCATGGTTAAAAGTGACTTAAAAGGACCCAAATGCTCACTTCGAGGGCTTAAAACGTGTTTATTCACTGCGGGAAGAGATATAAACAACATTTAGAGTAAATTAATGTTCATGCGAGAACGTTCAATTTTTCATGCAAAACAATCGATTACCCGCGACCTGATGAAATTGCTCTGAGATGACCAAAATGGTCAGTTTTGAAAGTTTTCATCTTTCAACTAATTTTGACTCTCAGAGGTGAATCATCACTTTTGGAGATAAAATGAGCATCAGTATCATCATTTTCGTGCTTCTAGGGAGCCAAAACTCAAGATTTGGCTCATGGTTAAAAGTGACTTAAAAGGACCCAAATGCTCACTTCGAGGGCTTAAAACGTGTTTATTCACTGCGGGAAGAGATATAAACAACATTTAGAGTGAATTAATGTTCATGCGAGAACGTACAATTTTTCATGCAAAACGATCGATGACCCGCGACCTGATGAAATTGCTCTGAGATGACCAAAATGGTCCGTTTTGAAAGTTTTCATCTATCAACTAATTTTGACTCTCAGAGGTGGATCATCACTTTTGGAGATAAAATGAGCATCGTTATCGTCATTTTCATGCTTCTAGGGAGCCAAAACTCAAGAATTGGCTCATGGTTAAAAGTGACTTAAAAGGACCCAAATGCTCACTTCGAGGGCTTAAAACGTGTTTATTCACTGCGGGAAGAGATATAAAGAACATTTAGAGTAAATTAATGTTCATGCGAGAACGTTCAATTTTTCATGCAAAACAATCGATGACCCATGACCTAATGAAATTGCTCTGAGATGACCAAAATGGTCCGTTTTGAAAGTTTTCATCTTTCAACTAATTTTGACTCTCAGAGGTGGATCATCACTTTTGGAGATAAAATGAGCATCGTTATCGTCATTTTCATGCTTCTAGGGAGCCAAAACTCAAGATTTGGCTCATGCTTAAAAGTGACTTAAAAGGACCCAAATGCTCACTTCGAGGGCTTAAAACGTGTTTATTCACTAAGGGAAGAGATATAAAGAACATTTAGAGTAAATTATTGTTCATGCGAGAACGTTCAATTTTTCATGCAAAACGATCGATGACCCCGCGACCTGATGAAATTGCTCTGAGATGACCAAAATGGTCCGTTTTGAAAATTTCCATCTTTCAACTAATTTTGACTCTCAGAGGTGTATCATCACTATTGGAGATAAAATGAGCATCTTTATCTTCATTTTCATGCTTCTAGGGAGCCAAAACTCAAGATTGGGCTCATGGTTAAAAGTGACTTAAAAGGACCCAAATGGTCACTTCGATGGCTTAAAACGTGTTTATTCACTGCGGGAAGAGATATAAAGAACATTTAGAGTAAATTATTGTTAATGCGAGAAAGTTCAATTTTTCATGCAAAACAATCGATGACCCGCGACCTGATGAAATTGCTCTGAGGTGAACAAAATGGTCCATTTTGAAAATGTTTATCTTTCAACTAATATTGACTCTCAGAGGTGGATCTTCACTTTTGGAGATAAAATGAGCATCTTCATAGTAATTTTTATGCTTCTGGGGAGCCAAAACTCAAGATTTGGCTCATGGTTAAAAGTGACTTAAAAGGACCCAAATGCTCACTTCGAGGGCTTAAAACGTGTTTATTCACTGCGGGAAGAGATATAAACAACATTTAGAGTAAATTAATGTTCATGCGAGAACGTTCAATTTTTCATGCAAAACAATCGATTACCCGCGACCTGCTGAAATTGCTCTGAGATGACCAAAATGGTCAGTTTTGAAAGTTTTCATCTTTCAACTAATTTTGACTCTCAGAGGTGAATCATCACTTTTGGAGATAAAATGAGCATCGGTATCATCATTTTCGTGCTTCTAGGGAGCCAAAACTCAAGATTTGGCTCATGGTTAAAAGTGACTTAAAAGGACCCAAATGCTCACTTCGAGGGCTTAAAACGTGTTTATTCACTGCGGGAAGAGATATAAACAACATTTAGAGTGAATTAATGTTCATGCGAGAACGTTCAATTTTTCATGCAAAACGATCGATGACCCGTGTCCTGATGAAATTGCTCTGAGATGACCAAAATGGTCCGTTTTGAAAATGTTCATCTTTCAAATAATTTTGACTCTCAGAGGTGGATCATCACTTTTGGAGATAAAATGAGCATCGTTATCGTCATTTTCATGCTTCTAGGAAGCCAAAACTCAAGATTGGGCTCATGGTTAAATGTGACTTAAAAGGACCCAAATGCTCACTTCGAGGGCTTAAAACGTGTTTATTCACTGCGGGAAGAGATATAAACAACATTTAGAGTAAATTAATGTTCATGCGAGAACGTTCAATTTTTCATGCAAAACAATCGATTACCCGCGACCTGATGAAATTGCTCTGAGATGACCAAAATGGTCAGTTTTGAAAGTTTTCATCTTTCAACTAATTTTGACTCTCAGGGGTGAATCATCACTTTTAGAGATAAAATGAGCATCGGTATCATCATTTTCGTGCTTCTAGGGAGCCAAAACTCAAGATTTGGCTCATGGTTAAAAGTGACTTAAAAGGACCCAAATGCTCACTTCGAGGGCTTAAAACGTGTTTATTCACTGCGGGAAGAGATATAAACAATATTTAGAGTGAATTAATGTTCATGCGAGAACGTTCAATTTTTCATGCAAAACGATCGATGACCCGTGTCCTGATGAAATTGCTCTGAGATGACCAAAATGGTCCGTTTTGAAAATGTTCATCTTTCAACTAATTTTGACTCTCAGAGGTGGATCATCACTTTTAGAGATAAAATGAGCATCGTTATCATCATTTTCATGCTTCTAGGGAGCCAAAACTCAAGATTTGGCTCATGGTTAAAAGTGACTTAAAAGGACCCAAATGCTCACTTCGAGGGCTTAAAATGTGTTTATTCACTGCGGGAAGAGATATAAACATCATTTAGAGTAAATTAATAATCATGCGAGAACGTTCAATTTTTCATGCAAAACAATCGATGACCCGTGACCTGATGAAATTGCTCTGAGGTGAACAAAATGGCCCATTTTAAAAATGTTCATCTTTCAACTAATATTGACTCTCAGAGGTGGATTTTCACTTTTGGAGATAAAATGAGCATCTTTATCATCATTTTCATGCTTCTAGGGAGCCAAAACTCAAGATTTGACTCATGGTTGAAAGTGACTTAAAAGGACCAAATGCTCACTTTGAGGGCTTAAAACATGTTTATTTACTGCGGGAAGAGATATAAAGAACATTTAGAGTAAATTAATGTTCATGCGAGAGCGTTCAATTTTTCATGCAAAACAATCGATGACCCACGACCTGATGAAATTGCTCTGAGATGACCGAAATGGTCCGTTTTGAAAATTTCCATCTTTCAACTAATTTTGACTCTCAGAGGTGTATCATCACTATTGGAGATAAAATGAGCATCTTTATCTTCATTTTCATGCTTCTAGGGAGCCAAAACTCAAGATTGGGCTCATCGTTAAAAGTGACTTAAAAGGACCCAAATGGTCACTTTGATGGCTTAAAACGTGTTTATTCACTGCGGGAAGAGATATAAAGAACATTTAGAGTAAATTATTGTTAATGCGAGAAAGTTCAATTTTTTATGCCAAACGATCGATGACCCGCGTCCTGATGAAATTGCTCTGAGATGACCAAAATGGTCCGTTTTGAAAATTTTCATCTTTCAACTAATTTTGACTCTCAGAGGTGGATCATCACTTTTGGAGATAAAATGAGCATCGGTATCGTCATTTTCATGCTTCTAGGGAGCCAAAACTCAAGATTTGACTCATGGTTGAAAGTGACTTAAAAGGACCAAATGCTCACTTCGAGGGCTTAAAACGTGTTTATTCACTGCGGGAAGAGATATAAAGAACATTTAGAGTAAATTATTGTTCATGAGAGAACGTTCTATTTTTCATGCAAAACGATCGATGCCCCGCGACCTGATGAAATTGCTCTGAGATTACCAAAATGGTCCGTTTTGAAAATTTCCATCTTTCAACTAATTTTGACTCTCAGAGGTGGATCATCACTATTGGAGATAAAATGAGCATCTTTATCTTCATTTTCATGCTTCTAGGGAGCCAAAACTCAAGATTTGACTCATGGTTGAAAGTGACTTAAAAGGACCAAATGCTCACTTCGAGGGCTTAAAATGTGTTTATTCACTGCGGGAAGAGATATAAACAACATTTAGAGTAAATTAATGTTCATGCAAGAACGTTCAATTTTTCATGCAAAACAATCGATGACCCGCGACCTGATGAAATTGCTCTGAGGTGAACAAAATGGTCCATTTTGAAAATGTTTATCTTTCAACTAATATTGACTCTCAGAGGTGGATCTTCACTTTTGGAGATAAAATGAGCATCTTCATAGTAATTTTTATGCTTCTGGGGAGCCAAAACTCAAGATTTGGCTCATGGTTAAAAGTGACTTAAAAGGACCCAAATGCTCACTTCGAGGGCTTAAAACGTGTTTATTCACTGCGGGAAGAGATATAAACAACATTTAGAGTGAATTAATGTTCATGCGAGAACGTTCAATTTTTCATGCAAAACGATCGATGACCCGTGTCCTGATGAAATTGCTCTGAGATGACCAAAATGGTCCGTTTTGAAAATGTTCATCTTTCAAATAATTTTGACACTCAGAGGTGGATCATCACTTTTGGAGATAAAATGAGCATCGTTATCGTCATTTTCATGCTTCTAGAAGCCAAAACTCAAGATTGGGCTCATGGTTAAAAGTGACTTAAAAGGACCCAAATGCTCACTTCGAGGGCTTAAAACGTGTTTATTCACTGCGGGAAGAGATATAAACAACATTTAGAGTAAATTAATGTTCATGCGAGAAAGTTCAATTTTTCATGCAAAACAATCGATTACCCGCGACCTGATGACATTGCTCTGAGATGACCAAAATGGTCAGTTTTGAAAGTTTTCATCTTTCAACTAATTTTGACTCTCAGAGGTGAATCATCACTTTTGGAGATAAAATGAGCATCGGTATCATCATTTTCGCGCTTCTAGGGAGCCAAAACTCAAGATTTGGCTCATGGTTAAAAGTGACTTAAAAGGACCCAAATGCTCACTTCGAGGGCTTAAAACGTGTTTATTCACTGCGGGAAGAGATATAAACAACATTTAGAGTGAATTAATGTTCATGCGAGAACGTTCAATTTTTCATGCAAAACGATCGATGACCCGTGTCCTGATGAAATTGCTCTGAGATGACCAAAATGGTCCGTTTTGAAAATGTTCATCTTTCAACTAATTTTGACTCTCAGAGGTGGATCATTACTTTTAGAGATAAAATGAGCATCGTTATCGTCATTTTCATGCTTCTAGGGAGCCAAAACTCAAGATTTAGCTCATGGTTAAAAGTGACTTAAAAGGACCCAAATGCTCACTTCGAGGGCTTAAAATGTGTTTATTCACTGCGGGAAGAGATATAAACATCATTTAGAGTAAATTAATAATCATGCGAGAACGTTCAATTTTTCATGCAAAACAATCGATGACCCGTGACCTGATGAAATTGCTCTGAGGTGAACAAAATGGCCCATTTTAAAAATGTTCATCTTTCAACTAATATTGACTCTCAGAGGTGGATTTTCACTTTTGGAGATAAAATGAGCATCTTTATCATCATTTTCATGCTTCTAGGGAGCCAAAACTCAAGATTTGACTCATGGTTGAAAGTGACTTAAAAGGACCAAATGCTCACTTCGAGGGCTTAAAACATGTTTATTTACTGCGGGAAGAGATATAAAGAACATTTAGAGTAAATTAATGTTCATGCGAGAGCGTTCAATTTTTCATGCAAAACAATCGATGACCCACGACCTGATGAAATTGCTCTGAGATGACCGAAATGGTCCGTTTTGAAAATGTTCATCTTTCAACTAATTTTGACTCTCAGAGGTGGATCATCACTTTTGGAGATAAAATGAGCATCGTTATCATCATTTTCATGCTTCTAGGGAGTCAAAACTCAAGATTTGGCTCTTGGTTAAAAGTGACTTAAAAGGACCCAAATGCTCACTTCGAGGGCTTAAAACGTGTTTATTCACTGCGGGAAGACATATAAAGAACATTTAGAGTAAATTATTGTTCATGCGAGAACGTTCAATTTTTCATGCAAAACTATCGATGACCCGCGACCTGATGAAATTGCTCTGAGATGACCAAAATGGTCCGTTTTGAAAATTTCCATCTTTCAACTAATATTGACTCTAAAAGGTGGATCTTCACTTTTGGAGATAAAATGAGCATCTTTATCATCATTTTCATGCTTCTAGGGAGCCAAAACTCAAGATTGGACTCATGGTTGAAAGTGACTTAAAAGGACCAAATGCTCACTTCGAGGGCTTCAAACGTGTTTATTCACTGCGGGAAGAGATATAAAGAACATTTAGAGTAAATTAATGTTCATGCGAGAACGTTCAATTTTTCATGCAAAACAACCGATGACCAGCGATCTGATGAAATTGCTCTGAGATGACCAAAATGGTCCGTTTTGAAAGTTTTCATCTTTCAACTAATTTTGACTGTCAGAGGTGGATCATCAATTTTAGAGATAAAATGAGCATCGTTATCGTCATTTTCATGCTTCTAGGGAGCCAAAACTCAAGATTTGGCTCATGGTGAAAAGTGACTTAAAAGGACCCAAATGCTCACTTCGAGGGCTTAAAACGTGTTTATTCACTGCGGGAAGAGATATAAACAACATTTAGAGTAAATTAATGTTCATGCGAGAACGTTCAATTTTTCATGCAAAACAATCGATGACCCGCGACCTGATGAAATTGCTCTGAGATGACCAAAATGGTCAGTTTTGAAAATGTTTATCTTTCAACTAATATTGACTCTCAGAAGTGGATCTTCACTTTTGGAGATAAAATGAGCATCTTCATAGTAATTTTTATGCTTCTGGGGAGGCAAAACTCAAGATTTGGCTCATGGTTAAAAGTGACTTAAAAGGACCCAAATGCTCACTTAGAGGGCTTAAAACGTGTTTATTCACTGCGTGAAGAGATATAAAGAACATTTAGAGTAAATTATTGTTCATGCGAGAACGTTCAATTTTTCATGCAAAACGATCGATGACCCGTGTCCTGATGAAATTGCTCTGAGATGACCAAAATGGTCCGTTTTGAAAATGTTCATCTTTCAACTAATTTTGACTCTCAGAGGTGGATCATTACTTTTAGAGATAAAATGAGCATCGTTATCGTCATTTTCATGCTTCTAGGGAGCCAAAACTCAAGATTTAGCTCATGGTTAAAAGTGACTTAAAAGGACCCAAATGCTCACTTCGAGGGCTTAAAATGTGTTTATTCACTGCGGGAAGAGATATAAACATCATTTAGAGTAAATTAATAATCATGCGAGAACGTTCAATTTTTCATGCAAAACAATCGATGACCCGTGACCTGATGAAATTGCTCTGAGGTGAACAAAATGGCCCATTTTAAAAATGTTCATCTTTCAACTAATATTGACTCTCAGAGGTGGATTTTCACTTTTGGAGATAAAATGAGCATCTTTATCATCATTTTCATGCTTCTAGGGAGCCAAAACTCAAGATTTGACTCATGGTTGAAAGTGACTTAAAAGGACCAAATGCTCACTTCGAGGGCTTAAAACATGTTTATTTACTGCGGGAAGAGATATAAAGAACATTTAGAGTAAATTAATGTTCATGCGAGAGCGTTCAATTTTTCATGCAAAACAATCGATGACCCACGACCTGATGAAATTGCTCTGAGATGACCGAAATGGTCCGTTTTGAAAATGTTCATCTTTCAACTAATTTTGACTCTCAGAGGTGGATCATCACTTTTGGAGATAAAATGAGCATCGTTATCATCATTTTCATGCTTCTAGGGAGTCAAAACTCAAGATTTGGCTCTTGGTTAAAAGTGACTTAAAAGGACCCAAATGCTCACTTCGAGGGCTTAAAACGTGTTTATTCACTGCGGGAAGACATATAAAGAACATTTAGAGTAAATTATTGTTCATGCGAGAACGTTCAATTTTTCATGCAAAACTATCGATGACCCGCGACCTGATGAAATTGCTCTGAGATGACCAAAATGGTCCGTTTTGAAAATTTCTATCTTTCAACTAATATTGACTCTAAAAGGTGGATCTTCACTTTTGGAGATAAAATGAGCATCTTTATCATCATTTTCATGCTTCTAGGGAGCCAAAACTCAAGATTGGACTCATGGTTGAAAGTGACTTAAAAGGACCAAATGCTCACTTCGAGGGCTTCAAACGTGTTTATTCACTGCGGGAAGAGATATAAAGAACATTTAGAGTAAATTAATGTTCATGCGAGAACGTTCAATTTTTCATGCAAAACAACCGATGACCAGCGATCTGATGAAATTGCTCTGAGATGACCAAAATGGTCCGTTTTGAAAGTTTTCATCTTTCAACTAATTTTGACTGTCAGAGGTGGATCATCAATTTTAGAGATAAAATGAGCATCGTTATCGTCATTTTCATGCTTCTAGGGAGCCAAAACTCAAGATTTGGCTCATGGTGAAAAGTGACTTAAAAGGACCCAAATGCTCACTTCGAGGGCTTAAAACGTGTTTATTCACTGCGGGAAGAGATATAAACAACATTTAGAGTAAATTAATGTTCATGCGAGAACGTTCAATTTTTCATGCAAAACAATCGATGACCCGCGACCTGATGAAATTGCTCTGAGATGACCAAAATGGTCAGTTTTGAAAATGTTTATCTTTCAACTAATATTGACTCTCAGAAGTGGATCTTCACATTTGGAGATAAAATGAGCATCTTCATAGTAATTTTTATGCTTCTGGGGAGGCAAAACTCAAGATTTGGCTCATGGTTAAAAGTGACTTAAAAGGACCCAAATGCTCACTTAAAGGGCTTAAAACGTGTTTATTCACTGCGTGAAGAGATATAAAGAACATTTAGAGTAAATTATTGTTCATGCGAGAACGTTCAATTTTTCATGCAAAACGATCGATGACCCGCGACCTGATGAAATTGCTCTGAGATGACCAAAATGGTCCGTTTTGAAAGTTTTCATCTTTCAACTAATTTTGACTCTCAGACGTGGATCATCACTTTTGGAGATAAAATGAGCATCGTTATCATCATTTTCATGCTTCCAGGGAGCCAAACCTCAAGATTTGGCTCATGGTTAAAAGTGACTTAAAAGCACCCAAATGCTCACTTCGATGGCTTAAAACGTGTTTATTCACTGCGGGAAGAGATATAAAGAACATTTAGAGTAAAATATTGTTAATGCGAGAACGTTCAATTTTTCATGCCAAACGATCGATGACCCGCGACCTGATGAAATTGCTCTGAGATGACCAAAATGGTCCGTTTTGAAAATTTTCATCTTTCAACCAATTTTGACTCTCAGAGGTGGATCATCACTTTTGGAGATAAAATGAGCATCATTATCGTCATTTTCATGCTTCTAGGGAGCCAAAACTCAAGATTTGGCTCATGGTTAAAAGTGACTTAAAAGGACCCAAATGCTCACTTTGAGGGCTTAAAACGTGTTTATTCACTGCGGGAAGACATATAAAGAACATTTAGAGTAAATTATTGTTCATGCGAGAACGTTCAATTTTTCATGCAAAACGATCGATGACCCGCGACCTGATGAAATTGCTCTGAGATGACCAAAATGGTCCGTTTTGAAAATTTCCATCTTTCAACTAATATTGACTCTAAAAGGTGGATCTTCACTTTTGGAGATAAAATGAGCATCTTTATCATCATTTTCATGCTTCTAGGGAGCCAAAACTCAAGATTGGACTCATGGTTGAAAGTGACTTAAAAGGACCAAATGCTCACTTCGAGGGCTTCAAACGTGTTTATTCACTGCGGGAAGAGATATAAAGAACATTTAGAGTAAATTAATGTTCATGCGAGAACGTTCAATTTTTCATGCAAAACAACCGATGACCAGCGATCTGATGAAATTGCTCTGAGATGACCAAAATGGTCCGTTTTGAAAGTTTTCATCTTTCAACTAATTTTGACTGTCAGAGGTGGATCATTACTTTTAGAGATAAAATGAGCATCGTTATCGTCATTTTCATGCTTCTAGGGAGCCAAAACTCAAGATTTAGCTCATGGTTAAAAGTGACTTAAAAGGACCCAAATGCTCACTTCGAGGGCTTAAAATGTGTTTATTCACTGCGGGAAGAGATATAAACATCATTTAGAGTAAATTAATAATCATGCGAGAACGTTCAATTTTTCATGCAAAACAATCGATGACCCGTGACCTGATGAAATTGCTCTGAGGTGAACAAAATGGCCCATTTTAAAAATGTTCATCTTTCAACTAATATTGACTCTCAGAGGTGGATTTTCACTTTTGGAGATAAAATGAGCATCTTTATCATCATTTTCATGCTTCTAGGGAGCCAAAACTCAAGATTTGACTCATGGTTGAAAGTGACTTAAAAGGACCAAATGCTCACTTCGAGGGCTTAAAACATGTTTATTTACTGCGGGAAGAGATATAAAGAACATTTAGAGTAAATTAATGTTCATGCGAGAGCGTTCAATTTTTCATGCAAAACAATCGATGACCCACGACCTGATGAAATTGCTCTGAGATGACCGAAATGGTCCGTTTTGAAAATGTTCATCTTTCAACTAATTTTGACTCTCAGAGGTGGATCATCACTTTTGGAGATAAAATGAGCATCGTTATCATCATTTTCATGCTTCTAGGGAGTCAAAACTCAAGATTTGGCTCTTGGTTAAAAGTGACTTAAAAGGACCCAAATGCTCACTTCGAGGGCTTAAAACGTGTTTATTCACTGCGGGAAGACATATAAAGAACATTTAGAGTAAATTATTGTTCATGCGAGAACGTTCAATTTTTCATGCAAAACTATCGATGACCCGCGACCTGATGAAATTGCTCTGAGATGACCAAAATGGTCCGTTTTGAAAATTTCCATCTTTCAACTAATATTGACTCTAAAAGGTGGATCTTCACTTTTGGAGATAAAATGAGCATCTTTATCATCATTTTCATGCTTCTAGGGAGCCAAAACTCAAGATTGGACTCATGGTTGAAAGTGACTTAAAAGGACCAAATGCTCACTTCGAGGGCTTCAAACGTGTTTATTCACTGCGGGAAGAGATATAAAGAACATTTAGAGTAAATTAATGTTCATGCGAGAACGTTCAATTTTTCATGCAAAACAACCGATGACCAGCGATCTGATGAAATTGCTCTGAGATGACCAAAATGGTCCGTTTTGAAAGTTTTCATCTTTCAACTAATTTTGACTGTCAGAGGTGGATCATCAATTTTAGAGATAAAATGAGCATCGTTATCGTCATTTTCATGCTTCTAGGGAGCCAAAACTCAAGATTTGGCTCATGGTGAAAAGTGACTTAAAAGGACCCAAATGCTCACTTCGAGGGCTTAAAACGTGTTTATTCACTGCGGGAAGAGATATAAACAACATTTAGAGTAAATTAATGTTCATGCGAGAACGTTCAATTTTTCATGCAAAACAATCGATGACCCGCGACCTGATGAAATTGCTCTGAGATGACCAAAATGGTCAGTTTTGAAAATGTTTATCTTTCAACTAATATTGACTCTCAGAAGTGGATCTTCACATTTGGAGATAAAATGAGCATCTTCATAGTAATTTTTATGCTTCTGGGGAGGCAAAACTCAAGATTTGGCTCATGGTTAAAAGTGACTTAAAAGGACCCAAATGCTCACTTAAAGGGCTTAAAACGTGTTTATTCACTGCGTGAAGAGATATAAAGAACATTTAGAGTAAATTATTGTTCATGCGAGAACGTTCAATTTTTCATGCAAAACGATCGATGACCCGCGACCTGATGAAATTGCTCTGAGATGACCAAAATGGTCCGTTTTGAAAGTTTTCATCTTTCAACTAATTTTGACTCTCAGACGTGGATCATCACTTTTGGAGATAAAATGAGCATCGTTATCATCATTTTCATGCTTCCAGGGAGCCAAACCTCAAGATTTGGCTCATGGTTAAAAGTGACTTAAAAGCACCCAAATGCTCACTTCGATGGCTTAAAACGTGTTTATTCACTGCGGGAAGAGATATAAAGAACATTTAGAGTAAAATATTGTTAATGCGAGAACGTTCAATTTTTCATGCCAAACGATCGATGACCCGCGACCTGATGAAATTGCTCTGAGATGACCAAAATGGTCCGTTTTGAAAATTTTCATCTTTCAACCAATTTTGACTCTCAGAGGTGGATCATCACTTTTGGAGATAAAATGAGCATCATTATCGTCATTTTCATGCTTCTAGGGAGCCAAAACTCAAGATTTGGCTCATGGTTAAAAGTGACTTAAAAGGACCCAAATGCTCACTTTGAGGGCTTAAAACGTGTTTATTCACTGCGGGAAGACATATAAAGAACATTTAGAGTAAATTATTGTTCATGCGAGAACGTTCAATTTTTCATGCAAAACGATCGATGACCCGCGACCTGATGAAATTGCTCTGAGATGACCAAAATGGTCCGTTTTGAAAATTTCCATCTTTCAACTAATATTGACTCTAAAAGGTGGATCTTCACTTTTGGAGATAAAATGAGCATCTTTATCATCATTTTCATGCTTCTAGGGAGCCAAAACTCAAGATTGGACTCATGGTTGAAAGTGACTTAAAAGGACCAAATGCTCACTTCGAGGGCTTCAAACGTGTTTATTCACTGCGGGAAGAGATATAAAGAACATTTAGAGTAAATTAATGTTCATGCGAGAACGTTCAATTTTTCATGCAAAACAACCGATGACCAGCGATCTGATGAAATTGCTCTGAGATGACCAAAATGGTCCGTTTTGAAAGTTTTCATCTTTCAACTAATTTTGACTGTCAGAGGTGGATCATCAATTTTGGAGATAAAATGAGCATCGTTATCGTCATTTTCATGCTTCTAGGGAGCCAAAACTCAAGATTTGGCTCATGGTGAAAAGTGACTTAAAAGGACCCAAATGCTCACTTCGAGGGCTTAAAACGTGTTTATTCACTGCGGGAAGAGATATAAACAACATTTAGAGTAAATTAATGTTCATGCGAGAACGTTAAATTTTTCATGCAAAACAATCGATGACCCGCGACCTGATGAAATTGCTCTGAGATGACCAAAATGGTCAGTTTTGAAAATGTTTATCTTTCAACTAATATTGACTCTCAGAAGTGGATCTTCACTTTTGGAGATAAAATGAGCATCTTCATAGTAATTTTTATGCTTCTGGGGAGGCAAAACTCAAGATTTGGCTCATGGTTAAAAGTGACTTAAAAGGACCCAAATGCTCACTTAGAGGGCTTAAAACGTGTTTATTCACTGCGTGAAGAGATATAAAGAACATTTAGAGTAAATTATTGTTCATGCGAGAACGTTCAATTTTTCATGCAAAACGATCGATGACCCGCGACCTGATGAAATTGCTCTGAGATGACCAAAATGGTCCGTTTTGAAAGTTTTCATCTTTCAACTAATTTTGACTCTCAGACGTGGATCATCACTTTTGGAGATAAAATGAGCATCGTTATCATCATTTTCATGCTTCCAGGGAGCCAAACCTCAAGATTTGGCTCATGGTTAAAAGTGACTTAAAAGCACCCAAATGCTCACTTCGATGGCTTAAAACGTGTTTATTCACTGCGGGAAGAGATATAAAGAACATTTAGAGTAAAATATTGTTAATGCGAGAACGTTCAATTTTTCATGCCAAACGATCGATGACCCGCGACCTGATGAAATTGCTCTGAGATGACCAAAATGGTCCGTTTTGAAAATTTTCATCTTTCAACCAATTTTGACTCTCAGAGGTGGATCATCACTTTTGGAGATAAAATGAGCATCATTATCGTCATTTTCATGCTTCTAGGGAGCCAAAACTCAAGATTTGGCTCATGGTTAAAAGTGACTTAAAAGGACCCAAATGCTCACTTTGAGGGCTTAAAACGTGTTTATTCACTGCGGGAAGAGATATAAAGAACATTTAGAGTAAATTAATGTTCATGCGAGAACGTTCAATTTTTCATGCAAAACAATCGATGACCCGCGACCTGATGAAATTGCTCTGAGATGACCAAAATGGTCCGTTTTGAAAGTTTTCATCTTTCAACTAATTTTGACTCTCAGAGGTGGATCATCACTTTTGGAGATAAAATGAGCATCATTATCGTCATTTTCATGCTTCTAGGGAGCCAAAACTCAAGATTTGGCTCATGGTTAAAAGTGACGTAAAAGGACCCAAATGCTCACTTCGATGGCTTAAAACGTGTTTATTCACTGCGGGAAGAGATATAAAGAACATTTAGAGTAAAATATTGTTAATGCGAGAACGTTCAATTTTTCATGCCAAACGATCGATGACCCGCGACCTGATGAAATTGCTCTGAGATGACCAAAATGGTCAGTTATGAAAGTTTTCATCTTTCAACTAATTTTGACTCTCAGAGGTGGATTTTCACTTTTGGAGGTAAAATTAGCATCTTTATCATCATTTTCATGCTTCTAGGGAGCCAAAACTCAAGATTTGACTCATGGTTGAAAGTGACTTAAAAGGACCAAATGCTCACTTCGAGGGCTTAAAACATGTTTATTTACTGCGGGAAGAGATATAAAGAACATTTAGAGTAAATTAATGTTCATGCGAGAGCGTTCAATTTTTCATGCAAAACAATCGATGACCCACGACCTGATGAAATTGCTCTGAGATGACCGAAATGGTCCGTTTTGAAAATTTTCATCTTTCAACTAATTTTGACTCTCAGAGGTGGATCATCACTTTTGGAGATAAAATGAGCATCGTTATCATCATTTTCATGCTTCTAGGGAGTCAAAACTCAAGATTTGGCTCTTGGTTAAAAGTGACTTAAAAGGACCCAAATGCTCACTTCGAGGGCTTAAAACGTGTTTATTCACTGCGGGAAGAGATATAAAGAACATTTAGAGTAAATTATTGTTCATGCGAGAACGTTCAATTTTTCATGCAAAACGATCGATGACCCGCGACCTGATGAAATTGCTCTGAGATGACCAAAATGGTCCGTTTTGAAAATTTCCATCTTTCAACTAATATTGACTCTAAAAGGTGGATCTTCACTTTTGGAGATAAAATGAGCATCTTTATCATCATTTTCATGCTTCTAGGGAGCCAAAACTCAAGATTGGACTCATGGTTGAAAGTGACTTAAAAGGACCAAATGCTCACTTCGAGGGCTTCAAACGTGTTTATTCACTGCGGGAAGAGATATAAAGAACATTTAGAGTAAATTAATGTTCATGCGAGAACGTTCAATTTTTCATGCAAAACAACCGATGACCAGCGATCTGATGAAATTGCTCTGAGATGACCAAAATGGTCCGTTTTGAAAGTTTTCATCTTTCAACTAATTTTGACTGTCAGAGGTGGATCATCAATTTTGGAGATAAAATGAGCATCGTTATCGTCATTTTCATGCTTCTAGGGAGCCAAAACTCAAGATTTGGCTCATGGTGAAAAGTGACTTAAAAGGACCCAAATGCTCACTTCGAGGGCTTAAAACGTGTTTATTCACTGCGGGAAGAGATATAAACAACATTTAGAGTAAATTAATGTTCATGCGAGAACGTTAAATTTTTCATGCAAAACAATCGATGACCCGCGACCTGATGAAATTGCTCTGAGATGACCAAAATGGTCAGTTTTGAAAATGTTTATCTTTCAACTAATATTGACTCTCAGAAGTGGATCTTCACTTTTGGAGATAAAATGAGCATCTTCATAGTAATTTTTATGCTTCTGGGGAGGCAAAACTCAAGATTTGGCTCATGGTTAAAAGTGACTTAAAAGGACCCAAATGCTCACTTAGAGGGCTTAAAACGTGTTTATTCACTGCGTGAAGAGATATAAAGAACATTTAGAGTAAATTATTGTTCATGCGAGAACGTTCAATTTTTCATGCAAAACGATCGATGACCCGCGACCTGATGAAATTGCTCTGAGATGACCAAAATGGTCCGTTTTGAAAGTTTTCATCTTTCAACTAATTTTGACTCTCAGACGTGGATCATCACTTTTGGAGATAAAATGAGCATCGTTATCATCATTTTCATGCTTCCAGGGAGCCAAACCTCAAGATTTGGCTCATGGTTAAAAGTGACTTAAAAGCACCCAAATGCTCACTTCGATGGCTTAAAACGTGTTTATTCACTGCGGGAAGAGATATAAAGAACATTTAGAGTAAAATATTGTTAATGCGAGAACGTTCAATTTTTCATGCCAAACGATCGATGACCCGCGACCTGATGAAATTGCTCTGAGATGACCAAAATGGTCCGTTTTGAAAATTTTCATCTTTCAACCAATTTTGACTCTCAGAGGTGGATCATCACTTTTGGAGATAAAATGAGCATCATTATCGTCATTTTCATGCTTCTAGGGAGCCAAAACTCAAGATTTGGCTCATGGTTAAAAGTGACTTAAAAGGACCCAAATGCTCACTTTGAGGGCTTAAAACGTGTTTATTCACTGCGGGAAGAGATATAAAGAACATTTAGAGTAAATTAATGTTCATGCGAGAACGTTCAATTTTTCATGCAAAACAATCGATGACCCGCGACCTGATGAAATTGCTCTGAGATGACCAAAATGGTCCGTTTTGAAAGTTTTCATCTTTCAACTAATTTTGACTCTCAGAGGTGGATCATCACTTTTGGAGATAAAATGAGCATCATTATCGTCATTTTCATGCTTCTAGGGAGCCAAAACTCAAGATTTGGCTCATGGTTAAAAGTGACGTAAAAGGACCCAAATGCTCACTTCGATGGCTTAAAACGTGTTTATTCACTGCGGGAAGAGATATAAAGAACATTTAGAGTAAAATATTGTTAATGCGAGAACGTTCAATTTTTCATGCCAAACGATCGATGACCCGCGACCTGATGAAATTGCTCTGAGATGACCAAAATGGTCAGTTATGAAAGTTTTCATCTTTCAACTAATTTTGACTCTCAGAGGTGGATTTTCACTTTTGGAGGTAAAATTAGCATCTTTATCATCATTTTCATGCTTCTAGGGAGCCAAAACTCAAGATTTGACTCATGGTTGAAAGTGACTTAAAAGGACCAAATGCTCACTTCGAGGGCTTAAAACATGTTTATTTACTGCGGGAAGAGATATAAAGAACATTTAGAGTAAATTAATGTTCATGCGAGAGCGTTCAATTTTTCATGCAAAACAATCGATGACCCACGACCTGATGAAATTGCTCTGAGATGACCGAAATGGTCCGTTTTGAAAATTTTCATCTTTCAACTAATTTTGACTCTCAGAGGTGGATCATCACTTTTGGAGATAAAATGAGCATCGTTATCATCATTTTCATGCTTCTAGGGAGTCAAAACTCAAGATTTGGCTCTTGGTTAAAAGTGACTTAAAAGGACCCAAATGCTCACTTCGAGGGCTTAAAACGTGTTTATTCACTGCGGGAAGAGATATAAAGAACATTTAGAGTAAATTATTGTTCATGCGAGAACGTTCAATTTTTCATGCAAAACGATCGATGACCCGCGACCTGATGAAATTGCTCTGAGATGACCAAAATGGTCCGTTTTGAAAGTTTTCATCTTTCAACTAATTTTGACTCTCAGAGGTGGATCATCACTTTTGGAGATAAAATGAGCATCATTATCGTCATTTTCATGCTTCTAGGGAGCCAAAACTCAAGATTTGGCTCATGGTTAAAAGTGACGTAAAAGGACCCAAATGCTCACTTCGATGGCTTAAAACGTGTTTATTCACTGCGGGAAGAGATATAAAGAACATTTAGAGTAAAATATTGTTAATGCGAGAACGTTCAATTTTTCATGCCAAACGATCGATGACCCGCGACCTGATGAAATTGCTCTGAGATGACCAAAATGGTCAGTTATGAAAGTTTTCATCTTTCAACTAATTTTGACTCTCAGAGGTGGATTTTCACTTTTGGAGGTAAAATTAGCATCTTTATCATCATTTTCATGCTTCTAGGGAGCCAAAACTCAAGATTTGACTCATGGTTGAAAGTGACTTAAAAGGACCAAATGCTCACTTCGAGGGCTTAAAACATGTTTATTTACTGCGGGAAGAGATATAAAGAACATTTAGAGTAAATTAATGTTCATGCGAGAGCGTTCAATTTTTCATGCAAAACAATCGATGACCCACGACCTGATGAAATTGCTCTGAGATGACCGAAATGGTCCGTTTTGAAAATTTTCATCTTTCAACTAATTTTGACTCTCAGAGGTGGATCATCACTTTTGGAGATAAAATGAGCATCGTTATCATCATTTTCATGCTTCTAGGGAGTCAAAACTCAAGATTTGGCTCTTGGTTAAAAGTGACTTAAAAGGACCCAAATGCTCACTTCGAGGGCTTAAAACGTGTTTATTCACTGCGGGAAGAGATATAAAGAACATTTAGAGTAAATTATTGTTCATGCGAGAACGTTCAATTTTTCATGCAAAACGATCGATGACCCGCGACCTGATGAAATTGCTCTGAGATGACCAAAATGGTCCGTTTTGAAAATTTCCATCTTTCAACTAATATTGACTCTAAAAGGTGGATCTTCACTTTTGGAGATAAAATGAGCATCTTTATCATCATTTTCATGCTTCTAGGGAGCCAAAACTCAAGATTGGACTCATGGTTGAAAGTGACTTAAAAGGACCAAATGCTCACTTCGAGGGCTTCAAACGTGTTTATTCACTGCGGGAAGAGATATAAAGAACATTTAGAGTAAATTAATGTTCATGCGAGAACGTTCAATTTTTCATGCAAAACAACCGATGACCAGCGATCTGATGAAATTGCTCTGAGATGACCAAAATGGTCCGTTTTGAAAGTTTTCATCTTTCAACTAATTTTGACTGTCAGAGGTGGATCATCAATTTTGGAGATAAAATGAGCATCGTTATCGTCATTTTCATGCTTCTAGGGAGCCAAAACTCAAGATTTGGCTCATGGTGAAAAGTGACTTAAAAGGACCCAAATGCTCACTTCGAGGGCTTAAAACGTGTTTATTCACTGCGGGAAGAGATATAAACAACATTTAGAGTAAATTAATGTTCATGCGAGAACGTTAAATTTTTCATGCAAAACAATCGATGACCCGCGACCTGATGAAATTGCTCTGAGATGACCAAAATGGTCAGTTTTGAAAATGTTTATCTTTCAACTAATATTGACTCTCAGAAGTGGATCTTCACTTTTGGAGATAAAATGAGCATCTTCATAGTAATTTTTATGCTTCTGGGGAGGCAAAACTCAAGATTTGGCTCATGGTTAAAAGTGACTTAAAAGGACCCAAATGCTCACTTAGAGGGCTTAAAACGTGTTTATTCACTGCGTGAAGAGATATAAAGAACATTTAGAGTAAATTATTGTTCATGCGAGAACGTTCAATTTTTCATGCAAAACGATCGATGACCCGCGACCTGATGAAATTGCTCTGAGATGACCAAAATGGTCCGTTTTGAAAGTTTTCATCTTTCAACTAATTTTGACTCTCAGACGTGGATCATCACTTTTGGAGATAAAATGAGCATCGTTATCATCATTTTCATGCTTCCAGGGAGCCAAACCTCAAGATTTGGCTCATGGTTAAAAGTGACTTAAAAGCACCCAAATGCTCACTTCGATGGCTTAAAACGTGTTTATTCACTGCGGGAAGAGATATAAAGAACATTTAGAGTAAAATATTGTTAATGCGAGAACGTTCAATTTTTCATGCCAAACGATCGATGACCCGCGACCTGATGAAATTGCTCTGAGATGACCAAAATGGTCCGTTTTGAAAATTTTCATCTTTCAACCAATTTTGACTCTCAGAGGTGGATCATCACTTTTGGAGATAAAATGAGCATCATTATCGTCATTTTCATGCTTCTAGGGAGCCAAAACTCAAGATTTGGCTCATGGTTAAAAGTGACTTAAAAGGACCCAAATGCTCACTTTGAGGGCTTAAAACGTGTTTATTCACTGCGGGAAGAGATATAAAGAACATTTAGAGTAAATTAATGTTCATGCGAGAACGTTCAATTTTTCATGCAAAACAATCGATGACCCGCGACCTGATGAAATTGCTCTGAGATGACCAAAATGGTCCGTTTTGAAAGTTTTCATCTTTCAACTAATTTTGACTCTCAGAGGTGGATCATCACTTTTGGAGATAAAATGAGCATCATTATCGTCATTTTCATGCTTCTAGGGAGCCAAAACTCAAGATTTGGCTCATGGTTAAAAGTGACGTAAAAGGACCCAAATGCTCACTTCGATGGCTTAAAACGTGTTTATTCACTGCGGGAAGAGATATAAAGAACATTTAGAGTAAAATATTGTTAATGCGAGAACGTTCAATTTTTCATGCCAAACGATCGATGACCCGCGACCTGATGAAATTGCTCTGAGATGACCAAAATGGTCAGTTATGAAAGTTTTCATCTTTCAACTAATTTTGACTCTCAGAGGTGGATTTTCACTTTTGGAGGTAAAATTAGCATCTTTATCATCATTTTCATGCTTCTAGGGAGCCAAAACTCAAGATTTGACTCATGGTTGAAAGTGACTTAAAAGGACCAAATGCTCACTTCGAGGGCTTAAAACATGTTTATTTACTGCGGGAAGAGATATAAAGAACATTTAGAGTAAATTAATGTTCATGCGAGAGCGTTCAATTTTTCATGCAAAACAATCGATGACCCACGACCTGATGAAATTGCTCTGAGATGACCGAAATGGTCCGTTTTGAAAGTTTTCATCTTTCAACTAATTTTGACTGTCAGAGGTGGATCATCAATTTTGGAGATAAAATGAGCATCGTTATCGTCATTTTCATGCTTCTAGGGAGCCAAAACTCAAGATTTGGCTCATGGTGAAAAGTGACTTAAAAGGACCCAAATGCTCACTTCGAGGGCTTAAAACGTGTTTATTCACTGCGGGAAGAGATATAAACAACATTTAGAGTAAATTAATGTTCATGCGAGAACGTTCAATTTTTCATGCAAAACAATCGATGACCCGCGACCTGATGAAATTGCTCTGAGATGACCAAAATGGTCAGTTTTGAAAATGTTTATCTTTCAACTAATATTGACTCTCAGAAGTGGATCTTCACTTTTGGAGATAAAATGAGCATCTTCATAGTAATTTTTATGCTTCTGGGGAGGCAAAACTCAAGATTTGGCTCATGGTTAAAAGTGACTTAAAAGGACCCAAATGCTCACTTAGAGGGCTTAAAACGTGTTTATTCACTGCGTGAAGAGATATAAACAACATTTAGAGTAAATTAATGTTCATGCGAGAACGTTCAATTTTTCATGCAAAACAATCGATTACCCGCGACCTGATGAAATTGCTCTGAGATGACCAAAATGGTCCGTTTTGAAAGTTTTCATCTTTCAACTAATTTTGACTCTCAGACGTGGATCATCACTTTTGGAGATAAAATGAGCATCGTTATCATCATTTTCATGCTTCTAGGGAGCCAAACCTCAAGATTTGGCTCATGGTTAAAAGTGACTTAAAAGCACCCAAATGCTCACTTCGATGGCTTAAAACGTGTTTATTCACTGCGGGAAGAGATATAAAGAACATTTAGAGTAAATTATTGTTAATGCGAGAACGTTCAATTTTTCATGCCAAACTATCGATGACCCGCGTCCTGATGAAATTGCTCTGAGGTGAACAAAATGGTCCATTTTGAAAAGGTTCATCTTTCAACTAATACTGACTCTCAGAGGTGGATCTTCACTTTTGGAGATAAAATGAGCATCTTCATAGTAATTTTTATGCTTCTGGGGAGCCAAAACTCAAGATTTGGCTCATGGTTAAAATTGACTTAAAAGGACCCAAATGCTCACTTCGAGGGCTTAAAACGTGTTTATTCACTGCGGGAAGAGATATAAACAACATTTAGAGTAAATTAATGTTCATGCGAGAACGTTCAATTTTTCATGCAAAACAATCGATGACCCGCGACCTGATGAAATTGCTCTGAGATGACCAAAATGGTCCGTTTTGAAAATTTTCATCTTTCAACCAATTTTGACTCTCAGAGGTGGATCATCACTTTTGGAGATAAAATGAGCATCATTATCGTCATTTTCATGCTTCTAGGGAGCCAAAACTCAAGATTTGGCTCATGGTTAAAAGTGACTTAAAAGGACCCAAATGCTCACTTTGAGGGCTTAAAACGTGTTTATTCACTGCGGGAAGAGATATAAAGAACATTTAGAGTAAAATATTGTTAATGCGAGAACGTTCAATTTTTCATGCCAAACGATCGATGACCCGCGACCTGATGAAATTGCTCTGAGATGACCAAAATGGTCAGTTATGAAAGTTTTCATCTTTCAACTAATTTTGACTCTCAGAGGTGGATTTTCACTTTTGGAGATAAAATTAGCATCTTTATCATCATTTTCATGCTTCTAGGGAGCCAAAACTCAAGATTTGAATCATGGTTGAAAGTGACTTAAAAGGACCAAATGCTCACTTCGAGGGCTTAAAACATGTTTATTCACTGCGGGAAGAGATATAAAGAAAATTTAGAGTAAATTAATGTTCATGCGAGAACGTTCAATTTTTCATGCAAAACAATCGATGACCCGCGACCTGATGAAATTGCTCTGAGATGACCAAAATGGTCAGTTATGAAAGTTTTCATCTTTCAACTAATTTTGACTCTCAGAGGTGGATCATCACTTTTGGAGATAAAATGAGCATCGTTATCGTAATTTTCATGCTTCTAGGGAGCCAAAACTCAAGAATTGGCTCATGGTTAAAAGTGACTTAAAAGGACCCAAATGCTCACTTCGAGGGCTTAAAACGTGTTTATTCACTGCGGGAAGAGATATAAAGAACATTTAGAGTAAATTAATGTTCATGCAAGAACGTTCAATTTTTCATGCAAAACAATCGATGACCCGCGACCTGATGAAATTGCTCTGAGATGACCAAAATGGTCCGTTTTGAAAGTTTTCATCTTTCAACTAATTTTGACTCTCAGAGGTGGATCATCACTTTTGGAGATAAAATGAGCATCGTTATTGTCATTTTCATGCTTCTAGGGAGCCAAAACTCAAGAATTGGCTCATGGTTAAAAGTGACTTAAAAGGACCCAAATGCTCACTTCGAGGGCTTAAAACGTGTTTATTCACTGCGGGAAGAGATATAAAGAACATTTAGAGTAAATTAATGTTCATGCGAGAACGTTCAATTTTTCATGCAAAACAATCGATGACCCGCGACCTGATGAAATTGCTCTGAGATGACCAAAATGGTCCGTTTTGAAAGTTTTCATCTTTCAACTAATTTTGACTCTCAGAGGTGGATCATCACTTTTGGCGATCAAATGAGCATCGTTATCGTCATTTTCATGCTTCTAGGGAGCCAAAACTCAAGATTTGGCTCATGGTTAAAAGTGACTTAAAAGGACCCAAATGCTCACTTCGAGGGCTTAAAACATGTTTATTCACTGCGGGAAGAGATATAAAGAACATTTAGAGTAAATTAATGTTCATGCGAGAACGTTCAATTTTTCATGCAAAACAATCGATGACCCGCGACCTGATGAAATTGCTCTGAGATGACCAAAATGGTCAGTTTTGAAAGTTTTCATCTTTCAACTAATTTTGACTCTCAGAGGTGGATCATCACTTTTGGAGATAAAATGAGCATCGTTATCGTCATTTTCATGCTTCTAGGGAGCCAAAACTCAAGAATTGGCTCATGGTTAAAAGTGACTTAAAAGGACCCAAATGCTCACTTCGAGGGCTTAAAACGTGTTTATTCACTGCGGGAAGAGATATAAAGAACATTTAGAGTAAATTAATGTTCATGCGAGAACGTTCATTTTTTCATGCAAAGCAATCGATGACCCGCGACCTGATGAAATTGCTCTGAGATGACCAAAATGGTCCGTTTTGAAAGTTTTCATCTTTCAACTAATTTTGACTCTCAGAGGTGGATCATCACTTTTGGAGATAAAATGAGCATCGTTATCGTCATTTTCATGCTTCTAGGGAGCCAAAACTCAAGATTTGGCTCATGGTTAAAAGTGACTTAAAAGGACCCAAATGCTCACTTCGAGGGCTTAAAACGTGTTTATTCACTGCGGGAAGAGATATAAAGAACATTTAGAGTAAATTAATGTTCATGCGAGAACGTTCAATTTTCTGATGAAATTGCTCTGAGATGACCAAAATGGTCCGTTTTGAAAGTTTTCATCTTTCAACTAATTTTGACTCTCAGAGGTGGATCATCACTTTTGGCGATCAAATGAGCATCGTTATCGTCATTTTCATGCTTCTAGGGAGCCAAAACTCAAGATTTGGCTCATGGTTAAAAGTGACTTAAAAGGACCCAAATGCTCACTTCGAGGGCTTAAAACATGTTTATTCACTGCGGGAAGAGATATAAAGAACATTTAGAGTAAATTAATGTTCATGCGAGAACGTTCAATTTTTCATGCAAAACAATCGATGACCCGCGACCTGATGAAATTGCTCTGAGATGACCAAAATGGTCAGTTTTGAAAGTTTTCATCTTTCAACTAATTTTGACTCTCAGAGGTGGATCATCACTTTTGGAGATAAAATGAGCATCGTTATCGTCATTTTCATGCTTCTAGGGAGCCAAAACTCAAGAATTGGCTCATGGTTAAAAGTGACTTAAAAGGACCCAAATGCTCACTTCGAGGGCTTAAAACGTGTTTATTCACTGCGGGAAGAGATATAAAGAACATTTAGAGTAAATTAATGTTCATGCGAGAACGTTCATTTTTTCATGCAAAGCAATCGATGACCCGCGACCTGATGAAATTGCTCTGAGATGACCAAAATGGTCCGTTTTGAAAGTTTTCATCTTTCAACTAATTTTGACTCTCAGAGGTGGATCATCACTTTTGGAGATAAAATGAGCATCGTTATCGTCATGTTCATGCTTCTAGGGAGCCAAAACTCAAGATTTGGCTCATGGTTAAAAGTGACTTAAAAGGACCCAAATGCTCACTTCGAGGGCTTAAAACGTGTTTATTCACTGCGGGAAGAGATATAAAGAACATTTAGAGTAAATTATTGTTAATGCGAGAACGTTCAATTTTTCATGCCAAACGATCGATGACCCGCGTCCTGATGAAATTGCTCTGAGATGACCAAAATGGTCCGTTTTGAAAATTTTCATCTTCCAACTAATTTTGACTCTCAGAGGTGGATCATCCCTTTTGGAGATAAAGTGAGCATCGGTATCGTCATTTTCATGCTTCTAGGGAGCCAAAACTCAAGATTTGACTCATGGTTGAAAGTGACTTAAAAGGACCAAATGCTCACTTCGAGGGCTTAAAACGTGTTTATTCACTGCGGGAAGAGATATAAAGAACATTTAGAGTAAATTAATGTTCATGCGAGAACGTTCAATTTTTCATGCAAAACAATCGATGACCCGCGACCTGATGAAATTGCTCTGAGATGACCAAAATGGTCCGTTTTGAAAGTTTTCATCTTTCAACTAATTTTGACTCTCAGAGGTGGATCATCACTTTTGGATATAAAATGAGCATCGTTATCGTCATTTTCATGCTTCTAGGAAGCCAAAACTCAAGATTGGGCTCATGGTTAAAAGTGACTTAAAAGGACCCAAATGCTCACTTTGAGGGCTTAAAACGTGTTTATTCACTGCGGGAAGAGATATAAACAATATTTAGAGTGAATTAATGTTCATGCGAGAACGTTCAATTTTTCATGCAAAACAATCGATGACCCGCGACCTGATGAAATTGCTCTGAGATGACCAAAATGGTCCGTTTTGAAAATTTTCATCTTTCAACTAATTTTGACTCTCAGAGGTGGATCATCACTTTTGGAGATAAAATGAGCATCGTTATCGTAATTTTCATGCTTCTAGGGAGCCAAAACTCAAGATTTGGCTCATGGTGAAAAGTGACTTAAAAGGACCCAAATGCTCACTTCGAGGGCTTAAAACGTGTTTATTCACTGCGGGAAGAGATATAAACAACATTTAGAGTAAATTAATGTTCATGCGAGAACGTTCAATTTTTCATGCAAAACAATCGATGACCCGCGACCTGATGAAATTGCTCTGAGATGACCAAAATGGTCCATTTTGAAAGTTTTCATCTTTCAACTAATTTTGACTCTCAGAGGTGGATCATCACTTTTGGAGATAAAATGAGCATCGTTATCGTCATTTTCATGCTTCTAGGGAGCCAAAACTCAAGATTTTGCTCATGGTTAAAAGTGACTTAAAAGGACCCACATGCTCACTTCGAGGGCTTAAACTGTGTTTATTCACTACGGGAAGAGATATGAAGAACATTTAGAGTAAATTAATGTTCATGCGAGAACGTACAATTTTTCATGCAAAACAATCGATGACCCGCGACCTGATGAAATTGCTCTGAGATGACCAAAATGGTCCGTTTTGAAAGTTTTCATCTATCAACTAATTTTGACACTCAGAGGTGGATCATCACTTTTGGAGATAAAATGAGCATCGTTATCGTCATTTTCATTCTTCTAGGGAGCCAAAACTCAAGAATTGGCTCATGGTTAAAAGTGACTTAAAAGGACCCAAATGCTCACTTCGAGGGCTTAAAACGTGTTTATTCACTAAGGGAAGAGATATAAAGAACATTTAGAGTAAATTATTGTTCATGCGAGAACGTTCAATTTTTCATGCAAAACGATCGATGACCCGGGACCTGATGAAATTGCTCTGAGATTACCAAAATGGTCCGTTTTGAAAATTTCCATCTTTCAACTAATTTTGACTCTCAGAGGTGTATCATCACTATTGGAGATAAAATTAGCATCTTTATCTTCATTTTCATGCTTCTAGGGAGCCAAAACTCAAGATTGGGCTCATGGTTAAAAGTGACTTAAAAGGACCCAAATGGTCACTTCGATGGCTTAAAACGTGTTTATTCACTGCGGGAAGAGATATAAAGAACATTTAGAGTAAATTATTGTTAATGCGAGAAAGTTCAATTTTTCATGCCAAACGATCGATGACCCGCGTCCTGATGAAATTGCTCTGAGATGACCAAAATGGTCCGTTTTGAAAATGTTCATCTTTCAACTAATTTTGACTCTCAGAGGTGGATCATCACTTTTGGAGATAAAATGAGCATCGGTATCGTCATTTTCATGCTTCTAGGGAGCCAAAACTCAAGATTTGACTCATGGTTGAAAGTGACTTAAAAGGACCAAATGCTCACTTCGAGGGCTTAAAACATGTTTATTCACTGCGGGAAGAGATATAAAGAACATTTAGAGTAAATTATTGTTCATGCGAGAACGTTCAATTTTTCATGCAAAACGATCGATGACCCGCGACCTGATGAAATTGCTCTGAGATGACCAAAATGGTCCGTTTTGAAAGTTTTCATCTTTCAACTAATTTTGACTCTCAGAGGTGGATCATCACTTTTGGAGATAAAATGAGCATCGTTATCGTCATTTTCATGCTTCTAGGGAGCCAAAACTCAAGATTTGGCTCATGGTTAAAAGTGACTTAAAAGGACCCAAATGCTCACTTCGAGGGCTTAAAACATGTTTATTCACTGCGGGAAGAGATATAAAGAACATTTAGAGTAAATTATTGTTCATGCGAGAACGTTCAATTTTTCATGCAAAACGATCGATGCCCCGCGACCTGATGAAATTGCTCTGAGATGACCAAAATGGTCCGTTTTGAAAATTTCCATCTTTCAACTAATTTTGACTCTCAGAGGTGGATCATCACTATTGGAGATAAAATGAGCATCTTTATCTTCATTTTCATGCTTCTAGGGAGCCAAAACTCAAGATTTGACTCATGGTTGAAAGTGACTTAAAAGGACCAAATGCTCACTTCGAGGGCTTAAAATGTGTTTATTCACTGCGGGAAGAGATATAAACAATATTTAGAGTGAATTAATGTTCATGCGAGAACGTTCAATTTTTCATGCAAAACGATCGATGACCCGCGACCTGATGAAATTGCTCTGAGATGACCAAAATGGTCCGTTTTGAAAATGTTCATCTTTCAACTAATTTTGACTCTCAGAGGTGGATCATCACTTTTGGAGATAAAATGAGCATTGTTATCGTCATTTTCATGCTTCTAGGAAGCCAAAACTCAAGATTGGGCTCATGGTTAAAAGTGACTTAAAAGGACCCAAATGCTCACTTTGAGGGCTTAAAACGTGTTTATTCACTGCGGGAAGAGATATAAACAATATTTAGAGTGAATTAATGTTCATGCGAGAACGTTCAATTTTTCATGCAAAACAATCGATGACCCGCGACCTGATGAAATTGCTCTGAGATGACCAAAATGGTCCGTTTTGAAAATTTTCATCTTTCAACTAATTTTGACTCTCAGAGGTGGATCATCACTTTTGGAGATAAAATGAGCATCGTTATCGTAATTTTCATACTTCTAGGGAGCCAAAACTCAAGATTTGGCTCATGGTGAAAAGTGACTTAAAAGGACCCAAATGCTCACTTCGAGGGCTTAAAACGTGTTTTTTCACTGCGGGAAGAGATATAAACAACATTTAGAGTAAATTAATGTTCATGCGAGAACGTTCAATTTTTCATGCAAAACAATCGATGACCCGCGACCTGATGAAATTGCTCTGAGATGACCAAAATGGTCCGTTTTGAAAGTTTTCATCTTTCAACTAATTTTGACTCTCAGATGTGGATCATCACTTTTGGAGATAAAATGAGCATCGTTATCGTCATTTTCATGCTTCTAGGGAGCCAAAACTCAAGATTTTGCTCGTGGTTAAAAGTGACTTAAAAGGACCCACATGCTCACTTCGAGGGCTTAAACTGTGTTTATTCACTACGGGAAGAGATATAAAGAACATTTAGAGTAAATTAATGTTCATGTGAGAACGTACAAATTTTTCATGCCAAACGATCGATGACCCGCGTCCTGATGAAATTGCTCTGAGATGACCAAAATGGTCCGTTTTGAAAATGTTCATCTTTCAAATAATTTTGACTCTCAGAGGTGGATCATCACTTTTGGAGATAAAATGAGCATCGTTATCGTCATTTTCATGCTTCTAGGAAGCCAAAACTCAAGATTGGGCTCATGGTTAAAAGTGACTTAAAAGGACCCAAATGCTCACTTCGAGGGCTTAAAACGTGTTTATTCACTGCGGGAAGAGATATAAACAACATTTAGAGTAAATTAATGTTCATGCGAGAACGTTCAATTTTTCATGCAAAACAATCGATTACCCGCGACCTGATGAAATTGCTCTGAGATGACCAAAATGGTCAGTTTTGAAAGTTTTCATCTTTCAACTAATTTTGACTCTCAGAGGTGAATCATCACTTTTGGAGATAAAATGAGCATCGGTATCATCATTTTCGTGCTTCTAGGGAGCCAAAACTCAAGATTTGGCTCATGGTTAAAAGTGACTTAAAAGGACCCAAATGCTCACTTCGAGGGCTTAAAACGTGTTTATTCACTGCGGGAAGAGATATAAACAACATTTAGAGTGAATTAATGTTCATGCGAGAACGTACAATTTTTCATGCAAAACGATCGATGACCCGCGACCTGATGAAATTGCTCTGAGATGACCAAAATGGTCCATTTTGAAAGTTTTCATCTATCAACTAATTTTGACTCTCAGAGGTGGATCATCACTTTTGGAGATAAAATGAGCATCGTTATCGTCATTTTCATGCTTCTAGGGAGCCAAAACTCAAGAATTGGCTCATGGTTAAAAGTGACTTAAAAGGACCCAAATGCTCACTTCGAGGGCTTAAAACGTGTTTATTCACTGCGGGAAGAGATATAAAGAACATTTAGAGTAAATTAATGTTCATGCGAGAACGTTCAATTTTTCATGCAAAACAATCGATGACCCATGACCTAATGAAATTGCTCTGAGATGACCAAAATGGTCCGTTTTGAAAGTTTTCATCTTTCAACTAATTTTGACTCTCAGAGGTGGATCATCACTTTTGGAGATAAAATGAGCATCGTTATCGTCATTTTCATGCTTCTAGGGAGCCAAAACTCAAGATTTGGCTCATGCTTAAAAGTGACTTAAAAGGACCCAAATGCTCACTTCGAGGGCTTAAAACGTGTTTATTCACTAAGGGAAGAGATATAAAGAACATTTAGAGTAAATTATTGTTCATGCGAGAACGTTCAATTTTTCATGCAAAACGATCGATGACCCGCGACCTGATGAAATTGCTCTGAGGTGAACAAAATGGTCCATTTTGAAAATGTTTATCTTTCAACTAATATTGACTCTCAGAGGTGGATCTTCACTTTTGGAGATAAAATGAGCATCTTCATAGTAATTTTTATGCTTCTGGGGAGCCAAAACTCAAGATTTGGCTCATGGTTAAAAGTGACTTAAAAGGACCCAAATGCTCACTTCGAGGGCTTAAAACGTGTTTATTCACTGCGGGAAGAGATATAAACAACATTTAGAGTAAATTAATGTTCATGCGAGAACGTTCAATTTTTCATGCAAAACAATCGATTACCCGCGACCTGCTGAAATTGCTCTGAGATGACCAAAATGGTCAGTTTTGAAAGTTTTCATCTTTCAACTAATTTTGACTCTCAGAGGTGAATCATCACTTTTGGAGATAAAATGAGCATCGGTATCATCATTTTCGTGCTTCTAGGGAGCCAAAACTCAAGATTTGGCTCATGGTTAAAAGTGACTTAAAAGGACCCAAATGCTCACTTCGAGGGCTTAAAACGTGTTTATTCACTGCGGGAAGAGATATAAACAACATTTAGAGTGAATTAATGTTCATGCGAGAACGTTCAATTTTTCATGCAAAACGATCGATGACCCGTGTCCTGATGAAATTGCTCTGAGATGACCAAAATGGTCCGTTTTGAAAATGTTCATCTTTCAAATAATTTTGACTCTCAGAGGTGGATCATCACTTTTGGAGATAAAATGAGCATCGTTATCGTCATTTTCATGCTTCTAGGAAGCCAAAACTCAAGATTGGGCTCATGGTTAAATGTGACTTAAAAGGACCCAAATGCTCACTTCGAGGGCTTAAAACGTGTTTATTCACTGCGGGAAGAGATATAAACAACATTTAGAGTAAATTAATGTTCATGCGAGAACGTTCAATTTTTCATGCAAAACAATCGATTACCCGCGACCTGATGAAATTGCTCTGAGATGACCAAAATGGTCAGTTTTGAAAGTTTTCATCTTTCAACTAATTTTGACTCTCAGAGGTGAATCATCACTTTTGGAGATAAAATGAGCATCGGTATCATCATTTTCGTGCTTCTAGGGAGCCAAAACTCAAGATTTGGCTCATGGTTAAAAGTGACTTAAAAGGACCCAAATGCTCACTTCGAGGGCTTAAAACGTGTTTATTCACTGCGGGAAGAGATATAAACAATATTTAGAGTGAATTAATGTTCATGCGAGAACGTTCAATTTTTCATGCAAAACGATCGATGACCCGTGTCCTGATGAAATTGCTCTGAGATGACCAAAATGGTCCGTTTTGAAAATGTTCATCTTTCAACTAATTTTGACTCTCAGAGGTGGATCATCACTTTTAGAGATAAAATGAGCATCGTTATCATCATTTTCATGCTTCTAGGGAGCCAAAACTCAAGATTTGGCTCATGGTTAAAAGTGACTTAAAAGGACCCAAATGCTCACTTCGAGGGCTTAAAATGTGTTTATTCACTGCGGGAAGAGATATAAACATCATTTAGAGTAAATTAATAATCATGCGAGAACGTTCAATTTTTCATGCAAAACAATCGATGACCCGTGACCTGATGAAATTGCTCTGAGGTGAACAAAATGGCCCATTTTAAAAATGTTCATCTTTCAACTAATATTGACTCTCAGAGGTGGATTTTCACTTTTGGAGCTAAAATGAGCATCTTTATCATCATTTTCATGCTTCTAGGGAGCCAAAACTCAAGATTTGACTCATGGTTGAAAGTGACTTAAAAGGACCAAATGCTCACTTCGAGGGCTTAAAACATGTTTATTTACTGCGGGAAGAGATATAAAGAACATTTAGAGTAAATTAATGTTCATGCGAGAGCGTTCAATTTTTCATGCAAAACAATCGATGACCCACGACCTGATGAAATTGCTCTGAGATGACCGAAATGGTCCGTTTTGAAAATTTCCATCTTTCAACTAATTTTGACTCTCAGAGGTGTATCATCACTATTGGAGATAAAATGAGCATCTTTATCTTCATTTTCATGCTTCTAGGGAGCCAAAACTCAAGATTGGGCTCATGGTTAAAAGTGACTTAAAAGGACCCAAATGGTCACTTCGATGGCTTAAAACGTGTTTTTTCACTGCGGGAAGAGATATAAAGAACATTTAGAGTAAATTATTGTTCATGAGAGAACGTTCAATTTTTCATGCAAAACGATCGATGCCCCGCGACCTGATGAAATTGCTCTGAGATTACCAAAATGGTCCGTTTTGAAAATTTCCATCTTTCAACTAATTTTGACTCTCAGAGGTGGATCATCACTATTGGAGATAAAATGAGCATCTTTATCTTCATTTTCATGCTTCTAGGGAGCCAAAACTCAAGATTTGACTCATGGTTGAAAGTGACTTAAAAGGACCAAATGCTCACTTCGAGGGCTTAAAATGTGTTTATTCACTGCGGGAAGAGATATAAACAACATTTAGAGTAAATTAATGTTCATGCAAGAACGTTCAATTTTTCATGCAAAACAATCGATGACCCGCGACCTGATGAAATTGCTCTGAGGTGAACAAAATGGTCCATTTTGAAAATGTTTATCTTTCAACTAATATTGACTCTCAGAAGTGGATCTTCACTTTTGGAGATAAAATGAGCATCTTCATAGTAATTTTTATGCTTCTGGGGAGCCAAAACTCAAGATTTGGCTCATGGTTAAAAGTGACTTAAAAGGACCCAAATGCTCACTTCGAGGCTTAAAACGTGTTTATTCACTGCGGGAAGAGATATAAACAACATTTAGAGTGAATTAATGTTCATGCGAGAACGTTCAATTTTTCATGCAAAACGATCGATGACCCGTGTCCTGATGAAATTGCTCTGAGATGACCAAAATGGTCCGTTTTGAAAATGTTCATCTTTCAAATAATTTTGACTCTCAGAGGTGGATCATCACTTTTGGAGATAAAATGAGCATTGTTATCGTAATTTTCATGCTTCTAGGGAGCCAAAACTCAAGATTTGGCTCATGGTTAAAAGTGACTTAAAAGGACCCAAATGCTCACTTCGATGGCTTAAAATGTGTTTATTCACTGCGGGAAGAGATATAAAGAACATTTAGAGTAAATTATTGTTAATGCGAGAACGTTCAATTTTTCATGCCAAACGATCGATGACCCGCGACCTGATGAAATTGCTCTGAGATGACCAAAATGGTCCGTTTTGAAAATGTTCATCTTTCAAATAATGTTGACTCTCAGAGGTGGATCATCACTTTTGGAGATAAAATGAGCATTGTTATCGTAATTTTCATGCTTCTAGGGAGCCAAAACTCAAGATTTGGCCCATGGTGAAAAGTGACTTAAAAGGACCCAAATGCTCACTTCGAGGGCTTAAAACGTGTTTATTCACTGCGGGAAGAGATATAAACAACATTTAGAGTAAATTAATGTTCATGCGAGAACGTTCAATTTTTCATGCAAAACAATCGATGACCCGCGACCTGATGAAATTGCTCTGAGGTGAACAAAATGGTCCATTTTGAAAATGTTTATCTTTCAACTAATATTGACTCTCAGAGGTGGATCTTCACTTTTGGAGATAAAATAAGCATCTTCATAGTAATTTTTATGCTTCTGGGGAGCCAAAACTCAAGATTTGGCTCATGGTTAAAAGTGACTTAAAAGGATCCAAATGCTCACTTCGAGGGCTTAAAACGTGTTTATTCACTGCGGGAAGAGATATAAACAACATTTAGAGTAAATTAATGTTCATGCGAGAACGTTAAATTTTTCATGCAAAACAATCGATTACCCGCGACCTGATGAAATTGCTCTGAGATGACCAAAATGGTCAGTTTTGAAAGTTTTCATCTTTCAACTAATTTTGACTCTCAGAGGTGGATCATCACTTTTGGAGATAAAATGAGCATCGGTATCGTCATTTTCATGCTTCTAGGGAGCCAAAACTCAAGATTTGACTCATGGTTGAAAGTGACTTAAAAGGACCAAATGCTCACTTCGAGGGCTTAAAACGTGTTTATTCACTGCGGGAAGAGATATAAAGAACATTTAGAGTAAATTATTGTTCATGCGAGAACGTTCAATTTTTCATGCAAAACGATCGATGCCCCGCGACCTGATGAAATTGCTCTGAGATGACCAAAATGGTCCGTTTTGAAAATTTCCATCTTTCAACTAATTTTGACTCTCAGAGGTGTATCATCACTATTGGAGATAAAATGAGCATCTTTATCTTCATTTTCATGCTTCTAGGGAGCCAAAACTCAAGATTGGGCTCATGGTTAAAAGTGACTTAAAAGGACCCAAATGGTCACTTCGATGGCTTAAAACGTGTTTTTTCACTGCGGGAAGAGATATAAAGAACATTTAGAGTAAATTATTGTTAATGCGAGAAAGTTCAATTTTTCATGCCAAACGATCGATGACCCGCGTCCTGATGAAATTGCTCTGAGATGACCAAAATGGTCCGTTTTGCAAATTTTCATCTTTCAACTAATTTTGACTCTCAGAGGTGTATCATCACTATTGGAGATAAAATGAGCATCTTTATCTTCATTTTCATGCTTCTAGGGAGCCAAAACTCAAGATTGGGCTCATGGTTAAAAGTGACTTAAAAGGACCAAATGCTCACTTCGAGGGCTTAAAACGTGTTTATTCACTGCGGGAAGAGATATAAAGAACATTTAGAGTAAATTATTGTTCATGCGAGAACGTTCAATTTTTCATGCAAAACGATCGATGCCCCGCGACCTGATGAAATTGCTCTGAGATGACCAAAATGGTCCGTTTTGAAAATTTCCATCTTTCAACTAATTTTGACTCTCAGAGGTGTATCATCACTATTGGAGATAAAATGAGCATCTTTATCTTCATTTTCATGCTTCTAGGGAGCCAAAACTCAAGATTGGGCTCATGGTTAAAAGTGACTTAAAAGGACCCAAATGGTCACTTCGATGGCTTAAAACGTGTTTATTCACTGCGGGAAGAGATATAAAGAACATTTAGAGTAAATTATTGTTAATGCGAGAAAGTTCAATTTTTCATGCCAAACGATCGATGACCCGCGTCCTGATGAAATTGCTCTGAGATGACCAAAATGGTCCGTTTTGAAAATGTTCATCTTTCAAATAATTTTGACTCTCAGAGGTGGATCATCACTTTTGGAGATAAAATGAGCATCGTTATCGTCATTTTCATGCTTCTAGGAAGCCAAAACTCAAGATTGGGCTCATGGTTAAAAGTGACTTAAAAGGACCCAAATGCTCACTTCGAGGGCTTAAAACGTGTTTATTCACTGCGGGAAGAGATATAAACAACATTTAGAGTAAATTAATGTTCATGCGAGAACGTTCAATTTTTCATGCAAAACAATCGATTACCCGCGACCTGATGAAATTGCTCTGAGATGACCAAAATGGTCAGTTTTGAAAGTTTTCATCTTTCAACTAATTTTGACTCTCAGAGGTGAATCATCACTTTTGGAGATAAAATGAGCATCGGTATCATCATTTTCGTGCTTCTAGGGAGCCAAAACTCAAGATTTGGCTCATGGTTAAAAGTGACTTAAAAGGACCCAAATGCTCACTTCGAGGGCTTAAAACGTGTTTATTCACTGCGGGAAGAGATATAAACAACATTTAGAGTGAATTAATGTTCATGCGAGAACGTACAATTTTTCATGCAAAACGATCGATGACCCGCGACCTGATGAAATTGCTCTGAGATGACCAAAATGGTCCGTTTTGAAAGTTTTCATCTATCAACTAATTTTGACTCTCAGAGGTGGATCATCACTTTTGGAGATAAAATGAGCATCGTTATCGTCATTTTCATGCTTCTAGGGAGCCAAAACTCAAGAATTGGCTCATGGTTAAAAGTGACTTAAAAGGACCCAAATGCTCACTTCGAGGGCTTAAAACGTGTTTATTCACTGCGGGAAGAGATATAAAGAACATTTAGAGTAAATTAATGTTCATGCGAGAACGTTCAATTTTTCATGCAAAACAATCGATGACCCATGACCTAATGAAATTGCTCTGAGATGACCAAAATGGTCCGTTTTGAAAGTTTTCATCTTTCAACTAATTTTGACTCTCAGAGGTGGATCATCACTTTTGGAGATAAAAGGAGCATCGTTATCGTCATTTTCATGCTTCTAGGGAGCCAAAACTCAAGATTTGGCTCATGCTTAAAAGTGACTTAAAAGGACCCAAATGCTCACTTCGAGGGCTTAAAACGTGTTTATTCACTAAGGGAAGAGATATAAAGAACATTTAGAGTAAATTATTGTTCATGCGAGAACGTTCAATTTTTCATGCAAAACGATCGATGACCCGCGACCTGATGAAATTGCTCTGAGGTGAACAAAATGGTCCATTTTGAAAATGTTTATCTTTCAACTAATATTGACTCTCAGAGGTGGATCTTCACTTTTGGAGATAAAATGAGCATCGGTATCATCATTTTCGTGCTTCTAGGGAGCCAAAACTCAAGATTTGGCTCATGGTTAAAAGTGACTTAAAAGGACCCAAATGCTCACTTCGAGGGCTTAAAACGTGTTTATTCACTGCGGGAAGAGATATAAACAACATTTAGAGTAAATTAATGTTCATGCGAGAACGTTCAATTTTTCATGCAAAACAATCGATTACCCGCGACCTGCTGAAATTGCTCTGAGATGACCAAAATGGTCAGTTTTGAAAGTTTTCATCTTTCAACTAATTTTGACTCTCAGAGGTGAATCATCACTTTTGGAGATAAAATGAGCATCGGTATCATCATTTTCGTGCTTCTAGGGAGCCAAAACTCAAGATTTGGCTCATGGTTAAAAGTGACTTAAAAGGACCCAAATGCTCACTTCGAGGGCTTAAAACGTGTTTATTCACTGCGGGAAGAGATATAAACAACATTTAGAGTGAATTAATGTTCATGCGAGAACGTTCAATTTTTCATGCAAAACGATCGATGACCCGTGTCCTGATGAAATTGCTCTGAGATGACCAAAATGGTCCGTTTTGAAAATGTTCATCTTTCAAATAATTTTGACTCTCAGAGGTGGATCATCACTTTTGGAGATAAAATGAGCATCGTTATCGTCATTTTCATGCTTCTAGGAAGCCAAAACTCAAGATTGGGCTCATGGTTAAATGTGACTTAAAAGGACCCAAATGCTCACTTTGAGGGCTTAAAACGTGTTTATTCACTGCGGGAAGAGATATAAACAACATTTAGAGTAAATTAATGTTCATGCGAGAACGTTCAATTTTTCATGCAAAACAATCGATGACCCGCGACCTGATGAAATTGCTCTGAGATGACCAAAATGGTCCGTTTTGAAAGTTTTCATCTTTCAACTAATTTTGACTCTCAGATGTGGATCATCACTTTTGGAGATAAAATGAGCATCGTTATCGTCATTTTCATGCTTCTAGGGAGCCAAAACTCAAGATTTTGCTCGTGGTTAAAAGTGACTTAAAAGGACCCACATGCTCACTTCGAGGGCTTAAACTGTGTTTATTCACTACGGGAAGAGATATAAAGAACATTTAGAGTAAATTAATGTTCATGTGAGAACGTACAAATTTTTCATGCCAAACGATCGATGACCCGCGTCCTGATGAAATTGCTCTGAGATGACCAAAATGGTCCGTTTTGAAAATGTTCATCTTTCAAATAATTTTGACTCTCAGAGGTGGATCATCACTTTTGGAGATAAAATGAGCATCGTTATCGTCATTTTCATGCTTCTAGGAAGCCAAAACTCAAGATTGGGCTCATGGTTAAAAGTGACTTAAAAGGACCCAAATGCTCACTTCGAGGGCTTAAAACGTGTTTATTCACTGCGGGAAGAGATATAAACAACATTTAGAGTAAATTAATGTTCATGCGAGAACGTTCAATTTTTCATGCAAAACAATCGATTACCCGCGACCTGATGAAATTGCTCTGAGATGACCAAAATGGTCAGTTTTGAAAGTTTTCATCTTTCAACTAATTTTGACTCTCAGAGGTGAATCATCACTTTTGGAGATAAAATGAGCATCGGTATCATCATTTTCGTGCTTCTAGGGAGCCAAAACTCAAGATTTGGCTCATGGTTAAAAGTGACTTAAAAGGACCCAAATGCTCACTTCGAGGGCTTAAAACGTGTTTATTCACTGCGGGAAGAGATATAAACAACATTTAGAGTGAATTAATGTTCATGCGAGAACGTACAATTTTTCATGCAAAACGATCGATGACCCGCGACCTGATGAAATTGCTCTGAGATGACCAAAATGGTCCGTTTTGAAAGTTTTCATCTATCAACTAATTTTGACTCTCAGAGGTGGATCATCACTTTTGGAGATAAAATGAGCATCGTTATCGTCATTTTCATGCTTCTAGGGAGCCAAAACTCAAGAATTGGCTCATGGTTAAAAGTGACTTAAAAGGACCCAAATGCTCACTTCGAGGGCTTAAAACGTGTTTATTCACTGCGGGAAGAGATATAAAGAACATTTAGAGTAAATTAATGTTCATGCGAGAACGTTCAATTTTTCATGCAAAACAATCGATGACCCATGACCTAATGAAATTGCTCTGAGATGACCAAAATGGTCCGTTTTGAAAGTTTTCATCTTTCAACTAATTTTGACTCTCAGAGGTGGATCATCACTTTTGGAGATAAAATGAGCATCGTTATCGTCATTTTCATGCTTCTAGGGAGCCAAAACTCAAGATTTGGCTCATGCTTAAAAGTGACTTAAAAGGACCCAAATGCTCACTTCGAGGGCTTAAAACGTGTTTATTCACTAAGGGAAGAGATATAAAGAACATTTAGAGTAAATTATTGTTCATGCGAGAACGTTCAATTTTTCATGCAAAACGATCGATGACCCGCGACCTGATGAAATTGCTCTGAGGTGAACAAAATGGTCCATTTTGAAAATGTTTATCTTTCAACTAATATTGACTCTCAGAGGTGGATCTTCACTTTTGGAGATAAAATGAGCATCTTCATAGTAATTTTTATGCTTCTGGGGAGCCAAAACTCAAGATTTGGCTCATGGTTAAAAGTGACTTAAAAGGACCCAAATGCTCACTTCGAGGGCTTAAAACGTGTTTATTCACTGCGGGAAGAGATATAAACAACATTTAGAGTAAATTAATGTTCATGCGAGAACGTTCAATTTTTCATGCAAAACAATCGATTACCCGCGACCTGCTGAAATTGCTCTGAGATGACCAAAATGGTCAGTTTTGAAAGTTTTCATCTTTCAACTAATTTTGACTCTCAGAGGTGAATCATCACTTTTGGAGATAAAATGAGCATCGGTATCATCATTTTCGTGCTTCTAGGGAGCCAAAACTCAAGATTTGGCTCATGGTTAAAAGTGACTTAAAAGGACCCAAATGCTCACTTCGAGGGCTTAAAACGTGTTTATTCACTGCGGGAAGAGATATAAACAACATTTAGAGTGAATTAATGTTCATGCGAGAACGTTCAATTTTTCATGCAAAACGATCGATGACCCGTGTCCTGATGAAATTGCTCTGAGATGACCAAAATGGTCCGTTTTGAAAATGTTCATCTTTCAAATAATTTTGACTCTCAGAGGTGGATCATCACTTTTGGAGATAAAATGAGCATCGTTATCGTCATTTTCATGCTTCTAGGAAGCCAAAACTCAAGATTGGGCTCATGGTTAAATGTGACTTAAAAGGACCCAAATGCTCACTTCGAGGGCTTACAACGTGTTTATTCACTGCGGGAAGAGATATAAACAACATTTAGAGTAAATTAATGTTCATGCGAGAACGTTCAATTTTTCATGCAAAACAATCGATTACCCGCGACCTGATGAAATTGCTCTGAGATGACCAAAATGGTCAGTTTTGAAAGTTTTCATCTTTCAACTAATTTTGACTCTCAGAGGTGAATCATCACTTTTGGAGATAAAATGAGCATCGGTATCATCATTTTCGTGCTTCTAGGGAGCCAAAACTCAAGATTTGGCTCATGGTTAAAAGTGACTTAAAAGGACCCAAATGCTCACTTCGAGGGCTTAAAACGTGTTTATTCACTGCGGGAAGAGATATAAACAATATTTAGAGTGAATTAATGTTCATGCGAGAACGTTCAATTTTTCATGCAAAACGATCGATGACCCGTGTCCTGATGAAATTGCTCTGAGATGACCAAAATGGTCCGTTTTGAAAATGTTCATCTTTCAACTAATTTTGACTCTCAGAGGTGGATCATCACTTTTAGAGATAAAATGAGCATCGTTATCATCATTTTCATGCTTCTAGGGAGCCAAAACTCAAGATTTGGCTCATGGTTAAAAGTGACTTAAAAGGACCCAAATGCTCACTTCGAGGGCTTAAAATGTGTTTATTCACTGCGGGAAGAGATATAAACATCATTTAGAGTAAATTAATAATCATGCGAGAACGTTCAATTTTTCATGCAAAACAATCGATGACCCGTGACCTGATGAAATTGCTCTGAGGTGAACAAAATGGCCCATTTTAAAAATGTTCATCTTTCAACTAATATTGACTCTCAGAGGTGGATTTTCACTTTTGGAGCTAAAATGAGCATCTTTATCATCATTTTCATGCTTCTAGGGAGCCAAAACTCAAGATTTGACTCATGGTTGAAAGTGACTTAAAAGGACCAAATGCTCACTTCGAGGGCTTAAAACATGTTTATTTACTGCGGGAAGAGATATAAAGAACATTTAGAGTAAATTAATGTTCATGCGAGAGCGTTCAATTTTTCATGCAAAACAATCGATGACCCACGACCTGATGAAATTGCTCTGAGATGACCGAAATGGTCCGTTTTGAAAATTTCCATCTTTCAACTAATTTTGACTCTCAGAGGTGTATCATCACTATTGGAGATAAAATGAGCATCTTTATCTTCATTTTCATGCTTCTAGGGAGCCAAAACTCAAGATTGGGCTCATGGTTAAAAGTGACTTAAAAGGACCCAAATGGTCACTTTGATGGCTTAAAACGTGTTTATTCACTGCGGGAAGAGATATAAAGAACATTTAGAGTAAATTATTGTTAATGCGAGAAAGTTCAATTTTTCATGCCAAACGATCGATGACCCGCGTCCTGATGAAATTGCTCTGAGATGACCAAAATGGTCCGTTTTGAAAATTTTCATCTTTCAACTAATTTTGACTCTCAGAGGTGGATCATCACTTTTGGAGATAAAATGAGCATCGGTATCGTCATTTTCATGCTTCTAGGGAGCCAAAACTCAAGATTTGACTCATGGTTGAAAGTGACTTAAAAGGACCAAATGCTCACTTCGAGGGCTTAAAACGTGTTTATTCACTGCGGGAAGAGATATAAAGAACATTTAGAGTAAATTATTGTTCATGAGAGAACGTTCAATTTTTCATGCAAAACGATCGATGCCCCGCGACCTGATGAAATTGCTCTGAGATTACCAAAATGGTCCGTTTTGAAAATTTCCATCTTTCAACTAATTTTGACTCTCAGAGGTGGATCATCACTATTGGAGATAAAATGAGCATCTTTATCTTCATTTTCATGCTTCTAGGGAGCCAAAACTCAAGATTTGACTCATGGTTGAAAGTGACTTAAAAGGACCAAATGCTCACTTCGAGGGCTTAAAATGTGTTTATTCACTGCGGGAAGAGATATAAACAACATTTAGAGTAAATTAATGTTCATGCAAGAACGTTCAATTTTTCATGCAAAACAATCGATGACCCGCGACCTGATGAAATTGCTCTGAGGTGAACAAAATGGTCCATTTTGAAAATGTTTATCTTTCAACTAATATTGACTCTCAGAGGTGGATCTTCACTTTTGGAGATAAAATGAGCATCTTCATAGTAATTTTTATGCTTCTGGGGAGCCAAAACTCAAGATTTGGCTCATGGTTAAAAGTGACTTAAAAGGACCCAAATGCTCACTTCGAGGGCTTAAAACGTGTTTATTCACTGCGGGAAGAGATATAAACAACATTTAGAGTGAATTAATGTTCATGCGAGAACGTTCAATTTTTCATGCAAAACGATCGATGACCCGTGTCCTGATGAAATTGCTCTGAGATGACCAAAATGGTCCGTTTTGAAAATGTTCATCTTTCAAATAATTTTGACTCTCAGAGGTGGATCATCACTTTTGGAGATAAAATGAGCATTGTTATCGTAATTTTCATGCTTCTAGGGAACCAAAACTCAAGATTTGGCTCATGGTTAAAAGTGACTTAAAAGGACCCAAATGCTCACTTCGATGGCTTAAAATGTGTTTATTCACTGCGGGAAGAGATATAAAGAACATTTAGAGTAAATTATTGTTAATGCGAGAACGTTCAATTTTTCATGCCAAACGATCGATGACCCGCGACCTGATGAAATTGCTCTGAGATGACCAAAATGGTCCGTTTTGAAAATGTTCATCTTTCAAATAATGTTGACTCTCAGAGGTGGATCATCACTTTTGGAGATAAAATGAGCATTGTTATCGTAATTTTCATGCTTCTAGGGAGCCAAAACTCAAGATTTGGCCCATGGTGAAAAGTGACTTAAAAGGACCCAAATGCTCACTTCGAGGGCTTAAAACGTGTTTATTCACTGCGGGAAGAGATATAAACAACATTTAGAGTAAATTAATGTTCATGCGAGAACGTTCAATTTTTCATGCAAAACAATCGATGACCCGCGACCTGATGAAATTGCTCTGAGGTGAACAAAATGGTCCATTTTGAAAATGTTTATCTTTCAACTAACATTGACTCTCAGAGGTGGATCTTCACTTTTGGAGATAAAATAAGCATCTTCATAGTAATTTTTATGCTTCTGGGGAGCCAAAACTCAAGATTTGGCTCATGGTTAAAAGTGACTTAAAAGGATCCAAATGCTCACTTCGAGGGCTTAAAACGTGTTTATTCACTGCGGGAAGAGATATAAACAACATTTAGAGTAAATTAATGTTCATGCGAGAACGTTCAATTTTTCATGCAAAACAATCGATTACCCGCGACCTGATGAAATTGCTCTGAGATGACCAAAATGGTCAGTTTTGAAAGTTTTCATCTTTCAACTAATTTTGACTCTCAGAGGTGGATCATCACTTTTGGAGATAAAATGAGCATCGGTATCGTCATTTTCATGCTTCTAGGGAGCCAAAACTCAAGATTTGACTCATGGTTGAAAGTGACTTAAAAGGACCAAATGCTCACTTCGAGGGCTTAAAACGTGTTTATTCACTGCGGGAAGAGATATAAAGAACATTTAGAGTAAATTATTGTTCATGCGAGAACGTTCAATTTTTCATGCAAAACGATCGATGCCCCGCGACCTGATGAAATTGCTCTGAGATGACCAAAATGGTCCGTTTTGAAAATTTCCATCTTTCAACTAATTTTGACTCTCAGAGGTGTATCATCACTATTGGAGATAAAATTAGCATCTTTATCTTCATTTTCATGCTTCTAGGGAGCCAAAACTCAAGATTGGGCTCATGGTTAAAAGTGACTTAAAAGGACCCAAATGGTCACTTCGATGGCTTAAAACGTGTTTATTCACTGCGGGAAGAGATATAAAGAACATTTAGAGTAAATTATTGTTAATGCGAGAAAGTTCAATTTTTCATGCCAAACGATCGATGACCCGCGTCCTGATGAAATTGCTCTGAGATGACCAAAATGGTCCGTTTTGCAAATTTTCATCTTTCAACTAATTTTGACTCTCAGAGGTGTATCATCACTATTGGAGATAAAATGAGCATCTTTATCTTCATTTTCATGCTTCTAGGGAGCCAAAACTCAAGATTGGGCTCATGGTTAAAAGTGACTTAAAAGGACCAAATGCTCACTTCGAGGGCTTAAAACGTGTTTATTCACTGCGGGAAGAGATATAAAGAACATTTAGAGTAAATTATTGTTCATGCGAGAACGTTCAATTTTTCATGCAAAACGATCGATGCCCCGCGACCTGATGAAATTGCTCTGAGATGACCAAAATGGTCCGTTTTGAAAATTTCCATCTTTCAACTAATTTTGACTCTCAGAGGTGTATCATCACTATTGGAGATAAAATGAGCATCTTTATCTTCATTTTCATGCTTCTAGGGAGCCAAAACTCAAGATTGGGCTCATGGTTAAAAGTGACTTAAAAGGACCCAAATGGTCACTTCGATGGCTTAAAACGTGTTTATTCACTGCGGGAAGAGATATAAAGAACATTTAGAGTAAATTATTGTTAATGCGAGAAAGTTCAATTTTTCATGCCAAACGATCGATGACCCGCGTCCTGATGAAATTGCTCTGAGATGACCAAAATGGTCCGTTTTGAAAATGTTCATCTTTCAAATAATTTTGACTCTCAGAGGTGGATCATCACTTTTGGAGATAAAATGAGCATCGTTATCGTCATTTTCATGCTTCTAGGAAGCCAAAACTCAAGATTGGGCTCATGGTTAAAAGTGACTTAAAAGGACCCAAATGCTCACTTCGAGGGCTTAAAACGTGTTTATTCACTGCGGGAAGAGATATAAACAACATTTAGAGTAAATTAATGTTCATGCGAGAACGTTCAATTTTTCATGCAAAACAATCGATTACCCGCGACCTGATGAAATTGCTCTGAGATGACCAAAATGGTCAGTTTTGAAAGTTTTCATCTTTCAACTAATTTTGACTCTCAGAGGTGAATCATCACTTTTGGAGATAAAATGAGCATCGGTATCATCATTTTCGTGCTTCTAGGGAGCCAAAACTCAAGATTTGGCTCATGGTTAAAAGTGACTTAAAAGGACCCAAATGCTCACTTCGAGGGCTTAAAACGTGTTTATTCACTGCGGGAAGAGATATAAACAACATTTAGAGTGAATTAATGTTCATGCGAGAACGTACAATTTTTCATGCAAAACGATCGATGACCCGCGACCTGATGAAATTGCTCTGAGATGACCAAAATGGTCCGTTTTGAAAGTTTTCATCTATCAACTAATTTTGACTCTCAGAGGTGGATCATCACTTTTGGAGATAAAATGAGCATCGTTATCGTCATTTTCATGCTTCTAGGGAGCCAAAACTCAAGAATTGGCTCATGGTTAAAAGTGACTTAAAAGGACCCAAATGCTCACTTCGAGGGCTTAAAACGTGTTTATTCACTGCGGGAAGAGATATAAAGAACATTTAGAGTAAATTAATGTTCATGCGAGAACGTTCAATTTTTCATGCAAAACAATCGATGACCCATGACCTAATGAAATTGCTCTGAGATGACCAAAATGGTCCGTTTTGAAAGTTTTCATCTTTCAACTAATTTTGACTCTCAGAGGTGGATCATCACTTTTGGAGATAAAATGAGCATCGTTATCGTCATTTTCATGCTTCTAGGGAGCCAAAACTCAAGATTTGGCTCATGCTTAAAAGTGACTTAAAAGGACCCAAATGCTCACTTCGAGGGCTTAAAACGTGTTTATTCACTAAGGGAAGAGATATAAAGAACATTTAGAGTAAATTATTGTTCATGCGAGAACGTTCAATTTTTCATGCAAAACGATCGATGACCCGCGACCTGATGAAATTGCTCTGAGGTGAACAAAATGGTCCATTTTGAAAATGTTTATCTTTCAACTAATATTGACTCTCAGAGGTGGATCTTCACTTTTGGAGATAAAATGAGCATCGGTATCATCATTTTCGTGCTTCTAGGGAGCCAAAACTCAAGATTTGGCTCATGGTTAAAAGTGACTTAAAAGGACCCAAATGCTCACTTCGAGGGCTTAAAACGTGTTTATTCACTGCGGGAAGAGATATAAACAACATTTAGAGTAAATTAATGTTCATGCGAGAACGTTCAATTTTTCATGCAAAACAATCGATTACCCGCGACCTGCTGAAATTGCTCTGAGATGACCAAAATGGTCAGTTTTGAAAGTTTTCATCTTTCAACTAATTTTGATTCTCAGAGGTGAATCATCACTTTTGGAGATAAAATGAGCATCGGTATCATCATTTTCGTGCTTCTAGGGAGCCAAAACTCAAGATTTGGCTCATGGTTAAAAGTGACTTAAAAGGACCCAAATGCTCACTTCGAGGGCTTAAAACGTGTTTATTCACTGCGGGAAGAGATATAAACAACATTTAGAGTGAATTAATGTTCATGCGAGAACGTTCAATTTTTCATGCAAAACGATCGATGACCCGTGTCCTGATGAAATTGCTCTGAGATGACCAAAATGGTCCGTTTTGAAAATGTTCATCTTTCAAATAATTTTGACTCTCAGAGGTGGATCATCACTTTTGGAGATAAAATGAGCATCGTTATCGTCATTTTCATGCTTCTAGGAAGCCAAAACTCAAGATTGGGCTCATGGTTAAATGTGACTTAAAAGGACCCAAATGCTCACTTTGAGGGCTTAAAACGTGTTTATTCACTGCGGGAAGAGATATAAACAACATTTAGAGTAAATTAATGTTCATGCGAGAACGTTCAATTTTTCATGCAAAACAATCGATTACCCGCGACCTGATGAAATTGCTCTGAGATGACCAAAATGGTCAGTTTTGAAAGTTTTCATCTTTCAACTAATTTTGACTCTCAGAGGTGAATCATCACTTTTGGAGATAAAATGAGCATCGGTATCATCATTTTCGTGCTTCTAGGGAGCCAAAACTCAAGATTTGGCTCATGGTTAAAAGTGACTTAAAAGGACCCAAATGCTCACTTCGAGGACTTAAAACGTGTTTATTCACTGCGGGAAGAGATATAAACAATATTTAGAGTGAATTAATGTTCATGCGAGAACGTTCAATTTTTCATGCAAAACGATCGATGACCCGTGTCCTGATGAAATTGCTCTGAGATGACCAAAATGGTCCGTTTTGAAAATGTTCATCTTTCAACTAATTTTGACTCTCAGAGGTGGATCATCACTTTTAGAGATAAAATGAGCATCGTTATCATCATTTTCATGCTTCTAGGGAGCCAAAACTCAAGATTTGGCTCATGGTTAAAAGTGACTTAAAAGGACCCAAATGCTCACTTCGAGGGCTTAAAATGTGTTTATTCACTGCGGGAAGAGATATAAACATCATTTAGAGTAAATTAATAATCATGCGAGAACGTTCAATTTTTCATGCAAAACAATCGATGACCCCGTGACCTGATGAAATTGCTCTGAGGTGAACAAAATGGCCCATTTTAAAAATGTTCATCTTTCAACTAATATTGACTCTCAGAGGTGGATTTTCACTTTTGGAGCTAAAATGAGCATCTTTATCATCATTTTCATGCTTCTAGGGAGCCAAAACTCAAGATTTGACTCATGGTTGAAAGTGACTTAAAAGGACCAAATGCTCACTTCGAGGGCTTAAAACATGTTTATTTACTGCGGGAAGAGATATAAAGAACATTTAGAGAAAATTAATGTTCATGCGAGAGCGTTCAATTTTTCATGCAAAACAATCGATGACCCACGACCTGATGAAATTGCTCTGAGATGACCGAAATGGTCCGTTTTGAAAATTTCCATCTTTCAACTAATTTTGACTCTCAGAGGTGTATCATCACTATTGGAGATAAAATGAGCATCTTTATCTTCATTTTCATGCTTCTAGGGAGCCAAAACTCAAGATTGGGCTCATGGTTAAAAGTGACTTAAAAGGACCCAAATGGTCACTTTGATGGCTTAAAACGTGTTTATTCACTGCGGGAAGAGATATAAAGAACATTTAGAGTAAATTATTGTTAATGCGAGAAAGTTCAATTTTTCATGCCAAACGATCGATGACCCGCGTCCTGATGAAATTGCTCTGAGATGACCAAAATGGTCCGTTTTGAAAATTTTCATCTTTCAACTAATTTTGACTCTCAGAGGTGGATCATCACTTTTGGAGATAAAATGAGCATCGGTATCGTCATTTTCATGCTTCTAGGGAGCCAAAACTCAAGATTTGACTCATGGTTGAAAGTGACTTAAAAGGACCAAATGCTCACTTCGAGGGCTTAAAACGTGTTTATTCACTGCGGGAAGAGATATAAAGAACATTTAGAGTAAATTATTGTTCATGAGAGAACGTTCAATTTTTCATGCAAAACGATCGATGCCCCGCGACCTGATGAAATTGCTCTGAGATTACCAAAATGGTCCGTTTTGAAAATTTCCATCTTTCAACTAATTTTGACTCTCAGAGGTGGATCATCACTATTGGAGATAAAATGAGCATCTTTATCTTCATTTTCATGCTTCTAGGGAGCCAAAACTCAAGATTTGACTCATGGTTGAAAGTGACTTAAAAGGACCAAATGCTCACTTCGAGGGCTTAAAATGTGTTTATTCACTGCGGGAAGAGATATAAACAACATTTAGAGTAAATTAATGTTCATGCAAGAACGTTCAATTTTTCATGCAAAACAATCGATGACCCGCGACCTGATGAAATTGCTCTGAGGTGAACAAAATGGTCCATTTTGAAAATGTTTATCTTTCAACTAATATTGACTCTCAGAGGTGGATCTTCACTTTTGGAGATAAAATGAGCATCTTCATAGTAATTTTTATGCTTCTGGGGAGCCAAAACTCAAGATTTGGCTCATGGTTAAAAGTGACTTAAAAGGACCCAAATGCTCACTTCGAGGGCTTAAAACGTGTTTATTCACTGCGGGAAGAGATATAAACAACATTTAGAGTGAATTAATGTTCATGCGAGAACGTTCAATTTTTCATGCAAAACGATCGATGACCCGTGTCCTGATGAAATTGCTCTGAGATGACCAAAATGGTCCGTTTTGAAAATGTTCATCTTTCAAATAATTTTGACTCGCAGAGGTGGATCATCACTTTTGGAGATAAAATGAGCATCGTTATCGTCATTTTCATGCTTCTAGAAGCCAAAACTCAAGATTGGGCTCATGGTTAAAAGTGACTTAAAAGGACCCAAATGCTCACTTCGAGGGCTTAAAACGTGTTTATTCACTGCGGGAAGAGATATAAACAACATTTAGAGTAAATTAATGTTCATGCGAGAACGTTCAATTTTTCATGCAAAACAATCGATTACCCGCGACCTGATGACATTGCTCTGAGATGACCAAAATGGTCAGTTTTGAAAGTTTTCATCTTTCAACTAATTTTGACTCTCAGAGGTGAATCATCACTTTTGGAGATAAAATGAGCATCGGTATCATCATTTTCGCGCTTCTAGGGAGCCAAAACTCAAGATTTGGCTCGTGGTTAAAAGTGACTTAAAAGGACCCAAATGCTCACTTCGAGGGCTTAAAACGTGTTTATTCACTGCGGGAAGAGATATAAACAACATTTAGAGTGAATTAATGTTCATGCGAGAACGTTCAATTTTTCATGCAAAACGATCGATGACCCGTGTCCTGATGAAATTGCTCTGAGATGACCAAAATGGTCCGTTTTGAAAATGTTCATCTTTCAACTAATTTTGACTCTCAGAGGTGGATCATTACTTTTAGAGATAAAATGAGCATCGTTATCGTCATTTTCATGCTTCTAGGGAGCCAAAACTCAAGATTTAGCTCATGGTTAAAAGTGACTTAAAAGGACCCAAATGCTCACTTCGAGGGCTTAAAATGTGTTTATTCACTGCGGGAAGAGATATAAACATCATTTAGAGTAAATTAATAATCATGCGAGAACGTTCAATTTTTCATGCAAAACAATCGATGACCCGTGACCTGATGAAATTGCTCTGAGGTGAACAAAATGGCCCATTTTAAAAATGTTCATCTTTCAACTAATATTGACTCTCAGAGGTGGATTTTCACTTTTGGAGATAAAATGAGCATCTTTATCATCATTTTCATGCTTCTAGGGAGCCAAAACTCAAGATTTGACTCATGGTTGAAAGTGACTTAAAAGGACCAAATGCTCACTTCGAGGGCTTAAAACATGTTTATTTACTGCGGGAAGAGATATAAAGAACATTTAGAGTAAATTAATGTTCATGCGAGAGCGTTCAATTTTTCATGCAAAACAATCGATGACCCACGACCTGATGAAATTGCTCTGAGATGACCAAAATGGTCCGTTTTGAAAATGTTCATCTTTCAACTAATTTTGACTCTCAGAGGTGGATCATCACTTTTGGAGATAAAATGAGCATCGTTATCATCATTTTCATGCTTCTAGGGAGTCAAAACTCAAGATTTGGCTCTTGGTTAAAAGTGACTTAAAAGGACCCAAATGCTCACTTCGAGGGCTTAAAACGTGTTTATTCACTGCGGGAAGACATATAAAGAACATTTAGAGTAAATTATTGTTCATGCGAGAACGTTCAATTTTTCATGCAAAACTATCGATGACCCGCGACCTGATGAAATTGCTCTGAGATGACCAAAATGGTCCGTTTTGAAAATTTCCATCTTTCAACTAATATTGACTCTAAAAGGTGGATCTTCACTTTTGGAGATAAAATGAGCATCTTTATCATCATTTTCATGCTTCTAGGGAGCCAAAACTCAAGATTGGACTCATGGTTGAAAGTGACTTAAAAGGACCAAATGCTCACTTCGAGGGCTTCAAACGTGTTTATTCACTGCGGGAAGAGATATAAAGAACATTTAGAGTAAATTAATGTTCATGCGAGAACGTTCAATTTTTCATGCAAAACAACCGATGACCAGCGATCTGATGAAATTGCTCTGAGATGACCAAAATGGTCCGTTTTGAAAGTTTTCATCTTTCAACTAATTTTGACTGTCAGAGGTGGATCATCAATTTTAGAGATAAAATGAGCATCGTTATCGTCATTTTCATGCTTCTAGGGAGCCAAAACTCAAGATTTGGCTCATGGTGAAAAGTGACTTAAAAGGACCCAAATGCTCACTTCGAGGGCTTAAAACGTGTTTATTCACTGCGGGAAGAGATATAAACAACATTTAGAGTAAATTAATGTTCATGCGAGAACGTTCAATTTTTCATGCAAAACAATCGATGACCCGCGACCTGATGAAATTGCTCTGAGATGACCAAAATGGTCAGTTTTGAAAATGTTTATCTTTCAACTAATATTGACTCTCAGAAGTGGATCTTCACTTTTGGAGATAAAATGAGCATCTTCATAGTAATTTTTATGCTTCTGGGGAGGCAAAACTCAAGATTTGGCTCATGGTTAAAAGTGACTTAAAAGGACCCAAATGCTCACTTAGAGGGCTTAAAACGTGTTTATTCACTGCGTGAAGAGATATAAAGAACATTTAGAGTAAATTATTGTTCATGCGAGAACGTTCAATTTTTCATGCAAAACGATCGATGACCCGCGACCTGATGAAATTGCTCTGAGATGACCAAAATGGTCCGTTTTGAAAGTTTTCATCTTTCAACTAATTTTGACTCTCAGACGTGGATCATCACTTTTGGAGATAAAATGAGCATCGTTATCATCATTTTCATGCTTCCAGGGAGCCAAACCTCAAGATTTGGCTCATGGTTAAAAGTGACTTAAAAGCACCCAAATGCTCACTTCGATGGCTTAAAACGTGTTTATTCACTGCGGGAAGAGATATAAAGAACATTTAGAGTAAAATATTGTTAATGCGAGAACGTTCAATTTTTCATGCCAAACGATCGATGACCCGCGACCTGATGAAATTGCTCTGAGATGACCAAAATGGTCCGTTTTGAAAATTTTCATCTTTCAACCAATTTTGACTCTCAGAGGTGGATCATCACTTTTGGAGATAAAATGAGCATCATTATCGTCATTTTCATGCTTCTAGGGAGCCAAAACTCAAGATTTGGCTCATGGTTAAAAGTGACTTAAAAGGACCCAAATGCTCACTTTGAGGGCTTAAAACGTGTTTATTCACTGCGGGAAGACATATAAAGAACATTTAGAGTAAATTATTGTTCATGCGAGAACGTTCAATTTTTCATGCAAAACGATCGATGACCCGCGACCTGATGAAATTGCTCTGAGATGACCAAAATGGTCCGTTTTGAAAATTTCCATCTTTCAACTAATATTGACTCTAAAAGGTGGATCTTCACTTTTGGAGATAAAATGAGCATCTTTATCATCATTTTCATGCTTCTAGGGAGCCAAAACTCAAGATTGGACTCATGGTTGAAAGTGACTTAAAAGGACCAAATGCTCACTTCGAGGGCTTCAAACGTGTTTATTCACTGCGGGAAGAGATATAAAGAACATTTAGAGTAAATTAATGTTCATGCGAGAACGTTCAATTTTTCATGCAAAACAACCGATGACCAGCGATCTGATGAAATTGCTCTGAGATGACCAAAATGGTCCGTTTTGAAAGTTTTCATCTTTCAACTAATTTTGACTGTCAGAGGTGGATCATCAATTTTGGAGATAAAATGAGCATCGTTATAGTCATTTTCATGCTTCTAGGGAGCCAAAACTCAAGATTTGGCTCATGGTGAAAAGTGACTTAAAAGGACCCAAATGCTCACTTCGAGGGCTTAAAACGTGTTTATTCACTGCGGGAAGAGATATAAACAACATTTAGAGTAAATTAATGTTCATGCGAGAACGTTCAATTTTTCATGCAAAACAATCGATGACCCGCGACCTGATGAAATTGCTCTGAGATGACCAAAATGGTCAGTTTTGAAAATGTTTATCTTTCAACTAATATTGACTCTCAGAAGTGGATCTTCACTTTTGGAGATAAAATGAGCATCTTCATAGTAATTTTTATGCTTCTGGGGAGGCAAAACTCAAGATTTGGCTCATGGTTAAAAGTGACTTAAAAGGACCCAAATGCTCACTTAGAGGGCTTAAAACGTGTTTATTCACTGCGTGAAGAGATATAAAGAACATTTAGAGTAAATTATTGTTCATGCGAGAACGTTCAATTTTTCATGCAAAACGATCGATGACCCGCGACCTGATGAAATTGCTCTGAGATGACCAAAATGGTCCGTTTTGAAAGTTTTCATCTTTCAACTAATTTTGACTCTCAGACGTGGATCATCACTTTTGGAGATAAAATGAGCATCGTTATCATCATTTTCATGCTTCCAGGGAGCCAAACCTCAAGATTTGGCTCATGGTTAAAAGTGACTTAAAAGCACCCAAATGCTCACTTCGATGGCTTAAAACGTGTTTATTCACTGCGGGAAGAGATATAAAGAACATTTAGAGTAAAATATTGTTAATGCGAGAACGTTCAATTTTTCATGCCAAACGATCGATGACCCGCGACCTGATGAAATTGCTCTGAGATGACCAAAATGGTCCGTTTTGAAAATTTTCATCTTTCAACCAATTTTGACTCTCAGAGGTGGATCATCACTTTTGGAGATAAAATGAGCATCATTATCGTCATTTTCATGCTTCTAGGGAGCCAAAACTCAAGATTTGGCTCATGGTTAAAAGTGACTTAAAAGGACCCAAATGCTCACTTTGAGGGCTTAAAACGTGTTTATTCACTGCGGGAAGAGATATAAAGAACATTTAGAGTAAATTAATGTTCATGCGAGAACGTTCAATTTTTCATGCAAAACAATCGATGACCCGCGACCTGATGAAATTGCTCTGAGATGACCAAAATGGTCCGTTTTGAAAGTTTTCATCTTTCAACTAATTTTGACTCTCAGAGGTGGATCATCACTTTTGGAGATAAAATGAGCATCATTATCGTCATTTTCATGCTTCTAGGGAGCCAAAACTCAAGATTTGGCTCATGGTTAAAAGTGACGTAAAAGGACCCAAATGCTCACTTCGATGGCTTAAAACGTGTTTATTCACTGCGGGAAGAGATATAAAGAACATTTAGAGTAAAATATTGTTAATGCGAGAACGTTCAATTTTTCATGCCAAACGATCGATGACCCGCGACCTGATGAAATTGCTCTGAGATGACCAAAATGGTCAGTTATGAAAGTTTTCATCTTTCAACTAATTTTGACTCTCAGAGGTGGATTTTCACTTTTGGAGGTAAAATTAGCATCTTTATCATCATTTTCATGCTTCTAGGGAGCCAAAACTCAAGATTTGACTCATGGTTGAAAGTGACTTAAAAGGACCAAATGCTCACTTCGAGGGCTTAAAACATGTTTATTTACTGCGGGAAGAGATATAAAGAACATTTAGAGTAAATTAATGTTCATGCGAGAGCGTTCAATTTTTCATGCAAAACAATCGATGACCCACGACCTGATGAAATTGCTCTGAGATGACCGAAATGGTCCGTTTTGAAAATTTTCATCTTTCAACTAATTTTGACTCTCAGAGGTGGATCATCACTTTTGGAGATAAAATGAGCATCGTTATCATCATTTTCATGCTTCTAGGGAGTCAAAACTCAAGATTTGGCTCTTGGTTAAAAGTGACTTAAAAGGACCCAAATGCTCACTTCGAGGGCTTAAAACGTGTTTATTCACTGCGGGAAGAGATATAAAGAACATTTAGAGTAAATTATTGTTCATGCGAGAACGTTCAATTTTTCATGCAAAACGATCGATGACCCGCGACCTGATGAAATTGCTCTGAGATGACCAAAATGGTCCGTTTTGAAAATTTCCATCTTTCAACTAATATTGACTCTAAAAGGTGGATCTTCACTTTTGGAGATAAAATGAGCATCTTTATCATCATTTTCATGCTTCTAGGGAGCCAAAACTCAAGATTGGACTCATGGTTGAAAGTGACTTAAAAGGACCAAATGCTCACTTCGAGGGCTTAAAACGTGTTTATTCACTGCGGGAAGAGATATAAACAACATTTAGAGTAAATTAATGTTCATGCGAGAACGTTCAATTTTTCATGCAAAACAATCGATGACCCGCGACCTGATGAAATTGCTCTGAGATGACCAAAATGGTCAGTTTTGAAAATGTTTATCTTTCAACTAATATTGACTCTCAGAAGTGGATCTTCACTTTTGGAGATAAAATGAGCATCTTCATAGTAATTTTTATGCTTCTGGGGAGGCAAAACTCAAGATTTGGCTCATGGTTAAAAGTGACTTAAAAGGACCCAAATGCTCACTTAGAGGGCTTAAAACGTGTTTATTCACTGCGTGAAGAGATATAAACAACATTTAGAGTAAATTAATGTTCATGCGAGAACGTTCAATTTTTCATGCAAAACAATCGATTACTCGCGACCTGATGAAATTGCTCTGAGATGACCAAAATGGTCCGTTTTGAAAGTTTTCATCTTTCAACTAATTTTGACTCTCAGACGTGGATCATCACTTTTGGAGATAAAATGAGCATCGTTATCATCATTTTCATGCTTCTAGGGAGCCAAACCTCAAGATTTGGCTCATGGTTAAAAGTGACTTAAAAGCACCCAAATGCTCACTTCGATGGCTTAAAACGTGTTTATTCACTGCGGGAAGAGATATAAAGAACATTTAGAGTAAATTATTGTTAATGCGAGAACGTTCAATTTTTCATGCCAAACGATCGATGACCCGCGTCCTGATGAAATTGCTCTGAGGTGAACAAAATGGTCCATTTTGAAAAGGTTCATCTTTCAACTAATACTGACTCTCAGAGGTGGATCTTCACTTTTGGAGATAAAATGAGCATCTTCATAGTAATTTTTATGCTTCTGGGGAGCCAAAACTCAAGATTTGGCTCATGGTTAAAATTGACTTAAAAGGACCCAAATGCTCACTTCGAGGGCTTAAAACGTGTTTATTCACTGCGGGAAGAGATATAAACAACATTTAGAGTAAATTAATGTTCATGCGAGAACGTTCAATTTTTCATGCAAAACAATCGATGACCCGCGACCTGATGAAATTGCTCTGAGATGACCAAAATGGTCCGTTTTGAAAATTTTCATCTTTCAACCAATTTTGACTCTCAGAGGTGGATCATCACTTTTGGAGATAAAATGAGCATCATTATCGTCATTTTCATGCTTCTAGGGAGCCAAAACTCAAGATTTGGCTCATGGTTAAAAGTGACTTAAAAGGACCCAAAAGCTCACTTTGAGGGCTTAAAACGTGTTTATTCACTGCGGGAAGAGATATAAAGAACATTTAGAGTAAAATATTGTTAATGCGAGAACGTTCAATTTTTCATGCCAAACGATCGATGACCCGCGACCTGATGAAATTGCTCTGAGATGACCAAAATGGTCAGTTATGAAAGTTTTCATCTTTCAACTAATTTTGACTCTCAGAGGTGGATTTTCACTTTTGGAGATAAAATTAGCATCTTTATCATCATTTTCATGCTTCTAGGGAGCCAAAACTCAAGATTTGAATCATGGTTGAAAGTGACTTAAAAGGACCAAATGCTCACTTCGAGGGCTTAAAACATGTTTATTCACTGCGGGAAGAGATATAAAGAAAATTTAGAGTAAATTAATGTTCATGCGAGAACGTTCAATTTTTCATGCAAAACAATCGATGACCCGCGACCTGATGAAATTGCTCTGAGATGACCAAAATGGTCAGTTATGAAAGTTTTCATCTTTCAACTAATTTTGACTCTCAGAGGTGGATCATCACTTTTGGAGATAAAATGAGCATCGTTATCGTAATTTTCATGCTTCTAGGGAGCCAAAACTCAAGAATTGGCTCATGGTTAAAAGTGACTTAAAAGGACCCAAATGCTCACTTCGAGGGCTTAAAACGTGTTTATTCACTGCGGGAAGAGATATAAAGAACATTTAGAGTAAATTAATGTTCATGCAAGAACGTTCAATTTTTCATGCAAAACAATCGATGACCCGCGACCTGATGAAATTGCTCTGAGATGACCAAAATGGTCCGTTTTGAAAGTTTTCATCTTTCAACTAATTTTGACTCTCAGAGGTGGATCATCACTTTTGGAGATAAAATGAGCATCGTTATCGTCATTTTCATGCTTCTAGGGAGCCAAAACTCAAGAATTGGCTCATGGTTAAAAGTGACTTAAAAGGACCCAAATGCTCACTTCGAGGGCTTAAAACGTGTTTATTCACTGCGGGAAGAGATATAAAGAACATTTAGAGTAAATTAATGTTCATGCGAGAACGTTCAATTTTTCATGCAAAACAATCGATGACCCGCGACCTGATGAAATTGCTCTGAGATGACCAAAATGGTCCGTTTTGAAAGTTTTCATCTTTCAACTAATTTTGACTCTCAGAGGTGGATCATCACTTTTGGAGATCAAATGAGCATCGTTATCGTCATTTTCATGCTTCTAGGGAGCCAAAACTCAAGATTTGGCTCATGGTTAAAAGTGACTTAAAAGGACCCAAATGCTCACTTCGAGGGCTTAAAACGTGTTTATTCACTGCGGGAAGAGATATAAAGAACATTTAGAGTAAATTAATGTTCATGCGAGAACGTTCAATTTTCTGATGAAATTGCTCTGAGATGACCAAAATGGTCCGTTTTGAAAGTTTTCATCTTTCAACTAATTTTGACTCTCAGAGGTGGATCATCACTTTTGGCGATCAAATGAGCATCGTTATCGTCATTTTCATGCTTCTAGGGAGCCAAAACTCAAGATTTGGCTCATGGTTAAAAGTGACTTAAAAGGACCCAAATGCTCACTTCGAGGGCTTAAAACATGTTTATTCACTGCGGGAAGAGATATAAAGAACATTTAGAGTAAATTAATGTTCATGCGAGAACGTTCAATTTTTCATGCAAAACAATCGATGACCCGCGACCTGATGAAATTGCTCTGAGATGACCAAAATGGTCAGTTTTGAAAGTTTTCATCTTTCAACTAATTTTGACTCTCAGAGGTGGATCATCACTTTTGGAGATAAAATGAGCATCATTATCGTCATTTTCATGCTTCTAGGGAGCCAAAACTCAAGAATTGGCTCATGGTTAAAAGTGACTTAAAAGGACCCAAATGCTCACTTCGAGGGCTTAAAACGTGTTTATTCACTGCGGGAAGAGATATAAAGAACATTTAGAGTAAATTAATGTTCATGCGAGAACGTTCATTTTTTCATGCAAAGCAATCGATGACCCGCGACCTGATGAAATTGCTCTGAGATGACCAAAATGGTCCGTTTTGAAAGTTTTCATCTTTCAACTAATTTTGACTCTCAGAGGTGGATCATCACTTTTGGAGATAAAATGAGCATCGTTATCGTCATTTTCATGCTTCTAGGGAGCCAAAACTCAAGATTTGGCTCATGGTTAAAAGTGACTTAAAAGGACCCAAATGCTCACTTCGAGGGCTTAAAACGTGTTTATTCACTGCGGGAAGAGATATAAAGAACATTTAGAGTAAATTAATGTTCATGCGAGAACGTTCAATTTTTCATGCAAAACAATCGATGACCCGCGACCTGATGAAATTGCTCTGAGATGACCAAAATGGTCCGTTTTGAAAGTTTTCATCTTTCAACTAATTTTGACTCTCAGAGGTGGATCATCACTTTTGGATATAAAATGAGCATCGTTATCGTCATTTTCATGCTTCTAGGAAGCCAAAACTCAAGATTGGGCTCATGGTTAAAAGTGACTTAAAAGGACCCAAATGCTCACTTTGAGGGCTTAAAACGTGTTTATTCACTGCGGGAAGAGATATAAACAATATTTAGAGTGAATTAATGTTCATGCGAGAACGTTCAATTTTTCATGCAAAACAATCGATGACCCGCGACCTGATGAAATTGCTCTGAGATGACCAAAATGGTCCGTTTTGAAAATTTTCATCTTTCAACTAATTTTGACTCTCAGAGGTGGATCATCACTTTTGGAGATAAAATGAGCATCGTTATCGTAATTTTCATGCTTCTAGGGAGCCAAAACTCAAGATTTGGCTCATGGTGAAAAGTGACTTAAAAGGACCCAAATGCTCACTTCGAGGGCTTAAAACGTGTTTATTCACTGCGGGAAGAGATATAAACAACATTTAGAGTAAATTAATGTTCATGCGAGAACGTTCAATTTTTCATGCAAAACAATCGATGACCCGCGACCTGATGAAATTGCTCTGAGATGACCAAAATGGTCCATTTTGAAAGTTTTCATCTTTCAACTAATTTTGACTCTCAGAGGTGGATCATCACTTTTGGAGATAAAATGAGCATCGTTATCGTCATTTTCATGCTTCTAGGGAGCCAAAACTCAAGATTTTGCTCATGGTTAAAAGTGACTTAAAAGGACCCACATGCTCACTTCGAGGGCTTAAACTGTGTTTATTCACTACGGGAAGAGATATGAAGAACATTTAGAGTAAATTAATGTTCATGCGAGAACGTACAATTTTTCATGCAAAACAATCGATGACCCGCGACCTGATGAAATTGCTCTGAGATGACCAAAATGGTCCGTTTTGAAAGTTTTCATCTATCAACTAATTTTGACACTCAGAGGTGGATCATCACTTTTGGAGATAAAATGAGCATCGTTATCGTCATTTTCATGCTTCTAGGGAGCCAAAACTCAAGAATTGGCTCATGGTTAAAAGTGACTTAAAAGGACCCAAATGCTCACTTCGAGGGCTTAAAACGTGTTTATTCACTAAGGGAAGAGATATAAAGAACATTTAGAGTAAATTATTGTTCATGCGAGAACGTTCAATTTTTCATGCAAAACGATCGATGACCCGGGACCTGATGAAATTGCTCTGAGATTACCAAAATGGTCCGTTTTGAAAATTTCCATCTTTCAACTAATTTTGACTCTCAGAGGTGTATCATCACTATTGGAGATAAAATTAGCATCTTTATCTTCATTTTCATGCTTCTAGGGAGCCAAAACTCAAGATTGGGCTCATGGTTAAAAGTGACTTAAAAGGACCCAAATGGTCACTTCGAGGGCTTAAAACGTGTTTATTCACTGCGGGAAGAGATATAAAGAACATTTAGAGTAAATTAATGTTCATGCGAGAACGTTCAATTTTCTGATGAAATTGCTCTGAGATGACCAAAATGGTCCGTTTTGAAAGTTTTCATCTTTCAACTAATTTTGACTCTCAGAGGTGGATCATCACTTTTGGCGATCAAATGAGCATCGTTATCGTCATTTTCATGCTTCTAGGGAGCCAAAACTCAAGATTTGGCTCATGGTTAAAAGTGACTTAAAAGGACCCAAATGCTCACTTCGAGGGCTTAAAACGTGTTTATTCACTGCGGGAAGAGATATAAAGAACATTTAGAGTAAATTAATGTTCATGCGAGAACGTTCATTTTTTCATGCAAAGCAATCGATGACCCGCGACCTGATGAAATTGCTCTGAGATGACCAAAATGGTCCGTTTTGAAAGTTTTCATCTTTCAACTAATTTTGACTCTCAGAGGTGGATCATCACTTTTGGAGATAAAATGAGCATCGTTATCGTCATTTTCATGCTTCTAGGGAGCCAAAACTCAAGATTTGGCTCATGGTTAAAAGTGACTTAAAAGGACCCAAATGCTCACTTCGAGGGCTTAAAACGTGTTTATTCACTGCGGGAAGAGATATAAAGAACATTTAGAGTAAATTATTGTTAATGCGAGAAGGTTCAATTTTTCATGCCAAACGATCGATGACCCGCGTCCTGATGAAATTGCTCTGAGATGACCAAAATGGTCCGTTTTGAAAATTTTCATCTTCCAACTAATTTTGACTCTCAGAGGTGGATCATCTCTTTTGGAGATAAAGTGAGCATCGGTATCGTCATTTTCATGCTTCTAGGGAGCCAAAACTCAAGATTTGACTCATGGTTGAAAGTGACTTAAAAGGACCAAATGCTCACTTCGAGGGCTTAAAACGTGTTTATTCACTGCGGGAAGAGATATAAAGAACATTTAGAGTAAATTAATGTTCATGCGAGAACGTTCAATTTTTCATGCAAAACAATCGATGACCCGCGACCTGATGAAATTGCTCTGAGATGACCAAAATGGTCCGTTTTGAAAGTTTTCATCTTTCAACTAATTTTGACTCTCAGAGGTGGATCATCACTTTTGGATATAAAATGAGCATCGTTATCGTCATTTTCATGCTTCTAGGAAGCCAAAACTCAAGATTGGGCTCATGGTTAAAAGTGACTTAAAAGGACCCAAATGCTCACTTTGAGGGCTTAAAACGTGTTTATTCACTGCGGGAAGAGATATAAACAATATTTAGAGTGAATTAATGTTCATGCGAGAACGTTCAATTTTTCATGCAAAACAATCGATGACCCGCGACCTGATGAAATTGCTCTGAGATGACCAAAATGGTCAGTTTTGAAAATTTTCATCTTTCAACTAATTTTGACTCTCAGAGGTGGATCATCACTTTTGGAGATAAAATGAGCATCGTTATCGTAATTTTCATGCTTCTAGGGAGCCAAAACTCAAGATTTGGCTCATGGTGAAAAGTGACTTAAAAGGACCCAAATGCTCACTTCGAGGGCTTAAAACGTGTTTATTCACTGCGGGAAGAGATATAAACAACATTTAGAGTAAATTAATGTTCATGCGAGAACGTTCAATTTTTCATGCAAAACAATCGATGACCCGCGACCTGATGAAATTGCTCTGAGATGACCAAAATGGTCCATTTTGAAAGTTTTCATCTTTCAACTAATTTTGACTCTCAGAGGTGGATCATCACTTTTGGAGATAAAATGAGCATCGTTATCGTCATTTTCATGCTTCTAGGGAGCCAAAACTCAAGATTTTGCTCATGGTTAAAAGTGACTTAAAAGGACCCACATGCTCACTTCGAGGGCTTAAACTGTGTTTATTCACTACGGGAAGAGATATGAAGAACATTTAGAGTAAATTAATGTTCATGCGAGAACGTACAATTTTTCATGCAAAACAATCGATGACCCGCGACCTGATGAAATTGCTCTGAGATGACCAAAATGGTCCGTTTTGAAAGTTTTCATCTATCAACTAATTTTGACACTCAGAGGTGGATCATCACTTTTGGAGATAAAATGAGCATCGTTATCGTCATTTTCATGCTTCTAGGGAGCCAAAACTCAAGAATTGGCTCATGGTTAAAAGTGACTTAAAAGGACCCAAATGCTCACTTCGAGGGCTTAAAACGTGTTTATTCACTAAGGGAAGAGATATAAAGAACATTTAGAGTAAATTATTGTTCATGCGAGAACGTTCAATTTTTCATGCAAAACGATCGATGACCCGGGACCTGATGAAATTGCTCTGAGATTACCAAAATGGTCCGTTTTGAAAATTTCCATCTTTCAACTAATTTTGACTCTCAGAGGTGTATCATCACTATTGGAGATAAAATTAGCATCTTTATCTTCATTTTCATGCTTCTAGGGAGCCAAAACTCAAGATTGGGCTCATGGTTAAAAGTGACTTAAAAGGACCCAAATGGTCACTTCGATGGCTTAAAACGTGTTTATTCACTGCGGGAAGAGATATAAAGAACATTTAGAGTAAATTATTGTTAATGCGAGAAAGTTCAATTTTTCATGCCAAACGATCGATGACCCGCGTCCTGATGAAATTGCTCTGAGATGACCAAAATGGTCCGTTTTGAAAATGTTCATCTTTCAACTAATTTTGACTCTCAGAGGTGGATCATCACTTTTGGAGATAAAATGAGCATCGGTATCGTCATTTTCATGCTTCTAGGGAGCCAAAACTCAAGATTTGACTCATGGTTGAAAGTGACTTAAAAGGACCAAATGCTCACTTCGAGGGCTTAAAACATGTTTATTCACTGCGGGAAGAGATATAAAGAACATTTAGAGTAAATTATTGTTCATGCGAGAACGTTCAATTTTTCATGCAAAACGATCGATGCCCCGCGACCTGATGAAATTGCTCTGAGATGACCAAAATGGTCCGTTTTGAAAATTTCCATCTTTCAACTAATTTTGACTCTCAGAGGTGGATCATCACTATTGGAGATAAAATGAGCATCTTTATCTTCATTTTCATGCTTCTAGGGAGCCAAAACTCAAGATTTGACTCATGGTTGAAAGTGACTTAAAAGGACCAAATGCTCACTTCGAGGGCTTAAAATGTGTTTATTCACTGCGGGAAGAGATATAAACAATATTTAGAGTGAATTAATGTTCATGCGAGAACGTTCAATTTTTCATGCAAAACGATCGATGACCCGCGACCTGATGAAATTGCTCTGAGATGACCAAAATGGTCCGTTTTGAAAATGTTCATCTTTCAACTAATTTTGACTCTCAGAGGTGGATCATCACTTTTGGAGATAAAATGAGCATTGTTATCGTCATTTTCATGCTTCTAGGAAGCCAAAACTCAAGATTGGGCTCATGGTTAAAAGTGACTTAAAAGGACCCAAATGCTCACTTTGAGGGCTTAAAACGTGTTTATTCACTGCGGGAAGAGATATAAACAATATTTAGAGTGAATTAATGTTCATGCGAGAACGTTCAATTTTTCATGCAAAACAATCGATGACCCGCGACCTGATGAAATTGCTCTGAGATGACCAAAATGGTCCGTTTTGAAAATTTTCATCTTTCAACTAATTTTGACTCTCAGAGGTGGATCATCACTTTTGGAGATAAAATGAGCATCGTTATCGTAATTTTCATACTTCTAGGGAGCCAAAACTCAAGATTTGGCTCATGGTGAAAAGTGACTTAAAAGGACCCAAATGCTCACTTCGAGGGCTTAAAACGTGTTTTTTCACTGCGGGAAGAGATATAAACAACATTTAGAGTAAGCATGGGCGGATTTTGCGGATTCGCGATCCGCGAATTTGCGGATTTGCGTATTCGCGGATTGCGAAAATACGCGAAATCCGCGAATTCTCGCGGATTAGCGGATTTTTTGGGGGTGTGTGTGTTCGCACGGGTTTCTGCAAGTTCGCGAGGGTTTTGTACTATTTCGCAAATTGCGAACTTACTTGTCGGGTCGCCAGTTTAGCGAACTTGTTGTTTGTACGTGCCCAGTCTGTTTGCTAAGCTTTCTTCATCACTGCCACTCTCTGTCACCACTGGCACTCTCTTTGGTCACCCATGCCACCCTCTGGCTCACCCATGTCACCCTCTGTGTCATCACATCACCCTCTAGTTCACCAGTGTACATTATTGGGGCAAAGCAAAGCACTGCCATCCTCTGTCAACACTGGCACTCTGGTTCACCCATGCCACCCTCTGGCTGGCACACCCATGCCACCCTCAGTGTCATCACAACACCCTCTGATTGACCACTGAGTGAACAAACACCTGCTAAGTCCCTTAAGTTTTGCAAACAACAACACCTGCCCTGCCCCAACTGACATTAATGAAGGCTGGCACCTGCTTGTCTGCTCCCTTTCCTTTTTGTTGCAAATGCAAAGTAAATAATTTTTTTTAACAGGATGCAATGGCATACTTGTAACTATTCTGTGACTGATAGAGCAGGGTCACACAATAGTTGCAAGTTGGCAACCGGATTCTGGAGGGCCCCTTCAGGAAGCACTACAGGTAAATGGTTACAAATGAATAGCTCGAACTTTTGCACCTGCTCGTTCGTTTTGCTTTTGCAAAACTCGTTTTTCGGTAATTTCGCCCTATTCGCGGGGCGCGTCGTAGTGCGAACTCGCCCGTGGAAGCCGCGAACTCGTGCGAGTTACCTCAAGGTTGAGTATGGGCGCCGCCATTTTGTTTGCGTGACGTATTTCCGTTTCCGCCCGCTAAGTGTAATCTCGCCCGACTCGCGCCTTGCGAATACAAGTTCGCACGAGTTCGCGAGAGAAATCGCGTGCGAACTTACTTACTCGCGCGTGATCGGGCCGCCATCTTGTTTTTCATTCATTCCTATGTGTCTGGGTATGGTGTTTCTATCCTCTCTATATCTCTGCCATCCTTTGCTTGTTTTACTATTTTTTTGATCTATTTAACTTATTTTCTATCCCTGTATTTTTCTAGATCTATATTTTTGTGTTTTAGGCTATTTTTGTTTACTTTTGAACTACTTTTTTAAACTTTTACTTTCCTTCTTCCCTACTCTTATTTTTTTTCATTTTGTCTCTTCTTTACTGCTCACACCTGCCCAGAACAAGAACATGGTCAAGACAGCTGTGAAGCTGCCCAAGACGGGCACCGCAGCCCGTGCCCGGCTCCCGTGTGGTCGATTGAGGGCGGAAATGGTGGTGCCTCGGGAGATTTTCAGCCCTGAGGAGGTGGGCGCACTTGTTTTTTACGTGCAGCGCCGTCTCCCCAGGACCATCGCGGCAGGCGGGAGGATTGCTGCTGGTTACACCAACAGCCAGGAGCGACGGAGGCGGTGGGCGCAGGTGTGCCGGGCCCTTTTTAAGATCACGGGGGTCCAGCGCACCTACAATCAGGTCACCCACCGCTGGACCGACATCCTTGACCGAGAGCGTGACCTGCTAGACGTGCTGGGAGTGGAGGTCCCCGGTCTTGGTGAGTAGTAGTAGCAATTTTTTCATTAATATTTCAAAATCTTCTGTGCATTTCATGTGCACTGTTCTCCTTCTCTGTGCCGGTGCCACTGCTTATTTGTTATCTATTTTGTGTTCATTTAATTGGGCTGAGTATGAGTGTATGTTACAGAACTGCGTAATGCTAGACACAAAGGGGCAGATTTACAAGCCCCTTGTTCCACGTTTACACTGCCTTACCTGATGCACAGCGACGTAAACGTGGCGCATCCCTGCGAGTCATGCACAACGTGATGCATCTAAGGAGATGCGCCACGTGAATGCCTGGGCCTGCGCCTCAATGGGTGCGTTCCCACGCAGGGGGGGAGTGGGGGGTGGGTGTTAATATACGCCACACCATGGCGCCTCTCTTGTGGCGCTGCGTCACAAAATTGACGCAAGAATGGAGCAGAAGAGCTGCAAGGGGCTTGTAAATCTGCCCCTAGAGTAGAGGCTCAGGTGCAGTCCTTCCTTTGTAGCCCTCTTTTTGGATGAAATAGTAGGTTCTTGTTCTTTCTAAATGTTTGATTTGGTTGACAAGGACATCGGCAAGCAGCAATCATCAATGTTTTCTGTTATTTCTTTCATGTTGTACGTTAGGTCCGCCCAGGGGCAAATCTGCTGCAGCAGTGGCTCCAAAGGAGGAGGATGCAGGCCAGGGCGGCGAGTGCTCCTTTGCTGGCCCCAGTAAGTTTTCTTTTAAATATAGAGGACCTATTGTTGTCCAAGCATTCCTAATTTAATTGTTTTGAAATAGTGTTTAGATAGGAGCAAAATCAATATTCCTACTGTTGCAGGGACAATTCTCCACAAACCGAACTATGGACACCAAAGACCAGAGTAATAATATTTCAGAGGGGCGTGTTTGGCACACTGTATAAATAAACCTGGTAGTGTCAGCAGCACAGATTCCTCCTTCCAAAAATTGCAAAACTTTTCGCTCAGTCACTCTAGTCCGGACTCTCTAGAGGAAAAACTACAGAGTCAATTCAAGTTTAAAAGCTTTATTAAAAGTTTAAGTAAACACATATATTAAAATAAAGTTAGTTGGAAATGGAAAAGTGCTTGGTGCTGATTTGATGAGTTCTGGAATGGTACACATTTCTTGTGGTCGAGCCGAGCTTTCACCTGGTTTCAAGTTGATGTTCCTCTCTTGTCATTAGAAGTCCAGTTTCTGTCTGTTCAGAGAAAAATAATGTGTGTTAAAAAATTAAGCAAGCATTCAACAATTGTGACAAAAAAATTAAGCAAGACAACAGCTTTCCCTGGAAGGAGGGACATTTACTTTAGACTACAGTAGACAGTCAATTACTTTTTCAGTTGTTTTCACATTTTTTCATTCATAGTCCAAATACTAGTGGAGTGGTGTAATCTAACATTCTTAAATCTATTTTGTAGGTGGAACATCTGGTGGCGGGGCCAGCTCGGATGTGGTCATCATTGACTCGGAGTCCGAGGGTCAATCTGGGGAGGAGTCGCACCAAGAACAAGTACAGACTGTGAGGCAGGAGACAGTGGCGGTGGCGAGTACAGGTAAGCTGGATCATGGTACTATCTGACTCTTAGATAGGATATGATGTGTATCCAGTGGTGGCCCAGTGACAAATTACAATATGGTAATTACAGCAGGCTGGGACCGAAAGACAGATAGAGGCAGAGACAGAGAGAGAGGAAGACAGAAGGAGAGATAGAGAGGGAGGGAGCCAGAGGGAGGGTGAGGGAGGGAGACAGAGAGAGAGAGACAGCGAGGTAGAGGGAGACAAAGGGAGACAGAAAGAGTGAGACAGAGAGAGAGAGAGAGAGAGAGAGAGAGAGAGAGAGAGAGAGAGAGAGGGAGGGAAACAGACATATCGCCTGGGCCTGGTGCAGATGATACGGTTGCTGGTGTGGTTAACGGCTCAGAGGAAAAATCACTCACTTCTGCCAGATCTCTTTCATATGAAAGAGCACCAAACCAAGGATACAAGAGAGTTGTGGGAAGGGAAATGGTGATTCAAGCGCCCCTCCCTGCGGACGCCCATGATACTGGCCTGAATAGTTTTGTACTGCCCTGGCTAGTTGCTAGTTGTACTGTGACACAACTTCCTGCTGAATCATTTTGTGTTAATCATATTCCTAAAGAGCATTGCTTACAGATTATGTCTTTCTTTCTTCATATAGTTGGCAATACTAAAACCTCCAAACCAACGAGGAGTATGCTGGCTGTACTGGCCCGGCAACGGAGGCTGGAAGCAACTGTTGCGGAGTATCGGCGACTGGTGGACCTCGAGGGGGATGACACGCACTCCAGTGCATCCAACTTAACATCGTCTACATCCTCCTCTGTTACCCCACGTTCTGCCGGTAAGCACAGTGCTCCAGCGAACCGGAGCCGTGCCGGAAGACGCCACCGCCGCGCAGCAAAAGCTGCACCTCGCAGCACTGTCAAAGGACGCTTGCGCCGTGCACTCCGCAGAGTGTCAGACCTAGAGGCGGAGGTCCAGAAATGGCACACATTTCAAAATGTGGTGGAGGGCCTCCGCCTAGAGCAAGCCATCCTCCAGGAAAAATATGATGCCCTGGCCCTAAAGCATGATGCCCTGGAGGCCAAACTTACCAGCTTGCATCCATAGAGTGTCCCTTGCCCCTTTTTTTGAGACTGTTGGGGGGTGGGAATTGGGAGTTGGGTTTTTTGGGGACTTTTGAGGACTATTTGTTGGGGTTAGGGAGGGTCTTGCGGGAGATTATTTTGTTAGGGATATAAATATACTTTTTCAAACTTTATCTGAGCATACCTGTTTTTTTACTACTTTTGAGCTGGGTGGGTGGTGGTTTTGCAGTAATTTCATTTAACAGAACACTGTCATCGTGTTGGTTCACGTGCAATAGGCCACATTTTTTCCTAAGTAAATGCCTGTCACAGACTTTGTTAATTCAAGAGCCCTAGGACTTTGCTGCTAGTACCACTGTCACTCTCTCGCCTCTCCGAATACTCCATTATACTACCTCCCATCCAAAAGCTTATCTTACCTGTAATTTGTGTTTGAGGGCTGGCTCCACCTGGAATTCACAGAGTCCTAACGCGTTCTGCAGCAGGGCCACAACTGGAGTTTCCCGGCGTGGATTTTCTGCAAATCAAAAGCAATCAACATTAGAAATGTGGTAGCGGTGCTGACACAACCCTAAAACCTAGAAACCCCAGAGACAGCACCCCTGAGACAGGCAAGCGAGCAATAGAACGCCTACACGTTCACGTGCAATAGGCCACATTTTTTCCTAAGTAAATGCCTGTCACAGACTTTGTTAATTCAAGAGCCCTAGGACTTTGCTGCTAGTACCACTGTCACTCTCTCGCCTCTCCGAATACTCCATTATACTACCTCCCATCCAAAAGCTTATCTTACCTGTAATTTGTGTTTGAGGGCTGGCTCCACCTGGAATTCACAGAGTCCTAACGCGTTCTGCAGCAGGGCCACAACTGGAGTTTCCCGGCGTGGATTTTCTGCAAATCAAAAGCAATCAACATTAGAAATGTGGTAGCGGTGCTGACACAACCCTAAAACCTAGAAACCCCAGAGACAGCACCCCTGAGACAGGCAAGCGAGCAATAGAACGCCTACACGTTCACGTGCAATAGGCCACATTTTTTCCTAAGTAAATGCCTGTCACAGACTTTGTTAATTCAAGAGCCCTAGGACTTTGCTGCTAGTACCACTGTCACTCTCTCGCCTCTCCGAATACTCCATTATACTACCTCCCATCCAAAAGCTTATCTTACCTGTAATTTGTGTTTGAGGGCTGGCTCCACCTGGAATTCACAGAGTCCTAACGCGTTCTGCAGCAGGGCCACAACTGGAGTTTCCCGGCGTGGATTTTCTGCAAATCAAAAGCAATCAACATTAGAAATGTGGTAGCGGTGCTGACACAACCCTAAAACCTAGAAACCCCAGAGACAGCACCCCTGAGACAGGCAAGCGAGCAATAGAACGCCTACACGTTCACGTGCAATAGGCCACATTTTTTCCTAAGTAAATGCCTGTCACAGACTTTGTTAATTCAAGAGCCCTAGGACTTTGCTGCTAGTACCACTGTCACTCTCTCGCCTCTCCGAATACTCCTTTATACTACCTCCCATCCAAAAGCTTATCTTACCTGTAATTTGTGTTTGAGGGCTGGCTCCTTCATTTCTTCATTTCTTCATTGTGCAGAATCCAGGCATCAGCATTATGGGTAATGGATAGGGTGAGTCTGGAGGAGGAGGACTCAGGATAGACGACCAGGACTGAGTTCTTGTCAACTAACTGTTGTGAACCGGTGGAATGCTGCTGCATCAAAATCAAGACAGTTCTGCTGATGTGCTTGTTGTTTGATTGGGTGATTACAGTTTTGTTGGGAATGTGATGAAGCACTTGCTAAAGAAAGACAGACATACAGGAATAAAAGTGAATAAGGAGGACTATTTACAATTAATGAATGATTGATTGAGTCATTTTCAGAACTCGCTGTCAGGGAAGCAGAACTCGTCCTCATACTCTGCTAAATCATCAGTCGGGGTTACTTCTGGTAACTGAGGAGAACTTTCCTCGGGTAGGGCGGTGTCCTCTTCTTCCTGCGTGCATTCTCGTACTCTGTAATCTGGTGGTATGAAGTGCTGGTTCATCTTTATCAAGGTGAGCCGCTCCACATTTGCGGGCAAGAGGCGGGACCTTTTGGAAGTCACAATGCCACCAGCAGAACTAAAAACACGTTCTGAAGACACGCTTGCGAGTGGGCAAGACAAGTAATTGATAGCCAGGTTGGTGAGCTCTCGCCATATTTTTCTTTTCCCATGCCAATACGCCAATGGGTCCTCAGTAATATTGACCTCTGTTGAGTCATCCAGATAGGCCTGCACCATTGAAAGAATGTCCTCCCGGATTCCTGTACTTTGCACTTCTGTGTCCTTTCTAGGACCAGGAAACCCTAGCTGAGTTAGCCAACTCGCTTCAGACATATCGCATGTGCCTGGTGCAGATGATACGGTTGCTGGTGTGGTTAACGGCTCAGAGGGAAAGTCACTCACTTCTGCCACAGGCACAGATGGTGAAGTGCTTTTTTGGGACGCCTGATCGCCTGCTGATTGACTAGTAGTACTGTCTTCTCCTACAGTTTCCTTCCGTTCTATTTCAAAACGAATGGCTGACTGAGCTAGCCAACCTTTGTACTCTGTAACATCCGATGTTTCAAAAGGAATTATTACTTTGCCAAACAATGCCTTTTTGTAACGTGGATCCAGAATAGTAGCACAAATGTAGTGCTGTTGTTTCTTGATATTTACAAGCCGTTCATTGCTAACTAGGCGTTGTAATAATCTCTGCGCCAACTCATGTGCTTCGTTCTTTCCAACGTCCTTTAATTGTGAAGACACCACCTTGACTTGGTGCTCGAGCTTCAGCAACAGTGGGATAGCTTTGCTCAAAGAACAGTCCTCCCTGCTCACGTCACGCGTGAAGACCTCAAAAGGCCGAAGCATGTCTGTCAGGCTTTTAACTAGCTGCCATTGCTCCACCGCTAGCATCATTCCTGTCGTATCACCACCCAGGTTGTAGAAATACTCATTGACTACTGGAAACAGCTCATGCAGACGCTCAAGCATGTAGAAGGTTGAGTTCCAACGTGTTGCTACCTCCTGGATAAGTGCTTTCACTGGCATTCTACGTTCATTTTGCTTGCGCCTCAGCTCCTTCCGGGCCTTAAAAGAATGGTTGAAATGTGTGCATATTCTTCTGCAGATGGTCAGTGTTTTGTCGACTGCAAGTTCTTTTTTCAAAAAATTTTGCACAACAAGGTTGATACAGTGCGCCAAACACGGCACTCTGATATAGAAACCGTCCTCCATGGCCTTAACTACATTCCTGCCATTATCTGTAGAAACATAACCAACCTTGCAATTTCTTGGGCGCAGCCATTTCAAGACCTTTTTGTTAAAGTCAGCCAAAATGTTGACTGCAGTATGACTTTTCTCCATGCCAAACATGGCTAATGTTGCATGTTTACGAGCACCCTTAAAAATCTCGACCAAATCACCACCTGCATTTATCTGTTTAATAACCCCTGAAAAAGAGACCCAGTGTGCAGTGATGCACATGTAATCAAGGGCTTGGCAACTGGTCCACATGTCTGTTGTCAGGTGTATAGTGTGAACAGCACTCTTCTGCAAAGCTGCCCCCACCAACTCAAGCACCTCTTTGTGTAGTGCTGGAACAGCAACCCTGGCAAAATAGTACCGGCTAGGAACCTTCCATTTAGGGGCCAATGTTGCCACGAGTTCAAGGAAACCCACACATTCGACAAACGAAAAAGGGAGAAGGTCCACCGCTAGCATTTTTGCCAGCTTAGTGTTATAGAGGCGTACAGTTGGGTGGTTGCGTTGAAATTGCGCATCTGAGGAGAACATGCCTGAAATGGTGCGCTGGACAAATTTACGGGATGATGCGGATGCCTTCTTCGACCCACTTCTGATCAGTGTTGACATTTTCCGCATTGGTGTGTCTCCCAGACTCTCAGTGTGCCTGCTATGTGTTACGGAGGGTGTGATGCTGCAAGGGGTACTGGGTGCAACCGGACACATGTCTGACGCTTCTTCTACCTCCCCATCATCTTCAGATGAAACACCTACTATGGGTATATTTTGGCCACTTGCCCTTTGGGATCGCTTTCCCTTGACTTTTGCTAGGTGCGGAAACCATTCGACAGCGTGCTTTCTTTCAAGATGACCTATCTGGCCTCCGGTTCCATAGTTGGTACCAGTCTTACCACGGCTAACTCTAGTCTTACAAATGCAACAAACGGCTATGTTATCATATTTTTCATGGACACTAAAAAAGTTCCAAACTGGGGACTGGAAACTTCTGGTTTTGCCGCACGAGGTGATACTGCTGCCAATGCCAGATGAAGCAGTGGTGGATGAGCCTTGCAGACATCTACTGGGTTGTGCAATTATTGCAGCAACCTTACTTGAGGGAGTCGAGCGGGATGGAGTCCCCCTCCGGGGAGAAAATATGGGAGCTGTAGGTTTTGTTGAACTTGTGGTACTACTTGACTGCGTTGGTGGTGCTACCAGTGGCACGTCGCCAGGGTCACGCTCAGCATGACGTCGGGATAGGGTGTAAATGTCTGTCTGCTGCATGGCCGGTGTGGCTGGACTGACATGTGTGATGACTAGGTCATTGCTGTCATCCTCTTCAACAACATCAGAATGCACCACTTCATCAAGTCCGACGTTCGGATCCATAAGTATAAGCTTTCCGGGGCCCTTCCTTTTAACATTTGATACCTTTCGCAGCTCATGGTGTGCCTCCCTCTCAGACATCGGAGATGGTTGCCAATCCAGATCCAGATCATCGTCTGATGGAGCGGGGCTTGAAGAGGAACTTCTACACATCCTCCTTGATCTTTTCCTTGCTGGGGAGCTGGGAGAAAATGAATCATCAGGAGGAGTGGCTTCGTCTTCCTGACATGATACCCCGGCTCCAAAGTCAATTTCCTCCTGTGCCCCTACTTCTGGAAGAACAACCATTGTGGGAACTTGCACCGCTCCATGGCCATCTTCACTGACCTCTACTTGCAAGTCTCCATGGACCTCTCCTTCTCGGCCTTCTCCTTCTCGGCCTTCTCCTTCTCGGCCTTCTCCTTCTCGGCCTTCTCCTTCTCGGCCTTCTCCTTCTCGGCCTTCTCCTTCTCGGCCTTCTCCTTCTCGGCCTTCTCCTTCTCGGCCTTCTCCTTCTCGGCCTTCTCCTTCTCGGCCTTCTCCTTCTCGGCCTTCTCCTTCTCGGCCTTCTCCTTCTCGGCCTTCTCCTTCTCGGACAGCTCCTTCTCGGACAGCTCCTTCTCGGACAGCTCCTTGCGCATGTACTTCTGCTTGTACTAGTAGCCCATGCAGTTGTTGTTGCGGCTTTGGTTGTTCAATAGTACTTGTGAGATGAGTTAAAACCTGTGTTGATGGCGTGCTGCTACTTTCTTGCGATGATCCAACATCACTGGTCGTTGGTGATTCAACAACTAAACAGGCTACCTGTGCAGCACTCATGGTGGGCCTTTGTTTTTTTGGTTGTTGTTGCCCAAAAAATGTCTTGGTTGAGCAACCAGTCGCCTTGGTAAGTGGTGCCACTTGCTTCTTCTTCTCCTTAGTAGAGACATCTTTCTTGGAAGAGGACCTACGGGCACCTCTTTTTGGAGCCATCTTCTTCAGATGTCTTAACAACAGGCCGCAGCAGCACTTCTTCCTGGCACTGATGCTCAATGATGATGCGTAGTTTTGTGCACCTAAACGCAAATGAAGACAGAGGAACATCAGTAAATATAAATGTTGCATATCTAGCGCTTGAATAAACAGTTAGCAAGTAGGCATTTATGAATACACACGTGCACACCACACAATATGGAATTTTCATAATTAGGATTTGCTAAATTTTTGGGAAACAGGAATTTAACAATGATCCAAGAGAGCACACACACAGAGGGTTGTGCTTTCATGTACCCCTGACTCCGCCTGGGCACCATGGGTGAAAGCAAGGCACAATGGGTGTAGGCCTATGTCTCATAGCTCACTGCCTGCCTTCAAAATGGCCGCTTGACCCCCCCATCCACATGGCCAGGACCATGCCTCAAAATGGCCACCACCAACATAGCCAGCACCCAACCCCTACTCCAAAAAGTGAAAACACACAACACAAATCAAATCACCACAATCCAATGCCATCCATCCATTTTCAGAAGGCTTATGCTGCCTGCTGGTGCTTTTCCGGTGCAAAATTGCATTTTTTACAATTTCGCGAGTGCGAGATTGTTGCTTCACGGCGCGAACGTGGCAAAAACCCACAAAATCCGCGAAAAGACCGATTCTGGGCCCCCCTGGGCATAATGGATGACATCAGAGCACAGAATCATGTTAACAAAAATAATTTCAACAAAACAGTTGTATCATCCATGCACCCATAAATAAGCCTGGTGGTTTTCAATTCATGTGCAGCAGAATTGTAATTTTTACAATTTCGCGAGTGCGAGATTGTTGCTGCGCGGGACACGAGCAGTGCGAACACAAGCAAAAACATCCTCAGCTCGCGAACTTGCAGATTTTCCCCCCAAAAAGTCGAAAAAAAAAACACACACAAAAATCACCACAAACAAACAACATCAACTTACTTCTTTGTGAAATCAAAATTCGAATCCAAAATTAATCCAAAAAGCCTCAAATCCAAATATCCAGCAGCAACCACAAAAAGTAATCCTTCCCAGTCAAGAGTGATCGAAAAGTGGCCAGGAAATGGAGGAGCTTGCTGGACAGGAACAGGAAGTTGGAGACTGGGGCACTTCCTTCACCCCACCCCTATGGGAGGAGCTTGCTGGACAGGAACAGGAAGTTGGAGACTGGGCCACTTCCTTTACTAAGTAATTTTTGTACTTTCGCTAGTGCGAGATTGTTCCTGCCCGCGCCGCGGACCGCGAGCAGCGCGAGCAGTGCGAACACAAACAAAAAATCCGCTTCGCGCGGATTTTGCGTATTCTCGCCGCATCCGCGAGAGTTCGCGGATTGCGGATTCCCCGAAAATACGAAAAATCCGCGAGCGTAACGGATTTTACGCCCATGCTTAATTTAGAGTAAATTAATGTTCATGCGAGAACGTTCAATTTTTCATGCAAAACAATCGATGACCCGCGACCTGATGAAATTGCTCTGAGATGACCAAAATGGTCCGTTTTGAAAGTTTTCATCTTTCAACTAATTTTGACTCTCAGATGTGGATCATCACTTTTGGAGATAAAATGAGCATCGTTATCGTCATTTTCATGCTTCTAGGGAGCCAAAACTCAAGATTTTGCTCATGGTTAAAAGTGACTTAAAAGGACCCACATGCTCACTTCGAGGGCTTAAACTGTGTTTATTCACTACGGGAAGAGATATAAAGAACATTTAGAGTAAATTAATGTTCATGTGAGAACGTACAAATTTTTCATGCAAAACAATCGATGACCCGCGACCTGATGAAATTGCTCTGAGATGACCAAAATGGTCCGTTTTGAAAGTTTTCATCTATCAACTAATTTTGACTCTCAGAGGTGGATCATCACTTTTGGAGATAAAATGAGCATCGTTATCGTCATTTTCATGCTTCTAGGGAGCCAAAACTCAAGAATTGGCTGATGGTTAAAAGTGACTTAAAAGGACCCAAATGCTCACTTCGAGGGCTTAAAACGTGTTTATTCACTGCGGGAAGAGATATAAAGAACATTTAGAGTAAATTAATGTTCATGCGAGAACGTTCAATTTTTCATGCAAAACAATCGATGACCCATGACCTAATGAAATTGCTCTGAGATGACCAAAATGGTCCGTTTTGAAAATTTCCATCTTTCAACTAATTTTGACTCTCAGAGGTGTATCATCACTATTGGAGATAAAATGAGCATCTTTATCTTCATTTTCATGCTTCTAGGGAGCCAAAACTCAAGATTGGGCTCATGCTTAAAAGTGACTTAAAAGGACCCAAATGGTCACTTTGATGGCTTAAAACGTGTTTATTCACTGCGGGAAGAGATATAAAGAAAATTTAGAGTAAATTATTGTTAATGCGAGAAAGTTCAATTATTCATGCCAAACGATCGATGACCCGCGTCCTGATGAAATTGCTCTGAGATGACCAAAATGGTCCGTTTTGAAAATTTTCATCTTTCAACTAATTTTGACTCTCAGAGGTGGATCATCACTTTTGGAGATAAAATGAGCATCGGTATCGTCATTTTCATGCTTCTAGGGAGCCAAAACTCAAGATTTGACTCATGGTTGAAAGTGACTTAAAAGGACCAAATGCTCACTGCGAGGGCTTAAAATGTGTTTATTCACTGCGGGAAGAGATATAAACAATATTTAGAGTGAATTAATGTTCATGCGAGAACGTTCAATTTTTCATGCAAAACGATCGATGACCCGCGACCTGACGAAATTGCTCTGAGATGACCAAAATGGTCCGTTTTGAAAATGTTCATCTTTCAACTAATTTTGACTCTCAGAGGTGGATCATCACTTTTGGAGATAAAATGAGCATCGTTATCGTAATTTTCATGCTTCTAGGGAGCCAAAACTCAAGATTTGGCTCATGGTGAAAAGTGACTTAAAAGGACCCAAATGCTCACTTCGAGGGCTTAAAACGTGTTTATTCACTGCGGGAAGAGATATAAACAACATTTAGAGTAAATTAATGTTCATGCGAGAACGTTCAATTTTTCATGCAAAACAATCGATGACCCGCGACCTGATGAAATTGCTCTGAGATGACCAAAATGGTCCGTTTTGAAAGTTTTCATCTTTCAACTAATTTTGACTCTCAGAGGTGGACCATCACTTTTGGAGATAAAATGAGCATCGTTATCGTCATTTTCATGCTTCTAGGGAGCCAAAACTCAAGATTTTGCTCATGGTTAAAAGTGACTTAAAAGGACCCACATGCTCACTTCGAGGGCTTAAACTGTGTTTATTCACTACGGGAAGAGATATAAAGAACATTTAGAGTAAATTAATGTTCATGTGAGAACGTACAATTTTTCATGCAAAACAATCGATGACCCGCGACCTGATGAAATTGCTCTGAGATTACCAAAATGGTCCGTTTTGAAAGTTTTCATCTATCAACTAATTTTGACTCTCAGAGGTGGATCATCACTTTTGGAGATAAAATGAGCATCGTTATCGTCATTTTCATGCTTCTAGGGAGCCAAAACTCAAGAATTGGCTCATGGTTAAAAGTGACTTAAAAGGCCCCAAATGCTCACTTCGAGGGCTTAAAACATGTTTATTCACTGCGGGAAGAGATATAAAGAACATTTAGAGTAAATTAATGTTCATGCGAGAACGTTAAATTTTTCATGCAAAACAATCGATGACCCGCGACCTGATGAAATTGCTCTGAGATGACCAAAATGGTCCGTTTTGAAAGTTTTCATCTTTCAACTAATTTTGACTCTCAGAGGTGGATCATCACTTTTGGAGATCAAATGAGCATCGTTAGCGTCATTTTCATGCTTCTAGGGAGCCAAAACTCAAGATTTGGCTCATGGTTAAAAGTGACTTAAAAGGACCCAAATGCTCACTTCGAGGGCTTAAAACGTGTTTATTCACTGCGGGAAGAGATATAAAGAACATTTAGAGTAAATTAATGTTCATGCGAGAACGTTCAATTTTCTGATGAAATTGCTCTGAGATGACCAAAATGGTCCGTTTTGAAAGTTTTCATCTTTCAACTAATTTTGACTCTCAGAGGTGGATCATCACTTTTGGCGATCAAATGAGCATCGTTATCGTCATTTTCATGCTTCTAGGGAGCCAAAACTCAAGATTTGGCTCATGGTTAAAAGTGACTTAAAAGGACCCAAATGCTCACTTCGAGGGCTTAAAACATGTTTATTCACTGCGGGAAGAGATATAAAGAACATTTAGAGTAAATTAATGTTCATGCGAGAACATTCAATTTTTCATGCAAAACAATCGATGACCCGCGACCTGATGAAATTGCTCTGAGATGACCAAAATGGTCAGTTTTGAAAGTTTTCATCTTTCAACTAATTTTGACTCTCAGAGGTGGATCATCACTTTTGGAGATAAAATGAGCATCGTTATCGTCATTTTCATGCTTCTAGGGAGCCAAAAAACTCAAGAATTGGCTCATGGTTAAAAGTGACTTAAAAGGACCCAAATGCTCACTTCGAGGGCTTAAAACGTGTTTATTCACTGCGGGAAGAGATATAAAGAACATTTAGAGTAAATTAATGTTCATGCGAGAACGTTCATTTTTTCATGCAAAGCAATCGATGACCCGCGACCTGATGAAATTGCTCTGAGATGACCAAAATGGTCCGTTTTGAAAGTTTTCATCTTTCAACTAATTTTGACTCTCAGAGGTGGATCATCACTTTTGGAGATAAAATGAGCATCGTTATCGTCATTTTCATGCTTCTAGGGAGCCAAAACTCAAGATTTGGCTCATGGTTAAAAGTGACTTAAAAGGACCCAAATGCTCACTTCGAGGGCTTAAAACGTGTTTATTCACTGCGGGAAGAGATATAAAGAACATTTAGAGTAAATTATTGTTAATGCGAGAACGTTCAATTTTTCATGCCAAACGATCGATGACCCGCGTCCTGATGAAATTGCTCTGAGATGACCAAAATGGTCCGTTTTGAAAATTTTCATCTTCCAACTAATTTTGACTCTCAGAGGTGGATCATCCCTTTTGGAGATAAAGTGAGCATCGGTATCGTCATTTTCATGCTTCTAGGGAGCCAAAACTCAAGATTTGACTCATGATTGAAAGTGACTTAAAAGGACCAAATGCTCACTTCGAGGGCTTAAAACGTGTTTATTCACTGCGGGAAGAGATATAAAGAACATTTAGAGTAAATTAATGTTCATGCGAGAACGTTCAATTTTTCATGCAAAACAATCGATGACCCGCGACCTGATGAAATTGCTCTGAGATGACCAAAATGGTCCGTTTTGAAAGTTTTCATCTTTCAACTAATTTTGACTCTCAGAGGTGGATCATCACTTTTGGATATAAAATGAGCATCGTTATCGTCATTTTCATGCTTCTAGGAAGCCAAAACTCAAGATTGGGCTCATGGTTAAAAGTGACTTAAAAGGACCCAAATGCTCACTTTGAGGGCTTAAAACGTGTTTATTCACTGCGGGAAGAGATATAAACAATATTTAGAGTGAATTAATGTTCATGCGAGAACGTTCAATTTTTCATGCAAAACAATCGATGACCCGCGACCTGATGAAATTGCTCTGAGATGACCAAAATGGTCCGTTTTGAAAATTTTCATCTTTCAACTAATTTTGACTCTCAGAGGTGGATCATCACTTTTGGAGATAAAATGAGCATCGTTATCGTAATTTTCATGCTTCTAGGGAGCCAAAACTCAAGATTTGGCTCATGGTGAAAAGTGACTTAAAAGGACCCAAATGCTCACTTCGAGGGCTTAAAACGTGTTTATTCACTGCGGGAAGAGATATAAACAACATTTAGAGTAAATTAATGTTCATGCGAGAACGTTCAATTTTTCATGCAAAACAATCGATGACCCGCGACCTGATGAAATTGCTCTGAGATGACCAAAATGGTCCATTTTGAAAGTTTTCATCTTTCAACTAATTTTGACTCTCAGAGGTGGATCATCACTTTTGGAGATAAAATGAGCATCGTTATCGTCATTTTCATGCTTCTAGGGAGCCAAAACTCAAGATTTTGCTCATGGTTAAAAGTGACTTAAAAGGACCCACATGCTCACTTCGAGGGCTTAAACTGTGTTTATTCACTACGGGAAGAGATATGAAGAACATTTAGAGTAAATTAATGTTCATGCGAGAACGTACAATTTTTCATGCAAAACAATCGATGACCCGCGACCTGATGAAATTGCTCTGAGATGACCAAAATGGTCCGTTTTGAAAGTTTTCATTTATCAACTAATTTTGACACTCAGAGGTGGATCATCACTTTTGGAGATAAAATGAGCATCGTTATCGTCATTTTCATGCTTCTAGGGAGCCAAAACTCAAGAATTGGCTCATGGTTAAAAGTGACTTAAAAGGACCCAAATGCTCACTTCGAGGGCTTAAAACGTGTTTATTCACTAAGGGAAGAGATATAAAGAACATTTAGAGTAAATTATTGTTCATGCGAGAACGTTCAATTTTTCATGCAAAACGATCGATGACCCGGGACCTGATGAAATTGCTCTGAGATTACCAAAATGGTCCGTTTTGAAAATTTCCATCTTTCAACTAATTTTGACTCTCAGAGGTGTATCATCACTATTGGAGATAAAATTAGCATCTTTATCTTCATTTTCATGCTTCTAGGGAGCCAAAACTCAAGATTGGGCTCATGGTTAAAAGTGACTTAAAAGGACCCAAATGGTCACTTCGATGGCTTAAAACGTGTTTATTCACTGCGGGAAGAGATATAAAGAACATTTAGAGTAAATTATTGTTAATGCGAGAAAGTTCAATTTTTCATGCCAAACGATCGATGACCCGCGTCCTGATGAAATTGCTCTGAGATTACCAAAATGGTCCGTTTTGAAAATGTTCATCTTTCAACTAATTTTGACTCTCAGAGGTGGATCATCACTTTTGGAGATAAAATGAGCATCGGTATCGTCATTTTCATGCTTCTAGGGAGCCAAAACTCAAGATTTGACTCATGGTTGAAAGTGACTTAAAAGGACCAAATGCTCACTTCGAGGGCTTAAAACATGTTTATTCACTGCGGGAAGAGATATAAAGAACATTTAGAGTAAATTATTGTTCATGCGAGAACGTTCAATTTTTCATGCAAAACGATCGATGACCCGCGACCTGATGAAATTGCTCTGAGATGACCAAAATGGTCCGTTTTGAAAGTTTTCATCTTTCAACTAATTTTGACTCTCAGAGGTGGATCATCACTTTTGGAGATAAAATGAGCATCGTTATCGTCATTTTCATGCTTCTAGGGAGCCAAAACTCAAGATTTGGCTCATGGTTAAAAGTGACTTAAAAGGACCCAAATGCTCACTTCGAGGGCTTAAAACGTGTTTATTCACTGCGGGAAGAGATATAAAGAACATTTAGAGTAAATTATTGTTCATGCGAGAACGTTCAATTTTTCATGCAAAACGATCGATGCCCCGCGACCTGATGAAATTGCTCTGAGATGACCAAAATGGTCCGTTTTGAAAATTTCCATCTTTCAACTAATTTTGACTCTCAGAGGTGGATCATCACTATTGGAGATAAAATGAGCATCTTTATCTTCATTTTCATGCTTCTAGGGAGCCAAAACTCAAGATTTGACTCATGGTTGAAAGTGACTTAAAAGGACCAAATGCTCACTTCGAGGGCTTAAAATGTGTTTATTCACTGCGGGAAGAGATATAAACAATATTTAGAGTGAATTAATGTTCATGCGAGAACGTTCAATTTTTCATGCAAAACGATCGATGACCCGCGACCTGATGAAATTGCTCTGAGATGACCAAAATGGTCCGTTTTGAAAATGTTCATCTTTCAACTAATTTTGACTCTCAGAGGTGGATCCTCACTTTTGGAGATAAAATGAGCATTGTTATCGTCATTTTCATGCTTCTAGGAAGCCAAAACTCAAGATTGGGCTCATGGTTAAAAGTGACTTAAAAGGACCCAAATTCTCACTTTGAGGGCTTAAAACGTGTTTATTCACTGCGGGAAGAGATATAAAGAACATTTAGAGTAAATTATTGTTCATGCGAGAACGTTCAATTTTTCATGCAAAACGATCGATGACCCGCGACCTGATGAAATTGCTCTGAGATGACCAAAATGGTCCGTTTTGAAAATTTCCATCTTTCAACTAATTTTGACTCTCAGAGGTGGATCATCACTATTGTAGAGAAAATGAGCATCTTTTTCGTCATTTTCATGCTTCTAGGGAGCCAAAACTCAAGATTGGGCTCATGGTTAAAAGTGACTTAAAAGGACCCAAATGCTCATTTTGAGGGCTTAAAACGTGTTTATTCACTGCGGGAAGAGATATAAACAATATTTAGAGTGAATTAATGTTCATGCGAGAACGTTCAATTTTTCATGCAAAACAATCGATGACCCGCGACCTGATGAAATTGCTCTGAGATGACCAAAATGGTCCGTTTTGAAAATTTTCATCTTTCAACTAATTTTGACTCTCAGAGGTGGATCATCACTTTTGGAGATAAAATGAGCATCGTTATCGTAATTTTCATACTTCTAGGGAGCCAAAACTCAAGATTTGGCTCATGGTGAAAAGTGACTTAAAAGGACCCAAATGCTCACTTCGAGGGCTTAAAACGTGTTTTTTCACTGCGGGAAGAGATATAAACAACATTTAGAGTAAATTAATGTTCATGCGAGAACGTTCAATTTTTCATGCAAAACAATCGATGACCCGCGACCTGATGAAATTGCTCTGAGATGACCAAAATGGTCCGTTTTGAAAGTTTTCATCTTTCAACTAATTTTGACTCTCAGATGTGGATCATCACTTTTGGAGATAAAATGAGCATCGTTATCGTCATTTTCATGCTTCTAGGGAGCCAAAACTCAAGATTTTGCTCATGGTTAAAAGTGACTTAAAAGGACCCACATGCTCACTTCGAGGGCTTAAACTGTGTTTATTCACTACGGGAAGAGATGTAAAGAACATTTAGAGTAAATTAATGTTCATGTGAGAACGTACAAATTTTTCATGCAAAACAATCGATGACCCGCGACCTGATGAAATTGCTCTGAGATGACCAAAATGGTCCGTTTTGAAAGTTTTCATCTATCAACTAATTTTGACTCTCAGAGGTGGATCATCACTTTTGGAGATAAAATGAGCATCGTTATCGTCATTTTCATGCTTCTAGGGAGCCAAAACTCAAGAATTGGCTCATGGTTAAAAGTGACTTAAAAGGACCCAAATGCTCACTTCGAGGGCTTAAAACGTGTTTATTCACTGCGGGAAGAGATATAAAGAACATTTAGAGTAAATTAATGTTCATGCGAGAACGTTCAATTTTTCATGCAAAACAATCGATGACCCATGACCTAATGAAATTGCTCTGAGATTACCAAAATGGTCCGTTTTGAAAGTTTTCATCTTTCAACTAATTTTGACTCTCAGAGGTGGATCATCACTTTTGGAGATAAAATGAGCATCGTTATCGTCATTTTCATGCTTCTAGGGAGCCAAAACTCAAGATTTGGCTCATGCTTAAAAGTGACTTAAAAGGACCCAAATGCTCACTTCGAGGGCTTAAAACGTGTTTATTCACTGCGGGAAGAGATATAAAGAACATTTAGAGTAAATTATTGTTCATGCAAGAACGTTAAATTTTTCATGCAAAACGATCGATGACCCGCGACCTGATGAAATTGCTCTGAGATGACCAAAATGGTCCGTTTTGAAAATTTCCATCTTTCAACTAATTTTGACTCTCAGAGGTGTATCATCACTATTGGAGATAAAATGAGCATCTTTATCTTCATTTTCATGCTTCTAGGGAGCCAAAACTCAAGATTGGGCTCATGGTTAAAAGTGACTTAAAAGGACCCAAATGGTCACTTTGATGGCTTAAAACGTGTTTATTCACTGCGGGAAGAGATATAAAGAAAATTTAGAGTAAATTATTGTTAATGCGAGAAAGTTCAATTATTCATGCCAAACGATCGATGACCCGCGTCCTGATGAAATTGCTCTGAGATGACCAAAATGGTCCGTTTTGAAAATTTTCATCTTTCAACTAATTTTGACTCTCAGAGGTGGATCATCACTTTTGGAGATAAAATGAGCATCGGTATCGTCATTTTCATGCTTCTAGGGAGCCAAAACTCAAGATTTGACTCATGGTTGAAAGTGACTTAAAAGGACCAAATGCTCACTTCGAGGGCTTAAAACGTGTTTATTCACTGCGGGAAGAGATATAAAGAACATTTAGAGTAAATTAATGTTCATGCGAGAATGTTCAATTTTTCATGCAAAACAATCGATGACCCGCGACCTGATGAAATTGCTCTGAGATTACCAAAATGGTCCGTTTTGAAAGTTTTCATCTTTCAACTAATTTTGACTCTCAGAGGTGGATCATCACTATTGGAGATAAAATGAGCATCTTTATCTTCATTTTCATGCTTCTAGGGAGCCAAAACTCAAGATTTGACTCATGATTGAAAGTGACTTAAAAGGACCAAATGCTCACTGCGAGGGCTTAAAATGTGTTTATTCACTGCGGGAAGAGATATAAACAATATTTAGAGTGAATTAATGTTCATGCGAGAACGTTCAATTTTTCATGCAAAACGATCGATGACCCGCGACCTGACGAAATTGCTCTGAGATGACCAAAATGGTCCGTTTTGAAAATGTTCATCTTTCAACTAATTTTGACTCTCAGAGGTGGATCATCACTTTTGGAGATAAAATGAGCATCGTTATCGTAATTTTCATGCTTCTAGGGAGCCAAAACTCAAGATTTGGCTCATGGTGAAAAGTGACTTAAAAGGACCCAAATGCTCACTTCGAGGGCTTAAAACGTGTTTATTCACTGCGGGAAGAGATATAAACAACATTTAGAGTAAATTAATGTTCATGCGAGAACGTTCAATTTTTCATGCAAAACAATCGATGACCCGCGACCTTGAGACCCTACGGGTGAGTAGTGCGCTCTACAAATGACCTGATTGATGAAATTGCTCTGACATGACCAAAATGGTCCGTTTTGAAAGTTTTCATCTTTCAACTAATTTTGACTCTCAGAGGTGGATCATCACTATTGTAGAGAAAATGAGCATCTTTTTCGTCATTTTCATGCTTCTAGGGAGCCAAAACTCAAGATTGGGCTCATGGTTAAAAGTGACTTAAAAGGACCCAAATGCTCATTTTGAGGGCTTAAAACGTGTTTATTCACTGCGGGAAGAGATATAAACAATATTTAGAGTGAATTAATGTTCATGCGAGAACGTTCAATTTTTCATGCAAAACAATCGATGACCCGCGACCTGATGAAATTGCTCTGAGATGACCAAAATGGTCCGTTTTGAAAATTTTCATCTTTCAACTAATTTTGACTCTCAGAGGTGGATCATCACTTTTGGAGATAAAATGAGCATCGTTATCGTAATTTTCATACTTCTAGGGAGCCAAAACTCAAGATTTGGCTCATGGTGAAAAGTGACTTAAAAGGACCCAAATGCTCACTTCGAGGGCTTAAAACGTGTTTTTTCACTGCGGGAAGAGATATAAACAACATTTAGAGTAAATTAATGTTCATGCGAGAACGTTCAATTTTTCATGCAAAACAATCGATGACCCGCGACCTGATGAAATTGCTCTGAGATGACCAAAATGGTCCGTTTTGAAAGTTTTCATCTTTCAACTAATTTTGACTCTCAGATGTGGATCATCACTTTTGGAGATAAAATGAGCATCGTTATCGTCATTTTCATGCTTCTAGGGAGCCAAAACTCAAGATTTTGCTCATGGTTAAAAGTGACTTAAAAGGACCCACATGCTCACTTCGAGGGCTTAAACTGTGTTTATTCACTACGGGAAGAGATGTAAAGAACATTTAGAGTAAATTAATGTTCATGTGAGAACGTACAAATTTTTCATGCAAAACAATCGATGACCCGCGACCTGATGAAATTGCTCTGAGATGACCAAAATGGTCCGTTTTGAAAGTTTTCATCTATCAACTAATTTTGACTCTCAGAGGTGGATCATCACTTTTGGAGATAAAATGAGCATCGTTATCGTCATTTTCATGCTTCTAGGGAGCCAAAACTCAAGAATTGGCTCATGGTTAAAAGTGACTTAAAAGGACCCAAATGCTCACTTCGAGGGCTTAAAACGTGTTTATTCACTGCGGGAAGAGATATAAAGAACATTTAGAGTAAATTAATGTTCATGCGAGAACGTTCAATTTTTCATGCAAAACAATCGATGACCCATGACCTAATGAAATTGCTCTGAGATTACCAAAATGGTCCGTTTTGAAAGTTTTCATCTTTCAACTAATTTTGACTCTCAGAGGTGGATCATCACTTTTGGAGATAAAATGAGCATCGTTATCGTCATTTTCATGCTTCTAGGGAGCCAAAACTCAAGATTTGGCTCATGCTTAAAAGTGACTTAAAAGGACCCAAATGCTCACTTCGAGGGCTTAAAACGTGTTTATTCACTGCGGGAAGAGATATAAAGAACATTTAGAGTAAATTATTGTTCATGCAAGAACGTTAAATTTTTCATGCAAAACGATCGATGACCCGCGACCTGATGAAATTGCTCTGAGATGACCAAAATGGTCCGTTTTGAAAATTTCCATCTTTCAACTAATTTTGACTCTCAGAGGTGTATCATCACTATTGGAGATAAAATGAGCATCTTTATCTTCATTTTCATGCTTCTAGGGAGCCAAAACTCAAGATTGGGCTCATGGTTAAAAGTGACTTAAAAGGACCCAAATGGTCACTTTGATGGCTTAAAACGTGTTTATTCACTGCGGGAAGAGATATAAAGAAAATTTAGAGTAAATTATTGTTAATGCGAGAAAGTTCAATTATTCATGCCAAACGATCGATGACCCGCGTCCTGATGAAATTGCTCTGAGATGACCAAAATGGTCCGTTTTGAAAATTTTCATCTTTCAACTAATTTTGACTCTCAGAGGTGGATCATCACTTTTGGAGATAAAATGAGCATCGGTATCGTCATTTTCATGCTTCTAGGGAGCCAAAACTCAAGATTTGACTCATGGTTGAAAGTGACTTAAAAGGACCAAATGCTCACTTCGAGGGCTTAAAACGTGTTTATTCACTGCGGGAAGAGATATAAAGAACATTTAGAGTAAATTAATGTTCATGCGAGAATGTTCAATTTTTCATGCAAAACAATCGATGACCCGCGACCTGATGAAATTGCTCTGAGATTACCAAAATGGTCCGTTTTGAAAGTTTTCATCTTTCAACTAATTTTGACTCTCAGAGGTGGATCATCACTATTGGAGATAAAATGAGCATCTTTATCTTCATTTTCATGCTTCTAGGGAGCCAAAACTCAAGATTTGACTCATGATTGAAAGTGACTTAAAAGGACCAAATGCTCACTGCGAGGGCTTAAAATGTGTTTATTCACTGCGGGAAGAGATATAAACAATATTTAGAGTGAATTAATGTTCATGCGAGAACGTTCAATTTTTCATGCAAAACGATCGATGACCCGCGACCTGACGAAATTGCTCTGAGATGACCAAAATGGTCCGTTTTGAAAATGTTCATCTTTCAACTAATTTTGACTCTCAGAGGTGGATCATCACTTTTGGAGATAAAATGAGCATCGTTATCGTAATTTTCATGCTTCTAGGGAGCCAAAACTCAAGATTTGGCTCATGGTGAAAAGTGACTTAAAAGGACCCAAATGCTCACTTCGAGGGCTTAAAACGTGTTTATTCACTGCGGGAAGAGATATAAACAACATTTAGAGTAAATTAATGTTCATGCGAGAACGTTCAATTTTTCATGCAAAACAATCGATGACCCGCGACCTTGAGACCCTACGGGTGAGTAGTGCGCTCTACAAATGACCTGATTGATGAAATTGCTCTGACATGACCAAAATGGTCCGTTTTGAAAGTTTTCATCTTTCAACTAATTTTGACTCTCAGAGGTGGATCATCACTTTTGGAGATAAAATGAGCATCGTTATCGTCATTTTCATGCTTCTAGGGAGCCAAAACTCAAGATTTTGCTCATGGTTAAAAGTGACTTAAAAGGACCCACATGCTCACTTCGAGGGCTTAAACTGTGTTTATTCACTACGGGAAGAGATATAAAGAACATTTAGAGTAAATTAATGTTCATGTGAGAACGTACAATTTTTCATGCAAAACAATCGATGACCCGCGACCTGATGAAATTGCTCTGAGATTACCAAAATGGTCCGTTTTGAAAGTTTTCATCTATCAACTAATTTTGACTCTCAGAGGTGGATCATCACTTTTGGAGATAAAATGAGCATCGTTATCGTCATTTTCATGCTTCTAGGGAGCCAAAACTCAAGAATTGGCTCATGGTTAAAAGTGACTTAAAAGGACCCAAATGCTCACTTTGAGGGCTTAAAACATGTTTATTCACTGCGGGAAGAGATATAAAGAACATTTAGAGTAAATTAATGTTCATGCGAGAACGTTAAATTTTTCATGCAAAACAATCGATGGCCCATGACCTAATGAAATTGCTCTGAGATTACCAAAATGGTCCGTTTTGAAAGTTTTCATCTTTCAACTAATTTTGACTCTCAGAGGTGGATCATCACTTTTGGAGATAAAATGAGCATCGTTATCGTCATTTTCATGCTTCTAGGGAGCCAAAACTCAAGATTTGGCTCATGCTTAAAAGTGACTTAAAAGGACCCAAATGCTCACTTCGAGGGCTTAAAACGTGTTTATTCACTGCGGGAAGAGATATAAAGAACATTTAGAGTAAATTATTGTTCATGCAAGAACGTTAAATTTTTCATGCAAAACGATCGATGACCCGCGACCTGATGAAATTGCTCTGAGATGACCAAAATGGTCCGTTTTGAAAATTTCCATCTTTCAACTAATTTTGACTCTCAGAGGTGTATCATCACTATTGGAGATAAAATGAGCATCTTTATCTTCATTTTCATGCTTCTAGGGAGCCAAAACTCAAGATTGGGCTCATGGTTAAAAGTGACTTAAAAGGACCCAAATGGTCACTTCGATGGCTTAAAACGTGTTTATTCACTGCGGGAAGAGATATAAAGAAAATTTAGAGTAAATTATTGTTAATGCGAGAAAGTTCTATTTTTCATGCCAAACGATCGATGACCCGCTTCCTGATGAAATTGCTCTGAGATGACCAAAATGGTCCGTTTTGAAAATTTTCATCTTTCAACTAATTTTGACTCTCAGAGGTGGATCATCACTTTTGGAGATAAAATGAGCATCGGTATCGTCATTTTCATGCTTCTAGGGAGCCAAAACTCAAGATTTGACTCATGGTTGAAAGTGACTTAAAAGGACCAAATGCTCACTTCGAGGGCTTAAAACGTGTTTATTCACTGCGGGAAGAGATATAAAGAACATTTAGAGTAAATTAATGTTCATGCGAGAACGTTCAATTTTTCATGCAAAACAATCGATGACCCGCGACCTGATGAAATTGCTCTGAGATGACCAAAATGGTCAGTTTTGAAAGTTTTCATCTTTCAACTAATTTTGACTCTCAGAGGTGGATCATCACTATTGGAGATAAAATGAGCATCTTTATCTTCATTTTCATGCTTCTAGGGAGCCAAAACTCAAGATTTGACTCATGGTTGAAAGTGACTTAAAAGGACCAAATGCTCACTGCGAGGGCTTAAAATGTGTTTATTCACTGCGGGAAGAGATATAAACAATATTTAGAGTGAATTAATGTTCATGCGACAACGTTCAATTTTTCATGCAAAACGATCGATGTCCCGCGACCTGATGAAATTGATCTGAGATGACCAAAATGGTCCGTTTTGAAAATTTTCATCTTTCAACTAATTTTGACTCTCAGAGGTGGATCATCACTTTTGGAGATAAAATGAGCATCGTTATCGTCATTTTCATGCTTTAGGAAGCCAAAACTCAAGATTGGGCTCCTGGTTAAAAGTGACTTAAAAGGACCCAAATGCTCACTTCGAGGGCTTAAAACGTGTTTATTCACTGCGGGAAGAGATATAAAGAACATTTAGAGTAAATTATTGTTCATGCGAGAACGTTCAATTTTTCATGCAAAACGATCGATGCCCCGCGACCTGATGAAATTGCTCTGAGATGACCAAAATGGTCCGTTTTGAAAATTTCCATCTTTCAACTAATTTTGACTCTCAGAGGTGGATCATCACTATTGGAGATAAAATGAGCATCTTTATCTTCATTTTCATGCTTCTAGGGAGCCAAAACTCAAGATTTGACTCATGGTTGAAAGTCACTTAAAAGGACCAAATGCTCACTGCGAGGGCTTAAAATGTGTTTATTCACTGCGGGAAGAGATATAAACAATATTTAGAGTGAATTAATGTTCATGCGACAACGTTCAATTTTTCATGCAAAACGATCGATGTCCCGCGACCTGATGAAATTGATCTGAGATGACCAAAATGGTCCGTTTTGAAAATTTTCATCTTTCAACTAATTTTGACTCTCAGAGGTGGATCATCACTTTTGGAGATAAAATGAGCATCGTTATCGTCATTTTCATGCTTTAGGAAGCCAAAACTCAAGATTGGGCTCCTGGTTAAAAGTGACTTAAAAGGACCCAAATGCTCACTTCGAGGGCTTAAAACGTGTTTATTCACTGCGGGAAGAGATATAAAGAACATTTAGAGTAAATTATTGTTCATGCGAGAACGTTCAATTTTTCATGCAAAACGATCGATGCCCCGCGACCTGATGAAATTGCTCTGAGATGACCAAAATGGTCCGTTTTGAAAATTTCCATCTTTCAACTAATTTTGACTCTCAGAGGTGGATCATCACTATTGGAGATAAAATGAGCATCTTTATCTTCATTTTCATGCTTCTAGGGAGCCAAAACTCAAGATTTGACTCATGGTTGAAAGTGACTTAAAAGGACCAAATGCTCACTTCGAGGGCTTAAAATGTGTTTATTCACTGCGGGAAGAGATATAAACAATATTTAGAGTGAATTAATGTTCATGCGAGAACGTTCAATTTTTCATGCAAAACGATCGATGACCCGCGACCTGATGAAATTGCTCTGAGATGACCAAAATGGTCCGTTTTGAAAATGTTCATCTTTCAACTAATTTTGACTCTCAGAGGTGGATCATCACTTTTGGAGATAAAATGAGCATTGTTATCGTCATTTTCATGCTTCTAGGAAGCCAAAACTCAAGATTGGGCTCATGGTTAAAAGTGACTTAAAAGGACCCAAATACTCACTTTGAGGGCTTAAAACGTGTTTATTCACTGCGGGAAGAGATATAAAGAACATTTAGAGTAAATTATTGTTCATGCGAGAACGTTCAATTTTTCATGCAAAACGATCGATGACCCGCGACCTGATGAAATTGCTCTGAGATGACCAAAATTGTCCGTTTTGAAAATGTCCATCTTTCAACTAATTTTGACTCTCCGAGGTGGATCATCACTATTGTAGAGAAAATGAGCATCTTTATCGTCATTTTCATGCTTCTAGGGAGCCAAAACTCAAGATTGGGCTCATGGTTAAAAGTGACTTAAAAGGACCCAAATGCTCACTTTGAGGGCTTAAAACGTGTTTATTCACTGCGGGAAGAGATATAAACAATATTTAGAGTGAATTAATGTTCATGCGAGAACGTTCAATTTTTCATGCAAAACAATCGATGACCCGCGACCTGATGAAATTGCTCTGAGATGACCAAAATGGTCCGTTTTGAAAATTTTCATCTTTCAACTAATTTTGACTCTCAGAGGTGGATCATCACTTTTGGAGATAAAATGAGCATCGTTATCGTAATTTTCATACTTCTAGGGAGCCAAAACTCAAGATTTGGCTCATGGTGAAAAGTGACTTAAAAGGACCCAAATGCTCACTTCGAGGGCTTAAAACGTGTTTTTTCACTGCGGGAAGAGATATAAACAACATTTAGAGTAAATTAATGTTCATGCGAGAACGTTCAATTTTTCATGCAAAACAATCGATGACCCGCGACCTGATGAAATTGCTCTGAGATGACCAAAATGGTCCGTTTTGAAAGTTTTCATCTTTCAACTAATTTTGACTCTCAGATGTGGATCATCACTTTTGGAGATAAAATGAGCATCGTTATCGTCATTTTCATGCTTCTAGGGAGCCAAAACTCAAGATTTTGCTCATGGTTAAAAGTGACTTAAAAGGACCCACATGCTCACTTCGAGGGCTTAAACTTTGTTTATTCACTACGGGAAGAGATATAAAGAACATTTAGAGTAAATTAATGTTCATGTGAGAACGTACAAATTTTTCATGCAAAACAATCGATGACCCGCGACCTGATGAAATTGCTCTGAGATGACCAAAATGGTCCGTTTTGAAAGTTTTCATCTATCAACTAATTTTGACTCTCAGAGGTGGATCATCACTTTTGGAGATAAAATGAGCATCGTTATCGTCATTTTCATGCTTCTAGGGAGCCAAAACTCAAGAATTGGCTCATGGTTAAAAGTGACTTAAAAGGACCCAAATGCTCACTTCGAGGGCTTAAAACGTGTTTATTCACTGCGGGAAGAGATATAAAGAACATTTAGAGTAAATTATTGTTCATGCAAGAACGTTAAATTTTTCATGCAAAACGATCGATGACCCGCGACCTGATGAAATTGCTCTGAGATGACCAAAATGGTCCGTTTTGAAAATTTCCATCTTTCAACTAATTTTGACTCTCAGAGGTGTATCATCACTATTGGAGATAAAATGAGCATCTTTATCTTCATTTTCATGCTTCTAGGGAGCCAAAACTCAAGATTGGGCTCATGGTTAAAAGTGACTTAAAAGGACCCAAATGGTCACTTTGATGGCTTAAAACGTGTTTATTCACTGCGGGAAGAGATATAAAGAAAATTTAGAGTAAATTATTGTTAATGCGAGAAAGTTCAATTATTCATGCCAAACGATCGATGACCCGCGTCCTGATGAAATTGCTCTGAGATGACCAAAATGGTCCGTTTTGAAAATTTTCATCTTTCAACTAATTTTGACTCTCAGAGGTGGATCATCACTTTTGGAGATAAAATGAGCATCGGTATCGTCATTTTCATGCTTCTAGGGAGCCAAAACTCAAGATTTGACTCATGGTTGAAAGTGACTTAAAAGGACCAAATGCTCACTTCGAGGGCTTAAAACGTGTTAATTCACTGCGGGAAGAGATATAAAGAACATTTAGAGTAAATTAATGTTCATGCGAGAATGTTCAATTTTTCATGCAAAACAATCGATGACCCGCGACCTGATGAAATTGCTCTGAGATGACCAAAATGGTCCGTTTTGAAAGTTTTCATCTTTCAACTAATTTTGACTCTCAGAGGTGGATCATCACTATTGGAGATAAAATGAGCATCTTTATCTTCATTTTCATGCTTCTAGGGAGCCAAAACTCAAGATTTGACTCATGATTGAAAGTGACTTAAAAGGACCAAATGCTCACTGCGAGGGCTTAAAATGTGTTTATTCACTGCGGGAAGAGATATAAACAATATTTAGAGTGAATTAATGTTCATGCGAGAACGTTCAATTTTTCATGCAAAACGATCGATGACCCGCGACCTGACGAAATTGCTCTGAGATGACCAAAATGGTCCGTTTTGAAAATGTTCATCTTTCAACTAATTTTGACTCTCAGAGGTGGATCATCACTTTTGGAGATAAAATGAGCATCGTTATCGTAATTTTCATGCTTCTAGGGAGCCAAAACTCAAGATTTGGCTCATGGTGAAAAGTGACTTAAAAGGACCCAAATGCTCACTTCGAGGGCTTAAAACGTGTTTATTCACTGCGGGAAGAGATATAAACAACATTTAGAGTAAATTAATGTTCATGCGAGAACGTTCAATTTTTCATGCAAAACAATCGATGACCCGCGACCTGATAAAATTGCTCTGAGATGACCAAAATGGTCCGTTTTGAAAGTTTTCATCTTTCAACTAATTTTGACTCTCAGAGGTGGATCATCACTTTTGGAGATAAAATGAGCATCGTTATCGTCATTTTCATGCTTCTAGGGAGCCAAAACTCAAGATTTTGCTCATGGTTAAAAGTGACTTAAAAGGACCCACATGCTCACTTCGAGGGCTTAAACTGTGTTTATTCACTACGGGAAGAGATATAAAGAACATTTAGAGTAAATTAATGTTCATGTGAGAACGTACAATTTTTCATGCAAAACAATCGATGACCCGCGACCTGATGAAATTGCTCTGAGATTACCAAAATGGTCCGTTTTGAAAGTTTTCATCTATCAACTAATTTTGACTCTCAGAGGTGGATCATCACTTTTGGAGATAAAATGAGCATCGTTATCGTCATTTTCATGCTTCTAGGGAGCCAAAACTCAAGAATTGGCTCATGGTTAAAAGTGACTTAAAAGGACCCAAATGCTCACTTCGAGGGCTTAAAACATGTTTATTCACTGCGGGAAGAGATATAAAGAACATTTAGAGTAAATTAATGTTCATGCGAGAACGTTAAATTTTTCATGCAAAACAATCGATGACCCATGATCTAATGAAATTGCTCTGAGATTACCAAAATGGTCAGTTTTGAAAGTTTTCATCTTTCAACTAATTTTGACTCTCAGAGGTGGATCATCACTTTTGGAGATAAAATGAGCATCGTTATCGTCATTTTCATGCTTCTAGGGAGCCAAAACTCAAGATTTGGCTCATGCTTAAAAGTGACTTAAAAGGACCCAAATGCTCACTTCGAGGGCTTAAAACGTGTTTATTCACTGCGGGAAGAGATATAAAGAACATTTAGAGTAAATTATTGTTCATGCAAGAACGTTAAATTTTTCATGCAAAACGATCGATGACCCGCGACCTGATGAAATTGCTCTGAGATGACCAAAATGGTCCGTTTTGAAAATTTCCATCTTTCAACTAATTTTGACTCTCAGAGGTGTATCATCACTATTGGAGATAAAATGAGCATCTTTATCTTCATTTTCATGCTTCTAGGGAGCCAAAACTCAAGATTGGGCTCATGGTTAAAAGTGACTTAAAAGGACCCAAATGGTCACTTCGATGGCTTAAAACGTGTTTATTCACTGCGGGAAGAGATATAAAGAAAATTTAGAGTAAATTATTGTTAATGCGAGAAAGTTCTATTTTTCATGCCAAACGATCGATGACCCGCTTCCTGATGAAATTGCTCTGAGATGACCAAAATGGTCCGTTTTGAAAATTTTCATCTTTCAACTAATTTTGACTCTCAGAGGTGGATCATCACTTTTGGAGATAAAATGAGCATCGGTATCGTCATTTTCATGCTTCTAGGGAGCCAAAACTCAAGATTTGACTCATGGTTGAAAGTGACTTAAAAGGACCAAATGCTCACTTCGAGGGCTTAAAACGTGTTTATTCACTGCGGGAAGAGATATAAAGAACATTTAGAGTAAATTAATGTTCATGCGAGAACGTTCAATTTTTCATGCAAAACAATCGATGACCCGCGACCTGATGAAATTGCTCTGAGATGACCAAAATGGTCAGTTTTGAAAGTTTTCATCTTTCAACTAATTTTGACTCTCAGAGGTGGATCATCACTATTGGAGATAAAATGAGCATCTTTATCTTCATTTTCATGCTTCTAGGGAGCCAAAACTCAAGATTTGACTCATGGTTGAAAGTGACTTAAAAGGACCAAATGCTCACTGCGAGGGCTTAAAATGTGTTTATTCACTGCGGGAAGAGATATAAACAATATTTAGAGTGAATTAATGTTCATGCGACAACGTTCAATTTTTCATGCAAAACGATCGATGACCCGCGACCTGATGAAATTGCTCTGAGATGTCCAAAATGGTCCGTTTTGAAAATTTTCATCTTTCAACTAATTTTGACTCTCAGAGGTGGATCATCACTTTTGGAGATAAAATGAGCATCGTTATCGTCATTTTCATGCTTTAGGAAGCCAAAACTCAAGATTGGGCTCCTGGTTAAAAGTGACTTAAAAGGACCCAAATACTCACTTTGAGGGCTTAAAACGAGTTTATTCACTGCGGGAAGAGATATAAAGAACATTTAGAGTAAATTATTGTTCATGCGAGAACGTTCAATTTTTCATGCAAAACGATCGATGACCCGCGACCTGATGAAATTGCTCTGAGATGACCAAAATGGTCCGTTTTGAAAATTTCCATCTTTCAACTAATTTTGACTCTCAGAGGTGGATCATCACTATTGTAGAGAAAATGAGCATCTTTATCGTCATTTTCATGCTTCTAGGGAGCCAAAACTCAAGATTGGGCTCATGGTTAAAAGTGACTTAAAAGGACCCAAATGCTCACTTTGAGGGCTTAAAACGTGTTTATTCACTGCGGGAAGAGATATAAACAATATTTAGAGTGAATTAATGTTCATGCGAGAACGTTCAATTTTTCATGCAAAACAAACGATGACCCGCGATCTGATGAAATTGCTCTGAGATGACCAAAATGGTCCATTTTGAAAGTTTTCATCTTTCAACTAATTTTGACTCTCAGAGGTGGATCATCAATTTTGGAGATAAAATGAGCATCGTTATCGTCATTTTCATGCTTCTAGGGAGCCAAAACTCAAGTTTTGGCTCATGGTTAAAAGTGACTTAAAAGGACCCAAATGCTCAATTTGAGGGCTTAAAACGTGTTTATTCACTGCGGTAGGAGATATAAAGAACATTTAGAGTAAATTAATGTTCATGCGAGAACGTTCAATTTTTCATGCAAAACAATCGATGACCCGCGACCTGATGAAATTGCTCTGAGATGACCAAAATGGTCCGTTTTGAAAGTTTTCATCTTTCAACTAATTTTGACTCTCAGAGGTGGATCATCACTTTTGGATATAAAATGAGCATCGTTATCGTCATTTTCATGCTTCTAGGGAGCCAAAACTCAAGTTTTGGCTCATGGTTAAAAGTGACTTAAAAGGACCCAAATGCTCAATTTGAGGGCTTAAAACGTGTTTATTCACTGCGGGAAGAGATATAAACAATATTTAGAGTGAATTAATGTTCATGCGAGAACGTTCAATTTTTCATGCAAAACAATCGATGACCCACGACCTGTTGAAATTGCTCTGAGATTACCAAAATGGTCCGTTTTGAAAATTTTCATCTTTCAACTAATTTTGACTCTCAGAGGTGGATCATCACTTTTGGAGATAAAATGAGCATCGTTATCGTAATTTTCATGCTTCTAGGGAGCCAAAACTCAAGATTTGGCTCATGGTGAAAAGTGACTTAAAAGGACCCAAATGCTCACTTCGAGGGCTTAAAACGTGTTTATTCACTGCGGGAAGAGATATAAACAACATTTAGAGTAAATTAATGTTCATGCGAGAACGTTCAATTTTTCATGCAAAACAATCGATGACCCGCGACCTGATGAAATTGCTCTGAGATTACCAAAATGGTCCGTTTTGAAAGTTTTCATCTTTCAACTAATTTTGACTCTCAGAGGTGGATCATCACTTTTGGAGATTAAATGAGCATCGTTATCGTCATTTTCATGCTTCTAGGGAGCCAAAACTCAAGATTTTGCTCATGGTTAAAAGTGACTTAAAAGGACCCACATGCTCACTTCGAGGGCTTAAAATGTGTTTATTCACTACGGGAAGAGATATAAAGAACATTTAGAGTAAATTAATGTTCATGCGAGAACGTTCAATTTTTCATGCAAAACAATCGATGACCCGCGACCTGATGAAATTGCTCTGAGATGACCAAAATGGTCCGTTTTGAAAGTTTTCATCTTTCAACTAATTTTGACTCTCAGAGGTGGATCATCACTATTGGAGATAAAATGAGCATCTTTATCTTCATTTTCATGCTTCTAGGGAGCCAAAACTCAAGATTTGACTCATGGTTGAAAGTGACTTAAAAGGACCAAATGCTCACTGCGAGGGCTTAAAATGTGTTTATTCACTGCGGGAAGAGATATAAACAATATTTAGAGTGAATTAATGTTCATGCGAGAACGTTCAATTTTTCATGCAAAACGATCGATGACCCGCGACCTGATGAAATTGCTCTGAGATGACCAAAATGGTCCGTTTTGAAAATGTTCATCTTTCAACTAATATTGACTCTCAAATGTGGATCTTCACTTTTGGAGATAAAATGAGCATCTTTATCATCATTTTCATGCTTCTAGGTAGCCAAAACTCAAGATTGGACTCATGGTTGAAAGTGACTTAAAAGGACCAAATGCTCACTTCGAGGGCTTAAAACGTGTTTATTCACTGCGGTAGGAGATATAAAGAACATTTAGAGTAAATTAATGTTCATGCGAGAACGTTCAATTTTTCATGCAAAACAATCGATGACCCGCGACCTGATGAAATTGCTCTGAGATGACCAAAATGGTCCGTTTTGAAAGTTTTCATCTTTCAACTAATTTTGACTCTCAGAGGTGGATCATCACTTTTGGATATAAAATGAGCATCGTTATCGTCATTTTCATGCTTCTAGGAAGCCAAAACTCAAGATTTGGCTCATGGTTCAAAGTGACTTAAAAGGACCCAAATGCTCACTTTGAGGGCTTAAAACGTGTTTATTCACTGCGGGAAGAGATATAAACAATATTTAGAGTGAATTAATGTTCATGCGAGAACGTTCAATTTTTCATGCAAAACAATCGATGACCCACGACCTGATGAAATTGCTCTGAGATGACCAAAATGGTCCGTTTTGAAAATTTTCATCTTTCAACTAATTTTGACTCTCAGAGGTGGATCATCACGTTTGGAGATAAAATGAGCATCGTTATCGTAATTTTCATGCTTCTAGGGATTGGCTCATGGTGAAAAGTGACTTAAAAGGACCCAAATGCTCACTTCGAGGGCTTAAAACGTGTTTATTCACTGCGGGAAGAGATATAAACAACATTTAGAGTAAATTAATGTTCATGCGAGAACGTTCAATTTTTCATGCAAAACAATCGATGACCCGCGACCTGATGAAATTGCTCTGAGATGACCAAAATGGTCCGTTTTGAAAGTTTTCATCTTTCAACTAATTTTGACTCTCAGAGGTGGATCATCACTTTTGGAGATTAAATGAGCATCGTTATCGTCATTTTCATGCTTCTAGGGAGCCAAAACTCAAGATTTGGCTCATGGTTAAAAGTGACTTAAAAGGACCCAAATGCTCACTTCGAGGGCTTAAAACGTGTTTATTCACTGCGGGAAGAGATATAAAGAACATTTAGAGTAAATTATTGTTCATGCGAGAACGTTCAATTTTTCATGCAAAACGATCGATGACCCGCAACCTGATGAAATTGCTCTGAGATGACCAAAATGGTCCGTTTTGAAAATTTCCATCTTTCAACTAATTTTGACTCTCAGAGGTGTATCATCACTTTTGGAGATAAAATGAGCATCTTTATCTTCATTTTCATGCTTCTAGGGAGCCAAAACTCAAGATTGGGCTCATGGTTAAAAGTGACTTAAAAGGACCCAAATGCTCACTTCGATGGCTTAAAACGTGTTTATTCACTGCGGGAAGAGATATAAAGAACATTTAGAGTAAATTAATGTTCATGCGAGAACGTTCAATTTTTCATGCCAAACGATCGATGACCCGCGTCCTGATGAAATTGCTCTGAGATGACCAAAATGGTCCGTTTTGAAAGCTTTCATCTTTCAACTAATTTTGACTCTCAGAGGTGGATCATCACTTTTGGAGATAAAATGAGCATCGGTATCGTCATTTTCATGCTTCTAGGGAGCCAAAACTCAAGATTTGACTCATGGTTGAAAGTGACTTAAAAGGACCCAAATGCTCACTTTGAGGGCTAAAAACGTGTTTATTCACTGCGGGAAGAGATATAAAGAACATTTAGAGTAAATTATTGTTAATGCGAGAACGTTCAATTTTTCATGCCAAACGATCGATAACCCGCGACCTGATGAAATTGCTCTGAGATGACCAAAATGGTCCGTTTTGAAAATGTTCATCTTTCAAATAATATTGACTCTCAGAGGTGGATTTTCACTTTTGGAGATAAAATTAGCATCTTTATCATCATTTTCATGCTTCTAGGGAGCCAAAACTCAAGATTTGAATCATGGTTGAAAGTGACTTAAAAGGACCAAATGCTCACTTCGAGGGCTTAAAACGTGTTTATTCACTGCGGGAAGAGATATAAAGAAAATTTAGAGTAAATTAATGTTCATGCGAGAACGTTCAATTTTTCATGCAAAACAATCGATGACCCGCGACCTGATGAAATTGCTCTGAGATGACCAAAATGGTCCGTTTTGAAAATTTTCATCTTTCAACTAATTTTGACTCTCAGAGGTGGATCATCACTTTTGGAGATAAAATGAGCATCGTTATCGTCATTTTCATGCTTCTAGGGAGCCAAAACTCAAGAATTGGCTCATGGTTAAAAGTGACTTAAAAGGACCCAAATGCTCACTTCGAGGGCTTAAAACGTGTTTATTCACTGCGGGAAGAGATATAAAGAACATTTAGAGTAAATTAATGTTCATGCGAGAACGTTCAATTTTTCATGCAAAACGATCGATGACCCGCGACCTGATGAAATTGCTCTGAGATGACCAAAATGGTCCGTTTTGAAAATTTCCATCTTTCAACTAATTTTGACTCTCAGAGGTGGATCATCACTATTGTAGAGAAAATGAGCGTCTTTATCGTCATTTTCATGCTTCTAGGGAGCCAAAACTCAAGATTGGACTCATGGTTAAAAGTGACTTAAAAGGACCCAAATGCTCACTTTGAGGGCTTAAGACGTGTTTATTCACTGCGGGAAGAGATATAAAGAACATTTAGAGTAAATTATTGTTCATGCGAGAACGTTCAATTTTTCATGCAAAAACGATCGATGACCCGCGACCTGATGAAATTGCTCTGAGATGACCAAATGGTCCGTTTTGAAAATTTCCATCTTTCACTAATTTTGACTCTCGAGGTGGATCATCACTATTGTAGAGAAAATTAGCATCTTTATCGTCATTTTCATGCTTCTAGGGAGCCAAAACTCAAGATTGGGCTCATGGTTAAAAGTGACTTAAAAGGACCCAAATGCTCACTTCGATGGCTTAAAACGTGTTTATTCACTGCGGGAAGAGATATAAAGAACATTTAGAGTAAATTATTGTTAATGCGAGAACGTTCAATTTTTAATGCCAAACGATCGATGACCCGCCGTCCTGATGAAATTGCTCTGAGATGACCAAAATGGTCCGTTTTGAAAATGTTCATCTTTCAACTAATTTTGACTCTCAGAGGTGGATCATCACTTTTGGAGATAAAATGAGCATCGTTATCGTCATTTTCATGCTTCTAGGAAGCCAAAACTCAAGATTGGGCTCATGGTTAAAAGTGACTTAAAAGGGACCAAATGCTCACTTCGAGGGCTTAAAACGTGTTTATTCACTGTGGGAAGAGATATAAAGAAAATTTAGAGTAAATTAATGTTCATGCGAGAACGTTCAATTTTTCATGCAAAACAATCGATGACCCGCGACCTGATGAAATTGCTCTGAGATGACCAAAATGGTCCGTTTTGAAAATTTTCATCTTTCAACTAATTTTGACTCTCAGAGGTGGATCATCACTTTTGGAGATAAAATGAGCATCGTTATCGTCATTTTCATGCTTCGAGGAAGCCAAAACTCAAGATTGGGCTCATGGTTAAAAGTGACTTAAAAGGACCCAAATGCCCACTTTGAGGGCTTAAAACGTGTTTATTCACTGTGGGAAGAGATATAAACAACATTTAGAGTAAATTAATGTTCATGCGAGAACGTTCAATTTTTCATGCAAAACAATCGATGACCCGCAAACTGATGAAATTGCTCTGAGATGACCAAAATGGTCAGTTTTGAAAGTTTTCATCTTTCAACCAATTTTGACTCTCAGAGGTGGATCATCACTTTTGGAGATAAAATGAGCATCGTTATCGTCATTTTCATGCTTCTAGGGAGCCAAAACTCAAGAATTGGCTCATGGTTAAAAGTGACTTAAAAGGACCCAAATGCTCACTTCGAGGGCTTAAAACGTGTTTATTCACTGCGGGAAGAGATATAAAGAACATTTAGAGTAAATTAATGTTCATGCGAGAACGTTCAATTTTTCATGCAAAACGATCGATGACCCGCGACCTGATGAAATTGCTCTGAGATGACCAAAATGGTCCGTTTTGAAAATTTCCATCTTTCAACTAATTTTGACTCTCAGAGGTGGATCATCACTATTGTAGAGAAAATGAGCATCTTTATCGTCATTTTCATGCTTCTAGGGAGCCAAAACTCAAGATTGGACTCATGGTTAAAAGTGACTTAAAAGGACCCAAATGCTCACTTTGAGGGCTTAAGACGTGTTTATTCACTGCGGGAAGAGATATAAAGAACATTTAGAGTAAATTATTGTTCATGGGATAACGTTCAATTTTTCATGCAAAACGATCGATGACCCGCGACCTGATGAAATTGCTCTGAGATGACCAAAATGGTCCGTTTTGAAAATTTCCATCTTTCAACTAATTTTGACTCTCCGAGGTGGATCATCACTATTGTAGAGAAAATTAGCATCTTTATCGTCATTTTCATGCTTCTAGGGAGCCAAAACTCAAGATTGGGCTCATGGTTAAAAGTGACTTAAAAGGACCCAAATGCTCACTTCGATGGCTTAAAACGTGTTTATTCACTGCGGGAAGAGATATAAAGAACATTTAGAGTAAATTATTGTTGATGCGAGAACGTTCAATTTTTAATGCCAAACGATCGATGACCCGCGTCCTGATGAAATTGCTCTGAGATGACCAAAATGGTCCGTTTTGAAAATTTTCATCTTTCAACTAATTTTGACTCTCAGAGGTGGATCATCACTTTTGGAGATAAAATGAGCATCTTTATCTTCATTTTCATGCTTCTAGGGAGCCAAAACTCAAGATTGGGCTCATGGTTAAAAGTGACTTAAAAGGACCCAAATGCTCACTTCGATGGCTTAAAACGTGTTTATTCACTGCGGGAAGAGATATAAAGAACATTTAGAGTAAATTAATGTTCATGCGAGAACGTTCAATTTTTCATGCCAAACGATCGATGACCCGCGTCCTGATGAAATTGCTCTGAGATGACCAAAATGGTCCGTTTTGAAAGCTTTCATCTTTCAACTAATTTTGACTCTCAGAGGTGGATCATCACTTTTGGAGATAAAATGAGCATCGGTATCGTCATTTTCATGCTTCTAGGGAGCCAAAACTCAAGATTTGACTCATGGTTGAAAGTGACTTAAAAGGACCCAAATGCTCACTTTGAGGGCTAAAAACGTGTTTATTCACTGCGGGAAGAGATATAAAGAACATTTAGAGTAAATTATTGTTAATGAGAGAACGTTCAATTTTTCATGCCAAACGATCGATAACCCGCGACCTGATGAAATTGCTCTGAGATGACCAAAATGGTCCGTTTTGAAAATGTTCATCTTTCAAATAATATTGACTCTCAGAGGTGGATTTTCACTTTTGGAGATAAAATTAGCATCTTTATCATCATTTTCATGCTTCTAGGGAGCCAAAACTCAAGATTTGAATCATGGTTGAAAGTGACTTAAAAGGACCAAATGCTCACTTCGAGGCTTAAAACGTGTTTATTCACTGCGGGAAGAGATATAAAGAAAATTTAGAGTAAATTAATGTTCATGCGAGAACGTTCAATTTTTCATGCAAAACAATCGATGACCCGCGACCTGATGAAATTGCTCTGAGATGACCAAAATGGTCCGTTTTGAAAATTTCCATCTTTCAACTAATTTTGACTCTCAGAGGTGGATCATCACTATTGTAGAGAAAATTAGCATCTTTATCGTCATTTTCATGCTTCTAGGGAGCCAAAACTCAAGATTGGACTCATGGTTAAAAGTGACTTAAAAGGACCCAAATGCTCACTTTGAGGGCTTAAGACGTGTTTATTCACTGCGGGAAGAGATATAAAGAACATTTAGAGTAAATTATTGTTCATGCGAGAACGTTCAATTTTTCATGCAAAACGATCGATGACCCGCGACCTGATGAAATTGCTCTGAGATGACCAAAATGGTCCGTTTTGAAAATTTCCATCTTTCAACTAATTTTGACTCTCCGAGGTGGATCATCACTATTGTAGAGAAAATTAGCATCTTTATCGTCATTTTCATGCTTCTAGGGAGCCAAAACTCAAGATTGGGCTCATGGTGAAAAGTGACTTAAAAGGACCCAAATGCTCACTTCGATGGCTTAAAACGTGTTTATTCACTGCGGGAAGAGATATAAAGAACATTTAGAGTAAATTATTGTTAATGCGAGAACGTTCAATTTTTAATGCCAAACGATCGATGACCCGCGTCCTGATGAAATTGCTCTGAGATGACCAAAATGGTCCGTTTTTGAAAATTTTCATCTTTCAACTAATTTTGACTCTCAGAGGTGGATCATCACTTTTGGAGATAAAATGAGCATCGTTATCGTCATTTTCATGCTTCTAGGAAGCCAAAACTCAAGATTGGGCTCATGGTTAAAAGTGACTTAAAAGGACCCAAATGCTCACTTTGAGGGCTTAAAACGTGTTTATTCACTGCGGGAAGAGATATAAACAATATTTAGAGTGAATTAATGTTCATGCGAGAACGTTCAATTTTTCATGCAAAACAATCGATGACCCGCGACCTGATGAAATTGCTCTGAGATGACCAAAATGGTCCGTTTTGAAAATTTTCATCTTTCAACTAATTTTGACTCTCAGAGGTGGATCATCACTTTTGGAGATAAAATGAGCATCGTTATCGTAATTTTCATGCTTCTAGGGAGCCAAAACTCAAGATTTGGCTCATGGTGAAAAGTGACTTAAAAGGACCCAAATGCTCACTTCGAGGGCTTAAAACGTGTTTATTCACTGCGGGAAGAGATATAAACAACATTTAGAGTAAATTAATGTTCATGCGAGAACGTTCAATTTTTCATGCAAAACAATCGATGACCCGCGACCTGATGAAATTGCTCTGAGATGACCAAAATGGTCCGTTTTGAAAGTTTTCATCTTTCAACTAATTTTGACTCTCAGAGGTGGATCATCACTTTTGGAGATAAAATGAGCATCGTTATCGTCATTTTCATGCTTCTAGGGAGCCAAAACTCAAGATTTTGCTCATGGTTAAAAGTGACTTAAAAGGACCCACATGCTCACTTCGAGGGCTTAAACTGTGTTTATTCACTACGGGGAGAGATATAAAGAACATTTAGAGTAAATTAATGTTCATGCGAGAACGTACAATTTTTCATGCAAAACAATCGATGACCCGCGACCTGATGAAATTGCTCTGAGATGACCAAAATGGTCCGTTTTGAAAGTTTTCATCTATCAACTAATTTTGACTCTCAGAGGTGGATCATCACTATTGTAGAGAAAATGAGCATCTTTATCGTCATTTTCATGCTTCTAGGGAGCCAAAACTCAAGATTGGGCTCATGGTTAAAAGTGACTTAAAAGGACCCAAATGCTCACTTCGATGGCTTAAAACGTGTTTATTCACTGCGGGAAGAGATGTAAAGAACATTTAGAGTAAATTATTGTTAATGCGAGAACGTTCAATTTTTAATGCCAAACGATCGATGACCCGCGTCCTGATGAAATTGCTCTGAGATGACCAAAATGGTCCGTTTTGAAAGTTTTCATCTTTCAACTAATTTTGACTCTCAGAGGTGGATCATCACTTTTGGAGATAAAATGAGCATCGTTATCGTCATTTTCATGCTTCTAGGGAGCCAAAACTCAAGATTTTGCTCATGGTTAAAAGTGACTTAAAAGGACCCACATGCTCACTTCGAGGGCTTAAACTGTGTTTATTCACTACGGGGAGAGATATAAAGAACATTTAGAGTAAATTAATGTTCATGCGAGAACGTACAATTTTTCATGCAAAACAATCGATGACCCGCGACCTGATGAAATTGCTCTGAGATGACCAAAATGGTCCGTTTTGAAAGTTTTCATCTATCAACTAATTTTGACTCTCAGAGGTGGATCATCACTTTTGGAGATAAAATGAGCATCGTTATCGTCATTTTCATGCTTCTAGGGAGCCAAAACTCAAGAATTGGCTCATGGTTAAAAGTGACTTAAAAGGACCCAAATGCTCACTTCGAGGGCTTAAAACGTGTTTATTCACTGCAGGAAGAGATATAAAGAACATTTAGAGTAAATTAATGTTCATGCGAGAACGTTCAATTTTTCATGCAAAACAATCGATGACCCATGACCTGATGAAATTGCTCTGAGATGACCAAAATGGTCCGTTTTGAAAATTTCCATCTTTCAACTAATTTTGACTCTCAGAGGTGTATCATCACTATTGGAGATAAAATGAGCATCTTTATCTTCATTTTCATGCTTCTAGGGAGCCAAAACTCAAGATTGGGCTCATGGTTAAAAGTGACTTAAAAGGACCCAAATGGTCACTTCGATGGCTTAAAACGTGTTTATTCACTGCGGGAAGAGATATAACGAACATTTAGGTCAAATTATTGTTAATACAAGAAAGTTCAATTTTTCATGCCAAACGATCGATGACCCGCGTCCTGATGAAATTGCTCTGAGATGACCAAAATGGTCCGTTTTGAAAATTTTCATCTTTCAACTAATTTTGACTCTCAGAGGTGGATCATCACTATTGGAGATAAAATGAGCATCTTTATCTTCATTTTCATGCTTCTAGGGAGCCAAAACTCAAGATTTGACTCATGGTTGAAAGTGACTTAAAAGGACCAAATGCTCACTTCGAGGGCTTAAAACGTGTTTATTCACTGCGGGAAGAGATATAAAGAACATTTAGAGTAAATTAATGTTCATGCGAGAACGTTCAATTTTTCATGCAAAACAATCGATGACCCGCGATCTGATGAAATTGCTCAGAGATGACCAAAATGGTTGGTTTTGAAAGTTTTCATCTTTCAACTAATTTTGACTCTCAGAGGTGGATCATCACTTTTGGAGATAAAATGAGCATCGTTATCGTCATTTTCATGCTTCTAGGGAGCCAAAACTCAAGATTTGGCTCATGGTTAAAGTGACTTAAAAGGACCCAAACGCTCACTTCGAGGGCTTAAAACGTGTTTATTCACTGCGGGAAGAGATATAAAGAACATTTAGAGTAAATTATTGTTCATGCGAGAACGTTCAATTTTTCATGCAAAACGATCGATGACCCGCGACCTGATGAAATTGCTCTGAGATGACCAAAATGGTCCGTTTTGAAAATTTCCATCTTTCAACTAATTTTGACTCTCAGAGGTGGATCATCACTATTGGAGATAAAATGAGCATCTTTATCTTCATTTTCATGCTTCTAGGGAGCCAAAACTCAAGATTTGACTCATGGTTGAAAGTGACTTAAAAGGACCAAATGCTCACTGCGAGGGCTTAAAATGTGTTTATTCACTGCGGGAAGAGATATAAACAATATTTAGAGTGAATTAATGTTCATGCGAGAACGTTCAATTTTTCATGCAAAACGATCGATGACCCGCGACCTGATGAAATTGCTCTGAGATGACCAAAATGGTCCGTTTTGAAAATTTTCATCTTTCAACTAATTTTGACTCTCAGAGGTGGATCATCACTTTTGGAGATAAAATGAGCATCGTTATCGTCATTTTCATGCTTTAGGAAGCCAAAACTCAAGATTGGGCTCCTGGTTAAAAGTGACTTAAAAGGACCCAAATACTCACTTTGAGGGCTTAAAACGTGTTTATTCACTGCGGGAAGAGATATAAAGAACATTTAGAGTAAATTATTGTTCATGCGAGAATGTTCAATTTTTCATGCAAAACGATCGATGACCCGCGACCTGATGAAATTGCTCTGAGATGACCAAAATGGTCCGTTTTGAAAATTTCCATCTTTCAACTAATTTTGACTCTCAGAGGTGGATCATCACTATTGTAGAGAAAATGAGCATCTTTATCATCATTTTCATGCTTCTAGGTAGCCAAAACTCAAGATTGGACTCATGGTTGAAAGTGACTTAAAAGGACCAAATGCTCACTTCGAGGGCTTCAAACGTGTTTATTCACTGCGGGAAGAGATATAAAGAACATTTAGAGTAAATTAATGTTCATGCGAGAACGTTCAATTTTTCATGCAAAACAATCGATGACCCGCGATCTGATGAAATTGCTCTGAGATGACCAAAATGGTCCGTTTTGAAAGTTTTCATCTTTCAACTAATTTTGACTCTCAGAGGTGGATCATCAATTTTGGAGATAAAATGAGCATCGTTATAGTCAATTTCATGCTTCTAGGGAGCCAAAACTCAAGTTTTGGCTCATGGTTAAAAGTGACTTAAAAGGACCCAAATGCTCAATTTGAGGGCTTAAAACGTGTTTATTCACTGCGGTAGGAGATATAAAGAACATTTAGAGTAAATTAATGTTCATGCGAGAACGTTAAATTTTTCATGCAAAACAATCGATGACCCGCGACCTGATGAAATTGCTCTGAGATGACCAAAATGGTCCGTTTTGAAAGTTTTCATCTTTCAAATAATTTTGACTCTCAGAGGTGGATCATCACTTTTGGATATAAAATGAGCATCGTTATCGTCATTTTCATGCTTCTAGGAAGCCAAAACTCAAGATTTGGCTCATGGTTCAAAGTGACTTAAAAGGACCCAAATGCTCACTTTGAGGGCTTAAAACGTGTTTATTCACTGCGGGAAGAGATATAAACAATATTTAGAGTGAATTAATGTTCATGCGAGAACGTTCAATTTTTCATGCAAAACAATCGATGACCCACGACCTGATGAAATTGCTCTGAGATGACCAAAATGGTCCGTTTTGAAAATGTTCATCTTTCCACTAATTTTGACTCTCAGAGGTGGATCATCACTTTTGGAGATAAAATGAGCATCGTTATCGTAATTTTCATGCTTCTAGGGAGCCAAAACTCAAGATTTGGCTCATGGTGAAAAGTGACTTAAAAGGACCCAAATGCTCACTTCGAGGGCTTAAAACGTGTTTATTCACTGCGGGAAGAGATATAAACAACATTTAGAGTAAATTAATGTTCATGCGAGAACGTTCAATTTTTCATGCCAAACGATCGATGACCCGCGTCCTGATGAAATTGCTCTGAGATGACCAAAATGGTCCGTTTTGAAAGCTTTCATCTTTCAACTAATTTTGACTCTCAGAGGTGGATCATCACTTTTGGAGATAAAATGAGCATCGTTATCGTCATTTTCATGCTTCTAGGGAGCCAAAACTCAAGATTTGGCTCATGGTTAAAGTGACTTAAAAGGACCCAAATGCTCACTTCGAGGGCTTAAAACGTGTTTATTCACTGCGGGAAGAGATATAAAGAACATTTAGAGTAAATTATTGTTCATGCGAGAACGTTCAAATTTTTCATGCAAAACGATCGATGACCCGCGACCTGATGAAATTGCTCTGAGATGACCAAAATGGTCCGTTTTGAAAATTTCCATCTTTCAACTAATTTTGACTCTCAGAGGTGGATCATCACTATTGGAGATAAAATGAGCATCTTTATCTTCATTTTCATGCTTCTAGGGAGCCAAAACTCAAGATTTGACTCATGGTTGAAAGTGACTTAAAAGGACCAAATGCTCACTGCGAGGGCTTAAAATGTGTTTATTCCCTGCGGGAAGAGATATAAACAATATTTAGAGTGAATTAATGTTCATGCGAGAACGTTCAATTTTTCATGCAAAACGATCGATGACCCGCGACCTGATGAAATTGCTCTGAGATGACCAAAATGGTCCGTTTTGAAAATTTTCATCTTTCAACTAATTTTGACTCTCAGAGGTGGATCATCACTTTTGGAGATAAACTGAGCATCGTTATCGTCATTTTCATGCTTTAGGAAGCCAAAACTCAAGATTGGGCTCCTGGTTAAAAGTGACTTAAAAGGACCCAAATACTCACTTTGAGGGCTTAAAACGTGTTTATTCACTGCGGGAAGAGATATAAAGAACATTTAGAGTAAATTATTGTTCATGCGAGAACGTTCAATTTTTCATGCAAAACGATCGATGACCCGCGACCTGATGAAATTGCTCTGAGATGACCAAAATGGTCCGTTTTGAAAATTTCCATCTTTCAACTAATTTTGACTCTCAGAGGTGGATCATCACTATTGTAGAGAAAAAGAGCATCTTTATCGTCATTTTCATGCTTCTAGGGAGCCAAAACTCAAGATTGGGCTCATGGTTAAAAGTGACTTAAAAGGACCCAAATGCTCACTTTGAGGGCTTAAAACGTGTTTATTCACTGCGGGAAGAGATATAAACAATATTTAGAGTGAATTAATGTTCATGCGAGAACGTTCAATTTTTCATGCAAAACAATCGATGACCCGCGACCTGATGAAATTGCTCTGAGGTGAACAAAATGGTCCATTTTGAAAATGTTCATCTTTCAACTAATATTGACTCTCAAAGGTGGATCTTCACTATTGGAGATAAAATGAGCATCTTTATCATCATTTTCATGCTTCTAGGTAGCCAAAACTCAAGATTGGACTCATGGTTAAAAGTGACTTAAAAGGACCCACATGCTCACTTCGAGGGCTTCAAATGTGTTTATTCACTACGGGAAGAGATATAAAGAACATTTAGAGTAAATTAATGTTCATGCGAGAACGTTCAATTTTTCATGCAAAACAATCGATGACCCGCGATCTGATGAAATTGCTCTGAGATGACCAAAATGGTCCGTTTTGAAAGTTTTCATCTATCAACTAATTTTGACTCTCAGAGGTGGATCATCACTTTTGGAGATAAAATGAGCATCGTTATCGTCATTTTCATGCTTCTAGGGAGCCAAAACTCAAAGTGACTTAAAAGGACCCAAATGCTCACTTCGAGGGCTTAAAACGTGTTTATTCACTGCGGGAAGAGATATAAAGAACATTTAGAGTAAATTAATGTTCATGCGAGAACGTTCAATTTTTCATGCAAAACAATCGATGACCCGCGTCCTGATGAAATTGCTCTGAGATGACCAAAATGGTCCGTTTTGAAAGTTTTCATCTTTCAACTAATTTTGACTCTCAGAGGTGGATGATCACTTTTGGAGATAAAATGAGCATCGTTATCGTCATTTTCATGCTTCTAGGGAGCCAAAACTCAAGATTTGGCTCATGGTTAAAAGTGACTTAAAAGGACCCAAATGCTCACTTCGAGGGCTTAAAACGTGTTTATTCACTGCGGGAAGAGATATAAAGAACATTTAGAGTAAATTATTGTTCATGCGAGAACGTTCAATTTTTCATGCAAAACGATCGATGACCCGCGACCTGATGAAATTGCTCTGAGATGACCAAAATGGTCCGTTTTGAAAATTTCCATCTTTCAACTAATTTTGACTCTCAGAGGTGTATCATCACTTTTGGAGATAAAATGAGCATCTTTATCTTTATTTTCATGCTTCTAGGGAGCCAAAACTCAAGATTGGGCTCATGGTTAAAAGTGACTTAAAAGGACCCAAATGCTCACTTCGATGGCTTAAAACGTGTTTATTCACTGCGGGAAGAGATATAAAGAACATTTAGAGTAAATTAATGTTCATGCGAGAACGTTCAATTTTTCATGCCAAACGATCGATGACCCGCGTCCTGATGAAATTGCTCTGAGATGACCAAAATGGTCCGTTTTGAAAGTTTTCATCTTTCAACTAATTTTGACTCTCAGAGGTGGATCATCACTTTTGGAGATAAAATGAGCATCGTTATCGTCATTTTCATGCTTCTAGGGAGCCAAAACTCAAGATTTGGCTCATGCTTAAAAGTGACTTGAAAGGACCCAAATGCTCACTTCGGGGGCTTAAAATGTGTTTATTCACTACGGGAAGAGATATAAAGAACATTTAGAGTAAATTAATGTTCATGCGAGAACATTCAATTTTTCATGCAAAACAATCGATGACCCGCGACCTGATGAAATTGCTCTGAGATGACCAAAATGGTCCGTTTTGAAAGTTTTCATCTATCAACTAATTTTGACTCTCAGAGGTGGATCATCGCTTTTGGAGATAAAATGAGCATCGTTATCATCATTTTCATGCTTCTAGGGAGCCAAAACTCAAGAATTGGCTCATGGTTAAAAGTGACTTAAAAGGACCCAAATGCTCACTTCGAGGGCTTAAAACGTGTTTATTCACTGCGGGAAGAGATATAAAGAACATTTAGAGTAAATTAATGTTCATGCGAGAACGTTCAATTTTTCATGCAAAACAATCGATGACCCGCGTCCTGATGAAATTGCTCTGAGATGACCAAAATGGTCCGTTTTGAAAGTTTTCATCTTTCAACTAATTTTGACTCTCAGAGGTGGATCATCACTTTTGAAGATAAAATGAGCATCGTTATCGTCATTTTCATGCTTCTAAGGAGCCAAAACTCAAGATTTGGCTCATGGTTAAAAGTGACTTAAAAGGACCCAAATGCTCACTTCGAGGGCTTAAAACGTGTTTATTCACTGCGGGAAGAGATATAAAGAACATTTAGAGTAAATTATTGTTCATGCGAGAACGTTCAATTTTTCATGCAAAACGATCGATGACCCGCGACCTGATGAAATTGCTCTGAGATGACCAAAATGGTCCGTTTTGAAAATTTCCATCTTTCAACTAATTTTGACTCTCAGAGGTGTATCATCACTTTTGGAGATAAAATGAGCCTCTTTATCTTCATTTTCATGCTTCTAGGGAGCCAAAACTCAAGATTGGGCTCATGGTTAAAAGTGACTTAAAAGGACCCAAATGCTCATTTCGATGGCTTAAAACGTGTTTATTCACTGCGGGAAGAGATATAAAGAACATTTAGAGTAAATTAATGTTCATGCGAGAACGTTCAATTTTTCATGCCAAACGATCGATGACCCGCGTCCTGATGAAATTGCTCTGAGATGACCAAAATGGTCCGTTTTGAAAGTTTTCATCTTTCAACTAATTTTGACTCTCAGAGGTGGATCATCACTTTTGGAGATAAAATGAGCATCGGTATCATCATTTTCATGCTTCTAGGGAGCCAAAACTCAAGATTTGACTCATGGTTGAAAGTGACTTAAAAGGACCCAAATGCTCACTTTGAGGGCTTAAAACGTGTTTATTCACTGCGGGAAGAGATATAAAGAACATTTAGAGTAAATTATTGTTAATGCGAGAACGTTCAATTTTTCATGCCAAACGATCGATAACCCGCGACCTGATGAAATTGCTCTGAGATGACCAAAATGGTCCGTTTTGAAAATGTTCATCTTTCAAATAATATTGACTCTCAGAGGTGGATTTTCACTTTTGGAGATAAAATTAGCATCTTTATCATCATTTTCATGCTTCTAGGGAGCCAAAACTCGAGATTTGAATCATGGTTGAAAGTGACTTAAAAGGACAAAATGCTCACTTCGAGGGCTTAAAACGTGTTTATTCACTGCGGGAAGAGATATAAAGAAAATTTAGAGTAAACTAATGTTCATGCGAGAACGTTCAATTTTTCATGCAAAACAATCGATGACCCGCGACCTGATGAAATTGCTCTGAGATGACCAAAATGGTCTGTTTTGAAAATTTTCATCTTTCAACTAATTTTGACTCTCAGAGGTGGATCATCACTTTTGGAGATAAAATGAGCATCGTTATCGTAATTTTCATGCTTCTAGGGAGCCAAAACTCAAGATTTGTCTCATGGTGAAAAGTGACTTAAAAGGACCCATATGCTCACTTCGAGGGCTTAAAACGTGTTTATTCACTGTGGGAAGAGATATAAACAACATTTAGAGTAAATTAATGTTCATGCGAGAACGTTCAATTTTTCATGCAAAACAATCGATGATCCGCGACCTGATGAAATTGCTCTGAGGTGAACAAAATGGTCCATTTTGAAAATGTTTATCTTTCAACTAATATTGACTCTCAGAGGTGGATCTTCACTTTTGGAGATAAAATGAGCATCTTCATAGTAATTTTTATGCTTCTGGGGAGCCAAAACTCAAGATTTGGCTCATGGTTAAAAGTGACTTAAAAGGACCCAAATGCTCACTTCGAGGGCTTAAAACGTGTTTATTCACTGTGGGAAGAGATATAAATAACATTTAGAGTAAATTAATGTTCATGCGAGAACGTTCAATTTTTCATGCAAAACAATCGATGACCCGCGACCTGATGAAATTGCTCTGAGATGACCAAAATGGTCCGTTTTGAAAATTTTCATCTTTCAACTAATTATGACTCTCAGAGGTGGATCATCACTTTTGGAGATAAAATGAGCATTGTTATCGTCATTTTCATGCTTCTAGGGAGCCAAAACTCAAGAATTGGCTCATGGTTAAAAGTGACTTAAAAGGACCCAAATGCTCACTTCGAGGGCTTAAAACGTGTTTATTCACTGTGGGAAGAGATATAAACAACATTTAGAGTAAATTAATGTTCATGCGAGAACGTTCAATTTTTCATGCAAAACAATCGATGACCCGCGACCTGATGAAATTGCTCTGAGATGACCAAAATGGTCCGTTTTGAAAGTTTTCATCTTTCAACTAATTTTGACTCTCAGAGGTGGATCATAACTTTTGGAGATAAAATGAGCATCTTCATAGTAATTTTTATGCTTCTGGGGAGCCAAAACTCAAGATTTGGCTCATGGTTAAAAGTGACTTAAAAGGACCCAAATGCTCACTTCGAGGGCTTAAAACGTGTTTATTCACTGTGGGAAGAGATATAAACAACATTTAGAGTAAATTAATGTTCATGCGAGAACTTTCAATTTTTCATGCAAAACAATCGATGACCCGCGACCTGATGAAATTGCTCTGAGATGACCAAAATGGTCCGTTTTGAAAATTTTCATCTTTCAACTAATTATGACTCTCAGAGGTGGATCATCACTTTTGGAGATAAAATGAGCATCGTTATCGTCATTTTCATGCTTCTTGGGAGCCAAAACTCAAGATTTGGCTCATGGTTAAAAGTGACTTAAAAGGACCCAAATGCTCACTTCGAGGGCTTAAAATGTGTTTATTCACTACGGGAAGAGATATAAAGAACATTTAGAGTAAATTAATGTTCATGCGAGAACGTTCAATTTTTCATGCAAAACAATCGATGACCCGCGACCTGATGAAATTGCTCTGAGATGACCAAAATGGTCAGTTTTGAAAGTTTTCATCTTTCAACTAATTTTGACTCTCAGAGGTGGATCATCACTTTTGGAGATAAAATGAGCATCGTTATCGTCATTTTCATGCTTCTAGGGAGCCAAAACTCAAGAATTGGCTCATGGTTAAAAGTGACTTAAAAGGACCCAAATGCTCACTTCGAGGGCTTAAAACGTGTTTATTCACTGCGGGAAGAGATATAAACAACATTTAGAGTAAATTAATGTTCAGCGAGAACGTTCAATTTTTCATGCAAAACAATCGATGACCCGCGACCTGATGAAATTGCTCTGAGATGACCAAAATGGTCCGTTTTGAAAGTTTTCATCTTTCAACTAATTTTGACTCTCAGAGGTGGATCATAACTTTTGGAGATAAAATGAGCATCGTTATCGTCATTTTCATGCTTCTAGGGAGCCAAAACTCAAGAATTGGCTCATGGTTAAAAGTGACTTACAAGGACCCAAATGCTCACTTCGAGGGCTTAAAACGTGTTTATTCACTGCGGGAAGAGATATAAACAACATTTAGAGTAAATTAATGTTCATGCGAGAACGTTCAATTTTTCATGCAAAACAATCGATGACCCGCGACCTGATGAAATTGCTCTGAGATGACCAAAATGGTCCGTTTTGAAAATGTTCATCTTTCAACTAATTTTGACTCTCAGAGGTGGATCATCACTTTTGGAGATAAAATGAGCATCGTTATCGTAATTTTCATGCTTCTAGGGAGCCAAAACTCAAGATTTGTCTCATGGTGAAAAGTGACTTAAAAGGACCCATATGCTCACTTCGAGGGCTTAAAACGTGTTTATTCACTGTGGGAAGAGATATAAACAACATTTAGAGTAAATTAATGTTCATGCGAGAACGTTCAATTTTTCATGCAAAACAATCGATGACCCGCGACCTGATGAAATTGCTCTGAGGTGAACAAAATGGTCCATTTTGAAAATGTTTATCTTTCAACTAATATTGACTCTCAGAGGTGGATCTTCACTTTTGGAGATAAAATGAGCATCTTCATAGTAATTTTTATGCTTCTGGGGAGCCAAAACTCAAGATTTGGCTCATGGTTAAAAGTGACTTAAAAGGACCCAAATGCTCACTTCGAGGGCTTAAAACGTGTTTATTCACTGTGGGAAGAGATATAAACAACATTTAGAGTAAATTAATGTTCATGCGAGAACGTTCAATTTTTCATGCAAAACAATCGATGACCCGCGACCTGATGAAATTGCTCTGAGATGACCAAAATGGTCCGTTTTGAAAATTTTCATCTTTCAACTAATTATGACTCTCAGAGGTGGATCATCACTTTTGGAGATAAAATGAGCATTGTTATAGTCATTTTCATGCTTCTAGGGAGCCAAAACTCAAGATTTGGCTCATGGTTAAAAGTGACTTAAAAGGACCCAAATGCTCACTTCGAGGGCTTAAAATGTGTTTATTCACTACGGGAAGAGATATAAAGAACAGTTAGAGTAAATTAATGTTCATGCGAGAACGTTCAATTTTTCATGCAAAACAATCGATGACCCGCGACCTGATGAAATTGCTCTGAGATGACCAAAATGGTCAGTTTTGAAAGTTTTCATCTTTCAACTAATTTTGACTCTCAGAGGTGGATCATCACTTTTGGAGATAAAATGAGCATCGTTATCGTCATTTTCATGCTTCTAGGGAGCCAAAACTCAAGAATTGGCTCATGGTTAAAAGTGACTTAAAAGGACCCAAATGCTCACTTCGAGGGCTTAAAACGTGTTTATTCACTGCGGGAAGAGATATAAACAACATTTAGAGTAAATTAATGTTCATGCGAGAACGTTCAATTTTTCATGCAAAACAATCGATGACCCGCGACCTGATGAAATTGCTCTGAGATGACCAAAATGGTCCGTTTTGAAAGTTTTCATCTTTCAACTAATTTTGACTCTCAGAGGTGGATCATAACTTTTGGAGATAAAATGAGCATCTTCATAGTAATTTTTATGCTTCTGGGGAGCCAAAACTCAAGATTTGGCTCATGGTTAAAAGTGACTTAAAAGGACCCAAATGCTCACTTCGAGGGCTTAAAACGTGTTTATTCACTGTGGGAAGAGATATAAACAACATTTAGAGTAAATTAATGTTCATGCGAGAACTTTCAATTTTTCATGCAAAACAATCGATGACCCGCGACCTGATGAAATTGCTCTGAGATGACCAAAATGGTCCGTTTTGAAAATTTTCATCTTTCAACTAATTATGACTCTCAGAGGTGGATCATCACTTTTGGAGATAAAATGAGCATCGTTATCGTCATTTTCATGCTTCTAGGGAGCCAAAACTCAAGATTTGGCTCATGGTTAAAAGTGACTTAAAAGGACCCAAATGCTCACTTCGAGGGCTTAAAATGTGTTTATTCACTACGGGAAGAGATATAAAGAACATTTAGAGTAAATTAATGTTCATGCGAGAACGTTCAATTTTTCATGCAAAACAATCGATGACCCGCGACCTGATGAAATTGCTCTGAGATGACCAAAATGGTCCGTTTTGAAAGTTTTCATCTTTCAACTAATTTTGACTCTCAGAGGTGGATCATAACTTTTGGAGATAAAATGAGCATCGTTATCGTCATTTTCATGCTTCTAGGGAGCCAAAACTCAAGATTTTGCTCATGGTTAAAAGTGACTTAAAAGGACCCACATGCTCACTTCGAGGGCTTAAACTGTGTTTATTCACTACGGGAAGAGATATAAAGAACATTTAGAGTAAATTAATGTTCATGCGAGAACGTACAATTTTTCATGCAAAACAATCGATGACCCGCGACCTGATGAAATTGCTCTGAGATGACCAAAATGGTCCGTTTTGAAAGTTTTCATCTTTCAACTAATTTTGACTCTCAGTGGTGGATCATAACTTTTGGAGATAAAATGAGCATCGTTATCGTCATTTTCATGCTTCTAGGGAGCCAAAACTCAAGATTTTGCTCATGGTTAAAAGTGACTTAAAAGGACCCACATGCTCACTTCGAGGGCTTAAACTGTGTTTATTCACTACGGGAAGAGATATAAAGAACATTTAGAGTAAATTAATGTTCATGCGAGAACGTACAATTTTTCATGCAAAACAATCGATGACCCGCGACCTGATGAAATTGCTCTGAGATGACCAAAATGGTCCGTTTTGAAAGTTTTCATCTATCAACTAATTTTGACTCTCAGAGGTGGATCATCACTTTTGGAGATAAAATGAGCATCTTCATAGTAATTTTTATGCTTCTGGGGAGCCAAAACTCAAGATTTGTCTCATGGTTAAAAGTGACTTAAAAGGACCCAAATGCTCACTTCGAGGGCTTAAAACGTGTTTATTCACTGTGGGAAGAGATATGAATAACATTTAGAGTAAATTAATGTTCATGCGAGAACGTTCAATTTTTCATGCAAAACAATCGATGACCCGCGACCTGATGAAATTGCTCTGAGATGACCAAAATGGTCCGTTTTGAAAATTTTCATCTTTCAACTAATTATGACTCTCAGAGGTGGATCATCACTTTTGGAGATAAAATGAGCATTGTTATCGTCATTTTCATGCTTCTAGGGAGCCAAAACTCAAGAATTGGCTCATGGTTAAAAGTGACTTAAAAGGACCCAAATGCTCACTTCGAGGGCTTAAAACGTGTTTATTCACTGCGGGAAGAGATATAAACAACATTTAGAGTAAATTAATGTTCATGCGAGAACGTTCAATTTTTCATGCAAAACAATCGATGACCCGCGACCTGATGAAATTGCTCTGAGATGACCAAAATGGTCCGTTTTGAAAGTTTTCATCTTTCAACTAATTTTGACTCTCAGAGGTGGATCATAACTTTTGGAGATAAAATGAGCATCTTCATAGTAATTTTTATGCTTCTGGGGAGCCAAAACTCAAGATTTGGCTCATGGTTAAAAGTGACTTAAAAGGACCCAAATGCTCACTTCGAGGGCTTAAAACGTGTTTATTCACTGTGGGAAGAGATATAAACAACATTTAGAGTAAATTAATGTTCATGCGAGAACTTTCAATTTTTCATGCAAAACAATCGATGACCCGCGACCTGATGAAATTGCTCTGAGATGACCAAAATGGTCCGTTTTGAAAATTTTCATCTTTCAACTAATTATGACTCTCAGAGGTGGATCATCACTTTTGGAGATAAAATGAGCATCGTTATCGTCATTTTCATGCTTCTTGGGAGCCAAAACTCAAGATTTGGCTCATGGTTAAAAGTGACTTAAAAGGACCCAAATGCTCACTTCGAGGGCTTAAAATGTGTTTATTCACTACGGGAAGAGATATAAAGAACATTTAGAGTAAATTAATGTTCATGCGAGAACGTTCAATTTTTCATGCAAAACAATCGATGACCCGCGACCTGATGAAATTGCTCTGAGATGACCAAAATGGTCAGTTTTGAAAGTTTTCATCTTTCAACTAATTTTGACTCTCAGAGGTGGATCATCACTTTTGGAGATAAAATGAGCATCGTTATCGTCATTTTCATGCTTCTAGGGAGCCAAAACTCAAGAATTGGCTCATGGTTAAAAGTGACTTAAAAGGACCCAAATGCTCACTTCGAGGGCTTAAAACGTGTTTATTCACTGCGGGAAGAGATATAAACAACATTTAGAGTAAATTAATGTTCAGCGAGAACGTTCAATTTTTCATGCAAAACAATCGATGACCCGCGACCTGATGAAATTGCTCTGAGATGACCAAAATGGTCCGTTTTGAAAGTTTTCATCTTTCAACTAATTTTGACTCTCAGAGGTGGATCATAACTTTTGGAGATAAAATGAGCATCGTTATCGTCATTTTCATGCTTCTAGGGAGCCAAAACTCAAGAATTGGCTCATGGTTAAAAGTGACTTACAAGGACCCAAATGCTCACTTCGAGGGCTTAAAACGTGTTTATTCACTGCGGGAAGAGATATAAACAACATTTAGAGTAAATTAATGTTCATGCGAGAACGTTCAATTTTTCATGCAAAACAATCGATGACCCGCGACCTGATGAAATTGCTCTGAGATGACCAAAATGGTCCGTTTTGAAAATTTTCATCTTTCAACTAATTTTGACTCTCAGAGGTGGATCATCACTTTTGGAGATAAAATGAGCATCGTTATCGTAATTTTCATGCTTCTAGGGAGCCAAAACTCAAGATTTGTCTCATGGTGAAAAGTGACTTAAAAGGACCCATATGCTCACTTCGAGGGCTTAAAACGTGTTTATTCACTGTGGGAAGAGATATAAACAACATTTAGAGTAAATTAATGTTCATGCGAGAACGTTCAATTTTTCATGCAAAACAATCGATGACCCGCGACCTGATGAAATTGCTCTGAGGTGAACAAAATGGTCCATTTTGAAAATGTTTATCTTTCAACTAATATTGACTCTCAGAGGTGGATCTTCACTTTTGGAGATAAAATGAGCATCTTCATAGTAATTTTTATGCTTCTGGGGAGCCAAAACTCAAGATTTGGCTCATGGTTAAAAGTGACTTAAAAGGACCCAAATGCTCACTTCGAGGGCTTAAAATGTGTTTATTCACTACGGGAAGAGATATAAAGAACATTTAGAGTAAATTAATGTTCATGCGAGAACGTTCAATTTTTCATGCAAAACAATCGATGACCCGCGACCTGATGAAATTGCTCTGAGATGACCAAAATGGTCCGTTTTGAAAGTTTTCATCTTTCAACTAATTTTGACTCTCAGAGGTGGATCATAACTTTTGGAGATAAAATGAGCATCGTTATCGTCATTTTCATGCTTCTAGGGAGCCAAAACTCAAGATTTTGCTCATGGTTAAAAGTGACTTAAAAGGACCCACATGCTCACTTCGAGGGCTTAAACTGTGTTTATTCACTACGGGAAGAGATATAAAGAACATTTAGAGTAAATTAATGTTCATGCGAGAACGTACAATTTTTCATGCAAAACAATCGATGACCCGCGACCTGATGAAATTGCTCTGAGATGACCAAAATGGTCCGTTTTGAAAGTTTTCATCTTTCAACTAATTTTGACTCTCAGTGGTGGATCATAACTTTTGGAGATAAAATGAGCATCGTTATCGTCATTTTCATGCTTCTAGGGAGCCAAAACTCAAGATTGGGCTCATGGTTAAAAGTGACTTAAAAGGACCCAAATGCTCACTTCGATGGCTTAAAACGTGTTTATTCACTGCGGGAAGAGATATAAAGAACATTTAGAGTAAATTAATGTTCATGCGAGAACGTTACATTTTTCATGCCAAACGATCGATGACCCGCGTCCTGATGAAATTGCTCTGAGATGACCAAAATGGTCCGTTTTGAAAATTTCCATCTTTCAACTAATTTTGACTCTCAGAGGTGTATCATCACTTTTGGAGATAAAATGAGCCTCTTTATCTTCATTTTCATGCTTCTAGGGAGCCAAAACTCAAGATTGGGCTCATGGTTAAAAGTGACTTAAAAGGACCCAAATGCTCACTTCGATGGCTTAAAACGTGTTTATTCACTGCGGGAAGAGATATAAAGAACATTTAGAGTAAATTAATGTTCATGCGAGAACGTTCAATTTTTCATGCCAAACGATCGATGACCCGCGCGTCCTGATGAAATTGCTCTGAGATGACCAAAATGGTCCGTTTTGAAAGTTTTCATCTTTCAACTAATTTTGACTCTCAGAGGTGGATCATCACTTTTGGAGATAAAATGAGCATCGGTATCGTCATTTTCATGCTTCTAGGGAGCCAAAACTCAAGATTTGACTCATGGTTGAAAGTGACTTAAAAGGACCCAAATGCTCACTTTGAGGGCTTAAAACGTGTTTATTCACTGCGGGAAGAGATATAAAGAACATTTAGAGTAAATTATTGTTAATGCGAGAACGTTCAATTTTTCATGCCAAACGATCGATAACCCGCGACCTGATGAAATTGCTCTGAGATGACCAAAATGGTCCGTTTTGAAAATGTTCATCTTTCAAATAATATTGACTCTCAGAGGTGGATTTTCACTTTTGGAGATAAAATTAGCATCTTTATCATCATTTTCATGCTTCTAGGGAGCCAAAACTCGAGATTTGAATCATGGTTGAAAGTGACTTAAAAGGACAAAATGCTCACTTCGAGGGCTTAAAATGTGTTTATTCACTGCGGGAAGAGATATAAAGTAAATTTAGAGTAAATTAATGTTCATGCGAGAACGTTCAATTTTTCATGCAAAACAATCGATGACCCGCGACCTGATGAAATTGCTCTGAGATGACCAAAATGGTCAGTTTTGAAAATGTTCATCTTTCAACTAATTTTGACTCTCAGAGGTGGATCATCACTTTTGGAGATAAAATGAGCATCGTTATCGTAATTTTCATGCTTCTAGGGAGCCAAAACTCAAGATTTGTCTCATGGTGAAAAGTGACTTAAAAGGACGCAAATGCTCACTTCGAGGGCTTAAAACGTGTTTATTCACTGTGGGAAGAGATATAAACAACATTTAGAGTAAATTAATGTTCATGCGAGAACGTTCAATTTTTCATGCAAAACAATCGATGACCCGCGACCTGATGAAATTGCTCTGAGATGACCAAAATGGTCCGTTTTGAAAATTTTCATCTTTCAACTAATTATGACTCTCAGAGGTGGATCATCACTTTTGGAGATAAAATGAGCATTGTTATCGTCATTTTCATGCTTCTAGGGAGCCAAAACTCAAGATTTGGCTCATGGTTAAAAGTGACTTAAAAGGACCCAAATGCTCACTTCGAGGGCTTAAAATGTGTTTATTCACTACGGGAAGAGATATAAAGAACATTTAGAGTAAATTAATGTTCATGCGAGAACGTTCAATTTTTCATGCAAAACAATCGATGACCCGCGACCTGATGAAATTGCTCTGAGGTGAACAAAATGGTCCATTTTGAAAATGTTTATCTTTCAACTAATATTGACTCTCAGAGGTGGATCATCACTTTTGGAGATAAAATGAGCATCGTTATCGTCATTTTCATGCTTCTAGGGAGCCAAAACTCAAGATTTGGCTCATGGTTAAAAGTGACTTAAAAGGACCCAAATGCTCACTTCGAGGGCTTAAAACGTGTTTATTCACTGTGGGAAGAGATATAAACAACATTTAGAGTAAATTAATGTTCATGCGAGAACGTTCAATTTTTCATGCAAAACAATCGATGACCCGCGACCTGATGAAATTGCTCTGAGATGACCAAAATGGTCCGTTTTGAAAATTTTCATCTTTCAACTAATTATGACTCTCAGAGGTGGATCATCACTTTTGGAGATAAAATGAGCATTGTTATCGTCATTTTCATGCTTCTAGGGAGCCAAAACTCAAGATTAGGCTCATGGTTAAAAGTGACTTAAAAGGACCCAAATGCTCACTTCGAGGGCTTAAAATGTGTTTATTCACTACGGGAAGAGATATAAAGAACATTTAGAGTAAATTAATGTTCATGCGAGAACGTTCAATTTTTCATGCAAAACAATCGATGACCCGCGACCTGATGAAATTGCTCTGAGATGACCAAAATGGTCAGTTTTGAAAGTTTTCATCTTTCAACTAATTTTGACTCTCAGAGGTGGATCATCACTTTTGGAGATAAAATGAGCATCGTTATCGTCATTTTCATGCTTCTAGGGAGCCAAAACTCAAGAATTGGCTCATGGTTAAAAGTGACTTAAAAGGACCCAAATGCTCACTTCGAGGGCTTAAAACGTGTTTATTCACTGCGGGAAGAGATATAAACAACATTTAGAGTAAATTAATGTTCATGCGAGAACGTTCAATTTTTCATGCAAAACAATCGATGACCCGCGACCTGATGAAATTGCTCTGAGATGACCAAAATGGTCCGTTTTGAAAGTTTTCATCTTTCAACTAATTTTGACTCTCAGAGGTGGATCATAACTTTTGGAGATAAAATGAGCATCTTCATAGTAATTTGTATGCTTCTGGGGAGCCAAAACTCAAGATTTGGCTCATGGTTAAAAGTGACTTAAAAGGACCCAAATGCTCACTTCGAGGGCTTAAAATGTGTTTATTCACTACGGGAAGAGATATAAAGAACATTTAGAGTAAATTAATGTTCATGCGAGAACGTTCAATTTTTCATGCAAAACAATCGATGACCCGCGACCTGATGAAATTGCTCTGAGATGACCAAAATGGTCAGTTTTGAAAGTTTTCATCTTTCAACTAATTTTGACTCTCAGAGGTGGATCATCACTTTTGGAGATAAAATGAGCATCGTTATCGTCATTTTCATGCTTCTAGGGAGCCAAAACTCAAGAATTGGCTCATGGTTAAAAGTGACTTAAAAGGACCCAAATGCTCACTTCGAGGGCTTAAAACGTGTTTATTCACTGCGGGAAGAGATATAAACAACATTTAGAGTAAATTAATGTTCAGCGAGAACGTTCAATTTTTCATGCAAAACAATCGATGACCCGCGACCTGATGAAATTGCTCTGAGATGACCAAAATGGTCCGTTTTGAAAGTTTTCATCTTTCAACTAATTTTGACTCTCAGAGGTGGATCGTAACTTTTGGAGATAAAATGAGCATCGTTATCGTCATTTTCATGCTTCTAGGGAGCCAAAACTCAAGATTTTGCTCATGGTTAAAAGTGACTTAAAAGGACCCACATGCTCACTTCGAGGGCTTAAACTGTGTTTATTCACTACGGGAAGAGATATAAAGAACATTTAGAGTAAATTAATGTTCATGCGAGAACGTACAATTTTTCATGCAAAACAATCGATGACCCGCGACCTGATGAAATTGCTCTGAGATGACCAAAATGGTCCGTTTTGAAAGTTTTCATCTATCAACTAATTTTGACTCTCAGAGGTGGATCATCACTTTTGGAGATAAAATGAGCCTCTTTATCTTCATTTTCATGCTTCTAGGGAGCCAAAACTCAAGATTGGGCTCATGGTTAAAAGTGACTTAAAAGGACCCAAATGCTCACTTCGATGGCTTAAAACGTGTTTATTCACTGCGGGAAGAGATATAAAGAACATTTAGAGTAAATTAATGTTCATGCGAGAACGTTAAATTTTTGATGCCAAACGATCGATGACCCGCGTCCTGATGAAATTGCTCTGAGATGACCAAAATGGTCCGTTTTGAAAATTTTCATCTTTCAACTAATTATGACTCTCAGAGGTGGATCATCACTTTTGGAGATAAAATGAGCATCGTTATCGTCATTTTCATGCTTCTAGGGAGCCAAAACTCAAGATTTGGCTCATGGTTAAAAGTGACTTAAAAGGACCCAAATGCTCACTTCGAGGGCTTAAAATGTGTTTATTCACTACGGGAAGAGATATAAAGAACATTTAGAGTAAATTAATGTTCATGCGAGAACGTTCAATTTTTCATGCAAAACAATCGATGACCCGCGACCTGATGAAATTGCTCTGAGATGACCAAAATGGTCCGTTTTGAAAGTTTTCATCTTTCAACTAATTTTGACTCTCAGAGGTGGATCATAACTTTTGGAGATAAAATGAGCATCGTTATCGTCATTTTCATGCTTCTAGGGAGCCAAAACTCAAGATTTTGCTCATGGTTAAAAGTGACTTAAAAGGACCCACATGCTCACTTCGAGGGCTTAAACTGTGTTTATTCACTACGGGAAGAGATATAAAGAACATTTAGAGTAAATTAATGTTCATGCGAGAACGTACAATTTTTCATGCAAAACAATCGATGACCCGCGACCTGATGAAATTGCTCTGAGATGACCAAAATGGTCCGTTTTGAAAGTTTTCATCTTTCAACTAATTTTGACTCTCAGTGGTGGATCATAACTTTTGGAGATAAAATGAGCATCGTTATCGTCATTTTCATGCTTCTAGGGAGCCAAAACTCAAGATTGGGCTCATGGTTAAAAGTGACTTAAAAGGACCCAAATGCTCACTTCGATGGCTTAAAACGTGTTTATTCACTGCGGGAAGAGATATAAAGAACATTTAGAGTAAATTAATGTTCATGCGAGAACGTTAAATTTTTCATGCCAAACGATCGATGACCCGCGTCCTGATGAAATTGCTCTGAGATGACCAAAATGGTCCGTTTTGAAAATTTCCATCTTTCAACTAATTTTGACTCTCAGAGGTGTATCATCACTTTTGGAGATAAAATGAGCCTCTTTATCTTCATTTTCATGCTTCTAGGGAGCCAAAACTCAAGATTGGGCTCATGGTTAAAAGTGACTTAAAAGGACCCAAATGCTCACTTCGATGGCTTAAAACGTGTTTATTCACTGCGGGAAGAGATATAAAGAACATTTAGAGTAAATTAATGTTCATGCGAGAACGTTCAATTTTTCATGCCAAACGATCGATGACCCGCGCGTCCTGATGAAATTGCTCTGAGATGACCAAAATGGTCCGTTTTGAAAGTTTTCATCTTTCAACTAATTTTGACTCTCAGAGGTGGATCATCACTTTTGGAGATAAAATGAGCATCGGTATCGTCATTTTCATGCTTCTAGGGAGCCAAAACTCAAGATTTGACTCATGGTTGAAAGTGACTTAAAAGGACCCAAATGCTCACTTTGAGGGCTTAAAACGTGTTTATTCACTGCGGGAAGAGATATAAAGAACATTTAGAGTAAATTATTGTTAATGCGAGAACGTTCAATTTTTCATGCCAAACGATCGATAACCCGCGACCTGATGAAATTGCTCTGAGATGACCAAAATGGTCCGTTTTGAAAATGTTCATCTTTCAAATAATATTGACTCTCAGAGGTGGATTTTCACTTTTGGAGATAAAATTAGCATCTTTATCATCATTTTCATGCTTCTAGGGAGCCAAAACTCGAGATTTGAATCATGGTTGAAAGTGACTTAAAAGGACAAAATGCTCACTTCGAGGGCTTAAAATGTGTTTATTCACTGCGGGAAGAGATATAAAGTAAATTTAGAGTAAATTAATGTTCATGCGAGAACGTTCAATTTTTCATGCAAAACAATCGATGACCCGCGACCTGATGAAATTGCTCTGAGATGACCAAAATGGTCAGTTTTGAAAATGTTCATCTTTCAACTAATTTTGACTCTCAGAGGTGGATCATCACTTTTGGAGATAAAATGAGCATCGTTATCGTAATTTTCATGCTTCTAGGGAGCCAAAACTCAAGATTTGTCTCATGGTGAAAAGTGACTTAAAAGGACGCAAATGCTCACTTCGAGGGCTTAAAACGTGTTTATTCACTGTGGGAAGAGATATAAACAACATTTAGAGTAAATTAATGTTCATGCGAGAACGTTCAATTTTTCATGCAAAACAATCGATGACCCGCGACCTGATGAAATTGCTCTGAGATGACCAAAATGGTCCGTTTTGAAAATTTTCATCTTTCAACTAATTATGACTCTCAGAGGTGGATCATCACTTTTGGAGATAAAATGAGCATTGTTATCGTCATTTTCATGCTTCTAGGGAGCCAAAACTCAAGATTTGGCTCATGGTTAAAAGTGACTTAAAAGGACCCAAATGCTCACTTCGAGGGCTTAAAATGTGTTTATTCACTACGGGAAGAGATATAAAGAACATTTAGAGTAAATTAATGTTCATGCGAGAACGTTCAATTTTTCATGCAAAACAATCGATGACCCGCGACCTGATGAAATTGCTCTGAGGTGAACAAAATGGTCCATTTTGAAAATGTTTATCTTTCAACTAATATTGACTCTCAGAGGTGGATCATCACTTTTGGAGATAAAATGAGCATCGTTATCGTCATTTTCATGCTTCTAGGGAGCCAAAACTCAAGATTTGGCTCATGGTTAAAAGTGACTTAAAAGGACCCAAATGCTCACTTCGAGGGCTTAAAACGTGTTTATTCACTGTGGGAAGAGATATAAACAACATTTAGAGTAAATTAATGTTCATGCGAGAACGTTCAATTTTTCATGCAAAACAATCGATGACCCGCGACCTGATGAAATTGCTCTGAGATGACCAAAATGGTCCGTTTTGAAAATTTTCATCTTTCAACTAATTATGACTCTCAGAGGTGGATCATCACTTTTGGAGATAAAATGAGCATTGTTATCGTCATTTTCATGCTTCTAGGGAGCCAAAACTCAAGATTAGGCTCATGGTTAAAAGTGACTTAAAAGGACCCAAATGCTCACTTCGAGGGCTTAAAATGTGTTTATTCACTACGGGAAGAGATATAAAGAACATTTAGAGTAAATTAATGTTCATGCGAGAACGTACAATTTTTCATGCAAAACAATCGATGACCCGCGACCTGATGAAATTGCTCTGAGATGACCAAAATGGTCCGTTTTGAAAGTTTTCATCTTTCAACTAATTTTGACTCTCAGTGGTGGATCATAACTTTTGGAGATAAAATGAGCATCGTTATCGTCATTTTCATGCTTCTAGGGAGCCAAAACTCAAGATTGGGCTCATGGTTAAAAGTGACTTAAAAGGACCCAAATGCTCACTTCGATGGCTTAAAACGTGTTTATTCACTGCGGGAAGAGATATAAAGAACATTTAGAGTAAATTAATGTTCATGCGAGAACGTTAAATTTTTCATGCCAAACGATCGATGACCCGCGTCCTGATGAAATTGCTCTGAGATGACCAAAATGGTCCGTTTTGAAAATTTCCATCTTTCAACTAATTTTGACTCTCAGAGGTGTATCATCACTTTTGGAGATAAAATGAGCCTCTTTATCTTCATTTTCATGCTTCTAGGGAGCCAAAACTCAAGATTGGGCTCATGGTTAAAAGTGACTTAAAAGGACCCAAATGCTCACTTCGATGGCTTAAAACGTGTTTATTCACTGCGGGAAGAGATATAAAGAACATTTAGAGTAAATTAATGTTCATGCGAGAACGTTCAATTTTTCATGCCAAACGATCGATGACCCGCGCGTCCTGATGAAATTGCTCTGAGATGACCAAAATGGTCCGTTTTGAAAGTTTTCATCTTTCAACTAATTTTGACTCTCAGAGGTGGATCATCACTTTTGGAGATAAAATGAGCATCGGTATCGTCATTTTCATGCTTCTAGGGAGCCAAAACTCAAGATTTGACTCATGGTTGAAAGTGACTTAAAAGGACCCAAATGCTCACTTTGAGGGCTTAAAACGTGTTTATTCACTGCGGGAAGAGATATAAAGAACATTTAGAGTAAATTATTGTTAATGCGAGAACGTTCAATTTTTCATGCCAAACGATCGATAACCCGCGACCTGATGAAATTGCTCTGAGATGACCAAAATGGTCCGTTTTGAAAATGTTCATCTTTCAAATAATATTGACTCTCAGAGGTGGATTTTCACTTTTGGAGATAAAATTAGCATCTTTATCATCATTTTCATGCTTCTAGGGAGCCAAAACTCGAGATTTGAATCATGGTTGAAAGTGACTTAAAAGGACAAAATGCTCACTTCGAGGGCTTAAAATGTGTTTATTCACTGCGGGAAGAGATATAAAGTAAATTTAGAGTAAATTAATGTTCATGCGAGAACGTTCAATTTTTCATGCAAAACAATCGATGACCCGCGACCTGATGAAATTGCTCTGAGATGACCAAAATGGTCAGTTTTGAAAATGTTCATCTTTCAACTAATTTTGACTCTCAGAGGTGGATCATCACTTTTGGAGATAAAATGAGCATCGTTATCGTAATTTTCATGCTTCTAGGGAGCCAAAACTCAAGATTTGTCTCATGGTGAAAAGTGACTTAAAAGGACGCAAATGCTCACTTCGAGGGCTTAAAACGTGTTTATTCACTGTGGGAAGAGATATAAACAACATTTAGAGTAAATTAATGTTCATGCGAGAACGTTCAATTTTTCATGCAAAACAATCGATGACCCGCGACCTGATGAAATTGCTCTGAGATGACCAAAATGGTCCGTTTTGAAAATTTTCATCTTTCAACTAATTATGACTCTCAGAGGTGGATCATCACTTTTGGAGATAAAATGAGCATTGTTATCGTCATTTTCATGCTTCTAGGGAGCCAAAACTCAAGATTTGGCTCATGGTTAAAAGTGACTTAAAAGGACCCAAATGCTCACTTCGAGGGCTTAAAATGTGTTTATTCACTACGGGAAGAGATATAAAGAACATTTAGAGTAAATTAATGTTCATGCGAGAACGTTCAATTTTTCATGCAAAACAATCGATGACCCGCGACCTGATGAAATTGCTCTGAGGTGAACAAAATGGTCCATTTTGAAAATGTTTATCTTTCAACTAATATTGACTCTCAGAGGTGGATCATCACTTTTGGAGATAAAATGAGCATCGTTATCGTCATTTTCATGCTTCTAGGGAGCCAAAACTCAAGATTTGGCTCATGGTTAAAAGTGACTTAAAAGGACCCAAATGCTCACTTCGAGGGCTTAAAACGTGTTTATTCACTGTGGGAAGAGATATAAACAACATTTAGAGTAAATTAATGTTCATGCGAGAACGTTCAATTTTTCATGCAAAACAATCGATGACCCGCGACCTGATGAAATTGCTCTGAGATGACCAAAATGGTCCGTTTTGAAAATTTTCATCTTTCAACTAATTATGACTCTCAGAGGTGGATCATCACTTTTGGAGATAAAATGAGCATTGTTATCGTCATTTTCATGCTTCTAGGGAGCCAAAACTCAAGATTAGGCTCATGGTTAAAAGTGACTTAAAAGGACCCAAATGCTCACTTCGAGGGCTTAAAATGTGTTTATTCACTACGGGAAGAGATATAAAGAACATTTAGAGTAAATTAATGTTCATGCGAGAACGTTCAATTTTTCATGCAAAACAATCGATGACCCGCGACCTGATGAAATTGCTCTGAGATGACCAAAATGGTCAGTTTTGAAAGTTTTCATCTTTCAACTAATTTTGACTCTCAGAGGTGGATCATCACTTTTGGAGATAAAATGAGCATCGTTATCGTCATTTTCATGCTTCTAGGGAGCCAAAACTCAAGAATTGGCTCATGGTTAAAAGTGACTTAAAAGGACCCAAATGCTCACTTCGAGGGCTTAAAACGTGTTTATTCACTGCGGGAAGAGATATAAACAACATTTAGAGTAAATTAATGTTCATGCGAGAACGTTCAATTTTTCATGCAAAACAATCGATGACCCGCGACCTGATGAAATTGCTCTGAGATGACCAAAATGGTCCGTTTTGAAAGTTTTCATCTTTCAACTAATTTTGACTCTCAGAGGTGGATCATAACTTTTGGAGATAAAATGAGCATCTTCATAGTAATTTGTATGCTTCTGGGGAGCCAAAACTCAAGATTTGGCTCATGGTTAAAAGTGACTTAAAAGGACCCAAATGCTCACTTCGAGGGCTTAAAATGTGTTTATTCACTACGGGAAGAGATATAAAGAACATTTAGAGTAAATTAATGTTCATGCGAGAACGTTCAATTTTTCATGCAAAACAATCGATGACCCGCGACCTGATGAAATTGCTCTGAGATGACCAAAATGGTCAGTTTTGAAAGTTTTCATCTTTCAACTAATTTTGACTCTCAGAGGTGGATCATCACTTTTGGAGATAAAATGAGCATCGTTATCGTCATTTTCATGCTTCTAGGGAGCCAAAACTCAAGAATTGGCTCATGGTTAAAAGTGACTTAAAAGGACCCAAATGCTCACTTCGAGGGCTTAAAACGTGTTTATTCACTGCGGGAAGAGATATAAACAACATTTAGAGTAAATTAATGTTCAGCGAGAACGTTCAATTTTTCATGCAAAACAATCGATGACCCGCGACCTGATGAAATTGCTCTGAGATGACCAAAATGGTCCGTTTTGAAAGTTTTCATCTTTCAACTAATTTTGACTCTCAGAGGTGGATCGTAACTTTTGGAGATAAAATGAGCATCGTTATCGTCATTTTCATGCTTCTAGGGAGCCAAAACTCAAGATTTTGCTCATGGTTAAAAGTGACTTAAAAGGACCCACATGCTCACTTCGAGGGCTTAAACTGTGTTTATTCACTACGGGAAGAGATATAAAGAACATTTAGAGTAAATTAATGTTCATGCGAGAACGTACAATTTTTCATGCAAAACAATCGATGACCCGCGACCTGATGAAATTGCTCTGAGATGACCAAAATGGTCCGTTTTGAAAGTTTTCATCTATCAACTAATTTTGACTCTCAGAGGTGGATCATCACTTTTGGAGATAAAATGAGCCTCTTTATCTTCATTTTCATGCTTCTAGGGAGCCAAAACTCAAGATTGGGCTCATGGTTAAAAGTGACTTAAAAGGACCCAAATGCTCACTTCGATGGCTTAAAACGTGTTTATTCACTGCGGGAAGAGATATAAAGAACATTTAGAGTAAATTAATGTTCATGCGAGAACGTTAAATTTTTGATGCCAAACGATCGATGACCCGCGTCCTGATGAAATTGCTCTGAGATGACCAAAATGGTCCGTTTTGAAAGTTTTCATCTTTCAACTAATTTTGACTCTCAGAGGTGGATCATCACTTTTGGAGATAAAATGAGCATCGGTATCGTCATTTTCATGCTTCTAGGGAGCCAAAACTCAAGATTTGACTCATGGTTGAAAGTGACTTAAAAGGACCCAAATGCTCACTTTGAGGGCTTAAAACGTGTTTATTCACTGCGGGAAGAGATATAAAGAACATTTAGAGTAAATTATTGTTAATGCGAGAACGTTCAATTTTTCATGCCAAACGATCGATAACCCGCGACCTGATGAAATTGCTCTGAGATGACCAAAATGGTCCGTTTTGAAAATGTTCATCTTTCAAATAATATTGACTCTCAGAGATGGATTTTCACTTTTGGAGATAAAATTAGCATCTTTATCATCATTTTCATGCTTCTAGGGAGCCAAAACTCGAGATTTGAATCATGGTTGAAAGTGACTTAAAAGGACAAAATGCTCACTTCGAGGGCTTAAAACGTGTTTATTCACTGCGGGAAGAGATATAAAGAAAATTTAGAGTAAATTAATGTTCATGCGAGAACGTTCAATTTTTCATGCAAAACAATCGATGACCCGCGACCTGATGAAATTGCTCTGAGATGACCAAAATGGTCCGTTTTGAAAATTTTCATCTTTCAACTAATTTTGACTCTCAGAGGTGGATCATCACTTTTGGAGATAAAATGAGCATCGTTATCGTAATTTTCATGCTTCTAGGGAGCCAAAACTCAAGATTTGTCTCATGGTGAAAAGTGACTTAAAAGGACCCAAATGCTCACTTCGAGGGCTTAAAACGTGTTTATTCACTGTGGGAAGAGATATAAACAACATTTAGAGTAAATTAATGTTCATGCGAGAACGTTCAATTTTTCATGCAAAACAATCGATTACCCGCGACCTGATGAAATTGCTCTGAGGTGAACAAAATGGTCCATTTTGAAAATGTTTATCTTTCAACTAATATTGACTCTCAGAGGTGGATCTTCACTTTTGGAGATAAAATGAGCATCTTCATAGTAATTTTTATGCTTCTGGGGAGCCAAAACTCAAGATTTGGCTCATGGTTAAAAGTGACTTAAAAGGACCCAAATGCTCACTTCGAGGGCTTAAAACGTGTTTATTCACTGTGGGAAGAGATATAAACAACATTTAGAGTAAATTAATGTTCATGCGAGAACGTTCAATTTTTCATGCAAAACAATCGATGACCCGCGACCTGATGAAATTGCTCTGAGATGACCAAAATGGTCAGTTTTGAAAGTTTTCATCTTAAAACTAATTTTGACTCTCAGAGGTGGATCATCACTTTTGGAGATAAAATGAGCATCGTTATCGTCGTTTTCATGCTTCTAGGGAGCCAAAACTCAAGAATTGGCTCATGGTTAAAAGTGACTTAAAAGGACCCAAATGCTCACTTCGAGGGCTTAAAACGTGTTTATTCACTGCGGGAAGAGATATAAACAACATTTAGAGTAAATTAATGTTCATGCGAGAACGTTCAATTTTTCATGCAAAACAATCGATGACCCGCGACCTGATGAAATTGCTCTGAGATGACCAAAATGGTCCGTTTTGAAAGTTTTCATCTTTCAACTAATTTTGACTCTCAGAGGTGGATCATAACTTTTGGAGATAAAATGAGCATCTTCATAGTAATTTTTATGCTTCTGGGGAGCCAAAACTCAAGATTTGGCTCATGGTTAAAAGTGACTTAAAAGGACCCAAATGCTCACTTCGAGGGCTTAAAACGTGTTTATTCACTGTGGGAAGAGATATAAACAACATTTAGAGTAAATTAATGTTCATGCGAGAACGTTCAATTTTTCATGCAAAACAATCGATGACCCGCGACCTGATGAAATTGCTCTGAGATGACCAAAATGGTCCGTTTTGAAAATTTTCATCTTTCAACTAATTATGACTCTCAGAGGTGGATCATCACTTTTGGAGATAAAATGAGCATCGTTATCGTCATTTTCATGCTTCTAGGGAGCCAAAACTCAAGATTTGGCTCATGGTTAAAAGTGACTTAAAAGGACCCAAATGCTCACTTCGAGGGCTTAAAATGTGTTTATTCACTACGGGAAGAGATATAAAGAACATTTAGAGTAAATTAATGTTCATGCGAGAACGTTCAATTTTTCATGCAAAACAATCGATGACCCGCGACCTGATGAAATTGCTCTGAGATGACCAAAATGGTCAGTTTTGAAAGTTTTCATCTTTCAACTAATTTTGACTCTCAGAGGTGGATCATCACTTTTGGAGATAAAATGAGCATCGTTATCGTCATTTTCATGCTTCTAGGGAGCCAAAACTCAAGAATTGGCTCATGGTTAAAAGTGACTTAAAAGGACCCAAATGCTCACTTCGAGGGCTTAAAACGTGTTTATTCACTGCGGGAAGAGATATAAACAACATTTAGAGTAAATTAATGTTCAGCGAGAACGTTCAATTTTTCATGCAAAACAATCGATGACCCGCGACCTGATGAAATTGCTCTGAGATGACCAAAATGGTCCGTTTTGAAAGTTTTCATCTTTCAACTAATTTTGACTCTCAGAGGTGGATCATCACTTTTGGAGATAAAATGAGCATCGTTATCGTCATTTTCATGCTTCTAGGGAGCCAAAACTCAAGAATTGGCTCATGGTTAAAAGTGACTTAAAAGGACCCAAATGCTCACTTCGAGGGCTTAAAACGTGTTTATTCACTGCGGGAAGAGATATAAAGAACATTTAGAGTAAATTAATGTTCATGCGAGAACGTTCAATTGTTCATGCAAAACAATCGATGACCCATGACCTAATGAAATTGCTCTGAGATGACCAAAATGGTCCGTTTTGAAAATGTTCATCTTTCAACTAATTTTGACTCTCAGAGGTGGATCATCACTTTTGGAGATAAAATGAGCATAGTTATCGTCATTTTCATGCTTCTAGGGAGCCAAAACTCAAGATTTGGCTCATGGTTAAAGTGACTTAAAAGGACCCAAATGCTCACTTCGAGGGCTTAAAACGTGTTTATTCACTGCGGGAAGAGATATAAAGAACATTTAGAGTAAATTATTGTTCATGCGAGAACGTTCAATTTTTCATGCAAAACGATCGATGACGCGCGACCTGATGAAATTGCTCTGAGATGACCAAAATGGTCCGTTTTGAAAGTTTTCATCTATCAACTAATTTTGACTCTCAGAGGTGGATCATCACTTTTGGAGATAAAATGAGCATCGTTATCGTCATTTTCATGCTTCTAGGGAGCCAAAACTCAAGAATTGGCTCATGGTTAAAAGTGACTTAAAAGGACCCAAATGCTCACTTCGAGGGCTTAAAACGTGTTTATTCACTGCGGGAAGAGATATAAAGAACATTTAGAGTAAATTAATGTTCATGCGAGAACGTTCAATTGTTCATGCAAAACAATCGATGACCCATGACCTAATGAAATTGCTCTGAGATGACCAAAATGGTCAGTTTTGAAAATGTTCATCTTTCAACTAATTTTGACTCTCAGAGGTGGATCATCACTTTTGGAGATAAAATGAGCATAGTTATCGTCATTTTCATGCTTCTAGGGAGCCAAAACTCAAGATTTGGCTCATGGTTAAAGTGACTTAAAAGGACCCAAATGCTCACTTCGAGGGCTTAAAACGTGTTTATTCACTGCGGGAAGAGATATAAAGAACATTTAGAGTAAATTATTGTTCATGCGAGAACGTTCAATTTTTCATGCAAAACGATCGATGACGCGCGACCTGATGAAATTGCTCTGAGATGACCAAAATGGTCCTTTTTTTAAAATTTTCATCTTTCAACTAATTTTGGCTCTCAGAGGTGGATCATCACTTTTGGAGATAAAATGAGCATCGTTATCGTCATTTTCATGCTTTAGGAAGCCAAAACTCAAGATTGGGCTCCTGGTTAAAAGTGACTTAAAAGGACCCAAATACTCACTTTGAGGGCTTAAAACGTGTTTATTCACTGCGGGAAGAGATATAAAGAACATTTAGAGTAAATTATTGTTCATGCAAGAACGTTCAATTTTTCATGCAAAACGATCGATGACCCGCGACCTGATGAAATTGCTCTGAGATGACCAAAATGGTCCGTTTTGAAAATTTCCATCTTTCAACTAATTTTGACTCTCAGAGGTGGATCATCACTATTGTAGAGAAAATGAGCATCTTTATCGTCATTTTCATGCTTCTAGGGAGCCAAAACTCAAGATTGGGCTCATGGTTAAAAGTGACTTAAAAGGACCCAAATGCTCACTTTGAGGGCTTAAAACGTGTTTATTCACTGCGGGAAGAGATATAAACAATATTTAGAGTGAATTAATGTTCCTGCGAGAACGTTCAATTTTTCATGCAAAACAATCGATGACCCGCGACCTGATGAAATTGCTCTGAGGTGAACAAAATGGTCCATTTTGAAAATGTTCATCTTTCAACTAATATTGACTCTCAAAGGTGGATCTTCACTTTTGGAGATAAAATGAGCATCTTTATCATCATTTTCATGCTTCTAGGTAGCCAAAACTCAAGATTGGACTCATGGTTGAAAGTGACTTAAAAGGACCAAATGCTCACTTCGAGGGCTTCAAACGTGTTTATTCACTGCGGGAAGAGATATAAAGAACATTTAGAGTAAATTAATGTTCATGCGAGAACGTTCAATTTTTCATGCAAAACAATCGATGACCCGCGATCTGATGAAATTGCTCTGAGATGACCAAAATGGTCCGTTTTGAAAGTTTTCATCTTTCAACTAATTTTGACTCTCAGAGGTGGATCATCAATTTTGGAGATAAAATGAGCATCGTTATCGTCGTTTTCATGCTTCTAGGGAGCCAAAACTCAAGTTTTGGCTCATGGTTAAAAGTGACTTAAAAGGACCCAAATGCTCAATTTGAGGGCTTAAAACGTGTTTATTCACTGCGGTAGGAGATATAAAGAACATTTAGAGTAAATTAATGTTCATGCGAGAACGTTCAATTTTTCATGCAAAACAATCGATGACCCGCGACCTGATGAAATTGCTCTGAGATGACCAAAATGGTCCGTTTTGAAAATTTCCATCTTTCAACTAATTTTGACTCTCAGAGGTGGATCATCACTATTGTAGAGAAAATGAGCATCTTTATCGTCATTTTCATGCTTCTAGGGAGCCAAAACTCAAGATTGGGCTCATGGTTAAAAGTGACTTAAAAGGACCCAAATGCTCACTTTGAGGGCTTAAAACGTGTTTATTCACTGCGGGAAGAGATATAAACAATATTTAGAGTGAATTAATGTTCATGCGAGAACGTTCAATTTTTCATGCAAAACAATCGATGACCCGCGACCTGATGAAATTGCTCTGAGGTGAACAAAATGGTCCATTTTGAAAATGTTCATCTTTCAACTAATATTGACTCTCAAAGGTGGATCTTCACTTTTGGAGATAAACTGAGCATCTTTATCATCATTTTCATGCTTCTAGGTAGCCAAAACTCAAGATTGGACTCATGGTTGAAAGTGACTTAAAAGGACCAAATGCTCACTTCGAGGGCTTCAAACGTGTTTATTCACTGCGGGAAGAGATATAAAGAACATTTAGAGTAAATTAATGTTCATGCGAGAACGTTCAATTTTTCATGCAAAACAATCGATGACCCGCGATCTGATGAAATTGCTCTGAGATGACCAAAATGGTCCGTTTTGAAAGTTTTCATCTTTCAACTAATTTTGACTCTCAGAGTTGGATCATCAATTTTGGAGATAAAATGAGCATTGTTATCGTCATTTTCATGCTTCTAGGGAGCCAAAACTCAAGTTTTGGCTCATGGTTAAAAGTGACTTAAAAGGACCCAAATGCTCAATTTGAGGGCTTAAAACGTGTTTATTCACTGCGGTAGGAGATATAAAGAACATTTAGAGTAAATTAATGTTCATGCGAGAACGTTCAATTTTTCATGCAAAACAATCGATGACCCGCGACCTGATGAAATTGCTCTGAGATGACCAAAATGGTCCGTTTTGAAAGTTTTCATCTTTCAACTAATTTTGACTCTCAGAGGTGGATCATCACTTTTGGATATAAAATGAGCATCGTTATTGTCATTTTCATGCTTCTAGGAAGCCAAAACTCAAGATTTGGCTCATGGTTCAAAGTGACTTAAAAGGACCCAAATGCTCACTTTGAGGGCTTAAAACGTGTTTATTCACTGCGGGAAGAGATATAAACAATATTTAGAGTGAATTAATGTTCATGCGAGAACGTTCAATTTTTCATGCAAAACAATCGATGACCCACGACCTGATGAAATTGCTCTGAGATGACCAAAATGGTCCGTTTTGAAAATTTTCATCTTTCAACTAATTTTGACTCTCAGAGGTGGATCATCACTTTTGGAGATAAAATGAGCATCGTTATCGTCATTTTCATGCTTCTAGGGAGCCAAAACTCAAGATTTGGCTCATGGTTAAAGTGACTTAAAAGGACCCAAATGCTCACTTCGAGGGCTTAAAACGTGTTTATTCACTGCGGGAAGAGATATAAAGAACATTTAGAGTAAATTATTGTTCATGCGAGAACGTTCAAATTTTTCATGCAAAACGATCGATGACCCGCGACCTGATGAAATTGCTCTGAGATGACCAAAATGGTCCGTTTTGAAAATTTCCATCTTTCAACTAATTTTGACTCTCAGAGGTGGATCATCACTATTGGAGATAAAATGAGCATCTTTATCTTCATTTTCATGCTTCTAGGGAGCCAAAACTCAAGATTTGACTCATGGTTGAAAGTGACTTAAAAGGACCAAATGCTCACTGCGAGGGCTTAAAATGTGTTTATTCACTGCGGGAAGAGATATAAAGAACATTTAGAGTAAATTATTGTTCATGCGAGAACGTTCAATTTTTCATGCAAAACGATCGATGACCCGCGACCTGATGAAATTGCTCTGAGATGACCAAAATGGTCCGTTTTGAAAATTTCCATCTTTCAACTAATTTTGACTCTCAGAGGTGGATCATCACTATTGTAGAGAAAATGAGCATCTTTATCGTCATTTTCATGCTTCTAGGTAGCCAAAACTCAAGATTGGACTCATGGTTGAAAGTGACTTAAAAGGACCAAATGCTCACTTCGAGGGCTTCAAACGTGTTTATTCACTGCGGGAAGAGATATAAAGAACATTTAGAGTAAATTAATGTTCATGCGAGAACGTTCAATTTTTCATGCAAAACAATCGATGACCCGCGATCTGATGAAATTGCTCTGAGATGACCAAAATGGTCAGTTTTGAAAGTTTTCATCTTTCAACTAATTTTGACTCTCAGAGGTGGATCATCACTTTTGGAGATTAAATGAGCATCGTTATCGTCATTTTCATGCTTCTAGGGAGCCAAAACTCAAGATTTTGCTCATGGTTAAAAGTGACTTAAAAGGACCCACATGCTCACTTCGAGGGCTTAAAATGTGTTTATTCACTACGGGAAGAGATATAAAGAACATTTAGAGTAAATTAATGTTCATGGGAGAACGTTCAATTTTTCATGCAAAACAATCGATGACCCGCGACCTGATGAAATTGCTCTGAGATGACCAAAATGGTCCGTTTTGAAAGTTTTCATCTATCAACTAATTTTGACTCTCAGAGGTGGATCATCACTTTTGGAGAGAAAACGAGCATCGTTATCGTCATTTTCATGCTTCTAGGGAGCCAAAACTCAAGAATTGGCTCATGGTTAAAAGTGACTTAAAAGGACCCAAATGCTCACTTCGAGGGCTTAAAACGTGTTTATTCACTGCGGGAAGAGATATAAAGAACATTTAGAGTAAATTAATGTTCATGCGAGAACGTTCAATTTTTCATGCAAAACAATCGATGACCCGCGTCCTGATGAAATTGCTCTGAGATGACCAAAATGGTCCGTTTTGAAAGTTTTCATCTTTCAACTAATTTTGACTCTCAGAGGTGGATCATCAATTTTGGAGATAAAATGAGCATCGTTATCGTCATTTTCATGCTTCTAGGGAGCCAAAACTCAAGTTTTGGCTCATGGTTAAAAGTGACTTAAAAGGACCCAAATGCTCAATTTGAGGGCTTAAAACGTGTTTATTCACTGCGGTAGGAGATATAAAGAACATTTAGAGTAAATTAATGTTCATGCGAGAACGTTCAATTTTTCATGCAAAACAATCGATGACCCGCGACCTGATGAAATTGCTCTGAGATGACCAAAATGGTCCGTTTTGAAAATTTCCATCTTTCAACTAATTTTGACTCTCAGAGGTGGATCATCACTATTGTAGAGAAAATGAGCATCTTTATCGTCATTTTCATGCTTCTAGGGAGCCAAAACTCAAGATTGGACTCATGGTTGAAAGTGACTTAAAAGGACCAAATGCTCACTTCGAGGGCTTCAAACGTGTTTATTCACTGCGGGAAGAGATATAAAGAACATTTAGAGTAAATTAATGTTCATGCGAGAACGTTCAATTTTTCATGCAAAACAATCCATGACCCGCGATCTGATGAAATTGCTCTGAGATGACCAAAATGGTCCGTTTTGAAAGTTTTCATCTTTCAACTAATTTTGACTCTCAGAGGTGGATCATCAATTTTGGAGATAAAATGAGCATCGTTATCGTCATTTTCATGCTTCTAGGGAGCCAAAACTCAAGTTTTGGCTCATGGTTAAAAGTGACTTAAAAGGACCCAAATGCTCAATTTGAGGGCTTAAAACGTGTTTATTCACTGCGGTAGGAGATTTAAAGAACATTTAGAGTAAATTAATGTTCATGCGAGAACGTTCAATTTTTCATGCAAAACAATCGATGACCCGCGACCTGATGAAATTGCTCTGAGATGACCAAAATGGTCCGTTTTGAAAATTTTCATCTTTCAACTAATTTTGACTCTCAGAGGTGGATCATCACTTTTGGAGATAAAATGAGCATCGTTATCGTAATTTTCATGCTTCTAGGGAGCCAAAACTCAAGATTGGGCTCATGGTTAAAAGTGACTTAAAAGGACCCAAATGCTCACTTCGAGGGCTTAAAATGTGTTTATTCACTACGGGAAGAGATATAAAGAACATTTAGAGTAAATTAATGTTCATGCGAGAACGTTCAATTTTTCATGCAAAACAATCGATGACCCGCGACCTGATGAAATTGCTCTGAGATGACCAAAATGGTCAGTTTTGAAAGTTTTCATCTTTCAACTAATTTTGACTCTCAGAGGTGGATCATCACTTTTGGAGATAAAATGAGCATCGTTATCGTCATTTTCATGCTTCTAGGGAGCCAAAACTCAAGAATTGGCTCATGGTTAAAAGTGACTTAAAAGGACCCAAATGCTCACTTCAAGGGCTTAAAACGTGTTTATTCACTGCGGGAAGAGATATAAACAACATTTAGAGTAAATTAATGTTCATGCGAGAACGTTCAATTTTTCATGCAAAACAATCGATGACCCGCGACCTGATGAAATTGCTCTGAGATGACCAAAATGGTCCGTTTTGAAAGTTTTCATCTTTCAACTAATTTTGACTCTCAGAGGTGGATCATAACTTTTGGAGATAAAATGAGCATCTTCATAGTAATTTTTATGCTTCTGGGGAGCCAAAACTCAAGATTTGGCTCATGGTTAAAAGTGACTTAAAAGGACCCAAATGCTCACTTCGAGGGCTTAAAACGTGTTTATTCACTGTGGGAAGAGATATAAACAACATTTAGAGTAAATTAATGTTCATGCGAGAACTTTCAATTTTTCATGCAAAACAATCGATGACCCGCGACCTGATGAAATTGCTCTGAGATGACCAAAATGGTCCGTTTTGAAAGTTTTCATCTATCAACTAATTTTGACTCTCAGAGGTGGATCATCACTTTTGGAGAGAAAACGAGCATCGTTATCGTCATTTTCATGCTTCTAGGGAGCCAAAACTCAAGAATTGGCTCATGGTTAAAAGTGACTTAAAAGGACCCAAATGCTCACTTCGAGGGCTTAAAACGTGTTTATTCACTGCGGGAAGAGATATAAAGAACATTTAGAGTAAATTAATGTTCATGCGAGAACGTTCAATTTTTCATGCAAAACAATCGATGACCCGCGTCCTGATGAAATTGCTCTGAGATGACCAAAATGGTCCGTTTTGAAAGTTTTCATCTTTCAACTAATTTTGACTCTCAGAGGTGGATCATCAATTTTGGAGATAAAATGAGCATCGTTATCGTCATTTTCATGCTTCTAGGGAGCCAAAACTCAAGTTTTGGCTCATGGTTAAAAGTGACTTAAAAGGACCCAAATGCTCAATTTGAGGGCTTAAAACGTGTTTATTCACTGCGGTAGGAGATATAAAGAACATTTAGAGTAAATTAATGTTCATGCGAGAACGTTCAATTTTTCATGCAAAACAATCGATGACCCGCGACCTGATGAAATTGCTCTGAGATGACCAAAATGGTCCGTTTTGAAAATTTCCATCTTTCAACTAATTTTGACTCTCAGAGGTGGATCATCACTATTGTAGAGAAAATGAGCATCTTTATCGTCATTTTCATGCTTCTAGGGAGCCAAAACTCAAGATTGGACTCATGGTTGAAAGTGACTTAAAAGGACCAAATGCTCACTTCGAGGGCTTCAAACGTGTTTATTCACTGCGGGAAGAGATATAAAGAACATTTAGAGTAAATTAATGTTCATGCGAGAACGTTCAATTTTTCATGCAAAACAATCCATGACCCGCGATCTGATGAAATTGCTCTGAGATGACCAAAATGGTCCGTTTTGAAAGTTTTCATCTTTCAACTAATTTTGACTCTCAGAGGTGGATCATCAATTTTGGAGATAAAATGAGCATCGTTATCGTCATTTTCATGCTTCTAGGGAGCCAAAACTCAAGTTTTGGCTCATGGTTAAAAGTGACTTAAAAGGACCCAAATGCTCAATTTGAGGGCTTAAAACGTGTTTATTCACTGCGGTAGGAGATTTAAAGAACATTTAGAGTAAATTAATGTTCATGCGAGAACGTTCAATTTTTCATGCAAAACAATCGATGACCCGCGACCTGATGAAATTGCTCTGAGATGACCAAAATGGTCCGTTTTGAAAATTTTCATCTTTCAACTAATTTTGACTCTCAGAGGTGGATCATCACTTTTGGAGAGAAAACGAGCATCGTTATCGTCATTTTCATGCTTCTAGGGAGCCAAAACTCAAGAATTGGCTCATGGTTAAAAGTGACTTAAAAGGACCCAAATGCTCACTTCGAGGGCTTAAAACGTGTTTATTCACTGCGGGAAGAGATATAAAGAACATTTAGAGTAAATTAATGTTCATGCGAGAACGTTCAATTTTTCATGCAAAACAATCGATGACCCGCGTCCTGATGAAATTGCTCTGAGATGACCAAAATGGTCCGTTTTGAAAGTTTTCATCTTTCAACTAATTTTGACTCTCAGAGGTGGATCATCAATTTTGGAGATAAAATGAGCATCGTTATCGTCATTTTCATGCTTCTAGGGAGCCAAAACTCAAGTTTTGGCTCATGGTTAAAAGTGACTTAAAAGGACCCAAATGCTCAATTTGAGGGCTTAAAACGTGTTTATTCACTGCGGTAGGAGATATAAAGAACATTTAGAGTAAATTAATGTTCATGCGAGAACGTTCAATTTTTCATGCAAAACAATCGATGACCCGCGACCTGATGAAATTGCTCTGAGATGACCAAAATGGTCCGTTTTGAAAATTTCCATCTTTCAACTAATTTTGACTCTCAGAGGTGGATCATCACTATTGTAGAGAAAATGAGCATCTTTATCGTCATTTTCATGCTTCTAGGGAGCCAAAACTCAAGATTGGACTCATGGTTGAAAGTGACTTAAAAGGACCAAATGCTCACTTCGAGGGCTTCAAACGTGTTTATTCACTGCGGGAAGAGATATAAAGAACATTTAGAGTAAATTAATGTTCATGCGAGAACGTTCAATTTTTCATGCAAAACAATCCATGACCCGCGATCTGATGAAATTGCTCTGAGATGACCAAAATGGTCCGTTTTGAAAGTTTTCATCTTTCAACTAATTTTGACTCTCAGAGGTGGATCATCAATTTTGGAGATAAAATGAGCATTGTTATCGTCATTTTCATGCTTCTAGGGAGCCAAAACTCAAGTTTTGGCTCATGGTTAAAAGTGACTTAAAAGGACCCAAATGCTCAATTTGAGGGCTTAAAACGTGTTTATTCACTGCGGTAGGAGATATAAAGAACATTTAGAGTAAATTAATGTTCATGCGAGAACGTTCAATTTTTCATGCAAAACAATCGATGACCCGCGACCTGATGAAATTGCTCTGAGATGACCAAAATGGTCCGTTTTGAAAGTTTTCATCTTTCAACTAATTTTGACTCTCAGAGGTGGATCATCACTTTTGGATATAAAATGAGCATCGTTATTGTCATTTTCATGCTTCTAGGAAGCCAAAACTCAAGATTTGGCTCATGGTTCAAAGTGACTTAAAAGGACCCAAATGCTCACTTTGAGGGCTTAAAACGTGTTTATTCACTGCGGGAAGAGATATAAACAATATTTAGAGTGAATTAATGTTCATGCGAGAACGTTCAATTTTTCATGCAAAACAATCGATGACCCACGACCTGATGAAATTGCTCTGAGATGACCAAAATGGTCCGTTTTGAAAATTTTCATCTTTCAACTAATTTTGACTCTCAGAGGTGGATCATCACTTTTGGAGATAAAATGAGCATCGTTATCGTCATTTTCATGCTTCTAGGGAGCCAAAACTCAAGATTTGGCTCATGGTTAAAGTGACTTAAAAGGACCCAAATGCTCACTTCGAGGGCTTAAAACGTGTTTATTCACTGCGGGAAGAGATATAAAGAACATTTAGAGTAAATTATTGTTCATGCGAGAACGTTCAAATTTTTCATGCAAAACGATCGATGACCCGCGACCTGATGAAATTGCTCTGAGATGACCAAAATGGTCCGTTTTGAAAATTTCCATCTTTCAACTAATTTTGACTCTCAGAGGTGGATCATCACTATTGGAGATAAAATGAGCATCTTTATCTTCATTTTCATGCTTCTAGGGAGCCAAAACTCAAGATTTGACTCATGGTTGAAAGTGACTTAAAAGGACCAAATGCTCACTGCGAGGGCTTAAAATGTGTTTATTCACTGCGGGAAGAGATATAAAGAACATTTAGAGTAAATTATTGTTCATGCGAGAACGTTCAATTTTTCATGCAAAACGATCGATGACCCGCGACCTGATGAAATTGCTCTGAGATGACCAAAATGGTCCGTTTTGAAAATTTCCATCTTTCAACTAATTTTGACTCTCAGAGGTGGATCATCACTATTGTAGAGAAAATGAGCATCTTTATCGTCATTTTCATGCTTCTAGGTAGCCAAAACTCAAGATTGGACTCATGGTTGAAAGTGACTTAAAAGGACCAAATGCTCACTTCGAGGGCTTCAAACGTGTTTATTCACTGCGGGAAGAGATATAAAGAACATTTAGAGTAAATTAATGTTCATGCGAGAACGTTCAATTTTTCATGCAAAACAATCGATGACCCGCGATCTGATGAAATTGCTCTGAGATGACCAAAATGGTCAGTTTTGAAAGTTTTCATCTTTCAACTAATTTTGACTCTCAGAGGTGGATCATCACTTTTGGAGATTAAATGAGCATCGTTATCGTCATTTTCATGCTTCTAGGGAGCCAAAACTCAAGATTTTGCTCATGGTTAAAAGTGACTTAAAAGGACCCACATGCTCACTTCGAGGGCTTAAAATGTGTTTATTCACTACGGGAAGAGATATAAAGAACATTTAGAGTAAATTAATGTTCATGGGAGAACGTTCAATTTTTCATGCAAAACAATCGATGACCCGCGACCTGATGAAATTGCTCTGAGATGACCAAAATGGTCCGTTTTGAAAGTTTTCATCTATCAACTAATTTTGACTCTCAGAGGTGGATCATCACTTTTGGAGAGAAAACGAGCATCGTTATCGTCATTTTCATGCTTCTAGGGAGCCAAAACTCAAGAATTGGCTCATGGTTAAAAGTGACTTAAAAGGACCCAAATGCTCACTTCGAGGGCTTAAAACGTGTTTATTCACTGCGGGAAGAGATATAAAGAACATTTAGAGTAAATTAATGTTCATGCGAGAACGTTCAATTTTTCATGCAAAACAATCGATGACCCGCGTCCTGATGAAATTGCTCTGAGATGACCAAAATGGTCCGTTTTGAAAGTTTTCATCTTTCAACTAATTTTGACTCTCAGAGGTGGATCATCAATTTTGGAGATAAAATGAGCATCGTTATCGTCATTTTCATGCTTCTAGGGAGCCAAAACTCAAGTTTTGGCTCATGGTTAAAAGTGACTTAAAAGGACCCAAATGCTCAATTTGAGGGCTTAAAACGTGTTTATTCACTGCGGTAGGAGATATAAAGAACATTTAGAGTAAATTAATGTTCATGCGAGAACGTTCAATTTTTCATGCAAAACAATCGATGACCCGCGACCTGATGAAATTGCTCTGAGATGACCAAAATGGTCCGTTTTGAAAATTTCCATCTTTCAACTAATTTTGACTCTCAGAGGTGGATCATCACTATTGTAGAGAAAATGAGCATCTTTATCGTCATTTTCATGCTTCTAGGGAGCCAAAACTCAAGATTGGACTCATGGTTGAAAGTGACTTAAAAGGACCAAATGCTCACTTCGAGGGCTTCAAACGTGTTTATTCACTGCGGGAAGAGATATAAAGAACATTTAGAGTAAATTAATGTTCATGCGAGAACGTTCAATTTTTCATGCAAAACAATCCATGACCCGCGATCTGATGAAATTGCTCTGAGATGACCAAAATGGTCCGTTTTGAAAGTTTTCATCTTTCAACTAATTTTGACTCTCAGAGGTGGATCATCAATTTTGGAGATAAAATGAGCATCGTTATCGTCATTTTCATGCTTCTAGGGAGCCAAAACTCAAGTTTTGGCTCATGGTTAAAAGTGACTTAAAAGGACCCAAATGCTCAATTTGAGGGCTTAAAACGTGTTTATTCACTGCGGTAGGAGATTTAAAGAACATTTAGAGTAAATTAATGTTCATGCGAGAACGTTCAATTTTTCATGCAAAACAATCGATGACCCGCGACCTGATGAAATTGCTCTGAGATGACCAAAATGGTCCGTTTTGAAAATTTTCATCTTTCAACTAATTTTGACTCTCAGAGGTGGATCATCACTTTTGGAGATAAAATGAGCATCGTTATCGTAATTTTCATGCTTCTAGGGAGCCAAAACTCAAGATTGGGCTCATGGTTAAAAGTGACTTAAAAGGACCCAAATGCTCACTTCGAGGGCTTAAAATGTGTTTATTCACTACGGGAAGAGATATAAAGAACATTTAGAGTAAATTAATGTTCATGCGAGAACGTTCAATTTTTCATGCAAAACAATCGATGACCCGCGACCTGATGAAATTGCTCTGAGATGACCAAAATGGTCAGTTTTGAAAGTTTTCATCTTTCAACTAATTTTGACTCTCAGAGGTGGATCATCACTTTTGGAGATAAAATGAGCATCGTTATCGTCATTTTCATGCTTCTAGGGAGCCAAAACTCAAGAATTGGCTCATGGTTAAAAGTGACTTAAAAGGACCCAAATGCTCACTTCAAGGGCTTAAAACGTGTTTATTCACTGCGGGAAGAGATATAAACAACATTTAGAGTAAATTAATGTTCATGCGAGAACGTTCAATTTTTCATGCAAAACAATCGATGACCCGCGACCTGATGAAATTGCTCTGAGATGACCAAAATGGTCCGTTTTGAAAGTTTTCATCTTTCAACTAATTTTGACTCTCAGAGGTGGATCATAACTTTTGGAGATAAAATGAGCATCTTCATAGTAATTTTTATGCTTCTGGGGAGCCAAAACTCAAGATTTGGCTCATGGTTAAAAGTGACTTAAAAGGACCCAAATGCTCACTTCGAGGGCTTAAAACGTGTTTATTCACTGTGGGAAGAGATATAAACAACATTTAGAGTAAATTAATGTTCATGCGAGAACTTTCAATTTTTCATGCAAAACAATCGATGACCCGCGACCTGATGAAATTGCTCTGAGATGACCAAAATGGTCCGTTTTGAAAGTTTTCATCTATCAACTAATTTTGACTCTCAGAGGTGGATCATCACTTTTGGAGAGAAAACGAGCATCGTTATCGTCATTTTCATGCTTCTAGGGAGCCAAAACTCAAGAATTGGCTCATGGTTAAAAGTGACTTAAAAGGACCCAAATGCTCACTTCGAGGGCTTAAAACGTGTTTATTCACTGCGGGAAGAGATATAAAGAACATTTAGAGTAAATTAATGTTCATGCGAGAACGTTCAATTTTTCATGCAAAACAATCGATGACCCGCGTCCTGATGAAATTGCTCTGAGATGACCAAAATGGTCCGTTTTGAAAGTTTTCATCTTTCAACTAATTTTGACTCTCAGAGGTGGATCATCAATTTTGGAGATAAAATGAGCATCGTTATCGTCATTTTCATGCTTCTAGGGAGCCAAAACTCAAGTTTTGGCTCATGGTTAAAAGTGACTTAAAAGGACCCAAATGCTCAATTTGAGGGCTTAAAACGTGTTTATTCACTGCGGTAGGAGATATAAAGAACATTTAGAGTAAATTAATGTTCATGCGAGAACGTTCAATTTTTCATGCAAAACAATCGATGACCCGCGACCTGATGAAATTGCTCTGAGATGACCAAAATGGTCCGTTTTGAAAATTTCCATCTTTCAACTAATTTTGACTCTCAGAGGTGGATCATCACTATTGTAGAGAAAATGAGCATCTTTATCGTCATTTTCATGCTTCTAGGGAGCCAAAACTCAAGATTGGACTCATGGTTGAAAGTGACTTAAAAGGACCAAATGCTCACTTCGAGGGCTTCAAACGTGTTTATTCACTGCGGGAAGAGATATAAAGAACATTTAGAGTAAATTAATGTTCATGCGAGAACGTTCAATTTTTCATGCAAAACAATCCATGACCCGCGATCTGATGAAATTGCTCTGAGATGACCAAAATGGTCCGTTTTGAAAGTTTTCATCTTTCAACTAATTTTGACTCTCAGAGGTGGATCATCAATTTTGGAGATAAAATGAGCATCGTTATCGTCATTTTCATGCTTCTAGGGAGCCAAAACTCAAGTTTTGGCTCATGGTTAAAAGTGACTTAAAAGGACCCAAATGCTCAATTTGAGGGCTTAAAACGTGTTTATTCACTGCGGTAGGAGATTTAAAGAACATTTAGAGTAAATTAATGTTCATGCGAGAACGTTCAATTTTTCATGCAAAACAATCGATGACCCGCGACCTGATGAAATTGCTCTGAGATGACCAAAATGGTCCGTTTTGAAAATTTTCATCTTTCAACTAATTTTGACTCTCAGAGGTGGATCATCACTTTTGGAGAGAAAACGAGCATCGTTATCGTCATTTTCATGCTTCTAGGGAGCCAAAACTCAAGAATTGGCTCATGGTTAAAAGTGACTTAAAAGGACCCAAATGCTCACTTCGAGGGCTTAAAACGTGTTTATTCACTGCGGGAAGAGATATAAAGAACATTTAGAGTAAATTAATGTTCATGCGAGAACGTTCAATTTTTCATGCAAAACAATCGATGACCCGCGTCCTGATGAAATTGCTCTGAGATGACCAAAATGGTCCGTTTTGAAAGTTTTCATCTTTCAACTAATTTTGACTCTCAGAGGTGGATCATCAATTTTGGAGATAAAATGAGCATCGTTATCGTCATTTTCATGCTTCTAGGGAGCCAAAACTCAAGTTTTGGCTCATGGTTAAAAGTGACTTAAAAGGACCCAAATGCTCAATTTGAGGGCTTAAAACGTGTTTATTCACTGCGGTAGGAGATATAAAGAACATTTAGAGTAAATTAATGTTCATGCGAGAACGTTCAATTTTTCATGCAAAACAATCGATGACCCGCGACCTGATGAAATTGCTCTGAGATGACCAAAATGGTCCGTTTTGAAAATTTCCATCTTTCAACTAATTTTGACTCTCAGAGGTGGATCATCACTATTGTAGAGAAAATGAGCATCTTTATCGTCATTTTCATGCTTCTAGGGAGCCAAAACTCAAGATTGGACTCATGGTTGAAAGTGACTTAAAAGGACCAAATGCTCACTTCGAGGGCTTCAAACGTGTTTATTCACTGCGGGAAGAGATATAAAGAACATTTAGAGTAAATTAATGTTCATGCGAGAACGTTCAATTTTTCATGCAAAACAATCCATGACCCGCGATCTGATGAAATTGCTCTGAGATGACCAAAATGGTCCGTTTTGAAAGTTTTCATCTTTCAACTAATTTTGACTCTCAGAGGTGGATCATCAATTTTGGAGATAAAATGAGCATCGTTATCGTCATTTTCATGCTTCTAGGGAGCCAAAACTCAAGTTTTGGCTCATGGTTAAAAGTGACTTAAAAGGACCCAAATGCTCAATTTGAGGGCTTAAAACGTGTTTATTCACTGCGGTAGGAGATTTAAAGAACATTTAGAGTAAATTAATGTTCATGCGAGAACGTTCAATTTTTCATGCAAAACAATCGATGACCCGCGACCTGATGAAATTGCTCTGAGATGACCAAAATGGTCCGTTTTGAAAATTTTCATCTTTCAACTAATTTTGACTCTCAGAGGTGGATCATCACTTTTGGAGATAAAATGAGCATCGTTATCGTAATTTTCATGCTTCTAGGGAGCCAAAACTCAAGATTGGGCTCATGGTTAAAAGTGACTTAAAAGGACCCAAATGCTCACTTCGAGGGCTTAAAATGTGTTTATTCACTACGGGAAGAGATATAAAGAACATTTAGAGTAAATTAATGTTCATGCGAGAACGTTCAATTTTTCATGCAAAACAATCGATGACCCGCGACCTGATGAAATTGCTCTGAGATGACCAAAATGGTCCGTTTTGAAAGTTTTCATCTTTCAACTAATTTTGACTCTCAGAGGTGGATCATAACTTTTGGAGATAAAATGAGCATCTTCATAGTAATTTTTATGCTTCTGGGGAGCCAAAACTCAAGATTTGGCTCATGGTTAAAAGTGACTTAAAAGGACCCAAATGCTCACTTCGAGGGCTTAAAACGTGTTTATTCACTGTGGGAAGAGATATAAACAACATTTAGAGTAAATTAATGTTCATGCGAGAACTTTCAATTTTTCATGCAAAACAATCGATGACCCGCGACCTGATGAAATTGCTCTGAGATGACCAAAATGGTCCGTTTTGAAAGTTTTCATCTATCAACTAATTTTGACTCTCAGAGGTGGATCATCACTTTTGGAGAGAAAACGAGCATCGTTATCGTCATTTTCATGCTTCTAGGGAGCCAAAACTCAAGAATTGGCTCATGGTTAAAAGTGACTTAAAAGGACCCAAATGCTCACTTCGAGGGCTTAAAACGTGTTTATTCACTGCGGGAAGAGATATAAAGAACATTTAGAGTAAATTAATGTTCATGCGAGAACGTTCAATTTTTCATGCAAAACAATCGATGACCCGCGTCCTGATGAAATTGCTCTGAGATGACCAAAATGGTCCGTTTTGAAAGTTTTCATCTTTCAACTAATTTTGACTCTCAGAGGTGGATCATCAATTTTGGAGATAAAATGAGCATCGTTATCGTCATTTTCATGCTTCTAGGGAGCCAAAACTCAAGTTTTGGCTCATGGTTAAAAGTGACTTAAAAGGACCCAAATGCTCAATTTGAGGGCTTAAAACGTGTTTATTCACTGCGGTAGGAGATATAAAGAACATTTAGAGTAAATTAATGTTCATGCGAGAACGTTCAATTTTTCATGCAAAACAATCGATGACCCGCGACCTGATGAAATTGCTCTGAGATGACCAAAATGGTCCGTTTTGAAAATTTCCATCTTTCAACTAATTTTGACTCTCAGAGGTGGATCATCACTATTGTAGAGAAAATGAGCATCTTTATTGTCATTTTCATGCTTCTAGGGAGCCAAAACTCAAGATTGGACTCATGGTTGAAAGTGACTTAAAAGGACCAAATGCTCACTTCGAGGGCTTCAAACGTGTTTATTCACTGCGGGAAGAGATATAAAGAACATTTAGAGTAAATTAATGTTCATGCGAGAACGTTCAATTTTTCATGCAAAACAATCCATGACCCGCGATCTGATGAAATTGCTCTGAGATGACCAAAATGGTCCGTTTTGAAAGTTTTCATCTTTCAACTAATTTTGACTCTCAGAGGTGGATCATCAATTTTGGAGATAAAATGAGCATCGTTATCGTCATTTTCATGCTTCTAGGGAGCCAAAACTCAAGTTTTGGCTCATGGTTAAAAGTGACTTAAAAGGACCCAAATGCTCAATTTGAGGGCTTAAAACGTGTTTATTCACTGCGGTAGGAGATTTAAAGAACATTTAGAGTAAATTAATGTTCATGCGAGAACGTTCAATTTTTCATGCAAAACAATCGATGACCCGCGACCTGATGAAATTGCTCTGAGATGACCAAAATGGTCCGTTTTGAAAATTTTCATCTTTCAACTAATTTTGACTCTCAGAGGTGGATCATCACTTTTGGAGAGAAAACGAGCATCGTTATCGTCATTTTCATGCTTCTAGGGAGCCAAAACTCAAGAATTGGCTCATGGTTAAAAGTGACTTAAAAGGACCCAAATGCTCACTTCGAGGGCTTAAAACGTGTTTATTCACTGCGGGAAGAGATATAAAGAACATTTAGAGTAAATTAATGTTCATGCGAGAACGTTCAATTTTTCATGCAAAACAATCGATGACCCGCGTCCTGATGAAATTGCTCTGAGATGACCAAAATGGTCCGTTTTGAAAGTTTTCATCTTTCAACTAATTTTGACTCTCAGAGGTGGATCATCAATTTTGGAGATAAAATGAGCATCGTTATCGTCATTTTCATGCTTCTAGGGAGCCAAAACTCAAGTTTTGGCTCATGGTTAAAAGTGACTTAAAAGGACCCAAATGCTCAATTTGAGGGCTTAAAACGTGTTTATTCACTGCGGTAGGAGATATAAAGAACATTTAGAGTAAATTAATGTTCATGCGAGAACGTTCAATTTTTCATGCAAAACAATCGATGACCCGCGACCTGATGAAATTGCTCTGAGATGACCAAAATGGTCCGTTTTGAAAATTTCCATCTTTCAACTAATTTTGACTCTCAGAGGTGGATCATCACTATTGTAGAGAAAATGAGCATCTTTATCGTCATTTTCATGCTTCTAGGGAGCCAAAACTCAAGATTGGACTCATGGTTGAAAGTGATTTAAAAGGACCAAATGCTCACTTCGAGGGCTTCAAACGTGTTTATTCACTGCGGGAAGAGATATAAAGAACATTTAGAGTAAATTAATGTTCATGCGAGAACGTTCAATTTTTCATGCAAAACAATCCATGACCCGCGATCTGATGAAATTGCTCTGAGATGACCAAAATGGTCCGTTTTGAAAGTTTTCATCTTTCAACTAATTTTGACTCTCAGAGGTGGATCATCAATTTTGGAGATAAAATGAGCATCGTTATCGTCATTTTCATGCTTCTAGGGAGCCAAAACTCAAGTTTTGGCTCATGGTTAAAAGTGACTTAAAAGGACCCAAATGCTCAATTTGAGGGCTTAAAACGTGTTTATTCACTGCGGTAGGAGATTTAAAGAACATTTAGAGTAAATTAATGTTCATGCGAGAACGTTCAATTTTTCATGCAAAACAATCGATGACCCGCGACCTGATGAAATTGCTCTGAGATGACCAAAATGGTCCGTTTTGAAAATTTTCATCTTTCAACTAATTTTGACTCTCAGAGGTGGATCATCACTTTTGGAGATAAAATGAGCATCGTTATCGTAATTTTCATGCTTCTAGGGAGCCAAAACTCAAGATTGGGCTCATGGTTAAAAGTGACTTAAAAGGACCCAAATGCTCACTTCGAGGGCTTAAAATGTGTTTATTCACTACGGGAAGAGATATAAAGAACATTTAGAGTAAATTAATGTTCATGCGAGAACGTTCAATTTTTCATGCAAAACAATCGATGACCCGCGACCTGATGAAATTGCTCTGAGATGACCAAAATGGTCCGTTTTGAAAGTTTTCATCTTTCAACTAATTTTGACTCTCAGAGGTGGATCATAACTTTTGGAGATAAAATGAGCATCTTCATAGTAATTTTTATGCTTCTGGGGAGCCAAAACTCAAGATTTGGCTCATGGTTAAAAGTGACTTAAAAGGACCCAAATGCTCACTTCGAGGGCTTAAAACGTGTTTATTCACTGTGGGAAGAGATATAAACAACATTTAGAGTAAATTAATGTTCATGCGAGAACTTTCAATTTTTCATGCAAAACAATCGATGACCCGCGACCTGATGAAATTGCTCTGAGATGACCAAAATGGTCCGTTTTGAAAGTTTTCATCTATCAACTAATTTTGACTCTCAGAGGTGGATCATCACTTTTGGAGAGAAAACGAGCATCGTTATCGTCATTTTCATGCTTCTAGGGAGCCAAAACTCAAGAATTGGCTCATGGTTAAAAGTGACTTAAAAGGACCCAAATGCTCACTTCGAGGGCTTAAAACGTGTTTATTCACTGCGGGAAGAGATATAAAGAACATTTAGAGTAAATTAATGTTCATGCGAGAACGTTCAATTTTTCATGCAAAACAATCGATGACCCGCGTCCTGATGAAATTGCTCTGAGATGACCAAAATGGTCCGTTTTGAAAGTTTTCATCTTTCAACTAATTTTGACTCTCAGAGGTGGATCATCAATTTTGGAGATAAAATGAGCATCGTTATCGTCATTTTCATGCTTCTAGGGAGCCAAAACTCAAGTTTTGGCTCATGGTTAAAAGTGACTTAAAAGGACCCAAATGCTCAATTTGAGGGCTTAAAACGTGTTTATTCACTGCGGTAGGAGATATAAAGAACATTTAGAGTAAATTAATGTTCATGCGAGAACGTTCAATTTTTCATGCAAAACAATCGATGACCCGCGACCTGATGAAATTGCTCTGAGATGACCAAAATGGTCCGTTTTGAAAATTTCCATCTTTCAACTAATTTTGACTCTCAGAGGTGGATCATCACTATTGTAGAGAAAATGAGCATCTTTATCGTCATTTTCATGCTTCTAGGGAGCCAAAACTCAAGATTGGACTCATGGTTGAAAGTGACTTAAAAGGACCAAATGCTCACTTCGAGGGCTTCAAACGTGTTTATTCACTGCGGGAAGAGATATAAAGAACATTTAGAGTAAATTAATGTTCATGCGAGAACGTTCAATTTTTCATGCAAAACAATCCATGACCCGCGATCTGATGAAATTGCTCTGAGATGACCAAAATGGTCCGTTTTGAAAGTTTTCATCTTTCAACTAATTTTGACTCTCAGAGGTGGATCATCAATTTTGGAGATAAAATGAGCATCGTTATCGTCATTTTCATGCTTCTAGGGAGCCAAAACTCAAGTTTTGGCTCATGGTTAAAAGTGACTTAAAAGGACCCAAATGCTCAATTTGAGGGCTTAAAACGTGTTTATTCACTGCGGTAGGAGATTTAAAGAACATTTAGAGTAAATTAATGTTCATGCGAGAACGTTCAATTTTTCATGCAAAACAATCGATGACCCGCGACCTGATGAAATTGCTCTGAGATGACCAAAATGGTCCGTTTTGAAAATTTTCATCTTTCAACTAATTTTGACTCTCAGAGGTGGATCATCACTTTTGGAGAGAAAACGAGCATCGTTATCGTCATTTTCATGCTTCTAGGGAGCCAAAACTCAAGAATTGGCTCATGGTTAAAAGTGACTTAAAAGGACCCAAATGCTCACTGCGAGGGCTTAAAACGTGTTTATTCACTGCGGGAAGAGATATAAAGAACATTTAGAGTAAATTAATGTTCATGCGAGAACGTTCAATTTTTCATGCAAAACAATCGATGACCCGCGTCCTGATGAAATTGCTCTGAGATGACCAAAATGGTCCGTTTTGAAAGTTTTCATCTTTCAACTAATTTTGACTCTCAGAGGTGGATCATCAATTTTGGAGATAAAATGAGCATCGTTATCGTCATTTTCATGCTTCTAGGGAGCCAAAACTCAAGTTTTGGCTCATGGTTAAAAGTGACTTAAAAGGACCCAAATGCTCAATTTGAGGGCTTAAAACGTGTTTATTCACTGCGGTAGGAGATATAAAGAACATTTAGAGTAAATTAATGTTCATGCGAGAACGTTCAATTTTTCATGCAAAACAATCGATGACCCGCGACCTGATGAAATTGCTCTGAGATGACCAAAATGGTCCGTTTTGAAAATTTCCATCTTTCAACTAATTTTGACTCTCAGAGGTGGATCATCACTATTGTAGAGAAAATGAGCATCTTTATCGTCATTTTCATGCTTCTAGGGAGCCAAAACTCAAGATTGGACTCATGGTTGAAAGTGACTTAAAAGGACCAAATGCTCACTTCGAGGGCTTCAAACGTGTTTATTCACTGCGGGAAGAGATATAAAGAACATTTAGAGTAAATTAATGTTCATGCGAGAACGTTCAATTTTTCATGCAAAACAATCCATGACCCGCGATCTGATGAAATTGCTCTGAGATGACCAAAATGGTCCGTTTTGAAAGTTTTCATCTTTCAACTAATTTTGACTCTCAGAGGTGGATCATCAATTTTGGAGATAAAATGAGCATCGTTATCGTCATTTTCATGCTTCTAGGGAGCCAAAACTCAAGTTTTGGCTCATGGTTAAAAGTGACTTAAAAGGACCCAAATGCTCAATTTGAGGGCTTAAAACGTGTTTATTCACTGCGGTAGGAGATTTAAAGAACATTTAGAGTAAATTAATGTTCATGCGAGAACGTTCAATTTTTCATGCAAAACAATCGATGACCCGCGACCTGATGAAATTGCTCTGAGATGACCAAAATGGTCCGTTTTGAAAATTTTCATCTTTCAACTAATTTTGACTCTCAGAGGTGGATCATCACTTTTGGAGAGAAAACGAGCATCGTTATCGTCATTTTCATGCTTCTAGGGAGCCAAAACTCAAGAATTGGCTCATGGTTAAAAGTGACTTAAAAGGACCCAAATGCTCACTTCGAGGGCTTAAAACGTGTTTATTCACTGCGGGAAGAGATATAAAGAACATTTAGAGTAAATTAATGTTCATGCGAGAACGTTCAATTTTTCATGCAAAACAATCGATGACCCGCGTCCTGATGAAATTGCTCTGAGATGACCAAAATGGTCCGTTTTGAAAGTTTTCATCTTTCAACTAATTTTGACTCTCAGAGGTGGATCATCAATTTTGGAGATAAAATGAGCATCGTTATCGTCATTTTCATGCTTCTAGGGAGCCAAAACTCAAGTTTTGGCTCATGGTTAAAAGTGACTTAAAAGGACCCAAATGCTCAATTTGAGGGCTTAAAACGTGTTTATTCACTGCGGTAGGAGATATAAAGAACATTTAGAGTAAATTAATGTTCATGCGAGAACGTTCAATTTTTCATGCAAAACAATCGATGACCCGCGACCTGATGAAATTGCTCTGAGATGACCAAAATGGTCCGTTTTGAAAATTTCCATCTTTCAACTAATTTTGACTCTCAGAGGTGGATCATCACTATTGTAGAGAAAATGAGCATCTTTATCGTCATTTTCATGCTTCTAGGGAGCCAAAACTCAAGATTGGACTCATGGTTGAAAGTGACTTAAAAGGACCAAATGCTCACTTCGAGGGCTTCAAACGTGTTTATTCACTGCGGGAAGAGATATAAAGAACATTTAGAGTAAATTAATGTTCATGCGAGAACGTTCAATTTTTCATGCAAAACAATCCATGACCCGCGATCTGATGAAATTGCTCTGAGATGACCAAAATGGTCCGTTTTGAAAGTTTTCATCTTTCAACTAATTTTGACTCTCAGAGGTGGATCATCAATTTTGGAGATAAAATGAGCATCGTTATCGTCATTTTCATGCTTCTAGGGAGCCAAAACTCAAGTTTTGGCTCATGGTTAAAAGTGACTTAAAAGGACCCAAATGCTCAATTTGAGGGCTTAAAACGTGTTTATTCACTGCGGTAGGAGATTTAAAGAACATTTAGAGTAAATTAATGTTCATGCGAGAACGTTCAATTTTTCATGCAAAACAATCGATGACCCGCGACCTGATGAAATTGCTCTGAGATGACCAAAATGGTCCGTTTTGAAAATTTTCATCTTTCAACTAATTTTGACTCTCAGAGGTGGATCATCACTTTTGGAGATAAAATGAGCATCGTTATCGTAATTTTCATGCTTCTAGGGAGCCAAAACTCAAGATTGGGCTCATGGTTAAAAGTGACTTAAAAGGACCCAAATGCTCACTTCGAGGGCTTAAAATGTGTTTATTCACTACGGGAAGAGATATAAAGAACATTTAGAGTAAATTAATGTTCATGCGAGAACGTTCAATTTTTCATGCAAAACAATCGATGACCCGCGACCTGATGAAATTGCTCTGAGATGACCAAAATGGTCCGTTTTGAAAGTTTTCATCTTTCAACTAATTTTGACTCTCAGAGGTGGATCATAACTTTTGGAGATAAAATGAGCATCTTCATAGTAATTTTTATGCTTCTGGGGAGCCAAAACTCAAGATTTGGCTCATGGTTAAAAGTGACTTAAAAGGACCCAAATGCTCACTTCGAGGGCTTAAAACGTGTTTATTCACTGTGGGAAGAGATATAAACAACATTTAGAGTAAATTAATGTTCATGCGAGAACTTTCAATTTTTCATGCAAAACGATCGATGACCCGCGACCTGATGAAATTGCTCTGAGATTACCAAAATGGTCCGTTTTGAAAGTTTCCATCTTTCAACTAATTTTGGCTCTCAGAGGTGGATCATCACTTTTGGAGATAAAATGAGCATCGTTATCGTCATTTTCATGCTTTAGGAAGCCAAAACTCAAGATTGGGCTCCTGGTTAAAAGTGACTTAAAAGGACCCAAATACTCACTTTGAGGGCTTAAAACGTGTTTATTCACTGCGGGAAGAGATATAAAGAACATTTAGAGTAAATTATTGTTCATGCGAGAACGTTCAATTTTTCATGCAAAACGATCGATGACCCGCGACCTGATGAAATTGCTCTGAGATGACCAAAATGGTCCGTTTTGAAAATTTCCATCTTTCAACTAATTTTGACTCTCAGAGGTGGATCATCACTATTGTAGAGAAAATGAGCATCTTTATCGTCATTTTCATGCTTCTAGGGAGCCAAAACTCAAGATTGGGCTCATGGTTAAAAGTGACTTAAAAGGACCCAAATGCTCACTTTGAGGGCTTAAAACGTGTTTATTCACTGCGGGAAGAGATATAAACAATATTTAGAGTGAATTAATGTTCCTGCGAGAACGTTCAATTTTTCATGCAAAACAATCGATGACCCGCGACCTGATGAAATTGCTCTGAGGTGAACAAAATGGTCCATTTTGAAAATGTTCATCTTTCAACTAATATTGACTCTCAAAGGTGGATCTTCACTTTTGGAGATAAAATGAGCATCTTTATCATCATTTTCATGCTTCTAGGTAGCCAAAACTCAAGATTGGACTCATGGTTGAAAGTGACTTAAAAGGACCAAATGCTCACTTCGAGGGCTTCAAACGTGTTTATTCACTGCGGGAAGAGATATAAAGAACATTTAGAGTAAATTAATGTTCATGCGAGAACGTTCAATTTTTCATGCAAAACAATCGATGACCCGCGACCTGATGAAATTGCTCTGAGATGACCAAAATGGTCCGTTTTGAAAATTTCCATCTTTCAACTAATTTTGACTCTCAGAGGTGGATCATCACTATTGTAGAGAAAATGAGCATCTTTATCGTCATTTTCATGCTTCTAGGGAGCCAAAACTCAAGATTGGGCTCATGGTTAAAAGTGACTTAAAAGGACCCAAATGCTCAATTTGAGGCCTTAAAACGTGTTTATTCACTGCGGTAGGAGATATAAAGAACATTTAGAGTAAATTAATGTTCATGCGAGAACGTTCAATTTTTCATGCAAAACAATCGATGACCCGCGACCTGATGAAATTGCTCTGAGATGACCAAAATGGTCCGTTTTGAAAGTTTTCATCTTTCAACTAATTTTGACTCTCAGAGGTGGATCATCACTTTTGGATATAAAATGAGCATCGTTATTGTCATTTTCATGCTTCTAGGAAGCCAAAACTCAAGATTTGGCTCATGGTTCAAAGTGACTTAAAAGGACCCAAATGCTCACTTTGAGGGCTTAAAACGTGTTTATTCACTGCGGGAAGAGATATAAACAATATTTAGAGTGAATTAATGTTCATGCGAGAACGTTCAATTTTTCATGCAAAACAATCGATGACCCACGACCTGATGAAATTGCTCTGAGATGACCAAAATGGTCCGTTTTGAAAATTTTCATCTTTCAACTAATTTTGACTCTCAGAGGTGGATCATCACTTTTGGAGATAAAATGAGCATCGTTATCGTCATTTTCATGCTTCTAGGGAGCCAAAACTCAAGATTTGGCTCATGGTTAAAGTGACTTAAAAGGACCCAAATGCTCACTTCGAGGGCTTAAAACGTGTTTATTCACTGCGGGAAGAGATATAAAGAACATTTAGAGTAAATTATTGTTCATGCGAGAACGTTCAAATTTTTCATGCAAAACGATCGATGACCCGCGACCTGATGAAATTGCTCTGAGATGACCAAAATGGTCCGTTTTGAAAATTTCCATCTTTCAACTAATTTTGACTCTCAGAGGTGGATCATCACTATTGGAGATAAAATGAGCATCTTTATCTTCATTTTCATGCTTCTAGGGAGCCAAAACTCAAGATTTGACCCATGGTTGAAAGTGACTTAAAAGGACCAAATGCTCACTGCGAGGGCTTAAAATGTGTTTATTCACTGCGGGAAGAGATATAAACAATATTTAGAGTGAATTAATGTTCATGCGAGAACGTTCAATTTTTCATGCAAAACGATCGATGACCCGCGACCTGATGAAATTGCTCTGAGATGACCAAAATGGTCCGTTTAGAAAATTTGCATCTTTCAACTAATTTTGACTCTCAGAGGTGGATCATCACTTTTGGAGATAAAATGAGCATCGTTATCGTCATTTTCATGCTTTAGGAAGCCAAAACTCAAGATTGGGCTCCTGGTTAAAAGTGACTTAAAAGGACCCAAATACTCACTTTGAGGGCTTAAAACGTGTTTATTCACTGCGGGAAGAGATATAAAGAACATTTAGAGTAAATTATTGTTCATGCGAGAACGTTCAATTTTTCATGCAAAACGATCGATGACCCGCGACCTGATGAAATTGCTCTGAGATGACCAAAATGGTCCGTTTTGAAAATTTCCATCTTTCAACTAATTTTGACTCTCAGAGGTGGATCATCACTATTGTAGAGAAAATGAGCATCTTTATCGTCATTTTCATGCTTCTAGGTAGCCAAAACTCAAGATTGGACTCATGGTTGAAAGTGACTTAAAAGGACCAAATGCTCACTTCGAGGGCTTCAAACGTGTTTATTCACTGCGGGAAGAGATATAAAGAACATTTAGAGTAAATTAATGTTCATGCGAGAACGTTCAATTTTTCATGCAAAACAATCGATGACCCACGATCTGATGAAATTGCTCTGAGATGACCAAAATGGTCCGTTTTGAAAGTTTTCATCTTTCAACTAATTTTGACTCTCAGAGGTGGATCATCACTTTTGGAGATTAAATGAGCATCGTTATCGTCATTTTCATGCTTCTAGGGAGCCAAAACTCAAGATTTTGCTCATGGTTAAAAGTGACTTAAAAGGACCCACATGCTCACTTCGAGGGCTTAAAATGTGTTTATTCACTACGGGAAGAGATATAAAGAACATTTAGAGTAAATTAATGTTCATGGGAGAACGTTCAATTTTTCATGCAAAACAATCGATGACCCGCGACCTGATGAAATTGCTCTGAGATGACCAAAATGGTCCGTTTTGAAAGTTTTCATCTATCAACTAATTTTGACTCTCAGAGGTGGATCATCACTTTTGGAGAGAAAACGAGCATCGTTATCGTCATTTTCATGCTTCTAGGGAGCCAAAACTCAAGAATTGGCTCATGGTTAAAAGTGACTTAAAAGGACCCAAATGCTCACTTCGAGGGCTTAAAACGTGTTTATTCACTGCGGGAAGAGATATAAAGAACATTTAGAGTAAATTAATGTTCATGCGAGAACGTTCAATTTTTCATGCAAAACAATCGATGACCCGCGTCCTGATGAAATTGCTCTGAGATGACCAAAATGGTCCGTTTTGAAAGTTTCCATCTTTCAACTAATTTTGACTCTCAGAGGTGGATCATCACTATTGTAGAGAAAATGAGCATCTTTATCGTCATTTTCATGCTTCTAGGTAGCCAAAACTCAAGATTGGACTCATGGTTGAAATTGACTTAAAAGGACCAAATGCTCACTTCGAGGGCTTCAAACGTGTTTATTCACTGCGGGAAGAGATATAAAGAACATTTAGAGTAAATTAATGTTCATGCGAGAACGTTCAATTTTTCATGCAAAACAATCGATGACCCACGATCTGATGAAATTGCTCTGAGATGACCAAAATGGTCCGTTTTGAAAGTTTTCATCTTTCAACTAATTTTGACTCTCAGAGGTGGATCATCACTTTTGGAGATTAAATGAGCATCGTTATCGTCATTTTCATGCTTCTAGGGAGCCAAAACTCAAGATTTTGCTCATGGTTAAAAGTGACTTAAAAGGACCCACATGCTCACTTCGAGGGCTTAAAATGTGTTTATTCACTACGGGAAGAGATATAAAGAACATTTAGAGTAAATTAATGTTCATGGGAGAACGTTCAATTTTTCATGCAAAACAATCGATGACCCGCGACCTGATGAAATTGCTCTGAGATGACCAAAATGGTCCGTTTTGAAAGTTTTCATCTATCAACTAATTTTGACTCTCAGAGGTGGATCATCACTTTTGGAGAGAAAACGAGCATCGTTATCGTCATTTTCATGCTTCTAGGGAGCCAAAACTCAAGAATTGGCTCATGGTTAAAAGTGACTTAAAAGGACCCAAATGCTCACTTCGAGGGCTTAAAACGTGTTTATTCACTGCGGGAAGAGATATAAAGAACATTTAGAGTAAATTAATGTTCATGCGAGAACGTTCAATTTTTCATGCAAAACAATCGATGACCCGCGTCCTGATGAAATTGCTCTGAGATGACCAAAATGGTCCGTTTTGAAAGTTTTCATCTTTCAACTAATTTTGACTCTCAGAGGTGGATCATCAATTTTGGAGATAAAATGAGCATCGTTATCGTCATTTTCATGCTTCTAGGGAGCCAAAACTCAAGTTTTGGCTCATGGTTAAAAGTGACTTAAAAGGACCCAAATGCTCAATTTGAGGGCTTAAAACGTGTTTATTCACTGCGGTAGGAGATATAAAGAACATTTAGAGTAAATTAATGTTCATGCGAGAACGTTCAATTTTTCATGCAAAACAATCGATGACCCGCGACTTGATGAAATTGCTCTGAGATGACCAAAATGGTCCGTTTTGAAAATTTCCATCTTTCAACTAATTTTGACTCTCAGAGGTGGATCATCACTATTGTAGAGAAAATGAGCATCTTTATCGTCATTTTCATGCTTCTAGGGAGCCAAAACTCAAGATTGGACTCATGGTTGAAAGTGACTTAAAAGGACCAAATGCTCACTTCGAGGGCTTCAAACGTGTTTATTCACTGCGGGAAGAGATATAAAGAACATTTAGAGTAAATTAATGTTCATGCGAGAACGTTCAATTTTTCATGCAAAACAATCCATGACCCGCGATCTGATGAAATTGCTCTGAGATGACCAAAATGGTCCGTTTTGAAAGTTTTCATCTTTCAACTAATTTTGACTCTCAGAGGTGGATCATCAATTTTGGAGATAAAATGAGCATCGTTATCGTCATTTTCATGCTTCTAGGGAGCCAAAACTCAAGTTTTGGCTCATGGTTAAAAGTGACTTAAAAGGACCCAAATGCTCAATTTGAGGGCTTAAAACGTGTTTATTCACTGCGGTAGGAGATTTAAAGAACATTTAGAGTAAATTAATGTTCATGCGAGAATGTTCAATTTTTCATGCAAAACAATCGATGACCCGCGACCTGATGAAATTGCTCTGAGATGACCAAAATGGTCCGTTTTGAAAGTTTTCATCTTTCAACTAATTTTGACTCTCAGAGGTGGATCATCACTTTTGGATATAAAATGAGCATCGTTATCGTCATTTTCATGCTTCTAGGAAGCCAAAACTCAAGATTTGGCTCATGGTTCAAAGTGACTTAAAAGGACCCAAATGCTCACTTTGAGGGCTTAAAACGTGTTTATTCACTGCGGGAAGAGATATAAACAATATTTAGAGTGAATTAATGTTCATGCGAGAACGTTCAATTTTTCATGCAAAACAATCGATGACCCACGACCTGATGAAATTGCTCTGAGATGACCAAAATGGTCCGTTTTGAAAATTTTCATCTTTCAACTAATTTTGACTCTCAGAGGTGGATCATCACTTTTGGAGATAAAATGAGCATCGTTATCGTAATTTTCATGCTTCTAGGGAGCCAAAACTCAAGATTGGGCTCATGGTTAAAAGTGACTTAAAAGGACCCAAATGCTCACTTCGAGGGCTTAAAATGTGTTTATTCACTACGGGAAGAGATATAAAGAACATTTAGAGTAAATTAATGTTCATGCGAGAACGTTCAATTTTTCATGCAAAACAATCGATGACCCGCGACCTGATGAAATTGCTCTGAGATGACCAAAATGGTCAGTTTTGAAAGTTTTCATCTTTCAACTAATTTTGACTCTCAGAGGTGGATCATCACTTTTGGAGATAAAATGAGCATCGTTATCGTCATTTTCATGCTTCTAGGGAGCCAAAACTCAAGAATTGGCTCATGGTTAAAAGTGACTTAAAAGGACCCAAATGCTCACTTCGAGGGCTTAAAACGTGTGTATTCACTGCGGGAAGAGATATAAACAACATTTAGAGTAAATTAATGTTCATGCGAGAACGTTCAATTTTTCATGCAAAACAATCGATGACCCGCGACCTGATGAAATTGCTCTGAGATGACCAAAATGGTCCGTTTTGAAAGTTTTCATCTTTCAACTAATTTTGAGTCTCAGAGGTGGATCATAACTTTTGGAGATAAAATGAGCATCTTCATAGTAATTTTTATGCTTCTGGGGAGCCAAAACTCAAGATTTGGCTCATGGTTAAAAGTGACTTAAAAGGACCCAAATGCTCACTTCGAGGGCTTAAAACGTGTTTATTCACTGTGGGAAGAGATATAAACAACATTTAGAGTAAATTAATGTTCATGCGAGAACTTTCAATTTTTCATGCAAAACAATCGATGACCCGCGACCTGATGAAATTGCTCTGAGATGACCAAAATGGTCCGTTTTGAAAATTTTCATCTTTCAACTAATTATGACTCTCAGAGGTGGATCATCACTTTTGGAGATAAAATGAGCATCGTTATCGTCATTTTCATGCTTCTAGGGAGCCAAAACTCAAGATTTGGCTCATGGTTAAAAGTGACTTAAAAGGACCCAAATGCTCACTTCGAGGGCTTAAAATGTGTTTATTCACTACGGGAAGAGATATAAAGAACATTTAGAGTAAATTAATGTTCATGCGAGAACGTTCAATTTTTCATGCAAAACAATCGATGACCCGCGACCTGATGAAATTGCTCTGAGATGACCAAAATGGTCAGTTTTGAAAATTTCCATCTTTCAACTAATTTTGGCTCTCAGAGGTGGATCATCACTTTTGGAGATAAAATGAGCATCGTTATCGTCATTTTCATGCTTTAGGAAGCCAAAACTCAAGATTGGGCTCCTGGTTAAAAGTGACTTAAAAGGACCCAAATACTCACTTTGAGGGCTTAAAACGTGTTTATTCACTGCGGGAAGAGATATAAAGAACATTTAGAGTAAATTATTGTTCATGCGAGAACGTTCAATTTTTCATGCAAAACGATCGATGACCCGCGACCTGATGAAATTGCTCTGAGATGACCAAAATGGTCCGTTTTGAAAATTTCCATCTTTCAACTAATTTTGACTCTCAGAGGTGGATCATCACTATTGTAGAGAAAATGAGCATCTTTATCGTCATTTTCATGCTTCTAGGGAGCCAAAACTCAAGATCGGGCTCATGGTTAAAAGTGACTTAAAAGGACCCAAATGCTCACTTTGAGGGCTTAAAACGTGTTTATTCACTGCGGGAAGAGATATAAACAATATTTAGAGTGAATTAATGTTCCTGCGAGAACGTTCAATTTTTCATGCAAAACAATCGATGACCCGCGACCTGATGAAATTGCTCTGAGGTGAACAAAATGGTCCATTTTGAAAATGTTCATCTTTCAACTAATATTGACTCTCAAAGGTGGATCTTCACTTTTGGAGATAAAATGAGCATCTTTATCATCATTTTCATGCTTCTAGGTAGCCAAAACTCAAGATTGGACTCATGGTTGAAAGTGACTTAAAAGGACCAAATGCTCACTTCGAGGGCTTCAAACGTGTTTATTCACTGCGGGAAGAGATATAAAGAACATTTAGAGTAAATTAATGTTCATGCGAGAACGTTCAATTTTTCATGCAAAACAATCGATGACCCGCGATCTGATGAAATTGCTCTGAGATGACCAAAATGGTCCGTTTTGAAAGTTTTCATCTTTCAACTAATTTTGACTCTCAGAGGTGGATCATCAATTTTGGAGATAAAATGAGCATCGTTATCGTCGTTTTCATGCTTCTAGGGAGCCAAAACTCAAGTTTTGGCTCATGGTTAAAAGTGACTTAAAAGGACCCAAATGCTCAATTTGAGGGCTTAAAACGTGTTTATTCACTGCGGTAGGAGATATAAAGAACATTTAGAGTAAATTAATGTTCATGCGAGAACGTTCAATTTTTCATGCAAAACAATCGATGACCCGCGACCTGATGAAATTGCTCTGAGATGACCAAAATGGTCCGTTTTGAAAATTTCCATCTTTCAACTAATTTTGACTCTCAGAGGTGGATCATCACTATTGTAGAGAAAATGAGCATCTTTATCGTCATTTTCATGCTTCTAGGGAGCCAAAACTCAAGATTGGGCTCATGGTTAAAAGTGACTTAAAAGGACCCAAATGCTCACTTTGAGGGCTTAAAACGTGTTTATTCACTGCGGGAAGAGATATAAACAATATTTAGAGTGAATTAATGTTCATGCGAGAACGTTCAATTTTTCATGCAAAACAATCGATGACCCGCGACCTGATGAAATTGCTCTGAGGTGAACAAAATGGTCCATTTTGAAAATGTTCATCTTTCAACTAATATTGACTCTCAAAGGTGGATCTTCACTTTTGGAGATAACCTGAGCATCTTTATCATCATTTTCATGCTTCTAGGTAGCCAAAACTCAAGATTGGACTCATGGTTGAAAGTGACTTAAAAGGACCAAATGCTCACTTCGAGGGCTTCAAACGTGTTTATTCACTGCGGGAAGAGATATAAAGAACATTTAGAGTAAATTAATGTTCATGCGAGAACGTTCAATTTTTCATGCAAAACAATCGATGACCCGCGATCTGATGAAATTGCTCTGAGATGACCAAAATGGTCCGTTTTGAAAGTTTTCATCTTTCAACTAATTTTGACTCTCAGAGGTGGATCATCAATTTTGGAGATAAAATGAGCATTGTTATCGTCATTTTCATGCTTCTAGGGAGCCAAAACTCAAGTTTTGGCTCATGGTTAAAAGTGACTTAAAAGGACCCAAATGCTCAATTTGAGGCCTTAAAACATGTTTATTCACTGCGGTAGGAGATATAAAGAACATTTAGAGTAAATTAATGTTCATGCGAGAACGTTCAATTTTTCATGCAAAACAATCGATGACCCGCGATCTGATGAAATTGCTCTGAGATGACCAAAATGGTCCGTTTTGAAAATTTTCATCTTTCAACTAATTTTGACTCTCAGAGGTGGATCATCACTTTTGGAGATAAAATGAGCATCGTTATCGTAATTTTCATGCTTCTAGGGAGCCAAAACTCAAGATTGGGCTCATGGTTAAAAGTGACTTAAAAGGACCCAAATGCTCACTTCGAGGGCTTAAAATGTGTTTATTCACTACGGGAAGAGATATAAAGAACATTTAGAGTAAATTAATGTTCATGCGAGAACGTTCAATTTTTCATGCAAAACAATCGATGACCCGCGACCTGATGAAATTGCTCTGAGATGACCAAAATGGTCCGTTTTGAAAGTTTTCATCTTTCAACTAATTTTGACTCTCAGAGGTGGATCATAACTTTTGGAGATAAAATGAGCATCTTCATAGTAATTTTTATGCTTCTGGGGAGCCAAAACTCAAGATTTGGCTCATGGTTAAAAGTGACTTAAAAGGACCCAAATGCTCACTTCGAGGGCTTAAAACGTGTTTATTCACTGTGGGAAGAGATATAAACAACATTTAGAGTAAATTAATGTTCATGCGAGAACTTTCAATTTTTCATGCAAAACAATCGATGACCCGCGACCTGATGAAATTGCTCTGAGATGACCAAAATGGTCCGTTTTGAAAGTTTTCATCTTTCAACTAATTTTGACTCTCAGAGGTGGATCATCACTTTTGGAGATTAAATGAGCATCGTTATCGTCATTTTCATGCTTCTAGGGAGCCAAAACTCAAGATTTTGCTCATGGTTAAAAGTGACTTAAAAGGACCCACATGCTCACTTCGAGGGCTTAAAATGTGTTTATTCACTACGGGAAGAGATATAAAGAACATTTAGAGTAAATTAATGTTCATGGGAGAACGTTCAATTTTTCATGCAAAACAATCGATGACCCGCGACCTGATGAAATTGCTCTGAGATGACCAAAATGGTCCGTTTTGAAAGTTTTCATCTATCAACTAATTTTGACTCTCAGAGGTGGATCATCACTTTTGGAGAGAAAACGAGCATCGTTATCGTCATTTTCATGCTTCTAGGGAGCCAAAACTCAAGAATTGGCTCATGGTTAAAAGTGACTTAAAAGGACCCAAATGCTCACTTCGAGGGCTTAAAACGTGTTTATTCACTGCGGGAAGAGATATAAAGAACATTTAGAGTAAATTAATGTTCATGCGAGAACGTTCAATTTTTCATGCAAAACAATCGATGACCCGCGTCCTGATGAAATTGCTCTGAGATGACCAAAATGGTCCGTTTTGAAAGTTTTCATCTTTCAACTAATTTTGACTCTCAGAGGTGGATCATCAATTTTGGAGATAAAATGAGCATCGTTATCGTCATTTTCATGCTTCTAGGGAGCCAAAACTCAAGTTTTGGCTCATGGTTAAAAGTGACTTAAAAGGACCCAAATGCTCAATTTGAGGGCTTAAAACGTGTTTATTCACTGCGGTAGGAGATATAAAGAACATTTAGAGTAAATTAATGTTCATGCGAGAACGTTCAATTTTTCATGCAAAACAATCGATGACCCGCGACCTGATGAAATTGCTCTGAGATGACCAAAATGGTCCGTTTTGAAAATTTCCATCTTTCAACTAATTTTGACTCTCAGAGGTGGATCATCACTTTTGTAGAGAAAATGAGCATCTTTATCGTCATTTTCATGCTTCTAGGGAGCCAAAACTCAAGATTGGACTCATGGTTGAAAGTGACTTAAAAGGACCAAATGCTCACTTCGAGGGCTTCAAACGTGTTTATTCACTGCGGGAAGAGATATAAAGAACATTTAGAGTAAATTAATGTTCATGCGAGAACGTTCAATTTTTCATGCAAAACAATCGATGACCCGCGATCTGATGAAATTGCTCTGAGATGACCAAAATGGTCCGTTTTGAAAGTTTTCATCTTTCAACTAATTTTGACTCTCAGAGGTGGATCATCAATTTTGGAGATAAAATGAGCATCGTTATCGTCATTTTCATGCTTCTAGGGAGCCAAAACTCAAGTTTTGGCTCATGGTTAAAAGTGACTTAAAAGGACCCAAATGCTCAATTTGAGGGCTTAAAACGTGTTTATTCACTGCGGTAGGAGATATAAAGAACATTTAGAGTAAATTAATGTTCATGCGAGAACGTTCAATTTTTCATGCAAAACAATCGATGACCCGCGACCTGATGAAATTGCTCTGAGATGACCAAAATGGTCCGTTTTGAAAGTTTTCATCTTTCAACTAATTTTGACTCTCAGAGGTGGATCATCACTTTTGGATATAAAATGAGCATCGTTATCGTCATTTTCATGCTTCTAGGAAGCCAAAACTCAAGATTTGGCTCATGGTTCAAAGTGACTTAAAAGGACCCAAATGCTCACTTTGAGGGCTTAAAACGTGTTTATTCACTGCGGGAAGAGATATAAACAATATTTAGAGTGAATTAATGTTCATGCGAGAACGTTCAATTTTTCATGCAAAACAATCGATGACCCACGACCTGATGAAATTGCTCTGAGATGACCAAAATGGTCCGTTTTGAAAATTTTCATCTTTCAACTAATTTTGACTCTCAGAGGTGGATCATCACTTTTGGAGATAAAATGAGCATCGTTATCGTAATTTTCATGCTTCTAGGGAGCCAAAACTCAAGATTTGGCTCATGGTGAAAAGTGACTTAAAAGGACCCAAATGCTCACTTCGAGGGCTTAAAACGTGTTTATTCACTGCGGGAAGAGATATAAACAACATTTAGAGTAAATTAATGTTCATGCGAGAACGTTCAATTTTTCATGCAAAACGATCGATGACCCGCGACCTGATGAAATTGCTCTGAGATGACCAAAATGGTCCGTTTAGAAAATTTTCATCTTTCAACTAATTTTGACTCTCAGAGGTGGATCATCACTTTTGGAGATAAAATGAGCATCGTTATCGTCATTTTCATGCTTTAGGAAGCCAAAACTCAAGATTGGGCTCCTGGTTAAAAGTGACTTAAAAGGACCCAAATACTCACTTTGAGGGCTTAAAACGTGTTTATTCACTGCGGGAAGAGATATAAAGAACATTTAGAGTAAATTATTGTTCATGCGAGAACGTTCAATTTTTCATGCAAAATGATCGATGACCCGCGACCTGATGAAATTGCTCTGAGATGACCAAAATGGTCCGTTTTGAAAATTTCCATCTTTCAACTAATTTTGACTCTCAGAGGTGGATCATCACTATTGTAGAGAAAATGAGCATATTTATCGTCATTTTCATGCTTCTAGGTAGCCAAAACTCAAGATTGGACTCATGGTTGAAAGTGACTTAAAAGGACCAAATGCTCACTTCGAGGGCTTCAAACGTGTTTATTCACTGCGGGAAGAGATATAAAGAACATTTAGAGTAAATTAATGTTCATGCGAGAACGTTCAATTTTTCATGCAAAACAATCAATGACCCGCGATCTGATGAAATTGCTCTGAGATGACCAAAATGGTCCGTTTTGAAAGTTTTCATCTTTCAACTAATTTTGACTCTCAGAGGTGGATCATCAATTTTGGAGATAAAATGAGCATCGTTATCGTCATTTTCATGCTTCTAGGGAGCCAAAACTCAAGTTTTGCTCATGGTTAAAAGTGACTTAAAAGGACCCAAATGCTCAATTTGAGGGCTTAAAACGTGTTTATTCACTGCGGTAGGAGATATAAAGAACATTTAGAGTAAATTAATGTTCATGCGAGAACGTTCAATTTTTCATGCAAAACAATCGATGACCCGCGACCTGATGAAATTGCTCTGAGATGACCAAAATGGTCCGTTTTGAAAGTTTTCATCTTTCAACTAATTTTGACTCTCAGAGGTGGATCATCACTTTTGGAGATTAAATGAGCATCGTTATCGTCATTTTCATGCTTCTAGGGAGCCAAAACTCAAGATTTTGCTCATGGTTAAAAGTGACTTAAAAGGACCCACATGCTCACTTCGAGGGCTTAAAATGTGTTTATTCACTACGGGAAGAGATATAAAGAACATTTAGAGTAAATTAATGTTCATGCGAGAACGTTCAATTTTTCATGCAAAACAATCGATGACCCGCGACCTGATGAAATTGCTCAGAGATGACCAAAATGGTCAGTTTTGAAAGTTTTCATCTATCAACTAATTTTGACTCTCAGAGGTGGATCATCACTTTTGGAGATAAAATGAGCATCGTTATCGTCATTTTCATGCTTCTAGGGAGCCAAAACTCAAGAATTGGCTCATAGTTAAAAGTGACTTAAAAGGACCCAAATGCTCACTTCGAGGGCTTAAAACGTGTTTATTCACTGCGGGAAGAGATATAAAGAACATTTAGAGTAAATTAATGTTCATGCGAGAACGTTCAATTTTTCATGCAAAACAATCGATGACCCGCGTCCTGATGAAATTGCTCTGAGATGACCAAAATGGTCCGTTTTGAAAGTTTTCATCTTTCAACTAATTTTGACTCTCAGAGGTGGATGATCACTTTTGGAGATAAAATGAGCATCGTTATCGTCATTTTCATGCTTCTAGGGAGCCAAAACTCAAGATTTGGCTCATGGTTAAAAGTGACTTAAAAGGACCCAAATGCTCCCTTCGAGGGCTTAAAACGTGTTTATTCACTGCGGGAAGAGATATAAAGAACATTTAGAGTAAATTATTGTTCATGCGAGAACGTTCAATTTTTCATGCAAAACGATCGATGACCCGCGACCTGATGAAATTGCTCTGAGATGACCAAAATGGTCCGTTTTGAAAATTTCCATCTTTCAACTAATTTTGACTCTCAGAGGTGTATCATCAATTTTGGAGATAAAATGAGCATCGTTATCGTCATTTTCATGCTTCTAGGGAGCCAAAACTCAAGTTTTGCTCATGGTTAAAAGTGACTTAAAAGGACCCAAATGCTCAATTTGAGGGCTTAAAACGTGTTTATTCACTGCGGTAGGAGATATAAAGAACATTTAGAGTAAATTAATGTTCATGCGAGAACGTTCAATTTTTCATGCAAAACAATCGATGACCCGCGACCTGATGAAATTGCTCTGAGATGACCAAAATGGTCCGTTTTGAAAGTTTTCATCTTTCAACTAATTTTGACTCTCAGAGGTGGATCATCACTTTTGGAGATTAAATGAGCATCGTTATCGTCATTTTCATGCTTCTAGGGAGCCAAAACTCAAGATTTTGCTCATGGTTAAAAGTGACTTAAAAGGACCCACATGCTCACTTCGAGGGCTTAAAATGTGTTTATTCACTACGGGAAGAGATATAAAGAACATTTAGAGTAAATTAATGTTCATGCGAGAACGTTCAATTTTTCATGCAAAACAATCGATGACCCGCGACCTGATGAAATTGCTCTGAGATGACCAAAATGGTCAGTTTTGAAAGTTTTCATCTATCAACTAATTTTGACTCTCAGAGGTGGATCATCACTTTTGGAGATAAAATGAGCATCGTTATCGTCATTTTCATGCTTCTAGGGAGCCAAAACTCAAGAATTGGCTCATAGTTAAAAGTGACTTAAAAGGACCCAAATGCTCACTTCGAGGGCTTAAAACGTGTTTATTCACTGCGGGAAGAGATATAAAGAACATTTAGAGTAAATTAATGTTCATGCGAGAACGTTCAATTTTTCATGCAAAACAATCGATGACCCGCGTCCTGATGAAATTGCTCTGAGATGACCAAAATGGTCCGTTTTGAAAGTTTTCATCTTTCAACTAATTTTGACTCTCAGAGGTGGATGATCACTTTTGGAGATAAAATGAGCATCGTTATCGTCATTTTCATGCTTCTAGGGAGCCAAAACTCAAGATTTGGCTCATGGTTAAAAGTGACTTAAAAGGACCCAAATGCTCCCTTCGAGGGCTTAAAACGTGTTTATTCACTGCGGGAAGAGATATAAAGAACATTTAGAGTAAATTATTGTTCATGCGAGAACGTTCAATTTTTCATGCAAAACGATCGATGACCCGCGACCTGATGAAATTGCTCTGAGATGACCAAAATGGTCCGTTTTGAAAATTTCCATCTTTCAACTAATTTTGACTCTCAGAGGTGTATCATCACTTTTGGAGATAAAATGAGCATCTTTATCTTCATTTTCATGCTTCTAGGGAGCCAAAACTCAAGATTGTGCTCATGGTTAAAAGTGACTTAAAAGGACCCAAATGCTCACTTCCAGGGCTTAAAACGTGTTTATTCACTGCGGGAAGAGATATAAAGAACATTTAGAGTAAATTATTGTTCATGCGAGAACGTTCAAATTTTTCATGCAAAACGATCGATGACCCGCGACCTGATGAAATTGCTCTGAGATGACCAAAATGGTCCGTTTTGAAAATTTCCATCTTTCAACTAATTTTGACTCTCAGAGGTGGATCATCACTATTGGAGATAAAATGAGCATCTTTATCTTCATTTTCATGCTTCTAGGGAGCCAAAACTCAAGATTTGACTCATGGTTGAAAGTGACTTAAAAGGACCAAATGCTCACTGCGAGGGCTTAAAATGTGTTTATTCACTGCGGGAAGAGATATAAACAATATTTAGAGTGAATTAATGTTCATGCGAGAACGTTCAATTTTTCATGCAAAACGATCGATGACCCGCGACCTGATGAAATTGCTCTGAGATGACCAAAATGGTCCGTTTAGAAAATTTTCATCTTTCAACTAATTTTGACTCTCAGAGGTGGATCATCACTTTTGGAGATAAAATGAGCATCGTTATCGTCATTTTCATGCTTTAGGAAGCCAAAACTCAAGATTGGGCTCCTGGTTAAAATTGACTTAAAAGGACCCAAATACTCACTTTGAGGGCTTAAAACGTGTTTATTCACTGCGGGAAGAGATATAAAGAACATTTAGAGTAAATTATTGTTCATGCGAGAACGTTCAATTTTTCATGCAAAACGATCGATGACCCGCGACCTGATGAAATTGCTCTGAGATGACCAAAATGGTCCGTTTTGAAAATTTCCATCTTTCAACTAATTTTGACTCTCAGAGGTGGATCATCACTATTGTAGAGAAAATGAGCATCTTTATCGTCATTTTCATGCTTCTAGGTAGCCAAAACTCAAGATTGGACTCATGGTTGAAAGTGACTTAAAAGGACCAAATGCTCACTTCGAGGGCTTCAAACGTGTTTATTCACTGCGGGAAGAGATATAAAGAACATTTAGAGTAAATTAATGTTCATGCGAGAACGTTCAATTTTTCATGCAAAACAATCGATGACCCGCGATCTGATGAAATTGCTCTGAGATGACCAAAATGGTCAGTTTTGAAAGTTTTCATCTATCAACTAATTTTGACTCTCAGAGGTGGATCATCACTTTTGGAGATAAAATGAGCATCGTTATCGTCATTTTCATGCTTCTAGGGAGCCAAAACTCAAGAATTGGCTCATAGTTAAAAGTGACTTAAAAGGACCCAAATGCTCACTTCGAGGGCTTAAAACGTGTTTATTCACTGCGGGAAGAGATATAAAGAACATTTAGAGTAAATTAATGTTCATGCGAGAACGTTCAATTTTTCATGCAAAACAATCGATGACCCGCGTCCTGATGAAATTGCTCTGAGATGACCAAAATGGTCCGTTTTGAAAGTTTTCATCTTTCAACTAATTTTGACTCTCAGAGGTGGATGATCACTTTTGGAGATAAAATGAGCATCGTTATCGTCATTTTCATGCTTCTAGGGAGCCAAAACTCAAGATTTGGCTCATGGTTAAAAGTGACTTAAAAGGACCCAAATGCTCCCTTCGAGGGCTTAAAACGTGTTTATTCACTGCGGGAAGAGATATAAAGAACATTTAGAGTAAATTATTGTTCATGCGAGAACGTTCAATTTTTCATGCAAAACGATCGATGACCCACGACCTGATGAAATTGCTCTGAGATGACCAAAATGGTCCGTTTTGAAAATGTCCATCTTTCAACTAATTTTGACTCTCAGAGGTGTATCATCACTTTTGGAGATAAAATGAGCATCTTTATCTTCATTTTCATGCTTCTAGGGAGCCAAAACTCAAGATTGTGCTCATGGTTAAAAGTGACTTAAAAGGACCCAAATGCTCACTTCCAGGGCTTAAAACGTGTTTATTCACTGCGGGAAGAGATATAAAGAACATTTAGAGTAAATTATTGTTCATGCGAGAACGTTCAAATTTTTCATGCAAAACGATCGATGACCCGCGACCTGATGAAATTGCTCTGAGATGACCAAAATGGTCCGTTTTGAAAATGTCCATCTTTCAACTAATTTTGACTCTCAGAGGTGGATCATCACTATTGGAGATAAAATGAGCATCTTTATCTTCATTTTCATGCTTCTAGGGAGTCAAAACTCAAGATTTGACTCATGGTTGAAAGTGACTTAAAAGGACCAAATGCTCACTGCGAGGGCTTAAAATGTGTTTATTCACTGCGGGAAGAGATATAAACAATATTTAGAGTGAATTAATGTTCATGCGAGAACGTTCAATTTTTCATGCAAAACGATCGATGACCCGCGACCTGATGAAATTGCTCTGAGATGACCAAAATGGTCCGTTTAGAAAATTTTCATCTTTCAACTAATTTTGACTCTCAGAGGTGGATCATCACTTTTGGAGATAAAATGAGCATCGTTATCGTCATTTTCATGCTTTAGGAAGCCAAAACTCAAGATTGGGCTCCTGGTTAAAAGTGACTTAAAAGGACCCAAATACTCACTTTGAGGGCTTAAAACGTGTTTATTCACTGCGGGAAGAGATATAAAGAACATTTAGAGTAAATTATTGTTCATGCGAGAACGTTCAATTTTTCATGCAAAACGATCGATGACCCGCGACCTGATGAAATTGCTCTGAGATGACCAAAATGGTCCGTTTTGAAAATTTCCATCTTTCAACTAATTTTGACTCTCAGAGGTGGATCATCACTATTGTAGAGAAAATGAGCATCTTTATCGTCATTTTCATGCTTCTAGGTAGCCAAAACTCAAGATTGGACTCATGGTTGAAAGTGACTTAAAAGGACCAAATGCTCACTTCGAGGGCTTCAAACGTGTTTATTCACTGCGGGAAGAGATATAAAGAACATTTAGAGTAAATTAATGTTCATGCGAGAACGTTCAATTTTTCATGCAAAACAATCGATGACCCGCGATCTGATGAAATTGCTCTGAGATGACCAAAATGGTCCGTTTTGAAAGTTTTCATCTTTCAACTAATTTTGACTCTCAGAGGTGGATCATCAATTTTGGAGATAAAATGAGCATCGTTATCGTCATTTTCATGCTTCTAGAGAGCCAAAACTCAAGATTTTGCTCATGGTTAAAAGTGACTTAAAAGGACCCACATGCTCACTTCGAGGGCTTAAAATGTGTTTATTCACTACGGGAAGAGATATAAAGAACATTTAGAGTAAATTAATGTTCATGCGAGAACGTTCAATTTTTCATGCAAAACAATCGATGACCCGCGACCTGATGAAATTGCTCTGAGATGACCAAAATGGTCAGTTTTGAAAGTTTTCATCTATCAACTAATTTTGACTCTCAGAGGTGGATCATCACTTTTGGAGATAAAATGAGCATCGTTATCGTCATTTTCATGCTTCTAGGGAGCCAAAACTCAAGAATTGGCTCATAGTTAAAAGTGACTTAAAAGGACCCAAATGCTCACTTCGAGGGCTTAAAACGTGTTTATTCACTGCGGGAAGAGATATAAAGAACATTTAGAGTAAATTAATGTTCATGCGAGAACGTTCAATTTTTCATGCAAAACAATCGATGACCCGCGTCCTGATGAAATTGCTCTGAGATGACCAAAATGGTCCGTTTTGAAAGTTTTCATCTTTCAACTAATTTTGACTCTCAGAGGTGGATGATCACTTTTGGAGATAAAATGAGCATCGTTATCGTCATTTTCATGCTTCTAGGGAGCCAAAACTCAAGATTTGGCTCATGGTTAAAAGTGACTTAAAAGGACCCAAATGCTCCCTTCGAGGGCTTAAAACGTGTTTATTCACTGCGGGAAGAGATATAAAGAACATTTAGAGTAAATTATTGTTCATGCGAGAACGTTCAATTTTTCATGCAAAACGATCGATGACCCGCGACCTGATGAAATTGCTCTGAGATGACCAAAATGGTCCGTTTTGAAAATTTCCATCTTTCAACTAATTTTGACTCTCAGAGGTGTATCATCAATTTTGGAGATAAAATGAGCATCGTTATCGTCATTTTCATGCTTCTAGGGAGCCAAAACTCAAGTTTTGCTCATGGTTAAAAGTGACTTAAAAGGACCCAAATGCTCAATTTGAGGGCTTAAAACGTGTTTATTCACTGCGGTAGGAGATATAAAGAACATTTAGAGTAAATTAATGTTCATGCGAGAACGTTCAATTTTTCATGCAAAACAATCGATGACCCGCGACCTGATGAAATTGCTCTGAGATGACCAAAATGGTCCGTTTTGAAAGTTTTCATCTTTCAACTAATTTTGACTCTCAGAGGTGGATCATCACTTTTGGAGATTAAATGAGCATCGTTATCGTCATTTTCATGCTTCTAGGGAGCCAAAACTCAAGATTTTGCTCATGGTTAAAAGTGACTTAAAAGGACCCACATGCTCACTTCGAGGGCTTAAAATGTGTTTATTCACTACGGGAAGAGATATAAAGAACATTTAGAGTAAATTAATGTTCATGCGAGAACGTTCAATTTTTCATGCAAAACAATCGATGACCCGCGACCTGATGAAATTGCTCTGAGATGACCAAAATGGTCAGTTTTGAAAGTTTTCATCTATCAACTAATTTTGACTCTCAGAGGTGGATCATTACTTTTGGAGATAAAATGAGCATCGTTATCGTCATTTTCATGCTTCTAGGGAGCCAAAACTCAAGAATTGGCTCATAGTTAAAAGTGACTTAAAAGGACCCAAATGCTCACTTCGAGGGCTTAAAACGTGTTTATTCACTGCGGGAAGAGATATAAAGAACATTTAGAGTAAATTAATGTTCATGCGAGAACGTTCAATTTTTCATGCAAAACAATCGATGACCCGCGTCCTGATGAAATTGCTCTGAGATGACCAAAATGGTCCGTTTTGAAAGTTTTCATCTTTCAACTAATTTTGACTCTCAGAGGTGGATGATCACTTTTGGAGATAAAATGAGCATCGTTATCGTCATTTTCATGCTTCTAGGGAGCCAAAACTCAAGATTTGGCTCATGGTTAAAAGTGACTTAAAAGGACCCAAATGCTCCCTTCGAGGGCTTAAAACGTGTTTATTCACTGCGGGAAGAGATATAAAGAACATTTAGAGTAAATTATTGTTCATGCGAGAACGTTCAATTTTTCATGCAAAACGATCGATGACCCGCGACCTGATGAAATTGCTCTGAGATGACCAAAATGGTCCGTTTTGAAAATTTCCATCTTTCAACTAATTTTGACTCTCAGAGGTGTATCATCACTTTTGGAGATAAAATGAGCATCTTTATCTTCATTTTCATGCTTCTAGGGAGCCAAAACTCAAGATTGTGCTCATGGTTAAAAGTGACTTAAAAGGACCCAAATGCTCACTTCCAGGGCTTAAAACGTGTTTATTCACTGCGGGAAGAGATATAAAGAACATTTAGAGTAAATTATTGTTCATGCGAGAACGTTCAAATTTTTCATGCAAAACGATCGATGACCCGCGACCTGATGAAATTGCTCTGAGATGACCAAAATGGTCCGTTTTGAAAATTTCCATCTTTCAACTAATTTTGACTCTCAGAGGTGGATCATCACTGTTGGAGATAAAATGAGCATCTTTATCTTCATTTTCATGCTTCTAGGGAGCCAAAACTCAAGATTTGACTCATGGTTGAAAGTGACTTAAAAGGACCAAATGCTCACTGCGAGGGCTTAAAATGTGTTTATTCACTGCGGGAAGAGATATAAACAATATTTAGAGTGAATTAATGTTCATGCGAGAACGTTCAATTTTTCATGCAAAACGATCGATGACCCGCGACCTGATGAAATTGCTCTGAGATGACCAAAATGGTCCGTTTAGAAAATTTTCATCTTTCAACTAATTTTGACTCTCAGAGGTGGATCATCACTTTTGGAGATAAAATGAGCATCGTTATCGTCATTTTCATGCTTTAGGAAGCCAAAACTCAAGATTGGGCTCCTGGTTAAAATTGACTTAAAAGGACCCAAATACTCACTTTGAGGGCTTAAAACGTGTTTATTCACTGCGGGAAGAGATATAAAGAACATTTAGAGTAAATTATTGTTCATGCGAGAACGTTCAATTTTTCATGCAAAATGATCGATGACCCGCGACCTGATGAAATTGCTCTGAGATGACCAAAATGGTCCGTTTTGAAAATTTCCATCTTTCAACTAATTTTGACTCTCAGAGGTGGATCATCACTATTGTAGAGAAAATGAGCATCTTTATCGTCATTTTCATGCTTCTAGGTAGCCAAAACTCAAGATTGGACTCATGGTTGAAAGTGACTTAAAAGGACCAAATGCTCACTTCGAGGGCTTCAAACGTGTTTATTCACTGCGGGAAGAGATATAAAGAACATTTAGAGTAAATTAATGTTCATGCGAGAACGTTCAATTTTTCATGCAAAACAATCGATGACCCGCGATCTGATGAAATTGCTCTGAGATGACCAAAATGGTCAGTTTTGAAAGTTTTCATCTATCAACTAATTTTGACTCTCAGAGGTGGATCATCACTTTTGGAGATAAAATGAGCATCGTTATCGTCATTTTCATGCTTCTAGGGAGCCAAAACTCAAGAATTGGCTCATAGTTAAAAGTGACTTAAAAGGACCCAAATGCTCACTTCGAGGGCTTAAAACGTGTTTATTCACTGCGGGAAGAGATATAAAGAACATTTAGAGTAAATTAATGTTCATGCGAGAACGTTCAATTTTTCATGCAAAACGATCGATGACCCGCGACCTGATGAAATTGCTCTGAGATGACCAAAATGGTCCGTTTTGAAAATTTCCATCTTTCAACTAATTTTGACTCTCAGAGGTGGATCATCACTGTTGGAGATAAAATGAGCATCTTTATCTTCATTTTCATGCTTCTAGGGAGCCAAAACTCAAGATTTGACTCATGGTTGAAAGTGACTTAAAAGGACCAAATGCTCACTGCGAGGGCTTAAAATGTGTTTATTCACTGCGGGAAGAGATATAAACAATATTTAGAGTGAATTAATGTTCATGCGAGAACGTTCAATTTTTCATGCAAAACGATCGATGACCCGCGACCTGATGAAATTGCTCTGAGATGACCAAAATGGTCCGTTTAGAAAATTTTCATCTTTCAACTAATTTTGACTCTCAGAGGTGGATCATCACTTTTGGAGATAAAATGAGCATCGTTATCGTCATTTTCATGCTTTAGGAAGCCAAAACTCAAGATTGGGCTCCTGGTTAAAATTGACTTAAAAGGACCCAAATACTCACTTTGAGGGCTTAAAACGTGTTTATTCACTGCGGGAAGAGATATAAAGAACATTTAGAGTAAATTATTGTTCATGCGAGAACGTTCAATTTTTCATGCAAAACGATCGATGACCCGCGACCTGATGAAATTGCTCTGAGATGACCAAAATGGTCCGTTTTGAAAATTTCCATCTTTCAACTAATTTTGACTCTCAGAGGTGGATCATCACTATTGTAGAGAAAATGAGCATCTTTATCGTCATTTTCATGCTTCTAGGTAGCCAAAACTCAAGATTGGACTCATGGTTGAAAGTGACTTAAAAGGACCAAATGCTCACTTCGAGGGCTTCAAACGTGTTTATTCACTGCGGGAAGAGATATAAAGAACATTTAGAGTAAATTAATGTTCATGCGAGAACGTTCAATTTTTCATGCAAAACAATCGATGACCCGCGATCTGATGAAATTGCTCTGAGATGACCAAAATGGTCAGTTTTGAAAGTTTTCATCTATCAACTAATTTTGACTCTCAGAGGTGGATCATCACTTTTGGAGATAAAATGAGCATCGTTATCGTCATTTTCATGCTTCTAGGGAGCCAAAACTCAAGAATTGGCTCATAGTTAAAAGTGACTTAAAAGGACCCAAATGCTCACTTCGAGGGCTTAAAACGTGTTTATTCACTGCGGGAAGAGATATAAAGAACATTTAGAGTAAATTAATGTTCATGCGAGAACGTTCAATTTTTCATGCAAAACAATCGATGACCCGCGTCCTGATGAAATTGCTCTGAGATGACCAAAATGGTCCGTTTTGAAAGTTTTCATCTTTCAACTAATTTTGACTCTCAGAGGTGGATGATCACTTTTGGAGATAAAATGAGCATCGTTATCGTCATTTTCATGCTTCTAGGGAGCCAAAACTCAAGATTTGGCTCATGGTTAAAAGTGACTTAAAAGGACCCAAATGCTCCCTTCGAGGGCTTAAAACGTGTTTATTCACTGCGGGAAGAGATATAAAGAACATTTAGAGTAAATTATTGTTCATGCGAGAACGTTCAATTTTTCATGCAAAACGATCGATGACCCACGACCTGATGAAATTGCTCTGAGATGACCAAAATGGTCCGTTTTGAAAATTTCCATCTTTCAACTAATTTTGACTCTCAGAGGTGTATCATCACTTTTGGAGATAAAATGAGCATCTTTATCTTCATTTTCATGCTTCTAGGGAGCCAAAACTCAAGATTGTGCTCATGGTTAAAAGTGACTTAAAAGGACCCAAATGCTCACTTCCAGGGCTTAAAACGTGTTTATTCACTGCGGGAAGAGATATAAAGAACATTTAGAGTAAATTATTGTTCATGCGAGAACGTTCAAATTTTTCATGCAAAACGATCGATGACCCGCGACCTGATGAAATTGCTCTGAGATGACCAAAATGGTCCGTTTTGAAAATGTCCATCTTTCAACTAATTTTGACTCTCAGAGGTGGATCATCACTATTGGAGATAAAATGAGCATCTTTATCTTCATTTTCATGCTTCTAGGGAGCCAAAACTCAAGATTTGACTCATGGTTGAAAGTGACTTAAAAGGACCAAATGCTCACTGCGAGGGCTTAAAATGTGTTTATTCACTGCGGGAAGAGATATAAACAATATTTAGAGTGAATTAATGTTCATGCGAGAACGTTCAATTTTTCATGCAAAACGATCGATGACCCGCGACCTGATGAAATTGCTCTGAGATGACCAAAATGGTCCGTTTTGAAAATTTCAATCTTTCAACTAATTTTGACTCTCAGAGTTGGATCATCACTATTGTAGAGAAAATGAGCATCTTTATCGTCATTTTCATGCTTCTAGGTAGCCAAAACTCAAGATTGGACTCATGGTTGAAAGTGACTTAAAAGGACCAAATGCTCACTTCGAGGGCTTCAAACGTGTTTATTCACTGCGGGAAGAGATATAAAGAACATTTAGAGTAAATTAATGTTCATGCGAGAACGTTCAATTTTTCATGCAAAACAATCGATGACCCGCGATCTGATGAAATTGCTCTGAGATGACCAAAATGGTCCGTTTTGAAAGTTTTCATCTTTCAACTAATTTTGACTCTCAGAGGTGGATCATCAATTTTGGAGATAAAATGAGCATCGTTATCGTCATTTTCATGCTTCTAGAGAGCCAAAACTCAAGTTTTGCTCATGGTTAAAAGTGACTTAAAAGGACCCAAATGCTCAATTTGAGGGCTTAAAACGTGTTTATTCACTGCGGTAGGAGATATAAAGAACATTTAGAGTAAATTAATGTTCATGCGAGAACGTTCAATTTTTCATGCAAAACAATCGATGACCCGCGACCTGATGAAATTGCTCTGAGATGACCAAAATGGTCCGTTTTGAAAGTTTTCATCTTTCAACTAATTTTGACTCTCAGAGGTGGATCATCACTTTTGGATATAAAATGAGCATCGTTATCGTCATTTTCATGCTTCTAGGGAGCCAAAACTCAAGAATTGGCTCATGGTTAAAAGTGACTTAAAAGGACCCAAATGCTCACTTCGAGGGCTTAAAACGTGTTTATTCACTGCGGGAAGAGATATAAAGAACATTTAGAGTAAATTAATGTTCATGCGAGAACGTTCAATTTTTCATGCAAAACAATCGATGACCCGCGACCTGATGAAATTGCTCTGAGATGACCAAAATGGTCCGTTTTGAAAGTTTTCATCTTTCAACTAATTTTGACTCTCAGAGGTGGATCATCAATTTTGGAGATAAAATGAGCATCGTTATCGTCATTTTCATGCTTCTAGGGAGCCAAAACTCAAGTTTTGGCTCATGGTTAAAAGTGACTTAAAAGGACCCAAATGCTCAATTTGAGGGCTTAAAACGTGTTTATTCACTGCGGTAGGAGATATAAAGAACATTTAGAGTAAATTAATGTTCATGCGAGAACGTTCAATTTTTCATGCAAAACAATCGATGACCCGCGACCTGATGAAATTGCTCTGAGATGACCAAAATGGTCCGTTTTGAAAATTTCCATCTTTCAACTAATTTTGACTCTCAGAGGTGGATCATCACTATTGTAGAGAAAATGAGCATCTTTATCGTCATTTTCATGCTTCTAGGGAGCCAAAACTCAAGATTGGACTCATGGTTGAAAGTGACTTAAAAGGACCAAATGCTCACTTCGAGGGCTTCAAACGTGTTTATTCACTGCGGGAAGAGATATAAAGAACATTTAGAGTAAATTAATGTTCATGCGAGAACGTTCAATTTTTCATGCAAAACAATCGATGACCCGCGATGTGATGAAATTGCTCTGAGATGACCAAAATGGTCCGTTTTGAAAGTTTTCATCTTTCAACTAATTTTGACTCTCAGAGGTGGATCATCAATTTTGGAGATAAAATGAGCATCGTTATCGTCATTTTCATGCTTCTAGGGAGCCAAAACTCAAGTTTTGGCTCATGGTTAAAAGTGACTTAAAAGGACCCAAATGCTCCCTTCGAGGGCTTAAAACGTGTTTATTCACTGCGGGAAGAGATATAAAGAACATTTAGAGTAAATTATTGTTCATGCGAGAACGTTCAATTTTTCATGCAAAACGATCGATGACCCGCGACCTGATGAAATTGCTCTGAGATGACCAAAATGGTCCGTTTTGAAAATTTCCATCTTTCAACTAATTTTGACTCTCAGAGGTGTATCATCAATTTTGGAGATAAAATGAGCATCGTTATCGTCATTTTCATGCTTCTAGGGAGCCAAAACTCAAGTTTTGCTCATGGTTAAAAGTGACTTAAAAGGACCCAAATGCTCAATTTGAGGGCTTAAAACGTGTTTATTCACTGCGGTAGGAGATATAAAGAACATTTAGAGTAAATTAATGTTCATGCGAGAACGTTCAATTTTTCATGCAAAACAATCGATGACCCGCGACCTGATGAAATTGCTCTGAGATGACCAAAATGGTCCGTTTTGAAAGTTTTCATCTTTCAACTAATTTTGACTCTCAGAGGTGGATCATCACTTTTGGAGATTAAATGAGCATCGTTATCGTCATTTTCATGCTTCTAGGGAGCCAAAACTCAAGATTTTGCTCATGGTTAAAAGTGACTTAAAAGGACCCACATGCTCACTTCGAAGGCTTAAAATGTGTTTATTCACTACGGGAAGAGATATAAAGAACATTTAGAGTAAATTAATGTTCATGCGAGAACGTTCAATTTTTCATGCAAAACAATCGATGACCCGCGACCTGATGAAATTGCTCTGAGATGACCAAAATGGTCAGTTTTGAAAGTTTTCATCTATCAACTAATTTTGACTCTCAGAGGTGGATCATTACTTTTGGAGATAAAATGAGCATCGTTATCGTCATTTTCATGCTTCTAGGGAGCCAAAACTCAAGAATTGGCTCATAGTTAAAAGTGACTTAAAAGGACCCAAATGCTCACTTCGAGGGCTTAAAACGTGTTTATTCACTGCGGGAAGAGATATAAAGAACATTTAGAGTAAATTAATGTTCATGCGAGAACGTTCAATTTTTCATGCAAAACAATCGATGACCCGCGTCCTGATGAAATTGCTCTGAGATGACCAAAATGGTCCGTTTTGAAAGTTTTCATCTTTCAACTAATTTTGACTCTCAGAGGTGGATGATCACTTTTGGAGATAAAATGAGCATCGTTATCGTCATTTTCATGCTTCTAGGGAGCCAAAACTCAAGATTTGGCTCATGGTTAAAAGTGACTTAAAAGGACCCAAATGCTCCCTTCGAGGGCTTAAAACGTGTTTATTCACTGCGGGAAGAGATATAAAGAACATTTAGAGTAAATTATTGTTCATGCGAGAACGTTCAATTTTTCATGCAAAACGATCGATGACCCGCGACCTGATGAAATTGCTCTGAGATGACCAAAATGGTCCGTTTTGAAAATTTCCATCTTTCAACTAATTTTGACTCTCAGAGGTGTATCATCACTTTTGGAGATAAAATGAGCATCTTTATCTTCATTTTCATGCTTCTAGGGAGCCAAAACTCAAGATTGTGCTCATGGTTAAAAGTGACTTAAAAGGACCCAAATGCTCACTTCCAGGGCTTAAAACGTGTTTATTCACTGCGGGAAGAGATATAAAGAACATTTAGAGTAAATTATTGTTCATGCGAGAACGTTCAAATTTTTCATGCAAAACGATCGATGACCCGCGACCTGATGAAATTGCTCTGAGATGACCAAAATGGTCCGTTTTGAAAATTTCCATCTTTCAACTAATTTTGACTCTCAGAGGTGGATCATCACTGTTGGAGATAAAATGAGCATCTTTATCTTCATTTTCATGCTTCTAGGGAGCCAAAACTCAAGATTTGACTCATGGTTGAAAGTGACTTAAAAGGACCAAATGCTCACTGCGAGGGCTTAAAATGTGTTTATTCACTGCGGGAAGAGATATAAACAATATTTAGAGTGAATTAATGTTCATGCGAGAACGTTCAATTTTTCATGCAAAACGATCGATGACCCGCGACCTGATGAAATTGCTCTGAGATGACCAAAATGGTCCGTTTAGAAAATTTTCATCTTTCAACTAATTTTGACTCTCAGAGGTGGATCATCACTTTTGGAGATAAAATGAGCATCGTTATCGTCATTTTCATGCTTTAGGAAGCCAAAACTCAAGATTGGGCTCCTGGTTAAAATTGACTTAAAAGGACCCAAATACTCACTTTGAGGGCTTAAAACGTGTTTATTCACTGCGGGAAGAGATATAAAGAACATTTAGAGTAAATTATTGTTCATGCGAGAACGTTCAATTTTTCATGCAAAACGATCGATGACCCGCGACCTGATGAAATTGCTCTGAGATGACCAAAATGGTCCGTTTTGAAAATTTCCATCTTTCAACTAATTTTGACTCTCAGAGGTGGATCATCACTATTGTAGAGAAAATGAGCATCTTTATCGTCATTTTCATGCTTCTAGGTAGCCAAAACTCAAGATTGGACTCATGGTTGAAAGTGACTTAAAAGGACCAAATGCTCACTTCGAGGGCTTCAAACGTGTTTATTCACTGCGGGAAGAGATATAAAGAACATTTAGAGTAAATTAATGTTCATGCGAGAACGTTCAATTTTTCATGCAAAACAATCGATGACCCGCGATCTGATGAAATTGCTCTGAGATGACCAAAATGGTCAGTTTTGAAAGTTTTCATCTATCAACTAATTTTGACTCTCAGAGGTGGATCATCACTTTTGGAGATAAAATGAGCATCGTTATCGTCATTTTCATGCTTCTAGGGAGCCAAAACTCAAGAATTGGCTCATAGTTAAAAGTGACTTAAAAGGACCCAAATGCTCACTTCGAGGGCTTAAAACGTGTTTATTCACTGCGGGAAGAGATATAAAGAACATTTAGAGTAAATTAATGTTCATGCGAGAACGTTCAATTTTTCATGCAAAACGATCGATGACCCGCGACCTGATGAAATTGCTCTGAGATGACCAAAATGGTCCGTTTTGAAAATTTCCATCTTTCAACTAATTTTGACTCTCAGAGGTGGATCATCACTGTTGGAGATAAAATGAGCATCTTTATCTTCATTTTCATGCTTCTAGGGAGCCAAAACTCAAGATTTGACTCATGGTTGAAAGTGACTTAAAAGGACCAAATGCTCACTGCGAGGGCTTAAAATGTGTTTATTCACTGCGGGAAGAGATATAAACAATATTTAGAGTGAATTAATGTTCATGCGAGAACGTTCAATTTTTCATGCAAAACGATCGATGACCCGCGACCTGATGAAATTGCTCTGAGATGACCAAAATGGTCCGTTTAGAAAATTTTCATCTTTCAACTAATTTTGACTCTCAGAGGTGGATCATCACTTTTGGAGATAAAATGAGCATCGTTATCGTCATTTTCATGCTTTAGGAAGCCAAAACTCAAGATTGGGCTCCTGGTTAAAATTGACTTAAAAGGACCCAAATACTCACTTTGAGGGCTTAAAACGTGTTTATTCACTGCGGGAAGAGATATAAAGAACATTTAGAGTAAATTATTGTTCATGCGAGAACGTTCAATTTTTCATGCAAAACGATCGATGACCCGCGACCTGATGAAATTGCTCTGAGATGACCAAAATGGTCCGTTTTGAAAATTTCCATCTTTCAACTAATTTTGACTCTCAGAGGTGGATCATCACTATTGTAGAGAAAATGAGCATCTTTATCGTCATTTTCATGCTTCTAGGTAGCCAAAACTCAAGATTGGACTCATGGTTGAAAGTGACTTAAAAGGACCAAATGCTCACTTCGAGGGCTTCAAACGTGTTTATTCACTGCGGGAAGAGATATAAAGAACATTTAGAGTAAATTAATGTTCATGCGAGAACGTTCAATTTTTCATGCAAAACAATCGATGACCCGCGATCTGATGAAATTGCTCTGAGATGACCAAAATGGTCAGTTTTGAAAGTTTTCATCTATCAACTAATTTTGACTCTCAGAGGTGGATCATCACTTTTGGAGATAAAATGAGCATCGTTATCGTCATTTTCATGCTTCTAGGGAGCCAAAACTCAAGAATTGGCTCATAGTTAAAAGTGACTTAAAAGGACCCAAATGCTCACTTCGAGGGCTTAAAACGTGTTTATTCACTGCGGGAAGAGATATAAAGAACATTTAGAGTAAATTAATGTTCATGCGAGAACGTTCAATTTTTCATGCAAAACAATCGATGACCCGCGTCCTGATGAAATTGCTCTGAGATGACCAAAATGGTCCGTTTTGAAAGTTTTCATCTTTCAACTAATTTTGACTCTCAGAGGTGGATGATCACTTTTGGAGATAAAATGAGCATCGTTATCGTCATTTTCATGCTTCTAGGGAGCCAAAACTCAAGATTTGGCTCATGGTTAAAAGTGACTTAAAAGGACCCAAATGCTCCCTTCGAGGGCTTAAAACGTGTTTATTCACTGCGGGAAGAGATATAAAGAACATTTAGAGTAAATTATTGTTCATGCGAGAACGTTCAATTTTTCATGCAAAACGATCGATGACCCACGACCTGATGAAATTGCTCTGAGATGACCAAAATGGTCCGTTTTGAAAATTTCCATCTTTCAACTAATTTTGACTCTCAGAGGTGTATCATCACTTTTGGAGATAAAATGAGCATCTTTATCTTCATTTTCATGCTTCTAGGGAGCCAAAACTCAAGATTGTGCTCATGGTTAAAAGTGACTTAAAAGGACCCAAATGCTCACTTCCAGGGCTTAAAACGTGTTTATTCACTGCGGGAAGAGATATAAAGAACATTTAGAGTAAATTATTGTTCATGCGAGAACGTTCAAATTTTTCATGCAAAACGATCGATGACCCGCGACCTGATGAAATTGCTCTGAGATGACCAAAATGGTCCGTTTTGAAAATGTCCATCTTTCAACTAATTTTGACTCTCAGAGGTGGATCATCACTATTGGAGATAAAATGAGCATCTTTATCTTCATTTTCATGCTTCTAGGGAGCCAAAACTCAAGATTTGACTCATGGTTGAAAGTGACTTAAAAGGACCAAATGCTCACTGCGAGGGCTTAAAATGTGTTTATTCACTGCGGGAAGAGATATAAACAATATTTAGAGTGAATTAATGTTCATGCGAGAACGTTCAATTTTTCATGCAAAACGATCGATGACCCGCGACCTGATGAAATTGCTCTGAGATGACCAAAATGGTCCGTTTAGAAAATTTTCATCTTTCAACTAATTTTGACTCTCAGAGGTGGATCATCACTTTTGGAGATAAAATGAGCATCGTTATCGTCATTTTCATGCTTTAGGAAGCCAAAACTCAAGATTGGGCTCCTGGTTAAAAGTGACTTAAAAGGACCCAAATACTCACTTTGAGGGCTTAAAACGTGTTTATTCACTGCGGGAAGAGATATAAAGAACATTTAGAGTAAATTATTGTTCATGCGAGAACGTTCAATTTTTCATGCAAAACGATCGATGACCCGCGACCTGATGAAATTGCTCTGAGATGACCAAAATGGTCCGTTTTGAAAATTTCCATCTTTCAACTAATTTTGACTCTCAGAGGTGGATCATCACTATTGTAGAGAAAATGAGCATCTTTATCGTCATTTTCATGCTTCTAGGTAGCCAAAACTCAAGATTGGACTCATGGTTGAAAGTGACTTAAAAGGACCAAATGCTCACTTCGAGGGCTTCAAACGTGTTTATTCACTGCGGGAAGAGATATAAAGAACATTTAGAGTAAATTAATGTTCATGCGAGAACGTTCAATTTTTCATGCAAAACAATCGATGACCCGCGATCTGATGAAATTGCTCTGAGATGACCAAAATGGTCCGTTTTGAAAGTTTTCATCTTTCAACTAATTTTGACTCTCAGAGGTGGATCATCAATTTTGGAGATAAAATGAGCATCGTTATCGTCATTTTCATGCTTCTAGAGAGCCAAAACTCAAGTTTTGCTCATGGTTAAAAGTGACTTAAAAGGACCCAAATGCTCAATTTGAGGGCTTAAAACGTGTTTATTCACTGCGGTAGGAGATATAAAGAACATTTAGAGTAAATTAATGTTCATGCGAGAACGTTCAATTTTTCATGCAAAACAATCGATGACCCGCGACCTGATGAAATTGCTCTGAGATGACCAAAATGGTCCGTTTTGAAAGTTTTCATCTTTCAACTAATTTTGACTCTCAGAGGTGGATCATCACTTTTGGATATAAAATGAGCATCGTTATCGTCATTTTCATGCTTCTAGGGAGCCAAAACTCAAGAATTGGCTCATGGTTAAAAGTGACTTAAAAGGACCCAAATGCTCACTTCGAGGGCTTAAAACGTGTTTATTCACTGCGGGAAGAGATATAAAGAACATTTAGAGTAAATTAATGTTCATGCGAGAACGTTCAATTTTTCATGCAAAACAATCGATGACCCGCGACCTGATGAAATTGCTCTGAGATGACCAAAATGGTCCGTTTTGAAAGTTTTCATCTTTCAACTAATTTTGACTCTCAGAGGTGGATCATCAATTTTGGAGATAAAATGAGCATCGTTATCGTCATTTTCATGCTTCTAGGGAGCCAAAACTCAAGTTTTGGCTCATGGTTAAAAGTGACTTAAAAGGACCCAAATGCTCAATTTGAGGGCTTAAAACGTGTTTATTCACTGCGGTAGGAGATATAAAGAACATTTAGAGTAAATTAATGTTCATGCGAGAACGTTCAATTTTTCATGCAAAACAATCGATGACCCGCGACCTGATGAAATTGCTCTGAGATGACCAAAATGGTCCGTTTTGAAAATTTCCATCTTTCAACTAATTTTGACTCTCAGAGGTGGATCATCACTATTGTAGAGAAAATGAGCATCTTTATCGTCATTTTCATGCTTCTAGGGAGCCAAAACTCAAGATTGGACTCATGGTTGAAAGTGACTTAAAAGGACCAAATGCTCACTTCGAGGGCTTCAAACGTGTTTATTCACTGCGGGAAGAGATATAAAGAACATTTAGAGTAAATTAATGTTCATGCGAGAACGTTCAATTTTTCATGCAAAACAATCGATGACCCGCGATGTGATGAAATTGCTCTGAGATGACCAAAATGGTCCGTTTTGAAAGTTTTCATCTTTCAACTAATTTTGACTCTCAGAGGTGGATCATCAATTTTGGAGATAAAATGAGCATCGTTATCGTCATTTTCATGCTTCTAGGGAGCCAAAACTCAAGTTTTGGCTCATGGTTAAAAGTGACTTAAAAGGATCCAAATGCTCAATTTGAGGGCTTAAAACGTGTTTATTCACTGCGGTAGGAGATATAAAGAACATTTAGAGTAAATTAATGTTCATGCGAGAACGTTCAATTTTTCATGCAAAACAATCGATGACCCGCGACCTGATGAAATTGCTCTGAGATGACCAAAATGGTCCGTTTTGAAAGTTTTCATCTTTCAACTAATTTTGACTCTCAGAGGTGGATCATCACTTTTGGATATAAAATGAGCATCGTTATCGTCATTTTCATGCTTCTAGGAAGCCAAAACTCAAGATTTGGCTCATGGTTCAAAGTGACTTAAAAGGACCCAAATGCTCACTTTGAGGGCTTAAAACGTGTTTATTCACTGCGGGAAGAGATATAAACAATATTTAGAGTGAATTAATGTTCATGCGAGAACGTTCAATTTTTCATGCAAAACAATCGATGACCCACGACCTGATGAAATTGCTCTGAGATGACCAAAATGGTCCGTTTTGAAAATTTTCATCTTTCAACTAATTTTGACTCTCAGAGGTGGATCATCACTTTTGGAGATAAAATGAGCATCGTTATCGTAATTTTCATGCTTCTAGGGAGCCAAAACTCAAGATTTGGCTCATGGTGAAAAGTGACTTAAAAGGACCCAAATGCTCACTTCGAGGGCTTAAAACGTGTTTATTCACTGCGGGAAGAGATATAAACAATATTTAGAGTGAATTAATGTTCATGCGAGAACGTTCAATTTTTCATGCAAAACAATCGATGACCCACGACCTGATGAAATTGCTCTGAGATGACCAAAATGGTCCGTTTTGAAAATTTTCATCTTTCAACTAATTTTGACTCTCAGAGGTGGATCATCACTTTTCGAGATAAAATGAGCATCGTTATCGTAATTTTCATGCTTCTAGGGAGCCAAAACTCAAGATTTGGCTCATGGTGAAAAGTGACTTAAAAGGACCCAAATGCTCACTTCGAGGGCTTAAAACGTGTTTATTCACTGCGGGAAGAGATATAAACAACATTTAGAGTAAATTAATGTTCATGCGAGAACGTTCAATTTTTCATGCAAAACGATCGATGACCCGCGACCTGATGAAATTGCTCTGAGATTACCAAAATGGTCCGTTTAGAAAATTTTCATCTTTCAACTAATTTTGACTCTCAGAGGTGGATCATCACTTTTGGAGATAAAATGAGCATCGTTATCGTCATTTTCATGCTTTAGGAAGCCAAAACTCAAGATTGGGCTCCTGGTTAAAAGTGACTTAAAAGGACCCAAATACTCACTTTGAGGGCTTAAAAAGTGTTTATTCACTGCGGGAAGAGATATAAAGAACATTTAGAGTAAATTATTGTTCATGCGAGAACGTTCAATTTTTCATGCAAAATGATCGATGACCCGCGACCTGATGAAATTGCTCTGAGATGACCAAAATGGTCCGTTTTGAAAATTTCCATCTTTCAACTAATTTTGACTCTCAGAGGTGGATCATCACTATTGTAGAGAAAATGAGCATATTTATCGTCATTTTCATGCTTCTAGGTAGCCAAAACTCAAGATTGGACTCATGGTTGAAAGTGACTTAAAAGGACCAAATGCTCACTTCGAGGGCTTCAAACGTGTTTATTCACTGCGGGAAGAGATATAAAGAACATTTAGAGTAAATTAATGTTCATGCGAGAACGTTCAATTTTTCATGCAAAACAATCGATGACCCGCGATCTGATGAAATTGCTCTGAGATGACCAAAATGGTCCGTTTTGAAAGTTTTCATCTTTCAACTAATTTTGACTCTCAGAGGTGGATCATCAATTTTGGAGATAAAATCAGCATCGTTATCGTCATTTTCATGCTTCTAGGGAGCCAAAACTCAAGTTTTGCTCATGGTTAAAAGTGACTTAAAAGGACCCAAATGCTCAATTTGAGGGCTTAAAACGTGTTTATTCACTGCGGTAGGAGATATAAAGAACATTTAGAGTAAATTAATGTTCATGCGAGAACGTTCAATTTTTCATGCAAAACAATCGATGACCCGCGACCTGATGAAATTGCTCTGAGATGACCAAAATGGTCCGTTTTGAAAGTTTTCATCTTTCAACTAATTTTGACTCTCAGAGGTGGATCATCACTTTTGGAGATTAAATGAGCATCGTTATCGTCATTTTCATGCTTCTAGGGAGCCAAAACTCAAGATTTTGCTCATGGTTAAAAGTGACTTAAAAGGACCCACATGCTCACTTCGAGGGCTTAAAATGTGTTTATTCACTACGGGAAGAGATATAAAGAACATTTAGAGTAAATTAATGTTCATGCGAGAACGTTCAATTTTTCATGCAAAACAATCGATGACCCGCGACCTGATGAAATTGCTCTGAGATGACCAAAATGGTCAGTTTTGAAAGTTTTCATCTATCAACTAATTTTGACTCTCAGAGGTGGATCATCACTTTTGGAGATAAAATGAGCATCGTTATCGTAATTTTCATGCTTCTAGGGAGCCAAAACTCAAGAATTGGCTCATAGTTAAAAGTGACTTAAAAGGACCCAAATGCTCACTTCGAGGGCTTAAAACGTGTTTATTCACTGCGGGAAGAGATATAAAGAACATTTAGAGTAAATTAATGTTCATGCGAGAACGTTCAATTTTTCATGCAAAACAATCGATGACCCGCGTCCTGATGAAATTGCTCTGAGATGACCAAAATGGTCCGTTTTGAAAGTTTTCATCTTTCAACTAATTTTGACTCTCAGAGGTGGATGATCACTTTTGGAGATAAAATGAGCATCGTTATCGTCATTTTCATGCTTCTAGGGAGCCAAAACTCAAGATTTGGCTCATGGTTAAAAGTGACTTAAAAGGACCCAAATGCTCCCTTCGAGGGCTTAAAACGTGTTTATTCACTGCGGGAAGAGATATAAAGAACATTTAGAGTAAATTATTGTTCATGCGAGAACGTTCAATTTTTCATGCAAAACGATCGATGACCCGCGACCTGATGAAATTGCTCTGAGATGACCAAAATGGTCCGTTTTGAAAATTTCCATCTTTCAACTAATTTTGACTCTCAGAGGTGTATCATCACTTTTGGAGATAAAATGAGCATCTTTATCTTCATTTTCATGCTTCTAGGGAGCCAAAACTCAAGATTGTGCTCATGGTTAAAAGTGACTTAAAAGGACCCAAATGCTCACTTCGAGGGCTTAAAACGTGTTTATTCACTGCGGGAAGAGATATAAAGAACATTTAGAGTAAATTATTGTTCATGCGAGAACGTTCAAATTTTTCATGCAAAACGATCGATGACCCGCGACCTGATGAAATTGCTCTGAGATGACCAAAATGGTCCGTTTTGAAAATTTCCATCTTTCAACTAATTTTGACTCTCAGAGGTGGATCATCACTATTGGAGATAAAATGAGCATCTTTATCTTCATTTTCATGCTTCTAGGGAGCCAAAACTCAAGATTTGACTCATGGTTGAAAGTGACTTAAAAGGACCAAATGCTCACTGCGAGGGCTTAAAATGTGTTTATTCACTGCGGGAAGAGATATAAACAATATTTAGAGTGAATTAATGTTCATGCGAGGACGTTCAATTTTTCATGCAAAACGATCGATGACCCGCGACCTGATGAAATTGCTCTGAGATGACCAAAATGGTCCGTTTAGAAAATTTTCATCTTTCAACTAATTTTGACTCTCAGAGGTGGATCATCACTTTTGGAGATAAAATGAGCATCGTTATCGTCATTTTCATGCTTTAGGAAGCCAAAACTCAAGATTGGGCTCCTGGTTAAAAGTGACTTAAAAGGACCCAAATACTCACTTTGAGGGCTTAAAACGTGTTTATTCACTGCGGGAAGAGATATAAAGAACATTTAGAGTAAATTATTGTTCATGCGAGAACGTTAAATTTTTCATGCAAAACGATCGATGACCCGCGACCTGATGAAATTGCTCTGAGATGACCAAAATGGTCCGTTTTGAAAATTTCCATCTTTCAACTAATTTTGACTCTCAGAGGTGGATCATCACTATTGTAGAGAAAATGAGCATCTTTATCGTCATTTTCATGCTTCTAGGTAGCCAAAACTCAAGATTGGACTCATGGTTGAAAGTGACTTAAAAGGACCAAATGCTCACTTCGAGGGCTTCAAACGTGTTTATTCACTGCGGGAAGAGATATAAAGAACATTTAGAGTAAATTAATGTTCATGCGAGAACGTTCAATTTTTCATGCAAAACAATCGATGACCCGCGATCTGATGAAATTGCTCTGAGATGACCAAAATGGTCCGTTTTGAAAGTTTTCATCTTTCAACTAATTTTGACTCTCAGAGGTGGATCATCAATTTTGGAGTTAAAATGAGCATCGTTATCGTCATTTTCATGCTTCTAGAGAGCCAAAACTCAAGTTTTGCTCATGGTTAAAAGTGACTTAAAAGGACCCAAATGCTCAATTTGAGGGCTTAAAACGTGTTTATTCACTGCGGTAGGAGATATAAAGAACATTTAGAGTAAATTAATGTTCATGCGAGAACGTTCAATTTTTCATGCAAAACAATCGATGACCCGCGACCTGATGAAATTGCTCTGAGATGACCAAAATGGTCCGTTTTGAAAGTTTTCATCTTTCAACTAATTTTGACTCTCAGAGGTGGATCATCACTTTTGGATATAAAATGAGCATCGTTATCGTCATTTTCATGCTTCTAGGAAGCCAAAACTCAAGATTTGGCTCATGGTTCAAAGTGACTTAAAAGGACCCAAATGCTCACTTTGAGGTCTTAAAACGTGTTTATTCACTGCGGGAAGAGATATAAACAATATTTAGAGTGAATTAATGTTCATGCGAGAACGTTCAATTTTTCATGCAAAACAATCGATGACCCACGACCTGATGAAATTGCTCTGAGATGACCAAAATGGTCCGTTTTGAAAGTTTTCATCTTTCAACTAACTTTGACTCTCAGAGGTGGATCATCACTTTTGGAGATTAAATGAGCATCGTTATCGTCATTTTCATGCTTCTAGGGAGCCAAAACTCAAGATTTGGCTCATGGTTAAAAGTGACTTAAAAGGACCCAAATGCTCACTTCGAGGGCTTAAAACGTGTTTATTCACTGCGGGAAGAGATATAAAGAACATTTAGAGTAAATTATTGTTCATGCGAGAACGTTCAATTTTTCATGCAAAACGATCGATGACCCGCGACCTGATGAAATTGCTCTGAGATGACCAAAATGGTCCGTTTTGAAAATGTCCATCTTTCAACTAATTTTGACTCTCAGAGGTGTATCATCACTTTTGGAGATAAAATGAGCATCTTTATCTTCATTTTCATGCTTCTAGGGAGCCAAAACTCAAGATTGGGCTCATGGTTAAAAGTGACTTAAAAGGACCCAAATGCTCACTTCGATGGCTTAAAACGTGTTTATTCACTGCGGGAAGAGATATAAAGAACATTTAGAGTAAATTAATGTTCATGCGAGAACGTTCAATTTTTCATGCCAAACGATCGATGACCCGTGTCCTGATGAAATTGCTCTGAGATGACCAAAATGGTCCGTTTTGAAAGTTTTCATCTTTCAACTAATTTTGACTCTCAGAGGTGGATCATCACTTTTGGAGATAAAATGAGCATCGGTATCGTCATTTTCATGCTTCTAGGGAGCCAAAACTCAAGATTTGACTCATGGTTGAAAGTGACTTAAAAGGACCCAAATGCTCACTTTGAGGGCTTAAAACGTGTTTATTCACTGCGGGAAGAGATATAAAGAACATTTAGAGTAAATTATTGTTAATGCGAGAACGTTCAATTTTTCATGCCAAACGATCGATAACCCGCGACCTGATGAAATTGCTCTGAGATGACCAAAATGGTCCGTTTTGAAAATGTTCATCTTTCAAATAATATTGACTCTCAGAGGTGGATTTTCTCTTTTGGAGATAAAATTAGCATCTTTATCATCATTTTCATGCTTCTAGGGAGCCAAAACTCAAGATTTGAATCATGGTTGAAAGTGACTTAAAAGGACCCAAATGCTCACTTCGAGGGCTTAAAACATGTTTATTCACTGTGGGAAGAGATATAAACAACATTTAGAGTAAATTAATGTTCATGCGAGAACGTTCAATTTTTCAGGCAAAACAATCGATGACCCGCGACCTGATGAAATTGCTCTGAGGTGAACAAAATGGTCCATTTTGAAAATGTTTATCTTTCAACTAATATTGACTCTCAGAGGTGGATCTTCACTTTTGGAGATAAAATGAGCATCTTCATAGTAATTTTTATGCTTCTGGGGAGCCAAAACTCAAGATTTGGCTCATGGTTAAAAGTGACTTAAAAGGACCCAAATGCTCACTTCGAGGGCTTAAAACGTTTTTATTCACTGTGGGAAGAGATATAAACAACATTTAGAGTAAATTAATGTTCATGCGAGAACGTTCAATTTTTCATGCAAAACAATCGATGACCCGCGACCTGATGAAATTGCTCTGAGATGACCAAAATGGTCCGTTTTGAAAATTTTCATCTTTCAACTAATTATGACTCTCAGAGGTGGATCATCACTTTTGGAGATAAAATGAGCATCGTTATCGTCATTTTCATGCTTCTAGGGAGCCAAAACTCAAGATTTGGCTCATGGTTAAAAGTGACTTAAAAGGACCCAAATGCTCACTTCGAGGGCTTAAAATGTGTTTATTCACTACGGGAAGAGATATAAAAAACATTTAGAGTAAATTAATGTTCATGCGAGAACGTTCAATTTTTCATGCAAAACAATCGATGACCCGCGACCTGATGAAATTGCTCTGAGATGACCAAAATGGTCAGTTTTGAAAGTTTTCATCTTTCAACTAATTTTGACTCTCAGAGGTGGATCATCACTTTTGGAGATAAAATGAGCATCGTTATCGTCATTTTCATGCTTCTAGGGAGCAAAAACTCAAGAATTGGCTCATGGTTAAAAGTGACTTAAAAGGACCCAAATGCTCACTTCGAGGGCTTAAAACGTGTTTATTCACTGCGGGAAGAGATATAAAGAACATTTAGAGTAAATTAATGTTCATGCGAGAACGTTCAATTTTTCATGCAAAACAATCGATGACCCGAGACCTGATGAAATTGCTCTGAGATGACCAAAATGGTCCGTTTTGAAAGTTTTCATCTTTCAACTAATTTTGACTCTCAGAGGTGGATCATCACTTTTGGAGATAAAATGAGCATCGTTATCGTCATTTTCATGCTTCTAGGGAGCCAAAACTCAAGAATTGGCTCATGGTTAAAAGTGACTTAAAAGGAACCAAATGCTCACTTCGAGGGCTTAAAACGTGTTTATTCACTGCGGGAAGAGATATAAAGAACATTTAGAGTAAATTAATGTTCATGCGAGAACGTTCAATTTTTCATGCAAAACAATCGATGACCCATGACCTAATGAAATTGCTCTGAGATGACCAAAATGGTCCGTTTTGAAAGTTTTCATCTTTCAACTAATTTTGACTCTCAGAGGTGGATCATCACTTTTGGAGATAAAATGAGCATCGTTATCGTCATTTTCATGCTTCTAGGGAGCCAAAACTCAAGATTTGGCTCATGCTTAAAAGTGACTTGAAAGGACCCAAATGCTCACTTCGAGGGCTTAAAACGTGTTTATTCACTGCGGGAAGAGATATAAAGAACATTTAGAGTAAATTATTGTTCATGCAAGAACGTTAAATTTTTCATGCAAAACGATCGATGACCCGGGGTTTTGATGAAATTGCTCTGAGATGACCAAAATGGTCCGTTTTGAAAATTTCCATCTTTCAACTAATTCTGACTCTCAGAGGTGTATCATCACTATTGGAGATAAAATGAGCATCTTTATCTTCATTTTCATGCTTCTAGGGAGCCAAAACTCAAGATTGGGCTCATGGTTAAAAGTGACTTAAAAGGACCCAAATGCTCACTTCGAGGGCTTAAAATGTGTTTATTCACTACGGGAAGAGATATAAAGAACATTTAGAGTAAATTAATGTTCATGCGAGAACGTTCAATTTTTCATGCAAAACAATCGATGACCCGCGACCTGATGAAATTGCTCCGAGATGACCAAAATGGTCCGTTTTGAAAGTTTTCATCTTTCAACTAATTTTGAGTCTCAGAGGTGGATCATCACTTTTGGATATAAAATGAGCATCGTTATTGTCATTTTCATGCTTCTAGGAGGCCAAAACTCAAGATTTGGCTCATGGTTCAAAGTGACTTAAAAGGACCCAAATGCTCACTTTGAGGGCTTAAAACGTGTTTATTCACTGCGGGAAGAGATATAAACAATATTTAGAGTAAATTAATGTTCATGCGAGAACGTTCAATTTTTCATGCAAAACAATCGATGACCCGCGATCTGATGAAATTGCTCTGAGATGACCAAAATGGTCCGTTTTGAAAGTTTTCATCTTTCAACTAATTTTGACTCTCAGAGGTGGATCATCACTTTTGGAGATTAAATGAGCATCGTTATCGTCATTTTCATGCTTCTAGGGAGCCAAAACTCAAGATTTTGCTCATGGTTAAAAGTGACTTAAAAGGACCCACATGCTCACTTCGAGGGCTTAAAATGTGTTTATTCACTACGGGAAGAGATATAAAGAACATTTAGAGTAAATTAATGTTCATGGGAGAACGTTCAATTTTTCATGCAAAACAATCGATGACCCGCGACCTGATGAAATTGCTCTGAGATGACCAAAATGGTCCGTTTTGAAAGTTTTCATCTATCAACTAATTTTGACTCTCAGAGGTGGATCATCACTTTTGGAGAGAAAACGAGCATCGTTATCGTCATTTTCATGCTTCTAGGGAGCCAAAACTCAAGAATTGGCTCATGGTTAAAAGTGACTTAAAAGGACCCAAATGCTCACTTCGAGGGCTTAAAACGTGTTTATTCACTGCGGGAAGAGATATAAAGAACATTTAGAGTAAATTAATGTTCATGCGAGAACGTTCAATTTTTCATGCAAAACAATCGATGACCCGCGTCCTGATGAAATTGCTCTGAGATGACCAAAATGGTCCGTTTTGAAAGTTTTCATCTTTCAACTAATTTTGACTCTCAGAGGTGGATCATCACTATTGTAGAGAAAATGAGCATCTTTATCGTCATTTTCATGCTTCTAGGGAGCCAAAACTCAAGATTGGACTCATGGTTGAAAGTGACTTAAAAGGACCAAATGCTCACTTCGAGGGCTTCAAACGTGTTTATTCACTGCGGGAAGAGATATAAAGAACATTTAGAGTAAATTAATGTTCATGCGAGAACGTTCAATTTTTCATGCAAAACAATCGATGACCCGCGTCCTGATGAAATTGCTCTGAGATGACCAAAATGGTCCGTTTTGAAAGTTTTCATCTTTCAACTAATTTTGACTCTCAGAGGTGGATCATCAATTTTGGAGATAAAATGAGCATCGTTATCGTCATTTTCATGCTTCTAGGGAGCCAAAACTCAAGTTTTGGCTCATGGTTAAAAGTGACTTAAAAGGACCCAAATGCTCAATTTGAGGGCTTAAAACGTGTTTATTCACTGCGGTAGGAGATATAAAGAACATTTAGAGTAAATTAATGTTCATGCGAGAACGTTCAATTTTTCATGCAAAACAATCGATGACCCGCAACCTGATGAAATTGCTCTGAGATGACCAAAATGGTCCGTTTTGAAAGTTTTCATCTTTCAACTAATTTTGACTCTCAGAGGTGGATCATCACTTTTGGATATAAAATGAGCATCGTTATCGTCATTTTCATGCTTCTAGGAAGCCAAAACTCAAGATTTGGCTCATGGTTCAAAGTGACTTAAAAGGACCCAAATGCTCACTTTGAGGGCTTAAAACGTGTTTATTCACTGCGGGAAGAGATATAAACAATATTTAGAGTGAATTAATGTTCATGCGAGAACGTTCAATTTTTCATGCAAAACAATCGATGACCCACGACCTGATGAAATTGCTCTGAGATGACCAAAATGGTCCGTTTTGAAAATTTTCATCTTTCAACTAATTTTGACTCTCAGAGGTGGATCATCACTTTTGGAGATAAAATTAGCATCGTTATCGTAATTTTCATGCTTCTAGGGAGCCAAAACTCAAGATTTGGCTCATGGTGAAAAGTGACTTAAAAGGACCCAAATGCTCACTTCGAGGGCTTAAAACGTGTTTATTCACTGCGGGAAGAGATATAAACAACATTTAGAGTAAATTAATGTTCATGCGAGAACGTTCAATATTTCATGCAAAACGATCGATGACCCGCGACCTGATGAAATTGCTCTGAGATGACCAAAATGGTCCATTTAGAAAATTTTCATCTTTCAACTAATTTTGACTCTCAGAGGTGGATCATCACTTTTGGAGATAAAATGAGCATCGTTATCGTCATTTTCATGCTTTAGGAAGCCAAAACTCAAGATTGGGCTCCTGGTTAAAAGTGACTTAAAAGGACCCAAATACTCACTTTGAGGGCTTAAAACGTGTTTATTCACTGCGGGAAGAGATATAAAGAACATTTAGAGTAAATTATTGTTCATGCGAGAACGTTCAATTTTTCATGCAAAATGATCGATGACCCGCGACCTGATGAAATTGCTCTGAGATGACCAAAATGGTCCGTTTTGAAAATTTCCATCTTTCAACTAATTTTGACTCTCAGAGGTGGATCATCACTATTGTAGAGAAAATGAGCATATTTATCGTCATTTTCATGCTTCTAGGTAGCCAAAACTCAAGATTGGACTCATGGTTGAAAGTGACTTAAAAGGACCAAATGCTCACTTCGAGGGCTTCAAACGTGTTTATTCACTGCGGGAAGAGATATAAAGAACATTTAGAGTAAATTAATGTTCATGCGAGAACGTTCAATTTTTCATGCAAAACAATCGATGACCCGCGATCTGATGAAATTGCTCTGAGATGACCAAAATGGTCCGTTTTGAAAGTTTTCATCTTTCAACTAATTTTGACTCTCAGAGGTGGATCATCAATTTTGGAGATAAAATGAGCATCGTTATCGTCATTTTCATGCTTCTAGGGAGCCAAAACTCAAGTTTTGCTCATGGTTAAAAGTGACTTAAAAGGACCCAAATGCTCAATTTGAGGGCTTAAAACGTGTTTATTCACTGCGGTAGGAGATATAAAGAACATTTAGAGTAAATTAATGTTCATGCGAGAACGTTCAATTTTTCATGCAAAACAATCGATGACCCGCGACCTGATGAAATTGCTCTGAGATGACCAAAATGGTCAGTTTTGAAAGTTTTCATCTATCAACTAATTTTGACTCTCAGAGGTGGACCATCACTTTTGGAGATAAAATGAGCATCGTTATCGTCATTTTCATACTTCTAGGGAGCCAAAACTCAAGAATTGGCTCATAGTTAAAAGTGACTTAAAAGGACCCAAATGCTCACTTCGAGGGCTTAAAACGTGTTTATTCACTGCGGGAAGAGATATAAAGAACATTTAGAGTAAATTAATGTTCATGCGAGAACGTTCAATTTTTCATGCAAAACAATCGATGACCCGCGTCCTGATGAAATTGCTCTGAGATGACCAAAATGGTCCGTTTTGAAAGTTTTCATCTTTCAACTAATTATGACTCTCAGAGGTGGATCATCACTTTTGGAGATAAAATGAGCATCGTTATCGTCATTTTCATGCTTCTAGGGAGCCAAAACTCAAGATTTGGCTCATGGTTAAAAGTGACTTAAAAGGACCCAAATGCTCACTTCGAGGGCTTAAAATGTGTTTATTCACTACGGGAAGAGATATAAAGAACATTTAGAGTAAATTAATGTTCATGCGAGAACGTTCAATTTTTCATGCAAAACAATCGATGACCCGCGACCTGATGAAATTGCTCTGAGATGACCAAAATGGTCAGTTTTGAAAGTTTTCATCTTTCAACTAATTTTGACTCTCAGAGGTGGATCATCACTTTTGGGGATAAAATGAGCATCGTTATCGTCATTTTCATGCTTCTAGGGAGCAAAAACTCAAGAATTGGCTCATGGTTAAAAGTGACTTAAAAGGACCCAAATGCTCACTTCGAGGGCTTAAAACGTGTTTATTCACTGCGGGAAGAGATATAAAGAACATTTAGAGTAAATTAATGTTCATGCGAGAACGTTCAATTTTTCATGCAAAACAATCGATGACCCGCGACCTGATGAAATTGCTCTGAGATGACCAAAATGGTCCGTTTTGAAAGTTTTCATCTTTCAACTAATTTTGACTCTCAGAGGTGGATCATCACTTTTGGAGATAAAATGAGCATCGTTATCGTCATTTTCATGCTTCTAGGGAGCCAAAACTCAAGAATTGGCTCATGGTTAAAAGTGACTTAAAAGGACCCAAATGCTCACTTCGAGGGCTTAAAACGTGTTTATTCACTGTGGGAAGAGATATAAAGAACATTTAGAGTAAATTAATGTTCATGCGAGAACGTTCAATTTTTCATGCAAAACAATCGATGACCCATGACCTAATGAAATTGCTCTGAGATGACCAAAATGGTCCGTTTTGAAAGTTTTCATCTTTCAACTAATTTTGACTCTCAGAGGTGGATCATCACTTTTGGAGATAAAATGAGCATCGTTATCGTCATTTTCATGCTTCTAGGGAGCCAAAACTCAAGATTTGGCTCATGCTTAAAAGTGACTTGAAAGGACCCAAATGCTCACTTCGAGGGCTTAAAACGTGTTTATTCACTGCGGGAAGAGATATAAAGAACATTTAGAGTAAATTAATGTTCATGCGAGAACGTTCAATTTTTCATGCAAAACAATCGATGACCCGCGACCTGATGAAATTGCTCTGAGATGACCAAAATGGTCCGTTTTGAAAATTTCCATCTTTCAACTAATTTTGACTCTCAGAGGTGTATCATCACTATTGGAGATAAAATGAGCATCTTTATCTTCATTTTCATGCTTCTAGGGAGCCAAAACTCAAGATTGGGCTCATGGTTAAAAGTGACTTAAAAGGACCCAAATGGTCACTTCGATGGCTTAAAACGTGTTTATTCACTGCGGGAAGAGATATAAAGAACATTTAGAGTAAATTATTGTTAATGCGAGAAAGTTCAATTTTTCATGCCAAACGATCGATGACCCGCGTCCTGATGAAATTGCTCTGAGATGACCAAAATGGTCCGTTTTGAAAATTTTCATCTTTCAACTAATTTTGACTCTCAGAGGTGGATCATCACTTTTGGAGATAAAATGAGCATCGGTATCGTCATTTTCATGCTTCTAGGGAGCCAAAACTCAAGATTTGACTCATGGTTGAAAGTGACTTAAAAGGACCAAATGCTCACTTCGAGGGCTTAAAACGTGTTTATTCACTGCGGGAAGAGATATAAAGAACATTTAGAGTAAATTAATGTTCATGCGAGAACGTTCAATTTTTCATGCAAAACAATCGAGGACCCGCGACCTGATGAAATTGCTCTGAGATGACCAAAATGGTCCGTTTTGAAAGTTTTCATCTTTCAACTAATTTTGACTCTCAGAGGTGGATCATCACTTTTGGAGATTAAATGAGCATCGTTATCGTCATTTTCATGCTTCTAGGGAGCCAAAACTCAAGATTTTGCTCATGGTTAAAAGTGACTTAAAAGGACCCACATGCTCACTTCGAGGGCTTAAAATGTGTTTATTCACTACGGGAAGAGATATAAAGAACATTTAGAGTAAATTAATGTTCATGCGAGAACGTTCAATTTTTCATGCAAAACAATCGATGACCCGCGACCTGATGAAATTGCTCTGAGATGACCAAAATGGTCCGTTTTGAAAGTTTTCATCTATCAACTAATTTTGACTCTCAGAGGTGGATCTTCACTTTTGGAGATAAAATGAGCATCGTTATCGTCATTTTCATGCTTCTAGGGAGCCAAAACTCAAGAATTGGCTCATGGTTAAAAGTGACTTAAAAGGACCCAAATGCTCACTTCGAGGGCTTAAAACGTGTTTATTCACTGCGGGAAGAGATATAAAGAACATTTAGAGTAAATTAATGTTCATGCGAGAACGTTCAATTTTTCATGCAAAACAATCGATGACCCTCGTCCTGATGAAATTGCTCTGAGATGACCAAAATGGTCCGTTTTGAAAGTTTTCATCTTTCAACTAATTTTGACTCTCAGAGGTGGATCATCACTTTTGGAGATAAAATGAGCATCGTTATCGTCATTTTCATGCTTCTAGGGAGCCAAAACTCAAGATTTGGCTCATGCTTAAAAGTGACTTGAAAGGACCCAAATGCTCACTTCGAGGGCTTAAAACGTGTTTATTCACTGCGGGAAGAGATATAAAGAACATTTAGAGTAAATTATTGTTCATGCGAGAACGTTCAAATTTTTCATGCAAAACGATCGATGACCCGCGACCTGATGAAATTGCTCTGAGATGACCAAAATGGTCCGTTTTGAAAATTTCCATCTTTCAACTAATTTTGACTCTCAGAGGTGGATCATCACTATTGGAGATAAAATGAGCATCTTTATCTTCATTTTCATGCTTCTAGGGAGCCAAAACTCAAGATTTGACTCATGGTTGAAAGTGACTTAAAAGGACCAAATGCTCACTGCGAGGGCTTAAAATGTGTTTATTCACTGCGGGAAGAGATATAAACAATATTTAGAGTGAATTAATGTTCATGCGAGAACGTTCAATTTTTCATGCAAAACGATCGATGACCCGCGACCTGATGAAATTGCTCTGAGATGACCAAAATGGTCCGTTTAGAAAATTTTCATCTTTCAACTAATTTTGACTCTCAGAGGTTGGATCATCACTTTTGGAGATAAAATGAGCATCGTTATCGTCATTTTCATGCTTTAGGAAGCCAAAACTCAAGATTGGGCTCCTGGTTAAAAGTGACTTAAAAGGACCCAAATACTCACTTTGAGGGCTTAAAACGTGTTTATTCACTGCGGGAAGAGATATAAAGAACATTTAGAGTAAATTATTGTTCATGCGAGAACGTTCAATTTTTCATGCAAAACGATCGATGACCCGCGACCTGATGAAATTGCTCTGAGATGACCAAAATGGTCCGTTTTGAAAATTTCCATCTTTCAACTAATTTTGACTCTCAGAGGTGGATCATCACTATTGTAGAGAAAATGAGCATCTTTATCGTCATTTTCATGCTTCTAGGTAGCCAAAACTCAAGATTGGACTCATGGTTGAAAGTGACTTAAAAGGACCAAATGCTCACTTCGAGGGCTTCAAACGTGTTTATTCACTGCGGGAAGAGATATAAAGAACATTTAGAGTAAATTAATGTTCATGCGAGAACGTTCAATTTTTCATGCAAAACAATCGATGACCCGCGATCTGATGAAATTGCTCTGAGATGACCAAAATGGTCCGTTTTGAAAGTTTTCATCTTTCAACTAATTTTGACTCTCAGAGGTGGATCATCACTTTTGGATATAAAATGAGCATCGTTATCGTCATTTTCATGCTTCTAGGGAGCCAAAACTCAAGTTTTGCTCATGGTTAAAAGTGACTTAAAAGGACCCAAATGCTCAATTTGAGGGCTTAAAACGTGTTTATTCACTGCGGTAGGAGATATAAAGAACATTTAGAGTAAATTAATGTTCATGCGAGAACGTTCAATTTTTCATGCAAAACAATCGATGACCCGCGACCTGATGAAATTGCTCTGAGATGACCAAAATGGTCCGTTTTGAAAGTTTTCATCTTTCAACTAATTTTGACTCTCAGAGGTGGATCATCACTTTTGGATATAAAATGAGCATCGTTATCGTCATTTTCATGCTTCTAGGGAGCCAAAACTCAAGATTTTGCTCATGGTTAAAAGTGACTTAAAAGGACCCAAATGCTCACTTTGAGGGCTTAAAACGTGTTTATTCACTGCGGGAAGAGATATAAAGAACATTTAGAGTAAATTATTGTTCATGCGAGAACGTTCAAATTTTTCATGCAAAACGATCGATGACCCGCGACCTGATGAAATTGCTCTGAGATGACCAAAATGGTCCGTTTTGAAAATTTCCATCTTTCAACTAATTTTGACTCTCAGAGGTGGATCATCACTATTGGAGATAAAATGAGCATCTTTATCTTCATTTTCATGCTTCTAGGGAGCCAAAACTCAAGATTTGACTCATGGTTGAAAGTGACTTAAAAGGACCAAATGCTCACTGCGAGGGCTTAAAATGTGTTTATTCACTGCGGGAAGAGATATAAACAATATTTAGAGTGAATTAATGTTCATGCGAGAACGTTCAATTTTTCATGCAAAACGATCGATGACCCGCGACCTGATGAAATTGCTCTGAGATGACCAAAATGGTCCGTTTAGAAAATTTTCATCTTTCAACTAATTTTGACTCTCAGAGGTTGGATCATCACTTTTGGAGATAAAATGAGCATCGTTATCGTCATTTTCATGCTTTAGGAAGCCAAAACTCAAGATTGGGCTCCTGGTTAAAAGTGACTTAAAAGGACCCAAATACTCACTTTGAGGGCTTAAAACGTGTTTATTCACTGCGGGAAGAGATATAAAGAACATTTAGAGTAAATTATTGTTCATGCGAGAACGTTCAATTTTTCATGCAAAACGATCGATGACCCGCGACCTGATGAAATTGCTCTGAGATGACCAAAATGGTCCGTTTTGAAAATTTCCATCTTTCAACTAATTTTGACTCTCAGAGGTGGATCATCACTATTGTAGAGAAAATGAGCATCTTTATCGTCATTTTCATGCTTCTAGGTAGCCAAAACTCAAGATTGGACTCATGGTTGAAAGTGACTTAAAAGGACCAAATGCTCACTTCGAGGGCTTCAAACGTGTTTATTCACTGCGGGAAGAGATATAAAGAACATTTAGAGTAAATTAATGTTCATGCGAGAACGTTCAATTTTTCATGCAAAACAATCGATGACCCGCGATCTGATGAAATTGCTCTGAGATGACCAAAATGGTCCGTTTTGAAAGTTTTCATCTTTCAACTAATTTTGACTTTCAGAGGTGGATCATCACTTTTGGATATAAAATGAGCATCGTTATCGTCATTTTCATGCTTCTAGGGAGCCAAAACTCAAGTTTTGCTCATGGTTAAAAGTGACTTAAAAGGACCCAAATGCTCAATTTGAGGGCTTAAAACGTGTTTATTCACTGCGGTAGGAGATATAAAGAACATTTAGAGTAAATTAATGTTCATGCGAGAACGTTCAATTTTTCATGCAAAACAATCGATGACCCGCGACCTGATGAAATTGCTCTGAGATGACCAAAATGGTCCGTTTTGAAAGTTTTCATCTTTCAACTAATTTTGACTCTCAGAGGTGGATCATCACTTTTGGATATAAAATGAGCATCGTTATCGTCATTTTCATGCTTCTAGGGAGCCAAAACTCAAGATTTTGCTCATGGTTAAAAGTGACTTAAAAGGACCCAAATGCTCACTTTGAGGGCTTAAAACGTGTTTATTCACTGCAGGAAGAGATATAAAGAACATTTAGAGTAAATTAATGTTCATGCGAGAACGTTCAATTTTTCATGCAAAACAATCGATGACCCGCGATCTGATGAAATTGCTCTGAGATGACCAAAATGGTCCGTTTTGAAAGTTTTCATCTTTCAACTAATTTTGACTCTCAGAGGTGGATCATCAATTTTGGAGATAAAATGAGCATCGTTATCGTCATTTTCATGCTTCTAGGGAGCCAAAACTCAAGTTTTGCTCATGGTTAAAAGTGACTTAAAAGGACCCAAATGCTCACTTCGAGGGCTTAAAACGTGTTTATTCACTGCGGGAAGAGATATAAAGAACATTTAGAGTAAATTAATGTTCATGCGAGAACGTTCAATTTTTCATGCAAAACAATCGATGACCCGCGTCCTGATGAAATTGCTCTGAGATGACCAAAATGGTCCGTTTTGAAAGTTTTCATCTTTCAACTAATTTTGACTCTCAGAGGTGGATCATCAATTTTGGAGATAAAATGAGCATCGTTATCGTCATTTTCATGCTTCTAGGGAGCCAAAACTCAAGTTTTGCTCATGGTTAAAAGTGACTTAAAAGGACCCAAATGCTCAATTTGAGGGCTTAAAACGTGTTTATTCACTGCGGTAGGAGATATAAAGAACATTTAGAGTAAATTAATGTTCATGCGAGAACGTTCAATTTTTCATGCAAAACAATCGATGACCCGCGACCTGATGAAATTGCTCTGAGATGACCAAAATGGTCCGTTTTGAAAGTTTTCATCTTTCAACTAATTTTGACTCTCAGAGGTGGATCATCACTTTTGGATATAAAATGAGCATCGTTATCGTCATTTTCATGCTTCTAGGAAGCCAAAACTCAAGATTTGGCTCATGGTTCAAAGTGACTTAAAAGGACCCAAATGCTCACTTTGAGGGCTTAAAACGTGTTTATTCACTGCGGGAAGAGATATAAACAATATTTAGAGTGAATTAATGTTCATGCGAGAACGTTCAATTTTTCATGCAAAACAATCGATGACCCACGACCTGATGAAATTGCTCTGAGATTACCAAAATGGTCCGTTTTGAAAGTTTTCATCTTTCAACTAATTTTGACTCTCAGAGGTGGATCATCACTTTTGGAGATTAAATGAGCATCGTTATCGTCATTTTCATGCTTCTAGGGAGCCAAAACTCAAGATTTTGCTCATGGTTAAAAGTGACTTAAAAGGACCCACATGCTCACTTCGAGGGCTTAAAATGTGTTTATTCACTACGGGAAGTGATATAAAGAACATTTAGAGTAAATTAATGTTCATGCGAGAACGTTCAATTTTTCATGCAAAACAATCGATGACCCGCGACCTGATGAAATTGCTCTGAGATGACCAAAATGATCCGTTTTGAAAGTTTTCATCTATCAACTAATTTTGACTCTCAGAGGTGGATCATCACTTTTGGAGATAAAATGAGCATCGTTATCTCATTTTCATGCTTCTAGGGAGCCAAAACTCAAGAATTGGCTCATGGTTAAAAGTGACTTAAAAGGACCCAAATGCTCACTTCGAGGGCTTAAAACGTGTTTATTCACTGCGGGAAGAGATATAAAGAACATTTAGAGTAAATTAATGTTCATGCGAGAACGTTCAATTTTTCATGCAAAACAATCGATGACCCGCGTCCTGATGAAATTGCTCTGAGATGACCAAAATGGTCCGTTTTGAAAGTTTTCATCTTTCAACTAATTTTGACTCTCAGAGGTGGATCATCACTTTTGGAGATAAAATGAGCATCGGTATCGTCATTTTCATGCTTCTAGGGAGCCAAAACTCAAGATTTGACTCATGGTTGAAAGTGACTTAAAAGGACCAAATGCTCACTTCGAGGGCTTAAAACGTGTTTATTCACTGCGGGAAGAGATATAAAGAACATTTAGAGTAAATTAATGTTCATGCGAGAACGTTCAATTTTTCATGCAAAACAATCGAGGACCCGCGACCTGATGAAATTGCTCTGAGATGACCAAAATGGTCCGTTTTGAAAGTTTTCATCTTTCAACTAATTTTGACTCTCAGAGGTGGATCATCACTTTTGGAGATTAAATGAGCATCGTTATCGTCATTTTCATGCTTCTAGGGAGCCAAAACTCAAGATTTTGCTCATGGTTAAAAGTGACTTAAAAGGACCCACATGCTCACTTCGAGGGCTTAAAATGTGTTTATTCACTACGGGAAGAGATATAAAGAACATTTAGAGTAAATTAATGTTCATGCGAGAACGTTCAATTTTTCATGCAAAACAATCGATGACCCGCGACCTGATGAAATTGCTCTGAGATGACCAAAATGGTCCGTTTTGAAAGTTTTCATCTATCAACTAATTTTGACTCTCAGAGGTGGATCTTCACTTTTGGAGATAAAATGAGCATCGTTATCGTCATTTTCATGCTTCTAGGGAGCCAAAACTCAAGAATTGGCTCATGGTTAAAAGTGACTTAAAAGGACCCAAATGCTCACTTCGAGGGCTTAAAACGTGTTTATTCACTGCGGGAAGAGATATAAAGAACATTTAGAGTAAATTAATGTTCATGCGAGAACGTTCAATTTTTCATGCAAAACAATCGATGACCCTCGTCCTGATGAAATTGCTCTGAGATGACCAAAATGGTCCGTTTTGAAAGTTTTCATCTTTCAACTAATTTTGACTCTCAGAGGTGGATCATCACTTTTGGAGATAAAATGAGCATCGTTATCGTCATTTTCATGCTTCTAGGGAGCCAAAACTCAAGATTTGGCTCATGCTTAAAAGTGACTTGAAAGGACCCAAATGCTCACTTCGAGGGCTTAAAACGTGTTTATTCACTGCGGGAAGAGATATAAAGAACATTTAGAGTAAATTATTGTTCATGCGAGAACGTTCAAATTTTTCATGCAAAACGATCGATGACCCGCGACCTGATGAAATTGCTCTGAGATGACCAAAATGGTCCGTTTTGAAAATTTCCATCTTTCAACTAATTTTGACTCTCAGAGGTGGATCATCACTATTGGAGATAAAATGAGCATCTTTATCTTCATTTTCATGCTTCTAGGGAGCCAAAACTCAAGATTTGACTCATGGTTGAAAGTGACTTAAAAGGACCAAATGCTCACTGCGAGGGCTTAAAATGTGTTTATTCACTGCGGGAAGAGATATAAACAATATTTAGAGTGAATTAATGTTCATGCGAGAACGTTCAATTTTTCATGCAAAACGATCGATGACCCGCGACCTGATGAAATTGCTCTGAGATGACCAAAATGGTCCGTTTAGAAAATTTTCATCTTTCAACTAATTTTGACTCTCAGAGGTTGGATCATCACTTTTGGAGATAAAATGAGCATCGTTATCGTCATTTTCATGCTTTAGGAAGCCAAAACTCAAGATTGGGCTCCTGGTTAAAAGTGACTTAAAAGGACCCAAATACTCACTTTGAGGGCTTAAAACGTGTTTATTCACTGCGGGAAGAGATATAAAGAACATTTAGAGTAAATTATTGTTCATGCGAGAACGTTCAATTTTTCATGCAAAACGATCGATGACCCGCGACCTGATGAAATTGCTCTGAGATGACCAAAATGGTCCGTTTTGAAAATTTCCATCTTTCAACTAATTTTGACTCTCAGAGGTGGATCATCACTATTGTAGAGAAAATGAGCATCTTTATCGTCATTTTCATGCTTCTAGGTAGCCAAAACTCAAGATTGGACTCATGGTTGAAAGTGACTTAAAAGGACCAAATGCTCACTTCGAGGGCTTCAAACGTGTTTATTCACTGCGGGAAGAGATATAAAGAACATTTAGAGTAAATTAATGTTCATGCGAGAACGTTCAATTTTTCATGCAAAACAATCGATGACCCGCGATCTGATGAAATTGCTCTGAGATGACCAAAATGGTCCGTTTTGAAAGTTTTCATCTTTCAACTAATTTTGACTCTCAGAGGTGGATCATCACTTTTGGATATAAAATGAGCATCGTTATCGTCATTTTCATGCTTCTAGGGAGCCAAAACTCAAGTTTTGCTCATGGTTAAAAGTGACTTAAAAGGACCCAAATGCTCAATTTGAGAGCTTAAAACGTGTTTATTCACTGCGGTAGGAGATATAAAGAACATTTAGAGTAAATTAATGTTCATGCGAGAACGTTCAATTTTTCATGCAAAACAATCGATGACCCGCGACCTGATGAAATTGCTCTGAGATGACCAAAATGGTCCGTTTTGAAAGTTTTCATCTTTCAACTAATTTTGACTCTCAGAGGTGGATCATCACTTTTGGATATAAAATGAGCATCGTTATCGTCATTTTCATGCTTCTAGGGAGCCAAAACTCAAGATTTTGCTCATGGTTAAAAGTGACTTAAAAGGACCCAAATGCTCACTTTGAGGGCTTAAAACGTGTTTATTCACTGCGGGAAGAGATATAAAGAACATTTAGAGTAAATTATTGTTCATGCGAGAACGTTCAAATTTTTCATGCAAAACGATCGATGACCCGCGACCTGATGAAATTGCTCTGAGATGACCAAAATGGTCCGTTTTGAAAATTTCCATCTTTCAACTAATTTTGACTCTCAGAGGTGGATCATCACTATTGGAGATAAAATGAGCATCTTTATCTTCATTTTCATGCTTCTAGGGAGCCAAAACTCAAGATTTGACTCATGGTTGAAAGTGACTTAAAAGGACCAAATGCTCACTGCGAGGGCTTAAAATGTGTTTATTCACTGCGGGAAGAGATATAAACAATATTTAGAGTGAATTAATGTTCATGCGAGAACGTTCAATTTTTCATGCAAAACGATCGATGACCCGCGACCTGATGAAATTGCTCTGAGATGACCAAAATGGTCCGTTTAGAAAATTTTCATCTTTCAACTAATTTTGACTCTCAGAGGTTGGATCATCACTTTTGGAGATAAAATGAGCATCGTTATCGTCATTTTCATGCTTTAGGAAGCCAAAACTCAAGATTGGGCTCCTGGTTAAAAGTGACTTAAAAGGACCCAAATACTCACTTTGAGGGCTTAAAACGTGTTTATTCACTGCGGGAAGAGATATAAAGAACATTTAGAGTAAATTATTGTTCATGCGAGAACGTTCAATTTTTCATGCAAAACGATCGATGACCCGCGACCTGATGAAATTGCTCTGAGATGACCAAAATGGTCCGTTTTGAAAATTTCCATCTTTCAACTAATTTTGACTCTCAGAGGTGGATCATCACTATTGTAGAGAAAATGAGCATCTTTATCGTCATTTTCATGCTTCTAGGTAGCCAAAACTCAAGATTGGACTCATGGTTGAAAGTGACTTAAAAGGACCAAATGCTCACTTCGAGGGCTTCAAACGTGTTTATTCACTGCGGGAAGAGATATAAAGAACATTTAGAGTAAATTAATGTTCATGCGAGAACGTTCAATTTTTCATGCAAAACAATCGATGACCCGCGATCTGATGAAATTGCTCTGAGATGACCAAAATGGTCCGTTTTGAAAGTTTTCATCTTTCAACTAATTTTGACTCTCAGAGGTGGATCATCACTTTTGGATATAAAATGAGCATCGTTATCGTCATTTTCATGCTTCTAGGGAGCCAAAACTCAAGTTTTGCTCATGGTTAAAAGTGACTTAAAAGGACCCAAATGCTCAATTTGAGGGCTTAAAACGTGTTTATTCACTGCGGTAGGAGATATAAAGAACATTTAGAGTAAATTAATGTTCATGCGAGAACGTTCAATTTTTCATGCAAAACAATTGCTCTGAGATGACCAAAATGGTCCGTTTTGAAAGTTTTCATCTTTCAACTAATTTTGACTCTCAGAGGTGGATCATCACTTTTGGATATAAAATGAGCATCGTTATCGTCATTTTCATGCTTCTAGGGAGCCAAAACTCAAGATTTTGCTCATGGTTAAAAGTGACTTAAAAGGACCCAAATGCTCACTTTGAGGGCTTAAAACGTGTTTATTCACTGCAGGAAGAGATATAAAGAACATTTAGAGTAAATTAATGTTCATGCGAGAACGTTCAATTTTTCATGCAAAACAATCGATGACCCGCGATCTGATGAAATTGCTCTGAGATGACCAAAATGGTCCGTTTTGAAAGTTTTCATCTTTCAACTAATTTTGACTCTCAGAGGTGGATCATCAATTTTGGAGATAAAATGAGCATCGTTATCGTCATTTTCATGCTTCTAGGGAGCCAAAACTCAAGTTTTGCTCATGGTTAAAAGTGACTTAAAAGGACCCAAATGCTCACTTCGAGGGCTTAAAACGTGTTTATTCACTGCGGGAAGAGATATAAAGAACATTTAGAGTAAATTAATGTTCATGCGAGAACGTTCAATTTTTCATGCAAAACAATCGATGACCCGCGTCCTGATGAAATTGCTCTGAGATGACCAAAATGGTCCGTTTTGAAAGTTTTCATCTTTCAACTAATTTTGACTCTCAGAGGTGGATCATCAATTTTGGAGATAAAATGAGCATCGTTATCGTCATTTTCATGCTTCTAGGGAGCCAAAACTCAAGTTTTGCTCATGGTTAAAAGTGACTTAAAAGGACCCAAATGCTCAATTTGAGGGCTTAAAACGTGTTTATTCACTGCGGTAGGAGATATAAAGAACATTTAGAGTAAATTAATGTTCATGCGAGAACGTTCAATTTTTCATGCAAAACAATCGATGACCCGCGACCTGATGAAATTGCTCTGAGATGACCAAAATGGTCCGTTTTGAAAGTTTTCATCTTTCAACTAATTTTGACTCTCAGAGGTGGATCATCACTTTTGGATATAAAATGAGCATCGTTATCGTCATTTTCATGCTTCTAGGAAGCCAAAACTCAAGATTTGGCTCATGGTTCAAAGTGACTTAAAAGGACCCAAATGCTCACTTTGAGGGCTTAAAACGTGTTTATTCACTGCGGGAAGAGATATAAACAATATTTAGAGTGAATTAATGTTCATGCGAGAACGTTCAATTTTTCATGCAAAACAATCGATGACCCACGACCTGATGAAATTGCTCTGAGATTACCAAAATGGTCCGTTTTGAAAGTTTTCATCTTTCAACTAATTTTGACTCTCAGAGGTGGATCATCACTTTTGGAGATTAAATGAGCATCGTTATCGTCATTTTCATGCTTCTAGGGAGCCAAAACTCAAGATTTTGCTCATGGTTAAAAGTGACTTAAAAGGACCCACATGCTCACTTCGAGGGCTTAAAATGTGTTTATTCACTACGGGAAGTGATATAAAGAACATTTAGAGTAAATTAATGTTCATGCGAGAACGTTCAATTTTTCATGCAAAACAATCGATGACCCGCGACCTGATGAAATTGCTCTGAGATGACCAAAATGGTCCGTTTTGAAAGTTTTCATCTATCAACTAATTTTGACTCTCAGAGGTGGATCATCACTTTTGGAGATAAAATGAGCATCGTTATCTCATTTTCATGCTTCTAGGGAGCCAAAACTCAAGAATTGGCTCATGGTTAAAAGTGACTTAAAAGGACCCAAATGCTCACTTCGAGGGCTTAAAACGTGTTTATTCACTGCGGGAAGAGATATAAAGAACATTTAGAGTAAATTAATGTTCATGCGAGAACGTTCAATTTTTCATGCAAAACAATCGATGACCCGCGTCCTGATGAAATTGCTCTGAGATGACCAAAATGGTCCGTTTTGAAAGTTTTCATCTTTCAACTAATTTTGACTCTCAGAGGTGGATGATCACTTTTGGAGATAAAATGAGCATCGTTATCGTCATTTTCATGCTTCTAGGGAGCCAAAACTCAAGATTTGGCTCATGGTTAAAAGTGACTTAAAAGGACCCAAATGCTCACTTCGAGGGCTTAAAACGTGTTTATTCACTGCGGGAAGAGATATAAAGAACATTTAGAGTAAATTATTGTTCATGCGAGAACGTTCAATTTTTCATGCAAAACGATCGATGACCCGCGACCTGATGAAATTGCTCTGAGATGACCAAAATGGTCCGTTTTGAAAATTTCCATCTTTCAACTAATTTTGACTCTCAGAGGTGTATCATCACTTTTGGAGATAAAATGAGCATCTTTATCTTCATTTTCATGCTTCTAGGGAGCCAAAACTCAAGATTGGGCTCATGGTTAAAAGTGACTTAAAAGGACCCAAATGCTCACTTCGATGGCTTAAAACGTGTTTATTCACTGCGGGAAGAGATATAAAGAACATTTAGAGTAAATTAATGTTCATGCGAGAACGTTCAATTTTTCATGCCAAACGATCGATGACCCGCGTCCTGATGAAATTGCTCTGAGATGACCAAAATGGTCCGTTTTGAAAGTTTTCATCTTTCAACTAATTTTGACTCTCAGAGGTGGATCATCACTTTTGGAGATAAAATGAGCATCATTATCGTCATTTTCATGCTTCTAGGGAGCCAAAACTCAAGATTTGACTCATGGTTGAAAGTGACTTAAAAGGACCCAAATGCTCACTTTGAGGGCTTAAAACGTGTTTATTCACTGCGGGAAGAGATATAAAGAACATTTAGAGTAAATTATTGTTAATGCGAGAACGTTCAATTTTTCATGCCAAACGATCGATAACCCGCGACCTGATGAAATTGCTCTGAGATGACCAAAATGGTCCGTTTTGAAAATGTTCATCTTTCAAATAATATTGACTCTCAGAGGTGGATTTTCACTTTTGGAGATAAAATTAGCATCTTTATCATCATTTTCATGCTTCTAGGGAGCCAAAACTCAAGATTTGAATCATGGTTGAAAGTGACTTAAAAGGACCCAAATGCTCACTTCGAGGGCTTAAAACATGTTTATTCACTGTGGGAAGAGATATAAACAACATTTAGAGTAAATTAATGTTCATGCGAGAACGTTCAATTTTTCATGCAAAACAATCGATGACCCGCGACCTGATGAAATTGCTCTGAGGTGAACAAAATGGTCCATTTTAAAAATGTTTATCTTTCAACTAATATTGACTCTCAGAGGTGGATCTTCACTTTTGGAGATAAAATGAGCATCTTCATAGTAATTTTTATGCTTCTGGGGAGCCAAAACTCAAGATTTGGCTCATGGTTAAAAGTGACTTAAAAGGACCCAAATGCTCACTTCGAGGGCTTAAAACGTTTTTATTCACTGTGGGAAGAGATATAAACAACATTTAGAGTAAATTAATGTTCATGCGAGAACGTTCAATTTTTCATGCAAAACAATCGATGACCCGCGACCTGATGAAATTGCTCTGAGATGACCAAAATGGTCCATTTTGAAAATTTTCATCTTTCAACTAATTATGACTCTCAGAGGTGGATCATCACTTTTGGAGATAAAATGAGCATCGTTATCGTCATTTTCATGCTTCTAGGGAGCCAAAACTCAAGATTTGGCTCATGGTTAAAAGTGACTTAAAAGGACTCAAATGCTCACTTCGAGGGCTTAAAATGTGTTTATTCACTACGGGAAGAGATATAAAGAACATTTAGAGTAAATTAATGTTCATGCGAGAACGTTCAATTTTTCATGCAAAACAATCGATGACCCGCGACCTGATGAAATTGCTCTGAGATGACCAAAATGGTCAGTTTTGAAAGTTTTCATCTTTCAACTAATTTTGACTCTCAGAGGTGGATCATCACTTTTGGAGATAAAATGAGCATCGTTATCGTCATTTTCATGCTTCTAGGGAGCCAAAACTCAAGAATTGGCTCATGGTTAAAAGTGACTTAAAAGGACCCAAATGCTCACTTCGAGGGCTTAAAACGTGTTTATTCACTGCGGGAAGAGATATAAAGAACATTTAGAGTAAATTAATGTTCATGCGAGAACGTTCAATTTTTCATGCAAAACAATCGATGACCCGCGACCTGATGAAATTGCTCTGAGATGACCAAAATGGTCCGTTTTGAAAGTTTTCATCTTTCAACTAATTTTGACTCTCAGAGGTGGATCATCACTTTTGGAGATAAAATGAGCATCGTTATCGTCATTTTCATGCTTCTAGGGAGCCAAAACTCAAGAATTGGCTCATGGTTAAAACTGACTTAAAAGGACCCAAATGCTCACTTCGAGGGCTTAAAACGTGTTTATTCACTGCGGGAAGACATATAAAGAACATTTAGAGTAAATTAATGTTCATGCGAGAACGTTCAATTTTTCATGCAAAACAATCGATGACCCATGACCTAATGAAATTGCTCTGAGATGACCAAAATGGTCCGTTTTGAAAGTTTTCATCTTTCAACTAATTTTGACTCTCAGAGGTGGATCATCACTATTGTAGAGAAAATGAGCATCTTTATCGTCATTTTCATGCTTCTAGGTAGCCAAAACTCAAGATTGGACTCATGGTTGAAAGTGACTTAAAAGGACCAAATGCTCACTTCGAGGGCTTCAAACGTGTTTATTCACTGCGGGAAGAGATATAAAGAACATTTAGAGTAAATTAATGTTCATGCGAGAACGTTCAATTTTTCATGCAAAACAATCGATGACCCTCGTCCTGATGAAATTGCTCTGAGATGACCAAAATGGTCCGTTTTGAAAGTTTTCATCTTTCAACTAATTTTGACTCTCAGAGGTGGATCATCACTTTTGGAGATAAAATGAGCATCGTTATCGTCATTTTCATGCTTCTAGGGAGCCAAAACTCAAGATTTGGCTCATGCTTAAAAGTGACTTGAAAGGACCCAAATGCTCACTTCGAGGGCTTAAAACGTGTTTATTCACTGCGGGAAGAGATATAAAGAACATTTAGAGTAAATTATTGTTCATGCGAGAACGTTCAAATTTTTCATGCAAAACGATCGATGACCCGCGACCTGATGAAATTGCTCTGAGATGACCAAAATGGTCCGTTTTGAAAATTTCCATCTTTCAACTAATTTTGACTCTCAGAGGTGGATCATCACTATTGGAGATAAAATGAGCATCTTTATCTTCATTTTCATGCTTCTAGGGAGCCAAAACTCAAGATTTGACTCATGGTTGAAAGTGACTTAAAAGGACCAAATGCTCACTGCGAGGGCTTAAAATGTGTTTATTCACTGCGGGAAGAGATATAAACAATATTTAGAGTGAATTAATGTTCATGCGAGAACGTTCAATTTTTCATGCAAAACGATCGATGACCCGCGACCTGATGAAATTGCTCTGAGATGACCAAAATGGTCCGTTTAGAAAATTTTCATCTTTCAACTAATTTTGACTCTCAGAGGTTGGATCATCACTTTTGGAGATAAAATGAGCATCGTTATCGTCATCTTCATGCTTTAGGAAGCCAAAACTCAAGATTGGGCTCCTGGTTAAAAGTGACTTAAAAGGACCCAAATACTCACTTTGAGGGCTTAAAACGTGTTTATTCACTGCGGGAAGAGATATAAAGAACATTTAGAGTAAATTATTGTTCATGCGAGAACGTTCAATTTTTCATGCAAAACGATCGATGACCCGCGACCTGATGAAATTGCTCTGAGATGACCAAAATGGTCCGTTTTGAAAATTTCCATCTTTCAACTAATTTTGACTCTCAGAGGTGGATCATCACTATTGTAGAGAAAATGAGCATCTTTATCGTCATTTTCATGCTTCTAGGTAGCCAAAACTCAAGATTGGACTCATGGTTGAAAGTGACTTAAAAGGACCAAATGCTCACTTCGAGGGCTTCAAACGTGTTTATTCACTGCGGGAAGAGATATAAAGAACATTTAGAGTAAATTAATGTTCATGCGAGAACGTTCAATTTTTCATGCAAAACAATCGATGACCCGCGATCTGATGAAATTGCTCTGAGATGACCAAAATGGTCCGTTTTGAAAGTTTTCATCTTTCAACTAATTTTGACTCTCAGAGGTGGATCATCACTTTTGGATATAAAATGAGCATCGTTATCCTCATTTTCATGCTTCTAGGGAGCCAAAACTCAAGTTTTGCTCATGGTTAAAAGTGACTTAAAAGGACCCAAATGCTCAATTTGAGGGCTTAAAACGTGTTTATTCACTGCGGTAGGAGATATAAAGAACATTTAGAGTAAATTAATGTTCATGCGAGAACGTTCAATTTTTCATGCAAAACAATCGATGACCCGCGACCTGATGAAATTGCTCTGAGATGACCAAAATGGTCCGTTTTGAAAGTTTTCATCTTTCAACTAATTTTGACTCTCAGAGGTGGATCATCACTTTTGGATATAAAATGAGCATCGTTATCGTCATTTTCATGCTTCTAGGGAGCCAAAACTCAAGATTTTGCTCATGGTTAAAAGTGACTTAAAAGGACCCAAATGCTCACTTTGAGGGCTTAAAATGTGTTTATTCACTGCAGGAAGAGATATAAAGAACATTTAGAGTAAATTAATGTTCATGCGAGAACGTTCAATTTTTCATGCAAAACAATCGATGACCCGCGATCTGATGAAATTGCTCTGAGATGACCAAAATGGTCCGTTTTGAAAATTTCCATCTTTCAACTAATTTTGACTCTCAGAGGTGTATCATCACTTTTGGAGATAAAATGAGCATCTTTATCTTCATTTTCATGCTTCTAGGGAGCCAAAACTCAAGATTGGGCTCATGGTTAAAAGTGACTTAAAGGACCCAAATGCTCACTTCGATGGCTTAAAACGTGTTTATTCACTGCGGGAAGAGATATAAAGAACATTTAGAGTAAATTAATGTTCATGCGAGAACGTTCAATTTTTCATGCCAAACGATCGATGACCCGCGTCCTGATGAAATTGCTCTGAGATGACCAAAATGGTCCGTTTTGAAAGTTTTCATCTTTCAACTAATTTTGACTCTCAGAGGTGGATCATCACTTTTGGAGATAAAATGAGCATCGGTATCGTCATTTTCATGCTTCTAGGGAGCCAAAACTCAAGATTTGACTCATGGTTGAAAGTGACTTAAAAGGACCCAAATGCTCACTTTGAGGGCTTAAAACGTGTTTATTCACTGCGGGAAGAGATATAAAGAACATTTAGAGTAAATTATTGTTAATGCGAGAACGTTCAATTTTTCATGCCAAACGATCGATAACCCGCGACCTGATGAAATTGCTCTGAGATGACCAAAATGGTCCGTTTTGAAAATGTTCATCTTTCAAATAATATTGACTCTCAGAGGTGGATTTTCACTTTTGGAGATAAAATTAGCATCTTTATCATCATTTTCATGCTTCTAGGGAGCCAAAACTCAAGATTTGAATCATGGTTGAAAGTGACTTAAAAGGACCCAAATGCTCACTTCGAGGGCTTAAAACATGTTTATTCACTGTGGGAAGAGATATAAACAACATTTAGAGTAAATTAATGTTCATGCGAGAACGTTCAATTTTTCATGCAAAACAATCGATGACCCGCGACCTGATGAAATTGCTCTGAGGTGAACAAAATGGTCCATTTTAAAAATGTTTATCTTTCAACTAATATTGACTCTCAGAGGTGGATCTTCACTTTTGGAGATAAAATGAGCATCTTCATAGTAATTTTTATGCTTCTGGGGAGCCAAAACTCAAGATTTGGCTCATGGTTAAAAGTGACTTAAAAGGACCCAAATGCTCACTTCGAGGGCTTAAAACGTTTTTATTCACTGTGGGAAGAGATATAAACAACATTTAGAGTAAATTAATGTTCATGCGAGAACGTTCAATTTTTCATGCAAAACAATCGATGACCCGCGACCTGATGAAATTGCTCTGAGATGACCAAAATGGTCAGTTTTGAAAGTTTTCATCTTTCAACTAATTTTGACTCTCAGAGGTGGATCATCACTTTTGGAGATAAAATGAGCATCGTTATCGTCATTTTCATGCTTCTAGGGAGCCAAAACTCAAGAATTGGCTCATGGTTAAAAGTGACTTAAAAGGACCCAAATGCTCACTTCGAGGGCTTAAAACGTGTTTATTCACTGCGGGAAGAGATATAAAGAACATTTAGAGTAAATTAATGTTCATGCGAGAACGTTCAATTTTTCATGCAAAACAATCGATGACCCGCGACCTGATGAAATTGCTCTGAGATGACCAAAATGGTCCGTTTTGAAAGTTTTCATCTTTCAACTAATTTTGACTCTCAGAGGTGGATCATCACTTTTGGAGATAAAATGAGCATCGTTATCGTCATTTTCATGCTTCTAGGGAGCCAAAACTCAAGAATTGGCTCATGGTTAAAACTGACTTAAAAGGACCCAAATGCTCACTTCGAGGGCTTAAAACGTGTTTATTCACTGCGGGAAGAGATATAAAGAACATTTAGAGTAAAATAATGTTCATGCGAGAACGTTCAATTTTTCATGCAAAACAATCGATGACCCATGACCTAATGAAATTGCTCTGAGATGACCAAAATGGTCCGTTTTGAAAGTTTTCATCTTTCAACTAATTTTGACTCTCAGAGGTGGATCATCACTATTGTAGAGAAAATGAGCATCTTTATCGTCATTTTCATGCTTCTAGGTAGCCAAAACTCAAGATTGGACTCATGGTTGAAAGTGACTTAAAAGGACCAAATGCTCACTTCGAGGGCTTCAAACGTGTTTATTCACTGCAGGAAGAGATATAAAGAACATTTAGAGTAAATTAATGTTCATGCGAGAACGTTCAATTTTTCATGCAAAACAATCGATGACCCGCGATCTGATGAAATTGCTCTGAGATGACCAAAATGGTCCGTTTTGAAAGTTTTCATCTTTCAACTAATTTTGACTCTCAGAGGTGGATCATCACTTTTGGATATAAAATGAGCATCGTTATCGTCATTTTCATGCTTCTAGGGAGCCAAAACTCAAGATTTGACTCATGGTTGAAAGTGACTTAAAAGGACCAAATGCTCACTTCGAGGGCTTAAAACGTGTTTATTCACTGCGGGAAGAGATATAAAGAACATTTAGAGTAAATTAATGTTCATGCGAGAACGTTCAATTTTTCAAGCAAAACAATCGATGACCCGTGACCTGATGAAATTGCTCTGAGATGACCAAAATGGTCCGTTTTGAAAGTTTTCATCTTTCAACTAATTTTGACTCTCAGAGGTGGATCATCACTTTTGGAGATTAAATGAGCATCATTATCGTCATTTTCATGCTTCTAGGGAGCCAAAACTCAAGATTTTGCTCATGGTTAAAAGTGACTTAAAAGGACCCACATGCTCACTTCGAGGGCTTAAAATGTGTTTATTCACTACGGGAAGAGATATAAAGAACATTTAGAGTAAATTAATGTTCATGCGAGAACGTTCAATTTTTCATGCAAAACAATCGATGACCCGCGACCTGATGAAATTGCTCTGAGATGACCAAAATGGTCCGTTTTGAAAGTTTTCATCTATCAACTAATTTTGACTCTCAGAGGTGGATCATCACTTTTGGAGATAAAATGAGCATCGTTATCGTCATTTTCATGCTTCTAGGGAGCCAAAACTCAAGAATTGGCTCATGGTTAAAAGTGACTTAAAAGGACCCAAATGCTCACTTCGAGGGCTTAAAACGTGTTTATTCACTGCGGGAAGAGATATAAAGAACATTTAGAGTAAATTAATGTTCATGCGCGAACGTTCAATTTTTCATGCAAAACAATCGATGACCCGCGTCCTGATGAAATTGCTCTGAGATGACCAAAATGGTCCGTTTTGAAAGTTTTCATCTTTCAACTAATTTTGACTCTCAGAGGTGGATGATCACTTTTGGAGATAAAATGAGCATCGTTATCGTCATTTTCATGCTTCTAGGGAGCCAAAACTCAAGATTTGGCTCATGGTTAAAAGTGACTTAAAAGGACCCAAATGCTCACTTCGAGGGCTTAAAACGTGTTTATTCACTGCGGGAAGAGATATAAAGAACATTTAGAGTAAATTAATGTTCATGCGAGAACGTTCAATTTTTCATGCAAAACAATCGATGACCCATGACCTAATGAAATTGCTCTGAGATGACCAAAATGGTCCGTTTTGAAAGTTTTCATCTTTCAACTAATTTTGACTCTCAGAGGTGGATCATCACTTTTGGAGAAAAAATGAGCATCGTTATCGTCATTTTCATGCTTCTAGGGAGCCAAAACTCAAGATTTGGCTCATGCTTAAAAGTGACTTGAAAGGACCCAAATGCTCACTTCGAGGGCTTAAAACGTGTTTATTCACTGCGGGAAGAGATATAAAGAACATTTAGAGTAAATTATTGTTCATGCAAGAACGTTACATTTTTCATGCAAAACGATCGATGACCCGCGACCTGATGAAATTGCTCTGAGATGACCAAAATGGTCCGTTTTGAAAATTTCCATCTTTCAACTAATTTTGACTCTCAGAGGTGTATCATCACTATTGGAGATAAAATGAGCATTTTTATCTTCATTTTCATGCTTCTAGGGAGCCAAAACTCAAGATTGGGCTCATGGTTAAAAGTGACTTAAAAGGACCCAAATGGTCACTTCGATGGCTTAAAACGTGTTTATTCACTGCGGGTAGAGATATAAAGAACATTTAGAGTAAATTATTGTTAATGCGAGAAAGTTCAATTTTTCATGCCAAACGATCGATGACCCGCGTCCTGATGAAATTGCTCTGAGATGACCAAAATGGTCCGGTTTGAAAATTTTCATCTTTCAACTAATTTTGACTCTCAGAGGTGGATCATCACTTTTGGAGATAAAATGAGCATCGGTATCGTCATTTTCATGCTTCTAGGGAGCCAAAACTCAAGATTTGACTCATGGTTGAAAGTGACTTAAAAGGACCAAATGCTCACTTTGAGGGCTTAAAACGTGTTTATTCACTGCGGGAAGAGATATAAAGAACATTTAGAGTAAATTAATGTTCATGCGAGAACGTTCAATTTTTCATGCAAAACAATCGATGACCCGCGACCTGATGAAATTGCTCTGAGATGACCAAAATGGTCCGTTTTGAAAGTTTTCATCTTTCAACTAATTTTGACTCTCAGAGGTGGATCATCACTTTTGGAGATAAAATGAGCATCGTTATCGTCATTTTCATGCTTCTAGGGAGCCAAAACTCAAGATTTGGCTCATGGTTAAAGTGACTTAAAAGGACCCAAATGCTCACTTCGAGGGCTTAAAACGTGTTTATTCACTGCGGGAAGAGATATAAAGAACATTTAGAGTAAATTATTGTTCATGCGAGAACGTTCAAATTTTTCATGCAAAACGATCGATGACCCGCGACCTGATGAAATTGCTCTGAGATGACCAAAATGGTCCGTTTTGAAAATTTCCATCTTTCAACTAATTTTGACTCTCAGAGGTGGATCATCACTATTGGAGATAAAATGAGCATCTTTATCTTCATTTTCATGCTTCTAGGGAGCCAAAACTCAAGATTTGACTCATGGTTGAAAGTGACTTAAAAGGACCAAATGCTCACTTCGAGGGCTTCAAACGTGTTTATTCACTGCGGGAAGAGATATAAAGAACATTTAGAGTAAAATAATGTTCATGCGAGAACGTTCAATTTTTCATGCAAAACAATCGATGACCCGCGATCTGATGAAATTGCTCTGAGATGACCAAAATGGTCCGTTTTGAAAGTTTTCATCTTTCAACTAATTTTGACTCTCAGAGGTGGATCATCAATTTTGGAGATAAAATGAGCATCGTTATCGTCATTTTCATGCTTCTAGGGAGCCAAAACTCAAGTTTTGCTCATGGTTAAAAGTGACTTAAAAGGACCCAAATGCTCAATTTGAGGGCTTAAAACGTGTTTATTCACTGCGGGAAGAGATATAAACAATATTTAGAGTGAATTAATGTTCATGCGAGAACGTTCAATTTTTCATGCAAAACAATCGATGACCCGCGTCCTGATGAAATTGCTCTGAGATGACCAAAATGGTCCGTTTTGAAAGTTTTCATCTTTCAACTAATTTTGACTCTCAGAGGTGGATGATCACTTTTGGAGATAAAATGAGCATCGTTATCGTCATTTTCATGCTTCTAGGGAGCCAAAACTCAAGATTTGGCTCATGGTTAAAAGTGACTTAAAAGGACCCAAATGCTCACTTCGAGGGCTTAAAACGTGTTTATTCACTGCGGGAAGAGATATAAAGAACATTTAGAGTAAATTAATGTTCATGCGAGAACGTTCAATTTTTCATGCAAAACAATCGATGACCCGCGACCTGATGAAATTGCTCTGAGATGACCAAAATGGTCCGTTTTGAAAGTTTTCATCTTTCAACTAATTTTGACTCTCAGAGGTGGATCATCACTTTTGGAGATAAAATGAGCATCGTTATCGTCATTTTCATGCTTCTAGGGAGCCAAAACTCAAGATTTGGCTCATGCTTAAAAGTGACTTGAAAGGACCCAAATGCTCACTTCGAGGGCTTAAAACGTGTTTATTCACTGCGGGAAGAGATATAAAGAACATTTAGAGTAAATTATTGTTCATGCAAGAACGTTACATTTTTCATGCAAAACGATCGATGACCCGCGACCTGATGAAATTGCTCTGAGATGACCAAAATGGTCCGTTTTGAAAATTTCCATCTTTCAACTAATTTTGACTCTCAGAGGTGTATCATCACTATTGGAGATAAAATGAGCATCTTTATCTTCATTTTCATGCTTCTAGGGAGCCAAAACTCAAGATTGGGCTCATGGTTAAAAGTGACTTAAAAGGACCCAAATGGTCACTTCGATGGCTTAAAACGTGTTTATTCACTGCGGGTAGAGATATAAAGAACATTTAGAGTAAATTATTGTTAATGCGAGAAAGTTCAATTTTTCATGCCAAACGATCGATGACCCGCGTCCTGATGAAATTGCTCTGAGATGACCAAAATGGTCCGTTTTGAAAATTTTCATCTTTCAACTAATTTTGACTCTCAGAGGTGGATCATCACTTTTGGAGATAAAATGAGCATCGGTATCGTCATTTTCATGCTTCTAGGGAGCCAAAACTCAAGATTTGACTCATGGTTGAAAGTGACTTAAAAGGACCAAATGCTCACTTCGAGGGCTTAAAACGTGTTTATTCACTGCGGGAAGAGATATAAAGAACATTTAGAGTAAATTAATGTTCATGCGAGAACGTTCAATTTTTCATGCAAAACAATCGATGACCCGCGACCTGATGAAATTGCTCTCAGATGACCAAAATGGTCCGTTTTGAAAGTTTTCATCTATCAACTAATTTTGACTCTCAGAGGTGGATCATCACTTTTGGAGATAAAATGAGCATCGTTATCGTCATTTTCATGCTTCTAGGGAGCCAAAACTCAAGAATTGGTCATGGTTAAAAGTGACTTAAAAGGACCCAAATGCTCACTTAGAGGGCTTAAAACGTGTTTATTCACTGCGGGAAGAGATATAAAGAACATTTAGAGTAAATTAATGTTCATGCGAGAACGTTCAATTTTTCATGCAAAACAATCGATGACCCGCGACCTGATGAAATTGCTCTGAGATGACCAAAATGGTCCGTTTAGAAAATTTTCATCTTTCAACTAATTTTGACTCTCAGAGGTGGATCATCACTTTTGGAGATAAAATGAGCATCGTTATCGTCATTTTCATGCTTTAGGAAGCCAAAACTCAAGATTGGGCTCCTGGTTAAAAGTGACTTAAAAGGACCCAAATACTCACTTTGAGGGCTTAAAACGTGTTTATTCACTGCGGGAAGAGATATAAAGAACATTTAGAGTAAATTATTGTTCATGCGAGAACGTTCAATTTTTCATGCAAAACGATCGATGACCCGCGACCTGATGAAATTGCTCTGAGATGACCAAAATGGTCCGTTTTGAAAATTTCCATCTTTCAACTAATTTTGACTCTCAGAGGTGGATCATCACTATTGTAGAGAAAATGAGCATCTTTATCGTCATTTTCATGCTTCTAGGTAGCCAAAACTCAAGATTGGACTCATGGTTGAAAGTGACTTAAAAGGACCAAATGCTCACTTCGAGGGCTTCAAACGTGTTTATTCACTGCGGGAAGAGATATAAAGAACATTTAGAGTAAATTAATGTTCATGCGAGAACGTTCAATTTTTCATGCAAAACAATCGATGACCCGCGATCTGATGAAATTGCTCTGAGATGACCAAAATGGTCCGTTTTGAAAGTTTTCATCTTTCAACTAATTTTGACTCTCAGAGGTGGATCATCAATTTTGGAGATAAAATGAGCATCGTTATCGTCATTTTCATGCTTCTAGGGAGCCAAAACTCAAGTTTTGCTCATGGTTAAAAGTGACTTAAAAGGACCCAAATGCTCAATTTGAGGGCTTAAAACGTGTTTATTCACTGCGGTAGGAGATATAAAGAACATTTAGAGTAAATTAATGTTCATGCGAGAACGTTCAATTTTTCATGCAAAACAATCGATGACCCGCGACCTGATGAAATTGCTCTGAGATGACCAAAATGGTCCGTTTTGAAAGTTTTCATCTTTCAACTAATTTTGACTCTCAGAGGTGGATCATCACTTTTGGATATAAAATGAGCATCGTTATCGTCATTTTCATGCTTCTAGGAAGCCAAAACTCAAGATTTGGCTCATGGTTCATAGTGACTTAAAAGGACCCAAATGCTCACTTTGAGGGCTTAAAACGTGTTTATTCACTGCGGGAAGAGATATAAAGAACATTTAGAGTAAATTATTGTTCATGCGAGAACGTTCAAATTTTTCATGCAAAACGATCGATGACCCGCGACCTGATGAAATTGCTCTGAGATGACCAAAATGGTCCGTTTTGAAAATTTCCATCTTTCAACTAATTTTGACTCTCAGAGGTGGATCATCACTATTGGAGATAAAATGAGCATCTTTATCTTCATTTTCATGCTTCTAGGGAGACAAAACTCAAGATTTGACTCATGGTTGAAAGTGACTTAAAAGGACCAAATGCTCACTGCGAGGGCTTAAAATGTGTTTATTCACTGCGGGAAGAGATATAAACAATATTTAGAGTGAATTAATGTTCATGCGAGAACGTTCAATTTTTCATGCAAAACGATCGATGACCCGCGACCTGATGAAATTGCTCTGAGATGACCAAAATGGTCCGTTTAGAAAATTTTCATCTTTCAACTAATTTTGACTCTCAGAGGTGGATCATCACTTTTGGAGATAAAATGAGCATCGTTATCGTCATTTTCATGCTTTAGGAAGCCAAAACTCAAGATTGGGCTCCTGGTTAAAAGTGACTTAAAAGGACCCAAATACTCACTTTGAGGGCTTAAAACGTGTTTATTCACTGTGGGAAGAGATATAAAGAACATTTAGAGTAAATTATTGTTCATGCGAGAACGTTCAATTTTTCATGCAAAACGATCGATGACCCGCGACCTGATGAAATTGCTCTGAGATGACCAAAATGGTCCGTTTTGAAAATTTCCATCTTTCAACTAATTTTGACTCTCAGAGGTGGATCATCAATTTTGGAGATAAAATGAGCATCGTTATCGTCATTTTCATGCTTCTAGGGAGCCAAAACTCAAGTTTTGCTCATGGTTAAAAGTGACTTAAAAGGACCCAAATGCTCAATTTGAGGGCTTAAAACGTGTTTATTCACTGCGGTAGGAGATATAAAGAACATTTAGAGTAAATTAATGTTCATGCGAGAACGTTCAATTTTTCATGCAAAACAATCGATGACCCGCGACCTGATGAAATTGCTCTGAGATGACCAAAATGGTCCGTTTTGAAAGTTTTCATCTTTCAACTAATTTTGACTCTCAGAGGTGGATCATCACTTTTGGATATAAAATGAGCATCGTTATCGTCATTTTCATGCTTCTAGGAAGCCAAAACTCAAGATTTGGCTCATGGTTCATAGTGACTTAAAAGGACCCAAATGCTCACTTTGAGGGCTTAAAACGTGTTTATTCACTGCGGGAAGAGATATAAACAATATTTAGAGTGAATTAATGTTCATGCGAGAACGTTCAATTTTTCATGCAAAACAATCGATGACCCACGACCTGATGAAATTGCTCTGAGATGACCAAAATGGTCCGTTTTGAAAGTTTTCATCTTTCAACTAATTTTGACTCTCAGAGGTGGATCATCACTTTTGGAGATTAAATGAGCATCGTTATCGTCATTTTCATGCTTCTAGGGAGCCAAAACTCAAGATTTTGCTCATGGTTAAAAGTGACTTAAAAGGACCCACATGCTCACTTCGAGGGCTTAAAATGTGTTTATTCACTACGGGAAGAGATATAAAGAACATTTAGAGTAAATTAATGTTCATGCGAGAACGTTCAATTTTTCATGCAAAACGATCGATGACCCGCGACCTGATGAAATTGCTCTGAGATTACCAAAATGGTCCGTTTTGAAAATTTCCATCTTTCAACTAATTTTGACTCTCAGAGGTGTATCATCACTTTTGGAGATAAAATGAGCATCTTTATCTTCATTTTCATGCTTCTAGGGAGCCAAAACTCAAGATTGGGCTCATGGTTAAAAGTGACTTTAAAGGACCCAAATGCTCACTTCGATGGCTTAAAACGTGTTTATTCACTGCGGGAAGAGATATAAAGAACATTTAGAGTAAATTAATGTTCATGCGAGAACGTTCAATTTTTCATGCCAAACGATCGATGACCCGCGTCCTGATGAAATTGCTCTGAGATGACCAAAATGGTCCGTTTTGAAAGTTTTCATCTTTCAACTAATTTTGACTCTCAGAGGTGGATCATCACTTTTGGAGATAAAATGAGCATCGGTATCGTCATTTTCATGCTTCTAGGGAGCCAAAACTCAATATTTGACTCATGGTTGAAAGTGACTTAAAAGGACCCAAATGCTCACTTTGAGGGCTTAAAACGTGTTTATTCACTGCGGGAAGAGATATAAAGAACATTTAGAGTAAATTATTGTTAATGCGAGAACGTTCAATTTTTCATGCCAAACGATCGATAACCCGCGACCTGATGAAATTGCTCTGAGATGACCAAAATGGTCCGTTTTGAAAATGTTCATCTTTCAAATAATATTGACTCTCAGAGGTGGATTTTCACTTTTGGAGATAAAATTAGCATCTTTATCATCATTTTCATGCTTCTAGGGAGCCAAAACTCAAGATTTGACTCATGGTTGAAAGTGACTTAAAAGGACCAAATGCTCACTGCGAGGGCTTAAAATGTGTTTATTCACTGCGGGAAGAGATATAAACAATATTTAGAGTGAATTAATGTTCATGCGAGAACGTTCAATTTTTCATGCAAAACGATCGATGACCCGCGACCTGATGAAATTGCTCTGAGATGACCAAAATGGTCCGTTTAGAAAATTTTCATCTTTCAACTAATTTTGACTCTCAGAGGTGGATCATCACTTTTGGAGATAAAATGAGCATCGTTATCGTCATTTTCATGCTTTAGGAAGCCAAAACTCAAGATTGGGCTCCTGGTTAAAAGTGACTTAAAAGGACCCAAATACTCACTTTGAGGGCTTAAAACGTGTTTATTCACTGCGGGAAGAGATATAAAGAACATTTAGAGTAAATTATTGTTCATGCGAGAACGTTCAATTTTTCATGCAAAACGATCGATGACCCGCGACCTGATGAAATTGCTCTGAGATGACCAAAATGGTCCGTTTTGAAAATTTCCATCTTTCAACTAATTTTGACTCTCAGAGGTGGATCATCACTATTGTAGAGAAAATGAGCATCTTTATCGTCATTTTCATGCTTCTAGGTAGCCAAAACTCAAGATTGGACTCATGGTTGAAAGTGACTTAAAAGGACCAAATGCTCACTTCGAGGGCTTCAAACGTGTTTATTCACTGCGGGAAGAGATATAAAGAACATTTAGAGTAAATTAATGTTCATGCGAGAACGTTCAATTTTTCATGCAAAACAATCGATGACCCGCGATCTGATGAAATTGCTCTGAGATGACCAAAATGGTCCGTTTTGAAAGTTTTCATCTTTCAACTAATTTTGACTCTCAGAGGTGGATCATCAATTTTGGAGATAAAATGAGCATCGTTATCGTCATTTTCATGCTTCTAGGGAGCCAAAACTCAAGTTTTGCTCATGGTTAAAAGTGACTTAAAAGGACCCAAATGCTCAATTTGAGGGCTTAAAACGTGTTTATTCACTGCGGTAGGAGATATAAAGAACATTTAGAGTAAATTAATGTTCATGCGAGAACGTTCAATTTTTCATGCAAAACAATCGATGACCCGCGACCTGATGAAATTGCTCTGAGATGACCAAAATGGTCCGTTTTGAAAGTTTTCATCTTTCAACTAATTTTGACTCTCAGAGGTGTATCATCACTTTTGGAGATAAAATGAGCATCTTTATCTTCATTTTCATGCTTCTAGGGAGCCAAAACTCAAGATTGGGCTCATGGTTAAAAGTGACTTTAAAGGACCCAAATGCTCACTTCGATGGCTTAAAACGTGTTTATTCACTGCGGGAAGAGATATAAAGAACATTTAGAGTAAATTAATGTTCATGCGAGAACGTTCAATTTTTCATGCCAAACGATCGATGACCCGCGTCCTGATGAAATTGCTCTGAGATGACCAAAATGGTCCGTTTTGAAAGTTTTCATCTTTCAACTAATTTTGACTCTCAGAGGTGGATCATCACTTTTGGAGATAAAATGAGCATCGGTATCGTCATTTTCATGCTTCTAGGGAGCCAAAACTCAATATTTGACTCATGGTTGAAAGTGACTTAAAAGGACCCAAATGCTCACTTTGAGGGCTTAAAACGTGTTTATTCACTGCGGGAAGAGATATAAAGAACATTTAGAGTAAATTATTGTTAATGCGAGAACGTTCAATTTTTCATGCCAAACGATCGATAACCCGCGACCTGATGAAATTGCTCTGAGATGACCAAAATGGTCCGTTTTGAAAATGTTCATCTTTCAAATAATATTGACTCTCAGAGGTGGATTTTCACTTTTGGAGATAAAATTAGCATCTTTATCATCATTTTCATGCTTCTAGGGAGCCAAAACTCAAGATTTGACTCATGGTTGAAAGTGACTTAAAAGGACCAAATGCTCACTGCGAGGGCTTAAAATGTGTTTATTCACTGCGGGAAGAGATATAAACAATATTTAGAGTGAATTAATGTTCATGCGAGAACGTTCAATTTTTCATGCAAAACGATCGATGACCCGCGACCTGATGAAATTGCTCTGAGATGACCAAAATGGTCCGTTTAGAAAATTTTCATCTTTCAACTAATTTTGACTCTCAGAGGTGGATCATCACTTTTGGAGATAAAATGAGCATCGTTATCGTCATTTTCATGCTTTAGGAAGCCAAAACTCAAGATTGGGCTCCTGGTTAAAAGTGACTTAAAAGGACCCAAATACTCACTTTGAGGGCTTAAAACGTGTTTATTCACTGCGGGAAGAGATATAAAGAACATTTAGAGTAAATTATTGTTCATGCGAGAACGTTCAATTTTTCATGCAAAACGATCGATGACCCGCGACCTGATGAAATTGCTCTGAGATGACCAAAATGGTCCGTTTTGAAAATTTCCATCTTTCAACTAATTTTGACTCTCAGAGGTGGATCATCACTATTGTAGAGAAAATGAGCATCTTTATCGTCATTTTCATGCTTCTAGGTAGCCAAAACTCAAGATTGGACTCATGGTTGAAAGTGACTTAAAAGGACCAAATGCTCACTTCGAGGGCTTCAAACGTGTTTATTCACTGCGGGAAGAGATATAAAGAACATTTAGAGTAAATTAATGTTCATGCGAGAACGTTCAATTTTTCATGCAAAACAATCGATGACCCGCGATCTGATGAAATTGCTCTGAGATGACCAAAATGGTCCGTTTTGAAAGTTTTCATCTTTCAACTAATTTTGACTCTCAGAGGTGGATCATCAATTTTGGAGATAAAATGAGCATCGTTATCGTCATTTTCATGCTTCTAGGGAGCCAAAACTCAAGTTTTGCTCATGGTTAAAAGTGACTTAAAAGGACCCAAATGCTCAATTTGAGGGCTTAAAACGTGTTTATTCACTGCGGTAGGAGATATAAAGAACATTTAGAGTAAATTAATGTTCATGCGAGAACGTTCAATTTTTCATGCAAAACAATCGATGACCCGCGACCTGATGAAATTGCTCTGAGATGACCAAAATGGTCCGTTTTGAAAGTTTTCATCTTTCAACTAATTTTGACTCTCAGAGGTGGATCATCACTTTTGGATATAAAATGAGCATCGTTATCGTCATTTTCATGCTTCTAGGAAGCCAAAACTCAAGATTTGGCTCATGGTTCATAGTGACTTAAAAGGACCCAAATGCTCACTTTGAGGGCTTAAAACGTGTTTATTCACTGCGGGAAGAGATATAAAGAACATTTAGAGTAAATTATTGTTCATGCGAGAACGTTCAAATTTTTCATGCAAAACGATCGATGACCCGCGACCTGATGAAATTGCTCTGAGATGACCAAAATGGTCCGTTTTGAAAATTTCCATCTTTCAACTAATTTTGACTCTCAGAGGTGGATCATCACTATTGGAGATAAAATGAGCATCTTTATCTTCATTTTCATGCTTCTAGGGAGACAAAACTCAAGATTTGACTCATGGTTGAAAGTGACTTAAAAGGACCAAATGCTCACTGCGAGGGCTTAAAATGTGTTTATTCACTGCGGGAAGAGATATAAACAATATTTAGAGTGAATTAATGTTCATGCGAGAACGTTCAATTTTTCATGCAAAACGATCGATGACCCGCGACCTGATGAAATTGCTCTGAGATGACCAAAATGGTCCGTTTAGAAAATTTTCATCTTTCAACTAATTTTGACTCTCAGAGGTGGATCATCACTTTTGGAGATAAAATGAGCATCGTTATCGTCATTTTCATGCTTTAGGAAGCCAAAACTCAAGATTGGGCTCCTGGTTAAAAGTGACTTAAAAGGACCCAAATACTCACTTTGAGGGCTTAAAACGTGTTTATTCACTGCGGGAAGAGATATAAAGAACATTTAGAGTAAATTATTGTTCATGCGAGAACGTTCAATTTTTCATGCAAAACGATCGATGACCCGCGACCTGATGAAATTGCTCTGAGATGACCAAAATGGTCCGTTTTGAAAATTTCCATCTTTCAACTAATTTTGACTCTCAGAGGTGGATCATCAATTTTGGAGATAAAATGAGCATCGTTATCGTCATTTTCATGCTTCTAGGGAGCCAAAACTCAAGTTTTGCTCATGGTTAAAAGTGACTTAAAAGGACCCAAATGCTCAATTTGAGGGCTTAAAACGTGTTTATTCACTGCGGTAGGAGATATAAAGAACATTTAGAGTAAATTAATGTTCATGCGAGAACGTTCAATTTTTCATGCAAAACAATCGATGACCCGCGACCTGATGAAATTGCTCTGAGATGACCAAAATGGTCCGTTTTGAAAGTTTTCATCTTTCAACTAATTTTGACTCTCAGAGGTGGATCATCACTTTTGGATATAAAATGAGCATCGTTATCGTCATTTTCATGCTTCTAGGAAGCCAAAACTCAAGATTTGGCTCATGGTTCATAGTGACTTAAAAGGACCCAAATGCTCACTTTGAGGGCTTAAAACGTGTTTATTCACTGCGGGAAGAGATATAAACAATATTTAGAGTGAATTAATGTTCATGCGAGAACGTTCAATTTTTCATGCAAAACAATCGATGACCCACGACCTGATGAAATTGCTCTGAGATGACCAAAATGGTCCGTTTTGAAAGTTTTCATCTTTCAACTAATTTTGACTCTCAGAGGTGGATCATCACTTTTGGAGATTAAATGAGCATCGTTATCGTCATTTTCATGCTTCTAGGGAGCCAAAACTCAAGATTTTGCTCATGGTTAAAAGTGACTTAAAAGGACCCACATGCTCACTTCGAGGGCTTAAAATGTGTTTATTCACTACGGGAAGAGATATAAAGAACATTTAGAGTAAATTAATGTTCATGCGAGAACGTTCAATTTTTCATGCAAAACGATCGATGACCCACGACCTGATGAAATTGCTCTGAGATTACCAAAATGGTCCGTTTTGAAAATTTCCATCTTTCAACTAATTTTGACTCTCAGAGGTGTATCATCACTTTTGGAGATAAAATGAGCATCTTTATCTTCATTTTCATGCTTCTAGGGAGCCAAAACTCAAGATTGGGCTCATGGTTAAAAGTGACTTTAAAGGACCCAAATGCTCACTTCGATGGCTTAAAACGTGTTTATTCACTGCGGGAAGAGATATAAAGAACATTTAGAGTAAATTAATGTTCATGCGAGAACGTTCAATTTTTCATGCCAAACGATCGATGACCCGCGTCCTGATGAAATTGCTCTGAGATGACCAAAATGGTCCGTTTTGAAAGTTTTCATCTTTCAACTAATTTTGACTCTCAGAGGTGGATCATCACTTTTGGAGATAAAATGAGCATCGGTATCGTCATTTTCATGCTTCTAGGGAGCCAAAACTCAATATTTGACTCATGGTTGAAAGTGACTTAAAAGGACCCAAATGCTCACTTTGAGGGCTTAAAACGTGTTTATTCACTGCGGGAAGAGATATAAAGAACATTTAGAGTAAATTATTGTTAATGCGAGAACGTTCAATTTTTCATGCCAAACGATCGATAACCCGCGACCTGATGAAATTGCTCTGAGATGACCAAAATGGTCCGTTTTGAAAATGTTCATCTTTCAAATAATATTGACTCTCAGAGGTGGATTTTCACTTTTGGAGATAAAATTAGCATCTTTATCATCATTTTCATGCTTCTAGGGAGCCAAAACTCAAGATTTGACTCATGGTTGAAAGTGACTTAAAAGGACCAAATGCTCACTGCGAGGGCTTAAAATGTGTTTATTCACTGCGGGAAGAGATATAAACAATATTTAGAGTGAATTAATGTTCATGCGAGAACGTTCAATTTTTCATGCAAAACGATCGATGACCCGCGACCTGATGAAATTGCTCTGAGATGACCAAAATGGTCCGTTTAGAAAATTTTCATCTTTCAACTAATTTTGACTCTCAGAGGTGGATCATCACTTTTGGAGATAAAATGAGCATCGTTATCGTCATTTTCATGCTTTAGGAAGCCAAAACTCAAGATTGGGCTCCTGGTTAAAAGTGACTTAAAAGGACCCAAATACTCACTTTGAGGGCTTAAAACGTGTTTATTCACTGCGGGAAGAGATATAAAGAACATTTAGAGTAAATTATTGTTCATGCGAGAACGTTCAATTTTTCATGCAAAACGATCGATGACCCGCGACCTGATGAAATTGCTCTGAGATGACCAAAATGGTCCGTTTTGAAAATTTCCATCTTTCAACTAATTTTGACTCTCAGAGGTGTATCATCACTTTTGGAGATAAAATGAGCATCTTTATCTTCATTTTCATGCTTCTAGGGAGCCAAAACTCAAGATTGGGCTCATGGTTAAAAGTGACTTTAAAGGACCCAAATGCTCACTTCGATGGCTTAAAACGTGTTTATTCACTGCGGGAAGAGATATAAAGAACATTTAGAGTAAATTAATGTTCATGCGAGAACGTTCAATTTTTCATGCCAAACGATCGATGACCCGCGTCCTGATGAAATTGCTCTGAGATGACCAAAATGGTCCGTTTTGAAAGTTTTCATCTTTCAACTAATTTTGACTCTCAGAGGTGGATCATCACTTTTGGAGATAAAATGAGCATCGGTATCGTCATTTTCATGCTTCTAGGGATCCAAAACTCAATATTTGACTCATGGTTGAAAGTGACTTAAAAGGACCCAAATGCTCACTTTGAGGGCTTAAAACGTGTTTATTCACTGCGGGAAGAGATATAAAGAACATTTAGAGTAAATTATTGTTAATGCGAGAACGTTCAATTTTTCATGCCAAACGATCGATAACCCGCGACCTGATGAAATTGCTCTGAGATGACCAAAATGGTCCGTTTTGAAAATGTTCATCTTTCAAATAATATTGACTCTCAGAGGTGGATTTTCACTTTTGGAGATAAAATTAGCATCTTTATCATCATTTTCATGCTTCTAGGGAGCCAAAACTCAAGATTTGACTCATGGTTGAAAGTGACTTAAACGGACCAAATGCTCACTGCGAGGGCTTAAAATGTGTTTATTCACTGCGGGAAGAGATATAAACAATATTTAGAGTGAATTAATGTTCATGCGAGAACGTTCAATTTTTCATGCAAAACGATCGATGACCCGCGACCTGATGAAATTGCTCTGAGATGACCAAAATGGTCCGTTTAGAAAATTTTCATCTTTCAACTAATTTTGACTCTCAGAGATGGATCATCACTTTTGGAGATAAAATGAGCATCGTTATCGTCATTTTCATGCTTTAGGAAGCCAAAACTCAAGATTGGGCTCCTGGTTAAAAGTGACTTAAAAGGACCCAAATACTCACTTTGAGGGCTTAAAACGTGTTTATTCACTGCGGGAAGAGATATAAAGAACATTTAGAGTAAATTATTGTTCATGCGAGAACGTTCAATTTTTCATGCAAAACGATCGATGACCCGCGACCTGATGAAATTGCTCTGAGATGACCAAAATGGTCCGTTTTGAAAATTTCCATCTTTCAACTAATTTTGACTCTCAGAGGTGGATCATCACTATTGTAGAGAAAATGAGCATCTTTATCGTCATTTTCATGCTTCTAGGTAGCCAAAACTCAAGATTGGACTCATGGTTGAAAGTGACTTAAAAGGACCAAATGCTCACTTCGAGGGCTTCAAACGTGTTTATTCACTGCGGGAAGAGATATAAAGAACATTTAGAGTAAATTAATGTTCATGCGAGAACGTTCAATTTTTCATGCAAAACAATCGATGACCCGCGATCTGATGAAATTGCTCTGAGATGACCAAAATGGTCCGTTTTGAAAGTTTTCATCTTTCAACTAATTTTGACTCTCAGAGGTGGATCATCAATTTTGGAGATAAAATGAGCATCGTTATCGTCATTTTCATGCTTCTAGGGAGCCAAAACTCAAGTTTTGCTCATGGTTAAAAGTGACTTAAAAGGACCCAAATGCTCAATTTGAGGGCTTAAAACGTGTTTATTCACTGCGGTAGGAGATATAAAGAACATTTAGAGTAAATTAATGTTCATGCGAGAACGTTCAATTTTTCATGCAAAACAATCGATGACCCGCGACCTGATGAAATTGCTCTGAGATGACCAAAATGGTCCGTTTTGAAAGTTTTCATCTTTCAACTAATTTTGACTCTCAGAGGTGGATCATCACTTTTGGATATAAAATGAGCATCGTTATCGTCATTTTCATGCTTCTAGGAAGCCAAAACTCAAGATTTGGCTCATGGTTCATAGTGACTTAAAAGGACCCAAATGCTCACTTTGAGGGCTTAAAACGTGTTTATTCACTGCGGGAAGAGATATAAACAATATTTAGAGTGAATTAATGTTCATGCGAGAACGTTCAATTTTTCATGCAAAACAATCGATGACCCACGACCTGATGAAATTGCTCTGAGATGACCAAAATGGTCCGTTTTGAAAGTTTTCATCTTTCAACTAATTTTGACTCTCAGAGGTGGATCATCACTTTTGGAGATTAAATGAGCATCGTTATCGTCATTTTCATGCTTCTAGGGAGCCAAAACTCAAGATTTTGCTCATGGTTAAAAGTGACTTAAAAGGACCCACATGCTCACTTCGAGGGCTTAAAATGTGTTTATTCACTACGGGAAGAGATATAAAGAACATTTAGAGTAAATTAATGTTCATGCGAGAACGTTCAATTTTTCATGCAAAACGATCGATGACCCGCGACCTGATGAAATTGCTCTGAGATTACCAAAATGGTCCGTTTTGAAAATTTCCATCTTTCAACTAATTTTGACTCTCAGAGGTGTATCATCACTTTTGGAGATAAAATGAGCATCTTTATCTTCATTTTCATGCTTCTAGGGAGCCAAAACTCAAGATTGGGCTCATGGTTAAAAGTGACTTTAAAGGACCCAAATGCTCACTTCGATGGCTTAAAACGTGTTTATTCACTGCGGGAAGAGATATAAAGAACATTTAGAGTAAATTAATGTTCATGCGAGAACGTTCAATTTTTCATGCCAAACGATCGATGACCCGCGTCCTGATGAAATTGCTCTGAGATGACCAAAATGGTCCGTTTTGAAAGTTTTCATCTTTCAACTAATTTTGACTCTCAGAGGTGGATCATCACTTTTGGAGATAAAATGAGCATCGGTATCGTCATTTTCATGCTTCTAGGGAGCCAAAACTCAATATTTGACTCATGGTTGAAAGTGACTTAAAAGGACCCAAATGCTCACTTTGAGGGCTTAAAACGTGTTTATTCACTGCGGGAAGAGATATAAAGAACATTTAGAGTAAATTATTGTTAATGCGAGAACGTTCAATTTTTCATGCCAAACGATCGATAACCCGCGACCTGATGAAATTGCTCTGAGATGACCAAAATGGTCCGTTTTGAAAATGTTCATCTTTCAAATAATATTGACTCTCAGAGGTGGATTTTCACTTTTGGAGATAAAATTAGCATCTTTATCATCATTTTCATGCTTCTAGGGAGCCAAAACTCAAGATTTGACTCATGGTTGAAAGTGACTTAAAAGGACCAAATGCTCACTGCGAGGGCTTAAAATGTGTTTATTCACTGCGGGAAGAGATATAAACAATATTTAGAGTGAATTAATGTTCATGCGAGAACGTTCAATTTTTCATGCAAAACGATCGATGACCCGCGACCTGATGAAATTGCTCTGAGATGACCAAAATGGTCCGTTTAGAAAATTTTCATCTTTCAACTAATTTTGACTCTCAGAGGTGGATCATCACTTTTGGAGATAAAATGAGCATCGTTATCGTCATTTTCATGCTTTAGGAAGCCAAAACTCAAGATTGGGCTCCTGGTTAAAAGTGACTTAAAAGGACCCAAATACTCACTTTGAGGGCTTAAAACGTGTTTATTCACTGCGGGAAGAGATATAAAGAACATTTAGAGTAAATTATTGTTCATGCGAGAACGTTCAATTTTTCATGCAAAACGATCGATGACCCGCGACCTGATGAAATTGCTCTGAGATGACCAAAATGGTCCGTTTTGAAAATTTCCATCTTTCAACTAATTTTGACTCTCAGAGGTGGATCATCACTATTGTAGAGAAAATGAGCATCTTTATCGTCATTTTCATGCTTCTAGGTAGCCAAAACTCAAGATTGGACTCATGGTTGAAAGTGACTTAAAAGGACCAAATGCTCACTTCGAGGGCTTCAAACGTGTTTATTCACTGCGGGAAGAGATATAAAGAACATTTAGAGTAAATTAATGTTCATGCGAGAACGTTCAATTTTTCATGCAAAACAATCGATGACCCGCGATCTGATGAAATTGCTCTGAGATGACCAAAATGGTCCGTTTTGAAAGTTTTCATCTTTCAACTAATTTTGACTCTCAGAGGTGGATCATCAATTTTGGAGATAAAATGAGCATCGTTATCGTCATTTTCATGCTTCTAGGGAGCCAAAACTCAAGTTTTGCTCATGGTTAAAAGTGACTTAAAAGGACCCAAATGCTCAATTTGAGGGCTTAAAACGTGTTTATTCACTGCGGTAGGAGATATAAAGAACATTTAGAGTAAATTAATGTTCATGCGAGAACGTTCAATTTTTCATGCAAAACAATCGATGACCCGCGACCTGATGAAATTGCTCTGAGATGACCAAAATGGTCCGTTTTGAAAGTTTTCATCTTTCAACTAATTTTGACTCTCAGAGGTGGATCATCACTTTTGGATATAAAATGAGCATCGTTATCGTCATTTTCATGCTTCTAGGAAGCCAAAACTCAAGATTTGGCTCATGGTTCATAGTGACTTAAAAGGACCCAAATGCTCACTTTGAGGGCTTAAAACGTGTTTATTCACTGCGGGAAGAGATATAAAGAACATTTAGAGTAAATTATTGTTCATGCGAGAACGTTCAATTTTTCATGCAAAACGATCGATGACCCGCGACCTGATGAAATTGCTCTGAGATGACCAAAATGGTCCGTTTTGAAAATTTCCATCTTTCAACTAATTTTGACTCTCAGAGGTGGATCATCAATTTTGGAGATAAAATGAGCATCGTTATCGTCATTTTCATGCTTCTAGGGAGCCAAAACTCAAGTTTTGCTCATGGTTAAAAGTGACTTAAAAGGACCCAAATGCTCAATTTGAGGGCTTAAAACGTGTTTATTCACTGCGGTAGGAGATATAAAGAACATTTAGAGTAAATTAATGTTCATGCGAGAACGTTCAATTTTTCATGCAAAACAATCGATGACCCGCGACCTGATGAAATTGCTCTGAGATGACCAAAATGGTCCGTTTTGAAAGTTTTCATCTTTCAACTAATTTTGACTCTCAGAGGTGGATCATCACTTTTGGATATAAAATGAGCATCGTTATCGTCATTTTCATGCTTCTAGGAAGCCAAAACTCAAGATTTGGCTCATGGTTCATAGTGACTTAAAAGGACCCAAATGCTCACTTTGAGGGCTTAAAACGTGTTTATTCACTGCGGGAAGAGATATAAACAATATTTAGAGTGAATTAATGTTCATGCGAGAACGTTCAATTTTTCATGCAAAACAATCGATGACCCACGACCTGATGAAATTGCTCTGAGATGACCAAAATGGTCCGTTTTGAAAGTTTTCATCTTTCAACTAATTTTGACTCTCAGAGGTGGATCATCACTTTTGGAGATTAAATGAGCATCGTTATCGTCATTTTCATGCTTCTAGGGAGCCAAAACTCAAGATTTTGCTCATGGTTAAAAGTGACTTAAAAGGACCCACATGCTCACTTCGAGGGCTTAAAATGTGTTTATTCACTACGGGAAGAGATATAAAGAACATTTAGAGTAAATTAATGTTCATGCGAGAACGTTCAATTTTTCATGCAAAACGATCGATGACCCGCGACCTGATGAAATTGCTCTGAGATTACCAAAATGGTCCGTTTTGAAAATTTCCATCTTTCAACTAATTTTGACTCTCAGAGGTGTATCATCACTTTTGGAGATAAAATGAGCATCTTTATCTTCATTTTCATGCTTCTAGGGAGCCAAAACTCAAGATTGGGCTCATGGTTAAAAGTGACTTTAAAGGACCCAAATGCTCACTTCGATGGCTTAAAACGTGTTTATTCACTGCGGGAAGAGATATAAAGAACATTTAGAGTAAATTAATGTTCATGCGAGAACGTTCAATTTTTCATGCCAAACGATCGATGACCCGCGTCCTGATGAAATTGCTCTGAGATGACCAAAATGGTCCGTTTTGAAAGTTTTCATCTTTCAACTAATTTTGACTCTCAGAGGTGGATCATCACTTTTGGAGATAAAATGAGCATCGGTATCGTCATTTTCATGCTTCTAGGGAGCCAAAACTCAAGATTTGACTCATGGTTGAAAGTGACTTAAAAGGACCCAAATGCTCACTTTGAGGGCTTAAAACGTGTTTATTCACTGCGGGAAGAGATATAAAGAACATTTAGAGTAAATTATTGTTAATGCGAGAACGTTCAATTTTTCATGCCAAACGATCGATAACCCGCGACCTGATGAAATTGCTCTGAGATGACCAAAATGGTCCGTTTTGAAAATGTTCATCTTTCAAATAATATTGACTCTCAGAGGTGGATTTTCACTTTTGGAGATAAAATTAGCATCTTTATCATCATTTTCATGCTTCTAGGGAGCCAAAACTCAAGATTTGACTCATGGTTGAAAGTGACTTAAAAGGACCAAATGCTCACTGCGAGGGCTTAAAATGTGTTTATTCACTGCGGGAAGAGATATAAACAATATTTAGAGTGAATTAATGTTCATGCGAGAACGTTCAATTTTTCATGCAAAACGATCGATGACCCGCGACCTGATGAAATTGCTCTGAGATGACCAAAATGGTCCGTTTAGAAAATTTTCATCTTTCAACTAATTTTGACTCTCAGAGGTGGATCATCACTTTTGGAGATAAAATGAGCATCGTTATCGTCATTTTCATGCTTTAGGAAGCCAAAACTCAAGATTGGGCTCCTGGTTAAAAGTGACTTAAAAGGACCCAAATACTCACTTTGAGGGCTTAAAACGTGTTTATTCACTGCGGGAAGAGATATAAAGAACATTTAGAGTAAATTATTGTTCATGCGAGAACGTTCAATTTTTCATGCAAAACGATCGATGACCCGCGACCTGATGAAATTGCTCTGAGATGACCAAAATGGTCCGTTTTGAAAATTTCCATCTTTCAACTAATTTTGACTCTCAGAGGTGGATCATCACTATTGTAGAGAAAATGAGCATCTTTATCGTCATTTTCATGCTTCTAGGTAGCCAAAACTCAAGATTGGACTCATGGTTGAAAGTGACTTAAAAGGACCAAATGCTCACTTCGAGGGCTTCAAACGTGTTTATTCACTGCGGGAAGAGATATAAAGAACATTTAGAGTAAATTAATGTTCATGCGAGAACGTTCAATTTTTCATGCAAAACAATCGATGACCCGCGATCTGATGAAATTGCTCTGAGATGACCAAAATGGTCCGTTTTGAAAGTTTTCATCTTTCAACTAATTTTGACTCTCAGAGGTGGATCATCAATTTTGGAGATAAAATGAGCATCGTTCTCGTCATTTTCATGCTTCTAGGGAGCCAAAACTCAAGTTTTGCTCATGGTTAAAAGTGACTTAAAAGGACCCAAATGCTCAATTTGAGGGCTTAAAACGTGTTTATTCACTGCGGTAGGAGATATAAAGAACATTTAGAGTAAATTAATGTTCATGCGAGAACGTTCAATTTTTCATGCAAAACAATCGATGACCCGCGACCTGATGAAATTGCTCTGAGATGACCAAAATGGTCCGTTTTGAAAGTTTTCATCTTTCAACTAATTTTGACTCTCAGAGGTGGATCATCACTTTTGGATATAAAATGAGTATCGTTATCGTCATTTTCATGCTTCTAGGAAGCCAAAACTCAAGATTTGGCTCATGGTTCATAGTGACTTAAAAGGACCCAAATGCTCACTTTGAGGGCTTAAAACGTGTTTATTCACTGCGGGAAGAGATATAAACAATATTTAGAGTGAATTAATGTTCATGCGAGAACGTTCAATTTTTCATGCAAAACAATCGATGACCCACGACCTGATGAAATTGCTCTGAGATGACCAAAATGGTCCGTTTTGAAAGTTTTCATCTTTCAACTAATTTTGACTCTCAGAGGTGGATCATCACTTTTGGAGATTAAATGAGCATCGTTATCGTCATTTTCATGCTTCTAGGGAGCCAAAACTCAAGATTTTGCTCATGGTTAAAAGTGACTTAAAAGGACCCACATGCTCACTTCGAGGGCTTAAAATGTGTTTATTCACTACGGGAAGAGATATAAAGAACATTTAGAGTAAATTAATGTTCATGCGAGAACGTTCAATTTTTCATGCAAAACAATCGATGACCCGCGACCTGATGAAATTGCTCTGAGATGACCAAAATGGTCCGTTTTGAAAATGTTCATCTTTCAAATAATATTGACTCTCAGAGGTGGATTTTCACTTTTGGAGATAAAATTAGCATCTTTATCATCATTTTCATGCTTCTAGGGAGCCAAAACTCAAGATTTGACTCATGGTTGAAAGTGACTTAAAAGGACCAAATGCTCACTGCGAGGGCTTAAAATGTGTTTATTCACTGCGGGAAGAGATATAAACAATATTTAGAGTGAATTAATGTTCATGCGAGAACGTTCAATTTTTCATGCAAAACGATCGATGACCCGCGACCTGATGAAATTGCTCTGAGATGACCAAAATGGTCCGTTTAGAAAATTTTCATCTTTCAACTAATTTTGACTCTCAGAGGTGGATCATCACTTTTGGAGATAAAATGAGCATCGTTATCGTCATTTTCATGCTTTAGGAAGCCAAAACTCAAGATTGGGCTCCTGGTTAAAAGTGACTTAAAAGGACCCAAATACTCACTTTGAGGGCTTAAAACGTGTTTATTCACTGCGGGAAGAGATATAAAGAACATTTAGAGTAAATTATTGTTCATGCGAGAACGTTCAATTTTTCATGCAAAACGATCGATGACCCGCGACCTGATGAAATTGCTCTGAGATGACCAAAATGGTCCGTTTTGAAAATTTCCATCTTTCAACTAATTTTGACTCTCAGAGGTGGATCATCACTATTGTAGAGAAAATGAGCATCTTTATCGTCATTTTCATGCTTCTAGGTAGCCAAAACTCAAGATTGGACTCATGGTTGAAAGTGACTTAAAAGGACCAAATGCTCACTTCGAGGGCTTCAAACGTGTTTATTCACTGCGGGAAGAGATATAAAGAACATTTAGAGTAAATTAATGTTCATGCGAGAACGTTCAATTTTTCATGCAAAACAATCGATGACCCGCGATCTGATGAAATTGCTCTGAGATGACCAAAATGGTCCGTTTTGAAAGTTTTCATCTTTCAACTAATTTTGACTCTCAGAGGTGGATCATCAATTTTGGAGATAAAATGAGCATCGTTATCGTCATTTTCATGCTTCTAGGGAGCCAAAACTCAAGTTTTGCTCATGGTTAAAAGTGACTTAAAAGGACCCAAATGCTCAATTTGAGGGCTTAAAACGTGTTTATTCACTGCGGTAGGAGATATAAAGAACATTTAGAGTAAATTAATGTTCATGCGAGAACGTTCAATTTTTCATGCAAAACAATCGATGACCCGCGACCTGATGAAATTGCTCTGAGATGACCAAAATGGTCCGTTTTGAAAGTTTTCATCTTTCAACTAATTTTGACTCTCAGAGGTGGATCATCACTTTTGGATATAAAATGAGCATCGTTATCGTCATTTTCATGCTTCTAGGAAGCCAAAACTCAAGATTTGGCTCATGGTTCATAGTGACTTAAAAGGACCCAAATGCTCACTTTGAGGGCTTAAAACGTGTTTATTCACTGCGGGAAGAGATATAAACAATATTTAGAGTGAATTAATGTTCATGCGAGAACGTTCAATTTTTCATGCAAAACAATCGATGACCCACGACCTGATGAAATTGCTCTGAGATGACCAAAATGGTCCGTTTTGAAAGTTTTCATCTTTCAACTAATTTTGACTCTCAGAGGTGGATCATCACTTTTGGAGATTAAATGAGCATCGTTATCGTCATTTTCATGCTTCTAGGGAGCCAAAACTCAAGATTTTGCTCATGGTTAAAAGTGACTTAAAAGGACCCACATGCTCACTTCGAGGGCTTAAAATGTGTTTATTCACTACGGGAAGAGATATAAAGAACATTTAGAGTAAATTAATGTTCATGCGAGAACGTTCAATTTTTCATGCCAAACGATCGATAACCCGCGACCTGATGAAATTGCTCTGAGATGACCAAAATGGTCCGTTTTGAAAATGTTCATCTTTCAAATAATATTGACTCTCAGAGGTGGATTTTCACTTTTGGAGATAAAATTAGCATCTTTATCATCATTTTCATGCTTCTAGGGAGCCAAAACTCAAGATTTGACTCATGGTTGAAAGTGACTTAAAAGGACCAAATGCTCACTGCGAGGGCTTAAAATGTGTTTATTCACTGCGGGAAGAGATATAAACAATATTTAGAGTGAATTAATGTTCATGCGAGAACGTTCAATTTTTCATGCAAAACGATCGATGACCCGCGACCTGATGAAATTGCTCTGAGATGACCAAAATGGTCCGTTTAGAAAATTTTCATCTTTCAACTAATTTTGACTCTCAGAGGTGGATCATCACTTTTGGAGATAAAATGAGCATCGTTATCGTCATTTTCATGCTTTAGGAAGCCAAAACTCAAGATTGGGCTCCTGGTTAAAAGTGACTTAAAAGGACCCAAATACTCACTTTGAGGGCTTAAAACGTGTTTATTCACTGCGGGAAGAGATATAAAGAACATTTAGAGTAAATTATTGTTCATGCGAGAACGTTCAATTTTTCATGCAAAACGATCGATGACCCGCGACCTGATGAAATTGCTCTGAGATGACCAAAATGGTCCGTTTTGAAAATTTCCATCTTTCAACTAATTTTGACTCTCAGAGGTGGATCATCACTATTGTAGAGAAAATGAGCATCTTTATCGTCATTTTCATGCTTCTAGGTAGCCAAAACTCAAGATTGGACTCATGGTTGAAAGTGACTTAAAAGGACCAAATGCTCACTTCGAGGGCTTCAAACGTGTTTATTCACTGCGGGAAGAGATATAAAGAACATTTAGAGTAAATTAATGTTCATGCGAGAACGTTCAATTTTTCATGCAAAACAATCGATGACCCGCGATCTGATGAAATTGCTCTGAGATGACCAAAATGGTCCGTTTTGAAAGTTTTCATCTTTCAACTAATTTTGACTCTCAGAGGTGGATCATCAATTTTGGAGATAAAATGAGCATCGTTATCGTCATTTTCATGCTTCTAGGGAGCCAAAACTCAAGTTTTGCTCATGGTTAAAAGTGACTTAAAAGGACCCAAATGCTCAATTTGAGGGCTTAAAACGTGTTTATTCACTGCGGTAGGAGATATAAAGAACATTTAGAGTAAATTAATGTTCATGCGAGAACGTTCAATTTTTCATGCAAAACAATCGATGACCCGCGACCTGATGAAATTGCTCTGAGATGACCAAAATGGTCCGTTTTGAAAGTTTTCATCTTTCAACTAATTTTGACTCTCAGAGGTGGATCATCACTTTTGGATATAAAATGAGCATCGTTATCGTCATTTTCATGCTTCTAGGAAGCCAAAACTCAAGATTTGGCTCATGGTTCATAGTGACTTAAAAGGACCCAAATGCTCACTTTGAGGGCTTAAAACGTGTTTATTCACTGCGGGAAGAGATATAAAGAACATTTAGAGTAAATTATTGTTCATGCGAGAACGTTCAAATTTTTCATGCAAAACGATCGATGACCCGCGACCTGATGAAATTGCTCTGAGATGACCAAAATGGTCCGTTTTGAAAATTTCCATCTTTCAACTAATTTTGACTCTCAGAGGTGGATCATCACTATTGGAGATAAAATGAGCATCTTTATCTTCATTTTCATGCTTCTAGGGAGACAAAACTCAAGATTTGACTCATGGTTGAAAGTGACTTAAAAGGACCAAATGCTCACTGCGAGGGCTTAAAATGTGTTTATTCACTGCGGGAAGAGATATAAACAATATTTAGAGTGAATTAATGTTCATGCGAGAACGTTCAATTTTTCATGCCAAACGATCGATGACCCGCGTCCTGATGAAAGTGCTCTGAGATGACCAAAATGGTCCGTTTAGAAAATTTTCATCTTTCAACTAATTTTGACTCTCAGAGGTGGATCATCACTTTTGGAGATAAAATGAGCATCGTTATCGTCATTTTCATGCTTTAGGAAGCCAAAACTCAAGATTGGGCTCCTGGTTAAAAGTGACTTAAAAGGACCCAAATACTCACTTTGAGGGCTTAAAACGTGTTTATTCACTGCGGGAAGAGATATAAAGAACATTTAGAGTAAATTATTGTTCATGCGAGAACGTTCAATTTTTCATGCAAAACGATCGATGACCCGCGACCTGATGAAATTGCTCTGAGATGACCAAAATGGTCCGTTTTGAAAATTTCCATCTTTCAACTAATTTTGACTCTCAGAGGTGGATCATCAATTTTGGAGATAAAATGAGCATCGTTATCGTCATTTTCATGCTTCTAGGGAGCCAAAACTCAAGTTTTGCTCATGGTTAAAAGTGACTTAAAAGGACCCAAATGCTCAATTTGAGGGCTTAAAACGTGTTTATTCACTGCGGTAGGAGATATAAAGAACATTTAGAGTAAATTAATGTTCATGCGAGAACGTTCAATTTTTCATGCAAAACAATCGATGACCCGCGACCTGATGAAATTGCTCTGAGATGACCAAAATGGTCCGTTTTGAAAGTTTTCATCTTTCAACTAATTTTGACTCTCAGAGGTGGATCATCACTTTTGGATATAAAATGAGCATCGTTATCGTCATTTTCATGCTTCTAGGAAGCCAAAACTCAAGATTTGGCTCATGGTTCATAGTGACTTAAAAGGACCCAAATGCTCACTTTGAGGGCTTAAAACGTGTTTATTCACTGCGGGAAGAGATATAAACAATATTTAGAGTGAATTAATGTTCATGCGAGAACGTTCAATTTTTCATGCAAAACAATCGATGACCCACAACCTGATGAAATTGCTCTGAGATGACCAAAATGGTCCGTTTTGAAAGTTTTCATCTTTCAACTAATTTTGACTCTCAGAGGTGGATCATCACTTTTGGAGATTAAATGAGCATCGTTATCGTCATTTTCATGCTTCTAGGGAGCCAAAACTCAAGATTTTGCTCATGGTTAAAAGTGACTTAAAAGGACCCACATGCTCACTTCGAGGGCTTAAAATGTGTTTATTCACTACGGGAAGAGATATAAAGAACATTTAGAGTAAATTAATGTTCATGCGAGAACGTTCAATTTTTCATGCAAAACGATCGATGACCCCGCGACCTGATGAAATTGCTCTGAGATTACCAAAATGGTCCGTTTTGAAAATTTCCATCTTTCAACTAATTTTGACTCTCAGAGGTGTATCATCACTTTTGGAGATAAAATGAGCATCTTTATCTTCATTTTCATGCTTCTAGGGAGCCAAAACTCAAGATTGGGCTCATGGTTAAAAGTGACTTTAAAGGACCCAAATGCTCACTTCGATGGCTTAAAACGTGTTTATTCACTGCGGGAAGAGATATAAAGAACATTTAGAGTAAATTAATGTTCATGCGAGAACGTTCAATTTTTCATGCCAAACGATCGATGACCCGCGTCCTGATGAAATTGCTCTGAGATGACCAAAATGGTCCGTTTTGAAAGTTTTCATCTTTCAACTAATTTTGACTCTCAGAGGTGGATCATCACTTTTGGAGATAAAATGAGCATCGGTATCGTCATTTTCATGCTTCTAGGGAGCCAAAACTCAATATTTGACTCATGGTTGAAAGTGACTTAAAAGGACCCAAATGCTCACTTTGAGGGCTTAAAACGTGTTTATTCACTGCGGGAAGAGATATAAAGAACATTTAGAGTAAATTATTGTTAATGCGAGAACGTTCAATTTTTCATGCCAAACGATCGATAACCCGCGACCTGATGAAATTGCTCTGAGATGACCAAAATGGTCCGTTTTGAAAATGTTCATCTTTCAAATAATATTGACTCTCAGAGGTGGATTTTCAATTTTGGAGATAAAATTAGCATCTTTATCATCATTTTCATGCTTCTAGGGAGCCAAAACTCAAGATTTGACTCATGGTTGAAAGTGACTTAAAAGGACCAAATGCTCACTGCGAGGGCTTAAAATGTGTTTATTCACTGCGGGAAGAGATATAAACAATATTTAGAGTGAATTAATGTTCATGCGAGAACGTTCAATTTTTCATGCAAAACGATCGATGACCCGCGACCTGATGAAATTGCTCTGAGATGACCAAAATGGTCCGTTTAGAAAATTTTCATCTTTCAACTAATTTTGACTCTCAGAGGTGGATCATCACTTTTGGAGATAAAATGAGCATCGTTATCGTCATTTTCATGCTTTAGGAAGCCAAAACTCAAGATTGGGCTCCTGGTTAAAAGTGACTTAAAAGGACCCAAATACTCACTTTGAGGGCTTAAAACGTGTTTATTCACTGCGGGAAGAGATATAAAGAACATTTAGAGTAAATTATTGTTCATGCGAGAACGTTCAATTTTTCATGCAAAACGATCGATGACCCGCGACCTGATGAAATTGCTCTGAGATGACCAAAATGGTCCGTTTTGAAAATTTCCATCTTTCAACTAATTTTGACTCTCAGAGGTGGATCATCACTATTGTAGAGAAAATGAGCATCTTTATCGTCATTTTCATGCTTCTAGGTAGCCAAAACTCAAGATTGGACTGATGGTTGAAAGTGACTTAAAAGGACCAAATGCTCACTTCGAGGGCTTCAAACGTGTTTATTCACTGCGGGAAGAGATATAAAGAACATTTAGAGTAAATTAATGTTCATGCGAGAACGTTCAATTTTTCATGCAAAACAATCGATGACCCGCGATCTGATGAAATTGCTCTGAGATGACCAAAATGGTCCGTTTTGAAAGTTTTCATCTTTCAACTAATTTTGACTCTCAGAGGTGGATCATCAATTTTGGAGATAAAATGAGCATCGTTATCGTCATTTTCATGCTTCTAGGGAGCCAAAACTCAAGTTTTGCTCATGGTTAAAAGTGACTTAAAAGGACCCAAATGCTCAATTTGAGGGCTTAAAACGTGTTTATTCACTGCGGTAGGAGATATAAAGAACATTTAGAGTAAATTAATGTTCATGCGAGAACGTTCAATTTTTCATGCAAAACAATCGATGACCCGCGACCTGATGAAATTGCTCTGAGATGACCAAAATGGTCCGTTTTGAAAGTTTTCATCTTTCAACTAATTTTGACTCTCAGAGGTGGATCATCACTTTTGGATATAAAATGAGCATCGTTATCGTCATTTTCATGCTTCTAGGAAGCCAAAACTCAAGATTTGGCTCATGGTTCATAGTGACTTAAAAGGACCCAAATGCTCACTTTGAGGGCTTAAAACGTGTTTATTCACTGCGGGAAGAGATATAAAGAACATTTAGAGTAAATTATTGTTCATGCGAGAACGTTCAATTTTTCATGCAAAACGATCGATGACCTGCGACCTGATGAAATTGCTCTGAGATGACCAAAATGGTCCGTTTTGAAAATTTCCATCTTTCAACTAATTTTGACTCTCAGAGGTGGATCATCAATTTTGGAGATAAAATGAGCATCGTTATCGTCATTTTCATGCTTCTAGGGAGCCAAAACTCAAGTTTTGCTCATGGTTAAAAGTGACTTAAAAGGACCCAAATGCTCAATTTGAGGGCTTAAAACGTGTTTATTCACTGCGGTAGGAGATATAAAGAACATTTAGAGTAAATTAATGTTCATGCGAGAACGTTCAATTTTTCATGCAAAACAATCGATGACCCGCGACCTGATGAAATTGCTCTGAGATGACCAAAATGGTCCGTTTTGAAAGTTTTCATCTTTCAACTAATTTTGACTCTCAGAGGTGGATCATCACTTTTGGATATAAAATGAGCATCGTTATCGTCATTTTCATGCTTCTAGGAAGCCAAAACTCAAGATTTGGCTCATGGTTCATAGTGACTTAAAAGGACCCAAATGCTCACTTTGAGGGCTTAAAACGTGTTTATTCACTGCGGGAAGAGATATAAACAATATTTAGAGTGAATTAATGTTCATGCGAGAACGTTCAATTTTTCATGCAAAACAATCGATGACCCACGACCTGATGAAATTGCTCTGAGATGACCAAAATGGTCCGTTTTGAAAGTTTTCATCTTTCAACTAATTTTGACTCTCAGAGGTGGATCATCACTTTTGGAGATTAAATGAGCATCGTTATCGTCATTTTCATGCTTCTAGGGAGCCAAAACTCAAGATTTTGCTCATGGTTAAAAGTGACTTAAAAGGACCCACATGCTCACTTCGAGGGCTTAAAATGTGTTTATTCACTACGGGAAGAGATATAAAGAACATTTAGAGTAAATTAATGTTCATGCGAGAACGTTCAATTTTTCATGCAAAACGATCGATGACCCGCGACCTGATGAAATTGCTCTGAGATTACCAAAATGGTCCGTTTTGAAAATTTCCATCTTTCAACTAATTTTGACTCTCAGAGGTGTATCATCACTTTTGGAGATAAAATGAGCATCTTTATCTTCATTTTCATGCTTCTAGGGAGCCAAAACTCAAGATTGGGCTCATGGTTAAAAGTGACTTTAAAGGACCCAAATGCTCACTTCGATGGCTTAAAACGTGTTTATTCACTGCGGGAAGAGATATAAAGAACATTTAGAGTAAATTAATGTTCATGCGAGAACGTTCAATTTTTCATGCCAAACGATCGATGACCCGCGTCCTGATGAAATTGCTCTGAGATGACCAAAATGGTCCGTTTTGAAAGTTTTCATCTTTCAACTAATTTTGACTCTCAGAGGTGGATCATCACTTTTGGAGATAAAATGAGCATCGGTATCGTCATTTTCATGCTTCTAGGGAGCCAAAACTCAAGATTTGACTCATGGTTGAAAGTGACTTAAAAGGACCCAAATGCTCACTTTGAGGGCTTAAAACGTGTTTATTCACTGCGGGAAGAGATATAAAGAACATTTAGAGTAAATTATTGTTAATGCGAGAACGTTCAATTTTTCATGCCAAACGATCGATAACCCGCGACCTGATGAAATTGCTCTGAGATGACCAAAATGGTCCGTTTTGAAAATGTTCATCTTTCAAATAATATTGACTCTCAGAGGTGGATTTTCACTTTTGGAGATAAAATTAGCATCTTTATCATCATTTTCATGCTTCTAGGGAGCCAAAACTCAAGATTTGACTCATGGTTGAAAGTGACTTAAAAGGACCAAATGCTCACTGCGAGGGCTTAAAATGTGTTTATTCACTGCGGGAAGAGATATAAACAATATTTAGAGTGAATTAATGTTCATGCGAGAACGTTCAATTTTTCATGCAAAACGATCGATGACCCGCGACCTGATGAAATTGCTCTGAGATGACCAAAATGGTCCGTTTAGAAAATTTTCATCTTTCAACTAATTTTGACTCTCAGAGGTGGATCATCACTTTTGGAGATAAAATGAGCATCGTTATCGTCATTTTCATGCTTTAGGAAGCCAAAACTCAAGATTGGGCTCCTGGTTAAAAGTGACTTAAAAGGACCCAAATACTCACTTTGAGGGCTTAAAACGTGTTTATTCACTGCGGGAAGAGATATAAAGAACATTTAGAGTAAATTATTGTTCATGCGAGAACGTTCAATTTTTCATGCAAAACGATCGATGACCCGCAACCTGATGAAATTGCTCTGAGATGACCAAAATGGTCCGTTTTGAAAATTTCCATCTTTCAACTAATTTTGACTCTCAGAGGTGGATCATCACTATTGTAGAGAAAATGAGCATCTTTATCGTCATTTTCATGCTTCTAGGTAGCCAAAACTCAAGATTGGACTCATGGTTGAAAGTGACTTAAAAGGACCAAATGCTCACTTCGAGGGCTTCAAACGTGTTTATTCACTGCGGGAAGAGATATAAAGAACATTTAGAGTAAATTAATGTTCATGCGAGAACGTTCAATTTTTCATGCAAAACAATCGATGACCTGCGATCTGATGAAATTGCTCTGAGATGACCAAAATGGTCCGTTTTGAAAGTTTTCATCTTTCAACTAATTTTGACTCTCAGAGGTGGATCATCAATTTTGGAGATAAAATGAGCATCGTTATCGTCATTTTCATGCTTCTAGGGAGCCAAAACTCAAGTTTTGCTCATGGTTAAAAGTGACTTAAAAGGACCCAAATGCTCAATTTGAGGGCTTAAAACGTGTTTATTCACTGCGGTAGGAGATATAAAGAACATTTAGAGTAAATTAATGTTCATGCGAGAACGTTCAATTTTTCATGCAAAACAATCGATGACCCGCGACCTGATGAAATTGCTCTGAGATGACCAAAATGGTCCGTTTTGAAAGTTTTCATCTTTCAACTAATTTTGACTCTCAGAGGTGGATCATCACTTTTGGATATAAAATGAGCATCGTTATCGTCATTTTCATGCTTCTAGGAAGCCAAAACTCAAGATTTGGCTCATGGTTCATAGTGACTTAAAAGGACCCAAATGCTCACTTTGAGGGCTTAAAACGTGTTTATTCACTGCGGGAAGAGATATAAACAATATTTAGAGTGAATTAATGTTCATGCGAGAACGTTCAATTTTTCATGCAAAACAATCGATGACCCACGACCTGATGAAATTGCTCTGAGATGACCAAAATGGTCCGTTTTGAAAGTTTTCATCTTTCAACTAATTTTGACTCTCAGAGGTGGATCATCACTTTTGGAGATTAAATGAGCATCGTTATCGTCATTTTCATGCTTCTAGGGAGCCAAAACTCAAGATTTTGCTCATGGTTAAAAGTGACTTAAAAGGACCCACATGCTCACTTCGAGGGCTTAAAATGTGTTTATTCACTACGGGAAGAGATATAAAGAACATTTAGAGTAAATTAATGTTCATGCGAGAACGTTCAATTTTTCATGCAAAACAATCGATGACCCGCGACCTGATGAAATTGCTCTGAGATGACCAAAATGGTCCGTTTTGAAAGTTTTCATCTATCAACTAATTTTGACTCTCAGAGGTGGATCATCACTTTTGGAGATAAAATGAGCATCGTTATCGTCATTTTCATGCTTCTAGGGAGCCAAAACTCAAGAATTGGCTCATGGTTAAAAGTGACTTAAAAGGACCCAAATGCTCACTTCGAGGGCTTAAAACGTGTTTATTCACTGCGGGAAGAGATATAAAGAACATTTAGAGTAAATTAATGTTCATGCGAGAACGTTCAATTTTTCATGCAAAACAATCGATGACCCGCGTCCTGATGAAATTGCTCTGAGATGACCAAAATGGTCCGTTTTGAAAGTTTTCATCTTTCAACTAATTTTGACTCTCAGAGGTGGATGATCACTTTTGGAGATAAAATGAGCATCGTTATCGTCATTTTCATGCTTCTAGGGAGCCAAAACTCAAGATTTGGCTCATGGTTAAAAGTGACTTAAAAGGACCCAAATGCTCACTTCGAGGGCTTAAAACGTGTTTATTCACTGCGGGAAGAGATATAAAGAACATTTAGAGTAAATTATTGTTCATGCGAGAACGTTCAATTTTTCATGCAAAACGATCGATGACCCGCGACCTGATGAAATTGCTCTGAGATGACCAAAATGGTCCGTTTTGAAAGTTTTCATCTTTCAACTAATTTTGACTCTCAGAGGTGGATCATCACTTTTGCAGATAAAATGAGCATCGTTATCGTCATTTTCATGCTTCTAGGGAGCCAAAACTCAAGAATTGGCTCATGGTTAAAAGTGACTTAAAAGGACCCAAATGCTCACTTCGAGGGCTTAAAACGTGTTTATTCACTGCGGGAAGAGATATAAAGAACATTTAGAGTAAATTAATGTTCATGCGAGAACGTTCAATTTTTCATGCAAAACAATCGATGACCCATGACCTGATGAAATTGCTCTGAGATGACCAAAATGGTCCGTTTTGAAAATTTCCATCTTTCAACTAATTTTGACTCTCAGAGGTGTATCATCACTATTGGAGATAAAATGAGCATCTTTATCTTCATTCTCATGCTTCTAGGGAGCCAAAACTCAAGATTGGGCTCATGGTTAAAAGTGACTTAAAAGGACCCAAATGGTCACTTCGATGGCTTAAAACGTGTTTATTCACTGCGGGAAGAGATATAAAGAACATTTAGAGTAAATTATTGTTAATGCGAGAAAGTTGAATTTTTCATGCCAAACGATCGATGACCCGCGTCCTGATGAAATTGCTCTGAGATGACCAAAATGGTCCGTTTTGAAAATTTTCATCTTTCAACTAATTTTGACTCTCAGAGGTGGATCATCACTTTTGGAGATAAAATGAGCATCGGTATCGTCATTTTCATGCTTCTAGGGAGCCAAAACTCAAGATTTGACTCATGGTTGAAAGTGACTTAAAAGGACCAAATGCTCACTTCGAGGGCTTCAAACGTGTTTATTCACTGCGGGAAGAGATATAAAGAACATTTAGAGTAAATTAATGTTCATGCGAGAACGTTCAATTTTTCATGCAAAACAATCGATGACCCGCGATCTGATGAAATTGCTCTGAGATGACCAAAATGGTCCGTTTTGAAAGTTTTCATCTTTCAACTAATTTTGACTCTCAGAGGTGGATCATCAATTTTGGAGATAAAATGAGCATCGTTATCGTCATTTTCATGCTTCTAGGGAGCCAAAACTCAAGTTTTGCTCATGGTTAAAAGTGACTTAAAAGGACCCAAATGCTCAATTTGAGGGCTTAAAACGTGTTTATTCACTGCGGTAGGAGATATAAAGAACATTTAGAGTAAATTAATGTTCATGCGAGAACGTTCAATTTTTCATGTAAAACAATCGATGACCCGCGACCTGATGAAATTGCTCTGAGATGACCAAAATGGTCCGTTTTGAAAGTTTTCATCTTTCAACTAATTTTGACTCTCAGAGGTGGATCATCACTTTTGGATATAAAATGAGCATCGTTATCGTCATTTTTATGCTTCTAGGAAGCCAAAACTCAAGATTTGGCTCATGGTTCATAGTGACTTAAAAGGACCCAAATGCTCACTTTGAGGGCTTAAAACGTGTTTATTCACTGCGGGAAGAGATATAAACAATATTTAGAGTGAATTAATGTTCATGCGAGAACGTTCAATTTTTCATGCAAAACAATCGATGACCCACGACCTGATGAAATTGCTCTGAGATGACCAAAATGGTCCGTTTTGAAAGTTTTCATCTTTCAACTAATTTTGACTCTCAGAGGTGGATCATCACTTTTGGAGATTAAATGAGCATCGTTATCGTCATTTTCATGCTTCTAGGGAGCCAAAACTCAAGATTTTGCTCATGGTTAAAAGTGACTTAAAAGGACCCACATGCTCACTTCGAGGGCTTAAAATGTGTTTATTCACTACGAGAAGAGATATAAAGAACATTTAGAGTAAATTAATGTTCATGCGAGAACGTTCAATTTTTCATGCAAAACAATCGATGACCCGCGACCTGATGAAATTGCTCTGAGATGACCAAAATGGTCCGTTTTGAAAGTTTTCATCTTTCAACTAATTTTGACTCTCAGAGGTGGATCATCACTTTTGGATATAAAATGAGCATCGTTATCGTCATTTTCATGCTTCTAGGAAGCCAAAACTCAAGATTTGGCTCATGGTTCATAGTGACTTAAAAGGACCCAAATGCTCACTTTGAGGGCTTAAAACGTGTTTATTCACTGCGGGAAGAGATATAAACAATATTTAGAGTGAATTAATGTTCATGCGAGAACGTTCAATTTTTCATGCAAAACAATCGATGACCCACGACCTGATGAAATTGCTCTGAGATGACCAAAATGGTCCGTTTTGAAAGTTTTCATCTTTCAACTAATTTTGACTCTCAGAGGTGGATCATCACTTTTGGAGATTAAATGAGCATCGTTATCGTCATTTTCATGCTTCTAGGGAGCCAAAACTCAAGATTTTGCTCATGGTTAAAAGTGACTTAAAAGGACCCACATGCTCACTTCGAGGGCTTAAAATGTGTTTATTCACTACGGGAAGAGATATAAAGAACATTTAGAGTAAATTAATGTTCATGCGAGAACGTTCAATTTTTCATGCAAAACAATCGATGACCCGCGACCTGATGAAATTGCTCTGAGATGACCAAAATGGTCCGTTTTGAAAGTTTTCATCTATCAACTAATTTTGACTCTCAGAGGTGGATCATCACTTTTGGAGATAAAATGAGCATCGTTATCGTCATTTTCATGCTTCTAGGGAGCCAAAACTCAAGAATTGGCTCATGGTTAAAAGTGACTTAAAAGGACCCAAATGCTCACTTCGAGGGCTTAAAACGTGTTTATTCACTGCGGGAAGAGATATAAAGAACATTTAGAGTAAATTAATGTTCATGCGAGAACGTTCAATTTTTCATGCCAAACGATCGATGACCCGCGTCCTGATGAAATTGCTCTGAGATGACCAAAATTGTCCGTTTTGAAAGTTTTCATCTTTCAACTAATTTTGACTCTCAGAGGTGGATCATCACTTTTGGAGATAAAATGAGCATCGGTATCGTCATTTTCATGCTTCTAGGGAGCCAAAACTCAAGATTTGACTCATGGTTGAAAGTGACTTAAAAGGACACAAATGCTCACTTTGAGGGCTTAAAACGTGTTTATTCACTGCGGGAAGAGATATAAAGAACATTTAGAGTAAATTATTGTTAATGCGAGAACGTTCAATTTTTCATGCCAAACGATCGATAACCCGCGACCTGATGAAATTGCTCTGAGATGACCAAAATGGTCCGTTTTGAAAATGTTCATCTTTCAAATAATATTGACTCTCAGAGGTGGATTTTCACTTTTGGAGATAAAATTAGCATCTTTATCATCATTTTCATGCTTCTAGGGAGCCAAAACTCAAGATTTGACTCATGGTTGAAAGTGACTTAAAAGGACCAAATGCTCACTGCGAGGGCTTAAAATGTGTTTATTCACTGCGGGAAGAGATATAAACAATATTTAGAGTGAATTAATGTTCATGCGAGAACGTTCAATTTTTCATGCAAAACGATCGATGACCCGCGACCTGATGAAATTGCTCTGAGATGACCAAAATGGTCCGTTTAGAAAATTTTCATCTTTCAACTAATTTTGACTCTCAGAGGTGGATCATCACTTTTGGAGATAAAATGAGCATCGTTATCGTCATTTTCATGCTTTAGGAAGCCAAAACTCAAGATTGGGCTCCTGGTTAAAAGTGACTTAAAAGGACCCAAATACTCACTTTGAGGGCTTAAAACGTGTTTATTCACTGCGGGAAGAGATATAAAGAACATTTAGAGTAAATTATTGTTCATGCGAGAACGTTCAATTTTTCATGCAAAACGATCGATGACCCGCGACCTGATGAAATTGCTCTGAGATGACCAAAATGGTCCGTTTTGAAAATTTCCATCTTTCAACTAATTTTGACTCTCAGAGGTGGATCATCACTATTGTAGAGAAAATGAGCATCTTTATCGTCATTTTCATGCTTCTAGGTAGCCAAAACTCAAGATTGGACTCATGGTTGAAAGTGACTTAAAAGGACCAAATGCTCACTTCGAGGGCTTCAAACGTGTTTATTCACTGCGGGAAGAGATATAAAGAACATTTAGAGTAAATTAATGTTCATGCGAGAACGTTCAATTTTTCATGCAAAACAATCGATGACCCGCGATCTGATGAAATTGCTCTGAGATGACCAAAATGGTCCGTTTTGAAAGTTTTCATCTTTCAACTAATTTTGACTCTCAGAGGTGGATCATCAATTTTGGAGATAAAATGAGCATCGTTATCGTCATTTTCATGCTTCTAGGGAGCCAAAACTCAAGTTTTGCTCATGGTTAAAAGTGACTTAAAAGGACCCAAATGCTCAATTTGAGGGCTTAAAACGTGTTTATTCACTGCGGTAGGAGATATAAAGAACATTTAGAGTAAATTAATGTTCATGCGAGAACGTTCAATTTTTCATGCAAAACAATCGATGACCCGCGACCTGATGAAATTGCTCTGAGATGACCAAAATGGTCCGTTTTGAAAGTTTTCATCTTTCAACTAATTTTGACTCTCAGAGGTGGATCATCACTTTTGGATATAAAATGAGCATCGTTATCGTCATTTTCATGCTTCTAGGAAGCCAAAACTCAAGATTTGGCTCATGGTTCATAGTGACTTAAAAGGACCCAAATGCTCACTTTGAGGGCTTAAAACGTGTTTATTCACTGCGGGAAGAGATATAAACAATATTTAGAGTGAATTAATGTTCATGCGAGAACGTTCAAATTTTTCATGGAAAACAATCGATGACCCACGACCTGATGAAATTGCTCTGAGATGACCAAAATGGTCCGTTTTGAAAGTTTTCATCTTTCAACTAATTTTGACTCTCAGAGGTGGATCATCACTTTTGGAGATTAAATGAGCATCGTTATCGTCATTTTCATGCTTCTAGGGAGCCAAAACTCAAGATTTTGCTCATGGTTAAAAGTGACTTAAAAGGACCCACATGCTCACTTCGAGGGCTTAAAATGTGTTTATTCACTACGGGAAGAGATATAAAGAACATTTAGAGTAAATTAATGTTCATGCGAGAACGTTCAATTTTTCATGCAAAACAATCGATGACCCGCGACCTAATGAAATTGCTCTGAGATGACCAAAATGGTCCGTTTTGAAAGTTTTCATCTATCAACTAATTTTGACTCTCAGAGGTGGATCATCACTTTTGGAGATAAAATGAGCATCGTTATCGTCATTTTCATGCTTCTAGGGAGCCAAAACTCAAGAATTGGCTCATGGTTAAAAGTGACTTAAAAGGACCCAAATGCTCACTTCGAGGGCTTAAAACGTGTTTATTCACTGCGGGAAGAGATATAAAGAACATTTAGAGTAAATTAATGTTCATGCGAGAACGTTCAATTTTTCATGCAAAACAATCGATGACCCGCGTCCTGATGAAATTGCTCTGAGATGACCAAAATGGTCCGTTTTGAAAGTTTTCATCTTTCAACTAATTTTGACTCTCAGAGGTGGATGATCACTTTTGGAGATTAAATGAGCATCGTTATCATCATTTTCATGCTTCTAGGGAGCCAAAACTCAAGATTTGGCTCATGGTTAAAAGTGACTTAAAAGGACCCAAATGCTCACTTCGAGGGCTTAAAACGTGTTTATTCACTGCGGGAAGAGATATAAAGAACATTTAGAGTAAATTATTGTTCATGCGAGAACGTTCAATTTTTCATGCAAAACGATCGATGACCCGCGACCTGATGAAATTGCTCTGAGATGACCAAAATGGTCCGTTTTGAAAATTTCCATCTTTCAACTAATTTTGACTCTCAGAGGTGTATCATCACTTTTGGAGATAAAATGAGCATCTTTATCTTCATTTTCATGCTTCTAGGGAGCCAAAACTCAAGATTGGGCTCATGGTTAAAAGTGACTTAAAAGGACCCAAATGCTCACTTCGATGGCTTAAAACGTGTTTATTCACTGCGGGAAGAGATATAAAGAACATTTAGAGTAAATTAATGTTCATGCGAGAACGTTCAATTTTTCATGCCAAATGATCGATGACCCGCGTCCTGATGAAATTGCTCTGAGATGACCAAAATGGTCCGTTTTGAAAGTTTTCATCTTTCAACTAATTTTGACTCTCAGAGGTGGATCATCACTTTTGGAGATAAAATGAGCATCGGTATCGTCATTTTCATGCTTCTAGGGAGCCAAAACTCAAGATTTGACTCATGGTTGAAAGTGACTTAAAAGGACCCAAATGCTCACTTTGAGGGCTTAAAACGTGTTTATTCACTGCGGGAAGAGATATAAAGAACATTTAGAGTAAATTATTGTTAATGCGAGAACGTTCAATTTTTCATGCCAAACGATCGATAACCCGCGACCTGATGAAATTGCTCTGAGATGACCAAAATGGTCCGTTTTGAAAATGTTCATCTTTCAAATAATATTGACTCTCAGAGGTGGATTTTCACTTTTGGAGATAAAATTAGCATCTTTATCATCATTTTCATGCTTCTAGGGAGCCAAAACTCAAGATTTGAATCATGGTTGAAAGTGACTTAAAAGGACCCAAATGCTCACTTCGAGGGCTTAAAACATGTTTATTCACTGTGGGAAGAGATATAAACAACATTTAGAGTAAATTAATGTTCATGCGAGAACGTTCAATTTTTCATGCAAAACAATCGATGACCCGCGACCTGATGAAATTGCTCTGAGGTGAACAAAATGGTCCATTTTGAAAATGTTTATCTTTCAACTAATATTGACTCTCAGAGGTGGATCTTCACTTTTGGAGATAAAATGAGCATCTTCATAGTAATTTTTATGCTTCTGGGGAGCCAAAACTCAAGATTTGGCTCATGGTTAAAAGTGACTTAAAAGGACCCAAATGCTCACTTCGAGGGCTTAAAACGTTTTTATTCACTGTGGGAAGAGATATAAACTACATTTAGAGTAAATTAATGTTCATGCGAGAACGTTCAATTTTTCATGCAAAACAATCGATGACCCGCGACCTGATGAAATTGCTCTGAGATGACCAAAATGGTCCGTTTTGAAAATTTTCATCTTTCAACTAATTATGACTCTCAGAGGTGGATCATCACTTTTGGAGATAAAATGAGCATCGTTATCGTCATTTTCATGCTTCTAGGGAGCCAAAACTCAAGATTTGGCTCATGGTTAAAAGTGACTTAAAAGGACCCAAATGCTCACTTCGAGGGCTTAAAACGTGTTTATTCACTGCGGGAAGAGATATAAAGAACATTTAGAGTAAATTAATGTTCATGCGAGAACGTTCAATTGTTCATGCAAAACAATCGATGACCCGCGACCTGATGAAATTGCTCTGAGATGACCAAAATGGTCCGTTTTGAAAGTTTTCATCTTTCAACTAATTTTGACTCTCAGAGGTGGATCATCACTTTTGGAGATAAAATGAGCATCGTTATCGTCATTTTCATGCTTCTAGGGAGCCAAAACTCAAGAATTGGCTCATGGTTAAAAGTGACTTAAAAGGACCCAAATGCTCACTTCGAGGGCTTAAAACGTGTTTATTCACTGCGGGAAGAGATATAAAGAACATTTAGAGTAAATTAATGTTCATGCGAGAACGTTCAATTTTTCATGCAAAACAATCGATGACCCATGACCTGATGAAATTGCTCTGAGATGACCAAAATGGTCCGTTTTGAAAATTTCCATTTTCAACTAATTTTGACTCTCAGAGGTGTATCATCACTTTTGGAGATAAAATGAGCATCGGTATCGTCATTTTCATGCTTCTAGGGAGCCAAAACTCAAGATTTGACTCATGGTTGAAAGTGACTTAAAAGGACCAAATGCTCACTTCGAGGGCTTAAAACGTGTTTATTCACTGCGGGAAGAGATATAAAGAACATTTAGAGTAAATTAATGTTCATGCGAGAACGTTCAATTTTTCATGCAAAACAATCGATGACCCGCGATCTGATGAAATTGCTCTGAGATGACCAAAATGGTTGGTTTTGAAAGTTTTCATCTTTCAACTAATTTTGACTCTCAGAGGTGGATCATCACTTTTGGAGATAAAATGAGCATCGTTATCGTCATTTTCATGCTTCTAGGGAGCCAAAACTCAAGATTTGGCTCATGGTTAAAGTGACTTAAAAGGACCCAAATGCTCACTTCGAGGGCTTAAAACGTGTTTATTCACTGCGGGAAGAGATATAAAGAACATTTAGAGTAAATTATTGTTCATGCGAGAACGTTCAATTTTTCATGCAAAACGATCGATGACTCGCGACCTGATGAAATTGCTCTGAGATGACCAAAATGGTCCGTTTTGAAAATTTTCATCTTTCAACTAATTTTGACTCTCAGAGGTGGATCATCACTTTTGGAGATAAAATGAGCATCGTTATCGTCATTTTCATGCTTTAGGAAGCCAAAACTCAAGATTGGGCTCCTGGTTAAAAGTGACTTAAAAGGACCCAAATACTCACTTTGAGGGCTTAAAACGTGTTTATTCACTGCGGGAAGAGATATAAAGAACATTTAGAGTAAATTATTGTTCATGCGAGAACGTTCAATTTTTCATGCAAAACGATCGATGACCCGCGACCTGATGAAATTGCTCTGAGATGACCAAAATGGTCCGTTTTGAAAATTTCCATCTTTCAACTAATTTTGACTCTCAGAGGTGGATCATCACTATTGTAGAGAAAATGAGCATCTTTATCGTCATTTTCATGCTTCTAGGGAGCCAAAACTCAAGATTGGGCTCATGGTTAAAAGTGACTTAAAAGGACCCAAATGCTCACTTTGAGGGCTTAAAACGTGTTTATTCACTGCGGGAAGAGATATAAACAATATTTAGAGTTAATTAATGTTCATGCGAGAACGTTCAATTTTTCATGCAAAACAATTGATGACCCGCGACCTGATGAAATTGCTCTGAGGTGAACAAAATGGTCCATTTTGAAAATGTTCATCTTTCAACTAATATTGACTCTCAAAGGTGGATCTTCACTTTTGGAGATAAAATGAGCATCTTTATCATCATTTTCATGCTTCTAGGTAGCCAAAACTCAAGATTGGACTCATGGTTGAAAGTGACTTAAAAGGACCAAATGCTCACTTCGAGGGCTTCAAACGTGTTTATTCACTGCGGGAAGAGATATAAAGAACATTTAGAGTAAATTAATGTTCATGCGAGAACGGTCAATTTTTCATGCAAAACAATCGATGACCCGCGATCTGATGAAATTGCTCTGAGATGACCAAAATGGTCCGTTTTGAAAGTTTTCATCTTTCAACTAATTTTGACTCTCAGAGGTGGATCATCAATTTTGGAGATAAAATGAGCATCGTTATCGTCATTTTCATGCTTTAGGAAGCCAAAACTCAAGATTGGGCTCCTGGTTAAAAGTGACTTAAAAGGACCCAAATACTCACTTTGAGGGCTTAAAACGTGTTTATTCACTGCGGGAAGAGATATAAAGAATATTTAGAGTAAATTATTGTTCATGCGAGAACGTTCAATTTTTCATGCAAAACGATCGATGACCCGCGATCTGAGGAAATTGCTCTGAGATGACCAAAATGGTCAGTTTTGAAAGTTTTCATCTTTCAACTAATTTTGACTCTCAGAGGTGGATCATCACTTTTGGAGATAAAATGAGCATCGTTATCGTCATTTTCATGCTTTAGGAAGCCAAAACTCAAGATTGGGCTCCTGGTTAAAAGTGACTTAAAAGGACCCAAATGCTCACTTTGAGGGCTTCAAACGTGTTTATTCACTGCGGGAAGAGATATAAAGAACATTTAGAGTAAATTAATGTTCATGCGAGAACGTTCAATTTTTCATGCAAAACAATCGATGACCCGCGACCTGATGAAATTGCTCTGAGATGACCAAAATGGTCCGTTTTGAAAGTTTTCATCTTTCAACTAATTTTGACTCTCAGAGGTGGATCATCACTTTTGGATATAAAATGAGCATCGTTATCGTCATTTTCATGCTTCTAGGAAGCCAAAACTCAAGATTTGGCTCATGGTTCAAAGTGACTTAAAAGGACTCAAATGCTCACTTTGAGGGCTTAAAACGTGTTTATTCACTGCGGGAAGAGATATAAACAATATTTAGAGTGAATTAATGTTCATGCGAGAACGTTCAATTTTTCATGCAAAACAATCGATGACCCACGACCTGATGAAATTGCTCTGAGATGACCAAAATGGTCCGTTTTGAAAATTTTCATCTTTCAACTAATTTTGACTCTCAGAGGTGGATCATCACTTTTGGAGATAAAATGAGCATCGTTATCGTAATTTTCATGCCTCTAGGGAGCCAAAACTCAAGATTTGGCTCATGGTGAAAAGTGACTTAAAAGGACCCAAATGCTCACTTCGAGGGCTTAAAACGTGTGTATTCACTGCGGGAAGAGATATAAACAACATTTAGAGTAAATTATTGTTCATGCGAGAACGTTCAATTTTTCATGCAAAACGATCGATGACCCGCGACCTGATGAAATTGCTCTGAGATGACCAAAATGGTCCGTTTTGAAAATTTCCATCTTTCAACTAATTTTGACTCTCAGAGGTGGATCATCACTATTGGAGATAAAATGAGCATCTTTATCTTCATTTTCATGCTTCTAGGGAGCCAAAACTCAAGATTTGACTCATGGTTGAAAGTGACTTAAAAGGACCAAATGCTCACTGCGAGGGCTTAAAATGTGTTTATTCACTGCGGGAAGAGATATAAACAATATTTAGAGTGAATTAATGTTCATGCGAGAACGTTCAATTTTTCATGCAAAACGATCGATGACAGGCGACCTGATGAAATTGCTCAGAGATGACCAAAATGGTCCGTTTTGAAAATTTTCATCTTTCAACTAATTTTGACTCTCAGAGGTGGATCATCACTTTCGGAGATAAAATGAGCATCGCTATCGTCATTTTCATGCTTTAGGAAGCCAAAACTCAAGATTGGGATCCTGGTTAAAAGTGACTTAAAAGGACCCAAATACTCACTTTGAGGGCTTAAAACGTGTTTATTCACTGCGGGAAGAGATATAAAGAACATTTAGAGTAAATTATTGTTCATGCGAGAACGTTCAATTTTTCATGCAAAACGAGCGATGACCCGCGACCTGATGAAATTGCTCTGAGATGACCAAAATGGTCCGTTTTGAAAATTTCCATCTTTCAACTAATTTTGACTCTCAGAGGTGGATCATCACTATTGTAGAGAAAATGAGCATCTTTATCGTCATTTTCATGCTTCTAGGGAGCCAAAACTCAAGATTGGGCTCATGGTTAAAAGTGACTTAAAAGGACCCAAATGCTCACTTTGAGGGCTTAAAACGTGTTTATTCACTGCGGGAAGAGATATAAACAATATTTAGAGTGAATTAATGTTCATGCGAGAACGTTCAATTTTTCATGCAAAACAATCGATGACACGCGACCTGATGAAATTGCTCTGAGGTGAACAAAATGGTCCATTTTGAAAATGTTCATCTTTCAACTAATATTGACTCTCAAAAGTGGATCTTCACTTTTGGAGATAAAATGAGCATCTTTATCATCATTTTCATGCTTCTAGGTAGCCAAAACTCAAGATTGGACTCATGGTTGAAAGTGACTTAAAAGGACCAAATGCTCACTTCGAGGGCTTCAAACGTGTTTATTCACTGCGGGAAGAGATATAAAGAACATTTAGAGTAAATTAATGTTCATGCGAGAACGTTCAATTTTTCATGCAAAACAATCGATGACCCGCGACCTGATGAAATTGCTCTGAGATGACCAAAATGGTCCGTTTTGAAAGTTTTCATCTTTCAACTAATTTTGACTCTCAGAGGTGGATCATCACTTTTGGATATAAAATGAGCATCGTTATCGTCATTTTCATGCTTCTAGGAAGCCAAAACTCAAGATTTGGCTCATGGTTCAAAGTGACTTAAAAGGACCCAAATGCTCACTTTGAGGGCTTAAAACGTGTTTATTCACTGCGGGAAGAGATATAAACAATATTTAGAGTGAATTAATGTTCATGCGAGAACGTTCAATTTTTCATGCAAAACAATCGATGACCCACGACCTGATGAAATTGCTCTGAGATTACCAAAATGGTCCGTTTTGAAAGTTTTCATCTTTCAACTAATTTTGACTCTCAGAGGTGGATCATCACTTTTGGAGATTAAATGAGCATCGTTATCGTCATTTTCATGCTTCTAGGGAGCCAAAACTCAAGATTTTGCTCATGGTTAAAGGTGACTTAAAAGGACCCACATGCTCACTTCGAGGGCTTAAAATGTGTTTATTCACTACGGGAAGAGATATAAAGAACATTTAGAGTAAATTAATGTTCATGCGAGAACGTTCAATTTTTCATGCAAAACAATCGATGACCCGCGACCTGATGAAATTGCTCTGAGATGACCAAAATGGTCCGTTTTGAAAGTTTTCATCTTTCAACTAATTTTGACTCTCAGAGGTGGATGATCACTTTTGGAGATAAAATGAGCATCGTTATCGTCATTTTCATGCTTCTAGGGAGCCAAAACTCAAGATTTGGCTCATGGTTAAAAGTGACTTAAAAGGACCCAAATGCTCACTTCGAGGGCTTAAAACGTGTTTATTCACTGCGGGAAGAGATATAAAGAACATTTAGAGTAAATTATTGTTCATGCGAGAACGTTCAATTTTTCATGCAAAACGATCGATGACCCGCGACCTGATGAAATTGCTCTGAGATGACCAAAATGGTCCGTTTTGAAAATTTCCATCTTTCAACTAATTTTGACTCTCAGAGGTGTATCATCACTTTTGGAGATAAAAAGGAGCATCTTTATCTTCATTTTCATGCTTCTAGGGAGCCAAAACTCAAGATTGGGCTCATGGTTAAAAGTGACTTAAAAGGACCCAAATGCTCACTTCGATGGCTTAAAACGTGTTTATTCACTGCGGGAAGAGATATAAAGAACATTTAGAGTAAATTAATGTTCATGCGAGAACGTTCAATTTTTCATGCCAAACGATCGATGACCCGCGTCCTGATGAAATTGCTCTGAGATGACCAAAATGGTCCGTTTTGAAAGTTTTCATCTTTCAACTAATTTTGACTCTCAGAGGTGGATCATCACTTTTGGAGATAAAATGAGCATCGTTATCGTAATTTTCATGCTTCTAGGGAGCCAAAACTCAAGATTTGAATCATGGTTGAAAGTGACTTAAAAGGACCAAATGCTCACTTCGAGGGCTTAAAACGTGTTTATTCACTGCGGGAAGAGATATAAACAACATTTAGAGTAAATTAATGTTCATGCGAGAACGTTCAATTTTTCATGCAAAACAATCAATGACCCGCGACCTGATGAAATTGCTCTGAGATGACCAAAATGGTCCGTTTTGAAAGTTTTCATCTATCAACTAATTTTGACTCTCAGAGGTGGATCATCACTTTTGGAGATAAAATGAGCATCGTTATCGTCATTTTCATGCTTCTAGGGAGCCAAAACTCAAGATTGGGCTCATGGTTAAAAGTGACTTAAAAGGACCCAAATGCTCACTTCGATGGCTTAAAACGTGTTTATTCACTGCGGGAAGAGATATAAAGAACATTTAGAGTAAATTAATGTTCATGCGAGAACGTTCAATTTTTCATGCCAAACGATCGATGACCCGCGTCCTGATGAAATTGCTCTGAGATGACCAAAATGGTCCGTTTTGAAAGTTTTCATCTTTCAACTAATTTTGACTCTCAGAGGTGGATGATCACTTTTGGAGATAAAATGAGCATCGTTATCGTAATTTTCATGCTGCTAGGGAGCCAAAACTCAAGATTTGGCTCATGGTGAAAAGTGACTTAAAAGGACCCAAATGCTCACTTCGAGGGCTTAAAACGTGTTTATTCACTGCGGGAAGAGATATAAACAACATTTAGAGTAAATTAATGTTCATGCGAGAACGTTCAATTTTTCATGCAAAACAATCAATGACCCGCGACCTGATGAAATTGCTCTGAGATGACCAAAATGGTCCGTTTTGAAAGTTTTCATCTACCAACTAATTTTGACTCTCAGAGGTGGATGATCACTTTTGGAGATAAAATGAGCATCGTTATCGTCATTTTCATGCTTCTAGGGAGCCAAAACTAAAGATTTGGCTCATGGTTAAAAGTGACTTAAAATGACCCAAATGCTCACTTCGAGGGCTTAAAACGTGTTTATTCACTGCGGGAAGAGATATAAAGAACATTTAGAGTAAATTATTGTTCATGCGAGAACGTTCAATTTTTCATGCAAAACGATCGATGACCCGCAACCTGATGAAATTGCTCTGAGATGACCAAAATGGTCCGTTTTGAAAATTTCCATCTTTCAACTAATTTTGACTCTCAGAGGTGTATCATCACTTTTGGAGATAAAATGAGCATCTTTATCTTCATTTTCATGCATCTAGGGAGCCAAAACTCAAGATTGGGCTCATGGTTAAAAGTGACTTAAAAGGACCCAAATGCTCACTTCGATGGCTTAAAACATGTTTATTCACTGCGGGAAGAGATATAAAGAACATTTAGAGTAAATTAATGTTCATGCGAGAACGTTCAATTTTTCATGCCAAACGATCGATGACCCGCGTCCTGATGAAATTGCTCTGAGATGACCAAAATGGTCCGTTTTGAAAGTTTTCATTTTTCAACTAATTTTGACTCTCAGAGGTGGATCATCACTTTTGGAGATAAAATGAGCATCGTTATCGTAATTTTCATGCTTCTAGGGAGCCAAAACTCAAGATTTGGCTCATGGTGAAAAGTGACTTAAAAGGACCCAAATGCTCACTTCGAGGGATTAAAACGTGTTTATTCACTGCGGGAAGAGATATAAACAACATTTAGAGTAAATTAATGTTCATGCGAGAACGTTCAATTTTTCATGCAAAACAATCGATGACCCGCGACCTGATGAAATTGCTCTGAGGTGAACAAAATGGTCCATTTTGAAAAGGTTCATCTTTCAACTAATATTGACTCTCAGAGGTGGATCTTCACTTTTGGAGATAAAATGAGCATCTTCATAGTAATTTTTATGCTTCTGGGGAGCCAAAACTCAAGATTTGGCACATGGTTAAAAGTGACTTAAAAGGACCCAAATGCTCACTTCGAGGGCTTAAAACGTGTTTATTCACTGCGGGAAGAGATACAAACAACATTTAGAGTAAATTAATGTTCATTTATTTATTTATTTATTTATTTTTGATATTTATAGAGCGCATGCAAAGGCCCGTAGGCGTCTCGGCGCTGAGTATCTGAGTATTTACCCTGAATAAACTAAAATGGTCTATTGATTAAAAAGCCAGGTCTTAAGTTGTTTACGAAAAGACCATAAAGATGGACTGGCTTTAATCGCAGATGGCAAAGAATTCCACAACTTGGGGGCTGCCACCAGGAATCTTCTATCACCCCATAAGACCGTTTTTGTTCGGGGTATAGCAAGATCTCCTGAGCGGGATGAACGTAGTGTTCTAGATGGACGATAAGGAGTCAAATTGCGGATTAAATGAGCTGATCCTTGGTTATGCAGCGCTTTATACACAATGCACAGGGTCTTGAATTTTATCCTGTTTTTAATGGATAACCAGTGCAACTCTTTAATGGTTTTGGAGGCAGAGTGATGTTTAGGGATATTACCCAGAAGCCTCGCGGCAGAGTTTTGTATTGTTTGTAATTTGTGTAGAACACCCTCCTGGGCATTGAGGAACAGGGCGTTGCAATAGTCCAAGGTGGACAGCACAAGAGAGGTGACAAGGGTTTTACCCGCTTGATCAGGTAAAAAAGGGAGAACTTTTTTAATGAGTTTCAGTTTATAAAAAGCTGAAGAGGTAATCTGGTTAGCGTGTGGATGGAACGTAAGACGCTCATCAAAGATGACTCCCAGATTCCTCACTTTACTAACAGGCTCGGGGGGAGAGCCCATCGAGGAGGGCCACCAATTGGATGACCACTCGGGTGTTAATTGTCCGAAGACAACTACCTCAGTTTTCTCTGAGTTCAATTTTAAACAATTGGAGGCCATCCAACTCCCTATTGCCATCATACCAGCCCTGAGATCATCTGCCACTTTATAGCCATTGTTCTTGATGGCTAGGACCAGCTGGGTGTCATCTGCGTAGGATGTAAGGCTCATCCCAAAAGCCCGAATGACATTGGCTAAGCCCGACACATAGATGTTAAAAAGTGTCGGGCTTAGGGATGAGCCCTGAGGTACACCACATGGCAGTGACATGGTGGACGATTGGAATGGTCCCGTTGTAACCACCTGGGTTCTATCAGCCAAAAAGGAGGCCAGGAGTCTGCTAGCAGTCCCCTGTACCCCCAAACCCTCGACACGGTCAATCAGGATGGTATGATCGACCGTGTCGAAGGCTGCAGATAGATCCAGTAGTATCAGAATGGCTGTACCCCCAGTGTCACGGATGAGTCTGATGTCGTCAGCTGCTTTAATCAAAGCTGTCTCCGTCCCATGACACTGGCGGAACCCAAACTGAGTTTCGTCAAGTAGCTGGTGTTCTTCCAGAAAAGCGGAGAGTTGTTTGTTCATAGCCCTTTCGGCTATCTTGGCCAGGACTGGTAAGTTGGCTATTGGCCGATAGCTATTAGGTTCATCCTTGTCCAAATGTGACTTCTTTAACAGAGGTTTTATGATAGTTTGTTTCAGACTTTTTGGGTAAATACCTGTTTTAAACATGGCGTTACATATAAGGGATATAGCCGGGGTAATCTCTTCCAGAGCTGGCTGTAAGACTTTAAAAGGGCAAGGATCAAGCGCTGAGCCTGATATAATGGTGGTAGTTATGTCCATAACCTGGGCTTCTGTAATTTCGGCAAACTGAGTAAACGTGGGGCCAATAGGAGTGTTAGGTGTACTTTCAGAAAGATTTTTAATATTGGTGGTAAATGCAGAGTATATGTCATTAACTTTATTAAAGAAAAAGTTAGCCAGTGTGTCACACAGAAGTTGAGATGGAGGAGGGGTCAAGTTGGGAGAATGACCAGCTAGCTGTTTTGCAGTATCATACAAAAGTTTATACGAGTTTTTTGCAATTTCTATTTTATGACTAAAAAATGATTTCTTGGCTTCATCAATCATTTGTTTATATTTGGCTACCATTTCCTTATATTTAGTTTTGGCCTCATGCGAGAACGTTCAATTTTTCATGCAAAACAATCGATGACCCGCGACCTGATGAAATTGCTCTGAGATGACCAAAATGGTCTGTTTTGAAAATTTTCATCTTTCAACTAATTTTGACTCTCAGAGGTGGATCATCACTTTTGGAGATAAAATGAGCATCATTATCGTCATTTTCATGCTTCTAGGGAGCCAAAACTCAAGATTTGGCTCATGGTTAAAAGTGACTTAAAAGGACCCAAATGCTCACTTCGAGGGCTTAAAACGTGTTTATTCACTGCGGGGAGAGATATAAACAACATTTAGAGTAAATTAATGCTCTTGCGAGAACGTTCAATTTTTCATGCAAAACAATCGATGACCCGCGACCTGATGAAATTGCTCTGAGATGACCAAAATGGTCCGTTTTGAAAGTTTTCATCTTTCAACTAATTTTGACTCTCAGAGGTGGATCATCACTTTTGGAGATAAAATGAGCATCATTATCGTCATTTTCATGCTTCTAAGGAGCCAAAACTCAAGATTTGGCTCATGGTTAAAAGTGACTTAAAAGGACCCAAATGCTCACTTCAATGGCTTAAAATGTGTTTATTCACTGTGGGAAGAGATATAAAGAACATTTAGAGTAAATTATTGTTAATGCGAGAACGTTCAATTTTTCATGCCAAACGATCGATAACCCGCGACCTGATGAAATTGCTCTGAGATGACCAAAATGGTCCGTATTGAAAATGTTCATCTTTCAAATAATATTGACTCTCAGAGGTGGATTTTCACTTTTGGAGATAAAATGAGCATCTTTATCATCATTTTCATGCTTCTAGGGAGCCAAAACTCAAGATTTGAATCATGGTTGAAAGTGACTTAAAAGGACCAAATGCTCACTTTGAGGGCTTAAAACGTGTTTATTCACTGCGGGAAGAGATATAAAGAACATTTAGAGTAAATTAATGTTCATGCGAGAACATTCAATTTTTCATGCAAAACAATCGATGACCCGCGACCTGATGAAATTGCTCTGAGATGACCAAAATGGTCCGTTTTGAAAATGTCCATCTTTCAACTAATTTTGACTCTCAGAGGTGGATCATCACTATTGTAGAGAAAATGAGCATCTTTATCGTCATTTTCATGCTTCTATGGAGCCAAAACTCAAGATTGGGCTCATGGTTAAAAGTGACTTAAAAGGACCCAAATGCTCACTTCAATGGCTTAAAATGTGTTTATTCACTGCGGGAAGAGATATAAAGAACATTTAGAGTAAATTATTGTTAATGCGAGAACGTTCAATTTTTCATGCCAAACGATCGATAACCCGCGACCTGATGAAATTGCTCTGAATTGACCAAAATGGTCCGTATTGAAAATGTTCATCTTTCAAATAATATTGACTCTCAGAGGTGGATTTTCACTTTTGGAGATAAAATGAGCATCTTTATCATCATTTTCATGCTTCTAGGGAGCCAAAACTCAAGATTTGAATCATGGTTGAAAGTGACTTAAAAGGACCAAATGCTCACTTCGAGGGCTTAAAACGTGTTTATTCACTGCGGGAAGAGATATAAAGAACATTTAGAGTAAATTAATGTTCATGCGAGAACGTTCAATTTTTCATGCAAAACAATCGATGACCCGCGACCTGATGCAATTGCTCTGAGATGACCAAAATGGTCCATTTTGAAAGTTTTCATCTTTCAACTAATTTTGACTCTCAGAGGTGGATCATCACTTTTGGAGATAAAATGAGCATCATTATCGTCATTTTCATGCTTCTAGGGAGCCAAAACTCAAGATTTGGCTCATGGTTAAAAGTGACTTAAAAGGACCCAAATGCTCACTTCGATGGCTTAAAACGTGTTTATTCACTGCGGGAAGAGATATAAAGAACATTTAGAGTAAATTATTGTTAATGCGAGAATGTTCAATTTTTCATGCCAAACGATCGATAACCCGCGACCTGATGAAATTGCTCTGAGATGACCAAAATGGTCCGTTTTGAAAATGTTCATCTTTCAAATAATATTGACTCTCAGAGGTGGATTTTCACTTTTGGAGATAAAATGAGCATCGTTATCATCATTTTCATGCTTCTAGGGAGCCAAAACTCAAGATTTGAATCATGGTTGAAGTGACTTAAAAGGACCAAATGCTCACTTCGAGGGCTTAAAACGTGTTTATTCACTGCGGGAAGAGATATAAAGAACATTTAGAGTAAATTAATGTTCATGCGAGAACATTCAATTTTTCATGCAAAACAATCGATGACCCGCGACCTGATGAAATTGCTCTGAGATGACCAAAATGGTCCGTTTTGAAAATGTCCATCTTTCAACTAATTTTGACTCTCAGAGGTGGATCATCACTATTGTAGAGAAAATGAGCATCTTTATCGTCATTTTCATGCTTCTATGGAGCCAAAACTCAAGATTGGGCTCATGGTTAAAAGTGACTTAAAAGGACCCAAATGCTCACTTTGAGGGCTTAAAACGTGTTTATTCACTGCGGGAAGAGATGTAAACAATATTTAGAGTGAATTAATGTTCATGCGAGAACGTTCAATTTTTCATGCAAAACAATCGATGACCCGCGACCTGATGAAATTGCTCTGAGGTGAACAAAATGGTCCATTTTGAAAATGTTCATCTTTCAACTAATATTGACTCTCAAAGGTGGATCTTCACTTTTGGAGATAAAATGAGCATCTTTATCATCATTTTCATGCTTCTAGGGAGCCAAAACTCAAGATTTGAATCATGGTTGAAGTGACTTAAAAGGACCAAATGCTCACTTCGAGGGCTTAAAACGTGTTTATTCACTGCGGGAAGAGATATAAAGAACATTTAGAGTAAATTAATGTTCATGCGAGAACGTTCAATTTTTCATGCAAAACAATCGATGACCCGCGATCTGATGAAATTGCTCTGAGATGACCAAAATGGTCCGTTTTGAAAGTTTTCATCTTTCAACTAATTTTGACTCTCAAGGTGGATCATCAATTTTGGAGATAAAATGAGCATCGTTATCGTCATTTTCATGCTTCTAAGGAGCCAAAACTCAAGTTTTGGCTCATGGTTAAAAGTGACTTAAAAGGACACAAATGCTCACTTTGAGGGCTTAAAACGTGTTTATTCACTGCGGTAGGAGATATAAAGAACATTTAGAGTAAATTAATGTTCATGCGAGAACGTTCAATTTTTCATGCAAAACAATCGATGACCCGCGACCTGATGAAATTGCTCTGAGATGACCAAAATGGTCCGTTTTGAAAGTTTTCGTCTTTCAACTAATTTTGACTCTCAGAGGTGGATCATCACTTTTGGATATAAAATGAGCATCGTTATCGTCATTTTCATGCTTCTAGGAAGCCAAAACTCAAGATTGGGCTCATGGTTAAAAGTGACTTAAAAGGACCCAAATGCTCACTTTGAGGGCTTAAAACGTGTTTATTCACTGCAGGAAGAGATATAAACAATATTTAGAGTGAATTAATGTTCATGCGAGAACGTTCAATTTTTCATGCAAAACAATCGATGACCCACGACCTGATGAAATTGCTCTGAGATGACCAAAATGGTCCGTTTTGAAAATTTTCATCTTTCAACTAATTTTGACTCTCAGAGGTGGATCATCACTTTTGGAGATAAAATGAGCATCGTTATCGTAATTTTCATGCTTCTATTTGGCTCATGGTGAAAAGTGACTTAAAAGGACCCAAATGCTCACTTCGAGGGCTTAAAACGTGTTTATTCACTGCGGGAAGAGATATAAACAACATTTAGAGTAAATTAATGTTCATGCGAGAACGTTCAATTTTTCATGCAAAACAATCGATGACCCGCGACCTGATGAAATTGCTCTGAGATTACCAAAATGGTCCGTTTTGAAAGTTTTCATCTTTCTACTAATTTTGACTCTCAGAGGTGGATCATCACTTTTGGAGATAAAATGAGCATCGTTATCGTCATTTTCATGCTTCTAGGGAGCCAAAACTCAAGATTTTGCTCATGGTTAAAAGTGACTTAAAAGGACCCACATGCTCACTTCGAGGGCTTAAAATGTGTTTATTCACTACGGGAAGAGATATAAAGAACATTTAGAGTAAATTAATGTTCATGCGAGAACGTTCAATTTTTCATGCAAAACAATCGATGACCCGCGCGCGACCTGATGAAATTGCTCTGAGATGACCAAAATGGTCCGTTTTGAAAGTTTTCATCTTTCAACTAATTTTGACTCTCAGAGGTGGATGATCACTTTTGGAGATAAAATGAGCATCGTTATCGTCATTTTCATGCTTCTAGGGAGCCAAAACTCAAGATTTGGCTCATGGTTAAAAGTGACTTAAAAGGACCCAAATGCTCACTTCGAGGGCTTAAAACGTGTTTATTCACTGCGGGAAGAGATATAAAGAACATTTAGAGTAAATTATTGTTCATGCGAGAACGTTCAATTTTTCATGCAAAACGATCGATGACCCGCGACCTGATGAAATTGCTCTGAGATGACCAAAATGGTCCGTTTTGAAAATTTCCATCTTTCAACTAATTTTGACTCTCAGAGGTGTATCATCACTTTTGGAGATAAAATGAGCATCTTTATCTTCATTTTCATGCATCTAGGGAGCCAAAACTCAAGATTGGGCTCATGGTTAAAAGTGACTTAAAAGGACCCAAATGCTCACTTCGATGGCTTAAAACATGTTTATTCACTGCGGGAAGAGATATAAAGAACATTTAGAGTAAATTAATGTTCATGCGAGAACGTTCAATTTTTCATGCCAAACGATCGATGACCCGCGTCCTGATGAAATTGCTCTGAGATGACCAAAATGGTCCGTTTTGAAAGTTTTCATTTTTCAACTAATTTTGACTCTCAGAGGTGGATCATCACTTTTGGAGATAAAATGAGCATCGTTATCGTAATTTTCATGCTTCTAGGGAGCCAAAACTCAAGATTTGGCTCATGGTGAAAAGTGACTTAAAAGGACCCAAATGCTCACTTCGAGGGATTAAAACGTGTTTATTCACTGCGGGAAGAGATATAAACAACATTTAGAGTAAATTAATGTTCATGCGAGAACGTTCAATTTTTCATGCAAAACAATCGATGACCCGCGACCTGATGAAATTGCTCTGAGGTGAACAAAATGGTCCATTTTGAAAAGGTTCATCTTTCAACTAATATTGACTCTCAGAGGTGGATCTTCACTTTTGGAGATAAAATGAGCATCTTCATAGTAATTTTTATGCTTCTGGGGAGCCAAAACTCAAGATTTGGCACATGGTTAAAAGTGACTTAAAAGGACCCAAATGCTCACTTCGAGGGCTTAAAACGTGTTTATTCACTGCGGGAAGAGATATAAACAACATTTAGAGTAAATTAATGTTCATTTATTTATTTATTTATTTATTTTTGATATTTATAGAGCGCATGCAAAGGCCCGTAGGCGTCTCGGCGCTGAGTATCTGAGTATTTACCCTGAATAAACTAAAATGGTCTATTGATTAAAAAGCCAGGTCTTAAGTTGTTTACGAAAAGACCATAAAGATGGACTGGCTTTAATCGCAGATGGCAAAGAATTCCACAACTTGGGGGCTGCCACCAGGAATCTTCTATCACCCCATAAGACCGTTTTTGTTCGGGGTATAGCAAGATCTCCTGAGCGGGATGAACGTAGTGTTCTAGATGGACGATAAGGAGTCAAATTGCGGATTAAATGAGCTGATCCTTGGTTATGCAGCGCTTTATACACAATGCACAGGGTCTTGAATTTTATCCTGTTTTTAATGGATAACCAGTGCAACTCTTTAATGGTTTTGGAGGCAGAGTGATGTTTAGGGATATTACCCAGAAGCCTCGCGGCAGAGTTTTGTATTGTTTGTAATTTGTGTAGAACACCCTCCTGGGCATTGAGGAACAGGGCGTTGCAATAGTCCAAGGTGGACAGCACAAGAGAGGTGACAAGGGTTTTACCCGCTTGATCAGGTAAAAAAGGGAGAACTTTTTTAATGAGTTTCAGTTTATAAAAAGCTGAAGAGGTAATCTGGTTAGCGTGTGGATGGAACGTAAGACGCTCATCAAAGATGACTCCCAGATTCCTCACTTTACTAACAGGCTCGGGGGGAGAGCCCATCGAGGAGGGCCACCAATTGGATGACCACTCGGGTGTTAATTGTCCGAAGACAACTACCTCAGTTTTCTCTGAGTTCAATTTTAAACAATTGGAGGCCATCCAACTCCCTATTGCCATCATACCAGCCCTGAGATCATCTGCCACTTTATAGCCATTGTTCTTGATGGCTAGGACCAGCTGGGTGTCATCTGCGTAGGATGTAAGGCTCATCCCAAAAGCCCGAATGACATTGGCTAAGCCCGACACATAGATGTTAAAAAGTGTCGGGCTTAGGGATGAGCCCTGAGGTACACCACATGGCAGTGACATGGTGGACGATTGGAATGGTCCCGTTGTAACCACCTGGGTTCTATCAGCCAAAAAGGAGGCCAGGAGTCTGCTAGCAGTCCCCTGTACCCCCAAACCCTCGACACGGTCAATCAGGATGGTATGATCGACCGTGTCGAAGGCTGCAGATAGATCCAGTAGTATCAGAATGGCTGTACCCCCAGTGTCACGGATGAGTCTGATGTCGTCAGCTGCTTTAATCAAAGCTGTCTCCGTCCCATGACACTGGCGGAACCCAAACTGAGTTTCGTCAAGTAGCTGGTGTTCTTCCAGAAAAGCGGAGAGTTGTTTGTTCATAGCCCTTTCGGCTATCTTGGCCAGGACTGGTAAGTTGGCTATTGGCCGATAGCTATTAGGTTCATCCTTGTCCAAATGTGACTTCTTTAACAGAGGTTTTATGATAGTTTGTTTCAGACTTTTTGGGTAAATACCTGTTTTAAACATGGCGTTACATATAAGGGATATAGCCGGGGTAATCTCTTCCAGAGCTGGCTGTAAGACTTTAAAAGGGCAAGGATCAAGCGCTGAGCCTGATATAATGGTGGTAGTTATGTCCATAACCTGGGCTTCTGTAATTTCGGCAAACTGAGTAAACGTGGGGCCAATAGGAGTGTTAGGTGTACTTTCAGAAAGATTTTTAATATTGGTGGTAAATGCAGAGTATATGTCATTAACTTTATTAAAGAAAAAGTTAGCCAGTGTGTCACACAGAAGTTGAGATGGAGGAGGGGTCAAGTTGGGAGAATGACCAGCTAGCTGTTTTGCAGTATCATACAAAAGTTTATACGAGTTTTTTGCAATTTCTATTTTATGACTAAAAAATGATTTCTTGGCTTCATCAATCATTTGTTTATATTTGGCTACCATTTCCTTATATTTAGTTTTGGCCTCATGCGAGAACGTTCAATTTTTCATGCAAAACAATCGATGACCCGCGACCTGATGAAATTGCTCTGAGATGACCAAAATGGTCTGTTTTGAAAATTTTCATCTTTCAACTAATTTTGACTCTCAGAGGTGGATCATCACTTTTGGAGATAAAATGAGCATCATTATCGTCATTTTCATGCTTCTAGGGAGCCAAAACTCAAGATTTGGCTCATGGTTAAAAGTGACTTAAAAGGACCCAAATGCTCACTTCGAGGGCTTAAAACGTGTTTATTCACTGCGGGGAGAGATATAAACAACATTTAGAGTAAATTAATGCTCTTGCGAGAACGTTCAATTTTTCATGCAAAACAATCGATGACCCGCGACCTGATGAAATTGCTCTGAGATGACCAAAATGGTCCGTTTTGAAAGTTTTCATCTTTCAACTAATTTTGACTCTCAGAGGTGGATCATCACTTTTGGAGATAAAATGAGCATCATTATCGTCATTTTCATGCTTCTAAGGAGCCAAAACTCAAGATTTGGCTCATGGTTAAAAGTGACTTAAAAGGACCCAAATGCTCACTTCAATGGCTTAAAATGTGTTTATTCACTGTGGGAAGAGATATAAAGAACATTTAGAGTAAATTATTGTTAATGCGAGAACGTTCAATTTTTCATGCCAAACGATCGATAACCCGCGACCTGATGAAATTGCTCTGAGATGACCAAAATGGTCCGTATTGAAAATGTTCATCTTTCAAATAATATTGACTCTCAGAGGTGGATTTTCACTTTTGGAGATAAAATGAGCATCTTTATCATCATTTTCATGCTTCTAGGGAGCCAAAACCCAAGATTTGAATCATGGTTGAAAGTGACTTAAAAGGACCAAATGCTCACTTTGAGGGCTTAAAATGTGTTTATTCACTGCGGGAAGAGATATAAAGAACATTTAGAGTAAATTAATGTTCATGCGAGAACATTCAATTTTTCATGCAAAACAATCGATGACCCGCGACCTGATGAAATTGCTCTGAGATGACCAAAATGGTCCGTTTTGAAAATGTCCATCTTTCAACTAATTTTGACTCTCAGAGGTGGATCATCACTATTGTAGAGAAAATGAGCATCTTTATCGTCATTTTCATGCTTCTATGGAGCCAAAACTCAAGATTGGGCTCATGGTTAAAAGTGACTTAAAAGGACCCAAATGCTCACTTCAATGGCTTAAAATGTGTTTATTCACTGCGGGAAGAGATATAAAGAACATTTAGAGTAAATTATTGTTAATGCGAGAACGTTCAATTTTTCATGCCAAACGATCGATAACCCGCGACCTGATGAAATTGCTCTGAATTGACCAAAATGGTCCGTATTGAAAATGTTCATCTTTCAAATAATATTGACTCTCAGAGGTGGATTTTCACTTTTGGAGATAAAATGAGCATCTTTATCATCATTTTCATGCTTCTAGGGAGCCAAAACTCAAGATTTGAATCATGGTTGAAAGTGACTTAAAAGGACCAAATGCTCACTTCGAGGGCTTAAAACGTGTTTATTCACTGCGGGAAGAGATATAAAGAACATTTAGAGTAAATTAATGTTCATGCGAGAACGTTCAATTTTTCATGCAAAACAATCGATGACCCGCGACCTGATGCAATTGCTCTGAGATGACCAAAATGGTCCATTTTGAAAGTTTTCATCTTTCAACTAATTTTGACTCTCAGAGGTGGATCATCACTTTTGGAGATAAAATGAGCATCATTATCGTCATTTTCATGCTTCTAGGGAGCCAAAACTCAAGATTTGGCTCATGGTTAAAAGTGACTTAAAAGGACCCAAATGCTCACTTCGATGGCTTAAAACGTGTTTATTCACTGCGGGAAGAGATATAAAGAACATTTAGAGTAAATTATTGTTAATGCGAGAATGTTCAATTTTTCATGCCAAACGATCGATAACCCGCGACCTGATGAAATTGCTCTGAGATGACCAAAATGGTCCGTTTTGAAAATGTTCATCTTTCAAATAATATTGACTCTCAGAGGTGGATTTTCACTTTTGGAGATAAAATGAGCATCGTTATCATCATTTTCATGCTTCTAGGGAGCCAAAACTCAAGATTTGAATCATGGTTGAAGTGACTTAAAAGGACCAAATGCTCACTTCGAGGGCTTAAAACGTGTTTATTCACTGCGGGAAGAGATATAAAGAACATTTAGAGTAAATTAATGTTCATGCGAGAACATTCAATTTTTCATGCAAAACAATCGATGACCCGCGACCTGATGAAATTGCTCTGAGATGACCAAAATGGTCCGTTTTGAAAATGTCCATCTTTCAACTAATTTTGACTCTCAGAGGTGGATCATCACTATTGTAGAGAAAATGAGCATCTTTATCGTCATTTTCATGCTTCTATGGAGCCAAAACTCAAGATTGGGCTCATGGTTAAAAGTGACTTAAAAGGACCCAAATGCTCACTTTGAGGGCTTAAAACGTGTTTATTCACTGCGGGAAGAGATGTAAACAATATTTAGAGTGAATTAATGTTCATGCGAGAACGTTCAATTTTTCATGCAAAACAATCGATGACCCGCGACCTGATGAAATTGCTCTGAGGTGAACAAAATGGTCCATTTTGAAAATGTTCATCTTTCAACTAATATTGACTCTCAAAGGTGGATCTTCACTTTTGGAGATAAAATGAGCATCTTTATCATCATTTTCATGCTTCTAGGGAGCCAAAACTCAAGATTTGAATCATGGTTGAAGTGACTTAAAAGGACCAAATGCTCACTTCGAGGGCTTAAAACGTGTTTATTCACTGCGGGAAGAGATATAAAGAACATTTAGAGTAAATTAATGTTCATGCGAGAACGTTCAATTTTTCATGCAAAACAATCGATGACCCGCGATCTGATGAAATTGCTCTGAGATGACCAAAATGGTCCGTTTTGAAAGTTTTCATCTTTCAACTAATTTTGACTCTCAAGGTGGATCATCAATTTTGGAGATAAAATGAGCATCGTTATCGTCATTTTCATGCTTCTAAGGAGCCAAAACTCAAGTTTTGGCTCATGGTTAAAAGTGACTTAAAAGGACACAAATGCTCACTTTGAGGGCTTAAAACGTGTTTATTCACTGCGGTAGGAGATATAAAGAACATTTAGAGTAAATTAATGTTCATGCGAGAACGTTCAATTTTTCATGCAAAACAATCGATGACCCGCGACCTGATGAAATTGCTCTGAGATGACCAAAATGGTCCGTTTTGAAAGTTTTCGTCTTTCAACTAATTTTGACTCTCAGAGGTGGATCATCACTTTTGGATATAAAATGAGCATCGTTATCGTCATTTTCATGCTTCTAGGAAGCCAAAACTCAAGATTGGGCTCATGGTTAAAAGTGACTTAAAAGGACCCAAATGCTCACTTTGAGGGCTTAAAACGTGTTTATTCACTGCAGGAAGAGATATAAACAATATTTAGAGTGAATTAATGTTCATGCGAGAACGTTCAATTTTTCATGCAAAACAATCGATGACCCACGACCTGATGAAATTGCTCTGAGATGACCAAAATGGTCCGTTTTGAAAATTTTCATCTTTCAACTAATTTTGACTCTCAGAGGTGGATCATCACTTTTGGAGATAAAATGAGCATCGTTATCGTAATTTTCATGCTTCTAGGGAGCCAAAACTCAAGATTTGGCTCATGGTGAAAAGTGACTTAAAAGGACCCAAATGCTCACTTCGAGGGCTTAAAACGTGTTTATTCACTGCGGGAAGAGATATAAACAACATTTAGAGTAAATTAATGTTCATGCGAGAACGTTCAATTTTTCATGCAAAACAATCGATGACCCGCGACCTGATGAAATTGCTCTGAGATTACCAAAATGGTCCGTTTTGAAAGTTTTCATCTTTCAACTAATTTTGACTCTCAGAGGTGGATCATCACTTTTGGAGATAAAATGAGCATCGTTATCGTCATTTTCATGCTTCTAGGGAGCCAAAACTCAAGATTTTGCTCATGGTTAAAAGTGACTTAAAAGGACCCACATGCTCACTTCGAGGGCTTAAAATGTGTTTATTCACTACGGGAAGAGATATAAAGAACATTTAGAGTAAATTAATGTTCATGCGAGAACGTTCAATTTTTCATGCAAAACAATCGATGACCCGCGCGCGACCTGATGAAATTGCTCTGAGATGACCAAAATGGTCCGTTTTGAAAGTTTTCATCTTTCAACTAATTTTGACTCTCAGAGGTGGATGATCACTTTTGGAGATAAAATGAGCATCGTTATCGTCATTTTCATGCTTCTAGGGAGCCAAAACTCAAGATTTGGCTCATGGTTAAAAGTGACTTAAAAGGACCCAAATGCTCACTTCGAGGGCTTAAAACGTGTTTATTCACTGCGGGAAGAGATATAAAGAACATTTAGAGTAAATTATTGTTCATGCGAGAACGTTCAATTTTTCATGCAAAACGATCGATGACCCGCGACCTGATGAAATTGCTCTGAGATGACCAAAATGGTCCGTTTTGAAAATTTCCATCTTTCAACTAATTTTGACTCTCAGAGGTGTATCATCACTTTTGGAGATAAAATGAGCATCTTTATCTTCATTTTCATGCTTCTAGGGAGCCAAAACTCAAGATTGGGCTCATGGTTAAAAGTGACTTAAAATGACCCAAATGCTCACTTCGATGGCTTAAAACGTGTTTATTCACTGCGGGAAGAGATATAAAGAACATTTAGAGTAAATTAATGTTCATGCGAGAACGTTCAATTTTTCATGCCAAACGATCGATGACCCGCGTCCTGATGAAAGTGCTCTGAGATGACCAAAATGGTCCGTTTTGAAACTTTTCATCTTTAAACTAATTTTGACTCTCAGAGGTGGATCATCACTTTTGGAGATAAAATGAGCATCGGTATCGTCATTTTCATGCTTCTAGGGAGCCCAAACTCAAGATTTGACTCATGGTTGAAAGTGACTTAAAAGGACCCAAATGCTCACTTTGAGGGCTTAAAACGTGTTTATTCACTGCGGGAAGCGATATAAACAATATTTAGAGTGAATTAATGTTCATGCGAGAACGTTCAATTTTTCATGCAAAACAATCGATGACCCGCGACCTGATGAAATTGCTCTGAGATGACCAAAATGGTCCGTTTTGAAAATGTTCATCTTTCAACTAATTTTGACTCTCAGAGGTGGATCATCACTTTTGGAGATAAAATAAGCATCGTTATCGTAATTTTCATGCTTCTAGGGAGCCAAAACTCAAGATTTGGCTCATGGTGAAAAGTGACTTAAAAGGACCCAAATGCTCACTTCGAGGGATTAAAACGTGTTTATTCACTGCGGGAAGAGATATAAACAACATTTAGAGTAAATTAATGTTCATGCGAGTAAGTTCAATTTTTCATGCAAAACAATCGATGACCCGCGACCTGATGAAATTGCTCTGAGGTGAACAAAATGGTCCATTTTGAAAAGGTTCATCTTTCAACTAATATTGACTCTCAGAGGTGGATCTTCACTTTTGGAGATAAAATGAGCATCGTTATCATCATTTTCATGCTTCTAGGAAGCCAAAACTCAAGATTTGGCTCATGGTTAAAAGTGACTTAAAAGGACCCAAATGCTCACTTTGATGGCTTAAAATGTGTTTATTCACTGCGGGAAGCGATATAAACAATATTTAGAGTGAATTAATGTTCATGCGAGAAAGTTCAATTTTTCATGCAAAACAATCGATGACCCGCGACCTGATGAAATTGCTCTGAGATGACCAAAATGGTCCGTTTTGAAAATTTTCATCTTTCAACTAATTTTGACTCTCAGAGGTGGATCGTCACTTTTGGAGATAAAATGAGCATCGTTATCGTAATTTTCATGCTTCTAGGGAGCCAAAACTCAAGATTTGGCTCATGGTGAAAAGTGACTTAAAAGGACCCAAATGCTCACTTCGAGGGATTAAAACGTGTTTATTCACTGCGGGAAGAGATATAAACAATATTTAGAGTGAATTAATGTTCATGCGAGAAAGTTCAATTTTTCATGCAAAACAATCGATGACCCGCGACCTGATGAAATTGCTCTGAGATGACCAAAATGGTCCGTTTTGAAAATTTTCATCTTTCAACTAATTTTGACTCTCAGAGGTGGATCGTCACTTTTGGAGATAAAATGAGCATCGTTATCGTAATTTTCATGCTTCTAGGGAGCCAAAACTCAAGATTTGGCTCATGGTGAAAAGTGACTTAAAAGGACCCAAATGCTCACTTCGAGGGATTAAAACGTGTTTATTCACTGCGGGAAGAGATATAAACAACATTTAGAGTAAATTAATGTTCATGCGAGAACGTTCAATTTTTCATGCAAAACAATCGATGACCCGCGACCTGATGAAATTGCTCTGAGGTGAACAAAATGGTCCATTTTGAAAAGGTTCATCTTTCAACTAATATTGACTCTCAGAGGTGGATCTTCACTTTTGGAGATAAAATGAGCATCTTCATAGTAATTTTTATTATTCTGGGGAGCCAAAACTCAAGATTTGGCTCATGGTTAAAAGTGACTTAAAAGGACCCAAATGCTCACTTCGAGGGCTTAAAACGTGTTTATTCACTGCGGGAAGAGATATAAAAAACATTTAGAGTAAATTAATGTTCATGCGAGAACGTTCAATTTTTCATGCAAAACAATCGATGACCCGCGACCTGATGAAATTGCTCTGAGATGACCAAAATGGTCCGTTTTGAAAGTTTTCATCTATCAACTAATTTTGACTCTCAGAGGTGGATCATCACTTTTGGAGATAAAATGAGCATCGTTATCGTCATTTTCATGCTTCTAGGGAGCCAAAACTCAAAAATTGGCTCATGGTTAAAAGTGACTTAAAAGGACCCAAATGCTCACTTCGAGGGCTTAAAACGTGTTTATTCACTGCGGGAAGAGATATAAAGAACATTTAGAGTAAATTAATGTTCATGCGAGAACGTTCAATTTTTCATGCAAAACAATCGACCCGCGCGCGACCTGATGAAATTGCTCTGAGATGACCAAAATGGTCCGTTTTGAAAGTTTTCATCTTTCAACTAATTTTGACTCTCAGAGGTGGATCATCACTTTTGGAGATAAAATGAGCATCGGTATCGTCATTTTCATGCTTCTAGGGAGCCCAAACTCAAGATTTGACTCATGGTTGAAAGTGACTTAAAAGGACCCAAATGCTCACTTTGAGGGCTTAAAACGTGTTTATTCACTGCGGGAAGCGATATAAACAATATTTAGAGTGAATTAATGTTCATGCGAGAACGTTCAATTTTTCATGCCAAACGATCGATGACCTGCGTCCTGATGAAAGTGCTCTGAGATGACCTAAATGGTCCGTTTTGAAACTTTTCATCTTTCAACTAATTTTGACTCTCAGAGGTGGATCATCACTTTTGGAGATAAAATGAGCATCGGTATCGTCATTTTCATGCTTCTAGGGAGCCCAAACTCAAGATTTGACTCATGGTTGAAAGTGACTTAAAAGGACCCAAATGCTCACTTTGAGGGCTTAAAACGTGTTTATTCACTGCGGGAAGCGATATAAACAATATTTAGAGTGAATTAATGTTCATGCGAGAACGTTCAATTTTTCATGCAAAACAATCGATGACCCGCGACCTGATGAAATTGCTCTGAGATGACCAAAATGATCCGTTTTGAAAATTTTCATCTTTTAACTAATTTTGACTCTCAGAGGTGGATCATCACTTTTGGAGATAAAATGAGCATCATTATCGTCATTTTCATGCTTCTAGGGAGCCAAAACTCAAGATTTGGCTCATGGTTAAAAGTGACTTAAAAGGACCCAAATGCTCACTTCGAGGGCTTAAAACGTGTTTATTCACTGCGGGAAGAGATATAAAGAACATTTAGAGTAAATTATTGTTCATGCGAGAACGTTAAATTTTTCATGCCAAACGATTGATAACCCGCGACCTGATGAAATTGCTCTGAGATGACCAAAATGGTCCGTATTGAAAATGTTCATCTTTCAAATAATATTGACTCTCAGAGGTGGATTTTCACTTTTGGAGATAAAATGAGCATCTTTATCATCATTTTCATGCTTCTAGGGAGCCAAAACTCAAGATTTGAATCATGGTTGAAGTGACTTAAAAGGACCAAATGCTCACTTCGAGGGCTTAAAACGTGTTTATTCACTGCGGGAAGAGATATAAAGAACATTTAGAGTAAATTAATATTCATGCGAGAACGTTCAATTTTTCATGCAAAACAATCGATGACCCGCGACATGATGAAATTGCTCTGAGATGACCAAAATGGTCCATTTTGAAAGTTTTCATCTTTCAACTAATTTTGACTCTCAGAGGTGGATCATCACTTTTGGAGATAAAATGAGCATCATTATCGTCATTTTCATGCTTCTAGGGAGCCAAAACTCAAGATTTGGCTCATGGTTAAAAGTGACTTAAAAGGACCCAAATGCTCACTTCGATGGCTTAAAACGTGTTTATTCACTGCGGGAAGAGATATAAAGAACATTTAGAGTAAATTATTGTTAATGCGAGAACGTTCAATTTTTCATGCCAAACGATCGATATTCCGCGACCTGATGAAATTGCTCTGAGATGACCAAAATGGTCCGTTTTGAAAATGTTCATCTTTCAAATAATATTGACTCTCAGAGGTGGATTTTCACTTTTGGAGATAAAATGAGCATCTTTATCATCATTTTCATGCTTCTAGGGAGCCAAAACTCAAGATTTGAATCATGGTTGAAGTGACTTAAAAGGACCAAATGCTCACTTCGAGGGCTTAAAACATGTTTATTCACTGCGGGAAGAGATATAAAGAAAATTTTGAGTAAATTAATGTTCATGCGAGAACGTTCAATTTTTCATGCAAAACAATCGATGACCCGCGCGCGACCTGATGAAATTGCTCTGAGATGACCAAAATGGTCCGTTTTGAAAATTTTCATCTTTCAACTAATTTTGACTCTCAGAGGTGGATCATCACTTTTGGAGATAAAATGAGCATCGTTATCGTAATTTTCATGCTTCTAGGGAGCCAAAACTCAAAATTTGGCTCATGGTGAAAAATGACTTAAAAGGACCCAAATGCTCACTTCGAGGGCTTAAAACGTGTTTATTCACTGCGGTAAAAGATATAAAGAACATTTAGAGTAAATTATTGTTCATGCGAGAACGTTCAATTTTTCATGCAAAACAATCGATGACCCGCGACCTGATGAAATTGCTCTGAGATGACCAAAATGGTCCGTTTTGAAAATTTTCATCTTTCAACTAATTTTGACTCTCAGAGGTGGATCATCACTTTTGGAGATAAAATGAGCATCGTTATCGTCATTTTCATGCTTCTAGGAAGCCAAAACTCAAGATTGGGCTCATGGTTAAAAGTGACTTAAAAGGACCCAAATGCTCACTTTGAGGGCTTAAAACGTGTTTATTCACTGCGGGAAGAGATATAAACAATATTTAGAGTGAATTAATGTTCATGCGAGAACGTTCAATTTTTCATGCAAAACAATCGATGACCCGCGACCTGATGAAATTGCTCTGAGATGACCAAAATGGTCCGTTTTGAAAATTTTCATCTTTCAACTAATTTTGACTCTCAGAGGTGGATCTTCACTTTTGGAGATAAAATGAGCATCTTCATAGTAATTTTTATGCTTCTGGGGAGCCAAAACTCAAGATTTGGTTCATGGTTAAAAGTGACTTAAAAGGAACCAAATGCTCACTTCGAGGGCTTAAAACGTGTTTATTCACTGCGGGAAGAGATATAAACAACATTTAGAGTAAATTAATGTTCATGCGAGAACGTTCAATATTTAATGCAAAACAATCGAAGACCCGGGCCGTGACCTGATGAAATTGCTCTGAGGTGACCAAAATGGTCCGTTTTGAAAGTTTTCATCTTTCAACTAATTTTGACTCTCAGAGGTGGATCATCACTTTTGGAGATAAAATGAGCATCGGTATCGTCATTTTCATGCTTCTAAGGAGCCAAAACTCAAGATTTGACTCATGGTTGAAAGTGACTTAAAAGAACCAAATGCTCACTTCGAGGGCTTAAAACGTGTTTATTCACTGCGGGAAGAGATATAAAGAACATTTAGAGTAAATTAATGTTCATGCGAGAACGTTCAATTTTTCATGCAAAACGATCGATGACCCGCGACCTGATGAAATTGCTCTGAGATGACCAAAATGGTCCGTTTTGAAAATGTTCATCTTTCAACTAATTTTGACTCTCAGAGGTGGATCATCACTTTTGGAGATAAAATGAGCATCGTTATCGTCATTTTCATGCTTCTAGGAAGCCAAAACTCAAGATTAGGCTCATGGTTAAAAGTGACTTAAAAGGACGCAAATGCTCACTTTGAGGGCTTAAAACGTGTTTATTCACTGCGGGAAGAGATATAAACAATATTTAGAGTGAATTAATGTTCATGCGAGAACGTTCAATTTTTCATGCAAAACAATCGATGACCTGCGACCTGATGAAATTGCTCTGAGATGACCAAAATGGTCCGTTTTGAAAATGTTCATCTTTCAACTAATTTTGACTCTCAGAGGTGGATCATCACTTTTGGAGATAAAATGAGCATCGTTATCGTCATTTTCATGCTTCTAGGAAGCCAAAACTCAAGATTGGGCTCATGGTTAAAAGTGACTTAAAAGGACTCAAATGCTCACTTTGAGGGCTTAAAACGTGTTTATTCACTGCAGGAAGAGATATAAACAATATTTAGAGTGAATTAATGTTCATGCGAGAACGTTCAATTTATCATGCAAAACAATCGATGACTCGCGACCTGATGAAATTGCTCTGAGATGACCAAAATGGTCCGTTTTGAAAATTTTCATCTTTCAACTAATTTTGACTCTCAGAGGTGGATCATCACTTTTGGAGATAAAATGAGCATCATTATCGTAATTTTCATGCTTCTAGGGAGCCAAAACTCAAGATTTGGCTCATGGTGAAAAGTGACTTAAAAGGACCCAAATGCTCACTTCGAGGGCTTAAAACGTGTTTATTCACTGCGGGAAGAGATATAAACAACATTTAGAGTAAATTAATGTTCATGCGAGAACGTTCAATTTTTCATGCAAAACAATCGATGTCCCGCGACCTGATGAAATTGCTCTGAGGTGAACAAGATGGTCAATTTTGAAAATGTTCATCTTTCAACTAATATTGACTCTCAGAGGTGGATCTTCACTTTTGGAGATAAAATGAGCATCTTCATAGTAATTTTTATGCTTCTGGGGAGCCAAAACTCAAGATTTTGTTCATGGTTAAAAGTGACTTAAAAGGAACCAAATGCTCACTTCGAGGGCTTAAAACTTGTTTATTCACTGCGGGAAGAGATATAAACAACATTTAGAGTAAATTAATGTTCATGCGAGAACGTTCAATTTTTCATGCAAAACAATCGAAGACCCGCGACCTGATGAAATTGCTCTGAGATGACCAAAATGGTCCGTTTTGAAAATTTTCATCTTTCAACTAATTTTGACTCTCAGAGGTGGATCATCACTTTTGGAGATAAAATGAGCATCGTTATCGTCATTTTCATGCTTCTAGGGAGCCAAAACTCAAGATTTGGCTCATGGTGAAAAGTGACTTAAAAGGACCCAAATGCTCACTTCGAGGGCTTAAAACGTGTTTATTCACTGCGGGAAGAGATATAAACAACATTTAGAGTAAATTAATGTTCATGTGAGAACGTTCAATTTTTCATGCAAAACAATCGATGACCCTCGACCTGATGAAATTGCTCTGAGGTGAACAAAATGGTCAATTTTGAAAATGTTCATCTTTCAACTAATATTGACTCTCAGAGGTGGATCTTCACTTTTGGAGATAAAATGAGCATCTTCATAGTAATTTTTATGCTTCTGGGGAGCCAAAACTCAAGATTTGGTTCATGGTTAAAAGTGACTTAAAAGGAACCAAATGCTCACTTCGAGGGCTTAAAACGTGTTTATTCACTGCGGGAAGAGATATAAACAACATTTAGAGTAAATTAATGTTCATGCGAGAACGTTCAATTTTTCATGCAAAACAATCGAAGACCCGCGACCTGATGAAATTGCTCTGAGATGACCAAAATGGTCCGTTTTGAAAATTTTCATCTTTCAACTAATTTTGACTCTCAGAGGTGGATCATCACTTTTGGAGATAAAATGAGCAGCGTTATCGTCATTTTCATGCTTCTAGGGAGCCAAAACTCAAGATTTGGCTCATGGTTAAAAGTGACTTAAAAGGACCCAAATGCTCACTTCGAGGGCTTAAAATGTGTTTATTTACTGCGGGAAGAGATATAAACATCATTTAGAGTAAATTAATGTTCATGCGAGAACGTTCAATTTTTCATGCAAAACAATCGATGACCCGCGACCTGATGAAATTGCTCTGAGGTGACCAAAATGGTCCGTTTTGAAAGTTTTCATCTTTCAACTAATTTTGACTCTCAGAGGTGGATCATCACTTTTGGAGATAAAATGAGCATCGGTATCGTCATTTTCATGCTTCTAGGGAGCCAAAACTCAAGATTTGACTCATGGTTGAAAGTGACTTAAAAGGACCAAATGCTCACTTCGAGGGCTTAAAACGTGTTTATTCACTGCGGGAAGAGATATAAAGAACATTTAGAGTAAATTAATATTCATGCGAGAACGTTCAATTTTTCATGCAAAACAATCGATGACCCGCGACCTGATGAAATTGCTCTGAGATGACCAAAATGGTCCATTTTGAAAGTTTTCATCTTTCAACTAATTTTGACTCTCAGAGGTGGATCATCACTTTTGGAGATAAAATGAGCATCATTATCGTCATTTTCATGCTTCTAGGGAGCCAAAACTCAAGATTTGGCTCATGGTTAAAAGTGACTTAAAAGGACCCAAATGCTCACTTCGATGGCTTAAAACGTGTTTATTCACTGCGGGAAGAGATATAAAGAACATTTAGAGTAAATTATTGTTAATGCGAGAACGTTCAATTTTTCATGCCAAACGATCGATATTCCGCGACCTGATGAAATTGCTCTGAGATGACCAAAATGGTCCGTTTTGAAAATGTTCATCTTTCAAATAATATTGACTCTCAGAGGTGGATTTTCACTTTTGGAGATAAAATGAGCATCTTTATCATCATTTTCATGCTTCTAGGGAGCCAAAACTCAAGATTTGAATCATGGTTGAAGTGACTTAAAAGGACCAAATGCTCACTTCGAGGGCTTAAAATATGTTTATTCACTGCGGGAAGAGATATAAAGAAAATTTTGAGTAAATTAATGTTCATGCGAGAACGTTCAATTTTTCATGCAAAACAATCGATGACCCGCGCGCGACCTGATGAAATTGCTCTGAGATGACCAAAATGGTCCGTTTTGAAAATTTTCATCTTTCAACTAATTTTGACTCTCAGAGGTGGATCATCACTTTTGGAGATAAAATGAGCATCGTTATCGTCATTTTCATGCTTCTAGGGAGCCAAAACTCAAGATTTGGCTCATGGTGAAAAGTGACTTAAAAGGACCCAAATGCTCACTTCGAGGGCTTAAAACGTGTTTATTCACTGCGGGAAGAGATATAAACAACATTTAGAGTAAATTAATGTTCATGTGAGAACGTTCAATTTTTCATGCAAAACAATCGATGACCTTCGACCTGATGATATTGCTCTGAGGTGAACAAAATGGTCCATTTTGAAAATGTTCATCTTTCAACTAATATTGACTCTCAAAAGTGGATCTTCACTTTTGGAGATAAAATGAGCATCTTTATCATCATTTTCATGCTTCTAGGTAGCCAAAACTCAAGATTGGACTCATGGTTGAAAGTGACTTAAAAGGACCAAATGCTCACTTCGAGGGCTTCAAACGTGTTTATTCACTGCGGGAAGAGATATAAAGAACATTTAGAGTAAATTAATGTTCATGCGAGAACGTTCAATTTTTCATGCAAAACAATCGATGACCCGCGACCTGATGAAATTGCTCTGAGATGACCAAAATGGTCCGTTTTGAAAGTTTTCATCTTTCAACTAATTTTGACTCTCAGAGGTGGATCATCACTTTTGGATATAAAATGAGCATCGTTATCGTCATTTTCATGCTTCTAGGAAGCCAAAACTCAAGATTTGGCTCATGGTTCAAAGTGACTTAAAAGGACCCAAATGCTCACTTTGAGGGCTTAAAACGTGTTTATTCACTGCGGGAAGAGATATAAACAATATTTAGAGTGAATTAATGTTCATGCGAGAACGTTCAATTTTTCATGCAAAACAATCGATGACCCACGACCTGATGAAATTGCTCTGAGATTACCAAAATGGTCCGTTTTGAAAGTTTTCATCTTTCAACTAATTTTGACTCTCAGAGGTGGATCATCACTTTTGGAGATTAAATGAGCATCGTTATCGTCATTTTCATGCTTCTAGGGAGCCAAAACTCAAGATTTTGCTCATGGTTAAAGGTGACTTAAAAGGACCCACATGCTCACTTCGAGGGCTTAAAATGTGTTTATTCACTACGGGAAGAGATATAAAGAACATTTAGAGTAAATTAATGTTCATGCGAGAACGTTCAATTTTTCATGCAAAACAATCGATGACCCGCGACCTGATGAAACTGCTCTGAGATGACCAAAATGGTCAATTTTGAAAATGTTCATCTTTCAACTAATATTGACTCTCAGAGGTGGATCTTCACTTTTGGAGATAAAATGAGCATCTTCATAGTAATTTTTATGCTTCTGGGGAGCCAAAACTCAAGAATTGGTTCATGGTTAAAAGTGACTTAAAAGGAACCAAATGCTCACTTCGAGGGCTTAAAACGTGTTTATTCACTGCGGGAAGAGATATAAACAACATTTAGAGTAAATTAATGTTCATGCGAGAACGTTCAATTTTTCATGCAAAACAATTGAAGACCCGCGACCTGATGAAATTGCTCTGAGATGACCAAAATGGTCCGTTTTGAAAATTTTCATCTTTTAACTAATTTTGACTCTCAGAGGTGGATCATCACTTTTGGAGATAAAATGAGCATCATTATCGTCATTTTCATGCTCCTAGGGAGCCAAAACTCAAGATTTGGCTCATGGTTAAAAGTGACTTAAAAGGACCCAAATGCTCACTTCGAGGGCTTAAAACGTGTTTATTCACTGCGGGAAGAGATATAAAGAACATTTAGAGTAAATTATTGTTCATGCGAGAACGTTCAATTTTTCATGCCAAACGATTGATAACCCGCGACCTGATGAAATTGCTCTGAGATGACCAAAATGGTCCGTATTGAAAATGTTCATCTTTCAAATAATATTGACTCTCAGAGGTGGATTTTCACTTTTGGAGATAAAATGAGCATCTTTATCATCATTTTCATGCTTCTAGGGAGCCAAAACTCAAGATTTGAATCATGGTTGAAGTGACTTAAAAGGACCAAATGCTCACTTCGAGGGCTTAAAACATGTTTATTCACTGCGGGAAGAGATATAAAGAAAATTTAGAGTAAATTAATGTTCATGCGAGAACGTTCATTTTTTCATGCAAAACAATCGATGACCCGCGCGCGACCTGATGAAATTGCTCTGAGATGACCAAAATGGTCCGTTTTGAAAATTTTCATCTTTCAACTAATTTTGACTCTCAGAGGTGGATCATCACTTTTGGAGATAAAATGAGCATCGTTATCGTAATTTTCATGCTTCTAGGGAGCCAAAACTCAAAATTTGGCTCATGGTGAAAAGTGACTTAAAAGGACCCAAATGCTCACTTCGAGGGCTTAAAACGTGTTTATTCACTGCGGTAAGAGATATAAAGAACATTTAGAGTAAATTATTGTTCATGCGAGAACGTTCAATTTTTCATGCAAAACAATCGATGACCCGCGACCTGATGAAATTGCTCTGAGATGACCAAAATGGTCCGTTTTGAAAATTTTCATCTTTCAACTAATTTTGACTCTCAGAGGTGGATCATCACTTTTGGAGATAAAATGAGCATCGTTATCGTCATTTTCATGCTTCTAGGAAGCCAAAACTCAAGATTGGGCTCATGGTTAAAAGTGACTTAAAAGGACCCAAATGCTCACTTTGAGGGCTTAAAACGTGTTTATTCACTGCGGGAAGAGATATAAACAATATTTAGAGTGAATTAATGTTCATGCGAGAACGTTCAATTTTTCATGCAAAACAATCGAAGACCCGCGACCTGATGAAATTGCTCTGAGATGACCAAAATGGTCCGTTTTGAAAATTTTCATCTTTCAACTAATTTTGACTCTCAGAGGTGGATCATCACTTTTGGAGATAAAATGAGCAGCGTTATCGTCATTTTCATGCTTCTAGGGAGCCAAAACTCAAGATTTGGCTCATGGTTAAAAGTGACTTAAAAGGACCCAAATGCTCACTTCGAGGGCTTAAAATGTGTTTATTTACTGCGGGAAGAGATATAAACATCATTTAGAGTAAATTAATATTCATGCGAGAACGTTCAATTTTTCATGCAAAACAATCGATGACCCGCGACCTGATGAAATTGCTCTGAGGTGACCAAAATGGTCCGTTTTGAAAGTTTTCATCTTTCAACTAATTTTGACTCTCAGAGGTGGATCATCACTTTTGGAGATAAAATGAGCATCGGTATCGTCATTTTCATGCTTCTAGGGAGCCAAAACTCAAGATTTGACTCATGGTTGAAAGTGACTTAAAAGGACCAAATGCTCACTTCGATGGCTTAAAACGTGTTTATTCACTGCGGGAAGAGATATAAAGAACATTTAGAGTAAATTAATGTTCATGCGAGAATGTTCAATTTTTCATGCAAAACAATCGATGACCCGCGATCTGATGAAATTGCTCTGAGATGACCAAAATGTTCCGTTTTGAAAATTTTCATCTTTCAACTAATAGTGACTCTCAGAGGTGGATCATCACTTTTGGAGATAAAATGAGCATCGGTATCGTCATTTTCATGCTTCTAGGGAGCCAAAACTCAAGATTTGACTCATGGTTGAAAGTGACTTAAAAGCACCAAATGCTCACTTCGAGGGCTTAAAACGTGTTTATTCACTGCGGGAAGAGATATAAAGAACATTTAGAGTAAATTAATGTTCATGCGAGAACGTTCAATTTTTCATGCAAAACAATCGAATACCCGCGACCTGATGAAATTGCTCTGAGGTGAACAAAATGGTCCGTATTGAAAATGTTCATCTTTCAAATAATATTGACTCTCAGAGGTGGATTTTCACTTTTGGAGATAAAATGAGCATCTTTATCATCATTTTCATGCTTCTAGGGTGCCAAAACTCAAGATTTGAATCATGGTTGAAGTGACTTAAAAGGACCAAATGCTCACTTCGAGGGCTTAAAACGTGTTTATTCACTGCGGGAAGAGATATAAAGAACATTTAGAGTAAATTATTGTTCATGCGAGAACGTTCAATTTTTCATGCCAAACGATTGATAACCCGCGACCTGATGAAATTGCTCTGAGATGACCAAAATGGTCCGTATTGAAAATGTTCATCTTTCAAATAATATTGACTCTCAGAGGTGGATTTTCACTTTTGGAGATAAAATGAGCATCTTTATCATCATTTTCATGCTTCTAGGGTGCCAAAACTCAAGATTTGAATCATGGTTGAAGTGACTTAAAAGGACCAAATGCTCACTTCGAGGGCTTAAAACGTGTTTATTCACTGCGGGAAGAGATATAAAGAACATTTAGAGTAAATTATTGTTCATGCGAGAACGTTCAATTTTTCATGCCAAACGATTGATAACCCGCGACCTGATGAAATTGCTCTGAGATGACCAAAATGGTCCGTATTGAAAATGTTCATCTTTCAAATAATATTGACTCTCAGAGGTGGATTTTCACTTTTGGAGATAAAATGAGCATCTTTATCATCATTTTCATGCTTCTAGGGTGCCAAAACTCAAGATTTGAATCATGGTTGAAGTGACTTAAAAGGACCAAATGCTCACTTCGATGGCTTAAAACGTGTTTATTCACTGCGGGAAGAGATATAAAGAACATTTAGAGTAAATTATTGTTAATGCGAGAACGTTCAATTTTTCATGCCAAACGATCGATATTCCGCGACCTGATGAAATTGCTCTGAGATTACCAAAATGGTCCGTTTTGAAAATGTTCATCTTTCAAATAATATTGACTCTCAGAGGTGGATTTTCACTTTTGGAGATAAAATGAGCATCTTTATCATCATTTTCATGCTTCTAGGGAGCCAAAACTCAAGATTTGAATCATGGTTGAAGTGACTTAAAAGGACCAAATGCTCACTTCGAGGGCTTAAAACATGTTTATTCACTGCGGGAAGAGATATAAAGAAAATTTTGAGTAAATTAATGTTCATGCGAGAACGTTCAATTTTTCATGCAAAACAATCGATGACCCGCGCGCGACCTGATGAAATTGCTCTGAGATGACCAAAATGGTCCGTTTTGAAAATTTTCATCTTTCAACTAATTTTGACTCTCAGAGGTGGATCATCACTTTTGGAGATAAAATGAGCATCGTTATCGTAATTTTCATGCTTCTAGGGAGCCAAAACTCAAGATTTGGCTCATGGTGAAAAGTGACTTAAAAGGACCCAAATGCTCACTTCGAGGGCTTAAAACGTGTTTATTCACTGCGGGAAGAGATATAAACAACATTTAGAGTAAATTAATGTTCATGCGAGAACGTTCAATTTTTCATGCAAAACAATCGATGACCCGCGACCTCATGAAATTGCTCTGAGATGACCAAAATGGTCCGTTTTGAAAATTTTCATCTTTCAACTAATTTTGACTCTCAGAGGTGGATCATCACTTTTGGAGATAAAATGAGCATCGTTATCGTCATTTTCATGCTTCTAGGAAGCCAAAACTCAAGATTGGGCTCATGGTTAAAAGTGACTTAAAAGGACCCAAATGCTCACTTTGAGGGCTTAAAACGTGTTTATTCACTGCGGGAAGAGATATAAACAATATTTAGAGTGAATTAATGTTCATGCGAGAACGTTCAATTTTTCATGCAAAACAATCGATGACCCGTGACCTGATGAAATTGCTCTGAGATGACCAAAATGGTCCGTTTTGAAAATTTTCATCTTTCAACTAATTTTGACTCTCAGAGGTGGATGATCACTTTTGGAGATAAAATGAGCACCGTTATCGTAATTTTCATGCTTCTAGGGAGCCAAAACTCAAGATTTGGCTCATGGTGAAAAGTGACTTAAAAGGACCCAAATGCTCACTTCGAGGGCTTAAAACGTGTTTATTCACTGCGGGAAGAGATATAAACAACATTTAGAGTAAATTAATGTTCATCCGAGAACGTTCAATCTTTCATGCAAAACAATCGATGACCCGCGACCTGATGAAATTGCTCTGAGGTGAACAAAATAGTCAATTTTGAAAATTTTCATCTTTCAACTAATTTTGACTCTCAGAGGTGGATCATCACTTTTGGAGATAAAATGAGCATCGTTATCGTCATTTTCATGCTTCTAGGGAGCCAAAACTCAAGATTTGGCTCATGGTGAAAAGTGACTTAAAAGGACCCAAATGCTCACTTCGAGGGCTTAAAACGTGTTTATTCACTGCGGGAAGAGATATAAACAACATTTAGAGTAAATTAATGTTCATGCGAGAACGTTCAATTTTTCATGCAAAACACTCGATGACCCGCGACCTGATGAAATTGCTCTGAGGTGAACAAAATGGTCAATTTTGAAAATGTTCATCTTTCAACTAATATTGACTCTCAGAGGTGGATCTTCACTTTTGGAGATAAAATGAGCATCTTCATAGTAATTTTTATGCTTCTGGGGAGCCAAAACTCAAGATTTGGCTCATGGTTAAAAGTGACTTAAAAGGACCCAAATGCCAACTTCGAGGGCTTAAAACGTGTTTATTCACTGCGGGAAGAGATATAAACAAAATTTAGAGTAAATTAATGTTCATGCGAGAACGTTCAATTTTTCATGCAAAACACTCGATGACCCGCGACCTGATGAAATTGCTCTGAGGTCAACAAAATGGTCAATTTTGAAAGTTTTCATCTTTCAACTAATTTTGACTCTCAGAGGTGGATCATCACTTTTGGAGATAAAATGAGCATCATTATCGTCATTTTCATGCTTCTAGGGAGCCAAAACTCAAGATTTGGCTCATGGTTAAAAGTGACTTAAAAGGACCCAAATGCTCACTTCGATGGCTTAAAACGTGTTTATTCACTGCGGGAAGAGATATAAAGAACATTTAGAGTAAATTATTGTTAATGCGAGAACGTTCAATTTTTCATGCCAAACGATCGATATTCCGCGACCTGATGAAATTGCTCTGAGATGACCAAAATGGTCCATTTTGAAAATGTTCATCTTTCAAATAATATTGACTCTCAGAGGTGGATTTTCACTTTTGGAGATAAAATGAGCATCTTTATCATCATTTTCATGCTTCTAGGGAGCCAAAACTCAAGATTTGAATCATGGTTGAAGTGACTTAAAAGGACCCAAATGCTCACTTCGAGGGCTTAAAACGTGTTTATTCACTGCGGGAAGAGATATAAAGAACATTTAGAGTAAATTAATGTTCATGCGAGAACGTTCAATTTTTCATGCAAAACAATCGATGACCCGTGACCTGATGAAATTGCTCTGAGATGACCAAAATGGTCCGTTTTGAAAATTTTCATCTTTCAACTAATTTTGACTCTCAGAGGTGGATCATCACTTTTGGAGATAAAATGAGCATCGTTATCATCATTTTCATGCTTCTAGGAAGCCAAAACTCAAGATTGGGCTCATGGTTAAAAGTGACTTAAAAGGACCCAAATGCTCACTTTGAGGGCTTAAAACGTGTTTATTCACTGCGGGAAGAGATATAAACAATATTTAGAGTGAATTAATGTTCATGCGAGAACGTTCAATTTTTCATGCAAAACAATCGATGACCCGTGACCTGATGAAATTGCTCTGAGATGACCAAAATGGTCCGTTTTGAAAATTTTCATCTTTCAACTAATTTTGACTCTCAGAGGTGGATGATCACTTTTGGAGATAAAATGAGCACCGTTATCGTAATTTTCATGCTTCTAGGGAGCCAAAACTCAAGATTTGGCTCATGGTGAAAAGTGACTTAAAAGGACCCAAATGCTCACTTCGAGGGCTTAAAACGTGTTTATTCACTGCGGGAAGAGATATAAACAACATTTAGAGTAAATTAATGTTCATCCGAGAACGTTCAATCTTTCATGCAAAACAATCGATGACCCGCGACCTGATGAAATTGCTCTGAGGTGAACAAAATAGTCAATTTTGAAAATTTTCATCTTTCAACTAATTTTGACTCTCAGAGGTGGATCATCACTTTTGGAGATAAAATGAGCATCGTTATCGTCATTTTCATGCTTCTAGGGAGCCAAAACTCAAGATTTGGCTCATGGTGAAAAGTGACTTAAAAGGACCCAAATGCTCACTTCGAGGGCTTAAAACGTGTTTATTCACTGCGGGAAGAGATATAAACAACATTTAGAGTAAATTAATGTTCATGCGAGAACGTTCAATTTTTCATGCAAAACACTCGATGACCCGCGACCTGATGAAATTGCTCTGAGGTGAACAAAATGGTCAATTTTGAAAATGTTCATCTTTCAACTAATATTGACTCTCAGAGGTGGATCTTCACTTTTGGAGATAAAATGAGCATCTTCATAGTAATTTTTATGCTTCTGGGGAGCCAAAACTCAAGATTTGGCTCATGGTTAAAAGTGACTTAAAAGGACCCAAATGCCAACTTCGAGGGCTTAAAACGTGTTTATTCACTGCGGGAAGAGATATAAACAAAATTTAGAGTAAATTAATGTTCATGCGAGAACGTTCAATTTTTCATGCAAAACACTCGATGACCCGCGACCTGATGAAATTGCTCTGAGGTGAACAAAATGGTCAATTTTGAAAGTTTTCATCTTTCAACTAATTTTGACTCTCAGAGGTGGATCATCACTTTTGGAGATAAAATGAGCATCATTATCGTCATTTTCATGCTTCTAGGGAGCCAAAACTCAAGATTTGGCTCATGGTTAAAAGTGACTTAAAAGGACCCAAATGCTCACTTCGATGGCTTAAAACGTGTTTATTCACTGCGGGAAGAGATATAAAGAACATTTAGAGTAAATTATTGTTAATGCGAGAACGTTCAATTTTTCATGCCAAACGATCGATATTCCGCGACCTGATGAAATTGCTCTGAGATGACCAAAATGGTCCGTTTTGAAAATGTTCATCTTTCAAATAATATTGACTCTCAGAGGTGGATTTTCACTTTTGGAGATAAAATGAGCATCTTTATCATCATTTTCATGCTTCTAGGGAGCCAAAACTCAAGATTTGAATCATGGTTGAAGTGACTTAAAAGGACCAAATGCTCACTTCGAGGGCTTAAAACATGTTTATTCACTGCGGGAAGAGATATAAAGAAAATTTTGAGTAAATTAATGTTCATGCGAGAACGTTCAATTTTTCATGCAAAACAATCGATGACCCGCGCGCGACCTGATGAAATTGCTCTGAGATGACCAAAATGGTCCGTTTTGAAAATTTTCATCTTTCAACTAATTTTGACTCTCAGAGGTGGATCATCACTTTTGGAGATAAAATGAGCATTGTTATCGTAATTTTCATGCTTCTAGGGAGCCAAAACTCAAGATTTGGCTCATGGTGAAAAGTGACTTAAAAGGACCCAAATGCTCACTTCGAGGGCTTAAAACGTGTTTATTCACTGCGGGAAGAGATATAAACAACATTTAGAGTAAATTAATGTTCATGCGAGAACGTTCAATTTTTCATGCAAAACAATCGATGACCCGCGACCTCATGAAATTGCTCTGAGATGACCAAAATGGTCCGTTTTGAAAATTTTCATCTTTCAACTAATTTTGACTCTCAGAGGTGGATCATCACTTTTGGAGATAAAATGAGCATCGTTATCGTCATTTTCATGCTTCTAGGAAGCCAAAACTCAAGATTGGGCTCATGGTTAAAAGTGACTTAAAAGGACCCAAATGCTCACTTTGAGGGCTTAAAACGTGTTTATTCACTGCGGGAAGAGATATAAAGAACATTTAGAGTAAATTAATGTTCATGCGAGAACGTTCAATTTTTCATGCAAAACAATCGATGACCCGCGATCTGATGAAATTGCTCTGAGATGACCAAAATGTTCCGTTTTGAAAATTTTCATCTTTCAACTAATAGTGACTCTCAGAGGTGGATCATCACTTTTGGAGATAAAATGAGCATCGGTATCGTCATTTTCATGCTTCTAGGGAGCCAAAACTCAAGATTTGACTCATGGTTGAAAGTGACTTAAAAGCACCAAATGCTCACTTCGAGGGCTTAAAACGTGTTTATTCACTGCGGGAAGAGATATAAAGAACATTTAGAGTAAATTAATGTTCATGCGAGAACGTTCAATTTTTCATGCAAAACAATCGAAGACCCGCGACCTGATGAAATTGCTCTGAGGTGAACAAAATGGTCAATTTTGAAAATGTTCATCTTTCAACTAATATTGACTCTCAGAGGTGGATCTTCACTTTTGGAGATAAAATTAGCATCTTCATAGTAATTTTTATGCTTCTGGGGAGCCAAAACTCAAGATTTGGCTCATGGTTAAAAGTGACTTAAAAGGACCCAAATGCTCACTTCGAGGGCTTAAAACGTGTTTATTCACTGCGGGAAGAGATATAAAGAACATTTAGAGTAAATTAATGTTAATGCGAGAACGTTCAATTTTTCATGCAAAATAATCGATGACCCGCGACCTGATGAAATTGCTCTGAGATGACCAAAATGGTCCGTTTTGAAAGTTTTCATCTTTCAACTAATTTTGACTCTCAGAGGTGGATCATCACTTTTGGAGATAAAATGAGCATCATTATCGTCATTTTCATGCTTCTAAGGAGCCAAAACTCAAGATTTGGCTCATGGTTAAAAGTGACTTAAAAGGACCCAAATGCTCACTTCGATGGCTTAAAATGTGTTTATTCACTGCGGGAAGAGATATAAAGAACATTTAGAGTAAATTATTGTTCATGCGAGAACGTTCAATTTTTCATGCCAAACGATTGATAACCCGCGACCTGATGAAATTGCTCTGAGATGACCAAAATGGTCCGTATTGAAAATGTTCATCTTTCAAATAATATTGACTCTCAGAGGTGGATTTTCACTTTTGGAGATAAAATGAGCATCTTTATCATCATTTTCATGCTTCTAGGGTGCCAAAACTCAAGATTTGAATCATGGTTGAAGTGACTTAAAAGGACCAAATGCTCACTTCGAGGGCTTAAAACGTGTTTATTCACTGCGGGAAGAGATATAAAGAACATTTAGAGTAAATTAATATTCATACGAGAACGTTCAATTTTTCATGCAAAACAATCGATGACCCGCGACCTGATGAAATTGCTCTGAGATGACCAAAATGGTCCATTTTGAAAGTTTTCATCTTTCAACTAATTTTGACTCTCAGAGGTGGATCATCACTTTTGGAGATAAAATGAGCATCATTATCGTCATTTTCATGCTTCTAGGGAGCCAAAACTCAAGATTTGGCTCATGGTTAAAAGTGACTTAAAAGGACCCAAATGCTCACTTCGATGGCTTAAAACGTGTTTATTCACTGCGGGAAGAGATATAAAGAACATTTAGAGTAAATTATTGTTAATGCGAGAACGTTCAATTTTTCATGCCAAACGATCGATATTCCACGACCTGATGAAATTGCTCTGAGATGACCAAAATGGTCCGTTTTGAAAATGTTCATCTTTCAAATAATATTGACTCTCAGAGGTGGATTTTCACTTTTGGAGATAAAATGAGCATCTTTATCATCATTTTCATGCTTCTAGGGAGCCAAAACTCAAGATTTGAATCATGGTTGAAGTGACTTAAAAGGACCAAATGCTTACTTCGAGGGCTTAAAACATGTTTATTCACTGCGGGAAGAGATATAAAGAAAATTTTGAGTAAATTAATGTTCATGCGAGAACGTTCAATTTTTCATGCAAAACAATCGTTGACCCGCGCGCGACCTGATGAAATTGCTCTGAGATGACCAAAATGGTCCGTTTTGAAAATTTTCATCTTTCAACTAATTTTGACTCTCAGAGGTGGATCATCACTTTTGGAGATAAAATGAGCATCGTTATCGTAATTTTCATGCTTCTAGGGAGCCAAAACTCAAGATTTGGCTCATGGTGAAAAGTGACTTAAAAGGACCCAAATGCTCACTTCGAGGGCTTAAAACGTGTTTATTCACTGCGGGAAGAGATATAAACAACATTTAGAGTAAATTAATGTTCATGCGAGAACGTTCAATTTTTCATGCAAAACAATCGATGACCCGCGACCTCATGAAATTGCTCTGAGATGACCAAAATGGTCCGTTTTGAAAATTTTCATCTTTCAACTAATTTTGACTCTCAGAGGTGGATCATCACTTTTGGAGATAAAATGAGCATCGTTATCGTCATTTTCATGCTTCTAGGAAGCCAAAACTCAAGATTGGGCTCATGGTTAAAAGTGACTTAAAAGGACCCAAATGCTCACTTTGAGGGCTTAAAACGTGTTTATTCACTGCGGGAAGAGATATAAACAATATTTAGAGTGAATTAATGTTCATGCGAGAACGTTCAATTTTTCATGCAAAACAATCGATGACCCGTGACCTAATGAAATTGCTCTGAGATGACCAAAATGGTCCGTTTTGAAAATTTTCATCTTTCAACTAATTTTGACTCTCAGAGGTGGATGATCACTTTTGGAGATAAAATGAGCACCGTTATCGTAATTTTCATGCTTCTAGGGAGCCAAAACTCAAGATTTGGCTCATGGTGAAAAGTGACTTAAAAGGACCCAAATGCTCACTTCGAGGGCTTAAAACGTGTTTATTCACTGCGGGAAGAGATATAAACAACATTTAGAGTAAATTAATGTTCATCCGAGAACGTTCAATCTTTCATGCAAAACAATCGATGACCCGCGACCTGATGAAATTGCTCTGAGGTGAACAAAATAGTCAATTTTGAAAATTTTCATCTTTCAACTAATTTTGACTCTCAGAGGTGGATCATCACTTTTGGAGATAAAATGAGCATCGTTATCGTCATTTTCATGCTTCTAGGGAGCCAAAACTCAAGATTTGGCTCATGGTGAAAAGTGACTTAAAAGGACCCAAATGCTCACTTCGAGGGCTTAAAACGTGTTTATTCACTGCGGGAAGAGATATAAACAACATTTAGAGTAAATTAATGTTCATGCGAGAACGTTCAATTTTTCATGCAAAACACTCGATGACCCGCGACCTGATGAAATTGCTCTGAGGTGAACAAAATGGTCAATTTTGAAAATGTTCATCTTTCAACTAATATTGACTCTCAGAGGTGGATCTTCACTTTTGGAGATAAAATGAGCATCTTCATAGTAATTTTTATGCTTCTGGGGAGCCAAAACTCAAGATTTGGCTCATGGTTAAAAGTGACTTAAAAGGACCCAAATGCCAACTTCGAGGGCTTAAAACGTGTTTATTCACTGCGGGAAGAGATATAAACAAAATTTAGAGTAAATTAATGTTCATGCGAGAACGTTCAATTTTTCATGCAAAACACTCGATGACCCGCGACCTGATGAAATTGCTCTGAGGTGAACAAAATGGTCAATTTTGAAAGTTTTCATCTTTCAACTAATTTTGACTCTCAGAGGTGGATCATCACTTTTGGAGATAAAATGAGCATCATTATCGTCATTTTCATGCTTCTAGGGAGCCAAAACTCAAGATTTGGCTCATGGTTAAAAGTGACTTAAAAGGACCCAAATGCTCACTTCGATGGCTTAAAACGTGTTTATTCACTGCGGGAAGAGATATAAAGAACATTTAGAGTAAATTATTGTTAATGCGAGAACGTTCAATTTTTCATGCCAAACGATCGATATTCCGCGACCTGATGAAATTGCTCTGAGATGACCAAAATGGTCCGTTTTGAAAATGTTCATCTTTCAAATAATATTGACTCTCAGAGGTGGATTTTCACTTTTGGAGATAAAATGAGCATCTTTATCATCATTTTCATGCTTCTAGGGAGCCAAAACTCAAGATTTGAATCATGGTTGAAGTGACTTAAAAGGACCAAATGCTCACTTCGAGGGCTTAAAACATGTTTATTCACTGCGGGAAGAGATATAAAGAAAATTTTGAGTAAATTAATGTTCATGCGAGAACGTTCAATTTTTCATGCAAAACAATCGATGACCCGCGCGCGACCTGATGAAATTGCTCTGAGATGACCAAAATGGTCCGTTTTGAAATTTTCATCTTTCAACTAATTTTGACTCTCAGAGGTGGATGATCACTTTTGGAGATAAAATGAGCACCGTTATCGTAATTGTCATGCTTCTAGGGAGCCAAAACTCAAGATTTGGCTCATGGTGAAAAGTGACTTAAAAGGACCCAAATGCTCACTTCGAGGGCTTAAAACGTGTTTATTCACTGCGGGAAGAGATATAAACAACATTTAGAGTAAATTAATGTTCATGCGAGAACGTTCAATTTTTCATGCAAAACAATCGATGACCCGCGACCTCATGAAATTGCTCTGAGATGACCAAAATGGTCCGTTTTGAAAATTTTCATCTTTCAACTAATTTTGACTCTCAGAGGTGGATCATCACTTTTGGAGATAAAATGAGCATCGTTATCGTCATTTTCATGCTTCTAGGAAGCCAAAACTCAAGATTGGGCTCATGGTTAAAAGTGACTTAAAAGGACCCAAATGCTCACTTTGAGGGCTTAAAACGTGTTTATTCACTGCGGGAAGAGATATAAACAACATTTAGAGTAAATTAATGTTCATGCGAGAACGTTCAATTTTTCATGCAAAACACTCGATGACCCGCGACCTGATGAAATTGCTCTGAGGTGAACAAAATGGTCAATTTTGAAAATGTTCATCTTTCAACTAATATTGACTCTCAGAGGTAGATCTTCACTTTTGGAGATAAAATTAGCATCTTCATAGTAATTTTTATGCTTCTGGGGAGCCAAAACTCAAGATTTGGCTCATGGTTAAAAGTGACTTAAAAGGACCCAAATGCTCACTTCGAGGGCTTAAAACGTGTTTATTCACTGCGGGAAGAGATATAAACAACATTTAGAGTAAATTAATGTTCATGCGAGAACGTTCAATTTTTCATGCAAAACACTCGATGACCCGCGACCTGATGAAATTGCTCTGAGGTGAACAAAATGGTCAATTTTGAAAATGTTCATCTTTCAACTAATATTGACTCTCAGAGGTGGATCTTCACTTTTGGAGATAAAATGAGCATCTTCATAGTAATTTTTATGCTTCTGGGGAGCCAAAACTCAAGATTTGGCTCATGGTTAAAAGTGACTTAAAAGGACCCAAATGCCAACTTCGAGGGCTTAAAACGTGTTTATTCACTGCGGGAAGAGATATAAACAACATTTAGAGTAAATTAATGTTCATGCGAGAACGTTCAATTTTTCATGCAAAACACTCGATGACCCGCGACCTGATGAAATTGCTCTGAGGTGAACAAAATGGTCAATTTTGAAAATTTTCATCTTTCAACTAATTTTGACTCTCAGAGGTGGATCATCACTTTTGGAGATAAAATGAGCATCGTTATCGTCATTTTCATGCTTCTAGGAAGCCAAAACTCAAGATTGGGCTCATGGTTAAAAGTGACTTAAAAGGACCCAAATGCTCACTTTGAGGGCTTAAAACGTGTTTATTCACTGCGGGAAGAGATATAAAGAACATTTAGAGTAAATTAATGTTCATGCGAGAACGTTCAATTTTTCATGCAAAACAATCGGTGACCCGCGATCTGATGAAATTGCTCTGAGATGACCAAAATGGTCCGTTTTGAAAGTTTTCATCTTTCAACTAATTTTGACTCTCAGAGGTGGATCATCACTTTTGGAGATAAAATGAGCATCGGTATCGTCATTTTCATGCTTCTAAGGAGCCAAAACTCAAGATTTGACTCATGGTTGAAAGTGACTTAAAAGAACCAAATGCTCACTTCGAGTGCTTAAAACGTGTTTATTCACTGCGGGAAGAGATATAAAGAACATTTAGAGTAAATTACTGTTCATGCGAGAACGTTCAATTTTTCAGGCAAAACAATCGATGACCCGCAATCTGATGAAATTGCTCTGAGATTACCAAAATGGTCCGTTTTGAAAGTTTTCATCTTTCAACTAATTTTGACTCTCAGAGGTGGATCATCACTTTTGGAGATAAAATGAGCATCGTTATCGTCATTTTCATGCTTCTAGGAAGCCAAAACTCAAGATTGGGCTCATGGTTAAAAGTGACTTAAAAGGACCCAAATGCTCACTTTGAGGGCTTAAAACGTGTTTATTCACTGCGGGAAGAGATATAAACAATATTTAGAGTGAATTAATGTTCATGCGAGAACGTTCAATTTTTCATGCAAAACAATCGATGACCTGCGACCTGATGAAATTGCTCTGAGATGACCAAAATGGTCCGTTTTGAAAATTTTCATCTTTCAACTAATTTTGACTCTCAGAGGTGGATCATCACTTTTGGAGATAAAATGAGCATCGTTATCGTCATTTTCATGCTTCTAGGAAGCCAAAACTCAAGATTGGGCTCATGGTTAAAAGTGACTTAAAAGGACTCAAATGCTCACTTTGAGGGCTTAAAACGTGTTTATTCACTGCAGGAAGAGATATAAACAATATTTAGAGTGAATTAATGTTCATGCGAGAACGTTCAATTTATCATGCAAAACAATCGATGACCCGCGACCTGATGAAATTGCTCTGAGGTGAACAAAATGGTCCATTTTGAAAATGTTCATCTTTCAACTAATATTGACTCTCAGAGGTGGATCTTCACTTTTGGAGATAAAATGAGCATCTTCATAGTTATTTTTATGCTTCTGGGGAGCCAAAACTCAAGATTTGGTTCATGGTTAAAAGTGACTTAAAAGGAACCAAATGCTCACTTCGAGGGCTTAAAACGTGTTTATTCACTGCGGGAAGAGATATAAACAACATTTAGAGTAAATTAATGTTCATGCGAGAACGTTCAATTTTTCATGCAAAACAATCGAAGACCCGTGACCTGATGAAATTGCTCTGAGGTGACCAAAATGGTCCGTTTTGAAAGTTTTCATCTTTCAATTAATTTTGAATCTCAGAGGTGGATCATCACTTTTGGAGATAAAATGAGCATCGGTATCGTCATTTTCATGCTTCTAAGGAGCCAAAACTCAAGATTTGACTCATGGTTGAAAGTGACTTAAAAGGACCAAATGCTCACTTCGAGGGCTTAAAACGTGTTTATTCACTGCGGGAAGAGATATAAAGAACATTTAGAGTAAATTAATGTTCATGCGAGAACGTTCAATTTTTCATGCAAAACAATCGGTGACCCGCGATCTGATGAAATTGCTCTGAGATGACCAAAATGGTCCGTTTTGAAAGTTTTCATCTTTCAACTAATTTTGACTCTCAGAGGTGGATCATCACTTTTGGAGATAAAATGAGCATCGGTATCGTCATTTTCATGCTTCTAAGGAGCCAAAACTCAAGATTTGACTCATGGTTGAAAGTGACTTAAAAGAACCAAATGCTCACTTCGAGGGCTTAAAACGTGTTTATTCACTGCGGGAAGAGATATAAAGAACATTTAGAGTAAATTAATGTTCATGCGAGAACGTTCAATTTTTCAGGCAAAACAATCGATGACCCGCGATCTGATGAAATTGCTCTGAGATTACCAAAATGGTCCGTTTTGAAAGTTTTCATCTTTCAACTAATTTTGACTCTCAGAGGTGGATCATCACTTTTGGAGACAAAATGAGCATCGTTATCGTCATTTTCATGCTTCTAGGGAGCCAAAACTCAAGATTTGGTTCATTGTTAAAAGTAACTTAAAAGGACCCAAATGCTCACTTTGAGGGCTTAAAACGTGTTTATTCACTGCGGTAAGAGATATAAAGAACATTTAGAGTAAATTATTGTTCATGCGAGAACGTTCAATTTTTCATGCAAAACGATCGATGACCCGCGACCTGATGAAATTGCTCTGAGATGACCAAAATGGTCCGTTTTGAAAATGTTCATCTTTCAACTAATTTTGACTCTCAGAGGTGGATCATCACTTTTGGAGATAAAATGAGCATCGTTATCGTCATTTTCATGCTTCTAGGAAGCCAAAACTCAAGATTGGGCTCATGGTTAAAAGTGACTTAAAAGGACCCAAATGCTCACTTTGAGGGCTTAAAACGTGTTTATTCACTGCGGGAAGAGATATAAACAATATTTAGAGTGAATTAATGTTCCTGCGAGAACGTTCAATTTTTCATGCAAAACAATCGATGACCTGCGACCTGATGAAATTGCTCTGAGATGACCAAAATGGTCCGTTTTGAAAATTTTCATCTTTCAACTAATTTTGACTCTCAGAGGTGGATCATCACTTTTGGAGATAAAATGAGCATCGTTATCGTCATTTTCATGCTTCTAGGAAGCCAAAACTCAAGATTGGGCTCATGGTTAAAAGTGACTTAAAAGGACTGAAATGCTCACTTTGAGGGCTTAAAACGTGTTTATTCACTGCAGGAAGAGATATAAACAATATTTAGAGTGAATTAATGTTCATGCGAGAATGTTCAATTTATCATGCAAAACAATCGATGACCCGCGACCTGATGAAATTGCTCTGAGATGACCAAAATGGTCCGTTTTGAAAATTTTCATCTTTCAACTAATTTTGACTCTCAGAGGTGGATCATCACTTTTGGAGATAAAATGAGCATCGTTATCGTAATTTTCATGCTTCTAGGGAGCCAAAACTCAAGATTTGGCTCATGGCGAAAAGTGACTTAAAAGGACCCAAATGCTCACTTCGAGGGCTTAAAACGTGTTTATTCACTGCGGGAAGAGATATAAACAACATTTAGAGTAAATTAATGTTCATGCGAGAACGTTCAATTTTTCATGCAAAACAATCGATGACCCGCGACCTGATGAAATTGCTCTGAGGTGAACAAGATGGTCAATTTTGAAAATGTTCATCTTTCAACTAATATTGACTCTCAGAGATGGATCTTCACTTTTGGAGATAAAATGAGCATCTTCATAGTAATTTTTATGCTTCTGGGGAGCCAAAACTCAAGATTTGGTTCATGGTTAAAAGTGACTTAAAAGGAACCAAATGCTCACTTCGAGGGCTTAAAACTTGTTTATTCACTGCGGGAAGAGATATAAACAACATTTAGAGTAAATTAATGTTCATGCGAGAACGTTCAATTTTTCATGCAAAACAATCGAAGACCCGCGACCTGATGAAATTGCTCTGAGATGACCAAAATGGTCCGTTTTGAAAATTTTCATCTTTCAACTAATTTTGACTCTCAGAGGTGGATCATCACTTTTGGAGCTAAAATGAGCATCGTTATCGTCATTTTCATGCTTCTAGGAAGCCAAAACTCAAGATTGGGCTCATGGTTAAAAGTGACTTAAAAGGACCCAAATGCTCACTTTGAGGGCTTAAAACGTGTTTATTCACTGCGGGAAGAGATATAAACAATATTTAGAGTGAATTAATGTTCATGCGAGAACGTTCAATTTTTCATGCAAAACAATCGATGACCCGCGACCTGATGAAATTGCTCTGAGATGACCAAAATGGTCCGTTTTGAAAATGTTCATCTTTCAACTAATTTTGACTCTCAGAGGTGGATCATCACTTTTGGAGATAAAATGAGCATCGTTATCGTCATTTTCATGCTTCTAGGAAGCCAAAACTCAAGATTGGGCTCATGGTTAAAAGTGACTTAAAAGGACCCAAATGCTCACTTTGAGGGCTTAAAACGTGTTTATTCACTGCGGGAAGAGATATAAAGAACATTTAGAGTAAATTAATGTTCATGCGAGAACGTTCAATTTTTCATGCAAAACAATCGGTGACCCGCGATCTGATGAAATTGCTCTGAGATGACCAAAATGGTCCGTTTTGAAAGTTTTCATCTTTCAACTAATTTTGACTCTCAGAGGTGGATCATCACTTTTGGAGATAAAATGAGCATCGGTATCGTCATTTTCATGCTTCTAAGGAGCCAAAACTCAAGATTTGACTCATGGTTGAAAGTGACTTAAAAGAACCAAATGCTCACTTCGAGTGCTTAAAACGTGTTTATTCACTGCGGGAAGAGATATAAAGAACATTTAGAGTAAATTAATGTTCATGCGAGAACGTTCAATTTTTCAGGCAAAACAATCGATGACCCGCGATCTGATGAAATTGCTCTGAGATTACCAAAATGGTCCGTTTTGAAAGTTTTCATCTTTCAACTAATTTTGACTCTCAGAGGTGGATCATCACTTTTGGAGATAAAATTAGCATCGTTATCGTCATTTTCATGCTTCTAGGAAGCCAAAACTCAAGATTGGGCTCATGGTTAAAAGTGACTTAAAAGGACCCAAATGCTCACTTTGAGGGCTAAAAACGTGTTTATTCACTGCGGGAAGAGATATAAACAATATTTAGAGTGAATTAATGTTCATGCGAGAACGTTCAATTTTTCATGCAAAACAATCGATGACCTGCGACCTGATGAAATTGCTCTGAGATGACCAAAATGGTCCGTTTTGAAAATTTTCATCTTTCAACTAATTTTGACTCTCAGAGGTGGATCATCACTTTTGGAGATAAAATGAGCATCGTTATCGTAATTTTCATGCTTCTAGGGAGCCAAAACTCAAGATTTGGCTCATGGTGAAAAGTGACTTAAAAGGACCCAAATGCTCACTTCGAGGGCTTAAAACGTGTTTATTCACTGCGGGAAGAGATATAAACAACATTTAGAGTAAATTAATGTTCATGCGAGAACGTTCAATTTTTCATGCAAAACACTCGATGACCCGCGACCTGATGAAATTGCTCTGAGGTGAACAAAATGGTCAATTTTGAAAGTTTTCATCTTTCAACTAATTTTGACTCTCAGAGGTGGATCATCACTTTTGGAGATAAAATGAGCATCGGTATCGTCATTTTCATGCTTCTAAGGAGCCAAAACTCAAGATTTGACTCATGGTTGAAAGTGACTTAAAAGAACCAAATGCTCACTTCGAGTGCTTAAAACGTGTTTATTCACTGCGGGAAGAGATATAAAGAACATTTAGAGTAAATTAATGTTCATGCGAGAACGTTCAATTTTTCAGGCAAAACAATCGATGACCCGCGATCTGATGAAATTGCTCTGAGATTACCAAAATGGTCCGTTTTGAAAGTTTTCATCTTTCAACTAATTTTGACTCTCAGAGGTGGATCATCACTTTTGGAGATAAAATGAGCATCGTTATCGTCATTTTCATGCTTCTAGGAAGCCAAAACTCAAGATTGGGCTCATGGTTAAAAGTGACTTAAAAGGACCCAAATGCTCACTTTGAGGGCTAAAAACGTGTTTATTCACTGCGGGAAGAGATATAAACAATATTTAGAGTGAATTAATGTTCATGCGAGAACGTTCAATTTTTCATGCAAAACAATCGATGACCTGCGACCTGATGAAATTGCTCTGAGATGACCAAAATGGTCCGTTTTGAAAATTTTCATCTTTCAACTAATTTTGACTCTCAGAGGTGGATCATCACTTTTGGAGATAAAATGAGCATCGTTATCGTCATTTTCATGCTTCTAGGAAGCCAAAACTCAAGATTGGGCTCATGGTTAAAAGTGACTTAAAAGGACTCAAATGCTCACTTTGAGGGCTTAAAACGTGTTTATTCACTGCAGGAAGAGATATAAACAATATTTAGAGTGAATTAATGTTCATGCGAGAACGTTCAATTTATCATGCAAAACAATCGATGACCCGCGACCTGATGAAATTGCTCTGAGGTGAACAAAATGGTCCATTTTGAAAATGTTCATCTTTCAACTAATATTGACTCTCAGAGGTGGATCTTCACTTTTGGAGATAAAATGAGCATCTTCATAGTTATTTTTATGCTTCTGGGGAGCCAAAACTCAAGATTTGGTTCATGGTTAAAAGTGACTTAAAAGGAACCAAATGCTCACTTCGAGGGCTTAAAACGTGTTTATTCACTGCGGGAAGAGATATAAACAACATTTAGAGTAAATTAATGTTCATGCGAGAACGTTCAATTTTTCATGCAAAACAATCGAAGACCCGTGACCTGATGAAATTGCTCTGAGGTGACCAAAATGGTCCGTTTTGAAAGTTTTCATCTTTCAATTAATTTTGAATCTCAGAGGTGGATCATCACTTTTGGAGATAAAATGAGCATCGGTATCGTCATTTTCATGCTTCTAAGGAGCCAAAACTCAAGATTTGACTCATGGTTGAAAGTGACTTAAAAGGACCAAATGCTCACTTCGAGGGCTTAAAACGTGTTTATTCACTGCGGGAAGAGATATAAAGAACATTTAGAGTAAATTAATGTTCATGCGAGAACGTTCAATTTTTCATGCAAAACAATCGGTGACCCGCGATCTGATGAAATTGCTCTGAGATGACCAAAATGGTCCGTTTTGAAAGTTTTCATCTTTCAACTAATTTTGACTCTCAGAGGTGGATCATCACTTTTGGAGATAAAATGAGCATCGGTATCGTCATTTTCATGCTTCTAAGGAGCCAAAACTCAAGATTTGACTCATGGTTGAAAGTGACTTAAAAGAACCAAATGCTCACTTCGAGGGCTTAAAACGTGTTTATTCACTGCGGGAAGAGATATAAAGAACATTTAGAGTAAATTAATGTTCATGCGAGAACGTTCAATTTTTCAGGCAAAACAATCGATGACCCGCGATCTGATGAAATTGCTCTGAGATTACCAAAATGGTCCGTTTTGAAAGTTTTCATCTTTCAACTAATTTTGACTCTCAGAGGTGGATCATCACTTTTGGAGACAAAATGAGCATCGCTATCGTCATTTTCATGCTTCTAGGGAGCCAAAACTCAAGATTTGGTTCATGGTTAAAAGTAACTTAAAAGGACCCAAATGCTCACTTTGAGGGCTTAAAACGTGTTTATTCACTGCGGTAAGAGATATAAAGAACATTTAGAGTAAATTATTGTTCATGCGAGAACGTTCAATTTTTCATGCAAAACGATCGATGACCCGCGACCTGATGAAATTGCTCTGAGATGACCAAAATGGTCCGTTTTGAAAATGTTCATCTTTCAACTAATTTTGACTCTCAGAGGTGGATCATCACTTTTGGAGATAAAATGAGCATCGTTATCGTCATTTTCATGCTTCTAGGAAGCCAAAACTCAAGATTGGGCTCATGGTTAAAAGTGACTTAAAAGGACCCAAATGCTCACTTTGAGGGCTTAAAACGTGTTTATTCACTGCGGGAAGAGATATAAACAATATTTAGAGTGAATTAATGTTCATGCGAGAACGTTCAATTTTTCATGCAAAACAATCGATGACCTGCGACCTGATGAAATTGCTCTGAGATGACCAAAATGGTCCGTTTTGAAAATTTTCATCTTTCAACTAATTTTGACTCTCAGAGGTGGATCATCACTTTTGGAGATAAAATGAGCATCGTCATCGTCATTTTCATGCTTCTAGGAAGCCAAAACTCAAGATTGGGCTCATGGTTAAAAGTGACTTAAAAGGACTCAAATGCTCACTTTGAGGGCTTAAAACGTGTTTATTCACTGCAGGAAGAGATATAAACAATATTTAGAGTGAATTAATGTTCATGCGAGAATGTTCAATTTATCATGCAAAACAATCGATGACCCGCGACCTGATGAAATTGCTCTGAGATGACCAAAATGGTCCGTTTTGAAAATTTTCATCTTTCAACTAATTTTGACTCTCAGAGGTGGATCATCACTTTTGGAGATAAAATGAGCATCGTTATCGTAATTTTCATGCTTCTAGGGAGCCAAAACTCAAGATTTGGCTCATGGCGAAAAGTGACTTAAAAGGACCCAAATGCTCACTTCGAGGGCTTAAAACGTGTTTATTCACTGCGGGAAGAGATATAAACAACATTTAGAGTAAATTAATGTTCATGCGAGAACGTTCAATTTTTCATGCAAAACAATCGATGACCCGCGACCTGATGAAATTGCTCTGAGGTGAACAAGATGGTCAATTTTGAAAATGTTCATCTTTCAACTAATATTGACTCTCAGAGATGGATCTTCACTTTTGGAGATAAAATGAGCATCTTCATAGTAATTTTTATGCTTCTGGGGAGCCAAAACTCAAGATTTGGTTCATGGTTAAAAGTGACTTAAAAGGAACCAAATGCTCACTTCGAGGGCTTAAAACGTGTTTATTCACTGCGGGAAGAGATATAAACAATATTTAGAGTGAATTAATGTTCATGCGAGAACGTTCAATTTTTCATGCAAAACAATCGATGACCCGCGACCTGATGAAATTGCTCTGAGATGACCAAAATGGTCCGTTTTGAAAATGTTCATCTTTCAACTAATTTTGACTCTCAGAGGTGGATCATCACTTTTGGAGATAAAATGAGCATCGTTATCGTAATTTTCATGCTTCTAGGGAGCCAAAACTCAAGATTTGGCTCATGGTGAAAAGTGACTTAAAAGGACCCAAATGCTCACTTCGAGGGCTTAAAACGTGTTTATTCACTGCGGGAAGAGATATAAACAACATTTAGAGTAAATTAATGTTCATGCGAGAACGTTCAATTTTTCATGCAAAACAATCGATGACCCGCGACCTGATGAAATTGCTCTGAGGTGAACAAAATGGTCCATTTTGAAAATGTTCATCTTTCAACTAATATTGACTCTCAGAGGTGGATCTTCACTTTTGGAGATAAAATGAGCATCTTCATAGTAATTTTTATGCTTCTGGGGAGCCAAAACTCAAGATTTGGTTCATGGTTAAAAGTGACTTAAAAGGAACCAAATGCTCACTTCGAGGGCTTAAAACGTGTTTATTCACTGCGGGAAGAGATATAAACAACATTTAGAGTAAATTAATGTTCATGCGAGAACGTTCAATTTTTCATGCAAAACAATCGAAGACCCGTGACCTGATGAAATTGCTCTGAGGTGACCAAAATGGTCCGTTTTGAAAGTTTTCATCTTTCAATTAATTTTGAATCTCAGAGGTGGATCATCACTTTTGGAGATAAAATGAGCATCGGTATCGTCATTTTCATGCTTCTAGGGAGCCAAAACTCAAGATTTGACTCATGGTTGAAAGTGACTTAAAAGGACCAAATGCTCACTTCGAGGGCTTAAAACGTGTTTATTCACTGCGGGAAGAGATATAAAGAACATTTAGAGTAAATTAATGTTCATGCGAGAACGTTCAATTTTTCATGCAAAACAATCGGTGACCCGCGATCTGATGAAATTGCTCTGAGATGACCAAAATGGTCCGTTTTGAAAGTTTTCATCTTTCAACTAATTTTGACTCTCAGAGGTGGATCATCACTTTTGGAGATAAAATGAGCATCGGTATCGTCATTTTCATGCTTCTAAGGAGCCAAAACTCAAGATTTGACTCATGGTTGAAAGTGACTTAAAAGAACCAAATGCTCACTTCGAGTGCTTAAAACGTGTTTATTCACTGCGGGAAGAGATATAAACAACATTTAGAGTAAATTAATGTTCATGCGAGAACGTTCAATTTTTCAGGCAAAACAATCGATGACCCGCGATCTGATGAAATTGCTCTGAGATTACCAAAATGGTCCGTTTTGAAAGTTTTCATCTTTCAACTAATTTTGACTCTCAGAGGTGGATCATCACTTTTGGAGATAAAATGAGCATCGTTATCGTCATTTTCATGCTTCTAGGAAGCCAAAACTCAAGATTGGGCTCATGGTTAAAAGTGACTTAAAAGGACCCAAATGCTCACTTTGAGGGCTTAAAACGTGTTTATTCACTGCGGGAAGAGATATAAACAATATTTAGAGTGAATTAATGTTCATGCGAGAACGTTCAATTTTTCATGCAAAACAATCGATGACCTGCGACCTGATGAAATTGCTCTGAGATGACCAAAATGGTCCGTTTTGAAAATTTTCATCTTTCAACTAATTTTGACTCTCAGAGGTGGATCATCACTTTTGGAGATAAAATGAGCATCGTTATCGTCATTTTCATGCTTCTAGGAAGCCAAAACTCAAGATTGGGCTCATGGTTAAAAGTGACTTAAAAGGACTCAAATGCTCACTTTGAGGGCTTAAAACGTGTTTATTCACTGCAGGAAGAGATATAAACAATATTTAGAGTGAATTAATGTTCATGCGAGAACGTTCAATTTATCATGCAAAACAATCGATGACCCGCGACCTGATGAAATTGCTCTGAGGTGAACAAAATGGTCCATTTTGAAAATGTTCATCTTTCAACTAATATTGACTCTCAGAGGTGGATCTTCACTTTTGGAGATAAAATGAGCATCTTCATAGTTATTTTTATGCTTCTGGGGAGCCAAAACTCAAGATTTGGTTCATGGTTAAAAGTGACTAAAAAGGAACCAAATGCTCACTTCGAGGGCTTAAAACGTGTTTATTCACTGCGGGAAGAGATATAAACAACATTTAGAGTAAATTAATGTTCATGCGAGAACGTTCAATTTTTCATGCAAAACAATCGAAGACCCGTGACCTGATGAAATTGCTCTGAGGTGACCAAAATGGTCCGTTTTGAAAGTTTTCATCTTTCAATTAATTTTGAATCTCAGAGGTGGATCATTACTTTTGGAGATAAAATGAGCATCGGTATCGTCATTTTCATGCTTCTAAGGAGCCAAAACTCAAGATTTGACTCATGGTTGAAAGTGACTTAAAAGGACCAAATGCTCACTTCGAGGGCTTAAAACGTGTTTATTCACTGCGGGAAGAGATATAAAGAACATTTAGAGTAAATTAATGTTCATGCGAGAACGTTCAATTTTTCATGCAAAACAATCGGTGACCCGCGATCTGATGAAATTGCTCTGAGATGACCAAAATGGTCCGTTTTGAAAGTTTTCATCTTTCAACTAATTTTGACTCTCAGAGGTGGATCATCACTTTTGGAGATAAAATGAGCATCGGTATCGTCATTTTCATGCTTCTAAGGAGCCAAAACTCAAGATTTGACTCATGGTTGAAAGTGACTTAAAAGAACCAAATGCTCACTTCGAGGGCTTAAAACGTGTTTATTCACTGCGGGAAGAGATATAAAGAACATTTAGAGTAAATTAATGTTCATGCGAGAACGTTCAATTTTTCAGGCAAAACAATCGATGACCCGCGATCTGATGAAATTGCTCTGAGATTACCAAAATGGTCCGTTTTGAAAGTTTTCATCTTTCAACTAATTTTGACTCTCAGAGGTGGATCATCACTTTTGGAGACAAAATGAGCATCGTTATCGTCATTTTCATGCTTCTAGGGAGCCAAAACTCAAGATTTGGTTCATGGTTAAAAGTAACTTAAAAGGACCCAAATGCTCACTTTGAGGGCTTAAAACGTGTTTATTCACTGCGGTAAGAGATATAAAGAACATTTAGAGTAAATTATTGTTCATGCGAGAACGTTCAATTTTTCATGCAAAACGATCGATGACCCGCGACCTGATGAAATTGCTCTGAGATGACCAAAATGGTCCGTTTTGAAAATGTTCATCTTTCAACTAATTTTGACTCTCAGAGGTGGATCATCACTTTTGGAGATAAAATGAGCATCGTTATCGTCATTTTCATGCTTCTAGGAAGCCAAAACTCAAGATTGGGCTCATGGTTAAAAGTGACTTAAAAGGACCCAAATGCTCACTTTGAGGGCTTAAAACGTGTTTATTCACTGCGGGAAGAGATATAAACAATATTTAGAGTGAATTAATGTTCATGCGAGAACGTTCAATTTTTCATGCAAAACAATCGATGACCTGCGACCTGATGAAATTGCTCTGAGATGACCAAAATGGTCCGTTTTGAAAATTTTCATCTTTCAACTAATTTTGACTCTCAGAGGTGGATCATCACTTTTGGAGATAAAATGAGCATCGTTATCGTCATTTTCATGCTTCTAGGAAGCCAAAACTCAAGATTGGGCTCATGGTTAAAAGTGACTTAAAAGGACTCAAATGCTCACTTTGAGGGCTTAAAACGTGTTTATTCACTGCAGGAAGAGATATAAACAATATTTAGAGTGAATTAATGTTCATGCGAGAATGTTCAATTTATCATGCAAAACAATCGATGACCCGCGACCTGATGAAATTGCTCTGAGATGACCAAAATGGTCCGTTTTGAAAATTTTCATCTTTCAACTAATTTTGACTCTCAGAGGTGGATCATCACTTTTGGAGATAAAATGAGCATCGTTATCGTAATTTTCATGCTTCTAGGGAGCCAAAACTCAAGATTTGGCTCATGGCGAAAAGTGACTTAAAAGGACCCAAATGCTCACTTCGAGGGCTTAAAACGTGTTTATTCACTGCGGGAAGAGATATAAACAACATTTAGAGTAAATTAATGTTCATGCGAGAACGTTCAATTTTTCATGCAAAACAATCGATGACCCGCGACCTGATGAAATTGCTCTGAGGTGAACAAGATGGTCAATTTTGAAAATGTTCATCTTTCAACTAATATTGACTCTCAGAGATGGATCTTCACTTTTGGAGATAAAATGAGCATCTTCATAGTTATTTTTATGCTTCTGGGGAGCCAAAACTCAAGATTTGGTTCATGGTTAAAAGTGACTTAAAAGGAACCAAATGCTCACTTCGAGGGCTTAAAACGTGTTTATTCACTGCGGGAAGAGATATAAACAACATTTAGAGTAAATTAATGTTCATGCGAGAACGTTCAATTTTTCATGCAAAACAATCGAAGACCCGTGACCTGATGAAATTGCTCTGAGGTGACCAAAATGGTCCGTTTTGAAAGTTTTCATCTTTCAATTAATTTTGAATCTCAGAGGTGGATCATTACTTTTGGAGATAAAATGAGCATCGGTATCGTCATTTTCATGCTTCTAAGGAGCCAAAACTCAAGATTTGACTCATGGTTGAAAGTGACTTAAAAGGACCAAATGCTCACTTCGAGGGCTTAAAACGTGTTTATTCACTGCGGGAAGAGATATAAAGAACATTTAGAGTAAATTAATGTTCATGCGAGAACGTTCAATTTTTCATGCAAAACAATCGGTGACCCGCGATCTGATGAAATTGCTCTGAGATGACCAAAATGGTCCGTTTTGAAAGTTTTCATCTTTCAACTAATTTTGACTCTCAGAGGTGGATCATCACTTTTGGAGATAAAATGAGCATCGGTATCGTCATTTTCATGCTTCTAAGGAGCCAAAACTCAAGATTTGACTCATGGTTGAAAGTGACTTAAAAGAACCAAATGCTCACTTCGAGGGCTTAAAACGTGTTTATTCACTGCGGGAAGAGATATAAAGAACATTTAGAGTAAATTAATGTTCATGCGAGAACGTTCAATTTTTCAGGCAAAACAATCGATGACCCGCGATCTGATGAAATTGCTCTGAGATTACCAAAATGGTCCGTTTTGAAAGTTTTCATCTTTCAACTAATTTTGACTCTCAGAGGTGGATCATCACTTTTGGAGACAAAATGAGCATCGTTATCGTCATTTTCATGCTTCTAGGGAGCCAAAACTCAAGATTTGGTTCATGGTTAAAAGTAACTTAAAAGGACCCAAATGCTCACTTTGAGGGCTTAAAACGTGTTTATTCACTGTGGTAAGAGATATAAAGAACATTTAGAGTAAATTATTGTTCATGCGAGAACGTTCAATTTTTCATGCAAAACGATCGATGACCCGCGACCTGATGAAATTGCTCTGAGATGACCAAAATGGTCCGTTTTGAAAATGTTCATCTTTCAACTAATTTTGACTCTCAGAGGTGGATCATCACTTTTGGAGATAAAATGAGCATCGTTATCGTCATTTTCATGCTTCTAGGAAGCCAAAACTCAAGATTGGGCTCATGGTTAAAAGTGACTTAAAAGGACCCAAATGCTCACTTTGAGGGCTTAAAACGTGTTTATTCACTGCGGGAAGAGATATAAACAATATTTAGAGTGAATTAATGTTCATGCGAGAACGTTCAATTTTTCATGCAAAACAATCGATGACCTGCGACCTGATGAAATTGCTCTGAGATGACCAAAATGGTCCGTTTTGAAAATTTTCATCTTTCAACTAATTTTGACTCTCAGAGGTGGATCATCGCTTTTGGAGATAAAATGAGCATCGTTATCGTCATTTTCATGCTTCTAGGAAGCCAAAACTCAAGATTGGGCTCATGGTTAAAAGTGACTTAAAAGGACTCAAATGCTCACTTTGAGGGCTTAAAACGTGTTTATTCACTGCAGGAAGAGATATAAACAATATTTAGAGTGAATTAATGTTCATGCGAGAATGTTCAATTTATCATGCAAAACAATCGATGACCCGCGACCTGATGAAATTGCTCTGAGATGACCAAAATGGTCCGTTTTGAAAATTTTCATCTTTCAACTAATTTTGACTCTCAGAGGTGGATCATCACTTTTGGAGATAAAATGAGCATCGTTATCGTAATTTTCATGCTTCTAGGGAGCCAAAACTCAAGATTTGGCTCATGGCGAAAAGTGACTTAAAAGGACCCAAATGCTCACTTCGAGGGCTTAAAACGTGTTTATTCACTGCGGGAAGAGATATAAACAACATTTAGAGTAAATTAATGTTCATGCGAGAACGTTCAATTTTTCATGCAAAACAATCGATGACCCGCGACCTGATGAAATTGCTCTGAGGTGAACAAGATGGTCAATTTTGAAAATGTTCATCTTTCAACTAATATTGACTCTCAGAGATGGATCTTCACTTTTGGAGATAAAATGAGCATCTTCATAGTAATTTTTATGCTTCTGGGGAGCCAAAACTCAAGATTTGGTTCATGGTTAAAAGTGACTTAAAAGGAACCAAATGCTCACTTCGAGGGCTTAAAACTTGTTTATTCACTGCGGGAAGAGATATAAACAACATTTAGAGTAAATTAATGTTCATGCGAGAACGTTCAATTTTTCATGCAAAACAATCGAAGACCCGCGACCTGATGAAATTGCTCTGAGATGACCAAAATGGTCCGTTTTGAAAATTTTCATCTTTCAACTAATTTTGACTCTCAGAGGTGGATCATCATTTTTGGAGATAAAATGAGCATCGTTATCGTCATTTTCATGCTTCTAGGGAGCCAAAACTCAAGATTTGGCTCATGGTGAAAAGTGACTTAAAAGGACCCAAATGCTCACTTCCTGGGCTTAAAACGTGTTTATTCACTGCGGGAAGAGATATAAACAACATTTAGAGTAAATTAATGTTCATGCGAGAACGTTCAATTTTTCATGCAAAACAATCGATGACCCGCGACCTGATGAAATTGCTCTGAGGTGAACAAGATGGTCAATTTTGAAAATGTTCATCTTTCAACTAATATTGACTCTCAGAGATGGATCTTCACTTTTGGAGATAAAATGAGCATCTTCATAGTAATTTTTATGCTTCTGGGGAGCCAAAACTCAAGATTTGGTTCATGGTTAAAAGTGACTTAAAAGGAACCAAATGCTCACTTCGAGGGCTTAAAACTTGTTTATTCACTGCGGGAAGAGATATAAACAACATTTAGAGTAAATTAATGTTCATGCGAGAACGTTCAATTTTTCATGCAAAACAATCGAAGACCCGCGACCTGATGAAATTGCTCTGAGATGACCAAAATGGTCCGTTTTGAAAATTTTCATCTTTCAACTAATTTTGACTCTCAGAGGTGGATCATCACTTTTGGAGCTAAAATGAGCATCGTTATCGTCATTTTCATGCTTCTAGGAAGCCAAAACTCAAGATTGGGCTCATGGTTAAAAGTGACTTAAAAGGACCCAAATGCTCACTTTGAGGGCTTAAAACGTGTTTATTCACTGCGGGAAGAGATATAAACAATATTTAGAGTGAATTAATGTTCATGCGAGAACGTTCAATTTTTCATGCAAAACAATCGATGACCCGCGACCTGATGAAATTGCTCTGAGATGACCAAAATGGTCCGTTTTGAAAATGTTCATCTTTCAACTAATTTTGACTCTCAGAGGTGGATCATCACTTTTGGAGATAAAATGAGCATCGTTATCGTAATTTTCATGCTTCTAGGGAGCCAAAACTCAAGATTTGGCTCATGGTGAAAAGTGACTTAAAAGGACCCAAATGCTCACTTCGAGGGCTTAAAACGTGTTTATTCACTGCGGGAAGAGATATAAACAACATTTAGAGTAAATTAATGTTCATGCGAGAACGTTCAATTTTTCATGCAAAACACTCGATGACCCGCGACCTGATGAAATTGCTCTGAGGTGAACAAAATGGTCAATTTTGAAAATTTTCATCTTTCAACTAATTTTGACTCTCAGAGGTGGATCATCACTTTTGGAGATAAAATGAGCATCGTTATCGTCATTTTCATGCTTCTAGGAAGCCAAAACTCAAGATTGGGCTCATGGTTAAAAGTGACTTAAAAGGACCCAAATGCTCACTTTGAGGGCTTAAAACGTGTTTATTCACTGCGGGAAGAGATATAAAGAACATTTAGAGTAAATTAATGTTCATGCGAGAACGTTCAATTTTTCATGCAAAACAATCGGTGACCCGCGATCTGATGAAATTGCTCTGAGATGACCAAAATGGTCCGTTTTGAAAGTTTTCATCTTTCAACTAATTTTGACTCTCAGAGGTGGATCATCACTTTTGGAGATAAAATGAGCATCGGTATCGTCATTTTCATGCTTCTAAGGAGCCAAAACTCAAGATTTGACTCATGGTTGAAAGTGACTTAAAAGAACCAAATGCTCACTTCGAGTGCTTAAAACGTGTTTATTCACTGCGGGAAGAGATATAAAGAACATTTAGAGTAAATTAATGTTCATGCGAGAACGTTCAATTTTTCAGGCAAAACAATCGATGACCCGCGATCTGATGAAATTGCTCTGAGATTACCAAAATGGTCCGTTTTGAAAGTTTTCATCTTTCAACTAATTTTGACTCTCAGAGGTGGATCATCACTTTTGGAGATAAAATGAGCATCGTTATCGTCATTTTCATGCTTCTAGGAAGCCAAAACTCAAGATTGGGCTCATGGTTAAAAGTGACTTAAAAGGACCCAAATGCTCACTTTGAGGGCTTAAAACGTGTTTATTCACTGCGGGAAGAGATATAAACAATATTTAGAGTGAATTAATGTTCATGCGAGAACGTTCAATTTTTCATGCAAAACAATCGATGACCTGCGACCTGATGAAATTGCTCTGAGATGACCAAAATGGTCCGTTTTGAAAATTTTCATCTTTCAACTAATTTTGACTCTCAGAGGTGGATCATCACTTTTGGAGATAAAATGAGCATCGTTATTGTCATTTTCATGCTTCTAGGAAGCCAAAACTCAAGATTGGGCTCATGGTTAAAAGTGACTTAAAAGGACTCAAATGCTCACTTTGAGGGCTTAAAACGTGTTTATTCACTGCAGGAAGAGATATAAACAATATTTAGAGTGAATTAATGTTCATGCGAGAACGTTCAATTTATCATGCAAAACAATCGATGACCCGCGACCTGATGAAATTGCTCTGAGGTGAACAAAATGGTCCATTTTGAAAATGTTCATCTTTCAACTAATATTGACTCTCAGAGGTGGATCTTCACTTTTGGAGATAAAATGAGCATCTTCATAGTTATTTTTATGCTTCTGGGGAGCCAAAACTCAAGATTTGGTTCATGGTTAAAAGTGACTTAAAAGGAACCAAATGCTCACTTCGAGGGCTTAAAACGTGTTTATTCACTGCGGGAAGAGATATAAACAACATTTAGAGTAAATTAATGTTCATGCGAGAACCTTCAATTTTTCATGCAAAACAATCGAAGACCCGTGACCTGATGAAATTGCTCTGAGGTGACCAAAATGGTCCGTTTTGAAAGTTTTCATCTTTCAATTAATTTTGAATCTCAGAGGTGGATCATCACTTTTGGAGATAAAATGAGCATCGGTATCGTCATTTTCATGCTTCTAAGGAGCCAAAACTCAAGATTTGACTCATGGTTGAAAGTGACTTAAAAGGACCAAATGCTCACTTCGAGGGCTTAAAACGTGTTTATTCACTGCGGGAAGAGATATAAAGAACATTTAGAGTAAATTAATGTTCATGCGAGAACGTTCAATTTTTCATGCAAAACAATCGGTGACCCGCGATCTGATGAAATTGCTCTGAGATGACCAAAATGGTCCGTTTTGAAAGTTTTCATCTTTCAACTAATTTTGACTCTCAGAGGTGGATCATCACTTTTGGAGATAAAATGAGCATCGGTATCGTCATTTTCATGCTTCTAAGGAGCCAAAACTCAAGATTTGACTCATGGTTGAAAGTGACTTAAAAGAACCAAATGCTCACTTCGAGGGCTTAAAACGTGTTTATTCACTGCGGGAAGAGATATAAAGAACATTTAGAGTAAATTAATGTTCATGCGAGAACGTTCAATTTTTCAGGCAAAACAATCGATGACCCGCGATCTGATGAAATTGCTCTGAGATTACCAAAATGGTCCGTTTTGAAAGTTTTCATCTTTCAACTAATTTTGACTCTCAGAGGTGGATCATCACTTTTGGAGACAAAATGAGCATCGTTATCGTCATTTTCATGCTTCTAGGGAGCCAAAACTCAAGATTTGGTTCATGGTTAAAAGTAACTTAAAAGGACCCAAATGCTCACTTTGAGGGCTTAAAACGTGTTTATTCACTGCGGTAAGAGATATAAAGAACATTTAGAGTAAATTATTGTTCATGCGAGAACGTTCAATTTTTCATGCAAAACGATCGATGACCCGCGACCTGATGAAATTGCTCTGAGATGACCAAAATGGTCCGTTTTGAAAATGTTCATCTTTCAACTAATTTTGACTCTCAGAGGTGGATCATCACTTTTGGAGATAAAATGAGCATCGTTATCGTCATTTTCATGCTTCTAGGAAGCCAAAACTCAAGATTGGGCTCATGGTTAAAAGTGACTTAAAAGGACCCAAATGCTCACTTTGAGGGCTTAAAACGTGTTTATTCACTGCGGGAAGAGATATAAACAATATTTAGAGTGAATTAATGTTCATGCGAGAACGTTCAATTTTTCATGCAAAACAATCGATGACCTGCGACCTGATGAAATTGCTCTGAGATGACCAAAATGGTCCGTTTTGAAAATTTTCATCTTTCAACTAATTTTGACTCTCAGAGGTGGATCATCACTTTTGGAGATAAAATGAGCATCGTTATCATCATTTTCATGCTTCTAGGAAGCCAAAACTCAAGATTGGGCTCATGGTTAAAAGTGACTTAAAAGGACTCAAATGCTCACTTTGAGGGCTTAAAACGTGTTTATTCACTGCAGGAAGAGATATAAACAATATTTAGAGTGAATTAATGTTCATGCGAGAATGTTCAATTTATCATGCAAAACAATCGATGACCCGCGACCTGATGAAATTGCTCTGAGATGACCAAAATGGTCCGTTTTGAAAATTTTCATCTTTCAACTAATTTTGACTCTCAGAGGTGGATCATCACTTTTGGAGATAAAATGAGCATCGTTATCGTAATTTTCATGCTTCTAGGGAGCCAAAACTCAAGATTTGGCTCATGGCGAAAAGTGACTTAAAAGGACCCAAATGCTCACTTCGAGGGCTTAAAACGTGTTTATTCACTGCGGGAAGAGATATAAACAACATTTAGAGTAAATTAATGTTCATGCGAGAACGTTCAATTTTTCATGCAAAACAATCGATGACCCGCGACCTGATGAAATTGCTCTGAGGTGAACAAGATGGTCAATTTTGAAAATGTTCATCTTTCAACTAATATTGACTCTCAGAGATGGATCTTCACTTTTGGAGATAAAATGAGCATCTTCATAGTAATTTTTATGCTTCTGGGGAGCCAAAACTCAAGATTTGGTTCATGGTTAAAAGTGACTTAAAAGGAACCAAATGCTCACTTCGAGGGCTTAAAACTTGTTTATTCACTGCGGGAAGAGATATAAACAACATTTAGAGTAAATTAATGTTCATGCGAGAACGTTCAATTTTTCATGCAAAACAATCGAAGACCCGCGACCTGATGAAATTGCTCTGAGATGACCAAAATGGTCCGTTTTGAAAATTTTCATCTTTCAACTAATTTTGACTCTCAGAGGTGGATCATCACTTTTGGAGATAAAATGAGCATCGTTATCGTAATTTTCATGCTTCTAGGGAGCCAAAACTCAAGATTTGGCTCATGGTGAAAAGTGACTTAAAAGGACCCAAATGCTCACTTCGAGGGCTTAAAACGTGTTTATTCACTGCGGGAAGAGATATAAACAACATTTAGAGTAAATTAATGTTCATGCGAGAACGTTCAATTTTTCATGCAAAACAATCGATGACCCGCGACCTGATGAAATTGCTCTGAGGTGAACAAAATGGTCCATTTTGAAAATGTTCATCTTTCAACTAATATTGACTCTCAGAGGTGGATCTTCACTTTTGGAGATAAAATGAGCATCTTCATAGTAATTTTTATGCTTCTGGGGAGCCAAAACTCAAGATTTGGTTCATGGTTAAAAGTGACTTAAAAGGAACCAAATGCTCACTTCGAGGGCTTAAAACGTGTTTATTCACTGCGGGAAGAGATATAAACAACATTTAGAGTAAATTAATGTTCATGCGAGAACGTTCAATTTTTCATGCAAAACAATCGAAGACCCGTGACCTGATGAAATTGCTCTGAGGTGACCAAAATGGTCCGTTTTGAAAGTTTTCATCTTTCAATTAATTTTGAATCTCAGAGGTGGATCATCACTTTTGGAGATAAAATGAGCATCGGTATCGTCATTTTCATGCTTCTAGGGAGCCAAAACTCAAGATTTGACTCATGGTTGAAAGTGACTTAAAAGGACCAAATGCTCACTTCGAGGGCTTAAAACGTGTTTATTCACTGCGGGAAGAGATATAAAGAACATTTAGAGTAAATTAATGTTCATGCGAGAACGTTCAATTTTTCATGCAAAACAATCGGTGACCCGCGATCTGATGAAATTGCTCTGAGATGACCAAAATGGTCCGTTTTGAAAGTTTTCATCTTTCAACTAATTTTGACTCTCAGAGGTGGATCATCACTTTTGGAGATAAAATGAGCATCGGTATCGTCATTTTCATGCTTCTAAGGAGCCAAAACTCAAGATTTGACTCATGGTTGAAAGTGACTTAAAAGAACCAAATGCTCACTTCGAGTGCTTAAAACGTGTTTATTCACTGCGGGAAGAGATATAAAGAACATTTAGAGTAAAATAATGTTCATGCGAGAACGTTCAATTTTTCAGGCAAAACAATCGATGACCCGCGATCTGATGAAATTGCTCTGAGATTACCAAAATGGTCCGTTTTGAAAGTTTTCATCTTTCAACTAATTTTGACTCTCAGAGGTGGATCATCACTTTTGGAGATAAAATGAGCATCGTTATCGTCATTTTCATGCTTCTAGGAAGCCAAAACTCAAGATTGGGCTCATGGTTAAAAGTGACTTAAAAGGACCCAAATGCTCACTTTGAGGGCTTAAAACGTGTTTATTCACTGCGGGAAGAGATATAAACAATATTTAGAGTGAATTAATGTTCATGCGAGAACGTTCAATTTTTCATGCAAAACAATCGATGACCTGCGACCTGATGAAATTGCTCTGAGATGACCAAAATGGTCCGTTTTGAAAATTTTCATCTTTCAACTAATTTTGACTCTCAGAGGTGGATCATCACTTTTGGAGATAAAATGAGCATCGTTATCGTCATTTTCATGCTTCTAGGGAGCCAAAACTCAAGATTGGGCTCATGGTTAAAAGTGACTTAAAAGGACTCAAATGCTCACTTTGAGGGCTTAAAACGTGTTTATTCACTGCAGGAAGAGATATAAACAATATTTAGAGTGAATTAATGTTCATGCGAGAACGTTCAATTTATCATGCAAAACAATCGATGACCCGCGACCTGATGAAATTGCTCTGAGGTGAACAAAATGGTCCATTTTGAAAATGTTCATCTTTCAACTAATATTGACTCTCAGAGGTGGATCTTCACTTTTGGAGATAAAATGAGCATCTTCATAGTTATTTTTATGCTTCTGGGGAGCCAAAACTCAAGATTTGGTTCATGGTTAAAAGTGACTTAAAAGGAACCAAATGCTCACTTCGAGGGCTTAAAACGTGTTTATTCACTGCGGGAAGAGATATAAACAACATTTAGAGTAAATTAATGTTCATGCGAGAATGTTCAATTTTTCATGCAAAACAATCGAAGACCCGTGACCTGATGAAATTGCTCTGAGGTGACCAAAATGGTCCGTTTTGAAAGTTTTCATCTTTCAATTAATTTTGAATCTCAGAGGTGGATCATTACTTTTGGAGATAAAATGAGCATCGGTATCGTCATTTTCATGCTTCTAAGGAGCCAAAACTCAAGATTTGACTCATGGTTGAAAGTGACTTAAAAGGACCAAATGCTCACTTCGAGGGCTTAAAACGTGTTTATTCACTGCGGGAAGAGATATAAAGAACATTTAGAGTAAATTAATGTTCATGCGAGAACGTTCAATTTTTCATGCAAAACAATCGGTGACCCGCGATCTGATGAAATTGCTCTGAGATGACCAAAATGGTCCGTTTTGAAAGTTTTCATCTTTCAACTAATTTTGACTCTCAGAGGTGGATCATCACTTTTGGAGATAAAATGAGCATCGGTATCGTCATTTTCATGCTTCTAAGGAGCCAAAACTCAAGATTTGACTCATGGTTGAAAGTGACTTAAAAGAACCAAATGCTCACTTCGAGGGCTTAAAACGTGTTTATTCACTGCGGGAAGAGATATAAAGAACATTTAGAGTAAATTAATGTTCATGCGAGAACGTTCAATTTTTCAGGCAAAACAATCGATGACCCGCGATCTGATGAAATTGCTCTGAGATTACCAAAATGGTCCGTTTTGAAAGTTTTCATCTTTCAACTAATTTTGACTCTCAGAGGTGGATCATCACTTTTGGAGACAAAATGAGCATCGTTATCGTCATTTTCATGCTTCTAGGGAGCCAAAACTCAAGATTTGGTTCATGGTTAAAAGTAACTTTAAAGGACCCAAATGCTCACTTTGAGGGCTTAAAACGTGTTTATTCACTGCGGTAAGAGATATAAAGAACATTTAGAGTAAATTATTGTTCATGCGAGAACGTTCAATTTTTCATGCAAAACGATCGATGACCCGCGACCTGATGAAATTGCTCTGAGATGACCAAAATGGTCCGTTTTGAAAATGTTCATCTTTCAACTAATTTTGACTCTCAGAGGTGGATCATCACTTTTGGAGATAAAATGAGCATCGTTATCGTCATTTTCATGCTTCTAGGAAGCCAAAACTCAAGATTGGGCTCATGGTTAAAAGTGACTTAAAAGGACCCAAATGCTCACTTTGAGGGCTTAAAACGTGTTTATTCACTGCGGGAAGAGATATGAACAATATTTAGAGTGAATTAATGTTCATGCGAGAACGTTCAATTTTTCATGCAAAACAATCGATGACCTGCGACCTGATGAAATTGCTCTGAGATGACCAAAATGGTCCGTTTTGAAAATTTTCATCTTTTAACTAATTTTGACTCTCAGAGGTGGATCATCACTTTTGGAGATAAAATGAGCATCGTTATCGTCATTTTCATGCTTCTAGGAAGCCAAAACTCAAGATTGGGCTCATGGTTAAAAGTGACTTAAAAGGACTCAAATGCTCACTTTGAGGGCTTAAAACGTGTTTATTCACTGCAGGAAGAGATATAAACAATATTTAGAGTGAATTAATGTTCATGCGAGAATGTTCAATTTATCATGCAAAACAATCGATGACCCGCGACCTGATGAAATTGCTCTGAGATGACCAAAATGGTCCGTTTTGAAAATTTTCATCTTTCAACTAATTTTGACTCTCAGAGGTGGATCATCACTTTTGGAGATAAAATGAGCATCGTTATCGTAATTTTCATGCTTCTAGGGAGCCAAAACTCAAGATTTGGCTCATGGCGAAAAGTGACTTAAAAGGACCCAAATGCTCACTTCGAGGGCTTAAAACGTGTTTATTCACTGCGGGAAGAGATATAAACAACATTTAGAGTAAATTAATGTTCATGCGAGAACGTTCAATTTTTCATGCAAAACAATCGATGACCCGCGACCTGATGAAATTGCTCTGAGGTGAACAAGATGGTCAATTTTGAAAATGTTCATCTTTCAACTAATATTGACTCTCAGAGATGGATCTTCACTTTTGGAGATAAAATGAGCATCTTCATAGTAATTTTTATGCTTCTGGGGAGCCAAAACTCAAGATTTGGTTCATGGTTAAAAGTGACTTAAAAGGAACCAAATGCTCACTTCGAGGGCTTAAAACTTGTTTATTCACTGCGGGAAGAGATATAAAGAACATTTAGAGTAAATTAATGTTCATGCGAGAACGTTCAATTTTTCATGCAAAACAATCGAAGACCCGCGACCTGATGAAATTGCTCTGAGATGACCAAAATGGTCCGTTTTGAAAATTTTCATCTTTCAACTAATTTTGACTCTCAGAGGTGGATCATCACTTTTGGAGATAAAATGAGCATCGTTATCGTCATTTTCATGCTTCTAGGGAGCCAAAACTCAAGATTTGGCTCATGGTGAAAAGTGACTTAAAAGGACCCAAATGCTCACTTCCTGGGCTTAAAACGTGTTTATTCACTGCGGGAAGAGATATAAACAACATTTAGAGTAAATTAATGTTCATGTGAGAACGTTCAATTTTTCATGCAAAACAATCGATGACCCTCGACCTGATGAAATTGCTCTGAGGTGAACAAAATGGTCAATTTTGAAAATGTTCATCTTTCAACTAATATTGACTCTCAGAGGTGGATCTTCACTTTTGGAGATAAAATGAGCATCTTCATAGTAATTTTTATGCTTCTGGGGAGCCAAAACTCAAGATTTGGTTCATGGTTAAAAGTGACTTAAAAGGAACCAAATGCTCACTTCGAGGGCTTAAAACGTGTTTATTCACTGCGGGAAGAGATATAAACAACATTTAGAGTAAATTAATGTTCATGCGAGAACGTTCAATTTTTCATGCAAAACAATCGAAGACCCGCGACCTGATGAAATTGCTCTGAGATGACCAAAATGGTCCGTTTTGAAAATTTTCATCTTTCAACTAATTTTGACTCTCAGAGGTGGATCATCACTTTTGGAGATAAAATGAGCATCGCTATCGTCATTTTCATGCTTCTAGGGAGCCAAAACTCAAGATTTGGCTCATGGTGAAAAGTGACTTAAAAGGACCCAAATGCTCACTTCGAGGGCTTAAAACGTGTTTATTCACTGCGGGAAGAGATATAAACAACATTTAGAGTAAATTAATGTTCATGCGAGAACGTTCAATTTTTCATGCAAAACACTCGATGACCCGCGACCTGATGAAATTGCTCTGAGGTGAACAAAATGGTCAATTTTGAAAATGTTCATCTTTCAACTAATATTGACTCTCAGAGGTGGATCATCACTATTGGAGATAAAATGAGCATCTTTATCTTCATTTTCATGCTTCTAGGGAGCCAAAACTCAAGATTGGGCTCATGGTTAAAAGTGACTTAAAAGGACCCAAATGCTCACTTCGATGGCTTAAAACATGTTTATTCACTGCGGGAAGAGATATAAAGAACATTTAGAGTAAATTATTGTTAATGCGAGAACGTTCAAGTTTTTCATGCCAAACGATCGATGACCCGCGTCCTGATGAAATTGCTCTGAGATGACCAAAATGGTCCGTTTTGAAAATTTTCATCTTTCAACTAATTTTGACTCTCAGAGGTGGATCATCACTTTTGGAGATAAAATGAGCAGCGTTATCGTCATTTTCATGCTTCTAGGGAGCCAAAACTCAAGATTTGGCTCATGGTTAAAAGTGACTTAAAAGGACCCAAATGCTCACTTCGAGGGCTTAAAATGTGTTTATTTACTGCGGGAAGAGATATAAACATCATTTAGAGTAAATTAATGTTCATGCGAGAACGTTCAATTTTTCATGCAAAACAATCGATGACCCGCGACCTGATGAAATTGCTCTGAGGTGACCAAAATGGTCCGTTTTGAAAGTTTTCATCTTTCAACTAATTTTGACTCTCAGAGGTGGATCATCACTTTTGGAGATAAAATGAGCATCGGTATCGTCATTTTCATGCTTCTAGGGAGCCAAAACTCAAGATTTGACTCATGGTTGAAAGTGACTTAAAAGGACCAAATGCTCACTTCGATGGCTTAAAACGTGTTTATTCACTGCGGGAAGAGATATAAAGAACATTTAGAGTAAATTATTGTTCATGCGAGAACGTTCAATTTTTCATGCAAAACGATCGATGACCCGAGACCTGATGAAATTGCTCTGAGATGACCAAAATGGTCCGTTTTGAAAGTTTTCATCTTTCAACTAATTTTGACTCTCAGAGGTGGATCATCACTTTTGGAGATAAAATGAGCATCGTTATCGTCATTTTCATGCTTCTAGGGGGCCAAAACTCAAGATTTGGCTCATGGTTAAAAGTGACTTAAAAGGACCCAAATGCTCACTTTGAGGGCTTAAAACGTGTTTATTCACTGCGGTAAGAGATATAAAGAACATTTAGAGTAAATTATTGTTCATGCGAGAACGTTCAATTTTTCATGCAAAACGATCGATGACCCGAGACCTGATGAAATTGCTCTGAGATGACCAAAATGGTCCGTTTTGAAAAATTCCATCTTTCAACTAATTTTGACTCTCAGAGGTGGATCATCACTATTGGAGATAAAATGAGCATCTTTATCATCATTTTCATGGTTCTAGGGAGCCAAAACTCAAGATTGGGCTCATGGTTAAAAGTGACTTAAAAGGACCCAAATGCTCACTTTGAGGGCTTAAAACGTGTTTATTCACTGCGGGAAGGGATATAAACAATATTTAGAGTGAATTAATGTTCATGCGAGAACGTTCAATTTTTCATGCAAAACAATCGATGACCCGCGACCTGATGAAATTGCTCTGAGATGACCAAAATGGTCCGTTTTGAAAATGTTCACCTTTCAACTAATTTTGACTCTCAGAGGTGGATCATCACTTTTGGAGATAAAATGAGCATCGTTATCGTAATTTTCATGCTTCTAGGGAAACAAAACTCAAGATTTGGCTCATGGTGAAAAGTGACTTAAAATGACCCAAATGCTCACTTCGAGGGCTTAAAATGTGTTTATTCACTGCGGGAAGAGATATAAACAACATTTAGAGTAAATTAATGTTCATGCGAGAACGTTCAAGTTTTTCATGCAAAACAATCGATGACCCGCGACCTGATGAAATTGCTCTGAGGTGAACAAAATGGTCCATTTTGAAAATGTTCATCTTTCAACTAATATTGACTCTCAGAGGTGGATCTTCACTTTTGGAGATAAAATGAGCATCTTCATAGTAATTTTTATGCTTCTGGGGAGCCAAAACTCAAGATTTGGCTCATGGTTAAAAGTGACTTAAAAGGACCCAAATGCTCACTTTGAGGGCTTAAAACGTGTTTATTCACTGCGGGAAGAGATATAAACAACATTTAGAGTAAATTAATGTTCATGCGAGAACGTTCAATTTTTCATGCAAAACAATCGAAGACCCGCGACCTGATGAAATTGCTCTGAGATGACCAAAATGGTCCGTTTTGAAATTTTTTATCTTTCAACTAATTTTGACTCTCAGAGGTGGATCATCACTTTTGGAGATAAAATGAGCATCGTTATCGTCATTTTCATGCTTCTAGGGAGCCAAAACTCAAGATTTGGCTCATGGTGAAAAGTGACTTAAAAGGACCCAAATGCTCACTTTGAGGGCTTAAAACGTGTTTATTCACTGCGGGAAGAGATATAAACAACATTAAGAGTAAATTAATGTTCATGCGAGAAAGTTCAATTTTTCATGCAAAACAATCGATGACCCGCGACCTGATGAAATTGCTCTGAGATGACCAAAATGGTCCGTTTTGAAAATTTCCATCTTTCAACTAATTTTGACTCTCAGAGGTGGATCATCACTATTGGAGATAAAATGAGCATCTTTATCTTCATTTTCATGCTTCTAGAGAGCCAAAACTCAAGATTGGGTTCATGGTTAAAAGTGACTTAAAAGGACCCAAATGCTCACTTCGATGGCTTAAAACGTGTTTATTCACTGCGGGAAGAGATATAAAGAACATTTTGAGTAAATTATTGTTAATGCGAGAACGTTCAATTTTTCATGCCAAACGATCGATGACCCGCGTCCTGATGAAATTGCTCTGAGATGACCAAAATGGTCCGTTTTGAAAATGTTCATCTTTCAACTAATTTTGACTCTCAGAGGTGGATCATCACTATTGGAGATAAAATGAGCATCTTTATCTTCATTTTCATGCTTCTAGGGAGCCAAAACTCAAGATTGGGCTCATGGTTAAAAGTGACTTAAAAGGACACAAATGCTCACTTCGATGGCTTAAAACGTGTTTATTCACTGCGAGAAGAGATATAAAGAACATTTAGAGTAAATTATTGTTAATGCGAGAACGTTCAATTTTTCATGCCAAACGATCGATGACCCGCGTCCTGATGAAATTGCTCTGAGATGACCAAAATGGTCCGTTTTGAAAGTTTTCATCTTTCAACTAATTTTGACTCTCAGAGGTGGATCATCACTTTTGGAGATAAAATGAGCATCGGTATCGTCATTTTCATGATTCTAGGGAGCCAAAACTCAAGATTTGACTCATGGTTGAAAGTGACTTAAAAGGACCAAATGCTCACTTCGATGGCTTAAAACGTGTTTATTCACTGCGGGAAGAGATATAAAGAACATTTAGAGTAAATTAATGTTCATGCCAGAACGTTCAATTTTTCATGCAAAACAATCGATGACCCGCGATCTGATGAAATTGCTCTGAGATGAAGAAAATGGTCCGTTTTGAAAATTTTCATCTTTCAACTAATTTTGACTCTCAGAGGTGGATCATCACTTTTGGAGATAAAATGAGCATCGTTATCGTCATTTTCATGCTTCTAGGGGGCCAAAACTCAAGATTTGGCTCATGGTTAAAAGTGACTTAAAAGGACCCAAATGCTCACTTTGAGGGCTTAAAACGTGTTTATTCACTGCGGTAAGAGATATAAAGAACATTTAGAGTAAATTATTGTTCATGCGAGAACGTTCTATTTTTCATGCAAAACGATCGATGACCCGAGACCTGATGAAATTGCTCTGAGATGACCAAAATGGTCCATTTTGAAAAATTCCATCTTTCAACTAATTTTGACTCTCAGAGGTGGATCATCACTATTGGAGATAAAATGAGCATCTTTATCATCATTTTCATGGTTCTAGGGAGCCAAAACTCAAGATTGGGCTCATGGTTAAAAGTGACTTAAAAGGACCCAAATGCTCACTTTGAGGGCTTAAAACGTGTTTATTCACTGCGGGAAGGGATATAAACAATATTTAGAGTGAATTAATGTTCATGCGAGAACGTTCAATTTTTCATGCAAAACAATCGATGACCCGCGACCTGATGAAATTGCTCTGAGATGACCAAAATGGTCCGTTTTGAAAATGTTCACCTTTCAACTAATTTTGACTCTCAGAGGTGGATCATCACTTTTGGAGATAAAATGAGCATCGTTATCGTAATTTTCATGCTTCTAGGGAGACAAAACTCAAGATTTGGCTCATGGTGAAAAGTGACTTAAAATGACCCAAATGCTCACTTCAAGGGCTTAAAATGTGTTTATTCACTGCGGGAAGAGATATAAACAACATTTAGAGTAAATTAATGTTCATGCGAGAACGTTCAATTTTCCATTCAAAACAATCGATGACCCGCGACCTGATGAAATTGCTCTGAGGTTAACAAAATGGTCCATTTTGAAAATGTTCATCTTTCAACTAATATTGACTCTCAGAGGTGGATCTTCACTTTTGGAGATAAAATGAGCATCTTCATAGTAATTTTTATGCTTCTGGGGAGCCAAATCTCAAGATTTGGCTCATGGTTAAAAGTGACTTAAAAGGACCCAAATGCTCACTTTGAGGGCTTAAAACGTGTTTATTCACTGCAGGAAGAGATATAAACAACATTTAGAGTAAATTAATGTTCATGCGAGAACGTTCAATTTTTCATGCAAAACAATCGATGACCCGCGTCCTGATGAAATTGCTCTGAGATGACCAAAATGGTCCGTTTTGAAAATGTTCATCTTTCAACTAATTTTGACTCTCAGAGGTGGATCATCACTTTTGGAGATAAAATGAGCATCGTTATCGTCATTTTCATGCTTCTAGGGAGCCAAAACTCAGGATTTGGCTCATGGTTAAAAGTGACTTAAAAGGACCCAAATGCTCACTTCGAGTGCTTAAAACGTGTTTATTCACTGCGGGAAGAGATATAAACAACATTTAGAGTAAATTAATGTTCATGCGAGAACGTTCAATTTTTCATGCAAAACGATCGATGACCCGCGACCTGATGAAATTGCTCTGAGATGACCAAAATGGTCCGTTTTGAAAATTTCCATCTTTCAACTAATTTTGACTCTCAGAGGTGGATCATCACTATTGGAGATAAAATGAGCATCTTTATCTTCATTTTCATGCTTCTAGGGAGCCAAAACTCAAGATTGGGCTCATGGTTAAAAGTGATTTAAAAGGACACAAATGCTCACTTCGATGGCTTAAAACGTGTTTATTCACTGCGAGAAGAGATATAAAGAACATTTAGAGTAAATTATTGTTAATGCGAGAACGTTCAATTTTTCATGCCAAACGATCGATGACCCGCGTCCTGATGAAATTGCTCTGAGATGACCAAAATGGTCCGTTTTGAAAGTTTTCATCTTTCAACTAATTTTGACTCTCAGAGGTGGATCATCACTTTTGGAGATAAAATGAGCATCGGTATCGTCATTTTCATGATTCTAGGGAGCCAAAACTCAAGATTTGACTCATGGTTGAAAGTGACTTAAAAGGACCAAATGCTCACTTCGATGGCTTAAAACGTGTTTATTCACTGCGGGAAGAGATATAAAGAACATTTAGAGTAAATTAATGTTCATGCCAGAACGTTCAATTTTTCATGCAAAACAATCGATGACCCGCGATCTGATGAAATTGCTCTGAGATGAAGAAAATGGTCAGTTTTGAAAATTTTCATCTTTCAACTAATAGTGACTCTCAGAGGTGGATCATCACTTTTGGAGATAAAATGAGCATCGGTATCGTAATTTTCATGCTTCTAGGGAGCCAAAACTCAAGATTTGACTCATGGTTGAAAGTGACTTAAAAGGACCAAATGCTCACTTCGAGGGCTTAAAACGTGTTTATTCACTGCGGGAAGAGATATAAAGAACATTTAGAGTAAATTAATGTTCATGCGAGAACGTTCAATTTTTCATGCAAAACAATCGAAGACCCGCGATCTGATGAAATTGCTCTGAGATGACCAAAATGGTCCGTTTTGAAAGTTTTCATCTTTCAACTAATTTTGACTCTCAGAGGTGGATCATCACTTTTGGAGATAAAATGAGCATCGGTATCGTCATTTTCATGCTTCTAAGGAGCCAAAACTCAAGATTTGACTCATGGTTGAAAGTGACTTAAAAGAACCAAATGCTCACTTCGAGGGCTTAAAACGTGTTTATTCACTGCGGGAAGAGATATAAAGAACATTTAGAGTAAATTAATGTTCATGCGAGAACGTTCAATTTTTCAGGCAAAACAATCGATGACCCGCGATCTGATGAAATTGCTCTGAGATTACCAAAATGGTCCGTTTTGAAAGTTTTCATCTTTCAACTAATTTTGACTCTCAGAGGTGGATCATCACTTTTGGAGATAAAATGAGCATCGTTATCGTCATTTTCATGCTTCTAGGGAGCCAAAACTCAAGATTTGGTTCATGGTTAAAAGTAACTTAAAAGGACCCAAATGCTCACTTTGAGGGCTTAAAACGCGTTTATTCACTGCGGTAAGAGATATAAAGAACATTTAGAGTAAATTATTGTTCATGCGAGAACGTTCAATTTTTCATGCAAAACGATCGATGACCCGCGACCTGATGAAATTGCTCTGAGATGACCAAAATGGTCCGTTTTGAAAATGTTCATCTTTCAACTAATTTTGACTCTCAGAGGTGGATCATCACTTTTGGAGATAAAATGAGCATCGTTATCGTCATTTTCATGCTTCTAGGAAGCCAAAACTCAAGATTGGGCTCATGGTTAAAAGTGACTTAAAAGGACCCAAATGCTCACTTTGAGGGCTTAAAACGTGTTTATTCACTGCGGGAAGAGATATAAACAATATTTAGAGTGAATTAATGTTCATGCGAGAACGTTCAATTTTTCATGCAAAACAATCGATGACCTGCGACCTGATGAAATTGCTCTGAGATGACCAAAATGGTCCGTTTTGAAAATTTTCATCTTTCAACTAATTTTGACTCTCAGAGGTGGATCATCACTTTTGGAGATAAAATGAGCATCGTTATCGTCATTTTCATGCTTCTAGGAAGCCAAAACTCAAGATTGGGCTCATGGTTAAAAGTGACTTAAAAGGACTCAAATGCTCACTTTGAGGGCTTAAAACGTGTTTATTCACTGCAGGAAGAGATATAAACAATATTTAGAGTGAATTAATGTTCATGCGAGAACGTTCAATTTATCATGCAAAACAATCGATGACCCGCGACCTGATGAAATTGCTCTGAGATGACCAAAATGGTCCGTTTTGAAAATTTTCATCTTTCAACTAATTTTGACTCTCAGAGGTGGATCATCACTTTTGGAGATAAAATGAGCATCGTTATCGTAATTTTCATGCTTCTAGGGAGCCAAAACTCAAGATTTGGCTCATGGCGAAAAGTGACTTAAAAGGACCCAAATGCTCACTTCGAGGGCTTAAAACGTGTTTATTCACTGCGGGAAGAGATATAAACAACATTTAGAGTAAATTAATGTTCATGCGAGAACGTTCAATTTTTCATGCAAAACAATCGATGACCCGCGACCTGATGAAATTGCTCTGAGGTGAACAAAATGGTCAATTTTGAAAGTTTTCATCTTTCAACTAATTTTGACTCTCAGAGGTGGATCATCACTTTTGGAGATAAAATGAGCATCGTTATCGTCATTTTCATGCTTCTAGGAAGCCAAAACTCAAGATTGGGCTCATGGTTAAAAGTGACTTAAAAGGACCCAAATGCTCACTTTGAGGGCTTAAAACGTGTTTATTCACTGCGGGAAGAGATATAAACAACATTTAGAGTAAATTAATGTTCATGCGAGAACGTTCAATTTTTCATGCAAAACACTCGATGACCCGCGACCTGATGAAATTGCTCTGAGGTGAACAAAATGGTCAATTTTGAAAATGTTCATCTTTCAACTAATATTGACTCTCAGAGGTGGATCTTCACTTTTGGAGATAAAATGAGCATCTTCATAGTAATTTTTATGCTTCTGGGGAGCCAAAACTCAAGATTTGGCTCATGGTTAAAAGTGACTTAAAAGGACCCAAATGCCAACTTCGAGGGCTTAAAACGTGTTTATTCACTGCGGGAAGAGATATAAACAACATTTAGAGTAAATTAATGTTCATGCGAGAACGTTCAATTTTTCATGCAAAACACTCGATGACCCGCGACCTGATGAAATTGCTCTGAGGTGAACAAAATGGTCAATTTTGAAAATTTTCATCTTTCAACTAATTTTGACTCTCAGAGGTGGATCATCACTTTTGGAGATAAAATGAGCATCGTTATCGTCATTTTCATGCTTCTAGGAAGCCAAAACTCAAGATTGGGCTCATGGTTAAAAGTGACTTAAAAGGACCCAAATGCTCACTTTGAGGGCTTAAAACGTGTTTATTCACTGCGGGAAGAGATATAAACAATATTTAGAGTGAATTAATGTTCATGCGAGAACGTTCAATTTTTCATGCAAAACAATCGATGACCCGCGACCTGATGAAATTGCTCTGAGATGACCAAAATGGTCCGTTTTGAAAATGTTCATCTTTCAACTAATTTTGACTCTCAGAGGTGGATCATCACTTTTGGAGATAAAATGAGCATCGTTATCGTAATTTTCATGCTTCTAGGGAGCCAAAACTCAAGATTTGGCTCATGGTGGAAAGTGACTTAAAAGGACCCAAATGCTCACTTCGAGGGCTTAAAACGTGTTTATTCACTGCGGGAAGAGATATAAACAACATTTAGAGTAAATTAATGTTCATGCGAGAACGTTCAATTTTTCATGCAAAACAATCGATGACCCGCGACCTGATGAAATTGCTCTGAGGTGAACAAAATGGTCCATTTTGAAAATGTTCATCTTTCAACTAATATTAACTCTCAGAGGTGGATCTTCACTTTTGGAGATAAAATGAGCATCTTCATAGTAATTTTTATGCTTCTGGGGAGCCAAAACTCAAGATTTGGTTCATGGTTAAAAGTGACTTAAAAGGAACCAAATGCTCACTTCGAGGGCTTAAAACGTGTTTATTCACTGCGGGAAGAGATATAAACAACATTTAGAGTAAATTAATGTTCATGCGAGAATGTTCAATTTTTCATGCAAAACAATCGAAGACCCGTGACCTGATGAAATTGCTCTGAGGTGACCAAAATGGTCCGTTTTGAAAGTTTTCATCTTTCAATTAATTTTGAATCTCAGAGGTGGATCATCACTTTTGGAGATAAAATGAGCATCGGTATCGTCATTTTCATGCTTCTAGGGAGCCAAAACTCAAGATTTGACTCATGGTTGAAAGTGACTTAAAAGGACCAAATGCTCACTTCGAGGGCTTAAAACGTGTTTATTCACTGCGGGAAGAGATATAAAGAACATTTAGAGTAAATTAATGTTCATGCGAGAACGTTCAATTTTTCATGCAAAACAATCGGTGACCCGCGATCTGATGAAATTGCTCTGAGATGACCAAAATGGTCCGTTTTGAAAGTTTTCATCTTTCAACTAATTTTGACTCTCAGAGGTGGATCATCACTTTTGGAGATAAAATGAGCATCGGTATCGTCATTTTCATGCTTCTAAGGAGCCAAAACTCAAGATTTGACTCATGGTTGAAAGTGACTTAAAAGAACCAAATGCTCACTTCGAGTGCTTAAAACGTGTTTATTCACTGCGGGAAGAGATATAAAGAACATTTAGAGTAAATTAATGTTCATGCGAGAACGTTCAATTTTTCAGGCAAAACAATCGATGACCCGCGATCTGATGAAATTGCTCTGAGATTACCAAAATGGTCCGTTTTGAAAGTTTTCATCTTTCAACTAATTTTGACTCTCAGAGGTGGATCATCACTTTTGGAGATAAAATGAGCATCGTTATCGTCATTTTCATGCTTCTAGGAAGCCAAAACTCAAGATTGGGCTCATGGTTAAAAGTGACTTAAAAGGACCCAAATGCTCACTTTGAGGGCTTAAAACGTGTTTATTCACTGCGGGAAGAGATATAAACAATATTTAGAGTGAATTAATGTTCATGCGAGAACGTTCAATTTTTCATGCAAAACAATCGATGACCTGCGACCTGATGAAATTGCTCTGAGATGACCAAAATGGTCCGTTTTGAAAATTTTCATCTTTCAACTAATTTTGACTCTCAGAGGTGGATCATCACTTTTGGAGATAAAATGAGCATCGTTATCGTCATTTTCATGCTTCTAGGAAGCCAAAACTCAAGATTGGGCTCATGGTTAAAAGTGACTTAAAAGGACTCAAATGCTCACTTTGAGGGCTTAAAACGTGTTTATTCACTGCAGGAAGAGATATAAACAATATTTAGAGTGAATTAATGTTCATGCGAGAACGTTCAATTTATCATGCAAAACAATCGATGACCCGCGACCTGATGAAATTGCTCTGAGGTGAACAAAATGGTCCATTTTGAAAATGTTCATCTTTCAACTAATATTGACTCTCAGAGGTGGATCTTCACTTTTGGAGATAAAATGAGCATCTTCATAGTTATTTTTATGCTTCTGGGGAGCCAAAACTCAAGATTTGGTTCATGGTTAAAAGTGACTTAAAAGGAACCAAATGCTCACTTCGAGGGCTTAAAACGTGTTTATTCACTGCGGGAAAAGATATAAACAACATTTAGAGTAAATTAATGTTCATGCGAGAACGTTCAATTTTTCATGCAAAACAATCGAAGACCCGTGACCTGATGAAATTGCTCTGAGGTGACCAAAATGGTCCGTTTTGAAAGTTTTCATCTTTCAATTAATTTTGAATCTCAGAGGTGGATCATCACTTTTGGAGATAAAATGAGCATCGGTATCGTCATTTTCATGCTTCTAAGGAGCCAAAACTCAAGATTTGACTCATGGTTGAAAGTGACTTAAAAGGACCAAATGCTCACTTCGAGGGCTTAAAACGTGTTTATTCACTGCGGGAAGAGATATAAAGAACATTTAGAGTAAATTAATGTTCATGCGAGAACGTTCAATTTTTCATGCAAAACAATCGGTGACCCGCGATCTGATGAAATTGCTCTGAGATGGCCAAAATGGTCCGTTTTGAAAGTTTTCATCTTTCAACTAATTTTGACTCTCAGAGGTGGATCATCACTTTTGGAGATAAAATGAGCATCGGTATCGTCATTTTCATGCTTCTAAGGAGCCAAAACTCAAGATTTGACTCATGGTTGAAAGTGACTTAAAAGAACCAAATGCTCACTTCGAGGGCTTAAAACGTGTTTATTCACTGCGGGAAGAGATATAAAGAACATTTAGAGTAAATTAATGTTCATGCGAGAACGTTCAATTTTTCAGGCAAAACAATCGATGACCCGCGATCTGATGAAATTGCTCTGAGATTACCAAAATGGTCCGTTTTGAAAGTTTTCATCTTTCAACTAATTTTGACTCTCAGAGGTGGATCATCACTTTTGGAGATAAAATGAGCATCGTTATCGTCATTTTCATGCTTCTAGGGAGCCAAAACTCAAGATTTGGTTCATGGTTAAAAGTAACTTAAAAGGACCCAAATGCTCACTTTGAGGGCTTAAAACGTGTTTATTCACTGCGGTAAGAGATATAAAGAACATTTAGAGTAAATTATTGTTCATGCGAGAACGTTCAATTTTTCATGCAAAACGATCGATGACCCGCGACCTGATGAAATTGCTCTGAGATGACCAAAATGGTCCGTTTTGAAAATGTTCATCTTTCAACTAATTTTGACTCTCAGAGGTGGATCATCACTTTTGGAGATAAAATGAGCATCGTTATCATCATTTTCATGCTTCTAGGAAGCCAAAACTCAAGATTGGGCCCATGGTTAAAAGTGACGTAAAAGGACCCAAATGCTCACTTTGAGGGCTTAAAACGTGTTTATTCACTGCGGGAAGAGATATAAACAATATTTAGAGTGAATTAATGTTCATGCGAGAACGTTCAATTTTTCATGCAAAACAATCGATGACCTGCGACCTGATGAAATTGCTCTGAGATGACCAAAATGGTCCGTTTTGAAAATTTTCATCTTTCAACTAATTTTGACTCTCAGAGGTGGATCATCACTTTTGGAGATAAAATGAGCATCGTTATCGTCATTTTCATGCTTCTAGGAAGCCAAAACTGAAGATTGGGCTCATGGTTAAAAGTGACTTAAAAGGACTCAAATGCTCACTTTGAGGGCTTAAAACGTGTTTATTCACTGCAGGAAGAGATATAAACAATATTTAGAGTGAATTAATGTTCATGCGAGAACGTTCAATTTATCATGCAAAACAATCGATGACCCGCGACCTGATGAAATTGCTCTGAGATGACCAAAATGGTCCGTTTTGAAAATTTTCATCTTTCAACTAATTTTGACTCTCAGAGGTGGATCATCACTTTTGGAGATAAAATGAGCATCGTTATCGTAATTTTCATGCTTCTAGGGAGCCAAAACTCAAGATTTGGCTCATGGCGAAAAGTGACTTAAAAGGACCCAAATGCTCACTTCGAGGGCTTAAAACGTGTTTATTCACTGCGGGAAGAGATATAAACAACATTTAGAGTAAATTAATGTTCATGCGAGAACGTTCAATTTTTCATGCAAAACAATCGATGACCCGCGACCTGATGAAATTGCTCTGAGGTGAACAAAATGGTCAATTTTGAAAGTTTTCATCTTTCAACTAATTTTGACTCTCAGAGGTGGATCATCACTTTTGGAGATAAAATGAGCATCATTATCGTCATTTTCATGCTTCTAGGGAGCCAAAACTCAAGATTTGGCTCATGGTTAAAAGTGACTTAAAAGGACCCAAATGCTCACTTCGATGGCTTAAAACGTGTTTATTCACTGCGGGAAGAGATATAAAGAACATTTAGAGTAAATTATTGTTAATGCGAGAACGTTCAATTTTTCATGCCAAACGATCGATATTCCGCGACCTGATGAAATTGCTCTGAGATGACCAAAATGGTCCGTTTTGAAAATGTTCATCTTTCAAATAATATTGACTCTCAGAGGTGGATTTTCACTTTTGGAGATAAAATGAGCATCTTTATCATCATTTTCATGCTTCTAGGGAGCCAAAACTCAAGATTTGAATCATGGTTGAAGTGACTTAAAAGGACCAAATGCTCACTTCGAGGGCTTAAAACATGTTTATTCACTGCGGGAAGAGATATAAAGAAAATTTTGAGTAAATTAATGTTCATGCGAGAACGTTCAATTTTTCATGCAAAACAATCGATGACCCGCGCGCGACCTGATGAAATTGCTCTGAGATGATCAAAATGGTCCGTTTTGAAAATTTTCATCTTTCAACTAATTTTGACTCTCAGAGGTGGATCATCACTTTTGGAGATAAAATGAGCATTGTTATCGTAATTTTCATGCTTCTAGGGAGCCAAAACTCAAGATTTGGCTCATGGTGAAAAGTGACTTAAAAGGACCCAAATGCTCACTTCGAGGGCTTAAAACGTGTTTATTCACTGCGGGAAGAGATATAAACAACATTTAGAGTAAATTAATGTTCATGCGAGAACGTTCAATTTTTCATGCAAAACAATCGATGACCCGCGACCTCATGAAATTGCTCTGAGATGACCAAAATGGTCCGTTTTGAAAATTTTCATCTTTCAACTAATTTTGACTCTCAGAGGTGGATCATCACTTTTGGAGATAAAATGAGCATCGTTATCGTCATTTTCATGCTTCTAGGAAGCCAAAACTCAAGATTGGGCTCATGGTTAAAAGTGACTTAAAAGGACCCAAATGCTCACTTTGAGGGCTTAAAACGTGTTTATTCACTGCGGGAAGAGATATAAACAACATTTAGAGTAAATTAATGTTCATGCGAGAACGTTCAATTTTTCATGCAAAACACTCGATGACCCGCGACCTGATGAAATTGCTCTGAGGTGAACAAAATGGTCAATTTTGAAAATGTTCATCTTTCAACTAATATTGACTCTCAGAGGTGGATCTTCACTTTTGGAGATAAAATGAGCATCTTCATAGTAATTTTTATGCTTCTGGGGAGCCAAAACTCAAGATTTGGCTCATGGTTAAAAGTGACTTAAAAGGACCCAAATGCCAACTTCGAGGGCTTAAAACGTGTTTATTCACTGCGGGAAGAGATATAAACAACATTTAGAGTAAATTAATGTTCATGCGAGAACGTTCAATTTTTCATGCAAAACACTCGATGACCCGCGACCTGATGAAATTGCTCTGAGGTGAACAAAATGGTCAATTTTGAAAATTTTCATCTTTCAACTAATTTTGACTCTCAGAGGTGGATCATCACTTTTGGAGATAAAATGAGCATCGTTATCGTCATTTTCATGCTTCTAGGAAGCCAAAACTCAAGATTGGGCTCATGGTTAAAAGTGACTTAAAAGGACCCAAATGCTCACTTTGAGGGCTTAAAACGTGTTTATTCACTGCGGGAAGAGATATAAACAATATTTAGAGTGAATTAATGTTCATGCGAGAACGTTCAATTTTTCATGCAAAACAATCGATGACCCGCGACCTGATGAAATTGCTCTGAGATGACCAAAATGGTCCGTTTTGAAAATGTTCATCTTTCAACTAATTTTGACTCTCAGAGGTGGATCATCACTTTTGGAGATAAAATGAGCATCGTTATCGTAATTTTCATGCTTCTAGGGAGCCAAAACTCAAGATTTGGCTCATGGTGAAAAGTGACTTAAAAGGACCCAAATGCTCACTTCGAGGGCTTAAAACGTGTTTATTCACTGCGGGAAGAGATATAAACAACATTTAGAGTAAATTAATGTTCATGCGAGAACGTTCAATTTTTCATGCAAAACAATCGATGACCCGCGACCTGATGAAATTGCTCTGAGGTGAACAAAATGGTCCATTTTGAAAATGTTCATCTTTCAACTAATATTGACTCTCAGAGGTGGATCTTCACTTTTGGAGATAAAATGAGCATCTTCATAGTAATTTTTATGCTTCTGGGGAGCCAAAACTCAAGATTTGGTTCATGGTTAAAAGTGACTTAAAAGGAACCAAATGCTCACTTCGAGGGCTTAAAACGTGTTTATTCACTGCGGGAAGAGATATAAACAACATTTAGAGTAAATTAATGTTCATGCGAGAACGTTCAATTTTTCATGCAAAACAATCGAAGACCCGTGACCTGATGAAATTGCTCTGAGGTGACCAAAATGGTCCGTTTTGAAAGTTTTCATCTTTCAATTAATTTTGAATCTCAGAGGTGGATCATCACTTTTGGAGATAAAATGAGCATCGGTATCGTCATTTTCATGCTTCTAGGGAGCCAAAACTCAAGATTTGACTCATGGTTGAAAGTGACTTAAAAGGACCAAATGCTCACTTCGAGGGCTTAAAACGTGTTTATTCACTGCGGGAAGAGATATAAAGAACATTTAGAGTAAATTAATGTTCATGCGAGAACGTTCAATTTTTCATGCAAAACAATCGGTGACCCGCGATCTGATGAAATTGCTCTGAGATGACCAAAATGGTCCGTTTTGAAAGTTTTCATCTTTCAACTAATTTTGACTCTCAGAGGTGGATCATCACTTTTGGAGATAAAATGAGCATCGGTATCGTCATTTTCATGCTTCTAAGGAGCCAAAACTCAAGATTTGACTCATGGTTGAAAGTGACTTAAAAGAACCAAATGCTCACTTCGAGTGCTTAAAACGTGTTTATTCACTGCGGGAAGAGATATAAAGAACATTTAGAGTAAATTAATGTTCATGCGAGAACGTTCAATTTTTCAGGCAAAACAATCGATGACCCGCGATCTGATGAAATTGCTCTGAGATTACCAAAATGGTCCGTTTTGAAAGTTTTCATCTTTCAACTAATTTTGACTCTCAGAGGTGGATCATCACTTTTGGAGATAAAATGAGCATCGTTATCGTCATTTTCATGCTTCTAGGAAGCCAAAACTCAAGATTGGGCTCATGGTTAAAAGTGACTTAAAAGGACCCAAATGCTCACTTTGAGGGCTTAAAACGTGTTTATTCACTGCGGGAAGAGATATAAACAATATTTAGAGTGAATTAATGTTCATGCGAGAACGTTCAATTTTTCATGCAAAACAATCGATGACCTGCGACCTGATGAAATTGCTCTGAGATGACCAAAATGGTCCGTTTTGAAAATTTTCATCTTTCAACTAATTTTGACTCTCAGAGGTGGATCATCACTTTTGGAGATAAAATGAGCATCGTTATCGTCATTTTCATGCTTCTAGGAAGCCAAAACTCAAGATTGGGCTCATGGTTAAAAGTGACTTAAAAGGACTCAAATGCTCACTTTGAGGGCTTAAAACGTGTTTATTCACTGCAGGAAGAGATATAAACAATATTTAGAGTGAATTAATGTTCATGCGAGAACGTTCAATTTATCATGCAAAACAATCGATGACCCGCGACCTGATGAAATTGCTCTGAGGTGAACAAAATGGTCCATTTTGAAAATGTTCATCTTTCAACTAATATTGACTCTCAGAGGTGGATCTTCACTTTTGGAGATAAAATGAGCATCTTCATAGTTATTTTTATGCTTCTGGGGAGCCAAAACTCAAGCTTTGGTTCATGGTTAAAAGTGACTTAAAAGGAACCAAATGCTCACTTCGAGGGCTTAAAACGTGTTTATTCACTGCGGGAAGAGATATAAACAACATTTAGAGTAAATTAATGTTCATGCGAGAACGTTCAATTTTTCATGCAAAACAATCGAAGACCCGCGATCTGATGAAATTGCTCTGAGGTGACCAAAATGGTCCGTTTTGAAAGTTTTCATCTTTCAATTAATTTTGAATCTCAGAGGTGGATCATCACTTTTGGAGATAAAATGAGCATCGGTATCGTCATTTTCATGCTTCTAAGGAGCCAAAACTCAAGATTTGACTCATGGTTGAAAGTGACTTAAAAGGACCAAATGCTCACTTCGAGGGCTTAAAACGTGTTTATTCACTGCGGGAAGAGATATAAAGAACATTTAGAGTAAATTAATGTTCATGCGAGAACGTTCAATTTTTCATGCAAAACAATCGGTGACCCGCGATCTGATGAAATTGCTCTGAGATTACCAAAATGGTCCGTTTTGAAAGTTTTCATCTTTCAACTAATTTTGACTCTCAGAGGTGGATCATCACTTTTGGAGATAAAATGAGCATCGGTATCGTCATTTTCATGCTTCTAAGGAGCCAAAACTCAAGATTTGACTCATGGTTGAAAGTGACTTAAAAGAACCAAATGCTCACTTCGAGGGCTTAAAACGTGTTTATTCACTGCGGGAAGAGATATAAAGAACATTTAGAGTAAATTAATGTTCATGCGAGAACGTTCAATTTTTCAGGCAAAACAATCGATGACCCGCGATCTGATGAAATTGCTCTGAGATTACCAAAATGGTCCGTTTTGAAAGTTTTCATCTTTCAACTAATTTTGACTCTCAGAGGTGGATCATGACTTTTGGAGACAAAATGAGCATCGTTATCGTCATTTTCATGCTTCTAGGGAGCCAAAACTCAAGATTTGGTTCATGGTTAAAAGTAACTTAAAAGGACCCAAATGCTCACTTTGAGGGCTTAAAACGTGTTTATTCACTGCGGTAAGAGATATAAAGAACATTTAGAGTAAATTATTGTTCATGCGAGAACGTTCAATTTTTCATGCAAAACGATCGATGACCCGCGACCTGATGAAATTGCTCTGAGATGACCAAAATGGTCCGTTTTGAAAATGTTCATCTTTCAACTAATTTTGACTCTCAGAGGTGGATCATTACTTTTGGAGATAAAATGAGCATCGTTATCGTCATTTTCATGCTTCTAGGAAGCCAAAACTCAAGATTGGGCTCATGGTTAAAAGTGACTTAAAAGGACCCAAATGCTCACTTTGAGGGCTTAAAACGTGTTTATTCACTGCGGGAAGAGATATAAACAATATTTAGAGTGAATTAATGTTCATGCGAGAACGTTCAATTTTTCATGCAAAACAATCGATGACCTGCGACCTGATGAAATTGCTCTGAGATGACCAAAATGGTCCGTTTTGAAAATTTTCATCTTTCAACTAATTTTGACTCTCAGAGGTGGATCATCACTTTTGGAGATAAAATGAGCATCGTTATCGTCATTTTCATGCTTCTAGGAAGCCAAAACTCAAGATTGGGCTCATGGTTAAAAGTGACTTAAAAGGACTCAAATGCTCACTTTGAGGGCTTAAAACGTGTTTATTCACTGCAGGAAGAGATATAAACAATATTTAGAGTGAATTAATGTTCATGCGAGAACGTTCAATTTATCATGCAAAACAATCGATGACCCGCGACCTGATGAAATTGCTCTGAGATGACCAAAATGGTCCGTTTTGAAAATTTTCATCTTTCAACTAATTTTGACTCTCAGAGGTGGATCATCACTTTTGGAGATAAAATGAGCATCGTTATCGTAATTTTCATGCTTCTAGGGAGCCAAAACTCAAGATTTGGCTCATGGCGAAAAGTGACTTAAAAGGACCCAAATGCTCACTTCGAGGGCTTAAAACGTGTTTATTCACTGCGGGAAGAGATATAAACAACATTTAGAGTAAATTAATGTTCATGCGAGAACGTTCAATTTTTCATGCAAAACAATCGATGACCCGCGACCTGATGAAATTGCTCTGAGGTGAACAAGATGGTCAATTTTGAAAATGTTCATCTTTCAACTAATATTGACTCTCAGAGATGGATCTTCACTTTTGGAGATAAAATGAGCATCTTCATAGTAATTTTTATGCTTCTGGGGAGCCAAAACTCAAGATTTGGTTCATGGTTAAAAGTGACTTAAAAGGAACCAAATGCTCACTTCGAGGGCTTAAAACTTGTTTATTCACTGCGGGAAGAGATATAAACAACATTTAGAGTAAATTAATGTTCATGCGAGAACGTTCAATTTTTCATGCAAAACAATCGAAGACCCGCGACCTGATGAAATTGCTCTGAGATGACCAAAATGGTCCGTTTTGAAAATTTTCATCTTTCAACTAATTTTGACTCTCAGAGGTGGATCATCACTTTTGGAGATAAAATGAGCATCGTTATCGTCATTTTCATGCTTCTAGGGAGCCAAAACTCAAGATTTGGCTCATGGTGAAAAGTGACTTAAAAGGACCCAAATGCTCACTTCGAGGGCTTAAAACGTGTTTATTCACTGCGGGAAGAGATATAAACAACATTTAGAGTAAATTAATGTTCATGTGAGAACGTTCAATTTTTCATGCAAAACAATCGATGACCCTCGACCTGATGAAATTGCTCTGAGGTGAACAAAATGGTCAATTTTGAAAATGTTCATCTTTCAACTAATATTGACTCTCAGAGGTGGATCTTCACTTTTGGAGATAAAATGAGCATCTTCATAGTAATTTTTATGCTTCTGGGGAGCCAAAACTCAAGATTTGGTTCATGGTTAAAAGTGACTTAAAAGGAACCAAATGCTCACTTCGAGGGCTTAAAACGTGTTTATTCACTGCGGGAAGAGATATAAACAACATTTAGAGTAAATTAATGTTCATGCGAGAACGTTCAATTTTTCATGCAAAACAATCGAAGACCCGCGACCTGATGAAATTGCTCTGAGATGACCAAAATGGTCCGTTTTGAAAATTTTCATCTTTCAACTAATTTTGACTCTCAGAGGTGGATCATCACTTTTGGAGATAAAATGAGCATCGCTATCGTCATTTTCATGCTTCTAGGGAGCCAAAACTCAAGATTTGGCTCATGGTGAAAAGTGACTTAAAAGGACCCAAATGCTCACTTCGAGGGCTTAAAACGTGTTTATTCACTGCGGGAAGAGATATAAACAACATTTAGAGTAAATTAATGTTCATGCGAGAACGTTCAATTTTTCATGCAAAACACTCGATGACCCGCGACCTGATGAAATTGCTCTGAGGTGAACAAAATGGTCAATTTTGAAAATGTTCATCTTTCAACTAATATTGACTCTCAGAGGTGGATCATCACTATTGGAGATAAAATGAGCATCTTTATCTTCATTTTCATGCTTCTAGGGAGCCAAAACTCAAGATTGGGCTCATGGTTAAAAGTGACTTAAAAGGACCCAAATGCTCACTTCGATGGCTTAAAACATGTTTATTCACTGCGGGAAGAGATATAAAGAACATTTAGAGTAAATTATTGTTAATGCGAGAACGTTCAAGTTTTTCATGCCAAACGATCGATGACCCGCGTCCTGATGAAATTGCTCTGAGATGACCAAAATGGTCCGTTTTGAAAATTTTCATCTTTCAACTAATTTTGACTCTCAGAGGTGGATCATCACTTTTGGAGATAAAATGAGCAGCGTTATCGTCATTTTCATGCTTCTAGGGAGCCAAAACTCAAGATTTGGCTCATGGTTAAAAGTGACTTAAAAGGACCCAAATGCTCACTTCGAGGGCTTAAAATGTGTTTATTTACTGCGGGAAGAGATATAAACATCATTTAGAGTAAATTAATGTTCATGCGAGAACGTTCAATTTTTCATGCAAAACAATCGATGACCCGCGACCTGATGAAATTGCTCTGAGGTGACCAAAATGGTCCGTTTTGAAAGTTTTCATCTTTCAACTAATTTTGACTCTCAGAGGTGGATCATCACTTTTGGAGATAAAATGAGCATCGGTATCGTCATTTTCATGCTTCTAGGGAGCCAAAACTCAAGATTTGACTCATGGTTGAAAGTGACTTAAAAGGACCAAATGCTCACTTCGATGGCTTAAAACGTGTTTATTCACTGCGGGAAGAGATATAAAGAACATTTAGAGTAAATTATTGTTCATGCGAGAACGTTCAATTTTTCATGCAAAACGATCGATGACCCGAGACCTGATGAAATTGCTCTGAGATGACCAAAATGGTCCGTTTTGAAAGTTTTCATCTTTCAACTAATTTTGACTCTCAGAGGTGGATCATCACTTTTGGAGATAAAATGAGCATCGTTATCGTCATTTTCATGCTTCTAGGGGGCCAAAACTCAAGATTTGGCTCATGGTTAAAAGTGACTTAAAAGGACCCAAATGCTCACTTTGAGGGCTTAAAACGTGTTTATTCACTGCGGGAAGAGATATAAAGAACATTTTGAGTAAATTATTGTTAATGCGAGAACGTTCAATTTTTCATGCCAAACGATCGATGACCCGCGTCCTGATGAAATTGCTCTGAGATGACCAAAATGGTCCGTTTTGAAAATGTTCATCTTTCAACTAATTTTGACTCTCAGAGGTGGATCATCACTTTTGGAAATAAAATGAGCATCGTTATCGTCATTTTCATGCTTCTAGGGATCCAAAACTCAGGATTTGGCTCATGGTTAAAAGTGACTTAAAAGGACCCAAATGCTCACTTCGAGGGCTTAAAACGTGTTTATTCACTGCGGGAAGAGATATAAACAACATTTAGAGTAAATTAATGTTCATGCGAGAACGTTCAATTTTTCATGCAAAACGATCGATGACCCGCGACCTGATGAAATTGCTCTGAGATGACCAAAATGGTCCGTTTTGAAAATTTCCATCTTTCAACTAATTTTGACTCTCAGAGGTGGATCATCACTATTGGAGATAAAATGAGCATCTTTATCTTCATTTTCATGCTTCTAGGGAGCCAAAACTCAAGATTGGGCTCATGGTTAAAAGTGACTTAAAAGGACACAAATGCTCACTTCGATGGCTTAAAACGTGTTTATTCACTGCGAGAAGAGATATAAAGAACATTTAGAGTAAATTATTGTTAATGCGAGAACGTTCAATTTTTCATGCCAAACGATCGATGACCCGCGTCCTGATGAAATTGCTCTGAGATGACCAAAATGGTCCGTTTTGAAAGTTTTCATCTTTCAACTAATTTTGACTCTCAGAGGTGGATCATCACTTTTGGAGATAAAATGAGCATCGGTATCGTCATTTTCATGATTCTAGGGAGCCAAAACTCAAGATTTGACTCATGGTTGAAAGTGACTTAAAAGGACCAAATGCTCACTTCGATGGCTTAAAACGTGTTTATTCACTGCGGGAAGAGATATAAAGAACATTTAGAGTAAATTAATGTTCATGCCAGAACGTTCAATTTTTCATGCAAAACAATCGATGACCCGCGATCTGATGAAATTGCTCTGAGATGAAGAAAATGGTCCGTTTTGAAAATTTTCATCTTTCAACTAATTTTGACTCTCAGAGGTGGATCATCACTTTTGGAGATAAAATGAGCATCGTTATCGTCATTTTCATGCTTCTAGGGGGCCAAAACTCAAGATTTGGCTCATGGTTAAAAGTGACTTAAAAGGACCCAAATGCTCACTTTGAGGGCTTAAAACATGTTTATTCACTGCGGTAAGAGATATAAAGAACATTTAGAGTAAATTATTGTTCATGCGAGAACGTTCTATTTTTCATGCAAAACGATCGATGACCCGAGACCTGATGAAATTGCTCTGAGATGACCAAAATGGTCCGTTTTGAAAAATTCCATCTTTCAACTAATTTTGACTCTCAGAGGTGGATCATCACTTTTGGAGATAAAATGAGCATCGTTATCGTCATTTTCATGCTTCTAGGGGGCCAAAACTCAAGATTTGGCTCATGGTTAAAAGTGACTTAAAAGGACCCAAATGCTCACTTTGAGGGCTTAAAACGTGTTTATTCACTGCGGTAAGAGATATAAAGAACATTTAGAGTAAATTATTGTTCATGCGAGAACGTTCTATTTTTCATGCAAAACGATCGATGACCCGAGACCTGATGAAATTGCTCTGAGATGACCAAAATGGTCCGTTTTGAAAAATTCCATCTTTCAACTAATTTTGACTCTCAGAGGTGGATCATCACTATTGGAGATAAAATGAGCATCTTTATCATCATTTTCATGGTTCTAGGGAGCCAAAACTCAAGATTGGGCTCATGGTTAAAAGTGACTTAAAAGGACCCAAATGCTCACTTTGAGGGCTTAAAACGTGTTTATTCACTGCGGGAAGGGATATAAACAATATTTAGAGTGAATTAATGTTCATGCGAGAACGTTCAATTTTTCACGCAAAACAATCGATGACCCGCGACCTGATGAAATTGCTCTGAGATGACCAAAATGGTCCGTTTTGAAAATGTTCACCTTTCAACTAATTTTGACTCTCAGAGGTGGATCATCACTTTTGGAGATAAAATGAGCATCGTTATCGTAATTTTCATGCTTCTAGGGAGACAAAACTCAAGATTTGGCTCATGGTGAAAAGTGACTTAAAATGACCCAAATGCTCACTTCAAGGGCTTAAAATGTGTTTATTCACTGCGGGAAGAGATATAAACAACATTTAGAGTAAATTAATGTTCATGCGAGAACGTTCAATTTTCCATTCAAAACAATCGATGACCCGCGACCTGATGAAATTGCTCTGAGGTTAACAAAATGGTCCATTTTGAAAATGTTCATCTTTCAACTAATATTGACTCTCAGAGGTGGATCTTCACTTTTGGAGATAAAATGAGCATCTTCATAGTAATTTTTATGCTTCTGGGGAGCCAAAACTCAAGATTTGGCTCATGGTTAAAAGTGACTTAAAAGGACCCAAATGCTCACTTTGAGGGCTTAAAACGTGTTTATTCACTGCGGGAAGAGATATAAACAACATTTAGAGTAAATTAATGTTCATGCGAGAACGTTCAATTTTTCATGCAAAACAATCGATGACCCGCGTCCTGATGAAATTGCTCTGAGATGACCAAAATGGTCCGTTTTGAAAATATTCATCTTTCAACTAATTTTGACTCTCAGAGGTGGATCATCACTTTTGGAGATAAAATGAGCATCGTTATCGTCATTTTCATGCTTCTAGGGAGCCAAAACTCAGGATTTGGCTCATGGTTAAAAGTGACTTAAAAGGACCCAAATGCTCACTTCGAGTGCTTAAAACGTGTTTATTCACTGCGGGAAGAGATATAAACAACATTTAGAGTAAATTAATGTTCATGCGAGAACGTTCAATTTTTCATGCAAAACGATCGATGACCCGCGACCTGATGAAATTGCTCTGAGATGACCAAAATGGTCCGTTTTGAAAATTTCCATCTTTCAACTAATTTTGACTCTCAGAGGTGGATCATCACTATTGGAGATAAAATGAGCATCTTTATCTTCATTTTCATGCTTCTAGGGAGCCAAAACTCAAGATTTGACTCATGGTTGAAAGTGACTTAAAAGTACCAAATGCTCACTTCGAGGGCTTAAAATGTGTTTATTCACTGCGGGAAGAGATATAAACATCATTTAGAGTAAATTAATGTTCATGCGAGAACGTTCAATTTTTCATGCAAAACAATCGATGACCCGCGACCTGATGAAATTGCTCTGAGGTGACCAAAATGGTCCGTTTTGAAAGTTTTCATCTTTCAACAAATTTTGACTCTTAGAGGTGGATCATCACTTTTGGAGATAAAATGAGCATCGTTATCGTCATTTTCATGCTTCTATGAAGCCAAAACTCAAAATTGGGCTCATGGTTAAAAGTTACTTAAAAGGACCCAAATGCTCACTTTGAGGGCTTAAAACGTGTTTATTCACTGCAGGAAGAGATATAAACAATATTTAGAGTGAATTAATGTTCATGCGAGAACGTTCAATTTTTCATGCAAAACAATCAATGACCCGCGACCTGATGAAATTGCTCTGAGATGACCAAAATGGTCCGTTTTGAAAATTTTCATCTTTCAACTAATTTTGACTCTCAGAGGTGGATCATCACTTTTGGAGATAAAATGAGCATCGTTATCGTAATTTTCATGCTTCTAGGGAGCCAAAACTCAAGATTTGGCTCACGGTGAAAAGTGACTTAACCACTTGGCTGCTAAGGGTGTTCGATGAGCTCCATTGACTTTCCATTGAAATCAATGGAAAGTCCATGACGAGTTACCCTTGTCATTAGCGCTGAAGGGGTTAAAAGGACCCAAATGCTCACTTCGAGGGCTTAAAACGTGTTTATTCACTGCGGGAAGAGATATAAACAACATTTAGAGTAAATTAATGTTCATGCGAGAACGTTCAATTTTTCATGCAAAACAATCGATGACCCGCGACCTGATGAAATTGCTCTGAGGTGAACAAAATGGTCCATTTTGAAAATGTTCATCTTTCAACTAATATTGACTCTCAGAGGTGGATCTTCACTTTTGGAGATAAAATGAGCATCTTCATAGTAATTTTTATGCTTCTGGGGAGCCAAAACTCAAGATTTGGTTCATGGTTAAAAGTGACTTAAAAGGAACCAAATGCTCACTTTGAGGGCTTAAAACGTGTTTATTCACTGCAGGAAGAGATATAAACAATATTTAGAGTGAATTAATGTTCATGCGAGAACGTTCAATTTTTCATGCAAAACAATCAATGACCCGCGATCTGATGAAATTGCTCTGAGATGACCAAAATGGTCCGTTTTGAAAATTTTCATCTTTCAACTAATTTTGACTCTCAGAGGTGGATCATCACTTTTGGAGATAAAATTAGCATCGTTATCGCAATTTTCATGCTTCTAGGGAGCCAAAACTCAAGATTTGGCTCACGGTGAAAAGTGACTTAAAAGGACCCAAATGCTCACTTCGAGGGCTTAAAACGTGTTTATTCACTGCGGGAAGAGATATAAACAACATTTAGAGTAATTTAATGTTCATGCGAGAACGTTCAATTTTTCATGCAAAACAATCGATGACCCGCGACCTGATGAAATTGCTCTGAGGTGAACAAAATGGTCCATTTTGAAAATGTTCATCTTTCAACTAATATTGACTCTCAGAGGTGGTTCTTCACTTTTGGAGATAAAATGAGCATCTTCATAGTAATTTTTATGCTTCTGGGGAGCCAAAACTCAAGATTTGGTTCATGGTTAAAAGTGACTTAAAAGGAACCAAATGCTCACTTCGAGGGCTTAAAACGTGTTTATTCACTGCGGGAAGAGATATAAAGAACATTTAGAGTAAATTAATGTTCATGCGAGAACGTTCAATTTTTCATGCAAAACGATCGATGACCCGCGACCTGATGAAATTGCTCTGAGGTGACCAAAATGGTCCTTTTTGAAAGTTTTCATCTTTCAACTAATTTTGACTCTCAGAGGTGGATCATCACTTTTGGAGATAAAATGAGCATCGGTATCGTCATGTTCATGCTTCTAGGGAGCCAAAACTCAAGATTTGACTCATGGTTGAAAGTGACTTAAAAGGACCAAATGCCCACTTCGAGGGCTTAAAACGTGTTTATTCACTGCGGGAAGAGATATAAAGAACATTTAGAGTAAATTAATGTTCATGCGAGAACGTTCAATTTTTCAGGCAAATCAATCGATGACCCGCGATCTGATGAAATTGCTCTGAGATTACCCAAATGGTCCGTTTTGAAAGTTTTCATCTTTCAACTAATTTTGACTCTCAGAGGTGGATCATCACTTTTGGAGATAAAATGAGCATCTTCATAGTAATTTTTATGCTTCTGGGGAGCCAAAACTCAAGATTTGGTTCATGGTTAAAAGTGACTTAAAAGGAACCAAATGCTCACTTCGAGGGCTTAAAACGTGTTTATTCACTGTGGGAAGAGATATAAACAACATTTAGAGTAAATTAATGTTCATGTGAGAACGTTCAATTTTTCATGCAAAACAATCGAAGACCCGCGACCTGATGAAATTGCTCTGAGGTGACCAAAATGGCCCGTTTTGAAAGTTTTCATCTTTCAATTAATTTTGACTCTCAGAGGTGGATCATCACTTTTGGAGATAAAATGAGCATCGGTATCGTCATTTTCATGCTTCTAGGGAGCCAAAACTCAAGATTTGGTTCATGGTTAAAAGTGACTTAAAAGGAACCAAATGCTCACTTCGAGGGCTTAAAACGTGTTTATTCACTGCGGGAACAGATATAAACAACATTTAGAGTAAATTAATGTTCATGTGAGAACGTTCAATTTTTCATGCAAAACAATCGAAGACCCGCGACCTGATGAAATTGCTCTGAGGTGACCAAAATGGTCCGTTTTGAAAGTTTTCATCTTTCAATTAATTTTGACTCTCAGACGTGGATCATCACTTTTGGAGATAAAATGAGCATCGGTATCGTCATTTTCATGCTTCTAGGGAGCCAAAACTCAAGATTTGACTCATGGTTGAAAGTGACTTAAAAGGACCAAATGCTCACTTCGAGGGCTTAAAACGTGTTTATTCACTGCGGGAAGAGATATAAAGAACATTTAGAGTAAATTAATGTTCATGCGAGAACGTTCAATTTTTCATGCAAAACAATCGGTGACCCGCGATCTGATGAAATTGCTCTGAGATGACCAAAATGGTCCGTTTTGAAAGTTTTCATCTTTCAACTAATTTTGACTCTCAGAGGTGGATCATCACTTTTGGAGATAAAATGAGCATCGTTATCGTCATTTTCATGCTTCTAGGGAGCCAAAACTCAAGATTTGGTTCATGGTTAAAAGTAACTTAAAAGGACCCAAATGCTCACTTTGAGGGCTTAAAACGTGTTTATTCACTGCGGTAAGAGATATAAAGAACATTTAGAGTAAATTATTGTTCATGCGAGAACGTTCAATTTTTCATGCAAAACGATCGATGACCCGCGACCTGATGAAATTGCTCTGAGATGACCAAAATGGTCCGTTTTGAAAATGTTCATCTTTCAACTAATTTTGACTCTCAGAGATGGATCATCACTTTTGGAGATAAAATGAGCATCGTTATCGTCATTTTCATGCTTCTAGGAAGCCAAAACTCAAGATTGGGCTCATGGTTAAAAGTGACTTAAAAGGACCCAAATGCTCACTTTGAGGGCTTAAAACGTGTTTATTCACTGCGGGAAGAGATATAAACAATATTTAGAGTGAATTCATGTTCATGCGAGAACGTTCAATTTTTCATGCAAAACAATCGATGACCCGCGACCTGATGAAATTGCTCTGAGATGACCAAAATGGTCCGTTTTGAAAATTTTCATCTTTCAACTAATTTTGACTCTCAGAGGTGGACCATCACTTTTGGAGATAAAATGATCATCGTTATCGTAATTTTCATGCTTCTAGGAAGCCAAAACTCAAAATTGGGCTCATGGTTAAAAGTTACTTAAAAGGACCCAAATGCTCACTTTGAGGGCTTAAAACGTGTTTATTCACGGCAGGAAGAGATATAAACAATATTTAGAGTGAATTAATGTTCATGCTAGAACGTTCAATTTTTCATGCAAAACAATCAATGACCCGCGACCTGATGAAATTGCTCTGAGATGACCAAAATGGTCCGTTTTGAAAATTTTCATCTTTCAACTAATTTTGACTCTCAGAGGTGGATCATCACTTTTGGAGATAAAATGAGCATCGTTATCGTCATTTTCATGCTTCTAGGGAGCCAAACCTCAAGATTTGGCTCACGGTGAAAAGTGACTTAAAAGGACCCAAATGCTCACTTCGAGGGCTTAAAACGTGTGTATTCACTGCGGGAAGAGATATAAACAACATTTAGAGTAAATTAATGTTCATGTGAGAACGTTCAATTTTTCATGCAAAACAATCGAAGACCCGCGACCTGATGAAATTGCTCTGAGGTGACCAAAATGGTCCGTTTTGAAAGTTTTCATCTTTCAATTAATTTTGACTCTCAGACGTGGATCATCACTTTTGGAGATAAAATGAGCATCGGTATCGTAATTTTCATGCTTCTAGGGAGCCAAAACTCAAGATTTGACTCATGGTTGAAAGTGACTTAAAAGGACCAAATGCTCACTTCGAGGGCTTAAAACGTGTTTATTCACTGCGGGAAGAGATATAAAGAACATTTAGAGTAAATTAATGTTCATGCGAGAACGTTCAATTTTTCATGCAAAACAATCGGTGACCCGCGATCTGATGAAATTGCTCTGAGATGACCAAAATGGTCCGTTTTGAAAATTTCCATCTTTCAACTAATTTTGACTCTCAAAGGTGGATCATCACTATTGGAGATAAAATGAGCATCTTTATCTTCATTTTCATGCTTCTAGGTAACCAAAACTCAAGATTTGTCTCATGGTTAAAAGTGACTTAAAAGGACCCAAATGCTCACTTCGAAGGCTTAAAATGTGTTTATTCACTGCGGGAAGAGATATAAACATCATTTAGAGTAAATTAATGTTCATGCGAGAACGTTCAATTTTTCATGCAAAACAATCGATGACCCGTGACCTGATGAAATTGCTCTGAGGTGACCAAAATGGTCCTTTTTGAAAGTTTTCATCTTTCAACTAATTTTGACTCTCAGAGGTGGATCATCACTTTTGGAGATAAAATGAGCATCGGTATCGTCATGTTCATGCTTCTAGGGAGCCAAAACTCAAGATTTGACTCATGGTTGAAAGTGACTTAAAAGGACCAAATGCCCACTTCGAGGGCTTAAAACGTGTTTATTCACTGCGGGAAGAGATATAAAGAACATTTAGAGTAAATTAATGTTCATGCGAGAACGTTCAATTTTTCAGGCAAAACAATCGATGACCCGCGATCTGATGAAATTGCTCTGAGATAACCAAAATGGTCCGTTTTGAAAGTTTTCATCTTTCAACTAATTTTGACTCTCAGAGGTGGATCATCACTTTTGGAGATAAAATGAGCATCGTTATCGTCATTTTCATGCTTCTAGGGAGCCAAAACTCAAGATTTGGTTCATGGTTAAAAGTAACTTAAAAGGACCCAAATGCTCACTTTGAGGGCTTAAAACGTGTTTATTCACTGCGGTAAGAGATATAAAGAACATTTAGAGTAAATTATTGTTCATGCGAGAACGTTCAATTTTTCATGCAAAACGATCGATGTCCCGCGACCTGATGAAATTGCTCCGAGATGACCAAAATGGTCCGTTTTGAAAATGTTCATCTTTCAACTAATTTTGACTCTCAGAGATGGATCATCACTTTTGGAGATAAAATGAGCATTGTTATCGTCATTTTCATGCTTCTAGGAAGCCAAAACTCAAGATTGGGCTCATGGTTAAAAGTGACTTAAAAGGACCCAAATGCTCACTTTGAGGGCTTAAAACGTGTTTATTCACTGCGGGAAGAGATATAAACAATATTTAGAGTGAATTAATGTTCATGCGAGAACGTTCAATTTTTCATGCAAAACAATCGATGACCCGCGACCTGATGAAATTGCTCTGAGATGACCAAAATGGTCCGTTTTGAAAATTTTCATCTTTCAACTAATTTTGACTCTCAGAGGTGGACCATCACTTTTGGAGATAAAATGAGCATCGTTATCGTCATTTTCATGCTTCTAGGAAGCCAAAACTCAAAATTGGGCTCATGGTTAAAAGTTACTTAAAAGGACCCAAATGCTCACTTTGAGGGCTTAAAACGTGTTTATTCACTGCAGGAAGAGATATAAACAATATTTAGAGTGAATTAATGTTCATGCGAGAACGTTCAATTTTTCATGCAAAACAATCAATGACCCGCGACCTGATGAAATTGCTCTGAGATGACCAAAATGGTCCGTTTTGAAAATGTTCATCTTTCAACTAATTTTGACTCTCAGAGGTGGATCATCACTTTTGGAGATAAAATGAGCATCGTTATCGTAATTTTCATGCTTCTAGGGAGCCAAAACTCAAGATTTGGCTCACGGTGAAAAGTGACTTAAAAGGACCCAAATGCTCACTTCGAGGGCTTAAAACGTGTTTATTCACTGCGGGAAGAGATATAAACAACATTTAGAGTAAATTAATGTTCATGTGAGAACGTTCAATTTTTCATGCAAAACAATCGAAGACCCGCGACCTGATGAAATTGCTCTGAGGTGACCAAAATGGTCCGTTTTGAAAGTTTTCATCTTTGAATTAATTTTGACTCTCAGAGGTGGATCATCACTTTTGGGGATAAAATGAGCATCGGTATCGTCATTTTCATGCTTCTAGGGAGCCAAAACTCAAGATTTGACTCATGGTTGAAAGTGGCTTAAAAGTACCAAATGCTCACTTCGAGGGCTTAAAATGTGTTTATTCACTGCGGGAAGAGATATAAACATCATTTAGAGTAAATTAATGTTCATGCGAGAACGTTCAATTTTTCATGCAAAACAATCGATGACCCGCGACCTGATGAAATTGCTCTGAGGTGACCAAAATGGTCCGTTTTGAAAGTTTTCATCTTTCAACTAATTTTGACTCTTAGAGGTGGATCATCACTTTTGGAGATAAAATGAGCATCGTTATCGTCATTTTCATGCTTCTAGGAAGCCAAAACTCAAGATTGGGCTCATGGTTAAAAGTGACTTAAAAGGACCCAAATGCTCACTTTGAGGGCTTAAAACGTGTTTATTCACTGCGGGAAGAGATATAAACAATATTTAGAGTGAATTAATGTTCATGCGAGAACGTTCAATTTTTCATGCAAAACAATCGATGACCCGCGACCTGATGAAATTGCTCTGAGATGACCAAAATGGTCCGTTTTGAAACTTTTCATCTTTCAACTAATTTTGAAACTCAGAGGTGGACCATCACTTTTGGAGATAAAATGAGCATCGTTATCGTCATTTTCATGCTTCTAGGAAGCCAAAACTCAAAATTGGGCTCATGGTTAAAAGTTACTTAAAAGGACCCAAATGCTCACTTTGAGGGCTTAAAACGTGTTTATTCACTGCAGGAAGAGATATAAACAATATTTAGAGTGAATTAATGTTCATGCGAGAACGTTCAATTTTTCATACAAAACAATCAATGACCCGCGACCTGATGAAATTGCTCTGAGATGACCAAAATGGTCCGTTTTGAAAATTTTCATCTTTCAACTAATTTTGACTCTCAGAGGTGGATCATCACTTTTGGAGATAAAATGAGCATCGTTATCGTAATTTTCATGCTTCTAGGGAGCCAAAACTCAAGATTTGGCTCACGGTGAAAAGTGACTTAAAAGGACCCAAATGCTCACTTCGAGGGCTTAAAACGTGTTTATTCACTGCGGGAAGAGATATAAACAACATTTAGAGTAAATTAATGTTCATGCGAGAACGTTCAATTTTTCATGCAAAACAATCGATGACCCGCGACCTGATGAAATTGCTCTGAGGTGAACAAAATGGTCCATTTTGAAAATGTTCATCTTTCAACTAATATTGACTCTCAGAGGTGGATCTTCACTTTTGGAGATAAAATGAGCATCTTCATAGTAATTTTTATGCTTCTGGGGAGCCAAAACTCAAGATTTGGTTCATGGTTAAAAGTGACTTAAAAGGAACCAAATGCTCACTTTGAGGGCTTAAAACGTGTTTATTCACTGCAGGAAGAGATATAAACAATATTTAGAGTGAATTAATGTTCATGCGAGAACGTTCAATTTTTCATGCAAAACAATCAATGACCCGCGATCTGATGAAATTGCTCTGAGATGACCAAAATGGTCCGTTTTGAAAATTTTCATCTTTCAACTAATTTTGACTCTCAGAGGTGGATCATCACTTTTGGAGATAAAATTAGCATCGTTATCGCAATTTTCATGCTTCTAGGGAGCCAAAACTCAAGATTTGGCTCACGGTGAAAAGTGACTTAAAAGGACCCAAATGCTCACTTCGAGGGCTTAAAACGTGTTTATTCACTGCGGGAAGAGATATAAACAACATTTAGAGTAATTTAATGTTCATGCGAGAACGTTCAATTTTTCATGCAAAACAATCGATGACCCGCGACCTGATGAAATTGCTCTGAGGTGAACAAAATGGTCCATTTTGAAAATGTTCATCTTTCAACTAATATTGACTCTCAGAGGTGGATCTTCACTTTTGGAGATAAAATGAGCATCTTCATAGTAATTTTTATGCTTCTGGGGAGCCAAAACTCAAGATTTGGTTCATGGTTAAAAGTGACTTAAAAGGAACCAAATGCTCACTTCGAGGGCTTAAAACGTGTTTATTCACTGCGGGAAGAGATATAAACAACATTTAGAGTAAATTAATGTTCATGTGAGAACGTTCAATTTTTCATGCAAAACAATCGAAGACCCGCGACCTGATGAAATTGCTCTGAGGTGACCAAAATGGTCCGTTTTGAAAGTTTTCATCTTTGAATAAATTTTGACTCTCAGAGGTGGATCATCACTTTTGGAGATAAAATGAGCATCGGTATCGTCATTTTCATGCTTCTAGGGAGCCAAAACTCAAGATTTGACTCATGGTTGAAAGTGACTTAAAAGGACCAAATGCTCACTTCGAGGGCTTAAAACGTGTTTATTCACTGCGGGAAGAGATATAAAGAACATTTAGAGTAAATTAATGTTCATGCGAGAACGTTCAATTTTTCATGCAAAACGATCGATGACCCGCGACCTGATGAAATTGCTCTGAGGTGACCAAAATGGTCCTTTTTGAAAGTTTTCATCTTTCAACTAATTTTGACTCTCAGAGGTGGATCATCACTTTTGGAGATAAAATGAGCATCGGTATCGTCATGTTCATGCTTCTAGGGAGCCAAAACTCAAGATTTGACTCATGGTTGAAAGTGACTTAAAAGGACCAAATGCCCACTTCGAGGGCTTAAAACGTGTTTATTCACTGCGGGAAGAGATATAAAGAACATTTAGAGTAAATTAATGTTCATGCGAGAACGTTCAATTTTTCAGGCAAAACAATCGATGACCCGCGATCTGATGAAATTGCTCTGAGATTACCAAAATGGTCAGTTTTGAAAGTTTTCATCTTTCAACTAATTTTGACTCTCAGAGGTGGATCATCACTTTTGGAGATAAAATGAGCATCGTTATCGTCATTTTCATGCTTCTAGGGAGCCAAAACTCAAGATTTGGTTCATGGTTAAAAGTAACTTAAAAGGACCCAAATGCTCACTTTGAGGGCTTAAAACGTGTTTATTCACTGCGGTAAGAGATATAAAGAACATTTAGAGTAAATTATTGTTCATGCGAGAACGTTCAATTTTTCATGCAAAACGATCGATGTCCCGCGACCTGATGAAATTGCTCTGAGATGACCAAAATGGTCCGTTTTGAAAATGTTCATCTTTCAACTAATTTTGACTCTCAGAGATGGATCATCACTTTTGGAGATAAAATGAGCATTGTTATCGTCATTTTCATGCTTCTAGGAAGCCAAAACTCAAGATTGGGCTCATGGTTAAAAGTGACTTAAAAGGACCCAAATGCTCACTTTGAGGGCTTAAAACGTGTTTATTCACTGCGGGAAGAGATATAAACAATATTTAGAGTGAATTAATGTTCATGCGAGAACGTTCAATTTTTCATGCAAAACAATCGATGACCCGCGACCTGATGAAATTGCTCTGAGATGACCAAAATGGTCCGTTTTGAAAATTTTCATCTTTCAACTAATTTTGACTCTCAGAGGTGGACCATCACTTTTGGAGATAAAATGAGCATCGTTATCGTCATTTTCATGCTTCTAGGAAGCCAAAACTCAAAATTGGGCTCATGGTTAAAAGTTACTTAAAAGGACCCAAATGCTCACTTTGAGGGCTTAAAACGTGTTTATTCACTGCAGGAAGAGATATAAACAATATTTAGAGTGAATTAATGTTCATGCGAGAACGTTCAATTTTTCATGCAAAACAATCAATGACCCGCGACCTGATGAAATTGCTCTGAGATGACCAAAATGGTCCGTTTTGAAAATTTTCATCTTTCAACTAATTTTGACTCTCAGAGGTGGATCATCACTTTTGGAGATAAAATGAGCATCGTTATCGTAATTTTCATGCTTCTAGGGAGCCAAAACTCAAGATTTGGCTCACGGTGAAAAGTGACTTAAAAGGACCCAAATGCTCACTTCGAGGGCTTAAAACGTGTTTATTCACTGCGGGAAGAGATATAAACAACATTTAGAGTAAATTAATGTTCATGCGAGAACGTTCAATTTTTCATGCAAAACAATCGATGACCCGCGACCTGATGAAATTGCTCTGAGGTGAACAAAATGGTCCATTTTGAAAATGTTCATCTTTCAACTAATATTGACTCTCAGAGGTGGATCTTCACTTTTGGAGATAAAATGAGCATCTTCATAGTAATTTTTATGCTTCTGGGGAGCCAAAACTCAAGATTTGGTTCATGGTTAAAAGTGACTTAAAAGGAACCAAATGCTCACTTCGAGGGCTTAAAACGTGTTTATTCACTGCGGGAAGAGATATAAACAACATTTAGAGTAAATTAATGTTCATGTGAGAACGTTCAATTTTTCATGCAAAACAATCGAAGACCCGCGACCTGATGAAATTGCTCTGAGGTGACCAAAATGGTCCGTTTTGAAAGTTTTCATCTTTGAATTAATTTTGACTCTCAGAGGTGGATCATCACTTTTGGAGATAAAATGAGCATCGGTATCGTCATTTTCATGCTTCTAGGGAGCCAAAACTCAAGATTTGACTCATGGTTGAAAGTGACTTAAAAGTACCAAATGCTCACTTCGAGGGCTTAAAATGTGTTTATTCACTGCGGGAAGAGATATAAACATCATTTAGAGTAAATTAATGTTCATGCGAGAACGTTCAATTTTTCATGCAAAACAATCGATGACCCGCGACCTGATGAAATTGCTCTGAGGTGACCAAAATGGTCCGTTTTGAAAGTTTTCATCTTTCAACTAATTTTGACTCTTAGAGGTGGATCATCACTTTTGGAGATAAAATGAGCATCGTTATCGTCATTTTCATGCTTCTAGGAAGCCAAAACTCAAGATTGGGCTCATGGTTAAAAGTGACTTAAAAGGACCCAAATGCTCACTTTGAGGGCTTAAAACGTGTTTATTCACTGCGGGAAGAGATATAAACAATATTTAGAGTGAATTAATGTTCATGCGAGAACGTTCAATTTTTCATGCAAAACAATCGATGACCCGCGACCTGATGAAATTGCTCTGAGATGACCAAAATGGTCCGTTTTGAAAGTTTTCATCTTTGAATTAATTTTGACTCTCAGAGGTGGATCATCACTTTTGGAGATAAAATGAGCATCGGTATCGTCATTTTCATGCTTCTAGGGAGCCAAAACTCAAGATTTGACTCATGGTTGAAAGTGACTTAAAAGTACCAAATGCTCACTTCGAGGGCTTAAAATGTGTTTATTCACTGCGGGAAGAGATATAAACATCATTTAGAGTAAATTAATGTTCATGCGAGAACGTTCAATTTTTCATGCAAAACAATCGATGACCCGCGACCTGATGAAATTGCTCTGAGGTGACCAAAATGGTCCGTTTTGAAAGTTTTCATCTTTCAACTAATTTTGACTCTTAGAGGTGGATCATCACTTTTGGAGATAAAATGAGCATCGTTATCGTCATTTTCATGCTTCTAGGAAGCCAAAACTCAAGATTGGGCTCATGGTTAAAAGTGACTTAAAAGGACCCAAATGCTCACTTTGAGGGCTTAAAACGTGTTTATTCACTGCGGGAAGAGATATAAACAATATTTAGAGTGAATTAATGTTCATGCGAGAACGTTCAATTTTTCATGCAAAACAATCGATGACCCGCGACCTGATGAAATTGCTCTGAGATGACCAAAATGGTCCGTTTTGAAACTTTTCATCTTTCAACTAATTTTGAAACTCAGAGGTGGACCATCACTTTTGGAGATAAAATGAGCATCGTTATCGTCATTTTCATGCTTCTAGGAAGCCAAAACTCAAAATTGGGCTCATGGTTAAAAGTTACTTAAAAGGACCCAAATGCTCACTTTGAGGGCTTAAAACGTGTTTATTCACTGCAGGAAGAGATATAAACAATATTTAGAGTGAATTAATGTTCATGCGAGAACGTTCAATTTTTCATGCAAAACAATCAATGACCCGCGACCTGATGAAATTGCTCTGAGATGACCAAAATGCTCCGTTTTGAAAATTTTCATCTTTCAACTAATTTTGACTCTCAGAGGTGGATCATCACTTTTGGAGATAAAATGAGCATCGTTATCGTAATTTTCATGCTTCTAGGGAGCCAAAACTCAAGATTTGGCTCACGGTGAAAAGTGACTTAAAAGGACCCAAATGCTCACTTCGAGGGCTTAAAACGTGTTTATTCACTGCGGGAAGAGATATAAACAACATTTAGAGTAAATTAATGTTCATGCGAGAACGTTCAATTTTTCATGCAAAACAATCGATGACCCGCGACCTGATGAAATTGCTCTGAGGTGAACAAAATGGTCCATTTTGAAAATGTTCATCTTTCAACTAATATTGACTCTCAGAGGTGGATCTTCACTTTTGGAGATAAAATGAGCATCTTCATAGTAATTTTTATGCTTCTGGGGAGCCAAAACTCAAGATTTGGTTCATGGTTAAAAGTGACTTAAAAGGAACCAAATGCTCACTTTGAGGGCTTAAAACGTGTTTATTCACTGCAGGAAGAGATATAAACAATATTTAGAGTGAATTAATGTTCATGCGAGAACGTTCAATTTTTCATGCAAAACAATCAATGACCCGCGATCTGATGAAATTGCTCTGAGATGACCAAAATGGTCCGTTTTGAAAATTTTCATCTTTCAACTAATTTTGACTCTCAGAGGTGGATCCTCACTTTTGGAGATAAAATTAGCATCGTTATCGCAATTTTCATGCTTCTAGGGAGCCAAAACTCAAGATTTGGCTCACGGTGAAAAGTGACTTAAAAGGACCCAAATGCTCACTTCGAGGGCTTAAAACGTGTTTATTCACTGCGGGAAGAGATATAAACAACATTTAGAGTAATTTAATGTTCATGCGAGAACGTTCAATTTTTCATGCAAAACAATCGATGACCCGCGACCTGATGAAATTGCTCTGAGGTGAACAAAATGGTCCATTTTGAAAATGTTCATCTTTCAACTAATATTGACTCTCAGAGGTGGATCTTAACTTTTGGAGATAAAATGAGCATCTTCATAGTAATTTTTATGCTTCTGGGGAGCCAAAACTCAAGATTTGGTTCATGGTTAAAAGTGACTTAAAAGGAACCAAATGCTCACTTCGAGGGCTTAAAACGTGTTTATTCACTGCGGGAAGAGATATAAACAACATTTAGAGTAAATTAATGTTCATGTGAGAACGTTCAATTTTTCATGCAAAACAATCGAAGACCCGCGACCTGATGAAATTGCTCTGAGGTGACCAAAATGGTCCGTTTTGAAAGTTTTCATCTTTGAATTAATTTTGACTCTCAGAGGTGGATCATCACTTTTGGAGATAAAATGAGCATCGGTATCGTCATTTTCATGCTTCTAGGGAGCCAAAACTCAAGATTTGACTCATGGTTGAAAGTGACTTAAAAGGACCAAATGCTCACTTCGAGGGCTTAAAACGTGTTTATTCACTGCGGGAAGAGATATAAAGAACATTTAGAGTAAATTAATGTTCATGCGAGAACGTTCAATTTTTCATGCAAAACGATCGATGACCCGCGACCTGATGAAATTGCTCTGAGATGACCAAAATGGTCCGTTTTGAAAATTTCCATCTTTCAACTAATTTTGACTCTCAAAGGTGGATCATCACTATTGGAGATAAAATGAGCATCTTTATCTTCATTTTCATGCTTCTAGGGAGCCAAAACTCAAGATTTGTCTCATGGTTAAAAGTGACTTAAAAGGACCCAAATGCTCACTTCGAGGGCTTAAAATGTGTTTATTCACTGCGGGAAGAGATATAAACATCATTTAGAGTAAATTAATGTTCATTCGAGAACGTTCAATTTTTCATGCAAAACAATCGATGACCCGCGACCTGAGGAAATTGCTCTGAGGTGACCAAAATGGTCCGTTTTGAAAGTTTTCATCTTTCAACTAATTTTGACTCTTAGAGGTGGATCATCACTTTTGGAGATAAAATGAGCATCGTTATCGTCATTTTCATGCTTCTAGGAAGCCAAAACTCAAGATTGGGCTCATGGTTAAAAGTGACTTAAAAGGACCCAAATGCTCACTTTGAGGGCTTAAAACGTGTTTATTCACTGCGGGAAGAGATATAAACAATATTTAGAGTGAATTAATGTTCATGCGAGAACGTTCAATTTTTCATGCAAAACAATCGATGACCCGCGACCTGATGAAATTGCTCTGAGATGACCAAAATGGTCCGTTTTGAAACTTTTCATCTTTCAACTAATTTTGAAACTCAGAGGTGGACCATCACTTTTGGAGATAAAATGAGCATCGTTATCGTCATTTTCATGCTTCTAGGAAGCCAAAACTCAAAATTGGGCTCATGGTTAAAAGTTACTTAAAAGGACCCAAATGCTCACTTTGAGGGCTTAAAACGTGTTTATTCACTGCAGGAAGAGATATAAACAATATTTAGAGTGAATTAATGTTCATGCGAGAACGTTCAATTTTTCATGCAAAACAATCAATGACCCGCGACCTGATGAAATTGCTCTGAGATGACCAAAATGGTCCGTTTTGAAAATTTTCATCTTTCAACTAATTTTGACTCTCAGAGGTGGATCATCACTTTTGGAGATAAAATGAGCATCGTTATCGTAATTTTCATGCTTCTAGGGAGCCAAAACTCAAGATTTGGCTCACGGTGAAAAGTGACTTAAAAGGACCCAAATGCTCACTTCGAGGGCTTAAAACGTGTTTATTCACTGTGGGAAGAGATATAAACAACATTTAGAGTAAATTAATGTTCATGCGAGAACGTTCAATTTTTCATGCAAAACAATCGATGACCCGCGACCTGATGAAATTGCTCTGAGGTGAACAAAATGGTCCATTTTGAAAATGTTCATCTTTCAACTAATATTGACTCTCAGAGGTGGATCTTCACTTTTGGAGATAAAATGAGCATCTTCATAGTAATTTTTATGCTTCTGGGGAGCCAAAACTCAAGATTTGGTTCATGGTTAAAAGTGACTTAAAAGGAACCAAATGCTCACTTCGAGGGCTTAAAACGTGTTTATTCACTGCGGGAAGAGATATAAACAACATTTAGAGTAAATTAATGTTCATGTGAGAACGTTCAATTTTTCATGCAAAACAATCGAAGACCCGCGACCTGATGAAATTGCTCTGAGGTGACCAAAATGGTCCATTTTGAAAGTTTTCATCTTTGAATTAATTTTGACTCTCAGAGGTGGATCATCACTTTTGGAGATAAAATGAGCATCGGTATCGTCATTTTCATGCTTCTAGGGAGCCAAAACTCAAGATTTGACTCATGGTTGAAAGTGACTTAAAAGGACCAAATGCTCACTTCGAGGGCTTAAAACGTGTTTATTCACTGCGGGAAGAGATATAAAGAACATTTAGAGTAAATTATTGTTCATGCGAGAACGTTCAATTTTTCATGCAAAACGATCGATGACCCGCGACTTGATGAAATTGCTCTGAGATGACCAAAATGGTCCGTTTTGAAAATGTTCATCTTTCAACTAATTTTGACTCTCAGAGGTGGATCATCACTTTTGGAGATAAAATGAGCATCGTTATCGTCATTTTCATGCTTCTAGGGAGCCAAAACTCAAGATTTGGCTCATGGTTAAAAGTGACTTAAAAGGACCCAAATGCTCACTTCGAGGGCTTAAAACGTGTTTATTCACTGCGGGAAGAGATATTAAGAACATTTAGAGTAAATTATTGTTCATGCGAGAACGTTCAATTTTTCATGCAAAACGATCGATGACCCGCGACCTGATGAAATTGCTCTGAGATGACCAAAATGGTCCGTTTTGAAAATTTCCATCTTTCAACTAATTTTGACTCTCAAAGGTGGATCATCACTATTGGAGATAAAATGAGCATCTTTATCTTCATTTTCATGCTTCTAGGGAGCCAAAACTCAAGATTTGTCTCATGGTTAAAAGTGACTTAAAAGGACCCAAATGCTCACTTCGAGGGCTTAAAATGTGTTTATTCACTGCGGGAAGAGATATAAACATCATTTAGAGTAAATTAATGTTCATGCGAGAACGTTCAATTTTTCATGCAAAACAATCGATGACCCGCGACCTGATGAAATTGCTCTGAGGTGACCAAAATGGTCCGTTTTGAAAGTTTTCATCTTTCAACTAATTTTGACTCTCAGAGGTGGATCATCACTTTTGGAGATAAAATGAGCATCGGTATCTTCATGTTCATGCTTCTAGGGAGCCAAAACTCAAGATTTGACTCATGGTTGAAAGTGACTTAAAAGGACCAAATGCCCACTTCGAGGGCTTAAAACGTGTTTATTCACTGCGGGAAGAGATATAAAGAACATTTAGAGTAAATTAATGTTCATGCGAGAACGTTCAATTTTTCAGGCAAAACAATCGATGACCCGCGATCTGATGAAATTGCTCTGAGATTACCAAAATGGTCCGTTTTGAAAGTTTTCATCTTTCAACTAATTTTGACTCTCAGAGGTGGATCATCACTTTTGGAGATAAAATGAGCATCGTTATCGTCATTTTCATGCTTCTAGGGAGCCAAAACTCAAGATTTGGTTCATGGTTAAAAGTAACTTAAAAGGACCCAAATGCTCACTTTGAGGGCTTAAAACGTGTTTATTCACTGCGGTAAGAGATATAAAGAACATTTAGAGTAAATTAATGTTCATGCGAGAACGTTCAATTTTTCATGCAAAACAATCGATGACCCGCGACCTGATGAAATTGCTCTGAGGTGAACAAAATGGTCCATTTTGAAAATGTTCATCTTTCAACTAATATTGACTCTCAGAGGTGGATCTTCACTTTTGGAGATAAAATGAGCATCTTCATAGTAATTTTTATGCTTCTGGGGAGCCAAAACTCAAGATTTGGTTCATGGTTAAAAGTGACTTAAAAGGAACCAAATGCTCACTTCGAGGGCTTAAAACGTGTTTATTCACTGCGGGAAGAGATATAAACAACATTTAGAGTAAATTAATGTTCATGTGAGAACGTTCAATTTTTCATGCAAAACAATCGAAGACCCGCGACCTGATGAAATTGCTCTGAGGTGACCAAAATGGTCCGTTTTGAAAGTTTTCATCTTTGAATTAATTTTGACTCTCAGAGGTGGATCATCACTTTTGGAGATAAAATGAGCATCGGTATCGTCATTTTCATGCTTCTAGGGAGCCAAAACTCAAGATTTGACTCATGGTTGAAAGTGACTTAAAAGGACCAAATGCTCACTTCGAGGGCTTAAAACGTGTTTATTCACTGCGGGAAGAGATATAAAGAACATTTAGAGTAAATTATTGTTCATGCGAGAACGTTCAATTTTTCATGCAAAACGATCGATGACCCGCGACTTGATGAAATTGCTCTGAGATGACCAAAATGGTCCGTTTTGAAAATGTTCATCTTTCAACTAATTTTGACTCTCAGAGGTGGATCATCACTTTTGGAGATAAAATGAGCATCGTTATCGTCATTTTCATGCTTCTAGGGAGCCAAAACTCAAGATTTGGCTCATGGTTAAAAGTGACTTAAAAGGACCCAAATGCTCACTTCGAGGGCTTAAAACGTGTTTATTCACTGCGGGAAGAGATATTAAGAACATTTAGAGTAAATTATTGTTCATGCGAGAACGTTCAATTTTTCATGCAAAACGATCGATGACCCGCGACCTGATGAAATTGCTCTGAGATGACCAAAATGGTCCGTTTTGAAAATTTCCATCTTTCAACTAATTTTGACTCTCAAAGGTGGATCATCACTATTGGAGATAAAATGAGCATCTTTATCTTCATTTTCATGCTTCTAGGGAGCCAAAACTCAAGATTTGTCTCATGGTTAAAAGTGACTTAAAAGGACCCAAATGCTCACTTCGAGGGCTTAAAATGTGTTTATTCACTGCGGGAAGAGATATAAACATCATTTAGAGTAAATTAATGTTCATGCGAGAACGTTCAATTTTTCATGCAAAACAATCGATGACCCGCGACCTGATGAAATTGCTCTGAGGTGACCAAAATGGTCCGTTTTGAAAGTTTTCATCTTTCAACTAATTTTGACTCTCAGAGGTGGATCATCACTTTTGGAGATAAAATGAGCATCGGTATCTTCATGTTCATGCTTCTAGGGAGCCAAAACTCAAGATTTGACTCATGGTTGAAAGTGACTTAAAAGGACCAAATGCCCACTTCGAGGGCTTAAAACGTGTTTATTCACTGCGGGAAGAGATATAAAGAACATTTAGAGTAAATTAATGTTCATGCGAGAACGTTCAATTTTTCAGGCAAAACAATCGATGACCCGCGATCTGATGAAATTGCTCTGAGATTACCAAAATGGTCCGTTTTGAAAGTTTTCATCTTTCAACTAATTTTGACTCTCAGAGGTGGATCATCACTTTTGGAGATAAAATGAGCATCGTTATCGTCATTTTCATGCTTCTAGGGAGCCAAAACTCAAGATTTGGTTCATGGTTAAAAGTAACTTAAAAGGACCCAAATGCTCACTTTGAGGGCTTAAAACGTGTTTATTCACTGCGGTAAGAGATATAAAGAACATTTAGAGTAAATTAATGTTCATGCGAGAACGTTCAATTTTTCATGCAAAACAATCGATGACCCGCGACCTGATGAAATTGCTCTGAGGTGAACAAAATGGTCCATTTTGAAAATGTTCATCTTTCAACTAATATTGACTCTCAGAGGTGGATCTTCACTTTTGGAGATAAAATGAGCATCTTCATAGTAATTTTTATGCTTCTGGGGAGCCAAAACTCAAGATTTGGTTCATGGTTAAAAGTGACTTAAAAGGAACCAAATGCTCACTTCGAGGGCTTAAAACGTGTTTATTCACTGCGGGAAGAGATATAAACAACATTTAGAGTAAATTAATGTTCATGTGAGAACGTTCAATTTTTCATGCAAAACAATCGAAGACCCGCGACCTGATGAAATTGCTCTGAGGTGACCAAAATGGTCCGTTTTGAAAGTTTTCATCTTTGAATTAATTTTGACTCTCAGAGGTGGATCATCACTTTTGGAGATAAAATGAGCATCGGTATCGTCATTTTCATGCTTCTAGGGAGCCAAAACTCAAGATTTGACTCATGGTTGAAAGTGACTTAAAAGGACCAAATGCTCACTTCGAGGGCTTAAAACGTGTTTATTCACTGCGGGAAGAGATATAAAGAACATTTAAAGTAAATTATTGTTCATGCGAGAACGTTCAATTTTTCATGCAAAACGATCGATGACCCGCGACTTGATGAAATTGCTCTGAGATGACCAAAATGGTCCGTTTTGAAAATGTTCATCTTTCAACTAATTTTGACTCTCAGAGGTGGATCATCACTTTTGGAGATAAAATGAGCATCGTTATCGTCATTTTCATGCTTCTAGGGAGCCAAAACTCAAGATTTGGCTCATGGTTAAAAGTGACTTAAAAGGACCCAAATGCTCACTTCGAGGGCTTAAAACGTGTTTATTCACTGCGGGAAGAGATATTAAGAACATTTAGAGTAAATTATTGTTCATGCGAGAACATTCAATTTTTCATGCAAAACGATCGATGACCCGCGACCTGATGAAATTGCTCTGAGATGACCAAAATGGTCCGTTTTGAAAATTTCCATCTTTCAACTAATTTTGACTCTCAAAGGTGGATCATCACTATTGGAGATAAAATGAGCATCTTTATCTTCATTTTCATGCTTCTAGGGAGCCAAAACTCAAGATTTGTCTCATGGTTAAAAGTGACTTAAAAGGACCCAAATGCTCACTTTGAGGGCTTAAAATGTGTTTATTCACTGCGGGAAGAGATATAAACATCATTTAGAGTAAATTAATGTTCATGCGAGAACGTTCAATTTTTCATGCAAAACAATCGATGACCCGCGACCTGATGAAATTGCTCTGAGGTGACCAAAATGGTCCGTTTTGAAAGTTTTCATCTTTCAACTAATTTTGACTCTCAGAGGTGGATCATCACTTTTGGAGATAAAATGAGCATCGGTATCGTCATGTTCATGCTTCTAGGGAGCCAAAACTCAAGATTTGACTCATGGTTGAAAGTGACTTAAAAGGACCAAATGCCCACTTCGAGGGCTTAAAACGTGTTTATTCACTGCGGGAAGAGATATAAAGAACATTTAGAGTAAATTAATGTTCATGCGAGAACGTTCAATTTTTCAGGCAAAACAATCGATGACCCGCGATCTGATGAAATTGCTCTGAGATTACCAAAATGGTCCGTTTTGAAAGTTTTCATCTTTCAACTAATTTTGACTCTCAGAGGTGGATCATCACTTTTGGAGATAAAATGAGCATCGTTATCGTCATTTTCATGCTTCTAGGGAGCCAAAACTCAAGATTTGGTTCATGGTTAAAAGTAACTTAAAAGGACCCAAATGCTCACTTTGAGGGCTTAAAACGTGTTTATTCACTGCGGGAAGAGATATAAACAACATTTAGAGTAAATTAATGTTCATGCGAGAACGTTCAATTTTTCATGCAAAACAATCGATGACCCGCGACCTGATGAAATTGCTCTGAGATGACCAAAATGGTCCGTTTTGAAAATTTTCATCTTTCAACTAATTTTGACTCTCAGAGGTGGATCCTCACTTTTGGAGATAAAATTAGCATCGTTATCGCAATTTTCATGCTTCTAGGGAGCCAAAACTCAAGATTTGGCTCACGGTGAAAAGTGACTTAAAAGGACCCAAATGCTCACTTCGAGGGCTTAAAACGTGTTTATTCACTGCGGGAAGAGATATAAACAACATTTAGAGTAATTTAATGTTCATGCGAGAACGTTCAATTTTTCATGCAAAACAATCGATGACCCGCGACCTGATGAAATTGCTCTGAGGTGAACAAAATGGTCCATTTTGAAAATGTTCATCTTTCAACTAATATTGACTCTCAGAGGTGGATCTTAACTTTTGGAGATAAAATGAGCATCTTCATAGTAATTTTTATGCTTCTGGGGAGCCAAAACTCAAGATTTGGTTCATGGTTAAAAGTGACTTAAAAGGAACCAAATGCTCACTTCGAGGGCTTAAAACGTGTTTATTCACTGCGGGAAGAGATATAAACAACATTTAGAGTAAAATAATGTTCATGTGAGAACGTTCAATTTTTCATGCAAAACAATCGAAGACCCGCGACCTGATGAAATTGCTCTGAGGTGACCAAAATGGTCCGTTTTGAAAGTTTTCATCTTTGAATTAATTTTGACTCTCAGAGGTGGATCATCACTTTTGGAGATAAAATGAGCATCGGTATCGTCATTTTCATGCTTCTAGGGAGCCAAAACTCAAGATTTGACTCATGGTTGAAAGTGACTTAAAAGGACCAAATGCTCACTTCGAGGGCTTAAAACGTGTTTATTCACTGCGGGAAGAGATATAAAGAACATTTAGAGTAAATTAATGTTCATGCGAGAACGTTCAATTTTTCATGCAAAACGATCGATGACCCGCGACCTGATGAAATTGCTCTGAGATGACCAAAATGGTCCGTTTTGAAAATTTCCATCTTTCAACTAATTTTGACTCTCAAAGGTGGATCATCACTATTGGAGATAAAATGAGCATCTTTATCTTCATTTTCATGCTTCTAGGGAGCCAAAACTCAAGATTTGTCTCATGGTTAAAAGTGACTTAAAAGGACCCAAATGCTCACTTCGAGGGCTTAAAATGTGTTTATTCACTGCGGGAAGAGATATAAACATCATTTAGAGTAAATTAATGTTCATTCGAGAACGTTAAATTTTTCATGCAAAACAATCGATGACCCGCGACCTGAGGAAATTGCTCTGAGGTGACCAAAATGGTCCGTTTTGAAAGTTTTCATCTTTCAACTAATTTTGACTCTTAGAGGTGGATCATCACTTTTGGAGATAAAATGAGCATCGTTATCGTCATTTTCATGCTTCTAGGAAGCCAAAACTCAAGATTGGGCTCATGGTTAAAAGTGACTTAAAAGGACCCAAATGCTCACTTTGAGGGCTTAAAACGTGTTTATTCACTGCGGGAAGAGATATAAACAATATTTAGAGTGAATTAATGTTCATGCGAGAACGTTCAATTTTTCATGCAAAACAATCGATGACCCGCGACCTGATGAAATTGCTCTGAGATGACCAAAATGGTCCGTTTTGAAACTTTTCATCTTTCAACTAATTTTGAAACTCAGAGGTGGACCATCACTTTTGGAGATAAAATGAGCATCGTTATCGTCATTTTCATGCTTCTAGGAAGCCAAAACTCAAAATTGGGCTCATGGTTAAAAGTTACTTAAAAGGACCCAAATGCTCACTTTGAGGGCTTAAAACGTGTTTATTCACTGCAGGAAGAGATATAAACAATATTTAGAGTGAATTAATGTTCATGCGAGAACGTTCAATTTTTCATGCAAAACAATCAATGACCCGCGACCTGATGAAATTGCTCTGAGATGACCAAAATGGTCCGTTTTGAAAATTTTCATCTTTCAACTAATTTTGACTCTCAGAGGTGGATCATCACTTTTGGAGATAAAATGAGCATCGTTATCGTAATTTTCATGCTTCTAGGGAGCCAAAACTCAAGATTTGGCTCACGGTGAAAAGTGACTTAAAAGGACCCAAATGCTCACTTCGAGGGCTTAAAACGTGTTTATTCACTGTGGGAAGAGATATAAACAACATTTAGAGTAAATTAATGTTCATGCGAGAACGTTCAATTTTTCATGCAAAACAATCGATGACCCGCGACCTGATGAAATTGCTCTGAGGTGAACAAAATGGTCCATTTTGAAAATGTTCATCTTTCAACTAATATTGACTCTCAGAGGTGGATCTTCACTTTTGGAGATAAAATGAGCATCTTCATAGTAATTTTTATGCTTCTGGGGAGCCAAAACTCAAGATTTGGTTCATGGTTAAAAGTGACTTAAAAGGAACCAAATGCTCACTTCGAGGGCTTAAAACGTGTTTATTCACTGCGGGAAGAGATATAAACAACATTTAGAGTAAATTAATGTTCATGTGAGAACGTTCAATTTTTCATGCAAAACAATCGAAGACCCGCGACCTGATGAAATTGCTCTGAGGTGACCAAAATGGTCCGTTTTGAAAGTTTTCATCTTTGAATTAATTTTGACTCTCAGAGGTGGATCATCACTTTTGGAGATAAAATGAGCATCGGTATCGTCATTTTCATGCTTCTAGGGAGCCAAAACTCAAGATTTGACTCATGGTTGAAAGTGACTTAAAAGGACCAAATGCTCACTTCGAGGGCTTAAAACGTGTTTATTCACTGCGGGAAGAGATATAAAGAACATTTAGAGTAAATTATTGTTCATGCGAGAACGTTCAATTTTTCATGCAAAACGATCGATGACCCGCGACTTGATGAAATTGCTCTGAGATGACCAAAATGGTCCGTTTTGAAAATGTTCATCTTTCAACTAATTTTGACTCTCAGAGGTGGATCATCACTTTTGGAGATAAAATGAGCATCGTTATCGTCATTTTCATGCTTCTAGGGAGCCAAAACTCAAGATTTGGCTCATGGTTAAAAGTGACTTAAAAGGACCCAAATGCTCACTTCGAGGGCTTAAAACGTGTTTATTCACTGCGGGAAGAGATATTAAGAACATTTAGAGTAAATTATTGTTCATGCGAGAACGTTCAATTTTTCATGCAAAACGATCGATGACCCGCGACCTGATGAAATTGCTCTGAGATGACCAAAATGGTCCGTTTTGAAAATTTCCATCTTTCAACTAATTTTGACTCTCAAAGGTGGATCATCACTATTGGAGATAAAATGAGCATCTTTATCTTCATTTTCATGCTTCTAGGGAGCCAAAACTCAAGATTTGTCTCATGGTTAAAAGTGACTTAAAAGGACCCAAATGCTCACTTCGAGGGCTTAAAATGTGTTTATTCACTGCGGGAAGAGATATAAACATCATTTAGAGTAAATTAATGTTCATGCGAGAACGTTCAATTTTTCATGCAAAACAATCGATGACCCGCGACCTGATGAAATTGCTCTGAGGTGACCAAAATGGTCCGTTTTGAAAGTTTTCATCTTTCAACTAATTTTGACTCTCAGAGGTGGATCATCACTTTTGGAGATAAAATGAGCATCGGTATCTTCATGTTCATGCTTCTAGGGAGCCAAAACTCAAGATTTGACTCATGGTTGAAAGTGACTTAAAAGGACCAAATGCCCACTTCGAGGGCTTAAAACGTGTTTATTCACTGCGGGAAGAGATATAAAGAACATTTAGAGTAAATTAATGTTCATGCGAGAACGTTCAATTTTTCATGCAAAACAATCGATGACCCGCGACCTGATGAAATTGCTCTGAGGTGAACAAAATGGTCCATTTTGAAAATGTTCATCTTTCAACTAATATTGACTCTCAGAGGTGGATCTTCACTTTTGGAGATAAAATGAGCATCTTCATAGTAATTTTTATGCTTCTGGGGAGCCAAAACTCAAGATTTGGTTCATGGTTAAAAGTGACTTAAAAGGAACCAAATGCTCACTTCGAGGGATTAAAACGTGTTTATTCACTGCGGGAAGAGATATAAACAACATTTAGAGTAAATTAATGTTCATGTGAGAACGTTCAATTTTTCATGCAAAACAATCGAAGACCCGCGACCTGATGAAATTGCTCTGAGGTGACCAAAATGGTCCGTTTTGAAAGTTTTCATCTTTGAATTAATTTTGACTCTCAGAGGTGGATCATCACTTTTGGAGATAAAATGAGCATCGGTATCGTCATTTTCATGCTTCTAGGGAGCCAAAACTCAAGATTTGACTCATGGTTGAAAGTGACTTAAAAGGACCAAATGCTCACTTCGAGGGCTTAAAACGTGTTTATTCACTGCGGGAAGAGATATAAAGAACATTTAGAGTAAATTATTGTTCATGCGAGAACGTTCAATTTTTCATGCAAAACGATCGATGACCCGCGACTTGATGAAATTGCTCTGAGATGACCAAAATGGTCCGTTTTGAAAATGTTCATCTTTCAACTAATTTTGACTCTCAGAGGTGGATCATCACTTTTGGAGATAAAATGAGCATCGTTATCGTCATTTTCATGCTTCTAGGGAGCCAAAACTCAAGATTTGGCTCATGGTTAAAAGTGACTTAAAAGGACCCAAATGCTCACTTCGAGGGCTTAAAACGTGTTTATTCACTGCGGGAAGAGATATTAAGAACATTTAGAGTAAATTATTGTTCATGCGAGAACGTTCAATTTTTCATGCAAAACGATCGATGACCCGCGACCTGATGAAATTGCTCTGAGATGACCAAAATGGTCCGTTTTGAAAATTTCCATCTTTCAACTAATTTTGACTCTCAAAGGTGGATCATCACTATTGGAGATAAAATGAGCATCTTTATCTTCATTTTCATGCTTCTAGGGAGCCAAAACTCAAGATTTGTCTCATGGTTAAAAGTGACTTAAAAGGACCCAAATGCTCACTTCGAGGGCTTAAAATGTGTTTATTCACTGCGGGAAGAGATATAAACATCATTTAGAGTAAATTAATGTTCATGCGAGAACGTTCAATTTTTCATGCAAAACAATCGATGACCCGCGACCTGATGAAATTGCTCTGAGGTGACCAAAATGGTCCGTTTTGAAAGTTTTCATCTTTCAACTAATTTTGACTCTCAGAGGTGGATCATCACTTTTGGAGATAAAATGAGCATCGGTATCTTCATGTTCATGCTTCTAGGGAGCCAAAACTCAAGATTTGACTCATGGTTGAAAGTGACTTAAAAGGACCAAATGCCCACTTCGAGGGCTTAAAACGTGTTTATTCACTGCGGGAAGAGATATAAAGAACATTTAGAGTAAATTAATGTTCATGCGAGAACGTTCAATTTTTCAGGCAAAACAATCGATGACCCGCGATCTGATGAAATTGCTCTGAGATTACCAAAATGGTCCGTTTTGAAAGTTTTCATCTTTCAACTAATTTTGACTCTCAGAGGTGGATCATCACTTTTGGAGATAAAATGAGCATCGTTATCGTCATTTTCATGCTTCTAGGGAGCCAAAACTCAAGATTTGGTTCATGGTTAAAAGTAACTTAAAAGGACTCAAATGCTCACTTTGAGGGCTTAAAACGTGTTTATTCACTGCGGTAAGAGATATAAAGAACATTTAGAGTAAATTAATGTTCATGCGAGAACGTTCAATTTTTCATGCAAAACAATCGATGACCCGCGACCTGATGAAATTGCTCTGAGGTGAACAAAATGGTCCATTTTGAAAATGTTCATCTTTCAACTAATATTGACTCTCAGAGGTGGATCTTCACTTTTGGAGATAAAATGAGCATCTTCATAGTAATTTTTATGCTTCTGGGGAGCCAAAACTCAAGATTTGGTTCATGGTTAAAAGTGACTTAAAAGGAACCAAATGCTCACTTCGAGGGCTTAAAACGTGTTTATTCACTGCGGGAAGAGATATAAACAACATTTAGAGTAAATTAATGTTCATGTGAGAACGTTCAATTTTTCATGCAAAACAATCGAAGACCCGCGACCTGATGAAATTGCTCTGAGGTGACCAAAATGGTCCGTTTTGAAAGTTTTCATCTTTGAATTAATTTTGACTCTCAGAGGTGGATCATCACTTTTGGAGATAAAATGAGCATCGGTATCGTCATTTTCATGCTTCTAGGGAGCCAAAACTCAAGATTTGACTCATGGTTGAAAGTGACTTAAAAGGACCAAATGCTCACTTCGAGGGCTTAAAACGTGTTTATTCACTGCGGGAAGAGATATAAAGAACATTTAAAGTAAATTATTGTTCATGCGAGAACGTTCAATTTTTCATGCAAAACGATCGATGACCCGCGACTTGATGAAATTGCTCTGAGATGACCAAAATGGTCCGTTTTGAAAATGTTCATCTTTCAACTAATTTTGACTCTCAGAGGTGGATCATCACTTTTGGAGATAAAATGAGCATCGTTATCGTCATTTTCATGCTTCTAGGGAGCCAAAACTCAAGATTTGGCTCATGGTTAAAAGTGACTTAAAAGGACCCAAATGCTCACTTCGAGGGCTTAAAACGTGTTTATTCACTGCGGGAAGAGATATTAAGAACATTTAGAGTAAATTATTGTTCATGCGAGAACATTCAATTTTTCATGCAAAACGATCGATGACCCGCGACCTGATGAAATTGCTCTGAGATGACCAAAATGGTCCGTTTTGAAAATTTCCATCTTTCAACTAATTTTGACTCTCAAAGGTGGATCATCACTATTGGAGATAAAATGAGCATCTTTATCTTCATTTTCATGCTTCTAGGGAGCCAAAACTCAAGATTTGTCTCATGGTTAAAAGTGACTTAAAAGGACCCAAATGCTCACTTTGAGGGCTTAAAATGTGTTTATTCACTGCGGGAAGAGATATAAACATCATTTAGAGTAAATTAATGTTCATGCGAGAACGTTCAATTTTTCATGCAAAACAATCGATGACCCGCGACCTGATGAAATTGCTCTGAGGTGACCAAAATGGTCCGTTTTGAAAGTTTTCATCTTTCAACTAATTTTGACTCTCAGAGGTGGATCATCACTTTTGGAGATAAAATGAGCATCGGTATCGTCATGTTCATGCTTCTAGGGAGCCAAAACTCAAGATTTGACTCATGGTTGAAAGTGACTTAAAAGGACCAAATGCCCACTTCGAGGGCTTAAAACGTGTTTATTCACTGCGGGAAGAGATATAAAGAACATTTAGAGTAAATTAATGTTCATGCGAGAACGTTCAATTTTTCAGGCAAAACAATCGATGACCCGCGATCTGATGAAATTGCTCTGAGATTACCAAAATGGTCCGTTTTGAAAGTTTTCATCTTTCAACTAATTTTGACTCTCAGAGGTGGATCATCACTTTTGGAGATAAAATGAGCATCGTTATCGTCATTTTCATGCTTCTAGGGAGCCAAAACTCAAGATTTGGTTCATGGTTAAAAGTAACTTAAAAGGACCCAAATGCTCACTTTGAGGGCTTAAAACGTGTTTATTCACTGCGGGAAGAGATATAAACAACATTTAGAGTAAATTAATGTTCATGCGAGAACGTTCAATTTTTCATGCAAAACAATCGATGACCCGCGACCTGATGAAATTGCTCTGAGGTGAACAAAATGGTCCATTTTGAAAATGTTCATCTTTCAACTAATATTGACTCTCAGAGGTGGATCTTCACTTTTGGAGATAAAATGAGCATCTTCATAGTAATTTTTATGCTTCTGGGGAGCCAAAACTCAAGATTTGGTTCATGGTTAAAAGTGACTTAAAAGGAACCAAATGCTCACTTTGAGGGCTTAAAACGTGTTTATTCACTGCAGGAAGAGATATAAACAATATTTAGAGTGAATTAATGTTCATGCGAGAACGTTCAATTTTTCATGCAAAACAATCAATGACCCGCGATCTGATGAAATTGCTCTGAGATGACCAAAATGGTCCGTTTTGAAAATTTTCATCTTTCAACTAATTTTGACTCTCAGAGGTGGATCATCACTTTTGGAGATAAAATTAGCATCGTTATCGCAATTTTCATGCTTCTAGGGAGCCAAAACTCAAGATTTGGCTCACGGTGAAAAGTGACTTAAAAGGACCCAAATGCTCACTTCGAGGGCTTAAAACGTGTTTATTCACTGCGGGAAGAGATATAAACAACATTTAGAGTAATTTAATGTTCATGCGAGAACGTTCAATTTTTCATGCAAAACAATCGATGACCCGCGACCTGATGAAATTGCTCTGAGGTGAACAAAATGGTCCATTTTGAAAATGTTCATCTTTCAACTAATATTGACTCTCAGAGGTGGATCTTCACTTTTGGAGATAAAATGAGCATCTTCATAGTAATTTTTATGCTTCTGGGGAGCCAAAACTCAAGATTTGGTTCATGGTTAAAAGTGACTTAAAAGGAACCAAATGCTCACTTCGAGGGCTTAAAACGTGTTTATTCACTGCGGGAAGAGATATAAAGAACATTTAGAGTAAATTAATGTTCATGCGAGAACGTTCAATTTTTCATGCAAAACGATCGATGACCCGCGACCTGATGAAATTGCTCTGAGATGACCAAAATGGTCCGTTTTGAAAATTTCCATCTTTCAACTAATTTTGACTCTCAAAGGTGGATCATCACTATTGGAGATAAAATGAGCATCTTTATCTTCATTTTCATGCTTCTAGGGAGCCAAAACTCAAGATTTGTCTCATGGTTAAAAGTGACTTAAAAGGACCCAAATGCTCACTTCGAGGGCTTAAAATGTGTTTATTCACTGCGGGAAGAGATATAAACATCATTTAGAGTAAATTAATGTTCATTCGAGAACGTTCAATTTTTCATGCAAAACAATCGATGACCCGCGACCTGAGGAAATTGCTCTGAGGTGACCAAAATGGTCCGTTTTGAAAGTTTTCATCTTTCAACTAATTTTGACTCTTAGAGGTGGATCATCACTTTTGGAGATAAAATGAGCATCGTTATCGTCATTTTCATGCTTCTAGGAAGCCAAAACTCAAGATTGGGCTCATGGTTAAAAGTGACTTAAAAGGACCCAAATGCTCACTTTGAGGGCTTAAAACGTGTTTATTCACTGCGGGAAGAGATATAAACAATATTTAGAGTGAATTAATGTTCATGCGAGAACGTTCAATTTTTCATGCAAAACAATCGATGACCCGCGACCTGATGAAATTGCTCTGAGATGACCAAAATGGTCCGTTTTGAAACTTTTCATCTTTCAACTAATTTTGAAACTCAGAGGTGGACCATCACTTTTGGAGATAAAATGAGCATCGTTATCGTCATTTTCATGCTTCTAGGAAGCCAAAACTCAAAATTGGGCTCATGGTTAAAAGTTACTTAAAAGGACCCAAATGCTCACTTTGAGGGCTTAAAACGTGTTTATTCACTGCAGGAAGAGATATAAACAATATTTAGAGTGAATTAATGTTCATGCGAGAACGTTCAATTTTTCATGCAAAACAATCAATGACCCGCGACCTGATGAAATTGCTCTGAGATGACCAAAATGGTCCGTTTTGAAAATTTTCATCTTTCAACTAATTTTGACTCTCAGAGGTGGATCATCACTTTTGGAGATAAAATGAGCATCGTTATCGTAATTTTCATGCTTCTAGGGAGCCAAAACTCAAGATTTGGCTCACGGTGAAAAGTGACTTAAAAGGACCCAAATGCTCACTTCGAGGGCTTAAAACGTGTTTATTCACTGTGGGAAGAGATATAAACAACATTTAGAGTAAATTAATGTTCATGCGAGAACGTTCAATTTTTCATGCAAAACAATCGATGACCCGCGACCTGATGAAATTGCTCTGAGGTGAACAAAATGGTCCATTTTGAAAATGTTCATCTTTCAACTAATATTGACTCTCAGAGGTGGATCTTCACTTTTGGAGATAAAATGAGCATCTTCATAGTAATTTTTATGCTTCTGGGGAGCCAAAACTCAAGATTTGGTTCATGGTTAAAAGTGACTTAAAAGGAACCAAATGCTCACTTCGAGGGCTTAAAACGTGTTTATTCACTGCGGGAAGAGATATAAACAACATTTAGAGTAAATTAATGTTCATGTGAGAACGTTCAATTTTTCATGCAAAACAATCGAAGACCCGCGACCTGATGAAATTGCTCTGAGGTGACCAAAATGGTCCGTTTTGAAAGTTTTCATCTTTGAATTAATTTTGACTCTCAGAGGTGGATCATCACTTTTGGAGATAAAATGAGCATCGGTATCGTCATTTTCATGCTTCTAGGGAGCCAAAACTCAAGATTTGACTCATGGTTGAAAGTGACTTAAAAGGACCAAATGCTCACTTCGAGGGCTTAAAACGTGTTTATTCACTGCGGGAAGAGATATAAAGAACATTTAGAGTAAATTATTGTTCATGCGAGAACGTTCAATTTTTCATGCAAAACGATCGATGACCCGCGACTTGATGAAATTGCTCTGAGATGACCAAAATGGTCCGTTTTGAAAATGTTCATCTTTCAACTAATTTTGACTCTCAGAGGTGGATCATCACTTTTGGAGATAAAATGAGCATCGTTATCGTCATTTTCATGCTTCTAGGGAGCCAAAACTCAAGATTTGGCTCATGGTTAAAAGTGACTTAAAAGGACCCAAATGCTCACTTCGAGGGCTTAAAACGTGTTTATTCACTGCGGGAAGAGATATTAAGAACATTTAGAGTAAATTATTGTTCATGCGAGAACGTTCAATTTTTCATGCAAAACGATCGATGACCCGCGACCTGATGAAATTGCTCTGAGATGACCAAAATGGTCCGTTTTGAAAATTTCCATCTTTCAACTAATTTTGACTCTCAAAGGTGGATCATCACTATTGGAGATAAAATGAGCATCTTTATCTTCATTTTCATGCTTCTAGGGAGCCAAAACTCAAGATTTGTCTCATGGTTAAAAGTGACTTAAAAGGACCCAAATGCTCACTTCGAGGGCTTAAAATGTGTTTATTCACTGCGGGAAGAGATATAAACATCATTTAGAGTAAATTAATGTTCATGCGAGAACGTTCAATTTTTCATGCAAAACAATCGATGACCCGCGACCTGATGAAATTGCTCTGAGGTGACCAAAATGGTCCGTTTTGAAAGTTTTCATCTTTCAACTAATTTTGACTCTCAGAGGTGGATCATCACTTTTGGAGATAAAATGAGCATCGGTATCTTCATGTTCATGCTTCTAGGGAGCCAAAACTCAAGATTTGACTCATGGTTGAAAGTGACTTAAAAGGACCAAATGCCCACTTCGAGGGCTTAAAACGTGTTTATTCACTGCGGGAAGAGATATAAAGAACATTTAGAGTAAATTAATGTTCATGCGAGAACGTTCAATTTTTCAGGCAAAACAATCGATGACCCGCGATCTGATGAAATTGCTCTGAGATTACCAAAATGGTCCGTTTTGAAAGTTTTCATCTTTCAACTAATTTTGACTCTCAGAGGTGGATCATCACTTTTGGAGATAAAATGAGCATCGTTATCGTCATTTTCATGCTTCTAGGGAGCCAAAACTCAAGATTTGGTTCATGGTTAAAAGTAACTTAAAAGGACCCAAATGCTCACTTTGAGGGCTTAAAACGTGTTTATTCACTGCGGTAAGAGATATAAAGAACATTTAGAGTAAATTAATGTTCATGCGAGAACGTTCAATTTTTCATGCAAAACAATCGATGACCCGCGACCTGATGAAATTGCTCTGAGGTGAACAAAATGGTCCATTTTGAAAATGTTCATCTTTCAACTAATATTGACTCTCAGAGGTGGATCTTCACTTTTGGAGATAAAATGAGCATCTTCATAGTAATTTTTATGCTTCTGGGGAGCCAAAACTCAAGATTTGGTTCATGGTTAAAAGTGACTTAAAAGGAACCAAATGCTCACTTCGAGGGCTTAAAACGTGTTTATTCACTGCGGGAAGAGATATAAACAACATTTAGAGTAAATTAATGTTCATGTGAGAACGTTCAATTTTTCATGCAAAACAATCGAAGACCCGCGACCTGATGAAATTGCTCTGAGGTGACCAAAATGGTCCGTTTTGAAAGTTTTCATCTTTGAATTAATTTTGACTCTCAGAGGTGGATCATCACTTTTGGAGATAAAATGAGCATCGGTATCGTCATTTTCATGCTTCTAGGGAGCCAAAACTCAAGATTTGACTCATGGTTGAAAGTGACTTAAAAGGACCAAATGCTCACTTCGAGGGCTTAAAACGTGTTTATTCACTGCGGGAAGAGATATAAAGAACATTTAAAGTAAATTATTGTTCATGCGAGAACGTTCAATTTTTCATGCAAAACGATCGATGACCCGCGACTTGATGAAATTGCTCTGAGATGACCAAAATGGTCCGTTTTGAAAATGTTCATCTTTCAACTAATTTTGACTCTCAGAGGTGGATCATCACTTTTGGAGATAAAATGAGCATCGTTATCGTCATTTTCATGCTTCTAGGGAGCCAAAACTCAAGATTTGGCTCATGGTTAAAAGTGACTTAAAAGGACCCAAATGCTCACTTCGAGGGCTTAAAACGTGTTTATTCACTGCGGGAAGAGATATTAAGAACATTTAGAGTAAATTATTGTTCATGCGAGAACGTTCAATTTTTCATGCAAAACGATCGATGACCCGCGACCTGATGAAATTGCTCTGAGATGACCAAAATGGTCCGTTTTGAAAATTTCCATCTTTCAACTAATTTTGACTCTCAAAGGTGGATCATCACTATTGGAGATAAAATGAGCATCTTTATCTTCATTTTCATGCTTCTAGGGAGCCAAAACTCAAGATTTGTCTCATGGTTAAAAGTGACTTAAAAGGACCCAAATGCTCACTTTGAGGGCTTAAAATGTGTTTATTCACTGCGGGAAGAGATATAAACATCATTTAGAGTAAATTAATGTTCATGCGAGAACGTTCAATTTTTCATGCAAAACAATCGATGACCCGCGACCTGATGAAATTGCTCTGAGGTGACCAAAATGGTCCGTTTTGAAAGTTTTCATCTTTCAACTAATTTTGACTCTCAGAGGTGGATCATCACTTTTGGAGATAAAATGAGCATCGGTATCGTCATGTTCATGCTTCTAGGGAGCCAAAACTCAAGATTTGACTCATGGTTGAAAGTGACTTAAAAGGACCAAATGCCCACTTCGAGGGCTTAAAAAGTGTTTATTCACTGCGGGAAGAGATATAAAGAACATTTAGAGTAAATTAATGTTCATGCGAGAACGTTCAATTTTTCAGGCAAAACAATCGATGACCCGCGATCTGATGAAATTGCTCTGAGATTACCAAAATGGTCCGTTTTGAAAGTTTTCATCTTTCAACTAATTTTGACTCTCAGAGGTGGATCATCACTTTTGGAGATAAAATGAGCATCGTTATCGTCATTTTCATGCTTCTAGGGAGCCAAAACTCAAGATTTGGTTCATGGTTAAAAGTAACTTAAAAGGACCCAAATGCTCACTTTGAGGGCTTAAAACGTGTTTATTCACTGCGGTAAGAGATATAAAGAACATTTAGAGTAAATTATTGTTCATGCGAGAACGTTCAATTTTTCATGCAAAACGATCGATGATCCGCGACCTGATGAAATTGCTCTGAGATGACCAAAATGGTCCGTTTTGAAAATGTTCATCTTTCAACTAATTTTGACTCTCAGAGGTGGATCATCACTTTTGGAGATAAAATGAGCATCGTTATCGTCATTTTCATGCTTCTAGGAAGCCAAAACTCAAGATTGGGCTCATGGTTAAAAGTGACTTAAAAGGACCCAAATGCTCACTTTGAGGGCTTAAAACGTGTTTATTCACTGCGGGAAGAGATATAAACAATATTTAGAGTGAATTAATGTTCATGCGAGAACGTTCAATTTTTCATGCAAAACAATCAATGACCCGCGACCTGATGAAATTGCTCTGAGATGACCAAAATGGTCCGTTTTGAAAATTTTCATCTTTCAACTAATTTTGACTCTCAGAGGTGGATCATCACTTTTGGAGATAAAATGAGCATCGTTATCGTCATTTTCATGCTTCTAGGAAGCCAAAACTCAAAATTGGGCTCATGGTTAAAAGTTACTTAAAAGGACCCAAATGCTCACTTTGAGGGCTTAAAACGTGTTTATTCACTGCAGGAAGAGATATAAACAATATTTAGAGTGAATTAATGTTCATGCGAGAACGTTCAATTTTTCATGCAAAACAATCAATGACCCGCGACCTGATGAAATTGCCCTGAGATGACCAAAATGGTCCGTTTTGAAAATTTTCATCTTTCAACTAATTTTGACTCTCAGAGGTGGATCATCACTTTTGGAGATAAAATGAGCATCGTTACCGTAATTTTCATGCTTCTAGGGAGCCAAAACTCAAGATTTGGCTCACGGTGAAAAGTGACTTAAAAGGACCCAAATGCTCACTTCGAGGGCTTAAAACGTGTTTATTCACTGCAGGAAGAGATATAAACAACATTTAGAGTAAATTAATGTTCATGCGAGAACGTTCAATTTTTCATGCAAAACAATCGATGACCCGCGAACTGATGAAATTGCTCTGAGGTGAACAAAATGGTCCATTTTGAAAATGTTCATCTTTCAACTAATATTGACTCTCAGAGGTGGATCTTCACTTTTGGAGATAAAATGAGCATCTTCATAGTAATTTTTATGCTTCTGGGGAGCCAAAACTCAAGATTTGGTTCATGGTTAAAAGTGACTTAAAAGGAACCAAATGCTCACTTCGAGGGCTTAAAACGTGTTTATTCACTGCGGGAAGAGATATAAACAACATTTAGAGTAAATTAATGTTCATGTGAGAACGGTCAATTTTTCATGCAAAACAATCGAAGACCCGCGACCTGATGAAATTGCTCTGAGGTGACCAAAATGGTCCGTTTTGAAAGTTTTCATCTTTCAATTAATTTTGACTCTCAGAGGTGGATCATCACTTTTGGAGATAAAATGAGCATCGGTATCGTCATTTTCATGCTTCTAGGGAGCCAAAACTCAAGATTTGACTCATGGTTGAAAGTGACTTAAAAGGACCAAATGCTCACTTCGAGGGCTTAAAACGTGTTTATTCACTGCGGGAAGAGATATAAAGAACATTTAGAGTAAATTAATGTTCATGCGAGAACGTTCAATTTTTCATGCAAAACAATCGGTGACCCGCGATCTGATGAAATTGCTCTGAGATGACCAAAATGGTCCGTTTTGAAAGTTTTCATCTTTCAACTAATTTTGACTCTCAGAGGTGGATCATCACTTTTGGAGATAAAATGAGCATCGTTATCGTCATTTTCATGCTTCTAGGGAGCCAAAACTCAAGATTTGGCTCATGGTTAAAAGTGACTTAAAAGGACCCAAATGCTCACTTCGAGGGCTTAAAATGTGTTTATTCACTGCGGGAAGAGATATTAAGAACATTTAGAGTAAATTATTGTTCATGCGAGAACATTCAATTTTTCATGCAAAACGATCGATGACCCGCGACCTGATGAAATTGCTCTGAGATGACCAAAATGGTCCGTTTTGAAAATTTCCATCTTTCAACTAATTTTGACTCTCAAAGGTGGATCATCACTATTGGAGATAAAATGAGCATCTTTATCTTCATGTTCATGCTTCTAGGGAGCCAAAGCTCAAGATTTGTCTCATGGTTAAAAGTGACTTAAAAGGACCCAAATGCTCACTTCGAGGGCTTAAAATGTGTTTATTCACTGCGGGAAGAGATATAAACATCATTTAGAGTAAATTAATGTTCATGCGAGAACGTTCAATTTTTCATGCAAAACAATCGATGACCCGCGACCTGATGAAATTGCTCTGAGGTGACCAAAATGGTCCGTTTCGAAAGTTTTCATCTTTCAACTAATTTTGACTCTCAGAGGTGGATCATCACTTTTGGAGATAAAATGAGCATCGGTATCGTCATGTTCATGCTTCTAGGGAGCCAAAACTCAAGATTTGGTTCATGGTTAAAAGTAACTTAAAAGGACCCAAATGCTCACTTTGAGGGCTTAAAACGTGTTTATTCACTGCGGTAAGAGATATAAAGAACATTTAGAGTAAATTATTGTTCATGCGAGAACGTTCAATTTTTCATGCAAAACGATCGATGACCCGCGACCTGATGAAATTGCTCTGAGATGACCAAAATGGTCCGTTTTGAAAATGTTCATCTTTCAACTAATTTTGACTCTCAGAGGTGGATCATCACTTTTGGAGATAAAATGAGCATCGTTATCGTCATTTTCATGCTTCTAGGAAGCCAAAACTCAAGATTGGGCTCATGGTTAAAAGTGACTTAAAAGGACCCAAATGCTCACTTTGAGGGCTTAAAACGTGTTTATTCACTGCGGGAAGAGATATAAACAATATTTAGAGTGAATTAATGTTCATGCGAGAACGTTCAATTTTTCATGCAAAACAATCGATGACCCGCGACCTGATGAAATTGCTCTGAGAAGACCAAAATGGTCCGTTTTGAAAATTTTCATCTTTCAACTAATTTTGACTCTCAGAGGTGGATCATCACTTTTGGAGATAAAATGAGCATCGTTATCGTCATTTTCATGCTTCTAGGAAGCCAAAACTCAAAATTGGGCTCATGGTTAAAAGTTACTTAAAAGGACCCAAATGCTCACTTTGAGGGCTTAAAACGTGTTTATTCACTGCAGGAAGAGATATAAACAATATTTAGAGTGAATTAATGTTCATGCGAGAACGTTCAATTTTTCAGGCAAAACAATCGATGACCCGCAACCTGATGAAATTGCTCTGAGATGACCAAAATGGTCCGTTTTGAAAGTTTTCATCTTTCAACTAATTTTGACTCTCAGAGGTGGATCATCACTTTTGGAGATAAAATGAGCATCGTTATCGTCATTTTCATGCTTCTAGGGAGCCAAAACTCAAGATTTGGCTCATGGTGAAAAGTGACTTAAAAGGACCCAAATGCTCACTTCGAGGGCTTAAAACGTGTTTATTCACTGCGGGAAGAGATATAAAGAACATTTAGAGTAAATTAATGTTCATGCGAGAACGTTCAATTTTTCAGGCAAAACAATCGATGACCCGCGATCTGATGAAATTGCTCTGAGATTACCAAAATGGTCCGTTTTGAAAGTTTTCATCTTTCAACTAATTTTGACTCTCAGAGGTGGATCTTCACTTTTGGAGATAAAATGAGCATCTTCATAGTAATTTTTATGCTTCTGGGGAGCCAAAACTCAAGATTTGGTTCATGGTTAAAAGTGACTTAAAAGGAACCAAATGCTCACTTCGAGGGCTTAAAACGTGTTTATTCACTGCGGGAAGAGATATAAACAACAATTAGAGTAAATTAATGTTCATGTGAGAACGTTCAATTTTTCATGCAAACCAATCGAAGACCCGCGACCTGATGAAATTGCTCTGAGATGACCAAAAAGGTCCGTTTTGAAAGTTTTCATCTTTCAACTAATTTTGACTCTCAGAGGTGGATCATCACTTTTGGAGATAAAATGAGCATCGTTATCGTCATTTTCATGCTTCTAGGGAGCCAAAACTCAAGATTTGGCTCATGGTGAAAAGTGACTTAAAAGGACCCAAATGCTCACTTCGAGGGCTTAAAACGTGTTTATTCACTGCGGGAAGAGATATAAAGAACATTTAGAGTAAATTAATGTTCATGCGAGAACGTTCAATTTTTCAGGCAAAACAATCGATGACCCGCGATCTGATGAAATTGCTCTGAGATGACCAAAATGGTCCGTTTTGAAAGTTTTCATCTTTCAACTAATTTTGACTCTCAGAGGTGGATCATCACTTTTGGAGATAAAATGAGCATCGTTATCGTCATTTTCATGCTTCTAGGGAGCCAAAACTCAAGATTTGGCTCATGGTGAAAAGTGACTTAAAAGGACCCAAATGCTCACTTCGAGGGCTTAAAACGTGTTTATTCACTGCGGGAAGAGATATAAAGAACATTTAGAGTAAATTAATGTTCATGTGAGAACGTTCAATTTTTCATGCAAAACAATCGAAGACCCGCGACCTGATGAAATTGCTCTGAGGTGACCAAAATGGTCCGTTTTGAAAGTTTTCATCTTTCAATTAATTTTGACTCTCAGAGGTGGATCATCACTTTTGGAGATAAAATGAGCATCGGTATCGTCATTTTCATGCTTCTAGGGAGCCAAAACTCAAGATTTGACTCATGGTTGAAAGTGACTTAAAAGGACCAAATGCTCACTTCGAGGGCTTAAAACGTGTTTATTCACTGCGGGAAGAGATATAAAGAACATTTAGAGTAAATTAATGTTCATGCGAGAACGTTCAATTTTTCATGCAAAACAATCGGTGACCCGCGATCTGATGAAATTGCTCTGAGATGACCAAAATGGTCCGTTTTGAAAGTTTTCATCTTTCAACTAATTTTGACTCTCAGAGGTGGATCATCACTTTTGGAGATAAAATGAGCATCGTTATCGTCATTTTCATGCTTCTAGGGAGCCAAAACTCAAGATTTGGCTCATGGTTAAAAGTGACTTAAAAGGACCCAAATGCTCACTTCGAGGGCTTAAAATGTGTTTATTCACTGCGGGAAGAGATATTAAGAACATTTAGAGTAAATTATTGTTCATGCGAGAACGTTCAATTTTTCATGCAAAACAATCGATGACCCGCGACCTGATGAAATTGCTCTGAGATTACCAAAATGGTACGTTTTGAAAATTTCCATCTTTCAACTAATTTTGACTCTCAAAGGTGGATCATCACTATTGGAGATAAAATGAGCATCTTTATCTTCATGTTCATGCTTCTAGGGAGCCAAAACTCAAGATTTGTCTCATGGTTAAAAGTGACTTAAAAGGACCCAAATGCTCACTTCGAGGGCTTAAAATGTGTTTATTCACTGCGGGAAGAGATATAAACATCATTTAGAGTAAATTAATGTTCATGCGAGAACGTTCAATTTTTCATGCAAAACAATCGATGACCCGCGACCTGATGAAATTGCTCTGAGGTGACCAAAATGGTCCGTTTCGAAAGTTTTCATCTTTCAACTAATTTTGACTCTCAGAGGTGGATCATCACTTTTGGAGATAAAATGAGCATCGGTATCGTCATGTTCATGCTTCTAGGGAGCCAAAACTCAAGATTTGGTTCATGGTTAAAAGTAACTTAAAAGGACCCAAATGCTCACTTTGAGGGCTTAAAACGTGTTTATTCACTGCGGTAAGAGATATAAAGAACATTTAGAGTAAATTATTGTTCATGCGAGAACGTTCAATTTTTCATGCAAAACGATCGATGACCCGCGACCTGATGAAATTGCTCTGAGATGACCAAAATGGTCCGTTTTGAAAATGTTCATCTTTCAACTAATTTTGACTCTCAGAGGTGGATCATCACTTTTGGAGATAAAATGAGCATCGTTATCGTCATTTTCATGCTTCTAGGAAGCCAAAACTCAAGATTGGGCTCATGGTTAAAAGTGACTTAAAAGGACCCAAATGCTCACTTTGAGGGCTTAAAACGTGTTTATTCACTGCGGGAAGAGATATAAACAATATTTAGAGTGAATTAATGTTCATGCGAGAACGTTCAATTTTTCATGCAAAACAATCGATGACCCGCGACCTGATGAAATTGCTCTGAGAAGACCAAAATGGTCCGTTTTGAAAATTTTCATCTTTCAACTAATTTTGACTCTCAGAGGTGGATCATCACTTTTGGAGATAAAATGAGCATCGTTATCGTCATTTTCATGCTTCTAGGAAGCCAAAACTCAAAATTGGGCTCATGGTTAAAAGTTACTTAAAAGGACCCAAATGCTCACTTTGAGGGCTTAAAACGTGTTTATTCACTGCGGGAAGAGATATAAAGAACATTTAGAGTAAATTAATGTTCATGCGAGAACGTTCAATTTTTCAGGCAAAACAATCGATGACCCGCGACCTGATGAAATTGCTCTGAGATGACCAAAATGGTCCGTTTTGAAAGTTTTCATCTTTCAACTAATTTTGACTCTCAGAGGTGGATCATCACTTTTGGAGATAAAATGAGCATCGTTATCGTCATTTTCATGCTTCTAGGGAGCCAAAACTCAAGATTTGGCTCATGGTGAAAAGTGACTTAAAAGGACCCAAATGCTCACTTCGAGGGCTTAAAACGTGTTTATTCACTGCGGGAAGAGATATAAAGAACATTTAGAGTAAATTAATGTTCATGCGAGAACGTTCAATTTTTCAGGCAAAACAATCGATGACCCGCGATCTGATGAAATTGCTCTGAGATTACCAAAATGGTCCGTTTTGAAAGTTTTCATCTTCAACTAATTTTGACTCTCAGAGGTGGATCTTCACTTTTGGAGATAAAATGAGCATCTTCATAGTAATTTTTATGCTTCTGGGGAGCCAAAACTCAAGATTTGGTTCATGGTTAAAAGTGACTTAAAAGGAACCAAATGCTCACTTCGAGGGCTTAAAACGTGTTTATTCACTGCGGGAAGAGATATAAACAACATTTAGAGTAAATTAATGTTCATGTGAGAACGTTCAATTTTTCATGCAAACCAATCGAAGACCCGCGACCTGATGAAATTGCTCTGAGGTGACCAAAATGGTCCGTTTTGAAAGTTTTCATCTTTCAATTAATTTTGACTCTCAGAGGTGGATCATCACTTTTGGAGATAAAATGAGCATCGGTATCGTCATTTTCATGCTTCTAGGGAGCCAAAACTCAAGATTTGACTCATGGTTGAAAGTGACTTAAAAGGACCAAATGCTCACTTCGAGGGCTTAAAACGTGTTTATTCACTGCGGGAAGAGATATAAAGAACATTTAGAGTAAATTAATGTTCATGCGAGAACGTTCAATTTTTCATGCAAAAGAATCGGTGACCCGCGATCTGATGAAATTGCTCTGAGATGACCAAAAAGGTCAGTTTTGAAAGTTTTCATCTTTCAACTAATTTTGACTCTCAGAGGTGGATCATCACTTTTGGAGATAAAATGAGCATCGTTATCGTCATTTTCATGCTTCTAGGGAGCCAAAACTCAAGATTTGGCTCATGGTGAAAAGTGACTTAAAAGGACCCAAATGCTCACTTCGAGGGCTTAAAACGTGTTTATTCACTGCGGGAAGAGATATAAAGAACATTTAGAGTAAATTAATGTTCATGCGAGAACGTTCAATTTTTCAGGCAAAACAATCGATGACCCGCGATCTGATGAAATTGCTCTGAGATGACCAAAATGGTCCGTTTTGAAAGTTTTCATCTTTCAACTAATTTTGACTCTCAGAGGTGGATCATCACTTTTGGAGATAAAATGAGCATCGTTATCGTCATTTTCATGCTTCTAGGGAGCCAAAACTCAAGATTTGGCTCATGGTGAAAAGTGACTTAAAAGGACCCAAATGCTCACTTCGAGGGCTTAAAACGTGTTTATTCACTGCGGGAAGAGATATAAAGAACATTTAGAATAAATTAATGTTCATGCGAGAACGTTCAAGTTTTTCAGGCAAAACAATCGATGACCCGCGATCTGATGAAATTGCTCTGAGATTACCAAAATGGTCCGTTTTGAAAGTTTTCATCTTTCAACTAATTTTGACTCTCAGAGGTGGATCTTCACTTTTGGAGATAAAATGAGCATCTTCATAGTAATTTTTATGCTTCTGGGGAGCCAAAACTCAAGATTTGGTTCATGGTTAAAAGTGACTTAAAAGGAACCAAATGCTCACTTCGAGGGCTTAAAACGTGTTTATTCACTGCGGGAAGAGATATAAAGAACATTTAGAGTAAATTAATGTTCATGCGAGAACGTTCAATTTTTCAGGCAAAACAATCGATGACCCGCGACCTGATGAAATTGCTCTGAGATGACCAAAATGGTCCGTTTTGAAAGTTTTCATCTTTCAACTAATTTTGACTCTCAGAGGTGGATCATCACTTTTGGAGATAAAATGAGCATCGTTATCGTCATTTTCATGCTTCTAGGGAGCCAAAACTCAAGATTTGGCTCATGGTGAAAAGTGACTTAAAAGGACCCAAATGCTCACTTCGAGGGCTTAAAACGTGTTTATTCACTGCGGGAAGAGATATAAAGAACATTTAGAGTAAATTAATGTTCATGCGAGAACGTTCAATTTTTCAGGCAAAACAATCGATGACCCGCGACCTGATGAAATTGCTCTGAGATTACCAAAATGGTCCGTTTTGAAAGTTTTCATCTTTCAACTAATTTTGACTCTCAGAGGTGGATCTTCACTTTTGGAGATAAAATGAGCATCTTCATAGTAATTTTTATGCTTCTGGGGAGCCAAAACTCAAGATTTGGTTCATGGTTAAAAGTGACTTAAAAGGAACCAAATGCTCACTTCGAGGGCTTAAAACGTGTTTATTCACTGCGGGAAGAGATATAAACAACATTTAGAGTAAATTAATGTTCATGTGAGAACGTTCAATTTTTCATGCAAACCAATCGAAGACCCGCGACCTGATGAAATTGCTCTGAGATGACCAAAATGGTCCGTTTTGAAAATTTTCATCTTTCAACTAATTTTGACTCTCAGAGGTGGATCATCACTTTTGGAGATAAAATGAGCATCGTTATCGTAATTTTCATGCTTCTAGGGAGCCAAAACTCAAGATTTGGCTCATGGTGAAAAGTGACTTAAAAGGACCCAAATGCTCACTTCGAGGGCTTAAAACGTGTTTATTCACTGCGGGAAGAGATATAAACAACATTTAGAGTAAATTAATGTTCATGCGAGAACGTTCAATTTTTCATGCAAAACAATCAATGACCCGCGACCTGATGAAATTGTTCTGAGGTGAACAAGATGGTCAATTTTGAAAAAATGTTCATCTTTCAACTAATATTGACTCTCAGAGGTGGATCTTCACTTTTGGAGATAAAATGAGCATCTTCATAGTAATTTTTATGCTTCTGGGGAGACAAAACTCAAGATTTGGTTCTTGGTTAAAAGTGACTTAAAAGGAACCAAATGCTCACTTCGAGGGCTTAAAACGTGTTTATTCACTGCGGGAAGAGATATAAACAACATTTAGAGTAAATTAATGTTCATGCGAGAACGTTAAATTTTTCATGCAAAACAATCGAAGACCCGCGACCTGATGAAATTGCTCTGAGATGACGAAAATGGTCCGTTTTGAAAATGTTCATCTTTCAACTAATTTTGACTCTCAGAGGTGGATCATCACTTTTGGAGATAAAATGAGCATCGTTATCATCATTTTAATGCTTCTAGGGAGCCAAAACTCAAGATTTGGCTCATGATGAAAAGTGACTTAAAAGGACCCAAATGCTCACTTCGAGGGCTTAAAACGTGTTTATTCACTGCGGGAAGAGATATAAAGAACATTTAGAGTAAATTAATGTTCATGCGAGAACATTCAATTTTTCATACAAAACACTCGATGACCCGCGACCTGATGAAATTGCTCTGAGGTGAACAAAATGGTCAATTTTGAAAATGTTCATCTTTCAACTAATATTGACTCTCAGAGGTGGATTTTCACTTTTGGAGATAAAATGAGCATCTTCATAGTAATTTTTATGCTTCTGGGGAGCCAAAACTCAAGATTTGGCTCATGGTTAAAAGTGACTTAAAAGGACCCAAATGCTCACTTCGAGGGCTTAAAACGTGTTTATTCACTGCGGGAAGAGATATAAAGAACATTTAGAATAAATTAATGTTCATGCGAGAACGTTCAAGTTTTTCAGGCAAAACAATCGATGACCCGCGATCTGATGAAATTGCTCTGAGATTACCAAAATGGTCCGTTTTGAAAGTTTTCATCTTTCAACTAATTTTGACTCTCAGAGGTGGATCTTCACTTTTGGAGATAAAATGAGCATCTTCATAGTAATTTTTATGCTTCTGGGGAGCCAAAACTCAAGATTTGGTTCATGGTTAAAAGTGACTTAAAAGGAACCAAATGCTCACTTCGAGGGCTTAAAACGTGTTTATTCACTGCGGGAAGAGATATAAAGAACATTTAGAGTAAATTAATGTTCATGCGAGAACGTTCAATTTTTCAGGCAAAACAATCGATGACCCGCGACCTGATGAAATTGCTCTGAGATGACCAAAATGGTCCGTTTTGAAAGTTTTCATCTTTCAACTAATTTTGACTCTCAGAGGTGGATCATCACTTTTGGAGATAAAATGAGCATCGTTATCGTCATTTTCATGCTTCTAGGGAGCCAAAACTCAAGATTTGGCTCATGGTGAAAAGTGACTTAAAAGGACCCAAATGCTCACTTCGAGGGCTTAAAACGTGTTTATTCACTGCGGGAAGAGATATAAAGAACATTTAGAGTAAATTAATGTTCATGCGAGAACGTTCAATTTTTCAGGCAAAACAATCGATGACCCGCGACCTGATGAAATTGCTCTGAGATTACCAAAATGGTCCGTTTTGAAAGTTTTCATCTTTCAACTAATTTTGACTCTCAGAGGTGGATCTTCACTTTTGGAGATAAAATGAGCATCTTCATAGTAATTTTTATGCTTCTGGGGAGCCAAAACTCAAGATTTGGTTCATGGTTAAAAGTGACTTAAAAGGAACCAAATGCTCACTTCGAGGGCTTAAAACGTGTTTATTCACTGCGGGAAGAGATATAAACAACATTTAGAGTAAATTAATGTTCATGTGAGAACGTTCAATTTTTCATGCAAACCAATCGAAGACCCGCGACCTGATGAAATTGCTCTGAGATGACCAAAATGGTCCGTTTTGAAAATTTTCATCTTTCAACTAATTTTGACTCTCAGAGGTGGATCATCACTTTTGGAGATAAAATGAGCATCGTTATCGTAATTTTCATGCTTCTAGGGAGCCAAAACTCAAGATTTGGCTCATGGTGAAAAGTGACTTAAAAGGACCCAAATGCTCACTTCGAGGGCTTAAAACGTGTTTATTCACTGCGGGAAGAGATATAAACAACATTTAGAGTAAATTAATGTTCATGCGAGAACGTTCAAATTTCATGCAAAACAATCAATGACCCGCGACCTGATGAAATTGTTCTGAGGTGAACAAGATGGTCAATTTTGAAAAAATGTTCATCTTTCAACTAATATTGACTCTCAGAGGTGGATCTTCACTTTTGGAGATAAAATGAGCATCTTCATAGTAATTTTTATGCTTCTGGGGAGACAAAACTCAAGATTTGGTTCTTGGTTAAAAGTGACTTAAAAGGAACCAAATGCTCACTTCGAGGGCTTAAAACGTGTTTATTCACTGCGGGAAGAGATATAAACAACATTTAGAGTAAATTAATGTTCATGCGAGAACGTTAAATTTTTTCATGCAAAACAATCGAAGACCCGCGACCTGATGAAATTGCTCTGAGATGACGAAAATGGTCCGTTTTGAAAATGTTCATCTTTCAACTAATTTTGACTCTCAGAGGTGGATCATCACTTTTGGAGATAAAATGAGCATCGTTATCATCATTTTAATGCTTCTAGGGAGCCAAAACTCAAGATTTGGCTCATGATGAAAAGTGACTTAAAAGGACCCAAATGCTCACTTCGAGGGCTTAAAACGTGTTTATTCACTGCGGGAAGAGATATAAAGAACATTTAGAGTAAATTAATGTTCATGCGAGAACATTCAATTTTTCATACAAAACACTCGATGACCCGCGACCTGATGAAATTGCTCTGAGGTGAACAAAATGGTCAATTTTGAAAATGTTCATCTTTCAACTAATATTGACTCTCAGAGGTGGATTTTCACTTTTGGAGATAAAATGAGCATCTTCATAGTAATTTTTATGCTTCTGGGGAGCCAAAACTCAAGATTTGGCTCATGGTTAAAAGTGACTTAAAAGGACCCAAATGCCCACTTCGAGGGCTTAAAACGTGTTTATTCACTGCGGGAAGAGATATAAACAACATTTATAGTAAATTAATGTTCATGCGAGAACGTTCAGTTTTTCATGCAAAACAATCGAAGACCCGCGACCTAATGAAATTGCTCTGAGGTGACCAAAATGGTCCGTTTTGAAAGTTTTCATCTTTCAATTAATTTTGACTCTCAGAGGTGGATCATCACTTTTGGAGATAAAATGAGCATCGGTATCGTCATTTTCATGCTTCTAGGGAGCCAAAACTCAAGATTTGACTCATGGTTGAAAGTGACTTAAAAGGACCAAATGCTCACTTCGAGGGCTTAAAACGTGTTTATTCACTGCGGGAAGAGATATAAAGAACATTTAGAGTAAATTAATGTTCATGCGAGAACGTTCAATTTTTCATGCAAAACAATCGGTGACCCGTGATCTGATGAAATTGCTCTGAGATGACCAAAATGGTCCGTTTTGAAAGTTTTCATCTTTCAACTAATTTTGACTCTCAGAGGTGGATCATCACTTTTGGAGATAAAATGAGCATCGTTATCGTCATTTTCATGCTTCTAGGGAGCCAAAACTCAAGATTTGGCTCATGGTTAAAAGTGACTTAAAAGGACCCAAATGCTCACTTCGAGGGCTTAAAATGTGTTTATTCACTGCGGGAAGAGATATTAAGAACATTTAGAGTAAATTATTGTTCATGCGAGAACGTTCAATTTTTCATGCAAAACGATCGATGACCCGCGACCTGATGAAATTGCTCTGAGATGACCAAAATGGTCCGTTTTGAAAATTTCCATCTTTCAACTAATTTTGACTCTCAAAGGTGGATCATCACTTTTGGAGATAAAATGAGCATCGTTATCATCATTTTAATGCTTCTAGGGAGCCAAAACTCAAGATTTGGCTCATGGTGAAAAGTGACTTAAAAGGACCCAAATGCTCACTTCGAGGGCTTAAAACGTGTTTATTCACTGCGGGAAGAGATATAAAGAACATTTAGAGTAAATTAATGTTCATGCGAGAATGTTCAATTTTTCATGCAAAACACTCGATGACCCGCGACCTGATGAAATTGCTCTGAGGTGAACAAAATGGTCAATTTTGAAAATGTTCATCTTTCAACTAATATTGACTCTCAGAGGTGGATTTTCACTTTTGGAGATAAAATGAGCATCTTCATAGTAATTTTTATGCTTCTGGGGAGCCAAAACTCAAGATTTGGCTCATGGTTAAAAGTGACTTAAAAGGACCCAAATGCCCACTTCGAGGGCTTAAAACGTGTTTATTCACTGCGGGAAGAGATATAAACAACATTTATAGTAAATTAATGTTCATGCGAGAACGTTCAGTTTTTCATGCAAAACAATCGAAGACCCGCGACCTAATGAAATTGCTCTGAGGTGACCAAAATGGTCCGTTTTGAAAGTTTTCATCTTTCAATTAATTTTGACTCTCAGAGGTGGATCATCACTTTTGGAGATAAAATGAGCATCGGTATCGTCATTTTCATGCTTCTAGGGAGCCAAAACTCAAGATTTGACTCATGGTTGAAAGTGACTTAAAAGGACCAAATGCTCACTTCGAGGGCTTAAAACGTGTTTATTCACTGCGGGAAGAGATATAAAGAACATTTAGAGTAAATTAATGTTCATGCGAGAACGTTCAATTTTTCATGCAAAACAATCGGTGACCCGCGATCTGATGAAATTGCTCTGAGATGACCAAAATGGTCCGTTTTGAAAGTTTTCATCTTTCAACTAATTTTGACTCTCAGAGGTGGATCATCACTTTTGGAGATAAAATGAGCATCGTTATCGTAATTTTCATGCTTCTAGGGAGCCAAAACTCAAGATTTGGCTCATGGTTAAAAGTGACTTAAAAGGACCCAAATGCTCACTTCGAGGGCTTAAAATGTGTTTATTCACTGCGGGAAGAGATATTAAGAACATTTAGAGTAAATTATTGTTCATGCGAGAACGTTCAATTTTTCATGCAAAACGATCGATGACCCGCGACCTGATGAAATTGCTCTGAGATGACCAAAATGGTCCGTTTTGAAAATTTCCATCTTTCAACTAATTTTGACTCTCAAAGGTGGATCATCACTATTGGAGATAAAATGAGCATCTTTATCTTCATGTTCATGCTTCTAGGGAGCCAAAACTCAAGATTTGTCTCATGGTTAAAAGTGACTTAAAAGGACCCAAATGCTCACTTTGAGGGCTTAAAATGTGTTTATTCACTGCGGGAAGAGATATAAACATCATTTAGAGTAAATTAATGTTCATGCGAGAACGTTCAATTTTTCATGCAAAACAATCGATGACCCGCGACCTGATGAAATTGCTCTGAGGTGACCAAAATGGTCCGTTTCGAAAGTTTTCATCTTTCAACTAATTTTGACTCTCAGAGGTGGATCATCACTTTTGGAGATAAAATGAGCATCGGTATCGTCATGTTCATGCTTCTAGGGAGCCAAAACTCAAGATTTGGTTCATGGTTAAAAGTAACTTAAAAGGACCCAAATGCTCACTTTGAGGGCTTAAAACGTGTTTATTCACTGCGGTAAGAGATATAAAGAACATTTAGAGTAAATTATTGTTCATGCGAGAACGTTCAATTTTTCATGCAAAACGATCGATGACCCGCGACCTGATGAAATTGCTCTGAGATGACCAAAATGGTCCGTTTTGAAAATGTTCATCTTTCAACTAATTTTGACTCTCAGAGGTGGATCATCACTTTTGGAGATAAAATGAGCATCGTTATCGTCATTTTCATGCTTCTAGGAAGCCAAAACTCAAGATTGGGCTCATGGTTAAAAGTGACTTAAAAGGACCCAAATGCTCACTTTGAGGGCTTAAAACGTGTTTATTCACTGCGGGAAGAGATATAAACAATATTTAGAGTGAATTAATGTTCATGCGAGAACGTTCAATTTTTCATGCAAAACAATCGATGACCCGCGACCTGATGAAATTGCTCTGAGAAGACCAAAATGGTCCGTTTTGAAAATTTTCATCTTTCAACTAATTTTGACTCTCAGAGGTGGATCATCACTTTTGGAGATAAAATGAGCATCGTTATCGTCATTTTCATGCTTCTAGGAAGCCAAAACTCAAAATTGGGCTCATGGTTAAAAGTTACTTAAAAGGACCCAAATGCTCACTTTGAGGGCTTAAAACGTGTTTATTCACTGCAGGAAGAGATATAAACAATATTTAGAGTGAATTAATGTTCATGCGAGAACGTTCAATTTTTCATGCAAAACAATCGATGACCCGCGACCTGATGAAATTGCTCTGAGATGACCAAAATGGTCCGTTTTGAAAATGTTCATCTTTCAACTAATTTTGACTCTCAGAGGTGGATCATCACTTTTGGAGATAAAATGAGCATCGTTATCGTAATTTTCATGCTTCTAGGGAGCCAAAACTCAAGATTTGGCTCATGGTGAAAAGTGACTTAAAAGGACCCAAATGCTCACTTCGAGGGCTTAAAACGTGTTTATTCACTGCGGGAAGAGATATAAAGAACATTTAGAGTAAATTAATGTTCATGCGAGAACGTTCAATTTTTCAGGCAAAACAATCGATGACCCGCGACCTGATGAAATTGCTCTGAGATGACCAAAATGGTCCGTTTTGAAAGTTTTCATCTTTCAACTAATTTTGACTCTCAGAGGTGGATCATCACTTTTGGAGATAAAATGAGCATCGTTATCGTCATTTTCATGCTTCTAGGGAGCCAAAACTCAAGATTTGGCTCATGGTGAAAAGTGACTTAAAAGGACCCAAATGCTCACTTCGAGGGCTTAAAACGTGTTTATTCACTGCGGGAAGAGATATAAAGAACATTTAGAGTAAATTAATGTTCATGCGAGAACGTTCAATTTTTCAGGCAAAACAATCGATGACCCGCGATCTGATGAAATTGCTCTGAGATTACCAAAATGGTCCGTTTTGAAAGTTTTCATCTTTCAACTAATTTTGACTCTCAGAGGTGGATCTTCACTTTTAGAGATAAAATGAGCATCTTCATAGTAATTTTTATGCTTCTGGGGAGCCAAAACTCAAGATTTGGTTCATGGTTAAAAGTGACTTAAAAGGAACCAAATGCTCACTTCGAGGGCTTAAAACGTGTTTATTCACTGCGGGAAGAGATATAAACAACATTTAGAGTAAATTAATGTTCATGTGAGAACGTTCAATTTTTCATGCAAACCAATCGAAGACCCGCGACCTGATGAAATTGCTCTGAGGTGACCAAAATGGTCCGTTTTGAAAGTTTTCATCTTTCAATTAATTTTGACTCTCAGAGGTGGATCATCACTTTTGGAGATAAAATGAGCATCGGTATCGTCATTTTCATGCTTCTAGGGAGCCAAAACTCAAGATTTGACTCATGGTTGAAAGTGACTTAAAAGGACCAAATGCTCACTTCGAGGGCTTAAAACGTGTTTATTCACTGCGGGAAGAGATATAAAGAACATTTAGAGTAAATTAATGTTCATGCGAGAACGTTCAATTTTTCATGCAAAAGAATCGGTGACCCGCGATCTGATGAAATTGCTCTGAGATGACCAAAAAGGTCAGTTTTGAAAGTTTTCATCTTTCAACTAATTTTGACTCTCAGAGGTGGATCATCACTTTTGGAGATAAAATGAGCATCGTTATCGTCATTTTCATGCTTCTAGGGAGCCAAAACTCAAGATTTGGCTCATGGTGAAAAGTGACTTAAAAGGACCCAAATGCTCACTTCGAGGGCTTAAAACGTGTTTATTCACTGCGGGAAGAGATATAAAGAACATTTAGAGTAAATTAATGTTCATGCGAGAACGTTCAATTTTTCAGGCAAAACAATCGATGACCCGCGATCTGATGAAATTGCTCTGAGATGACCAAAATGGTCCGTTTTGAAAGTTTTCATCTTTCAACTAATTTTGACTCTCAGAGGTGGATCATCACTTTTGGAGATAAAATGAGCATCGTTATCGTCATTTTCATGCTTCTAGGGAGCCAAAACTCAAGATTTGGCTCATGGTGAAAAGTGACTTAAAAGGACCCAAATGCTCACTTCGAGGGCTTAAAACGTGTTTATTCACTGCGGGAAGAGATATAAAGAACATTTAGAATAAATTAATGTTCATGCGAGAACGTTCAAGTTTTTCAGGCAAAACAATCGATGACCCGCGATCTGATGAAATTGCTCTGAGATTACCAAAATGGTCCGTTTTGAAAGTTTTCATCTTTCAACTAATTTTGACTCTCAGAGGTGGATCTTCACTTTTGGAGATAAAATGAGCATCTTCATAGTAATTTTTATGCTTCTGGGGAGCCAAAACTCAAGATTTGGTTCATGGTTAAAAGTGACTTAAAAGGAACCAAATGCTCACTTCGAGGGCTTAAAACGTGTTTATTCACTGCGGGAAGAGATATAAAGAACATTTAGAGTAAATTAATGTTCATGCGAGAACGTTCAATTTTTCAGGCAAAACAATCGATGACCCGCGACCTGATGAAATTGCTCTGAGATGACCAAAATGGTCCGTTTTGAAAGTTTTCATCTTTCAACTAATTTTGACTCTCAGAGGTGGATCATCACTTTTGGAGATAAAATGAGCATCGTTATCGTCATTTTCATGCTTCTAGGGAGCCAAAACTCAAGATTTGGCTCATGGTGAAAAGTGACTTAAAAGGACCCAAATGCTCACTTCGAGGGCTTAAAACGTGTTTATTCACTGCGGGAAGAGATATAAAGAACATTTAGAGTAAATTAATGTTCATGCGAGAACGTTCAATTTTTCAGGCAAAACAATCGATGACCCTCGACCTGATGAAATTGCTCTGAGATTACCAAAATGGTCCGTTTTGAAAGTTTTCATCTTTCAACTAATTTTGACTCTCAGAGGTGGATCTTCACTTTTGGAGATAAAATGAGCATCTTCATAGTAATTTTTATGCTTCTGGGGAGCCAAAACTCAAGATTTGGTTCATGGTTAAAAGTGACTTAAAAGGAACCAAATGCTCACTTCGAGGGCTTAAAACGTGTTTATTCACTGCGGGAAGAGATATAAACAACATTTAGAGTAAATTAATGTTCATGTGAGAACGTTCAATTTTTCATGCAAACCAATCGAAGACCCGCGACCTGATGAAATTGCTCTGAGATGACCAAAATGGTCCGTTTTGAAAATTTTCATCTTTCAACTAATTTTGACTCTCAGAGGTGGATCATCACTTTTGGAGATAAAATGAGCATCGTTATCGTAATTTTCATGCTTCTAGGGAGCCAAAACTCAAGATTTGGCTCATGGTGAAAAGTGACTTAAAAGGACCCAAATGCTCACTTCGAGGGCTTAAAACGTGTTTATTCACTGCGGGAAGAGATATAAACAACATTTAGAGTAAATTAATGTTCATGCGAGAACGTTCAATTTTTCATGCAAAACAATCAATGACCCGCGACCTGATGAAATTGTTCTGAGGTGAACAAGATGGTCAATTTTGAAAAAATGTTCATCTTTCAACTAATATTGACTCTCAGAGGTGGATCTTCACTTTTGGAGATAAAATGAGCATCTTCATAGTAATTTTTATGCTTCTGGGGAGACAAAACTCAAGATTTGGTTCATGGTTAAAAGTGACTTAAAAGGAACCAAATGCTCACTTCGAGGGCTTAAAACGTGTTTATTCACTGCGGGAAGAGATATAAACAACATTTAGAGTAAATTAATGTTCATGCGAGAACGTTAAATTTTTCATGCAAAACAATCGAAGACCCGCGACCTGATGAAATTGCTCTGAGATGACCAAAATGGTCCGTTTTGAAAATTTTCATCTTTCAACTAATTTTGACTCTCAGAGGTGGATCATCACTTTTGGAGATAAAATGAGCATCGTTATCATCATTTTAATGCTTCTAGGGAGCCAAAACTCAAGATTTGGCTCATGGTGAAAAGTGACTTAAAAGGACCCAAATGCTCACTTCGAGGGCTTAAAACGTGTTTATTCACTGCGGGAAGAGATATAAAGAACATTTAGAGTAAATTAATGTTCATGCGAGAACGTTCAATTTTTCATGCAAAACACTCGATGACCCGCGACCTGATGAAATTGCTCTGAGGTGAACAAAATGGTCAATTTTGAAAATGTTCATCTTTCAACTAATATTGACTCTCAGAGGTGGATTTTCACTTTTTGGAGATAAAATGAGCATCTTCATAGTAATTTTTATGCTTCTGGGGAGCCAAAACTCAAGATTTGGCTCATGGTTAAAAGTGACTTAAAAGGACCCAAAGGCCCACTTCGAGGGCTTAAAACGTGTTTATTCACTGCGGGAAGAGATATAAACAACATTTAGAGTAAATTAATGTTCATGCGAGAACGTTCAATTTTTCATGCAAAACAATCGAAGACCCGCGACCTGATGAAATTGCTCTGAGATGACCAAAATGGTCCGTTTTGAAAATTTTCATCTTTCAACTAATTTTGACTCTCAGAGGTGGATCATCACTTTTGGAGATAAAATGAGCATCGTTATTGTCATTTTCATGCTTCTAGGGAGCCAAAACTCAAGATTTGGCTCATGGTTAAAAGTGACTTAAAAGGACCCAAATGCTCACTTCGAGGGCTTAAAATGTGTTTATTCACTGCGGGAAGAGATATAAACAACATTTAGAGTAAATTAATGTTCATGCGAGAACGTTCAATTTTTCATGCAAAACAATTGATGACCCGCGACCTGATGAAATTGCTCTGAGATGACCAAAATGGTCAGTTTTGAAAATTTCCATCTTTCAAATAATAGTGACTCTCAGAGGTGGATCATCACTTTTGGAGATAAAATGAGCATTGGTCGTCATTTTCATGCTTCTAGGGAGCCAAAACTCAAGATTTGACTCATGGTTGAAAGTGACTTAAAAGGACCAAATGCTCACTTCGAGGGCTTAAAACGTGTTTATTCACTGCGGGAAGAGATATAAAGAACATTTAGAGTAAATTAATGTTCATGCGAGAACGTTCAATTTTTCATGCAAAACAATCGAAGACCCGCGACGTGATGAAATTGCTCTGAGGTGAACAAAATGGTCAATTTTTGAAAATGTTCATCTTTCAACTAATATTGACTCTCAGAGGTGGATCTTCACTTTTTGAGATAAAATGAGCATCTTCATAGTCATTTTTATGCTTCTGGGGAGCCAAAACTCAAGATTTGGCTCATGGTGAAAAGTGACTTAAAAGGACCCAAATGCTCACTTCGAGGGCTTAAAACGTGTTTATTCACTGCGGGAAGAGATATAAACAACATTTAGAGTAAATTAATGTTCATGCGAGAACGTTCAATTTTTCATGCAAAACAATCGAAGACCCGCGACCTGATGAAATTGCTCTGAGATGACCAAAATGGTCCGTTTTGAAAATTTTCATCTTTCAACTAATTTTGACTCTCAGAGGTGGATCATCACTTTTGGAGATAAAATGAGCATCGGTATCGTCATGTTCATGCTTCTAGGGAGCCAAAACTCAAGTTTTGACTCATGGTTGAAAGTGACTTAAAAGGACCAAATGCCCACTTCGAGGGCTTAAAACGTGTTTATTCACTGCGGGAAGAGATATAAAGAACATTTAGAGTAAATTAATGTTCATGCGAGAACGTTCAATTTTTCAGGCAAAACAATCGATGACCCGCGATCTGATGAAATTGCTCTGAGATTACCAAAATGGTCCGTTTTGAAAGTTTTCATCTTTCAACTAATTTTGACTCTCAGAGGTGGATCATCACTTTTGGAGATAAAATGAGCATCGTTATCGTCATTTTCATGCTTCTAGGGAGCCAAAACTCAAGATTTGGTTCATGGTTAAAAGTAACTTAAAAGGACCCAAATGCTCACTTTGAGGGCTTAAAACGTGTTTATTCACTGCGGTAAGAGATATAAAGAACATTTAGAGTAAATTATTGTTCATGCGAGAACGTTCAATTTTTCATGCAAAACGATCGATGACCCGCGACCTGATGAAATTGCTCTGAGATGACCAAAATGGTCCGTTTTGAAAATGTTCATCTTTCAACTAATTTTGACTCTCAGAGGTGGATCATCACTTTTGGAGATAAAATGAGCATCGTTATCGTCATTTTCATGCTTCTAGGAAGCCAAAACTCAAGATTGGGCTCATGGTTAAAAGTGACTTAAAAGGACCCAAATGCTCACTTTGAGGGCTTAAAACGTGTTTATTCACTGCGGGAAGAGATATAAACAATATTTAGAGTGAATTAATGTTCATGCGAGAACGTTCAATTTTTCATGCAAAACAATCGATGACCCGCGACCTGATGAAATTGCTCTGAGATGACCAAAATGGTCCGTTTTGAAAATTTTCATCTTTCAACTAATTTTGACTCTCAGAGGTGGATCATCACTTTTGGAAATAAAATGAGCATCGTTATCGTCATTTTCATGCTTCTAGGAAGCCAAAACTCAAAATTGGGCTCCTGGTTAAAAGTGACTTAAAAGGACCCAAATGCTCACTTTGAGGGCTTAAAACGTGTTTATTCACTGCAGGAAGAGATATAAACAATATTTAGAGTGAATTAATGTTCATGCGAGAACGTTCAATTTTTCATGCAAAACAATCGATGACCCGCGACCTGATGAAATTGCTCTGAGATGACCAAAATGGTCCGTTTTGAAAATTTTCATCTTTCAACTAATTTTGACTCTCAGAGGTGGATCATCACTTTTGGAGATAAAATGAGCATCGTTATCGTAATTTTCATGCTTCTAGGGAGCCAAAACTCAAGATTTGGCTCATGGTGAAAAGTGACTTAAAAGGACCCAAATGCTCACTTCGAGGGCTTAAAACGTGTTTATTCACTGCGGGAAGAGATATAAAGAACATTTAGAGTAAATTAATGTTCATGCGAGAACGTTCAATTTTTCAGGCAAAACAATCGATGACCCGCGATCTGATGAAATTGCTCTGAGATGACCAAAATGGTCCGTTTTGAAAGTTTTCATCTTTCAACTAATTTTGACTCTCAGAGGTGGATCATCACTTTTGGAGATAAAATGAGCATCGTTATCGTCATTTTCATGCTTCTAGGGAGCCAAAACTCAAGATTTGGCTCATGGTTAAAAGTGACTTAAAAGGACCCAAATGCTCACTTTGAGGGCTTAAAACGTGTTTATTCACTGCGGTAAGAGATATAAAGAACATTTAGAGTAAATTATTGTTCATGCGAGAACGTTAAATTTTTCATGCAAAACGATCGATGACCCGCGACCTGATGAAATTGCTCTGAGATGACCAAAATGGTCCGTTTTGAAAATGTTCATCTTTCAAATAATATTGACTCTCAGAGGTGGATTTTCACTTTTGGAGATAAAATGAGCATCTTTATCATCATTTTCATGCTTCTAGGGAGCCAAAACTCAAGATTTGAATCATGGTTGAAAGTGACTTAAAAGGACCAAATGCTCACTTCGAGGGCTTAAAACGTGTTTATTCACTGCGGGAAGAGATATAAAGAAAATTTAGAGTAAATTAATGTTCATGCGAGAACGTTCAATTTTTCATGTAAAACAATCGATGACCCGCGACCTGATGAAATTGCTCTGAGATGACCAAAATGGTCCGTTTTGAAAATTTTCATCTTTCAACTCATTTTGACTCTCAGAGGTGGATCATCACTTTTGGAGATAAAATGAGCATCGTTATCGTCATTTTCATGCTTCTAGGAAGCCAAAACTCAAGATTGGGCTCATGGTTAAAAGTGACTTAAAAGGACCCAAATGCTCACTTTGAGGGCTTAAAACGTGTTTATTCACTGCGGGAAGAGATATAAACAATATTTAGAGTGAATTAATGTTCATGCGAGAACGTTCAATTTTTCATGCAAAACAATCGATGACCCGCGACCTGATGAAATTGCTCTAAGATGACCAAAATGGTCCGTTTTGAAAATTTTCATCTTTCAACTAATTTTGACTCTCAGAGGTGGATCATCACTTTTGGAGATAAAATGAGCACCGTTATCGTAATTTTCATGCTTCTAGGGAGCCAAAACTCAAGATTTGGCTCATGGTGAAAAGTGACTTAAAAGGACCCAAATGCTCACTTCGAGGGGTGAAAACGTGTTTATTCACTGCGGGAAGAGATATAAACAACATTTAGAGTAAATTAATGTTCATGCGAGAACGTTCAATTTTTCATGCAAAACACTCGATGACCCGCGACCTGATGAAATTGCTCTGAGGTGAACAAAATGGTCAATTTTGAAAATGTTCATCTTTCAACTAATATTGACTCTCAGAGGTGGATCTTCACTTTTGGAGATAAAATGAGCATCTTTATAGTAATTTTTATGCTTCTGGGGAGCCAAAACTCAAGATTTGGCTCATGGTTAAAAGTGACTTAAAAGGACCCAAATGCTCACTTCGAGGGCTTAAAACGTGTTTATTCACTGCGGGAAGAGATATAAACAACATTTAGAGTAAATTAATGTTCATGCGAGAACGTTCAATTTTTCATGCAAAACAATCGATGACCCGCGACCTGATGAAATTGCTCTGAGATGACCAAAATGGTCCGTTTTGAAAATTTTCATCTTTCAACTAATTTTGACTCTCAGAGGTGGATCATCACTTTTGGAGATAAAATGAGCATCGTTATCGTCATTTTCATGCTTCTAGGAAGCCAAAACTCAAGATTGGGCTCATGGTTAAAAGTGACTTAAAAGGACCCAAATGCTCACTTTGAGGGCTTAAAACGTGTTTATTCACTGCGGGAAGAGATATAAACAATATTTAGAGTGAATTAATGTTCATGCGAGAACGTTCAATTTTTCATGCAAAACAATCGATGACCCGCGACCTGATGAAATTGCTCTGAGATGACCAAAATGGTCCGTTTTGAAAATTTTCATCTTTCAACTAATTTTGACTCTCAGAGGTGGATCATCACTTTTGGAAATAAAATGAGCATCGTTATCGTCATTTTCATGCTTCTAGGAAGCCAAAACTCAAAATTGGGCTCCTGGTTAAAAGTGACTTAAAAGGACCCAAATGCTCACTTTGAGGGCTTAAAACGTGTTTATTCACTGCAGGAAGAGATATAAACAATATTTAGAGTGAATTAATGTTCATGCGAGAACGTTCAATTTTTCATGCAAAACAATCGATGACCCGCGACCTGATGAAATTGCTCTGAGATGACCAAAATGGTCCGTTTTGAAAATTTTCATCTTTCAACTAATTTTGACTCTCAGAGGTGGATCATCACTTTTGGAGATAAAATGAGCATCGTTATCGTAATTTTCATGCTTCTAGGGAGCCAAAACTCAAGATTTGACTCATGGTTGAAAGTGACTTAAAAGGACCAAATGCTCACTTCGAGGGCTTAAAACGTGTTTATTCACTGCGGGAAGAGATATAAAGAACATTTAGAGTAAATTAATGTTCATGCGAGAACGTTCAATTTTTCAGGCAAAACAATCGATGACCCGCGATCTGATGAAATTGCTCTGAGATGACCAAAATGGTCCGTTTTGAAAGTTTTCATCTTTCAACTAATTTTGACTCTCAGAGGTGGATCATCACTTTTGGAGATAAAATGAGCATCGTTATCGTCATTTTCATGCTTCTAGGGAGCCAAAACTCAAGATTTGGCTCATGGTTAAAAGTGACTTAAAAGGACCCAAATGCTCACTTTGAGGGCTTAAAACGTGTTTATTCACTGCGGTAAGAGATATAAAGAACATTTAGAGTAAATTATTGTTCATGCGAGAACGTTAAATTTTTCATGCAAAACGATCGATGACCCGCGACCTGATGAAATTGCTCTGAGATGACCAAAATGGTCCGTTTTGAAAATGTTCATCTTTCAAATAATATTGACTCTCAGAGGTGGATTTTCACTTTTGGAGATAAAATGAGCATCTTTATCATCATTTTCATGCTTCTAGGGAGCCAAAACTCAAGATTTGAATCATGGTTGAAAGTGACTTAAAAGGACCAAATGCTCACTTCGAGGGCTTAAAACGTGTTTATTCACTGCGGGAAGAGATATAAAGAAAATTTAGAGTAAATTAATGTTCATGCGAGAACGTTCAATTTTTCATGTAAAACAATCGATGACCCGCGACCTGATGAAATTGCTCTGAGATTACCAAAATGGTCCGTTTTGAAAATTTTCATCTTTCAACTCATTTTGACTCTCAGAGGTGGATCATCACTTTTGGAGATAAAATGAGCATCGTTATCGTCATTTTCATGCTTCTAGGAAGCCAAAACTCAAGATTGGGCTCATGGTTAAAAGTGACTTAAAAGGACCCAAATGCTCACTTTGAGGGCTTAAAACGTGTTTATTCACTGCGGGAAGAGATATAAACAATATTTAGAGTGAATTAATGTTCATGCGAGAACGTTCAATTTTTCATGCAAAACAATCGATGACCCGCGACCTGATGAAATTGCTCTAAGATGACCAAAATGGTCCGTTTTGAAAATTTTCATCTTTCAACTAATTTTGACTCTCAGAGGTGGATCATCACTTTTGGAGATAAAATGAGCACCGTTATCGTAATTTTCATGCTTCTAGGGAGCCAAAACTCAAGATTTGGCTCATGGTGAAAAGTGACTTAAAAGGACCCAAATGCTCACTTCGAGGGGTGAAAACGTGTTTATTCACTGCGGGAAGAGATATAAACAACATTTAGAGTAAATTAATGTTCATGCGAGAACGTTCAATTTTTCATGCAAAACACTCGATGACCCGCGACCTGATGAAATTGCTCTGAGGTGAACAAAATGGTCAATTTTGAAAATGTTCATCTTTCAACTAATATTGACTCTCAGAGGTGGATCTTCACTTTTGGAGATAAAATGAGCATCTTTATAGTAATTTTTATGCTTCTGGGGAGCCAAAACTCAAGATTTGGCTCATGGTTAAAAGTGACTTAAAAGGACCCAAATGCTCACTTCGAGGGCTTAAAACGTGTTTATTCACTGCGGGAAGAGATATAAAGAAAATTTAGAGTAAATTAATGTTCATGCGAGAACGTTCAATTTTTCATGTAAAACAATCGATGACCCGCGACCTGATGAAATTGCTCTGAGATGACCAAAATGGTCCGTTTTGAAAATTTTCATCTTTCAACTACTTTTGACTCTCAGAGGTGGATCATCACTTTTGGAGATAAAATGAGCATCGTTATCGTCATTTTCATGCTTCTAGGGAGCCAAAACTCAAGATTTGTCTCATGGTTAAAAGTGACTTAAAAGGACCCAAATGCTCACTTCGAGGGCTTAAAACGTGTTTATTCACTGCGGGAAGAGATATAAAGAACATTTAGATTAAATGAATGTTCAAGCGAGAACGTTCAATTTTTCAGGCAAAACAATCGATGACCCACGATCTGATGAAATTGCTCTGAGATGACCAAAATGGTCCGTTTTAAAAGTTTTCATCTTTCAACTAATTTTGACTCTCAGAGGTGGATCATCACTTTTGGAGATAAAATGAGCATCGTTATCGTCATTTTCATGCTTCTAGGGAGCCAAAACTCAAGATTTGGCTCATGGTTAAAAGTGACTTAAAAGGACCCAAATGCTCACTTTGAGGGCTTAAAACGTGTTTATTCACTGCGGTAAGAGATATAAAGAACATTTAGAGTAAATTATTGTTCATGCGAGAACGTTACATTTTTCATGCAAAACGATCGATGACCCGCGACCTGATGAAATTGCTCTGAGATGACCAAAATGGTCCGTTTTGAAAATGTTCATCTTTCAAATAATATTGACTCTCAGAGGTGGATTTTCACTTTTGGAGATAAAATGAGCATCTTTATCATCATTTTCATGCTTCTAGGGAGCCAAAACTCAAGATTTGAATCATGGTTGAAAGTGACTTAAAAGGACCAAATGCTCACTTCGAGGGCTTAAAATGTGTTTATTCACTGCAGGAAGAGATATAAACAATATTTAGAGTGAATTAATGTTCATGCGAGAACGTTCAATTTTTCATGCAAAACAATCGATGACCCGCGACCTGATGAAATTGCTCTGAGATGACCAAAATGGTCCGTTTTGAAAATTTTCATCTTTCAACTAATTTTGACTCTCAGAGGTGGATCATCACTTTTGGAGATAAAATGAGCATCGTTATCGTCATTTTCATGCTTCTAGGGAGCCAAAACTCAAGATTTGGCTCATGGTTAAAAGTGACTTAAAAGGACCCAAATGCTCACTTTGAGGGCTTAAAACGTGTTTATTCACTGCGGGAAGAGATATAAAACAATATTTAGAGTGAATTAATGTTCATGCGAGAACGTTCAATTTTTCATGCAAAACAATCGATGACCCGCGACCTGATGAAATTGCTCTGAGATGACCAAAATGGTCCGTTTTGAAAATTTTCATCTTTCAACTAATTTTGACTCTCAGAGGTGGATTTTCACTTTTGGAGATAAAATGAGCATCTTTATCATCATTTTCATGCTTCTAGGGAGCCAAAACTCAAGATTTGAATCATGGTTGAAAGTGACTTAAAAGGACCAAATGCTCACTTCGAGGGCTTAAAACGTGTTTATTCACTGCGGGAAGAGGTATAAAGAACATTTAGATTAAATGAATGTTCAAGCGAGAACGTTCAATTTTTCAGGCAAAACAATCGATGACCCACGATCTGATGAAATTGCTCTGAGATGACCAAAATGGTCCGTTTTAAAAGTTTTCATCTTTCAACTAATTTTGACTCTCAGAGGTGGATCATCACTTTTGGAGATAAAATGAGCATCGTTATCGTCATTTTCATGCTTCTAGGGAGCCAAAACTCAAGATTTGGCTCATGGTTAAAAGTGACTTAAAAGGACCCAAATGCTCACTTTGAGGGCTTAAAACGTGTTTATTCACTGCGGGAAGAGATATAAACAATATTTAGATTGAATTAATGTTCATGCGAGAACGTTCAATTTTTCATGCAAAACAATCGATGACCCGCGACCTGATGAAATTGCTCTGAGATGACCAAAATGGTCCGTTTTGAAAATTTTCATCTTTCAACTAATTTTGACTCTCAGAGGTGGATCATCACTTTTGGAAATAAAATGAGCATCGTTATCGTCATTTTCATGCTTCTAGGAAGCCAAAACTCAAAATTGGGCTCCTGGTTAAAAGTGACTTAAAAGGACCCAAATGCTCACTTTGAGGGCTTAAAACGTGTTTATTCACTGCAGGAAGAGATATAAACAATATTTAGAGTGAATTAATGTTCATGCGAGAACGTTCAATTTTTCATGCAAAACAATCGATGACCCGCGACCTGATGAAATTGCTCTGAGATGACCAAAATGGTCCGTTTTGAAAATTTTCATCTTTCAACTAATTTTGACTCTCAGAGGTGGATCATCACTTTTGGAGATAAAATGAGCATCGTTATCGTAATTTTCATGCTTCTAGGGAGCCAAAACTCAAGATTTGGCTCATGGTGAAAAGTGACTTAAAAGGACCCAAATGCTCACTTCGAGGGCTTAAAACGTGTTTATTCACTGCGGGAAGAGATATAAAGAACATTTAGAGTAAATTAATGTTCATGCGAGAACGTTCAATTTTTCAGGCAAAACAATCGATGACCCGCGATCTGATGAAATTGCTCTGAGATGACCAAAATGGTCCGTTTTGAAAGTTTTCATCTTTCAACTAATTTTGACTCTCAGAGGTGGATCATCACTTTTGGAGATAAAATGAGCATCGTTATCGTCATTTTCATGCTTCTAGGGAGCCAAAACTCAAGATTTGGCTCATGGTTAAAAGTGACTTAAAAGGACCCAAATGCTCACTTTGAGGGCTTAAAACGTGTTTATTCACTGCGGTAAGAGATATAAAGAACATTTAGAGTAAATTATTGTTCATGCGAGAACGTTAAATTTTTCATGCAAAACGATCGATGACCCGCGACCTGATGAAATTGCTCTGAGATGACCAAAATGGTCCGTTTTGAAAATGTTCATCTTTCAAATAATATTGACTCTCAGAGGTGGATTTTCACTTTTGGAGATAAAATGAGCATCTTTATCATCATTTTCATGCTTCTAGGGAGCCAAAACTCAAGATTTGAATCATGGTTGAAAGTGACTTAAAAGGACCAAATGCTCACTTCGAGGGCTTAAAACGTGTTTATTCACTGCGGGAAGAGATATAAAGAAAATTTAGAGTAAATTAATGTTCATGCGAGAACGTTCAATTTTTCATGTAAAACAATCGATGACCCGCGACCTGATGAAATTGCTCTAAGATGACCAAAATGGTCCGTTTTGAAAATTTTCATCTTTCAACTAATTTTGACTCTCAGAGGTGGATCATCACTTTTGGAGATAAAATGAGCACCGTTATCGTAATTTTCATGCTTCTAGGGAGCCAAAACTCAAGATTTGGCTCATGGTGAAAAGTGACTTAAAAGGACCCAAATGCTCACTTCGAGGGGTGAAAACGTGTTTATTCACTGCGGGAAGAGATATAAACAACATTTAGAGTAAATTAATGTTCATGCGAGAACGTTCAATTTTTCATGCAAAACACTCGATGACCCGCGACCTGATGAAATTGCTCTGAGGTGAACAAAATGGTCAATTTTGAAAATGTTCATCTTTCAACTAATATTGACTCTCAGAGGTGGATCTTCACTTTTGGAGATAAAATGAGCATCTTTATAGTAATTTTTATGCTTCTGGGGAGCCAAAACTCAAGATTTGGCTCATGGTTAAAAGTGACTTAAAAGGACCCAAATGCTCACTTCGAGGGCTTAAAACGTGTTTATTCACTGCGGGAAGAGATATAAACAACATTTAGAGTAAATTAATGTTCATGCGAGAACGTTCAATTTTTCATGCAAAACAATCGATGACCCGCGACCTGATGAAATTGCTCTGAGATGACCAAAATGGTCCGTTTTGAAAATTTTCATCTTTCAACTAATTTTGACTCTCAGAGGTGGATCATCACTTTTGGAGATAAAATGAGCATCGTTATCGTCATTTTCATGCTTCTAGGAAGCCAAAACTCAAGATTGGGCTCATGGTTAAAAGTGACTTAAAAGGACCCAAATGCTCACTTTGAGGGCTTAAAACGTGTTTATTCACTGCGGGAAGAGATATAAACAATATTTAGAGTGAATTAATGTTCATGCGAGAACGTTCAATTTTTCATGCAAAACAATCGATGACCCGCGACCTGATGAAATTGCTCTGAGATGACCAAAATGGTCCGTTTTGAAAATTTTCATCTTTCAACTAATTTTGACTCTCAGAGGTGGATCATCACTTTTGGAAATAAAATGAGCATCGTTATCGTCATTTTCATGCTTCTAGGAAGCCAAAACTCAAAATTGGGCTCCTGGTTAAAAGTGACTTAAAAGGACCCAAATGCTCACTTTGAGGGCTTAAAACGTGTTTATTCACTGCAGGAAGAGATATAAACAATATTTAGAGTGAATTAATGTTCATGCGAGAACGTTCAATTTTTCATGCAAAACAATCGATGACCCGCGACCTGATGAAATTGCTCTGAGATGACCAAAATGGTCCGTTTTGAAAATTTTCATCTTTCAACTAATTTTGACTCTCAGAGGTGGATCATCACTTTTGGAGATAAAATGAGCATCGTTATCGTAATTTTCATGCTTCTAGGGAGCCAAAACTCAAGATTTGGCTCATGGTGAAAAGTGACTTAAAAGGACCCAAATGCTCACTTCGAGGGCTTAAAACGTGTTTATTCACTGCGGGAAGAGATATAAAGAACATTTAGAGTAAATTAATGTTCATGCAAGAACGTTCAATTTTTCAGGCAAAACAATCGATGACCCGCGATCTGATGAAATTGCTCTGAGATGACCAAAATGGTCCGTTTTGAAAGTTTTCATCTTTCAACTAATTTTGACTCTCAGAGGTGGATCATCACTTTTGGAGATAAAATGAGCATCGTTATCGTCATTTTCATGCTTCTAGGGAGCCAAAACTCAAGATTTGGCTCATGGTTAAAAGTGACTTAAAAGGACCCAAATGCTCACTTTGAGGGCTTAAAACGTGTTTATTCACTGCGGTAAGAGATATAAAGAACATTTAGAGTAAATTATTGTTCATGCGAGAACGTTAAATTTTTCATGCAAAACGATCGATGACCCGCGACCTGATGAAATTGCTCTGAGATGACCAAAATGGTCCGTTTTGAAAATGTTCATCTTTCAAATAATATTGACTCTCAGAGGTGGATTTTCACTTTTGGAGATAAAATGAGCATCTTTATCATCATTGTCATGCTTCTAGGGAGCCAAAACTCAAGATTTGAATCATGGTTGAAAGTGACTTAAAAGGACCAAATGCTCACTTCGAGGGCTTAAAACGTGTTTATTCACTGCGGGAAGAGATATAAAGAAAATTTAGAGTAAATTAATGTTCATGCGAGAACGTTCAATTTTTCATGTAAAACAATCGATGACCCGTGACCTGATGAAATTGCTCTGAGATTACCAAAATGGTCCGTTTTGAAAATTTTCATCTTTCAACTCATTTTGACTCTCAGAGGTGGATCATCACTTTTGGAGATAAAATGAGCATCGTTATCGTCATTTTCATGCTTCTAGGAAGCCAAAACTCAAGATTGGGCTCATGGTTAAAAGTGACTTAAAAGGACCCAAATGCTCACTTTGAGGGCTTAAAACGTGTTTATTCACTGCGGGAAGAGATATAAACAATATTTAGAGTGAATTAATGTTCATGCGAGAACGTTCAATTTTTCATGCAAAACAATCGATGACCCGCGACCTGATGAAATTGCTCTAAGATGACCAAAATGGTCCGTTTTGAAAATTTTCATCTTTCAACTAATTTTGACTCTCAGAGGTGGATCATCACTTTTGGAGATAAAATGAGCACCGTTATCGTAATTTTCATGCTTCTAGGGAGCCAAAACTCAAGATTTGGCTCATGGTGAAAAGTGACTTAAAAGGACCCAAATGCTCACTTCGAGGGGTGAAAACGTGTTTATTCACTGCGGGAAGAGATATAAACAACATTTAGAGTAAATTAATGTTCATGCGAGAACGTTCAATTTTTCATGCAAAACACTCGATGACCCGCGACCTGATGAAATTGCTCTGAGGTGGACAAAATGGTCAATTTTGAAAATGTTCATCTTTCAACTAATATTGACTCTCAGAGGTGGATCTTCACTTTTGGAGATAAAATGAGCATCTTTATAGTAATTTTTATGCTTCTGGGGAGCCAAAACTCAAGATTTGGCTCATGGTTAAAAGTGACTTAAAAGGACCCAAATGCTCACTTCGAGGGCTTAAAACGTGTTTATTCACTGCGGGAAGAGATATAAAGAAAATTTAGAGTAAATTAATGTTCATGCGAGAACGTTCAATTTTTCATGTAAAACAATCGATGACCCGCGACCTGATGAAATTGCTCTGAGATGACCAAAATGGTCCGTTTTGAAAATTTTCATCTTTCAACTACTTTTGACTCTCAGAGGTGGATCATCACTTTTGGAGATAAAATGAGCATCGTTATCGTCATTTTCATGCTTCTAGGGAGCCAAAACTCAAGATTTGTCTCATGGTTAAAAGTGACTTAAAAGGACCCAAATGCTCACTTCGAGGGCTTAAAACGTGTTTATTCACTGCGGGAAGAGATATAAAGAACATTTAGATTAAATGAATGTTCAAGCGAGAACGTTCAATTTTTCAGGCAAAACAATCGATGACCCACGATCTGATGAAATTGCTCTGAGATGACCAAAATGGTCCGTTTTAAAAGTTTTCATCTTTCAACTAATTTTGACTCTCAGAGGTGGATCATCACTTTTGGAGATAAAATGAGCATCGTTATCGTCATTTTCATGCTTCTAGGGAGCCAAAACTCAAGATTTGGCTCATGGTTAAAAGTGACTTAAAAGGACCCAAATGCTCACTTTGAGGGCTTAAAACGTGTTTATTCACTGCGGTAAGAGATATAAAAAACATTTAGAGTAAATTATTGTTCATGCGAGAACGTTACATTTTTCATGCAAAACGATCGATGACCCGCGACCTGATGAAATCGCTCTGAGATGACCAAAATGGTCCGTTTTGAAAATGTTCATCTTTCAAATAATATTGACTCTCAGAGGTGGATTTTCACTTTTGGAGATAAAATGAGCATCTTTATCATCATTTTCATGCTTCTAGGGAGCCAAAACTCAAGATTTGAATCATGGTTGAAAGTGACTTAAAAGGACCAAATGCTCACTTCGAGGGCTTAAAACGTGTTTATTCACTGCGGGAAGAGATATAAAGAAAATTTAGAGTAAATTAATGTTCATGCGAGAACGTTAAATTTTTCATGTAAAACAATCGATGACCCGCGACCTGATGAAATTGCTCTGAGATTACCAAAATGGTCCGTTTTGAAAATTTTCATCTTTCAACTAATTTTGACTCTCAGAGGTGGATCATCACTTTTGGAGATAAAATGAGCATCGTTATCGTCATTTTCATGCTTCTAGGAAGCCAAAACTCAAGATTGGGCTCATGGTTAAAAGTGACTTAAAAGGACCCAAATGCTCACTTTGAGGGCTTAAAACGTGTTTATTCACTGCGGGAAGAGATATAAACAATATTTAGAGTGAAATAATGTTCATACGAGAACGTTCAATTTTTCATGCAAAACAATCGATGACCCGCGACCTGATGAAATTGCTCTGAGATGACCAAAATGGTCCGTTTTGAAAATGTTCATCTTTCAACTAATTTTGACTCTCAGAGGTGGATCATCACTTTTGGAGATAAAATGAGCATCGTTATCGTCATTTTCATGCTTCTAGGGAGCCAAAACTCAAGATTTGGCTCATGGTGAAAAGTGACTTAAAAGGACCCAAATGCTCACTTCGAGGGCTTAAAACGTGTTTATTCACTGCGGGAAGAGATATAAACAACATTTAGACTAAATTAATGTTCATGCGAGAACGTTCAATTTTTCATGCAAAACACTCGATGACCCGCGACCTGATGAAATTGCTCTGAGGTGAACAAAATGGTCAATTTTGAAAATGTTCATCTTTCAACTAATATTGACTCTCAGAGGTGGATCTTCACTTTTGGAGATAAAATGAGCATCTTCATAGTAATTTTTATGCTTCTGGGGAGCCAAAACTCAAGATTTGGCTCATGGTTAAAAGTGACTTAAAAAGACCCAAATGCCCACTTCGAGGGCTTAAAACGTGTTTATTCACTGCGGGAAGAGATATAAACAACATTTAGAGTAAATTAATGTTCATGCGAGAACGTTCAATTTTTCATGCAAAACAATCGATGACCCGCGACCTGATGAAATTGCTCTGAGATGACCAAAATGGTCCGTTTTGAAAATTTTCATCTTTCAACTAATTTTGACTCTCAGAGGTGGATCATCACTTTTGGAGATAAAATGAGCATCGTTATCGTCATTTTCATGCTTCTAGGGAGCCAAAACTCAAGATTTGGCTCATGCTTAAAAGTGACTTAAAAGGACCCAAATGCTCACTTTGAGGGCTTAAAACGTGTTTATTCACTGCGGGAAGAGATATAAACAATATTTAGAGTGAATTAATGTTCATGCGAGAACGTTCAATTTTTCATGCAAAACAATCAATGACCCGCGACCTGATGAAATTGCTCTGAGATGACCAAAATGGTCAGTTTTGAAAATTTTCATCTTTCAACTAATTTTGACTCTCAGAGGTGGATCATCACTTTTGGAGATAAAATGAGCATCGTTATCGTAATTTTCATGCTTCTAGGGAGCCAAAACTCAAGATTTGGCTCATGGTGAAAAGTGACTTAAAAGGACCCAAATGCTCACTTCGATGGCTTAAGACGTGTTTATTCACTGCGGGAAGAGATATAAACAACATTTAGAGTAAATTAATGTTCATGCGAGAACGTTCAATTTTTCATGCAAAACAATCGATGACCCGCGACCTGATGAAATTGCTCTGAGGTGAACAAAATGGTCCATTTTGAAAATGTTCATCTTTCAACTAATATTGACTCTCAGAGGTGGATCTTCACTTTTGGAGATAAAATGAGCATCTTCATAGTAATTTTTATGCTTCTGGGGAGCCAAAACTCAAGATTTGGTTCATGGTTAAAAGTGACTTAAAAGGAACCAAATGCTCACTTCGAGGGCTTAAAACGTGTTTATTCACTGCGGGAAGAGATATAAACAACATTTAGAGTAAATTAATGTTCATGTGAGAACGTTCAATTTTTCATGCAAAACAATCGATGACCCGCGACCTGATGAAATTGCTCTGAGGTGACCAAAATGGTCCGTTTTGAAAGTTTTCATCTTTCAACTAATTTTGACTCTCAGAGGTGGATCATCACTTTTGGAGATAAAATGAGCATTGGTATCGTCATGTTCATGCTTCTAGGGAGCCAAAACTCAAGATTGGACTCATGGTTGAAAGTGACTTAAAAGGACCAAATGCTCACTTCGAGGGCTTAAAACGTGTTTATTCACTGCGGGAAGAGATATAAAGAACATTTAGAGTAAATTAATGTTCATGCGAGAACGTTCAATTTTTCAGGCAAAACAATCGATGACCCGCGACCTGATGAAATTGCTCTGAGATGACCAAAATGGTCCGTTTTGAAAATGTTCATCTTTCAACTAATTTTGACTCTCAGAGGTGGATCATCACTTTTGGAGATAAAATGAGCATCGTTATCGTCATTTTCATGCTTCTGGGAAGCCAAAACTCAAGATTGGGCTCATGGTTAAAAGTGACTTAAAAGGACCCAAATGCTCACTTTGAGGGCTTAAAACGTGTTTATTCACTGCGGGAAGAGATATAAACAATATTTAGAGTGAATTAATGTTCATGCGAGAACGTTCAATTTTTCATGCAAAACAATCGATGACCCGCGACCTGATGAAATTGCTCTGAGATGACCAAAATGGTCCGTTTTGAAAATTTTCATCTTTCAACTAATTTTGACTCTCAGAGGTGGATCATCACTTTTGGAGATAAAATGAGCATCGTTATCGCCATTTTCATGCTTCTAGGAAGCCAAAACTCAAAATTGGGCTCATGGTTAAAAGTGACTTAAAAGGACCCAAATGCTCACTTTGAGGGCTTAAAACGTGTTTATTCACTGCAGGAATAGATATAAACAATATTTAGAGTGAATTAATGTTCATGCGAGAACGTTCAATTTTTCATGCAAAACAATCGATGACCCGCGACCTGATGAAATTGCTCTGAGATGACCAAAATGGTCCGTTTTGAAAATTTTCATCTTTCAACTAATTTTGACTCTCAGAGGTGGATCATCACTTTTGGAGATAAAATGAGCATCGTTATCGTAATTTTCATGCTTCTAGGGAGCCAAAACTCAAGATTTGGCTCATGGTGAAAAGTGACTTAAAAGGACCCAAATGCTCACTTCGAGGGCTTAAAACGTGTTTATTCACTGCGGGAAGAGATATAAACAACATTTAGAGTAAATTAATGTTCATGCGAGAACGTTCAATTTTTCATGCAAAACAATCAATGACCCGCGACCTGATGAAATTGCTCTGAGGTGAACAAGATGGTCAATTTTGAAAAAATGTTCATCTTTCAACTAATATTGACTCTCAGAGGTGGATCTTCACTTTTGAAGATAAAATGAGCATCTTCATAGTAATTTTTATGCTTCTGGGGAGCCAAAACTCAAGATTTGGTTCATGGTTAAAAGTGACTTAAAAGGAACCAAATGCTCACTTCGAGGGCTTAAAACGTGTTTATTCACTGCGGGAAGAGATATAAACAACATTTAGAGTAAATTAATGTTCATGCGAGAACGTTCAATTTTTCATGCAAAACAATCGAAGACCCGCGACCTGATGAAATTGCTCTGAGATGACCAAAATGGTCCGTTTTGAAAATTTTCATCTTTCAACTAATTTTGACTCTCAGAGGTGGATCATCACTTTTGGAGATAAAATGAGCATCGTTATCGTCATTTTCATGCTTCTAGGAAGCCAAAACTCAAGATTGGGCTCATGGTTAAAAGTGACTTAAAAGGACCCAAATGCTCACTTTGAGGGCTTAAAACGTGTTTATTCACTGCGGGAAGAGATATAAACAATATTTAGAGTGAATTAATGTTCATGCGAGAACGTTCAATTTTTCATGCAAAACAATCGATGACCCGCGACCTGATGAAATTGCTCTGAGATGACCAAAATGGTCCGTTTTGAAAATTTTCATCTTTCAACTAATTTTGACTCTCAGAGGTGGATCATCACTTTTGGAGATAAAATGAGCATCGTTATCATCATTTTCATGCTTCTAGGAAGCCAAAACTCAAAATTGGGCTCATGGTTAAAAGTGACTTAAAAGGACCCAAATGCTCACTTTGAGGGCTTAAAACGTGTTTATTCACTGCAGGAACAGATATAAACAATATTTAGAGTGAATTAATGTTCATGCGAGAACGTTCAATTTTTCATGCAAAACAATCGATGACCCGCGACCTGATGAAATTGCTCTGAGATGACCAAAATGGTCCGTTTTGAAAATGTTCATCTTTCAACTAATTTTGACTCTCAGAGGTGGATCATCACTTTTGGAGATAAAATGAGCATCGTTATCGTAATTTTCATGCTTCTAGGGAGCCAAAACTCAAGATTTGGCTCATGGTGAAAAGTGACTTAAAAGGACCAAATGCTCACTTCGAGGGCTTAAAACGTGTTTATTCACTGCGGGAAGAGATATAAACAACATTTAGAGTGAATTAATGTTCATGCGAGAACGTTCAATTTTTCATGCAAAACAATCAACGACCCGCGACCTGATGAAATTGCTCTGAGGTGAACAAGATGGTCAATTTTGAAAAAATGTTCATCTTTCAACTAATATTGACTCTCAGAGGTGGATCTTCACTTTTGAAGATAAAATGAGCATCTTCATAGTAATTTTTATGCTTCTGGGGAGCCAAAACTCAAGATTTGTTTCATGGTTAAAAGTGACTTAAAAGGAACCAAATGCTCACTTCGAGGGCTTAAAACGTGTTTATTCACTGCGGGAAGAGATATAAACAACATTTATAGTAAATTAATGTTCATGCGAGAACGTTCAATTTTTCATGCAAAACAATCGAAGACCCGCGACCTGATGAAATTGCTCTGAGATGACCAAAATGGTCAGTTTTGAAAATTTTCATCTTTCAACTAATTTTGATTCTCAGAGGTGGATCATCACTTTTGGAGATAAAATGAGCATCGTTATCGTCATTTTCATGCTTCTAGGGAGCCAAAACTCAAGATTTGGCTCATGGTGAAAAGTGACTTAAAAGGACCCAAATGCTCACTTCGAGGGCTTAAAACGTGTTTATTCACTGCGGGAAGAGATATAAACAACATTTAGAGTAAATTAATGTTCATGCGAGAACGTTCAATTTTTCATGCAAAACACTCAATGACCCGCGACCTGATGAAATTGCTCTGAGGTGAACAAAATGGTCAATTTTGAAAATGTTCATCTTTCAACTAATATTGAACTCTCAGAGGTGGATTTTCACTTTTGGAGATAAAATGAGCATCTTCATAGTAATTTTTATGCTTCTGGTGAGCCAAAACTCAAGATTTGGCTCATGGTTAAAAGTGACTTAAAAGGACCCACAGGCCCACTTGGAGGGCTTAAAACGTGTTTATTCACTGCGGGAAGAGATATAAACAACATTTAGAGTAAATTAATGTTCATGCGAGAACGTTCAATTTTTCATGCAAAACAATCGAAGACCCGCGACCTGATGAAATTGCTCTGAGATGACCAAAATGGTCCGTTTTGAAAATTTTCATCTTTCAACTAATTTTGACTCTCAGAGGTGGATCATCACTTTTGGAGATAAAATGAGCATCGTTATTGTCATTTTCATGCTTCTAGGGAGCCAAAACTCAAGATTTGGCTCATGGTTAAAAGTGACTTAAAAGGACCCAAATGCTCACTTCGAGGGCTTAAAATGTGTTTATTCACTGCGGGAAGAGATATAAACAACATTTAGAGTAAATTAATGTTCATGCGAGAACGTTCAATTTTTCATGCAAAACAATCGATGACCCGCGACCTGATGAAATTGCTCTGAGATGACCAAAATGGTCCGTTTTGAAAATTTTCATCTTTCAACTAATTTTGACTCTCAGAGGTGGATCATCACTTTTGGAGATAAAATGAGCATCGTTATCGTCATTTTCATGCTTCTAGGGAGCCAAAACTCAAGATTGGGCTCATGGTTAAAAGTGACTTAAAAGGACCCAAATGCTCACTTTGAGGGCTTAAAACGTGTTTATTCACTGCGGGAAGAGATATAAACAATATTTAGAGTGAATTAATGTTCATGCGAGAACGTTCAATTTTTCATGCAAAACAATCAATGACCCGCGACCTGATGAAATTGCTCTGAGATGACCAAAATGGTCAGTTTTGAAAATTTTCATCTTTCAACTAATTTTGACTCTCAGAGGTGGATCATCACTTTTGGAGATAAAATGAGCATCGTTATCGTAATTTTCATGCTTCTAGGGAGCCAAAACTCAAGATTTGGCTCATGGTGAAAAGTGACTTAAAAGGACCCAAATGCTCACTTCGAGGGCTTAAGACGTGTTTATTCACTGCGGGAAGAGATATAAACAACATTTAGAGTAAATTAATGTTCATGTGAGAACGTTCAATTTTTCATGCAAAACAATCGATGACCCGCGACCTGATGAAATTGCTCTGAGGTGAACAAAATGGTCCATTTTGAAAATGTTCATCTTTCAACTAATATTGACTCTCAGAGGTGGATCTTCACTTTTGGAGATAAAATGAGCATCTTCATAGTAATTTTTATGCTTCTGGGGAGTCAAAACTCAAGATTTGGTTCATGGTTAAAAGTGACTTAAAAGGAACCAAATGCTCACTTCGAGGGCTTAAAACGTGTTTATTCACTGCGGGAAGAGATATAAACAACATTTAGAGTAAATTAATGTTCATGTGAGAACGTTCAATTTTTCATGCAAAACAATCGATGACCCGCGGCCTGATGAAATTGCTCTGAGGTGACCAAAATGGTCCGTTTTGAAAGTTTTCATCTTTCAACTAATTTTGACTCTCAGAGGTGGATCATCACTTTTGGAGATAAAATGAGCATCGGTATCGTCATGTTCATGCTTCTAGGGAGCCAAAACTCAAGATTTGACTCATGGTTGAAAGTGACTTAAAAGGACCAAATGCTCACTTCGAGGGCTTAAAACGTGTTTATTCACTGCAGGAATAGATATAAAGAATATTTAGAGTGAATTAATGTTCATGCGAGAACGTTCAATTTTTCATGCAAAACAATCGATGACCCGCGACCTGATGAAATTGCTCTGAGGTGAACAAAATGGTCAATTTTGAAAATGTTCATCTTTCAACTAATATTGACTCTCAGAGGTGGATTTTCACTTTTGGAGATAAAATGAGCATCTTCATAGTAATTTTTATGCTTCTGGTGAGCCAAAACTCAAGATTTGGCTCATGGTTAAAAGTGACTTAAAAGGACCCAAAGGCCCACTTCGAAGGCTTAAAACGTGTTTATTCACTGCGGGAAGAGATATAAACAACATTTAGAGTAAATTAATGTTCATGCGAGAACGTTCAATTTTTCATGCAAAACAATCGAAGACCCGCGACCTGATGAAATTGCTCTGAGATGACCAAAATGGTCCGTTTTGAAAATTTTCATCTTTCAACTAATTTTGACTCTCAGAGGTGGATCATCACTTTTGGAGATAAAATGAGCATCGTTATCGTCATTTTCATGCTTCTGGGAAGCCAAAACTCAAGATTGGGCTCATGGTTAAAAGTGACTTAAAAGGACCCAAATGCTCACTTTGAGGGCTTAAAACGTGTTTATTCACTGCGGGAAGAGATATAAACAATATTTAGAGTGAATTAATGTTCATGCGAGAACGTTCAATTTTTCATGCAAAACAATCGATGACCCGCGACCTGATGAAATTGCTCTGAGATGACCAAAATGGTCCGTTTTGAAAATTTTCATCTTTCAACTAATTTTGACTCTCAGAGGTGGATCATCACTTTTGGAGATAAAATGAGCATCGTTATCGCCATTTTCATGCTTCTAGGAAGCCAAAACTCAAAATTGGGCTCATGGTTAAAAGTGACTTAAAAGGACCCAAATGCTCACTTTGAGGGCTTAAAACGTGATTATTCACTGCAGGAATAGATATAAACAATATTTAGAGTGAATTAATGTTCATGCGAGAACGTTCAATTTTTCATGCAAAACAATCGATGACCCGCGACCTGATGAAATTGCTCTGAGATGACCAAAATGGTCCGTTTTGAAAATTTTCATCTTTCAACTAATTTTGACTCTCAGAGGTGGATCATCACTTTTGGAGATAAAATGAGCATCGTTATCGTAATTTTCATGCTTCTAGGGAGCCAAAACTCAAGATTTGGCTCATGGTGAAAAGTGACTTAAAAGGACCCAAATGCTCACTTCGAGGGCTTAAAACGTGTTTATTCACTGCGGGAAGAGATATAAACAACATTTAGAGTAAATTAATGTTCATGCGAGAACGTTCAATTTTTCATGCAAAACAATCGATGACCCGCGACCTGATGAAATTGCTCTGAGATGACCAAAATGGTCCGTTATGAAAATTTCCATCTTTCAAATAATATTGACTCTCAGAGGTGGATCATCACTTTTGGAGATAAAATGAGCATCGTTATCGTCATTTTCATGCTTCTAGGGAGCCAAAACTCAAGATTTGGCTCATGGTGAAAAGTGACTTAAAAGGACCCAAATGCTCACTTCGAGGGCTTAAAACGTGTTTATTCACTGCGGGAAGAGATATAAACAACATTTAGAGTAAATTAATGTTCATGCGAGAACGTTCAATTTTTCATGCAAAACACTCGATGACCCGCGACCTGATGAAATTGCTCTGAGGTGAACAAAATGGTCAATTTTGAAAATGTTCATCTTTCAACTAATATTGACTCTCAGAGGTGGATTTTCACTTTTAGAGATAAAATGAGCATCTTCATAGTAATTTTTATGCTTCTGGGGAGCCAAAACTCAAGATTTGGCTCATGGTTAAAAGTGACTTAAAAGGACCCAAATGCCCACTTCGAGGGCTTAAACCGTGTTTATTCACTGCGGGAAGAGATATAAACAACATTTAGAGTAAATTAATGTTCATGCGAGAACGTTCAATTTTTCATGCAAAACAATCGAAGACCCGGGACCTGATGAAATTGCTCTGAGATGACCAAAATGGTCCGTTTTGAAAATTTTCATCTTTCAACTAATTTTGACTCTCAGAGGTGGATCATCACTTTTGGAGATAAAATGAGCATCGTTATCGTCATTTTCATGCTTCTAGGGAGCCAAAACTCAAGATTTGGCTAATGGTTAAAAGTGACTTAAAAGGACCCAAATGCTCACTTCGAGGGCTTAAAATGTGTTTATTCACTGCGGGAAGAGATATAAACAACATTTAGAGTAAATTAATGTTCATGCGAGAACGTTCAATTTTTCATGCAAAACAATCGATGACCCGCGACCTGATGAAATTGCTCTGAGATGACCAAAATGGTCCGTTTTGAAAATTTCCATCTTTCAACTAATTTTGACTCTCAGAGGTGGATCATCACTATTGGAGATAAAATGAGCATCTTTATCTTCATTTTCATGCTTCTAGGGAGCCAAAACTCAAGATTGGGCTCATGGTTAAAAGTGACTTAAAAGGACCCAAATGCTCACTTCGATGGCTTAAAACGTGTTTATTCACTGCAGGAATAGATATAAACAATATTTAGAGTGAATTAATGTTCATGCAAGAACGTTCAATTTTTCATGCAAAACAATCGATGACCCGCGACCTGATGAAATTGCTCTGAGATGACCAAAATGGTCCGTTTTGAAAATTTTCATCTTTCAACTAATTTTGACTCTCAGAGGTGGATCATCACTTTTGGAGATAAAATGAGCATCGTTATCGTAATTTTCATGCTTCTAGGGAGCCAAAACTCAAGATTTGGCTCATGGTGAAAAGTGACTTAAAAGGACCCAAATGCTCACTTCGAGGGCTTAAAACGTGTTTATTCACTGCGGGAAGAGATATAAACAACATTTAGAGTAAATTAATGTTCATGCGAGAACGTTCAATTTTTCATGCAAAACAATCAATGACACGCGACCTGATGAAATTGCTCTGAGGTGAACAAGATGGTCAATTTTGAAAAAATGTTCATCTTTCAACTAATATTGACTCTCAGAGGTGGATCTTCACTTTTGAAGATAAAATGAGCATCTTCATAGTAATTTTTATGCTTCTGGGGAGCCAAAACTCAAGATTTGGTTCATGGTTAAAAGTGACTTAAAAGGAACCAAATGCTCACTTCGAGGGCTTAAAACGTGTTTATTCACTGCGGGAAGAGATATAAACAACATTTAGAGTAAATTAATGTTCATGAGAGAACGTTCAATTTTTCATGCAAAACAATCGAAGACCCTCGACCTGATGAAATTGCTCTGAGATGACCAAAATGGTCCGTTTTGAAAATTTTCATCTTTCAACTAATTTTGACTCTCAGAGGTGGATCATCACTTTTGGAGATAAAATGAGCATCGTTATCGTCATTTTCATGCTTCTAGGGAGCCAAAACTCAAGATTTGGCTCATGGTGAAAAGTGACTTAAAAGGACCCAAATGCTCACTTCGAGGGCTTAAAACGTGTTTATTCACTGCGGGAAGAGATATGAAGAACATTTAGAGTAAATTAATGTTCATGCGAGAACGTTCAATTTTTCATGCAAAACACTCGATGACCCGCGACCTGATGAAATTGCTCTGAGGTGAACAAAATGGTCAATTTTGAAAATGTTCATCTTTCAACTAATATTGACTCTCAGAGGTGGATTTTCACTTTTGGAGATAAAATGAGCATCTTCATAGTAATTTTTATGCTTCTGGGGAGCCAAAACTCAAGATTTGGCTCATGGTTAAAAGTGACTTAAAAGGACCCAAATGCCCACTTCGAGGGCTTAAAACGTGTTTATTCACTGCGGGAAGAGATATAAACAACATTTATAGTAAATTAATGTTCATGCGAGAACGTTCAATTTTTCATGCAAAACAATCGAAGACCCGCGACCTGATGAAATTGCTCTGAGATGACCAAAATGGTCAGTTTTGAAAATTTTCATCTTTCAACTAATTTTGACTCTCAGAGGTGGATCATCACTTTTGGAGATAAAATGAGCATCGTTATCGTCATTTTCATGCTTCTAGGGAGCCAAAACTCAAGATTTGGCTCATGGTGAAAAGTGACTTAAAAGGACCCAAATGCTCACTTCGAGGGCTTAAAACGTGTTTATTCACTGCGGGAAGAGATATAAACAACATTTAGAGTAAATTAATGTTCATGCGAGAACGTTCAATTTTTCATGCAAAACACTCGATGACCCGCGACCTGATGAAATTGCTCTGAGGTGAACAAAATGGTCAATTTTGAAAATGTTCATCTTTCAACTAATATTGACTCTCAGAGGTGGATTTTCACTTTTGGAGATAAAATGAGCATCTTCATAGTAATTTTTATGCTTCTGGTGAGCCAAAACTCAAGATTTGGCTCATGGTTAAAAGTGACTTAAAAGGACCCAAAGGCCCACTTCGAGGGCTTAAAACGTGTTTATTCACTGCGGGAAGAGATATAAACAACATTTAGAGTAAATTAATGTTCATGCGAGAACGTTCAATTTTTCATGCAAAACAATCGAAGACCCGCGACCTGATGAAATTGCTCTGAGATGACCAAAATGGTCCGTTTTGAAAATTTTAATCTTTCAACTAATTTGGACTCTCAGAGGTGGATCATCACTTTTGGAGATAAAATGAGCATCGTTATTGTCATTTTCATGCTTCTAGGGAGCCAAAACTCAAGATTTGGCTCATGGTTAAAAGTGACTTAAAAGGACCCAAATGCTCACTTCGAGGGCTTAAAATGTGTTTATTCACTGCGGGAAGAGATATAAACAACATTTAGAGTAAATTAATGTTCATGCGAGAACGTTCAATTTTTCATGCAAAACAATCGATGACCCGCGACCTGATGAAATTGCTCTGAGATGACCAAAATGGTCCGTTTTGAAAATTTCCATCTTTCAAATAATAGTGACTCTCAGAGGTGGATCATCACTTTTGGAGATAAAATGAGCATCGGTATCGTCATTTTCATGCTTCTAGGGAGCCAAAACTCAAGATTTGACTCATGGTTGAAAGTGACTTAAAAGGACCAAATGCTCACTTCGAGGGCTTAAAACGTGTTTATTCACTGCGGGAAGAGATATAAAGAACATTTAGAGTAAATTAATGTTCATGCGCGAACGTTCAATTTTTCATGCAAAACAATCGAAGACCCGCGACCTGATGAAATTGCTCTGAGGTGAACAAAATGGTCAATTTTGAAAATGTTCATCTTTCAACTAATATTGACTCTCAGAGGTGGATCATCACTTTTGGAGATAAAATGAGCATCGTTATCATCATTTTCATGCTTCTAGGGAGCCAAAACTCAAGATTTGGCTCATGGTGAAAAGTGACTTAAAAGGACCCAAATGCTCACTTCGAGGGCTTAAAACGTGTTTATTCACTGCGGGAAGAGATATAAACAACATTTAGAGTAAATTAATGTTCATGCGAGAACGTTCAATTTTTCATGCAAAACACTCGATGACCCGCGACCTGATGAAATTGCTCTGAGGTGAACAAAATGGTCAATTTTGAAAATGTTCATCTTTCAACTAATATTGACTCTCAGAGGTGGATTTTCACTTTTGGAGATAAAATGAGCATCTTCATAGTAATTTTTATGCTTCTGGGGAGCCAAAACTCAAGATTTGGCTCATGGTTAAAAGTGACTTAAAAGGACCCAAATGCCCACTTCGAGGGCTTAAACCGTGTTTATTCACTGCGGGAAGAGATATAAACAACATTTAGAGTAAATTAATGTTCATGCGAGAACGTTCAATTTTTCATGCAAAACAATCGAAGACCCGCGACCTGATGAAATTGCTCTGAGATGACCAAAATGGTCCGTTTTGAAAATTTTCATCTTTCAACTATTTTTGACTCTCAGAGGTGGATCATCACTTTTGGAGATAAAATGAGCATCGTTATCGTCATTTTCATGCTTCTAGGGAGCCAAAACTCAAGATTTGGCTCATGGTTAAAAGTGACTTAAAAGGACCCAAATGCTCACTTCGAGGGCTTAAAATGTGTTTATTCACTGCGGGAAGAGATATAAACAACATTTAGAGTAAATTAATGTTCATGCGAGAACGTTCAATTTTTCATGCAAAACAATCGATGACCCGCGACCTGATGAAATTGCTCTGAGATGACCAAAATGGTCCGTTTTGAAAATTTCCATCTTTCAAATAATTTTGACTCTCAGAGGTGGATCATCACTATTGGAGATAAAATGAGCATCTTTATCTTAATTTTCATGCTTCTAGGGAGCCAAAACTCAAGATTGGGCTCATGGTTAAAAGTGACTTAAAAGTACCCAAATGCTCACTTCGATGGCTTAAAACGTGTTTATTCACTGCGGGAAGAGATATAAAGAACATTTAGAGTAAATTATTGTTAATGCGAGAACATTCAAGTTTTATATGCCAAACGATCGATGACCCGCGTCCTGATGAAATTGCTCTGAGATGACCAAAATGGTCCGTTTAGAAAATTTTCATCTTTCAACTAATTTTGACTCTCAGAGGTGGATCATCACTTTTGGAGATAAAATTAGCAGCATTATCGTCATTTTCATGCTTCTAGGGAGCCAAAACTCAAGATTTGGCTCATGGTTAAAAGTGACTTAAAAGGACCCAAATGCTCACTTCGAGGGCTTAAAATGTGTTTATTTACTGCGGGAAGAGATATAAACATCATTTAGAGTAAATTAATGTTCATGCGAGAACGTTCAATTTTTCATGCAAAACAATCGATGACCCGCGACCTGATGAAATTGCTCTGAGGTGACCAAAATGGTCCGTTTTGAAAGTTTTCATCTTTCAACTAATTTTGACTCTCAGAGGTGGATCATCACTTTTGGAGATAAAATGCGCATCGGTATCGTCATTTTCATGCTTCTAGGGAGCCAAAACTCAAGATTTGACTCATGGTTGAAAGTGACTTAAAAGGACCAAATGCTCACTTCGATGGCTTAAAACGTGTTTATTCACTGCGGGAAGAGATATAAAGAACATTTAGAGTACATTAATGTTCATGCGAGAACGTTCAATTTTTCATGCAAAACAATCGATGACCCGCGATCTGATGAAATTGCTCTGAGATGACCAAAATGGTCCGTTTTGAAAATTTTCATCTTTCAACTAATTGTGACTCTCAGAGGTGGATCATCACTTTTGGAGATAAAATGAGCATCGGTATCGTCATTTTCATGCTTCTAGGGAGCCAAAACTCAAGATTTGACTCATGGTTGAAAGTGACTTAAAAGGACCAAATGCTCACTTCGAGGGCTTAAAACGTGTTTATTCACTGCGGGAAGAGATATGAAGAACATTTAGAGTAAATTAATGTTCATGCGAGAACGTTCAATTTTTCATGCAAAACGATCGATGACCCGAGACCTGATGAAATTGCTCTGAGATTACCAAAATGGTCCGTTTTGAAAATTTCCATCTTTCAACTAATTTTGACTCTCAGAGGTGGATCATCACTATTGGAGATAAAATGAGCATCTTTATCATCATTTTCATGGTTCTAGGGAGCCAAAACTCAAGATTGGGCTCATGGTTAAAAGTGACTTAAAAGGACCCAAATGCTCACTTTGAGGGCTTAAAACGTGTTTATTCACTGCGGGAAGGGATATAAACAATATTTAGAGTGAATTAATGTTCATGCGAGAACGTTCAATTTTTCATGCAAAACAATCGATGACCCGCGACCTGAAGAAATTGCTCTGAGATGACCAAAATGGTCCGTTTTGAAAATGTTCACCTTTCAACTAATTTTGACTCTCAGAGGTGGATCATCACTTTTGGAGATAAAATGAGCATCGTTATCGTAATTTTCATGCTTCTAGGGAGCCAAAACTCAAGATTTGGCTCATGGTTAAAAGTGACTTAAAAGGACCCAAATGCTCACTTCGAGGGCTTAAAATGTGTTTATTCACTGCGGGAAGAGATATAAACAACATTTAGAGTAAATTAATGTTCATGCGAGAACGTTCAATTTTTCATGCAAAACAATCGAAGACCCGCGACCTGATGAAATTGCTCTGAGATTACCAAAATGGTCCGTTTTGAAAATGTTCATCTTTCATCTAATTTTGACTCTCAGAGGTGGATCATCACTTTTGGAGATAAAATGAGCATCGTTATCGTCATTTTCATGCTTCTAGGGAGCCAAAACTCAAGATTTGGCTCATGGTGAAAAGTGACTTAAAAGGACCCAAATGCTCACTTTGAGGGCTTAAAACGTGTTTATTCACTGCGGGAAGAGATATAAAAAACATTTAGAGTAAATTAATGTTCATGCGAGAACGTTCAATTTTTCATGCAAAACAATCGATGACCCGCGACCTGATGAAAATTCTCTGAGGTGAACAAATTGGTCCATTTTGAAAATGTTCATCTTTCAACTAATATTGACTCTCAGAGGTGGATCTTCACTTTTGGAGATAAAATGAGCATCTTCATAGTAATTTTTATGCTTCTGGGGAGCCAAAACTCAAGATTTGGCTCATGGTTAAAAGTGACTTAAAAGGACCCAAATGCTCACTTCGAGGGCTTAAAACTTATTTATTCACTGCGAGAAGAGATATAAACAACATTTAGAGTAAATTAATGTTCATGCGAGAACGTTCAATTTTTCATGCAAAACAATCGAAGACCCGCGACCTGATGAAATTGCTCTGAGATGACCAAAATGGTCCGTTTTGAAAATGTTCATCTTTCAACTTATTTTGACTCTCAGAGGTGGATCATCACTTTTGGAGATAAAATGAACATCGGTATCATCATTTTCATGCTTCTAGGGAGCCAAAACTCAAGATTTGGCTCATGGTTAAAAGTGACTTAAAAGGACCCAAATGCTCACTTCGAGGGCTTAAAACGTGTTTATTCACTGCGGGAAGAGATATAAAGAACATTTTGAGTAAATTATTGTTAATGCGAGAACGTTCAATTTTTCATGCCAAACGATCGATGACCCGCGTCCTGATGAAATTGCTCTGAGATGACCAAAATGGTCCGTTTTGAAAATTTTCATCTTTCAACTAATTTTGACTCTCAGAGGTGGATCATCACTTTTGGAGATAAAATGAGCAGCGTTATCGTCATTTTCATGCTTCTAGGGAGCCAAAACTCAAGATTTGGCTCATGGTTAAAAGTGACTTAAAAGAACCCACATGCTCACTTCGAGGGCTTAAAATGTGTTTATTCACTGCGGGAAGAGATATAAACATCATTTAGAGTAAATTAATGTTCATGCGAGAACGTTCTATTTTTCATGCAAAACAATCGATGACCCGCGACCTGATGAAATTGCTCTGAGGTGACCAAAATGGTCCGTTTTGAAAGTTTCCATCTTTCAACTAATTTTGACTCTCAGAGGTGGATCATCACTTTTGGAGATAAAATGAGCATCGTTATCGTCATTTTCATGCTTCTAGGGGGCCAAAACTCAAGATTTGGCTCATGGTTAAAAGTGACTTAAAAGGACCCAAATGCTCACTTTGAGGGCTTAAAACGTGTTTATTCACTGCGGTAAGAGATATAAAGAACATTTAGAGTAAATTATTGTTCATGCGAGAACGTTTAATTTTTCATGCAAAACGATCGATGACCCGAGACCTGATGAAATTGCTCTGAGATGACCAAAATGGTCCGTTTTGAAAATTTCCATCTTTCAACTAATTTTGACTCTCAGAGGTGGATCATCACTATTGGAGATAAAATGAGCATCTTTATCATCATTTTCATGGTTCTAGGGAGCCAAAACTCAAGATTGGGCTCATGGTGAAAAGTGACTTAAAAGGACCCAAATGCTCACTTTGAGGGCTTAAAACGTGTTTATTCACTGCGGGAAGAGATATAAAAAACATTTAGAGTAAATTAATGTTCATGCGAGAACGTTCAATTTTTCATGCAAAACAATCGATGACCCGCGACCTGATGAAATTGCTCTGAGGTGAACAAATTGGTCCATTTTGAAAATGTTCATCTTTCAACTAATATTGACTCTCAGAGGTGGATCTTCACTTTTGGAGATAAAATGAGCATCTTCATAGTAATTTTTATGCTTCTGGGGAGCCAAAACTCAAGATTTGGCTCATGGTTAAAAGTGACTTAAGAGGACCCAAATGCTCACTTCGAGGGCTTAAAACTTATTTATTCACTGCGAGAAGAGATATAAACAACATTTAGAGTAAATTAATGTTCATGCGAGAACGTTCAATTTTTCATGCAAAACAATCGAAGACCCGCGACCTGATGAAATTGCTCTGAGATGACCAAAATGGTCCGTTTTGAAAATGTTCATCTTTCCAACTTATTTTTGCTCTCAGAGGTGGATCATCACTTTTGGAGATAAAATGAGCATCGGTATCATCATTTTCATGCTTCTAGGGAGCCAAAACTCAAGATTTGGCTCATGGTTAAAAGTGACTTAAAAGGACCCAAATGCTCACTTCGAGGGCTTAAAACGTGTTTATTCACTGCGGGAAGAGATATAAAGAACATTTTGAGTAAATTATTGTTAATGCGAGAACGTTCAATTTTTCATGCAAAACAATCGAAGACCCGCGACCTGATGAAATTGCTCTGAGATGACCAAAATGGTCCGTTTTGAAAATGTTCATCTTTCAACTTATTTTGACTCTCAGAGGTGGATCATCACTTTTGGAGATAAAATGAGCATCGGTATCATCATTTTCATGCTTCTAGGGAGCCAAAACTCAAGATTTGGCTCATGGTTAAAAGTGACTTAAAAGGACCCAAATGCTCACTTCGAGGGCTTAAAACGTGTTTATTCACTGCGGGAAGAGATATAAAGAACATTTTGAGTAAATTATTGTTAATGCGAGAACGTTCAATTTTTCATGCCAAACGATCGATGACCCGCGTCCTGATGAAATTGCTCTGAGATGACCAAAATGGTCCGTTTTGAAAATTTTCATCTTTCAACTAATTTTGACTCTCAGAGGTGGATCATCACTTTTGGAGATAAAATGAGCAGCGTTATCGTCATTTTCATGCTTCTAGGGAGCCAAAACTCAAGATTTGGCTCATGGTTAAAAGTGACTTAAAAGAACCCACATGCTCACTTCGAGGGCTTAAAATGTGTTTATTCACTGCGGGAAGAGATATAAACATCATTTAGAGTAAATTAATGTTCATGCGAGAACGTTCTATTTTTCATGCAAAACAATCGATGACCCGCGACCTGATGAAATTGCTCTGAGGTGACCAAAATGGTCCGTTTTGAAAGTTTCCATCTTTCAACTAATTTTGACTCTCAGAGGTGGATCATCACTTTTGGAGATAAAATGAGCATCGTTATCGTCATTTTCATGCTTCTAGGGGGCCAAAACTCAAGATTTGGCTCATGGTTAAAAGTGACTTAAAAGGACCCAAATGCTCACTTTGAGGGCTTAAAACGTGTTTATTAACTGCGGTAAGAGATATAAAGAACATTTAGAGTAAATTATTGTTCATGCGAGAACGTTTAATTTTTCATGCAAAACGATCGATGACCCGAGACCTGATGAAATTGCTCTGAGATGACCAAAATGGTCCGTTTTGAAAATTTCCATCTTTCAACTAATTTTGACTCTCAGAGGTGGATCATCACTTTTGGAGATAAAATGAGCATCGTTATCGTCATTTTCATGCTTCTAGGGGGCCAAAACTCAAGATTGGGCTCATGGTGAAAAGTGACTTAAAAGGACCCAAATGCTCACTTTGAGGGCTTAAAACGTGTTTATTCACTGCGGGAAGAGATATAAAAAACATTTAGAGTAAATTAATGTTCATGCGAGAACGTTCAATTTTTCATGCAAAACAATCGATGACCCGCGACCTGATGAAATTGCTCTGAGGTGAACAAATTGGTCCATTTTGAAAATGTTCATCTTTCAACTAATATTGACTCTCAGAGGTGGATCTTCACTTTTGGAGATAAAATGAGCATCTTCATAGTAATTTTTATGCTTCTGGGGAGCCAAAACTCAAGATTTGGCTCATGGTTAAAAGTGACTTAAGAGGACCCAAATGCTCACTTCGAGGGCTTAAAACTTATTTATTCACTGCGAGAAGAGATATAAACAAGATTTAGAGTAAATTAATGTTCATGCGAGAACGTTCAATTTTTCATGCAAAACAATCGAAGACCCGCGACCTGATGAAATTGCTCTGAGATGACCAAAATGGTCCGTTTTGAAAATGTTCATCTTTCCAACTTATTTTTGCTCTCAGAGGTGGATCATCACTTTTGGAGATAAAATGAGCATCGGTATCATCATTTTCATGCTTCTAGGGAGCCAAAACTCAAGATTTGGCTCATGGTTAAAAGTGACTTAAAAGGACCCAAATGCTCACTTCGAGGGCTTAAAATGTGTTTATTCACTGCGGGAAGAGATATAAAGAACATTTTGAGTAAATTATTGTTAATGCGAGAACGTTCAATTTTTCATGACAAACGATCGATGACCCGCGTCCTGATGAAATTGCTCTGAGATGACCAAAATGGTCCGTTTTGAAAATTTTCATCTTTCAACTAATTTTGACTCTCAGAGGTGGATCATCACTTTTGGAGATAAAATGAGCAGCTTTATCGTCATTTTCATGCTTCTAGGGAGCCAAAACTCAAGATTTGGCTCATGGTTAAAAGTGACTTAAAAGAACCCACATGCTCACTTCGAGGGCTTAAAATGTGTTTATTCACTGCGGGAAGAGATATAAACATCATTTAGAGTAAATTAATGTTCATGCGAGAACGTTCTATTTTTCATGCAAAACAATCGATGACCCGCGACCTGATGAAATTGCTCTGAGGTGACCAAAATGGTCCGTTTTGAAAGTTTCCATCTTTCAACTAATTTTGACTCTCAGAGGTGGATCATCACTTTTGGAGATAAAATGAGCATCGTTATCGTCATTTTCATGCTTCTAGGGGGCCAAAACTCAAGATTTGACTCATGGTTGAAAGTGACTTAAAAGGACCAAATGCTCACTTCGATGGCTTAAAACGTTTTTATTCACTGCGGGAAGAGATATAAAGAACATTTAGAGTAAATTAATGTTCATGCGAGAACGTTCAATTTTTCATGCAAAACAATCGATGACGCGCGATCTGATGAAATTGCTCTGAGATGACCAAAATGGTCCGTTTTGAAAATTTTCATCTTTTAACTAATATTGACTCTCAGAGGTGGATCTTCACTTTTGGAGATAAAATGAGCATCTTCATAGTAATTTTTATGCTTCTGGGGAGCCAAAACTCAAGATTTGGCTCATGGTTAAAAGTGACTTAAAAGGACCCAAATGCCCACTTCGAGGGCTTAAAACGTGTTTATTCACTGCGGGAAGAGATATAAACAACATTTAGAGTAAATTAATGTTCATGCGAGAACGTTCAATTTTTCATGCAAAACAATCGAAGACCCGCGACCTGATGAAATTGCTCTGAGATGACCAAAATGGTCCGTTTTGAAAATTTTCATCATTCAACTACTTTTGAATCTCAGAGGTGGATCATCCCTTTTGGAGATAAAATGAGCATCGTTATCGTCATTTTAATGCTTCTAGGGAGCCAAAACTCAAGATTTGGCTCATGGTTAAAAGTGACTTAAAAGGACCCAAATGCTCACTTTGAGGGCTTAAAACGTGTTTATTCACTGCGGTAAGAGATATAAAGAACATTTAGAGTAAATTATTGTTCATGCGAGAACGTTTAATTTTTCATGCAAAACGATCGATGACCCGAGACCTGATGAAATTGCTCTGAGATGACCAAAATGGTCCGTTTTGAAAATTTCCATCTTTCAACTAATTTTGACTCTCAGAGGTGGATCATCACTATTGGAGATAAAATGAGCATCTTTATCATCATTTTCATGGTTCTAGGGAGCCAAAACTCAAGATTGGGCTCATGGTGAAAAGTGACTTAAAAGGACCCAAATGCTCACTTTGAGGGCTTAAAACGTGTTTATTCACTGCGGGAAGAGATATAAAAAACATTTAGAGTAAATTAATGTTCATGCGAGAACGTTTAATTTTTCATGCAAAACGATCGATGACCCGAGATCTGATGAAATTGCTCTGAGATGACCAAAATGGTCCGTTTTGAAAATTTCCATCTTTCAACTAATTTTGACTCTCAGAGGTGGATCATCACTATTGGAGATAAAATGAGCATCTTTATCATCATTTTCATGGTTCTAGGGAGCCAAAACTCAAGATTGGGCTCATGGTGAAAAGTGACTTAAAAGGACCCAAATGCTCACTTTGAGGGCTTAAAACGTGTTTATTCACTGCGGGAAGAGATATAAAAAACATTTAGAGTAAATTAATGTTCATGCGAGAACGTTCAATTTTTCATGCAAAACAATCGATGACCCGCGACCTGATGAAATTGCTCTGAGGTGAACAAATTGGTCCATTTTGAAAATGTTCATCTTTCAACTAATATTGACTCTCAGAGGTGGATCTTCACTTTTGGAGATAAAATGAGCATCTTCATAGTAATTTTTATGCTTCTGGGGAGCCAAAACTCAAGATTTGGCTCATGGTTAAAAGTGACTTAAGAGGACCCAAATGCTCACTTCGAGGGCTTAAAACTTATTTATTCACTGCGAGAAGAGATATAAACAACATTTAGAGTAAATTAATGTTCATGCGAGAACGTTCAATTTTTCATGCAAAACAATCGAAGACCCGCGACCTGATGAAATTGCTCTGAGATGACCAAAATGGTCCGTTTTGAAAATGTTCATCTTTCCAACTTATTTTTGCTCTCAGAGGTGGATCATCACTTTTGGAGATAAAATGAGCATCGGTATCATCATTTTCATGCTTCTAGGGAGCCAAAACTCAAGATTTGGCTCATGGTTAAAAGTGACTTAAAAGGACCCAAATGCTCACTTCGAGGGCTTAAAACGTGTTTATTCACTGCGGGAAGAGATATAAAGAACATTTTGAGTAAATTATTGTTAATGCGAGAACGTTCAATTTTTCATGCAAAACAATCGAAGACCCGCGACCTGATGAAATTGCTCTGAGATGACCAAAATGGTCCGTTTTGAAAATGTTCATCTTTCAACTTATTTTGACTCTCAGAGGTGGATCATCACTTTTGGAGATAAAATGAGCATCGGTATCATCATTTTCATGCTTCTAGGGAGCCAAAACTCAAGATTTGGCTCATGGTTAAAAGTGACTTAAAAGGACCCAAATGCTCACTTCGAGGGCTTAAAACGTGTTTATTCACTGCGGGAAGAGATATAAAGAACATTTTGAGTAAATTATTGTTAATGCGAGAACGTTCAATTTTTCATGCCAAACGATCGATGACCCGCGTCCTGATGAAATTGCTCTGAGATGACCAAAATGGTCCGTTTTGAAAATTTTCATCTTTCAACTAATTTTGACTCTCAGAGGTGGATCATCACTTTTGGAGATAAAATGAGCAGCGTTATCGTCATTTTCATGCTTCTAGGGAGCCAAAACTCAAGATTTGGCTCATGGTTAAAAGTGACTTAAAAGAACCCACATGCTCACTTCGAGGGCTTAAAATGTGTTTATTCACTGCGGGAAGAGATATAAACATCATTTAGAGTAAATTAATGTTCATGCGAGAACGTTCTATTTTTCATGCAAAACAATCGATGACCCGCGACCTGATGAAATTGCTCTGAGGTGACCAAAATGGTCCGTTTTGAAAGTTTCCATCTTTCAACTAATTTTGACTCTCAGAGGTGGATCATCACTTTTGGAGATAAAATGAGCATCGTTATCGTCATTTTCATGCTTCTAGGGGGCCAAAACTCAAGATTTGGCTCATGGTTAAAAGTGACTTAAAAGGACCCAAATGCTCACTTTGAGGGCTTAAAACGTGTTTATTCACTGCGGTAAGAGATATAAAGAACATTTAGAGTAAATTATTGTTCATGCGAGAACGTTTAATTTTTCATGCAAAACGATCGATGACCCGAGACCTGATGAAATTGCTCTGAGATGACCAAAATGGTCCGTTTTGAAAATTTCCATCTTTCAACTAATTTTGACTCTCAGAGGTGGATCATCACTATTGGAGATAAAATGAGCATCTTTATCATCATTTTCATGGTTCTAGGGAGCCAAAACTCAAGATTGGGCTCATGGTGAAAAGTGACTTAAAAGGACCCAAATGCTCACTTTGAGGGCTTAAAACGTGTTTATTCACTGCGGGAAGAGATATAAAAAACATTTAGAGTAAATTAATGTTCATGCGAGAACGTTCAATTTTTCATGCAAAACAATCGATGACCCGCGACCTGATGAAATTGCTCTGAGGTGAACAAATTGGTCCATTTTGAAAATGTTCATCTTTCAACTAATATTGACTCTCAGAGGTGGATCTTCACTTTTGGAGATAAAATGAGCATCTTCATAGTAATTTTTATGCTTCTGGGGAGCCAAAACTCAAGATTTGGCTCATGGTTAAAAGTGACTTAAGAGGACCCAAATGCTCACTTCGAGGGCTTAAAACTTATTTATTCACTGCGAGAAGAGATATAAACAACATTTAGAGTAAATTAATGTTCATGCGAGAACGTTCAATTTTTCATGCAAAACAATCGAAGACCCGCGACCTGATGAAATTGCTCTGAGATGACCAAAATGGTCCGTTTTGAAAATGTTCATCTTTCCAACTTATTTTTGCTCTCAGAGGTGGATCATCACTTTTGGAGATAAAATGAGCATCGGTATCATCATTTTCATGCTTCTAGGGAGCCAAAACTCAAGATTTGGCTCATGGTTAAAAGTGACTTAAAAGGACCCAAATGCTCACTTCGAGGGCTTAAAACGTGTTTATTCACTGCGGGAAGAGATATAAAGAACATTTTGAGTAAATTATTGTTAATGCGAGAACGTTCAATTTTTCATGACAAACGATCGATGACCCGCGTCCTGATGAAATTGCTCTGAGATGACCAAAATGGTCCGTTTTGAAAATTTTCATCTTTCAACTAATTTTGACTCTCAGAGGTGGATCATCACTTTTGGAGATAAAATGAGCAGCTTTATCGTCATTTTCATGCTTCTAGGGAGCCAAAACTCAAGATTTGGCTCATGGTTAAAAGTGACTTAAAAGAACCCACATGCTCACTTCGAGGGCTTAAAATGTGTTTATTCACTGCGGGAAGAGATATAAACATCATTTAGAGTAAATTAATGTTCATGCGAGAACGTTCTATTTTTCATGCAAAACAATCGATGACCCGCGACCTGATGAAATTGCTCTGAGGTGACCAAAATGGTCCGTTTTGAAAGTTTCCATCTTTCAACTAATTTTGACTCTCAGAGGTGGATCATCACTTTTGGAGATAAAATGAGCATCGTTATCGTCATTTTCATGCTTCTAGGGGGCCAAAACTCAAGATTTGACTCATGGTTGAAAGTGACTTAAAAGGACCAAATGCTCACTTCGATGGCTTAAAACGTTTTTATTCACTGCGGGAAGAGATATAAAGAACATTTAGAGTAAATTAATGTTCATGCGAGAACGTTCAATTTTTCATGCAAAACAATCGATGACGCGCGATCTGATGAAATTGCTCTGAGATGACCAAAATGGTCCGTTTTGAAAATTTTCATCTTTTAACTAATATTGACTCTCAGAGGTGGATCTTCACTTTTGGAGATAAAATGAGCATCTTCATAGTAATTTTTATGCTTCTGGGGAGCCAAAACTCAAGATTTGGCTCATGGTTAAAAGTGACTTAAAAGGACCCAAATGCCCACTTCGAGGGCTTAAAACGTGTTTATTCACTGCGGGAAGAGATATAAACAACATTTAGAGTAAATTAATGTTCATGCGAGAACGTTCAATTTTTCATGCAAAACAATCGATGACCCGCGACCTGATGAAATTGCTCTGAGATGACCAAAATGGTCCGTTTTGTAAATTTCCATCTTTCAACTAATTTTGACTCTCAGAGGTGGATCATCACTATTGGAGATAAAATGAGCATCTTTATCATCATTTTCATGGTTCTAGGGAGCCAAAACTCAAGATTGGGCTCATGGTTAAAAGTGACTTAAAAGGACCCAAATGCTCACTTCGATGGCTTAAAACGTGTTTATTCACTGCGGGAAGAGATATAAAGAACATTTTGAGTAAATTATTGTTAATGCGAGAACGTTCTATTTTTCATGCAAAACAATCGATGACCCGCGACCTGATGAAATTGCTCTGAGGTGACCAAAATGGTCCGTTTTGAAAGTTTTCATCTTTCAACTAATTTTGACTCTCAGAGGTGGATCATCACTTTTGGAGATAAAATGAGCATCGGTATCGTCATTTTCATGCTTCTAGGGAGCCAAAACTCAAGATTTGACTCATGGTTGAAAGTGACTTAAAAGGACCAAATGCTCACTTCGAGGGCTTAAAACGTGTTTATTCACTGCGGGAAGAGATATAAAGAACATTTAGAGTAAATTAATGTTCATGCGAGAACGTTCAATTTTTCATGCAAAACAATTGATGACCCGCGACCTGATGAAATTGCTCTGAGGTGACCAAAATGGTCCGTTTTGAAAGTTTTCATCTTTCAACTAATTTTGACTCTCAGAGGTGGATCATCACTTTTGGAGATAAAATGAGCATCGGTATCATCATGTTCATGCTTCTAGGGAGCCAAAACTCAAGATTTGACTCATGGTTGAAAGTGACTTAAAAGGACCAAATGCTCACTTCGAGGGCTTAAAACGTGTCTATTCACTGCGGGAAGAGATATAAGAACATTTAGAGTAAATTAATGTTCATGCGAGAACGTTCAATTTTTCATGCAAAACAATCGATGACCTGCGATCTGATGAAATTGCTCTGAGATGACCAAAATGGTCCGTTTTGAAAGTTTTCATCTTTCAACTAATTTTGACTCTCAGAGGTGGATCATCACTTTTGGAGATAAAATGAGCATCGTTATCGTCATTTTCATGCTTCTAGGGAGCCAAAACTCAAGATTTGGCTCATGGTTAAAAGTGACTTAAAAGGACCCAAATGCTCACTTCGAGGGCTTAAAACGTGTTTATTCACTGCGGGAAGAGATATAAACAACATTTAGAGTAAATTAATGTTCATGCGAGAAAGTTCAATTTTTCATGCAAAACGATCGATGACCCGCGACCTGATGAAATTGCTCTGAGATGACCAAAATGGTCCGTTTTGAAAATTTCCATCTTTCAACTAATTTTGACTCTCAGAGGTGGATCATCACTTTTGGAGATAAAATGAGCACCGTTATCGTAATTTTCATGCTTCTAGGGAGCCAAAACTCAAGATGTGGCTCATGGTGAAAAGTGACTTAAAAGGACCCAAATGCTCACTTTGAGGGCTTAAAACGTGTTTATTCACTGCGGGAAGAGATATAAACCATATTTAGAGTGAATTAATGTTCATGCGAGAACGTTCAATTTTTCATGCAAAACAATCGATGACCCGCGACCTGATGAAATTGCTCTGAGATGACCAAAATGGTCCGTTTTGAAAATTTTCATCTTTCAACTAATTTTGACTCTCAGAGGTGGATCATCACTTTTGGAGATAAAATGAGCACCGTTATCGTAATTTTCATGCTTCTAGGGAGCCAAAACTCAAGATTTGGCTCGTGGTGAAAAGTGACTTAAAAGGACCCAAATGCTCACTTCGAGTGGTTAAAACGTGTTTATTCACTGCGGGAAGAGATATAAACAACATTTAGAGTAAATTAATGTTCATCCGAGAACGTTCAATTTTTCATGCAAAACACTCGATGACCCGCGACCTGATGAAATTGCTCTGAGGTGAACAAAATGGTCAATTTTGAAAATGTTCATCTTTCAACTAATATTGACTCTCAGAGGTGGATCTTCACTTTTGGAGATAAAATGAGCATCTTCATAGTAATTTTTATGCTTCTGGGGAGCCAAAACTCAAGATTTGGCTCATGGTTAAAAGTGACTTAAAAGGACCCAAATGCTCACTTCGAGGGCTTAAAACGTGTTTATTCACTGCGGGAAGAGATATAAACAACATTTAGAGTAAATTAATGTTCATGCGAGAACGTTCAATTTTTCATGCAAAACAATCGATGACCCGCGACCTGATGAAATTGCTCTGAGATGACCAAAATGGTCCGTTTTGAAAATTTTCATCTTTCAACTAATTTTGACTCTCAGAGGTGGATCATCACTTTTGGAGATAAAATGAGGATCGTTATCGTCATTTTAATGCTTCTAGGGAGCCAAAACTCAAGATTTGGCTCATGGTGAAAAGTGACTTAAAAGGACCCAAATGCTCACTTCGAGGGCTTAAAGCGTGTTTATTCACTGCGGGAAGAGATATAAACAACATTTAGAGTAAATTAATGTTCATGCGAGAACGTTCAATTTTTCATGCAAAACAATCAATGACCCGCGACCTGATGAAATTGCTCTGAGGTGAACAAGATGGTCAATTTTGAAAAAATGTTCATCTTTCAACTAATATTGACTCTCAGAGGTGGATCTTCACTTTTGAAGATAAAATGAGCATCTTCATAGTATTTTTTATGCTTCTGGGGAGCCAAAACTCAAGATTTGGTTCATGGTTAAAAGTGACTTAAAAGGAACCAAATGCTCACTTCGAGGGCTTAAAATGTGTTTATTCACTGCGGGAAGAGATATAAACAACATTTAGAGTAAATTAATGTTCATGCGAGAACGTTCAATTTTTCATGCAAAACAATCGAAGACCCGCGACCTGATGAAATTGCTCTGAGATGACCAAAATGGTCCGTTTTGAAAGTTTTCATCTTTCAACTAATTTTGACTCTCAGAGGTGGATCATCACTTTTGGAGATAAAATGAGCATCGTTATCGTCATTTTCATGCTTCTAGGGAGCCAAAACTCAAGATTTGGCTCATGGTGAAAAGTGACTTAAAAGGACCCAAATGCTCACTTCGAGGGCTTAAAACGTGTTTATTCACTGCGGGAAGAGATATAAAGAATATTTAGGGTAAATTAATGTTCATGCGAGAACGTTCAATTTTTCATGCAAAACACTCGATGACCCGCGACCTGATGAAATTGCTCTGAGGTGAACAAAATGGTCAATTTTGAAAATGTTCATCTTTCAACTAATATTGACTCTCAGAGGTGGATTTTCACTTTTGGAGATAAAATGAGCATCTTCATAGTAATTTTTATGCTTCTGGGGAGCCAAAACTCAAGATTTGGCTCATGGTTAAAAGTGACTTAAAAGGACCCAAATGCCCACTTCGAGGGCTTAAAACGTGTTTATTCACTGCGGGAAGAGATATAAACAACATTTATAGTAAATTAATGTTCATGCGAGAACGTTCAATTTTTCATGCAAAACAATCGAAGACCCGCGACCTGATGAAATTGCTCTGAGATGACCAAAATGGTCAGTTTTGAAAATTTTCATCTTTCAACTAATTTTGACTCTCAGAGGTGGATCATCACTTTTGGAGATAAAATGAGCATCGTTATCGTCATTTTCATGCTTCTAGGGAGCCAAAACTCAAGATTTGGCTCATGGTGAAAAGTGACTTAAAAGGACCCAAATGCTCACTTCGAGGGCTTAAAACGTGTTTATTCACTGCGGGAAGAGATATAAACAACATTTAGAGTAAATTAATGTTCATGCGAGAACGTTCAATTTTTCATGCAAAACACTCAATGACCCGCGACCTGATGAAATTGCTCTGAGGTGAACAAAATGGTCAATTTTGAAAATGTTCATCTTTCAACTAATATTGACTCTCAGAGGTGGATTTTCACTTTTGGAGATAAAATGAGCATCTTCATAGTAATTTTTATGCTTCTGGTGAGCCAAAACTCAAGATTTGGCTCATGGTTAAAACTGACTTAAAAGGACCCAAAGGCCCACTTCGAGGGCTTAAAACGTGTTTATTCACTGCGGGAAGAGATATAAACAACATTTAGAGTAAATTAATGTTCATGCGAGAACGTTCAATTTTTCATGCAAAACAATCGAAGACCCGCGACCTGATGAAATTGCTCTGAGATGACCAAAATGGTCCGTGTTGAAAATTTTCATCTTTCAACTAATTTTGACTCTCAGAGGTGGATCATCACTTTTGGAGATAAAATGAGCATCGTTATTGTCATTTTCATGCTTCTAGGGAGCCAAAACTCAAGATTTGGCTCATGGTTAAAAGTGACTTAAAAGGACCCAAATGCTCACTTTGAGGGCTTAAAATGTGTTTATTCACTGCGGGAAGAGATATAAACAACATTTAGAGTAAATTAATGTTCATGCGAGAACGTTCAATTTTTCATGCAAAACAATCGATGACCCGCGACCTGATGAAATTGCTCTGAGATGACCAAAATGGTCCGTTTTGAAAATTTCCATCTTTCAAATAATAGTGACTCTCAGAGGTGGATCATCACTTTTGGAGATAAAATGAGCATCGGTATCGTCATTTTCATGCTTCTAGGGAGCCAAAACTCAAGATTTGACTCATGGTTGAAAGTGACTTAAAAGGACCAAATGCTCACTTCGAGGGCTTAAAACGTGTTTATTCACTGCGGGAAGAGATATAAAGAACATTTAGAGTAAATTAATGTTCATGCGCGAACGTTCAATTTTTCATGCAAAACAATCGAAGACCCGCGACCTGATGAAATTGCTCTGAGGTGAACAAAATGGTCAATTTTGAAAATGTTCATCTTTCAACTAATATTGACTCTCAGAGGTGGATCATCACTTTTGGAGATAAAATGAGCATCGTTATCGTCATTTTCATGCTTCTAGGGAGCCAAAACTCAAGATTTGGCTCATGGTGAAAAGTGACTTAAAAGGACCCAAATGCTCACTTCGAGGGCTTAAAACGTGTTTATTCACTGCGGGAAGAGATATAAACAACATTTAGAGTAAATTAATGTTCATGCGAGAACGTTCAATTTTTCATGCAAAACACTCGATGACCCGCGACCTGATGAAATTGCTCTGAGGTGAACAAAATGGTCAATTTTGAAAATGTTCATCTTTCAACTAATATTGACTCTCAGAGGTGGATTTTCACTTTTGGAGATAAAATGAGCATCTTCATAGTAATTTTTATGCTTCTGGGGAGCCAAAACTCAAGATTTGGCTCATGGTTAAAAGTGACTTAAAAGGACCCAAATGCCCACTTCGAGGGCTTAAACCGTGTTTATTCACTGCGGTAAGAGATATAAACAACATTTAGAGTAAATTAATGTTCATGCGAGAACGTTCAATTTTTCATGCAAAACAATCGAAGACCCGCGACCTGATGAAATTGCTCTGAGATGACCAAAATGGTCCGTTTTGAAAATTTTCATCTTTCAACTAATTTTGACTCTCAGAGGTGGATCATCACTTTTGGAGATAAAATGAGCATCGTTATCGTCATTTTCATGCTTCTAGGGAGCCAAAACTCAAGATTTGGCTCATGGTTAAAAGTGACTTAAAAGGACCCAAATGCTCACTTCGAGGGCTTAAAATGTGTTTATTCACTGCGGGAAGAGATATAAACAACATTTAGAGTAAATTAATGTTCATGCGAGAACGTTCAATTTTTCATGCAAAACAATCGATGACCCGCGACCTGATGAAATTGCTCTGAGATGACCAAAATGGTCCGTTTTGAAAATTTCCATCTTTCAACTAATTTTGACTCTCAGAGGTGGATCATCACTATTGGAGATAAAATGAGCATCTTTATCTTCATTTTCATGCTTCTAGGGAGCCAAAACTCAAGATTGGGCTCATGGTTAAAAGTGACTTAAAAGGACCCAAATGCTCACTTCGATGGCTTAAAACGTGTTTATTCACTGCGGGAAGAGATATAAAGAACATTTAGAGTAAATTATTGTTAATGCGAGAACATTCAAGTTTTATATGCCAAACGATCGATGACCCGCGTCCTGATGAAATTGCTCTGAGATGACCAAAATGGTCCGTTTTGAAAATTTTCATCTTTCAACTAATTTTGACTCTCAGAGGTGGATCATCACTTTTGGAGATAAAATGAGCAGCATTATCGTCATTTTCATGCTTCTAGGGAGCCAAAACTCAAGATTTGGCTCATGGTTAAAAGTGACTTAAAAGGACCCAAATGCTCACTTCGAGGGCTTAAAATGTGTTTATTTACTGCGGGAAGAGATATAAACATCATTTAGAGTAAATTAATGTTCATGCGAGAACGTTCAATTTTTCATGCAAAACAATCGATGACCCGCGACCTGATGAAATTGCTCTGAGGTGACCAAAATGGTCCGTTTTGAAAGTTTTCATCTTTCAACTAATTTTGACTCTCAGAGGTGGATCATCACTTTTGGAGATAAAATGCGCATCGGTATCGTCATTTTCATGCTTCTAGGGAGCCAAAACTCAAGATTTGACTCATGGTTGAAAGTGCCTTAAAAGGACCAAATGCTCACTTCGATGGCTTAAAACGTGTTTATTCACTGCGGGAAGAGATATAAAGAACATTTAGAGTAAATTAATGTTCATGCGAGAACGTTCAATTTTTCATGCAAAACAATCGATGACCCGCGATCTGATGAAATTGCTCTGAGATGACCAAAATAGTCCGTTTTGAAAATTTTCATCTTTCAACTAATTGTGACTCTCAGAGGTGGATCATCACTTTTGGAGATAAAATGAGCATCGTTATCGTCATTTTCATGCTTCTAGGGAGCCAAAACTCAAGATTTGGCTCATGGTGAAAAGTGACTTAAAAGGACCCAAATGCTCACTTCGAGGGCTTAAAATGTGTTTTTCACTGCGGGAAGAGATATAAACAACATTTAGAGTAAATTAATGTTCATGCGAGAACGTTCAATTTTTCATGCAAAACAATCGATGACCCGCGACCTGATGAAATTGCTCTGAGGTGAACAAAATGGTCCATTTTGAAAATGTTCATCTTTCAACTAATATTGACTCTCAGAGGTGGATCTTCACTTTTGGAGATAAAATGAGCATCTTCATAGTAATTTTTATGCTTCTGGGGAGCCAAAACTCAAGATTTGGCTCATGGTTAAAAGTGACTTAAAAGGACCCAAATGCTCACTTCGAGGGCTTAAAATGTGTTTATTCACTGCGGGAAGAGATATAAACAACATTTAGAGTAAATTAATGTTCATGCGAGAACGTTCAATTTTTCATGCAAAACAATCGAAGACCCGCGACCTGATGAAATTGCTCTGAGATTACCAAAATGGTCCGTTTTGAAAATTTTCATCTTTCATCTAATTTTGACTCTCAGAGGTGGATCATCACTTTTGGAGATAAAATGAGCATCGTTATCGTCATTTTCATGCTTCTAGGGAGCCAAAACTCAAGATTTGGCTCATGGTGAAAAGTGACTTAAAAGGACCCAAATGCTCACTTTGAGGGCTTAAAACGTGTTTATTCACTGCGGGAAGAGATATAAAAAACATTTAGAGTAAATTAATGTTCATGCGAGAACGTTCAATTTTTCATGCAAAACAATCGATGACCCGCGACCTAATGAAATTGCTCTGAGGTGAACAAATTGGTCCATTTTGAAAATGTTCATCTTTCAACTAATATTGACTCTCAGAGGTGGATCTTCACTTTTGGAGATAAAATGAGCATCTTCATAGTAATTTTTATGCTTCTGGGGAGCCAAAACTCAAGATTTGGCTCATGGTTAAAAGTGACTTAAAAGGACCCAAATGCTCACTTCGAGGGCTTAAAACTTATTTATTCACTGCGAGAAGAGATATAAACAACATTTAGAGTAAATTAATGTTCATGCAAGAACGTTCAATTTTTCATGCAAAACAATCGAAGACCCGCGACCTGATGAAATTGCTCTGAGATGACCAAAATGGTCCGTTTTGAAAATGTTCATCTTTCAACTTATTTTGACTCTCAGAGGTGGATCATCACTTTTGGAGATAAAATGAGCATCGGTGTCATCATTTTCATGCTTCTAGGGAGCCAAAACTCAAGATTTGGCTCATGGTTAAAAGTGACTTAAAAGGACCCAAATGCTCACTTCGAGGGCTTAAAACGTGTTTATTCACTGCGGGAAGAGATATAAAGAACATTTTGAGTAAATTATTGTTAATGCGTGAACGTTCAATTTTTCATGCCAAACGATCGATGACCCGCGTCCTGATGAAATTGCTCTGAGATGACCAAAATGGTCCGTTTTGAAAATTTTCATCTTTCAACTAATTTTGACTCTCAGAGGTGGATCATCACTTTTGGAGATAAAATGAGCAGCGTTATCGTCATTTTCATGCTTCTAGGGAGCCAAAACTCAAGATTTGGCTCATGGTTAAAAGTGACTTAAAAGGACCCACATGCTCACTTCGAGGGCTTAAAATGTGTTTATTCACTGCGGGAAGAGATATAAACATCATTTAGAGTAAATTAATGTTCATGCGAGAACGTTCTATTTTTCATGCAAAACAATCGATGACCCGCGACCTGATGAAATTGCTCTGAGGTGACCAAAATGGTCAGTTTTGAAAGTTTCCATCTTTCAACTAATTTTGACTCTCAGAGGTGGATCATCACTTTTGGAGATAAAATGAGCATCGTTATCGTCATTTTCATGCTTCTAGGGGGCCAAAACTCAAGATTTGGCTCATGGTTAAAAGTGACTTAAAAGGACCCAAATGCTCACTTTGAGGGCTTAAAACGTGTTTATTCACTGCGGTAAGAGATATAAAGAACATTTAGAGTAAATTATTGTTCATGCGAGAACGTTTAATTTTTCATGCAAAACGATCGATGACCAGAGACCTGATGAAATTGCTCTGAGATGACCAAAATGGTCCGTTTTGAAAATTTCCATCTTTCAACTAATTTTGACTCTCAGAGGTGGATCATCACTATTGGAGATAAAATGAGCATCTTTATCATCATTTTCATGGTTCTAGGGAGCCAAAACTCAAGATTGGGCTCATGGTGAAAAGTGACTTAAAAGGACCCAAATGCTCACTTCGAGGGCTTAAAATGTGTTTTTTCACTGCGGGAAGAGATATAAACAACATTTAGAGTAAATTAATGTTCATGCGAGAACGTTCAATTTTTCATGCAAAACAATCGATGACCCGCGACCTGATGAAATTGCTCTGAGGTGAACAAAATGGTCCATTTTGAAAATTTCCATCTTTCAACTAATTTTGACTCTCAGAGGTGGATCATCACTATTGGAGATAAAATGAGCATCTTTATCATCATTTTCATGCTTCTAGGGAGCCAAAACTCAAGATTTGGCTCATGGTTAAAAGTGACTTAAAAGGACACAAATGCTCACTTCGAGAGCTTAAAATGTGTTTATTCACTGCGGGAAGAGATATAAACATCATTTAGAGTAAATTAATGTTCATGCGAGAACGTTCTATTTTTCATGCAAAACAATCGATGACCCGCGACCTGATGAAATTGCTCTGAGGTGACCAAAATGGTCCGTTTGAAAGTTTTCATCTTTCAACTAATTTTGACTCTCAGAGGTGGATCATCACTTTTGGAGATAAAATGAGCATCGTTATCGTCATTTTCATGCTTCTAGGGAGCCAAAACTCAAGATTTGGCTCATGGTGAAAAGTGACTTAAAAGGACCCAAATGCTCACTTCGAGGGCTTAAAACGTGTTTATTCACTGCGGGAAGAGATATAAAGAATATTTAGGGTAAATTAATGTTCATGCGAGAACGTTCAATTTTTCATGCAAAACACTCGATGACCCGCGACCTGATGAAATTGCTCTGAGGTGAACAAAATGGTCAATTTTGAAAATGTTCATCTTTCAACTAATATTGACTCTCAGAGGTGGATTTTCACTTTTGGAGATAAAATGAGCATCTTCATAGTAATTTTTATGCTTCTGGGGAGCCAAAACTCAAGATTTGGCTCATGGTTAAAAGTGACTTAAAAGGACCCAAATGCCCACTTCGAGGGCTTAAAACGTGTTTATTCACTGCGGGAAGAGATATAAACAACATTTATAGTAAATTAATGTTCATGCGAGAACGTTCAATTTTTCATGCAAAACAATCGAAGACCCGCGACCTGATGAAATTGCTCTGAGATGACCAAAATGGTCAGTTTTGAAAATTTTCATCTTTCAACTAATTTTGACTCTCAGAGGTGGATCATCACTTTTGGAGATAAAATGAGCATCGTTATCGTCATTTTCATGCTTCTAGGGAGCCAAAACTCAAGATTTGGCTCATGGTGAAAAGTGACTTAAAAGGACCCAAATGCTCACTTCGAGGGCTTAAAACGTGTTTATTCACTGCGGGAAGAGATATAAACAACATTTAGAGTAAATTAATGTTCATGCGAGAACGTTCAATTTTTCATGCAAAACACTCAATGACCCGCGACCTGATGAAATTGCTCTGAGGTGAACAAAATGGTCAATTTTGAAAATGTTCATCTTTCAACTAATATTGACTCTCAGAGGTGGATTTTCACTTTTGGAGATAAAATGAGCATCTTCATAGTAATTTTTATGCTTCTGGTGAGCCAAAACTCAAGATTTGGCTCATGGTTAAAACTGACTTAAAAGGACCCAAAGGCCCACTTCGAGGGCTTAAAACGTGTTTATTCACTGCGGGAAGAGATATAAACAACATTTAGAGTAAATTAATGTTCATGCGAGAACGTTCAATTTTTCATGCAAAACAATCGAAGACCCGCGACCTGATGAAATTGCTCTGAGATGACCAAAATGGTCCGTGTTGAAAATTTTCATCTTTCAACTAATTTTGACTCTCAGAGGTGGATCATCACTTTTGGAGATAAAATGAGCATCGTTATTGTCATTTTCATGCTTCTAGGGAGCCAAAACTCAAGATTTGGCTCATGGTTAAAAGTGACTTAAAAGGACCCAAATGCTCACTTTGAGGGCTTAAAATGTGTTTATTCACTGCGGGAAGAGATATAAACAACATTTAGAGTAAATTAATGTTCATGCGAGAACGTTCAATTTTTCATGCAAAACAATCGATGACCCGCGACCTGATGAAATTGCTCTGAGATGACCAAAATGGTCCGTTTTGAAAATTTCCATCTTTCAAATAATAGTGACTCTCAGAGGTGGATCATCACTTTTGGAGATAAAATGAGCATCGGTATCGTCATTTTCATGCTTCTAGGGAGCCAAAACTCAAGATTTGACTCATGGTTGAAAGTGACTTAAAAGGACCAAATGCTCACTTCGAGGGCTTAAAACGTGTTTATTCACTGCGGGAAGAGATATAAAGAACATTTAGAGTAAATTAATGTTCATGCGCGAACGTTCAATTTTTCATGCAAAACAATCGAAGACCCGCGACCTGATGAAATTGCTCTGAGGTGAACAAAATGGTCAATTTTGAAAATGTTCATCTTTCAACTAATATTGACTCTCAGAGGTGGATCATCACTTTTGGAGATAAAATGAGCATCGTTATCGTCATTTTCATGCTTCTAGGGAGCCAAAACTCAAGATTTGGCTCATGGTGAAAAGTGACTTAAAAGGACCCAAATGCTCACTTCGAGGGCTTAAAACGTGTTTATTCACTGCGGGAAGAGATATAAACAACATTTAGAGTAAATTAATGTTCATGCGAGAACGTTCAATTTTTCATGCAAAACACTCGATGACCCGCGACCTGATGAAATTGCTCTGAGGTGAACAAAATGGTCAATTTTGAAAATGTTCATCTTTCAACTAATATTGACTCTCAGAGGTGGATTTTCACTTTTGGAGATAAAATGAGCATCTTCATAGTAATTTTTATGCTTCTGGGGAGCCAAAACTCAAGATTTGGCTCATGGTTAAAAGTGACTTAAAAGGACCCAAATGCCCACTTCGAGGGCTTAAACCGTGTTTATTCACTGCGGTAAGAGATATAAACAACATTTAGAGTAAATTAATGTTCATGCGAGAACGTTCAATTTTTCATGCAAAACAATCGAAGACCCGCGACCTGATGAAATTGCTCTGAGATGACCAAAATGGTCCGTTTTGAAAATTTTCATCTTTCAACTAATTTTGACTCTCAGAGGTGGATCATCACTTTTGGAGATAAAATGAGCATCGTTATAGTCAATTTCATGCTTCTAGGGAGCCAAAACTCAAGATTGGGCTCATGGTTAAAAGTGACTTAAAAGGACCCAAATGCTCACTTCGATGGCTTAAAACGTGTTTATTCACTGCGGGAAGAGATATAAAGAACATTTAGAGTAAATTATTGTTAATGCGAGAACATTCAAGTTTTATATGCCAAACGATCGATGACCCGCGTCCTGATGAAATTGCTCTGAGATGACCAAAATGGTCCGTTTTGAAAATTTTCATCTTTCAACTAATTTTGACTCTCAGAGGTGGATCATCACTTTTGGAGATAAAATGAGCAGCATTATCGTCATTTTCATGCTTCTAGGGAGCCAAAACTCAAGATTTGGCTCATGGTTAAAAGTGACTTAAAAGGACCCAAATGCTCACTTCGAGGGCTTAAAATGTGTTTATTTACTGCGGGAAGAGATATAAACATCATTTAGAGTAAATTAATGTTCATGCGAGAACGTTCAATTTTTCATGCAAAACAATCGATGACCCGCGACCTGATGAAATTGCTCTGAGGTGACCAAAATGGTCCGTTTTGAAAGTTTTCATCTTTCAACTAATTTTGACTCTCAGAGGTGGATCATCACTTTTGGAGATAAAATGCGCATCGGTATCGTCATTTTCATGCTTCTAGGGAGCCAAAACTCAAGATTTGACTCATGGTTGAAAGTGCCTTAAAAGGACCAAATGCTCACTTCGATGGCTTAAAACGTGTTTATTCACTGCGGGAAGAGATATAAAGAACATTTAGAGTAAATTAATGTTCATGCGAGAACGTTCAATTTTTCATGCAAAACAATCGATGACCCGCGATCTGATGAAATTGCTCTGAGATGACCAAAATAGTCCGTTTTGAAAATTTTCATCTTTCAACTAATTGTGACTCTCAGAGGTGGATCATCACTTTTGGAGATAAAATGAGCATCGTTATCGTCATTTTCATGCTTCTAGGGAGCCAAAACTCAAGATTTGGCTCATGGTGAAAAGTGACTTAAAAGGACCCAAATGCTCACTTCGAGGGCTTAAAATGTGTTTTTCACTGCGGGAAGAGATATAAACAACATTTAGAGTAAATTAATGTTCATGCGAGAACGTTCAATTTTTCATGCAAAACAATCGATGACCCGCGACCTGATGAAATTGCTCTGAGGTGAACAAAATGGTCCATTTTGAAAATGTTCATCTTTCAACTAATATTGACTCTCAGAGGTGGATCTTCACTTTTGGAGATAAAATGAGCATCTTCATAGTAATTTTTATGCTTCTGGGGAGCCAAAACTCAAGATTTGGCTCATGGTTAAAAGTGACTTAAAAGGACCCAAATGCTCACTTCGAGGGCTTAAAATGTGTTTATTCACTGCGGGAAGAGATATAAACAACATTTAGAGTAAATTAATGTTCATGCGAGAACGTTCAATTTTTCATGCAAAACAATCGAAGACCCGCGACCTGATGAAATTGCTCTGAGATTACCAAAATGGTCCGTTTTGAAAATTTTCATCTTTCATCTAATTTTGACTCTCAGAGGTGGATCATCACTTTTGGAGATAAAATGAGCATCGTTATCGTCATTTTCATGCTTCTAGGGAGCCAAAACTCAAGATTTGGCTCATGGTGAAAAGTGACTTAAAAGGACCCAAATGCTCACTTTGAGGGCTTAAAACGTGTTTATTCACTGCGGGAAGAGATATAAAAAACATTTAGAGTAAATTAATGTTCATGCGAGAACGTTCAATTTTTCATGCAAAACAATCGATGACCCGCGACCTAATGAAATTGCTCTGAGGTGAACAAATTGGTCCATTTTGAAAATGTTCATCTTTCAACTAATATTGACTCTCAGAGGTGGATCTTCACTTTTGGAGATAAAATGAGCATCTTCATAGTAATTTTTATGCTTCTGGGGAGCCAAAACTCAAGATTTGGCTCATGGTTAAAAGTGACTTAAAAGGACCCAAATGCTCACTTCGAGGGCTTAAAACTTATTTATTCACTGCGAGAAGAGATATAAACAACATTTAGAGTAAATTAATGTTCATGCGAGAACGTTCAATTTTTCATGCAAAACAATCGAAGACCCGCGACCTGATGAAATTGCTCTGAGATGACCAAAATGGTCCGTTTTGAAAATGTTCATCTTTCTACTTATTTTGACTCTCAGAGGTGGATCATCACTTTTGGAGATAAAATGAGCATCGGTGTCATCATTTTCATGCTTCTAGGGAGCCAAAACTCAAGATTTGGCTCATGGTTAAAAGTGACTTAAAAGGACCCAAATGCTCACTTCGAGGGCTTAAAACGTGTTTATTCACTGCGGGAAGAGATATAAAGAACATTTTGAGTAAATTATTGTTAATGCGAGAACGTTCAATTTTTCATGCCAAACGATCGATGACCCGCGTCCTGATGAAATTGCTCTGAGATGACCAAAATGGTCCGTTTTGAAAATTTTCATCTTTCAACTAATTTTGACTCTCATAGGTGGATCATCACTATTGGAGATAAAATGAGCATCTTTATCGTCATTTTCATGCTTCTAGGGAGCCAAAACTCAAGATTTGGCTCATGGTTAAAAGTGACTTAAAAGGACCCACATGCTCACTTCGAGGGCTTAAAATGTGTTTATTCACTGCGGGAAGAGATATAAACATCATTTAGAGTAAATTAATGTTCATGCGAGAACGTTCTATTTTTCATGCAAAACAATCGATGACCCGCGACCTGATGAAATTGCTCTGAGGTGACCAAAATGGTCCGTTTTGAAAGTTTCCATCTTTCAACTAATTTTGACTCTCAGAGGTGGATCATCACTTTTGGAGATAAAATGAGCATCGTTATCGTCATTTTCATGCTTCTAGGGGGCCAAAACTCAAGATTTGGCTCATGGTTAAAAGTGACTTAAAAGGACCCAAATGCTCACTTTGAGGGCTTAAAACGTGTTTATTCACTGCGGTAAGAGATATAAAGAACATTTAGAGTAAATTATTGTTCATGCGAGAACGTTTAATTTTTCATGCAAAACGATCGATGACCAGAGACCTGATGAAATTGCTCTGAGATGACCAAAATGGTCCGTTTTGAAAATTTCCATCTTTCAACTAATTTTGACTCTCAGAGGTGGATCATCACTATTGGAGATAAAATGAGCATCTTTATCATCATTTTCATGGTTCTAGGGAGCCAAAACTCAAGATTGGGCTCATGGTGAAAAGTGACTTAAAAGGACCCAAATGCTCACTTCGAGGGCTTAAAATGTGTTTTTTCACTGCGGGAAGAGATATAAACAACATTTAGAGTAAATTAATGTTCATGCGAGAACGTTCAATTTTTCATGCAAAACAATCGATGACCCGCGACCTGATGAAATTGCTCTGAGGTGAACAAAATGGTCCATTTTGAAAATTTCCATCTTTCAACTAATTTTGACTCTCAGAGGTGGATCATCACTATTGGAGATAAAATGAGCATCTTTATCATCATTTTCATGCTTCTAGGGAGCCAAAACTCAAGATTTGGCTCATGGTTAAAAGTGACTTAAAAGGACCCAAATGCTCACTTCGAGAGCTTAAAATGTGTTTATTCACTGCGGGAAGAGATATAAACATCATTTAGAGTAAATTAATGTTCATGCGAGAACGTTCTATTTTTCATGCAAAACAATCGATGACCCGCGACCTGATGAAATTGCTCTGAGGTGACCAAAATGGTCCGTTTTGAAAGTTTTCATCTTTCAACTAATTTTGACTCTCAGAGGTGGATCATCACTTTTGGAGATAAAATGAGCATCGGTATCGTCATTTTCATGCTTCTAGGTAGCCAAAACTCAAGATTTGACTCATGGTTGAAAGTGACTTAAAAGGACCAAATGCTCACTTCGAGGGCTTAAAATGTGTTTATTCACTGCGGGAAGAGATATAAAGAACATTTAGAGTAAATTAATGTTCATGCGAGAACGTTCAATTTTTCATGCAAAACAATCGATGACCCGCGACCTGATGAAATTGCTCTGAGGTGACCAAAATGGTCCGTTTTGAAAGTTTTCATCTTTCAACTAATTTTGACTCTCAGAGGTGGATCATCACTTTTGGAGATAAAATGAGCATCGGTATCATCATGTTCATGCTTCTAGGGAGCCAAAACTCAAGATTTGACTCATGGTTGAAAGTGACTTAAAAGGACCAAATGCTCACTTCGAGGGCTTAAAACGTGTTTATTCACTGCGGGAAGAGATATAAAGAACATTTAGAGTAAATTAATGTTCATGCGAGAACGTTCAATTTTTCATGCAAAACAATCGATGACCTGCGATCTGATGAAATTGCTCTGAGATGACCAAAATGGTCCGTTTTGAAAGTTTTCATCTTTCAACTAATTTTGACTCTCAGAGGTGGATCATCACTTTTGGAGATAAAATGAGCATCGTTATGGTCATTTTCATGCTTCTAGGGAGCCAAAACTCAAGATTTGGCTCATGGTTAAAAGTGACTTAAAAGGACCCAAATGCTCACTTCGAGGGCTTAAAACGTGTTTATTCACTGCGGGAAGAGATATAAACAACATTTAGAGTAAATTAATGTTCATGCGAGAACGTTCAATTTTTCATGCAAAACGATCGATGACCCGCGACCTGATGAAATTGCTCTGAGATGACCAAAATGGTCCGTTTTGAAAATTTCCATCTTTCAACTAATTTTGACTCTCAGAGGTGGATCATCACTATTGGAGATAAAATGAGCATCTTTATCTTCATTTTCATGCTTCTAGGGAGCCAAAACTCAAGATTGGGCTCATGGTTAAAAGTGACTTAAAAGGACCCAAATGCTCACTTCGATGGCTTAAAACGTGTTTATTCACTGCGAGAAGAGATATAAAGAACATTTAGAGTAAATTATTGTTAATGCGAGAACGTTCAATTTTTCATGCCAAACGATCGATGACTCGCGTCCTGATGAAATTGCTCTGAGATGACCAAAATGGTCCGTTTTGAAAGTTTTCATCTTTCAACTAATTTTGACTTTCAGAGGTGGATCATCACTTTTGGAGATAAAATGAGCATCGGTATCGTCATTTTCATGATTCTAGGGAGCCAAAACTCAAGATTTAACTCATGGTTGAAAGTGACTTAAAAGGACCAAATGCTCACTTCGATGGCTTAAAACGTGTTTATTCACTGCGGGAAGAGATATAAAGAACATTTAGAGTAAATTAATGTTCATGCGAGAACGTTCAATTTTTCATGCAAAACAATCGATGTCCCGCGATCTGATGAAATTGCTCTGAGATGACCAAAATGGTCCGTTTTGAAAATTTTCATCTTTCAACTAATAGTGACTCTCAGAGGTGGATCATCACTTTTGGAGATAAAATGAGCATCGGTATCGTCATTTTCATGCTTCTAGGGAGCCAAAACTTAAGATTTGACTCATGGTTGAAAGTGACTTAAAAGGACCAAATGCTCACTTCGAGGGCTTAAAACGTGTTTATTCGCTGCGGGAAGAGATATAAAGAACATTTAGAGTAAATTAATGTTCATGCGAGAACGTTCAATTTTTCATGCAAAACAATCGAAGACCCGCGACCTGATGAAATTGCTCTGAGGTGAACAAAATGGTCAATTTTGAAAATGTTCATCTTTCAACTAATATTGACTCTCAGAGGTGGATCTTCACTTTTGGAGATAAAATGAGCATCTTCATAGTAATTTTTATGCTTCTGGGGAGCCAAAACTCAAGATTTGGCTCATGGTTAAAAGTGACTTAAAAGGACCCAAATGCCCACTTCGAGGGCTTAAAACGTGTTTATTCACTGCGGGAAGAGATATAAACAACATTTAGAGTAAATTAATATTCATGCGAGAACGTTCAATTTTTCATGCAAAAAAACTCGATGACCCGCGACCTGATGAAATTGCTCTGAGGTGAACAAAATGGTCAATTTTGAAAATGTTCATCTTTCAACTAATATTGACTCTCAGAGGTGGATTTTCACTTTTGGAGATAAAATGAGCATCTTCATAGTAATTTTTTTGCTTCTGGGGAGCCAAAACTCAAGATTTGACTCATGGTTAAAAGAGACTTAAAAGGACCCAAATGCTCACTTCGTGGGCTTAAAACGTGTTTATTCACTGCGGGAAGAGATATAAACAACATTTAGAGTAAATTAATGTTCATGCGAGAACGTTCAATTTTTCATGCAAAACAATCGAAGACCCGCGACCTGATGAAATTGCTCTGAGATGACCAAAATGGTCCGTTTTGAAAATTTTCATCTTTCAACTAATTTTGACTCTCAGAGGTGGATCATCACTTTTGGAGATAAAATGAGCATCGTTATCGTCATTTTCATGCTTCTAGGGAGCCAAAACTCAAGATTTGACTCATGGTTGAAAGTGACTTAAAAGGACCAAATGCTCACTTCGATGGCTTAAAACGTGTTTATTCACTGCGGGAAGAGATATAAAGAACATTTAGAGTAAATTAATGTTCATGCGAGAACGTTCAATTTTTCATGCAAAACAATCGATGACCCGCGATCTGATGAAATTGCTCTGAGATGACCAAAATGGTCCGTTTTGAAAATTTTCATCTTTCAACTAATTTTGACTCTCAGAGGTGGATCATCACTTTTGGAGATAAAATGAGCATCGGTATCGTCATTTTCATGCTTCTAGGGAGCCAAAACTCAAGATTTGACTCATGGTTGAAAGTGACTTAAAAGGACCAAATGCTCACTTCGAGGGCTTAAAACGTGTTTATTCACTGCGGGAAGAGATATAAAGAACATTTAGAGTAAATTAATGTTCATGCGAGAACGTTCAATTTTTCATGCAAAACAATCGAAGACCCGCGACCTGATGAAATTGCTCTGAGGTGAACAAAATGGTCAATTTTGAAAATGTTCATCTTTCAACTAATATTGACTCTCAGAGGTGGATCTTCACTTTTGGAGATAAAATGAGCATCTTCATAGTAATTTTTATGCTTCTGGGGAGCCAAAACTCAAGATTTGGCTCATGGTTAAAAGTGACTTAAAAGGACCCAAATGCCCACTTCGAGGGCTTAAAACGTGTTTATTCACTGCGGGAAGAGATATAAACAACATTTAGAGTAAATTAATGTTCATGCGAGAACGTTCAATTTTTCATGCAAAACAATCGAAGACCCGCGACCTGATGAAATTGCTCTGAGATGACCAAAATGGTCCGTTTTGAAAATTTTCATCATTCAACTACTTTTGAATCTCAGAGGTGGATCATCCCTTTTGGAGATAAAATGAGCATCGTTATCGTCATTTTAATGCTTCTAGGGAGCCAAAACTCAAGATTTGGCTCATGGTGAAAAGTGACTTAAAAGGACCCAAATGCTCACTTCGTGGGCTTAAAACGTGTTTATTCACTGCGGGAAGAGATATAAACAACATTTAGAGTAAATTAATGTTCATGCGAGAACGTTCAATTTTTCATGCAAAAAAACTCGATGACCCGCGACCTGATGAAATTGCTCTGAGGTGAACAAAATGGTCAATTTTGAAAATGTTCATCTTTCAACTAATATTGACTCTCAGAGGTGGATTTTCACTTTTGGAGATAAAATGAGCATCTTCATAGTAATTTTAATGCTTCTAGGGAGCCAAAACTCAAGATTTGACTCATGGTTAAAAGAGACTTAAAAGGACCCAAATGCCCACTTCGAGGGCTTAAAACGTGTTTATTCACTGCGGGAAGAGATATAAAGAACATTTTGAGTAAATTATTGTTAATGCGAGAACGTTCAATTTTTCATGCCAAACGATCGATGACCCGCGTCCTGATGAAATTGCTCTGAGATTACCAAAATGGTCCGTTTTGAAAATTTTCATCTTTCAACTAATTTTGACTCTCAGAGGTGGATCATCACTTTTGGAGATAAAATGAGCAGCGTTATCGTCATTTTCATGCTTCTAGGGAGCCAAAACTCAAGATTTGGCTCATGGTTAAAAGGGACTTAAAAGGACCCAAATGCTCACTTCGAGAGCTTAAAATGTGTTTATTCACTGCGGGAAGAGATATAAACATCATTTAGAGTAAATTAATGTTCATGCGAGAACGTTCTATTTTTCATGCAAAACAATCGATGACCCGCGACCTGATGAAATTGCTCTGAGGTGACCAAAATGGTCCGTTTTGAAAGTTTTCATCTTTCAACTAATTTTGACTCTCAGAGGTGGATCATCACTTTTGGAGATAAAATGAGCATCGGTATCGTCATTTTCATGCTTCTAGGGAGCCAAAACTCAAGATTTGACTCATGGTTGAAAGTGACTTAAAAGGACCAAATGCTCACTTCGAGGGCTTAAAACGTGTTTATTCACTGCGGGAAGAGATATAAAGAACATTTAGAGTGAATTAATGTTCATGCGAGAACGTTCAATTTTTCATGCAAAACAATCGATGACCCGCGACCTGATGAAATTGCTCTGAGGTGACCAAAATGGTCCGTTTTGAAAGTTTTCATCTTTCAACTAATTTTGACTCTCAGAGGTGGATCATCACTTTTGGAGATAAAATGAGCATCGGTATCATCATGTTCATGCTTCTAGGGAGCCAAAACTCAAGATTTGACTCATGGTTGAAAGTGACTTAAAAGGACCAAATGCTCACTTCGAGGGCTTAAAACGTGTTTATTCACTGCGGGAAGAGATATAAAGAACATTTAGAGTAAATTAATGTTCATGCGAGAACGTTCAATTTTTCATGCAAAACAATCGATGACCTGCGATCTGATGAAATTGCTCTGAGATGACCAAAATGGTCCGTTTTGAAAGTTTTCATCTTTCAACTAATTTTGACTCTCAGAGGTGGATCATCACTGTTGGAGATAAAATGAGCATCGTTATCGTCATTTTCATGCTTCTAGGGAGCCAAAACTCAAGATTTGGCTCATGGTTAAAAGTGACTTAAAAGGACCCAAATGCTCACTTCGAGGGCTTAAAACGTGTTTATTCACTGCGGGAAGAGATATAAACAACATTTAGAGTAAATTAATGTTCATGCGAGAACGTTCAATTTTTCATGCAAAACGATCGATGACCCGCGACCTGATGAAATTGCTCTGAGATGACCAAAATGGTCCGTTTTGAAAATTTCCATCTTTCAACTAATTTTGACTCTCAGAGGTGGATCATCACTATTGGAGATAAAATGAGCATCTTTATCTTCATTTTCATGCTTCTAGGGAGCCAAAACTCAAGATTGGGCTCATGGTTAAAAGTGACTTAAAAGGAGCCAAATGCTCACTTCGATGGCTTAAAACGTGTTTATTCACTGCGAGAAGAGATATAAAGAACATTTAGAGTAAATTATTGTTAATGCGAGAACGTTCAATTTTTCATGCCAAACGATCGATGACTCGCGTCCTGATGAAATTGCTCTGAGATGACCAAAATGGTCCGTTTTGAAAGTTTTCATCTTTCAACTAATAGTGACTCTCAGAGGTGGATCATCACTTTTGGAGATAAAATGAGCATCGGTATCGTCATTTTCATGATTCTAGGGAGCCAAAACTTAAGATTTGACTCATGGTTGAAAGTGACTTAAAAGGACCAAATGCTCACTTCGAGGGCTTAAAACGTGTTTATTCACTGCGGGAAGAGATATAAAGAACATTTAGAGTAAATTAATGTTCATGCGAGAACGTTCAATTTTTCATGCAAAACAATCGAAGACCCGCGACCTGATGAAATTGCTCTGAGGTGAACAAAATGGTCAATTTTGAAAATGTTCATCTTTCAACTAATATTGACTCTCAGAGGTGGATCTTCACTTTTGGAGATAAAATGAGCATCTTCATAGTAATTTTTATGCTTCTGGGGAGCCAAAACTCAAGATTTGGCTCATGGTTAAAAGTGACTTAAAAGGACCCAAATGCCCACTTCGAGGGCTTAAAACGTGTTTATTCACTGCGGGAAGAGATATAAACAACATTTAGAGTAAATTAATGTTCATGCGAGAACGTTCAATTTTTCATGCAAAACAATCGAAGACCCGCGACCTGATGAAATTGCTCTGAGATGGCCAAAATGGTCCGTTTTGAAATTTTTCATCATTCAACTACTTTTGAATCTCAGAGGTGGATCATCCCTTTTGGAGATAAAATGAGCATCGTTATCGTCATTTTAATGCTTCTAGGGAGCCAAAACTCAAGATTTGGCTCATGGTGAAAAGTGACTTAAAAGGACCCAAATGCTCACTTCGTGGGCTTAAAACGTGTTTATTCACTGCGGGAAGAGATATAAACAACATTTAGAGTAAATTAATATTCATGCGAGAACGTTCAATTTTTCATGCAAAAAAACTCGATGACCCGCGACCTGATGAAATTGCTCTGAGGTGAACAAAATGGTCAATTTTGAAAATGTTCATCTTTCAACTAATATTGACTCTCAGAGGTGGATTTTCACTTTTGGAGATAAAATGAGCATCTTCATAGTAATTTTTTTGCTTCTGGGGAGCCAAAACTCAAGATTTGACTCATGGTTAAAAGAGACTTAAAAGGACCCAAATGCCCACTTCGAGGGCTTAAAACGTGTTTATTCACTCCGGGAAGAGATATAAACAACATTTAGAGTAAATTAATGTTCATGCGAGAACGTTCAATTTTTCATGCAAAACAATCGAAGACCCGCGACCTGATGAAATTGCTCTGAGATGACCAAAATGGTCCGTTTTGAAAATTTTCATCTTTCAACTAATTTTGACTCTCAGAGGTGGATCATCACTTTTGGAGATAAAATGAGCATCGTTATCGTCATTTTCATGCTTCTAGGGAGCCAAAACCCAAGATTTGGCTGATGGTTAAAATTGACTTAAAAGGACCCAAATGCTCACTTCGAGGGCTTAAAATGTGTTTATTCACTGCGGGAAGAGATATAAACATCATTTAGAGTAAATTAATGTTCATGCGAGAACCTTCAATTTTTCATGCAAAACAATCGATGACCCGCGACCTGATGAAATTGCTCTGAGGTGACCAAAATGGTCCGTTTTGAAAGTTTTCATCTTTCAACTAATTTTGACTCTCAGAGGTGGATCATCACTTTTGGAGATAAAATGAGCATCGGTATCGTCATTTTCATGCTTCTAGGGAGCCAAAACTCAAGATTTGACTCATGGTTGAAAGTGACTTAAAAGGACCAAATGCTCACTTCGATGGCTTAAAACGTGTTTATTCACTGCGGGAAGAGATATAAAGAACATTTAGAGTAAATTAATGTTCATGCGAGAACGTTCAATTTTTCATGCAAAACAATCGATGACCCGCGATCTGATGAAATTGCTCTGAGATGACCAAAATGGTCCGTTTTGAAAATTTTCATCTTTCAACTAATTTTGACTCTCAGAGGTGGATCATCACTTTTGGAGATAAAATGAGCATCGGTATCGTCATTTTCATGCTTCTAGGGAGCCAAAACTCAAGATTTGACTCATGGTTAAAAGAGACCTAAAAGGACCCAAATGCCCACTTCAAGGGGTTAAAACGTGTTTATTCACTGCGGGAAGAGATATAAACAACATTTAGAGTAAATTAATGTTCATGCGAGAACGTTCAATTTTTCATGCAAAACAATCGAAGACCCGCGACCTGATGAAATTGCTCTGAGATGACCAAAATGGTCCGTTTTGAAAATTTTCATCTTTCAACTAATTTTGACTCTCAGAGGTGGATCATCACTTTTGGAGATAAAATGAGCATCGTTATCGTCATTTTCATGCTTCTAGGGAGCCAAAACCCAAGATTTGGCTCATGGTTAAAAGTGACTTAAAAGGACCCAAATGCTCACTTCGAGGGCTTAAAATGTGTTTATTCACTGCGGGAAGAGATATAAACAACATTTAGAGTAAATTAATGTTCATGCGAGAACCTTCAATTTTTCATGCAAAACAATCGATGACCCGCGACCTGATGAAATTGCTCTGTGGTGACCAAAATGGTCCGTTTTGAAAGTTTTCATCTTTCAACTAATTTTGACTCTCAGAGGTGGATCATCACTTTTGGAGATAAAATGAGCATCGGTATCGTCATTTTCATGCTTCTAGGGAGCCAAAACTCAAGATTTGACTCCTGGTTGAAAGTGACTAAAAAGGACCAAATGCTCACTTCGAGGGCTTAAAATGTGTTTATTCACTGCGGGAAGAGATATAAACAACATTTAGAGTAAATTAATGTTCATGCGAGAACCTTCAATTTTTCATGCAAAACGATCGATGACCCGCGACCTGATGAAATTGCTCTGAGATGACCAAAATGGTCCGTTTTGAAAATTTCCATCTTTCAACTAATTTTGACTCTCAGAGGTGGCTCATCACTATTGGAGATAAAATGAGCATCTTTATCTTCATTTTCATGCTTCTAGGGAGCCAAAACTCAAGATTGGGCTCATGGTTAAAAGTGACTTAAAAGGACCCAAATGCTCACTTCGATGGCTTAAAACGTGTTTATTCACTGCGAGAAGAGATATAAAGAACATTTAGAGTAAATTATTGTTAATGCGAGAACGTTCAATTTTTCATGCCAAACGATCGATGACTCGCGTCCTGATGAAATTGCTCTGAGATGACCAAAATGGTCCGTTTTGAAAGTTTTCATCTTTCAACTAATTTTGACTTTCAGAGGTGGATCATCACTTTTGGAGATAAAATGAGCATCGGTATCGTCATTTTCATGATTCTAGGGAGCCAAACCTCAAGATTTGACTCATGGTTGAAAGTGACTTAAAAGGACCAAATGCTCACTTCGATGGCTTAAGACGTGTTTATTCACTGCGGGAAGAGATATAAAGAACATTTAGAGTAAATTAATGTTCATGCGAGAACGTTCAATTTTTCATGCAAAACAATCGATGTCCCGCGATCTGATGAAATTGCTCTGAGATTACCAAAATGGTCCGTTTTGAAAATTTTCATCTTTCAACTAATAGTGACTCTCAGAGGTGGATCATCACTTTTGGAGATAAAATGAGCATCGGTATCGTCATTTTCATGCTTCTAGGGAGCCAAAACTTAAGATTTGACTCATGGTTGAAAGTGACTTAAAAGGACCAAATGCTCACTTCGAGGGCTTAAAACGTGTTTATTCACTGCGGGAAGAGATATAAAGAACATTTAGAGTAAATTAATGTTCATGCGAGAACGTTCAATTTTTCATGCAAAACAATCGAAGACCCGCGACCTGATGAAATTGCTCTGAGGTGAACAAAATGGTCAATTTTGAAAATGTTCATCTTTCAACTAATATTGACTCTCAGAGGTGGATCTTCACTTTTGGAGATAAAATGAGCATCTTCATAGTAATTTTTATGCTTCTGGGGAGCCAAAACTCAAGATTTGGCTCATGGTTAAAAGTGACTTAAAAGGACCCAAATGCCCACTTCGAGGGCTTAAAACGTGTTTATTCACTGCGGGAAGAGATATAAACAACATTTAGAGTAAATTAATGTTCATGCGAGAACGTTCAATTTTTCATGCAAAACAATCGAAGACCCGCGACCTGATGAAATTGCTCTGAGATGACCAAAACGGTCCTTTTTGAAAATTTTCATCATTCAACTACTTTTGAATCTCAGAGGTGGATCATCCCTTTTGGAGATAAAATGAGCATCGTTATCGTCATTTTAATGCTTCTAGGGAGCCAAAACTCAAGATTTGGCTCATGGTGAAAAGTGACTTAAAAGGACCCAAATGCTCACTTCGTGGGCTTAAAACGTGTTTATTCACTGCGGGAAGAGATATAAACAACATTTAGAGTAAATTAATATTCATGCGAGAACGTTCAATTTTTCATGCAAAAAAACTCGATGACCCGCGACCTGATGAAATTGCTCTGAGGTGAACAAAATGGTCAATTTTGAAAATGTTCATCTTTCAACTAATATTGACTCTCAGAGGTGGATTTTCACTTTTGGAGATAAAATGAGCATCTTCATAGTAATTTTTTTGCTTCTGGGGAGCCAAAACTCAAGATTTGACTCATGGTTAAAGAGACTTAAAAGGACCCAAATGCCCACTTCGAGGGCTTAAAACGTGTTTATTCACTGCGGGAAGAGATATAAACAACATTTAGAGTAAATTAATGTTCATGCGAGAACGTTCAATTTTTCATGCAAAACAATCGAAGACCCGCGACCTGATGAAATTGCTCTGAGATGACCAAAATGGTCCGTTTTGAAAATTTTCATCTTTCAACTAATTTTGACTCTCAGAGGTGGATCATCACTTTTGGAGATAAAATGAGCATCGTTATCGTCATTTTCATGCTTCTAGGGAGCCAAAACTCAAGATTTGACTCATGGTTGAAAGTGACTTAAAAGGACCAAATGCTCACTTCGATGGCTTAAAACGTGTTTATTCACTGCGGGAAGAGATATAAAGAACATTTAGAGTAAATTAATGTTCATGCGAGAACGTTCAATTTTTCATGCAAAACAATCGATGACCCGCGATCTGATGAAATTGCTCTGAGATGACCAAAATGGTCCGTTTTGAAAATGTTCATCTTTCAACTAATTTTGACTCTCAGAGGTGGATCATCACTTTTGGAGATAAAATGAGCATCGGTATCGTCATTTTCATGCTTCTAGGGAGCCAAAACTCAAGATTTGACTCATGGTTGAAAGTGACTTAAAAGGACCAAATGCTCACTTCGAGGGCTTAAAACGTGTTTATTCACTGCGGGAAGAGATATAAAGAACATTTAGAGTAAATTAATGTTCATGCGAGAACGTTCAATTTTTCATGCAAAACAATCGATGACCTGCGATCTGATGAAATTGCTCTGAGATAACCAAAATGGTCCGTTTTGAAAGTTTTCATCTTTCAACTAATTTTGACTCTCAGAGGTGGATCATCACTTTTGGAGATAAAATGAGCATCGTTATCGTCATTTTCATGCTTCTAGGGAGCCAAAACTCAAGATTTGGCTCATGGTTAAAAGTGACTTAAAAGGACCCAAATGCTCACTTCGAGGGCTTAAAATGTGTTTATTCACTGCGGGAAGAGATATAAACATCATTTAGAGTAAATTAATGTTCATGCGAGAACGTTCTATTTTTCATGCAAAACAATCGATGACCCGCGACCTGATGAAATTGCTCTGAGGTGACCAAAATGGTCCGTTTTGAAAGTTTTCATCTTTCAACTAATTTTGACTCTCAGAGGTGGATCATCACTTTTGGAGATAAAATGAGCATCGGTATCATCATTTTCATGCTTCTAGGGAGCCAAAATTCAAGATTTGACTCATGGTTGAAAGTGACTTAAAAGGACCAAATGCTCACTTCGAGGGCTTAAAACATGTTTATTCACTGCGGGAAGAGATATAAACATCATTTAGAGTAAATTAATGTTCATGCGAGAACGTTCAATTTTTCATGCAAAACGATCGATGACCCGCGACCTGATGAAATTGCTCTGAGATGACCAAAATGGTCCGTTTTGAAAATTTCCATCTTTCAACTAATTTTGACTCTCAGAGGTGGATCATCACTATTGGAGATAAAATGAGCATCTTTATCTTCATTTTCATGCTTCTAGGGAGCCAAAACTCAAGATTGGGCTCATGGTTAAAAGTGACTTAAAAGGACCCAAATGCTCACTTCGATGGCTTAAAACGTGTTTATTCACTGCGAGAAGAGATATAAAGAACATTTAGAGTAAATTATTGTTAATGCGAGAACGTTCAATTTTTCATGCCAAACGATCGATGACTCGCGTCCTGATGAAATTGCTCTGAGATGACCAAATGGTTCGTTTTGAAAGTTTTCATCTTTCAACTAATTTTGACTCTCAGAGGTGGATCATCACTTTTGGAGATAAAATGAGCATCGGTATCGTCATTTTCATGATTCTAGGGAGCCAAAACTCAAGATTTGACTCATGGTTGAAAGTGACTTAAAAGGACCAAATGCTCACTTCGATGGCTTAAAACGTGTTTATTCACTGCGGGAAGAGATATAAAGAACATTTAGAGTAAATTAATGTTCATGCGAGAACGTTCAATTTTTCATGCAAAACAATCGATGTCCCGCGATCTGATGAAATTGCTCTGAGATGACCAAAATGGTCCGTTTTGAAAATTTTCATCTTTCAACTAATAGTGACTCTCAGAGGTGGATCATCACTTTTGGAGATAAAATGAGCATCGGTATCGTCATTTTCATGCTTCTAGGGAGCCAAAATTTAAGATTTGACTCATGGTTGAAAGTGACTTAAAAGGACCAAATGCTCACTTCGAGGGCTTAAAACGTGTTTATTCACTGCGGGAAGAGATATAAAGAACATTTAGAGTAAATTAATGTTCATGCGAGAACGTTCAATTTTTCATGCAAAACAATCGAAGACCCGCGACCTGATGAAATTGCTCTGAGGTGAACAAAATGGTCAATTTTGAAAATGTTCATCTTTCAACTAATATTGACTCTCAGAGGTGGATCTTCACTTTTGGAGATAAAATGAGCATCTTCATAGTCATTTTTATGCTTCTGGGGAGCCAAAACTCCAGATTTGGCTCATGGTTAAAAGTGACTTAAAAGGACCCAAATGCCCACTTCGAGGGCTTAAAACGTGTTTATTCACTGCGGGAAGAGATATAAACAACATTTAGAGTAAATTAATGTTCATGCGAGAACGTTCAATTTTTCATGCAAAACAATCGAAGACCCGCGACCTGATGAAATTGCTCTGAGATGACCAAAATGGTCCGTTTTGAAATTTTTCATCATTCAACTACTTTTGAATCTCAGAGATGGATCATCCCTTTTGGAGATAAAATGAGCATCGTTATCGTCATTTTAATGCTTCTAGGGAGCCAAAACTCAAGATTTGGCTCATGGTGAAAAGTGACTTAAAAGGACCCAAATGCTCACTTCGTGGGCTTAAAACGTGTTTATTCACTGCGGGAAGAGATATAAACAACATTTAGAGTAAATTAATATTCATGCGAGAACGTTCAATTTTTCATGCAAAAAAACTCGATGACCCGCGACCTGATGAAATTGCTCTGAGGTGAACAAAATGGTCAATTTTGAAAATGTTCATCTTTCAACTAATATTGACTCTCAGAGGTGGATTTTCACTTTTGGAGATAAAATGAGCATCTTCATAGTAATTTTTTTGCTTCTGGGGAGCCAAACTCAAGATTTGACTCATGGTTAAAAGAGACTTAAAAGGACCCAAATGCCCACTTCGAGGGCTTAAAACGTGTTTATTCACTGCGGGAAGGGATATAAACAACATTTAGAGTAAATTAATGTTCATGCGAGAACGTTCAATTTTTCATGCAAAACAATCGAAGACCCGCGCGACCTGATGAAATTGCTCTGAGATGACCAAAATGGTCCGTTTTGAAAATTTTCATCTTTCAACTAATTTTGACTCTCAGAGGTGGATCATCACTTTTGGAGATAAAATGAGCATCGTTATCGTCATTTTCATGCTTCTAGGGAGCCAAAACCCAAGATTTGGCTCATGGTTAAAATTGACTTAAAAGGACCCAAATGCTCACTTCGAGGGCTTAAAATGTGTTTATTCACTGCGGGAAGAGATATAAACAACATTTAGGGTAAATTAATGTTCATGCGAGAACCTTCAATTTTTCATGCAAAACAATCGATGACCCGCGACCTGATGAAATTGCTCTGAGGTGACCAAAATGGTCCGTTTTGAAAGTTTTCATCTTTCAACTAATTTTGACTCTCAGAGGTGGATCATCACTTTTGGAGATAAAATGAGCATCGGTATCGTCATTTTCATGCTTCTAGGGAGCCAAAACTCAAGATTTGACTCATGGTTGAAAGTGACTTAAAAGGACCAAATGCTCACTTCGATGGCTTAAAACGTGTTTATTCACTGCGGGAAGAGATATAAAGAACATTTAGAGTAAATTAATGTTCATGCGAGAACGTTCAATTTTTCATGCAAAACAATCGATGACCCGCGATCTGATGAAATTGCTCTGAGATGACCAAAATGGTCCGTTTTGAAAATTTTCATCTTTCAACTAATTTTGACTCTCAGAGGTGGATCATCACTTTTGGAGATAAAATGAGCATCGGTATCGTCATTTTCATGCTTCTAGGGAGCCAAAACTCAAGATTTGACTCATGGTTAAAAGAGACTTAAAAGGACCCAAATGCCCACTTCGAGGGCTTAAAACGTGTTTATTCACTGCGGGAAGAGATATAAACAACATTTAGAGTAAATTAATGTTCATGCGAGAACGTTCAATTTTTCATGCAAAACAATCGAAGACCCGCGACCTGATGAAATTGCTCTGAGATGACCAAAATGGTCCGTTTTGAAAATTTTCATCTTTCAACTAATTTTGACTCTCAGAGGTGGATCATCACTTTTGGAGATAAAATGAGCATCGTTATCGTCATTTTCATGCTTCTAGGGAGCCAAAACCCAAGATTTGGCTCATGGTTAAAAGTGACTTAAAAGGACCCAAATGCTCACTTCGAGGGCTTAAAATGTGTTTATTCACTGCGGGAAGAGATATAAAAAACATTTAGAGTAAATTAATGTTCATGCGAGAACCTTCAATTTTTCATGCAAAACAATCGATGACCCGCGACCTGATGAAATTGCTCTGAGGTGACCAAAATGGTCCGTTTTGAAAGTTTTCATCTTTCAACTAATTTTGACTCTCAGAGGTGGATCATCACTTTTGGAGATAAAATGAGCATCGGTATCGTCATTTTCATGCTTCTAGGGAGCCAAAACTCAAGATTTGACTCATGGTTGAAAGTGACTTAAAAGGACCAAATGCTCACTTCGAGGGCTTAAAATGTGTTTATTCACTGCGGGAAGAGATATAAACAACATTTAGAGTAAATTAATGTTCATGCGAGAACCTTCAATTTTTCATGCAAAACGATCGATGACCCGCGACCTGATGAAATTGCTCTGAGATGACCAAAATGGTCCGTTTTGAAAATTTCCATCTTTCAACTAATTTTGACTCTCAGAGGTGGATCATCACTATTGGAGATAAAATTAGCATCTTTATCTTCATTTTCATGCTTCTAGGGAGCCAAAACTTAAGATTTGACTCATGGTTGAAAGTGACTTAAAAGGACCAAATGCTCACTTCGAGGGCTTAAAACGTGTTTATTCACTGCGGGAAGAGATATAAAGAACATTTAGAGTAAATTAATGTTCATGCGAGAACGTTCAATTTTTCATGCAAAACAATCGAAGACCCGCGACCTGATGAAATTGCTCTGAGGTGAACAAAATGGTCAATTTTGAAAATGTTCATCTTTCAACTAATATTGACTCTCAGAGGTGGATTTTCACTTTTGGAGATAAAATGAGCATCTTCATAGTAATTTTTTTGCTTCTGGGGAGCCAAAACTCAAGATTTGACTCATGGTTAAAAGAGACTTAAAAGGACCCAAATGCCCACTTCGAGGGCTTAAAACGTGTTTATTCACTGCGGGAAGAGATATAAACAACATTTAGAGTAAATTAATGTTCATGCGAGAACGTTCAATTTTTCATGCAAAACAATCGAAGACCCGCGACCTGATGAAATTGCTCTGAGATGACCAAAATGGTCCGTTTTGAAAATTTTCATCTTTCAACTAATTTTGACTCTCAGAGGTGGATCATCACTTTTGGAGATAAAATGAGCATCGTTATCGTCATTTTCATGCTTCTAGGGAGCCAAAACCCAAGATTTGGCTCATGGTTAAAAGTGACTTAAAAGGACCCAAATGCTCACTTCGAGGGCTTAAAATGTGTTTATTCACTGCGGGAAGAGATATAAACAACATTTAGAGTAAATTAATGTTCATGCGAGAACCTTCAATTTTTCATGCAAAACAATCGATGACCCGCAACCTGATGAAATTGCTCTGAGGTGACCAAAATGGTCCGTTTTGAAAGTTTTCATCTTTCAACTAATTTTGACTCTCAGAGGTGGATCATCACTTTTGGAGATAAAATGAGCATCGGTATCGTCATTTTCATGCTTCTAGGGAGCCAAAACTCAAGATTTGACTCATGGTTGAAAGTGACTTAAAAGGACCAAATGCTCACTTCGATGGCTTAAAACGTGTTTATTCACTGCGGGAAGAGATATAAAGAACATTTAGAGTAAATTAATGTTCATGCGAGAACGTTCAATTTTTCATGCAAAACAATCGATGACCCGCGATCTGATGAAATTGCTCTGAGATGACCAAAATGGTCCGTTTTGAAAATTTTCATCTTTCAACTAATTTTGACTCTCAGAGGTGGATCATCACTTTTGGAGATAAAATGAGCATCGGTATCGTCATTTTCATGCTTCTAGGGAGCCAAAACTCAAGATTTGACTCATGGTTGAAAGTGACTTAAAAGGACCAAATGCTCACTTCGATGGCTTAAAACGTGTTTATTCACTGCGGGAAGAGATATAAAGAACATTTAGAGTAAATTAATGTTCATGCGAGAACGTTCAATTTTTCATGCAAAACAATCGATGACCTGCGATCTGATGAAATTGCTCTGAGATGACCAAAATGGTCCGTTTTGAAAGTTTTCATCTTTCAACTAATTTTGACTCTCAGAGGTGGATCATCACTTTTGGAGATAGAATGAGCATCGTTATCGTCATTTTCATGCTTCTAGGGAGCCAAAACTCAAGATTTGGCTCATGGTTAAAAGTGACTTAAAAGGACCCAAATGCTCACTTCGAGGGCTTAAAATGTGTTTATTCACTGCGGGAAGAGATATAAACATCATTTAGAGTAAATTAATGTTCATGCGAGAACGTTCTATTTTTCATGCAAAACAATCGATGACCCGCGACCTGATGAAATTGCTCTGAGGTGACCAAAATGGTCCGTTTTGAAAGTTTTCATCTTTCAACTAATTTTGACTCTCAGAGGTGGATCATCACTTTTGGAGATAAAATGAGCATCGGTATCATCATTTTCATGCTTCTAGGGAGCCAAAACTCAAGATTTGACTCATGGTTGAAAGTGACTTAAAAGGACCAAATGCTCACTTCGATGGCTTAAAACGTGTTTATTTACTGCGGGAAGAGATATAAAGAACATTTAGAGTAAATTAATGTTCATGCGAGAACGTTCAATTTTTCATGCAAAACAATCGATGACCTGCGATCTGATGAAATTGCTCTGAGATGACCAAAATGGTCCGTTTTGAAAGTTTTCATCTTTCAACTAATTTTGACTCTCAGAGGTGGATCATCACTATTGGAGATAAAATGAGCATCTTTATCTTCATTTTCATGCTTCTAGGGAGCCAAAACTCAAGATTGGGCTCATGGTTAAAAGTGACTTAAAAGGACCCAAATGCTCACTTCGATGGCTTAAAACGTGTTTATTCACTGCGAGAAGAGATATAAAGAACATTTAGAGTAAATTATTGTTAATGCGAGAACGTTACATTTTTCATGCCAAACGATCGATGACTCGCGTCCTGATGAAATTGCTCTGAGATGACCAAAATGGTTTGTTTTGAAAGTTTTCATCTTTCAACTAATTTTGACTCTCAGAGGTGGATCATCACTTTTGGAGATAAAATGAGCATCGGTATCGTCATTTTCATGATTCTAGGGAGCCAAAACTCAAGATTTGACTCATGGTTGAAAGTGACTTAAAAGGACCAAATGCTCACTTCGATGGCTTAAAACGTGTTTATTCACTGCGGGAAGAGATATAAAGAACATTTAGAGTAAATTAATGTTCATGCGAGAACGTTCAATTTTTCATGCAAAACAATCGATGACCCGCGATCTGATGAAATTGCTCTGAGATGACCAAAATGGTCAGTTTTGAAAATTTTCATCTTTCAACTAATAGTGACTCTCAGAGGTGGATCATCACTTTTGGAGATAAAATGAGCATCGGTATCGTCATTTTCATGCTTCTAGGGAGCCAAAACTCAAGATTTGACTCATGGTTGAAAGTGACTTAAAAGGACCAAATGCTCACTTCGAGGGCTTAAAACGTGTTTATTCACTGCGGGAAGAGATATAAAGAACATTTAGAGTAAATTAATGTTCATGCGAGAACGTTCAATTTTTCATGCAAAACAATCGATGACCTGCGATCTGATGAAATTGCTCTGAGATGACCAAAATGGTCCGTTTTGAAAGTTTTCATCTTTCAACTAATTTTGACTCTCAGAGGTGGATCATCACTATTGGAGATAAAATGAGCATCTTTATCTTCATTTTCATGCTTCTAGGGAGCCAAAACTCAAGATTGGGCTCATGGTTAAAAGTGACTTAAAAGGACCCAAATGCTCACTTCGATGGCTTAAAACGTGTTTATTCACTGCGAGAAGAGATATAAAGAACATTTAGAGTAAATTATTGTTAATGCGAGAACGTTCAATTTTTCATGCCAAACGATCGATGACTCGCGTCCTGATGAAATTGCTCTGAGATGACCAAAATGGTTCGTTTTGAAAGTTTTCATCTTTCAACTAATTTTGACTCTCAGAGGTGGATCATCACTTTTGGAGATAAAATGAGCATCGGTATCGTCATTTTCATGATTCTAGGGAGCCAAAACTCAAGATTTGACTCATGGTTGAAAGTGACTTAAAAGGACCAAATGCTCACTTCGATGGCTTAAAACGTGTTTATTCACTGCGGGAAGAGATATAAAGAACATTTAGAGTAAATTAATGTTCATGCGAGAACGTTCAATTTTTCATGCAAAACAATCGATGACCCGCGATCTGATGAAATTGCTCTGAGATGACCAAAATGGTCCGTTTTGAAAATTTTCATCTTTCAACTAATAGTGACTCTCAGAGGTGGATCATCACTTTTGGAGATAAAATGAGCATCGGTATCGTAATTTTCATGCTTCTAGGGAGCCAAAACTTAAGATTTGACTCATGGTTGAAAGTGACTTAAAAGGACCAAATGCTCACTTCGAGGGCTTAAAACATGTTTATTCACTGCGGGAAGAGATATAAAGAACATTTAGAGTAAATTAATGTTCATGCGAGAACGTTCAATTTTTCATGCAAAACAATCGAAGACCCGCGACCTGATGAAATTGCTCTGAGGTGAACAAAATGGTCAATTTTGAAAATGTTCATCTTTCAACTAATATTGACTCTCAGAGGTGGATCTTCACTTTTGGAGATAAAATGAGCATCTTCATAGTAATTTTTATGCTTCTGGGGAGCCAAAACTCAAGATTTGGCTCATGGTTAAAAGTGACTTAAAAGGACCCAAATGCCCACTTCGAGGGCTTAAAACGTGTTTATTCACTGCAGGAAGAGATATAAACAACATTTAGAGTAAATTAATGTTCATGCGAGAACGTTCAATTTTTCATGCAAAACAATCGAAGACCTGCGACCTGATGAAATTGCTCTGAGATGACCAAAATGGTCCGTTTTGAAAGTTTTCATCATTCAACTACTTTTGAATCTCAGAGGTGGATCATCCCTTTTGGAGATAAAATGAGCATCGTTATCGTCATTTTAATGCTTCTAGGGAGCCAAAACTCAAGATTTGGCTCATGGTGAAAAGTGACTTAAAAGGACCCAAATGCTCACTTCGTGGGCTTAAAACGTGTTTATTCACTGCGGGAAGAGATATAAACAACATTTAGAGTAAATTAATGTTCATGCGAGAACGTTCAATTTTTCATGCAAAACACTCGATGACCCGCGACCTGATAAAATTGCTCTGAGGTGAACAAAATGGTCAATTTTGAAAATGTTCATCTTTCAACTAATATTGACTCTCAGAGGTGGATTTTCACTTTTGGAGATAAAATGAGCATCTTCATAGTAATTTTTTTGCTTCTGGGGAGCCAAAACTCAAGATTTGACTCATGGTTAAAAGAGACTTAAAAGGACCCAAATGCCCACTTCGAGGGCTTAAAACGTGTTTATTCACTGCGGGAAGAGATATAAACAACATTTAGAGTAAATTAATGTTCATGCGAGAACGTTCAATTTTTCATGCAAAACAATCGAAGACCCGCGACCTGATGAAATTGCTCTGAGATGACCAAAATGGTCCGTTTTGAAAATTTTCATCTTTCAACTAATTTTGACTCTCAGAGGTGGATCATCACTTTTGGAGATAAAATGAGCATCGTTATCGTCATTTTCATGCTTCTAGGGAGCCAAAACCCAAGATTTGGCTCATGGTTAAAAGTGACTTAAAAGGACCCAAATGCTCACTTCGAGGGCTTAAAATGTGTTTATTCACTGCGGGAAGAGATATAAACAACATTTAGAGTAAATTAATGTTCATGCGAGAACGTTCAATTTTTCATGCAAAACAATCGATGACCTGCGATCTGATGAAATTGCTCTGAGATGACCAAAATGGTCCGTTTTGAAAATTTTCATCTTTCAACTAATTGTGACTCTCAGAGGTGGATCATCACTTTTGGAGATAAAATGAGCATCGGTATCGTCATTTTCATGCTTCTAGGGAGCCAAAACTCAAGATTTGACTCATGGTTGAAAGTGACTTAAAAGGACCAAATGCTCACTTCGAGGGCTTAAAACGTGTTTATTCACTGCGGGAAGAGATATAAACAACATTTAGAGTAAATTAATGTTCATGCGAGAACGTTCAATTTTTCATGCAAAACAATCGATGACCCGCGACCTGATGAAATTGCTCTGAGATGACCAAAATGGTCCGTTTTGAAAATTTTCATCTTTCAACTAATTTTGACTCTCAGAGGTGGATCATCACTTTTGGAGATAAAATGAGCATCGTTATCGTCATTTTCATGCTTCTAGGGTGCCAAAACTCAAGATTTGGCTCATGGTTAAAAGTGACTTAAAAGGACCCAAATGCTCACTTTGAGGGCTTAAAACGTGTTTATTCACTGCGGTAAGAGATATAAAGAACATTTAGAGTAAATTATTGTTCATGCGAGAACGTTCAATTTTTCATGCAAAACGATCGATGACCCGAGACCTGATGAAATTGCTCTGAGATGACCAAAATGGTCCATTTTGAAAATTTTCATCTTTCAACTAATTGTGACTCTCAGAGGTGGATCATCACTTTTGGAGATAAAATGAGCATCGGTATCGTCATTTTCATGCTTCTAGGGAGCCAAAACTCAAGATTTGACTCATGGTTGAAAGTGACTTAAAAGGACCAAATGCTCACTTCGAGGGCTTAAAACGTGTTTATTCACTGCGGGAAGAGATATAAACAACATTTAGAGTAAATTAATGTTCATGCGAGAACGTTCAATTTTTCATGCAAAACAATCGAAGACCCGCGACCTGATGAAATTGCTCTGAGATGACCAAAATGGTCCGTTTTGAAAACTTTCATCTTTCAACTAATTTTGACTCTCAGAGGTGGATCTTCACTTTTGGAGATAAAATGAGCATCTTCATAGTAATTTTTATGCTTCTGGGGAGCCAAAACTCAAGATTTGGCTCATGGTTAAAAGTGACTTAAAAGGACCCAAATGCTCACTTCGAGGGCTTAAAATGTGTTTATTCACTGCGGGAAGAGATATGAACATCATTTAGAGTAAATTAATGTTCATGCGAGAACGTTCTATTTTTCATGCAAAACAATCGATGACCCGCGACCTGATGAAATTGCTCTGAGGTGACCAAAATGGTCCGTTTTGAAAGTTTTCATCTTTCAACTAATTTTGACTCTCAGAGGTGGATCATCACTATTGGAGATAAAATGAGCATCTTTATCTTCATTTTCATGCTTCTAGGGAGCCAAAACTCAAGATTGGGCTCATGGTTAAAAGTGACTTAAAAGGACCCAAATGCTCACTTCAATGGCTTAAAACGTGTTTATTCACTGCGGGAAGAGATATAAAGAACATTTAGAGTAAATTATTGTTAATGCGAGAACGTTCAATTTTTCATGCCAAACGATCGTTGACCCGCGTCCTGATGAAATTGCTCTGAGATGACCAAAATGGTCCGTTTTATAAATTTTCATCTTTCAACTAATTTTGACTCTCAGAGGTGGATCATCACTTTTGGAGATAAAATGAGCAGCGTTATCGTCATTTTCATGCTTCTAGGGAGCCAAAACTCAAGATTTGGCTCATGGTTAAAAGTGACTTAAAAGGACCCAAATGCTCACTTCGAGGGCTTAAAATGTGTTTATTCACTGCGGGAAGAGATATAAACATCATTTAGAGTAAATTAATGTTCATGCGGGAACGTTCAATTTTTCATGCAAAACAATCGATGACCCGCGACCTGATGAAATTGCTCTGAGGTGACCAAAATGGTCCGTTTTGTAAATTTCCATCTTTCAACTAATTTTGACTCTCAGAGGTGGATCATCACTATTGGAGATAAAATGAGCATCTTTATCATCATTTTCATGGTTCTAGGGAGCCAAAACTCAAGATTGGGCAAAAGTGACTTAAAAGGACCCAAATGCTCACTTTGAGGGCTTAAAACGTGTTTATTTACTGCGGGAAGAGATATAAACAATATTTAGAGTGAATTAATGTTCATGCGAGAACGTTCAATTTTTAATGCAAAACAATCGATGACCCGCGACCTGATGAAATTGCTCTGAGATGACCAAAATGGTCCGTTTTGAAAGTTTTCATCTTTCAACTAATTTTGACTCTCAGAGGTGGATCATCACTTTTGGAGACAAAATGAGCAGCGTTATCGTCATTTTCATGCTTCTAGGGAGCCAAAACTCAAGATTGGGCTCATGGTTAAAAGTGACTTAAAAGGACCCAAATGCTCACTTCGATGGCTTAAAACGTGTTTATTCACTGCGGGAAGAGATATAAAGAACATTTTGAGTAAATTATTGTTAATGCGAGAACGTTCAATTTTTCATGCCAAACGATCGATGACCCGCGTCCTGATGAAATTGCTCTGAGATGACCAAAATGGTCCGTTTTGAAAATTTCCATCTTTCAACTAATTTTGACTCTCAGAGGTGGATCATCACTATTGGAGATAAAATGAGCATCTTTATCTTCATTTTCATGCTTCTAGGGAGCCAAAACTCAAGATTGGGCTCATGGTTAAAAGTGACTTAAAAGGACCCAAATGCTCACTTCGATGGCTTAAAACGTGTTTATTCACTGCGGGAAGAGATATAAAGAACATTTTGAGTAAATTATTGTTAATGCGAGAACGTTCAATTTTTCATGCCAAACGATCGATGACCCGCGTCCTGATGAAATTGCTCTGAGATGACCAAAATGGTCCGTTTTGAAAATTTCCATCTTTCAACTAATTTTGACTCTCAGAGGTGGATCATCACTATTGGGGATAAAATAAGCATCTTTATCTTCATTTTCATGCTTCTAGGGAGCCAAAACTCAAGATTGGGCTCATGGTTAAAAGTGACTTAAAAGGACCCAAATGCTCACTTCAATGGCTTAAAACGTGTTTATTCACTGCGGGAAGAGATATAAAGAACATTTAGAGTAAATTATTGTTAATGCGAGAACGTTCAATTTTTCATGCCAAACGATCGTTGACCCGCGTCCTGATGAAATTGCTCTGAGATGACCAAAATGGTCCGTTTTATAAATTTTCATCTTTCAACTAATTTTGACTCTCAGAGGTGGATCATCACTTTTGGAGATAAAATGAGCAGCGTTATCGTCATTTTCATGCTTCTAGGGAGCCAAAACTCAAGATTTGGCTCATGGTTAAAAGTGACTTAAAAGGACCCAAATGCTCACTTCGAGGGCTTAAAATGTGTTTATTCACTGCGGGAAGAGATATAAACATCATTTAGAGTAAATTAATGTTCATGCGGGAACGTTCAATTTTTCATGCAAAACAATCGATGACCCGCGACCTGATGAAATTGCTCTGAGGTGACCAAAATGGTCCGTTTTGAAAGTTTTCATCTTTCAACTAATTTTGACTCTCAGAGGTGGATCATCACTTTTGGAGATAAAATGAGCATCGGTATCGTCATTTTCATGCTTCTAGGGAGCCAAAACTCAAGATTTGACTCATGGTTGAAAGTGACTTAAAAGGACCAAATGCTCACTTCGAGGGCTTAAAACATGTTTATTCACTGCGGGAAGAGATATAAAGAACATTTAGAGTAAATTAATGTTCATGCGAGAACGTTCAATTTTTCATGCAAAACAATCGATGACCTGCGATCTGATGAAATTGCTCTGAGATGACCAAAATGGTCCGTTTTGAAAGTTTTCATCTTTCAACTAATTTTGACTCTCAGAGGTGGATCATCACTTTTGGAGATAAAATGAGCATCGTTATCGTCATTTTCATGCTTCTAGGGAGCCAAAACTCAAGATTTGGCTCATGGTTAAAAGTGACTTAAAAGGACCCAAATGCTCACTTCGAGGGCTTAAAATGTGTTTATTCACTGCGGGAAGAGATATGAACATCATTTAGAGTAAATTAATGTTCATGCGAGAACGTTCTATTTTTCATGCAAAACAATCGATGACCCGCGACCTGATGAAATTGCTCTGAGGTGACCAAAATGGTCCGTTTTGAAAGTTTTCATCTTTCAACTAATTTTGACTCTCAGAGGTGGATCATCACTTTTGGAGATAAAATGAGCATCGGTATCATCATTTTCATGCTTCTAGGGAGCCAAAACTCAAGATTTGACTCATGGTTGAAAGTGACTTAAAAGGACCAAATGCTCACTTCGAGGGCTTAAAACGTGTTTATTCACTGCGGGAAGAGATATAAAGAACATTTAGAGTAAATTAATGTTCATGCGAGAAAGTTCAATTTTTCATGCAAAACAATCGATGACCTGCGTTCTGATGAAATTGCTCTGAGATGACCAAAATGGTCCGTTTTTAAAGTTTTCATCTTTCAACTAATTTTGACTCTCAGAGGTGGATCATCACTTTTGGAGATAAAATGAGCATCGTTATCGTCATTTCCATGCTTCTAGGGAGCCAAAACTCAAGATTTGGCTCATGGTTAAAAGTGACTTAAAAGGACCCAAATGCTCACTTCGAGGGCTTAAAACGTGTTTATTCACTGCGGGAAGAGATATAAACAACATTTAGAGTAAATTAATGTTCATGCGAGAACGTTCAATTTTTCATGCAAAACAATCGATGACCCGCGACCTGATGAAATTGCTCTGAGATGACCAAAATGGTCCGTTTTGAAAATTTCCATCTTTCAACTAATTTTGACTCTCAGAGGTGGATCATGACTATTGGAGATAAAATGAGCATCTTTATCTTCATTTTCATGCTTCTAGGGAGCCAAAACTCAAGATTGGGCTCATGGTTAAAAGTGACTTAAAAGGACCCAAATGCTCACTTCGATGGCTTAAAACGTGTTTATTCACTGCGAGAAGAGATATAAAGAACATTTAGAGTAAATTATTGTTAATGCGAGAACGTTCAATTTTTCATGCCAAACGATCGATGACCCGCGTCCTGATGAAATTGCTCTGAGATGACCAAAATGGTCCGTTTTGAAAGTTTTCATCTTTCAACTAATTTTGACTCTCAGAGGTGGATCATCACTTTTGGAGATAAAATGAGCATCGGTATCGTCATTTTCATGATTCTAGGGAGCCAAAACTCAAGATTTGACTCATGGTTGAAAGTGACTTAAAAGGACCAAATGCTCACTTCGATGGCTTAAAACGTGTTTATTCACTGCGGGAAGAGATATAAAGAACATTTAGAGTAAATTAATGTTCATGCGAGAACGTTCAATTTTTCATGCAAAACAATCGATGACCCGCGATCTTATGAAATTGCTCTGAGATGACCAAAATGGTCCGTTTTGAAAATTTTCATCTTTCAACTAATAGTGACTCTCAGAGGTGGATCATCACTTTTGGAGATAAAATGAGCATCGGTATCGTCATTTTCATGCTTCTAGGGAGCCAAAACTTAAGATTTGACTCATGGTTGAAAGTGACTTAAAAGGACCAAATGCTCACTTCGAGGGCTTAAAACGTGTTTATTCACTGCGGGAAGAGATATAAAGAACATTTAGAGTAAATTAATGTTCATGCGAGAACGTTCAATTTTTCATGCAAAACAATCGAAGACCCGCGACCTGATGAAATTGCTCTGAGATGACCAAAATGGTCCGTTTTGAAAATTTTCATCATTCAACTACTTTTGAATCTCAGAGGTGGATCATCCCTTTTGGAGATAAAATGAGCATCGTTATCGTCATTTTAATGCTTCTAGGGAGCCAAAACTCAAGATTTGGCTCATGGTGAAAAGTGACTTAAAAGGACCCAAATGCTCACTTCGTGGGCTTAAAACGTGTTTATTCACTGCGGGAAGAGATATAAACAACATTTAGAGTAAATTAATGTTCATGCGAGAACGTTCAATTTTTCATGCAAAACACTCGATGACCCGCGACCTGATGAAATTGCTCTGAGGTGAACAAAATGGTCAATTTTGAAAATGTTCATCTTTCAACTAATCTTGACTCTCAGAGGTGGATTTTCACTTTTGGAGATAAAATGAGCATCTTCATAGTAATTTTTTTGCTTCTGGGGAGCCAAAACTCAAGATTTGGCTCATGGTTAAAAGAGACTTAAAAGGACCCAAATGCCCACTTCGAGGGCTTAAAACGTGTTTATTCACTGCGGGAAGAGATATAAACAACATTTAGAGTAAATTAATGTTCATGCGAGAACGTTCAATTTTTCATGCAAAACAATCGAAGACCCGCGACCTGATGAAATTGCTCTGAGATGACCAAAATGGTCCGTTTTGAAAATTTTCATCTTTCAACTAATTTTGACTCTCAGAGGTGGATCATCACTTTTGCAGATAAAATGAGCATCGTTATCGTCATTTTCATGCTTCTAGGGAGCCAAAACTCAAGATTTGGCTCATGGTTAAAAGTGACTTAAAAGGACCCAAATGCTCACTTTGAGGGCTTAAAACGTGTTTATTCACTGCGGTAAGAGATATAAAGAACATTTAGAGTAAATTATTGTTCATGCGAGAACGTTCAATTTTTCATGCAAAACGATCGATGACCCGAGACCTGATGAAATTGCTCTGAGATGACCAAAATGGTCCGTTTTGAAAATTTCCATCTTTCAACTAATTTTGACTCTCAGAGGTGCATCATCACTATTGGAGATAAAATGAGCATCTTTATCATCATTTTCATAGTTCTAGGGAGCCAAAACTCAAGATTGGGCTCATGGTTAAAAGTGACTTAAAAGGACCCAAATGCTCACTTTGAGGGCTTAAAACGTGTTTATTCACTGCGGTAAGAGATATAAAGAACATTTAGAGTAAATTATTGTTCATGCGAGAACGTTCAATTTTTCATGCAAAACGATCGATGACCCGAGACCTGATGAAATTGCTCTGAGATGTCCAAAATGGTCCGTTTTGAAAATTTCCATCTTTCAACTAATTTTGACTCTCAGAGGTGCATCATCACTATTGGAGATAAAATGAGCATCTTTATCATCATTTTCATAGTTCTAGGGAGCCAAAACTCAAGATTGGGCTCATGGTTAAAAGTGACTTAAAAGGACCCAAATGCTCACTTTGAGGGCTTAAAACGTGTTTATTCACTGCGGTAAGAGATATAAAGAACATTTAGAGTAAATTATTGTTCATGCGAGAACGTTCAATTTTTCATGCAAAACGATCGATGACCCGAGACCTGATGAAATTGCTCTGAGATGTCCAAAATGGTCCGTTTTGAAAATTTCCATCTTTCAACTAATTTTGACTCTCAGAGGTGGGTCATCACTATTGGAGATAAAATGAGCATCTTTATCATCATTTTCATGGTTCTAGGGAGCCAAAACTCAAGATTGGGCTCATGGTTAAAAGTGACTTAAAAGGACCCAAATGCTCAGTTTGAGGGCTTAAAACATGTTTATTCACTGCGGGAAGGGATATAAACAACATTTAGAGTAAATTAATGTTCATGCGAGAACGTTCAATTTTTCTTGCAAAACAATCGATGACCTACGATCTGATGAAATTGCTCTGAGATGACCAAAATGGTCAGTTTTGAAAGTTTTCATCTTTCAACTAATTTTGACTCTCAGAGGTGGATCTTCACTTTTGGAGATAAAATGAGCATCTTCATAGTAATTTTTATGCTTCTGGGGAGCCAAAACTCAAGATTTGGCTCATGGTTAAAAGTGACTTAAAAGGACCCAAATGCTCACTTCGAGGGCTTAAAACGTGTTTATTCACTGCGGGAAGAGATATAAACAACATTTAGAGTAAATTAATGTTCATGCGAGAACGTTCAATTTTTCATGCAAAACAATAGATGACCTACGATCTGATGAAATTGCTCTGAGATGACCAAAATGGTCCGTTTTGAAAGTTTTCATCTTTCAACTAATTTTGACTCTCAGAGGTGGATCATCACTATTGGAGATAAAATGAGCATCGGTATCGTCATTTTCATGATTCTAGGGAGCCAAAACTCAAGATTTGACTCATGGTTGAAAGTGACTTAAAAGGACCAAATGCTCACTTCGATGGCTTAAAACGTGTTTATTCACTGCGGGAAGAGATATAAAGAACATTTTGAGTAAATTATTGTTAATGCGAGAACGTTCAATTTTTCATGCCAAACGATCGATGACCCGCGTCCTGGTGAAATTGCTCTGAGATTACCAAAATGGTCCGTTTTGAAAATTTCCATCTTTCAACTAATTTTTTGTTTTTTTGTTTTTGTTTTTTGAAAACCTTTATTGATATCAAAAGAAGACAAATCGAGGCCCACAACCAAGCCGGCCGGCCGCAGTGTACAACTTTCAACTAATTTTGACTCTCAGAGGTGGGTCATCACTATTGGAGATAAAATGAGCATCTTTATCATCATTTTCATGGTTCTAGGGAGCCAAAACTCAAGATTGGGCTCATGGTAAAAGTGACTTAAAAGGACCCAAATGCTCAGTTTGAGGGCTTAAAACGTGTTTATTCACTGCGGGAAGAGATATAAACAATATTTAGAGTGAATTAATGTTCATGCGAGAATGTTCAATTTTTCATGCAAAACAATCGATGACCCGCGACCTGATGAAATTGCTCTGAGGTGAACAAAATGGTCCATTTTGAAAATGTTCATCTTTCAACTAATATTGACTCTCAGAGGTGGATCTTCACTTTTGGAGATAAAATGAGCATCTTCATAGTAATTTTTATGCTTCTGGGGAGCCAAAACTCAAGATTTGGCTCATGGTTCAAAGTGACTTAAAAGGACCCAAATGCTCACTTCGAGGGCTTAAAACGTGTTTATTCACTGCGGGAAGAGATATAAACAACATTTAGAGTAAATTAATGTTCATGCGAGAACGTTCAATTTTTCATGCAAAACAATCGAAGACCCGCGACCTGATGAAATTGCTCTGAGATGACCAAAATGGTCCGTTTTGAAAATTTTCATCTTTCAACTAATTTTGACTCTCAGAGGTGGATCATCACTTTTGGAGATAAAATGAGCATCGTTATCGTCATTTTCATGCTTCTAGGGAGCCAAAACTCAAGATTTGGCTCATGGTTAAAAGTGACTTAATAGGACCCAAATGCTCACTTCGAGGGCTTAAAACGTGTTTATTCACTGCGGGAAGAGATATAAACCACATTTAGAGTAAAGTAATGTTCATGCGAGAACGTTCAATTTTTCATGCAAAATAATCGATGACCCGCGACCTGATGAAATTGCTCTGAGATGACCAAAATGGTCCGTTTTGAAAATTTCCATCTTTCAACTAATTTTGACTCTCAGAGGTGGATCATCACTATTGGGGATAAAATGAGCATCTTTATCTTCATTTTCATGCTTCTAGGGAGCCAAAACTCAAGATTGGGCTCATGGTTAAAAGTGACTTAAAAGGACCCAAATGCTCACTTCAATGGCTTAAAACGTGTTTATTCACTGCGGGAAGAGATATAAAGAACATTTAGAGTAAATTATTGTTAATGCGAGAACGTTCAATTTTTCATGCCAAACGATCGTTGACCCGCGTCCTGATGAAATTGCTCTGAGATGACCAAAATGGTCCGTTTTATAAATTTTCATCTTTCAACTAATTTTGACTCTCAGAGGTGGATCATCACTTTTGGAGATAAAATGAGCAGCGTTATCGTCATTTTCATGCTTCTAGGGAGCCAAAACTCAAGATTTGGCTCATGGTTAAAAGTGACTTAAAAGGACCCAAATGCTCACTTCGAGGGCTTAAAATGTGTTTATTCACTGCGGGAAGAGATATAAACATCATTTAGAGTAAATTAATGTTCATGCGGGAACGTTCAATTTTTCATGCAAAACAATCGATGACCCGCGACCTGATGAAATTGCTCTGAGGTGACCAAAATGGTCCGTTTTGTAAATTTCCATCTTTCAACTAATTTTGACTCTCAGAGGTGGATCATCACTATTGGAGATAAAATGAGCATCTTTATCATCATTTTCATGGTTCTAGGGAGCCAAAACTCAAGATTGGGCAAAAGTGACTTAAAAGGACCCAAATGCTCACTTTGAGGGCTTAAAACGTGTTTATTTACTGCGGGAAGAGATATAAACAATATTTAGAGTGAATTAATGTTCATGCGAGAACGTTCAATTTTTAATGCAAAACAATCGATGACCCGCGACCTGATGAAATTGCTCTGAGATGACCAAAATGGTCCGTTTTGAAAGTTTTCATCTTTCAACTAATTTTGACTCTCAGAGGTGGATCATCACTTTTGGAGATAAAATGAGCATCGTTATCGTCATTTTCATGCTTCTAGGGAGCCAAAACTCAAGATTTGGCTCATGGTTAAAAGTGACTTAAAAGCACCCAAATGCTCACTTCGAGGGCGTAAAACGTGTTTATTCACTGCGGGAAGGGATATAAACAACATTTAGAGTAAATTAATGTTCATGCGAGAACGTTCAATTTTTCATGCAAAACGATCGATGACCCGCGACCTGATGAAATTGCTCTGAGATGACCAAAATGGTCCGTTTTGAAAATTTCCATCTTTCAACTAATTTTGACTCTCAGAGGTGGATCATCACTATTGGAGATAAAATGAGCATCTTTATCTTCATTTTCATGCTTCTAGGGAGCCAAAACTCAAGATTGGGCTCATGGTTAAAAGTGACTTAAAAGGACCCAAATGCTCACTTCGATGGCTTAAAATGTGTTTATTCACTGCGAGAAGAGATATAAAGAACATTTAGAGTAAATTATTGTTAATGCGAGAACGTTCAATTTTTCATGCCAAACGATCGATGACCCGCGTCCTGATGAAATTGCTCTGAGATGACCAAAATGGTCCGTTTTGAAAATTTCCATCTTTCAACTAATTTTGACTCTCAGAGGTGGATCATCACTATTGGAGATAAAATGAGCATCTTTATCTTCATTTTCATGCTTCTAGGGAGCCAAAACTCAAGATTGGGCTCATGGTTAAAAGTGACTTAAAAGGACCCAAATGCTCACTTCGATGGCTTAAAACGTGTTTATTCACTGCGGGAAGAGATATAAAGAACATTTTGAGTAAATTATTGTTAATGCGAGAACGTTCAATTTTTCATGCCAAACGATCGATGACCCGCGTCCTGATGAAATTGCTCTGAGATGACCAAAATGGTCCGTTTTGAAAATTTTCATCTTTCAACTAATTTTGACTCTCAGAGGTGGATCATCACTTTTGGAGACAAAATGAGCAGCGTTATCGTCATTTTCATGCTTCTAGGGAGCCAAAACTCAAGATTTGGCTCATGGTTAAAAGTGACTTAAAAGGACCCAAATGCTCACTTCGAGGGCTTAAAATGTGTTTATTCACTGCGGGAAGAGATATAAACATCATTTAGAGTAAATTAATGTTCATGCGAGAACATTCTATTTTTCATGCAAAACAATCGATGACCCGCGACCTGATGAAATTGCTCTGAGGTGACCAAAATGGTCCGTTTTGAAAGTTTTCATCTTTCAACTAATTTTGACTCTCAGAGGTGGATCATCACTTTTGGAGATAAAATGAGCATCGGTATCGTCATTTTCATGCTTCTAGGGAGCCAAAACTCAAGATTTGACTCATGGTTGAAAGTGACTTAAAAGGACCAAATGCTCACTTCGAGGGCTTAAAACATGTTTATTCACTGCGGGAAGAGATATAAAGAACATTTAGAGTAAATTAATGTTCATGCGAGAACGTTCAATTTTTCATGCAAAACAATCGATGACCTGCGATCTGATGAAATTGCTCTGAGATGACCAAAATGGTCCGTTTTGAAAGTTTTCATCTTTCAACTAATTTTGACTCTCAGAGGTGGATCATCACTTTTGGAGATAAAATGAGCATCGTTATCGTCATTTTCATGCTTCTAGGGAGCCAAAACTCAAGATTTGGCTCATGGTTAAAAGTGACTTAAAAGGACCCAAATGCTCACTTCGAGGGCTTAAAATGTGTTTATTCACTGCGGGAAGAGATATGAACATCATTTAGAGTAAATTAATGTTCATGCGAGAACGTTCAATTTTTCATGCAAAACAATCGAAGACCCGCGACCTGATGAAATTGCTCTGAGATGACCAAAATGGTCCGTTTTGAAAATTTTCATCTTTCAACTAATTTTGACTCTCAGAGGTGGATCATCACTTTTGGAGATAAAATGAGCATCGTTATCGTCATTTTCATGCTTCTAGGGAGCCAAAACTCAAGATTTGGCTCATGGTTAAAAGTGACTTAATAGGACCCAAATGCTCACTTCGAGGGCTTAAAACGTGTTTATTCACTGCGGGAAGAGATATAAACCACATTTAGAGTAAAGTAATGTTCATGCGAGAACGTTCAATTTTTCATGCAAAATAATCGATGACCCGCGACCTGATGAAATTGCTCTGAGATGACCAAAATGGTCCGTTTTGAAAAATTCCATCTTTCAACTAATTTTGACTCTCAGAGGTGGATCATCACTATTGGGGATAAAATGAGCATCTTTATCTTCATTTTCATGCTTCTAGGGAGCCAAAACTCAAGATTGGGCTCATGGTTAAAAGTGACTTAAAAGGACCCAAATGCTCACTTCAATGGCTTAAAACGTGTTTATTCACTGCGGGAAGAGATATAAAGAACATTTAGAGTAAATTATTGTTAATGCGAGAACGTTCAATTTTTCATGCCAAACGATCGTTGACCCGCGTCCTGATGAAATTGCTCTGAGATGACCAAAATGGTCCGTTTTATAAATTTTCATCTTTCAACTAATTTTGACTCTCAGAGGTGGATCATCACTTTTGGAGATAAAATGAGCAGCGTTATCGTCATTTTCATGCTTCTAGGGAGCCAAAACTCAAGATTTGGCTCATGGTTAAAAGTGACTTAAAAGGACCCAAATGCTCACTTCGAGGGCTTAAAATGTGTTTATTCACTGCAGGAAGAGATATAAACATCATTTAGAGTAAATTAATGTTCATGCGGGAACGTTCAATTTTTCATGCAAAACAATCGATGACCCGCGACCTGATGAAATTGCTCTGAGGTGACCAAAATGGTCCGTTTTGTAAATTTCCATCTTTCAACTAATTTTGACTCTCAGAGGTGGATCATCACTATTGGAGATAAAATGAGCATCTTTATCATCATTTTCATGGTTCTAGGGAGCCAAAACTCAAGATTGGGCAAAAGTGACTTAAAAGGACCCAAATGCTCACTTTGAGGGCTTAAAACGTGTTTATTTACTGCGGGAAGAGATATAAACAATATTTAGAGTGAATTAATGTTCATGCGAGAACGTTCAATTTTTAATGCAAAACAATCGATGACCCGCGACCTGATGAAATTGCTCTGAGATGACCAAAATGGTCCGTTTTGAAAGTTTTCATCTTTCAACTAATTTTGACTCTCAGAGGTGGATCATCACTTTTGGAGATAAAATGAGCATCGTTATCGTCATTTTCATGCTTCTAGGGAGCCAAAACTCAAGATTTGGCTCATGGTTAAAAGTGACTTAAAAGCACCCAAATGCTCACTTCGAGGGCGTAAAACGTGTTTATTCACTGCGGTAAGGGATATAAACAACATTTAGAGTAAATTAATGTTCATGCGAGAACGTTCAATTTTTCATGCAAAACGATCGATGACCCGCGACCTGATGAAATTGCTCTGAGATGACCAAAATGGTCCGTTTTGAAAATTTCCATCTTTCAACTAATTTTGACTCTCAGAGGTGGATCATCACTATTGGAGATAAAATGAGCATCTTTATCTTCATTTTCATGCTTCTAGGGAGCCAAAACTCAAGATTGGGCTCATGGTTAAAAGTGACTTAAAAGGACCCAAATGCTCACTTCGATGGCTTAAAATGTGTTTATTCACTGCGAGAAGAGATATAAAGAACATTTAGAGTAAATTATTGTTAATGCGAGAACGTTCAATTTTTCATGCCAAACGATCGATGACCCGCGTCCTGATGAAATTGCTCTGAGATGACCAAAATGGTCCGTTTTGAAAATTTCCATCTTTCAACTAATTTTGACTCTCAGAGGTGGATCATCACTATTGGAGATAAAATGAGCATCTTTATCTTCATTTTCATGCTTCTAGGGAGCCAAAACTCAAGATTGGGCTCATGGTTAAAAGTGACTTAAAAGGACCCAAATGCTCACTTCGATGGCTTAAAACGTGTTTATTCACTGCGGGAAGAGATATAAAGAACATTTTGAGTAAATTATTGTTAATGCGAGAACGTTCAATTTTTCATGCCAAACGATCGATGACCCGCGTCCTGATGAAATTGCTCTGAGATGACCAAAATGGTCCGTTTTGAAAATTTTCATCTTTCAACTAATTTTGACTCTCAGAGGTGGATCATCACTTTTGGAGACAAAATGAGCAGCGTTATCGTCATTTTCATGCTACCAGGGAGCCAAAACTCAAGATTTGGCTCATGGTTAAAAGTGACTTAAAAGGACCCAAATGCTCACTTCGAGGGCTTAAAATGTGTTTATTCACTGCGGGAAGAGATATAAACATCATTTAGAGTAAATTAATGTTCATGCGAGAACATTCTATTTTTCATGCAAAACAATCGATGACCCGCGACCTGATGAAATTGCTCTGAGGTGACCAAAATGGTCCGTTTTGAAAGTTTTCATCTTTCAACTAATTTTGACTCTCAGAGGTGGATCATCACTTTTGGAGATAAAATGAGCATCGGTATCGTCATTTTCATGCTTCTAGGGAGCCAAAACTCAAGATTTGACTCATGGTTGAAAGTGACTTAAAAGGACCAAATGCTCACTTCGAGGGCTTAAAACATGTTTATTCACTGCGGGAAGAGATATAAAGAACATTTAGAGTAAATTAATGTTCATGCGAGAACGTTCAATTTTTCATGCAAAACAATCGATGACCTGCGATCTGATGAAATTGCTCTGAGATGACCAAAATGGTCCGTTTTGAAAGTTTTCATCTTTCAACTAATTTTGACTCTCAGAGGTGGATCATCACTTTTGGAGATAAAATGAGCATCGTTATCGTCATTTTCATGCTTCTAGGGAGCCAAAACTCAAGATTTGGCTCATGGTTAAAAGTGACTTAAAAGGACCCAAATGCTCACTTCGAGGGCTTAAAATGTGTTTATTCACTGCGGGAAGAGATATAAACATCATTTAGAGTAAATTAATGTTCATGCGGGAACGTTCAATTTTTCATGCAAAACAATCGATGACCCGCGACCTGATGAAATTGCTCTGAGGTGACCAAAATGGTCCGTTTTGTAAATTTCCATCTTTCAACTAATTTTGACTCTCAGAGGTGGATCATCACTATTGGAGATAAAATGAGCATCTTTATCATCATTTTCATGGTTCTAGGGAGCCAAAACTCAAGATTGGGCAAAAGTGACTTAAAAGGACCCAAATGCTCACTTTGAGGGCTTAAAACGTGTTTATTTACTGCGGGAAGAGATATAAACAATATTTAGAGTGAATTAATGTTCATGCGAGAACGTTCAATTTTTAATGCAAAACAATCGATGACCCGCGACCTGATGAAATTGCTCTGAGATGACCAAAATGGTCCGTTTTGAAAGTTTTCATCTTTCAACTAATTTTGACTCTCAGAGGTGGATCATCACTTTTGGAGATAAAATGAGCATCGTTATCGTCATTTTCATGCTTCTAGGGAGCCAAAACTCAAGATTTGGCTCATGGTTAAAAGTGACTTAAAAGCACCCAAATGCTCACTTCGAGGGCGTAAAACGTGTTTATTCACTGCGGGAAGGGATATAAACAACATTTAGAGTAAATTAATGTTCATGCGAGAACGTTCAATTTTTCATGCAAAACGATCGATGACCCGCGACCTGATGAAATTGCTCTGAGATGACCAAAATGGTCCGTTTTGAAAATTTCCATCTTTCAACTAATTTTGACTCTCAGAGGTGGATCATCACTATTGGAGATAAAATGAGCATCTTTATCTTCATTTTCATGCTTCTAGGGAGCCAAAACTCAAGATTGGGCTCATGGTTAAAAGTGACTTAAAAGGACCCAAATGCTCACTTCGATGGCTTAAAATGTGTTTATTCACTGCGAGAAGAGATATAAAGAACATTTAGAGTAAATTATTGTTAATGCGAGAACGTTCAATTTTTCATGCCAAACGATCGATGACCCGCGTCCTGATGAAATTGCTCTGAGATGACCAAAATGGTCCGTTTTGAAAATGTCCATCTTTCAACTAATTTTGACTCTCAGAGGTGGATCATCACTATTGGAGATAAAATGAGCATCTTTATCTTCATTTTCATGCTTCTAGGGAGCCAAAACTCAAGATTGGGCTCATGGTTAAAAGTGACTTAAAAGGACCCAAATGCTCACTTCGATGGCTTAAAACGTGTTTATTCACTGCGGGAAGAGATATAAAGAACATTTTGAGTAAATTATTGTTAATGCGAGAACGTTCAATTTTTCATGCCAAACGATCGATGACCCGCGTCCTGATGAAATTGCTCTGAGATGACCAAAATGGTCCGTTTTGAAAATTTTCATCTTTCAACTAATTTTGACTCTCAGAGGTGGATCATCACTTTTGGAGACAAAATGAGCAGCGTTATCGTCATTTTCATGCTTCTAGGGAGCCAAAACTCAAGATTTGGCTCATGGTTAAAAGTGACTTAAAAGGACCCAAATGCTCACTTCGAGGGCTTAAAATGTGTTTATTCACTGCGGGAAGAGATATAAACATCATTTAGAGTAAATTAATGTTCATGCGAGAACATTCTATTTTTCATGCAAAACAATCGATGACCCGCGACCTGATGAAATTGCTCTGAGGTGACCAAAATGGTCCGTTTTGAAAGTTTTCATCTTTCAACTAATTTTGACTCTCAGAGGTGGATCATCACTTTTGGAGATAAAATGAGCATCGGTATCGTCATTTTCATGCTTCTAGGGAGCCAAAACTCAAGATTTGACTCATGGTTGAAAGTGACTTAAAAGGACCAAATGCTCACTTCGAGGGCTTAAAACATGTTTATTCACTGCGGGAAGAGATATAAAGAACATTTAGAGTAAATTAATGTTCATGCGAGAACGTTCAATTTTTCATGCAAAACAATCGATGACCTGCGATCTGATGAAATTGCTCTGAGATGACCAAAATGGTCCGTTTTGAAAGTTTTCATCTTTCAACTAATTTTGACTCTCAGAGGTGGATCATCACTTTTGGAGATAAAATGAGCATCGTTATCGTCATTTTCATGCTTCTAGGGAGCCAAAACTCAAGATTTGGCTCATGGTTAAAAGTGACTTAAAAGGACCCAAATGCTCACTTCGAGGGCTTAAAATGTGTTTATTCACTGCGGGAAGAGATATGAACATCATTTAGAGTAAATTAATGTTCATGCGAGAACGTTCAATTTTTCATGCAAAACAATCGAAGACCCGCGACCTGATGAAATTGCTCTGAGATGACCAAAATGGTCCGTTTTGAAAATTTTCATCTTTCAACTAATTTTGACTCTCAGAGGTGGATCATCACTTTTGGAGATAAAATGAGCATCGTTATCGTCATTTTCATGCTTCTAGGGAGCCAAAACTCAAGATTTGGCTCATGGTTAAAAGTGACTTAATAGGACCCAAATGCTCACTTCGAGGGCTTAAAACGTGTTTATTCACTGCGGGAAGAGATATAAACCACATTTAGAGTAAAGTAATGTTCATGCGAGAACGTTCAATTTTTCATGCAAAATAATCGATGACCCGCGACCTGTTGAAATTGCTCTGAGATGACCAAAATGGTCCGTTTTGAAAATTTCCATCTTTCAACTAATTTTGACTCTCAGAGGTGGATCATCACTATTGGGGATAAAATGAGCATCTTTATCTTCATTTTCATGCTTCTAGGGAGCCAAAACTCAAGATTGGGCTCATGGTTAAAAGTGACTTAAAAGGACCCAAATGCTCACTTCGAGGGCTTAAAACGTGTTTATTCACTGCGGGAAGAGATATAAAGAACATTTAGAGTAAATTATTGTTAATGCGAGAACGTTCAATTTTTCATGCCAAACGATCGTTGACCCGCGTCCTGATGAAATTGCTCTGAGATGACCAAAATGGTCCGTTTTATAAATTTTCATCTTTCAACTAATTTTGACTCTCAGAGGTGGATCATCACTTTTGGAGATAAAATGAGCAGCGTTATCGTCATTTTCATGCTTCTAGGGAGCCAAAACTCAAGATTTGGCTCATGGTTAAAAGTGACTTAAAAGGACCCAAATGCTCACTTCGAGGGCTTAAAATGTGTTTATTCACTGCAGGAAGAGATATAAACATCATTTAGAGTAAATTAATGTTCATGCGGGAACGTTCAATTTTTCATGCAAAACAATCGATGACCCGCGACCTGATGAAATTGCTCTGAGGTGACCAAAATGGTCCGTTTTGTAAATTTCCATCTTTCAACTAATTTTGACTCTCAGAGGTGGATCATCACTATTGGAGATAAAATGAGCATCTTTATCATCATTTTCATGGTTCTAGGGAGCCAAAACTCAAGATTGGGCAAAAGTGACTTAAAAGGACCCAAATGCTCACTTTGAGGGCTTAAAACGTGTTTATTTACTGCGGGAAGAGATATAAACAATATTTAGAGTGAATTAATGTTCATGCGAGAACGTTCAATTTTTAATGCAAAACAATCGATGACCCGCGACCTGATGAAATTGCTCTGAGATGACCAAAATGGTCCGTTTTGAAAGTTTTCATCTTTCAACTAATTTTGACTCTCAGAGGTGGATCATCACTTTTGGAGATAAAATGAGCATCGTTATCGTCATTTTCATGCTTCTAGGGAGCCAAAACTCAAGATTTGGCTCATGGTTAAAAGTGACTTAAAAGCACCCAAATGCTCACTTCGAGGGCGTAAAACGTGTTTATTCACTGCGGGAAGGGATATAAACAACATTTAGAGTAAATTAATGTTCATGCGAGAACGTTCAATTTTTCATGCAAAACGATCGATGACCCGCGACCTGATGAAATTGCTCTGAGATGACCAAAATGGTCCGTTTTGAAAATTTCCATCTTTCAACTAATTTTGACTCTCAGAGGTGGATCATCACTATTGGAGATAAAATGAGCATCTTTATCTTCATTTTCATGCTTCTAGGGAGCCAAAACTCAAGATTGGGCTCATGGTTAAAAGTGACTTAAAAGGACCCGAATGCTCACTTCGATGGCTTAAAATGTGTTTATTCACTGCGAGAAGAGATATAAAGAACATTTAGAGTAAATTATTGTTAATGCGAGAACGTTCAATTTTTCATGCCAAACGATCGATGACCCGCGTCCTGATGAAATTGCTCTGAGATGACCAAAATGGTCCGTTTTGAAAATTTCCATCTTTCAACTAATTTTGACTCTCAGAGGTGGATCATCACTATTGGAGATAAAATGAGCATCTTTATCTTCATTTTCATGCTTCTAGGGAGCCAAAACTCAAGATTGGGCTCATGGTTAAAAGTGACTTAAAAGGACCCAAATGCTCACTTCGATGGCTTAAAACGTGTTTATTCACTGCGGGAAGAGATATAAAGAACATTTTGAGTAAATTATTGTTAATGCGAGAACGTTCAATTTTTCATGCCAAACGATCGATGACCCGCGTCCTGATGAAATTGCTCTGAGATGACCAAAATGGTCCGTTTTGAAAATTTTCATCTTTCAACTAATTTTGACTCTCAGAGGTGGATCATCACTTTTGGAGACAAAATGAGCAGCGTTATCGTCATTTTCATGCTTCTAGGGAGCCAAAACTCAAGATTTGGCTCATGGTTAAAAGTGACTTAAAAGGATCCAAATGCTCACTTCGAGGGCTTAAAATGTGTTTATTCACTGCGGGAAGAGATATAAACATCATTTAGAGTAAATTAATGTTCATGCGAGAACATTCTATTTTTCATGCAAAACAATCGATGACCCGCGACCTGATGAAATTGCTCTGAGGTGACCAAAATGGTCCGTTTTGAAAGTTTTCATCTTTCAACTAATTTTGACTCTCAGAGGTGGATCATCACTTTTGGAGATAAAATGAGCATCGGTATCGTCATTTTCATGCTTCTAGGGAGCCAAAACTCAAGATTTGACTCATGGTTGAAAGTGACTTAAAAGGACCAAATGCTCACTTCGAGGGCTTAAAACATGTTTATTCACTGCGGGAAGAGATATAAAGAACATTTAGAGTAAATTAATGTTCATGCGAGAACGTTCAATTTTTCATGCAAAACAATCGATGACCTGCGATCTGATGAAATTGCTCTGAGATGACCAAAATGGTCCGTTTTGAAAGTTTTCATCTTTCAACTAATTTTGACTCTCAGAGGTGGATCATCACTTTTGGAGATAAAATGAGCATCGTTATCGTCATTTTCATGCTTCTAGGGAGCCAAAACTCAAGATTTGGCTCATGGTTAAAAGTGACTTAAAAGGACCCAAATGCTCACTTCGAGGGCTTAAAATGTGTTTATTCACTGCGGGAAGAGATATGAACATCATTTAGAGTAAATTAATGTTCATGCGAGAACGTTCTATTTTTCATGCAAAACAATCGATGACCCGCGACCTGATGAAATTGCTCTGAGGTGACCAAAATGGTCCGTTTTGAAAGTTTTCATCTTTCAACTAATTTTGACTCTCAGAGGTGGATCATCACTTTTGGAGATAAAATGAGCATCGGTATCGTCATTTTCATGCTTCTAGGGAGCCAAAACTCAAGATTTGACTCATGGTTGAAAGTGACTTAAAAGGACCAAATGCTCACTTCGAGGGCTTAAAACATGTTTATTCACTGCGGGAAGAGATATAAAGAACATTTAGAGTAAATTAATGTTCATGCGAGAACGTTCAATTTTTCATGCAAAACAATCGATGACCTGCGATCTGATGAAATTGCTCTGAGATGACCAAAATGGTCCGTTTTGAAAGTTTTCATCTTTCAACTAATTTTGACTCTCAGAGGTGGATCATCACTTTTGGAGATAAAATGAGCATCGTTATCGTCATTTTCATGCTTCTAGGGAGCCAAAACTCAAGATTTGGCTCATGGTTAAAAGTGACTTAAAAGGACCCAAATGCTCACTTCGAGGGCTTAAAATGTGTTTATTCACTGCGGGAAGAGATATGAACATCATTTAGAGTAAATTAATGTTCATGCGAGAACGTTCTATTTTTCATGCAAAACAATCGATGACCCGCGACCTGATGAAATTGCTCTGAGGTGACCAAAATGGTCCGTTTTGAAAGTTTTCATCTTTCAACTAATTTTGACTCTCAGAGGTGGATCATCACTTTTGAAGATAAAATGAGCATCGGTATCATCATTTTCATGCTTCTAGGGAGCCAAAACTCAAGATTTGACTCATGGTTGAAAGTGACTTAAAAGGACCAAATGCTCACTTCGAGGGCTTAAAACGTGTTTATTCACTGCGGGAAGAGATATAAAGAACATTTAGAGTAAATTAATGTTCATGCGAGAAAGTTCAATTTTTCATGCAAAACAATCGATGACCTGCGATCTGATGAAATTGCTCTGAGATGACCAAAATGGTCCGTTTTGAAAGTTTTCATCTTTCAACTAATTTTGACTCTCAGAGGTGGATCATCACTTTTGGAGATAAAATGAGCATCGTTATCGTCATTTCCATGCTTCTAGGGAGCCAAAACTCAAGATTTGGCTCATGGTTAAAAGTGACTTAAAAGGACCCAAATGCTCACTTCGAGGGCTTAAAACGTGTTTATTCACTGCGGGAAGAGATATAAACAACATTTAGAGTAAATTAATGTTCATGCGAGAACGTTCAATTTTTCATGCAAAACAATCGATGACCCGCGACCTGATGAAATTGCTCTGAGATGACCAAAATGGTCCGTTTTGAAAATTTCCATCTTTCAACTAATTTTGACTCTCAGAGGTGGATCATGACTATTGGAGATAAAATGAGCATCTTTATCTTCATTTTCATGCTTCTAGGGAGCCAAAACTCAAGATTGGGCTCATGGTTAAAAGTGACTTAAAAGGACCCAAATGCTCACTTCGATGGCTTAAAACGTGTTTATTCACTGCGAGAAGAGATATAAAGAACATTTAGAGTAAATTATTGTTAATGCGAGAACGTTCAATTTTTCATGCCAAACGATCGATGACCCGCGTCCTGATGAAATTGCTCTGAGATGACCAAAATGGTCCGTTTTGAAAGTTTTCATCTTTCAACTAATTTTGACTCTCAGAGGTGGATCATCACTTTTGGAGATAAAATGAGCATCGGTATCGTCATTTTCATGATTCTAGGGAGCCAAAACTCAAGATTTGACTCATGGTTGAAAGTGACTTAAAAGTACCAAATGCTCACTTCGATGGCTTAAAACGTGTTTATTCACTGCGGGAAGAGATATAAAGAACATTTAGAGTAAATTAATGTTCATGCGAGAACGTTCAATTTTTCATGCAAAACAATCGATGACCCGCGATCTGATGAAATTGCTCTGAGATGACCAAAATGGTCCGTTTTGAAAATTTTCATCTTTCAACTAATAGTGACTCTCAGAGGTGGATCATCACTTTTGGAGATAAAATGAGCATCGGTATCGTCATTTTCATGCTTCTAGGGAGCCAAAACTTAAGATTTGACTCATGGTTGAAAGTGACTTAAAAGGACCAAATGCTCACTTCGAGGGCTTAAAACGTGTTTATTCACTGCGGGAAGAGATATAAAGAACATTTAGAGTAAATTAATGTTCATGCGAGAACGTTCAATTTTTCATGCAAAACAATCGAAGACCCGCGACCTGATGAAATTGCTCTGAGGTGAACAAAATGGTCAATTTTGAAAATGTTCATCTTTCAACTAATATTGACTCTCAGAGGTGGATCTTCACTTTTGGAGATAAAATGAGCATCTTCATAGTAATTTTTATGCTTCTGGGGAGCCAAAACTCAAGATTTGGCTCATGGTTAAAAGTGACTTAAAAGGACCCAAATGCCCACTTCGAGGGCTTAAAACGTGTTTATGCACTGCGGGAAGAGATATAAAGAACATTTAGAGTAAATTAATGTTCATGCGAGAACGTTCAATTTTTCATGCAAAACAATCGAAGACCCGCGACCTGATGAAATTGCTCTGAGATGTCCAAAATGGTCCGTTTTGAAAATTTCCATCTTTAAACTAATTTTGACTCTCAGAGGTGGGTCATCACTATTGGAGATAAAATGAGCATCTTTATCATCATTTTCATGGTTCTAGGGAGCCAAAACTCAAGATTGGGCTCATGGTTAAAAGTGACTTAAAAGGACCCAAATTCTCAGTTTGAGGGCTTAAAACATGTTTATTCACTGCGGGAAGAGATATAAACAACATTTAGAGTAAATTAATGTTCATGCGAGAACGTTCAATTTTTCTTGCAAAACAATCGATGACCTACGATCTGATGAAATTGCTCTGAGATGACCAAAATGGTCAGTTTTGAAAGTTTTCATCTTTCAACTAATTTTGACTCTCAGAGGTGGATCTTCACTTTTGGAGATAAAATGAGCATCTTCATAGTAATTTTTATGCTTCTGGGGAGCAAAAACTCAAGATTTGGCTCATGGTTAAAAGTGACTTAAAAGGACCCAAATGCTCACTTCGAGGGCTTAAAACGTGTTTATTCACTGCGGGAAGAGATATAAACAACATTTAGAGTAAATTAATGTTCATGCGAGAACGTTCAATTTTTCATGCAAAACAATCGATGACCTACGATCTGATGAAATTGCTCTGAGATGACCAAAATGGTCCGTTTTGAAAGTTTTCATCTTTCAACTAATTTTGACTCTCAGAGGTGGATCATCACTATTGGAGATAAAATGAGCATCGGTATCGTCATTTTCATGATTCTAGGGAGCCAAAACTCAAGATTTGACTCATGGTTGAAAGTGACTTAAAAGGACCAAATGCTCACTTCGATGGCTTAAAACGTGTTTATTCACTGCGGGAAGAGATATAAAGAACATTTAGAGTAAATTAATGTTCATGCGAGAACGTTCAATTTTTCATGCAAAACAATCGAAGACCCGCGACCTGATGAAATTGCTCTGAGATGACCAAAATGGTCCGTTTTGAAAATTTTCATCTTTCAACTAATTTTGACTCTCAGAGGTGGATCATCACTTTTGGAGATAAAATGAGCATCGTTATCGTCATTTTCATGCTTCTAGGGAGCCAAAACTCAAGATTTGGCTCATGGTTAAAAGTGACTTAATAGGACCCAAATGCTCACTTCGAGGGCTTAAAACGTGTTTATTCACTGCGGGAAGAGATATAAACCACATTTAGAGTAAAGTAATGTTCATGCGAGAACGTTCAATTTTTCATGCAAAATAATCGATGACCCGCGACCTGATGAAATTGCTCTGAGATGACCAAAATGGTCCGTTTTGAAAATTTCCATCTTTCAACTAATTTTGACTCTCAGAGGTGGATCATCACTATTGGGGATAAAATGAGCATCTTTATCTTCATTTTCATGCTTCTAGGGAGCCAAAACTCAAGATTGGGCTCATGGTTAAAAGTGACTTAAAAGGACCCAAATGCTCACTTCGATGGCTTAAAACGTGTTTATTCACTGCGGGAAGAGATATAAAGAACATTTAGAGTAAATTATTGTTAATGCGAGAACGTTCAATTTTTCATGCCAAACGATCGTTGACCCGCGTCCTGATGAAATTGCTCTGAGATGACCAAAATGGTCCGTTTTATAAATTTTCATCTTTCAACTAATTTTGACTCTCAGAGGTGGATCATCACTTTTGGAGATAAAATGAGCAGCGTTATCGTCATTTTCATGCTTCTAGGGAGCCAAAACTCAAGATTTGGCTCATGGTTAAAAGTGACTTAAAAGGACCCAAATGATCACTTCGAGGGCTTAAAATGTGTTTATTCACTGCGGGAAGAGATATAAACATCATTTAGAGTAAATTAATGTTCATGCGGGAACGTTCAATTTTTCATGCAAAACAATCGATGACCCGCGACCTGATGAAATTGCTCTGAGGTGACCAAAATGGTCAGTTTTGTAAATTTCCATCTTTCAACTAATTTTGACTCTCAGAGGTGGATCATCACTATTGGAGATTAAATGAGCATCTTTATCATCATTTTCATGGTTCTAGGGAGCCAAAACTCAAGATTGGGCAAAAGTGACTTAAAAGGACCCAAATGCTCACTTTGAGGGCTTAAAACGTGTTTATTTACTGCGGGAAGAGATATAAACAATATTTATGGTGAATTAATGTTCATGCGAGAACGTTCAATTTTTAATGCAAAACAATCGATGACCCGCGACCTGATGAAATTGCTCTGAGATGACCAAAATGGTCCGTTTTGAAAATTTTCACCTTTCAACTAATTTTGACTCTCAGACGTGGATCATCACTTTTGGAGATAAAATGAGCATCGTTATCGTAATTTTCATGCTTCTAGGGAGCCAAAACTCAAGATTTGGCTCATGGTGAAAAGTGACTTAAAAGGACCCAAATGCTCACTTCGAGGGCTTAAAACGTGTTTATTCACTGCGGGAAGAGATATAAACAACATTTAGAGTAAATTAATGTTCATGCGAGAACGTTCAATTTTTCATGCAAAACAATCGATGACCCGCGACCTGATGAAATTGCTCTGAGGTGAACAAAATGGTCCATTTTGAAAATGTTCATCTTTCAACTAATATTGACTCTCAGAGGTGGATATTCACTTTTGGAGATAAAATGAGCATCTTCATAGTAATTTTTATGCTTCTGGGGAGCCAAAACTCAAGATTTGGCTCATGGTTAAAAGTGACTTAAAAGGACCCAAATGCTCACTTCGAGGGCTTAAAACGTGTTTATTCACTGCGGGAAGAGATATAAACAACATTTAGAGTAAATTAATGTTCATGCGAGAACGTTCAATTTTTCATGCAAAACAATCGAAGACCCGCGACCTGATGAAATTGCTCTGAGATGACCAAAATGGTCCGTTTTGAAAATTTTCATCTTTCAACTAATTTTGACTCTCAGAGGTGGATCATCACTTTTGGAGATAAAATGAGCATCGTTATCGTCATTTTCATGCTTCTAGGGAGCCAAAACTCAAGATTTGGCTCATGGTGAAAAGTGACTTAAAAGGACCCAAATGCTCACTTCGAGGGCTTAAAACGTGTTTATTCACTGCGGGAAGAGATATAAAGAACATTTAGAGTAAATTAATGTTCATGCGAGAACGTTCAATTTTTCATGCAAAACAATCGATGACCCGCGACCTGATGAAATTGCTCTGAGGTGAACAAAATGGTCCATTTTGAAAATGTTCATCTTTCAACTAATATTGACTCTCAGAGGTGGATCTTCACTTTTGGAGATAAAATGAGCATCTTCATAGTAATTTTTATGCTTCTGGGGAGCCAAAACTCAAGATTTGGCTCATGGTTAAAAGTGACTTAAAAGGACCCAAATGCTCACTTCGAGGGCTTAAAACGTGTTTATTCACTGCGGGAAGAGATATAAACAACATTTAGAGTAAATTAATGTTCATGCGAGAACGTTCAATTTTTCATGCAAAACAATCGAAGACCCGCGACCTGATGAAATTGCTCTGAGATGACCAAAATGGTCCCGTTTTGAAAATGTTAATCTTTCAACTAATTTTGACTCTCAGAGGTGGATCATCACTTTTGGAGATAAAATGAGCATCGTTATCGTCATTTTCATGCTTCTAGGGAGCCAAAACTCAAGATTGGGCTCATGGTTAAAAGTGACTTAAAAGGACCCAAATGCTCACTTCGATGGCTTAAAACGTGTTTATTCACTGCGGGAAGAGATATAAAGAACAGTTAGAGTAAATTATTGTTAATGCGAGAATGTTCAATTTTTCATGCAAAACAATCGATGACCCGCGACCTGATGAAATTGCTCTGAGGTGACCAAAATGGTCCGTTTTGAAAATTTCCATCTTTCAACTAATTTTGACTCTCAGAGGTGGATCATCACTATTGGAGATAAAATGAGCATCTTTATCATCATTTTCATGGTTCTAGGGAGCCAAAACTCAAGATTGGGCAAAAGTGACTTAAAAGGACCCAAATGCTCACTTTGAGGGCTTAAAATGTGTTTATTTACTGCGGGAAGAGATATAAACAATATTTAGAGTGAATTAATGTTCATGCGAGAACGTTCAATTTTTAATGCAAAACAATCGATGACCCGCGACCTGATGAAATTGCTCTGAGATGACCAAAATGGTCCGTTTTGAAAATTTTCACCTTTCAACTAATTTTGACTCTCAGAGGTGGATCATCACTTTTGGAGATAAAATGAGCATCGTTATCGTAATTTTCATGCTTCTAGGGAGCCAAAACTCAAGATTTGGCTCATGGTGAAAAGTGACTTAAAAGGACCCAAATGCTCACTTCGAGGGCTTAAAACTTGTTTATTCACTGCGGGAAGAGATATAAACAACATTTAGAGTAAATTAATGTTCATGCGAGAACGTTCAATTTTTCATGCAAAACAATCGATGACCCGCGACCTGATGAAATTGCTCTGAGGTGAACAAAATGGTCCATTTTGAAAATGTTCATCTTTCAACTAATATTGACTCTCAGAGGTGGATATTCACTTTTGGAGATAAAATGAGCATCTTCATAGTAATTTTTATGCTTCTGGGGAGCCAAAACTCAAGATTTGGCTCATGGTTAAAAGTGACTTAAAAGGACCCAAATGCTCACTTCGAGGGCTTAAAATGTGTGTATTCACTGCGGGAAGAGATATAAACATCATTTAGAGTAAATTAATGTTCATGCGAGAACGTTCAATTTTTCATGCAAAACAATCGAAGACCCGCGACCTGATGAAATTGCTCTGAGATGACCAAAATGGTCCCTTTTGAAAATTTTCATCTTTCAACTAATTTTGACTCTCAGAGGTGGATCATCACTTTTGGAGATAAAATGAGCATCGTTATCGTCATTTTCATGCTTCTAGGGAGCCAAAACTCAAGATTTGGCTCATGGTGAAAAGTGACTTAAAAGGACCCAAATGCTCACTTTGAGGGCTTAAAACGTGTTTATTCACTGCGGGAAGAGATATAAAGAACATTTTGAGTAAATTATTGTTAATGCGAGAACGTTAAATTTTTCATGCCAAACGATCGATGACCCGCGTCCTGGTGAAATTGCTCTGAGGTGAACAAAATGGTCCGTTTTGAAAATTTCCATCTTTCAACTAATTTTTTTTTTTTTTGTTTTTGTTTTTTGAAAACCTTTATTGATATCAAAAGAAGACAAATCGAGGCCCACAACCAAGCCGGCCGGCCGCAGTGTACAACTTTCAACTAATTTTGACTCTCAGAGGTGGGTCATCACTATTGGAGATAAAATGAGCATCTTTATCATCATTTTCATGGTTCTAGGGAGCCAAAACTCAAGATTGGGCTCATGGTAAAAGTGACTTAAAAGGACCCAAATGCTCAGTTTGAGGGCTTAAAACGTGTTTATTCACTGCGGGAAGAGATATAAACAATATTTAGAGTGAATTAATGTTCATGCGAGAACGTTCAATTTTTCATGCAAAACAATCGAAGACCCGCGACCTGATGAAATTGCTCTGAGGTGAACAAAATGGTCAATTTTGAAAATGTTCATCTTTCAACTAATATTGACTCTCAGAGGTGGATCTTCACTTTTGGAGATAAAATGAGCATCTTCATAGTAATTTTTATGCTTCTGGGGAGCCAAAACTCAAGATTTGGCTCATGGTTAAAAGTGACTTAAAAGGACCCAAATGCCCACTTCGAGGGCTTAAAACGTGTTTATGCACTGCGGGAAGAGATATAAAGAACATTTAGAGTAAATTAATGTTCATGCGAGAACGTTCAATTTTTCATGCAAAACAATCGAAGACCCGCGACCTGATGAAATTGCTCTGAGATGTCCAAAATGGTCCGTTTTGAAAATTTCCATCTTTAAACTAATTTTGACTCTCAGAGGTGGGTCATCACTATTGGAGATAAAATGAGCATCTTTATCATCATTTTCATGGTTCTAGGGAGCCAAAACTCAAGATTGGGCTCATGGTTAAAAGTGACTTAAAAGGACCCAAATTCTCAGTTTGAGGGCTTAAAACATGTTTATTCACTGCGGGAAGAGATATAAACAACATTTAGAGTAAATTAATGTTCATGCGAGAACGTTCAATTTTTCTTGCAAAACAATCGATGACCTACGATCTGATGAAATTGCTCTGAGATGACCAAAATGGTCAGTTTTGAAAGTTTTCATCTTTCAACTAATTTTGACTCTCAGAGGTGGATATTCACTTTTGGAGATAAAATGAGCATCTTCATAGTAATTTTTATGCTTCTGGGGAGCAAAAACTCAAGATTTGGCTCATGGTTAAAAGTGACTTAAAAGGACCCAAATGCTCACTTCGAGGGCTTAAAACGTGTTTATTCACTGCGGGAAGAGATATAAACAACATTTAGAGTAAATTAATGTTCATGCGAGAACGTTCAATTTTTCATGCAAAACAATCGATGACCTACGATCTGATGAAATTGCTCTGAGATGACCAAAATGGTCCGTTTTGAAAGTTTTCATCTTTCAACTAATTTTGACTCTCAGAGGTGGATCATCACTATTGGAGATAAAATGAGCATCGGTATCGTCATTTTCATGATTCTAGGGAGCCAAAACTCAAGATTTGACTCATGGTTGAAAGTGACTTAAAAGGACCAAATGCTCACTTCGATGGCTTAAAACGTGTTTATTCACTGCGGGAAGAGATATAAAGAACATTTAGAGTAAATTAATGTTCATGCGAGAACGTTCAATTTTTCATGCAAAACAATCGAAGACCCGCGACCTGATGAAATTGCTCTGAGATGACCAAAATGGTCCGTTTTGAAAATTTTCATCTTTCAACTAATTTTGACTCTCAGAGGTGGATCATCACTTTTGGAGATAAAATGAGCATCGTTATCATCATTTTCATGCTTCTAGGGAGCCAAAACTCAAGATTTGGCTCATGGTTAAAAGTGACTTAATAGGACCCAAATGCTCACTTCGAGGGCTTAAAACGTGTTTATTCACTGCGGGAAGAGATATAAACCACATTTAGAGTAAAGTAATGTTCATGCGAGAACGTTCAATTTTTCATGCAAAATAATCGATGACCCGCGACCTGATGAAATTGCTCTGAGATGACCAAAATGGTCCGTTTTGAAAATTTCCATCTTTCAACTAATTTTGACTCTCAGAGGTGGATCATCACTATTGGGGATAAAATGAGCATCTTTATCTTCATTTTCATGCTTCTAGGGAGCCAAAACTCAAGATTGGGCTCATGGTTAAAAGTGACTTAAAAGGACCCAAATGCTCACTTCGATGGCTTAAAACGTGTTTATTCACTGCGGGAAGAGATATAAAGAACATTTAGAGTAAATTATTGTTAATGCGAGAACGTTCAATTTTTCATGCCAAACGATCGTTGACCCGCGTCCTGATGAAATTGCTCTGAGATGACCAAAATGGTCCGTTTTATAAATTTTCATCTTTCAACTAATTTTGACTCTCAGAGGTGGATCATCACTTTTGGAGATAAAATGAGCAGCGTTATCGTCATTTTCATGCTTCTAGGGAGCCAAAACTCAAGATTTGGCTCATGGTTAAAAGTGACTTAAAAGGACCCAAATGATCACTTCGAGGGCTTAAAATGTGTTTATTCACTGCGGGAAGAGATATAAACATCATTTAGAGTAAATTAATGTTCATGCAGGAACGTTCAATTTTTCATGCAAAACAATCGATGACCCGCGACCTGATGAAATTGCTCTGAGGTGACCAAAATGGTCAGTTTTGTAAATTTCCATCTTTCAACTAATTTTGACTCTCAGAGGTGGATCATCACTATTGGAGATAAAATGAGCATCTTTATCATCATTTTCATGGTTCTAGGGAGCCAAAACTCAAGATTGGGCAAAAGTGACTTAAAAGGACCCAAATGCTCACTTTGAGGGCTTAAAACGTGTTTATTTACTGCGGGAAGAGATATAAACAATATTTAGAGTGAATTAATGTTCATGCGAGAACGTTCAATTTTTAATGCAAAACAATCGATGACCCGCGACCTGATGAAATTGCTCTGAGATGACCAAAATGGTCCGTTTTGAAAATTTTCACCTTTCAACTAATTTTGACTCTCAGACGTGGATCATCACTTTTGGAGATAAAATGAGCATCGTTATCGTAATTTTCATGCTTCTAGGGAGCCAAAACTCAAGATTTGGCTCATGGTGAAAAGTGACTTAAAAGGACCCAAATGCTCACTTCGAGGGCTTAAAACGTGTTTATTCACTGCGGGAAGAGATATAAACAACATTTAGAGTAAATTAATGTTCATGCGAGAACGTTCAATTTTTCATGCAAAACAATCGATGACCCGCGACCTGATGAAATTGCTCTGAGGTGAACAAAATGGTCCATTTTGAAAATGTTCATCTTTCAACTAATATTGACTCTCAGAGGTGGATATTCACTTTTGGAGATAAAATGAGCATCTTCATAGTAATTTTTATGCTTCTGGGGAGCCAAAACTCAAGATTTGGCTCATGGTTAAAAGTGACTTAAAAGGACCCAAATGCTCACTTCGAGGGCTTAAAACGTGTTTATTCACTGCGGGAAGAGATATAAACAACATTTAGAGTAAATTAATGTTCATGCGAGAACGTTCAATTTTTCATGCAAAACAATCGAAGACCCGCGACCTGATGAAATTGCTCTGAGATGACCAAAATGGTCCGTTTTGAAAATTTTCATCTTTCAACTAATTTTGACTCTCAGAGGTGGATCATCACTTTTGGAGATAAAATGAGCATCGTTATCGTCATTTTCATGCTTCTAGGGAGCCAAAACTCAAGATTTGGCTCATGGTGAAAAGTGACTTAAAAGGACCCAAATGCTCACTTCGAGGGCTTAAAACGTGTTTATTCACTGCGGGAAGAGATATAAAGAACATTTAGAGTAAATTAATGTTCATGCGAGAACGTTCAATTTTTCATGCAAAACAATCGATGACCCGCGACCTGATGAAATTGCTCTGAGGTGAACAAAATGGTCCATTTTGAAAATGTTCATCTTTCAACTAATATTGACTCTCAGAGGTGGATCTTCACTTTTGGAGATAAAATGAGCATCTTCATAGTAATTTTTATGCTTCTGGGGAGCCAAAACTCAAGATTTGGCTCATGGTTAAAAGTGACTTAAAAGGACCCAAATGCTCACTTCGAGGGCTTAAAACGTGTTTATTCACTGCGGGAAGAGATATAAACAACATTTAGAGTAAATTAATGTTCATGCGAGAACGTTCAATTTTTCATGCAAAACAATCGAAGACCCGCGACCTGATGAAATTGCTCTGAGATGACCAAAATGGTCCCGTTTTGAAAATGTTCATCTTTCAACTAATTTTGACTCTCAGAGGTGGATCATCACTTTTGGAGATAAAATGAGCATCGTTATCGTCATTTTCATGCTTCTAGGGAGCCAAAACTCAAGATTGGGCTCATGGTTAAAAGTGACTTAAAAGGACCCAAATGCTCACTTCGATGGCTTAAAACGTGTTTATTCACTGCGGGAAGAGATATAAAGAACAGTTAGAGTAAATTATTGTTAATGCGAGAATGTTCAATTTTTCATGCAAAACAATCGATGACCCGCGACCTGATGAAATTGCTCTGAGGTGACCAAAATGGTCCGTTTTGAAAATTTCCATCTTTCAACTAATTTTGACTCTCAGAGGTGGATCATCACTATTGGAGATAAAATGAGCATCTTTATCATCATTTTCATGGTTCTAGGGAGCCAAAACTCAAGATTGGGCAAAAGTGACTTAAAAGGACCCAAATGCTCACTTTGAGGGCTTAAAACGTGTTTATTTACTGCGGGAAGAGATATAAACAATATTTAGAGTGAATAATTGTTCATGCGAGAACGTTCAATTTTTAATGCAAAACAATCGATGACCCGCGACCTGATGAAATTGCTCTGAGATGACCAAAATGGTCCGTTTTGAAAATTTTCACCTTTCAACTAATTTTGACTCTCAGAGGTGGATCATCACTTTTGGAGATAAAATGAGCATCGTTATCGTAATTTTCATGCTTCTAGGGAGCCAAAACTCAAGATTTGGCTCATGGTGAAAAGTGACTTAAAAGGACCCAAATGCTCACTTCGAGGGCTTAAAACTTGTTTATTCACTGCGGGAAGAGATATAAACAACATTTAGAGTAAATTAATGTTCATGCGAGAACGTTCAATTTTTCATGCAAAACAATCGATGACCCGCGACCTGATGAAATTGCTCTGAGGTGAACAAAATGGTCCATTTTGAAAATGTTCATCTTTCAACTAATATTGACTCTCAGAGGTGGATATTCACTTTTGGAGATAAAATGAGCATCTTCATAGTAATTTTTATGCTTCTGGGGAGCCAAAACTCAAGATTTGGCTCATGGTTAAAAGTGACTTAAAAGGACCCAAATGCTCACTTCGAGGGCTTAAAATGTGTGTATTCACTGCGGGAAGAGATATAAACATCATTTAGAGTAAATTAATGTTCATGCGAGAACGTTCAATTTTTCATGCAAAACAATCGAAGACCCGCGACCTGATGAAATTGCTCTGAGATGACCAAAATGGTCCCTTTTGAAAATTTTCATCTTTCAACTAATTTTGACTCTCAGAGGTGGATCATCACTTTTGGAGATAAAATGAGCATCGTTATCGTCATTTTCATGCTTCTAGGGAGCCAAAACTCAAGATTTGGCTCATGGTGAAAAGTGACTTAAAAGGACCCAAATGCTCACTTTGAGGGCTTAAAACGTGTTTATTCACTGCGGGAAGAGATATAAAGAACATTTTGAGTAAATTATTGTTAATGCGAGAACGTTCAATTTTTCATGCCAAACGATCGATGACCCGCGTCCTGGTGAAATTGCTCTGAGGTGAACAAAATGGTCCGTTTTGAAAATTTCCATCTTTCAACTAATTTTTTGTTTTTTTGTTTTTGTTTTTTGAAAACCTTTATTGATATCAAAAGAAGACAAATCGAGGCCCACAACCAAGCCGGCCGGCCGCAGTGTACAACTTTCAACTAATTTTGACTCTCAGAGGTGGGTCATCACTATTGGAGATAAAATGAGCATCTTTATCATCATTTTCATGGTTCTAGGGAGCCAAAACTCAAGATTGGGCTCATGGTAAAAGTGACTTAAAAGGACCCAAATGCTCAGTTTGAGGGCTTAAAACGTGTTTATTCACTGCGGGAAGAGATATAAACAATATTTAGAGTGAATTAATGTTCATGCGAGAATGTTCAATTTTTCATGCAAAACAATCGATGACCCGCGACCTGATGAAATTGCTCTGAGATGACCAAAATGGTCCGTTTTGAAAATGTTCACCTTTCAACTAATTTTGACTCTCAGAGGTGGATCATCACTTTTGGAGATAAAATGAGCATCGTTATCGTAATTTTCATGCTTCTAGGGAGCCAAAACTCAAGATTTGGCTCATGGTGAAAAGTGACTTAAAAGGACCCAAATGCTCACTTCGAGGGCTTAAAACGTGTTTATTCACTGCGGGAAGAGATATAAACAACATTTAGAGTAAATTAATGTTCATGCGAGAACGTTCAATTTTTCATGCAAAACAATCGATGACCCGCGACCTGATGAAATTGCTCTGAGGTGAACAAAATGGTCCATTTTGAAAATGTTCATCTTTCAACTAATATTGACTCTCAGAGGTGGATCTTCACTTTTGGAGATAAAATGAGCATCTTCATAGTAATTTTTATGCTTCTGGGGAGCCAAAACTCAAGATTTGGCTCATGGTTAAAAGTGACTTAATAGGACCCAAATGCTCACTTCGAGGGCTTAAAACGTGTTTATTCACTGCGGGAAGAGATATAAACCACATTTAGAGTAAAGTAATGTTCATGCGAGAACGTTCAATTTTTCATGCAAAATAATCGATGACCCGCGACCTGATGAAATTGCTCTGAGATGACCAAAATGGTCCGTTTTGAAAATTTCCATCTTTCAACTAATTTTGACTCTCAGAGGTGGATCATCACTATTGGGGATAAAATGAGCATCTTTATCTTCATTTTCATGCTTCTAGGGAGCCAAAACTCAAGATTGGGCTCATGGTTAAAAGTGACTTAAAAGGACCCAAATGCTCACTTCGATGGCTTAAAACGTGTTTATTCACTGCGGGAAGAGATATAAAGAACATTTAGAGTAAATTATTGTTAATGCGAGAACGTTCAATTTTTCATGCCAAACGATCGTTGACCCGCGTCCTGATGAAATTGCTCTGAGATGACCAAAATGGTCCGTTTTATAAATGTTCATCTTTCAACTAATTTTGACTCTCAGAGGTGGATCATCACTTTTGGAGATAAAATGAGCAGCGTTATCGTCATTTTCATGCTTCTAGGGAGCCAAAACTCAAGATTTGGCTCATGGTTAAAAGTGACTTAAAAGGACCCAAATGCTCACTTCGAGGGCTTAAAATGTGTTTATTCACTGCGGGAAGAGATATAAACATCATTTAGAGTAAATTAATGTTCATGCGGGAACGTTCAATTTTTCATGCAAAACAATCGATGACCCGCGACCTGATGAAATTGCTCTGAGGTGACCAAAATGGTCCGTTTTGTAAATTTCCATCTTTCAACTAATTTTGACTCTCAGAGGTGGATCATCACTATTGGAGATAAAATGAGCATCTTTATCATCATTTTCATGGTTCTAGGGAGCCAAAACTCAAGATTGGGCAAAAGTGACTTAAAAGGACCCAAATGCTCACTTTGAGGGCTTAAAACGTGTTTATTTACTGCGGGAAGAGATATAAACAATATTTAGAGTGAATTAATGTTCATGCGAGAACGTTCAATTTTTAATGCAAAACAATCGATGACCCGCGACCTGATGAAATTGCTCTGAGATGACCAAAATGGTCCGTTTTGAAAGTTTTCATCTTTCAACTAATTTTGACTCTCAGAGGTGGATCATCACTTTTGGAGATAAAATGAGCATCGTTATCGTCATTTTCATGCTTCTAGGGAGCCAAAACTCAAGATTTGGCTCATGGTTAAAAGTGACTTAAAAGCACCCAAATGCTCACTTCGAGGGCGTAAAACGTGTTTATTCACTGCGGGAAGGGATATAAACAACATTTAGAGTAAATTAATGTTCATGCGGGAACGTTCAATTTTTCATGCAAAACGATCGATGACCCGCGACCTGATGAAATTGCTCTGAGATGACCAAAATGGTCCGTTTTGAAAATTTCCATCTTTCAACTAATTTTGACTCTCAGAGGTGGATCATCACTATTGGAGATAAAATGAGCATCTTTATCTTCATTTTCATGCTTCTAGGGAGCCAAAACTCAAGATTGGGCTCATGGTTAAAAGTGACTTAAAAGGACCCAAATGCTCACTTCGATGGCTTAAAATGTGTTTATTCACTGCGAGAAGAGATATAAAGAACATTTAGAGTAAATTATTGTTAATGCGAGAACGTTCAATTTTTCATGCCAAACGATCGATGACCCGCGTCCTGATGAAATTGCTCTGAGATGACCAAAATGGTCCGTTTTGAAAATTTCCATCTTTCAACTAATTTTGACTCTCAGAGGTGGATCATCACTATTGGAGATAAAATGAGCATCTTTATCTTCATTTTCATGCTTCTAGGGAGCCAAAACTCAAGATTGGGCTCATGGTTAAAAGTGACTTAAAAGGACCCAAATGCTCACTTCGATGGCTTAAAACGTGTTTATTCACTGCGGGAAGAGATATAAAGAACATTTTGAGTAAATTATTGTTAATGCGAGAACGTTCAATTTTTCATGCCAAACGATCGATGACCCGCGTCCTGATGAAATTTCTCTGAGATGACCAAAATGGTCCGTTTTGAAAATTTTCATCTTTCAACTAATTTTGACTCTCAGAGGTGGATCATCACTTTTGGAGACAAAATGAGCAGCGTTATCGTCATTTTCATGCTTCTAGGGAGCCAAAACTCAAGATTTGGCTCATGGTTAAAAGTGACTTAAAAGGACCCAAATGCTCACTTCGAGGGCTTAAAATGTGTTTATTCACTGCGGGAAGAGATATAAACATCATTTAGAGTAAATTAATGTTCATGCGAGAACATTCTATTTTTCATGTAAAACAATCGATGACCCGCGACCTGATGAAATTGCTCTGAGGTGACCAAAATGGTCCGTTTTGAAAGTTTTCATCTTTCAACTAATTTTGACTCTCAGAGGTGGATCATCACTTTTGGAGATAAAATGAGCATCGGTATCGTCATTTTCATGCTTCTAGGGAGCCAAAACTCAAGATTTGACTCATGGTTGAAAGTGACTTAAAAGGACCAAATGCTCACTTCGAGGGCTTAAAACATGTTTATTCACTGCGGGAAGAGATATAAAGAACATTTAGAGTAAATTAATGTTCATGCGAGAACGTTCAATTTTTCATGCAAAACAATCGATGACCTGCGATCTGATGAAATTGCTCTGAGATGACCAAAATGGTCCGTTTTGAAAGTTTTCATCTTTCAATTAATTTTGACTCTCAGAGGTGGATCATCACTTTTGGAGATAAAATGAGCATCGTTATCGTCATTTTCATGCTTCTAGGGAGCCAAAACTCAAGATTTGGCTCATGGTTAAAAGTGACTTAAAAGGACCCAAATGCTCACTTCGAGGGCTTAAAATGTGTTTATTCACTGCGGGAAGAGATATGAACATCATTTAGAGTAAATTAATGTTCATGCGAGAACGTTCTATTTTTCATGCAAAACAATCGATGACCCGCGACCTGATGAAATTGCTCTGAGGTGACCAAAATGGTCCGTTTTGAAAGTTTTCATCTTTCAACTAATTTTGACTCTCAGAGGTGGATCATCACTTTTGAAGATAAAATGAGCATCGGTATCATCATTTTCATGCTTCTAGGGAGCCAAAACTCAAGATTTGACTCATGGTTGAAAGTGACTTAAAAGGACCAAATGCTCACTTCGAGGGCTTAAAACGTGTTTATTCACTGCGGGAAGAGATATAAAGAACATTTAGAGTAAATTAATGTTCATGCGAGAAAGTTCAATTTTTCATGCAAAACAATCGATGACCTGCGATCTGATGAAATTGCTCTGAGATGACCAAAATGGTCCGTTTTGAAAGTTTTCATCTTTCAACTAATTTTGACTCTCAGAGGTGGATCATCACTTTTGGAGATAAAATGAGCATCGTTATCGTCATTTCCATGCTTCTAGGGAGCCAAAACTCAAGATTTGGCTCATGGTTAAAAGTGACTTAAAAGGACCCAAATGCTCACTTCGAGGGCTTAAAACGTGTTTATTCACTGCGGGAAGAGATATAAACAACATTTAGAGTAAATTAATGTTCATGCGAGAACGTTCAATTTTTCATGCAAAACAATCGATGACCCGCGACCTGATGAAATTGCTCTGAGATGACCAAAATGGTCCGTTTTGAAAATTTCCATCTTTCAACTAATTTTGACTCTCAGAGGTGGATCATGACTATTGGAGATAAAATGAGCATCTTTATCTTCATTTTCATGCTTCTAGGGAGCCAAAACTCAAGATTGGGCTCATGGTTAAAAGTGACTTAAAAGGACCCAAATGCTCACTTCGATGGCTTAAAACGTGTTTATTCACTGCGAGAAGAGATATAAAGAACATTTAGAGTAAATTATTGTTAATGCGAGAACGTTCAATTTTTCATGCCAAACGATCGATGACCCGCGTCCTGATGAAATTGCTCTGAGATGACCAAAATGGTCCGTTTTGAAAGTTTTCATCTTTCAACTAATTTTGACTCTCAGAGGTGGATCATCACTTTTGGAGATAAAATGAGCATCGGTATCGTCATTTTCATGATTCTACGGAGCCAAAACTCAAGATTTGACTCATGGTTGAAAGTGACTTAAAAGGACCAAATGCTCACTTCGATGGCTTAAAACGTGTTTATTCACTGCGGGAAGAGATATAAAGAACATTTAGAGTAAATTAATGTTCATGCGAGAACGTTCAATTTTTCATGCAAAACAATCGATGACCCGCGATCTGATGAAATTGCTCTGAGATGACCAAAATGGTCCGTTTTGAAAATTTTCATCTTTCAACTAATAGTGACTCTCAGAGGTGGATCATCACTTTTGGAGATAAAATGAGCATCGGTATCGTCATTTTCATGCTTCTAGGGAGCCAAAACTTAAGATTTGACTCATGGTTGAAAGTGACTTAAAAGGACCAAATGCTCACTTCGAGGGCTTAAAACGTGTTTATTCACTGCGGGAAGAGATATAAAGAACATTTAGAGTAAATTAATGTTCATGCGAGAACGTTCAATTTTTCATGCAAAACAATCGAAGACCCGCGACCTGATGAAATTGCTCTGAGGTGAACAAAATGGTCAATTTTGAAAATGTTCATCTTTCAACTAATATTGACTCTCAGAGGTGGATCTTCACTTTTGGAGATAAAATGAGCATCTTCATAGTAATTTTTATGCTTCTGGGGAGCCAAAACTCAAGATTTGGCTCATGGTTAAAAGTGACTTAAAAGGACCCAAATGCCCACTTCGAGGGCTTAAAACGTGTTTATTCACTGCGGGAAGAGATATAAACAACATTTAGAGTAAATTAATGTTCATGCGAGAACGTTCAATTTTTCATGCAAAACAATCGAAGACCCGCGACCTGATGAAATTGCTCTGAGATGACCAAAATGGTCCGTTTTGAAAATTTTCATCATTCAACTACTTTTGAATCTCAGAGGTGGATCATCCCTTTTGGAGATAAAATGAGCATCGGTATCGTCATTTTAATGCTTCTAGGGAGCCAAAACTCAAGATTTGGCTCATGTTGAAAAGTGACTTAAAAGGACCCAAATGCTCACTTCGTGGGCTTAAAACGTGTTTATTCACTGCGGGAAGAGATATAAACAACATTTAGAGTAAATTAATGTTCATGCGAGAACGTTCAATTTTTCATGCAAAACACTCGATGACCCGCGACCTGATGAAATTGCTCTGAGGTGAACAAAATGGTCAATTTTGAAAATGTTCATCTTTCAACTAATCTTGACTCTCAGAGGTGGATTTTCACTTTTGGAGATAAAATGAGCATCTTCATAGTAATTTTTTTGCTTCTGGGGAGCCAAAACTCAAGATTTGGCTCATGGTTAAAAGAGACTTAAAAGGACCCAAATGCCCACTTCGAGGGCTTAAAACGTGTTTATTCACTGCGGGAAGAGATATAAACAACATTTAGAGTAAATTAATGTTCATGCGAGAACGTTCAATTTTTCATGCAAAACAATCGAAGACCCGCGACCTAATGAAATTGCTCTGAGATGACCAAAATGGTCCGTTTTGAAAATTTTCATCTTTCAACTAATTTTGACTCTCAGAGGTGGATCATCACTTTTGGAGATAAAATGAGCATCGTTATCGTCATTTTCATGCTTCTAGGGAGCCAAAACTCAAGATTTGGCTCATGGTTAAAAGTGACTTAAAAGGACCCAAATGCTCACTTTGAGGGCTTAAAACGTGTTTATTCACTGCGGTAAGAGATATAAAGAACATTTAGAGTAAATTATTGTTCATGCGAGAACGTTCAATTTTTCATGCAAAACGATCGATGACCCGAGACCTGATGAAATTGCTCTGAGATGACCAAAATGGTCCGTTTTGAAAATTTCCATCTTTCAACTAATTTTGACTCTCAGAGGTGGATCATCACTATTGGAGATAAAATGAGCATCTTTATCATCATTTTCATGGTTCTAGGGAGCCAAAACTCAAGATTGGGCTCATGGTTAAAAGTGACTTAAAAGGACCCAAATGCTCAGTTTGAGGGCTTAAAACATGTTTATTCACTGCGGGAAGAGATATAAACAACATTTAGAGTAAATTAATGTTCATGCGAGAACGTTCAATTTTTCTTGCAAAACAATCGATGACCTACGATCTGATGAAATTGCTCTGAGATGACCAAAATGGTCAGTTTTGAAAGTTTTCATCTTTCAACTAATTTTGACTCTCAGAGGTGGATCTTCACTTTTGGAGATAAAATGAGCATCTTCATAGTAATTTTTATGCTTCTGGGGAGCAAAAACTCAAGATTTGGCTCATGGTTAAAAGTGACTTAAAAGGACCCAAATGCTCACTTCGAGGGCTTAAAACGTGTTTATTCACTGCGGGAAGAGATATAAACAACATTTAGAGTAAATTAATGTTCATGCGAGAACGTTCAATTTTTCATGCAAAACAATCGATGACCTACGATCTGATGAAATTGCTCTGAGATGACCAAAATGGTCCGTTTTGAAAGTTTTCATCTTTCAACTAATTTTGACTCTCAGAGGTGGATCATCACTATTGGAGATAAAATGAGCATCGGTATCGTCATTTTCATGATTCTAGGGAGCCAAAACTCAAGATTTGACTCATGGTTGAAAGTGACTTAAAAGGACCAAATGCTCACTTCGATGGCTTAAAACGTGTTTATTCACTGCGGGAAGAGATATAAAGAACATTTTGAGTAAATTATTGTTAATGCGAGAACGTTCAATTTTTCATGCCAAACGATCGATGACCCGCGTCCTGGTGAAATTGCTCTGAGATGACCAAAATGGTCCGTTTTGAAAATTTCCATCTTTCAACTAATTTTTTGTTTTTTTGTTTTTGTTTTTTGAAAACCTTTATTGATATCAAAAGAAGACAAATCGAGGCCCACAACCAAGCCGGCCGGCCGCAGTGTACAACTTTCAACTAATTTTGACTCTCAGAGGTGGGTCATCACTATTGGAGATAAAATGAGCATCTTTATCATCATTTTCATGGTTCTAGGGAGCCAAAACTCAAGATTGGGCTCATGGTAAAAGTGACTTAAAAGGACCCAAATGCTCAGTTTGAGGGCTTAAAACGTGTTTATTCACTGCGGGAAGAGATATAAACAATATTTAGAGTGAATTAATGTTCATGCGAGAATGTTCAATTTTTCATGCAAAACAATCGATGACCCACGACCTGATGAAATTGCTCTGAGATGACCAAAATGGTCCGTTTTGAAAATGTTCACCTTTCAACTAATTTTGACTCTCAGAGGTGGATCATCACTTTTGGAGATAAAATGAGCATCGTTATCGTAATTTTCATGCTTCTAGGGAGCCAAAACTCAAGATTTGGCTCATGGTTCAAAGTGACTTAAAAGGACCCAAATGCTCACTTCGAGGGCTTAAAACGTGTTTATTCACTGCGGGAAGAGATATAAACAACATTTAGAGTAAATTAATGTTCATGCGAGAACGTTCAATTTTTCATGCAAAACAATCGAAGACCCGCGACCTGATGAAATTGCTCTGAGATGACCAAAATGGTCCGTTTTGAAAATTTTCATCTTTCAACTAATTTTGACTCTCAGAGGTGGATCATCACTTTTGGAGATAAAATGAGCATCGTTATCGTCATTTTCATGCTTCTAGGGAGCCAAAACTCAAGATTTGGCTCATGGTTAAAAGTGACTTAATAGGACCCAAATGCTCACTTCGAGGGCTTAAAACGTGTTTATTCACTGCGGGAAGAGATATAAACCACATTTAGAGTAAAGTAATGTTCATGCGAGAACGTTCAATTTTTCATGCAAAATAATCGATGACCCGCGACCTGATGAAATTGCTCTGAGATGACCAAAATGGTCCGTTTTGAAAATTTCCATCTTTCAACTAATTTTGACTCTCAGAGGTGGATCATCACTATTGGGGATAAAATGAGCATCTTTATCTTCATTTTCATGCTTCTAGGGAGCCAAAACTCAAGATTGGGCTCATGGTTAAAAGTGACTTAAAAGGACCCAAATGCTCACTTCGATGGCTTAAAACGTGTTTATTCACTGCGGGAAGAGATATAAAGAACATTTAGAGTAAATTATTGTTAATGCGAGAACGTTCAATTTTTCATGCCAAACGATCGTTGACCCGCGTCCTGATGAAATTGGTCTGAGATGACCAAAATGGTCCGTTTTATAAATTTTCATCTTTCAACTAATTTTGACTCTCAGAGGTGGATCATCACTTTTGGAGATAAAATGAGCAGCGTTATCGTCATTTTCATGCTTCTAGGGAGCCAAAACTCAAGATTTGGCTCATGGTTAAAAGTGACTTAAAAGGACCCAAATGATCACTTCGAGGGCTTAAAATGTGTTTATTCACTGCGGGAAGAGATATAAACATCATTTAGAGTAAATTAATGTTCATGCGGGAACGTTCAATTTTTCATGCAAAACAATCGATGACCCGCGACCTGATGAAATTGCTCTGAGGTGACCAAAATGGTCAGTTTTGTAAATTTCCATCTTTCAACTAATTTTGACTCTCAGAGGTGGATCATCACTATTGGAGATAAAATGAGCATCTTTATCATCATTTTCATGGTTCTAGGGAGCCAAAACTCAAGATTGGGCAAAAGTGACTTAAAAGGACCCAAATGCTCACTTTGAGGGCTTAAAACGTGTTTATTTACTGCGGGAAGAGATATAAACAATATTTAGAGTGAATTAATGTTCATGCGAGAACGTTCAATTTTTAATGCAAAACAATCGATGACCCGCGACCTGATGAAATTGCTCTGAGATGACCAAAATGGTCCGTTTTGAAAATTTTCACCTTTCAACTAATTTTGACTCTCAGACGTGGATCATCACTTTTGGAGATAAAATGAGCATCGTTATCGTAATTTTCATGCTTCTAGGGAGCCAAAACTCAAGATTTGGCTCATGGTGAAAAGTGACTTAAAAGGACCCAAATGCTCACTTCGAGGGCTTAAAACTTGTTTATTCACTGCGGGAAGAGATATAAACAACATTTAGAGTAAATTAATGTTCATGCGAGAACGTTCAATTTTTCATGCAAAACAATCGATGACCCGCGACCTGATGAAATTGCTCTGAGGTGAACAAAATGGTCCATTTTGAAAATGTTCATCTTTCAACTAATATTGACTCTCAGAGGTGGATATTCACTTTTGGAGATAAAATGAGCATCTTCATAGTAATTTTTATGCTTCTGGGGAGCCAAAACTCAAGATTTGGCTCATGGTTAAAAGTGACTTAAAAGGACCCAAATGCTCACTTCGAGGGCTTAAAACGTGTTTATTCACTGCGGGAAGAGATATAAACAACATTTAGAGTAAATTAATGTTCATGCGAGAACGTTCAATTTTTCATGCAAAACAATCAAAGACCCGCGACCTGATGAAATTGCTCTGAGATGACCAAAATGGTCCGTTTTGAAAATTTTCATCTTTCAACTAATTTTGACTCTCAGAGGTGGATCATCACTTTTGGAGATAAAATGAGCATCGTTATCGTCATTTTCATGCTTCTAGGGAGCCAAAACTCAAGATTTGGCTCATGGTGAAAAGTGACTTAAAAGGACCCAAATGCTCACTTCGAGGGCTTAAAACGTGTTTATTCACTGCGGGAAGAGATATAAAGAACATTTAGAGTAAATTAATGTTCATGCGAGAACGTTCAATTTTTCATGCAAAACAATCGATGACCCGCGACCTGATGAAATTGCTCTGAGGTGAACAAAATGGTCCATTTTGAAAATGTTCATCTTTCAACTAATATTGACTAAGCATGAGCGCAAAATCCGCTCCGATCGCGGATTTTGCGGATTTTCGGTAAATCCGCGATCCGCGAACTCTCGCGGATTTACCGAGAATCCGCAATCCGCGATCGGAGCGGATTTTGCGGTCAAAAGTTCAAGCCTGCATAATTTAGGATGGCGCCGGCAAGCTGCCAGCGCCATCCTCAAATGGTTACTTAATTAGCTTCGACAGGAAGCTCTAATAGATAAGATACAGCAGGGGCTCGAGCGCCTGCTTTATTTTAACAGTTGGAGCTTCCTGTTGAAGCTAATTAAGTAACTATTGGAGGAAGGCGCTGGCAGCTTGCCGGCGCCATGGTAAATGGTAAACGGGAATGTTTTGTATTATTAGTAGGAGAAAAAATGGGTAAGAAGAGGTGAAGGGGATTATTATTATTACTTTGTTATTATTCTTATTGTTGTTGCTGTTATTGTCAATTGCACTAGTATGGTTAATACTATTATTTTGTATTCAAAACGTTATTATTCAAATGTGAATGAGCAGACTTTGCAAGAAACATGCCTTCCTCTGCTGGGAACCGAATGTGCCGTGCATGTGAACTCGCCTCTCCTTTTAACTCATTTCTGTTTGCTTTTCTTCCTGCAAAGCTTTGACTTTGGGCGCTAAGGTTTTTAATAGAGGTGTCGGTGATCATTAAAATGGGATTGCCAGTCGCTCAGTCAAACAGCGGGTTCACTGCTGGTGTGGGGCCTTTTATTGGGTTAAGCTGAGCCTCTGCCCTCGAGCTCCCAGGACCAATCCCCCGTTGCTCGGCCATGATATTGTAAACAGAAACACTAATCCCCTCTCCGGGGCGTCCCACCGAGCTACACGTTGCTTTATGAACCCCCATTATTTCTGGCCATGACCTCTGACAGAGACATAGAATCCGGTTGCGTAAATCTCCATCCATGCAAAAACCAATAGAGGGTTGGTGGCAGAATCAAGAAGCCCTTCCGGGGTTCATTTGTGGCACGCGCAGCTGGAACGCTGGGAAGCGGACATCTTTGACTAGTCGAGAGAGTGACTTTTAGACGTGTACGGGGGAGGGGAGAGACTTGGGGTTATGTCGCAGTGATATAATTGTATTAGTTTACTACTGCTACATGGACCTGGGGTCAGTAACCAAGATAGTCTGCTCTTATTACATATATGGAATGAGTAATGAAAAGTAAGGGAGCGGATGAGACCTCCCATTAGGCCAGAGTGCTCTTGGCTGACATTACTGAGATCGAACCCCACGACCTCCCTACTCTTGACCTTATGTATTTATTTAGTAAGTGTACCTTTTGCGAGTACTGTGCAGCTGTAGCTGTCTATGTGCAGCTCACACCGAGACAAAGCGAAATTATTAAATATGTAAACGCAAGGCACCGAAACGGCACATTCGAAAACGCTGAGTTAAAATAAACAAATTGCCTTCATGCTCCTAGTGAATAACAATAAGCACAAAACACATGAACATTAATGAAAAGCACCATGTAAAACATCATTTGTCATAATTTTTCTAAATTAATGTGAGCATGGAAAAGGATTAGGAAGATATTTATGGGAGACATTGGCTTGACTCCAGTGCCCTTGTGAAACCATGAAAAATCATAATAGTGTTTCCATGCTTTTATTGGGCATTTGCATGTCACAGCAGCGCTGCAACACTTTTTGATAAGATAACGTTACTATCAATTAGCGGCGGGCGAAAATATATTTATTGGCCTATTGCCCAAGAATCTGTGGATGCTTGAAGCTGCCAACTGGCCCTATGTCATAAAGGTTACCTTAAGCCTGTTGTGATTTCTGCTCTTTAGATTTCGTGCTTTTGTTAGATTTTCCCCATTATGTAGGTTTGCATACAACTCTCAGCAGTTTTGAAGCAGATGGTTACTATAACTAGACTGGCTGATGTTGACGCAATGGTACGTCTCAATAAGCATCAGAAAGTGAATGAAAGAAAAAAAGAAAAAAAAAAAAGTGTGGAATAGACAACATTATTTCGGAAGCACTTTAGGTTGAATGCTGCAGACTCAGGTCCATAGAACCCTCCTGTCCTAAGCTATTGCCCTACAGAACTGAGAGAATGAGTAATGGTCATTGTTAGGGCCTTATTATTTAGCTGTATGGTTTGGGCTGCAGCCTTGTTAGCTGTGCTTTCATGTTTCAGTGCCCATGTTTTTCCTAAGTCTCCCAGTGTATGTGACCCTGTCACTATAGCTTAGTTCTACAGGTCTACAGGTCTACAGGTCCTCTTGTCAGTCTCTCAATGATGTGTGTTTTCAAGAACAAGAACCCAATGGATGTGAGAGGGACCTTGGGTACGAGTAATTACAAAGGAATCCGTAAATCCGCTGAATCCGCTAAATAGGCGGATTTTGCGGATCCACGATCCGTGGATCCGCTAAATCCGCGAATCGTGGATCCGCAAAATCCGCCCATGCTTAATATTGACTCTCAGAGGTGGATCTTCACTTTTGGAGATAAAATGAGCATCTTCATAGTAATTTTTATGCTTCTAGGGAGCCAAAACTCAAGATTTGGCTCATGGTGAAAAGTGACTTAAAAGGACCCAAATGCTCACTTCGAGGGCTTAAAACTTGTTTATTCACTGCGGGAAGAGATATAAACAACATTTAGAGTAAATTAATGTTCATGCGAGAACGTTCAATTTTTCATGCAAAACAATTGATGACCCGCGACCTGATGAAATTGCTCTGAGGTGAACAAAATGGTCCATTTTGAAAATGTTCATCTTTCAACTAATATTGACTCTCAGAGGTGGATATTCACTTTTGGAGATAAAATGAGCATCTTCATAGTAATTTTTATGCTTCTAGGGAGCCAAAACTCAAGATTTGGCTCATGGTGAAAAGTGACTTAAAAGGACCCAAATGCTCACTTCGAGGGCTTAAAACTTGTTTATTCACTGCGGGAAGAGATATAAACAACATTTAGAGTAAATTAATGTTCATGCGAGAACGTTCAATTTTTCATGCAAAACAATTGATGACCCGCGACCTGATGAAATTGCTCTGAGGTGAACAAAATGGTCCATTTTGAAAATGTTCATCTTTCAACTAATATTGACTCTCAGAGGTGGATATTCACTTTTGGAGATAAAATGAGCATCTTCATAGTAATTTTTATGCTTCTGGGGAGCCAAAACTCAAGATTTGGCTCATGGTTAAAAGTGACTTAAAAGGACCCAAATGCTCACTTCGAGGGCTTAAAATGTGTGTATTCACTGCGGGAAGAGATATAAACATCATTTAGAGTAAATTAATGTTCATGCGAGAACGTTCAATTTTTCATGCAAAACAATCGAAGACCCGCGACCTGATGAAATTGCTCTGAGATGACCAAAATGGTCCCTTTTGAAAATTTTCATCTTTCAACTAATTTTGACTCTCAGAGGTGTATCATCACTTTTGGAGATAAAATGAGCATCGTTATCGTCATTTTCATGCTTCTAGGGAGCCAAAATTCAAGATTTGGCTCATGGTGAAAAGTGACTTAAAAGGACCCAAATGCTCACTTCGAGGGCTTAAAACGTGTTTATTCACTGCGGGAAGAGATATAAACAACATTTAGAGTAAATTAATGTTCATGCGAGAACGTTCAATTTTTCATGCAAAACAATCGATGACCCGCGACCTGATGAAATTGCTCTGAGGTGAACAAAATGGTCCATTTTGAAAATGTTCATCTTTCAACTAATATTGACTCTCAGAGGTGGATCTTCACTTTTGGAGATAAAATGAGCATCTTCATAGTAATTTTTATGCTTCTGGGGAGCCAAAACTCAAGATTTGGCTCATGGTTAAAAGTGACTTAAAAGGACCCAAATGCTCACTTCGAGGGCTTAAAACGTGTTTATTCACTGCGGGAAGAGATATAAACAACATTTAGAGTAAATTAATGTTCATGCGAGAACGTTCAATTTTTCATGCAAAACAATCGAAGACCCGCGACCTGATGAAATTGCTCTTAGATGACCAAAATGGTCCCGTTTTGAAAATGTTCATCTTTCAACTAATTTTGACTCTCAGAGGTGGATCATCACTTTTGGAGATAAAATGAGCATCGTTATCGTCATTTTCATGCTTCTAGGGAGCCAAAACTCAAGATTGGGCTCATGGTTAAAAGTGACTTAAAAGGACCCAAATGCTCACTTCGATGGCTTAAAACGTGTTTATTCACTGCGGGAAGAGATATAAAGAACAGTTAGAGTAAATTATTGTTAATGCGAGAACGTTCAATTTTTCATGCAAAACAATCGATGACCCGCGACCTGATGAAATTGCTCTGAGGTGACCAAAATGGTCCGTTTTGAAAATTTCCATCTTTCAACTAATTTTGACTCTCAGAGGTGGATCATCACTATTGGAGATAAAATGAGCATCTTTATCATCATTTTCATGGTTCTAGGGAGCCAAAACTCAAGATTGGGCAAAAGTGACTTAAAAGGACCCAAATGCTCACTTTGAGGGCTTAAAACGTGTTTATTTACTGCGGGAAGAGATATAAACAATATTTAGAGTGAATTAATGTTCATGCGAGAACGTTCAATTTTTAATGCAAAACAATCGATGACCCGCGACCTGATGAAATTGCTCTGAGATGACCAAAATGGTCCGTTTTGAAAATTTTCACCTTTCAACTAATTTTGACTCTCAGAGGTGGATCATCACTTTTGGAGATAAAATGAGCATCGTTATCGTAATTTTCATGCTTCTAGGGAGCCAAAACTCAAGATTTGGCTCATGGTGAAAAGTGACTTAAAAGGACCCAAATGCTCACTTCGAGGGCTTAAAACTTGTTTATTCACTGCGGGAAGAGATATAAACAACATTTAGAGTAAATTAATGTTCATGCGAGAACGTTCAATTTTTCATGCAAAACAATCGATGACCCGCGACCTGATGAAATTGCTCTGAGGTGAACAAATTGGTCCATTTTGAAAATGTTCATCTTTCAACTAATATTGACTCTCAGAGGTGGATATTCACTTTTGGAGATAAAATGAGCATCTTCATAGTAATTTTTATGCTTCTGGGGAGCCAAAACTCAAGATTTGGCTCATGGTTAAAAGTGACTTAAAAGGACCCAAATGCTCACTTCGAGGGCTTAAAATGTGTGTATTCACTGCGGGAAGAGATATAAACATCATTTAGAGTAAATTAATGTTCATGCGAGAACGTTCAATTTTTCATGCAAAACAATCGAAGACCCGCGACCTGATGAAATTGCTCTGAGATGACCAAAATGGTCCCTTTTGAAAATGTTCATCTTTCAACTAATTTTGACTCTCAGAGGTGGATCATCACTATTGGAGATAAAATGAGCATCTTTATCATCATTTTCATGGTTCTAGGGAGCCAAAACTCAAGATTGGGCTCATGGTTAAAAGTGACTTAAAAGGACCCAAATGCTCACTTCGAGGGCTTAAAACGTGTTTATTCACTGCGGGAAGAGATATAAACAACATTTAGAGTAAATTAATGTTCATGCGAGAACGTTCAATTTTTCATGCAAAACAATCGATGACCCGCGACCTGATGAAATTGCTCTGAGGTGAACAAAATGGTCCATTTTGAAAATGTTCATCTTTCAACTAATATTGACTCTCAGAGGTGGATCTTTACTTTTGGAGATAAAATGAGCATCTTCATAGTAATTTTTATGCTTCTGGGGAGCCAAAACTCAAGATTTGGCTCATGGTTAAAAGTGACTTAAAAGGACCCAAATGCTCACTTTGAGGGCTTAAAACGTGTTTATTCACTGCGGGAAGGGATATAAACAATATTTAGAGTGAATTAATGTTCATGCGAGAACGTTCAATTTTTCATGCAAAACAATCGCTGACCCGCGACCTGATGAAATTGCTCCGAGATGACCAAAATGGTCCGTTTTGAAAATGTTCACCTTTCAACTAATTTTGACTCTCAGAGGTGGATCATCACTTTTGGAGATAAAATGAGCATCGTTATCGTAATTTTCATGCTTCTAGGGAGCCAAAACTCAAGATTTGGCTCATGGTGAAAAGTGACTTAAAAGGACCCAAATGCTCACTTCGAGGGCTTAAAACGTGTTTATTCATTGCGGGAAGAGATATAAACAACATTTAGAGTAAATTAATGTTCATGCGAGAACGTTCAATTTTTCATGCAAAACAATCGATGACCTGCGATCTGATGAAATTGCTCTGAGATGACCAAAATGGTCCGTTTTGAAAGTTTTCATCTTTCAACTAATTTTGACTCTCAGAGGTGGATCATCACTATTGGAGATAAAATGAGCATCGGTATCGTCATTTTCATGATTCTAGGGAGCCAAAACTCAAGATTTGACTCATGGTTGAAAGTGACTTAAAAGGACCAAATGCTCACTTCGATGGCTTAAAACGTGTTTATTCACTGCGGGAAGAGATATAAAGAACATTTTGAGTAAATTATTGTTAATGCGAGAACGTTCAATTTTTCATGCCAAACGATCGATGACCCGCGTCCTGATGAAATTGCTCTGAGATGACCAAAATGGTCCGTTTTGAAAATTTCCATCTTTCAACTAATTTTGACTCTCAGAGGTGGGTCATCACTATTGGAGATAAAATGAGCATCTTTATCATCATTTTCATGGTTCTAGGGAGCCAAAACTCAAGATTGGGCTCATGGTTAAAAGTGACTTAAAAGGACCCAAATGATCAGTTTGAGGGCTTAAAACGTGTTTATTCACTGCGGGAAGAGATATAAACAATATTTAGAGTTAATTAATGTTCATGCGAGAACGTTCAATTTTTCATGCAAAACAATCAATGACCCGCGACCTGATGAAATTGCCCTGAGATGACCAAAATGGTCCGTTTTGAAAATTTTCACCTTTCAACTAATTTTGACTCTCAGAGGTGGATCATCACTTTTGGAGATAAAATGAGCATCGTTATCGTAATTTTCATGCTTCTAGGGAGCCAAAACTCAAGATTTGGCTCATGGTGAAAAGTGACTTAAAAGGACCCAAATGCTCACTTCGAGGGCTTAAAACGTGTTTATTCACTGCGGGAAGAGATATAAACAACATTTAGAGTAAATTAATGTTCATGCGAGAACGTTCAATTTTTCATGCAAAACAATCGATGACCCGCGACCTGATGAAATTGCTCTGAGGTGAACAAAATGGTCCATTTTGAAAATGTTCATCTTTCAACTAATATTGACTCTCAGAGGTGGATCTTCACTTTTGGAGATAAAATGAGCATCTTCATAGTAATTTTTATGCTTCTGGGGAGCCAAAACTCAAGATTTGGCTCATGGTTAAAAGTGACTTAAAAGGACCCAAATGCTCACTTCGAGGGCTTAAAACGTGTATATTCACTGCGGGAAGAGATATAAACAACATTTAGAGTAAATTAATGTTCATGCGAGAACGTTCAATTTTTCATGCAAAACAATCGAAGACCCGCGACCTGATGAAATTGCTCTGAGATGACCAAAATGGTCCGTTTTGAAAATTTTCATCTTTCAACTAATTTTGACTCTCAGAGGTGGATCATCACTTTTGGAGATAAAATGAGCATCGTTATCGTCATTTTCATGCTTCTAGGGAGCCAAAACTCAAGATTTGGCTCATGGTTAAAAGTGACTTAAAAGGACCCAAATGCTCACTTCGAGGGCTTAAAACGTGTTTATTCACTGCGGGAAGAGATATAAACAACATTTAGAGTAAATTAATGTTCATGCGAGAACATTCAATTTTTCATGCAAAATAATCGATGACCCGCGACCTGATGAAATTGCTCTAGATGACCAAAATGGTCCGTTTTGAAAATTTCCATCTTTCAACTAATTTTGACTCTCAGAGGTGGATCATCACTTTTGGAGATAAAATGAGCAGCGTTATCATCATTTTCATGCTTCTAGGGAGCCAAAACTCAAGATTTGGCTCATGGTTAAAAGTGACTTAAAAGGACCCAAATGCTCACTTCGAGGGCTTAAAATGTGTTTATTCACTGCGGGAAGAGATATAAACATCATTTAGAGTAAATTAATGTTCATGCGAGAACGTTCAATTTTTCATGCAAAACAATCGATGACCCGCGACCTGATGAAATTGCTCTGAGGTGAACAAAATGGTCCATTTTGAAAATGTTCATCTTTCAACTAATATTGACTCTCAGAGGTGGATATTCACTTTTGGAGATAAAATTAGCATCTTCATAGTAATTTTTATGCTTCTGAGGAGCCAAAACTCAAGATTTGGCTCATGGTTAAAAGTGACTTAAAAGGACCCAAATGCTCACTTCGAGGGCTTAAAATGTGTTTATTCACTGCGGGAAGAGATATAAACAACATTTAGAGTAAATTAATGTTCATGCGAGAACGTTCAATTTTTCATGCAAAACAATCGAAGACCCGCGACCTGATGAAATTGCTCTGAGATGACCAAAATGGTCCGTTTTGAAAATTTTCATCTTTCAACTAATTTTGACTCTCAGAGGTGGATCATCACTTTTGGAGATAAAATGAGCATCTTCATGGTAATTTTTATGCTTCTGGGGAGCCAAAACTCAAGATTTGGCTCATGGTTAAAAGTGACTTAAAAGGACCCAAATGCTCACTTCGAGGGCTTAAAACATGTTTATTCACTGCGGGAAGAGATATAAACAACATTTAGAGTAAATTAATGTAATGCGAGAACGTTCAATTTTTCATGCAAAACAATCGAAGACCCGCGACCTGATGAAATTGCTCTGAGATGACCAAAATGGTCCCGTTTTGAAAATTTTCATCTTTTAACTAATTTTGACTCTCAGAGGTGGATCATCACTTTTGGAGATAAAATGAGCATCGTTATCGTCATTTTCATGCTTCTAGGGAGCCAAAACTCAAGATTTGGCTCATGGTTAAAAGTGACTTAAAAGGACCCAAATGCTCACTATGAGGGCTTAAAACATGTTTATTCACTGCGGGAAGAGATATAAACAACATTTAGAGTAAATTAATGTTCATGCGAGAACGTTCAATTTTTCATGCAAAACAATCGATGACCCGCGACCTGATGAAATTGCTCTGAGATGACCAAAATGGTCCGTTTTGAAAATTTCCATCTTTCAACTAATTTTGACTCTCAGAGGTGGATCATCACTATTGGAGATAAAATGAGCATCTTTATCTTCATTTTCATGCTTCTAGGGAGCCAAAACTCAAGATTGGGCTCATGGTTAAAAGTGATTTAAAAGGACCCAAATGCTCACTTCGATGGCTTAAAACGTGTCTATTCACTGCGGGAAGAGATATAAAGAACATTTAGAGTAAATTATTGTTAATGCGAGAACGTTCAATTTTTCATGCCAAACGATCGATGACCCGCGTCCTGATGAAATTGCTCTGAGATGACCAAAATTGTCCGTTTTGATAATGTTCATCTTTCAACTAATTTTCACTCTCAGAGGTGGATCATCACTTTTGGAGATAAAATGAGCAGCGTTATCGTCATTTTCATGCTTCTAGGGAGCCAAAACTCAAGATTTGGCTCATGGTTAAAAGTGACTTAAAAGGACCCAAATGCTCACTTCGAGGGCTTAAAATGTGTTTATTCACTGCGGGAAGAGATATAAACAACATTTAGAGTGAATTAATGTTCATGCGAGAACGTTCAATTTTTCATGCAAAACAATCGATGACCCGCGACCTGATGAAATTGCTCTGAGATGACCAAAATGGTCCGTTTTGAAAATTTTCACCTTTCAACTAATTTTGACTCTCAGAGGTGGATCATCACTTTTGGAAATAAAATGAGCATCGTTATCGTAATTTTCATGCTTCTAGGGAGCCAAAACTCAAGATTTGGCTCATGGTGAAAAGTGACTTAAAAGGACCCAAATGCTCACTTCGAGGGCTTAAAACGTGTTTATTCACTGCGGGAAGAGGTATAAACAACATTTAGAGTCAATTAATGTTCATGCGAGAACGTTCAATTTTTCATGCAAAACAATCGATGACCCGCGACCTGATGAAATTGCTCTGAGGTGAACAAAATGGTCCATTTTGAAAATGTTCATCTTTCAACTAATATTGACTCTCAGAGGTGGATCTTCACTTTTGGAGATAAAATGAGCATCTTCATAGTAATTTTTATGCTTCTGGGGAGCCAAAACTCAAGATTTGGCTCATGGTTAAAAGTGACTTAAAAGGACCCAAATGCTCACTTCGAGGGCTTAAAACTTGTTTATTCACTGCGGGAAGAGATATAAACAACATTTAGAGTAAATTAATGTTCATGCGAGAACGTTCAATTTTTCATGCAAAACAATCGAAGACCCGCGACCTGATGAAATTGCTCTGAGATGACCAAAATGGTCCCGTATTGAAAATTTTCATCTTTCAACTAATTTTGACTCTCAGAGGTGGATCATCACTATTGGAGATAAAATGAGCATCTTTATCTTCATTTTCATGCTTCTAGGGAGCCAAAACTCAAGATTGGGCTCATGGTTAAAAGTGACTTAAAAGGACCCAAATGCTCACTTCGATGGCTTAAAACGTGTTTATTCACTGCGGGAAGAGATATAAAGAACATTTTGAGTAAATTATTGTTAATGCGAGAACGTTCAATTTTTCATGCCAAACGATCGATGACCCGCGTCCTGATGAAATTGCTCTGAGATGACCAAAATGGTCCGTTTTGAAAGTTTTCATCTTTCAACTAATTTTGACTCTCAGAGGTGGATCATCACTTTTGGAGATAAAATGAGCAGGGTTATCGTCATTTTCATGCTTCTAGGGAGCCAAAACTCAAGATTTGACTCATGGTTGAAAGTGACTTAAAAGGACCAAATGCTCACTTCGAGGGCTTAAAACGTGTTTATTCACTGCGGGAAGAGATATAAAGAACATTTAGAGTAAATTAATGTTCATGCGAGAACGTTCAATTTTTCATGCAAAACAATCGATGACCTGCGATCTGATGAAATTGCTCTGAGATGACCAAAATGGTCCGTTTTGAAAGTTTTCATCTTTCAACTAATTTTGACTCTCAGAGGTGGATCATCACTTTTGGAGATAAAATGAGCATCGTTATCGTCATTTTCATGCTTCTAGGGAGCCAAAACTCAAGATTTGGCTCATGGTTAAAAGTGACTTAAAAGGACCCAAATGCTCACTTCGAGGGCTTAAAACGTGTTTATTCACTGCGGGAAGAGATATAAACAACATTTAGAGTAAATTAATGTTCATGCGAGAACGTTCAATTTTTCATGCAAAACGATCGATGACCCGCGACCTGATGAAATTGCTCTGAGATGACCAAAATGGTCCGTTTTGAAAGTTTTCATCTTTCAACTAATTTTGACTCTCAGAGGTGGATCATCACTTTTGGAGATAAAATGAGCATCGTTATCGTCATTTTCATGCTTCTAGGGAGCCAAAACTCAAGATTTGGCTCATGGTTAAAAGTGACTTAAAAGGACCCAAATGCTCACTTCGAGGGCTTAAAATGTGTTTATTCACTGCGGGAAGAGATATAAACATCATTTAGAGTAAATTAATTTTCATGCGAGAACGTTCTATTTTTCATGCGAAACAATCGATGACACGCGACCTGATGAAATTGCTCTGAGGTGACCAAAATGGTCCGTTTTGAAATTTTTCATCTTTCAACTAATTTTGACTCTCAGAGGTGGATCATCACTTTTGGAGATAAAATGAGCATCGGTATCGTCATTTTCATGCTTCTAGGGAGCCAAAACTCAAGATTTGACTCATGGTTGAAAGTGACTTAAAAGAACCAAATGCTCACTTCGAGGGCTTAAAACGTGTTTATTCACTGCGGGAAGAGATATAAAGAACATTTAGAGTAAATTAATGTTCATGCGAGAATGTTCAATTTTTCATGCAAAACAATCGATGACCTGCGATCTGATGAAATTGCTCTGAGATGACCAAAATGGTCCGTTTTGAAAGTTTTCATCTTTCAACTAATTTTGACTCTCAGAGGTGGATCATCACTTTTGGAGATAAAATGAGCATCGTTATCGTCATTTTCATGCTTCTAGGGAGCCAAAACTCAAGATTTGGCTCATGGTTAAAAGTGACTTAAAAGGACCCAAATGCTCACTTCGAGGGCTTAAAACGTGTTTATTCACTGCGGGAAGAGATATAAAGAACATTTAGAGTAAATTAATGTTCATTCGAGAACGTTCAATTTTTCATGCAAAACAATCGATGACCTGCGATCTGATGAAATTGCTCTGAGATGACCAAAATGGTCCGTTTTGAAAGTTTTCATCTTTCAACTAATTTTGACTCTCAGAGGTGGATCATCACTTTTGGAGATAAAATGAGCATCGTTATTGTCATTTTCATGCTTCTAGGGAGCCAAAACTCAAGATTTGGCTCATGGTTAAAAGTGACTTAAAAGGACCCAAATGCTCACTTCGAGGGCTTAAAATGTGTTTATTCACTGCGGGAAGAGATATAAACATCATTTAGAGTAAATTAATTTTCATGCGAGAACGTTCTATTTTTCATGCAAAACAATCGATGACACGCGACCTGATGAAATTGCTCTGAGGTGACCAAAATGGTCCGTTTTGAAATTTTTCATCTTTCAACTAATTTTGACTCTCAGAGGTGGATCATCACTTTTGGAGATAAAATGAGCATCGGTATCGTCATTTTCATGATTCTAGGGAGCCAAAACTCAAGATTTGGCTCATGGTTAAAAGTGACTTAAAAGGACCCAAATGCTCACTTTGAGGGCTTAAAACGTGTTTATTCACTGCGAGAAGAGATATAAACAACATTTAGAGTAAATTAATGTTCATGCGAGAACGTTCAATTTTTCTTGCAAAACAATCGATGACCTACGATCTGATGAAATTGCTCTGAGATGACCAAAATGGTCCGTTTTGAAAGTTTTCATCTTTCAACTAATTTTGACTCTCAGAGGTGGATCATCACTTTTGGAGATAAAATGAGCATCGTTATCGTCATTTTCATGCTTCTAGGGAGCCAAAACTCAAGATTTGGCTCATGGTTAAAAGTGACTTAAAAGGACCCAAATGCTCACTTTGAGGGCTTAAAACGTGTTTATTCACTGCGGGAAGAGATATAAAGAACATTTAGAGTAAATTAATGTTCATTCGAGAACGTTCAATTTTTCATGCAAAACAATCGAAGACCCGCGACCTGATGAAATTGCTCTGAGGTGAACAAAATGGTCAATTTTGAAAATGTTCATCTTTCAACTAATATTGACTCTCAGAGGTGGATCTTCACTTTTGGAGATAAAATGAGCATCTTCATAGTAATTTTTATGCTTCTGGGGAGCCAAAACTCCAGATTTGGCTCATGGTTAAAAGTGACTTAAAAGGACCCAAATGCCCACTTCGAGGGCTTAAAACGTGTTTATTCACTGCAGGAAGAGATATAAACAACATTTAGAGTAAATTAATGTTCATGCAAGAACGTTCAATTTTTCATGCAAAACAATCGAAGACCCGCGACCTGATGAAATTGCTCTGAGATGACCAAAATGGTCCGTTTTGAAAATTTTCATCTTTCAACTAATTTTGACTCTCAGAGGTGGATCATCACTTTTGGAGATAAAATGAGCATCGTTATCGTCATTTTCATGCTTCTAGGGAGCCAAAACTCAAGATTTGGCTCATGGTGAAAAGTGACTTAAAAGGACCCAAATGCTCACTTCGTGGGCTTAAAACGTGTTTATTCACTGCGGGAAGAGATATAAACAACATTTAGAGTAAATTAATGTTCATGCGAGAACGTTCAATTTTTCATGCAAAACACTCGATGACCCGCGACCTGATGAAATTGCTCTGAGGTGAACAAAATGGTAAATTTTGAAAATGTTCATCTTTCAACTAATATTGACTCTCAGAGGTGGATTTTCACTTTTGGAGATAAAATGAGCATCTTCATAGTAATTTTTATGCTTCTGGGGAGCCAAAACTCAAGATTTGGCTCATGGTTAAAAGAGACTTAAAAGGACCCAAATGCCCACTTCGAGGGCTTAAAACGTGTTTATTCACTGCGGGAAGAGATATAAACAACATTTAGAGTAAATTAATGTTCATGCGAGAACGTTCAATTTTTCATGCAAAACAATCGAAGACCCGCGACCTGCTGAAATTGCTCTGAGATGACCAAAATGGTGCGTTTTGAAAATTTTCATCTTTCAACTAATTTTGACTCTCAGAGGTGGATCATCACTTTTGGAGATAAAATGAGCATCGTTATCGTCATTTTCATGCTTCTAGGGAGCCAAAACCCAAGATTTGGCTCATGGTTAAAAGTGACTTAAAAGGACCCAAATGCTCACTTCGAGGGCTTAAAATGTGTTTATTCACTGCGGGAAGAGATATAAACAACATTTAGAGTAAATTAATGTTCATGCGAGAACGTTCAATTTTTCATGCAAAACAATCGATGACCCGCGACCTGATGAAATTGCTCTGAGGTGACCAAAATGGTCCGTTTTGAAAGTTTTCATCTTTCAACGAATTTTGACTCTCAGAGGTGGATCATCACTTTTGGAGATAAAATGAGCATCGGTATCGTCATTTTCATGCTTCTAGGGAGCCAAAACTCAAGATTTGACTCATGGTTGAAAGTGACTTAAAAGGACCAAATGCTCACTTCGATGGCTTAAAACGTGTTTATTCACTGCGGGAAGAGATATAAAGAACATTTAGAGTAAATTAATGTTCATGTGAGAATGTTCAATTTTTCATGCAAAACAATCGATGACCCGCGATCTGATGAAATTGCTCAGAGATGACCAAAATGGTCCGTTTTGAAAATTTTCATCTTTCAACTAATTGTGACTCTCAGAGGTGGATCATCACTTTTGGAGATAAAATGAGCATCGGTATCGTCATTTTCATGCCTCTAGGGAGCCAAAACTCAAGATTTGACTCATGGTTGAAAGTGACTTAAAAGGACCCAAATGCTCACTTTGAGGGCTTAAAACGTGTTTATTCACTGCGGTAAGAGATATAAAGAACATTTAGAGTAAATTATTGTTCATGCGAGAACGTTCAATTTTTCATGCAAAACGATCGATGAAATTGCTCTGAGATTACCAAAATGGTCCGTTTTGAAAATTTCCATCTTTCAACGATTTTTTTTTTTTTGTTTTTGTTTTTTGAAAACCTTTATTGATATCAAAAGAAGACAAATCGAGGCCCACAACCAAGCCGGCCGGCCGCAGTGTACAACTTTCAACTAATTTTGACTCTCAGAGGTGGGTCATCACTATTGGAGATAAAATGAGCATCTTTATCATCATTTTCATGGTTCTAGGGAGCCAAAACTCAAGATTGGGCTCATGGTTAAAAGTGACTTAAAAGGACCCAAATGCTCAGTTTGAGGGCTTAAAACGTGTTTATTCACTGCGAGAAGAGATATAAACAACATTTAGAGTAAATTAATGTTCATGCGAGAACGTTCAATTTTTCTTGCAAAACAATCGATGACCTACGATCTGATGAAATTGCTCTGAGATGACCAAAATGGTCCGTTTTGAAAGTTTTCATCTTTCAACTAATTTTGACTCTCAGAGGTGGATCTTCACTTTTGGAGATAAAATGAGCATCTTCATAGTAATTTTTATGCTTCTGGGGAGCCAAAACTCAAGATTTGGCTCATGGTTAAAAGTGACTTAAAAGGACCCAAATGCTCACTTCGAGGGCTTAAAACGTGTTTATTCACTGCGGGAAGAGATATAAACAACATTTAGAGTAAATTAATGTTCATGCGAGAACGTTCAATTTTTCATGCAAAACAATCGATGACCTACGATCTGATGAAATTGCTCTGAGATGACCAAAATTGTCCGTTTTGAAAGTTTTCATCTTTCAACTAATTTTGACTCTCAGAGGTGGATCATCACTTTTGGAGATAAAATGAGCATCGTTATCGTCATTTTCATGCTTCTAGGGAGCCAAAACTCAAGATTGGGCTCATGGTTAAAAGTGACTTAAAAGTACCCAAATGCTCACTTCGATGGCTTAAAACGTGTTTATTCACTGCGGGAAGAGATATAAAGAACATTTAGAGTAAATTATTGTTAATGCGAGAACGTTCAATTTTTCATGCAAAACAATCGATGACCCGCGACCTGATGAAATTGCTCTGAGGTGACCAAAATGGTCCGTTTTGAAAATTTCCATCTTTCAACTAATTTTGACTCTCAGAGGTGGATCATCACTATTGGAGATAAAATGAGCATCTTTATCATCATTTTCATGGTTCTAGGGAGCCAAAACTCAAGATTGGGCAAAAGTGACTTAAAAGGACCCAAATGCTCACTTTGAGGGCTTAAAACGTGTTTATTTACTGCGGGAAGAGATATAAACAATATTTAGAGTGAATTAATGTTCATGCGAGAACGTTCAATTTTTAATGCAAAACAATCGATGACCCGCGACCTGATGAAATTGCTCTGAGATGACCAAAATGGCCCGTTTTGAAAATTTTCACCTTTCAACTAATTTTGACTCTCAGAGGTGGATCATCACTTTTGGAGATAAAATGAGCATCGTTATCGTAATTTTCATGCTTCTAGGGAGCCAAAACTCAAGATTTGGCTCATGGTGAAAAGTGACTTAAAAGGACCCAAATGCTCACTTCGAGGGCTTAAAACTTGTTTATTCACTGCGGGAAGAGATATAAACAACATTTAGAGTAAATTAATGTTCATGCGAGAACGTTCAATTTTTCATGCAAAACAATCGATGACCCGCGACCTGATGAAATTGCTCTGAGGTGAACAAAATGGTCCATTTTGAAAATGTTCATCTTTCAACTAATATTGACTCTCAGAGGTGGATATTCACTTTTGGAGATACAATGAGCATCTTCATAGTAATTTTTATGCTTCTGGGGAGCCAAAACTCAAGATTTGGCTCATGGTTAAAAGTGACTTAAAAGGACCCAAATGCTCACTTCGAGGGCTTAAAACGTGATTATTCACTGCGGGAAGAGATATAAACAACATTTAGAGTAAATTAATGTTCATGCGAGAACGTTCAATTTTTCATGCAAAACAATCGATGACCCGCGACCTGATGAAATTGCTCTGAGATGACCAAAATGGTCCGTTTTGAAAATTTTCACCTTTCAACTAATTTTGACTCTCAGACGTGGATCATCACTTTTGGAGATAAAATGAGCATCGTTATCGTAATTTTCATGCTTCTAGGGAGCCAAAACTCAAGATTTGGCTCATGGTGAAAATTGACTTAAAAGGACCCAAATGCTCACTTCGAGGGCTTAAAACTTGTTTATTCACTGCGGGAAGAGATATAAACAACATTTAGAGTAAATTAATGTTCATGCGAGAACGTTCAATTTTTCATGCAAAACAATCGATGACCCGCGACCTGATGAAACTGCTCTGAGGTGAACAAAATGGTCCATTTTGAAAATGTTCATCTTTCAACTAATATTGACTCTGAGAGGTGAATATTCACTTTTGGAGATAAAATGAGCATCTTCATAGTAATTTTTATGCTTCTGGGGAGCCAAAACTCAAGATTTGGCTCATGGTTAAAAGTGACTTAAAAGGACCCAAATGCTCACTTCGAGGGCTTAAAACGTGTTTATTCACTGCGGGAAGAGATATAAACAACATTTAGAGTAAATTAATGTTCATGCGAGAACGTTCAATTTTTCATGCAAAACAATCGAAGACCCGCGACCTGATGAAATTGCTCTGAGATGACCAAAATGGTCCGTTTTGAAAATTTTCATCTTTCAACTAATTTTGACTCTCAGAGGTGGATCATCACTTTTGGAGATAAAATGAGCATCGTTATCGTCATTTTCATGCTTCTAGGGAGCCAAAACTCAAGATTTGGCTCATGGTGAAAAGTGACTTAAAAGGACCCAAATGCTCACTTCGAGGGCTTAAAACGTGTTTATTCACTGCGGGAAGAGATATAAACAACATTTAGAGTAAATTAATGTTCATGCGAGAACGTTCAATTTTTCATGCAAAACAATCGATGACCCGCGACCTGATGAAATTGCTCTGAGGTGAACAAAATGGTCCATTTTGAAAATGTTCATCTTTCAACTAATATTGACTCTCAGAGGTGGATCTTCACTTTTGGAGATAAAATGAGCATCTTCATAGTAATTTTTATGCTTCTAGGGAGCCAAAACTCAAGATTGGGCTCATGGTTAAAAGTGACTTAAAAGGACCCAAATGCTCACTTCGATGGCTTAAAACGTGTTTATTCACTGCGGGAAGAGATATAAAGAACATTTTGAGTAAATTATTGTTAATGCGAGAACGTTCAATTTTTCATGCCAAACGATCGATGACCCGCGTCCTGATGAAATTGCTCTGAGATGACCAAAATGGTCCGTTTTGAAAGTTTTCATCTTTCAACTAATTTTGACTCTCAGAGGTGGATCATCACTTTTGGAGATAAAATGAGCAGCGTTATCGTCATTTTCATGCTTCTAGGGAGCCAAAACTCAAGATTTGACTCATGGTTGAAAGTGACTTAAAAGGACCAAATGCTCACTTCGAGGGCTTAAAACGTGTTTATTCACTGCGGGAAGAGATATAAAGAACATTTAGAGTAAATTAATGTTCATGCGAGAACGTTCAATTTTTCATGCAAAACAATCGATGACCTGCGATCTGATGAAATTGCTCTGAGATGACCAAAATGGTCCGTTTTGAAAGTTTTCATCTTTCAACTAATTTTGACTCTCAGAGGTGGATCATCACTTTTGGAGATAAAATGAGCATCGTTATCGTCATTTTCATGCTTCTAGGGAGCCAAAACTCAAGATTTGGCTCATGGTTAAAAGTGACTTAAAAGGACCCAAATGCTCACTTCGAGGGCTTAAAACGTGTTTATTCACTGCGGGAAGAGATATAAACAACATTTAGAGTAAATTAATGTTCATGCAAGAACGTTCAATTTTTCATGCAAAACGATCGATGACCCGCGACCTGATGAAATTGCTCTGAGATGACCAAAATGGTCCGTTTTGAAAGTTTTCATCTTTCAACTAATTTTGACTCTCAGAGGTGGATCATCACTTTTGGAGATAAAATGAGCATCGTTATCGTCATTTTCATGCTTCTAGGGAGCCAAAACTCAAGATTTGGCTCATGGTTAAAAGTGACTGAAAAGGACCCAAATGCTCACTTCGAGGGCTTAAAATGTGTTTATTCACTGCGGGAAGAGATATAAACATCATTTAGAGTAAATTAATTTTCATGCGAGAACGTTCTATTTTTCATGCGAAACAATCGATGACACGCGACCTGATGAAATTGCTCTGAGGTGACCAAAATGGTCCGTTTTGAAATTTTTCATCTTTCAACTAATTTTGACTCTCAGAGGTGGATCATCACTTTTGGAGATAAAATGAGCATCGGTATCGTCATTTTCATGCTTCTAGGGAGCCAAAACTCAAGATTTGACTCATGGTTGAAAGTGACTTAAAAGAACCAAATGCTCACTTCGAGGGCTTAAAACGTGTTTATTCACTGCGGGAAGAGATATAAAGAACATTTAGAGTAAATTAATGTTCATGCGAGAATGTTCAATTTTTCATGCAAAACAATCGATGACCTGCGATCTGATGAAATTGCTCTGAGATGACCAAAATGGTCCGTTTTGAAAGTTTTCATCTTTCAACTAATTTTGACTCTCAGAGGTGGATCATCACTTTTGGAGATAAAATGAGCATCGTTATCGTCATTTTCATGCTTCTAGGGAGCCAAAACTCAAGATTTGGCTCATGGTTAAAAGTGACTTAAAAGGACCCAAATGCTCACTTCGAGGGCTTAAAACGTGTTTATTCACTGCGGGAAGAGATATAAAGAACATTTAGAGTAAATTAATGTTCATTCGAGAACGTTCAATTTTTCATGCAAAACAATCGATGACCTGCGATCTGATGAAATTGCTCTGAGATGACCAAAATGGTCCGTTTTGAAAGTTTTCATCTTTCAACTAATTTTGACTCTCAGAGGTGGATCATCACTTTTGGAGATAAAATGAGCATCGTTATCGTCATTTTCATGCTTCTAGGGAGCCAAAACTCAAGATTTGGCTCATGGTTAAAAGTGACTTAAAAGGACCCAAATGCTCACTTCGAGGGCTTAAAACGTGTTTATTCACTGCGGGAAGAGATATAAACAACATTTAGAGTAAATTAATGTTCATGCGAGAACGTTCAATTTTTCATGCAAAACGATCGATGACCCGCGACCTGATGAAATTGCTCTGAGATGACCAAAATGGTCCGTTTTGAAAGTTTTCATCTTTCAACTAATTTTGACTCTCAGAGGTGGATCATCACTTTTGGAGATAAAATGAGCATCGTTATCGTCATTTTCATGCTTCTAGGGAGCCAAAACTCAAGATTTGGCTCATGGTTAAAAGTGACTTAAAAGGACCCAAATGCTCACTTCGAGGGCTTAAAATGTGTTTATTCACTGCGGGAAGAGATATAAACATCATTTAGAGTAAATTAATTTTCATGCGAGAACGTTCTATTTTTCATGCAAAACATTCGATGACACGCGACCTGATGAAATTGCTCTGAGGTGACCAAAATGGTCCGTTTTGAAATTTTTCATCTTTCAACTAATTTTGACTCTCAGAGGTGGATCATCACTTTTGGAGATAAAATGAGCATCGGTATCGTCATTTTCATGCTTCTAGGGAGCCAAAACTCAAGATTTGACTCATGGTTGAAAGTGACTTAAAAGAACCAAATGCTCACTTCGAGGGCTTAAAACGTGTTTATTCACTGCGGGAAGAGATATAAAGAACATTTAGAGTAAATTAATGTTCATGCAAGAACGTTCAATTTTTCATGCAAAACAATCGATGACCTGCGATCTGATGAAATTGCTCTGAGATGACCAAAATGGTCCGTTTTTAAAGTTTTCATCTTTCAACTAATTTTGACTCTCAGAGGTGGATCATCACTTTTGGAGATAAAATGAGCATCGTTATCGTCATTTTCATGCTTCTAGGGAGCCAAAACTCAAGATTTGGCTCATGGTTAAAAGTGACTTAAAAGGACCCAAATGCTCACTTCGAGGGCTTAAAACGTGTTTATTCACTGCGGGAAGAGATATAAACAACATTTAGAGTAAAATAATGTTCATGCGAGAACGTTCAATTTTTCATGCAAAACGATCGATGACCCGCGACCTGATGAAATTGCTCTGAGATGACCAAAATGGTCCGTTTTGAAAGTTTTCATCTTTCAACTAATTTTGACTCTCAGAGGTGGATCATCACTTTTGGAGATAAAATGAGCATCGTTATCGTCATTTTCATGCTTCTAGGGAGCCAAAACTCAAGATTTGGCTCATGGTTAAAAGTGACTTAAAAGGACCCAAATGCTCACTTCGAGGGCTTAAAATGTGTTTATTCACTGCGGGAAGAGATATAAACATCATTTAGAGTAAATTAATTTTCATGCGAGAACGTTCTATTTTTCATGCAAAACAATCGATGACACGCGACCTGATGAAATTGCTCTGAGGTGACCAAAATGGTCCGTTTTGAAATTTTTCATCTTTCAACTAATTTTGACTCTCAGAGGTGGATCATCACTTTTGGAGATAAAATGAGCATCGGTATCGTCATTTTCATGCTTCTAGGGAGCCAAAACTCAAGATTTAACTCATGGTTGAAAGTGACTTAAAAGAACCAAATGCTCCCTTCGAGGGCTTAAAACGTGTTTATTCACTGCGGGAAGAGATATAAAGAACATTTAGAGTAAATTAATGTTCATGCAAGAACGTTCAATTTTTCATGCAAAACAATCGATGACCTGCGATCTGATGAAATTGCTCTGAGATGACCAAAATGGTCCGTTTTGAAAGTTTTCATCTTTCAACTAATTTTGACTCTCAGAGGTGGATCATCACTTTTGGAGATAAAATGAGCATCGTTATCGTCATTTTCATGCTTCTAGGGAGCCAAAACTCAAGATTTGGCTCATGGTTAAAAGTGACTTAAAAGGACCCAAATGCTCACTTTGAGGGCTTAAAACGTGTTTATTCACTGCGGGAAGAGATATAAAGAACATTTAGAGTAAATTAATGTTCATTCGAGAACGTTCAATTTTTCATGCAAAACAATCGAAGACCCGCGACCTGATGAAATTGCTCTGAGGTGAACAAAATGGTCAATTTTGAAAATGTTCATCTTTCAACTAATATTGACTCTCAGAGGTGGATCTTCACTTTTGGAGATAAAATGAGCATCTTCATAGTAATTTTTATGCTTCTGGAGAGCCAAAACTCCAGATTTGGCTCATGGTTAAAAGTGACTTAAAAGGACCCAAATGCCCACTTCGAGGGCTTAAAACGTGTTTATTCACTGCGGGAAGAGATATAAACAACATTTAGAGTAAATTAATGTTCATGCGAGAACGTTCAATTTTTCATGCAAAACAATCGAAGACCCGCGACCTGATGAAATTGCTCTGAGATGACCAAAATGGTCCGTTTTGAAAATTTTCATCTTTCAACAAATTTTGACTCTCAGAGGTGGATCATCACTTTTGGAGATAAAATGAGCATCGTTATCGTCATTTTCATGCTTCTAGGGAGCCAAAACTCAAGATTTGGCTCATGGTGAAAAGTGACTTAAAAGGACCCAAATGCTCACTTCGTGGGCTTAAAACGTGTTTATTCACTGCGGGAAGAGATATAAACAACATTTAGAGTAAATTAATGTTCATGCGAGAACGTTCAATTTTTCATGCAAAACGATCGATGACCCGCGACCTGATGAAATTGCTCTGAGATGACCAAAATGGTCCGTTTTGAAAGTTTTCATCTTTCAACTAATTTTGACTCTCAGAGGTGGATCATCACTTTTGGAGATAAAATGAGCATCGTTATCGTCATTTTCATGCTTCTAGGGAGCCAAAACTCAAGATTTGGCTCATGGTCAAAAGTGACTTAAAAGGACCCAAATGCTCACTTTGAGGGCTTAAAACGTGTTTATTCACTGCGGGAAGAGATATAAAGAACATTTAGAGTAAATTAATGTTCATTCGAGAACGTTCAATTTTTCATGCAAAACAATCGAAGACCCGCGACCTGATGAAATTGCTCTGAGGTGAACAAAATGGTCAATTTTGAAAATGTTCATCTTTCAACTAATATTGACTCTCAGAGGTGGATCTTCACTTTTGGAGATAAAATGAGCATCTTCATAGTAATTTTTATTCTTCTGGAGAGCCAAAACTCCAGATTTGGCTCATGGTTAAAAGTGACTTAAAAGGACCCAAATGCCCACTTCGAGGGCTTAAAACGTGTTTATTCACTGCGGGAAGAGATATAAACAACATTTAGAGTAAATTAATGTTCATGCGAGAACGTTCAATTTTTCATGCAAAACAATCGAAGACCCGCGACCTGATGAAATTGCTCTGAGATGACCAAAATGGTCCGTTTTGAAAATTTTCATCTTTCAACTAATTTTGACTCTCAGAGGTGGATCATCACTTTTGGAGATAAAATGAGCATCGTTATCGTCATTTTCATGCTTCTAGGGAGCCAAAACTCAAGATTTGGCTCATGGTGAAAAGTGACTTAAAAGGACCCAAATGCTCACTTCGTGGGCTTAAAACGTGTTTATTCACTGCGGGAAGAGATATAAACAACATTTAGAGTAAATTAATGTTCATGCGAGAACGTTCAATTTTTCATGCAAAACACTCGATGACCCGCGACCTGATGAAATTGCTCTGAGGTGAACAAAATGGTAAATTTTGAAAATGTTCATCTTTCAACTAATATTGACTCTCAGAGGTGGATTTTCACTTTTGGAGATAAAATGAGCATCTTCATAGTAATTTTTATGCTTCTGGGGAGCCAAAACTCAAGATTTGGCTCATGGTTAAAAGAGACTTAAAAGGACCCAAATGCCCACTTCGAGGGCTTAAAACGTGTTTATTCACTGCGGGAAGAGATATAAACAACATTTAGAGTAAATTAATGTTCATGCGAGAACGTTCAATTTTTCATGCAAAACAATCGAAGACCCGCGACCTGCTGAAATTGCTCTGAGATGACCAAAATGGTGCGTTTTGAAAATTTTCATCTTTCAACTAATTTTGACTCTCAGAGGTGGATCATCACTTTTGGAGATAAAATGAGCATCGTTATCGTCATTTTCATGCTTCTAGGGAGCCAAAACCCAAGATTTGGCTCATGGTTAAAAGTGACTTAAAAGGACCCAAATGCTCACTTCGAGGGCTTAAAATGTGTTTATTCACTGCGGGAAGAGATATAAACAACATTTAGAGTAAATTAATGTTCATGCGAGAACGTTCAATTTTTCATGCAAAACAATCGATGACCCGCGACCTGATGAAATTGCTCTGAGGTGACCAAAATGGTCCGTTTTGAAAGTTTTCATCTTTCAACTAATTTTGACTCTCAGAGGTGGATCATCACTTTTGGAGATAAAATGAGCATCGGTATCGTCATTTTCATGCTTCTAGGGAGCCAAAACTCAAGATTTGACTCATGGTTGAAAGTGACTTAAAAGGACCAAATGCTCACTTCGATGGCTTAAAACGTGTTTATTCACTGCGGGAAGAGATATAAAGAACATTTAGAGTAAATTAATGTTCATGTGAGAACGTTCAATTTTTCATGCAAAACAATCGATGACCCGCGATCTGATGAAATTGCTCAGAGATGACCAAAATGGTCCGTTTTGAAAATTTTCATCTTTCAACTAATTGTGACTCTCAGAGGTGGATCATCACTTTTGGAGATAAAATGAGCATCGTTATCGTCATTTTCATGCTTCTAGGGAGCCAAAACTCAAGATTTGGCTCATGGTCAAAAGTGACTTAAAAGGACCCAAATGCTCACTTTGAGGGCTTAAAACGTGTTTATTCACTGCGGGAAGAGATATAAAGAACATTTAGAGTAAATTAATGTTCATTCGAGAACGTTCAATTTTTCATGCAAAACAATCGAAGACCCGCGACCTGATGAAATTGCTCTGAGGTGAACAAAATGGTCAATTTTGAAAATGTTCATCTTTCAACTAATATTGACTCTCAGAGGTGGATCTTCACTTTTGGAGATAAAATGAGCATCTTCATAGTAATTTTTATTCTTCTGGAGAGCCAAAACTCCAGATTTGGCTCATGGTTAAAAGTGACTTAAAAGGACCCAAATGCCCACTTCGAGGGCTTAAAACGTGTTTATTCACTGCGGGAAGAGATATAAACAACATTTAGAGTAAATTAATGTTCATGCGAGAACGTTCAATTTTTCATGCAAAACAATCGAAGACCCGCGACCTGATGAAATTGCTCTGAGATGACCAAAATGGTCCGTTTTGAAAATTTTCATCTTTCAACTAATTTTGACTCTCAGAGGTGGATCATCACTTTTGGAGATAAAATGAGCATCGTTATCGTCATTTTCATGCTTCTAGGGAGCCAAAACTCAAGATTTGGCTCATGGTGAAAAGTGACTTAAAAGGACCCAAATGCTCACTTCGTGGGCTTAAAACGTGTTTATTCACTGCGGGAAGAGATATAAACAACATTTAGAGTAAATTAATGTTCATGCGAGAACGTTCAATTTTTCATGCAAAACACTCGATGACCCGCGACCTGATGAAATTGCTCTGAGGTGAACAAAATGGTAAATTTTGAAAATGTTCATCTTTCAACTAATATTGACTCTCAGAGGTGGATTTTCACTTTTGGAGATAAAATGAGCATCTTCATAGTAATTTTTATGCTTCTGGGGAGCCAAAACTCAAGATTTGGCTCATGGTTAAAAGAGACTTAAAAGGACCCAAATGCCCACTTCGAGGGCTTAAAACGTGTTTATTCACTGCGGGAAGAGATATAAACAACATTTAGAGTAAATTAATGTTCATGCGAGAACGTTCAATTTTTCATGCAAAACAATCGAAGACCCGCGACCTGCTGAAATTGCTCTGAGATGACCAAAATGGTGCGTTTTGAAAATTTTCATCTTTCAACTAATTTTGACTCTCAGAGGTGGATCATCACTTTTGGAGATAAAATGAGCATCGTTATCGTCATTTTCATGCTTCTAGGGAGCCAAAACCCAAGATTTGGCTCATGGTTAAAAGTGACTTAAAAGGACCCAAATGCTCACTTCGAGGGCTTAAAATGTGTTTATTCACTGCGGGAAGAGATATAAACAACATTTAGAGTAAATTAATGTTCATGCGAGAACGTTCAATTTTTCATGCAAAACAATCGATGACCCGCGACCTGATGAAATTGCTCTGAGGTGACCAAAATGGTCCGTTTTGAAAGTTTTCATCTTTCAACTAATTTTGACTCTCAGAGGTGGATCATCACTTTTGGAGATAAAATGAGCATCGGTATCGTCATTTTCATGCTTCTAGGGAGCCAAAACTCAAGATTTGACTCATGGTTGAAAGTGACTTAAAAGGACCAAATGCTCACTTCGATGGCTTAAAACGTGTTTATTCACTGCGGGAAGAGATATAAAGAACATTTAGAGTAAATTAATGTTCATGTGAGAACGTTCAATTTTTCATGCAAAACAATCGATGACCCGCGATCTGATGAAATTGCTCAGAGATGACCAAAATGGTCCGTTTTGAAAATTTTCATCTTTCAACTAATTGTGACTCTCAGAGGTGGATCATCACTTTTGGAGATAAAATGAGCATTGGTATCGTCATTTTCATGCCTCTAGGGAGCCAAAACTCAAGATTTGACTCATGGTTGAAAGTGACTTAAAAGGACCCAAATGCTCACTTTGAGGGCTTAAAACGTGTTTATTCACTGCGGTAAGAGATATAAAGAACATTTAGAGTAAATTATTGTTCATGCGAGAACGTTCAATTTTTCATGCAAAACGATCGATGAAATTGCTCTGAGATGACCAAAATGGTCCGTTTTGAAAATTTCCATCTTTCAACTAATTTTGACTCTCAGAGGTGGATCATCACTATTGGAGATAAAATGAGCATCTTTATCATCATTTTCATGGTTCTAGGGAGCCAAAACTCAAGATTTGGCTCATGGTGAAAAGTGACTTAAAGGACCAAATGCTCACTTCGATGGCTTAAAACGTGTTTATTCACTGCGGGAAGAGATATAAAGAACATTTTGAGTAAATTATTGTTAATGCGAGAACGTTCAATTTTTCATGCCAAACGATCGATGACCTGCGTCCTGATGAAATTGCTCTGAGATGACCAAAATGGTCCGTTTTGAAAATTTCCATCTTTCAACGATTTTTTTGTTTTTGTTTTTGTTTTTTGAAAACCTTTATTGATATCAAAAGAAGACAAATCGAGGCCCACAACCAAGCCGGCCGGCCGCAGTGTACAACTTTCAACTAATTTTGACTCTCAGAGGTGGGTCATCACTATTGGAGATAAAATGAGCATCTTTATCATCATTTTCATGGTTCATGGGAGCCAAAACTCAAGATTGGGCTCATGGTTAAAAGTGACTTAAAAGGACCCAAATGCTCAGTTTGAGGGCTTAAAACGTGTTTATTCACTGCGAGAAGAGATATAAACAACATTTAGAGTAAATTAATGTTCATGCGAGAACGTTCAATTTTTCTTGCAAAACAATCGATGACCTACGATCTGATGAAATTGCTCTGAGATGACCAAAATGGTCCGTTTTGAAAGTTTTCATCTTTCAACTAATTTTGACTCTCAGAGGTGGATCTTCACTTTTGGAGATAAAATGAGCATCTTCATAGTAATTTTTATGCTTCTGGGGAGCCAAAACTCAAGATTTGGCTCATGGTTAAAAGTGACTTAAAAGGACCCAAATGCTCACTTCGAGGGCTTAAAACGTGTTTATTCACTGCGGGAAGAGATATAAACAACATTTAGAGTAAATTAATGTTCATGCGAGAACGTTCAATTTTTCATGCAAAACAATCGATGACCTACGATCTGATGAAATTGCTCTGAGATGACCAAAATTGTCCGTTTTGAAAGTTTTCATCTTTCAACTAATTTTGACTCTCAGAGGTGGATCATCACTTTTGGAGATAAAATGAGCATCGTTATCGTCATTTTCATGCTTCTAGGGAGCCAAAACTCAAGATTGGGCTCATGGTTAAAAGTGACTTAAAAGGACCCAAATGCTCACTTCGATGGCTTAAAACGTGTTTATTCACTGCGGGAAGAGATATAAAGAACATTTAGAGTAAATTATTGTTAATGCGAGAACGTTCAATTTGTCATGCAAAACAATCGATGACCCGCGACCTGATGAAATTGCTCTGAGGTGAACAAAATGGTCCGTTTTGAAAATTTCCATCTTTCAACTAATTTTGACTCTCAGAGGTGGATCATCACTATTGGAGATAAAATGAGCATCTTTATCATCATTTTCATGGTTCTAGGGAGCCAAAACTCAAGATTGGGCAAAAGTGACTTAAAAGGACCCAAATGCTCACTTTGAGGGCTTAAAACGTGTTTATTTACTGCGGGAAGAGATATAAACAATATTTAGAGTGAATTAATGTTCATGCGAGAACGTTCAATTTTTAATGCAAAACAATCGATGACCCGCGACCTGATGAAAGTGCTCTGAGATGACCAAAATGGTCCGTTTTGAAAATTTTCACCTTTCAACTAATTTTGACTCTCAGAGGTGGATCATCACTTTTGGAGATAAAATGAGCATCGTTATCGTAATTTTCATGCTTCTAGGGAGCCAAAACTCAAGATTTGGCTCATGGTGAAAAGTGACTTAAAAGGACCCAAATGCTCACTTTGAGGGCTTAAAACTTGTTTATTCACTGCGGGAAGAGATATAAACAACATTTAGAGTAAATTAATGTTCATGCGAGAACGTTCAATTTTTCATGCAAAACAATCGATGACCCGCGACCTGATGAAATTGCTCTGAGGTGAACAAAATGGTCCATTTTGAAAATGTTCATCTTTCAACTAATATTGACTCTCAGAGGTGGATATTCACTTTTGGAGATAAAATGAGCATCTTCATAGTAATTTTTATGCTTCTGGGGAGTCAAAACTCAAGATTTGGCTCATGGTTAAAAGTGACTTAAAAGGACCCAAATGCTCACTTCGAGGGCTTAAAACGTGTTTATTCACTGCGGGAAGAGATATAAACAACATTTAGAGTAAATTAATGTTCATGCGAGAACGTTCAATTTTTCATGCAAAACAATCGATGACCCGCGACCTGATGAAATTGCTCTGAGATGACCAAAATGGTCCGTTTTGAAAATTTTCACCTTTCAACTAATTTTGACTCTCAGACGTGGATCATCACTTTTGGAGATAAAATGAGCATCGTTATCGTAATTTTCATGCTTCTAGGGAGCCAAAACTCAAGATTTGGCTCATGGTGAAAATTGACTTAAAAGGACCCAAATGCTCACTTCGAGGGCTTAAAACTTGTTTATTCACTGCGGGAAGAGATATAAACAACATTTAGAGTAAATTAATGTTCATGCGAGAACGTTCAATTTTTCATGCAAAACAATCGATGACCCGCGACCTGATGAAATTGCTCTGAGGTGAACAAAATGGTCCATTTTGAAAATGTTCATCTTTCAACTAATATTGACTCTCAGAGGTGGATATTCACTTTTGGAGATAAAATGAGCATCTTCATAGTAATTTTTATGCTTCTGGGGAGCCAAAACTCAAGATTTGGCTCATGGTTAAAAGTGACTTAAAAGGACCCAAATGCTCACTTCGAGGGCTTAAAACGTGTTTATTCACTGCGGGAAGAGATATAAACAACATTTAGAGTAAATTAATGTTCATGCGAGAACGTTCAATTTTTCATGCAAAACAATCGAAGACCCGCGACCTGATGTAATTGCTCTGAGATGACCAAAATGGTCCGTTTTGAAAATTTTCATCTTTCAACTAATTTTGACTCTCAGAGGTGGATCATCACTTTTGGAGATAAAATGAGCATCGTTATCGTCATTTTCATGCTTCTAGGGAGCCAAAACTCAAGATTTGGCTCATGGTGAAAAGTGACTTAAAAGGACCCAAATGCTCACTTCGAGGGCTTAAAACGTGTTTATTCACTGCGGGAAGAGATATAAACAACATTTAGAGTAAATTAATGTTCATGCGAGAACGTTCAATTTTTCATGCAAAACAATCGATGACCCGCGACCTGATGAAATTGCTCTGAGGTGAACAAAATGGTCCATTTTGAAAATGTTCATCTTTCAACTAATATTGACTCTCAGAGGTGGATCTTCACTTTTGGAGATAAAATGAGCATCTTCATAGTAATTTTTATGCTTCTGGGGAGCCAAAACTCAAGATTTGGCTCATGGTTAAAAGTGACTTAAAAGGACCCAAATGCTCACTTCGAGGGCTTAAACGTGTTTATTCACTGCGGGAAGAGATATAAACAACATTTAGAGTAAATTAATGTTCATGCGAGAACGTTCAATTTTTCATGCAAAACAATCGAAGACCCGCGACCTGATGAAATTGCTCTGAGATGACCAAAATGGTCCCGTTTTGAAAATTTTCATCTTTCAACTAATTTTGACTCTCAGAGGTGGATCATCACTTTTGGAGATAAAATGAGCATCGTTATCGTCATTTTCATGCTTCTAGGGAGCCAAAACTCAAGATTGGGCTCATGGTTAAAAGTGACTTAAAAGGACCCAAATGCTCACTTTGATGGCTTAAAACGTGTTTATTCACTGCGGGAAGAGATATAAAGAACATTTAGAGTAAATTATTGTTAATGCGAGAACGTTCAATTTTTCATGCAAAACAATCGATGACCCGCGACCTGATGAAATTGCTCTGAGGTGACCAAAATGGTCCGTTTTGACAATTTCCATCTTTCAACTAATTTTGACTCTCAGAGGTGGATCATCACTATTGGAGATAAAATGAGCATCTTTATCATCATTTTCATGGTTCTAGGGAGCCAAAACTCAAGATTGGGCTCATGGTTAAAAGTGACTTAAAAGGACCCAAATGCTCAGTTTGAGGGCTTAAAACGTGTTTATTCACTGCGAGAAGAGATATAAACAACATTTAGAGTAAATTAATGTTCATGCGAGAACGTTCAATTTTTCATGCAAAACAATCGAAGACCCGCGACCTGATGAAATTGCTCTGAGATGACCAAAATGGTCCCGTTTTGAAAATTTTCATCTTTCAACTAATTTTGACTCTCAGAGGTGGATCATCACTTTTGGAGATAAAATGAGCATCGTTATCGTCATTTTCATGCTTCTAGGGAGCCAAAACTCAAGATTTGGCTCATGGTTAAAAGTGACTTAAAAGGACCCAAATGCTCACTATGAGGGCTTAAAACATGTTTATTCACTGCGGGAAGAGATATAAACAACATTTAGAGTAAATTAATGTTCATGCGAGAACGTTCAATTTTTCATGCAAAACAATCGATGACCCGCGACCTGATGAAATTGCTCTGAGATGACCAAAATGGTCCGTTTTGAAAATTTCCATCTTTCAACTAATTTTGACTCTCAGAGGTGGATCATCACTATTGGAGATAAAATGAGCATCTTTATCTTCATTTTCATGCTTCTAGGGAGCCAAAACTCAAGATTGGGCTCATGGTTAAAAGTGACTTAAAAGGACCCAAATGCTCACTTCGATGGCTTAAAACGTGTCTATTCACTGCGGGAAGAGATATAAAGAACATTTAGAGTAAATTATTGTTAATGCGAGAATGTTCAATTTTTCATGCCAAACGATCGATGACCCGCGACCTGATGAAATTGCTCTGAGATGACCAAAATGGTCCGTTTTGAAAATGTTCATCTTTCAACTAATTTTGACTCTCAGAGATGGATCATCACTTTTGGAGATAAAATGAGCATCGTTATCGTCATTTTCATGCTTCTAGGAAGCCAAAACTCAAGATTGGGCTCATGGTTAAAAGTGACTTAAAAGGACCCAAATGCTCACTTTGAGGGCTTAAAACATGTTTATTCACTGCGGGAAGAGATATAAACAACATTTAGAGTAAATTAATGTTCATGCGAGAACGTTCAATTTTTCATGCAAAACAATCGATGACCCGCGACCTGATGAAATTGCTCTGAGATGACCAAAATTGTCCGTTTTGATAATGTTCATCTTTCAACTAATTTTCACTCTCAGAGGTGGATCATCACTTTTGGAGATAAAATGAGCAGCGTTATCGTCATTTTCATGCTTCTAGGGAGCCAAAACTCAAGATTTGGCTCATGGTTAAAAGTGACTTAAAAGGACCCAAATGCTCACTTCGAGGGCTTAAAATGTGTTTATTCACTGCGGGAAGAGATATAAACAACATTTAGAGTGAATTAATGTTCATGCGAGAACGTTCAATTTTTCATGCAAAACAATCGATGACCCGCGACCTGATGAAATTGCTCTGAGATGACCAAAATGGTCCGTTTTGAAAATTTTCACCTTTCAACTAATTTTGACTCTCAGAGGTGGATCATCACTTTTGGAAATAAAATGAGCATCGTTATCGTAATTTTCATGCTTCTAGGGAGCCAAAACTCAAGATTTGGCTCATGGTGAAAAGTGACTTAAAAGGACCCAAATGCTCACTTCGAGGGCTTAAAACGTGTTTATTCACTGCGGGAAGAGGTATAAACAACATTTAGAGTAAATTAATGTTCATGCGAGAACGTTCAATTTTTCATGCAAAACAATCGATGACCCGCGACCTGATGAAATTGCTCTGAGGTGAACAAAATGGTCCATTTTGAAAATGTTCATCTTTCAACTAATATTGACTCTCAGAGGTGGATCTTCACTTTTGGAGATAAAATGAGCATCTTCATAGTAATTTTTATGCTTCTGGGGAGCCAAAACTCAAGATTTGGCTCATGGTTAAAAGTGACTTAAAAGGACCCAAATGCTCACTTCGAGGGCTTAAAACTTGTTTATTCACTGCGGGAAGAGATATAAACAACATTTAGAGTAAATTAATGTTCATGCGAGAACGTTCAATTTTTCATGCAAAACAATCGAAGACCCGCGACCTGATGAAATTGCTCTGAGATGACCAAAATGGTCCCGTATTGAAAATTTTCATCTTTCAACTAATTTTGACTCTCAGAGGTGGATCATCACTATTGGAGATAAAATGAGCATCTTTATCTTCATTTTCATGCTTCTAGGGAGCCAAAACTCAAGATTGGGCTCATGGTTAAAAGTGACTTAAAAGGACCCAAATGCTCACTTCGATGGCTTAAAATGTGTTTATTCACTGCGGGAAGAGATATAAAGAACATTTTGAGTAAATTATTGTTAATGCGAGAACGTTCAATTTTTCATGCCAAACGATCGATGACCCGCGTCCTGATGAAATTGCTCTGAGATGACCAAAATGGTCCGTTTTGAAAGTTTTCATCTTTCAACTAATTTTGACTCTCAGAGGTGGATCATCACTTTTGGAGATAAAATGAGCAGCGTTATCGTCATTTTCATGCTTCTAGGGAGCCAAAACTCAAGATTTGACTCATGGTTGAAAGTGACTTAAAAGGACCAAATGCTCACTTCGAGGGCTTAAAACGTGTTTATTCACTGCGGGAAGAGATATAAAGAACATTTAGAGTAAATTAATGTTCATGCGAGAAAGTTCAATTTTTCATGCAAAACAATCGATGACCTGCGATCTGATGAAATTGCTCTGAGATGACCAAAATGGTCCGTTTTGAAATTTTTCATCTTTCAACTAATTTTGACTCTCAGAGGTGGATCATCACTTTTGGAGATAAAATGAGCATCGGTATCGTCATTTTCATGCTTCTAGGGAGCCAAAACTCAAGATTTGACTCATGGTTGAAAGTGACTTAAAAGAACCAAATGCTCACTTCGAGGGCTTAAAACGTGTTTATTCACTGCGGGAAGAGATATAAAGAACATTTAGAGTAAATTAATGTTCATGCAAGAACGTTCAATTTTTCATGCAAAACAATCGATGACCTGCGATCTGATGAAATTGCTCTGAGATGACCAAAATGGTCCGTTTTGAAAGTTTTCATCTTTCAACTAATTTTGACTCTCAGAGGTGGATCATCACTTTTGGAGATAAAATGAGCATCGTTATCGTCATTTTCATGCTTCTAGGGAGCCAAAACTCAAGATTTGGCTCATGGTTAAAAGTGACTTAAAAGGACCCAAATGCTCACTTCGAGGGCTTAAAACGTGTTTATTCACTGCGGGAAGAGATATAAAGAACATTTAGAGTAAATTAATGTTCATTCGAGAACGTTCAATTTTTCATGCAAAACAATCGAAGACCCGCGACCTGATGAAATTGCTCTGAGGTGAACAAAATGGTCAATTTTGAAAATGTTCATCTTTCAACTAATATTGACTCTCAGAGGTGGATCTTCACTTTTGGAGATAAAATGAGCATCTTCATAGTAATTTTTATGCTTCTGGGGAGCCAAAACTCCAGATTTGGCTCATGGTGAAAAGTGACTTAAAAGGACCCAAATGCTCACTTCGTGGGCTTAAAACGTGTTTATTCACTGCGGGAAGAGATATAAACAACATTTAGAGTAAATTAATGTTCATGCGAGAACGTTCAATTTTTCATGCAAAACACTCGATGACCCGCGACCTGATGAAATTGCTCTGAGGTGAACAAAATGGTAAATTTTGAAAATGTTCATCTTTCAACTAATATTGACTCTCAGAGGTGGATTTTCACTTTTGGAGATAAAATGAGCATCTTCATAGTAATTTTTATGCTTCTGGGGAGCCAAAACTCAAGATTTGGCTCATGGTTAAAAGAGACTTAAAAGGACCCAAATGCCCACTTTGAGGGCTTAAAACGTGTTTATTCACTGCGGGAAGAGATATAAACAACATTTAGAGTAAATTAATGTTCATGCGAGAACGTTCAATTTTTCATGCAAAACAATCGAAGACCCGCGACCTGCTGAAATTGCTCTGAGATGACCAAAATGGTGCGTTTTGAAAATTTTCATCTTTCAACTAATTTTGACTCTCAGAGGTGGATCATCACTTTTGGAGATAAAATGAGCATCGTTATCGTCATTTTCATGCTTCTAGGGAGCCAAAACCCAAGATTTGGCTCATGGTTAAAAGTGACTTAAAAGGACCCAAATGCTTACTTCGAGGGCTTAAAATGTGTTTATTCACTGCGGGAAGAGATATAAACAACATTTAGAGTAAATTAATGTTCATGCGAGAACGTTCAATTTTTCATGCAAAACAATCGATGACCCGCGACCTGATGAAATTGCTCTGAGGTGACCAAAATGGTCCGTTTTGAAAGTTTTCATCTTTCAACTAATTTTGACTCTCAAGGTGGATCATCACTTTTGGAGATAAAATGAGCATCGGTATCGTCATTTTCATGCTTCTAGGGAGCCAATACTCAAGATTTGACTCATGGTTGAAAGTGACTTAAAAGGACCAAATGCTCACTTCGATGGCTTAAAACGTGTTTATTCACTGCGGGAAGAGATATAAAGAACATTTAGAGTAAATTAATGTTCATGTGAGAACGTTCAATTTTTCATGCAAAACAATCGATGACCCGCGATCTGATGAAATTGCTCAGAGATGACCAAAATGGTCCGTTTTGAAAATTTTCATCTTTCAACTAATTGTGACTCTCAGAGGTGGATCATCACTTTTGGAGATAAAATGAGCATCGGTATCGTCATTTTCATGCCTCTAGGGAGCCAAAACTCAAGATTTGACTCATGGTTGAAAGTGACTTAAAAGGACCCAAATGCTCACTTTGAGGGCTTAAAACGTGTTTATTCACTGCGGTAAGAGATATAAAGAACATTTAGAGTAAATTATTGTTCATGCGAGAACGTTCAATTTTTCATGCAAAACGATCGATGACCCGAGACCTGATGAAATTGCTCTGAGATGACCAAAATGGTCCGTTTTGAAAATTTCCATCTTTCAACTAATTTTGACTCTCAGAGGTGGATCATCACTATTGGAGATAAAATGAGCATCTTTATCATCATTTTCATGGTTCTAGGGAGCCAAAACTCAAGATTTGGCTCATGGTGAAAAGTGACTTAAAAGGACCAAATGCTCACTTCGATGGCTTAAAACGTGTTTATTCACTGCGGGAAGAGATATAAAGAACATTTTGAGTAAATTATTGTTAATGCGAGAACGTTCAATTTTTCATGCCAAACGATCGATGACCCGCGTCCTGATGAAATTGCTCTGAGATGACCAAAATGGTCCGTTTTGAAAATTTCCATCTTTCAACGATTTTTTTTTTTTTTTTTTGTTTTTTGAAAACCTTTATTGATATCAAAAGAAGACAAATCGAGGCCCACAACCAAGCCGGCCGGCCGCAGTGTACAACTTTCAACTAATTTTGACTCTCAGAGGTGGGTCATCACTATTGGAGATAAAATGAGCATCTTTATCATCATTTTCATGGTTCTAGGGAGCCAAAACTCAAGATTGGGCTCATGGTTAAAAGTGACTTAAAAGGACCCAAATGCTCAGTTTGAGGGCTTAAAACGTGTTTATTCACTGCGAGAAGAGATATAAACAACATTTAGAGTAAATTAATGTTCATGCGAGAACGTTCAGGGGCATATTACCAACAACTAGCGATAATTTTTGTCTCTAACTTGTTTAGAGACAAAAATTATCGCCGCACATCGGCGATTTTTATCGCAGATAAACCTTGCTATTAGCAAGGTTTATCGCAAATGCGATAAAAAACGGCCGCAATGCATGAATATCGCTGAAAAGTCAGCGATATTCATGCATTATCGAGCAAATGCTCTTAGCCATGTTATCCACCTCCCATTGGATAACATGGTGAAGAACTGCTCAGGGCAGGTGTTAGCTTTTGGAGATATTCGCGCTAAGCGCGAATATCTCCAAAAGTTGGTAATAGGAGATAGCGATGTTAGCGACTGTTTCCAGTCGCTAACATCTTGGCACGCCCACTTTGCATGTCATTAGTGATAAATATCACTGACATGCAAAGCGGGGCCCAAGATGGTCGCTATCTCCTATTAGCTGTCACTAACTAGTGTTAGCGACAGCTTGGTAATAGGGAGATAATTTTATCTCCGCTTTCTTGGCTTTTAAAGCCAAAAAAGCGGAGATAAACCCCTTGATAATATACCCCTCAATTTTTCTTGCAAAACAATCGATGACCTACGATCTGATGAAATTGCTCTGAGATGACCAAAATGGTCCGTTTTGAAAGTTTTCATCTTTCAACTAATTTTGACTCTCAGAGGTGGATCTTCACTTTTGGAGATAAAATGAGCATCTTCATAGTAATTTTTATGCTTCTGGGGAGCCAAAACTCAAGATTTGGCTCATGGTTAAAAGTGACTTAAAAGGACCCAAATGCTCACTTCGAGGGCTTAAAACGTGTTTATTCACTGCGGGAAGAGATATAAACAACATTTAGAGTAAATTAATGTTCATGCGAGAACGTTCAATTTTTCATGCAAAACAATCGATGACCTACGATGTGATGAAATTGCTCTGAGATGACCAAAATTGTCCGTTTTGAAAGTTTTCATCTTTCAACTAATTTTGACTCTCAGAGGTGGATCATCACTTTTGGAGATAAAATGAGCATCGTTATCGTCATTTTCATGCTTCTAGGGAGCCAAAACTCAAGATTGGGCTCATGGTTAAAAGTGACTTAAAAGGACCCAAATGCTCACTTCGATGGCTTAAAACGTGTTTATTCACTGCGGGAAGAGATATAAAGAACATTTAGAGTAAATTATTGTTAATGCGAGAACGTTCAATTTTTCATGCAAAACAATCGATGACCCGCGACCTGATGAAATTGCTCTGAGGTGAGCAAAATGGTCCGTTTTGAAAATTTCCATCTTTCAACTAATTTTGACTCTCAGAGGTGAATCATCACTATTGGAGATAAAATGAGCATCTTTATCATCATTTTCATGGTTCTAGGGAGCCAAAACTCAAGATTGGGCAAAAGTGACTTAAAAGGACCCAAATGCTCACTTTGAGGGCTTAAAACGTGTTTATTTACTGCGGGAAGAGATATAAACAATATTTAGAGTGAATTAATGTTCATGCGAGAACGTTCAATTTTTAATGCAAAACAATCGATGACCCGCGACCTGATGAAATTGCTCTGAGATGACCAAAATGGTCCGTTTTGAAAATTTTCACCTTTCAACTAATTTTGACTCTCAGAGGTGGATCATCACTTTTGGAGATAAAATGAGCATCGTTATCGTAATTTTCATGCTTCTAGGGAGCCAAAACTCAAGATTTGGCTCATGGTGAAAAGTGACTTAAAAGGACCCAAATGCTCACTTCGAGGGCTTAAAACTTGTTTATTCACTGCGGGAAGAGATATAAACAACATTTAGAGTAAATTAATGTTCATGCGAGAACGTTCAATTTTTCATGCAAAACAATCGATGACCCGCGACCTGATGAAATTGCTCTGAGGTGAACAAAATGGTCCATTTTGAAAATGTTCATCTTTCAACTAATATTGACTCTCAGAGGTGGATATTCACTTTTGGAGATAAAATGAGCATCTTCATAGTAATTTTTATGCTTCTGGGGAGCCAAAACTCAAGATTTGGCTCATGGTTAAAAGTGACTTAAAAGGACCCAAATGCTCACTTCGAGGGCTTAAAACGTGTTTATTCACTGCGGGAAGAGATATAAACAACATTTAGAGTAAATTAATGTTCATGCGAGAACGTTCAATTTTTCATGCAAAACAATCGATGACCCGCGACCTGATGAAATTGCTCTGAGATGACCAAAATGGTCCGTTTTGAAAATTTTCACCTTTCAACTAATTTTGACTCTCAGACGTGGATCATCACTTTTGGAGATAAAATGAGCATCGTTATCGTAATTTTCATGCTTCTAGGGAGCCAAAACTCAAGATTTGGCTCATGGTGAAAATTGACTTAAAAGGACCCAAATGCTCACTTCGAGGGCTTAAAACTTGTTTATTCACTGCGGGAAGAGATATAAACAACATTTAGAGTAAATTAATGTTCATGCGAGAACGTTCAATTTTTCATGCAAAACAATCGATGACCCGCGACCTGATGAAATTGCTCTGAGGTGAACAAAATGGTCCATTTTGAAAATGTTCATCTTTCAACTAATATTGACTCTCAGAGGTGGATATTCACTTTTGGAGATAAAATGAGCATCTTCATAGTAATTTTTATGCTTCTGGGGAGCCAAAACTCAAGATTTGGCTCATGGTTAAAAGTGACTTAAAAGGACCCAAATGCTCACTTCGAGGGCTTAAAACGTGTTTATTCACTGCGGGAAGAGATATAAACAACATTTAGAGTAAATTAATGTTCATGCGAGAACGTTCAATTTTTCATGCAAAACAATCGAAGACCCGCGACCTGATGAAATTGCTCTGAGATGACCAAAATGGTCCGTTTTGAAAATTTTCATCTTTCAACTAATTTTGACTCTCAGAGGTGGATCATCACTTTTGGAGATAAAATGAGCATCGTTATCGTCATTTTCATGCTTCTAGGGAGCCAAAACTCAAGATTTGGCTCATGGTGAAAAGTGACTTAAAAGGACCCAAATGCTCACTTCGAGGGCTTAAAACGTGTTTATTCACTGCGGGAAGAGATATAAACAACATTTAGAGTAAATTAATGTTCATGCGAGAACGTTCAATTTTTCATGCAAAACAATCGATGACCCGCGACCTGATGAAATTGCTCTGAGGTGAACAAAATGGTCCATTTTGAAAATGTTCATCTTTCAACTAATATTGACTCTCAGAGGTGGATCTTCACTTTTGGAGATAAAATGAGCATCTTCATAGTAATTTTTATGCTTCTGGGGAGCCAAAACTCAAGATTTGGCTCATGGTTAAAAGTGACTTAAAAGGACCCAAATGCTCACTTCGAGGGCTTAAAACGTGTTTATTCACTGCGGGAAGAGATATAAACAACATTTAGAGTAAATTAATGTTCATGCGAGAACGTTCAATTTTTCATGCAAAACAATCGAAGACCCGCGACCTGATGAAATTGCTCTGAGATGACCAAAATGGTCCCGTTTTGAAAATTTTCATCTTTCAACTAATTTTGACTCTCAGAGGTGGATCATCACTTTTGGAGATAAAATGAGCATCGTTATCGTCATTTTCATGCTTCTAGGGAGCCAAAACTCAAGATTGGGCTCATGGTTAAAAGTGACTTAAAAGGACCCAAATGCTCACTTCGATGGCTTAAAACGTGTTTATTCACTGCGGGAAGAGATATAAAGAACATTTAGAGTAAATTATTGTTAATGCGAGAACGTTCAATTTTTCATGCAAAACAATCGATGACCCGCGACCTGATGAAATTGCTCTGAGGTGACCAAAATGGTCCGTTTTGACAATTTCCATCTTTCAACTAATTTTGACTCTCAGAGGTGGATCATCACTATTGGAGATAAAATGAGCATCTTTATCATCATTTTCATGGTTCTAGGGAGCCAAAACTCAAGATTGGGCAAAAGTGACTTAAAAGGACCCAAATGCTCACTTTGAGGGCTTAAAACGTGTTTATTTACTGCGGGAAGAGATATAAACAATATTTAGAGTGAATTAATGTTCATGCGAGAACGTTCAATTTTTAATGCAAAACAATCGATGACCCGCGACCTGATGAAATTGCTCTGAGATGACCAAAATGGTCCGTTTTGAAAATTTTCACCTTTCAACTAATTTTGACTCTCAGAGGTGGATCATCACTTTTGGAGATAAAATGAGCATCGTTATCGTAATTTTCATGCTTCTAGGGAGCCAAAACTCAAGATTTGGCTCATGGTGAAAAGTGACTTAAAAGGACCCAAATGCTCACTTCGAGGGCTTAAAACTTGTTTATTCACTGCGGGAAGAGATATAAACAACATTTAGAGTAAATTAATGTTCATGCGAGAACGTTCAATTTTTCATGCAAAACAATCGATGACCCGCGACCTGATGAAATTGCTCTGAGGTGAACAAAATGGTCCATTTTGAAAATGTTCATCTTTCAACTAATATTGACTCTCAGAGGTGGATATTCACTTTTGGAGATAAAATGAGCATCTTCATAGTAATTTTTATGCTTCTGGGGAGCCAAAACTCAAGATTTGGCTCATGGTTAAAAGTGACTTAAAAGGACCCAAATGCTCACTTCGAGGGCTTAAAACGTGTTTATTCACTGCGGGAAGAGATATAAACAACATTTAGAGTAAATTAATGTTCATGCGAGAACGTTCAATTTTTCATGCAAAACAATCGAAGACCCGCGACCTGATGAAATTGCTCTGAGATGACCAAAATGGTCCGTTTTGAAAATTTTCATCTTTCAACTAATTTTGACTCTCAGAGGTGGATCATCACTTTTGGAGATAAAATGAGCATCGTTATCGTCATTTTCATGCTTCTAGGGAGCCAAAACTCAAGATTTGGCTCATGGTTAAAAGTGACTTAAAAGGACCCAAATGCTCACTTCGATGGCTTAAAACGTGTTTATTCACTGCGGGAAGAGATATAAAGAACATTTAGAGTAAATTATTGTTAATGCGAGAACGTTCAATTTTTCATGCAAAACAATCGATGACCCGCGACCTGATGAAATTGCTCTGAGGTGACCAAAATGGTCCGTTTTGAAAATTTCCATCTTTCAACTAATTTTGACTCTCAGAGGTGGATCATCACTATTGGAGATAAAATGAGCATCTTTATCATCATTTTCATGGTTCTAGGGAGACAAAACTTAAGATTGGGCTCATGGTTAAAAGTGACTTAAAAGGACCCAAATGCTCACTTCGAGGGCTTAAAACGTGTTTATTCACTGCGGGAAGAGATATAAACAACATTTAGAGTAAATTAATGTTCATGCGAGAACGTTCAATTTTTCATGCAAAACAATCGATGACCCGCGACCTGATGAAATTGCTCTGAGGTGAACAAAATGGTCCATTTTGAAAATGTTCATCTTTCAACTAATATTGACTCTCAGAGGTGGATCTTCACTTTTGGAGATAAAATGAGCATCTTCATAGTAATTTTTATGCTTCTGGGGAGCCAAAACTCAAGATTTGGCTCATGGTTAAAAGTGACTTAAAAGGACCCAAATGCTCACTTTGAGGGCTTAAAACGTGTTTATTCACTGCGGGAAGGGATATAAACAATATTTAGAGTGAATTAATGTTCATGCGAGAACGTTCAATTTTTCATGCAAAACAATCGCTGACCCGCGACCTGATGAAATTGCTCTGAGATGACCAAAATGGTCCGTTTTGAAAATGTTCACCTTTCAACTAATTTTGACTCTCAGAGGTGGATCATCACTTTTGGAGATAAAATGAGCATCGTTATCGTAATTTTCATGCTTCTAGGGAGCCAAAACTCAAGATTTGGCTCATGGTGAAAAGTGACTTAAAAGGACCCAAATGCTCACTTCGAGGGCTTAAAATGTGTTTATTCACTGCGGGAAGAGATATAAACAACATTTAGAGTAAATTAATGTTCATGCGAGAACGTTCAATTTTTCATGCAAAACAATCGATGACCCACGACCTGATGAAATTGCTCTGAGGTGAACAAAATGGTCCATTTTGAAAATGTTCATCTTTCAACTAATATTGACTCTCAGAGGTGGATCTTCACTTTTGGAGATAAAATGAGCATCTTCATAGTAATTTTTATGCTTCTGGGGAGCCAAAACTCAAGATTTGGCTCATGGTTAAAAGTGACTTAAAAGGACCCAAATGCTCACTTTGAGGGCTTAAAACGTGTTTATTCACTGCGGGAAGAGATATAAACAACATTTAGAGTAAATTAATGTTCATGCGAGAACGTTCAATTTTTCATGCAAAACAATCGATGACCTGCGATCTGATGAAATTGCTCTGAGATGACCAAAATGGTCCGTTTTGAAAGTTTTCATCTTTCAACTAATTTTGACTCTCAGAGGTGGATCATCACTATTGGAGATAAAATGAGCATCGGTATCGTCATTTTCATGATTCTAGGGAGCCAAAACTCAAGATTTGACTCATGGTTGAAAGTGACTTAAAAGGACCAAATGCTCACTTCGATGGCTTAAAACGTGTTTATTCACTGCGGGAAGAGATATAAACAATATTTAGAGTTAATTAATGTTCATGCGAGAACGTTCAATTTTTCATGCAAAACAATCGATGACCCGCGACCTGATGAAATTGCTCTGAGATGACCAAAATGGTCCGTTTTGAAAATGTTCACCTTTCAACTAATTTTGACTCTCAGAGGTGGATCATCACTTTTGGAGATAAAATGAGCATCGTTATCGTAATTTTCATGCTTCTAGGGAGCCAAAACTCAAGATTTGGCTCATGGTGAAAAGTGACTTAAAAGGACCCAAATGCTCACTTCGAGGGCTTAAAACGTGTTTATTCACTGCGGGAAGAGATATAAACAACATTTAGAGTAAATTAATGTTCATGCGAGAACGTTCAATTTTTCATGCAAAACAATCGATGACCCGCGACCTGATGAAATTGCTCTGAGGTGAACAAAATGGTCCATTTTGAAAATGTTCATCTTTCAACTAATATTGACTCTCAGAGGTGGATCTTCACTTTTGGAGATAAAATGAGCATCTTCATAGTAATTTTTATGCTTCTGGGGAGCCAAAACTCAAGATTTGGCTCATGGTTAAAAGTGACTTAAAAGGACCCAAATGCTCACTTCGAGGGCTTAAAACGTGTTTATTCACTGCGGGAAGAGATATAAACAACATTTAGAGTAAATTAATGTTCATGCGAGAACGTTCAATTTTTCATGCAAAACAATCGAAGACCCGCGACCTGATGAAATTGCTCTGAGATGACCAAAATGGTCCGTTTTGAAAATTTTCATCTTTCAACTAATTTTGACTCTCAGAGGTGGATCATCACTTTTGGAGATAAAATGAGCATCGTTATCGTCATTTTCATGCTTCTAGGGAGCCAAAACTCAAGATTTGGCTCATGGTTAAAAGTGACTTAAAAGGACCCAAATGCTCACTTCGAGGGCTTAAAACGTGTTTATTCACTGCGGGAAGAGATATAAACAACATTTAGAGTAAATTAATGTTCATGCGAGAACGTTCAATTTTTCATGCAAAATAATCGATGACCCGCGACCTGATGAAATTGCTCTGAGATGACCAAAATGGTCCGTTTTGAAAATTTCCATCTTTCAACTAATTTTGACTCTCAGAGGTGGATCATCACTTTTGGAGATAAAATGAGCAGCGTTATCATCATTTTCATGCTTCTAGGGAGCCAAAACTCAAGATTTGGCTCATGGTTAAAAGTGACTTAAAAGGACCCAAATGCTCACTTCGAGGGCTTAAAACGTGTTTATTTACTGCGGGAAGAGATATAAACAATATTTAGAGTGAATTAATGTTCATGCGAGAACGTTCAATTTTTAATGCAAAACAATCGATGACCCGCGACCTGATGAAATTGCTCTGAGATGACCAAAATGGTCCGTTTTGACAATTTTCACCTTTCAACTAATTTTGACTCTCAGGGTTGGATCATCACTTTTGGAGATAAAATGAGCATCGTTATCGTAATTTTCATGCTTCTAGGGAGCCAAAACTCAAGATTTGGCTCATGGTGAAAAGTGACTTAAAAGGACCCAAATGCTCACTTCGAGGGCTTAAAACTTGTTTATTCACTGCGGGAAGAGATATAAACAACATTTAGAGTAAATTAATGTTCATGCGAGAACGTTCAATTTTTCATGCAAAACAATCGATGACCCGCGACCTGATGAAATTGCTCTGAGGTGAACAAAATGGTTCATTTTGAAAATGTTCATCTTTCAACTAATATTGACTTTCAGAGGTGGATATTCACTTTTGGAGATAAAATTAGCATCTTCATAGTAATTTTTATGCTTCTGGGGAGCCAAAACTCAAGATTTGGCTCATGGTTAAAAGTGACTTAAAAGGACCCAAATGCTCACTTCGAGGGCTTAAAACGTGTTTATTCACTGCGGGAAGAGATATAAACAACATTTAGAGTAAATTAATGTTCATGCGAGAACGTTCAATTTTTCATGCAAAACAATCGAAGACCCGCGACCTGATGAAATTGCTCTGAGATGACCAAAATGGTCCGTTTTGAAAATTTTCATCTTTCAACTAATTTTGACTCTCAGAGGTGGATCATCACTTTTGGAGATAAAATGAGCATCGTTATCGTCATTTTCATGCTTCTAGGGAGCCAAAACTCAAGATTTGGCTCATGGTGAAAAGTGACTTAAAAGGACCCAAATGCTCACTTCGATGGCTTAAAACATGTTTATTCACTGCGGGAAGAGATATAAACAACATTTAGAGTAAATTAATGTTCATGCGAGAACGTTCAATTTTTCATGCAAAACAATCGATGACCCGCGACCTGATGAAATTGCTCTGAGATGACCAAAATGGTCCATTTTGAAAATGTTCATCTTTCAACTAATATTGACTCTCAGAGGTGGATCTTCACTTTTGGAGATAAAATGAGCATCTTCATAGTAATTTTTATGCTTCTGGGGAGCCAAAACTCAAGATTTGGCTCATGGTTAAAAGTGACTTAAAAGGACCCAAATGCTCACTTCGAGGGCTTAAAACTTGTTTATTCACTGCGGGAAGAGATATAAACAACATTTAGAGTAAATTAATGTTCATGCGAGAACGTTCAATTTTTCATGCAAAACAATCGAAGACCCGCGACCTGATGAAATTGCTCTGAGATGACCAAAATGGTCCCGTATTGAAAATTTTCATCTTTCAACTAATTTTGACTCTCAGAGGTGGATCATCACTTTTGGAGATAAAATGAGCATCGTTATCGTCATTTTCATGCTTCTAGGGAGCCAAAACTCAAGATTTGGCTCATGGTTAAAAGTGACTTAAAAGGACCCAAATGCTCACTATGAGGGCTTAAAACATGTTTATTCACTGCGGGAAGAGATATAAACAACATTTAGAGTAAATTAATGTTCAAGCGAGCCCGTTCAATTTTTCATGCAAAACAATCGATGACCCGCGACCTGATGAAATTGCACTGAGATGACCAAAATGGTCCGTTTTGAAAATTTCCATCTTTCAACTAATTTTGACTCTCAGAGGTGGATCATCACTATTGGAGATAAAATGAGCATCTTTATCTTCATTTTCATGCTTCTAGGGAGCCAAAACTCAAGATTGGGCTCATGGTTAAAAGTGACTTAAAAGGACCCAAATGCTCACTTCGATGGCTTAAAACGTGTTTATTCACTGCGGGAAGAGATATAAAGAACATTTAGAGTAAATTATTGTTAATGCGAGAACGTTCAATTTTTCATGCCAAACGATTGATGACCCGCGTCCTGATGAAATTGCTCTGAGATGACCAAAATGGTCCGTTTTGAAAATTTTCATCTTTCAACTAATTTTGACTCTCAGAGGTGGATCATCACTTTTGGAGATAAAATGAGCAGCGTTATCATCATTTTCATGCTTCTAGGGAGCCAAAACTCAAGATTTGGCTCATGGTTAAAAGTGACTTAAAAGGACCCAAATGCTCACTTCGAGGGCTTAAAATGTGTTTATTCACTGCGGGAAGAGATATAAACATCATTTAGAGTAAATTAATGTTCATGCGAGAACGTTCAATTTTTCATGCAAAACAATCGATGACCCGCGACCTGATGAAATTGCTCTGAGGTGACCAAAATGGTCCGTTTTGAAAATTTCCATCTTTCAACTAATTTTGACTCTCAGAGGTGGATCATCACTATTGGAGATAAAATGAGCATCTTCATAGTAATTTTTATGCTTCTGGGGAGCCAAAACTCAAGATTTAGCTCATGGTTAAAAGTGACTTAAAAGGACCCAAATGCTCACTTCGAGGGCTTAAAACATGTTTATTCACTGCGGGAAGAGATATAAACAACATTTAGAGTAAATTAATGTTCATGCGAGAACGTTCAATTTTTCATGCAAAACAATCGAAGACCCGCGACCTGATGAAATTGCTCTGAGATGACCAAAATGGTCCCGTTTTGAAATTTTTCATCTTTCAACTAATTTTGACTCTCAGAGGTGGATCATCACTTTTGGAGATAAAATGAGCATCGTTATCGTCATTTTCATGCTTCTAGGGAGCCAAAACTCAAGATTTGGCTCATGGTTAAAAGTGACTTAAAAGGACCCAAATGCTCACTTCGAGGGCTTAAAACGTGTTTATTCACTGCGGGAAGAGATATAAACAACATTTAGAGTAAATTAATGTTCATGCGAGAACGTTCAATTTTTCATGCAAAACAATCGAAGACCCGCGACCTGATGAAATTGCTCTGAGATGACCAAAATGGTCCGTTTTGAAAATTTCCATCTTTCAACTAATTTTGACTCTCAGAGGTGGATCATCACTATTGGAGATAAAATGAGCATCTTTATCTTCATTTTCATGCTTCTAGAGAGCCAAAATTCAAGATTGGGCGCATGGTTAAAAGTGACTTAAAAGGACCCAAATGCTCACTTCGATGGCTTAAAACGTGTTTATTCACTGCGGGAAGAGATATAAAGAAAATTTAGAGTAAATTAATGTTCATGCGAGAACGTTCAATTTTTCATGCAAAACAATCGATGACCCGCGACCTGATGAAATTGCTCTGAGGTGACCAAAATCGTCCGTTTTGAAAATTTCCATCTTTCAACTAATTTTGACTCTCAGAGGTGGATCATCACTATTGGAGATAAAATGAGCATCTTTATCTTCATTTTCATGCTTCTAGGGAGCCAAAACTCAAGATTGGGCTCATGGTTAAAAGTGACTTAAAAGGACCCAAATGCTCACTTCGATGGCTTAAAACGTGTTTATTCACTGCGGGAAGAGATATAAAGAACATTTAGAGTAAATTATTGTTAATGCGAGAACGTTCAATTTTTCATGCCAAACGATCGATGACCCGCGTCCTGATGAAATTGCTCTGAGATGACCAAAATGGTCCGTTTTGAAAATTTTCATCTTTCAACTAATTTTGACTCTCAGAGGTGGATCATCACTTTTGGAGATAAAATGAGCAGCGTTATCATCATTTTCATGCTTCTAGGGAGCCAAAACTCAAGATTTGGCTCATGGTTAAAAGTGACTTAAAAGGACCCAAATGCTCACTTCGAGGGCTTAAAATGTGTTTATTCACTGCGGGAAGAGATATAAACATCATTTAGAGTAAATTAATGTTCATGCGAGAACGTTCAATTTTTCATGCAAAACAATCGATGACCCGCGACCTGATGAAATTGCTCTGAGGTGACCAAAATGGTCCGTTTTGAAAATTTCCATCTTTCAACTAATTTTGACTCTCAGAGGTGGATCATCACTATTGGAGATAAAATGAGCATCTTCATAGTAATTTTTATGCTTCTGGGGAGCCAAAACTCAAGATTTAGCTCATGGTTAAAAGTGACTTAAAAGGACCCAAATGCTCACTTCGAGGGCTTAAAACATGTTTATTCACTGCGGGAAGAGATATAAACAACATTTAGAGTAAATTAATGTTCATGCGAGAACGTTCAATTTTTCATGCAAAACAATCGAAGACCCGCGACCTGATGAAATTGCTCTGAGATGACCAAAATGGTCCCGTTTTGAAATTTTTCATCTTTCAACTAATTTTGACTCTCAGAGGTGGATCATCACTTTTGGAGATAAAATGAGCATCGTTATCGTCATTTTCATGCTTCTAGGGAGCCAAAACTCAAGATTTGGCTCATGGTTAAAAGTGACTTAAAAGGACCCAAATGCTCACTTCGAGGGCTTAAAACGTGTTTATTCACTGCGGGAAGAGATATAAACAACATTTAGAGTAAATTAATGTTCATGCGAGAACGTTCAATTTTTCATGCAAAACAATCGAAGACCCGCGACCTGATGAAATTGCTCTGAGATGACCAAAATGGTCCGTTTTGAAAATTTCCATCTTTCAACTAATTTTGACTCTCAGAGGTGGATCATCACTATTGGAGATAAAATGAGCATCTTTATCTTCATTTTCATGCTTCTAGAGAGCCAAAATTCAAGATTGGGCGCATGGTTAAAAGTGACTTAAAAGGACCCAAATGCTCACTTCGATGGCTTAAAACGTGTTTATTCACTGCGGGAAGAGATATAAAGAAAATTTAGAGTAAATTAATGTTCATGCGAGAACGTTCAATTTTTCATGCAAAACAATCGATGACCCGCGACCTGATGAAATTGCTCTGAGGTGACCAAAATCGTCCGTTTTGAAAATGTCCATCTTTCAACTAATTTTGACTCTCAGAGGTGGATCATCACTATTGGAGATAAAATGAGCATCTTTATCATCATTTTCATGGTTCTAGGGAGCCAAAACTCAAGATTGGGCTCATGGTTAAAAGTGACTTAAAAGGACCCAAATGCTCACTTTGAGGGCTTAAAACGTGTTTATTCACTGCGGGAAGAGATATAAAACAATATTTAGACTAAATTAATGTTCATGCGAGAACGTTCAATTTTTCATGCAAAACAATCGAAGACCCGCGACCTGATGAAATTGCTCTGAGATGACCAAAATGGTCCGTTTTGAAAATTTTCACCTTTCAACTAATTTTGACTCTCAGAGGTGGATCATCACTTTTGGAGATAAAATGAGCATCGTTATCGTAATTTTCATGCTTCTAGGGAGCCAAAACTCAAGATTTGGCTCATGGTGAAAAGTGACTTAAAAGGACCCAAATGCTCACTTTGAGGGCTTAAAACGTGTTTATTCACTGCGGGAAGAGATATAAACAACATTTAGAGTAAATTAATGTTCATGCGAGAACGTTCAATTTTTCATGCAAAACAATCGCGACCTGATGAAATTGCTCTGAGGTGAACAAAATGGTCCATTTTGAAAATGTTCATCTTTCAACTAATATTGACTCTCAGAGGTGGATCTTCACTTTTGGAGATAAAATGAGCATCTTCATAGTAATTTTTATGCTTCTGGGGAGCCAAAACTCAAGATTTGGCTCATGGTTAAAAGTGACTTAAAAGGACCCAAATGCTCACTTCGAGGGCTTAAAACGTGTTTATTCACTGCGGGAAGAGATATAAACAACATTTAGAGTAAATTAATGTTCATGCGAGTACGTTCCATTTTTTATGCAAAACAATCGATGACCCGCGACCTGATGAAATTGCTCTGAGATGACCAAAATGGTCCGTTTTGAAAATTTCCATCTTTCAACTAATTTTGACTCTCAGAGGTGGATCATCACTATTGGAGATAAAATGAGCATCTTTATCTTCATTTTCATGCTTCTAGAGAGCCAAAATTCAAGATTGGGCGCATAGTTAAAAGTGACTTAAAAGGACCCAAATGCTCACTTCGAGGGCTTAAAACGTGTTTATTCACTGCGGGAAGAGATATAAACAACATTTAGAGTAAATTAATGTTCATGCGAGAACGTTCAATTTTTCATGCAAAACAATCGAAGACCCGCGACCTGATGAAATTGCTCTGAGATGACCAAAATGGTCCGTTTTGAAAATTTTCACCTTTCAACTAATTTTGACTCTCAGAGGTGGATCATCACTTTTGGAGATAAAATGAGCATCGTTATCGTAATTTTCATGCTTCTAGGGAGCCAAAACTCAAGATTTGGCTCATGGTGAAAAGTGACTTAAAAGGACCCAAATGCTCACTTCGAGGGCTTAAAACGTGTTTATTCACTGCGGGAAGAGATATAAACAACATTTAGAGTAAATTAATGTTCATGCGAGAACGTTCAATTTTTCATGCAAAACAATCGAAGACCCGCGACCTGATGAAATTGCTCTGAGATGACCAAAATGGTCCCGTTTTGAAAATTTTCACCTTTCAACTAATTTTGACTCTCAGAGGTGGATCATCACTATTGGAGATAAAATGAGCATCGGTATCGTCATTTTCATGATTCTAGGGAGCCAAAACTCAAGATTTGACTCATGGTTGAAAGTGACTTAAAAGGACCAAATGCTCACTTCGATGGCTTAAAACGTGTTTATTCACTGCGGGAAGAGATATAAACAATATTTAGAGTTAATTAATGTTCATGCGAGAACGTTCAATTTTTCATGCAAAACAATCGATGACCCGCGACCTGATGAAATTGCTCTGAGATGACCAAAATGGTCCGTTTTGAAAATTTTCACCTTTCAACTAATTTTGACTCTCAGAGGTGGATCATCACTTTTGGAGATAAAATGAGCATCGTTATCGTAATTTTCATGCTTCTAGGGAGCCAAAACTCAAGATTTGGCTCATGGTGAAAAGTGACTTAAAAGGACCCAAATGCTCACTTCGAGGGCTTAAAACGTGTTTATTCACTGCGGGAAGAGATATAAACAACATTTAGAGTAAATTAATGTTCATGCGAGAACGTTCAATTTTTCATGCAAAACAATCGATGACCCGCGACCTGATGAAATTGCTCTGAGGTGAACAAAATGGTCCATTTTGAAAATGTTCATCTTTCAACTAATATTGACTCTCAGAGGTGGATCTTCACTTTTGGAGATAAAATGAGCATCTTCATAGTAATTTTTATGCTTCTGGGGAGCCAAAACTCAAGATTTGGCTCATGGTTAAAAGTGACTTAAAAGGACCCAAATGCTCACTTCGAGGGCTTAAAACGTGTTTATTCACTGCGGGAAGAGATATAAACAACATTTAGAGTAAATTAATGTTCATGCGAGAACGTTCAATTTTTCATGCAAAACAATCGAAGACCCGCGACCTGATGAAATTGCTCTGAGATGACCAAAATGGTCCGTTTTGAAAATTTTCATCTTTCAACTAATTTTGACTCTCAGAGGTGGATCATCACTTTTGGAGATAAAATGAGCATCGTTATCGTCATTTTCATGCTTCTAGGGAGCCAAAACTCAAGATTTGGCTCATGGTTAAAAGTGACTTAAAAGGACCCAAATGCTCACTTTGAGGGCTTAAAACGTGTTTATTCACTGCGGGAAGAGATATAAACAACATTTAGAGTAAATTAATGTTCATGCGAGAACGTTCAATTTTTCATGCAAAATAATCGATGACCCGCGACCTGATGAAATTGCTCTGAGATGACCAAAATGGTCCGTTTTGACAATTTTCACCTTTCAACTAATTTTGACTCTCAGAGGTGGATCATCACTTTTGGAGATAAAATGAGCATCGTTATCGTAATTTTCATGCTTCTAGGGAGCCAAAACTCAAGATTTGGCTCATGGTGAAAAGTGACTTAAAAGGACCCACATGCTCACTTCGAGGGCTTAAAACTTGTTTATTCACTGCGGGAAGAGATATAAACAACATTTAGAGTAAATTAATGTTCATGCGAGAACGTTCAATTTTTCATGCAAAACAATCGATGACCCGCGACCTGATGAAATTGCTCTGAGGTGAACAAAATGGTCCATTTTGAAAATGTTCATCTTTCAACTAATATTGACTTTCAGAGGTGGATATTCACTTTTGGAGATAAAATTAGCATCTTCATAGTAATTTTTATGCTTCTGGGGAGCCAAAACTCAAGATTTGGCTCATGGTTAAAAGTGAATTAAAAGGACCCAAATGCTCACTTCGAGGGCTTAAAACGTGTTTATTCACTGCGGGAAGAGATATAAACAACATTTAGAGTAAATTAATGTTCATGCGAGAACGTTCAATTTTTCATGCAAAACAATCGAAGACCCGCGACCTGATGAAATTGCTCTGAGATGACCAAAATGGTCAGTTTTGAAAATTTTCATCTTTCAACTAATTTTGACTCTCAGAGGTGGATCATCACTTTTGGAGATAAAATGAGCATCGTTATCGTTATTTTCATGCTTCTAGGGAGCCAAAACTCAAGATTTGGCTCATGGTGAAAAGTGACTTAAAAGGACCCAAATGCTCACTTCGATGGCTTAAAACATGTTTATTCACTGCGGGAAGAGATATAAACAACATTTAGAGTAAATTAATGTTCATGCGAGAACGTTCAATTTTTCATGCAAAACAATCGATGACCCGCGACCTGATGAAATTGCTCTGAGATGACCAAAATGGTCCGTTTTGAAAATTTCCATCTTTCAACTAATTTTGACTCTCAGAGGTGGATCATCACTTTTGGAGATAAAATGAGCAGCGTTATCGTCATTTTCATGCTTCTAGGGAGCCAAAACTCAAGATTTGGCTCATGGTTAAAAGTGACTTAAAAGGACCCAAATGCTCACTTCGAGGGCTTAAAATGTGTTTATTCACTGCGGGAAGAGATATAAACAACATTTAGAGTGAATTAATGTTCATGCGAGAACGTTCAATTTTTCATGCAAAACAATCGATGACCCGCGACCTGATGAAATTGCTCTGAGATGACCAAAATGGTCCATTTTGAAAATGTTCATCTTTCAACTAATATTGACTCTCAGAGGTGGATCTTCACTTTTGGAGATAAAATGAGCATCTTCATAGTAATTTTTATGCTTCTGGGGAGCCAAAACTCAAGATTTGGCTCATGGTTAAAAGTGACTTAAAAGGACCCAAATGCTCACTTCGAGGGCTTAAAACTTGTTTATTCACTGCGGGAAGAGATATAAACAACATTTAGAGTAAATTAATGTTCATGCGAGAACGTTCAATTTTTCATGCAAAACAATCGAAGACCCGCGACCTGATGAAATTGCTCTGAGATGACCAAAATGGTCCCGTATTGAAAATTTTCATCTTTCAACTAATTTTGACTCTCAGAGGTGGATCATCACTTTTGGAGATAAAATGAGCATCGTTATCGTCATTTTCATGCTTCTAGGGAGCCAAAACTCAAGATTTGGCTCATGGTTAAAAGTGACTTAAAAGGACCCAAATGCTCACTATGAGGGCTTAAAACATGTTTATTCACTGCGGGAAGAGATATAAACAACATTTAGAGTAAATTAATGTTCAAGCGAGAACGTTCAATTTTTCATGCAAAACAATCGATGACCCGCGACCTGATGAAATTGCTCTGAGATGACCAAAATGGTCCGTTTTGAAAATTTCCATCTTTCAACTAATTTTGACTCTCAGAGGTGGATCATCACTATTGGAGATAAAATGAGCATCTTTATCTTCATTTTCATGCTTCTAGGGAGCCAAAACTCAAGATTGGGCTCATGGTTAAAAGTGACTTAAAAGGACCCAAATGCTCACTTCGATGGCTTAAAACGTGTTTATTCACTGCGGGAAGAGATATAAAGAACATTTAGAGTAAATTATTGTTAATGCGAGAACGTTCAATTTTTCATGCCAAACGATCGATGACCCGCGTCTTGATGAAATTGCTCTGAGATGACCAAAATGGTCCGTTTTGAAAATTTTCATCTTTCAACTAATTTTGACTCTCAGAGGTGGATCATCACTTTTGGAGATAAAATGAGCAGCGTTATCATCATTTTCATGCTTCTAGGGAGCCAAAACTCAAGATTTGGCTCATGGTTAAAAGTGACTTAAAAGGACCCAAATGCTCACTTCGAGGGCTTAAAATGTGTTTATTCACTGCGGGAAGAGATATAAACATCATTTAGAGTAAATTAATGTTCATGCGAGAACGTTCAATTTTTCATGCAAAACAATCGATGACCCGCGACCTGATGAAATTGCTCTGAGGTGACCAAAATGGTCCGTTTTGAAAATTTCCATCTTTCAACTAATTTTGACTCTCAGAGGTGGATCATCACTATTGGAGATAAAATGAGCATCTTTATCATCATTTTCATGGTTCTAGGGAGCCAAAACTCAAGATTGGGCTCATGGTTAAAAGTGACTTAAAAGGACCCAAATGCTCACTTTGAGGGCTTAAAACGTGTTTATTCACTGCGGGAAGAGATATAAACAATATTTAGAGTGAATTAATGTTCATGCGAGAACGTTCAATTTTTCATGCAAAACAATCGATGACCCGCGACCTGATGAAATTGCTCTGAGATGACCAAAATGGTCCGTTTTGAAAATTTTCACCTTTCAACTAATTTTGACTCTCAGAGGTGGATCATCACTTTTGGAGATAAAATGAGCATCGTTATCGTAATTTTCATGCTTCTAGGGAGCCAAAACTCAAGATTTGGCTCATGGTTAAAAGTGACTTAAAAGGACCCAAATGCTCACTTCGAGGGCTTAACACTTGTTTATTCACTGCGGGAAGAGATATAAACAACATTTAGAGTAAATTAATGTTCATGCGAGAACGTTCAATTTTTCATGCAAAACAATCGAAGACCCGCGACCTGATGAAATTGCTCTGAGATAACCAAAATGGTCCGTTTTGAAAATTTTCATCTTTCAACTAATTTTGACTCTCAGAGGTGGATCATCACTTTTGGAGATAAAATGAGCATCGTTATCGTCATTTTCATGCTTCTAGGGAGCCAAAACTCAAGATTTGGCTCATGGTGAAAAGTGACTTAAAAGGACCCAAATGCTCACTTCGAGGGCTTAAAACATGTTTATTCACTGCGGGAAGAGATATAAACAACATTTAGAGTAAATTAATGTTCATGCGAGAACGTTCAATTTTTCATGCAAAACAATCGAAGACCCGCGACCTGATGAAATTGCTCTGAGATGACCAAAATGGTCTGTTTTGAAAATTTTCACCTTTCAACTAATTTTGACTCTCAGAGGTGGATCATCACTTTTGGAGATAAAATGAGCATCGTTATCGTAATTTTCATGCTTCTAGGGAGCCAAAACTCAAGATTTGGCTCATGGTGAAAAGTGACTTAAAAGGACCCAAATGCTCACTTCGAGGGCTTAAAACGTGTTTATTCACTGCGGGAAGAGATATAAACAACATTTAGAGTAAATTAATGTTCATGCGAGAATGTTCAATTTTTCATGCAAAACAATCGAAGACCCGCGACCTGATGAAATTGCTCTGAGATGACCAAAATGGTCCGTTTTGAAAATTTTCACCTTTCAACTAATTTTGACTCTCAGAGGTGGATCATCACTTTTGGAGATAAAATGAGCATCGTTATCGTAATTTTCATGCTTCTAGGGAGCCAAAACTCAAGATTTGGCTCATGGTGAAAAGTGACTTAAAAGGACCCAAATGCTCACTTCGAGGGCTTAAAACGTGTTTATTCACTGCGGGAAGAGATATAAACAACATTTAGAGTAAATTAATGTTCATGCGAGAACGTTCAATTTTTTATGCAAAACGATCGATGACCCGCGACCTGATGAAATTGCTCTGAGATGACCAAAATGGTCCGTTTTGAAAATTTCCATCTTTCAACTAATTTTGACTCTCAGAGGTGGATCATCACTATTGGAGATAAAATGAGCATCTTTATCTTCATTTTCATGCTTCTAGAGAGCCAAAATTCAAGATTGGGCGCATGGTTAAAAGTGACTTAAAAGGACCCAAATGCTCACTTCGATGGCTTAAAACGTGTTTATTCACTGCGGGAAGAGATATAAAGAAAATTTAGAGTAAATTAATGTTCATGCGAGAACGTTCAATTTTTCATGCAAAACAATCGTTGACCCGCGACCTGATGAAATTGCTCTGAGGTGACCAAAATCGTCCGTTTTGAAAATGTCCATCTTTCAACTAATTTTGACTCTCAGAGGTGGATCATCACTATTGGAGATACAATGAGCATCTTTATCATCATTTTCATGGTTCTAGGGAGCCAAAACTCAAGATTGGGCTCATGGTTAAAAGTGACTTAAAAGGACCCAAATGCTCACTTTGAGGGCTTAAAACGTGTTAATTCACTGCGGGAAGAGATATAAAACAATATTTAGAGTAAATTAATGTTCATGCGAGAACGTTCAATTTTTCATGCAAAACAATCGAAGACCCGCGACCTGATGAAATTGCTCTGAGATGACCAAAATGGCCCGTTTTGAAAATTTTCACCTTTCAACTAATTTTGACTCTCAGAGGTGGATCATCACTTTTGGAGATAAAATGAGCATCGTTATCGTCATTTTCATGCTTCTAGGGAGCCAAAACTCAAGATTTGGCTCATGGTGAAAAGTGACTTAAAAGGACCCAAATGCTCACTTCGAGGGCTTAAAACATGTTTATTCACTGCGGGAAGAGATATAAACAACATTTAGAGTAAATTAATGTTCATGCGAGAACGTTCAATTTTTCATGCAAAACAATCGAAGACCCGCGACCTGATGAAATTGCTCTGAGATGACCAAAATGGTCTGTTTTGAAAATTTTCACCTTTCAACTAATTTTGACTCTCAGAGGTGGATCATCACTTTTGGAGATAAAATGAGCATCGTTATCGTAATTTTCATGCTTCTAGGGAGCCAAAACTCAAGATTTGGCTCATGGTGAAAAGTGACTTAAAAGGACCCAAATGCTCACTTCGAGGGCTTAAAACGTGTTTATTCACTGCGGGAAGAGATATAAACAACATTTAGAGTAAATTAATGTTCATGCGAGAATGTTCAATTTTTCATGCAAAACAATCGAAGACCCGCGACCTGATGAAATTGCTCTGAGATGACCAAAATGGTCCGTTTTGAAAATTTTCACCTTTCAACTAATTTTGACTCTCAGAGGTGGATCATCACTTTTGGAGATAAAATGAGCATCGTTATCGTAATTTTCATGCTTCTAGGGAGCCAAAACTCAAGATTTGGCTCATGGTGAAAAGTGACTTAAAAGGACCCAAATGCTCACTTCGAGGGCTTAAAACGTGTTTATTCACTGCGGGAAGAGATATAAACAACATTTAGAGTAAATTAATGTTCATGCGAGAACGTTCAATTTTTTATGCAAAACGATCGATGACCCGCGACCTGATGAAATTGCTCTGAGATGACCAAAATGGTCCGTTTTGAAAATTTCCATCTTTCAACTAATTTTGACTCTCAGAGGTGGATCATCACTATTGGAGATAAAATGAGCATCTTTATCTTCATTTTCATGCTTCTAGAGAGCCAAAATTCAAGATTGGGCGCATGGTTAAAAGTGACTTAAAAGGACCCAAATGCTCACTTCGATGGCTTAAAACGTGTTTATTCACTGCGGGAAGAGATATAAAGAAAATTTAGAGTAAATTAATGTTCATGCGAGAACGTTCAATTTTTCATGCAAAACAATCGTTGACCCGCGACCTGATGAAATTGCTCTGAGGTGACCAAAATCGTCCGTTTTGAAAATGTCCATCTTTCAACTAATTTTGACTCTCAGAGGTGGATCATCACTATTGGAGATACAATGAGCATCTTTATCATCATTTTCATGGTTCTAGGGAGCCAAAACTCAAGATTGGGCTCATGGTTAAAAGTGACTTAAAAGGACCCAAATGCTCACTTTGAGGGCTTAAAACGTGTTTATTCACTGCGGGAAGAGATATAAAACAATATTTAGAGTAAATTAATGTTCATGCGAGAACGTTCAATTTTTCATGCAAAACAATCGAAGACCCGCGACCTGATGAAATTGCTCTGAGATGACCAAAATGGCCCGTTTTGAAAATTTTCACCTTTCAACTAATTTTGACTCTCAGAGGTGGATCATCACTTTTGGAGATAAAATGAGCATCGTTATCGTAATTTTCATGCTTCTAGGGAGCCAAAACTCAAGATTTGGCTCATGGTGAAAAGTGACTTAAAAGGACCCAAATGCTCACTTCGAGGGCTTAAAACGTGTTTATTCACTGCGGGAAGAGATATAAACAACATTTAGAGTAAATTAATGTTCATGCGAGAACGTTCAATTTTTCATGCAAAACAATCGCGACCTGATGAAATTGCTCTGAGGTGAACAAAATGGTCCATTTTGAAAATGTTCATCTTTCAACTAATATTGACTCTCAGAGGTGGATCTTCACTTTTGGAGATAAAATGAGCATCTTCATAGTAATTTTTATGCTTCTGGGGAGCCAAAACTCAAGATTTGGCTCATGGTTAAAAGTGACTTAAAAGGACCCAAATGCTCACTTCGAGGGCTTAAAACGTGTTTATTCACTGCGGGAAGAGATATAAACAACATTTAGAGTAAATTAATGTTCATGCGAGTACGTTCCATTTTTTATGCAAAACAATCGATGACCCGCGACCTGATGAAATTGCTCTGAGATGACCAAAATGGTCCGTTTTGAAAATTTCCATCTTTCAACTAATTTTGACTCTCAGAGGTGGATCATCACTATTGGAGATAAAATGAGCATCTTTATCTTCATTTTCATGCTTCTAGAGAGCCAAAATTCAAGATTGGGCGCATAGTTAAAAGCGACTTAAAAGGACCCAAATGCTCACTTCGAGGGCTTAAAACGTGTTTATTCACTGCGGGAAGAGATATAAACAACATTTAGAGTAAATTAATGTTCATGCGAGAACGTTCAATTTTTCATGCAAAACAATCGAAGACCCGCGACCTGATGAAATTGCTCTGAGATGACCAAAATGGTCCGTTTTGAAAATTTTCACCTTTCAACTAATTTTGACTCTCAGAGGTGGATCATCACTTTTGGAGATAAAATGAGCATCGTTATCGTAATTTTCATGCTTCTAGGGAGCCAAAACTCAAGATTTGGCTCATGGTGAAAAGTGACTTAAAAGGACCCAAATGCTCACTTCGAGGGCTTAAAACGTGTTTATTCACTGCGGGAAGAGATATAAACAACATTTAGAGTAAATTAATGTTCATGCGAGAACGTTCAATTTTTCATGCAAAACAATCGAAGACCCGCGACCTGATGAAATTGCTCTGAGATGACCAAAATGGTCCCGTTTTGAAAATTTTCATCTTTCAACTAATTTTGACTCTCAGAGGTGGATCATCACTTTTGGAGATAAAATGAGCATCGTTATCGTCATTTTCATGCTTCTAGGGAGCCAAAACTCAAGATTTGGCTCATGGTTAAAAGTGACTTAAAAGGACCCAAATGCTCACTTCGAGGGCTTAAAACGTGTTTATTCACTGCGGGAAGAGATATAAACAACATTTAGAGTAAATTAATGTTCATGCGAGTACGTTCAATTTTTTATGCAAAACAATCGATGACCCGCGACCTGATGAAATTGATCTGAGATGACCAAAATGGTCCGTTTTGAAAATTTCCATCTTTCAACTAATTTTGACTCTCAGAGATGGATCATCACTATTGGAGATAAAATGAGCATCTTTATCTTCATTTTCATGCTTCTAGAGAGCCAAAATTCAAGATTGGGCTCATGGTTAAAAGTGACTTAAAAGGACCCAAATGCTCACTTCGATGGCTTAAAACGTGTTTATTCACTGCGGGAAGAGATATAAAGAACATTTAGAGTAAATTATTGTTAATGCGAGAACGTTCAATTTTTCATGCCAAACGATCGATGACCCGCGTCCTGATGAAATTGCTCTGAGATGACCAAAATGGTCCGTTTTGAAAATGTCCATCTTTCAACTAATTTTGACTCTCAGAGGTGGATCATCACTATTGGAGATAAAATGAGCATCTTTATCATCATTTTCATGGTTCTAGGGAGCCAAAACTCAAGATTGGGCTCATGGTTAAAAGTGACTTAAAAGGACCCAAATGCTCACTTTGAGGGCTTAAAACGTGTTTATTCACTGCGGGAAGAGATATAAAACAATATTTAGAGTGAATTAATGTTCATGCGAGAACGTACAATTTTTCATGCAAAACAATCGATGACCCGCGACCTGATGAAATTGCTCTGAGGTGAACAAGATGGTCAATTTTGAAAATGTTCATCTTTCAACTAATATTGACTCTCAGAGGTGGATCTTCACTTTTGGAGATAAAATGAGCATCTTCATAGTAATTGTTATGCTTCTGGGGAGCCAAAACTCAAGATTTGGTTCATGGTTAAAAGTGACTTAAAAGGAACCAAATGCTCACTTCGAGGGCTTAAAACGTGTTTATTCACTGCGGGAAGAGATATAAACAACATTTAGAGTAAATTAATGTTCATGCGAGAACGTTCAATTTTTCATGCAAAACAATCGAAGACCCGCGACCTGATGAAATTGCTCTGAGATGACCAAAATGGTCCGTTTTGAAAATTTACACCTTTCAACTAATTTTGACTCTCAGAGGTGGATCATCACTTTTGGAGATAAAATGAGCATCGTTATCGTAATTTTCATGCTTCTAGGGAGCCAAAACTCAAGATTTGGCTCATGGTGAAAAGTGACTTAAAAGGACCCAAATGCTTACTTTGAGGGCTCAAAACGTGTTTATTCACTGCGGGAAGAGATATAAACAACATTTAGAGTAAATTAATGTTCATGCGAGAACGTTCAATTTTTCATGCAAAACAATCGATGACCCGCGACCTGATGAAATTGCTCTGAGGTGAACAAAATGGTCCATTTTGAAAATGTTCATCTTTCAACTAATATTGACTCTCAGAGGTGGATCTTCACTTTTGGAGATAAAATGAGCATCTTCATAGTAATTTTTATGCTTCTGGGGAGCCAAAACTCAAGATTTGGCTCATGGTTAAAAGTGACTTAAAAGGACCCAAATGCTCACTTCGAGGGCTTAAAACGTGTTTATTCACTGCGGGAAGAGATATAAACAACATTTAGAGTAAATTAATGTTCATGCGAGTACGTTCCATTTTTTATGCAAAACAATCAATGACCCGCGACCTGATGAAATTGCTCTGAGATTACCAAAATGGTCCGTTTTGAAAATTTCCATCTTTCAACTAATTTTGACTCTCAGAGGTGGATCATCACTATTGGAGATAAAATGAGCATCTTTATCTTCATTTTCATGCTTCTAGAGAGCCAAAATTCAAGATTGGGCGCATGGTTAAAAGTGACTTAAAAGGACCCAAATGCTCACTTCGAGGGCTTAAAACGTGTTTATTCACTGCGGGAAGAGATATAAACAACATTTAGAGTAAATTAATGTTCATGCGAGAACGTTCAATTTTTCATGCAAAACAATCGAAGACCCGCGACCTGATGAAATTGCTCTGAGATGACCAAAATGGTCCGTTTTGAAAATTTTCACCTTTCAACTAATTTTGACTCTCAGAGGTGGATCATCACTTTTGGAGATAAAATGAGCATCGTTATCGTAATTTTCATGCTTCTAGGGAGCCAAAACTCAAGATTTGGCTCATGGTGAAAAGTGACTTAAAAGGACCCAAATGCTCACTTCGAGGGCTTAAAACGTGTTTATTCACTGCGGGAAGAGATATAAACAACATTTAGAGTAAATTAATGTTCATGCGAGAACGTTCAATTTTTCATGCAAAACAATCGAAGACCCGCGACCTGATGAAATTGCTCTGAGATGACCAAAATGGTCCCGTTTTGAAAATTTTCATCTTTCAACTAATTTTGACTCTCAGAGGTGGATCATCACTTTTGGAGATAAAATGAGCATCGTTATCGTCATTTTCATGCTTCTAGGGAGCCAAAACTCAAGATTTGGCTCATGGTTAAAAGTGACTTAAAAGGACCCAAATGCTCACTTCGAGGGCTTAAAACGTGTTTATTCACTGCGGGAAGAGATATAAACAACATTTAGAGTAAATTAATGTTCATGCGAGTACGTTCAATTTTTTATGCAAAACAATCGATGACCCGCGACCTGATGAAATTGCTCTGAGATGACCAAAATGGTCCGTTTTGAAAATTTCCATCTTTCAACTAATTTTGACTCTCAGAGGTGGATCATCACTATTGGAGATAAAATGAGCATCTTTATCTTCATTTTCATGCTTCTAGAGAGCCAAAATTCAAGATTGGGCGCATGGTTAAAAGTGACTTAAAAGGACCCAAATGCTCACTTCGATGGCTTAAAACGTGTTTATTCACTGCGGGAAGAGATATAAAGAACATTTAGAGTAAATTATTGTTAATGCGAGAACGTTCAATTTTTCATGCCAAACGATCGATGACCCGCGTCCTGATGAAATTGCTCTGAGATGACCAAAATGGTCCGTTTTGAAAATGTCCATCTTTCAACTAATTTTGACTCTCAGAGGTGGATCATCACTATTGGAGATAAAATGAGCATCTTTATCATCATTTTCATGGTTCTAGGGAGCCAAAACTCAAGATTGGGCTCATGGTTAAAAGTGACTTAAAAGGACCCAAATGCTCACTTTGAGGGCTTAAAACGTGTTTATTCACTGCGGGAAGAGATATAAAACAATATTTAGAGTGAATTAATGTTCATGCGAGAACGTTCAATTTTTCATGCAAAACAATCGATGACCTGCGACCTGATGAAATTGCTCTGAGGTGAACAAGATGGTCAATTTTGAAAATGTTCATCTTTCAACTAATATTGACTCTCAGAGGTGGATCTTCACTTTTGGAGATAAAATGAGCATCTTCATAGTAATTTTTATGCTTCTGGGGAGCCAAAACTCAAGATTTGGTTCATGGTTAAAAGTGACTTAAAAGGAACCAAATGCTCACTTCGAGGGCTTAAAACGTGTTTATTCACTGCGGGAAGAGATATAAACAACATTTAGAGTAAATTAATGTTCATGCGAGAACGTTCAATTTTTCATGCAAAACAATCGAAGACCCGCGACCTGATGAAATTGCTCTGAGATGACCAAAATGGTCCGTTTTGAAAATTTTCATCTTTCAACTAATTTTGACTCTCAGAGGTGGATCATCACTTTTGGAGATAAAATGAGCATCGTTATCGTCATTTTCATGCTTCTAGGGAGCCAAAACTCAAGATTTGGCTCATGGTGAAAAGTGACTTAAAAGGACCCAAATGCTCACTTCGAGGGCTTAAAACGTGTTTATTCACTGCGGGAAGAGATATAAACAACATTTAGAGTAAATTAATGTTCATGCGAGAACGTTCAATTTTTCATGCAAAACAATCGATGACCCGCGACCTGATGAAATTGCTCTGAGATGACCAAAATGGTCCGTTTTGAAAATTTCCATCTTTCAACTAATTTTGACTCTCAGAGGTGGATCATCACTATTGGAGATAAAATGAGCATCTTTATCTTCATTTTCATGCTTCTAGAGAGCCAAAATTCAAGATTGGGCGCATGGTTAAAAGTGACTTAAAAGGACCCAAATGCTCACTTCGATGGCTTAAAACGTGTTTATTCACTGTGGGAAGAGATATGAAGAACATTTAGAGTAAATTATTGTTAATGCGAGAACGTTCAATTTTTCATGCCAAACGATCGATGACCCGCGTCCTGATGAAATTGCTCTGAGATGACCAAAATGGTCCGTTTTGAAAATTTTCATTTTTCAACTAATTTTGACTCTCAGAGGTGGATCATCACTTTTGGAGATAAAATGAGCATCTTTATCATCATTTTCATGGTTCTAGGGAGCCAAAACTCAAGATTGGGCTCATGGTTAAAAGTGACTTAAAAGGACCCAAATGCTCACTTTGAGGGCTTAAAACGTGTTTATTCACTGCGGGAAGAGATATAAAACAATATTTAGAGTAAATTAATGTTCATGCGAGAACGTTCAATTTTTCATGCAAAACAATCGAAGACCCGCGACCTGATGAAATTGCTCTGAGAAGACCAAAATGGTCCGTTTTGAAAATTTTCACCTTTCAACTAATTTTGACTCTCAGAGGTGGATCATCACTTTTGGAGATAAAATGAGCATCGTTATCGTAATTTTCATGCTTCTAGGGAGCCAAAACTCAAGATTTGGCTCATGGTGAAAAGTGACTTAAAAGGACCCAAATGCTCACTTCGAGGGCTTAAAACGTGTTTATTCACTGCGGGAAGAGATATAAACAACATTTAGAGTAAATTAATGTTCATGCGAGTACGTTCAATTTTTTATGCAAAACAATCGATGACCCGCGACCTGATGAAATTGCTCTGAGATGACCAAAATGGTCCGTTTTGAAAATTTCCATCTTTCAACTAATTTTGACTCTCAGAGGTGGATCATCACTATTGGAGATAAAATGAGCATCTTTATCTTCATTTTCATGCTTCTAGAGAGCCAAAATTCAAGATTGGGCTCATGGTTAAAAGTGACTTAAAAGGACCCAAATGCTCACTTCGATGGCTTAAAACGTGTTTATTCACTGCGGGAAGAGATATAAAGAACATTTAGAGTAAATTATTGTTAATGCGAGAACGTTCAATTTTTCATGCCAAACGATCGATGACCCGCGTCCTGATGAAATTGCTCTGAGATGACCAAAATGGTCCGTTTTGAAAATGTCCATCTTTCAACTAATTTTGACTCTCAGAGGTGGATCATCACTATTGGAGATAAAATGAGCATCTTTATCATCATTTTCATGGTTCTAGGGAGCCAAAACTCAAGATTGGGCTCATGGTTAAAAGTGACTTAAAAGGACCCAAATGCTCACTTTGAGGGCTTAAAACGTGTTTATTCACTGCGGGAAGAGATATAAAACAATATTTAGAGTGAATTAATGTTCATGCGAGAACGTACAATTTTTCATGCAAAACAATCGATGACCCGCGACCTGATGAAATTGCTCTGAGGTGAACAAGATGGTCAATTTTGAAAATGTTCATCTTTCAACTAATATTGACTCTCAGAGGTGGATCTTCACTTTTGGAGATAAAATGAGCATCTTCATAGTAATTTTTATGCTTCTGGGGAGCCAAAACTCAAGATTTAGTTCATGGTTAAAAGTGACTTAAAAGGAACCAAATGCTCACTTCGAGGGCTTAAAACGTGTTTATTCACTGCGGGAAGAGATATAAACAACATTTAGAGTAAATTAATGTTCATGCGAGAACGTTCAATTTTTCATGCAAAACAATCGAAGACCCGCGACCTGATGAAATTGCTCTGAGATGACCAAAATGGTCCGTTTTGAAAATTTACACCTTTCAACTAATTTTGACTCTCAGAGGTGGATCATCACTTTTGGAGATAAAATGAGCATCGTTATCGTAATTTTCATGCTTCTAGGGAGCCAAAACTCAAGATTTGGCTCATGGTGAAAAGTGACTTAAAAGGACCCAAATGCTCACTTTGAGGGCTCAAAACGTGGTTATTCACTGCGGGAAGAGATATAAACAACATTTAGAGTAAATTAATGTTCATGCGAGAACGTTCAATTTTTCATGCAAAACAATCGATGACCCGCGACCTGATGAAATTGCTCTGAGGTGAACAAAATGGTCCATTTTGAAAATGTTCATCTTTCAACTAATATTGACTCTCAGAGGTGGATCTTCACTTTTGGAGATAAAATGAGCATCTTCATAGTAATTTTTATGCTTCTGGGGAGCCAAAACTCAAGATTTGGCTCATGGTTAAAAGTGACTTAAAAGGACCCAAATGCTCACTTCGAGGGCTTAAAACGTGTTTATTCACTGCGGGAAGAGATATAAACAACATTTAGAGTAAATTAATGTTCATGCGAGTACGTTCCATTTTTTATGCAAAACAATCGATGACCCGCGACCTGATGAAATTGCTCTGAGATTACCAAAATGGTCCGTTTTGAAAATTTCCATCTTTCAACTAATTTTGACTCTCAGAGGTGGATCATCACTATTGGAGATAAAATGAGCATCTTTATCTTCATTTTCATGCTTCTAGAGAGCCAAAATTCAAGATTGGGCGCATGGTTAAAAGTGACTTAAAAGGACCCAAATGCTCACTTCGAGGGCTTAAAACGTGTTTATTCACTGCGGGAAGAGATATAAACAACATTTAGAGTAAATTAATGTTCATGCGAGAACGTTCAATTTTTCATGCAAAACAATCGAAGACCCGCGACCTGATGAAATTGCTCTGAGATGACCAAAATGGTCCGTTTTGAAAATTTTCACCTTTCAACTAATTTTGACTCTCAGAGGTGGATCATCACTTTTGGAGATAAAATGAGCATCTTTATCTTCATTTTCATGCTTCTAGAGAGCCAAAATTCAAGATTGGGCGCATGGTTAAAAGTGACTTAAAAGGACCCAAATGCTCACTTCGATGGCTTAAAACGTGTTTATTCACTGTGGGAAGAGATATGAAGAACATTTAGAGTAAATTATTGTTAATGCGAGAACGTTCAATTTTTCATGCCAAACGATCGATGACCCGCGTCCTGATGAAATTGCTCTGAGATGACCAAAATGGTCCGTTTTGAAAATTTTCATTTTTCAACTAATTTTGACTCTCAGAGGTGGATCATCACTTTTGGAGATAAAATGAGCATCTTTATCATCATTTTCATGGTTCTAGGGAGCCAAAACTCAAGATTGGGCTCATGGTTAAAAGTGACTTAAAAGGACCCAAATGCTCACTTTGAGGGCTTAAAACGTGTTTATTCACTGCGGGAAGAGATATAAAACAATATTTAGAGTAAATTAATGTTCATGCGAGAACGTTCAATTTTTCATGCAAAACAATCGAAGACCCGCGACCTGATGAAATTGCTCTGAGAAGACCAAAATGGTCCGTTTTGAAAATTTTCACCTTTCAACTAATTTTGACTCTCAGAGGTGGATCATCACTTTTGGAGATAAAATGAGCATCGTTATCGTAATTTTCATGCTTCTAGGGAGCCAAAACTCAAGATTTGGCTCATGGTGAAAAGTGACTTAAAAGGACCCAAATGCTCACTTCGAGGGCTTAAAACGTGTTTATTCACTGCGGGAAGAGATATAAACAACATTTAGAGTAAATTAATGTTCATGCGAGTACGTTCAATTTTTTATGCAAAACAATCGATGACCCGCGACCTGATGAAATTGCTCTGAGATGACCAAAATGGTCCGTTTTGAAAATTTCCATCTTTCAACTAATTTTGACTCTCAGAGGTGGATCATCACTATTGGAGATAAAATGAGCATCTTTATCTTCATTTTCATGCTTCTAGAGAGCCAAAATTCAAGATTGGGCTCATGGTTAAAAGTGACTTAAAAGGACCCAAATGCTCACTTCGATGGCTTAAAACGTGTTTATTCACTGCGGGAAGAGATATAAAGAACATTTAGAGTAAATTATTGTTAATGCGAGAACGTTCAATTTTTCATGCCAAACGATCGATGACCCGCGTCCTGATGAAATTGCTCTGAGATGACCAAAATGGTCCGTTTTGAAAATGTCCATCTTTCAACTAATTTTGACTCTCAGAGGTGGATCATCACTATTGGAGATAAAATGAGCATCTTTATCATCATTTTCATGGTTCTAGGGAGCCAAAACTCAAGATTGGGCTCATGGTTAAAAGTGACTTAAAAGGACCCAAATGCTCACTTTGAGGGCTTAAAACGTGTTTATTCACTGCGGGAAGAGATATAAAACAATATTTAGAGTGAATTAATGTTCATGCGAGAACGTACAATTTTTCATGCAAAACAATCGATGACCCGCGACCTGATGAAATTGCTCTGAGGTGAACAAGATGGTCAATTTTGAAAATGTTCATCTTTCAACTAATATTGACTCTCAGAGGTGGATCTTCACTTTTGGAGATAAAATGAGCATCTTCATAGTAATTTTTATGCTTCTGGGGAGCCAAAACTCAAGATTTGGTTCATGGTTAAAAGTGACTTAAAAGGAACCAAATGCTCACTTCGAGGGCTTAAAACGTGTTTATTCACTGCGGGAAGAGATATAAACAACATTTAGAGTAAATTAATGTTCATGCGAGAACGTTCAATTTTTCATGCAAAACAATCGAAGACCCGCGACCTGATGAAATTGCTCTGAGATGACCAAAATGGTCCGTTTTGAAAATTTACACCTTTCAACTAATTTTGACTCTCAGAGGTGGATCATCACTTTTGGAGATAAAATGAGCATCGTTATCGTAATTTTCATGCTTCTAGGGAGCCAAAACTCAAGATTTGGCTCATGGTGAAAAGTGACTTAAAAGGACCCAAATGCTCACTTTGAGGGCTCAAAACGTGGTTATTCACTGCGGGAAGAGATATAAACAACATTTAGAGTAAATTAATGTTCATGCGAGAACGTTCAATTTTTCATGCAAAACAATCGATGACCCGCGACCTGATGAAATTGCTCTGAGGTGAACAAAATGGTCCATTTTGAAAATGTTCATCTTTCAACTAATATTGACTCTCAGAGGTGGATCTTCACTTTTGGAGATAAAATGAGCATCTTCATAGTAATTTTTATGCTTCTGGGGAGCCAAAACTCAAGATTTGGCTCATGGTTAAAAGTGACTTAAAAGGACCCAAATGCTCACTTCGAGGGCTTAAAACGTGTTTATTCACTGCGGGAAGAGATATAAACAACATTTAGAGTAAATTAATGTTCATGCGAGTACGTTCCATTTTTTATGCAAAACAATCGATGACCCGCGACCTGATGAAATTGCTCTGAGATTACCAAAATGGTCCGTTTTGAAAATTTCCATCTTTCAACTAATTTTGACTCTCAGAGGTGGATCATCACTATTGGAGATAAAATGAGCATCTTTATCTTCATTTTCATGCTTCTAGAGAGCCAAAATTCAAGATTGGGCGCATGGTTAAAAGTGACTTAAAAGGACCCAAATGCTCACTTCGAGGGCTTAAAACGTGTTTATTCACTGCGGGAAGAGATATAAACAACATTTAGAGTAAATTAATGTTCATGCGAGAACGTTCAATTTTTCATGCAAAACAATCGAAGACCCGCGACCTGATGAAATTGCTCTGAGATGACCAAAATGGTCCGTTTTGAAAATTTTCACCTTTCAACTAATTTTGACTCTCAGAGGTGGATCATCACTTTTGGAGATAAAATGAGCATCGTTATCGTAATTTTCATGCTTCTAGGGAGCCAAAACTCAAGATTTGGCTCATGGTGAAAAGTGACTTAAAAGGACCCAAATGCTCACTTCGATGGCTTAAAACGTGTTTATTCACTGCGGGAAGAGATATAAAGAACATTTAGAGTAAATTATTGTTAATGCGAGAACGTTCAATTTTTCATGCCAAACGATCGATGACCCGCGTCCTGATGAAATTGCTCTGAGATGACCAAAATGGTCCGTTTTGAAAATGTCCATCTTTCAACTAATTTTGACTCTCAGAGGTGGATCATCACTATTGGAGATAAAATGAGCATCTTTATCATCATTTTCATGGTTCTAGGGAGCCAAAACTCAAGATTGGGCTCATGGTTAAAAGTGACTTAAAAGGACCCAAATGCTCACTTTGAGGGCTTAAAACGTGTTTATTCACTGCGGGAAGAGATATAAAACAATATTTAGAGTGAATTAATGTTCATGCGAGAACGTTCAATTTTTCATGCAAAACAATCGATGACCTGCGACCTGATGAAATTGCTCTGAGGTGAACAAGATGGTCAATTTTGAAAATGTTCATCTTTCAACTAATATTGACTCTCAGAGGTGGATCTTCACTTTTGGAGATAAAATGAGCATCTTCATAGTAATTTTTATGCTTCTGGGGAGCCAAAACTCAAGATTTGGTTCATGGTTAAAAGTGACTTAAAAGGAACCAAATGCTCACTTCGAGGGCTTAAAACGTGTTTATTCACTGCGGGAAGAGATATAAACAACATTTAGAGTAAATTAATGTTCATGCGAGAACGTTCAATTTTTCATGCAAAACAATCGAAGACCCGCGACCTGATGAAATTGCTCTGAGATGACCAAAATGGTCCGTTTTGAAAATTTTCATCTTTCAACTAATTTTGACTCTCAGAGGTGGATCATCACTTTTGGAGATAAAATGAGCATCGTTATCGTCATTTTCATGCTTCTAGGGAGCCAAAACTCAAGATTTGGCTCATGGTGAAAAGTGACTTAAAAGGACCCAAATGCTCACTTCGAGGGCTTAAAACGTGTTTATTCACTGCGGGAAGAGATATAAACAACATTTAGAGTAAATTAATGTTCATGCGAGAACGTTCAATTTTTCATGCAAAACAATCGATGACCCGCGACCTGATGAAATTGCTCTGAGATGACCAAAATGGTCCGTTTTGAAAATTTCCATCTTTCAACTAATTTTGACTGTCAGAGGTGGATCATCACTATTGGAGATAAAATGAGCATCTTTATCTTCATTTTCATGCTTCTAGAGAGCCAAAATTCAAGATTGGGCGCATGGTTAAAAGTGACTTAAAAGGACCCAAATGCTCACTTCGATGGCTTAAAACGTGTTTATTCACTGTGGGAAGAGATATGAAGAACATTTAGAGTAAATTATTGTTAATGCGAGAACGTTCAATTTTTCATGCCAAACGATCGATGACCCGCGTCCTGATGAAATTGCTCTGAGATGACCAAAATGGTCCGTTTTGAAAATTTTCATTTTTCAACTAATTTTGACTCTCAGAGGTGGATCATCACTTTTGGAGATAAAATGAGCAGCGTTATCGTCATTTTCATGCTTCTAGGGAGCCAAAACTCAAGATTTGGCTCATGGTTAAAAGTGACTTAAAAGGACCCAAATGCTCACTTCGAGGGCTTAAAATGTGTTTATTCACTGCAGGAAGAGATATAAACATCATTTAGAGTAAATTAATGTTCATGCGAGAACGTTCAATTTTTCATGCAAAACAGTCGATGACCCGCGACCTGATGAAATTGCTCTGAGGTGACCAAAATCGTCCGTTTTGAAAATGTCCATCTTTCAACTAATTTTGACTCTCAGAGGTGGATCATCACTATTGGAGATAAAATGAGCATCTTTATCATCATTTTCATGGTTCTAGGGAGCCAAAACTCAAGATTGGGCTCATGGTTAAAAGTGACTTAAAAGGACCCAAATGCTCACTTTGAGGGCTTAAAACGTGTTTATTCACTGCGGGAAGAGATATAAAACAATATTTAGAGTAAATTAATGTTCATGCGAGAACGTTCAATTTTTCATGCAAAACAATCGAAGACCCGCGACCTGATGAAATTGCTCTGAGAAGACCAAAATGGTCCGTTTTGAAAATTTTCACCTTTCAACTAATTTTGACTCTCAGAGGTGGATCATCACTTTTGGAGATAAAATGAGCATCGTTATCGTAATTTTCATGCTTCTAGGGAGCCAAAACTCAAGATTTGGCTCATGGTGAAAAGTGACTTAAAAGGACCCAAATGCTCACTTCGAGGGCTTAAAACGTGTTTATTCACTGCGGGAAGAGATATAAACAACATTTAGAGTAAATTAATGTTCATGCGAGAACGTTCAATTTTTCATGCAAAACAATCGATGACCCGCGACCTGATGAAATTGCTCTGAGGTGAACAAAATGGTCCATTTTGAAAATGTTCATCTTTCAACTAATATTGACTCTCAGAGGTGGATCTTCACTTTTGGAGATAAAATGAGCATCTTCATAGTAATTTTTATGCTTCTGGGGAGCCAAAACTCAAGATTTGGCTCATGGTTAAAAGTGACTTAAAAGGACCCAAATGCTCACTTCGAGGGCTTAAAACGTGTTTATTCACTGCGGGAAGAGATATAAACAACATTTAGAGTAAATTAATGTTCATGCGAGTACGTTCCATTTTTTATGCAAAACAATCGATGACCCGCGACCTGATGAAATTGCTCTGAGATGACCAAAATGGTCCGTTTTGAAAATTTCCATCTTTCAACTAATTTTGACTCTCAGAGGTGGATCATCACTATTGGAGATAAAATGAGCATCTTTATCTTCATTTTCATGCTTCTAGAGAGCCAAAATTCAAGATTGGGCGCATGGTTAAAAGTGACTTAAAAGGACCCAAATGCTCACTTCGAGGGCTTAAAACGTGTTCATTCACTGCGGGAAGAGATATAAACAACATTTAGAGTAAATTAATGTTCATGCGAGAACGTTCAATTTTTCATGCAAAACAATCGAAGACCCGCGACCTGATGAAATTGCTCTGAGATGACCAAAATGGTCCGTTTTGAAAATTTTCACCTTTCAACTAATTTTGACTCTCAGAGGTGGATCATCACTTTTGGAGATAAAATGAGCATCGTTATCGTAATTTTCATGCTTCTAGGGAGCCAAAACTCAAGATTTGGCTCATGGTGAAAAGTGACTTAAAAGGACCCAAATGCTCACTTCGAGGGCTTAAAACGTGTTTATTCACTGCGGGAAGAGATATAAACAACATTTAGAGTAAATTAATGTTCATGCGAGAACGTTCAATTTTTCATGCAAAACAATCGAAGACCCGCGACCTGATGAAATTGCTCTGAGATGACCAAAATGGTCCGTTTTGAAAATGTTCACCTTTCAACTAATTTTGACTCTCAGAGGTGGATCATCACTTTTGGAGATAAAATGAGCATCGTTATCGTAATTTTCATGCTTCTAGGGAGCCAAAACTCAAGATTTGGCTCATGGTGAAAAGTGACTTAAAAGGACCCAAATGCTCACTTCGAGGGCTTAAAACGTGTTTATTCACTGCGGGAAGAGATATAAACAACATTTAGAGTAAATTAATGTTCATGCGAGAACGTTCAATTTTTCATGCAAAACAATCGATGACCCGCGACCTGATGAAATTGCTCTGAGGTGAACAAAATGGTCCATTTTGAAAATGTTCATCTTTCAACTAATATTGACTCTCAGAGGTGGATCTTCACTTTTGGAGATAAAATGAGCATCTTCATAGTAATTTTTATGCTTCTGGGGAGCCAAAACTCAAGATTTGGCTCATGGTTAAAAGTGACTTAAAAGGACCCAAATGCTCACTTCGAGGGCTTAAAACGTGTTTATTCACTGCGGGAAGAGATATAAACAACATTTAGAGTAAATTAATGTTCATGCGAGAACGTTCAATTTTTCATGCAAAACAATCGAAGACCCGCGACCTGATGAAATTGCTCTGAGATGACCAAAATGGTCCCGTTTTGAAAATTTTCATCTTTCAACTAATTTTGACTCTCAGAGGTGGATCATCACTTTTGGAGATAAAATGAGCATCGTTATCGTCATTTTCATGCTTCTAGGGAGCCAAAACTCAAGATTTGGCTCATGGTTAAAAGTGACTTAAAAGGACCCAAATGCTCACTTCGAGGGCTTAAAACGTGTTTATTCACTGCGGGAAGAGATATAAACAACATTTAGAGTAAATTAATGTTCATGCAAGTACGTTCAATTTTTTATGCAAAACAATCGATGACCCGCGACCTGATGAAATTGCTCTGAGATGACCAAAATGGTCCGTTTTGAAAATTTCCATCTTTCAACTAATTTTGACTCTCAGAGGTGGATCATCACTATTGGAGATAAAATGAGCATCTTTATCTTCATTTTCATGCTTCTAGAGAGCCAAAATTCAAGATTGGGCGCATGGTTAAAAGTGACTTAAAAGGACCCAAATGCTCACTTCGATGGCTTAAAACGTGTTTATTCACTGCGGGAAGAGATATAAAGAACATTTAGAGTAAATTATTGTTAATGCGAGAACGTTCAATTTTTCATGCCAAACGATCGATGACCCGCGTCCTGATGAAATTGCTCTGAGATGACCAAAATGGTCCGTTTTGAAAGTGTCTATCTTTCAACTAATTTTGACTCTCAGAGGTGGATCATCACTATTGGAGATAAAATGAGCATCTTTATCATCATTTTCATGGTTCTAGGGAGCCAAAACTCAAGATTGGGCTCATGGTTAAAAGTGACTTAAAAGGACCCAAATGCTCACTTCGAGGGCTTAAAACGTGTTTATTCACTGCGGGAAGAGATATAAAACAATATTTAGAGTGAATTAATGTTCATGCGAGAACGTTCAATTTTTCATGCAAAACAATCGATGACCCGCGACCTGATGAAATTGCTCTGAGGTGAACAAGATGGTCAATTTTGAAAATGTTCATCTTTCAACTAATATTGACACTCAGAGGTGGATCTTCACTTTTGGAGATAAAATGAGCATCTTCATAGTAATTTTTATGCTTCTGGGGAGCCAAAACTCAAGATTTGGTTCATGGTTAAAAGTGACTTAAAAGGAACCAAATGCTCACTTCGAGGGCTTAAAACGTGTTTATTCACTGCGGGAAGAGATATAAACAACATTTAGAGTAAATTAATGTTCATGCGAGAACGTTCAATTTTTCATGCAAAACAATCGAAGACCCGCGACCTAATGAAATTGCTCTGAGATGACCAAAATGGTCCGTTTTGAAAATTTTCATCTTTCAACTAATTTTGACTCTCAGAGGTGGATCATCACTTTTGGAGATAAAATGAGCATCGTTATCGTCATTTTCATGCTTCTAGGGAGCCAAAACTCAAGATTTGGCTCATGGTGAAAAGTGACTTAAAAGAACCCAAATGCTCACTTCGAGGGCTTAAAACGTGTTTATTCACTGCGGGAAGAGATATAAACAACATTTAGAGTAAATTAATGTTCATGCGAGAACGTTCAATTTTTCATGCAAAACAATCGATGACCCGCGACCTGATGAAATTGCACTGAGGTGAACAAAATGGTCAATTTTGAAAATGTTCATCTTTCAACTAATATTGACTCTCAGAGGTGGATCTTCACTTTTGGAGATAAAATGAGCATCTTCATAGTAATTTTTATGCTTCTGGGGAGCCAAAACTCAAGATTTGGTTCATGGTGAAAAGTGACTTAAAAGGACCCAAATGCTCACTTCGAGGGCTTAAAACGTGTTTATTCAGTGCGGGAAGAGATATAAACAACATTTAGAGTAAATTAATGTTCATGTGAGAACGTTCAATTTTTCATGCAAAACAATCGATGACCCGCGACCTGATGAAATTGCTCTGAGGTGAACAAAATGGTCCATTTTGAAAATGTTCATCTTTCAACTAATATTGACTCTCAGAGGTGGATCTTCACTTTTGGAGATAAAATGAGCATCTTCATAGTAATTTTTATGCTTCTGGGGAGCCAAAACTCAAGATTTGGCTCATGGTTAAAAGTGACTTAAAAGGACCCAAATGCTCACTTCGAGGGCTTAAAACGTGTTTATTCACTGCGGGAAGAGATATAAACAACATTTAGAGTAAATTAATGTTCATGCGAGTACGTTCCATTTTTTATGCAAAACAATCGATGACCCGCGACCTGATGAAATTGCTCTGAGATGACCAAAATGGTCCGTTTTGAAAATTTCCATCTTTCAACTAATTTTGACTCTCAGAGGTGGATCATCACTATTGGAGATAAAATGAGCATCTTTATCTTCATTTTCATGCTTCTACAGAGCCAAAATTCAAGATTGGGCGCATGGTTAAAAGTGACTTAAAAGGACCCAAATGCTCACTTCGAGGGCTTAAAACATGTTTATTCACTGCGGGAAGAGATATAAACAACATTTAGAGTAAATTAATGTTCATGCGAGAACGTTCAATTTTTCATGCAAAACAATCGAAGACCCGCGACCTGATGAAATTGCTCTGAGATGACCAAAATGGTCCGTTTTGAAAATTTTCACCTTTCAACTAATTTTGACTCTCAGAGGTGGATCATCACTTTTGGAGATAAAATGAGCATCGTTATCGTAATTTTCATGCTTCTAGGGAGCCAAAACTCAAGATTTGGCTCATGGTGAAAAGTGACTTAAAAGGACCCAAATGCTCACTTCGAGGGCTTAAAACGTGTTTATTCACTGCGGGAAGAGATATAAACAACATTTAGAGTAAATTAATTTTCATGCGAGAACGTTCAATTTTTCATGCAAAACAATCGAAGACCCGCGACCTGATGAAATTGCTCTGAGATGACCAAAATGGTCCGTTTTGAAAATGTTCACCTTTCAACTAATTTTGACTCTCAGAGGTGGATCATCACTTTTGGAGATAAAATGAGCATCGTTATCGTAATTTTCATGCTTCTAGGGAGCCAAAACTCAAGATTTGGCTCATGGTGAAAAGTGACTTAAAAGGACCCAAATGCTCACTTCAAGGGCTTAAAACGTGTTTATTCACTGCGGGAAGAGATATAAACAACATTTAGAGTAAATTAATGTTCATGCGAGAACGTTCAATTTTTCATGCAAAACAATCGAAGACCCGCGACCTGATGAAATTGCTCTGAGATGACCAAAATGGTCCGTTTTGAAAATGTTCACCTTTCAACTAATTTTGACTCTCAGAGGTGGATCATCACTTTTGGAGATAAAATGAGCATCGTTATCGTAATTTTCATGCTTCTAGGGAGCCAAAACTCAAGATTTGGCTCATGGTGAAAAGTGACTTAAAAGGACCCAAATGCTCACTTCGAGGGCTTAAAACGTGTTTATTCACTGCGGGAAGAGATATAAACAACATTTAGAGTAAATTAATGTTCATGCGAGAACGTTCAATTTTTCATGCAAAACAATCGATGACCCGCGACCTGATGAAATTGCTCTGAGGTGAACAAAATGGTCCATTTTGAAAATGTTCATCTTTCAACTAATATTGACTCTCAGAGGTGGATCTTCACTTTTGGAGATAAAATGAGCATCTTCATAGTAATTTTTATGCTTCTGGGGAGCCAAAACTCAAGATTTGGCTCATGGTTAAAAGTGACTTAAAAGGACCCAAATGCTCACTTCGAGGGCTTAAAACGTGTTTATTCACTGCGGGAAGAGATATAAACAACATTTAGAGTAAATTAATGTTCATGCGAGTACGTTCCATTTTTTATGCAAAACAATCGATGACCCGCGACCTGATGAAATTGCTCTGAGATGACCAAAATGGTCCGTTTTGAAAATTTCCATCTTTCAACTAATTTTGACTCTCAGAGGTGGATCATCACTATTGGAGATAAAATGAGCATCTTTATCTTCATTTTCATGCTTCTACAGAGCCAAAATTCAAGATTGGGCGCATGGTTAAAAGTGACTTAAAAGGACCCAAATGCTCACTTCGAGGGCTTAAAACGTGTTTATTCACTGCGGGAAGAGATATAAACAACATTTAGAGTAAATTAATGTTCATGCGAGAACGTTCAATTTTTCATGCAAAACAATCGAAGACCCGCGACCTGATGAAATTGCTCTGAGATGACCAAAATGGTCCGTTTTGAAAATTTTCACCTTTCAACTAATTTTGACTCTCAGAGGTGGATCATCACTTTTGGAGATAAAATGAGCATCGTTATCGTAATTTTCATGCTTCTAGGGAGCCAAAACTCAAGATTTGGCTCATGGTGAAAAGTGACTTAAAAGGACCCAAATGCTCACTTCGAGGGCTTAAAACGTGTTTATTCACTGCGGGAAGAGATATAAACAACATTTAGAGTAAATTAATGTTCATGCGAGAACGTTCAATTTTTCATGCAAAACAATCGAAGACCCGCGACCTGATGAAATTGCTCTGAGATGACCAAAATGGTCCGTTTTGAAAATGTTCACCTTTCAACTAATTTTGACTCTCAGAGGTGGATCATCACTTTTGGAGATAAAATGAGCATCGTTATCGTAATTTTCATGCTTCTAGGGAGCCAAAACTCAAGATTTGGCTCATGGTGAAAAGTGACTTAAAAGGACCCAAATGCTCACTTCGAGGGCTTAAAACGTGTTTATTCACTGCGGGAAGAGATATAAACAACATTTAGAGTAAATTAATGTTCATGCGAGAACGTTCAATTTTTCATGCAAAACAATCGAAGACCCGCGACCTGATGAAATTGCTCTGAGATGACCAAAATGGTCCGTTTTGAAAATGTTCACCTTTCAACTAATTTTGACTCTCAGAGGTGGATCATCACTTTTGGAGATAAAATGAGCATCGTTATCGTAATTTTCATGCTTCTAGGGAGCCAAAACTCAAGATTTGGCTCATGGTGAAAAGTGACTTAAAAGGACCCAAATGCTCACTTCGAGGGCTTAAAACGTGTTTATTCACTGCGGGAAGAGATATAAACAACATTTAGAGTAAATTAATGTTCATGCGAGAACGTTCAATTTTTCATGCAAAACAATCGATGACCCGCGACCTGATGAAATTGCTCTGAGGTGAACAAAATGGTCCATTTTGAAAATGTTCATCTTTCAACTAATATTGACTCTCAGAGGTGGATCTTCACTTTTGGAGATAAAATGAGCATCTTCATAGTAATTTTTATGCTTCTGGGGAGCCAAAACTCAAGATTTGGCTCATGGTTAAAAGTGACTTAAAAGGACCCAAATGCTCACTTCGAGGGCTTAAAACGTGTTTATTCACTGCGGGAAGAGATATAAACAACATTTAGAGTAAATTAATGTTCATGCGAGAACGTTCAATTTTTCATGCAAAACAATCGAAGACCCGCGACCTGATGAAATTGCTCTGAGATGACCAAAATGGTCCCGTTTTGAAAATTTTCATCTTTCAACTAATTTTGACTCTCAGAGGTGGATCATCACTTTTGGAGATAAAATGAGCATCGTTATCGTCATTTTCATGCTTCTAGGGAGCCAAAACTCAAGATTTGGCTCATGGTTAAAAGTGACTTAAAAGGACCCAAATGCTCACTTCGAGGGCTTAAAACGTGTTTATTCACTGCGGGAAGAGATATAAAACAATATTTAGAGTGAATTAATGTTCATGCGAGAACGTTCAATTTTTCATGCAAAACAATCGATGACCTGCGACCTGATGAAATTGCTCTGAGGTGAACAAGATGGTCAATTTTGAAAATGTTCATCTTTCAACTAATATTGACTCTCAGAGGTGGATCTTCACTTTTGGAGATAAAATGAGCATCTTCATAGTAATTTTTATGCTTCTGGGGAGCCAAAACTCAAGATTTGGTTCATGGTTAAAAGTGACTTAAAAGGAACCAAATGCTCACTTCGAGGGCTTAAAACGTGTTTATTCACTGCGGGAAGAGATATAAACAACATTTAGAGTAAATTAATGTTCATGCGAGAACGTTCAATTTTTCATGCAAAACAATCGAAGACCCGCGACCTGATGAAATTGCTCTGAGATGACCAAAATGGTCCGTTTTGAAAATTTTCATCTTTCAACTAATTTTGACTCTCAGAGGTGGATCATCACTTTTGGAGATAAAATGAGCATCGTTATCGTCATTTTCATGCTTCTAGGGAGCCAAAACTCAAGATTTGGCTCATGGTGAAAAGTGACTTAAAAGGACCCAAATGCTCACTTCGAGGGCTTAAAACGTGTTTATTCACTGCGGGAAGAGATATAAACAACATTTAGAGTAAATTAATGTTCATGCGAGAACGTTCAATTTTTCATGCAAAACAATCGATGACCCGCGACCTGATGAAATTGCTCTGAGATGACCAAAATGGTCCGTTTTGAAAATTTCCATCTTTCAACTAATTTTGACTCTCAGAGGTGGATCATCACTATTGGAGATAAAATGAGCATCTTTATCTTCATTTTCATGCTTCTAGAGAGCCAAAATTCAAGATTGGGCGCATGGTTAAAAGTGACTTAAAAGGACCCAAATGCTCACTTCGATGGCTTAAAACGTGTTTATTCACTGTGGGAAGAGATATGAAGAACATTTAGAGTAAATTATTGTTAATGCGAGAACGTTCAATTTTTCATGCCAAACGATCGATGACCCGCGTCCTGATGAAATTGCTCTGAGATGACCAAAATGGTCCGTTTTGAAAATTTTCATTTTTCAACTAATTTTGACTCTCAGAGGTGGATCATCACTTTTGGAGATAAAATGAGCATCTTTATCATCATTTTCATGGTTCTAGGGAGCCAAAACTCAAGATTGGGCTCATGGTTAAAAGTGACTTAAAAGGACCCAAATGCTCACTTTGAGGGCTTAAAACGTGTTTATTCACTGCGGGAAGAGATATAAAACAATATTTAGAGTAAATTAATGTTCATGCGAGAACGTTCAATTTTTCATGCAAAACAATCGAAGACCCGCGACCTGATGAAATTGCTCTGAGAAGACCAAAATGGTCCGTTTTGAAAATTTTCACCTTTCAACTAATTTTGACTCTCAGAGGTGGATCATCACTTTTGGAGATAAAATGAGCATCGTTATCGTAATTTTCATGCTTCTAGGGAGCCAAAACTCAAGATTTGGCTCATGGTGAAAAGTGACTTAAAAGGACCCAAATGCTCACTTCGAGGGCTTAAAACGTGTTTATTCACTGCGGGAAGAGATATAAACAACATTTAGAGTAAATTAATGTTCATGCGAGTACGTTCAATTTTTTATGCAAAACAATCGATGACCCGCGACCTGATGAAATTGCTCTGAGATGACCAAAATGGTCCGTTTTGAAAATTTCCATCTTTCAACTAATTTTGACTCTCAGAGGTGGATCATCACTATTGGAGATAAAATGAGCATCTTTATCTTCATTTTCATGCTTCTAGAGAGCCAAAATTCAAGATTGGGCTCATGGTTAAAAGTGACTTAAAAGGACCCAAATGCTCACTTCGATGGCTTAAAACGTGTTTATTCACTGCGGGAAGAGATATAAAGAACATTTAGAGTAAATTATTGTTAATGCGAGAACGTTCAATTTTTCATGCCAAACGATCGATGACCCGCGTCCTGATGAAATTGCTCTGAGATGACCAAAATGGTCCGTTTTGAAAATGTCCATCTTTCAACTAATTTTGACTCTCAGAGGTGGATCATCACTATTGGAGATAAAATGAGCATCTTTATCATCATTTTCATGGTTCTAGGGAGCCAAAACTCAAGATTGGGCTCATGGTTAAAAGTGACTTAAAAGGACCCAAATGCTCACTTTGAGGGCTTAAAACGTGTTTATTCACTGCGGGAAGAGATATAAAACAATATTTAGAGTGAATTAATGTTCATGCGAGAACGTACAATTTTTCATGCAAAACAATCGATGACCCGCGACCTGATGAAATTGCTCTGAGGTGAACAAGATGGTCAATTTTGAAAATGTTCATCTTTCAACTAATATTGACTCTCAGAGGTGGATCTTCACTTTTGGAGATAAAATGAGCATCTTCATAGTAATTTTTATGCTTCTGGGGAGCCAAAACTCAAGATTTGGTTCATGGTTAAAAGTGACTTAAAAGGAACCAAATGCTCACTTCGAGGGCTTAAAACGTGTTTATTCACTGCGGGAAGAGATATAAACAACATTTAGAGTAAATTAATGTTCATGCGAGAACGTTCAATTTTTCATGCAAAACAATCGAAGACCCGCGACCTGATGAAATTGCTCTGAGATGACCAAAATGGTCCGTTTTGAAAATTTACACCTTTCAACTAATTTTGACTCTCAGAGGTGGATCATCACTTTTGGAGATAAAATGAGCATCGTTATCGTAATTTTCATGCTTCTAGGGAGCCAAAACTCAAGATTTGGCTCATGGTGAAAAGTGACTTAAAAGGACCCAAATGCTCACTTTGAGGGCTCAAAACGTGGTTATTCACTGCGGGAAGAGATATAAACAACATTTAGAGTAAATTAATGTTCATGCGAGAACGTTCAATTTTTCATGCAAAACAATCGATGACCCGCGACCTGATGAAATTGCTCTGAGGTGAACAAAATGGTCCATTTTGAAAATGTTCATCTTTCAACTAATATTGACTCTCAGAGGTGGATCTTCACTTTTGGAGATAAAATGAGCATCTTCATAGTAATTTTTATGCTTCTGGGGAGCCAAAACTCAAGATTTGGCTCATGGTTAAAAGTGACTTAAAAGGACCCAAATGCTCACTTCGAGGGCTTAAAACGTGTTTATTCACTGCGGGAAGAGATATAAACAACATTTAGAGTAAATTAATGTTCATGCGAGTACGTTCCATTTTTTATGCAAAACAATCGATGACCCGCGACCTGATGAAATTGCTCTGAGATTACCAAAATGGTCCGTTTTGAAAATTTCCATCTTTCAACTAATTTTGACTCTCAGAGGTGGATCATCACTATTGGAGATAAAATGAGCATCTTTATCTTCATTTTCATGCTTCTAGAGAGCCAAAATTCAAGATTGGGCGCATGGTTAAAAGTGACTTAAAAGGACCCAAATGCTCACTTCGAGGGCTTAAAACGTGTTTATTCACTGCGGGAAGAGATATAAACAACATTTAGAGTAAATTAATGTTCATGCGAGAACGTTCAATTTTTCATGCAAAACAATCGAAGACCCGCGACCTGATGAAATTGCTCTGAGATGACCAAAATGGTCCGTTTTGAAAATTTTCACCTTTCAACTAATTTTGACTCTCAGAGGTGGATCATCACTTTTGGAGATAAAATGAGCATCGTTATCGTAATTTTCATGCTTCTAGGGAGCCAAAACTCAAGATTTGGCTCATGGTGAAAAGTGACTTAAAAGGACCCAAATGCTCACTTCGATGGCTTAAAACGTGTTTATTCACTGCGGGAAGAGATATAAAGAACATTTAGAGTAAATTATTGTTAATGCGAGAACGTTCAATTTTTCATGCCAAACGATCGATGACCCGCGTCCTGATGAAATTGCTCTGAGATGACCAAAATGGTCCGTTTTGAAAATGTCCATCTTTCAACTAATTTTGACTCTCAGAGGTGGATCATCACTATTGGAGATAAAATGAGCATCTTTATCATCATTTTCATGGTTCTAGGGAGCCAAAACTCAAGATTGGGCTCATGGTTAAAAGTGACTTAAAAGGACCCAAATGCTCACTTTGAGGGCTTAAAACGTGTTTATTCACTGCGGGAAGAGATATAAAACAATATTTAGAGTGAATTAATGTTCATGCGAGAACGTTCAATTTTTCATGCAAAACAATCGATGACCTGCGACCTGATGAAATTGCTCTGAGGTGAACAAGATGGTCAATTTTGAAAATGTTCATCTTTCAACTAATATTGACTCTCAGAGGTGGATCTTCACTTTTGGAGATAAAATGAGCATCTTCATAGTAATTTTTATGCTTCTGGGGAGCCAAAACTCAAGATTTGGTTCATGGTTAAAAGTGACTTAAAAGGAACCAAATGCTCACTTCGAGGGCTTAAAACGTGTTTATTCACTGCGGGAAGAGATATAAACAACATTTAGAGTAAATTAATGTTCATGCGAGAACGTTCAATTTTTCATGCAAAACAATCGAAGACCCGCGACCTGATGAAATTGCTCTGAGATGACCAAAATGGTCCGTTTTGAAAATTTTCATCTTTCAACTAATTTTGACTCTCAGAGGTGGATCATCACTTTTGGAGATAAAATGAGCATCGTTATCGTCATTTTCATGCTTCTAGGGAGCCAAAACTCAAGATTTGGCTCATGGTGAAAAGTGACTTAAAAGGACCCAAATGCTCACTTCGAGGGCTTAAAACGTGTTTATTCACTGCGGGAAGAGATATAAACAACATTTAGAGTAAATTAATGTTCATGCGAGAACGTTCAATTTTTCATGCAAAACAATCGATGACCCGCGACCTGATGAAATTGCTCTGAGATGACCAAAATGGTCCGTTTTGAAAATTTCCATCTTTCAACTAATTTTGACTGTCAGAGGTGGATCATCACTATTGGAGATAAAATGAGCATCTTTATCTTCATTTTCATGCTTCTAGAGAGCCAAAATTCAAGATTGGGCGCATGGTTAAAAGTGACTTAAAAGGACCCAAATGCTCACTTCGAGGGCTTAAAACGTGTTTATTCACTGCGGGAAGAGATATAAACAACATTTAGAGTAAATTAATGTTCATGCGAGAACGTTCAATTTTTCATGCAAAACAATCGAAGACCCGCGACCTGATGAAATTGCTCTGAGATGACCAAAATGGTCCGTTTTGAAAATTTTCACCTTTCAACTAATTTTGACTCTCAGAGGTGGATCATCACTTTTGGAGATAAAATGAGCATCGTTATCGTAATTTTCATGCTTCTAGGGAGCCAAAACTCAAGATTTGGCTCATGGTGAAAAGTGACTTAAAAGGACCCAAATGCTCACTTCGAGGGCTTAAAACGTGTTTATTCACTGCGGGAAGAGATATAAACAACATTTAGAGTAAATTAATGTTCATGCGAGAACGTTCAATTTTTCATGCAAAACAATCGAAGACCCGCGACCTGATGAAATTGCTCTGAGATGACCAAAATGGTCCGTTTTGAAAATGTTCACCTTTCAACTAATTTTGACTCTCAGAGGTGGATCATCACTTTTGGAGATAAAATGAGCATCGTTATCGTAATTTTCATGCTTCTAGGGAGCCAAAACTCAAGATTTGGCTCATGGTGAAAAGTGACTTAAAAGGACCCAAATGCTCACTTCGAGGGCTTAAAACGTGTTTATTCACTGCGGGAAGAGATATAAACAACATTTAGAGTAAATTAATGTTCATGCGAGAACGTTCAATTTTTCATGCAAAACAATCGATGACCCGCGACCTGATGAAATTGCTCTGAGGTGAACAAAATGGTCCATTTTGAAAATGTTCATCTTTCAACTAATATTGACTCTCAGAGGTGGATCTTCACTTTTGGAGATAAAATGAGCATCTTCATAGTAATTTTTATGCTTCTGGGGAGCCAAAACTCAAGATTTGGCTCATGGTTAAAAGTGACTTAAAAGGACCCAAATGCTCACTTCGAGGGCTTAAAACGTGTTTATTCACTGCGGGAAGAGATATAAACAACATTTAGAGTAAATTAATGTTCATGCGAGAACGTTCAATTTTTCATGCAAAACAATCGAAGACCCGCGACCTGATGAAATTGCTCTGAGATGACCAAAATGGTCCCGTTTTGAAAATTTTCATCTTTCAACTAATTTTGACTCTCAGAGGTGGATCATCACTTTTGGAGATAAAATGAGCATCGTTATCGTCATTTTCATGCTTCTAGGGAGCCAAAACTCAAGATTTGGCTCATGGTTAAAAGTGACTTAAAAGGACCCAAATGCTCACTTCGAGGGCTTAAAACGTGTTTATTCACTGCGGGAAGAGATATAAACAACATTTAGAGTAAATTAATGTTCATGCGAGTACGTTCAATTTTTTATGCAAAACAATCGATGACCCGCGACCTGATGAAATTGCTCTGAGGTGAACAAGATGGTCAATTTTGAAAATGTTCATCTTTCAACTAATATTGACACTCAGAGGTGGATCTTCACTTTTGGAGATAAAATGAGCATCTTCATAGTAATTTTTATGCTTCTGGGTAGCCAAAACTCAAGATTTGGTTCATGGTTAAAAGTGACTTAAAAGGAACCAAATGCTCACTTCGAGGGCTTAAAACGTGTTTATTCACTGCGGGAAGAGATATAAACAACATTTAGAGTAAATTAATGTTCATGCGAGAACGTTCAATTTTTCATGCAAAACAATCGAAGACCCGCGACCTGATGAAATTGCTCTGAGATGACCAAAATGGTCCGTTTTGAAAATTTTCATCTTTCAACTAATTTTGACTCTCAGAGGTGGATCATCACTTTTGGAGATAAAATGAGCATCGTTATCGTCATTTTCATGCTTCTAGGGAGCCAAAACTCAAGATTTGGCTCATGGTGAAAAGTGACTTAAAAGAACCCAAATGCTCACTTCGAGGGCTTAAAACGTGTTTATTCACTGCGGGAAGAGATATAAACAACATTTAGAGTAAATTAATGTTCATGCGAGAACGTTCAATTTTTCATGCAAAACAATCGATGACCCGCGACCTGATGAAATTGCACTGAGGTGAACAAAATGGTCAATTTTGAAAATGTTCATCTTTCAACTAATATTGACACTCAGAGGTGGATCTTCACTTTTGGAGATAAAATGAGCATCTTCATAGTAATTTTTATGCTTCTGGGGAGCCAAAACTCAAGATTTGGTTCATGGTGAAAAGTGACTTAAAAGGACCCAAATGCTCACTTCGAGGGCTTAAAACGTGTTTATTCAGTGCGGGAAGAGATATAAACAACATTTAGAGTAAATTAATGTTCATGTGAGAACGTTCAATTTTTCATGCAAAACAATCGATGACCCGCGACCTGATGAAATTGCTCTGAGGTGAACAAAATGGTCCATTTTGAAAATGTTCATCTTTCAACTAATATTGACTCTCAGAGGTGGATCTTCACTTTTGGAGATAAAATGAGCATCTTCATAGTAATTTTTATGCTTCTGGGGAGCCAAAACTCAAGATTTGGCTCATGGTTAAAAGTGACTTAAAAGGACCCAAATGCTCACTTCGAGGGCTTAGAACGTGTTTATTCACTGCGGGAAGAGATATAAACAACATTTAGAGTAAATTAATGTTCATGCGAGAACGTTCAATTTTTCATGCAAAACAATCGATGACCCGCGACCTGATTAAATTGCTCTGAGATTACCAAAATGGTCCGTTTTGAAAATTTTCATCTTTCAACTAATTTTGACTCTCAGAGGTGGATCATCACTTTTGGAGATAAAATGAGCATCGTTATCGTCATTTTCATGCTTCTAGGGAGCCAAAACTCAAGATTTGGCTCATGGTGAAAAGTGACTTAAAAGGACCCAAATGCTCACTTCGAGGGCTTAAAACGTATTTATTCACTGCGGGAAGAGATATAAACAACATTTAGAGTAAATTAATGTTCATGCGAGAACGTTCAATTTTTCATGCAAAACAATCGATGACCCGCGACCTGATGAAATTGCTCTGAGGTGAACAAAATGGTCCATTTTGAAAATGTTCATCTTTCAACTAATATTGACTCTCAGAGGTGGATCTTCACGTTTGGAGATAAAATGAGCATCTTCATAGTAATTTTTATGCTTCTGGGGATCCAAAACTCAAGGTTTGGCTCATGGTTAAAAGTGACTTAAAAGGACCCAAATGCTCACTTCGAGGGCTTAAAACATGTTTATTCACTGCGGGAAGAGATATAAACAACATTTAGAGTAAATTAATGTTCATGCGAGAACGTTCAATTTTTCATGCAAAACAATAGAAGACCCGCGACCTGATGAAATTGCTCTGAGATGACCAAAATGGTCCGTTTTGAAAATTTTCATCTTTCAACTAATTTTGACTCTCAGAGGTGGATCATCACTTTTGGAGATAAAATGAGCATCGGTATCGTCATTTTCATGCTTCTAGGGAGCCAAAACTCAAGATTTGACTCATGGTTGAAAGTGACTTAAAAGGACCAAATGCTCACTTCGAGGGCTTAAAACGTGTTTATTCACTGCGGGAAGAGATATAAAGAACATTTAGAGTAAATTAATGTTCATGCGAGAACGTTCAATTTTTCATGCAAAACAATCAATGACCTGCGATCTGATGAAATTCCTCTGAGATGACCAAAATGGTCCGTTTTGAAAATGTCCATCTTTCAACTAATTTTGACTCTCAGAGGTGGATCATCACTATTGGAGATAAAATTAGCATCTTTATCTTCATTTTCATGCTTCTAGGGAGCCAAAACTCAAGATTGGGCTCATGGTTAAAAGTGACTTAAAAGGACCCAAATGCTCACTTCGATGGCTTAAAACGTGTTTATTCACTGCAGGAAGAGATATAAAGAACATTTAGAGTAAATTATTGTTAATGCGAGAACGTTCAATTTTTCAAGCCAAACGATCGATGACCCGCGTCCTGATGAAATTGCTCTGAGATGACCAAAATGGTCCGTTTTGAAAATTTTCATCTTTCAACTAATTTTGACTCTCAGAGGTGGATCATCACTTTTGGAGATAAAATGAGCATCGGTATCGTCATTTTCATGCTTCTAGGGAGCCAAAACTCAAGATTTGACTCATGGTTGAAAGTGACTTAAAAGGACCAAATGCTCACTTCGAAGGCTTAAAACGTGTTTATTCACTGCGGGAAGAGATATAAAGAACATTTAGAGTAAATTAATGTTCATGCGAGAACGTTCAATTTTTCATGCAAAACAATCGATGACCCGCGACCTGATGAAATTGCTCTGAGGTGACCAAAATCGTCCGTTTTGAAAATGTCCATCTTTCAACTAATTTTGACTCTCAGAGGTGGATCATCACTATTGGAGATAAAATGAGCATCTTTATCATCATTTTCATGGTTCTAGGGAGCCAAAACTCAAGATTGGGCTCATGGTTAAAAGTGACTTAAAAGGACCCAAATGCTCACTTTGAGGGCTTAAAACGTGTTTATTCACTGCGGGAAGAGATATAAAACAATATTTAGAGTGAATTAATGTTCATGCGAGAACGTTCAATTTTTCATGCAAAACAATCGATGACCCGCGACCTGATGAAATTGCTCTGAGGTGAACAAGATGGTCAATTTTGAAAATGTTCATCTTTCAACTAATATTGACTCTCAGAGGTGGATCTTCACTTTTGGAGATAAAATGAGCATCTTCATAGTAATTTTTATGCTTCTGGGGAGCCAAAACTCAAGATTTGGTTCATGGTTAAAAGTGACTTAAAAGGAACCAAATGCTCACTTCGAGGGCTTAAAACGTGTTTATTCACTGCGGGAAGAGATATAAACAACATTTAGAGTAAATTAATGTTCATGCGAGAACGTTCAATTTTTCATGCAAAACAATCGAAGACCCGCGACCTGATGAAATTGCTCTGAGATGACCAAAATGGTCCGTTTTGAAAACTTTCATCTTTCAACTAATTTCGACTCTCAGAGGTGGATCATCACTTTTGGAGATAAAATGAGCATCGTTATCGTCATTTTCATGCTTCTAGGGAGCCAAAACTCAAGATTTGGCTCATGGTTAAAAGTGACTTAAAAGGACCCAAATGCTCACTTCGAGGGCTTAAAACGTGTTTATTCACTGCGGGAAGAGATATAAACAACATTTAGAGTAAATTAATGTTCATGCGAGTACGTTCAATTTTTTATGCAAAACAATCGATGACCCGCGACCTGATGAAATTGCTCTGAGATGACCAAAATGGTCCGTTTTGAAAATTTCCATCTTTCAACTAATTTTGACTCTCAGAGGTGGATCATCACTATTGGAGATAAAATGAGCATCTTTATCTTCATTTTCATGCTTCTAGAGAGCCAAAATTCAAGATTGGGCGCATGGTTAAAAGTGACTTAAAAGGACCCAAATGCTCACTTCGATGGCTTAAAACGTGTTTATTCACTGCGGGAAGAGATATAAAGAACATTTAGAGTAAATTATTGTTAATGCGAGAACGTTCAATTTTTCATGCCAAACGATCGATGACCCGCGTCCTGATGAAATTGCTCTGAGATGACCAAAATGGTCCGTTTTGAAAATGTCCATCTTTCAACTAATTTTGAATCTCAGAGGTGGATCATCACTATTGGAGATAAAATGAGCATCTTTATCATCATTTTCATGGTTCTAGGGAGCCAAAACTCAAGATTGGGCTCATGGTTAAAAGTGACTTAAAAGGACCCAAATGCTCACTTTGAGGGCTTAAAACGTGTTTATTCACTGCGGGAAGAGATATAAAACAATATTTAGAGTGAATTAATGTTCATGCGAGAACGTTCAATTTTTCATGCAAAACAATCGATGACCCGCGACCTGATGAAATTGCTCTGAGGTGAACAAGATGGTCAATTTTGAAAATGTTCATCTTTCAACTAATATTGACACTCAGAGGTGGATCTTCACTTTTGGAGATAAAATGAGCATCTTCATAGTAATTTTTATGCTTCTGGGGAGCCAAAACTCAAGATTTGGTTCATGGTTAAAAGTGACTTAAAAGGAACCAAATGCTCACTTCGAGGGCTTAAAACGTGTTTATTCACTGCGGGAAGAGATATAAACAACATTTAGAGTAAATTAATGTTCATGCGAGAACGTTCAATTTTTCATGCAAAACAATCGAAGACCCGCGACCTGATGAAATTGCTCTGAGATGACCAAAATGGTCCGTTTTGAAAATTTTCATCTTTCAACTAATTTTGACTCTCAGAGGTGGATCATCACTTTTGGAGATAAAATGAGCATCGTTATCGTCATTTTCATGCTTCTAGGGAGCCAAAACTCAAGATTTGGCTCATGGTGAAAAGTGACTTAAAAGAACCCAAATGCTCACTTCGAGGGCTTAAAACGTGTTTATTCACTGCGGGAAGAGATATAAACAACATTTAGAGTAAATTAATGTTCATGCGAGAACGTTCAATTTTTCATGCAAAACAATCGATGACCCGCGACCTGATGAAATTGCACTGAGGTGAACAAAATGGTCAATTTTGAAAATGTTCATCTTTCAACTAATATTGACTCTCAGAGGTGGATCTTCACTTTTGGAGATAAAATGAGCATCTTCATAGTAATTTTTATGCTTCTGGGGAGCCAAAACTCAAGATTTGGTTCATGGTGAAAAGTGACTTAAAAGGACCCAAATGCTCACTTCGAGGGCTTAAAACGTGTTTATTCAGTGCGGGAAGAGATATAAACAACATTTAGAGTAAATTAATGTTCATGTGAGAACGTTCAATTTTTCATGCAAAACAATCGATGACCCGCGACCTGATGAAATTGCTCTGAGGTGAACAAAATGGTCCATTTTGAAAATGTTCATCTTTCAACTAATATTGACTCTCAGAGGTGGATCTTCACTTTTGGAGATAAAATGAGCATCTTCATAGTAATTTTTATGCTTCTGGGGAGCCAAAACTCAAGATTTGGCTCATGGTTAAAAGTGACTTAAAAGGACCCAAATGCTCACTTCGAGGGCTTAAAACGTGTTTATTCACTGCGGGAAGAGATATAAACAACATTTAGAGTAAATTAATGTTCATGCGAGTACGTTCCATTTTTTATGCAAAACAATCGAAGACCCGCGACCTGATGAAATTGCTCTGAGATGACCAAAATGGTCCGTTTTGAAAATTTTCACCTTTCAACTAATTTTGACTCTCAGAGGTGGATCATCACTTTTGGAGATAAAATGAGCATCGTTATCGTAATTTTCATGCTTCTAGGGAGCCAAAACTCAAGATTTGGCTCATGGTGAAAAGTGACTTAAAAGGACCCAAATGCTCACTTCGAGGGCTTAAAACGTGTTTATTCACTGCGGGAAGAGATATAAACAACATTTAGAGTAAATTAATGTTCATGCGAGAACGTTCAATTTTTCATGCAAAACAATCGAAGACCCGCGACCTGATGAAATTGCTCTGAGATTTCCAAAATGGTCCGTTTTGAAAATGTTCACCTTTCAACTAATTTTGACTCTCAGAGGTGGATCATCACTTTTGGAGATAAAATGAGCATCGTTATCATAATTTTCATGCTTCTAGGGAGCCAAAACTCAAGATTTGGCTCATGGTGAAAAGTGACTTAAAAGGACCCAAATGCTCACTTCGAGGGCTTAAAACATGTTTATTCACTGCGGGAAGAGATATAAACAACATTTAGAGTAAATTAATGTTCATGCGAGAACGTTCAATTTTTCATGCAAAACAATCGATGACCCGCGACCTGATGAAATTGCTCTGAGGTGAACAAAATGGTCCATTTTGAAAATGTTCATCTTTCAACTAATATTGACTCTCAGAGGTGGATCTTCACTTTTGGAGATAAAATGAGCATCTTCATAGTAATTTTTATGCTTCTGGGGAGCCAAAACTCAAGATTTGGCTCATGGTTAAAAGTGACTTAAAAGGACCCAAATGCTCACTTCGAGGGCTTAAAACGTGTTTATTCACTGCGGGAAGAGATATAAACAACATTTAGAGTAAATTAATGTTCATGCGAGAACGTTCAATTTTTCATGCAAAACAATCGAAGACCCGCAACCTGATGAAATTGCTCTGAGATGACCAAAATGGTCCCGTTTTGAAAATTTTCATCTTTCAACTAATTTTGACTCTCAGAGGTGGATCATCACTTTTGGAGATAAAATGAGCATCGTTATCGTCATTTTCATGCTTCTAGGGAGCCAAAACTCAAGATTTGGCTCATGGTTAAAAGTGACTTAAAAGGACCCAAATGCTCACTTCGAGGGCTTAAAACGTGTTTATTCACTGCGGGAAGAGATATAAACAACATTTAGAGTAAATTAATGTTCATGCGAGTACGTTCAATTTTTTATGCAAAACAATCGATGACCCGCGACCTGATGAAATTGCTCTGAGATGACCAAAATGGTCCGTTTTGAAAATTTCCATCTTTCAACTAATTTTGACTCTCAGAGGTGGATCATCACTATTGGAGATAAAATGAGCATCTTTATCTTCATTTTCATGCTTCTAGAGAGCCAAAATTCAAGATTGGGCGCATGGTCAAAAGTGACTTAAAAGGACCCAAATGCTCACTTCGATGGCTTAAAACGTGTTTATTCACTGCGGGAAGAGATATAAAGAACATTTAGAGTAAATTATTGTTAATGCGAGAACGTTCAATTTTTCATGCCAAACGATCGATGACCCGCGTCCTGATGAAATTGCTCTGAGATGACCAAAATGGTCCGTTTTGAAAATGTCCATCTTTCAACTAATTTTGACTCTCAGAGGTGGATCATCACTATTGGAGATAAAATGAGCATCTTTATCATCATTTTCATGGTTCTAGGGAGCCAAAACTCAAGATTGGGCTCATGGTTAAAAGTGACTTAAAAGGACCCAAATGCTCACTTTGAGGGCTTAAAACGTGTTTATTCACTGCGGGAAGAGATATAAAACAATATTTAGAGTGAATTAATGTTCATGCGAGAACGTTCAATTTTTCATGCAAAACAATCGATGACCCGCGACCTGATGAAATTGCTCTGAGGTGAACAAGATGGTCAATTTTGAAAATGTTCATCTTTCAACTAATATTGACACTCAGAGGTGGATCTTCACTTTTGGAGATAAAATGAGCATCTTCATAGTCATTTTTATGCTTCTGGGGAGCCAAAACTCAAGATTTGGTTCATGGTTAAAAGTGACTTAAAAGGAACCAAATGCTCACTTCGAGGGCTTAAAACGTGTTTATTCACTGCGGGAAGAGATATAAACAACATTTAGAGTAAATTAATGTTCATGCGAGAACGTTCAATTTTTCATGCAAAACAATCGAAGACCCGCGACCTGATGAAATTGCTCTGAGATGACCAAAATGGTCCGTTTTGAAAATTTTCATCTTTCAACTAATTTTGACTCTCAGAGGTGGATCATCACTTTTGGAGATAAAATGAGCATCGTTATCGTCATTTTCATGCTTCTAGGGAGCCAAAACTCAAGATTTGGCTCATGGTGAAAAGTGACTTAAAAGAACCCAAATGCTCACTTCGAGGGCTTAAAACGTGTTTATTCACTGCGGGAAGAGATATAAACAACATTTAGAGTAAATTAATGTTCATGCGAGAACGTTCAATTTTTCATGCAAAACAATCGATGACCCGCGACCTGATGAAATTGCACTGAGGTGAACAAAATGGTCAATTTTGAAAATGTTCATCTTTCAACTAATATTGACTCTCAGAGGTGGATCTTCACTTTTGGAGATAAAATGAGCATCTTCATAGTAATTTTTATGCTTCTGGGGAGCCAAAACTCAAGATTTGGTTCATGGTGAAAAGTGACTTAAAAGGACCCAAATGCTCACTTCGAGGGCTTAAAACGTGTTTATTCAGTGCGGGAAGAGATATAAACAACATTTAGAGTAAATTAATGTTCATGTGAGAACGTTCAATTTTTCATGCAAAACAATCGATGACCCGCGACCTGATGAAATTGCTCTGAGGTGAACAAAACGGTCCATTTTGAAAATGTTCATCTTTCAACTAATATTGACTCTCAGAGGTGGATCTTCACTTTTGGAGATAAAATGAGCATCTTCATAGTAATTTTTATGCTTCTGGGGAGCCAAAACTCAAGATTTGGCTCATGGTTAAAAGTGACTTAAAAGGACCCAAATGCTCACTTCGAGGGCTTAAAACGTGTTTATTCACTGCGGGAAGAGATATAAACAACATTTAGAGTAAATTAATGTTCATGCGAGAACGTTCAATTTTTCATGCAAAACAATCGATGACCCGCGACCTGATTAAATTGCTCTGAGATGACCAAAATGGTCCGTTTTGAAAATTTTCATCTTTCAACTAATTTTGACTCTCAGAGGTGGATCATCACTTTTGGAGATAAAATGAGCATCGTTATCGTCATTTTCATGCTTCTAGGGAGCCAAAACTCAAGATTTGGCTCATGGTGAAAAGTGACTTAAAAGGACCCAAATGCTCACTTCGAGGGCTTAAAACGTATTTATTCACTGCGGGAAGAGATATAAACAACATTTAGAGTAAATTAATGTTCATGCGAGAACGTTCAATTTTTCATGCAAAACAATCGATGACCCGCGACCTGATGAAATTGCTCTGAGGTGAACAAAATGGTCCATTTTGAAAATGTTCATCTTTCAACTAATATTGACTCTCAGAGGTGGATCTTCACGTTTGGAGATAAAATGAGCATCTTCATCGTAATTTTTATGCTTCTGGGGATCCAAAACTCAAGGTTTGGCTCATGGTTAAAAGTGACTTAAAAGGACCCAAATGCTCACTTCGAGGGCTTAAAACATGTTTATTCACTGCGGGAAGAGATATAAACAACATTTAGAGTAAATTAATGTTCATGCGAGAACGTTCAATTTTTCATGCAAAACAATAGAAGACCCGCGACCTGATGAAATTGCTCTGAGATGACCAAAATGGTCCGTTTTGAAAATTTTCATCTTTCAACTAATTTTGACTCTCAGAGGTGGATCATCACTTTTGGAGATAAAATGAGCATCGGTATCGTCATTTTCATGCTTCTAGGGAGCCAAAACTCAAGATTTGACTCATGGTTGAAAGTGACTTAAAAGGACCAAATGCTCACTTTGAGGGCTTAAAACGTGTTTATTCACTGCGGGAAGAGATATAAAGAACATTTAGAGTAAATTAATGTTCATGCGAGAACGTTCAATTTTTCATGCAAAACAATCAATGACCGGCGATCTGATGAAATTCCTCTGAGATGACCAAAATGGTCCGTTTTGAAAATGTCCATCTTTCAACTAATTTTGACTCTCAGAGGTGGATCATCACTATTGGAGATAAAATTAGCATCTTTATCTTCATTTTCATGCTTCTAGGGAGCCAAAACTCAAGATTGGGCTCATGGTTAAAAGTGACTTAAAAGGACCCAAATGCTCACTTCGATGGCTTAAAACGTGTTTATTCACTGCAGGAAGAGATATAAAGAACATTTAGAGTAAATTATTGTTAATGCGAGAACGTTCAATTTTTCAAGCCAAACGATCGATGATCCGCGTCCTGATGAAATTGCTCTGAGATGACCAAAATGGTCCGTTTTGAAAATGTTCACCTTTCAACTAATTTTGACTCTCAGAGGTGGATCATCACTTTTGGAGATAAAATGAGCATCGTTATCGTAATTTTCATGCTTCTAGGGAGCCAAAACTCAAGATTTGGCTCATGGTGAAAAGTGACTTAAAAGGACCCAAATGCTCACTTCGAGGGCTTAAAACGTGTTTATTCACTGCGGGAAGAGATATAAACAACATTTAGAGTAAATTAATGTTCATGCGAGAACGTTCAATTTTTCATGCAAAACAATCGATGACCCGCGACCTGATGAAATTGCTCTGAGGTGAACAAAATGGTCCATTTTGAAAATGTTCATCTTTCAACTAATATTGACTCTCAGAGGTGGATCTTCACTTTTGGAGATAAAATGAGCATCTTCATAGTAATTTTTATGCTTCTGGGGAGCCAAAACTCAAGATTTGGCTCATGGTTAAAAGTGACTTAAAAGGACCCAAATGCTCACTTCGAGGGCTTAAAACGTGTTTATTCACTGCGGGAAGAGATATAAACAACATTTAGAGTAAATTAATGTTCATGCGAGAACGTTCAATTTTTCATGCAAAACAATCGAAGACCCGCAACCTGATGAAATTGCTCTGAGATGACCAAAATGGTCCCGTTTTGAAAATTTTCATTTTTCAACTAATTTTGACTCTCAGAGGTGGATCATCACTTTTGGAGATAAAATGAGCATCGTTATCGTCATTTTCATGCTTCTAGGGAGCCAAAACTCAAGATTTGGCTCATGGTTAAAAGTGACTTAAAAGGACCCAAATGCTCACTTCGAGGGCTTAAAACGTGTTTATTCACTGCGGGAAGAGATATAAACAACATTTAGAGTAAATTAATGTTCATGCGAGTACGTTCAATTTTTTATGCAAAACAATCGATGACCCGCGACCTGATGAAATTGCTCTGAGATGACCAAAATGGTCCGTTTTGAAAATTTCCATCTTTCAACTAATTTTGACTCTCAGAGGTGGATCATCACTATTGGAGATAAAATGAGCATCTTTATCTTCATTTTCATGCTTCTAGAGAGCCAAAATTCAAGATTGGGCGCATGGTCAAAAGTGACTTAAAAGGACCCAAATGCTCACTTCGATGGCTTAAAACGTGTTTATTCACTGCGGGAAGAGATATAAAGAACATTTAGAGTAAATTATTGTTAATGCGAGAACGTTCAATTTTTCATGCCAAACGATCGATGACCCGCGTCCTGATGAAATTGCTCTGAGATGACCAAAATGGTCCGTTTTGAAAATGTCCATCTTTCAACTAATTTTGACTCTCAGAGGTGGATCATCACTATTGGAGATAAAATGAGCATCTTTATCATCATTTTCATGGTTCTAGGGAGCCAAAACTCAAGATTGGGCTCATGGTTAAAAGTGACTTAAAAGGACCCAAATGCTCACTTTGAGGGCTTAAAACGTGTTTATTCACTGCGGGAAGAGATATAAAACAATATTTAGAGTGAATTAATGTTCATGCGAGAACGTTCAATTTTTCATGCAAAACAATCGATGACCCGCGACCTGATGAAATTGCTCTGAGGTGAACAAGATGGTCAATTTTGAAAATGTTCATCTTTCAACTAATATTGACACTCAGAGGTGGATCTTCACTTTTGGAGATAAAATGAGCATCTTCATAGTCATTTTTATGCTTCTGGGGAGCCAAAACTCAAGATTTGGTTCATGGTTAAAAGTGACTTAAAAGGAACCAAATGCTCACTTCGAGGGCTTAAAACGTGTTTATTCACTGCGGGAAGAGATATAAACAACATTTAGAGTAAATTAATGTTCATGCGAGAACGTTCAATTTTTCATGCAAAACAATCGAAGACCCGCGACCTGATGAAATTGCTCTGAGATGACCAAAATGGTCCGTTTTGAAAATTTTCATCTTTCAACTAATTTTGACTCTCAGAGGTGGATCATCACTTTTGGAGATAAAATGAGCATCGTTATCGTCATTTTCATGCTTCTAGGGAGCCAAAACTCAAGATTTGGCTCATGGTGAAAAGTGACTTAAAAGAACCCAAATGCTCACTTCGAGGGCTTAAAACGTGTTTATTCACTGCGGGAAGAGATATAAACAACATTTAGAGTAAATTAATGTTCATGCGAGAACGTTCAATTTTTCATGCAAAACAATCGATGACCCGCGACCTGATGAAATTGCACTGAGGTGAACAAAATGGTCAATTTTGAAAATGTTCATCTTTCAACTAATATTGACACTCAGAGGTGGATCTTCACTTTTGGAGATAAAATGAGCATCTTCATAGTAATTTTTATGCTTCTGGGGAGCCAAAACTCAAGATTTGGTTCATGGTGAAAAGTGACTTAAAAGGACCCAAATGCTCACTTCGAGGGCTTAAAACGTGTTTATTCAGTGCGGGAAGAGATATAAACAACATTTAGAGTAAATTAATGTTCATGTGAGAACGTTCAATTTTTCATGCAAAACAATCGATGACCCGCGACCTGATGAAATTGCTCTGAGGTGAACAAAATGGTCCATTTTGAAAATGTTCATCTTTCAACTAATATTGACTCTCAGAGGTGGATCTTCACTTTTGGAGATAAAATGAGCATCTTCATAGTAATTTTTATGCTTCTGGGGAGCCAAAACTCAAGATTTGGCTCATGGTTAAAAGTGACTTAAAAGGACCCAAATGCTCACTTCGAGGGCTTAGAACGTGTTTATTCACTGCGGGAAGAGATATAAACAACATTTAGAGTAAATTAATGTTCATGCGAGAACGTTCAATTTTTCATGCAAAACAATCGATGACCCGCGACCTGATTAAATTGCTCTGAGATTACCAAAATGGTCCGTTTTGAAAATTTTCATCTTTCAACTAATTTTGACTCTCAGAGGTGGATCATCACTTTTGGAGATAAAATGAGCATCGTTATCGTCATTTTCATGCTTCTAGGGAGCCAAAACTCAAGATTTGGCTCATGGTGAAAAGTGACTTAAAAGGACCCAAATGCTCACTTCGAGGGCTTAAAACGTATTTATTCACTGCGGGAAGAGATATAAACAACATTTAGAGTAAATTAATGTTCATGCGAGAACGTTCAATTTTTCATGCAAAACAATCGATGACCCGCGACCTGATGAAATTGCTCTGAGGTGAACAAAATGGTCCATTTTGAAAATGTTCATCTTTCAACTAATATTGACTCTCAGAGGTGGATCTTCACGTTTGGAGATAAAATGAGCATCTTCATAGTAATTTTTATGCTTCTGGGGATCCAAAACTCAAGGTTTGGCTCATGGTTAAAAGTGACTTAAAAGGACCCAAATGCTCACTTCGAGGGCTTAAAACATGTTTATTCACTGCGGGAAGAGATATAAACAACATTTAGAGTAAATTAATGTTCATGCGAGAACGTTCAATTTTTCATGCAAAACAATAGAAGACCCGCGACCTGATGAAATTGCTCTGAGATGACCAAAATGGTCCGTTTTGAAAATTTTCATCTTTCAACTAATTTTGACTCTCAGAGGTGGATCATCACTTTTGGAGATAAAATGAGCATCGGTATCGTCATTTTCATGCTTCTAGGGAGCCAAAACTCAAGATTTGACTCATGGTTGAAAGTGACTTAAAAGGACCAAATGCTCACTTCGAGGGCTTAAAACGTGTTTATTCACTGCGGGAAGAGATATAAAGAACATTTAGAGTAAATTAATGTTCATGCGAGAACGTTCAATTTTTCATGCAAAACAATCAATGACCTGCGATCTGATGAAATTCCTCTGAGATGACCAAAATGGTCCGTTTTGAAAATGTCCATCTTTCAACTAATTTTGACTCTCAGAGGTGGATCATCACTATTGGAGATAAAATTAGCATCTTTATCTTCATTTTCATGCTTCTAGGGAGCCAAAACTCAAGATTGGGCTCATGGTTAAAAGTGACTTAAAAGGACCCAAATGCTCACTTCGATGGCTTAAAACGTGTTTATTCACTGCAGGAAGAGATATAAAGAACATTTAGAGTAAATTATTGTTAATGCGAGAACGTTCAATTTTTCAAGCCAAACGATCGATGACCCGCGTCCTGATGAAATTGCTCTGAGATGACCAAAATGGTCCGTTTTGAAAATTTTCATCTTTCAACTAATTTTGACTCTCAGAGGTGGATCATCACTTTTGGAGATAAAATGAGCATCGGTATCGTCATTTTCATGCTTCTAGGGAGCCAAAACTCAAGATTTGACTCATGGTTGAAAGTGACTTAAAAGGACCAAATGCTCACTTCGAAGGCTTAAAACGTGTTTATTCACTGCGGGAAGAGATATAAAGAACATTTAGAGTAAATTAATGTTCATGCGAGAACGTTCAATTTTTCATGCAAAACAATCGATGACCCGCGACCTGATGAAATTGCTCTGAGGTGACCAAAATCGTCCGTTTTGAAAATGTCCATCTTTCAACTAATTTTGACTCTCAGAGGTGGATCATCACTATTGGAGATAAAATGAGCATCTTTATCATCATTTTCATGGTTCTAGGGAGCCAAAACTCAAGATTGGGCTCATGGTTAAAAGTGACTTAAAAGGACCCAAATGCTCACTTTGAGGGCTTAAAACGTGTTTATTCACTGCGGGAAGAGATATAAAACAATATTTAGAGTGAATTAATGTTCATGCGAGAACGTTCAATTTTTCATGCAAAACAATCGATGACCCGCGACCTGATGAAATTGCTCTGAGGTGAACAAGATGGTCAATTTTGAAAATGTTCATCTTTCAACTAATATTGACTCTCAGAGGTGGATCTTCACTTTTGGAGATAAAATGAGCATCTTCATAGTAATTTTTATGCTTCTGGGGAGCCAAAACTCAAGATTTGGTTCATGGTTAAAAGTGACTTAAAAGGAACCAAATGCTCACTTCGAGGGCTTAAAACGTGTTTATTCACTGCGGGAAGAGATATAAACAACATTTAGAGTAAATTAATGTTCATGCGAGAACGTTCAATTTTTCATGCAAAACAATCGAAGACCCGCGACCTGATGAAATTGCTCTGAGATGACCAAAATGGTCCGTTTTGAAAACTTTCATCTTTCAACTAATTTCGACTCTCAGAGGTGGATCATCACTTTTGGAGATAAAATGAGCATCGTTATCGTCATTTTCATGCTTCTAGGGAGCCAAAACTCAAGATTTGGCTCATGGTTAAAAGTGACTTAAAAGGACCCAAATGCTCACTTCGAGGGCTTAAAACGTGTTTATTCACTGCGGGAAGAGATATAAACAACATTTAGAGTAAATTAATGTTCATGCGAGTACATTCAATTTTTTATGCAAAACAATCGATGACCCGCGACCTGATGAAATTGCTCTGAGATGACCAAAATGGTCCGTTTTGAAAATTTCCATCTTTCAACTAATTTTGACTCTCAGAGGTGGATCATCACTATTGGAGATAAAATGAGCATCTTTATCTTCATTTTCATGCTTCTAGAGAGCCAAAATTCAAGATTGGGCGCATGGTTAAAAGTGACTTAAAAGGACCCAAATGCTCACTTCGATGGCTTAAAACGTGTTTATTCACTGCGGGAAGAGATATAAAGAACATTTAGAGTAAATTATTGTTAATGCGAGAACGTTCAATTTTTCATGCCAAACGATCGATGACCCGCGTCCTGATGAAATTGCTCTGAGATGACCAAAATGGTCCGTTTTGAAAATGTCCATCTTTCAACTAATTTTGAATCTCAGAGGTGGATCATCACTATTGGAGATAAAATGAGCATCTTTATCATCATTTTCATGGTTCTAGGGAGCCAAAACTCAAGATTGGGCTCATGGTTAAAAGTGACTTAAAAGGACCCAAATGCTCACTTTGAGGGCTTAAAACGTGTTTATTCACTGCGGGAAGAGATATAAAACAATATTTAGAGTGAATTAATGTTCATGCGAGAACGTTCAATTTTTCATGCAAAACAATCGATGACCCGCGACCTGATGAAATTGCTCTGAGGTGAACAAGATGGTCAATTTTGAAAATGTTCATCTTTCAACTAATATTGACACTCAGAGGTGGATCTTCACTTTTGGAGATAAAATGAGCATCTTCATAGTAATTTTTATGCTTCTGGGGAGCCAAAACTCAAGATTTGGTTCATGGTTAAAAGTGACTTAAAAGGAACCAAATGCTCACTTCGAGGGCTTAAAACGTGTTTATTCACTGCGGGAAGAGATATAAACAACATTTAGAGTAAATTAATGTTCATGCGAGAACGTTCAATTTTTCATGCAAAACAATCGAAGACCCGCGACCTGATGAAATTGCTCTGAGATGACCAAAATGGTCCGTTTTGAAAATTTTCATCTTTCAACTAATTTTGACTCTCAGAGGTGGATCATCACTTTTGGAGATAAAATGAGCATCGTTATCGTCATTTTCATGCTTCTAGGGAGCCAAAACTCAAGATTTGGCTCATGGTGAAAAGTGACTTAAAAGAACCCAAATGCTCACTTCGAGGGCTTAAAACGTGTTTATTCACTGCGGGAAGAGATATAAACAACATTTAGAGTAAATTAATGTTCATGCGAGAACGTTCAATTTTTCATGCAAAACAATCGATGACCCGCGACCTGATGAAATTGCACTGAGGTGAACAAAATGGTCAATTTTGAAAATGTTCATCTTTCAACTAATATTGACTCTCAGAGGTGGATCTTCACTTTTGGAGATAAAATGAGCATCTTCATAGTAATTTTTATGCTTCTGGGGAGCCAAAACTCAAGATTTGGTTCATGGTGAAAAGTGACTTAAAAGGACCCAAATGCTCACTTCGAGGGCTTAAAACGTGTTTATTCAGTGCGGGAAGAGATATAAACAACATTTAGAGTAAATTAATGTTCATGTGAGAACGTTCAATTTTTCATGCAAAACAATCGATGACCCGCGACCTGATGAAATTGCTCTGAGGTGAACAAAATGGTCCATTTTGAAAATGTTCATCTTTCAACTAATATTGACTCTCAGAGGTGGATCTTCACTTTTGGAGATAAAATGAGCATCTTCATAGTAATTTTTATGCTTCTGGGGAGCCAAAACTCAAGATTTGGCTCATGGTTAAAAGTGACTTAAAAGGACCCAAATGCTCACTTCGAGGGCTTAAAACGTGTTTATTCACTGCGGGAAGAGATATAAACAACATTTAGAGTAAATTAATGTTCATGCGAGTACGTTCCATTTTTTATGCAAAACAATCGAAGACCCGCGACCTGATGAAATTGCTCTGAGATGACCAAAATGGTCCGTTTTGAAAATTTTCACCTTTCAACTAATTTTGACTCTCAGAGGTGGATCATCACTTTTGGAGATAAAATGAGCATCGTTATCGTAATTTTCATGCTTCTAGGGAGCCAAAACTCAAGATTTGGCTCATGGTGAAAAGTGACTTAAAAGGACCCAAATGCTCACTTCGAGGGCTTAAAACGTGTTTATTCACTGCGGGAAGAGATATAAACAACATTTAGAGTAAATTAATGTTCATGCGAGAACGTTCAATTTTTCATGCAAAACAATCGAAGACCCGCGACCTGATGAAATTGCTCTGAGATTTCCAAAATGGTCCGTTTTGAAAATGTTCACCTTTCAACTAATTTTGACTCTCAGAGGTGGATCATCACTTTTGGAGATAAAATGAGCATCGTTATCATAATTTTCATGCTTCTAGGGAGCCAAAACTCAAGATTTGGCTCATGGTGAAAAGTGACTTAAAAGGACCCAAATGCTCACTTCGAGGGCTTAAAACATGTTTATTCACTGCGGGAAGAGATATAAACAACATTTAGAGTAAATTAATGTTCATGCGAGAACGTTCAATTTTTCATGCAAAACAATCGATGACCCGCGACCTGATGAAATTGCTCTGAGGTGAACAAAATGGTCCATTTTGAAAATGTTCATCTTTCAACTAATATTGACTCTCAGAGGTGGATCTTCACTTTTGGAGATAAAATGAGCATCTTCATAGTAATTTTTATGCTTCTGGGGAGCCAAAACTCAAGATTTGGCTCATGGTTAAAAGTGACTTAAAAGGACCCAAATGCTCACTTCGAGGGCTTAAAACGTGTTTATTCACTGCGGGAAGAGATATAAACAACATTTAGAGTAAATTAATGTTCATGCGAGAACGTTCAATTTTTCATGCAAAACAATCGAAGACCCGCAACCTGATGAAATTGCTCTGAGATGACCAAAATGGTCCCGTTTTGAAAATTTTCATCTTTCAACTAATTTTGACTCTCAGAGGTGGATCATCACTTTTGGAGATAAAATGAGCATCGTTATCGTCATTTTCATGCTTCTAGGGAGCCAAAACTCAAGATTTGGCTCATGGTTAAAAGTGACTTAAAAGGACCCAAATGCTCACTTCGAGGGCTTAAAACGTGTTTATTCACTGCGGGAAGAGATATAAACAACATTTAGAGTAAATTAATGTTCATGCGAGTACGTTCAATTTTTTATGCAAAACAATCGATGACCCGCGACCTGATGAAATTGCTCTGAGATGACCAAAATGGTCCGTTTTGAAAATTTCCATCTTTCAACTAATTTTGACTCTCAGAGGTGGATCATCACTATTGGAGATAAAATGAGCATCTTTATCTTCATTTTCATGCTTCTAGAGAGCCAAAATTCAAGATTGGGCGCATGGTCAAAAGTGACTTAAAAGGACCCAAATGCTCACTTCGATGGCTTAAAACGTGTTTATTCACTGCGGGAAGAGATATAAAGAACATTTAGAGTAAATTATTGTTAATGCGAGAACGTTCAATTTTTCATGCCAAACGATCGATGACCCGCGTCCTGATGAAATTGCTCTGAGATGACCAAAATGGTCCGTTTTGAAAATGTCCATCTTTCAACTAATTTTGACTCTCAGAGGTGGATCATCACTATTGGAGATAAAATGAGCATCTTTATCATCATTTTCATGGTTCTAGGGAGCCAAAACTCAAGATTGGGCTCATGGTTAAAAGTGACTTAAAAGGACCCAAATGCTCACTTTGAGGGCTTAAAACGTGTTTATTCACTGCGGGAAGAGATATAAAACAATATTTAGAGTGAATTAATGTTCATGCGAGAACGTTCAATTTTTCATGCAAAACAATCGATGACCCGCGACCTGATGAAATTGCTCTGAGGTGAACAAGATGGTCAATTTTGAAAATGTTCATCTTTCAACTAATATTGACACTCAGAGGTGGATCTTCACTTTTGGAGATAAAATGAGCATCTTCATAGTCATTTTTATGCTTCTGGGGAGCCAAAACTCAAGATTTGGTTCATGGTTAAAAGTGACTTAAAAGGAACCAAATGCTCACTTCGAGGGCTTAAAACGTGTTTATTCACTGCGGGAAGAGATATAAACAACATTTAGAGTAAATTAATGTTCATGCGAGAACGTTCAATTTTTCATGCAAAACAATCGAAGACCCGCGACCTGATGAAATTGCTCTGAGATGACCAAAATGGTCCGTTTTGAAAATTTTCATCTTTCAACTAATTTTGACTCTCAGAGGTGGATCATCACTTTTGGAGATAAAATGAGCATCGTTATCGTCATTTTCATGCTTCTAGGGAGCCAAAACTCAAGATTTGGCTCATGGTGAAAAGTGACTTAAAAGAACCCAAATGCTCACTTCGAGGGCTTAAAACGTGTTTATTCACTGCGGGAAGAGATATAAACAACATTTAGAGTAAATTAATGTTCATGCGAGAACGTTCAATTTTTCATGCAAAACAATCGATGACCCGCGACCTGATGAAATTGCACTGAGGTGAACAAAATGGTCAATTTTGAAAATGTTCATCTTTCAACTAATATTGACTCTCAGAGGTGGATCTTCACTTTTGGAGATAAAATGAGCATCTTCATAGTAATTTTTATGCTTCTGGGGAGCCAAAACTCAAGATTTGGTTCATGGTGAAAAGTGACTTAAAAGGACCCAAATGCTCACTTCGAGGGCTTAAAACGTGTTTATTCAGTGCGGGAAGAGATATAAACAACATTTAGAGTAAATTAATGTTCATGTGAGAACGTTCAATTTTTCATGCAAAACAATCGATGACCCGCGACCTGATGAAATTGCTCTGAGGTGAACAAAACGGTCCATTTTGAAAATGTTCATCTTTCAACTAATATTGACTCTCAGAGGTGGATCTTCACTTTTGGAGATAAAATGAGCATCTTCATAGTAATTTTTATGCTTCTGGGGAGCCAAAACTCAAGATTTGGCTCATGGTTAAAAGTGACTTAAAAGGACCCAAATGCTCACTTCGAGGGCTTAAAACGTGTTTATTCACTGCGGGAAGAGATATAAACAACATTTAGAGTAAATTAATGTTCATGCGAGAACGTTCAATTTTTCATGCAAAACAATCGATGACCCGCGACCTGATTAAATTGCTCTGAGATGACCAAAATGGTCCGTTTTGAAAATTTTCATCTTTCAACTAATTTTGACTCTCAGAGGTGGATCATCACTTTTGGAGATAAAATGAGCATCGTTATCGTCATTTTCATGCTTCTAGGGAGCCAAAACTCAAGATTTGGCTCATGGTGAAAAGTGACTTAAAAGGACCCAAATGCTCACTTCGAGGGCTTAAAACGTATTTATTCACTGCGGGAAGAGATATAAACAACATTTAGAGTAAATTAATGTTCATGCGAGAACGTTCAATTTTTCATGCAAAACAATCGATGACCCGCGACCTGATGAAATTGCTCTGAGGTGAACAAAATGGTCCATTTTGAAAATGTTCATCTTTCAACTAATATTGACTCTCAGAGGTGGATCTTCACGTTTGGAGATAAAATGAGCATCTTCATCGTAATTTTTATGCTTCTGGGGATCCAAAACTCAAGGTTTGGCTCATGGTTAAAAGTGACTTAAAAGGACCCAAATGCTCACTTCGAGGGCTTAAAACATGTTTATTCACTGCGGGAAGAGATATAAACAACATTTAGAGTAAATTAATGTTCATGCGAGAACGTTCAATTTTTCATGCAAAACAATAGAAGACCCGCGACCTGATGAAATTGCTCTGAGATGACCAAAATGGTCCGTTTTGAAAATTTTCATCTTTCAACTAATTTTGACTCTCAGAGGTGGATCATCACTTTTGGAGATAAAATGAGCATCGGTATCGTCATTTTCATGCTTCTAGGGAGCCAAAACTCAAGATTTGACTCATGGTTGAAAGTGACTTAAAAGGACCAAATGCTCACTTTGAGGGCTTAAAACGTGTTTATTCACTGCGGGAAGAGATATAAAGAACATTTAGAGTAAATTAATGTTCATGCGAGAACGTTCAATTTTTCATGCAAAACAATCAATGACCGGCGATCTGATGAAATTCCTCTGAGATGACCAAAATGGTCCGTTTTGAAAATGTCCATCTTTCAACTAATTTTGACTCTCAGAGGTGGATCATCACTATTGGAGATAAAATTAGCATCTTTATCTTCATTTTCATGCTTCTAGGGAGCCAAAACTCAAGATTGGGCTCATGGTTAAAAGTGACTTAAAAGGACCCAAATGCTCACTTCGATGGCTTAAAACGTGTTTATTCACTGCAGGAAGAGATATAAAGAACATTTAGAGTAAATTATTGTTAATGCGAGAACGTTCAATTTTTCAAGCCAAACGATCGATGATCCGCGTCCTGATGAAATTGCTCTGAGATGACCAAAATGGTCCGTTTTGAAAATGTTCACCTTTCAACTAATTTTGACTCTCAGAGGTGGATCATCACTTTTGGAGATAAAATGAGCATCGTTATCGTAATTTTCATGCTTCTAGGGAGCCAAAACTCAAGATTTGGCTCATGGTGAAAAGTGACTTAAAAGGACCCAAATGCTCACTTCGAGGGCTTAAAACGTGTTTATTCACTGCGGGAAGAGATATAAACAACATTTAGAGTAAATTAATGTTCATGCGAGAACGTTCAATTTTTCATGCAAAACAATCGATGACCCGCGACCTGATGAAATTGCTCTGAGGTGAACAAAATGGTCCATTTTGAAAATGTTCATCTTTCAACTAATATTGACTCTCAGAGGTGGATCTTCACTTTTGGAGATAAAATGAGCATCTTCATAGTAATTTTTATGCTTCTGGGGAGCCAAAACTCAAGATTTGGCTCATGGTTAAAAGTGACTTAAAAGGACCCAAATGCTCACTTCGAGGGCTTAAAACGTGTTTATTCACTGCGGGAAGAGATATAAACAACATTTAGAGTAAATTAATGTTCATGCGAGAACGTTCAATTTTTCATGCAAAACAATCGAAGACCCGCAACCTGATGAAATTGCTCTGAGATGACCAAAATGGTCCCGTTTTGAAAATTTTCATTTTTCAACTAATTTTGACTCTCAGAGGTGGATCATCACTTTTGGAGATAAAATGAGCATCGTTATCGTCATTTTCATGCTTCTAGGGAGCCAAAACTCAAGATTTGGCTCATGGTTAAAAGTGACTTAAAAGGACCCAAATGCTCACTTCGAGGGCTTAAAACGTGTTTATTCACTGCGGGAAGAGATATAAACAACATTTAGAGTAAATTAATGTTCATGCGAGTACGTTCAATTTTTTATGCAAAACAATCGATGACCCGCGACCTGATGAAATTGCTCTGAGATGACCAAAATGGTCCGTTTTGAAAATTTCCATCTTTCAACTAATTTTGACTCTCAGAGGTGGATCATCACTATTGGAGATAAAATGAGCATCTTTATCTTCATTTTCATGCTTCTAGAGAGCCAAAATTCAAGATTGGGCGCATGGTCAAAAGTGACTTAAAAGGACCCAAATGCTCACTTCGATGGCTTAAAACGTGTTTATTCACTGCGGGAAGAGATATAAAGAACATTTAGAGTAAATTATTGTTAATGCGAGAACGTTCAATTTTTCATGCCAAACGATCGATGACCCGCGTCCTGATGAAATTGCTCTGAGATGACCAAAATGGTCCGTTTTGAAAATGTCCATCTTTCAACTAATTTTGACTCTCAGAGGTGGATCATCACTATTGGAGATAAAATGAGCATCTTTATCATCATTTTCATGGTTCTAGGGAGCCAAAACTCAAGATTGGGCTCATGGTTAAAAGTGACTTAAAAGGACCCAAATGCTCACTTTGAGGGCTTAAAACGTGTTTATTCACTGCGGGAAGAGATATAAAACAATATTTAGAGTGAATTAATGTTCATGCGAGAACGTTCAATTTTTCATGCAAAACAATCGATGACCCGCGACCTGATGAAATTGCTCTGAGGTGAACAAGATGGTCAATTTTGAAAATGTTCATCTTTCAACTAATATTGACACTCAGAGGTGGATCTTCACTTTTGGAGATAAAATGAGCATCTTCATAGTCATTTTTATGCTTCTGGGGAGCCAAAACTCAAGATTTGGTTCATGGTTAAAAGTGACTTAAAAGGAACCAAATGCTCACTTCGAGGGCTTAAAACGTGTTTATTCACTGCGGGAAGAGATATAAACAACATTTAGAGTAAATTAATGTTCATGCGAGAACGTTCAATTTTTCATGCAAAACAATCGAAGACCCGCGACCTGATGAAATTGCTCTGAGATGACCAAAATGGTCCGTTTTGAAAATTTTCATCTTTCAACTAATTTTGACTCTCAGAGGTGGATCATCACTTTTGGAGATAAAATGAGCATCGTTATCGTCATTTTCATGCTTCTAGGGAGCCAAAACTCAAGATTTGGCTCATGGTGAAAAGTGACTTAAAAGAACCCAAATGCTCACTTCGAGGGCTTAAAACGTGTTTATTCACTGCGGGAAGAGATATAAACAACATTTAGAGTAAATTAATGTTCATGCGAGAACGTTCAATTTTTCATGCAAAACAATCGATGACCCGCGACCTGATGAAATTGCACTGAGGTGAACAAAATGGTCAATTTTGAAAATGTTCATCTTTCAACTAATATTGACTCTCAGAGGTGGATCTTCACTTTTGGAGATAAAATGAGCATCTTCATAGTAATTTTTATGCTTCTGGGGAGCCAAAACTCAAGATTTGGTTCATGGTGAAAAGTGACTTAAAAGGACCCAAATGCTCACTTCGAGGGCTTAAAACGTGTTTATTCAGTGCGGGAAGAGATATAAACAACATTTAGAGTAAATTAATGTTCATGTGAGAACGTTCAATTTTTCATGCAAAACAATCGATGACCCGCGACCTGATGAAATTGCTCTGAGGTGAACAAAACGGTCCATTTTGAAAATGTTCATCTTTCAACTAATATTGACTCTCAGAGGTGGATCTTCACTTTTGGAGATAAAATGAGCATCTTCATAGTAATTTTTATGCTTCTGGGGAGCCAAAACTCAAGATTTGGCTCATGGTTAAAAGTGACTTAAAAGGACCCAAATGCTCACTTCGAGGGCTTAAAACGTGTTTATTCACTGCGGGAAGAGATATAAACAACATTTAGAGTAAATTAATGTTCATGCGAGAACGTTCAATTTTTCATGCAAAACAATCGATGACCCGCGACCTGATTAAATTGCTCTGAGATGACCAAAATGGTCCGTTTTGAAAATTTTCATCTTTCAACTAATTTTGACTCTCAGAGGTGGATCATCACTTTTGGAGATAAAATGAGCATCGTTATCGTCATTTTCATGCTTCTAGGGAGCCAAAACTCAAGATTTGGCTCATGGTGAAAAGTGACTTAAAAGGACCCAAATGCTCACTTCGAGGGCTTAAAACGTATTTATTCACTGCGGGAAGAGATATAAACAACATTTAGAGTAAATTAATGTTCATGCGAGAACGTTCAATTTTTCATGCAAAACAATCGATGACCCGCGACCTGATGAAATTGCTCTGAGGTGAACAAAATGGTCCATTTTGAAAATGTTCATCTTTCAACTAATATTGACTCTCAGAGGTGGATCTTCACGTTTGGAGATAAAATGAGCATCTTCATAGTAATTTTTATGCTTCTGGGGATCCAAAACTCAAGGTTTGGCTCATGGTTAAAAGTGACTTAAAAGGACCCAAATGCTCACTTCGAGGGCTTAAAACATGTTTATTCACTGCGGGAAGAGATATAAACAACATTTAGAGTAAATTAATGTTCATGCGAGAACGTTCAATTTTTCATGCAAAACAATAGAAGACCCGCGACCTGATGAAATTGCTCTGAGATGACCAAAATGGTCCGTTTTGAAAATTTTCATCTTTCAACTAATTTTGACTCTCAGAGGTGGATCATCACTTTTGGAGATAAAATGAGCATCGGTATCGTCATTTTCATGCTTCTAGGGAGCCAAAACTCAAGATTTGACTCATGGTTGAAAGTGACTTAAAAGGACCAAATGCTCACTTCGAGGGCTTAAAACGTGTTTATTCACTGCGGGAAGAGATATAAAGAACATTTAGAGTAAATTAATGTTCATGCGAGAACGTTCAATTTTTCATGCAAAACAATCAATGACCTGCGATCTGATGAAATTCCTCTGAGATGACCAAAATGGTCCGTTTTGAAAATGTCCATCTTTCAACTAATTTTGACTCTCAGAGGTGGATCATCACTATTGGAGATAAAATTAGCATCTTTATCTTCATTTTCATGCTTCTAGGGAGCCAAAACTCAAGATTGGGCTCATGGTTAAAAGTGACTTAAAAGGACCCAAATGCTCACTTCGATGGCTTAAAACGTGTTTATTCACTGCAGGAAGAGATATAAAGAACATTTAGAGTAAATTATTGTTAATGCGAGAACGTTCAATTTTTCAAGCCAAACGATCGATGACCCGCGTCCTGATGAAATTGCTCTGAGATGACCAAAATGGTCCGTTTTGAAAATTTTCATCTTTCAACTAATTTTCACTCTCAGAGGTGGATCATCACTTTTGGAGATAAAATGAGCATCGGTATCGTCATTTTCATGCTTCTAGGGAGCCAAAACTCAAGATTTGACTCATGGTTGAAAGTGACTTAAAAGGACCAAATGCTCACTTCGAAGGCTTAAAACGTGTTTATTCACTGCGGGAAGAGATATAAAGAACATTTAGAGTAAATTAATGTTCATGCGAGAACGTTCAATTTTTCATGCAAAACAATCGATGACCCGCGACCTGATGAAATTGCTCTGAGGTGACCAAAATCGTCCGTTTTGAAAATGTCCATCTTTCAACTAATTTTGACTCTCAGAGGTGGATCATCACTATTGGAGATAAAATGAGCATCTTTATCATCATTTTCATGGTTCTAGGGAGCCAAAACTCAAGATTGGGCTCATGGTTAAAAGTGACTTAAAAGGACCCAAATGCTCACTTTGAGGGCTTAAAACGTGTTTATTCACTGCGGGAAGAGATATAAAACAATATTTAGAGTGAATTAATGTTCATGCGAGAATGTTCAATTTTTCATGCAAAACAATCGATGACCCGCGACCTGATGAAATTGCTCTGAGGTGAACAAGATGGTCAATTTTGAAAATGTTCATCTTTCAACTAATATTGACTCTCAGAGGTGGATCTTCACTTTTGGAGATAAAATGAGCATCTTCATAGTAATTTTTATGCTTCTGGGGAGCCAAAACTCAAGATTTGGTTCATGGTTAAAAGTGACTTAAAAGGAACCAAATGCTCACTTCGAGGGCTTAAAACGTGTTTATTCACTGCGGGAAGAGATATAAACAACATTTAGAGTAAATTAATGTTCATGCGAGAACGTTCAATTTTTCATGCAAAACAATCGAAGACCCGCGACCTGATGAAATTGCTCTGAGATGACCAAAATGGTCCGTTTTGAAAACTTTCATCTTTCAACTAATTTTGACTCTCAGAGGTGGATCATCACTTTTGGAGACAAAATGAGCATCGTTATCGTCATTTTCATGCTTCTAGGGAGCCAAAACTCAAGATTTGGCTCATGGTGAAAAGTGACTTAAAAGGACCCAAATGCTCACTTCGAGGGCTTAAAACGTGTTTATTCACTGCGGGAAGAGATATAAACAACATTTAGAGTAAATTAATGTTCATGCGAGAACGTTCAATTTTTCATGCAAAACAATCGAAGACCCGCGACCTGATGAAATTGCTCTGAGATGACCAAAATGGTCCCGTTTTGAAAATTTTCATCTTTCAACTAATTTTGACTCTCAGAGGTGGATCATCACTTTTGGAGATAAAATGAGCATCGTTATCGTCATTTTCATGCTTCTAGGGAGCCAAAACTCAAGATTTTGCTCATGGTTAAAAGTGACTTAAAAGGACCCAAATGCTCACTTCGAGGGCTTAAAACGTGTTTATTCACTGCGGGAAGAGATATAAACAACATTTAGAGTAAATTAATGTTCATGCGAGTACGTTCAATTTTTTATGCAAAACAATCGATGACCCGCGACCTGATGAAATTGCTCTGAGATGACCAAAATGGTCCGTTTTGAAAATTTCCATCTTTCAACTAATTTTGACTCTCAGAGGTGGATCATCACTATTGGAGATAAAATGAGCATCTTTATCTTCATTTTCATGCTTCTAGAGAGCCAAAATTCAAGATTGGGCGCATGGTTAAAAGTGACTTAAAAGGACCCAAATGCTCACTTCGATGGCTTAAAACGTGTTTATTCACTGCGGGAAGAGATATAAAGAACATTTAGAGTAAATTATTGTTAATGCGAGAACGTTCAATTTTTCATGCCAAACGATCGATGACCCGCGTCCTGATGAAATTGCTCTGAGATGACCAAAATGGTCCGTTTTGAAAATGTCCATCTTTCAACTAATTTTGACTCTCAGAGGTGGATCATCACTATTGGAGATAAAATGAGCATCTTTATCATCATTTTCATGGTTCTAGGGAGCCAAAACTCAAGATTGGGCTCATGGTTAAAAGTGACTTAAAAGGACCCAAATGCTCACTTTGAGGGCTTAAAACGTGTTTATTCACTGCGGGAAGAGATATAAAACAATATTTAGAGTGAATTAATGTTCATGCGAGAACGTTCAATTTTTCATGCAAAACAATCGATGACCCGCGACCTGATGAAATTGCTCTGAGGTGAACAAGATGGTCAATTTTGAAAATGTTCATCTTTCAACTAATATTGACACTCAGAGGTGGATCTTCACTTTTGGAGATAAAATGAGCATCTTCATAGTAATTTTTATGCTTCTGGGGAGCCAAAACTCAAGATTTGGTTCATGGTTAAAAGTGACTTAAAAGGAACCAAATGCTCACTTCGAGGGCTTAAAACGTGTTTATTCACTGCGGGAAGAGATATAAACAACATTTAGAGTAAATTAATGTTCATGCGAGAACGTTCAATTTTTCATGCAAAACAATCGAAGACCCGCGACCTGATGAAATTGCTCTGAGATGACCAACATGGTCCGTTTTGAAAATTTTCATCTTTCAACTAATTTTGACTCTCAGAGGTGGATCATCACTTTTGGAGATAAAATGAGCATCGTTATCGTCATTTTCATGCTTCTAGGGAGCCAAAACTCAAGATTTGGCTCATGGTGAAAAGTGACTTAAAAGAACCCAAATGCTCACTTCGAGGGCTTAAAACGTGTTTATTCACTGCGGGAAGAGATATAAACAACATTTAGAGTAAATTAATGTTCATGCGAGAACGTTCAATTTTTCATGCAAAACAATCGATGACCCGCGACCTGATGAAATTGCACTGAGGTGAACAAAATGGTCAATTTTGAAAATGTTCATCTTTCAACTAATATTGACTCTCAGAGGTGGATCTTCACTTTTGGAGATAAAATGAGCATCTTCATAGTAATTTTTATGCTTCTGGGGAGCCAAAACTCAAGATTTGGTTCATGGTGAAAAGTGACTTAAAAGGACCCAAATGCTCACTTCGAGGGCTTAAAACGTGTTTATTCAGTGCGGGAAGAGATATAAACAACATTTAGAGTAAATTAATGTTCATGTGAGAACGTTCAATTTTTCATGCAAAACAATCGATGACCCGCGACCTGATGAAATTGCTCTGAGGTGAACAAAATGGTCCATTTTGAAAATGTTCATCTTTCAACTAATATTGACTCTCAGAGGTGGATCTTCACTTTTGGAGATAAAATGAGCATCTTCATAGTAATTTTTATGCTTCTGGGGAGCCAAAACTCAAGATTTGGCTCATGGTTAAAAGTGACTTAAAAGGACCCAAATGCTCACTTCGAGGGCTTAAAACGTGTTTATTCACTGCGGGAAGAGATATAAACAACATTTAGAGTAAATTAATGTTCATGCGAGTACGTTCCATTTTTTATGCAAAACAATCGATGACCCGCGACCTGATGAAATTGCTCTGAGATGACCAAAATGGTCCGTTTTGAAAATTTCCATCTTTCAACTAATTTTGACTCTCAGAGGTGGATCATCACTATTGGAGATAAAATGAGCATCTTTATCTTCATTTTCATGCTTCTAGAGAGCCAAAATTCAAGATTGGGCGCATGGTTAAAAGTGACTTAAAAGGACCCAAATGCTCACTTCGAGGGCTTAAAACGTGTTTATTCACTGCGGGAAGAGATATAAACAACATTTAGAGTAAATTAATGTTCATGCGAGAACGTTCAATTTTTCATGCAAAACAATCGAAGACCCGCGACCTGATGAAATTGCTCTGAGATGACCAAAATGGTCCGTTTTGAAAATGTTCACCTTTCAACTAATTTTGACTCTCAGAGGTGGATCATCACTTTTGGAGATAAAATGAGCATCGTTATCGTAATTTTCATGCTTCTAGGGAGCCAAAACTCAAGATTTGGCTCATGGTGAAAAGTGACTTAAAAGGACCCAAATGCTCACTTCGAGGGCTTAAAATGTGTTTATTCACTGCGGGAAGAGATATAAACAACATTTAGAGTAAATTAATGTTCATGCGAGAACTTTCAATTTTTCATGCAAAACAATCGATGACCCGCGACCTGATGAAATTGCTCTGAGGTGAACAAAATGGTCCATTTTGAAAATGTTCATCTTTCAACTAATATTGACTCTCAGAGGTGGATCTTCACTTTTGGAGATAAAATGAGCATCTTCATAGTAATTTTTATGCTTCTGGGGAGCCAAAACTCAAGATTTGGCTCATGGTTAAAAGTGACTTAAAAGGACCCAAATGCTCACTTCGAGGGCTTAAAACGTGTTTATTCACTGCGGGAAGAGATATAAACAACATTTAGAGTAAATTAATGTTCATGCGAGAACGTTCAATTTTTCATGCAAAACAATCGAAGACCCGCAACCTGATGAAATTGCTCTGAGATGACCAAAATGGTCCCGTTTTGAAAATTTTCATCTTTCAACTAATTTTGACTCTCAGAGGTGGATCATCACTTTTGGAGATAAAATGAGCATCGTTATCGTCATTTTCATGCTTCTAGGGAGCCAAAACTCAAGATTTGGCTCATGGTTAAAAGTGAATTAAAAGGACCCAAATGCTCACTTCGAGGGCTTAAAACGTGTTTATTCACTGCGGGAAGAGATATAAACAACATTTAGAGTAAATTAATGTTCATGCGAGTACGTTCAATTTTTTATGCAAAACAATCGATGACCCGCGACCTGATGAAATTGCTCTGAGATGACCAAAATGGTCCGTTTTGAAAATTTCCATCTTTCAACTAATTTTGACTCTCAGAGGTGGATCATCACTATTGGAGATAAAATGAGCATCTTTATCTTCATTTTCATGCTTCTAGAGAGCCAAAATTCAAGATTGGGCGCATGGTCAAAAGTGACTTAAAAGGACCCAAATGCTCACTTCGATGGCTTAAAACGTGTTTATTCACTGCGGGAAGAGATATAAAGAACATTTAGAGTAAATTATTGTTAATGCGAGAACGTTCAATTTTTCATGCCAAACGATCGATGACCCGCGTCCTGATGAAATTGCTCTGAGATGACCAAAATGGTCCGTTTTGAAAATGTCCATCTTTCAACTAATTTTGACTCTCAGAGGTGGATCATCACTATTGGAGATAAAATGAGCATCTTTATCATCATTTTCATGGTTCTAGGGAGCCAAAACTCAAGATTGGGCTCATGGTTAAAAGTGACTTAAAAGGACCCAAATGCTCACTTTGAGGGCTTAAAACGTGTTTATTCACTGCGGGAGGAGATATAAAACAATATTTAGAGTGAATTAATGTTCATGCGAGAACGTTCAATTTTTCATGCAAAACAATCGATGACCCGCGACCTGATGAAATTGCTCTGAGGTGAACAAGATGGTCAATTTTGAAAATGTTCATCTTTCAACTAATATTGACACTCAGAGGTGGATCTTCACTTTTGGAGATAAAATGAGCATCTTCATAGTCATTTTTATGCTTCTGGGGAGCCAAAACTCAAGATTTGGTTCATGGTTAAAAGTGACTTAAAAGGAACCAAATGCTCACTTCGAGGGCTTAAAACGTGTTTATTCACTGCGGGAAGAGATATAAACAACATTTAGAGTAAATTAATGTTCATGCGAGAACGTTCAATTTTTCATGCAAAACAATCGAAGACCCGCGACCTGATGAAATTGCTCTGAGATGACCAAAATGGTCAGTTTTGAAAATTTTCATCTTTCAACTAATTTTGACTCTCAGAGGTGGATCATCACTTTTGGAGATAAAATGAGCATCGTTATCGTCATTTTCATGCTTCTAGGGAGCCAAAACTCAAGATTTGGCTCATGGTGAAAAGTGACTTAAAAGAACCCAAATGCTCACTTCGAGGGCTTAAAACGTGTTTATTCACTGCGGGAAGAGATATAAACAACATTTAGAGTAAATTAATGTTCATGCGAGAACGTTCAATTTTTCATGCAAAACAATCGATGACCCGCGACCTGATGAAATTGCACTGAGGTGAACAAAATGGTCAATTTTGAAAATGTTCATCTTTCAACTAATATTGACTCTCAGAGGTGGATCTTCACTTTTGGAGATAAAATGAGCATCTTCATAGTAATTTTTATGCTTCTGGGGAGCCAAAACTCAAGATTTGGTTCATGGTGAAAAGTGACTTAAAAGGACCCAAATGCTCACTTCGAGGGCTTAAAACGTGTTTATTCAGTGCGGGAAGAGATATAAACAACATTTAGAGTAAATTAATGTTCATGTGAGAACGTTCAATTTTTCATGCAAAACAATCGATGACCCGCGACCTGATGAAATTGCTCTGAGGTGAACAAAACGGTCCATTTTGAAAATGTTCATCTTTCAACTAATATTGACTCTCAGAGGTGGATCTTCACTTTTGGAGATAAAATGAGCATCTTCATAGTAATTTTTATGCTTCTGGGGAGCCAAAACTCAAGATTTGGCTCATGGTTAAAAGTGACTTAAAAGGACCCAAATGCTCACTTCGAGGGCTTAAAACGTGTTTATTCACTGCGGGAAGAGATATAAACAACATTTAGAGTAAATTAATGTTCATGCGAGAACGTTCAATTTTTCATGCAAAACAATCGATGACCCGCGACCTGATTAAATTGCTCTGAGATGACCAAAATGGTCCGTTTTGAAAATTTTCATCTTTCAACTAATTTTGACTCTCAGAGGTGGATCATCACTTTTGGAGATAAAATGAGCATCGTTATCGTCATTTTCATGCTTCTAGGGAGCCAAAACTCAAGATTTGGCTCATGGTGAAAAGTGACTTAAAAGGACCCAAATGCTCACTTCGAGGGCTTAAAACGTATTTATTCACTGCGGGAAGAGATATAAACAACATTTAGAGTAAATTAATGTTCATGCGAGAACGTTCAATTTTTCATGCAAAACAATCGATGACCCGCGACCTGATGAAATTGCTCTGAGGTGAACAAAATGGTCCATTTTGAAAATGTTCATCTTTCAACTAATATTGACTCTCAGAGGTGGATCTTCACGTTTGGAGATAAAATGAGCATCTTCATAGTAATTTTTATGCTTCTGGGGATCCAAAACTCAAGGTTTGGCTCATGGTTAAAAGTGACTTAAAAGGACCCAAATGCTCACTTCGAGGGCTTAAAACATGTTTATTCACTGCGGGAAGAGATATAAACAACATTTAGAGTAAATTAATGTTCATGCGAGAACGTTCAATTTTTCATGCAAAACAATAGAAGACCCGCGACCTGATGAAATTGCTCTGAGATGACCAAAATGGTCCGTTTTGAAAATTTTCATCTTTCAACTAATTTTGACTCTCAGAGGTGGATCATCACTTTTGGAGATAAAATGAGCATCGGTATCGTCATTTTCATGCTTCTAGGGAGCCAAAACTCAAGATTTGACTCATGGTTGAAAGTGACTTAAAAGGACCAAATGCTCACTTCGAGGGCTTAAAACGTGTTTATTCACTGCGGGAAGAGATATAAAGAACATTTAGAGTAAATTAATGTTCATGCGAGAACGTTCAATTTTTCATGCAAAACAATCAATGACCTGCGATCTGATGAAATTCCTCTGAGATGACCAAAGTGGTCCGTTTTGAAAATGTCCATCTTTCAACTAATTTTGACTCTCAGAGGTGGATCATCACTATTGGAGATAAAATTAGCATCTTTATCTTCATTTTCATGCTTCTAGGGAGCCAAAACTCAAGATTGGGCTCATGGTTAAAAGTGACTTAAAAGGACCCAAATGCTCACTTCGATGGCTTAAAACGTGTTTATTCACTGCAGGAAGAGATATAAAGAACATTTAGAGTAAATTATTGTTAATGCGAGAACGTTCAATTTTTCAAGCCAAACGATCGATGACCCGCGTCCTGATGAAATTGCTCTGAGATGACCAAAATGGTCCGTTTTGAAAATTTTCATCTTTCAACTAATTTTCACTCTCAGAGGTGGATCATCACTTTTGGAGATAAAATGAGCATCGGTATCGTAATTTTCATGCTTCTAGGGAGCCAAAACTCAAGATTTGACTCATGGTTGAAAGTGACTTAAAAGGACCAAATGCTCACTTCGAAGGCTTAAAACGTGTTTATTCACTGCGGGAAGAGATATAAAGAACATTTAGAGTAAATTAATGTTCATGCGAGAACGTTCAATTTTTCATGCAAAACAATCGATGACCCGCGACCTGATGAAATTGCTCTGAGGTGACCAAAATCGTCCGTTTTGAAAATGTCCATCTTTCAACTAATTTTGACTCTCAGAGGTGGATCATCACTATTGGAGATAAAATGAGCATCTTTATCATCATTTTCATGGTTCTAGGGAGCCAAAACTCAAGATTGGGCTCATGGTTAAAAGTGACTTAAAAGGACCCAAATGCTCACTTTGAGGGCTTAAAACGTGTTTATTCACTGCGGGAAGAGATATAAAACAATATTTAGAGTGAATTAATGTTCATGCGAGAACGTTCAATTTTTCATGCAAAACAATCGATGACCCGCGACCTGATGAAATTGCTCTGAGGTGAACAAGATGGTCAATTTTGAAAATGTTCATCTTTCAACTAATATTGACTCTCAGAGGTGGATCTTCACTTTTGGAGATAAAATGAGCATCTTCATAGTAATTTTTATGCTTCTGGGGAGCCAAAACTCAAGATTTGGTTCATGGTTAAAAGTGACTTAAAAGGAACCAAATGCTCACTTCGAGGGCTTAAAACGTGTTTATTCACTGCGGGAAGAGATATAAACAACATTTAGAGTAAATTAATGTTCATGCGAGAACGTTCAATTTTTCATGCAAAACAATCGAAGACCCGCGACCTGATGAAATTGCTCTGAGATGACCAAAATGGTCCGTTTTGAAAACTTTCATCTTTCAACTAATTTTGACTCTCAGAGGTGGATCATCACTTTTGGAGACAAAATGAGCATCGTTATCGTCATTTTCATGCTTCTAGGGAGCCAAAACTCAAGATTTGGCTCATGGTGAAAAGTGACTTAAAAGGACCCAAATGCTCACTTCGAGGGCTTAAAACGTGTTTATTCACTGCGGGAAGAGATATAAACAACATTTAGAGTAAATTAATGTTCATGCGAGAACGTTCAATTTTTCATGCAAAACAATCGAAGACCCGCGACCTGATGAAATTGCTCTGAGATGACCAAAATGGTCCCGTTTTGAAAATTTTCATCTTTCAACTAATTTTGACTCTCAGAGGTGGATCATCACTTTTGGAGATAAAATGAGCATCGTTATCGTCATTTTCATGCTTCTAGGGAGCCAAAACTCAAGATTTGGCTCATGGTTAAAAGTGACTTAAAAGGACCCAAATGCTCACTTCGAGGGCTTAAAACGTGTTTATTCACTGCGGGAAGAGATATAAACAACATTTAGAGTAAATTAATGTTCATGCGAGTACGTTCAATTTTTTATGCAAAACAATCGATGACCCGCGACCTGATGAAATTGCTCTGAGATGACCAAAATGGTCCGTTTTGAAAATTTCCATCTTTCAACTAATTTTGACTCTCAGAGGTGGATCATCACTATTGGAGATAAAATGAGCATCTTTATCTTCATTTTCATGCTTCTAGAGAGCCAAAATTCAAGATTGGGCGCATGGTTAAAAGTGACTTAAAAGGACCCAAATGCTCACTTCGATGGCTTAAAACGTGTTTATTCACTGCGGGAAGAGATATAAAGAACATTTAGAGTAAATTATTGTTAATGCGAGAACGTTCAATTTTTCATGCCAAACGATCGATGACCCGCGTCCTGATGAAATTGCTCTGAGATGACCAAAATGGTCCGTTTTGAAAATGTCCATCTTTCAACTAATTTTGACTCTCAGAGGTGGATCATCACTATTGGAGATAAAATGAGCATCTTTATCATCATTTTCATGGTTCTAGGGAGCCAAAACTCAAGATTGGGCTCATGGTTAAAAGTGACTTAAAAGGACCCAAATGCTCACTTTGAGGGCTTAAAACGTGTTTATTCACTGCGGGAAGAGATATAAAACAATATTTAGAGTGAATTAATGTTCATGCGAGAACGTTCAATTTTTCATGCAAAACAATCGATGACCCGCGACCTGATGAAATTGCTCTGAGGTGAACAAAATGGTCCATTTTGAAAATGTTCATCTTTCAACTAATATTGACTCTCAGAGGTGGATCTTCACTTTTGGAGATAAAATGAGCATCTTCATAGTAATTTTTATGCTTCTGGGGAGCCAAAACTCAAGATTTGGCTCATGGTTAAAAGTGACTTAAAAGGACCCAAATGCTCACTTCGAGGGCTTAAAACGTGTTTATTCACTGCGGGAAGAGATATAAACAACATTTAGAGTAAATTAATGTTCATGCGAGTACGTTCCATTTTTTATGCAAAACAATCGATGACCCGCGACCTGATGAAATTGCTCTGAGATGACCAAAATGGTCCGTTTTTTAAAATTTCCATCTTTCAACTAATTTTGACTCTCAGAGGTGGATCATCACTATTGGAGATAAAATGAGCATCTTTATCTTCATTTTCATGCTTCTAGAGAGCCAAAATTCAAGATTGGGCGCATGGTTAAAAGTGACTTAAAAGGACCCAAATGCTCACTTCGAGGGCTTAAAACGTGTTTATTCACTGCGGGAAGAGATATAAACAACATTTAGAGTAAATTAATGTTCATGCGAGAACGTTCAATTTTTCATGCAAAACAATCGAAGACCCGCGACCTGATGAAATTGCTCTGAGATGACCAAAATGGTCCGTTTTGAAAATTTTCACCTTTCAACTAATTTTGACTCTCAGAGGTGGATCATCACTTTTGGAGATAAAATGAGCATCGTTATCGTAATTTTCATGCTTCTAGGGAGCCAAAACTCAAGATTTGGCTCATGGTGAACAGTGACTTAAAAGGACCCAAATGCTCACTTCGAGGGCTTAAAACGTGTTTATTCACTGCGGGAAGAGATATAAACAACATTTAGAGTAAATTAATGTTCATGCGAGAACGTTCAATTTTTCATGCAAAACAATCGAAGACCCGCGACCTGATGAAATTGCTCTGAGATGACCAAAATGGTCCGTTTTGAAAATGTTCACCTTTCAACTAATTTTGACTCTCAGAGGTGGATCATCACTTTTGGAGATAAAATGAGCATCGTTATCGTCATTTTCATGCTTCTAGGGAGCCAAAACTCAAGATTTGGCTCATGGTTAAAAGTGACTTAAAAGGACCCAAATGCTCACTTCGAGGGCTTAAAACGTGTTTATTCACTGCGGGAAGAGATATAAACAACATTTAGAGTAAATTAATGTTCATGCGAGTACGTTCAATTTTTTATGCAAAACAATCGATGACCCGCGACCTGATGAAATTGCTCTGAGATGACCAAAATGGTCCGTTTTGAAAATTTCCATCTTTCAACTAATTTTGACTCTCAGAGGTGGATCATCACTATTGGAGATAAAATGAGCATCTTTATCTTCATTTTCATGCTTCTAGAGAGCCAAAATTCAAGATTGGGCGCATGGTTAAAAGTGACTTAAAAGGACCCAAATGCTCACTTCGATGGCTTAAAACGTGTTTATTCACTGCGGGAAGAGATATAAAGAACATTTAGAGTAAATTATTGTTAATGCGAGAACGTTCAATTTTTCATGCCAAACGATCGATGACCCGCGTCCTGATGAAATTGCTCTGAGATGACCAAAATGGTCCGTTTTGAAAATGTCCATCTTTCAACTAATTTTGACTCTCAGAGGTGGATCATCACTATTGGAGATAAAATGAGCATCTTTATCATCATTTTCATGGTTCTAGGGAGCCAAAACTCAAGATTGGGCTCATGGTTAAAAGTGACTTAAAAGGACCCAAATGCTCACTTTGAGGGCTTAAAACGTGTTTATTCACTGCGGGAAGAGATATAAAACAATATTTAGAGTGAATTAATGTTCATGCGAGAACGTTCAATTTTTCATGCAAAACAATCGATGACCCGCGACCTGATGAAATTGCTCTGAGGTGAACAAAATGGTCCATTTTGAAAATGTTCATCTTTCAACTAATATTGACTCTCAGAGGTGGATCTTCACTTTTGGAGATAAAATGAGCATCTTCATAGTAATTTTTATGCTTCTGGGGAGCCAAAACTCAAGATTTGGCTCATGGTTAAAAGTGACTTAAAAGGACCCAAATGCTCACTTCGAGGGCTTAAAACGTGTTTATTCACTGCGGGAAGAGATATAAACAACATTTAGAGTAAATTAATGTTCATGCGAGTACGTTCCATTTTTTATGCAAAACAATCGATGACCCGCGACCTGATGAAATTGCTCTGAGATGACCAAAATGGTCCGTTTTTTAAAATTTCCATCTTTCAACTAATTTTGACTCTCAGAGGTGGATCATCACTATTGGAGATAAAATGAGCATCTTTATCTTCATTTTCATGCTTCTAGAGAGCCAAAATTCAAGATTGGGCGCATGGTTAAAAGTGACTTAAAAGGACCCAAATGCTCACTTCGAGGGCTTAAAACGTGTTTATTCACTGCGGGAAGAGATATAAACAACATTTAGAGTAAATTAATGTTCATGCGAGAACGTTCAATTTTTCATGCAAAACAATCGAAGACCCGCGACCTGATGAAATTGCTCTGAGATGACCAAAATGGTCCGTTTTGAAAATTTTCACCTTTCAACTAATTTTGACTCTCAGAGGTGGATCATCACTTTTGGAGATAAAATGAGCATCGTTATCGTAATTTTCATGCTTCTAGGGAGCCAAAACTCAAGATTTGGCTCATGGTGAACAGTGACTTAAAAGGACCCAAATGCTCACTTCGAGGGCTTAAAACGTGTTTATTCACTGCGGGAAGAGATATAAACAACATTTAGAGTAAATTAATGTTCATGCGAGAACGTTCAATTTTTCATGCAAAACAATCGAAGACCCGCGACCTGATGAAATTGCTCTGAGATGACCAAAATGGTCCGTTTTGAAAATGTTCACCTTTCAACTAATTTTGACTCTCAGAGGTGGATCATCACTTTTGGAGATAAAATGAGCATCGTTATCGTAATTTTCATGCTTCTAGGGAGCCAAAACTCAAGATTTGGCTCATGGTGAAAAGTGACTTAAAAGGACCCAAATGCTCACTTCGAGGGCTTAAAACGTGTTTATTCACTGCGGGAAGAGATATAAACAACATTTAGAGTAAATTAATGTTCATGCGAGAACGTTCAATTTTTCATGCAAAACAATCGATGACCCGCGACCTGATGAAATTGCTCTGAGGTGAACAAAATGGTCCATTTTGAAAATGTTCATCTTTCAACTAATATTGACTCTCAGAGGTGGATCTTCACTTTTGGAGATAAAATGAGCATCGTTATCGTCATTTTCATGCTTCTAGGGAGCCAAAACTCAAGATTTGGCTCATGGTTAAAAGTGACTTAAAAGGACCCAAATGCTCACTTCGAGGGCTTAAAACGTGTTTATTCACTGCGGGAAGAGATATAAACAACATTTAGAGTAAATTAATGTTCATGCGAGTACGTTCAATTTTTTATGCAAAACAATCGATGACCCGCGACCTGATGAAATTGCTCTGAGATGACCAAAATGGTCCGTTTTGAAAATTTCCATCTTTCAACTAATTTTGACTCTCAGAGGTGGATCATCACTATTGGAGATAAAATGAGCATCTTTATCTTCATTTTCATGCTTCTAGAGAGCCAAAATTCAAGATTGGGCGCATGGTCAAAAGTGACTTAAAATGACCCAAATGCTCACTTCGATGGCTTAAAACGTGTTTATTCACTGCGGGAAGAGATATAAAGAACATTTAGAGTAAATTATTGTTAATGCGAGAACGTTCAATTTTTCATGCCAAACGATCGATGACCCGCGTCCTGATGAAATTGCTCTGAGATGACCAAAATGGTCCGTTTTGAAAATGTCCATCTTTCAACTAATTTTGACTCTCAGAGGTGGATCATCACTATTGGAGATAAAATGAGCATCTTTATCATCATTTTCATGGTTCTAGGGAGCCAAAACTCAAGATTGGGCTCATGGTTAAAAGTGACTTAAAAGGACCCAAATGCTCACTTTGAGGGCTTAAAACGTGTTTATTCACTGCGGGAAGAGATATAAAACAATATTTAGAGTGAATTAATGTTCATGCGAGAACGTTCAATTTTTCATGCAAAACAATCGATGACCCGCGACCTGATGAAATTGCTCTGAGGTGAACAAGATGGTCAATTTTGAAAATGTTCATCTTTCAACTAATATTGACACTCAGAGGTGGATCTTCACTTTTGGAGATAAAATGAGCATCTTCATAGTCATTTTTATGCTTCTGGGGAGCCAAAACTCAAGATTTGGTTCATGGTTAAAAGTGACTTAAAAGGAACCAAATGCTCACTTCGAGGGCTTAAAACGTGTTTATTCACTGCGGGAAGAGATATAAACAACATTTAGAGTAAATTAATGTTCATGCGAGAACGTTCAATTTTTCATGCAAAACAATCGAAGACCCGCGACCTGATGAAATTGCTCTGAGATGACCAAAATGGTCCGTTTAGAAAATGTTCATCTTTCAACTAATTTTGACTCTCAGAGGTGGATCATCACTTTTGGAGATAAAATGAGCATCGTTATCGTCATTTTCATGCTTCTAGGGAGCCAAAACTCAAGATTTGGCTCATGGTGAAAAGTGACTTAAAAGAACCCAAATGCTCACTTCGAGGGCTTAAAACGTGTTTATTCACTGCGGGAAGAGATATAAACAACATTTAGAGTAAATTAATGTTCATGCGAGAACGTTCAATTTTTCATGCAAAACAATCGATGACCCGCGACCTGATGAAATTGCACTGAGGTGAACAAAATGGTCAATTTTGAAAATGTTCATCTTTCAACTAATATTGACTCTCAGAGGTGGATCTTCACTTTTGGAGATAAAATGAGCATCTTCATAGTAATTTTTATGCTTCTGGGGAGCCAAAACTCAAGATTTGGTTCATGGTGAAAAGTGACTTAAAAGGACCCAAATGCTCACTTCGAGGGCTTAAAACGTGTTTATTCAGTGCGGGAAGAGATATAAACAACATTTAGAGTAAATTAATGTTCATGTGAGAACGTTCAATTTTTCATGCAAAACAATCGATGACCCGCGACCTGATGAAATTGCTCTGAGGTGAACAAAATGGTCCATTTTGAAAATGTTCATCTTTCAACTAATATTGACTCTCAGAGGTGGATCTTCACTTTTGGAGATAAAATGAGCATCTTCATAGTAATTTTTATGCTTCTGGGGAGCCAAAACTCAAGATTTGGCTCATGGTTAAAAGTGACTTAAAAGGACCCAAATGCTCACTTCGAGGGCTTAAAACGTGTTTATTCACTGCGGGAAGAGATATAAACAACATTTAGAGTAAATTAATGTTCTTGCGAGAACGTTCAATTTTTCATGCAAAACAATCGATGACCCGCGACCTGATTAAATTGCTCTGAGATGACCAAAATGGTCCGTTTTGAAAATTTTCATCTTTCAACTAATTTTGACTCTCAGAGGTGGATCATCACTTTTGGAGATAAAATGAGCATCGTTATCGTCATTTTCATGCTTCTAGGGAGCCAAAACTCAAGATTTGGCTCATGGTGAAAAGTGACTTAAAAGGACCCAAATGCTCACTTCGAGGGCTTAAAACGTATTTATTCACTGCGGGAAGAGATATAAACAACATTTAGAGTAAATTAATGTTCATGCGAGAACGTTCAATTTTTCATGCAAAACAATCGATGACCCGCGACCTGATGAAATTGCTCTGAGGTGAACAAAATGGTCCATTTTGAAAATGTTCATCTTTCAACTAATATTGACTCTCAGAGGTGGATCTTCACGTTTGGAGATAAAATGAGCATCTTCATAGTAATTTTTATGCTTCTGGGGATCCAAAACTCAAGGTTTGGCTCATGGTTAAAAGTGACTTAAAAGGACCCAAATGCTCACTTCGAGGGCTTAAAACATGTTTATTCACTGCGGGAAGAGATATAAACAACATTTAGAGTAAATTAATGTTCATGCGAGAACGTTCAATTTTTCATGCAAAACAATAGAAGACCCGCGACCTGATGAAATTGCTCTGAGATGACCAAAATGGTCCGTTTTGAAAATTTTCATCTTTCAACTAATTTTGACTCTCAGAGGTGGATCATCACTTTTGGAGATAAAATGAGCATCGGTATCGTCATTTTCATGCTTCTAGGGAGCCAAAACTCAAGATTTGACTCATGGTTGAAAGTGACTTAAAAGGACCAAATGCTCACTTCGAGGGCTTAAAACGTGTTTATTCACTGCGGGAAGAGATATAAACAACATTTAGAGAAAATTAATGTTCATGCGAGAAAGTTCAATTTTTCATGCAAAACAATCGATGACCCGCGACCTGATGAAATTGCTCTGACGTGACCAAAATGGTCCGTTTTGAAAGTTTTCATCTTTAAACTAATTTTGACTCTCAGAGGTGGATCATCACTTTTGGAGATAAAATGAGCATCGGTATCGTCATTTTCATGCTTCTAGAGAGCCAAAACTCAAGATTTGACTCATGGTTGAAAGTGACTTAAAAGGACCAAATGCTCACTTCGAAGGCTTAAAATGTGTTTATTCACTGCGGGAAGAGATATAAAGAACATTTAGAGTAAATTAATGTTCATGCGAGAACGTTCAATTTTTCATGCAAAACAATCAATGACCTGCGATCTGATGAAATTGAGATGACCAAAATGGTCCGTTTTGAAAGTTTTCATCTTTCAACTAATTTTGACTCTCAGAGGTGGATCATCACTATTGGAGATAAAATTAGCATCTTAATCTTCATTTTCATGCTTCTAGGGAGCCAAAACTCAAGATTGGGCTCATGGTTAAAAGTGACTTAAAAGGACCCAAATGCTCACTTCGATGGCTTAAAACGTGTTTATTCACTGCGGGAAGAGATATAAAGAACATTTAGAGTAAATTATTGTTAATGCGAGAACGTTCAATTTTTCATGCCGAACGCGTCCTGATGAAATTGCTCTGAGAAGACCAAAATGGTCCGTTTTGAAAATTTTCATCTTTCAACTAATTTTGACTCTCAGAGGTGGATCTTCACTTTTGGAGATAAAATGAGCATCTTCATAGTAATTTTTATGCTTCTGGGGAGCCAAAACTCAAGATTTGGTTCATGGTTAAAAGTGACTTAAAAGGAACCAAATGCTCACTTCGAGGGCTTAAAACGTGTTTATTCACTGCGGGAAGAGATATAAACAACATTTAGAGTAAATTAATGTTCATGCGAGAACGTTCAATTTTTCATGCAAAACAATCGAAGACCCGCGACCTGATGAAATTGCTCTGAGATGACCAAACTGGTCCGTTTTGAAAATTTTCATCTTTCAACTAATTTTGACTCTCAGAGGTGGATCATCACTTTTGGAGATAAAATGAGCATCGTTATCGTCATTTTCATGCTTCTAGGGAGCCAAAACTCAAGATTTGGCTCATGGTGAAAAGTGACTTTTAAAGGACCCAAATGCTCACTTCGAGGGCTTAAAACGTGTTTATTCACTGCGGGAAGAGATATAAACAACATTTAGAGTAAATTAATGTTCATGCGAGAACGTTCAATTTTTCATGCAAAACAATCGATGACCCGCGACCTGATGAAATTGCACTGAGGTGAACAAAATGGTCAATTTTGAAAATGTTCATCTTTCAACTAATATTGACTCTCAGAGGTGGATCTTCACTTTTGGAGATAAAATGAGCATCTTCATAGTAATTTTTATGCTTCTGGGGAGCCAAAACTCAAGATTTGGTTCATGGTGAAAAGTGACTTAAAAGGACCCAAATGCTCACTTCGAGGGCTTAAAACGTGTTTATTCAGTGCGGGAAGAGATATAAACAACATTTAGAGTAAATTAATGTTCATGTGAGAACGTTCAATTTTTCATGCAAAACAATCGATGACCCGCGACCTGATGAAATTGCTCTGAGGTGAACAAAATGGTCCATTTTGAAAATGTTCATCTTTCAACTAATATTGACTCTCAGAGGTGGATCTTCACTTTTGGAGATAAAATGAGCATCTTCATAGTAATTTTTATGCTTCTGGGGAGCCAAAACTCAAGATTTGGCTCATGGTTAAAAGTGACTTAAAAGGACCCAAATACTCACTTCGAGGGCTTAAAACGTGTTTATTCACTGCGGGAAGAGATATAAACAACATTTAGAGTAAATTAATGTTCATGCGAGAACGTTCAATTTTTCATGCAAAACAATCGATGACCCGCGACCTCATTAAATTGCTCTGAGATGACCAAAAATGGTCCGTTTTGAAAATTTTCATCTTTCAACTAATTTTGACTCTCAGAGGTGGATCATCACTTTTGGAGATAAAATGAGCATCGTTATCGTCATTTTCATGCTTCTAGGGAGCCAAAACTCAAGATTTGGCTCATGGTGAAAAGTGACTTAAAAGGACCCAAATGCTCACTTCGAGGGCTTAAAACGTATTTATTCACTGCGGGAAGAGATATAAACAACATTTAGAGTAAATTAATGTTCATGCGAGAACGTTCAATTTTTCATGCAAAACAATCGATGACCCGCGACCTGATGAAATTGCTCTGAGGTGAACAAAATGGTCCCTTTTGAAAATGTTCATCTTTCAACTAATATTGACTCTCAGAGGTGGATCTTCACTTTTGGAGATAAAATGAGCATCTTCATAGTAATTTTTATGCTTCTGGGGATCCAAAACTCAAGGTTTGGCTCATGGTTAAAAGTGACTTAAAAGGACCCAAATGCTCACTTCGAGGGCTTAAAACGTGTTTATTCACTGCGGGAAGAGATATAAAGAACATTTAGAGTAAATTAATGTTCATGCGAGAACGTTCAATTTTTCATGCAAAACAATCGATGACCTGCGATCTGATGAAATTGCTCAGAGATGACCAAAATGGTCCGTTTTGAAAGTTTTCATCTTTCAACTAATTTTGACTCTCAGAGGTGGATCATAACTATTGGAGATAAAATTAGCATCTTTATCTTCATTTTCATGCTTCTAGGGAGCCAAAACTCAAGATTTGAATCATGGTTGAAAGTGACTTAAAAGGACCAAATGCTCACTTCGAGGGCTTAAAACGTGTTTATTCACTGCGGGAAGAGATATAAACAACATTTAGAGTACATTAATGTTCATGCGAGAACGTTCAATTTTTCATGCAAAACAATCGATGACCCGCGACCTGATGAAATTGCTCTGAGGTGAACAAAATGGTCCCTTTTGAAAATGTTTATCTTTCAACTAATATTGACTCTCAGAGGTGGATCTTCACTTTTGGAGATAAAATGAGCATCTTCATAGTAATTTTTATGCTTCTGGGGAGCAAAAAACTCAAGATTTGGTTCATGGTGAAAAGTGACTTAAAAGGACCCAAATGCTCACTTCGAGGGCTTAAAACGTGTTTATTCACTGCGGGAAGAGATATAAACAACATTTAGAGTAAATTAATCTTCATGCGAGAACGTTCAATTTTTCATGCAAAACAATCGAAGACCCGCGACCTGATGAAATTGCTCTGAGATGACCAAACTGGTCCGTTTTGAAAATTTTCATCTTTCAACTAATTTTGACTCTCAGAGGTGGATCATCACTTTTGGAGATAAAATGAGCATCGTTATCGTCATTTTCATGCTTCTAGGGAGCCAAAACTCAAGATTTGGCTCATGGTGAAAAGTGACTTTTAAAGAACCCAAATGCTCACTTCGAGGGCTTAAAACGTGTTTATTCACTGCGGGAAGAGATATAAACAACATTTAGAGTAAATTAATGTTCATGCGAGAACGTTCAATTTTTCATGCAAAACAATCGATGACCCGCGACCTGATGAAATTGCACTGAGGTGAACAAAATGGTCAATTTTGAAAATGTTCATCTTTCAACTAATATTGACTCTCAGAGGTGGATCTTCACTTTTGGAGATAAAATGAGCATCTTCATAGTAATTTTTATGCTTCTGGGGAGCCAAAACTCAAGATTTGGTTCATGGTGAAAAGTGACTTAAAAGGACCCAAATGCTCACTTCGAGGGCTTAAAACGTGTTTATTCAGTGCGGGAAGAGATATAAACAACATTTAGAGTAAATTAATGTTCATGTGAGAACGTTCAATTTTTCATGCAAAACAATCGATGACCCGCGACCTGATGAAATTGCTCTGAGGTGAACAAAATGGTCCATTTTGAAAATGTTCATCTTTCAACTAATATTGACTCTCAGAGGTGGATCTTCACTTTTGGAGATAAAATGAGCATCTTCATAGTAATTTTTATGCTTCTGGGGAGCCAAAACTCAAGATTTGGCTCATGGTTAAAAGTGACTTAAAAGGACCCAAATGCTCACTTCGAGGGCTTAAAACGTGTTTATTCACTGCGGGAAGAGATATAAACAACATTTAGAGTAAATTAATGTTCATGCGAGAACGTTCAATTTTTCATGCAAAACAATCGATGACCCGCGACCTCATTAAATTGCTCTGAGATGACCAAAAATGGTCCGTTCTGAAAATTTTCATCTTTCAACTAATTTTGACTCTCAGAGGTGGATCATCACTTTTGGAGATAAAATGAGCATCGTTATCGTCATTTTCATGCTTGTAGGGAGCCAAAACTCAAGATTTGGCTCATGGTGAAAAGTGACTTAAAAGGACCCAAATGCTCACTTCGAGGGCTTAAAACGTATTTATTCACTGCGGGAAGAGATATAAACAACATTTAGAGTAAATTAATGTTCATGCGAGAACGTTCAATTTTTCATGCAAAACAATCGATGACCCGCGACCTGATGAAATTGCTCTGAGGTGAACAAAATGGTCCCTTTTGAAAATGTTCATCTTTCAACTAATATTGACTCTCAGAGGTGGATCTTCACTTTTGGAGATAAAATGAGCATCTTCATAGTAATTTTTATGCTTCTGGGGATCCAAAACTCAAGGTTTGGCTCATGGTTAAAAGTGACTTAAAAGGACCCAAATGCTCACTTCGAGGGCTTAAAACGTGTTTATTCACTGCGGGAAGAGATATAAAGAACATTTAGAGTAAATTAATGTTCATGCGAGAACGTTCAATTTTTCATGCAAAACAATCGATGACCTGCGATCTGATGAAATTGCTCAGAGATGACCAAAATGGTCCGTTTTGAAAATGTTCATCTTTCAACTAATATTGACTCTCAGAGGTGGATCTTCACTTTTGGAGATAAAATGAGCATCTTCATAGTAATTTTTATGCTTCTGGGGAGCCAAAACTCAAGATTTGGCTCATGGTTAAAAGTGACTTAAAAGGACCCAAATGCTCACTTCGAGGGCTTAAAACGTGTTTATTCACTGCGGGAAGAGATATAAACAACATTTAGAGTAAATTAATGTTCATGCAAGAACGTTCAATTTTTCATGCAAAACAATCGATGACCCGCGACCTGATTAAATTGCTCTGAGATGACCAAAATGGTCCGTTTTGAAAATTTTCATCTTTCAACTAATTTTGACTCTCAGAGGTGGATCATCACTTTTGGAGATAAAATGAGCATCGTTATCGTCATTTTCATGCCTTCTAGGGAGCCAAAACTCAAGATTTGGCTCATGGTGAAAAGTGACTTAAAAGGACCCAAATGCTCACTTCGAGGGCTTAAAACGTATTTATTCACTGCGGGAAGAGATATAAACAACATTTAGAGTAAATTAATGTTCATGCGAGAACGTTCAATTTTTCATGCAAAACAATCGATGACCCGCGACCTGATGAAATTGCTCTGAGGTGAACAAAATGGCCCATTTTGAAAATGTTCATCTTTCAACTAATATTGACTCTCAGAGGTGGATCTTCACTTTTGGAGATAAAATGAGCATCTTCATAGTAATTTTTATGCTTCTGGGGATCCAAAACTCAAGATTTGGCTCATGGTGAAAAGTGACTTAAAAGGACCCAAATGCTCACTTCGAGGGCTTAAAACGTGTTTATTCACTACGGGAAGAGATATAAACAACATTTAGAGAAAATTAATGTTCATGCGAGAACGTTCAATTTTTCATGCAAAACAATCGATGACCCGCGACCTGATGAAATTGCTCTGAGGTGACCAAAATGGTCCGTTTTGAAAGTTTTCATCTTTAAACTAATTTTGACTCTCAGAGGTGGATCATCACTTTTGGAGATAAAATGAGCATCGGTATCGTCATTTTCATGCTTCTAGAGAGCCAAAACTCAAGATTTGACTCATGGTTGAAAGTGACTTAAAAGGACCAAATGCTCACTTCGAAGGCTTAAAATGTGTTTATTCACTGCGGGAAGAGATATAAAGAACATTTAGAGTAAATTAATGTTCATGCGAGAACGTTCAATTTTTCATGCAAAACAATCGATGACCTGCGATCTGATGAAATTGAGATGACCAAAATGGTCCGTTTTGAAAGTTTTCATCTTTCAACTAATTTTGACTCTCAGAGGTGGATCATCACTATTGGAGATAAAATTAGCATCTTTATCTTCATATTCATGCTTCTAGGGAGCCAAAACTCAAGATTGGGCTCATTTTTAAAAGTGACTTAAAAGGACCCAAATGCTCACTTCGATGGCTTAAAACGTGTTTATTCACTGCGGGAAGAGATATAAAGAACATTTAGAGTAAATTATTGTTAATGCGAGAACGTTCAATTTTTCATGCAAAACAATCGATGGCCCGCGACCTGATGAAATTGCTCTGAGATGACCAAAATGGTCCGTTTTGAAAGTTTTCATCTTTTAACTAATTTTGACTCTCAGAGGTGGATCATCACTTTTGGAGATAAAATGAGCATCGTTATCGTCATTTTCAAGCTTCTGGGGAGCCAAAACTCAAGATTTGGCTCATGGTTAAAAGTGACTTAAAAGGACCCAAATGCTCACTTCGAGGGCTTAAAACGTGTTTATTCACTGCGGGAAGAGATATAAAGAACATTTAGAGTAAATTAATGTTCATTCGAGAATGTTCAATTTTTCATGCAAAACAATCGATGACCCGCGACCTGATGAAATTGCTCTGAGATTACCAAAATGGTCCGTTTTGAAAGTTTTCATCTTTCAACTAATTTTTACTCTCAGAGGTGGATCATCACTTTTGGAGATAAAATGAGCATCGGTATCGTCATTTTCATGCTTCTAGGGAGCCAAAACTCAAGATTTGACTCATGGTTGAAAGTGACTTAAAAGGACCAAATGCTCACTTCGAGGGCTTAAAACGTGTTTATTCACTGCGGGAAGAGATATAAAGAACATTTAGAGTAAATTAATGTTCATGCGAGAACGTTCAATTTTTCATGCAAAACAATCGATGACCCGTGATCTGATGAAATTGCTCTGAGTTGACCAAAATGGTCTGTTTTGAAAGTTTTCATCTTTCAACTAATTTTGACTCTCAAAGGTGGATCATCACTTTTGGAGATACAATGAGCATCGTTATCGTCATTTTCATGCTTCTAGGGAGCCAAAATTCAAGATTTGGCTCATGGTTAAAAGTGACTTAAAAGGACACAAATGCTCACTTCGAGGGCTTAAAACGTGTTTATTCACTGCGGGAAGAGATATAAAGAACATTTAGAGTAAATTAATGTTCATTCGAGAACGTTCAATTTTTCATGCAAAACAATCGATGACCCGCGACCTGATGAAATTGCTCTGAGATTACCAAAATGGTCCGTTTTGAAAGTTTTTATCTTTCAACTAATTTTGACTCTCAGAGGTGGATCATCACTTTTGGAGATAAAATGAGCATTGTTATCGTCATTTTCACGCTTCTAGGGAGGCAAAACTCAAGATTTGGCTCATGGTTAAAAGTGACTTAAAAGAACCCAAATGCTCACTTCGAGGGCTTAAAACGTGTTTATTCACTGCGGGAAGAGATATAAAGAACATTTAGAGTAAATTAATGTTCATTCGAGAACGTTCAATTTTTCATGCAAAACAATCGATGACCCGCGACCTGATGAAATTGCTCTGAGATTACCAAAATGGTCCGTTTTGAAAGTTTTTATCTTTCAACTAATTTTGACTCTCAGAGGTGGATCATCACTTTTGGAGATAAAATGAGCAGCGTTATCGTCATTTTCATGCTTCTAGGGAGCCAAAACTCAAGATTTGGCTCATGGTTAAAAGTGACTTAAAAGGACCCAAATGCTCACTTCGAGGGCTTAAAATGTGTTTATTCACTGCGGGAAGAGATATAAACATCATTTAGAGTAAATTAATGTTCATGCGAGAACGTTCAATTTTTCATGCAAAACAATCGATGACCCGCGACCTGATGAAATTGCTCTGAGGTGACCAAAATGGTCCGTTTTGAAAGTTTTCATCTTTCAACTAATTTTGACTCTCAGAGGTGGATCATCACTTTTGGAGATAAAATGAGCATCGGTATCGTCATTTTCATGCTTCTAGGGAGCCAAAACTCAAGATTTGACTCATGGTTGAAAGTGACTTAAAAGGACCAAATGCTCACTTCGAGGGCTTAAAACGTGTTTATTCACTGCGGGAATAGATATAAAGAACATTTAGAGTAAATTAATGTTCATGCGAGAACGTTCAATTTTTCATGCAAAACAATCGATGACCTGCGATCTGATGAAATTGCTCTAAGATGACCAAAATGGTCCGTTTTGAAAGTTTTCATCTTTCAACTAATTTTGACTCTCAGAGGTGGATCATAACTTTTGGAGATAAAATGAGCATCGTTATCGTCATTTTCATGCTTCTAGGGAGCCAAAACTCAAGATGTGGCTCATGGTTAAAAGTGACTTAAAAGGACCCAAATGCTCACTTCGAGGGCTTAAAACGTGTTTATTCACTGCGGGAAGAGATATAAAGAACATTTAGAGTAAATTAATGTTCATGCGAGAACGTTCAATTTTTCATGCAAAACAATCAATGACCTGCGATCTGATGAAATTCCTCTGAGATGACCAAAATGGTCCGTTTTGAAAATTTCCTTCTTTCAACTAATTTTGACTCTCAGAGGTGGATCATCACTATTGGAGATAAAATTAGCATCTTTATCTTCATTTTCATGCTTCTAGGGAGCCAAAACTCAAGATTGGGCTCATGGTTAAAAGTGACTTAAAAGGACCCAAATGCTCACTTCGATGGCTTAAAACGTGTTTATTCACTGCAGGAAGAGATATAAAGAACATTTAGAGTAAATTAATGTTCATGCGAGAACGTTCAATTTTTCATGCAAAACAATCGATGACCCGCGACCTGATGAAATTGCTCTGAGGTGACCAAAATGGTCCGTTTTGAAAGTTTTCATCTTTCAACTAATTTTGACTCTCAGAGGTGGATCATCACTTTTGGAGATAATATGAGCATCGGTATCGTCATTTTCATGCTTCTAGGGAGCCAAAACTCAAGATTTGGCTCATGGTTAAAAGTGACTTACAAGGACCCAAATGCTCACTTCGATGGCTTAAAACGTGTTTATTCACTGCGGGAGGAGATATAAAGAACATTTAGAGTAAATTATTGTTAATGCGAGAACGTTCAATTTTTCATGCCAAACGATCGATGACCCGCGACCTGATGAAATTGCTCTGAGATGGCCAAAATGGTCCGTTTTGAAAGTTTTCATCTTTCAACTAATTTTGACTCTCATAGGTGGATCATCACTTTTGGAGATAAAATGAGCATCGTTATCGTCATTTTCATGCTTCTAGGGAGCCAAAACTCAAGATTTGGCTCATGGTTAAAAGTGACTTAAAAGGACCCAAATGCTCACTTCGATGGCTTAAAACGTGTTTATTCACTGCGGGAAGAGATATATAGAACATTTAGAGTAAATTATTGTTAATGTGAGAACGTTCAATTTTTCATGCCAAACGATCGATGACCCGCGACCTGGTGAAATTGCTCTGAGATGACCAAAATGGTCCATTTTGAAAATGTTCATCTTTCAAATATTATTGACTCTCAGAGGTGAATTTTCACTTTTGGAGATAAAATGAGCATCTTTATCATCATTTTCATGCTTCTAGGGAGCCAAAACTCAAGATTTGAATCATGGTTGAAAGTGACTTAAAAGGACCAAATGCTCACTTCGAGGGCTTAAAACGTGTTTATTCACTGCGGGAAGAGATATAAACAACATTTAGAGTAAATTAATGTTCATGCGAGAACGTTCAATTTTTCATGCAAAACAATCGATGACCCGCGACCTGATGAAATTGCTCTGAGGTGAACAAAATGGTCCATTTTGAAAATGTTTATCTTTCAACTAATATTGACTCTCAGAGGTGGATCTTCACTTTTGGAGATAAAATGAGCATCTTCATAGTAATTTTTATGCTTCTGGGGAGCCAAAACTCAAGATTTGGTTCATGGTGAAAAGTGACTTAAAAGGACCCAAATGCTCACTTCGAGGGCTTAAAACGTGTTTATTCACTGCGGGAAGAGATATAAACAACATTTAGAGTAAATTAATGTTCATGCGAGAACGTTCAATTTTTCATGCAAAACAATCGATGACCCGCGACCTGATGAAATTGCTCTGAGGTGACCAAAATGGTCCGTTTTGAAAGTTTTCATCTTTCAACTAATTTTGACTCTCAGAGGTGGATCATCACTTTTGGAGATAAAATGAGCATCGGTATCGTCATTTTCATGCTTCTAGGGAGCCAAAACTCAAGATTTGACTCATGGTTGAAAGTGACTTAAAAGGACCAAATGCTCACTTCGAGGGCTTAAAACGTGTTTATTCACTGCGGGAATAGATATAAAGAACATTTAGAGTAAATTAATGTTCATGCGAGAACGTTCAATTTTTCATGCAAAACAATCGATGACCTGCGATCTGATGAAATTGCTCTAAGATGACCAAAATGGTCCGTTTTGAAAGTTTTCATCTTTTAACTAATTTTGACTCTCAGAGGTGGATCATCACTTTTGGAGATAAAATGAGCATCGTTATCGTCATTTTCAAGCTTCTGGGGAGCCAAAACTCAAGATTTGGCTCATGGTTAAAAGTGACTTAAAAGGACCCAAATGCTCACTTCGAGGGCTTAAAACGTGTTTATTCACTGCGGGAAGAGATATAAAGAACATTTAGAGTAAATTAATGTTCATTCGAGAATGTTCAATTTTTCATGCAAAACAATCGATGACCCGCGACCTGATGAAATTGCTCTGAGATTACCAAAATGGTCCGTTTTGAAAGTTTTCATCTTTCAACTAATTTTGACTCTCAGAGGTGGATCATCACTTTTGGAGATAAAATGAGCATCGTTATCGTCATTTTCACGCTTCTAGGGAGGCAAAACTCAAGATTTGGCTCATGGTTAAAAGTGACTTAAAAGAACCCAAATGCTCGCTTCGAGGGCTTAAAACGTGTTTATTCACTGCGGGAAGAGATATAAAGAACATTTAGAGTAAATTATTGTTCATGCAAGAACGTTCAATTTTTCATGCAAAACGATCGATGACCCGCGACCTGATGAAATTGCTCTGAGATGACCAAAATGGTCCGTTTTGAAAATTTCCACCTTTCAACTAATTTTGACTCTCAGAGGTGGATCATCACTTTTGGAGATAAAATGAGCATCGGTATCGTCATTTTCATGCTTCTAGGGAGCCAAAACTCAAGATTTGACTCATGGTTGAAAGTGACTTAAAAGGACCAAATGCTCACTTCGAGGGCTTAAAACGTGTTTATTCACTGCGGGAAGAGATATAAAGAACATTTAGAGTAAATTAATGTTCATGCGAGAACGTTCAATTTTTCATGCAAAACAATCGATGACCCGTGATCTGATGAAATTGCTCTGAGATTGACCAAAATGGTCTGTTTTGAAAGTTTTCATCTTTCAACTAATTTTGACTCTCAAAGGTGGATCATCACTTTTGGAGATACAATGAGCATCGTTATCGTCATTTTCATGCTTCTAGGGAGCCAAAATTCAAGATTTGGCTCATGGTTAAAAGTGACTTAAAAGGACACAAATGCTCACTTCGAGGGCTTAAAACGTGTTTATTCACTGCGGGAAGAGATATAAAGAACATTTAGAGTAAATTAATGTTCATTCGAGAACGTTCAATTTTTCATGCAAAACAATCGATGACCCGCGACCTGATGAAATTGCTCTGAGATTACCAAAATGGTCCGTTTTGAAAGTTTTTATCTTTCAACTAATTTTGACTCTCAGAGGTGGATCATCACTTTTGGAGATAAAATGAGCATTGTTATCGTCATTTTCACGCTTCTAGGGAGGCAAAACTCAAGATTTGGCTCATGGTTAAAAGTGACTTAAAAGAACCCAAATGCTCACTTCGAGGGCTTAAAACGTGTTTATTCACTGCGGGAAGAGATATAAAGAACATTTAGAGTAAATTAATGTTCATTCGAGAACGTTCAATTTTTCATGCAAAACAATCGATGACCCGCGACCTGATGAAATTGCTCTGAGATTACCAAAATGGTCCGTTTTGAAAGTTTTTATCTTTCAACTAATTTTGACTCTCAGAGGTGGATCATCACTTTTGGAGATAAAATGAGCAGCGTTATCGTCATTTTCATGCTTCTAGGGAGCCAAAACTCAAGATTTGGCTCATGGTTAAAAGTGACTTAAAAGGACCCAAATGCTCACTTCGAGGGCTTAAAATGTGTTTATTCACTGCGGGAAGAGATATAAACATCATTTAGAGTAAATTAATGTTCATGCGAGAACGTTCAATTTTTCATGCAAAACAATCGATGACCCGCGACCTGATGAAATTGCTCTGAGGTGACCAAAATGGTCCGTTTTGAAAGTTTTCATCTTTCAACTAATTTTGACTCTCAGAGGTGGATCATCACTTTTGGAGATAAAATGAGCATCGGTATCGTCATTTTCATGCTTCTAGGGAGCCAAAACTCAAGATTTGACTCATGGTTGAAAGTGACTTAAAAGGACCAAATGCTCACTTCGAGGGCTTAAAACGTGTTTATTCACTGCGGGAATAGATATAAAGAACATTTAGAGTAAATTAATGTTCATGCGAGAACGTTCAATTTTTCATGCAAAACAATCGATGACCTGCGATCTGATGAAATTGCTCTAAGATGACCAAAATGGTCCGTTTTGAAAGTTTTCATCTTTCAACTAATTTTGACTCTCAGAGGTGGATCATAACTTTTGGAGATAAAATGAGCATCGTTATCGTCATTTTCATGCTTCTAGGGAGCCAAAACTCAAGATGTGGCTCATGGTTAAAAGTGACTTAAAAGGACCCAAATGCTCACTTCGAGGGCTTAAAACGTGTTTATTCACTGCGGGAAGAGATATAAAGAACATTTAGAGTAAATTAATGTTCATGCGAGAACGTTCAATTTTTCATGCAAAACAATCAATGACCTGCGATCTGATGAAATTCCTCTGAGATGACCAAAATGGTCCGTTTTGAAAATTTCCTTCTTTCAACTAATTTTGACTCTCAGAGGTGGATCATCACTATTGGAGATAAAATTAGCATCTTTATCTTCATTTTCATGCTTCTAGGGAGCCAAAACTCAAGATTGGGCTCATGGTTAAAAGTGACTTAAAAGGACCCAAATGCTCACTTCGATGGCTTAAAACGTGTTTATTCACTGCAGGAAGAGATATAAAGAACATTTAGAGTAAATTAATGTTCATGCGAGAACGTTCAATTTTTCATGCAAAACAATCGATGACCCGCGACCTGATGAAATTGCTCTGAGGTGACCAAAATGGTCCGTTTTGAAAGTTTTCATCTTTCAACTAATTTTGACTCTCAGAGGTGGATCATCACTTTTGGAGATAATATGAGCATCGGTATCGTCATTTTCATGCTTCTAGGGAGCCAAAACTCAAGATTTGGCTCATGGTTAAAAGTGACTTACAAGGACCCAAATGCTCACTTCGATGGCTTAAAACGTGTTTATTCACTGCGGGAGGAGATATAAAGAACATTTAGAGTAAATTATTGTTAATGCGAGAACGTTCAATTTTTCATGCCAAACGATCGATGACCCGCGACCTGATGAAATTGCTCTGAGATGGCCAAAATGGTCCGTTTTGAAAGTTTTCATCTTTCAACTAATTTTGACTCTCATAGGTGGATCATCACTTTTGGAGATAAAATGAGCATCGTTATCGTCATTTTCATGCTTCTAGGGAGCCAAAACTCAAGATTTGGCTCATGGTTAAAAGTGACTTAAAAGGACCCAAATGCTCACTTCGATGGCTTAAAACGTGTTTATTCACTGCGGGAAGAGATATATAGAACATTTAGAGTAAATTATTGTTAATGTGAGAACGTTCAATTTTTCATGCCAAACGATCGATGACCCGCGACCTGGTGAAATTGCTCTGAGATGACCAAAATGGTCCATTTTGAAAATGTTCATCTTTCAAATATTATTGACTCTCAGAGGTGAATTTTCACTTTTGGAGATAAAATGAGCATCTTTATCATCATTTTCATGCTTCTAGGGAGCCAAAACTCAAGATTTGAATCATGGTTGAAAGTGACTTAAAAGGACCAAATGCTCACTTCGAGGGCTTAAAACGTGTTTATTCACTGCGGGAAGAGATATAAACAACATTTAGAGTAAATTAATGTTCATGCGAGAACGTTCAATTTTTCATGCAAAACAATCGATGACCCGCGACCTGATGAAATTGCTCTGAGGTGAACAAAATGGTCCATTTTGAAAATGTTTATCTTTCAACTAATATTGACTCTCAGAGGTGGATCTTCACTTTTGGAGATAAAATGAGCATCTTCATAGTAATTTTTATGCTTCTGGGGAGCCAAAACTCAAGATTTGGTTCATGGTGAAAAGTGACTTAAAAGGACCCAAATGCTCACTTCGAGGGCTTAAAACGTGTTTATTCACTGCGGGAAGAGATATAAACAACATTTAGAGTAAATTAATGTTCATGCGAGAACGTTCAATTTTTCATGCAAAACAATCGATGACCCGCGACCTGATGAAATTGCTCTGAGGTGACCAAAATGGTCCGTTTTGAAAGTTTTCATCTTTCAACTAATTTTGACTCTCAGAGGTGGATCATCACTTTTGGAGATAAAATGAGCATCGGTATCGTCATTTTCATGCTTCTAGGGAGCCAAAACTCAAGATTTGACTCATGGTTGAAAGTGACTTAAAAGGACCAAATGCTCACTTCGAGGGCTTAAAACGTGTTTATTCACTGCGGGAATAGATATAAAGAACATTTAGAGTAAATTAATGTTCATGCGAGAACGTTCAATTTTTCATGCAAAACAATCGATGACCTGCGATCTGATGAAATTGCTCTAAGATGACCAAAATGGTCCGTTTTGAAAGTTTTCATCTTTTAACTAATTTTGACTCTCAGAGGTGGATCATCACTTTTGGAGATAAAATGAGCATCGTTATCGTCATTTTCAAGCTTCTGGGGAGCCAAAACTCAAGATTTGGCTCATGGTTAAAAGTGACTTAAAAGGACCCAAATGCTCACTTCGAGGGCTTAAAACGTGTTTATTCACTGCGGGAAGAGATATAAAGAACATTTAGAGTAAATTAATGTTCATTCGAGAATGTTCAATTTTTCATGCAAAACAATCGATGACCCGCGACCTGATGAAATTGCTCTGAGATTACCAAAATGGTCCGTTTTGAAAGTTTTCATCTTTCAACTAATTTTGACTCTCAGAGGTGGATCATCACTTTTGGAGATAAAATGAGCATCGTTATCGTCATTTTCACGCTTCTAGGGAGGCAAAACTCAAGATTTGGCTCATGGTTAAAAGTGACTTAAAAGAACCCAAATGCTCGCTTCGAGGGCTTAAAACGTGTTTATTCACTGCGGGAAGAGATATAAAGAACATTTAGAGTAAATTATTGTTCATGCAAGAACGTTCAATTTTTCATGCAAAACGATCGATGACCCGCGACCTGATGAAATTGCTCTGAGATGACCAAAATGGTCCGTTTTGAAAATTTCCACCTTTCAACTAATTTTGACTCTCAGAGGTGGATCATCACTTTTGGAGATAAAATGAGCATCGGTATCGTCATTTTCATGCTTCTAGGGAGCCAAAACTCAAGATTTGACTCATGGTTGAAAGTGACTTAAAAGGACCAAATGCTCACTTCGAGGGCTTAAAACGTGTTTATTCACTGCGGGAAGAGATATAAAGAACATTTAGAGTAAATTAATGTTCATGCGAGAACGTTCAATTTTTCATGCAAAACAATCGATGACCCGTGATCTGATGAAATTGCTCTGAGATTGACCAAAATGGTCTGTTTTGAAAGTTTTCATCTTTCAACTAATTTTGACTCTCAAAGGTGGATCATCACTTTTGGAGATACAATGAGCATCGTTATCGTCATTTTCATGCTTCTAGGGAGCCAAAATTCAAGATTTGGCTCATGGTTAAAAGTGACTTAAAAGGACACAAATGCTCACTTCGAGGGCTTAAAACGTGTTTATTCACTGCGGGAAGAGATATAAAGAACATTTAGAGTAAATTAATGTTCATTCGAGAACGTTCAATTTTTCATGCAAAACAATCGATGACCCGCGACCTGATGAAATTGCTCTGAGATTACCAAAATGGTCCGTTTTGAAAGTTTTTATCTTTCAACTAATTTTGACTCTCAGAGGTGGATCATCACTTTTGGAGATAAAATGAGCATTGTTATCGTCATTTTCACGCTTCTAGGGAGGCAAAACTCAAGATTTGGCTCATGGTTAAAAGTGACTTAAAAGAACCCAAATGCTCACTTCGAGGGCTTAAAACGTGTTTATTCACTGCGGGAAGAGATATAAAGAACATTTAGAGTAAATTAATGTTCATTCGAGAACGTTCAATTTTTCATGCAAAACAATCGATGACCCGCGACCTGATGAAATTGCTCTGAGATTACCAAAATGGTCCGTTTTGAAAGTTTTTATCTTTCAACTAATTTTGACTCTCAGAGGTGGATCATCACTTTTGGAGATAAAATGAGCAGCGTTATCGTCATTTTCATGCTTCTAGGGAGCCAAAACTCAAGATTTGGCTCATGGTTAAAAGTGACTTAAAAGGACCCAAATGCTCACTTCGAGGGCTTAAAATGTGTTTATTCACTGCGGGAAGAGATATAAACATCATTTAGAGTAAATTAATGTTCATGCGAGAACGTTCAATTTTTCATGCAAAACAATCGATGACCCGCGACCTGATGAAATTGCTCTGAGGTGACCAAAATGGTCCGTTTTGAAAGTTTTCATCTTTCAACTAATTTTGACTCTCAGAGGTGGATCATCACTTTTGGAGATAAAATGAGCATCGGTATCGTCATTTTCATGCTTCTAGGGAGCCAAAACTCAAGATTTGACTCATGGTTGAAAGTGACTTAAAAGGACCAAATGCTCACTTCGAGGGCTTAAAACGTGTTTATTCACTGCGGGAATAGATATAAAGAACATTTAGAGTAAATTAATGTTCATGCGAGAACGTTCAATTTTTCATGCAAAACAATCGATGACCTGCGATCTGATGAAATTGCTCTAAGATGACCAAAATGGTCCGTTTTGAAAGTTTTCATCTTTCAACTAATTTTGACTCTCAGAGGTGGATCATAACTTTTGGAGATAAAATGAGCATCGTTATCGTCATTTTCATGCTTCTAGGGAGCCAAAACTCAAGATGTGGCTCATGGTTAAAAGTGACTTAAAAGGACCCAAATGCTCACTTCGAGGGCTTAAAACGTGTTTATTCACTGCGGGAAGAGATATAAAGAACATTTAGAGTAAATTAATGTTCATGCGAGAACGTTCAATTTTTCATGCAAAACAATCAATGACCTGCGATCTGATGAAATTCCTCTGAGATGACCAAAATGGTCCGTTTTGAAAATTTCCTTCTTTCAACTAATTTTGACTCTCAGAGGTGGATCATCACTATTGGAGATAAAATTAGCATCTTTATCTTCATTTTCATGCTTCTAGGGAGCCAAAACTCAAGATTGGGCTCATGGTTAAAAGTGACTTAAAAGGACCCAAATGCTCACTTCGATGGCTTAAAACGTGTTTATTCACTGCAGGAAGAGATATAAAGAACATTTAGAGTAAATTAATGTTCATGCGAGAACGTTCAATTTTTCATGCAAAACAATCGATGACCCGCGACCTGATAAAATTGCTCTGAGGTGACCAAAATGGTCCGTTTTGAAAGTTTTCATCTTTCAACTAATTTTGACTCTCAGAGGTGGATCATCACTTTTGGAGATAATATGAGCATCGGTATCGTCATTTTCATGCTTCTAGGGAGCCAAAACTCAAGATTTGGCTCATGGTTAAAAGTGACTTACAAGGACCCAAATGCTCACTTCGATGGCTTAAAACGTGTTTATTCACTGCGGGAGGAGATATAAAGAACATTTAGAGTAAATTATTGTTAATGCGAGAACGTTCAATTTTTCATGCCAAACGATCGATGACCCGCGACCTGATGAAATTGCTCTGAGATGGCCAAAATGGTCCGTTTTGAAAGTTTTCATCTTTCAACTAATTTTGACTCTCATAGGTGGATCATCACTTTTGGAGATAAAATGAGCATCGTTATCGTCATTTTCATGCTTCTAGGGAGCCAAAACTCAAGATTTGGCTCATGGTTAAAAGTGACTTAAAAGGACCCAAATGCTCACTTCGATGGCTTAAAACGTGTTTATTCACTGCGGGAAGAGATATATAGAACATTTAGAGTAAATTATTGTTAATGTGAGAACGTTCAATTTTTCATGCCAAACGATCGATGACCCGCGACCTGGTGAAATTGCTCTGAGATGACCAAAATGGTCCATTTTGAAAATGTTCATCTTTCAAATATTATTGACTCTCAGAGGTGAATTTTCACTTTTGGAGATAAAATGAGCATCTTTATCATCATTTTCATGCTTCTAGGGAGCCAAAACTCAAGATTTGAATCATGGTTGAAAGTGACTTAAAAGGACCAAATGCTCACTTCGAGGGCTTAAAACGTGTTTATTCACTGCGGGAAGAGATATAAACAACATTTAGAGTAAATTAATGTTCATGCGAGAACGTTCAATTTTTCATGCAAAACAATCGATGACCCGCGACCTGATGAAATTGCTCTGAGGTGAACAAAATGGTCCATTTTGAAAATGTTTATCTTTCAACTAATATTGACTCTCAGAGGTGGATCTTCACTTTTGGAGATAAAATGAGCATCTTCATAGTAATTTTTATGCTTCTGGGGAGCCAAAACTCAAGATTTGGTTCATGGTGAAAAGTGACTTAAAAGGACCCAAATGCTCACTTCGAGGGCTTAAAACGTGTTTATTCACTGCGGGAAGAGATATAAACAACATTTAGAGTAAATTAATGTTCATGCGAGAACGTTCAATTTTTCATGCAAAACAATCGATGACCCGCGACCTGATGAAATTGCTCTGAGGTGAACAAAATGGTCCATTTTGAAAATGTTCATCTTTCAACTAATATTGACTCTCAGAGGTGGATCTTCACTTTTGGAGATAAAATGAGAATCTTCATAGTAATTTTTATGCTTCTGGGGAGCCAAAACTCAAGATTTGGCTCATGGTTAAAAGTGACTTAAAAGGACCCAAATGCTCACTTCGAGGGCTTAAAACGTGTTTATTCACTGCGGGAAGAGATATAAACAACATTTAGAGTAAATTAATGTTCATGCGAGAACGTTCAATTTTTCATGCAAAACAATCGATGACCCGCGACCTGATTAAATTGCTCTGAGATGACCAAAAGGGTGCGTTTTGAAAATTTTCATCTTTCAACTAATTTTGACTCTCAGAGGTGGATCATCACTTTTGGAGATAAAATGAGCATCCTTATCGTCATTTTCATGCTTCTAGGGAGCCAAAACTCAAGATTTGGCTCATGGTGAAAAGTGACTTAAAAGGACCCAAATGCTCACTTCGAGGGCTTAAAACGTATTTATTCACTGCGGGAAGAGATATAAACAACATTTAGAGTAAATTAATGTTCATGCGAGAACGTTCAATTTTTCATGCAAAACAATCGATGACCCGCGACCTGATGAAATTGCTCTGAGGTGAACAAAATGGTCCATTTTGAAAATGTTCATCTTTCAACTAATATTGACTCTCAGAGGTGGATCTTCACTTTTGGAGATAAAATTAGCATCTTCATAGTAATTTTTATGCTTCTGGGGATCCAAAACTCAAGATTTGGCTCATGGTTAAAAGTGACTTAAAAGGACCCAAATGCTCACTTCGAGGGCTTAAAACGTGTTTATTCACTGCGGGAAGAGATATAAACAACATTTAGAGTAAATTAATGTTCATGCGAGAACGTTCAATTTTTCATGCAAAACAATAGAAGACCCGCGACCTGATGAAATTGCTCTGAGATGACCAAAATGGTCCGTTTTGAAAGTTTTCATCTTTAAACTAATTTTGACTCTCAGAGGTGGATCATCACTTTTGGAGATAAAATGAGCATCGGTATCGTCATTTTCATGCTTCTAGAGAGCCAAAACTCAAGATTTGACTCATGGTTGAAAGTGACTTAAAAGGACCAAATGCTCACTTCGAAGGCTTAAAATGTGTTTATTCACTGCGGGAAGAGATATAAAGAACATTTAGAGTAAATTAATGTTCATGCGAGAACGTTCAATTTTTCATGCAAAACAATCAATGACCTGCGATCTGATGAAATTGCTCAGAGATGACCAAAATGGTCCGTTTTGAAAGTTTTCATCTTTCAACTAATTTTGACTCTCAGAGGTGGATCATCACTATTGGAGATAAAATTAGCATCTTTATCTTCATTTTCATGCTTCTAGGGAGCCAAAACTCAAGATTGGGCTCATGGTTAAAAGTGACTTAAAAGGACCCAAATGCTCACTTCGATGGCTTAAAACGTGTTTATTCACTGCGGGAAGAGATATAAAGAACATTTAGAGTAAATTAGTGTTAATGCGAGAACGTTCAATTTTTCATGCCGAACGTGTCCTGATGAAATTGCTCTGAGAAGACCAAAATGGTCCGTTTTGAAAATTTTCATCTTTCAACTAATTTTGACTCTCAGAGGTGGATCATCACTTTTGGAGATAAAATGAGCAGCGTTATCGTCATTTTCATGCTTCTAGGGAGCCAAAACTCAAGATTTGGCTCATGGTTAAAAGTGACTTAAAAGGACCCAAATGCTCACTTCGAGGGCTTAAAATGTGTTTATTCACTGCGGGAAGAGATATAAACATCATTTAGAGTAAATTAATGTTCATGCGAGAACGTTCAATTTTTCATGCAAAACAATCGATGACCCGCGACCTGATGAAATTGCTCTGAGGTGACCAAAATGGTCCGTTTTGAAAGTTTTCATCTTTCAACTAATTTTGACTCTCAGAGGTGGATCATCACTTTTGGAGATAATATGAGCATCGGTATCGTCATTTTCATGCTTCTAGGGAGCCAAAACTCAAGATTTGGCTCATGGTTAAAAGTGACTTACAAGGACCCAAATGCTCACTTCGATGGCTTAAAACGTGTTTTTTCACTGCGGGAGGAGATATAAAGAACATTTAGAGTAAATTATTGTTAATGCGAGAACGTTCAATTTTTCATGCCAAACGATCGATAACCCGCGACCTGATGAAATTGCTCTGAGATGACCAAAATGGTCCGTTTTGAAAGTTTTCATCTTTCAACTAATTTTGACTCTCATAGGTGGATCATCACTTTTGGAGATAAAATGAGCATCGTTATCGTCATTTTCATGCTTCTAGGGAGCCAAAAGTCAAGATTTGGCTCATGGTTAAAAGTGACTTAAAAGGACCCAAATGCTCACTTCGATGGCTTAAAACGTGTTTATTCACTGCGGGAAGAGATATATAGAACATTTAGAGTAAATTATTGTTAATGCGAGAACGTTCAATTTTTCATGCCAAACGATCGATGACCCACGACCTGATGAAATTGCTCTGAGATGACCAAAATGGTCCATTTTGAAAATGTTCATCTTTCAAATAATATTGACTCTCAGAGGTGAATTTTCACTTTTGGAGATAAAATGAGCATCTTTATCATCATTTTCATGCTTCTAGGGAGCCAAAACTCAAGATTTGAATCATGGTTGAAAGTGACTTAAAAGGACCAAATGCTCACTTCGAGGGCTTAAAACGTGTTTATTCACTGCGGGAAGAGATATAAACAACATTTAGAGTAAATTAATGTTCATGCGAGAACGTTCAATTTTTCATGCAAAACAATCGATGACCCGCGACCTGATGAAATTGCTCTGAGGTGAACAAAATGGTCCATTTTGAAAATGTTTATCTTTCAACTAATATTGACTCTCAGAGGTGGATCTTCACTTTTGGAGATAAAATGAGCATCTTCATAGTCATTTTTATGCTTCTGGGGAGCCAAAACTCAAGATTTGGCTCATGGTTAAAAGTGACTTAAATGGACCCAAATGCTCACTTCGAGGGCTTAAAACGAATTTATTCACTGCGGGAAGAGATATAAACAACATTTAGAGTAAATTAATGTTCATGTGAGAACGTTCAATTTTTCATGCAAAACAATCGATGACCCGCGACCTGATGAAATTGCTCTGAGATGACCAAAATGGTCCGTTTTGAAAATTTTCATCTTTCAACTAATTTTGACTCTCAGAGGTGGATCATCACTTTTGGAGATAAAATGAGCATCGTTATCGTCATTTTCATGCTTCTAGGGAGCCAAAACTCAAGATTTGTCTCATGGTTAAAAGTGACTTAAAAGGACCCAAATGCTCACTTCGAGGGCTTAAAACGTGTTTATTCACTGCGGGAAGAGATATAAAGAACATTTAGAGTAAATTAATGTTCATGCGAGAACGTTCAATTTTTCATGCAAAACAATCGATGGCCGGCGACCTGATGAAATTGCTCTGAGATGACCAATATGGTCCGTTTTGAAAGTTTTCATCTTTTAACTAATTTTGACTCTCAGAGGTGGATCATCACTTTTGGAGATAAAATGAGCAGCGTTATCGTCATTTTCATGCTTCTAGGGAGCCAAAACTCAAGATTTGGCTCATGGTTAAAAGTGACTTAAAAGGACCCAAATGCTCACTTCGAGGGCTTAAAATGTGTTTATTCACTGCGGGAAGAGATATAAACATCATTTAGAGTAAATTAATGTTCATGCGAGAACGTTCAATTTTTCATGCAAAACAATCGATGACCCGCGACCTGATGAAATTGCTCTGAGGTGAACAAAATGGTCCATTTTGAAAATGTTCATCTTTCAAATAATATTGACTCTCAGAGGTGAATTTTCACTTTTGGAGATAAAATGAGCATCTTTATCATCATTTTCATGCTTCTAGGGAGCCAAAACTCAAGATTTGAATCATGGTTGAAAGTGACTTAAAAGGACCAAATGCTCACTTCGAGGGCTTAAAACGTGTTTATTCACTGCGGGAAGAGATATAAACAACATTTAGAGTAAATTAATGTTCATGCGAGAACGTTCAATTTTTCATGCAAAACAAACGATGACCCGCGACCTGATGAAATTGCTCTGAGGTGAACAAAATGGTCCATTTTGAAAATGTTTATCTTTCAACTAATATTGACTCTCAGAGGTGGATCTTCACTTTTGGAGATAAAATGAGCATCTTCATAGTAATTTTTATGCTTCTGGGGAGCCAAAACTCAAGATTTGGTTCATGGTGAAAAGTGACTTAAAAGGACCCAAATGCTCACTTCGAGGGCTTAAAACGTGTTTATTCACTGCGGGAAGAGATATAAACAACATTTAGAGTAAATTAATGTTCATGCGAGAACGTTCAATTTTTCATGCAAAACAATCGATGACCCGCGACCTGATGAAATTGCTCTGAGATGACCAAAATGGTCCGTTTTGAAAATTTTCATCTTTCAACTAATTTTGACTCTCAGAGGTGGATCATCACTTTTGGAGATAAAATGAGCATCGTTATCGTCATTTTCATGCTTCTAGGGAGCCAAAACTCAAGATTTGGCTCATGGTTAAAAGTGACTTAAATGGACCCAAATGCTCACTTCGAGGGCTTAAAACGAATTTATTCACTGCGGGAAGAGATATAAACAACATTTAGAGTAAATTAATGTTCATGTGAGAACGTTCAATTTTTCATGCAAAACAATCGATGACCCGCGACCTGATGAAATTGCTCTGAGATGACCAAAATGGTCCGTTTTGAAAATTTTCATCTTTCAACTAATTTTGACTCTCAGAGGTGGATCATCACTTTTGGAGATAAAATGAGCATCGTTATCGTCATTTTCATGCTTCTAGGGAGCCAAAACTCAAGATTTGTCTCATGGTTAAAAGTGACTTAAAAGGACCCAAATGCTCACTTCGAGGGCTTAAAACGTGTTTATTCACTGCGGGAAGAGATATAAAGAACATTTAGAGTAAATTAATGTTCATGCGAGAACGTTCAATTTTTCATGCAAAACAATCGATGGCCGGCGACCTGATGAAATTGCTCTGAGATGACCAATATGGTCCGTTTTGAAAGTTTTCATCTTTTAACTAATTTTGACTCTCAGAGGTGGATCATCACTTTTGGAGATAAAATGAGCAGCGTTATCGTCATTTTCATGCTTCTAGGGAGCCAAAACTCAAGATTTGGCTCATGGTTAAAAGTGACTTAAAAGGACCCAAATGCTCACTTCGAGGGCTTAAAATGTGTTTATTCACTGCGGGAAGAGATATAAACATCATTTAGAGTAAATTAATGTTCATGCGAGAACGTTCAATTTTTCATGCAAAACAATCGATGACCCGCGACCTGATGAAATTGCTCTGAGGTGAACAAAATGGTCCATTTTGAAAATGTTCATCTTTCAAATAATATTGACTCTCAGAGGTGAATTTTCACTTTTGGAGATAAAATGAGCATCTTTATCATCATTTTCATGCTTCTAGGGAGCCAAAACTCAAGATTTGAATCATGGTTGAAAGTGACTTAAAAGGACCAAATGCTCACTTCGAGGGCTTAAAACGTGTTTATTCACTGCGGGAAGAGATATAAACAACATTTAGAGTAAATTAATGTTCATGCGAGAACGTTCAATTTTTCATGCAAAACAAACGATGACCCGCGACCTGATGAAATTGCTCTGAGGTGAACAAAATGGTCCATTTTGAAAATGTTTATCTTTCAACTAATATTGACTCTCAGAGGTGGATCTTCACTTTTGGAGATAAAATGAGCATCTTCATAGTAATTTTTATGCTTCTGGGGAGCCAAAACTCAAGATTTGGTTCATGGTGAAAAGTGACTTAAAAGGACCCAAATGCTCACTTCGAGGGCTTAAAACGTGTTTATTCACTGCGGGAAGAGATATAAACAACATTTAGAGTAAATTAATGTTCATGCGAGAACGTTCAATTTTTCATGCAAAACAATCGATGACCCGCGACCTGATGAAATTGCTCTGAGATGACCAAAATGGTCCGTTTTGAAAATTTTCATCTTTCAACTAATTTTGACTCTCAGAGGTGGATCATCACTTTTGGAGATAAAATGAGCATCGTTATCGTCATTTTCATGCTTCTAGGGAGCCAAAACTCAAGATTTGGCTCATGGTGAAAAGTGACTTAAAAGGACCCAAATGCTCAATTCGAGGGCTTAAAACGTATTTATTCACTGCGGGAAGAGATATAAACAACATTTAGAGTAAATTAATGTTCATGCGAGAACGTTCAATTTTTCATGCAAAACAATCGATGACCCGCGACCTGATGAAATTGCTCTGAGGTGAACAAAATGGTCCATTTTGAAAATGTTCATCTTTCAACTAATATTGACTCTCAGAGGTGGATCTTCACTTTTGGAGATAAAATGAGCATCTTCATAGTAATTTTTATGCTTCTGGGGATCCAAAACTCAAGATTTGGCTCATGGTGAAAAGTGACTTAAAAGGACCCAAATGCTCACTTCGAGGGCTTAAAACGTGTTTATTCACTGCGGGAAGAGATATAAACAACATTTAGAGAAAATTAATGTTCATGCGAGAACGTTCAATTTTTCATGCAAAACAATCGATGACCCGCGACCTGATGAAATTGCTCTGAGGTGACCAAAATGGTCCGTTTTGAAAGTTTTCATCTTTAAACTAATTTTGACTCTCAGAGGTGGATCATCACTTTTGGAGATAAAATGAGCATCGGTATCGTCATTTTCATGCTTCTAGAGAGCCAAAACTCAAGATTTGACTCATGGTTGAAAGTGACTTAAAAGGACCAAATGCTCACTTCGAAGGCTTAAAATGTGTTTATTCACTGCGGGAAGAGATATAAAGAACATTTAGAGTAAATTAATGTTCATGCGAGAACGTTCAATTTTTCATGCAAAACAATCAATGACCTGCGATCTGATGAAATTGAGATGACCAAAATGGTCCGTTTTGAAAGTTTTCATCTTTCAACTAATTTTGACTCTCAGAGGTGGATCATCACTATTGGAGATAAAATTAGCATCTTAATCTTCATTTTCATGCTTCTAGGGAGCCAAAACTCAAGATTGGGCTCATGGTTAAAAGTGACTTAAAAGGACCCAAATGCTAACTTCGATGGCTTAAAACGTGTTTATTCACTGCGGGAAGAGATATAAAGAACATTTAGAGTAAATTATTTTTTATTTTTTTTTTTATTTTTATTGAGATGGATCAGACTTTCAATAAAACAGACATACAACTTTACAAATATCAGCCAAAGAGAAGATTACAGTTTAGACATAAGGATTAAAACAAGTATACAAATATAGGTAGTTTTATACAGCTTCCAATGGTTATCAAAGTTCAAATAGCTTACCTTGCCAGATTAAATACCAGACAATGCAGGGACCCTTTAAGATCTATTCAGCCAGTTATTTTCCTCCAGTTACTAAGGGGAGCCCAAATCTTTTTACCATAGTCTTTCTTCTTTTTACCCTTAAAATTATATAGACAATCTTCGATGTTATGTGTCCCAAGCAATCTCGAGAGCCACATCTGAAATGTAGGAGCTACCGGATCTTTCCAGGCCGCCGCAATTAAAATTCTAAAAACAGCGACGGACAGAAAAATAAAAGCTTCGGCTTCCGGTCCAACTCTATGATTTCCATCCCTGCCAATCAAAACAGTGGTTGGGGATAGAGGAATTTGACACTCTAGCAGCCCCGATAAAAACTTCTCAATTTCTATTAAAACGGGTTTAAGATTCTGGCAGGAGTAAAACATATGCATTAGATCTGCAGGACCTTGGCTGCATCTTGGACATCTATCTGTATCCCTTTTTCCCCATTGATACAGCTTAGCGGGGGTGTAATAAAGATTAAAGACCATCTTATAATGTTGTGCTTTCAAATTAGTCGCTCTTAGTACTTTCTTGTTTAATGCCAGCGCATAGTCCACATCCACGTCTGGGTCCCCTATTTTTTGAGCCCATGCGCTTTCAACTTTTCCAATATCCTCTTCCAGACCTTGTAAAAGATAATTATAGCCTATTTTAATCTTCTTACCCCCTTTAATTATGTAATGCACAATCGGATTTAACTCCTGAATAGACACCCTAGGTCTAAGTGCCTTCACTGTTTGTTCTAGCTGATTATATAACAGCCAATGATTGGATGGGATACCAAATTTTTGTTGCAAAACCTCAAACCCTAAGAGATCATCCTTACACATAACATCCCCCAAAGACCGAATGCCCAAGCTCTTCCACAATTCACTATTTCTATTCTGTCCAAGATGTTGGAACGGACTTGAATTCCAAATGTCTATTGTACCATTGATTTTAGGGATCTTGAGAAATTTCAACAGCGCCTTCCATGCACCCCATGCACTTAACATTACTTTACTTTTACTCCTCTTAAAATACAAAACATTAATTTCACGTATTAGGACCCCCCTAGCTTTTTCACCCATTACTAATTCATAAATTGTGGGGATTCTGTGGGTACCAAATGGTACTTCAGGAGCATCATAGTACAGTAGATGGTTCATATGCAGCAGTAAGCAAACCCAGTGGTATAGCCTTAAATTAGGTGCAGATAATCCGCCTCCCTCCAAAGGTGAAGAAAGTCGAGCTAATGATCTTCTAACTTTGCCATATTGCCATACAAATTGTGAAAACACTGCTTCTATTTTTTTCATTAAGCCTTCATCAATTAATAACGGTATGGCACGAAATAAATACAATATTTTTGGGAACATCGACATTTTCAGAACATTCACCCTCCCAATCAAAGACAGCTGTAGTACATCAATCCTCCTCAAATCTTTATCAATTGTGGCGAGTAGGGGGCCATAGTTTTCCTGAATAATCTTATCTACGTTTGAATTAATTTTTACCCCTAAATAGACTGCGGAGTCCACATATCTTTGATCCCTTTTTTGAATGTTCTTAGTACAAATTATTATTGTTTTATCTGAATTGAGTTTGTATCCCGAACTGTTCCCAAACTCCTGAGCCAGACTACTTAGTTCCTGCATTGCCGCCTGCGGGTTGGTGGTAACAATTGCCAGGTCGTCCGCATACGCCAATAACTTAGTAGTATGCCCATGAGATATCACCGGAGATATTCTGTCCGATGCGAGAATCTTCCTGATTAGCGGGTCTATATATAACGAGAAGAGTATAGGTGAGCAGGGGCAGCCCTGGCGTGTGCCTCTCCTGATCACTACCTCGTCTGATTGAAAACCCATTGTGGTAATTCTGGCTACTGGATCCATATACAAAGCTTTAATAGCTCTCCTGCAATTTTCTCCGAAGCCCCTTCTAACCAACACCTCCCACATGAAGTCCCAAACCACACGGTCAAAAGCCTTCTCGGCATCCAACAGAATCATGGCCATATCTCCACCCGTTGCAGCTGCCGCATCGAATAATGAGATTGCCCTTGCTGTATGCTCGGTAGTACCTCTCCCTGGGACAAACCCATGCTGCCAGGGTGAGACAAGTTGGCCAATGATCTTCGCTAACCTTTTCGCCCATACTTTAGAGTATAATTTGGCGTCTGTATTTATTAACGAGATAGGACGATATGACCCTGGATTCTCCTCTGGTTTTCCCTTCTTATGGAAGATGACAATATTGGTCTGTTTCCACGAATCTGGGATATTACCTGAACAGATTATTCCATTAAAAAGGTCTTCGAGCAAGGGGAGAATTTCATCTCCCAGGGCCCTATACACCTCGATTGGTAGACCATCTGGGCCTGCAGCTTTACCTGCTGCTAGTTCATTCAAAGCGATTTTAATCTCCTCTGATGTTATATCCATTTCTAATCGGGCCCTATCTTCCTCCTCCAACCTTGGAGCTAGGGGAGACTGATCTTGCATAAATGGTACCACCCCTGGCTCCTGATCATACAGCTTTTGATAAAATTTCTGAAACACATCCATTATAGATTTTGGGTCTGTATATTCACTCCCATTATATTTAATCCTCCCAATTTTATTACGATTTAAATCTTGCCTAATGCGGAGCGCTAATACTCTACCAGCTTGTTCTCCAGTCTCGTATCTCCTTGCTCTTTGCGTTTGGTATTCACAAATCTCCTTCTGTGTAATTATTTTTAAAATTTCACCCTTAACCCGAGCCATGTTCCTGACCGTCTCCCCACTATCTCTACCTGAAGCTATTTCCTCAATATGACACCTCTCTATTCCTGCTAGATCTGAGGTGAGTCTCCCCACCTTACTTTTATCCTCTTTCCTTAGTTTTGCTGCAAAACTAATCGTCTCACCCCTTAATGCGGCCTTAAAGGATTCCCACACTCCATTTCTGGAAGCACTGTATCTATTACACTCGAAGAATTCCTTTGCCCAGTTTTTAATATGTTTAACAAACCTTTCGTCATTTAATAGTTTCCTTTCGAATGTCCATCTAGATGTTTTCCTCTGTACATTAGGGACCCTATACGTCAGAATTACGGGATTGTGGTTGGAAATTATTCTCGGTAATCTATCAATGTTTACCCTGCCAATTTCGCCAGTTGTGACAAAGAAGTAATCCAATTTGAAATACTTCTGTGCCGGGTGTGAAAAATATGTGTACCCTCGGTCTCCGGGAACTTTTTCTCCCCATACCTCCACCAAACCATGAGACTGGATCAGAGAGCTTATGGCCCTATTAACTTTACGTTCGCGGCCCATATAGACACTGCCCCTCTGCCAGTCCGCCGAGATGTTCATATCACCGCACACTACCAGCGGGGCATTCCAACTGGCCAGCTCCTCTTCTAATTTGTCATATACCCCTGGGTCATCCTCATTCGGACCATATATTGCACACAGCGTGACCCCAGATTCAACTCCACCAGTACCCATCTCCCAGAACCATCTGTTTTACTGCGTTTCACTCCACCCAAGTTACTTTTAGCTAAAATAGCCACCCCTCTGATCATTGATGACTGCGATGAACATCCGACCAAAGTATACCCATACATCTCCAACATCCTTCTTTTATTCCAGGGGATATGGGTTTCCTGAATACAGACTATGTCTATATTATTTGATCTAATCAGATGACTCAATCTCTGCCGCTTCTTCCAATCATTTAACCCCCCAGCATTGATAGTACAAATCCTAATGTCTGACATTATTAAAGTATTTGCATTTCCTACCTTGACTAATTACCATGTGTCTGATATCTGCCCAGTTCCACTTCCTTTCCATCTCATTGTTTTTCAAAGATTTTACCCCCCCCCTCCCCCACCCCTTCCTCCCTCTGCACTCTCTCCCTCCCCTTGACCAGCTCCAGAGTGGAGCTCCCCCTCACCCAACCCCCTAGTTCTGAGGCGCTCAGACCGATGGTCTGTGCACGTGATGGTTTGCAGCTCGGATTGAGGAGAAGAACCTGTGCACTTTCACCAAAATATCTATATATTTTTTTTTTTTTTTTTTGCCCAATTTTTTATTTTAATACTATAACCCCTTACCTAATACAGTTCACTCCACCCCACTATCTGTGTTCCTGTGTCCCCGTTTTATACTTTTTACGTGAATTGACAGGACAGAGTTACATATATGTTATATCCACTATTTCCACCTCATTTGAACATTTTAACATTTTAACCAGTTAGCCCCATTTCTAAGCTACCTATGACAATGACAACAGGAATTCTTTTGCCTTAATTTCAGAAGAGAAATATAGTGTTTTCCCATCTTTGATTATCTTCAGCTGGGCGGGATTAATCAGGTAGTCCTGCATGCCCTTATCCTGGAACGGTTTGATCAGCTGCCTTAATCTCCAACGTCTCTCAACTGTAATATGGCAGAAGTCAGGGCGAACGAAAAAAGTATAGCCATCAACTGTCTTTTTTTTATCTGGCCTTGCCCTCTCAGAGATAGCTTGCCTCAAATTAAAGTTGCCCAGGAAAATTAATATCGCTCTAGGTTTGTCGTCCTCTTTCGTGTTCTTATGAAGATTAGCAGGGGTGCGATGCGCTCTCTGAACCTCTCTGTCAAAATCCCAATCCTTCAAGTCAGTAAAGGCATGTTCAAAGAGTTTTACAACAAATGATTTCATATCTGTACCCTCTGATCCTTCAGGGATTCCCAGAATGCGTAGGTTGTTCTGACGCGATCTGTTTTCCAAAGATTCCAGCTTCCACTGTATATCAGTTAACTGCTTAGTTTGCCCATCCACCTTATTGGAAGCGGCCTCTGATTCCGCTTCAGTAGAAACAATTCTGTCTTCCAGATTGGTGACCCGCTCCCCCAGATTCACACAGGCCTTAGTCAGCTTCCTGACCGCCCCTTGTATTTTTCTGACAGCTGCCTGAGATTTGCGACTCTCCTGTCTTGCTTCCTCACGATGCGCTAGGATCTCCTGATGAATAACTTCAAGAAGGGACATTTGTGCAGATTCCCCAGCTGGGCTAGCTGAGGCAGTATTTGTCAGTGGCTGCTGCTCTCTCTTCTGACCATGCGTTTTCGTTCTCAACAAAGTTTTCACCGCTGTGCTCGGGGGGCTACCTTCATCCTGTTCCAGATCGCTACCAGTCTCTAAGTCACTACCTTCTTGCTCCAAGCTGTCCTCCTCATCTTCCGACCATTCCCCACCCTCTGAAACTGAGAAGAATGCCTCGCTTGGGGCTTCCTTTTTGCCGCAGGGGTTCCCCCCAGAATCTTCCTCCAGGATCTCTTCTAATGCTTGAGTAAATTATTGTTAATGCGAGAACGTTCAATTTTTCATGCCGAACGCGTCCTGATGAAATTGCTCTGAGAAGACCAAAATGGTCCGTTTTGAAAATTTTCATCTTTCAACTAATTTTGACTCTCAGAGGTGGATCTTCACTTTTGGAGATAAAATGAGCATCTTCATAGTAATTTTTATGCTTCTGGGGATCCAAAACTCAAGGTTTGGCTCATGGTTAAAAGTGACTTAAAAGGACCCAAATGCTCACTTCGAGGGCTTAAAACGTGTTTATTCACTGCGGGAAGAGATATAAAGAACATTTAGAGTAAATTAATGTTCATGCGAGAACGTTCAATTTTTCATGCAAAACAATCGAAGACCCGCGACCTGGTGAAATTGCTCAGAGATGACCAAAATGGTCCGTTTTGAAAGTTTTCATCTTTCAACTAATTTTGACTCTCAGAGGTGGATCATAACTATTGGAGATAAAATTAGCATCTTTATCTTCATTTTCATGCTTCTAGAGAGCCAAAACTCAAGATTTGAATCATGGTTGAAAGTGACTTAAAAGGACCAAATGCTCACTTCGAGGGCTTAAAACGTGTTTATTCACTGCGGGAAGAGATATAAACAACATTTAGAGTACATTAATGTTCATGCGAGAACGTTCAATTTTTCATGCAAAACAATCGATGACCCGCGACCTGATGAAATTGCTCTGAGGTGAACAAAATGGTCCCTTTTGAAAATGTTTATCTTTCAACTAATATTGACTCTCAGAGGTGGATCTTCACTTTTGGAGATAAAATGAGCATCTTCATAGTAATTTTTATGCTTCTGGGGAGCCAAAACTCAAGATTTGGTTCATGGTGAAAAGTGACTTAAAAGGACCCAAATGCTCACTTCGAGGGCTTAAAACGTGTTTATTCACTGCGGGAAGAGATATAAACAACATTTAGAGTAAATTAATGTTCATGCGAGAACGTTCAATTTTTCATGCAAAACAATCGATGACCCGCGACCTGATGAAATTGCTCTGAGGTGAACAAAATGGTCCATTTTGAAAATGTTCATCTTTCAACTAATATTGACTCTCAGAGGTGGATCTTCACTTTTGGAGATAAAATGAGCATCTTCATAGTAATTTTTATGCTTCTGGGGAGCCAAAACTCAAGATTTGGCTCATGGTTAAAAGTGACTTAAAAGGACCCAAATGCTCACTTCGAGGGCTTAAAACGTGTTTATTCACTGCGGGAAGAGATATAAACAACATTTAGAGTAAATTAATGTTCATGCAAGAACGTTCAATTTTTCATGCAAAACAATCGATGACCCGCGACCTGATTAAATTGCTCTGAGATGACCAAAATGGTCCGTTTTGAAAATTTTCATCTTTCAACTAATTTTGACTCTCAGAGGTGGATCATCACTTTTGGAGATAAAATGAGCATCGTTATCGTCATTTTCATGCTTCTAGGGAGCCAAAACTCAAGATTTGGCTCATGGTGAAAAGTGACTTAAAAGGACCCAAATGCTCACTTCGAGGGCTTAAAACGTATTTATTCACTGCGGGAAGAGATATAAACAACATTTAGAGTAAATTATTGTTCATGCAAGAACGTTCAATTTTTCATGCAAAACGATCGATGACCCGCGACCTGATGAAATTGCTCTGAGATGACCAAAATGGTCCGTTTTGAAAATTTCCACCTTTCAACTAATTTTGACTCTCAGAGGTGGATCATCACTTTTGGAGATAAAATGAGCATCGGTATCGTCATTTTCATGCTTCTAGGGAGCCAAAACTCAAGATTTGACTCATGGTTGAAAGTGACTTAAAAGGACCAAATGCTCACTTCGAGGGCTTAAAACGTGTTTATTCACTGCGGGAAGAGATATAAAGAACATTTAGAGTAAATTAATGTTCATGCGAGAACGTTCAATTTTTCATGCAAAACAATCGATGACCCGCGATCTGATGAAATTGCTCTGAGTTGACCAAAATGGTCTGTTTTGAAAGTTTTCATCTTTCAACTAATTTTGACTCTCAAAGGTGGATCATCACTTTTGGAGATACAATGAGCATCGTTATCGTCATTTTCATGCTTCTAGGGAGCCAAAACTCAAGATTTGGCTCATGGTTAAAAGTGACTTAAAAGGACCCAAATGCTCACTTCGAGGGCTTAAAACGTGTTTATTCACTGCGGGAAGAGATATAAAGAACATTTAGAGTAAATTAATGTTCATTCGAGAACGTTCAATTTTTCATGCAAAACAATCGATGACCCGCGACCTGATGAAATTGCTCTGAGATTACCAAAATGGTCCGTTTTGAAAGTTTTTATCTTTCAACTAATTTTGACTCTCAGAGGTGGATCATCACTTTTGGAGATAAAATGAGCAGCGTTATCGTCATTTTCATGCTTCTAGGGAGCCAAAACTCAAGATTTGGCTCATGGTTAAAAGTGACTTAAAAGGACCCAAATGCTCACTTCGAGGGCTTAAAATGTGTTTATTCACTGCGGGAAGAGATATAAACATCATTTAGAGTAAATTAATGTTCATGCGAGAACGTTCAATTTTTCATGCAAAACAATCGATGACCCGCGACCTGATGAAATTGCTCTGAGGTGACCAAAATGGTCCGTTTTGAAAGTTTTCATCTTTCAACTAATTTTGACTCTCAGAGGTGGATCATCACTTTTGGAGATAAAATGAGCATCGGTATCTTCATTTTCATGCTTCTAGGTAGCCAAAACTCAAGATTTGACTCATGGTTGAAAGTGACTTAAAAGGACCAAATGCTCACTTCGAGGGCTTAAAACGTGTTTATTCACTGCGGGAATAGATATAAAGAACATTTAGAGTAAATTAATGTTCATGCGAGAACGTTAAATTTTTCATGCAAAACAATCGATGACCTGCGATCTGATGAAATTGCTCAGAGATGACCAAAATGGTCCGTTTTGAAAGTTTTCATCTTTCAACTAATTTTGACTCTCAGAGGTGGATCATAACTATTGGAGATAAAATTAGCATCTTTATCTTCATTTTCATGCTTCTAGAGAGCCAAAACTCAAGATTTGAATCATGGTTGAAAGTGACTTAAAAGGACCAAATGCTCACTTCGAGGGCTTAAAACGTGTTTATTCACTGCGGGAAGAGATATAAACAACATTTAGAGTACATTAATGTTCATGCGAGAACGTTCAATTTTTCATGCAAAACAATCGATGACCCGCGACCTGATTAAATTGCTCTGAGGTGAACAAAATGGTCCCTTTTGAAAATGTTTATCTTTCAACTAATATTGACTCTCAGAGGTGGATCTTCACTTTTGGAGATAAAATGAGCATCTTCATAGTAATTTTTATGCTTCTGGGGAGCCAAAACTCAAGATTTGGTTCATGGTGAAAAGTGACTTAAAAGGACCCAAATGCTCACTTCGAGGGCTTAAAACGTGTTTATTCACTGCGGGAAGAGATATAAACAACATTTAGAGTAAATTAATGTTCATGCGAGAACGTTCAATTTTTCATGCAAAACAATCGATGACCCGCGACCTGATGAAATTGCTCTGAGGTGAACAAAATGGTCCATTTTGAAAATGTTCATCTTTCAACTAATATTGACTCTCAGAGGTGGATCTTCACTTTTGGAGATAAAATGAGCATCTTCATAGTAATTTTTATGCTTCTGGGGAGCCAAAACTCAAGATTTGGCTCATGGTTAAAAGTGACTTAAAAGGACCCAAATGCTCACTTCGAGGGCTTAAAACGTGTTTATTCACTGCGGGAAGAGATATAAACAACATTTAGAGTAAATTAATGTTCATGCAAGAACGTTCAATTTTTCATGCAAAACAATCGATGACCCGCGACCTGATTAAATTGCTCTGAGATGACCAAAATGGTCCGTTTTGAAAATTTTCATCTTTCAACTAATTTTGACTCTCAGAGGTGGATCATCACTTTTGGAGATAAAATGAGCATCGTTATCGTCATTTTCATGCTTCTAGGGAGCCAAAACTCAAGATTTGGCTCATGGTGAAAAGTGACTTAAAAGGACCCAAATGCTCACTTCGAGGGCTTAAAACGTATTTATTCACTGCGGGAAGAGATATAAAGAACATTTAGAGTAAATTAATGTTCATGCGAGAACGTTCAATTTTTCATGCAAAACAATCGATGACCCGCGATCTGATGAAATTGCTCTGAGTTGACCAAAATGGTCTGTTTTGAAAGTTTTCATCTTTCAACTAATTTTGACTCTCAAAGGTGGATCATCACTTTTGGAGATACAATGAGCATCGTTATCGTCATTTTCATGCTTCTAGGGAGCCAAAACTCAAGATTTGGCTCATGGTTAAAAGTGACTTAAAAGGACCCAAATGCTCACTTCGAGGGCTTAAAACGTGTTTATTCACTGCGGGAAGAGATATAAAGAACATTTAGAGTAAATTAATGTTCATTCGAGAACGTTCAATTTTTCATGCAAAACAATCGATGACCCGCGACCTGATGAAATTGCTCTGAGATTACCAAAATGGTCCGTTTTGAAAGTTTTTATCTTTCAACTAATTTTGACTCTCAGAGGTGGATCATCACTTTTGGAGATAAAATGAGCATTGTTATCGTCATTTTCACGCTTCTAGGGAGGCAAAACTCAAGATTTGGCTCATGGTTAAAAGTGACTTAAAAGAACCCAAATGCTCACTTCGAGGGCTTAAAACGTGTTTATTCACTGCGGGAAGAGATATAAAGAACATTTAGAGTAAATTAATGTTCATTCGAGAACGTTCAATTTTTCATGCAAAACAATCGATGACCCGCGACCTGATGAAATTGCTCTGAGATTACCAAAATGGTCCGTTTTGAAAGTTTTTATCTTTCAACTAATTTTGACTCTCAGAGGTGGATCATCACTTTTGGAGATAAAATGAGCAGCGTTATCGTCATTTTCATGCTTCTAGGGAGCCAAAACTCAAGATTTGGCTCATGGTTAAAAGTGACTTAAAAGGACCCAAATGCTCACTTCGAGGGCTTAAAATGTGTTTATTCACTGCGGGAAGAGATATAAACATCATTTAGAGTAAATTAATGTTCATGCGAGAACGTTCAATTTTTCATGCAAAACAATCGATGACCCGCGACCTGATGAAATTGCTCTGAGGTGACCAAAATGGTCCGTTTTGAAAGTTTTCATCTTTCAACTAATTTTGACTCTCAGAGGTGGATCATCACTTTTGGAGATAAAATGAGCATCGGTATCGTCATTTTCATGCTTCTAGGGAGCCAAAACTCAAGATTTGACTCATGGTTGAAAGTGACTTAAAAGGACCAAATGCTCACTTCGAGGGCTTAAAACGTGTTTATTCACTGCGGGAATAGATATAAAGAACATTTAGAGTAAATTAATGTTCATGAGAGAACGTTCAATTTTTCATGCAAAACAATCGATGACCTGCGATCTGATGAAATTGCTCTAAGATGACCAAAATGGTCCGTTTTGAAAGTTTTCATCTTTCAACTAATTTTGACTCTCAGAGGTGGATCATAACTTTTGGAGATAAAATGAGCATCGTTATCGTCATTTTCATGCTTCTAGGGAGCCAAAACTCAAGATGTGGCTCATGGTTAAAAGTGACTTAAAAGGACCCAAATGCTCACTTCGAGGGCTTAAAACGTGTTTATTCACTGCGGGAAGAGATATAAAGAACATTTAGAGTAAATTAATGTTCATGCGAGAACGTTCAATTTTTCATGCAAAACAATCAATGACCTGCGATCTGATGAAATTCCTCTGAGATGACCAAAATGGTCCGTTTTGAAAATTTCCATCTTTCAACTAATTTTGACTCTCAGAGGTGGATCATCACTATTGGAGATAAAATTAGCATCTTTATCTTCATTTTCATGCTTCTAGGGAGCCAAAACTCAAGATTGGGCTCATGGTTAAAAGTGACTTAAAAGGACCCAAATGCTCACTTCGATGGCTTAAAACGTGTTTATTCACTGCAGGAAGAGATATAAAGAACATTTAGAGTAAATTAATGTTCATGCGAGAACGTTAAATTTTTCATGCAAAACAATCGATGACCCGCGACCTGATGAAATTGCTCTGAGGTGACCAAAATGGTCCGTTTTGAAAGTTTTCATCTTTCAACTAATTTTGACTCTCAGAGGTGGATCATCAATTTTGGAGATAATATGAGCATCGGTATCGTCATTTTCATGCTTCTAGGGAGCCAAAACTCAAGATTTGGCTCATGGTTAAAAGTGACTTAAAAGGACCCAAATGCTCACTTCGATGGCTTAAAACGTGTTTATTCACTGCGGGAAGAGATATATAGAACATTTAGAGTAAATTATTGTTAATGCGAGAACGTTCAATTTTTCATGCCAAATGATCGATGACCCGCGACCTGATGAAATTGCTCTGAGATGACCAAAATGGTCCATTTTGAAAATGTTCATCTTTCAAATAATATTGACTCTCAGAGGTGAATTTTCACTTTTGGAGATAAAATGAGCATCTTTATCATCATTTTCATGCTTCTAGGGAGCCAAAACTCAAGATTTGAATCATGGTTGAAAGTGACTTAAAAGGACCAAATGCTCACTTCGAGGGCTTAAAACGTGTTTATTCACTGCGGGAAGAGATATAAACAACATTTAGAGTAAATTAATGTTCATGCGAGAACGTTCAATTTTTCATGCAAAACAATCGATGACCCGCGACCTGATGAAATTGCTCTGAGGTGAACAAAATGGTCCATTTTGAAAATGTTTATCTTTCAACTAATATTGACTCTCAGAGGTGGATCTTCACTTTTGGAGATAAAATGAGCATCTTCATAGTAATTTTTATGCTTCTGGGGAGCCAAAACTCAAGATTTGGTTCATGGTGAAAAGTGACTTAAAAGGACCCAAATGCTCACTTCGAGGGCTTAAAACGTGTTTATTCACTGCGGGAAGAGATATAAACAACATTTAGAGTAAATTAATGTTCATGCGAGAACGTTCAATTTTTCATGCAAAACAATCGATGACCCCGCGACCTGATGAAATTGCTCTGAGGTGAACAAAATGGTCCATTTTGAAAATGTTCATCTTTCAACTAATATTGACTCTCAGAGGTGGATCTTCACTTTTGGAGATAAAATGAGCATCTTCATAGTAATTTTTATGCTTCTGGGGAGCCAAAACCCAAGATTTGGCTCATGGTTAAAAGTGACTTAAAAGGACCCAAATGCTCACTTCGAGGGCTTAAAACGTGTTTATTCACTGCGGGAAGAGATATAAACAACATTTAGAGTAAATTAATGTTCATGCGAGAACGTTCAATTTTTCATGCAAAACAATCGATGACCCGCGACCTGATTAAATTGCTCTGAGATGACCAAAATGGTCCGTTTTGAAAATTTTCATCTTTCAACTAATTTTGACTCTCAGAGGTGGATCATCACTTTTGGAGATAAAATGAGCATCCTTATCGTCATTTTCATGCTTCTAGGGAGCCAAAACTCAAGATTTGGCTCATGGTGAAAAGTGACTTAAAAGGACCCAAATGCTCACTTCGAGGGCTTAAAACGTATTTATTCACTGCGGGAAGAGATATAAACAACATTTAGAGTAAATTAATGTTCATGCGAGAAAGTTCAATTTTTCATGCAAAACAATCGATGACCCGCGACCTGATGAAATTGCTCTGAGGTGAACAAAATGGTCCATTTTGAAAATGTTCATCTTTCAACTAATATTGACTCTCAGAGGTGGATCTTCACTTTTGGAGATAAAATGAGCATCTTCATAGTAATTTTTATGCTTCTGGGGATCCAAAACTCAAGATTTGGCTCATGGTTAAAAGTGACTTAAAAGGACCCAAATGCTCACTTCGAGGGCTTAAAACGTGTTTATTCACTGCGGGAAGAGATATAAACAACATTTAGAGTAAATTAATGTTCATGCGAGAACGTTCAATTTTTCATGCAAAACAATAGAAGACCCGCGACCTGATGAAATTGCTCTGAGATGACCAAAATGGTCCGTTTTGAAAGTTTTCATCTTTAAACTAATTTTGACTCTCAGAGGTGGATCATCACTTTTGGAGATAAAATGAGCATCGGTATCGTCATTTTCATGCTTCTAGAGAGCCAAAACTCAAGATTTGACTCATGGTTGAAAGTGACTTAAAAGGACCAAATGCTCACTTCGAAGGCTTAAAATGTGTTTATTCACTGCGGGAAGAGATATAAAGAACATTTAGAGTAAATTAATGTTCATGCGAGAACGTTCAATTTTTCATGCAAAACAATCAATGACCTGCGATCTGATGAAATTGCTCAGAGATGACCAAAATGGTCCGTTTTGAAAGTTTTCATCTTTCAACTAATTTTGACTCTCAGAGGTGGATCATCACTATTGGAGATAAAATTAGCATCTTTATCTTCATTTTCATGCTTCTAGGGAGCCAAAACTCAAGATTGGGCTCATGGTTAAAAGTGACTTAAAAGGACCCAAATGCTCACTTCGATGGCTTAAAACGTGTTTATTCACTGCGGGAAGAGATATAAAGAACATTTAGAGTAAATTAGTGTTAATGCGAGAACGTTCAATTTTTCATGCCGAACGCGTCCTGATGAAATTGCTCTGAGAAGACCAAAATGGTCCGTTTTGAAAATTTTCATCTTTCAACTAATTTTGACTCTCAGAGGTGGATCATCACTTTTGGAGATAAAATGAGCAGCGTTATCGTCATTTTCATGCTTCTAGGGAGCCAAAACTCAAGATTTGGCTCATGGTTAAAAGTGACTTAAAAGGACCCAAATGCTCACTTCGAGGGCTTAAAATGTGTTTATTCACTGCGGGAAGAGATATAAACATCATTTAGAGTAAATTAATGTTCATGCGAGAACGTTCAATTTTTCATGCAAAACAATCGATGACCCGCGACCTGATGAAATTGCTCTGAGGTGACCAAAATGGTCCGTTTTGAAAGTTTTCATCTTTCAACTAATTTTGACTCTCAGAGGTGGATCATCACTTTTGGAGATAATATGAGCATCGGTATCGTCATTTTCATGCTTCTAGGGAGCCAAAACTCAAGATTTGGCTCATGGTTAAAAGTGACTTACAAGGACCCAAATGCTCACTTCGATGGCTTAAAACGTGTTTTTTCACTGCGGGAGGAGATATAAAGAACATTTAGAGTAAATTATTGTTAATGCGAGAACGTTCAATTTTTCATGCCAAACGATCGATGACCCACGACCTGATGAAATTGCTCTGAGATGACCAAAATGGTCCATTTTGAAAATGTTCATCTTTCAAATAATATTGACTCTCAGAGGTGAATTTTCACTTTTGGAGATAAAATGAGCATCTTTATCATCATTTTCATGCTTCTAGGGAGCCAAAACTCAAGATTTGAATCATGGTTGAAAGTGACTTAAAAGGACCAAATGCTCACTTCGAGGGCTTAAAACGTGTTTATTCACTGCGGGAAGAGATATAAACAACATTTAGAGTAAATTAATGTTCATGCGAGAACGTTCAATTTTTCATGCAAAACAATCGATGACCCGCGACCTGATGAAATTGCTCTGAGGTGAACAAAATGGTCCATTTTGAAAATGTTTATCTTTCAACTAATATTGACTCTCAGAGGTGGATCTTCACTTTTGGAGATAAAATGAGCATCTTCATAGTCATTTTTATGCTTCTGGGGAGCCAAAACTCAAGATTTGGCTCATGGTTAAAAGTGACTTAAATGGACCCAAATGCTCACTTCGAGGGCTTAAAACGTGTTTATTCACTGCGGGAAGAGATATAAACAACATTTAGAGTAAATTAATGTTCATGTGAGAACGTTCAATTTTCATGCAAAACAATCGATGGCCCGCGACCTGATGAAATTGCTCTGAGATGACCAAAATGGTCCGTTTTGAAAATTTTCATCTTTCAACTAATTTTGACTCTCAGAGGTGGATCATCACTTTTGGAGATAAAATGAGCATCGTTATCGTCATTTTCATGCTTCTAGGGAGCCAAAACTCAAGATTTGTCTCATGGTTAAAAGTGACTTAAAAGGACCCAAATGCTCACTTCGAGGGCTTAAAACGTGTTTATTCACTGCGGGAAGAGATATAAAGAACATTTAGAGTAAATTAATGTTCATGCGAGAACGTTCAATTTTTCATGCAAAACAATCGATGGCCCGCGACCTGATGAAATTGCTCTGAGATGACCAAAATGGTCCGTTTTGAAAGTTTTCATCTTTTAACTAATTTTGACTCTCAGAGGTGGATCATCACTTTTGGAGATAAAATGAGCATCGTTATCGTCATTTTCAAGCTTCTGGGGAGCCAAAAGTCAAGATTTGGCTCATGGTTAAAAGTGACTTAAAAGGACCCAAATGCTCACTTCGAGGGCTTAAAACGTGTTTATTCACTGCGGGAAGAGATATAAACAACATTTAGAGTAAATTAATGTTCATGCGAGAACGTTCAATTTTTCATGCAAAACAATCGATGACCCGCGACCTGATTAAATTGCTCTGAGATGACCAAAATGGTCCGTTTTGAAAATTTTCATCTTTCAACTAATTTTGACTCTCAGAGGTGGATCATCACTTTTGGAGATAAAATGAGCATCCTTATCGTCATTTTCATGCTTCTAGGGAGCCAAAACTCAAGATTTGGCTCATGGTGAAAAGTGACTTAAAAGGACCCAAATGCTCACTTCGAGGGCTTAAAATGTATTTATTCACTGCGGGAAGAGATATAAACAACATTTAGGGTAAATTAATGTTCATGCGAGAACGTTCAATTTTTCATGCCGAACGCGTCCTGATGAAATTGCTCTGAGAAGACCAAAATGGTCCGTTTTGAAAATTTTCATCTTTCAACTAATTTTGACTCTCAGAGGTGGATCATCACTTTTGGAGATAAAATGAGCAGCGTTATCGTCATTTTCATGCTTCTAGGGAGCCAAAACTCAAGATTTGGCTCATGGTTAAAAGTGACTTACAAGGACCCAAATGCTCACTTCGATGGCTTAAAACGTGTTTTTTCACTGCGGGAGGAGATATAAAGAACATTTAGAGTAAATTATTGTTAATGCGAGAACGTTCAATTTTTCATGCCAAACGATCGATGACCCACGACCTGATGAAATTGCTCTGAGATGACCAAAATGGTCCATTTTGAAAATGTTCATCTTTCAAATAATATTGACTCTCAGAGGTGAATTTTCACTTTTGGAGATAAAATGAGCATCTTTATCATCATTTTCATGCTTCTAGGGAGCCAAAACTCAAGATTTGAATCATGGTTGAAAGTGACTTAAAAGGACCAAATGCTCACTTCGAGGGCTTAAAACGTGTTTATTCACTGCGGGAAGAGATATAAACAACATTTAGAGTAAATTAATGTTCATGCGAGAACGTTCAATTTTTCATGCAAAACAATCGATGACCCGCGACCTGATGAAATTGCTCTGAGGTGAACAAAATGGTCCATTTTGAAAATGTTTATCTTTCAACTAATATTGACTCTCAGAGGTGGATCTTCACTTTTGGAGATAAAATGAGCATCTTCATAGTCATTTTTATGCTTCTGGGGAGCCAAAACTCAAGATTTGGCTCATGGTTAAAAGTGACTTAAATGGACCCAAATGCTCACTTCGAGGGCTTAAAACGTGTTTATTCACTGCGGGAAGAGATATAAACAACATTTAGAGTAAATTAATGTTCATGTGAGAACGTTCAATTTTTCATGCAAAACAATCGATGGCCCGCGACCTGATGAAATTGCTCTGAGATGACCAAAATGGTCCGTTTTGAAAATTTTCATCTTTCAACTAATTTTGACTCTCAGAGGTGGATCATCACTTTTGGAGATAAAATGAGCATCGTTATCGTCATTTTCATGCTTCTAGGGAGCCAAAACTCAAGATTTGTCTCATGGTTAAAAGTGACTTAAAAGGACCCAAATGCTCACTTCGAGGGCTTAAAACGTGTTTATTCACTGCGGGAAGAGATATAAAGAACATTTAGAGTAAATTAATGTTCATGCGAGAACGTTCAATTTTTCATGCAAAACAATCGATGGCCCGCGACCTGATGAAATTGCTCTGAGATGACCAAAATGGTCCGTTTTGAAAGTTTTCATCTTTTAACTAATTTTGACTCTCAGAGGTGGATCATCACTTTTGGAGATAAAATGAGCATCGTTATCGTCATTTTCAAGCTTCTGGGGAGCCAAAAGTCAAGATTTGGCTCATGGTTAAAAGTGACTTAAAAGGACCCAAATGCTCACTTCGAGGGCTTAAAACGTGTTTATTCACTGCGGGAAGAGATATAAACAACATTTAGAGTAAATTAATGTTCATGCGAGAACGTTCAATTTTTCATGCAAAACAATCGATGACCCGCGACCTGATTAAATTGCTCTGAGATGACCAAAATGGTCCGTTTTGAAAATTTTCATCTTTCAACTAATTTTGACTCTCAGAGGTGGATCATCACTTTTGGAGATAAAATGAGCATCCTTATCGTCATTTTCATGCTTCTAGGGAGCCAAAACTCAAGATTTGGCTCATGGTGAAAAGTGACTTAAAAGGACCCAAATGCTCACTTCGAGGGCTTAAAATGTATTTATTCACTGCGGGAAGAGATATAAACAACATTTAGGGTAAATTAATGTTCATGCGAGAACGTTCAATTTTTCATGCCGAACGCGTCCTGATGAAATTGCTCTGAGAAGACCAAAATGGTCCGTTTTGAAAATTTTCATCTTTCAACTAATTTTGACTCTCAGAGGTGGATCATCACTTTTGGAGATAAAATGAGCAGCGTTATCGTCATTTTCATGCTTCTAGGGAGCCAAAACTCAAGATTTGGCTCATGGTTAAAAGTGACTTAAAAGGACCCAAATGCTCACTTCGAGGGCTTAAAATGTGTTTATTCACTGCGGGAAGAGATATAAACATCATTTAGAGTAAATTAATGTTCATGCGAGAACGTTCAATTTTTCATGCAAAACAATCGATGACCCGCGACCTGATGAAATTGCTCTGAGGTGACCAAAATGGTCCGTTTTGAAAGTTTTCATCTTTCAACTAATTTTGACTCTCAGAGGTGGATCATCACTTTTGGAGATAATATGAGCATCGGTATCGTCATTTTCATGCTTCCAGGGAGCCAAAACTCAAGATTTGGCTCATGGTTAAAAGTGACTTACAAGGACCCAAATGCTCACTTCGATGGCTTAAAACGTGTTTTTTCACTGCGGGAGGAGATATAAAGAACATTTAGAGTAAATTATTGTTAATGCGAGAACGTTCAATTTTTCATGCCAAACGATCGATGACCCACGACCTGATGAAATTGCTCTGAGATGACCAAAATGGTCCATTTTGAAAATGTTCATCTTTCAAATAATATTGACTCTCAGAGGTGAATTTTCACTTTTGGAGATAAAATGAGCATCTTTATCATCATTTTCATGCTTCTAGGGAGCCAAAACTCAAGATTTGAATCATGGTTGAAAGTGACTTAAAAGGACCAAATGCTCACTTCGAGGGCTTAAAACGTGTTTATTCACTGCGGGAAGAGATATAAACAACATTTAGAGTAAATTAATGTTCATGCGAGAACGTTCAATTTTTCATGCAAAACAATCGATGACCCGCGACCTGATGAAATTGCTCTGAGGTGAACAAAATGGTCCATTTTGAAAATGTTTATCTTTCAACTAATATTGACTCTCAGAGGTGGATCTTCGCTTTTGGAGATAAAATGAGCATCTTCATAGTCATTTTTATGCTTCTGGGGAGCCAAAACTCAAGATTTGGCTCATGGTTAAAAGTGACTTAAATGGACCCAAATGCTCACTTCGAGGGCTTAAAACGTGTTTATTCACTGCGGGAAGAGATATAAACAACATTTAGAGTAAATTAATGTTCATGTGAGAACGTTCAATTTTTCATGCAAAACAATCGATGACCCGCGACCTGATGAAATTGCTCTGAGATGACCAAAATGGTCCGTTTTGAAAATTTTCATCTTTCAACTAATTTTGACTCTCAGAGGTGGATCATCACTTTTGGAGATAAAATGAGCATCGTTATCGTCATTTTCATGCTTCTAGGGAGCCAAAACTCAAGATTTGTCTCATGGTTAAAAGTGACTTAAAAGGACCCAAATGCTCACTTCGAGGGCTTAAAACGTGTTTATTCACTGCGGGAAGAGATATAAAGAACATTTAGAGTAAATTAATGTTCATGCGAGAACGTTCAATTTTTCATGCAAAACAATCGATGGCCCGCGACCTGATGAAATTGCTCTGAGATGACCAAAATGGTCCGTTTTGAAAGTTTTCATCTTTTAACTAATTTTGACTCTCAGAGGTGGATCATCACTTTTGGAGATAAAATGAGCATCGTTATCGTCATTTTCAAGCTTCTGGGGAGCCAAAACTCAAGATTTGGCTCATGGTTAAAAGTGACTTAAAAGGACCCAAATGCTCACTTCGAGGGCTTAAAACGTGTTTATTCACTGCGGGAAGAGATATAAACAACATTTAGAGTAAATTAATGTTCATGCGAGAACGTTCAATTTTTCATGCAAAACAATCGATGACCCGCGACCTGATTAAATTGCTCTGAGATGACCAAAATGGTCCGTTTTGAAATTTTCATCTTTCAACTAATTTTGACTCTCAGAGGTGGATCATCACTTTTGGAGATAAAATGAGCATCCTTATCGTCATTTTCATGCTTCTAGGGAGCCAAAACTCAAGATTTGGCTCATGGTGAAAAGTGACTTAAAAGGACCCAAATGCTCACTTCGAGGGCTTAAAATGTATTTATTCACTGCGGGAAGAGATATAAACAACATTTAGGGTAAATTAATGTTCATGCGAGAACGTTCAATTTTTCATGCAAAACAATCGATGACCCGCGACCTGATGAAATTGCTCTGAGATTACCAAAATGGTCCGTTTTGAAAGTTTTTATCTTTCAACTAATTTTGACTCTCAGAGGTGGATCATCACTTTTGGAGATAAAATGAGCATTGTTATCGTCATTTTCACGCTTCTAGGGAGGCAAAACTCAAGATTTGGCTCATGGTTAAAAGTGACTTAAAAGAACCCAAATGCTCACTTCGAGGGCTTGTTTATTCACTGCGGGAAGAGATATAAAGAACATTTAGAGTAAATTAATGTTCATTCGAGAACGTTCAATTTTTCATGCAAAACAATCGATGACCCGCGACCTGATGGAATTGCTCTGAGATTACCAAAATGGTCCGTTTTGAAAGTTTTTATCTTTCAACTAATTTTGACTCTCAGAGGTGGATCATCACTTTTGGAGATAAAATGAGCAGCGTTATCGTCATTTTCATGCTTCTAGGGAGCCAAAACTCAAGATTTGGCTCATGGTTAAAAGTGACTTAAAAGGACCCAAATGCTCACTTCGAGGGCTTAAAATGTGTTTATTCACTGCGGGAAGAGATATAAACATCATTTAGAGTAAATTAATGTTCATGCGAGAACGTTCAATTTTTCATGCAAAACAATCGATGACCCGCGACCTGATGAAATTGCTCTGAGGTGACCAAAATGGTCCGTTTTGAAAGTTTTCATCTTTCAACTAATTTTGACTCTCAGAGGTGGATCATAACTTTTGGAGATAAAATGAGCATCGTTATCGTCATTTTCATGCTTCTAGGGAGCCAAAACTCAAGATGTGGCTCATGGTTAAAAGTGACTTAAAAGGACCCAAATGCTCACTTCGAGGGCTTAAAACGTGTTTATTCACTGCGGGAAGAGATATAAAGAACATTTAGAGTAAATTAATGTTCATGCGAGAACGTTCAATTTTTCATGCAAAACAATTCAATGACCTGCGATCTGATGAAATTCCTCTGAGATGACCAAAATGGTCCGTTTTGAAAATTTCCATCTTTCAACTAATTTTGACTCTCAGAGGTGGATCATCACAATTGGAGATAAAATTAGCATCTTTATCTTCATTTTCATGCTTCTAGGGAGCCAAAACTCAAGATTGGGCTCATGGTTAAAAGTGACTTAAAAGGACCCAAATGCTCACTTCGATGGCTTAAAACGTGTTTATTCACTGCAGGAAGAGATATAAAGAACATTTAGAGTAAATTAATGTTCATGCGAGAACGTTCAATTTTTCATGCAAAACAATCGATGACCCGCGACCTGATGAAATTGCTCTGAGGTGACCAAAATGGTCCGTTTTGAAAGTTTTCATCTTTCAACTAATTTTGACTCTCAGAGGTGGATCATCACTTTTGGAGATAATATGAGCATCGGTATCGTCATTTTCATGCTTCTAGGGAGCCAAAACTCAAGATTTGGCTCATGGTTAAAAGTGACTTACAAGGACCCAAATGCTCACTTCGATGGCTTAAAACGTGTTTATTCACTGCGGGAGGAGATATAAAGAACATTTAGAGTAAATTATTGTTAATGCGAGAACGTTCAATTTTTCATGCCAAACGATCGATGACCCGCGACCTGATGAAATTGCTCTGAGATGGCCAAAATGGTCCGTTTTGAAAGTTTTCATCTTTCAACTAATTTTGACTCTCATAGGTGGATCATCACTTTTGGAGATAAAATGAGCATCGTTATCGTCATTTTCATGCTTCTAGGGAGCCAAAACTCAAGATTTGGCTCATGGTTAAAAGTGACTTAAAAGGACCCAAATGCTCACTTCGATGGCTTAAAACGTGTTTATTCACTGCGGGAAGAGATATATAGAACATTTAGAGTAAATTATTGTTAATGCGAGAACGTTCAATTTTTCATGCCAAACGATCGATGACCCGCGACCTGATGAAATTGCTCTGAGATGACCAAAATGGTCCATTTTGAAAATGTTCATCTTTCAAATAATATTGACTCTCAGAGGTGAATTTTCACTTTTGGAGATAAAATGAGCATCTTTATCATCATTTTCATGCTTCTAGGGAGCCAAAACTCAAGATTTGAATCATGGTTGAAAGTGACTTAAAAGGACCAAATGCTCACTTCGAGGGCTTAAAACGTGTTTATTCACTGTGGGAAGAGATATAAACAACATTTAGAGTAAATTAATGTTCATGCGAGAACGTTCAATTTTTCATGCAAAACAATCGATGACCCGCGACCTGATGAAATTGCTCTGAGCTGAACAAAATGGTCCATTTTGAAAATGTTTATCTTTCAACTAATATTGACTCTCAGAGGTGGATCTTCACTTTTGGAGATAAAATGAGCATCTTCATAGTAATTTTTATGCTTCTGGGGAGCCAAAACTCAAGATTTGGTTCATGGTGAAAAGTGACTTAAAAGGACCCAAATGCTCACTTCGAGGGCTTAAAACGTGTTTATTCACTGCGGGAAGAGATATAAACAACATTTAGAGTAAATTAATGTTCATGCGAGAACGTTCAATTTTTCATGCAAAACAATCGATGACCCGCGACCTGATGAAATTGCTCTGAGGTGAACAAAATGGTCCATTTTGAAAATGTTCATCTTTCAACTAATATTGACTCTCAGAGGTGGATCTTCACTTTTGGAGATAAAATGAGCATCTTCATAGTAATTTTTATGCTTCTGGGGAGCCAAAACCCAAGATTTGGCTCATGGTTAAAAGTGACTTAAAAGGACCCAAATGCTCACTTCGAGGGCTTAAAACATGTTTATTCACTGCGGGAAGAGATATAAACAACATTTAGAGTAAATTAATGTTCATGCGAGAACGTTCAATTTTTCATGCAAAACAATCGATGACCCGCGACCTGATTAAATTGCTCTGAGATGACCAAAATGGTCCGTTTTGAAAATTTTCATCTTTCAACTAATTTTGACTCTCAGAGGTGGATCATCACTTTTGGAGATAAAATGAGCATCCTTATCGTCATTTTCATGCTTCTAGGGAGCCAAAACTCAAGATTTGGCTCATGGTGAAAAGTGACTTAAAAGGACCCAAATGCTCACTTCGAGGGCTTAAAACGTATTTATTCACTGCGGGAAGAGATATAAACAACATTTAGAGTAAATTAATGTTCATGCGAGAACGTTCAATTTTTCATGCAAAACAATCGATGACCCGCGACCTGATGAAATTGCTCTGAGGTGAACAAAATGGTCCATTTTGAAAATGTTCATCTTTCAACTAATATTGACTCTCAGAGGTGGATCTTCACTTTTGGAGATAAAATGAGCATCTTCATAGTAATTTTTATGCTTCTGGGGATCCAAAACTCAAGATTTGGCTCATGGTTAAAAGTGACTTAAAAGGACCCAAATGCTCACTTCGAGGGCTTAAAACGTGTTTATTCACTGCGGGAAGAGATATAAACAACATTTAGAGTAAATTAATGTTCATGCGAGAACGTTCAATTTTTCATGCAAAACAATCGATGACCCGCGACCTGATGAAATTGCTCTGAGGTGAACAAAATGGTCCATTTTGAAAATGTTCATCTTTCAACTAATATTGACTCTCAGAGGTGGATCTTCACTTTTGGAGATAAAATGAGCATCTTCATAGTAATTTTTATGCTTCTGGGGAGCCAAAACTCAAGATTTGGCTCATGGTTAAAAGTGACTTAAAAGGACCCAAATGCTCACTTCGAGGGCTTAAAACGTGTTTATTCACTGCGGGAAGAGATATAAACAACATTTAGAGTAAATTAATGTTCATGCAAGAACGTTCAATTTTTCATGCAAAACAATCGATGACCCGCGACCTGATTAAATTGCTCTGAGATGACCAAAATGGTCCGTTTTGAAAATTTTCATCTTTCAACTAATTTTGACTCTCAGAGGTGGATCATCACTTTTGGAGATAATATGAGCATCGGTATCGTCATTTTCATGCTTCCAGGGAGCCAAAACTCAAGATTTGGCTCATGGTTAAAAGTGACTTACAAGGACCCAAATGCTCACTTCGATGGCTTAAAACGTGTTTTTTCACTGCGGGAGGAGATATAAAGAACATTTAGAGTAAATTATTGTTAATGCGAGAACGTTCAATTTTTCATGCCAAACGATCGATGACCCACGACCTGATGAAATTGCTCTGAGATGACCAAAATGGTCCATTTTGAAAATGTTCATCTTTCAAATAATATTGACTCTCAGAGGTGAATTTTCACTTTTGGAGATAAAATGAGCATCTTTATCATCATTTTCATGCTTCTAGGGAGCCAAAACTCAAGATTTGAATCATGGTTGAAAGTGACTTAAAAGGACCAAATGCTCACTTCGAGGGCTTAAAACGTGTTTATTCACTGCGGGAAGAGATATAAACAACATTTAGAGTAAATTAATGTTCATGCGAGAACGTTCAATTTTTCATGCAAAACAATCGATGACCCGCGACCTGATGAAATTGCTCTGAGGTGAACAAAATGGTCCATTTTGAAAATGTTTATCTTTCAACTAATATTGACTCTCAGAGGTGGATCTTCGCTTTTGGAGATAAAATGAGCATCTTCATAGTCATTTTTATGCTTCTGGGGAGCCAAAACTCAAGATTTGGCTCATGGTTAAAAGTGACTTAAATGGACCCAAATGCTCACTTCGAGGGCTTAAAACGTGTTTATTCACTGCGGGAAGAGATATAAACAACATTTAGAGTAAATTAATGTTCATGTGAGAACGTTCAATTTTTCATGCAAAACAATCGATGACCCGCGACCTGATGAAATTGCTCTGAGATGACCAAAATGGTCCGTTTTGAAAATTTTCATCTTTCAACTAATTTTGACTCTCAGAGGTGGATCATCACTTTTGGAGATAAAATGAGCATCGTTATCGTCATTTTCATGCTTCTAGGGAGCCAAAACTCAAGATTTGTCTCATGGTTAAAAGTGACTTAAAAGGACCCAAATGCTCACTTCGAGGGCTTAAAACGTGTTTATTCACTGCGGGAAGAGATATAAACAACATTTAGAGTAAATTAATGTTCATGCGAGAACGTTCAATTTTTCATGCAAAACAATCGATGGCCCGCGACCTGATGAAATTGCTCTGAGATGACCAAAATGGTCCGTTTTGAAAGTTTTCATCTTTTAACTAATTTTGACTCTCAGAGGTGGATCATCACTTTTGGAGATAAAATGAGCATCGTTATCGTCATTTTCAAGCTTCTGGGGAGCCAAAACTCAAGATTTGGCTCATGGTTAAAAGTGACTTAAAAGGACCCAAATGCTCACTTCGAGGGCTTAAAACGTGTTTATTCACTGCGGGAAGAGATATAAACAACATTTAGAGTAAATTAATGTTCATGCGAGAACGTTCAATTTTTCATGCAAAACAATCGATGACCCGCGACCTGATTAAATTGCTCTGAGATGACCAAAATGGTCCGTTTTGAAAATTTTCATCTTTCAACTAATTTTGACTCTCAGAGGTGGATCATCACTTTTGGAGATAAAATGAGCATCCTTATCGTCATTTTCATGCTTCTAGGGAGCCAAAACTCAAGATTTGGCTCATGGTGAAAAGTGACTTAAAAGGACCCAAATGCTCACTTCGAGGGCTTAAAATGTATTTATTCACTGCGGGAAGAGATATAAACAACATTTAGGGTAAATTAATGTTCATGCGAGAACGTTCAATTTTTCATGCAAAACAATCGATGACCCGCGACCTGATGAAATTGCTCTGAGATTACCAAAATGGTCCGTTTTGAAAGTTTTTATCTTTCAACTAATTTTGACTCTCAGAGGTGGATCATCACTTTTGGAGATAAAATGAGCATTGTTATCGTCATTTTCACGCTTCTAGGGAGGCAAAACTCAAGATTTGGCTCATGGTTAAAAGTGACTTAAAAGAACCCAAATGCTCACTTCGAGGGCTTAAAACGTGTTTATTCACTGCGGGAAGAGATATAAAGAACATTTAGAGTAAATTAATGTTCATTCGAGAACGTTCAATTTTTCATGCAAAACAATCGATGACCCGCGACCTGATGGAATTGCTCTGAGATTACCAAAATGGTCCGTTTTGAAAGTTTTTATCTTTCAACTAATTTTGACTCTCAGAGGTGGATCATCACTTTTGGAGATAAAATGAGCAGCGTTATCGTCATTTTCATGCTTCTAGGGAGCCAAAACTCAAGATTTGGCTCATGGTTAAAAGTGACTTAAAAGGACCCAAATGCTCACTTCGAGGGCTTAAAATGTGTTTATTCACTGCGGGAAGAGATATAAACATCATTTAGAGTAAATTAATGTTCATGCGAGAACGTTCAATTTTTCATGCAAAACAATCGATGACCCGCGACCTGATGAAATTGCTCTGAGGTGACCAAAATGGTCCGTTTTGAAAGTTTTCATCTTTCAACTAATTTTGACTCTCAGAGGTGGATCATAACTTTTGGAGATAAAATGAGCATCGTTATCGTCATTTTCATGCTTCTAGGGAGCCAAAACTCAAGATGTGGCTCATGGTTAAAAGTGACTTAAAAGGACCCAAATGCTCACTTCGAGGGCTTAAAACGTGTTTATTCACTGCGGGAAGAGATATAAAGAACATTTAGAGTAAATTAATGTTCATGCGAGAACGTTCAATTTTTCATGCAAAACAATCAATGACCTGCGATCTGATGAAATTCCTCTGAGATGACCAAAATGGTCCGTTTTGAAAATTTCCATCTTTCAACTAATTTTGACTCTCAGAGGTGGATCATCACAATTGGAGATAAAATTAGCATCTTTATCTTCATTTTCATGCTTCTAGGGAGCCAAAACTCAAGATTGGGCTCATGGTTAAAAGTGACTTAAAAGGACCCAAATGCTCACTTCGATGGCTTAAAACGTGTTTATTCACTGCAGGAAGAGATATAAAGAACATTTAGAGTAAATTAATGTTCATGCGAGAACGTTCAATTTTTCATGCAAAACAATCGATGACCCGCGACCTGATGAAATTGCTCTGAGGTGACCAAAATGGTCCGTTTTGAAAGTTTTCATCTTTCAACTAATTTTGACTCTCAGAGGTGGATCATCACTTTTGGAGATAATATGAGCATCGGTATCGTCATTTTCATGCTTCTAGGGAGCCAAAACTCAAGATTTGGCTCATGGTTAAAAGTGACTTACAAGGACCCAAATGCTCACTTCGATGGCTTAAAACGTGTTTATTCACTGCGGGAGGAGATATAAAGAACATTTAGAGTAAATTATTGTTAATGCGAGAACGTTCAATTTTTCATGCCAAACGATCGATGACCCGCGACCTGATGAAATTGCTCTGAGATGGCCAAAATGGTCCGTTTTGAAAGTTTTCATCTTTCAACTAATTTTGACTCTCATAGGTGGATCATCACTTTTGGAGATAAAATGAGCATCGTTATCGTCATTTTCATGCTTCTAGGGAGCCAAAACTCAAGATTTGGCTCATGGTTAAAAGTGACTTAAAAGGACCCAAATGCTCACTTCGATGGCTTAAAACGTGTTTATTCACTGCGGGAAGAGATATATAGAACATTTAGAGTAAATTATTGTTAATGCGAGAACGTTCAATTTTTCATGCCAAACGATCGATGACCCGCGACCTGATGAAATTGCTCTGAGATTACCAAAATGGTCCATTTTGAAAATGTTCATCTTTCAAATAATATTGACTCTCAGAGGTGAATTTTCACTTTTGGAGATAAAATGAGCATCTTTATCATCATTTTCATGCTTCTAGGGAGCCAAAACTCAAGATTTGAATCATGGTTGAAAGTGACTTAAAAGGACCAAATGCTCACTTCGAGGGCTTAAAACGTGTTTATTCACTGCGGGAAGAGATATAAACAACATTTAGAGTAAATTAATGTTCATGCGAGAACGTTCAATTTTTCATGCAAAACAATCGATGACCCGCGACCTGATGAAATTGCTCTGAGCTGAACAAAATGGTCCATTTTGAAAATGTTTATCTTTCAACTAATATTGACTCTCAGAGGTGGATCTTCACTTTTGGAGATAAAATGAGCATCTTCATAGTAATTTTTATGCTTCTGGGGAGCCAAAACTCAAGATTTGGTTCATGGTGAAAAGTGACTTAAAAGGACCCAAATGCTCACTTCGAGGGCTTAAAACGTGTTTATTCACTGCGGGAAGAGATATAAACAACATTTAGAGTAAATTAATGTTCATGCGAGAACGTTCAATTTTTCATGCAAAACAATCGATGACCCGCGACCTGATGAAATTGCTCTGAGGTGAACAAAATGGTCCATTTTGAAAATGTTCATCTTTCAACTAATATTGACTCTCAGAGGTGGATCTTCACTTTTGGAGATAAAATGAGCATCTTCATAGTAATTTTTATGCTTCTGGGGAGCCAAAACCCAAGATTTGGCTCATGGTTAAAAGTGACTTAAAAGGACCCAAATGCTCACTTCGAGGGCTTAAAACATGTTTATTCACTGCGGGAAGAGATATAAACAACATTTAGAGTAAATTAATGTTCATGCGAGAACGTTCAATTTTTCATGCAAAACAATCGATGACCCGCGACCTGATTAAATTGCTCTGAGATGACCAAAATGGTCCGTTTTGAAAATTTTCATCTTTCAACTAATTTTGACTCTCAGAGGTGGATCATCACTTTTGGAGATAAAATGAGCATCCTTATCGTCATTTTCATGCTTCTAGGGAGCCAAAACTCAAGATTTGGCTCATGGTGAAAAGTGACTTAAAAGGACCCAAATGCTCACTTCGAGGGCTTAAAACGTATTTATTCACTGCGGGAAGAGATATAAACAACATTTAGAGTAAATTAATGTTCATGCGAGAACGTTCAATTTTTCATGCAAAACAATCGATGACCCGCGACCTGATGAAATTGCTCTGAGGTGAACAAAATGGTCCATTTTGAAAATGTTCATCTTTCAACTAATATTGACTCTCAGAGGTGGATCTTCACTTTTGGAGATAAAATGAGCATCTTCATAGTAATTTTTATGCTTCTGGGGAGCCAAAACTCAAGATTTGGCTCATGGTTAAAAGTGACTTAAAAGGACCCAAATGCTCACTTCGAGGGCTTAAAACGTGTTTATTCACTGCGGGAAGAGATATAAACAACATTTAGAGTAAATTAATGTTCATGCAAGAACGTTCAATTTTTCATGCAAAACAATCGATGACCCGCGACCTGATTAAATTGCTCTGAGATGACCAAAATGGTCCGTTTTGAAAATTTTCATCTTTCAACTAATTTTGACTCTCAGAGGTGGATCATCACTTTTGGAGATAATATGAGCATCGGTATCGTCATTTTCATGCTTCCAGGGAGCCAAAACTCAAGATTTGGCTCATGGTTAAAAGTGACTTACAAGGACCCAAATGCTCACTTCGATGGCTTAAAACGTGTTTTTTCACTGCGGGAGGAGATATAAAGAACATTTAGAGTAAATTATTGTTAATGCGAGAACGTTCAATTTTTCATGCCAAACGATCGATGACCCACGACCTGATGAAATTGCTCTGAGATGACCAAAATGGTCCATTTTGAAAATGTTCATCTTTCAAATAATATTGACTCTCAGAGGTGAATTTTCACTTTTGGAGATAAAATGAGCATCTTTATCATCATTTTCATGCTTCTAGGGAGCCAAAACTCAAGATTTGAATCATGGTTGAAAGTGACTTAAAAGGACCAAATGCTCACTTCGAGGGCTTAAAACGTGTTTATTCACTGCGGGAAGAGATATAAACAACATTTAGAGTAAATTAATGTTCATGCGAGAACGTTCAATTTTTCATGCAAAACAATCGATGACCCGCGACCTGATGAAATTGCTCTGAGGTGAACAAAATGGTCCATTTTGAAAATGTTTATCTTTCAACTAATATTGACTCTCAGAGGTGGATCTTCGCTTTTGGAGATAAAATGAGCATCTTCATAGTCATTTTTATGCTTCTGGGGAGCCAAAACTCAAGATTTGGCTCATGGTTAAAAGTGACTTAAATGGACCCAAATGCTCACTTCGAGGGCTTAAAACGTGTTTATTCACTGCGGGAAGAGATATAAACAACATTTAGAGTAAATTAATGTTCATGTGAGAACGTTCAATTTTTCATGCAAAACAATCGATGACCCGCGACCTGATGAAATTGCTCTGAGATGACCAAAATGGTCCGTTTTGAAAATTTTCATCTTTCAACTAATTTTGACTCTCAGAGGTGGATCATCACTTTTGGAGATAAAATGAGCATCGTTATCGTCATTTTCATGCTTCTAGGGAGCCAAAACTCAAGATTTGTCTCATGGTTAAAAGTGACTTAAAAGGACCCAAATGCTCACTTCGAGGGCTTAAAACGTGTTTATTCACTGCGGGAAGAGATATAAAGAACATTTAGAGTAAATTAATGTTCATGCGAGAAAGTTCAATTTTTCATGCAAAACAATCGATGGCCCGCGACCTGATGAAATTGCTCTGAGATGACCAAAATGGTCCGTTTTGAAAGTTTTCATCTTTTAACTAATTTTGACTCTCAGAGGTGGATCATCACTTTTGGAGATAAAATGAGCATCGTTATCGTCATTTTCAAGCTTCTGGGGAGCCAAAACTCAAGATTTGGCTCATGGTTAAAAGTGACTTAAAAGGACCCAAATGCTCACTTCGAGGGCTTAAAACGTGTTTATTCACTGCGGGAAGAGATATAAACAACATTTAGAGTAAATTAATGTTCATGCGAGAACGTTCAATTTTTCATGCAAAACAATCGATGACCCGCGACCTGATTAAATTGCTCTGAGATGACCAAAATGGTCCGTTTTGAAAATTTTCATCTTTCAACTAATTTTGACTCTCAGAGGTGGATCATCACTTTTGGAGATAAAATGAGCATCCTTATCGTCATTTTCATGCTTCTAGGGAGCCAAAACTCAAGATTTGGCTCATGGTGAAAAGTGACTTAAAAGGACCCAAATGCTCACTTCGAGGGCTTAAAATGTATTTATTCACTGCGGGAAGAGATATAAACAACATTTAGGGTAAATTAATGTTCATGCGAGAACGTTCAATTTTTCATGCAAAACAATCGATGACCCGCGACCTGATGAAATTGCTCTGAGATTACCAAAATGGTCCGTTTTGAAAGTTTTTATCTTTCAACTAATTTTGACTCTCAGAGGTGGATCATCACTTTTGGAGATAAAATGAGCATTGTTATCGTCATTTTCACGCTTCTAGGGAGGCAAAACTCAAGATTTGGCTCATGGTTAAAAGTGACTTAAAAGAACCCAAATGCTCACTTCGAGGGCTTAAAACGTGTTTATTCACTGCGGGACGAGATATAAAGAACATTTAGAGTAAATTAATGTTCATTCGAGAACGTTCAATTTTTCATGCAAAACAATCGATGACCCGCGACCTGATGAAATTGCTCTGAGATTACCAAAATGGTCCGTTTTGAAAGTTTTTATCTTTCAACTAATTTTGACTCTCAGAGGTGGATCATCACTTTTGGAGATAAAATGAGCAGCGTTATCGTCATTTTCATGCTTCTAGGGAGCCAAAACTCAAGATTTGGCTCATGGTTAAAAGTGACTTAAAAGGACCCAAATGCTCACTTCGAGGGCTTAAAATGTGTTTATTCACTGCGGGAAGAGATATAAACATCATTTAGAGTAAATTAATGTTCATGCGAGAACGTTCAATTTTTCATGCAAAACAATCGATGACCCGCGACCTGATGAAATTGCTCTGAGGTGACCAAAATGGTCCGTTTTGAAAGTTTTCATCTTTCAACTAATTTTGACTCTCAGAGGTGGATCATAACTTTTGGAGATAAAATGAGCATCGTTATCGTCATTTTCATGCTTCTAGGGAGCCAAAACTCAAGATGTGGCTCATGGTTAAAAGTGACTTAAAAGGACCCAAATGCTCACTTCGAGGGCTTAAAACGTGTTTATTCACTGCGGGAAGAGATATAAAGAACATTTAGAGTAAATTAATGTTCATGCGAGAACGTTCAATTTTTCATGCAAAACAATCAATGACCTGCGATCTGATGAAATTCCTCTGAGATGACCAAAATGGTCCGTTTTGAAAATTTCCATCTTTCAACTAATTTTGACTCTCAGAGGTGGATCATCACAATTGGAGATAAAATTAGCATCTTTATCTTCATTTTCATGCTTCTAGGGAGCCAAAACTCAAGATTGGGCTCATGGTTAAAAGTGACTTAAAAGGACCCAAATGCTCACTTCGATGGCTTAAAACGTGTTTATTCACTGCAGGAAGAGATATAAAGAACATTTAGAGTAAATTAATGTTCATGCGAGAACGTTCAATTTTTCATGCAAAACAATCGATGACCCGCGACCTGATGAAATTGCTCTGAGGTGACCAAAATGGTCCGTTTTGAAAGTTTTCATCTTTCAACTAATTTTGACTCTCAGAGGTGGATCATCACTTTTGGAGATAATATGAGCATCGGTATCGTCATTTTCATGCTTCTAGGGAGCCAAAACTCAAGATTTGGCTCATGGTTAAAAGTGACTTACAAGGACCCAAATGCTCACTTCGATGGCTTAAAACGTGTTTATTCACTGCGGGAGGAGATATAAAGAACATTTAGAGTAAATTATTGTTAATGCGAGAACGTTCAATTTTTCATGCCAAACGATCGATGACCCGCGACCTGATGAAATTGCTCTGAGATGGCCAAAATGGTCCGTTTTGAAAGTTTTCATCTTTCAACTAATTTTGACTCTCATAGGTGGATCATCACTTTTGGAGATAAAATGAGCATCGTTATCGTCATTTTCATGCTTCTAGGGAGCCAAAACTCAAGATTTGGCTCATGGTTAAAAGTGACTTAAAAGGACCCAAATGCTCACTTCGATGGCTTAAAACGTGTTTATTCACTGCGGGAAGAGATATATAGAACATTTAGAGTAAATTATTGTTAATGCGAGAACGTTCAATTTTTCATGCCAAACGATCGATGACCCGCGACCTGATGAAATTGCTCTGAGATGACCAAAATGGTCCATTTTGAAAATGTTCATCTTTCAAATAATATTGACTCTCAGAGGTGAATTTTCACTTTTGGAGATAAAATGAGCATCTTTATCATCATTTTCATGCTTCTAGGGAGCCAAAACTCAAGATTTGAATCATGGTTGAAAGTGACTTAAAAGGACCAAATGCTCACTTCGAGGGCTTAAAACGTGTTTATTCACTGCGGGAAGAGATATAAACAACATTTAGAGTAAATTAATGTTCATGCGAGAACGTTCAATTTTTCATGCAAAACAATCGATGACCCGCGACCTGATGAAATTGCTCTGAGCTGAACAAAATGGTCCATTTTGAAAATGTTTATCTTTCAACTAATATTGACTCTCAGAGGTGGATCTTCACTTTTGGAGATAAAATGAGCATCTTCATAGTAATTTTTATGCTTCTGGGTAGCCAAAACTCAAGATTTGGTTCATGGTGAAAAGTGACTTAAAAGGACCCAAATGCTCACTTCGAGGGCTTAAAACGTGTTTATTCACTGCGGGAAGAGATATAAACAACATTTAGAGTAAATTAATGTTCATGCGAGAACGTTCAATTTTTCATGCAAAACAATCGATGACCCGCGACCTGATGAAATTGCTCTGAGGTGAACAAAATGGTCCATTTTGAAAATGTTCATCTTTCAACTAATATTGACTCTCAGAGGTGGATCTTCACTTTTGGAGATAAAATGAGCATCTTCATAGTAATTTTTATGCTTCTGGGGAGCCAAAACCCAAGATTTGGCTCATGGTTAAAAGTGACTTAAAAGGACCCAAATGCTCACTTCGAGGGCTTAAAACGTGTTTATTCACTGCGGGAAGAGATATAAACAACATTTAAAGTAAATTAATGTTCATGCGAGAACGTTCAATTTTTCATGCAAAACAATCGATGACCCGCGACCTGATTAAATTGCTCTGAGATGACCAAAATGGTCCGTTTTGAAAATTTTCATCTTTCAACTAATTTTGACTCTCAGAGGTGGATCATCACTTTTGGAGATAAAATGAGCATCCTTATCGTCATTTTCATGCTTCTAGGGAGCCAAAACTCAAGATTTGGCTCATGGTGAAAAGTGACTTAAAAGGACCCAAATGCTCACTTCGAGGGCTTAAAACGTATTTATTCACTGCGGGAAGAGATATAAACAACATTTAGAGTAAATTCATGTTCATGCGAGAACGTTCAATTTTTCATGCAAAACAATCGATGACCCGCGACCTGATGAAATTGCTCTGAGGTGAACAAAATGGTCCATTTTGAAAATGTTCATCTTTCAACTAATATTGACTCTCAGAGGTGGATCTTCACTTTTGGAGATAAAATGAGCATCTTCATAGTAATTTTTATGCTTCTGGGGATCCAAAACTCAAGATTTGGCTCATGGTTAAAAGTGACTTAAAAGGACCCAAATGCTCACTTCGAGGGCTTAAAACGTGTTTATTCACTGCGGGAAGAGATATAAACAACATTTAGAGTAAATTAATGTTCATGCGAGAACGTTCAATTTTTCATGCAAAACAATCGATGACCCGCGACCTGATGAAATTGCTCTGAGGTGAACAAAATGGTCCATTTTGAAAATGTTCATCTTTCAACTAATATTGACTCTCAGAGGTGGATCTTCACTTTTGGAGATAAAATGAGCATCTTCATAGTAATTTTTATGCTTCTGGGGAGCCAAAACTCAAGATTTGGCTCATGGTTAAAAGTGACTTAAAAGGACCCAAATGCTCACTTCGAGGGCTTAAAACGTGTTTATTCACTGCGGGAAGAGATATAAACAACATTTAGAGTAAATTAATGTTCATGCAAGAACGTTCAATTTTTCATGCAAAACAATCGATGACCCGCGACCTGATTAAATTGCTCTGAGATGACCAAAATGGTCCGTTTTGAAAATTTTCATCTTTCAACTAATTTTGACTCTCAGAGGTGGATCATCACTTTTGGAGATAAAATGAGCATCGTTATCGTCATTTTCATGCTTCTAGGGAGCCAAAACTCAAGATTTGGCTCATGGTGAAAAGTGACTTAAAAGACCCAAATGCTCACTTCGAGGGCTTAAAACGTATTTATTAACTGCGGGAAGAGATATAAACAACATTTAGAGTAAATTATTGTTCATGCAAGAACGTTCAATTTTTCATGCAAAACGATCGATGACCCGCGACCTGATGAAATTGCTCTGAGATGACCAAAATGGTCCGTTTTGAAAATTTCCACCTTTCAACTAATTTTGACTCTCAGAGGTGGATCATCACTTTTGGAGATAAAATGAGCATCGGTATCGTCATTTTCATGCTTCTAGGGAGCCAAAACTCAAGATTTGACTCATGGTTGAAAGTGACTTAAAAGGACCAAATGCTCACTTCGAGGGCTTAAAACGTGTTTATTCACTGCGGGAAGAGATATAAAGAACATTTAGAGTAAATTAATGTTCATGCGAGAACGTTCAATTTTTCATGCAAAACAATCGATGACCCGCGATCTGATGAAATTGCTCTGAGTTGACCAAAATGGTCTGTTTTGAAAGTTTTCATCTTTCAACTAATTTTGACTCTCAAAGGTGGATCATCACTTTTGGAGATACAATGAGCATCGTTATCGTCATTTTCATGCTTCTAGGGAGCCAAAACTCAAGATTTGGCTCATGGTTAAAAGTGACTTAAAAGGACCCAAATGCTCACTTCGAGGGCTTAAAACGTGTTTATTCACTGCGGGAAGAGATATAAAGAACATTTAGAGTAAATTAATGTTCATTCGAGAACGTTCAATTTTTCATGCAAAACAATCGATGACCCGCGACCTGATGAAATTGCTCTGAGATTACCAAAATGGTCCGTTTTGAAAGTTTTTATCTTTCAACTAATTTTGACTCTCAGAGGTGGATCATCACTTTTGGAGATAAAATGAGCAGCGTTATCGTCATTTTCATGCTTCTAGGGAGCCAAAACTCAAGATTTGGCTCATGGTTAAAAGTGACTTACAAGGACCCAAATGCTCACTTCGATGGCTTAAAACGTGTTTATTCACTGCGGGAGGAGATATAAAGAACATTTAGAGTAAATTATTGTTAATGCGAGAACGTTCAATTTTTCATGCCAAACGATCGATGACCCGCGACCTGATGAAATTGCTCTGAGATGGCCAAAATGGTCCGTTTTGAAAGTTTTCATCTTTCAACTAATTTTGACTCTCATAGGTGGATCATCACTTTTGGAGATAAAATGAGCATCGTTATCGTCATTTTCATGCTTCTAGGGAGCCAAAACTCAAGATTTGGCTCATGGTTAAAAATGACTTAAAAGGACCCAAATGCTCACTTCGATGGCTTAAAACGTGTTTATTCACTGCGGGAAGAGATATATAGAACATTTAGAGTAAATTATTGTTAATGCGAGAACGTTCAATTTTTCATGCCAAACGATCGATGACCCGCGACCTGATGAAATTGCTCTGAGATGACCAAAATGGTCCATTTTGAAAATGTTCATCTTTCAAATAATATTGACTCTCAGAGGTGAATTTTCACTTTTGGAGATAAAATGAGCATCTTTATCATCATTTTCATGCTTCTAGGGAGCCAAAACTCAAGATTTGAATCATGGTTGAAAGTGACTTAAAAGGACCAAATGCTCACTTCGAGGGCTTAAAACGTGTTTATTCACTGCGGGAAGAGATATAAACAACATTTAGAGTAAATTAATGTTCATGCGAGAACGTTCAATTTTTCATGCAAAACAATCGATGACCCGCGACCTGATGAAATTGCTCTGAGGTGAACAAAATGGTCCATTTTGAAAATGTTTATCTTTCAACTAATATTGACTCTCAGAGGTGGATCTTCACTTTTGGAGATAAAATGAGCATCTTCATAGTAATTTTTATGCTTCTGGGGAGCCAAAACTCAAGATTTGGTTCATGGTGAAAAGTGACTTAAAAGGACCCAAATGCTCACTTCGAGGGCTTAAAACGTGTTTATTCACTGCGGGAAGAGATATAAACAACATTTAGAGTAAATTAATGTTCATGCGGGAACGTTCAATTTTTCATGCAAAACAATCGATGACCCGCGACCTGATGAAATTGCTCTGAGGTGAACAAAATGGTCCATTTTGAAAATGTTCATCTTTCAACTAATATTGACTCTCAGAGGTGGATCTTCACTTTTGGAGATAAAATGAGCATCTTCATAGTAATTTTTATGCTTCTGGGGAGCCAAAACCCAAGATTTGGCTCATGGTTAAAAGTGACTTAAAAGGACCCAAATGCTCACTTCGAGGGCTTAAAACGTGTTTATTCACTGCGGGAAGAGATATAAACAACATTTAGAGTAAATTAATGTTCATGCGAGAACGTTCAATTTTTCATGCAAAACAATCGATGACCCGCGACCTGATTAAATTGCTCTGAGATGACCAAAATGGTCCGTTTTGAAAATTTTCATCTTTCAACTAATTTTGACTCTCAGAGGTGGATCATCACTTTTGGAGATAAAATGAGCATCCTTATCGTCATTTTCATGCTTCTAGGGAGCCAAAACTCAAGATTTGGCTCATGGTGAAAAGTGACTTAAAAGGACCCAAATGCTCACTTCGAGGGCTTAAAACGTATTTATTCACTGCGGGAAGAGATATAAACAACATTTAGAGTAAATTAATGTTCATGCGAGAAAGTTCAATTTTTCATGCAAAACAATCGATGACCCGCGACCTGATGAAATTGCTCTGAGGTGAACAAAATGGTCCATTTTGAAAATGTTCATCTTTCAACTAATATTGACTCTCAGAGGTGGATCTTCACTTTTGGAGATAAAATGAGCATCTTCATAGTAATTTTTATGCTTCTGGGGATCCAAAACTCAAGATTTGGCTCATGGTTAAAAGTGACTTAAAAGGACCCAAATGCTCACTTCGAGGGCTTAAAACGTGTTTATTCACTGCGGGAAGAGATATAAACAACATTTAGAGTAAATTAATGTTCATGCGAGAACGTTAAATTTTTCATGCAAAACAATCGATGACCTGCGATCTGATGAAATTGCTCAGAGATGACCAAAATGGTCCGTTTTGAAAGTTTTCATCTTTCAACTAATTTTGACTCTCAGAGGTGGATCATAACTATTGGAGATAAAATTAGCATCTTTATCTTCATTTTCATGCTTCTAGAGAGCCAAAACTCAAGATTTGAATCATGGTTGAAAGTGACTTAAAAGGACCAAATGCTCACTTCGAGGGCTTAAAACGTGTTTATTCACTGCGGGAAGAGATATAAACAACATTTAGAGTACATTAATGTTCATGCGAGAACGTTCAATTTTTCATGCAAAACAATCGATGACCCGCGACCTGATTAAATTGCTCTGAGGTGAACAAAATGGTCCCTTTTGAAAATGTTTATCTTTCAACTAATATTGACTCTCAGAGGTGGATCTTCACTTTTGGAGATAAAATGAGCATCTTCATAGTAATTTTTATGCTTCTGGGGAGCCAAAACTCAAGATTTGGTTCATGGTGAAAAGTGACTTAAAAGGACCCAAATGCTCACTTCGAGGGCTTAAAACGTGTTTATTCACTGCGGGAAGAGATATAAACAACATTTAGAGTAAATTAATGTTCATGCGAGAACGTTCAATTTTTCATGCAAAACAATCGATGACCCGCGACCTGATGAAATTGCTCTGAGGTGAACAAAATGGTCCATTTTGAAAATGTTCATCTTTCAACTAATATTGACTCTCAGAGGTGGATCTTCACTTTTGGAGATAAAATGAGCATCTTCATAGTAATTTTTATGCTTCTGGGGAGCCAAAACTCAAGATTTGGCTCATGGTTAAAAGTGACTTAAAAGGACCCAAATGCTCACTTCGAGGGCTTAAAACGTGTTTATTCACTGCGGGAAGAGATATAAACAACATTTAGAGTAAATTAATGTTCACGCAAGAACGTTCAATTTTTCATGCAAAACAATCGATGACCCGCGACCTGATTAAATTGCTCTGAGATGACCAAAATGGTCCGTTTTGAAAATTTTCATCTTTCAACTAATTTTGACTCACAGAGGTGGATCATCACTTTTGGAGATACAATGAGCATCGTTATCGTCATTTTCATGCTTCTAGGGAGCCAAAACTCAAGATTTGGCTCATGGTTAAAAGTGACTTAAAAGGACCCAAATGCTCACTTTGAGGGCTTAAAACGTGTTTATTCACTGCGGGAAGAGATATAAAGAACATTTAGAGTAAATTAATGTTCATTCGAGAACGTTCAATTTTTCATGCAAAACAATCGATGACCCGCGACCTGATGAAATTGCTCTGAGATTACCAAAATGGTCCGTTTTGAAAGTTTTTATCTTTCAACTAATTTTGACTCTCAGAGGTGGATCATCACTTTTGGAGATAAAATGAGCATTGTTATCGTCATTTTCACGCTTCTAGGGAGGCAAAACTCAAGATTTGGCTCATGGTTAAAAGTGACTTAAAAGAACCCAAATGCTCACTTCGAGGGCTTAAAACGTATTTATTAACTGCGGGAAGAGATATAAACAACATTTAGAGTAAATTATTGTTCATGCAAGAACGTTCAATTTTTCATGCAAAACGATCGATGACCCGCGACCTGATGAAATTGCTCTGAGATGACCAAAATGGTCCGTTTTGAAAATTTCCACCTTTCAACTAATTTTGACTCTCAGAGGTGGATCATCACTTTTGGAGATAAAATGAGCATCGGTATCGTCATTTTCATGCTTCTAGGGAGCCAAAACTCAAGATTTGACTCATGGTTGAAAGTGACTTAAAAGGACCAAATGCTCACTTCGAGGGCTTAAAACGTGTTTATTCACTGCGGGAAGAGATATAAAGAACATTTAGAGTAAATTAATGTTCATGCGAGAACGTTCAATTTTTCATGCAAAACAATCGATGACCCGCGATCTGATGAAATTGCTCTGAGTTGACCAAAATGGTCTGTTTTGAAAGTTTTCATCTTTCAACTAATTTTGACTCTCAAAGGTGGATCATCACTTTTGGAGATACAATGAGCATCGTTATCGTCATTTTCATGCTTCTAGGGAGCCAAAACTCAAGATTTGGCTCATGGTTAAAAGTGACTTAAAAGGACCCAAATGCTCACTTCGAGGGCTTAAAACGTGTTTATTCACTGCGGGAAGAGATATAAAGAACATTTAGAGTAAATTAATGTTCATTCGAGAACGTTCAATTTTTCATGCAAAACAATCGATGACCCGCGACCTGATGAAATTGCTCTGAGATTACCAAAATGGTCCGTTTTGAAAGTTTTTATCTTTCAACTAATTTTGACTCTCAGAGGTGGATCATCACTTTTGGAGATAAAATGAGCAGCGTTATCGTCATTTTCATGCTTCTAGGGAGCCAAAACTCAAGATTTGGCTCATGGTTAAAAGTGACTTACAAGGACCCAAATGCTCACTTCGATGGCTTAAAACGTGTTTATTCACTGCGGGAGGAGATATAAAGAACATTTAGAGTAAATTATTGTTAATGCGAGAACGTTCAATTTTTCATGCCAAACGATCGATGACCCGCGACCTGATGAAATTGCTCTGAGATGGCCAAAATGGTCCGTTTTGAAAGTTTTCATCTTTCAACTAATTTTGACTCTCATAGGTGGATCATCACTTTTGGAGATAAAATGAGCATCGTTATCGTCATTTTCATGCTTCTAGGGAGCCAAAACTCAAGATTTGGCTCATGGTTAAAAATGACTTAAAAGGACCCAAATGCTCACTTCGATGGCTTAAAACGTGTTTATTCACTGCGGGAAGAGATATATAGAACATTTAGAGTAAATTATTGTTAATGCGAGAACGTTCAATTTTTCATGCCAAACGATCGATGACCCGCGACCTGATGAAATTGCTCTGAGATGACCAAAATGGTCCATTTTGAAAATGTTCATCTTTCAAATAATATTGACTCTCAGAGGTGAATTTTCACTTTTGGAGATAAAATGAGCATCTTTATCATCATTTTCATGCTTCTAGGGAGCCAAAACTCAAGATTTGAATCATGGTTGAAAGTGACTTAAAAGGACCAAATGCTCACTTCGAGGGCTTAAAACGTGTTTATTCACTGCGGGAAGAGATATAAACAACATTTAGAGTAAATTAATGTTCATGCGAGAACGTTCAATTTTTCATGCAAAACAATCGATGACCCGCGACCTGATGAAATTGCTCTGAGGTGAACAAAATGGTCCATTTTGAAAATGTTTATCTTTCAACTAATATTGACTCTCAGAGGTGGATCTTCACTTTTGGAGATAAAATGAGCATCTTCATAGTAATTTTTATGCTTCTGGGGAGCCAAAACTCAAGATTTGGTTCATGGTGAAAAGTGACTTAAAAGGACCCAAATGCTCACTTCGAGGGCTTAAAACGTGTTTATTCACTGCGGGAAGAGATATAAACAACATTTAGAGTAAATTAATGTTCATGCGGGAACGTTCAATTTTTCATGCAAAACAATCGATGACCCGCGACCTGATGAAATTGCTCTGAGGTGAACAAAATGGTCCATTTTGAAAATGTTCATCTTTCAACTAATATTGACTCTCAGAGGTGGATCTTCACTTTTGGAGATAAAATGAGCATCTTCATAGTAATTTTTATGCTTCTGGGGAGCCAAAACCCAAGATTTGGCTCATGGTTAAAAGTGACTTAAAAGGACCCAAATGCTCACTTCGAGGGCTTAAAACGTGTTTATTCACTGCGGGAAGAGATATAAACAACATTTAGAGTAAATTAATGTTCATGCGAGAACGTTCAATTTTTCATGCAAAACAATCGATGACCCGCGACCTGATTAAATTGCTCTGAGATGACCAAAATGGTCCGTTTTGAAAATTTTCATCTTTCAACTAATTTTGACTCTCAGAGGTGGATCATCACTTTTGGAGATAAAATGAGCATCCTTATCGTCATTTTCATGCTTCTAGGGAGCCAAAACTCAAGATTTGGCTCATGGTGAAAAGTGACTTAAAAGGACCCAAATGCTCACTTCGAGGGCTTAAAACGTATTTATTCACTGCGGGAAGAGATATAAACAACATTTAGAGTAAATTAATGTTCATGCGAGAAAGTTCAATTTTTCATGCAAAACAATCGATGACCCGCGACCTGATGAAATTGCTCTGAGGTGAACAAAATGGTCCATTTTGAAAATGTTCATCTTTCAACTAATATTGACTCTCAGAGGTGGATCTTCACTTTTGGAGATAAAATGAGCATCTTCATAGTAATTTTTATGCTTCTGGGGATCCAAAACTCAAGATTTGGCTCATGGTTAAAAGTGACTTAAAAGGACCCAAATGCTCACTTCGAGGGCTTAAAACGTGTTTATTCACTGCGGGAAGAGATATAAACAACATTTAGAGTAAATTAATGTTCATGCGAGAACGTTAAATTTTTCATGCAAAACAATCGATGACCTGCGATCTGATGAAATTGCTCAGAGATGACCAAAATGGTCCGTTTTGAAAGTTTTCATCTTTCAACTAATTTTGACTCTCAGAGGTGGATCATAACTATTGGAGATAAAATTAGCATCTTTATCTTCATTTTCATGCTTCTAGAGAGCCAAAACTCAAGATTTGAATCATGGTTGAAAGTGACTTAAAAGGACCAAATGCTCACTTCGAGGGCTTAAAACGTGTTTATTCACTGCGGGAAGAGATATAAACAACATTTAGAGTACATTAATGTTCATGCGAGAACGTTCAATTTTTCATGCAAAACAATCGATGACCCGCGACCTGATTAAATTGCTCTGAGGTGAACAAAATGGTCCCTTTTGAAAATGTTTATCTTTCAACTAATATTGACTCTCAGAGGTGGATCTTCACTTTTGGAGATAAAATGAGCATCTTCATAGTAATTTTTATGCTTCTGGGGAGCCAAAACTCAAGATTTGGTTCATGGTGAAAAGTGACTTAAAAGGACCCAAATGCTCACTTCGAGGGCTTAAAACGTGTTTATTCACTGCGGGAAGAGATATAAACAACATTTAGAGTAAATTAATGTTCATGCGAGAACGTTCAATTTTTCATGCAAAACAATCGATGACCCGCGACCTGATGAAATTGCTCTGAGGTGAACAAAATGGTCCATTTTGAAAATGTTCATCTTTCAACTAATATTGACTCTCAGAGGTGGATCTTCACTTTTGGAGATAAAATGAGCATCTTCATAGTAATTTTTATGCTTCTGGGGAGCCAAAACTCAAGATTTGGCTCATGGTTAAAAGTGACTTAAAAGGACCCAAATGCTCACTTCGAGGGCTTAAAACGTGTTTATTCACTGCGGGAAGAGATATAAACAACATTTAGAGTAAATTAATGTTCACGCAAGAACGTTCAATTTTTCATGCAAAACAATCGATGACCCGCGACCTGATTAAATTGCTCTGAGATGACCAAAATGGTCCGTTTTGAAAATTTTCATCTTTCAACTAATTTTGACTCACAGAGGTGGATCATCACTTTTGGAGATAAAATGAGCATCGTTATCGTCATTTTCATGCTTCTAGGGAGCCAAAACTCAAGATTTGGCTCATGGTGAAAAGTGACTTAAAAGGACCCAAATGCTCACTTCGAGGGCTTAAAACGTATTTATTCACTGCGGGAAGAGATATAAAGAACATTTAGAGTAAATTAATGTTCATGCGAGAACGTTCAATTTTTCATGCAAAACAATCGATGACCCGCGATCTGATGAAATTGCTCTGAGTTGACCAAAATGGTCTGTTTTGAAAGTTTTCATCTTTCAACTAATTTTGACTCTCAAAGGTGGATCATCACTTTTGGAGATACAATGAGCATCGTTATCGTCATTTTCATGCTTCTAGGGAGCCAAAACTCAAGATTTGGCTCATGGTTAAAAGTGACTTAAAAGGACCCAAATGCTCACTTTGAGGGCTTAAAACGTGTTTATTCACTGCGGGAAGAGATATAAAGAACATTTAGAGTAAATTAATGTTCATTCGAGAACGTTCAATTTTTCATGCAAAACAATCGATGACCCGCGACCTGATGAAATTGCTCTGAGATTACCAAAATGGTCCGTTTTGAAAGTTTTTATCTTTCAACTAATTTTGACTCTCAGAGGTGGATCATCACTTTTGGAGATAAAATGAGCATTGTTATCGTCATTTTCACGCTTCTAGGGAGGCAAAACTCAAGATTTGGCTCATGGTTAAAAGTGACTTAAAAGAACCCAAATGCTCACTTCGAGGGCTTAAAACGTGTTTATTCACTGCGGGAAGAGATATAAAGAACATTTAGAGTAAATTAATGTTCATTCGAGAACGTTCAATTTTTCATGCAAAACAATCGATGACCCGCGACCTGATGAAATTGCTCTGAGATTACCAAAATGGTCCGTTTTGAAAGTTTTTATCTTTCAACTAATTTTGACTCTCAGAGGTGGATCATCACTTTTGGAGATAAAATGAGCAGCGTTATCGTCATTTTCATGCTTCTAGGGAGCCAAAACTCAAGATTTGGCTCATGGTTAAAAGTGACTTAAAAGGACCCAAATGCTCACTTCGAGGGCTTAAAATGTGTTTATTCACTGCGGGAAGAGATATAAACATCATTTAGAGTAAATTAATGTTCATGCGAGAACGTTCAATTTTTCATGCAAAACAATCGAACACCCGCGACCTGATGAAATTGCTCTGAGGTGACCAAAATGGTCCGTTTTGAAAGTTTTCATCTTTCAACTAATTTTGACTCTCAGAGGTGGATCATCACTTTTGGAGATAAAATGAGCATCGGTATCGTCATTTTCATGCTTCTAGGGAGCCAAAACTCAAGATTTGACTCATGGTTGAAAGTGACTTAAAAGGACCAAATGCTCACTTCGAGGGCTTAAAACGTGTTTATTCACTGCGGGAATAGATATAAAGAACATTTAGAGTAAATTAATGTTCATGCGAGAACGTTCAATTTTTCATGCAAAACAATCGATGACCTGCGATCTGATGAAATTGCTCTAAGATGACCAAAATGGTCCGTTTTGAAAGTTTTCATCTTTCAACTAATTTTGACTCTCAGAGGTGGATCATAACTTTTGGAGATAAAATGAGCATCGTTATCGTCATTTTCATGCTTCTAGGGAGCCAAAACTCAAGATGTGGCTCATGGTTAAAAGTGACTTAAAAGGACCCAAATGCTCACTTCGAGGGCTTAAAACGTGTTTATTCACTGCGGGAAGAGATATAAAGAACATTTAGAGTAAATTAATGTTCATGCGAGAACGTTAAATTTTTCATGCAAAACAATCGATGACCCGCGACCTGATGAAATTGCTCTGAGGTGACCAAAATGGTCCGTTTTGAAAGTTTTCATCTTTCAACTAATTTTGACTCTCAGAGGTGGATCATCACTTTTGGAGATAATATGAGCATCGGTATCGTCATTTTCATGCTTCTAGGGAGCCAAAACTCAAGATTTGGCTCATGGTTAAAAGTGACTTACAAGGACCCAAATGCTCACTTCGATGGCTTAAAACGTGTTTATTCACTGCGGGAGGAGATATAAAGAACATTTAGAGTAAATTATTGTTAATGCGAGAACGTTCAATTTTTCATGCCAAACGATCGATGACCCGCGACCTGATGAAATTGCTCTGAGATGGCCAAAATGGTCCGTTTTGAAAGTTTTCATCTTTCAACTAATTTTGACTCTCATAGGTGGATCATCACTTTTGGAGATAAAATGAGCATCGTTATCGTCATTTTCATGCTTCTAGGGAGCCAAAACTCAAGATTTGGCTCATGGTTAAAAGTGACTTAAAAGGACCCAAATGCTCACTTCGATGGCTTAAAACGTGTTTATTCACTGCGGGAAGAGATATATAGAACATTTAGAGTAAATTATTGTTAATGCGAGAACGTTCAATTTTTCATGCCAAACGATCGATGACCCGCGACCTGATGAAATTGCTCTGAGATGACCAAAATGGTCCATTTTGAAAATGTTCATCTTTCAAATAATATTGACTCTCAGAGGTGAATTTTCACTTTTGGAGATAAAATGAGCATCTTTATCATCATTTTCATGCTTCTAGGGAGCCAAAACTCAAGATTTGAATCATGGTTGAAAGTGACTTAAAAGGACCAAATGCTCACTTCGAGGGCTTAAAACGTGTTTATTCACTGCGGGAAGAGATATAAACAACATTTAGAGTAAATTAATGTTCATGCGAGAACGTTCAATTTTTCATGCAAAACAATCGATGACCCGCGACCTGATGAAATTGCTCTGAGGTGAACAAAATGGTCCATTTTGAAAATGTTTATCTTTCAACTAATATTGACTCTCAGAGGTGGATCTTCACTTTTGGAGATAAAATGAGCATCTTCATAGTAATTTTTATGCTTCTGGGGAGCCAAAACTCAAGATTTGGTTCATGGTGAAAAGTGACTTAAAAGGACCCAAATGCTCACTTCGAGGGCTTAAAACGTGTTTATTCACTGCGGGAAGAGATATAAACAACATTTAGAGTAAATTAATGTTCATGCGAGAACGTTCAATTTTTCATGCAAAACAATCGATGACCCGCGACCTGATGAAATTGCTCTGAGGTGAACAAAATGGTCCATTTTGAAAATGTTCATCTTTCAACTAATATTGACTCTCAGAGGTGGATCTTCACTTTTGGAGATAAAATGAGCATCTTCATAGTAATTTTTATGCTTCTGGGGAGCCAAAACCCAAGATTTGGCTCATGGTTAAAAGTGACTTAAAAGGACCCAAATGCTCACTTCGAGGGCTTAAAACGTGTTTATTCACTGCGGGAAGAGATATAAACAACATTTAGAGTAAATTAATGTTCATGCGAGAACATTCAATTTTTCATGCAAAACAATCGATGACCCGCGACCTGATTAAATTGCTCTGAGATGACCAAAATGGTCCGTTTTGAAAATTTTCATCTTTCAACTAATTTTGACTCTCAGAGGTGGATCATCACTTTTGGAGATAAAATGAGCATCCTTATCGTCATTTTCATGCTTCTAGGCAGCCAAAACTCAAGATTTGGCTCATGGTGAAAAGTGACTTAAAAGGACCCAAATGCTCACTTCGAGGGCTTAAAACGTATTTATTCACTGCGGGAAGAGATATAAACAACATTTAGAGTAAATTAATGTTCATGCGAGAAAGTTCAATTTTTCATGCAAAACAATCGATGACCCGCGACCTGATGAAATTGCTCTGAGGTGAACAAAATGGTCCATTTTGAAAATGTTCATCTTTCAACTAATATTGACTCTCAGAGGTGGATCTTCACTTTTGGAGATAAAATGAGCATCTTCATAGTAATTTTTATGCTTCTGGGGATCCAAAACTCAAGATTTGGCTCATGGTTAAAAGTGACTTAAAAGGACCCAAATGCTCACTTCGAGGGCTTAAAACGTGTTTATTCACTGCGGGAAGAGATATAAACAACATTTAGATTAAATTAATGTTCATGCGAGAACGTTCAATTTTTCATGCAAAACAATAGAAGACCCGCGACCTGATGAAATTGCTCTGAGATGACCAAAATGGTCCGTTTTGAAAGTTTTCATCTTTAAACTAATTTTGACTCTCAGAGGTGGATCATCACTTTTGGAGATAAAATGAGCATCGGTATCGTCATTTTCATGCTTCTAGAGAGCCAAAACTCAAGATTTGACTCATGGTTGAAAGTGACTTAAAAGGACCAAATGCTCACTTCGAAGGCTTAAAATGTGTTTATTCACTGCGGGAAGAGATATAAAGAACATTTAGAGTAAATTAATGTTCATGCGAGAACGTTCAATTTTTCATGCAAAACAATCAATGACCTGCGATCTGATGAAATTGCTCAGAGATGACCAAAATGGTCCGTTTTGAAAGTTTTCATCTTTCAACTAATTTTGACTCTCAGAGGTGGATCATCACTATTGGAGATAAAATTAGCATCTTTATCTTCATTTTCATGCTTCTAGGGAGCCAAAACTCAAGATTGGGCTCATGGTTAAAAGTGACTTAAAAGGACCCAAATGCTCACTTCGATGGCTTAAAACGTGTTTATTCACTGCGGGAAGAGATATAAAGAACATTTAGAGTAAATTAGTGTTAATGCGAGAACGTTCAATTTTTCATGCCGAACGCGTCCTGATGAAATTGCTCTGAGAAGACCAAAATGGTCCGTTTTGAAAATTTTCATCTTTCAACTAATTTTGACTCTCAGAGGTGGATCATCACTTTTGGAGATAAAATGAGCAGCGTTATCGTCATTTTCATGCTTCTAGGGAGCCAAAACTCAAGATTTGGCTCATGGTTAAAAGTGACTTAAAAGGACCCAAATGCTCACTTCGAGGGCTTAAAATGTGTTTATTCACTGCGGGAAGAGATATAAACATCATTTAGAGTAAATTAATGTTCATGCGAGAACGTTCAATTTTTCATGCAAAACAATCGATGACCCGCGACCTGATGAAATTGCTCTGAGGTGACCAAAATGGTCCGTTTTGAAAGTTTTCATCTTTCAACTAATTTTGACTCTCAGAGGTGGATCATCACTTTTGGAGATAATATGAGCATCGGTATCGTCATTTTCATGCTTCTAGGGAGCCAAAACTCAAGATTTGGCTCATGGTTAAAAGTGACTTACAAGGACCCAAATGCTCACTTCGATGGCTTAAAACGTGTTTTTTCACTGCGGGAGGAGATATAAAGAACATTTAGAGTAAATTATTGTTAATGCGAGAACGTTCAATTTTTCATGCCAAACGATCGATGACCCACGACCTGATGAAATTGCTCTGAGATGACCAAAATGGTCCATTTTGAAAATGTTCATCTTTCAAATAATATTGACTCTCAGAGGTGAATTTTCACTTTTGGAGATAAAATGAGCATCTTTATCATCATTTTCATGCTTCTAGGGAGCCAAAACTCAAGATTTGAATCATGGTTGAAAGTGACTTAAAAGGACCAAATGCTCACTTCGAGGGCTTAAAACGTGTTTATTCACTGCGGGAAGAGATATAAACAACATTTAGAGTAAATTAATGTTCATGCGAGAACGTTCAATTTTTCATGCAAAACAATCGATGACCCGCGACCTGATGAAATTGCTCTGAGGTGAACAAAATGGTCCATTTTGAAAATGTTTATCTTTCAACTAATATTGACTCTCAGAGGTGGATCTTCACTTTTGGAGATAAAATGAGCATCTTCATAGTCATTTTTATGCTTCTGGGGAGCCAAAACTCAAGATTTGGCTCATGGTTAAAAGTGACTTAAATGGACCCAAATGCTCACTTCGAGGGCTTAAAACGTGTTTATTCACTGCGGGAAGAGATATAAACAACATTTAGAGTAAATTAATGTTCATGTGAGAACGTTCAATTTTTCATGCAAAACAATCGATGACCCGCGACCTGATGAAATTGCTCTGAGATGACCAAAATGGTCCGTTTTGAAAATTTTCATCTTTCAACTAATTTTGACTCTCAGAGGTGGATCATCACTTTTGGAGATAAAATGAGCATCGTTATCGTCATTTTCATGCTTCTAGGGAGCCAAAACTCAAGATTTGTCTCATGGTTAAAAGTGACTTAAAAGGACCCAAATGCTCACTTCGAGGGCTTAAAACGTGTTTATTCACTGCGGGAAGAGATATAAAGAACATTTAGAGTAAATTAATGTTCATGCGAGAACGTTCAATTTTTCATGCAAAACAATCGATGGCCCGCGACCTGATGAAATTGCTCTGAGATGACCAAAATGGTCCGTTTTGAAAGTTTTCATCTTTTAACTAATTTTGACTCTCAGAGGTGGATCATCACTTTTGGAGATAAAATGAGCATCGTTATCGTCATTTTCAAGCTTCTGGGGAGCCAAAACTCAAGATTTGGCTCATGGTTAAAAGTGACTTAAAAGGACCCAAATGCTCACTTCGAGGGCTTAAAATGTATTTATTCACTGCGGGAAGAGATATAAACAACATTTAGGGTAAATTAATGTTCATGCGAGAACGTTCAATTTTTCATGCAAAACAATCGATGACCCGCGACCTGATGAAATTGCTCTGAGATTACCAAAATGGTCCGTTTTGAAAGTTTTTATCTTTCAACTAATTTTGACTCTCAGAGGTGGATCATCACTTTTGGAGATAAAATGAGCATTGTTATCGTCATTTTCACGCTTCTAGGGAGGCAAAACTCAAGATTTGGCTCATGGTTAAAAGTGACTTAAAAGAACCCAAATGCTCACTTCGAGGGCTTAAAACGTGTTTATTCACTGCGGGAAGAGATATAAAGAACATTTAGAGTAAATTAATGTTCATTCGAGAACGTTCAATTTTTCATGCAAAACAATCGATGACCCGCGACCTGATGAAATTGCTCTGAGATTACCAAAATGGTCCGTTTTGAAAGTTTTTATCTTTCAACTAATTTTGACTCTCAGAGGTGGATCATCACTTTTGGAGATAAAATGAGCAGCGTTATCGTCATTTTCATGCTTCTAGGGAGCCAAAACTCAAGATTTGGCTCATGGTTAAAAGTGACTTAAAAGGACCCAAATGCTCACTTCGAGGGCTTAAAATGTGTTTATTCACTGCGGGAAGAGATATAAACATCATTTAGAGTAAATTAATGTTCATGCGAGAACGTTCAATTTTTCATGCAAAACAATCGATGACCCGCGACCTGATGAAATTGCTCTGAGGTGACCAAAATGGTCCGTTTTGAAAGTTTTCATCTTTCAACTAATTTTGACTCTCAGAGGTGGATCATAACTTTTGGAGATAAAATGAGCATCGTTATCGTCATTTTCATGCTTCTAGGGAGCCAAAACTCAAGATGTGGCTCATGGTTAAAAGTGACTTAAAAGGACCCAAATGCTCACTTCGAGGGCTTAAAACGTGTTTATTCACTGCGGGAAGAGATATAAAGAACATTTAGAGTAAATTAATGTTCATGCGAGAACGTTCAATTTTTCATGCAAAACAATCAATGACCTGCGATCTGATGAAATTCCTCTGAGATGACCAAAATGGTCCGTTTTGAAAATTTCCATCTTTCAACTAATTTTGACTCTCAGAGGTGGATCATCACAATTGGAGATAAAATTAGCATCTTTATCTTCATTTTCATGCTTCTAGGGAGCCAAAACTCAAGATTGGGCTCATGGTTAAAAGTGACTTAAAAGGACCCAAATGCTCACTTCGATGGCTTAAAACGTGTTTATTCACTGCAGGAAGAGATATAAAGAACATTTAGAGTAAATTAATGTTCATGCGAGAACGTTCAATTTTTCATGCAAAACAATCGATGACCCGCGACCTGATGAAATTGCTCTGAGGTGACCAAAATGGTCCGTTTTGAAAGTTTTCATCTTTCAACTAATTTTGACTCTCAGAGGTGGATCATCACTTTTGGAGATAATATGAGCATCGGTATCGTCATTTTCATGCTTCTAGGGAGCCAAAACTCAAGATTTGGCTCATGGTTAAAAGTGACTTACAAGGACCCAAATGCTCACTTCGATGGCTTAAAACGTGTTTATTCACTGCGGGAGGAGATATAAAGAACATTTAGAGTAAATTATCGTTAATGCGAGAACGTTCAATTTTTCATGCCAAACGATCGATGACCCGCGACCTGATGAAATTGCTCTGAGATGGCCAAAATGGTCCGTTTCGAAAGTTTTCATCTTTCAACTAATTTTGACTCTCATAGGTGGATCATCACTTTTGGAGATAAAATGAGCATCGTTATCGTCATTTTCATGCTTCTAGGGAGCCAAAACTCAAGATTTGGCTCATGGTTAAAAGTGACTTAAAAGGACCCAAATGCTCACTTCGATGGCTTAAAACGTGTTTATTCACTGCGGGAAAAGATATATAGAACATTTAGAGTAAATTATTGTTAATGCGAGAACGTTCAATTTTTCATGCCAAACGATCGATGACCCGCGACCTGATGAAATTGCTCTGAGATGACCAAAATGGTCCATTTTGAAAATGTTCATCTTTCAAATAATATTGACTCTCAGAGGTGAATTTTCACTTTTGGAGATAAAATGAGCATCTTTATCATCATTTTCATGCTTCTAGGGAGCCAAAACTCAAGATTTGAATCATGGTTGAAAGTGACTTAAAAGGACCAAATGCTCACTTCGAGGGCTTAAAACGTGTTTATTCACTGCGGGAAGAGATATAAACAACATTTAGAGTAAATTAATGTTCATGCGAGAACGTTCAATTTTTCATGCAAAACAATCGATGACCCGCGACCTGATGAAATTGCTCTGAGGTGAACAAAATGGTCCATTTTGAAAATGTTCATCTTTCAACTAATATTGACTCTCAGAGGTGGATCTTCACTTTTGGAGATAAAATGAGCATCTTCATAGTAATTTTTATGCTTCTGGGGATCCAAAACTCAAGATTTGGCTCATGGTTAAAAGTGACTTAAAAGGACCCAAATGCTCACTTCGAGGGCTTAAAACGTGTTTATTCACTGCGGGAAGAGATATAAACAACATTTAGAGTAAATTAATGTTCATGCGAGAACGTTCAATTTTTCATGCAAAACAATCGATGACCCGCGACCTGATGAAATTGCTCTGAGGTGAACAAAATGGTCCATTTTGAAAATGTTCATCTTTCAACTAATATTGACTCTCAGAGGTGGATCTTCACTTTTGGAGATAAAATGAGCATCTTCATAGTAATTTTTATGCTTCTGGGGAGCCAAAACTCAAGATTTGGCTCATGGTTAAAAGTGACTTAAAAGGACCCAAATGCTCACTTCGAGGGCTTAAAACGTGTTTATTCACTGCGGGAAGAGATATAAACAACATTTAGAGTAAATTAATGTTCATGCAAGAACGTTCAATTTTTCATGCAAAACAATCGATGACCCGCGACCTGATTAAATTGCTCTGAGATGACCAAAATGGTCCGTTTTGAAAATTTTCATCTTTCAACTAATTTTGACTCACAGAGGTGGATCATCACTTTTGGAGATAAAATGAGCATCGTTATCGTCATTTTCATGCTTCTAGGGAGCCAAAACTCAAGATTTGGCTCATGGTGAAAAGTGACTTAAAAGGACCCAAATGCTCACTTCGAGGGCTTAAAACGTATTTATTCACTGCGGGAAGAGATATAAAGAACATTTAGAGTAAATTAATGTTCATGCGAGAACGTTCAATTTTTCATGCAAAACAATCGATGACCCGCGATCTGATGAAATTGCTCTGAGTTGACCAAAATGGTCTGTTTTGAAAGTTTTCATCTTTCAACTAATTTTGACTCTCAAAGGTGGATCATCACTTTTGGAGATACAATGAGCATCGTTATCGTCATTTTCATGCTTCTAGGGAGCCAAAACTCAAGATTTGGCTCATGGTTAAAAGTGACTTAAAAGGACCCAAATGCTCACTTTGAGGGCTTAAAACGTGTTTATTCACTGCGGGAAGAGATATAAAGAACATTTAGAGTAAATTAATGTTCATTCGAGAACGTTCAATTTTTCATGCAAAACAATCGATGACCCGCGACCTGATGAAATTGCTCTGAGATTACCAAAATGGTCCGTTTTGAAAGTTTTTATCTTTCAACTAATTTTGACTCTCAGAGGTGGATCATCACTTTTGGAGATAAAATGAGCATTGTTATCGTCATTTTCACGCTTCTAGGGAGGCAAAACTCAAGATTTGGCTCATGGTTAAAAGTGACTTAAAAGAACCCAAATGCTCACTTCGAGGGCTTAAAACGTGTTTATTCACTGCGGGAAGAGATATAAAGAACATTTAGAGTAAATTAATGTTCATTCGAGAACGTTCAATTTTTCATGCAAAACAATCGATGACCCGCGACCTGATGAAATTGCTCTGAGATTACCAAAATGGTCCGTTTTGAAAGTTTTTATCTTTCAACTAATTTTGACTCTCAGAGGTGGATCATCACTTTTGGAGATAAAATGAGCAGCGTTATCGTCATTTTCATGCTTCTAGGGAGCCAAAACTCAAGATTTGGCTCATGGTTAAAAGTGACTTAAAAGGACCCAAATGCTCACTTCGAGGGCTTAAAATGTGTTTATTCACTGCGGGAAGAGATATAAACATCATTTAGAGTAAATTAATGTTCATGCGAGAACGTTCAATTTTTCATGCAAAACAATCGAACACCCGCGACCTGATGAAATTGCTCTGAGGTGACCAAAATGGTCCGTTTTGAAAGTTTTCATCTTTCAACTAATTTTGACTCTCAGAGGTGGATCATCACTTTTGGAGATAAAATGAGCATCGGTATCGTCATTTTCATGCTTCTAGGGAGCCAAAACTCAAGATTTGACTCATGGTTGAAAGTGACTTAAAAGGACCAAATGCTCACTTCGAGGGCTTAAAACGTGTTTATTCACTGCGGGAATAGATATAAAGAACATTTAGAGTAAATTAATGTTCATGCGAGAACGTTCAATTTTTCATGCAAAACAATCGATGACCTGCGATCTGATGAAATTGCTCTAAGATGACCAAAATGGTCCGTTTTGAAAGTTTTCATCTTTCAACTAATTTTGACTCTCAGAGGTGGATCATAACTTTTGGAGATAAAATGAGCATCGTTATCGTCATTTTCATGCTTCTAGGGAGCCAAAACTCAAGATGTGGCTCATGGTTAAAAGTGACTTAAAAGGACCCAAATGCTCACTTCGAGGGCTTAAAACGTGTTTATTCACTGCGGGAAGAGATATAAAGAACATTTAGAGTAAATTAATGTTCATGCGAGAACGTTAAATTTTTCATGCAAAACAATCGATGACCCGCGACCTGATGAAATTGCTCTGAGGTGACCAAAATGGTCCGTTTTGAAAGTTTTCATCTTTCAACTAATTTTGACTCTCAGAGGTGGATCATCACTTTTGGAGATAATATGAGCATCGGTATCGTCATTTTCATGCTTCTAGGGAGCCAAAACTCAAGATTTGGCTCATGGTTAAAAGTGACTTACAAGGACCCAAATGCTCACTTCGATGGCTTAAAACGTGTTTATTCACTGCGGGAGGAGATATAAAGAACATTTAGAGTAAATTATTGTTAATGCGAGAACGTTCAATTTTTCATGCCAAACGATCGATGACCCGCGACCTGATGAAATTGCTCTGAGATGGCCAAAATGGTCCGTTTTGAAAGTTTTCATCTTTCAACTAATTTTGACTCTCATAGGTGGATCATCACTTTTGGAGATAAAATGAGCATCGTTATCGTCATTTTCATGCTTCTAGGGAGCCAAAACTCAAGATTTGGCTCATGGTTAAAAGTGACTTAAAAGGACCCAAATGCTCACTTCGATGGCTTAAAACGTGTTTATTCACTGCGGGAAGAGATATATAGAACATTTAGAGTAAATTATTGTTAATGCGAGAACGTTCAATTTTTCATGCCAAACGATCGATGACCCGCGACCTGATGAAATTGCTCTGAGATGACCAAAATGGTCCATTTTGAAAATGTTCATCTTTCAAATAATATTGACTCTCAGAGGTGAATTTTCACTTTTGGAGATAAAATGAGCATCTTTATCATCATTTTCATGCTTCTAGGGAGCCAAAACTCAAGATTTGAATCATGGTTGAAAGTGACTTAAAAGGACCAAATGCTCACTTCGAGGGCTTAAAACGTGTTTATTCACTGCGGGAAGAGATATAAACAACATTTAGAGTAAATTAATGTTCATGCGAGAACGTTCAATTTTTCATGCAAAACAATCGATGACCCGCGACCTGATGAAATTGCTCTGAGGTGAACAAAATGGTCCATTTTGAAAATGTTTATCTTTCAACTAATATTGACTCTCAGAGGTGGATCTTCACTTTTGGAGATAAAATGAGCATCTTCATAGTAATTTTTATGCTTCTGGGGAGCCAAAACTCAAGATTTGGTTCATGGTGAAAAGTGACTTAAAAGGACCCAAATGCTCACTTCGAGGGCTTAAAACGTGTTTATTCACTGCGGGAAGAGATATAAACAACATTTAGAGTAAATTAATGTTCATGCGAGAACGTTCAATTTTTCATGCAAAACAATCGATGACCCGCGACCTGATGAAATTGCTCTGAGGTGAACAAAATGGTCCATTTTGAAAATGTTCATCTTTCAACTAATATTGACTCTCAGAGGTGGATCTTCACTTTTGGAGATAAAATGAGCATCTTCATAGTAATTTTTATGCTTCTGGGGAGCCAAAACCCAAGATTTGGCTCATGGTTAAAAGTGACTTAAAAGGACCCAAATGCTCACTTCGAGGGCTTAAAACGTGTTTATTCACTGCGGGAAGAGATATAAACAACATTTAGAGTAAATTAATGTTCATGCGAGAACATTCAATTTTTCATGCAAAACAATCGATGACCCGCGACCTGATTAAATTGCTCTGAGATGACCAAAATGGTCCGTTTTGAAAATTTTCATCTTTCAACTAATTTTGACTCTCAGAGGTGGATCATCACTTTTGGAGATAAAATGAGCATCCTTATCGTCATTTTCATGCTTCTAGGCAGCCAAAACTCAAGATTTGGCTCATGGTGAAAAGTGACTTAAAAGGACCCAAATGCTCACTTCGAGGGCTTAAAACGTATTTATTCACTGCGGGAAGAGATATAAACAACATTTAGAGTAAATTAATGTTCATGCGAGAAAGTTCAATTTTTCATGCAAAACAATCGATGACCCGCGACCTGATGAAATTGCTCTGAGGTGAACAAAATGGTCCATTTTGAAAATGTTCATCTTTCAACTAATATTGACTCTCAGAGGTGGATCTTCACTTTTGGAGATAAAATGAGCATCTTCATAGTAATTTTTATGCTTCTGGGGATCCAAAACTCAAGATTTGGCTCATGGTTAAAAGTGACTTAAAAGGACCCAAATGCTCACTTCGAGGGCTTAAAACGTGTTTATTCACTGCGGGAAGAGATATAAACAACATTTAGATTAAATTAATGTTCATGCGAGAACGTTCAATTTTTCATGCAAAACAATAGAAGACCCGCGACCTGATGAAATTGCTCTGAGATGACCAAAATGGTCCGTTTTGAAAGTTTTCATCTTTAAACTAATTTTGACTCTCAGAGGTGGATCATCACTTTTGGAGATAAAATGAGCATCGGTATCGTCATTTTCATGCTTCTAGAGAGCCAAAACTCAAGATTTGACTCATGGTTGAAAGTGACTTAAAAGGACCAAATGCTCACTTCGAAGGCTTAAAATGTGTTTATTCACTGCGGGAAGAGATATAAAGAACATTTAGAGTAAATTAATGTTCATGCGAGAACGTTCAATTTTTCATGCAAAACAATCAATGACCTGCGATCTGATGAAATTGCTCAGAGATGACCAAAATGGTCCGTTTTGAAAGTTTTCATCTTTCAACTAATTTTGACTCTCAGAGGTGGATCATCACTATTGGAGATAAAATTAGCATCTTTATCTTCATTTTCATGCTTCTAGGGAGCCAAAACTCAAGATTGGGCTCATGGTTAAAAGTGACTTAAAAGGACCCAAATGCTCACTTCGATGGCTTAAAACGTGTTTATTCACTGCGGGAAGAGATATAAAGAACATTTAGAGTAAATTAGTGTTAATGCGAGAACGTTCAATTTTTCATGCCGAACGCGTCCTGATGAAATTGCTCTGAGAAGACCAAAATGGTCCGTTTTGAAAATTTTCATCTTTCAACTAATTTTGACTCTCAGAGGTGGATCATCACTTTTGGAGATAAAATGAGCAGCGTTATCGTCATTTTCATGCTTCTAGGGAGCCAAAACTCAAGATTTGGCTCATGGTTAAAAGTGACTTAAAAGGACCCAAATGCTCACTTCGAGGGCTTAAAATGTGTTTATTCACTGCGGGAAGAGATATAAACATCATTTAGAGTAAATTAATGTTCATGCGAGAACGTTCAATTTTTCATGCAAAACAATCGATGACCCGCGACCTGATGAAATTGCTCTGAGGTGACCAAAATGGTCCGTTTTGAAAGTTTTCATCTTTCAACTAATTTTGACTCTCAGAGGTGGATCATAACTTTTGGAGATAAAATGAGCATCGTTATCGTCATTTTCATGCTTCTAGGGAGCCAAAACTCAAGATGTGGCTCATGGTTAAAAGTGACTTAAAAGGACCCAAATGCTCACTTCGAGGGCTTAAAACGTGTTTATTCACTGCGGGAAGAGATATAAAGAACATTTAGAGTAAATTAATGTTCATGCGAGAACGTTCAATTTTTCATGCAAAACAATCAATGACCTGCGATCTGATGAAATTCCTCTGAGATGACCAAAATGGTCCGTTTTGAAAATTTCCATCTTTCAACTAATTTTGACTCTCAGAGGTGGATCATCACAATTGGAGATAAAATTAGCATCTTTATCTTCATTTTCATGCTTCTAGGGAGCCAAAACTCAAGATTGGGCTCATGGTTAAAAGTGACTTAAAAGGACCCAAATGCTCACTTCGATGGCTTAAAACGTGTTTATTCACTGCAGGAAGAGATATAAAGAACATTTAGAGTAAATTAATGTTCATGCGAGAACGTTCAATTTTTCATGCAAAACAATCGATGACCCGCGACCTGATGAAATTGCTCTGAGGTGACCAAAATGGTCCGTTTTGAAAGTTTTCATCTTTCAACTAATTTTGACTCTCAGAGGTGGATCATCACTTTTGGAGATAATATGAGCATCGGTATCGTCATTTTCATGCTTCTAGGGAGCCAAAACTCAAGATTTGGCTCATGGTTAAAAGTGACTTACAAGGACCCAAATGCTCACTTCGATGGCTTAAAACGTGTTTATTCACTGCGGGAGGAGATATAAAGAACATTTAGAGTAAATTATCGTTAATGCGAGAACGTTCAATTTTTCATGCCAAACGATCGATGACCCGCGACCTGATGAAATTGCTCTGAGATGGCCAAAATGGTCCGTTTCGAAAGTTTTCATCTTTCAACTAATTTTGACTCTCATAGGTGGATCATCACTTTTGGAGATAAAATGAGCATCGTTATCGTCATTTTCATGCTTCTAGGGAGCCAAAACTCAAGATTTGGCTCATGGTTAAAAGTGACTTAAAAGGACCCAAATGCTCACTTCGATGGCTTAAAACGTGTTTATTCACTGCGGGAAAAGATATATAGAACATTTAGAGTAAATTATTGTTAATGCGAGAACGTTCAATTTTTCATGCCAAACGATCGATGACCCGCGACCTGATGAAATTGCTCTGAGATGACCAAAATGGTCCATTTTGAAAATGTTCATCTTTCAAATAATATTGACTCTCAGAGGTGAATTTTCACTTTTGGAGATAAAATGAGCATCTTTATCATCATTTTCATGCTTCTAGGGAGCCAAAACTCAAGATTTGAATCATGGTTGAAAGTGACTTAAAAGGACCAAATGCTCACTTCGAGGGCTTAAAACGTGTTTATTCACTGCGGGAAGAGATATAAACAACATTTAGAGTAAATTAATGTTCATGCGAGAACGTTCAATTTTTCATGCAAAACAATCGATGACCCGCGACCTGATGAAATTGCTCTGAGGTGAACAAAATGGTCCATTTTGAAAATGTTCATCTTTCAACTAATATTGACTCTCAGAGGTGGATCTTCACTTTTGGAGATAAAATGAGCATCTTCATAGTAATTTTTATGCTTCTGGGGATCCAAAACTCAAGATTTGGCTCATGGTTAAAAGTGACTTAAAAGGACCCAAATGCTCACTTCGAGGGCTTAAAACGTGTTTATTCACTGCGGGAAGAGATATAAACAACATTTAGAGTAAATTAATGTTCATGCGAGAACGTTCAATTTTTCATGCAAAACAATCGATGACCCGCGACCTGATGAAATTGCTCTGAGGTGAACAAAATGGTCCATTTTGAAAATGTTCATCTTTCAACTAATATTGACTCTCAGAGGTGGATCTTCACTTTTGGAGATAAAATGAGCATCTTCATAGTAATTTTTATGCTTCTGGGGAGCCAAAACTCAAGATTTGGCTCATGGTTAAAAGTGACTTAAAAGGACCCAAATGCTCACTTCGAGGGCTTAAAACGTGTTTATTCACTGCGGGAAGAGATATAAACAACATTTAGAGTAAATTAATGTTCATGCAAGAACGTTCAATTTTTCATGCAAAACAATCGATGACCCGCGACCTGATTAAATTGCTCTGAGATGACCAAAATGGTCCGTTTTGAAAATTTTCATCTTTCAACTAATTTTGACTCACAGAGGTGGATCATCACTTTTGGAGATAAAATGAGCATCGTTATCGTCATTTTCATGCTTCTAGGGAGCCAAAACTCAAGATTTGGCTCATGGTGAAAAGTGACTTAAAAGGACCCAAATGCTCACTTCGAGGGCTTAAAACGTATTTATTCACTGCGGGAAGAGATATAAAGAACATTTAGAGTAAATTAATGTTCATGCGAGAACGTTCAATTTTTCATGCAAAACAATCGATGACCCGCGATCTGATGAAATTGCTCTGAGTTGACCAAAATGGTCTGTTTTGAAAGTTTTCATCTTTCAACTAATTTTGACTCTCAAAGGTGGATCATCACTTTTGGAGATACAATGAGCATCGTTATCGTCATTTTCATGCTTCTAGGGAGCCAAAACTCAAGATTTGGCTCATGGTTAAAAGTGACTTAAAAGGACCCAAATGCTCACTTTGAGGGCTTAAAACGTGTTTATTCACTGCGGGAAGAGATATAAAGAACATTTAGAGTAAATTAATGTTCATTCGAGAACGTTCAATTTTTCATGCAAAACAATCGATGACCCGCGACCTGATGAAATTGCTCTGAGATTACCAAAATGGTCCGTTTTGAAAGTTTTTATCTTTCAACTAATTTTGACTCTCAGAGGTGGATCATCACTTTTGGAGATAAAATGAGCATTGTTATCGTCATTTTCACGCTTCTAGGGAGGCAAAACTCAAGATTTGGCTCATGGTTAAAAGTGACTTAAAAGAACCCAAATGCTCACTTCGAGGGCTTAAAACGTGTTTATTCACTGCGGGAAGAGATATAAAGAACATTTAGAGTAAATTAATGTTCATTCGAGAACGTTCAATTTTTCATGCAAAACAATCGATGACCCGCGACCTGATGAAATTGCTCTGAGATTACCAAAATGGTCCGTTTTGAAAGTTTTTATCTTTCAACTAATTTTGACTCTCAGAGGTGGATCATCACTTTTGGAGATAAAATGAGCAGCGTTATCGTCATTTTCATGCTTCTAGGGAGCCAAAACTCAAGATTTGGCTCATGGTTAAAAGTGACTTAAAAGGACCCAAATGCTCACTTCGAGGGCTTAAAATGTGTTTATTCACTGCGGGAAGAGATATAAACATCATTTAGAGTAAATTAATGTTCATGCGAGAACGTTCAATTTTTCATGCAAAACAATCGAACACCCGCGACCTGATGAAATTGCTCTGAGGTGACCAAAATGGTCCGTTTTGAAAGTTTTCATCTTTCAACTAATTTTGACTCTCAGAGGTGGATCATCACTTTTGGAGATAAAATGAGCATCGGTATCGTCATTTTCATGCTTCTAGGGAGCCAAAACTCAAGATTTGACTCATGGTTGAAAGTGACTTAAAAGGACCAAATGCTCACTTCGAGGGCTTAAAACGTGTTTATTCACTGCGGGAATAGATATAAAGAACATTTAGAGTAAATTAATGTTCATGCGAGAACGTTCAATTTTTCATGCAAAACAATCGATGACCTGCGATCTGATGAAATTGCTCTAAGATGACCAAAATGGTCCGTTTTGAAAGTTTTCATCTTTCAACTAATTTTGACTCTCAGAGGTGGATCATAACTTTTGGAGATAAAATGAGCATCGTTATCGTCATTTTCATGCTTCTAGGGAGCCAAAACTCAAGATGTGGCTCATGGTTAAAAGTGACTTAAAAGGACCCAAATGCTCACTTCGAGGGCTTAAAACGTGTTTATTCACTGCGGGAAGAGATATAAAGAACATTTAGAGTAAATTAATGTTCATGCGAGAACGTTAAATTTTTCATGCAAAACAATCGATGACCCGCGACCTGATGAAATTGCTCTGAGGTGACCAAAATGGTCCGTTTTGAAAGTTTTCATCTTTCAACTAATTTTGACTCTCAGAGGTGGATCATCACTTTTGGAGATAATATGAGCATCGGTATCGTCATTTTCATGCTTCTAGGGAGCCAAAACTCAAGATTTGGCTCATGGTTAAAAGTGACTTACAAGGACCCAAATGCTCACTTCGATGGCTTAAAACGTGTTTATTCACTGCGGGAGGAGATATAAAGAACATTTAGAGTAAATTATTGTTAATGCGAGAACGTTCAATTTTTCATGCCAAACGATCGATGACCCGCGACCTGATGAAATTGCTCTGAGATGGCCAAAATGGTCCGTTTTGAAAGTTTTCATCTTTCAACTAATTTTGACTCTCATAGGTGGATCATCACTTTTGGAGATAAAATGAGCATCGTTATCGTCATTTTCATGCTTCTAGGGAGCCAAAACTCAAGATTTGGCTCATGGTTAAAAGTGACTTAAAAGGACCCAAATGCTCACTTCGATGGCTTAAAACGTGTTTATTCACTGCGGGAAGAGATATATAGAACATTTAGAGTAAATTATTGTTAATGCGAGAACGTTCAATTTTTCATGCCAAACGATCGATGACCCGCGACCTGATGAAATTGCTCTGAGATGACCAAAATGGTCCATTTTGAAAATGTTCATCTTTCAAATAATATTGACTCTCAGAGGTGAATTTTCACTTTTGGAGATAAAATGAGCATCTTTATCATCATTTTCATGCTTCTAGGGAGCCAAAACTCAAGATTTGAATCATGGTTGAAAGTGACTTAAAAGGACCAAATGCTCACTTCGAGGGCTTAAAACGTGTTTATTCACTGCGGGAAGAGATATAAACAACATTTAGAGTAAATTAATGTTCATGCGAGAACGTTCAATTTTTCATGCAAAACAATCGATGACCCGCGACCTGATGAAATTGCTCTGAGGTGAACAAAATGGTCCATTTTGAAAATGTTTATCTTTCAACTAATATTGACTCTCAGAGGTGGATCTTCACTTTTGGAGATAAAATGAGCATCTTCATAGTAATTTTTATGCTTCTGGGGAGCCAAAACTCAAGATTTGGTTCATGGTGAAAAGTGACTTAAAAGGACCCAAATGCTCACTTCGAGGGCTTAAAACGTGTTTATTCACTGCGGGAAGAGATATAAACAACATTTAGAGTAAATTAATGTTCATGCGAGAACGTTCAATTTTTCATGCAAAACAATCGATGACCCGCGACCTGATGAAATTGCTCTGAGGTGAACAAAATGGTCCATTTTGAAAATGTTCATCTTTCAACTAATATTGACTCTCAGAGGTGGATCTTCACTTTTGGAGATAAAATGAGCATCTTCATAGTAATTTTTATGCTTCTGGGGAGCCAAAACCCAAGATTTGGCTCATGGTTAAAAGTGACTTAAAAGGACCCAAATGCTCACTTCGAGGGCTTAAAACGTGTTTATTCACTGCGGGAAGAGATATAAACAACATTTAGAGTAAATTAATGTTCATGCGAGAACATTCAATTTTTCATGCAAAACAATCGATGACCCGCGACCTGATTAAATTGCTCTGAGATGACCAAAATGGTCCGTTTTGAAAATTTTCATCTTTCAACTAATTTTGACTCTCAGAGGTGGATCATCACTTTTGGAGATAAAATGAGCATCCTTATCGTCATTTTCATGCTTCTAGGCAGCCAAAACTCAAGATTTGGCTCATGGTGAAAAGTGACTTAAAAGGACCCAAATGCTCACTTCGAGGGCTTAAAACGTATTTATTCACTGCGGGAAGAGATATAAACAACATTTAGAGTAAATTAATGTTCATGCGAGAAAGTTCAATTTTTCATGCAAAACAATCGATGACCCGCGACCTGATGAAATTGCTCTGAGGTGAACAAAATGGTCCATTTTGAAAATGTTCATCTTTCAACTAATATTGACTCTCAGAGGTGGATCTTCACTTTTGGAGATAAAATGAGCATCTTCATAGTAATTTTTATGCTTCTGGGGATCCAAAACTCAAGATTTGGCTCATGGTTAAAAGTGACTTAAAAGGACCCAAATGCTCACTTCGAGGGCTTAAAACGTGTTTATTCACTGCGGGAAGAGATATAAACAACATTTAGATTAAATTAATGTTCATGCGAGAACGTTCAATTTTTCATGCAAAACAATAGAAGACCCGCGACCTGATGAAATTGCTCTGAGATGACCAAAATGGTCCGTTTTGAAAGTTTTCATCTTTAAACTAATTTTGACTCTCAGAGGTGGATCATCACTTTTGGAGATAAAATGAGCATCGGTATCGTCATTTTCATGCTTCTAGAGAGCCAAAACTCAAGATTTGACTCATGGTTGAAAGTGACTTAAAAGGACCAAATGCTCACTTCGAAGGCTTAAAATGTGTTTATTCACTGCGGGAAGAGATATAAAGAACATTTAGAGTAAATTAATGTTCATGCGAGAACGTTCAATTTTTCATGCAAAACAATCAATGACCTGCGATCTGATGAAATTGCTCAGAGATGACCAAAATGGTCCGTTTTGAAAGTTTTCATCTTTCAACTAATTTTGACTCTCAGAGGTGGATCATCACTATTGGAGATAAAATTAGCATCTTTATCTTCATTTTCATGCTTCTAGGGAGCCAAAACTCAAGATTGGGCTCATGGTTAAAAGTGACTTAAAAGGACCCAAATGCTCACTTCGATGGCTTAAAACGTGTTTATTCACTGCGGGAAGAGATATAAAGAACATTTAGAGTAAATTAGTGTTAATGCGAGAACGTTCAATTTTTCATGCCGAACGCGTCCTGATGAAATTGCTCTGAGAAGACCAAAATGGTCCGTTTTGAAAATTTTCATCTTTCAACTAATTTTGACTCTCAGAGGTGGATCATCACTTTTGGAGATAAAATGAGCAGCGTTATCGTCATTTTCATGCTTCTAGGGAGCCAAAACTCAAGATTTGGCTCATGGTTAAAAGTGACTTAAAAGGACCCAAATGCTCACTTCGAGGGCTTAAAATGTGTTTATTCACTGCGGGAAGAGATATAAACATCATTTAGAGTAAATTAATGTTCATGCGAGAACGTTCAATTTTTCATGCAAAACAATCGATGACCCGCGACCTGATGAAATTGCTCTGAGGTGACCAAAATGGTCCGTTTTGAAAGTTTTCATCTTTCAACTAATTTTGACTCTCAGAGGTGGATCATCACTTTTGGAGATAATATGAGCATCGGTATCGTCATTTTCATGCTTCTAGGGAGCCAAAACTCAAGATTTGGCTCATGGTTAAAAGTGACTTACAAGGACCCAAATGCTCACTTCGATGGCTTAAAACGTGTTTTTTCACTGCGGGAGGAGATATAAAGAACATTTAGAGTAAATTATTGTTAATGCGAGAACGTTCAATTTTTCATGCCAAACGATCGATGACCCACGACCTGATGAAATTGCTCTGAGATGACCAAAATGGTCCATTTTGAAAATGTTCATCTTTCAAATAATATTGACTCTCAGAGGTGAATTTTCACTTTTGGAGATAAAATGAGCATCTTTATCATCATTTTCATGCTTCTAGGGAGCCAAAACTCAAGATTTGAATCATGGTTGAAAGTGACTTAAAAGGACCAAATGCTCACTTCGAGGGCTTAAAACGTGTTTATTCACTGCGGGAAGAGATATAAACAACATTTAGAGTAAATTAATGTTCATGCGAGAACGTTCAATTTTTCATGCAAAACAATCGATGACCCGCGACCTGATGAAATTGCTCTGAGGTGAACAAAATGGTCCATTTTGAAAATGTTTATCTTTCAACTAATATTGACTCTCAGAGGTGGATCTTCACTTTTGGAGATAAAATGAGCATCTTCATAGTCATTTTTATGCTTCTGGGGAGCCAAAACTCAAGATTTGGCTCATGGTTAAAAGTGACTTAAATGGACCCAAATGCTCACTTCGAGGGCTTAAAACGTGTTTATTCACTGCGGGAAGAGATATAAACAACATTTAGAGTAAATTAATGTTCATGTGAGAACGTTCAATTTTTCATGCAAAACAATCGATGACCCGCGACCTGATGAAATTGCTCTGAGATGACCAAAATGGTCCGTTTTGAAAATTTTCATCTTTCAACTAATTTTGACTCTCAGAGGTGGATCATCACTTTTGGAGATAAAATGAGCATCGTTATCGTCATTTTCATGCTTCTAGGGAGCCAAAACTCAAGATTTGTCTCATGGTTAAAAGTGACTTAAAAGGACCCAAATGCTCACTTCGAGGGCTTAAAACGTGTTTATTCACTGCGGGAAGAGATATAAAGAACATTTAGAGTAAATTAATGTTCATGCGAGAACGTTCAATTTTTCATGCAAAACAATCGATGGCCCGCGACCTGATGAAATTGCTCTGAGATGACCAAAATGGTCCGTTTTGAAAGTTTTCATCTTTTAACTAATTTTGACTCTCAGAGGTGGATCATCACTTTTGGAGATAAAATGAGCATCGTTATCGTCATTTTCAAGCTTCTGGGGAGCCAAAACTCAAGATTTGGCTCATGGTTAAAAGTGACTTAAAAGGACCCAAATGCTCACTTCGAGGGCTTAAAATGTATTTATTCACTGCGGGAAGAGATATAAACAACATTTAGGGTAAATTAATGTTCATGCGAGAACGTTCAATTTTTCATGCAAAACAATCGATGACCCGCGACCTGATGAAATTGCTCTGAGATTACCAAAATGGTCCGTTTTGAAAGTTTTTATCTTTCAACTAATTTTGACTCTCAGAGGTGGATCATCACTTTTGGAGATAAAATGAGCATTGTTATCGTCATTTTCACGCTTCTAGGGAGGCAAAACTCAAGATTTGGCTCATGGTTAAAAGTGACTTAAAAGGACCCAAATGCTCACTTCGAGGGCTTAAAATGTGTTTATTCACTGCGGGAAGAGATATAAACATCATTTAGAGTAAATTAATGTTCATGCGAGAACGTTCAATTTTTCATGCAAAACAATCGATGACCCGCGACCTGATGAAATTGCTCTGAGGTGACCAAAATGGTCCGTTTTGAAAGTTTTCATCTTTCAACTAATTTTGACTCTCAGAGGTGGATCATAACTTTTGGAGATAAAATGAGCATCGTTATCGTCATTTTCATGCTTCTAGGGAGCCAAAACTCAAGATGTGGCTCATGGTTAAAAGTGACTTAAAAGGACCCAAATGCTCACTTCGAGGGCTTAAAACGTGTTTATTCACTGCGGGAAGAGATATAAAGAACATTTAGAGTAAATTAATGTTCATGCGAGAACGTTCAATTTTTCATGCAAAACAATCAATGACCTGCGATCTGATGAAATTCCTCTGAGATGACCAAAATGGTCCGTTTTGAAAATTTCCATCTTTCAACTAATTTTGACTCTCAGAGGTGGATCATCACAATTGGAGATAAAATTAGCATCTTTATCTTCATTTTCATGCTTCTAGGGAGCCAAAACTCAAGATTGGGCTCATGGTTAAAAGTGACTTAAAAGGACCCAAATGCTCACTTCGATGGCTTAAAACGTGTTTATTCACTGCAGGAAGAGATATAAAGAACATTTAGAGTAAATTAATGTTCATGCGAGAACGTTCAATTTTTCATGCAAAACAATCGATGACCCGCGACCTGATGAAATTGCTCTGAGGTGACCAAAATGGTCCGTTTTGAAAGTTTTCATCTTTCAACTAATTTTGACTCTCAGAGGTGGATCATCACTTTTGGAGATAATATGAGCATCGGTATCGTCATTTTCATGCTTCTAGGGAGCCAAAACTCAAGATTTGGCTCATGGTTAAAAGTGACTTACAAGGACCCAAATGCTCACTTCGATGGCTTAAAACGTGTTTATTCACTGCGGGAGGAGATATAAAGAACATTTAGAGTAAATTATCGTTAATGCGAGAACGTTCAATTTTTCATGCCAAACGATCGATGACCCGCGACCTGATGAAATTGCTCTGAGATGGCCAAAATGGTCCATTTCGAAAGTTTTCATCTTTCAACTAATTTTGACTCTCATAGGTGGATCATCACTTTTGGAGATAAAATGAGCATCGTTATCGTCATTTTCATGCTTCTAGGGAGCCAAAACTCAAGATTTGGCTCATGGTTAAAAGTGACTTAAAAGGACCCAAATGCTCACTTCGATGGCTTAAAACGTGTTTATTCACTGCGGGAAAAGATATATAGAACATTTAGAGTAAATTATTGTTAATGCGAGAACGTTCAATTTTTCATGCCAAACGATCGATGACCCGCGACCTGATGAAATTGCTCTGAGATGACCAAAATGGTCCATTTTGAAAATGTTCATCTTTCAAATAATATTGACTCTCAGAGGTGAATTTTCACTTTTGGAGATAAAATGAGCATCTTTATCATCATTTTCATGCTTCTAGGGAGCCAAAACTCAAGATTTGAATCATGGTTGAAAGTGACTTAAAAGGACCAAATGCTCACTTCGAGGGCTTAAAACGTGTTTATTCACTGCGGGAAGAGATATAAACAACATTTAGAGTAAATTAATGTTCATGCGAGAACGTTCAATTTTTCATGCAAAACAATCGATGACCCGCGACCTGATGAAATTGCTCTGAGGTGAACAAAATGGTCCATTTTGAAAATGTTCATCTTTCAACTAATATTGACTCTCAGAGGTGGATCTTCACTTTTGGAGATAAAATGAGCATCTTCATAGTAATTTTTATGCTTCTGGGGATCCAAAACTCAAGATTTGGCTCATGGTTAAAAGTGACTTAAAAGGACCCAAATGCTCACTTCGAGGGCTTAAAACGTGTTTATTCACTGCGGGAAGAGATATAAACAACATTTAGAGTAAATTAATGTTCATGCGAGAACGTTCAATTTTTCATGCAAAACAATCGATGACCCGCGACCTGATGAAATTGCTCTGAGGTGAACAAAATGGTCCATTTTGAAAATGTTCATCTTTCAACTAATATTGACTCTCAGAGGTGGATCTTCACTTTTGGAGATAAAATGAGCATCTTCATAGTAATTTTTATGCTTCTGGGGAGCCAAAACTCAAGATTTGGCTCATGGTTAAAAGTGACTTAAAAGGACCCAAATGCTCACTTCGAGGGCTTAAAACGTGTTTATTCACTGCGGGAAGAGATATAAACAACATTTAGAGTAAATTAATGTTCATGCAAGAACGTTCAATTTTTCATGCAAAACAATCGATGACCCGCGACCTGATTAAATTGCTCTGAGATTACCAAAATGGTCCGTTTTGAAAATTTTCATCTTTCAACTAATTTTGACTCTCAGAGGTGGATCATCACTTTTGGAGATAAAATGAGCATCGGTATCGTCATTTTCATGCTTCTAGAGAGCCAAAACTCAAGATTTGACTCATGGTTGAAAGTGACTTAAAAGGACCAAATGCTCACTTCGAAGGCATAAAATGTGTTTATTCACTGCGGGAAGAGATATAAAGAACATTTAGAGTAAATTAATGTTCATGCGAGAACGTTCAATTTTTCATGCAAAACAATCAATGACCTGCGATCTGATGAAATTGCTCAGAGATGACCAAAATGGTCCGTTTTGAAAGTTTTCATCTTTCAACTAATTTTGACTCTCAGAGGTGGATCATCACTATTGGAGATAAAATTAGCATCTTTATCTTCATTTTCATGCTTCTAGGGAGCCAAAACTCAAGATTGGGCTCATGGTTAAAAGTGACTTAAAAGGACCCAAATGCTCACTTCGATGGCTTAAAACGTGTTTATTCACTGCGGGAAGAGATATAAAGAACATTTAGAGTAAATTAGTGTTAATGCGAGAACGTTCAATTTTTCATGCCGAACGCGTCCTGATGAAATTGCTCTGAGAAGACCAAAATGGTCCGTTTTGAAAATTTTCATCTTTCAACTAATTTTGACTCTCAGAGGTGGATCATCACTTTTGGAGATAAAATGAGCAGCGTTATCGTCATTTTCATGCTTCTAGGGAGCCAAAACTCAAGATTTGGCTCATGGTTAAAAGTGACTTAAAAGGACCCAAATGCTCACTTCGAGGGCTTAAAATGTGTTTATTCACTGCGGGAAGAGATATAAACATCATTTAGAGTAAATTAATGTTCATGCGAGAACGTTCAATTTTTCATGCAAAACAATCGATGACCCGCGACCTGATGAAATTGCTCTGAGGTGACCAAAATGGTCCGTTTTGAAAGTTTTCATCTTTCAACTAATTTTGACTCTCAGAGGTGGATCATCACTTTTGGAGATAATATGAGCATCGGTATCGTCATTTTCATGCTTCTAGGGAGCCAAAACTCAAGATTTGGCTCATGGTTAAAAGTGACTTACAAGGACCCAAATGCTCACTTCGATGGCTTAAAACGTGTTTTTTCACTGCGGGAGGAGATATAAAGAACATTTAGAGTAAATTATTGTTAATGCGAGAACGTTCAATTTTTCATGCCAAACGATCGATGACCCACGACCTGATGAAATTGCTCTGAGATGACCAAAATGGTCCATTTTGAAAATGTTCATCTTTCAAATAATATTGACTCTCAGAGGTGAATTTTCACTTTTGGAGATAAAATGAGCATCTTTATCATCATTTTCATGCTTCTAGGGAGCCAAAACTCAAGATTTGAATCATGGTTGAAAGTGACTTAAAAGGACCAAATGCTCACTTCGAGGGCTTAAAACGTGTTTATTCACTGCGGGAAGAGATATAAACAACATTTAGAGTAAATTAATGTTCATGCGAGAACGTTCAATTTTTCATGCAAAACAATCGATGACCCGCGACCTGATGAAATTGCTCTGAGGTGAACAAAATGGTCCATTTTGAAAATGTTTATCTTTCAACTAATATTGACTCTCAGAGGTGGATCTTCACTTTTGGAGATAAAATGAGCATCTTCATAGTCATTTTTATGCTTCTGGGGAGCCAAAACTCAAGATTTGGCTCATGGTTAAAAGTGACTTAAATGGACCCAAATGCTCACTTCGAGGGCTTAAAACGTGTTTATTCACTGCGGGAAGAGATATAAACAACATTTAGAGTAAATTAATGTTCATGTGAGAACGTTCAATTTTTCATGCAAAACAATCGATGACCCGCGACCTGATGAAATTGCTCTGAGATGACCAAAATGGTCCGTTTTGAAAATTTTCATCTTTCAACTAATTTTGACTCTCAGAGGTGGATCATCACTTTTGGAGATAAAATGAGCATCGTTATCGTCATTTTCATGCTTCTAGGGAGCCAAAACTCAAGATTTGTCTCATGGTTAAAAGTGACTTAAAAGGACCCAAATGCTCACTTCGAGGGCTTAAAACGTGTTTATTCACTGCGGGAAGAGATATAAAGAACATTTAGAGTAAATTAATGTTCATGCGAGAACGTTCAATTTTTCATGCAAAACAATCGATGGCCCGCGACCTGATGAAATTGCTCTGAGATGACCAAAATGGTCCGTTTTGAAAGTTTTCATCTTTTAACTAATTTTGACTCTCAGAGGTGGATCATCACTTTTGGAGATAAAATGAGCATCGTTATCGTCATTTTCAAGCTTCTGGGGAGCCAAAACTCAAGATTTGGCTCATGGTTAAAAGTGACTTAAAAGGACCCAAATGCTCACTTCGAGGGCTTAAAATGTATTTATTCACTGCGGGAAGAGATATAAACAACATTTAGGGTAAATTAATGTTCATGCGAGAACGTTCAATTTTTCATGCAAAACAATCGATGACCCGCGACCTGATGAAATTGCTCTGAGATTACCAAAATGGTCCGTTTTGAAAGTTTTTATCTTTCAACTAATTTTGACTCTCAGAGGTGGATCATCACTTTTGGAGATAAAATGAGCATTGTTATCGTCATTTTCACGCTTCTAGGGAGGCAAAACTCAAGATTTGGCTCATGGTTAAAAGTGACTTAAAAGAACCCAAATGCTCACTTCGAGGGCTTAAAACGTGTTTATTCACTGCGGGAAGAGATATAAAGAACATTTAGAGTAAATTAATGTTCATTCGAGAACGTTCAATTTTTCATGCAAAACAATCGATGACCCGCGACCTGATGAAATTGCTCTGAGATTACCAAAATGGTCCGTTTTGAAAGTTTTTATCTTTCAACTAATTTTGACTCTCAGAGGTGGATCATCACTTTTGGAGATAAAATGAGCAGCGTTATCGTCATTTTCATGCTTCTAGGGAGCCAAAACTCAAGATTTGGCTCATGGTTAAAAGTGACTTAAAAGGACCCAAATGCTCACTTCGAGGGCTTAAAATGTGTTTATTCACTGCGGGAAGAGATATAAACATCATTTAGAGTAAATTAATGTTCATGCGAGAACGTTCAATTTTTCATGCAAAACAATCGATGACCCGCGACCTGATGAAATTGCTCTGAGGTGACCAAAATGGTCCGTTTTGAAAGTTTTCATCTTTCAACTAATTTTGACTCTCAGAGGTGGATCATAACTTTTGGAGATAAAATGAGCATCGTTATCGTCATTTTCATGCTTCTAGGGAGCCAAAACTCAAGATGTGGCTCATGGTTAAAAGTGACTTAAAAGGACCCAAATGCTCACTTCGAGGGCTTAAAACGTGTTTATTCACTGCGGGAAGAGATATAAAGAACATTTAGAGTAAATTAATGTTCATGCGAGAACGTTCAATTTTTCATGCAAAACAATCAATGACCTGCGATCTGATGAAATTCCTCTGAGATGACCAAAATGGTCCGTTTTGAAAATTTCCATCTTTCAACTAATTTTGACTCTCAGAGGTGGATCATCACAATTGGAGATAAAATTAGCATCTTTATCTTCATTTTCATGCTTCTAGGGAGCCAAAACTCAAGATTGGGCTCATGGTTAAAAGTGACTTAAAAGGACCCAAATGCTCACTTCGATGGCTTAAAACGTGTTTATTCACTGCAGGAAGAGATATAAAGAACATTTAGAGTAAATTAATGTTCATGCGAGAACGTTCAATTTTTCATGCAAAACAATCGATGACCCGCGACCTGATGAAATTGCTCTGAGGTGACCAAAATGGTCCGTTTTGAAAGTTTTCATCTTTCAACTAATTTTGACTCTCAGAGGTGGATCATCACTTTTGGAGATAATATGAGCATCGGTATCGTCATTTTCATGCTTCTAGGGAGCCAAAACTCAAGATTTGGCTCATGGGTAAAAGTGACTTACAAGGACCCAAATGCTCACTTCGATGGCTTAAAACGTGTTTATTCACTGCGGGAGGAGATATAAAGAACATTTAGAGTAAATTATCGTTAATGCGAGAACGTTCAATTTTTCATGCCAAACGATCGATGACCCGCGACCTGATGAAATTGCTCTGAGATGGCCAAAATGGTCCGTTTCGAAAGTTTTCATCTTTCAACTAATTTTGACTCTCATAGGTGGATCATCACTTTTGGAGATAAAATGAGCATCGTTATCGTCATTTTCATGCTTCTAGGGAGCCAAAACTCAAGATTTGGCTCATGGTTAAAAGTGACTTAAAAGGACCCAAATGCTCACTTCGATGGCTTAAAACGTGTTTATTCACTGCGGGAAAAGATATATAGAACATTTAGAGTAAATTATTGTTAATGCGAGAACGTTCAATTTTTCATGCCAAACGATCGATGACCCGCGACCTGATGAAATTGCTCTGAGATGACCAAAATGGTCCATTTTGAAAATGTTCATCTTTCAAATAATATTGACTCTCAGAGGTGAATTTTCACTTTTGGAGATAAAATGAGCATCTTTATCATCATTTTCATGCTTCTAGGGAGCCAAAACTCAAGATTTGAATCATGGTTGAAAGTGACTTAAAAGGACCAAATGCTCACTTCGAGGGCTTAAAACGTGTTTATTCACTGCGGGAAGAGATATAAACAACATTTAGAGTAAATTAATGTTCATGCGAGAACGTTCAATTTTTCATGCAAAACAATCGATGACCCGCGACCTGATGAAATTGCTCTGAGGTGAACAAAATGGTCCATTTTGAAAATGTTTATCTTTCAACTAATATTGACTCTCAGAGGTGGATCTTCACTTTTGGAGATAAAATGAGCATCTTCATAGTAATTTTTATGCTTCTGGGGAGCCAAAACTCAAGATTTGGTTCATGGTGAAAAGTGACTTAAAAGGACCCAAATGCTCACTTCGAGGGCTTAAAACGTGTTTATTCACTGCGGGAAGAGATATAAACAACATTTAGAGTAAATTAATGTTCATGCGAGAACGTTCAATTTTTCATGCAAAACAATCGATGACCCGCGACCTGATGAAATTGCTCTGAGGTGAACAAAATGGTCCATTTTGAAAATGTTCATCTTTCAACTAATATTGACTCTCAGAGGTGGATCTTCACTTTTGGAGATAAAATGAGCATCTTCATAGTAATTTTTATGCTTCTGGGGAGCCAAAACCCAAGATTTGGCTCATGGTTAAAAGTGACTTAAAAGGACCCAAATGCTCACTTCGAGGGCTTAAAACGTGTTTATTCACTGCGGGAAGAGATATAAACAACATTTAGAGTAAATTAATGTTCATGCGAGAACGTTCAATTTTTCATGCAAAACAATCGATGACCCGCGACCTGATTAAATTGCTCTGAGATGACCAAAATGGTCCGTTTTGAAAATTTTCATCTTTCAACTAATTTTGACTCTCAGAGGTGGATCATCACTTTTGGAGATAAAATGAGCATCCTTATCGTCATTTTCATGCTTCTAGGGAGCCAAAACTCAAGATTTGGCTCATGGTGAAAAGTGACTTAAAAGGACCCAAATGCTCACTTCGAGGGCTTAAAACGTATTTATTCACTGCGGGAAGAGATATAAACAACATTTAGAGTAAATTAATGTTCATGCGAGAACGTTCAATTTTTCATGCAAAACAATCGATGACCCGCGACCTGATGAAATTGCTCTGAGGTGAACAAAATGGTCCATTTTGAAAATGTTCATCTTTCAACTAATATTGACTCTCAGAGGTGGATCTTCACTTTTGGAGATAAAATGAGCATCTTCATAGTAATTTTTATGCTTCTGGGGATCCAAAACTCAAGATTTGGCTCATGGTTAAAAGTGACTTAAAAGGACCCAAATGCTCACTTCGAGGGCTTAAAACGTGTTTATTCACTGCGGGAAGAGATATAAACAACATTTAGAGTAAATTAATGTTCATGCGAGAACGTTCAATTTTTCATGCAAAACAATCGATGACCCGCGACCTGATGAAATTGCTCTGAGGTGAACAAAATGGTCCATTTTGAAAATGTTCATCTTTCAACTAATATTGACTCTCAGAGGTGGATCTTCACTTTTGGAGATAAAATGAGCATCTTCATAGTAATTTTTATGCTTCTGGGGAGCCAAAACTCAAGATTTGGCTCATGGTTAAAAGTGACTTAAAAGGACCCAAATGCTCACTTCGAGGGCTTAAAACGTGTTTATTCACTGCGGGAAGAGATATAAACAACATTTAGAGTAAATTAATGTTCATGCAAGAACGTTCAATTTTTCATGCAAAACAATCGATGACCCGCGACCTGATTAAATTGCTCTGAGATTACCAAAATGGTCCGTTTTGAAAATTTTCATCTTTCAACTAATTTTGACTCTCAGAGGTGGATCATCACTTTTGGAGATAAAATGAGCATCGGTATCGTCATTTTCATGCTTCTAGAGAGCCAAAACTCAAGATTTGACTCATGGTTGAAAGTGACTTAAAAGGACCCAAATGCTCACTTCGAGGGCTTAAAATGTGTTTATTCACTGTGGGAAGAGATATAAAGAACATTTAGAGTAAATTAATGTTCATGCGAGAACGTTCAATTTTTCATGCAAAACAATCAATGACCTGCGATCTGATGAAATTGCTCAGAGATGACCAAAATGGTCCGTTTTGAAAGTTTTCATCTTTCAACTAATTTTGACTCTCAGAGGTGGATCATCACTATTGGAGATAAAATGAGCAGCGTTATCGTCATTTTCATGCTTCTAGGGAGCCAAAACTCAAGATTTGGCTCATGGTTAAAAGTGACTTAAAAGGACCCAAATGCTCACTTCGAGGGCTTAAAATGTGTTTATTCACTGTGGGAAGAGATATAAACATCATTTAGAGTAAATTAATGTTCATGCGAGAACGTTCAATTTTTCATGCAAAACAATCGATGACCCGCGACCTGATGAAATTGCTCTGAGGTGACCAAAATGGTCTGTTTTGAAAGTTTTCATCTTTCAACTAATTTTGACTCTCAGAGGTGGATCATCACTTTTGGAGATAATATGAGCATCGGTATCGTCATTTTCATGCTTCTAGGGAGCCAAAACTCAAGATTTGGCTCATGGTTAAAAGTGACTTACAAGGACCCAAATGCTCACTTCGATGGCTTAAAACGTGTTTTTTCACTGCGGGAGGAGATATAAAGAACATTTAGAGTAAATTATTGTTAATGCGAGAACGTTCAATTTTTCATGCCAAACGATCGATGACCCACGACCTGATGAAATTGCTCTGAGATGACCAAAATGGTCCATTTTGAAAATGTTCATCTTTCAAATAATATTGACTCTCAGAGGTGAATTTTCACTTTTGGAGATAATCTGAGCATCTTTATCATCATTTTCATGCTTCTAGGGAGCCAAAACTCAAGATTTGAATCATGGTTGAAAGTGACTTAAAAGGACCAAATGCTCACTTCGAGGGCTTAAAACATGTTTATTCACTGCGGGAAGAGATATAAACAACATTTAGAGTAAATTAATGTTCATGCGAGAACGTTCAATTTTTCATGCAAAACAATCGATGACCCGCGACCTGATGAAATTGCTCTGAGGTGAACAAAATGGTCCATTTTGAAAATGTTTATCTTTCAACTAATATTGACTCTCAGAGGTGGATCTTCACTTTTGGAGATAAAATGAGCATCTTCATAGTCATTTTTATGCTTCTGGGGAGCCAAAACTCAAGATTTGGCTCATGGTTAAAAGTGACTTAAATGGACCCAAATGCTCACTTCGAGGGCTTAAAACGTGTTTATTCACTGCGGGAAGAGATATAAACAACATTTAGAGTAAATTAATGTTCATGTGAGAACGTTCAATTTTTCATGCAAAACAATCGATGACCCGCGACCTGATGAAATTGCTCTGAGATGACCAAAATGGTCCGTTTTGAAAATTTTCATCTTTCAACTAATTTTGACTCTCAGAGGTGGATCATAACTTTTGGAGATAAAATGAGCATCGTTATCGTCATTTTCATGCTTCTAGGGAGCCAAAACTCAAGATTTGTCTCATGGTTAAAAGTGACTTAAAAGGACCCAAATGCTCACTTCGAGGGCTTAAAACGTGTTTATTCACTGCGGGAAGAGATATAAAGAACATTTAGAGTAAATTAATGTTCATGCGAGAACGTTCAATTTTTCATGCAAAACAATCGATGGCCCGCGACCTGATGAAATTGCTCTGAGATGACCAAAATGGTCCGTTTTGAAAGTTTTCATCTTTTAACTAATTTTGACTCTCAGAGGTGGATCATCACTTTTGGAGATAAAATGAGCATCGTTATCGTCATTTTCAAGCTTCTGGGGAGCCAAAACTCAAGATTTGGCTCATGGTTAAAAGTGACTTAAAAGGACCCAAATGCTCACTTCGATGGCTTAAAACGTGTTTATTCACTGCGGGAAGAGATATAAACAACATTTAGAGTAAATTAATGTTCATGCGAGAACGTTCAATTTTTCATGCAAAACAATCGATGACCCGCGACCTGATTAAATTGCTCTGAGATGACCAAAATGGTCCGTTTTGAAAATTTTCATCTTTCAACTAATTTTGACTCTCAGAGGTGGATCATCACTTTTGGAGATAAAATGAGCATCCTTATCGTCATTTTCATGCTTCTAGGGAGCCAAAACTCAAGATTTGGCTCATGGTGAAAAGTGACTTAAAAGGACCCAAATGCTCACTTCGAGGGCTTAAAATGTATTTATTCACTGCGGGAAGAGATATAAACAACATTTAGGGTAAATTAATGTTCATGCGAGAACGTTCAATTTTTCATGCAAAACAATCGATGACCCGCGACCTGATGAAATTGCTCTGAGATTACCAAAATGGTCCGTTTTGAAAGTTTTTATCTTTCAACTAATTTTGACTCTCAGAGGTGGATCATCACTTTTGGAGATAAAATGAGCATTGTTATCGTCATTTTCACGCTTCTAGGGAGGCAAAACTCAAGATTTGGCTCATGGTTAAAAGTGACTTAAAAGAACCCAAATGCTCACTTCGAGGGCTTAAAACGTGTTTATTCACTGCGGGAAGAGATATAAAGAACATTTAGAGTAAATTAATGTTCATTCGAGAACGTTCAATTTTTCATGCAAAACAATCGATGACCCGCGACCTGATGAAATTGCTCTGAGATTACCAAAATGGTCCGTTTTGAAAGTTTTTATCTTTCAACTAATTTTGACTCTCAGAGGTGGATCATCACTTTTGGAGATAAAATGAGCAGCGTTATCGTCATTTTCATGCTTCTAGGGAGCCAAAACTCAAGATTTGGCTCATGGTTAAAAGTGACTTAAAAGGACCCAAATGCTCACTTCGAGGGCTTAAAATGTGTTTATTCACTGCGGGAAGAGATATAAACATCATTTAGAGTAAATTAATGTTCATGCGAGAACGTTCAATTTTTCATGCAAAACAATCGATGACCCGCGACCTGATGAAATTGCTCTGAGGTGACCAAAATGGTCCGTTTTGAAAGTTTTCATCTTTCAACTAATTTTGACTCTCAGAGGTGGATCATAACTTTTGGAGATAAAATGAGCATCGTTATCGTCATTTTCATGCTTCTAGGGAGCCAAAACTCAAGATGTGGCTCATGGTTAAAAGTGACTTAAAAGGACCCAAATGCTCACTTCGAGGGCTTAAAACGTGTTTATTCACTGCGGGAAGAGATATAAAGAACATTTAGAGTAAATTAATGTTCATGCGAGAACGTTCAATTTTTCATGCAAAACAATCAATGACCTGCGATCTGATGAAATTCCTCTGAGATGACCAAAATGGTCCGTTTTGAAAATTTCCATCTTTCAACTAATTTTGACTCTCAGAGGTGGATCATCACAATTGGAGATAAAATTAGCATCTTTATCTTCATTTTCATGCTTCTAGGGAGCCAAAACTCAAGATTGGGCTCATGGTTAAAAGTGACTTAAAAGGACCCAAATGCTCACTTCGATGGCTTAAAACGTGTTTATTCACTGCAGGAAGAGATATAAAGAACATTTAGAGTAAATTAATGTTCATGCGAGAACGTTCAATTTTTCATGCAAAACAATCGATGACCCGCGACCTGATGAAATTGCTCTGAGGTGACCAAAATGGTCCGTTTTGAAAGTTTTCATCTTTCAACTAATTTTGACTCTCAGAGGTGGATCATCACTTTTGGAGATAATATGAGCATCGGTATCGTCATTTTCATGCTTCTAGGGAGCCAAAACTCAAGATTTGGCTCATGGTTAAAAGTGACTTACAAGGACCCAAATGCTCACTTCGATGGCTTAAAACGTGTTTATTCACTGCGGGAGGAGATATAAAGAACATTTAGAGTAAATTATTGTTAATGCGAGAACGTTCAATTTTTCATGCCAAACGATCGATGACCCGCGACCTGATGAAATTGCTCTGAGATGGCCAAAATGGTTCGTTTTGAAAGTTTTCATCTTTCAACTAATTTTGACTCTCATAGGTGGATCATCACTTTTGGAGATAAAATGAGCATCGTTATCGTCATTTTCATGCTTCTAGGGAGCCAAAACTCAAGATTTGGCTCATGGTTAAAAGTGACTTAAAAGGACCCAAATGCTCACTTCGATGGCTTAAAACGTGTTTATTCACTGCGGGAAGAGATATATAGAACATTTAGAGTAAATTATTGTTAATGCGAGAACGTTCAATTTTTCATGCCAAACGAACGATGACCCGCGACCTGATGAAATTGCTCTGAGATGACCAAAATGGTCCATTTTGAAAATGTTCATCTTTCAAATAATATTGACTCTCAGAGGTGAATTTTCACTTTTGGAGATAAAATGAGCATCTTTATCATCATTTTCATGCTTCTAGGGAGCCAAAACTCAAGATTTGGCTCATGGTTAAAAGTGACTTACAAGGACCCAAATGCTCACTTCGATGGCTTAAAACGTGTTTATTCACTGCGGGAGGAGATATAAAGAACATTTAGAGTAAATTATCGTTAATGCGAGAACGTTCAATTTTTCATGCCAAACGATCGATGACCCGCGACCTGATGAAATTGCTCTGAGATGGCCAAAATGGTCCGTTTCGAAAGTTTTCATCTTTCAACTAATTTTGACTCTCATAGGTGGATCATCACTTTTGGAGATAAAATGAGCATCGTTATCGTCATTTTCATGCTTCTAGGGAGCCAAAACTCAAGATTTGGCTCATGGTTAAAAGTGACTTAAAAGGACCCAAATGCTCACTTCGATGGCTTAAAACGTGTTTATTCACTGCGGGAAAAGATATATAGAACATTTAGAGTAAATTATTGTTAATGCGAGAACGTTCAATTTTTCATGCCAAACGATCGATGACCCGCGACCTGATGAAATTGCTCTGAGATGACCAAAATGGTCCATTTTGAAAATGTTCATCTTTCAAATAATATTGACTCTCAGAGGTGAATTTTCACTTTTGGAGATAAAATGAGCATCTTTATCATCATTTTCATGCTTCTAGGGAGCCAAAACTCAAGATTTGAATCATGGTTGAAAGTGACTTAAAAGGACCAAATGCTCACTTCGAGGGCTTAAAACGTGTTTATTCACTGCGGGAAGAGATATAAACAACATTTAGAGTAAATTAATGTTCATGCGAGAACGTTCAATTTTTCATGCAAAACAATCGATGACCCGCGACCTGATGAAATTGCTCTGAGGTGAACAAAATGGTCCATTTTGAAAATGTTTATCTTTCAACTAATATTGACTCTCAGAGGTGGATCTTCACTTTTGGAGATAAAATGAGCATCTTCATAGTAATTTTTATGCTTCTGGGGAGCCAAAACTCAAGATTTGGTTCATGGTGAAAAGTGACTTAAAAGGACCCAAATGCTCACTTCGAGGGCTTAAAACGTGTTTATTCACTGCGGGAAGAGATATAAACAACATTTAGAGTAAATTAATGTTCATGCGAGAACGTTCAATTTTTCATGCAAAACAATCGATGACCCGCGACCTGATGAAATTGCTCTGAGGTGAACAAAATGGTCCATTTTGAAAATGTTCATCTTTCAACTAATATTGACTCTCAGAGGTGGATCTTCACTTTTGGAGATAAAATGAGCATCTTCATAGTAATTTTTATGCTTCTGGGGAGCCAAAACCCAAGATTTGGCTCATGGTTAAAAGTGACTTAAAAGGACCCAAATGCTCACTTCGAGGGCTTAAAACGTGTTTATTCACTGCGGGAAGAGATATAAACAACATTTAGAGTAAATTAATGTTCATGCGAGAACGTTCAATTTTTCATGCAAAACAATCGATGACCCGCGACCTGATTAAATTGCTCTGAGATGACCAAAATGGTCCGTTTTGAAAATTTTCATCTTTCAACTAATTTTGACTCTCAGAGGTGGATCGTCACTTTTGGAGATAAAATGAGCATCCTTATCGTCATTTTCATGCTTCTAGGGAGCCAAAACTCAAGATTTGGCTCATGGTGAAAAGTGACTTAAAAGGACCCAAATGCTCACTTCGAGGGCTTAAAACGTATTTATTCACTGCGGGAAGAGATATAAACAACATTTAGAGTAAATTAATGTTCATGCGAGAACGTTCAATTTTTCATGCAAAACAATCGATGACCCGCGACCTGATGAAATTGCTCTGAGGTGAACAAAATGGTCCATTTTGAAAATGTTCATCTTTCAACTAATATTGACTCTCAGAGGTGGATCTTCACTTTTGGAGATAAAATGAGCATCTTCATAGTAATTTTTATGCTTCTGGGGATCCAAAACTCAAGATTTGGCTCATGGTTAAAAGTGACTTAAAAGGACCCAAATGCTCACTTCGAGGGCTTAAAACGTGTTTATTCACTGCGGGAAGAGATATAAACAACATTTAGAGTAAATTAATGTTCATGCGAGAACGTTCAATTTTTCATGCAAAACAATCGATGACCCGCGACCTGATGAAATTGCTCTGAGGTGAACAAAATGGTCCATTTTGAAAATGTTCATCTTTCAACTAATATTGACTCTCAGAGGTGGATCTTCACTTTTGGAGATAAAATGAGCATCTTCATAGTAATTTTTATGCTTCTGGGGAGCCAAAACTCAAGATTTGGCTCATGGTTAAAAGTGACTTAAAAGGACCCAAATGCTCACTTCGAGGGCTTAAAACGTGTTTATTCACTGCGGGAAGAGATATAAACAACATTTAGAGTAAATTAATGTTCATGCAAGAACGTTCAATTTTTCATGCAAAACAATCGATGACCCGCGACCTGATTAAATTGCTCTGAGATTACCAAAATGGTCCGTTTTGAAAATTTTCATCTTTCAACTAATTTTGACTCTCAGAGGTGGATCATCACTTTTGGAGATAAAATGAGCATCGGTATCGTCATTTTCATGCTTCTAGAGAGCCAAAACTCAAGATTTGACTCATGGTTGAAAGTGACTTAAAAGGACCAAATGCTCACTTCGAAGGCTTAAAATGTGTTTATTCACTGCGGGAAGAGATATAAAGAACATTTAGAGTAAATTAATGTTCATGCGAGAACGTTCAATTTTTCATGCAAAACAATCAATGACCTGCGATCTGATGAAATTGCTCAGAGATGACCAAAATGGTCCGTTTTGAAAGTTTTCATCTTTCAACTAATTTTGACTCTCAGAGGTGGATCATCACTATTGGAGATAAAATGAGCAGCGTTATCGTCATTTTCATGCTTCTAGGGAGCCAAAACTCAAGATTTGGCTCATGGTTAAAAGTGACTTAAAAGGACCCAAATGCTCACTTCGAGGGCTTAAAATGTGTTTATTCACTGTGGGAAGAGATATAAACATCATTTAGAGTAAATTAATGTTCATGCGAGAACGTTCAATTTTTCATGCAAAACAATCGATGACCCGCGACCTGATGAAATTGCTCTGAGGTGACCAAAATGGTCTGTTTTGAAAGTTTTCATCTTTCAACTAATTTTGACTCTCAGAGGTGGATCATCACTTTTGGAGATAATATGAGCATCGGTATCGTCATTTTCATGCTTCTAGGGAGCCAAAACTCAAGATTTGGCTCATGGTTAAAAGTGACTTACAAGGACCCAAATGCTCACTTCGATGGCTTAAAACGTGTTTTTTCACTGCGGGAGGAGATATAAAGAACATTTAGAGTAAATTATTGTTAATGCGAGAACGTTCAATTTTTCATGCCAAACGATCGATGACCCACGACCTGATGAAATTGCTCTGAGATGACCAAAATGGTCCATTTTGAAAATGTTCATCTTTCAAATAATATTGACTCTCAGAGGTGAATTTTCACTTTTGGAGATAATCTGAGCATCTTTATCATCATTTTCATGCTTCTAGGGAGCCAAAACTCAAGATTTGAATCATGGTTGAAAGTGACTTAAAAGGACCAAATGCTCACTTCGAGGGCTTAAAACATGTTTATTCACTGCGGGAAGAGATATAAACAACATTTAGAGTAAATTAATGTTCATGCGAGAACGTTCAATTTTTCATGCAAAACAATCGATGACCCGCGACCTGATGAAATTGCTCTGAGGTGAACAAAATGGTCCATTTTGAAAATGTTTATCTTTCAACTAATATTGACTCTCAGAGGTGGATCTTCACTTTTGGAGATAAAATGAGCATCTTCATAGTCATTTTTATGCTTCTGGGGAGCCAAAACTCAAGATTTGGCTCATGGTTAAAAGTGACTTAAATGGACCCAAATGCTCACTTCGAGGGCTTAAAACGTGTTTATTCACTGCGGGAAGAGATATAAACAACATTTAGAGTAAATTAATGTTCATGTGAGAACGTTCAATTTTTCATGCAAAACAATCGATGACCCGCGACCTGATGAAATTGCTCTGAGATGACCAAAATGGTCCGTTTTGAAAATTTTCATCTTTCAACTAATTTTGACTCTCAGAGGTGGATCATAACTTTTGGAGATAAAATGAGCATCGTTATCGTCATTTTCATGCTTCTAGGGAGCCAAAACTCAAGATTTGTCTCATGGTTAAAAGTGACTTAAAAGGACCCAAATGCTCACTTCGAGGGCTTAAAACGTGTTTATTCACTGCGGGAAGAGATATAAAGAACATTTAGAGTAAATTAATGTTCATGCGAGAACGTTCAATTTTTCATGCAAAACAATCGATGGCCCGCGACCTGATGAAATTGCTCTGAGATGACCAAAATGGTCCGTTTTGAAAGTTTTCATCTTTTAACTAATTTTGACTCTCAGAGGTGGATCATCACTTTTGGAGATAAAATGAGCATCGTTATCGTCATTTTCAAGCTTCTGGGGAGCCAAAACTCAAGATTTGGCTCATGGTTAAAAGTGACTTAAAAGGACCCAAATGCTCACTTCGATGGCTTAAAACGTGTTTATTCACTGCGGGAAGAGATATAAACAACATTTAGAGTAAATTAATGTTCATGCGAGAACGTTCAATTTTTCATGCAAAACAATCGATGACCCGCGACCTGATTAAATTGCTCTGAGATGACCAAAATGGTCCGTTTTGAAAATTTTCATCTTTCAACTAATTTTGACTCTCAGAGGTGGATCATCACTTTTGGAGATAAAAGGAGCATCCTTATCGTCATTTTCATGCTTCTAGGGAGCCAAAACTCAAGATTTGGCTCATGGTGAAAAGTGACTTAAAAGGACCCAAATGCTCACTTCGAGGGCTTAAAATGTATTTATTCACTGCGGGAAGAGATATAAACAACATTTAGGGTAAATTAATGTTCATGCGAGAACGTTCAATTTTTCATGCAAAACAATCGATGACCCGCGACCTGATGAAATTGCTCTGAGATTACCAAAATGGTCCGTTTTGAAAGTTTTTATCTTTCAACTAATTTTGACTCTCAGAGGTGGATCATCACTTTTGGAGATAAAATGAGCATTGTTATCGTCATTTTCACGCTTCTAGGGAGGCAAAACTCAAGATTTGGCTCATGGTTAAAAGTGACTTAAAAGAACCCAAATGCTCACTTCGAGGGCTTAAAACGTGTTTATTCACTGCGGGAAGAGATATAAAGAACATTTAGAGTAAATTAATGTTCATTCGAGAACGTTCAATTTTTCATGCAAAACAATCGATGACCCGCGACCTGATGAAATTGCTCTGAGATTACCAAAATGGTCCGTTTTGAAAGTTTTTATCTTTCAACTAATTTTGACTCTCAGAGGTGGATCATCACTTTTGGAGATAAAATGAGCAGCGTTATCGTCATTTTCATGCTTCTAGGGAGCCAAAACTCAAGATTTGGCTCATGGTTAAAAGTGACTTAAAAGGACCCAAATGCTCACTTCGAGGGCTTAAAATGTGTTTATTCACTGCGGGAAGAGATATAAACATCATTTAGAGTAAATTAATGTTCATGCGAGAACGTTCAATTTTTCATGCAAAACAATCGATGACCCGCGACCTGATGAAATTGCTCTGAGGTGACCAAAATGGTCCGTTTTGAAAGTTTTCATCTTTCAACTAATTTTGACTCTCAGAGGTGGATCATAACTTTTGGAGATAAAATGAGCATCGTTATCGTCATTTTCATGCTTCTAGGGAGCCAAAACTCAAGATGTGGCTCATGGTTAAAAGTGACTTAAAAGGACCCAAATGCTCACTTCGAGGGCTTAAAACGTGTTTATTCACTGCGGGAAGAGATATAAAGAACATTTAGAGTAAATTAATGTTCATGCGAGAACGTTCAATTTTTCATGCAAAACAATCAATGACCTGCGATCTGATGAAATTCCTCTGAGATGACCAAAATGGTCCGTTTTGAAAATTTCCATCTTTCAACTAATTTTGACTCTCAGAGGTGGATCATCACAATTGGAGATAAAATTAGCATCTTTATCTTCATTTTCATGCTTCTAGGGAGCCAAAACTCAAGATTGGGCTCATGGTTAAAAGTGACTTAAAAGGACCCAAATGCTCACTTCGATGGCTTAAAACGTGTTTATTCACTGCAGGAAGAGATATAAAGAACATTTAGAGTAAATTAATGTTCATGCGAGAACGTTCAATTTTTCATGCAAAACAATCGATGACCCGCGACCTGATGAAATTGCTCTGAGGTGACCAAAATGGTCCGTTTTGAAAGTTTTCATCTTTCAACTAATTTTGACTCTCAGAGGTGGATCATCACTTTTGGAGATAATATGAGCATCGGTATCGTCATTTTCATGCTTCTAGGGAGCCAAAACTCAAGATTTGGCTCATGGTTAAAAGTGACTTACAAGGACCCAAATGCTCACTTCGATGGCTTAAAACGTGTTTATTCACTGCGGGAGGAGATATAAAGAACATTTAGAGTAAATTATTGTTAATGCGAGAACGTTCAATTTTTCATGCCAAACGATCGATGACCCGCGACCTGATGAAATTGCTCTGAGATGGCCAAAATGGTTCGTTTTGAAAGTTTTCATCTTTCAACTAATTTTGACTCTCATAGGTGGATCATCACTTTTGGAGATAAAATGAGCATCGTTATCGTCATTTTCATGCTTCTAGGGAGCCAAAACTCAAGATTTGGCTCATGGTTAAAAGTGACTTAAAAGGACCCAAATGCTCACTTCGATGGCTTAAAACGTGTTTATTCACTGCGGGAAGAGATATATAGAACATTTAGAGTAAATTATTGTTAATGCGAGAACGTTCAATTTTTCATGCCAAACGAACGATGACCCGCGACCTGATGAAATTGCTCTGAGATGACCAAAATGGTCCATTTTGAAAATGTTCATCTTTCAAATAATATTGACTCTCAGAGGTGAATTTTCACTTTTGGAGATAAAATGAGCATCTTTATCATCATTTTCATGCTTCTAGGGAGCCAAAACTCAAGATTTGAATCATGGTTGAAAGTGACTTAAAAGGACCAAATGCTCACTTCGAGGGCTTAAAACGTGTTTATTCACTGCGGGAAGAGATATAAACAACATTTAGAGTAAATTAATGTTCATGCGAGAACGTTCAATTTTTCATGCAAAACAATCGATGACCCGCGACCTGATGAAATTGCTCTGAGGTGAACAAAATGGTCCATTTTGAAAATGTTTATCTTTCAACTAATATTGACTCTCAGAGGTGGATCTTCACTTTTGGAGATAAAATGAGCATCTTCATAGTAATTTTTATGCTTCTGGGGAGCCAAAACTCAAGATTTGGTTCATGGTGAAAAGTGACTTAAAAGGACCCAAATGCTCACTTCGAGGGCTTAAAACGTGTTTATTCACTGCGGGAAGAGATATAAACAACATTTAGAGTAAATTAATGTTCATGCGAGAACGTTCAATTTTTCATGCAAAACAATCGATGACCCGCGACCTGATGAAATTGCTCTGAGGTGAACAAAATGGTCCATTTTGAAAATGTTCATCTTTCAACTAATATTGACTCTCAGAGGTGGATCTTCACTTTTGGAGATAAAATGAGCATCTTCATAGTAATTTTTATGCTTCTGGGGAGCCAAAACTCAAGATTTGGCTCATGGTTAAAAGTGACTTAAAAGGACCCAAATGCTCACTTCGAGGGCTTAAAACGTGTTTATTCACTGCGGGAAGAGATATAAACAACATTTAGAGTAAATTAATGTTCATGCGAGAACGTTCAATTTTTCATGCAAAACAATCGATGACCCGCGACCTGATTAAATTGCTCTGAGATGACCAAAATGGTCCGTTTTGAAAATTTTCATCTTTCAACTAATTTTGACTCTCAGAGGTGGATCATCACTTTTGGAGATAAAATGAGCATCCTTATCGTCATTTTCATGCTTCTAGGGAGCCAAAACTCAAGATTTGGCTCATGGTGAAAAGTGACTTAAAAGGACCCAAATGCTCACTTCGAGGGCTTAAAACGTATTTATTCACTGCGGGAAGAGATATAAACAACATTTAGAGTAAATTAATGTTCATGCGAGAACGTTCAATTTTTCATGCAAAACAATCGATGACCCGCGACCTGATGAAATTGCTCTGAGGTGAACAAAATGGTCCATTTTGAAAATGTTCATCTTTCAACTAATATTGACTCTCAGAGGTGGATCTTCACTTTTGGAGATAAAATGAGCATCTTCATAGTAATTTTTATGCTTCTGGGGATCCAAAACTCAAGATTTGGCTCATGGTTAAAAGTGACTTAAAAGGACCCAAATGCTCACTTCGAGGGCTTAAAACGTGTTTATTCACTGCGGGAAGAGATATAAACAACATTTAGAGTAAATTAATGTTCATGCGAGAACGTTCAATTTTTCATGCAAAACAATAGAAGACCCGCGACCTGATGAAATTGCTCTGAGATGACCAAAATGGTCCGTTTTGAAAGTTTTCATCTTTAAACTAATTTTGACTCTCAGAGGTGGATCATCACTTTTGGAGATAAAATGAGCATCGGTATCGTCATTTTCATGCTTCTAGAGAGCCAAAACTCAAGATTTGACTCATGGTTGAAAGTGACTTAAAAGGACCAAATGCTCACTTCGAAGGCTTAAAATGTGTTTATTCACTGCGGGAAGAGATATAAAGAACATTTAGAGTAAATTAATGTTCATGCGAGAACGTTCAATTTTTCATGCAAAACAATCAATGACCTGCGATCTGATGAAATTGCTCAGAGATGACCAAAATGGTCCGTTTTTGAAAGTTTTCATCTTTCAACTAATTTTGACTCTCAGAGGTGGATCATCACTATTGGAGATAAAATTAGCATCTTTATCTTCATTTTCATGCTTCTAGGGAGCCAAAACTCAAGATTGGGCTCATGGTTAAAAGTGACTTAAAAGGACCCAAATGCTCACTTCGATGGCTTAAAACGTGTTTATTCACTGCGGGAAGAGATATAAAGAACATTTAGAGTAAATTAGTGTTAATGCGAGAACGTTCAATTTTTCATGCCGAACGCGTCCTGATGAAATTGCTCTGAGAAGACCAAAATGGTCCGTTTTGAAAATTTTCATCTTTCAACTAATTTTGACTCTCAGAGGTGGATCATCACTTTTGGAGATAAAATGAGCAGCGTTATCGTCATTTTCATGCTTCTAGGGAGCCAAAACTCAAGATTTGGCTCATGGTTAAAAGTGACTTAAAAGGACCCAAATGCTCACTTCGAGGGCTTAAAATGTGTTTATTCACTGCGGGAAGAGATATAAACATCATTTAGAGTAAATTAATGTTCATGCGAGAACGTTCAATTTTTCATGCAAAACAATCGATGACCCGCGACCTGATGAAATTGCTCTGAGGTGACCAAAATGGTCCGTTTTGAAAGTTTTCATCTTTCAACTAATTTTGACTCTCAGAGGTGGATCATCACTTTTGGAGATAATATGAGCATCGGTATCGTCATTTTCATGCTTCTAGGGAGCCAAAACTCAAGATTTAGCTCATGGTTAAAAGTGACTTACAAGGACCCAAATGCTCACTTCGATGGCTTAAAACGTGTTTTTTCACTGCGGGAGGAGATATAAAGAACATTTAGAGTAAATTATTGTTAATGCGAGAACGTTCAATTTTTCATGCCAAACGATCGATGACCCGCGACCTGATGAAATTGCTCTGAGATGACCAAAATGGTCCGTTTTGAAAGTTTTCATCTTTCAACTAATTTTGACTCTCATAGGTGGATCATCACTTTTGGAGATAAAATGAGCATCGTTATCGTCATTTTCATGCTTCTAGGGAGCCAAAACTCAAGATTTGGCTCATGGTTAAAAGTGACTTAAAAGGACCCAAATGCTCACTTCGATGGCTTAAAACGTGTTTATTCACTGCGGGAAGAGATATATAGAACATTTAGAGTAAATTATTGTTAATGCGAGAACGTTCAATTTTTCATGCCAAACGATCGATGACCCACGACCTGATGAAATTGCTCTGAGATTACCAAAATGGTCCATTTTGAAAATGTTCATCTTTCAAATAATATTGACTCTCAGAGGTGAATTTTCACTTTTGGAGATAAAATGAGCATCTTTATCATCATTTTCATGCTTCTAGGGAGCCAAAACTCAAGATTTGAATCATGGTTGAAAGTGACTTAAAAGGACCAAATGCTCACTTCGAGGGCTTAAAACGTGTTTATTCACTGCGGGAAGAGATATAAACAACATTTAGAGTAAATTAATGTTCATGCGAGAACGTTCAATTTTTCATGCAAAACAATCGATGACCCGCGACCTGATGAAATTGCTCTGAGATGACCAAAATGGTCCGTTTTGAAAATTTTCATCTTTCAACTAATTTTGACTCAGAGGTGGATCATCACTTTTGGAGATAAAATGAGCATCGTTATCGTCATTTTCATGCTTCTAGGGAGCCAAAACTCAAGATTTGTCTCATGGTTAAAAGTGACTTAAAAGGACCCAAATGCTCACTTCGAGGGCTTAAAACGTGTTTATTCACTGCGGGAAGAGATATAAAGAACATTTAGAGTAAATTAATGTTCATGCGAGAACGTTCAATTTTTCATGCAAAACAATCGATGACCCGCGACCTGATGAAATTGCTCTGAGATGACCAAAATGGTCCGTTTTGAAAGTTTTCATCTTTTAACTAATTTTGACTCTCAGAGGTGGATCATCACTTTTGGAGATAAAATGAGCATCGTTATCGTCATTTTCAAGCTTCTGGGGAGCCAAAACTCAAGATTTGGCTCATGGTTAAAAGTGACTTAAAAGGACACAAATGCTCACTTCGAGGGCTTAAAACGTGTTTATTCACTGTGGGAAGAGATATAAACAACATTTAGAGTAAATTAATGTTCATGCGAGAACGTTCAATTTTTCATGCAAAACAATCGATGACCCGCGACCTGATTAAATTGCTCTGAGATGACCAAAATGGTCCGTTTTGAAAATGTTCATCTTTCAACTAATTTTGACTCTCAGAGGTGGATCATCACTTTTGGAGATGAAATGAGCATCCTTATCGTCATTTTCATGCTTCTAGGGAGCCAAAACTCAAGATTTGGCTCATGGTGAAAAGTGACTTAAAAGGACCCAAATGCTCACTTCGAGCGCTTAAAATGTATTTATTCACTGCGGGAAGAGATATAAACAACATTTAGAGTAAATTAATGTTCGTGCGAGAACGTTCAATTTTTCATGCAAAACAATCGATGACCCGCGACCTGATGAAATTGCTCTGAGGTGAACAAAATGGTCCATTTTGAAAATGTTCATCTTTCAACTAATATTGACTCTCAGAGGTGGATCTTCACTTTTGGAGATAAAATGAGCATCTTCATAGTAATTTTTATGCTTCTGGGGATCCAAAACTCAAGATTTGGCTCATGGTTAAAAGTCTTTTAAAAGTCCCAAATGCTCACTTCTAGGGCTTAAAACGTGTTTATTCACTGCGGGAAGAGATATAAACAACATTTAGAGTAAATTAATGTTCATGCGAGAACGTTCAATTTTTCATGCAAAACAATAGAAGACCCGCGACCTGATGAAATTGCTCTGAGATGACCAAAATGGTCCGTTTTGAAAATTTTCATCTTTCAACTAATTTTGACTCTCAGAGGTGGATCATCACTTTTGGAGATAAAATGAGCATCGTTATCGTCATTTTCATGCTTCTAGGGAGCCAAAACTCAAGATTTGGCTCATGGTGAAAAGTGACTTAAAAGGACCCAAATGCTCACTTCGAGGGCTTAAAACGTGTTTATTCACTGCGGGAAGAGATATAAACAACATTTAGAGAAAATTAATGTTCATGCGAGAACGTTCAATTTTTCACGCAAAACAATCGATGACCCGCGACCTGATGAAATTGCTCTGAGGTGACCAAAATGGTCCGTTTTGAAAGTTTTCATCTTTAAACTAATTTTGACTCTCAGAGGTGGATCATCACTTTTGGAGATAAAATGAGCATCGGTATCGTCATTTTCATGCTTCTAGAGAGCCAAAACTCAAGATTTGACTCATGGTTGAAAGTGACTTAAAAGGACCAAATGCTCACTTCGAAGGCTTAAAATGTGTTTATTCACTGCGGGAAGAGATATAAAGAACATTTAGAGTAAATTAATGTTCATGCGAGAACGTTCAATTTTTCATGCAAAACAATCGATGACCTGCGATCTGATGAAATTGCTCAGAGATGACCAAAATGGTCCGTTTTGAAAGTTTTCATCTTTCAACTAATTTTGACTCTCAGAGGTGGATCATCACTATTGGAGATAAAATTAGCATCTTTATCTTCATTTTCATGCTTCTAGGGAGCCAAAACTCAAGATTGGGCTCATGGTTAAAAGTGACTTAAAAGGACCCAAATGCTCACTTCGATGGCTTAAAACGTGTTTATTCACTGCGGGAAGAGATATAAAGAACATTTAGAGTAAATTAGTGTTAATGCGAGAACGTTCAATTTTTCATGCCAAACGATCGATGACCCGCGACCTGATGAAATTGCTCTGAGATGACCAAAATAGTCCGTTTTGAAAGTTTTCATCTTTCAACTAATTTTGACTCTCATAGGTGGATCATCACTTTTGGAGATAAAATGAGCATCGTTATCGTCATTTTCATGCTTCTAGGGAGCCAAAACTCAAGATTTGGCTCATGGTTAAAAGTGACTTAAAAGGACCCAAATGCTCACTTCGATGGCTTAAAACGTGTTTATTCACTGCGGGAAGAGATATATAGAACATTTAGAGTAAATTATTGTTAATGCGAGAACGTTCAATTTTTCATGCCAAACGATCGATGACCCACGACCTGATGAAATTGCTCTGAGATGACCAAAATGGTCCATTTTGAAAATGTTCATCTTTCAAATAATATTGACTCTCAGAGGTGAATTTTCACTTTTGGAGATAAAATGAGCATCTTTATCATCATTTTCATGCTTCTAGGGAGCCAAAACTCAAGATTTGAATCATGGTTGAAAGTGACTTAAAAGGACCAAATGCTCACTTCGAGGGCTTAAAACGTGTTTATTCACTGCGGGAAGAGATATAAACAACATTTAGAGTAAATTAATGTTCATGCGAGAACGTTCAATTTTTCATGCAAAACAATCGATGACCCGCGACCTGATGAAATTGCTCTGAGGTGAACAAAATGGTCCATTTTGAAAATGTTTATCTTTCAACTAATATTGACTCTCAGAGGTGGATCTTCACTTTTGGAGATAAAATGAGCATCTTCATAGTCATTTTTATGCTTCTGGGGAGCCAAAACTCAAGATTTGGCTCATGGTTAAAAGTGACCTAAATGGACCCAAATGCTCACTTCGAGGGCTTAAAACGTGTTTATTCACTGCGGGAAGAGATATAAACAACATTTAGAGTAAATTAATGTTCATGCGAGAACGTTCAATTTTTCATGCAAAACAATCGATGACCCGCGACCTGATGAAATTGCTCTGAGATGACCAAAATTGTCCGTTTTGAAAATTTTCATCTTTCAACTAATTTTGACTCTCAGAGGTGGATCATCACTTTTGGAGATAAAATGAGCATCGTTATCGTCATTTTCATGCTTCTAGGGAGCCAAAACTCAAGATTTGTCTCATGGTTAAAAGTGACTTAAAAGGACCCAAATGCTCACTTCGAGGGCTTAAAACGTGTTTATTCACTGCTGGAAGAGATATAAAGAACATTTAGAGTAAATTAATGTTCATGCGAGAACGTTCAATTTTTCATGCAAAACAATCGATGGCCCGCGACCTGATGAAATTGCTCTGAGATGACCAAAATGGTCCGTTTTGAAAATTTTCATCTTTCAACTAATTTTGACTCTCAGAGGTGGATCATCACTTTTGGAGATAAAATGAGCATCGTTATCGTCATTTTCAAGCTTCTGGGGGGCCAAAACTCAAGATTTGGCTCATGGTTAAAAGTGACTTAAAAGGACCCAAATGCTCACTTCGAGGGCTTAAAATGTATTTATTCACTGCGGGAAGAGATATAAACAACATTTAGAGTAAATTAATGTTCATGCGAGAACGTTCAATTTTTCATGCAAAACAATCAATGACCCGCGACCTGATGAAATTGCTCTGAGGTGAACAAAATGGTCCATTTTGAAAATGTTCATCTTTCAACTAATATTGACTCTCAGAGGTGGATCTTCACTTTTGGAGATAAAATGAGCATCTTCATAGTAATTTTTATGCTTCTGGGGATCCAAAACTCAAGATTTGGCTCATGGTTAAAAGTGACTTAAAAGGACCCAAATGCTCACTTCGAGGGCTTAAAACGTGTTTATTCACTGCGGGAAGAGATATAAACAACATTTAGAGTAAATTAATGTTCATGCGAGAACGTTCAATTTTTCATGCAAAACAATAGAAGACCCGCGACCTGATGAAATTGCTCTGAGATGACCAAAATGGTCCGTTTTGAAAATTTTCATCTTTCAACTAATTTTGACTCTCAGAGGTGGATCATCACTTTTGGAGATAAAATGAGCATCGTTATGGTCATGTTCATGCTTCTAGGGAGCCAAAACTCAAGATTTGGCTCATGGTGAAAAGTGACTTAAAAGGACCCAAATGCTCACTTCGAGGGCTTAAAACGTGTTTATTCACTGCGGGAAGAGATATAAACAACATTTAGAGAAAATTAATGTTCATGCGAGAACGTTCAATTTTTCATGCAAAACAATCGATGACCCGCGACCTGATGAAATTGCTCTGAGGTGACCAAAATGGTCCGTTTTGAAAGTTTTCATCTTTAAACTAATTTTGACTCTCAGAGGTGGATCATCACTTTTGGAGATAAAATGATCATCGGTATCGTGATTTTCATGCTTCTAGAGAGCCAAAACTCAAGATTTGACTCATGGTTGAAAGTGACTTAAAAAGACCAAATGCTCACTTCGAAGGCTTAAAATGTGTTTATTCACTGCGGGAAGAGATATAAAGAACATTTAGAGTAAATTAATGTTCATGCGAGAACGTTCAATTTTTCATGCAAAACAATCGATGACCTGCGACCTGATGAAATTGCTCTGAGGTGAACAAAATGGTCCATTTTGAAAATGTTCATCTTTCAACTAATATTGACTCTCAGAGGTGGATCTTCACTTTTGGAGATAAAATGAGCATCTTCATAGTAATTTTTATGCTTCTGGGGATCCAAAACTCAAGATTTGGCTCATGGTTAAAAGTCTTTTAAAAGTCCCAAATGCTCACTTCTAGGGCTTAAAACGTGTTTATTCACTGTGGGAAGAGATATAAACAACATTTAGAGTAAATTAATGTTCATGCGAGAACGTTCAATTTTTCATGCAAAACAATCGATGACCCGCGACCTGATTAAATTGCTCTGAGATGACCAAAATGGTCCGTTTTGAAAATGTTCATCTTTCAACTAATTTTGACTCTCAGAGGTGGATCATCACTTTTGGAGATAAAATGAGCATCCTTATCGTCATTTTCATGCTTCTAGGGAGCCAAAACTCAAGATTTGGCTCATGGTGAAAAGTGACTTAAAAGGACCCAAATGCTCACTTCGAGCGCTTAAAATGTATTTATTCACTGCGGGAAGAGATATAAACAACATTTAGAGTAAATTAATGTTCATGCGAGAACGTTCAATTTTTCATGCAAAACAATCGATGACCCGCGACCTGATGAAATTGCTCTGAGGTGAACAAAATGGTCCATTTTGAAAATGTTCATCTTTCAACTAATATTGACTCTCAGAGGTGGATCTTCACTTTTGGAGATAAAATGAGCATCTTCATAGTAATTTTTATGCTTCTGGGGATCCAAAACTCAAGATTTGGCTCATGGTTAAAAGTCTTTTAAAAGTCCCAAATGCTCACTTCTAGGGCTTAAAACGTGTTTATTCACTGCGGGAAGAGATATAAACAACATTTAGAGTAAATTAATGTTCATGCGAGAACGTTCAATTTTTCATGCAAAACAATAGAAGACCTGCGACCTGATGAAATTGCTCTGAGATGACCAAAATGGTCCGTTTTGAAAATTTTCATCTTTCAACTAATTTTGACTCTCAGAGGTGGATCATCACTTTTGGAGATAAAATGAGCATCGTTATCGTCATTTTCATGCTTCTAGGGAGCCAAAACTCAAGATTTGGCTCATGGTGAAAAGTGACTTAAAAGGACCCAAATGCTCACTTCGAGGGCTTAAAACGTGTTTATTCACTGCGGGAAGAGATATAAACAACATTTAGAGAAAATTAATGTTCATGCAAGAACGTTCAATTTTTCACGCAAAACAATCGATGACCTGCGATCTGATGAAATTGCTCAGAGATGACCAAAATGGTCCGTTTTGAAAGTTTTCATCTTTCAACTAATTTTGACTCTCAGAGGTGGATCATCACTATTGGAGATAAAATTAGCATCTTTATCTTCATTTTCATGCTTCTAGGGAGCCAAAACTCAAGATTGGGCTCATGGTTAAAAGTGACTTAAAAGGACCCAAATGCTCACTTCGATGGCTTAAAACGTGTTTATTCACTGCGGGAAGAGATATAAAGAACATTTAGAGTAAATTAGTGTTAATGCGAGAACGTTCAATTTTTCATGCCAAACGATCGATGACCCGCGACCTGATGAAATTGCTCTGAGATGACCAAAATGGTCCGTTTTGAAAGTTTTCATCTTTCAACTAATTTTGACTCTCATAGGTGGATCATCACTTTTGGAGATAAAATGAGCATCGTTATCGTCATTTTCATGCTTCTAGGGAGCCAAAACTCAAGATTTGGCTCATGGTTAAAAGTGACTTAAAAGGACCCAAATGCTCACTTCGATGGCTTAAAACGTGTTTATTCACTGCGGGAAGAGATATATAGAACATTTAGAGTAAATTATTGTTAATGCGAGAACGTTCAATTTTTCATGCCAAACGATCGATGACCCACGACCTGATGAAATTGCTCTGAGATGACCAAAATGGTCCATTTTGAAAATGTTCATCTTTCAAATAATATTGACTCTCAGAGGTGAATTTTCACTTTTGGAGATAAAATGAGCATCTTTATCATCATTTTCATGCTTCTAGGGAGCCAAAACTCAAGATTTGAATCATGGTTGAAAGTGACTTAAAAGGACCAAATGCTCACTTCGAGGGCTTAAAACGTGTTTTTTCACTGCGGGAAGAGATATAAACAACATTTAGAGTAAATTAATGTTCATGCGAGAACGTTCAATTTTTCATGCAAAACAATCGATGACCCGCGACCTGATGAAATTGCTCTGAGGTGAACAAAATGGTCCATTTTGAAAATGTTTATCTTTCAACTAATATTGACTCTCAGAGGTGGATCTTCACTTTTGGAGATAAAATGAGCATCTTCATAGTCATTTTTATGCTTCTGGGGAGCCAAAACTCAAGATTTGGCTCATGGTTAAAAGTGACTTAAATGGACCCAAATGCTCACTTCGAGGGCTTAAAACGTGTTTATTCACTGCGGGAAGAGATATAAACAACATTTAGAGTAAATTAATGTTCATGCGAGAACGTTCAATTTTTCATGCAAAACAATCGATGACCCGCGACCTGATGAAATTGCTCTGAGATGACCAAAATTGTCCGTTTTGAAAATTTTCATCTTTCAACTAATTTTGACTCTCAGAGGTGGATCATCACTTTTGGAGATAAAATGAGCATCGTTATCGTCATTTTCATGCTTCTAGGGAGCCAAAACTCAAGATTTGTCTCATGGTTAAAAGTGACTTAAAAGGACCCAAATGCTCACTTCGAGGGCTTAAAACGTGTTTATTCACTGCTGGAAGAGATATAAAGAACATTTAGAGTAAATTAATGTTCATGCGAGAACGTTCAATTTTTCATGCAAAACAATCGATGGCCCGCGACCTGATGAAATTGCTCTGAGATGACCAAAATGGTCCGTTTTGAAAATTTTCATCTTTCAACTAATTTTGACTCTCAGAGGTGGATCATCACTTTTGGAGATAAAATGAGCATCGTTATCGTCATTTTCAAGCTTCTGGGGGGCCAAAACTCAAGATTTGGCTCATGGTTAAAAGTGACTTAAAAGGACCCAAATGCTCACTTCGAGGGCTTAAAACGTGTTTATTCACTGCGGGAAGAGATATAAACAACATTTAGAGTAAATTAATGTTCATGCGAGAACGTTCAATTTTTCATGCAAAACAATCGATGACCCGCGACCTGATTAAATTGCTCTGAGATGACCAAAATGGTCCGTTTTGAAAATTTTCATCTTTCAACTAATTTTGACTCTCAGAGGTGGATCATCACTTTTGGAGATAAAATGAGCATCCTTATCGTCATTTTCATGCTTCTAGGGAGCCAAAACTCAAGATTTGGCTCATGGTGAAAAGTGACTTAAAAGGACCCAAATGCTCACTTCGAGGGCTTAAAATGTATTTATTCACTGCGGGAAGAGATATAAACAACATTTAGAGTAAATTAATGTTCATGCGAGAACGTTCAATTTTTCATGCAAAACAATCAATGACCCGCGACCTGATGAAATTGCTCTGAGGTGAACAAAATGGTCCATTTTGAAAATGTTCATCTTTCAACTAATATTGACTCTCAGAGGTGGATCTTCACTTTTGGAGATAAAATGAGCATCTTCATAGTAATTTTTATGCTTCTGGGGATCCAAAACTCAAGATTTGGCTCATGGTTAAAAGTGACTTAAAAGGACCCAAATGCTCACTTCGAGGGCTTAAAACGTGTTTATTCACTGCGGGAAGAGATATAAACAACATTTAGAGTAAATTAATGTTCATGCGAGAACGTTCAATTTTTCATGCAAAACAATAGAAGACCCGCGACCTGATGAAATTGCTCTGAGATGACCAAAATGGTCCGTTTTGAAAATTTTCATCTTTCAACTAATTTTGACTCTCAGAGGTGGATCATCACTTTTGGAGATAAAATGAGCATCGTTATTGTCATTTTCATGCTTCTAGGGAGCCAAAACTCAAGATTTGGCTCATGGTGAAAAGTGACTTAAAAGGACCCAAATGCTCACTTCGAGGGCTTAAAACGTGTTTATTCACTGCGGGAAGAGATATAAACAACATTTAGAGAAAATTAATGTTCATGCGAGAACGTTCAATTTTTCATGCAAAACAATCGATGACCCGCGACCTGATGAAATTGCTCTGAGGTAACCAAAATGGTCCGTTTTGAAAGTTTTCATCTTTAAACTAATTTTGACTCTCAGAGGTGGATCATCACTTTTGGAGATAAAATGATCATCGGTATCGTCATTTTCATGCTTCTAGAGAGCCAAAACTCAAGATTTGACTCATGGTTGAAAGTGACTTAAAAAGACCAAATGCTCACTTCGAAGGCTTAAAATGTGTTTATTCACTGCGGGAAGAGATATAAAGAACATTTAGAGTAAATTAATGTTCATGCGAGAACGTTCAATTTTTCATGCAAAACAATCAATGACCCGCGACCTGATGAAATTGCTCTGAGGTGAACAAAATGGTCCATTTTGAAAATGTTCATCTTTCAACTAATATTGACTCTCAGAGGTGGATCTTCACTTTTGGAGATAAAATGAGCATCTTCATAGTAATTTTTATGCTTCTGAGGATCCAAAACTCAAGATTTGGCTCATGGTTAAAAGTGACTTAAAAGGACCCAAATGCTCACTTCGAGGGCTTAAAACGTGTTTATTCACTGCGGGAAGAGATATAAACAACATTTAGAGTAAATTAATGTTCATGCGAGAACGTTCAATTTTTCATGCAAAACAATCGATGACCCGCGACCTGATTAAATTGCTCTGAGATGACCAAAATGGTCCGTTTTGAAAATGTTCATCTTTCAACTAATTTTGACTCTCAGAGGTGGATCATCACTTTTGGAGATAAAATGAGCATCCTTATCGTCATTTTCATGCTTCTAGGGAGCCAAAACTCAAGATTTGGCTCATGGTGAAAAGTGACTTAAAAGGACCCAAATGCTCACTTCGAGCGCTTAAAATGTATTTATTCACTGCGGGAAGAGATATAAACAACATTTAGAGTAAATTAATGTTCGTGCGAGAACGTTCAATTTTTCATGCAAAACAATCGATGACCCGCGACCTGATGAAATTGCTCTGAGGTGAACAAAATGGTCCATTTTGAAAATGTTCATCTTTCAACTAATATTGACTCTCAGAGGTGGATCTTCACTTTTGGAGATAAAATGAGCATCTTCATAGTAATTTTTATGCTTCTGGGGATCCAAAACTCAAGATTTGGCTCATGGTTAAAAGTCTTTTAAAAGTCCCAAATGCTCACTTCTAGGGCTTAAAACGTGTTTATTCACTGCGGGAAGAGATATAAACAACATTTAGAGTAAATTAATGTTCATGCGAGAACGTTCAATTTTTCATGCAAAACAATAGAAGACCTGCGACCTGATGAAATTGCTCTGAGATGACCAAAATGGTCCGTTTTGAAAATTTTCATCTTTCAACTAATTTTGACTCTCAGAGGTGGATCATCACTTTTGGAGATAAAATGAGCATCGTTATCGTCATTTTCATGCTTCTAGGGAGCCAAAACTCAAGATTTGGCTCATGGTGAAAAGTGACTTAAAAGGACCCAAATGCTCACTTCGAGGGCTTAAAACGTGTTTATTCACTGCGGGAAGAGATATAAACAACATTTAGAGAAAATTAATGTTCATGCAAGAACGTTCAATTTTTCACGCAAAACAATCGATGACCTGCGATCTGATGAAATTGCTCAGAGATGACCAAAATGGTCCGTTTTGAAAGTTTTCATCTTTCAACTAATTTTGACTCTCAGAGGTGGATCATCACTATTGGAGATAAAATTAGCATCTTTATCTTCATTTTCATGCTTCTAGGGAGCCAAAACTCAAGATTGGGCTCATGGTTAAAAGTGACTTAAAAGGACCCAAATGCTCACTTCGATGGCTTAAAACGTGTTTATTCACTGCGGGAAGAGATATAAAGAACATTTAGAGTAAATTAGTGTTAATGCGAGAACGTTCAATTTTTCATGCCAAACGATCGATGACCCGCGACCTGATGAAATTGCTCTGAGATGACCAAAATGGTCCGTTTTGAAAGTTTTCATCTTTCAACTAATTTTGACTCTCATAGGTGGATCATCACTTTTGGAGATAAAATGAGCATCGTTATCGTCATTTTCATGCTTCTAGGGAGCCAAAACTCAAGATTTGGCTCATGGTTAAAAGTGACTTAAAAGGACCCAAATGCTCACTTCGATGGCTTAAAACGTGTTTATTCACTGCGGGAAGAGATATATAGAACATTTAGAGTAAATTATTGTTAATGCGAGAACGTTCAATTTTTCATGCCAAACGATCGATGACCCACGACCTGATGAAATTGCTCTGAGATGACCAAAATGGTCCATTTTGAAAATGTTCATCTTTCAAATAATATTGACTCTCAGAGGTGAATTTTCACTTTTGGAGATAAAATGAGCATCTTTATCATCATTTTCATGCTTCTAGGGAGCCAAAACTCAAGATTTGAATCATGGTTGAAAGTGACTTAAAAGGACCAAATGCTCACTTCGAGGGCTTAAAACGTGTTTTTTCACTGCGGGAAGAGATATAAACAACATTTAGAGTAAATTAATGTTCATGCGAGAACGTTCAATTTTTCATGCAAAACAATCGATGACCCGCGACCTGATGAAATTGCTCTGAGGTGAACAAAATGGTCCATTTTGAAAATGTTTATCTTTCAACTAATATTGACTCTCAGAGGTGGATCTTCACTTTTGGAGATAAAATGAGCATCTTCATAGTCATTTTTATGCTTCTGGGGAGCCAAAACTCAAGATTTGGCTCATGGTTAAAAGTGACTTAAATGGACCCAAATGCTCACTTCGAGGGCTTAAAACGTGTTTATTCACTGCGGGAAGAGATATAAACAACATTTAGAGTAAATTAATGTTCATGCGAGAACGTTCAATTTTTCATGCAAAACAATCGATGACCCGCGACCTGATGAAATTGCTCTGAGATGACCAAAATTGTCCGTTTTGAAAATTTTCATCTTTCAACTAATTTTGACTCTCAGAGGTGGATCATCACTTTTGGAGATAAAATGAGCATCGTTATCGTCATTTTCATGCTTCTAGGGAGCCAAAACTCAAGATTTGTCTCATGGTTAAAAGTGACTTAAAAGGACCCAAATGCTCACTTCGAGGGCTTAAAACGTGTTTATTCACTGCTGGAAGAGATATAAAGAACATTTAGAGTAAATTAATGTTCATGCGAGAACGTTCAATTTTTCATGCAAAACAATCGATGGCCCGCGACCTGATGAAATTGCTCTGAGATGACCAAAATGGTCCGTTTTGAAAATTTTCATCTTTCAACTAATTTTGACTCTCAGAGGTGGATCATCACTTTTGGAGATAAAATGAGCATCGTTATCGTCATTTTCAAGCTTCTGGGGGGCCAAAACTCAAGATTTGGCTCATGGTTAAAAGTGACTTAAAAGGACCCAAATGCTCACTTCGAGGGCTTAAAACGTGTTTATTCACTGCGGGAAGAGATATAAACAACATTTAGAGTAAATTAATGTTCATGCGAGAACGTTCAATTTTTCATGCAAAACAATCGATGACCCGCGACCTGATTAAATTGCTCTGAGATGACCAAAATGGTCCGTTTTGAAAATTTTCATCTTTCAACTAATTTTGACTCTCAGAGGTGGATCATCACTTTTGGAGATAAAATGAGCATCCTTATCGTCATTTTCATGCTTCTAGGGAGCCAAAACTCAAGATTTGGCTCATGGTGAAAAGTGACTTAAAAGGACCCAAATGCTCACTTCGAGGGCTTAAAATGTATTTATTCACTGCGGGAAGAGATATAAACAACATTTAGAGTAAATTAATGTTCATGCGAGAACGTTCAATTTTTCATGCAAAACAATCAATGACCCGCGACCTGATGAAATTGCTCTGAGGTGAACAAAATGGTCCATTTTGAAAATGTTCATCTTTCAACTAATATTGACTCTCAGAGGTGGATCTTCACTTTTGGAGATAAAATGAGCATCTTCATAGTAATTTTTATGCTTCTGGGGATCCAAAACTCAAGATTTGGCTCATGGTTAAAAGTGACTTAAAAGGACCCAAATGCTCACTTCGAGGGCTTAAAACGTGTTTATTCACTGCGGGAAGAGATATAAACAACATTTAGAGTAAATTAATGTTCATGCGAGAACGTTCAATTTTTCATGCAAAACAATAGAAGACCCGCGACCTGATGAAATTGCTCTGAGATGACCAAAATGGTCCGTTTTGAAAATTTTCATCTTTCAACTAATTTTGACTCTCAGAGGTGGATCATCACTTTTGGAGATAAAATGAGCATCGTTATTGTCATTTTCATGCTTCTAGGGAGCCAAAACTCAAGATTTGGCTCATGGTGAAAAGTGACTTAAAAGGACCCAAATGCTCACTTCGAGGGCTTAAAACGTGTTTATTCACTGCGGGAAGAGATATAAACAACATTTAGAGAAAATTAATGTTCATGCGAGAACGTTCAATTTTTCATGCAAAACAATCGATGACCCGCGACCTGATGAAATTGCTCTGAGGTGACCAAAATGGTCCGTTTTGAAAGTTTTCATCTTTAAACTAATTTTGACTCTCAGAGGTGGATCATCACTTTTGGAGATAAAATGATCATCGGTATCGTCATTTTCATGCTTCTAGAGAGCCAAAACTCAAGATTTGACTCATGGTTGAAAGTGACTTAAAAAGACCAAATGCTCACTTCGAAGGCTTAAAATGTGTTTATTCACTGCGGGAAGAGATATAAAGAACATTTAGAGTAAATTAATGTTCATGCGAGAACGTTCAATTTTTCATGCAAAACAATCGATGACCTGCGATCTGATGAAATTGCTCAGAGATGACCAAAATGGTCCGTTTTGAAAGTTTTCATCTTTCAACTAATTTTGACTCTCAGAGGTGGATCATCACTATTGGAGATAAAATTAGCATCTTTATCTTCATTTTCATGCTTCTAGGGAGCCAAAACTCAAGATTGGGCTCATGGTTAAAAGTGACTTAAAAGGACCCAAATGCTCACTTCGATGGCTTAAAACGTGTTTATTCACTGCGGGAAGAGATATAAAGAACATTTAGAGTAAATTAGTGTTAATGCGAGAACGTTCAATTTTTCATGCCGAACGCGTCCTGATGAAATTGCTCTGAGAAGACCAAAATGGTCCGTTTTGAAAATGTTCATCTTTCAACTAATTTTGACTCTCAGAGGTGGATCATCACTTTTGGAGATAAAATGAGCAGCGTTATCGTCATTTTCATGCTTCTAGGGAGCCAAAACTCAAGATTTGGCTCATGGTTAAAAGTGACTTAAAAGGACCCAAATGCTCACTTCGAGGGCTTAACATGTGTTTATTCACTGCGGGAAGAGATATTAACATCATTTAGAGTAAATTATTGTTCATGCGAGAACGTTCAATTTTTCATGCAAAACAATCGATGACCCGCGACCTAATGAAATTGCTCTGAGGTGACCAAAATGGTCCGTTTTGAAAGTTTTCATCTTTCAACTAATTTTGACTCTCAGAGGTGGATCATCACTTTTGGAGATAATATGAGCATCGGTATCGTCATTTTCATGCTTCTAGGGAGCCAAAACTCAAGATTTGGCTCATGGTTAAAAGTGACTTAAAAGGACCCAAATGCTCACTTCGATGGCTTAAAACGTGTTTATTCACTGCGGGAAGCGATATATAGAACATTTAGAGTAAATTATTGTTAATGCGAGAACGTTCAATTTTTCATGCCAAACGATCGATGACCCGCGACCTGATGAAATTGCTCTGAGATGACCAAAATGGTCCGTTTTGAAAATGTTTATCTTTCAACTAATATTGACTCTCAGAGGTGGATCTTCACTTTTGGAGATAAAATGAGCATCTTCATAGTCATTTTTATGCTTCTGGGGAGCCAAAACTCAAGATTTGGCTCATGGTTAAAAGTGACCTAAATGGACCCAAATGCTCACTTCGAGGGCTTAAAACGTGTTTATTCACTGCGGGAAGAGATATAAACAACATTTAGAGTAAATTAATGTTCATGCGAGAACGTTCAATTTTTCATGCAAAACAATCGATGACCCGCGACCTGATGAAATTGCTCTGAGATGACCAAAATTGTCCGTTTTGAAAATTTTCATCTTTCAACTAATTTTGACTCTCAGAGGTGGATCATCACTTTTGGAGATAAAATGAGCATCGTTATCGTCATTTTCATGCTTCTAGGGAGCCAAAACTCAAGATTTGTCTCATGGTTAAAAGTGACTTAAAAGGACCCAAATGCTCACTTCGAGGGCTTAAAACGTGTTTATTCACTGCTGGAAGAGATATAAAGAACATTTAGAGTAAATTAATGTTCATGCGAGAACGTTCAATTTTTCATGCAAAACAATCGATGGCCCGCGACCTGATGAAATTGCTCTGAGATGACCAAAATGGTCCGTTTTGAAAATTTTCATCTTTCAACTAATTTTGACTCTCAGAGGTGGATCATCACTTTTGGAGATAAAATGAGCATCGTTATCGTCATTTTCAAGCTTCTGGGGGGCCAAAACTCAAGATTTGGCTCATGGTTAAAAGTGACTTAAAAGGACCCAAATGCTCACTTCGAGGGCTTAAAATGTATTTATTCACTGCGGGAAGAGATATAAACAACATTTAGAGTAAATTAATGTTCATGCGAGAACGTTCAATTTTTCATGCAAAACAATCAATGACCCGCGACCTGATGAAATTGCTCTGAGGTGAACAAAATGGTCCATTTTGAAAATGTTCATCTTTCAACTAATATTGACTCTCAGAGGTGGATCTTCACTTTTGGAGATAAAATGAGCATCTTCATAGTAATTTTTATGCTTCTGGGGATCCAAAACTCAAGATTTGGCTCATGGTTAAAAGTGACTTAAAAGGACCCAAATGCTCACTTCGAGGGCTTAAAACGTGTTTATTCACTGCGGGAAGAGATATAAACAACATTTAGAGTAAATTAATGTTCATGCGAGAACGTTCAATTTTTCATGCAAAACAATAGAAGACCCGCGACCTGATGAAATTGCTCTGAGATGACCAAAATGGTCCGTTTTGAAAATTTTCATCTTTCAACTAATTTTGACTCTCAGAGGTGGATCATCACTTTTGGAGATAAAATGAGCATCGTTATGGTCATTTTCATGCTTCTAGGGAGCCAAAACTCAAGATTTGGCTCATGGTGAAAAGTGACTTAAAAGGACCCAAATGCTCACTTCGAGGGCTTAAAACGTGTTTATTCACTGCGGGAAGAGATATAAACAACATTTAGAGAAAATTAATGTTCATGCGAGAACGTTCAATTTTTCATGCAAAACAATCGATGACCCGCGACCTGATGAAATTGCTCTGAGGTGACCAAAATGGTCCGTTTTGAAAGTTTTCATCTTTAAACTAATTTTGACTCTCAGAGGTGGATCATCACTTTTGGAGATAAAATGATCATCGGTATCGTGATTTTCATGCTTCTAGAGAGCCAAAACTCAAGATTTGACTCATGGTTGAAAGTGACTTAAAAAGACCAAATGCTCACTTCGAAGGCTTAAAATGTGTTTATTCACTGCGGGAAGAGATATAAAGAACATTTAGAGTAAATTAATGTTCATGCGAGAACGTTCAATTTTTCATGCAAAACAATCGATGACCTGCGACCTGATGAAATTGCTCTGAGGTGAACAAAATGGTCCATTTTGAAAATGTTCATCTTTCAACTAATATTGACTCTCAGAGGTGGATCTTCACTTTTGGAGATAAAATGAGCATCTTCATAGTAATTTTTATGCTTCTGGGGATCCAAAACTCAAGATTTGGCTCATGGTTAAAAGTCTTTTAAAAGTCCCAAATGCTCACTTCTAGGGCTTAAAACGTGTTTATTCACTGTGGGAAGAGATATAAACAACATTTAGAGTAAATTAATGTTCATGCGAGAACGTTCAATTTTTCATGCAAAACAATCGATGACCCGCGACCTGATTAAATTGCTCTGAGATGACCAAAATGGTCCGTTTTGAAAATGTTCATCTTTCAACTAATTTTGACTCTCAGAGGTGGATCATCACTTTTGGAGATAAAATGAGCATCCTTATCGTCATTTTCATGCTTCTAGGGAGCCAAAACTCAAGATTTGGCTCATGGTGAAAAGTGACTTAAAAGGACCCAAATGCTCACTTCGAGCGCTTAAAATGTATTTATTCACTGCGGGAAGAGATATAAACAACATTTAGAGTAAATTAATGTTCATGCGAGAACGTTCAATTTTTCATGCAAAACAATCGATGACCCGCGACCTGATGAAATTGCTCTGAGGTGAACAAAATGGTCCATTTTGAAAATGTTCATCTTTCAACTAATATTGACTCTCAGAGGTGGATCTTCACTTTTGGAGATAAAATGAGCATCTTCATAGTAATTTTTATGCTTCTGGGGATCCAAAACTCAAGATTTGGCTCATGGTTAAAAGTCTTTTAAAAGTCCCAAATGCTCACTTCTAGGGCTTAAAACGTGTTTATTCACTGCGGGAAGAGATATAAACAACATTTAGAGTAAATTAATGTTCATGCGAGAACGTTCAATTTTTCATGCAAAACAATCAATGACCCGCGACCTGATGAAATTGCTCTGAGGTGAACAAAATGGTCCATTTTGAAAATGTTCATCTTTCAACTAATATTGACTCTCAGAGGTGGATCTTCACTTTTGGAGATAAAATGAGCATCTTCATAGTAATTTTTATGCTTCTGAGGATCCAAAACTCAAGATTTGGCTCATGGTTAAAAGTGACTTAAAAGGACCCAAATGCTCACTTCGAGGGCTTAAAACGTGTTTATTCACTGCGGGAAGAGATATAAACAACATTTAGAGTAAATTAATGTTCATGCGAGAACGTTCAATTTTTCATGCAAAACAATCGATGACCCGCGACCTGATTAAATTGCTCTGAGATGACCAAAATGGTCCGTTTTGAAAATGTTCATCTTTCAACTAATTTTGACTCTCAGAGGTGGATCATCACTTTTGGAGATAAAATGAGCATCCTTATCGTCATTTTCATGCTTCTAGGGAGCCAAAACTCAAGATTTGGCTCATGGTGAAAAGTGACTTAAAAGGACCCAAATGCTCACTTCGAGCGCTTAAAATGTATTTATTCACTGCGGGAAGAGATATAAACAACATTTAGAGTAAATTAATGTTCGTGCGAGAACGTTCAATTTTTCATGCAAAACAATCGATGACCCGCGACCTGATGAAATTGCTCTGAGGTGAACAAAATGGTCCATTTTGAAAATGTTCATCTTTCAACTAATATTGACTCTCAGAGGTGGATCTTCACTTTTGGAGATAAAATGAGCATCTTCATAGTAATTTTTATGCTTCTGGGGATCCAAAACTCAAGATTTGGCTCATGGTTAAAAGTCTTTTAAAAGTCCCAAATGCTCACTTCTAGGGCTTAAAACGTGTTTATTCACTGCGGGAAGAGATATAAACAACATTTAGAGTAAATTAATGTTCATGCGAGAACGTTCAATTTTTCATGCAAAACAATAGAAGACCTGCGACCTGATGAAATTGCTCTGAGATGACCAAAATGGTCCGTTTTGAAAATTTTCATCTTTCAACTAATTTTGACTCTCAGAGGTGGATCATCACTTTTGGAGATAAAATGAGCATCGTTATCGTCATTTTCATGCTTCTAGGGAGCCAAAACTCAAGATTTGGCTCATGGTGAAAAGTGACTTAAAAGGACCCAAATGCTCACTTCGAGGGCTTAAAACGTGTTTATTCACTGCGGGAAGAGATATAAACAACATTTAGAGAAAATTAATGTTCATGCAAGAACGTTCAATTTTTCACGCAAAACAATCGATGACCTGCGATCTGATGAAATTGCTCAGAGATGACCAAAATGGTCCGTTTTGAAAGTTTTCATCTTTCAACTAATTTTGACTCTCAGAGGTGGATCATCACTATTGGAGATAAAATTAGCATCTTTATCTTCATTTTCATGCTTCTAGGGAGCCAAAACTCAAGATTGGGCTCATGGTTAAAAGTGACTTAAAAGGACCCAAATGCTCACTTCGATGGCTTAAAACGTGTTTATTCACTGCGGGAAGAGATATAAAGAACATTTAGAGTAAATTAGTGTTAATGCGAGAACGTTCAATTTTTCATGCCAAACGATCGATGACCCGCGACCTGATGAAATTGCTCTGAGATGACCAAAATGGTCCGTTTTGAAAGTTTTCATCTTTCAACTAATTTTGACTCTCATAGGTGGATCATCACTTTTGGAGATAAAATGAGCATCGTTATCGTCATTTTCATGCTTCTAGGGAGCCAAAACTCAAGATTTGGCTCATGGTTAAAAGTGACTTAAAAGGACCCAAATGCTCACTTCGATGGCTTAAAACGTGTTTATTCACTGCGGGAAGAGATATATAGAACATTTAGAGTAAATTATTGTTAATGCGAGAACGTTCAATTTTTCATGCCAAACGATCGATGACCCACGACCTGATGAAATTGCTCTGAGATGACCAAAATGGTCCATTTTGAAAATGTTCATCTTTCAAATAATATTGACTCTCAGAGGTGAATTTTCACTTTTGGAGATAAAATGAGCATCTTTATCATCATTTTCATGCTTCTAGGGAGCCAAAACTCAAGATTTGAATCATGGTTGAAAGTGACTTAAAAGGACCAAATGCTCACTTCGAGGGCTTAAAACGTGTTTTTTCACTGCGGGAAGAGATATAAACAACATTTAGAGTAAATTAATGTTCATGCGAGAACGTTCAATTTTTCATGCAAAACAATCGATGACCCGCGACCTGATGAAATTGCTCTGAGGTGAACAAAATGGTCCATTTTGAAAATGTTTATCTTTCAACTAATATTGACTCTCAGAGGTGGATCTTCACTTTTGGAGATAAAATGAGCATCTTCATAGTCATTTTTATGCTTCTGGGGAGCCAAAACTCAAGATTTGGCTCATGGTTAAAAGTGACTTAAATGGACCCAAATGCTCACTTCGAGGGCTTAAAACGTGTTTATTCACTGCGGGAAGAGATATAAACAACATTTAGAGTAAATTAATGTTCATGCGAGAACGTTCAATTTTTCATGCAAAACAATCGATGACCTGCGATCTGATGAAATTGCTCAGAGATGACCAAAATGGTCCGTTTTGAAAGTTTTCATCTTTCAACTAATTTTGACTCTCAGAGGTGGATCATCACTATTGGAGATAAAATTAGCATCTTTATCTTCATTTTCATGCTTCTAGGGAGCCAAAACTCAAGATTGGGCTCATGGTTAAAAGTGACTTAAAAGGACCCAAATGCTCACTTCGATGGCTTAAAACGTGTTTATTCACTGCGGGAAGAGATATAAAGAACATTTAGAGTAAATTAGTGTTAATGCGAGAACGTTCAATTTTTCATGCCAAACGATCGATGACCCGCGACCTGATGAAATTGCTCTGAGATGACCAAAATGGTCCGTTTTGAAAGTTTTCATCTTTCAACTAATTTTGACTCTCATAGGTGGATCATCACTTTTGGAGATAAAATGAGCATCGTTATCGTCATTTTCATGCTTCTAGGGAGCCAAAACTCAAGATTTGGCTCATGGTTAAAAGTGACTTAAAAGGACCCAAATGCTCACTTCGATGGCTTAAAACGTGTTTATTCACTGCGGGAAGAGATATATAGAACATTTAGAGTAAATTATTGTTAATGCGAGAACGTTCAATTTTTCATGCCAAACGATCGATGACCCACGACCTGATGAAATTGCTCTGAGATGACCAAAATGGTCCATTTTGAAAATGTTCATCTTTCAAATAATATTGACTCTCAGAGGTGAATTTTCACTTTTGGAGATAAAATGAGCATCTTTATCATCATTTTCATGCTTCTAGGGAGCCAAAACTCAAGATTTGAATCATGGTTGAAAGTGACTTAAAAGGACCAAATGCTCACTTCGAGGGCTTAAAACGTGTTTTTTCACTGCGGGAAGAGATATAAACAACATTTAGAGTAAATTAATGTTCATGCGAGAACGTTCAATTTTTCATGCAAAACAATCGATGACCCGCGACCTGATGAAATTGCTCTGAGGTGAACAAAATGGTCCATTTTGAAAATGTTTATCTTTCAACTAATATTGACTCTCAGAGGTGGATCTTCACTTTTGGAGATAAAATGAGCATCTTCATAGTCATTTTTATGCTTCTGGGGAGCCAAAACTCAAGATTTGGCTCATGGTTAAAAGTGACTTAAATGGACCCAAATGCTCACTTCGAGGGCTTAAAACGTGTTTATTCACTGCGGGAAGAGATATAAACAACATTTAGAGTAAATTAATGTTCATGCGAGAACGTTCAATTTTTCATGCAAAACAATCGATGACCCGCGACCTGATGAAATTGCTCTGAGATGACCAAAATTGTCCGTTTTGAAAATTTTCATCTTTCAACTAATTTTGACTCTCAGAGGTGGATCATCACTTTTGGAGATAAAATGAGCATCGTTATCGTCATTTTCATGCTTCTAGGGAGCCAAAACTCAAGATTTGTCTCATGGTTAAAAGTGACTTAAAAGGACCCAAATGCTCACTTCGAGGGCTTAAAACGTGTTTATTCACTGCTGGAAGAGATATAAAGAACATTTAGAGTAAATTAATGTTCATGCGAGAACGTTCAATTTTTCATGCAAAACAATCGATGGCCCGCGACCTGATGAAATTGCTCTGAGATGACCAAAATGGTCCGTTTTGAAATTTTTCATCTTTCAACTAATTTTGACTCTCAGAGGTGGATCATCACTTTTGGAGATAAAATGAGCATCGTTATCGTCATTTTCAAGCTTCTGGGGGGCCAAAACTCAAGATTTGGCTCATGGTTAAAAGTGACTTAAAAGGACCCAAATGCTCACTTCGAGGGCTTAAAACGTGTTTATTCACTGCGGGAAGAGATATAAACAACATTTAGAGTAAATTAATGTTCATGCGAGAACGTTCAATTTTTCATGCAAAACAATCGATGACCCGCGACCTGATTAAATTGCTCTGAGATGACCAAAATGGTCCGTTTTGAAAATTTTCATCTTTCAACTAATTTTGACTCTCAGAGGTGGATCATCACTTTTGGAGATAAAATGAGCATCCTTATCGTCATTTTCATGCTTCTAGGGAGCCAAAACTCAAGATTTGGCTCATGGTGAAAAGTGACTTAAAAGGACCCAAATGCTCACTTCGAGGGCTTAAAATGTATTTATTCACTGCGGGAAGAGATATAAACAACATTTAGAGTAAATTAATGTTCATGCGAGAACGTTCAATTTTTCATGCAAAACAATCAATGACCCGCGACCTGATGAAATTGCTCTGAGGTGAACAAAATGGTCCATTTTGAAAATGTTCATCTTTCAACTAATATTGACTCTCAGAGGTGGATCTTCACTTTTGGAGATAAAATGAGCATCTTCATAGTAATTTTTATGCTTCTGGGGATCCAAAACTCAAGATTTGGCTCATGGTTAAAAGTGACTTAAAAGGACCCAAATGCTCACTTCGAGGGCTTAAAACGTGTTTATTCACTGCGGGAAGAGATATAAACAACATTTAGAGTAAATTAATGTTCATGCGAGAACGTTCAATTTTTCATGCAAAACAATAGAAGACCCGCGACCTGATGAAATTGCTCTGAGATGACCAAAATGGTCCGTTTTGAAAATTTTCATCTTTCAACTAATTTTGACTCTCAGAGGTGGATCATCACTTTTGGAGATAAAATGAGCATCGTTATTGTCATTTTCATGCTTCTAGGGAGCCAAAACTCAAGATTTGGCTCATGGTGAAAAGTGACTTAAAAGGACCCAAATGCTCACTTCGAGGGCTTAAAACGTGTTTATTCACTGCGGGAAGAGATATAAACAACATTTAGAGAAAATTAATGTTCATGCGAGAACGTTCAATTTTTCATGCAAAACAATCGATGACCCGCGACCTGATGAAATTGCTCTGAGGTGACCAAAATGGTCCGTTTTGAAAGTTTTCATCTTTAAACTAATTTTGACTCTCAGAGGTGGATCATCACTTTTGGAGATAAAATGATCATCGGTATCGTCATTTTCATGCTTCTAGAGAGCCAAAACTCAAGATTTGACTCATGGTTGAAAGTGACTTAAAAAGACCAAATGCTCACTTCGAAGGCTTAAAATGTGTTTATTCACTGCGGGAAGAGATATAAAGAACATTTAGAGTAAATTAATGTTCATGCGAGAACGTTCAATTTTTCATGCAAAACAATCGATGACCTGCGATCTGATGAAATTGCTCAGAGATGACCAAAATGGTCCGTTTTGAAAGTTTTCATCTTTCAACTAATTTTGACTCTCAGAGGTGGATCATCACTATTGGAGATAAAATTAGCATCTTTATCTTCATTTTCATGCTTCTAGGGAGCCAAAACTCAAGATTGGGCTCATGGTTAAAAGTGACTTAAAAGGACCCAAATGCTCACTTCGATGGCTTAAAACGTGTTTATTCACTGCGGGAAGAGATATAAAGAACATTTAGAGTAAATTAGTGTTAATGCGAGAACGTTCAATTTTTCATGCCGAACGCGTCCTGATGAAATTGCTCTGAGAAGACCAAAATGGTCCGTTTTGAAAATGTTCATCTTTCAACTAATTTTGACTCTCAGAGGTGGATCATCACTTTTGGAGATAAAATGAGCAGCGTTATCGTCATTTTCATGCTTCTAGGGAGCCAAAACTCAAGATTTGGCTCATGGTTAAAAGTGACTTAAAAGGACCCAAATGCTCACTTCGAGGGCTTAACATGTGTTTATTCACTGCGGGAAGAGATATTAACATCATTTAGAGTAAATTATTGTTCATGCGAGAACGTTCAATTTTTCATGCAAAACAATCGATGACCCGCGACCTAATGAAATTGCTCTGAGGTGACCAAAATGGTCCGTTTTGAAAGTTTTCATCTTTCAACTAATTTTGACTCTCAGAGGTGGATCATCACTTTTGGAGATAATATGAGCATCGGTATCGTCATTTTCATGCTTCTAGGGAGCCAAAACTCAAGATTTGGCTCATGGTTAAAAGTGACTTAAAAGGACCCAAATGCTCACTTCGATGGCTTAAAACGTGTTTATTCACTGCGGGAAGCGATATATAGAACATTTAGAGTAAATTATTGTTAATGCGAGAACGTTCAATTTTTCATGCCAAACGATCGATGACCCGCGACCTGATGAAATTGCTCTGAGATGACCAAAATGGTCCGTTTTGAAAATGTTTATCTTTCAACTAATATTGACTCTCAGAGGTGGATCTTCACTTTTGGAGATAAAATGAGCATCTTCATAGTCATTTTTATGCTTCTGGGGAGCCAAAACTCAAGATTTGGCTCATGGTTAAAAGTGACCTAAATGGACCCAAATGCTCACTTCGAGGGCTTAAAACGTGTTTATTCACTGCGGGAAGAGATATAAACAACATTTAGAGTAAATTAATGTTCATGCGAGAACGTTCAATTTTTCATGCAAAACAATCGATGACCCGCGACCTGATGAAATTGCTCTGAGATGACCAAAATTGTCCGTTTTGAAAATTTTCATCTTTCAACTAATTTTGACTCTCAGAGGTGGATCATCACTTTTGGAGATAAAATGAGCATCGTTATCGTCATTTTCATGCTTCTAGGGAGCCAAAACTCAAGATTTGTCTCATGGTTAAAAGTGACTTAAAAGGACCCAAATGCTCACTTCGAGGGCTTAAAACGTGTTTATTCACTGCTGGAAGAGATATAAAGAACATTTAGAGTAAATTAATGTTCATGCGAGAACGTTCAATTTTTCATGCAAAACAATCGATGGCCCGCGACCTGATGAAATTGCTCTGAGATGACCAAAATGGTCCGTTTTGAAAATTTTCATCTTTCAACTAATTTTGACTCTCAGAGGTGGATCATCACTTTTGGAGATAAAATGAGCATCGTTATCGTCATTTTCAAGCTTCTGGGGGGCCAAAACTCAAGATTTGGCTCATGGTTAAAAGTGACTTAAAAGGACCCAAATGCTCACTTCGAGGGCTTAAAATGTATTTATTCACTGCGGGAAGAGATATAAACAACATTTAGAGTAAATTAATGTTCATGCGAGAACGTTCAATTTTTCATGCAAAACAATCAATGACCCGCGACCTGATGAAATTGCTCTGAGGTGAACAAAATGGTCCATTTTGAAAATGTTCATCTTTCAACTAATATTGACTCTCAGAGGTGGATCTTCACTTTTGGAGATAAAATGAGCATCTTCATAGTAATTTTTATGCTTCTGGGGATCCAAAACTCAAGATTTGGCTCATGGTTAAAAGTGACTTAAAAGGACCCAAATGCTCACTTCGAGGGCTTAAAACGTGTTTATTCACTGCGGGAAGAGATATAAACAACATTTAGAGTAAATTAATGTTCATGCGAGAACGTTCAATTTTTCATGCAAAACAATAGAAGACCCGCGACCTGATGAAATTGCTCTGAGATGACCAAAATGGTCCGTTTTGAAAATTTTCATCTTTCAACTAATTTTGACTCTCAGAGGTGGATCATCACTTTTGGAGATAAAATGAGCATCGTTATGGTCATTTTCATGCTTCTAGGGAGCCAAAACTCAAGATTTGGCTCATGGTGAAAAGTGACTTAAAAGGACCCAAATGCTCACTTCGAGGGCTTAAAACGTGTTTATTCACTGCGGGAAGAGATATAAACAACATTTAGAGAAAATTAATGTTCATGCGAGAACGTTCAATTTTTCATGCAAAACAATCGATGACCCGCGACCTGATGAAATTGCTCTGAGGTGACCAAAATGGTCCGTTTTGAAAGTTTTCATCTTTAAACTAATTTTGACTCTCAGAGGTGGATCATCACTTTTGGAGATAAAATGATCATCGGTATCGTGATTTTCATGCTTCTAGAGAGCCAAAACTCAAGATTTGACTCATGGTTGAAAGTGACTTAAAAAGACCAAATGCTCACTTCGAAGGCTTAAAATGTGTTTATTCACTGCGGGAAGAGATATAAAGAACATTTAGAGTAAATTAATGTTCATGCGAGAACGTTCAATTTTTCATGCAAAACAATCGATGACCTGCGACCTGATGAAATTGCTCTGAGGTGAACAAAATGGTCCATTTTGAAAATGTTCATCTTTCAACTAATATTGACTCTCAGAGGTGGATCTTCACTTTTGGAGATAAAATGAGCATCTTCATAGTAATTTTTATGCTTCTGGGGATCCAAAACTCAAGATTTGGCTCATGGTTAAAAGTCTTTTAAAAGTCCCAAATGCTCACTTCTAGGGCTTAAAACGTGTTTATTCACTGTGGGAAGAGATATAAACAACATTTAGAGTAAATTAATGTTCATGCGAGAACGTTCAATTTTTCATGCAAAACAATCGATGACCCGCGACCTGATTAAATTGCTCTGAGATGACCAAAATGGTCCGTTTTGAAAATGTTCATCTTTCAACTAATTTTGACTCTCAGAGGTGGATCATCACTTTTGGAGATAAAATGAGCATCCTTATCGTCATTTTCATGCTTCTAGGGAGCCAAAACTCAAGATTTGGCTCATGGTGAAAAGTGACTTAAAAGGACCCAAATGCTCACTTCGAGCGCTTAAAATGTATTTATTCACTGCGGGAAGAGATATAAACAACATTTAGAGTAAATTAATGTTCATGCGAGAACGTTCAATTTTTCATGCAAAACAATCGATGACCCGCGACCTGATGAAATTGCTCTGAGGTGAACAAAATGGTCCATTTTGAAAATGTTCATCTTTCAACTAATATTGACTCTCAGAGGTGGATCTTCACTTTTGGAGATAAAATGAGCATCTTCATAGTAATTTTTATGCTTCTGGGGATCCAAAACTCAAGATTTGGCTCATGGTTAAAAGTCTTTTAAAAGTCCCAAATGCTCACTTCTAGGGCTTAAAACGTGTTTATTCACTGCGGGAAGAGATATAAACAACATTTAGAGTAAATTAATGTTCATGCGAGAACGTTCAATTTTTCATGCAAAACAATAGAAGACCTGCGACCTGATGAAATTGCTCTGAGATGACCAAAATGGTCCGTTTTGAAAATTTTCATCTTTCAACTAATTTTGACTCTCAGAGGTGGATCATCACTTTTGGAGATAAAATGAGCATCGTTATCGTCATTTTCATGCTTCTAAGGAGCCAAAACTCAAGATTTGGCTCATGGTGAAAAGTGACTTAAAAGGACCCAAATGCTCACTTCGAGGGCTTAAAACGTGTTTATTCACTGCGGGAAGAGATATAAACAACATTTAGAGAAAATTAATGTTCATGCAAGAACGTTCAATTTTTCACGCAAAACAATCGATGACCTGCGATCTGATGAAATTGCTCAGAGATGACCAAAATGGTCCGTTTTGAAAGTTTTCATCTTTCAACTAATTTTGACTCTCAGAGGTGGATCATCACTATTGGAGATAAAATTAGCATCTTTATCTTCATTTTCATGCTTCTAGGGAGCCAAAACTCAAGATTGGGCTCATGGTTAAAAGTGACTTAAAAGGACCCAAATGCTCACTTCGATGGCTTAAAACGTGTTTATTCACTGCGGGAAGAGATATAAAGAACATTTAGAGTAAATTAGTGTTAATGCGAGAACGTTCAATTTTTCATGCCAAACGATCGATGACCCGCGACCTGATGAAATTGCTCTGAGATGACCAAAATGGTCCGTTTTGAAAGTTTTCATCTTTCAACTAATTTTGACTCTCATAGGTGGATCATCACTTTTGGAGATAAAATGAGCATCGTTATCGTCATTTTCATGCTTCTAGGGAGCCAAAACTCAAGATTTGGCTCATGGTTAAAAGTGACTTAAAAGGACCCAAATGCTCACTTCGATGGCTTAAAACGTGTTTATTCACTGCGGGAAGAGATATATAGAACATTTAGAGTAAATTATTGTTAATGCGAGAACGTTCAATTTTTCATGCCAAACGATCGATGACCCACGACCTGATGAAATTGCTCTGAGATGACCAAAATGGTCCATTTTGAAAATGTTCATCTTTCAAATAATATTGACTCTCAGAGGTGAATTTTCACTTTTGGAGATAAAATGAGCATCTTTATCATCATTTTCATGCTTCTAGGGAGCCAAAACTCAAGATTTGAATCATGGTTGAAAGTGACTTAAAAGGACCAAATGCTCACTTCGAGGGCTTAAAACGTGTTTTTTCACTGCGGGAAGAGATATAAACAACATTTAGAGTAAATTAATGTTCATGCGAGAACGTTCAATTTTTCATGCAAAACAATCGATGACCCGCGACCTGATGAAATTGCTCTGAGGTGAACAAAATGGTCCATTTTGAAAATGTTTATCTTTCAACTAATATTGACTCTCAGAGGTGGATCTTCACTTTTGGAGATAAAATGAGCATCTTCATAGTCATTTTTATGCTTCTGGGGAGCCAAAACTCAAGATTTGGCTCATGGTTAAAAGTGACTTAAATGGACCCAAATGCTCACTTCGAGGGCTTAAAACGTGTCTATTCACTGCGGGAAGAGATATAAACAACATTTAGAGTAAATTAATGTTCATGCGAGAACGTTCAATTTTTCATGCAAAACAATCGATGACCCGCGACCTGATGAAATTGCTCTGAGATGACCAAAATTGTCCGTTTTGAAAATTTTCATCTTTCAACTAATTTTGACTCTCAGAGGTGGATCATCACTTTTGGAGATAAAATGAGCATCGTTATCGTCATTTTCATGCTTCTAGGGAGCCAAAACTCAAGATTTGTCTCATGGTTAAAAGTGACTTAAAAGGACCCAAATGCTCACTTCGAGGGCTTAAAACGTGTTTATTCACTGCTGGAAGAGATATAAAGAACATTTAGAGTAAATTAATGTTCATGCGAGAACGTTCAATTTTTCATGCAAAACAATCGATGGCCCGCGACCTGATGAAATTGCTCTGAGATGACCAAAATGGTCCGTTTTGAAAATTTTCATCTTTCAACTAATTTTGACTCTCAGAGGTGGATCATCACTTTTGGAGATAAAATGAGCATCGTTATCGTCATTTTCAAGCTTCTGGGGGGCCAAAACTCAAGATTTGGCTCATGGTTAAAAGTGACTTAAAAGGACCCAAATGCTCACTTCGAGGGCTTAAAACGTGTTTATTCACTGCGGGAAGAGATATAAACAACATTTAGAGTAAATTAATGTTCATGCGAGAACGTTCAATTTTTCATGCAAAACAATCGATGACCCGCGACCTGATTAAATTGCTCTGAGATGACCAAAATGGTCCGTTTTGAAAATTTTCATCTTTCAACTAATTTTGACTCTCAGAGGTGGATCATCACTTTTGGAGATAAAATGAGCATCCTTATCGTCATTTTCATGCTTCTAGGGAGCCAAAACTCAAGATTTGGCTCATGGTGAAAAGTGACTTAAAAGGACCCAAATGCTCACTTCGAGGGCTTAAAATGTATTTATTCACTGCGGGAAGAGATATAAACAACATTTAGAGTAAATTAATGTTCATGCGAGAACGTTCAATTTTTCATGCAAAACAATCAATGACCCGCGACCTGATGAAATTGCTCTGAGGTGAACAAAATGGTCCATTTTGAAAATGTTCATCTTTCAACTAATATTGACTCTCAGAGGTGGATCTTCACTTTTGGAGATAAAATGAGCATCTTCATAGTAATTTTTATGCTTCTGGGGATCCAAAACTCAAGATTTGGCTCATGGTTAAAAGTGACTTAAAAGGACCCAAATGCTCACTTCGAGGGCTTAAAACGTGTTTATTCACTGCGGGAAGAGATATAAACAACATTTAGAGTAAATTAATGTTCATGCGAGAACGTTCAATTTTTCATGCAAAACAATAGAAGACCCGCGACCTGATGAAATTGCTCTGAGATGACCAAAATGGTCCGTTTTGAAAATTTTCATCTTTCAACTAATTTTGACTCTCAGAGGTGGATCATCACTTTTGGAGATAAAATGAGCATCGTTATTGTCATTTTCATGCTTCTAGGGAGCCAAAACTCAAGATTTGGCTCATGGTGAAAAGTGACTTAAAAGGACCCAAATGCTCACTTCGAGGGCTTAAAACGTGTTTATTCACTGCGGGAAGAGATATAAACAACATTTAGAGAAAATTAATGTTCATGCGAGAACGTTCAATTTTTCATGCAAAACAATCGATGACCCGCGACCTGATGAAATTGCTCTGAGGTGACCAAAATGGTCCGTTTTGAAAGTTTTCATCTTTAAACTAATTTTGACTCTCAGAGGTGGATCATCACTTTTGGAGATAAAATGATCATCGGTATCGTCATTTTCATGCTTCTAGAGAGCCAAAACTCAAGATTTGACTCATGGTTGAAAGTGACTTAAAAAGACCAAATGCTCACTTCGAAGGCTTAAAATGTGTTTATTCACTGCGGGAAGAGATATAAAGAACATTTAGAGTAAATTAATGTTCATGCGAGAACGTTCAATTTTTCATGCAAAACAATCAATGACCCGCGACCTGATGAAATTGCTCTGAGGTGAACAAAATGGTCCATTTTGAAAATGTTCATCTTTCAACTAATATTGACTCTCAGAGGTGGATCTTCACTTTTGGAGATAAAATGAGCATCTTCATAGTAATTTTTATGCTTCTGAGGATCCAAAACTCAAGATTTGGCTCATGGTTAAAAGTGACTTAAAAGGACCCAAATGCTCACTTCGAGGGCTTAAAACGTGTTTATTCACTGCGGGAAGAGATATAAACAACATTTAGAGTAAATTAATGTTCATGCGAGAACGTTCAATTTTTCATGCAAAACAATCGATGACCCGCGACCTGATTAAATTGCTCTGAGATGACCAAAATGGGCCGTTTTGAAAATGTTCATCTTTCAACTAATTTTGACTCTCAGAGGTGGATCATCACTTTTGGAGATAAAATGAGCATCCTTATCGTCATTTTCATGCTTCTAGGGAGCCAAAACTCAAGATTTGGCTCATGGTGAAAAGTGACTTAAAAGGACCCAAATGCTCACTTCGAGCGCTTAAAATGTATTTATTCACTGCGGGAAGAGATATAAACAACATTTAGAGTAAATTAATGTTCGTGCGAGAACGTTCAATTTTTCATGCAAAACAATCGATGACCCGCGACCTGATGAAATTGCTCTGAGGTGAACAAAATGGTCCATTTTGAAAATGTTCATCTTTCAACTAATATTGACTCTCAGAGGTGGATCTTCACTTTTGGAGATAAAATGAGCATCTTCATAGTAATTTTTATGCTTCTGGGGATCCAAAACTCAAGATTTGGCTCATGGTTAAAAGTCTTTTAAAAGTCCCAAATGCTCACTTCTAGGGCTTAAAACGTGTTTATTCACTGCGGGAAGAGATATAAACAACATTTAGAGTAAATTAATGTTCATGCGAGAACGTTCAATTTTTCATGCAAAACAATAGAAGACCTGCGACCTGATGAAATTGCTCTGAGATGACCAAAATGGTCCGTTTTGAAAATTTTCATCTTTCAACTAATTTTGACTCTCAGAGGTGGATCATCACTTTTGGAGATAAAATGAGCATCGTTATCGTCATTTTCATGCTTCTAGGGAGCCAAAACTCAAGATTTGGCTCATGGTGAAAAGTGACTTAAAAGGACCCAAATGCTCACTTCGAGGGCTTAAAACGTGTTTATTCACTGCGGGAAGAGATATAAACAACATTTAGAGAAAATTAATGTTCATGCAAGAACGTTCAATTTTTCACGCAAAACAATCGATGACCTGCGATCTGATGAAATTGCTCAGAGATGACCAAAATGGTCCGTTTTGAAAGTTTTCATCTTTCAACTAATTTTGACTCTCAGAGGTGGATCATCACTATTGGAGATAAAATTAGCATCTTTATCTTCATTTTCATGCTTCTAGGGAGCCAAAACTCAAGATTGGGCTCATGGTTAAAAGTGACTTAAAAGGACCCAAATGCTCACTTCGATGGCTTAAAACGTGTTTATTCACTGCGGGAAGAGATATAAAGAACATTTAGAGTAAATTAGTGTTAATGCGAGAACGTTCAATTTTTCATGCCAAACGATCGATGACCCGCGACCTGATGAAATTGCTCTGAGATGACCAAAATGGTCCGTTTTGAAAGTTTTCATCTTTCAACTAATTTTGACTCTCATAGGTGGATCATCACTTTTGGAGATAAAATGAGCATCGTTATCGTCATTTTCATGCTTCTAGGGAGCCAAAACTCAAGATTTGGCTCATGGTTAAAAGTGACTTAAAAGGACCCAAATGCTCACTTCGATGGCTTAAAACGTGTTTATTCACTGCGGGAAGAGATATATAGAACATTTAGAGTAAATTATTGTTAATGCGAGAACGTTCAATTTTTCATGCCAAACGATCGATGACCCACGACCTGATGAAATTGCTCTGAGATGACCAAAATGGTCCATTTTGAAAATGTTCATCTTTCAAATAATATTGACTCTCAGAGGTGAATTTTCACTTTTGGAGATAAAATGAGCATCTTTATCATCATTTTCATGCTTCTAGGGAGCCAAAACTCAAGATTTGAATCATGGTTGAAAGTGACTTAAAAGGACCAAATGCTCACTTCGAGGGCTTAAAACGTGTTTTTTCACTGCGGGAAGAGATATAAACAACATTTAGAGTAAATTAATGTTCATGCGAGAACGTTCAATTTTTCATGCAAAACAATCGATGACCCGCGACCTGATGAAATTGCTCTGAGGTGAACAAAATGGTCCATTTTGAAAATGTTTATCTTTCAACTAATATTGACTCTCAGAGGTGGATCTTCACTTTTGGAGATAAAATGAGCATCTTCATAGTCATTTTTATGCTTCTGGGGAGCCAAAACTCAAGATTTGGCTCATGGTTAAAAGTGACTTAAATGGACCCAAATGCTCACTTCGAGGGCTTAAAACGTGTTTATTCACTGCGGGAAGAGATATAAACAACATTTAGAGTAAATTAATGTTCATGCGAGAACGTTCAATTTTTCATGCAAAACAATCGATGACCCGCGACCTGATGAAATTGCTCTGAGATGACCAAAATTGTCCGTTTTGAAAATTTTCATCTTTCAACTAATTTTGACTCTCAGAGGTGGATCATCACTTTTGGAGATAAAATGAGCATCGTTATCGTCATTTTCATGCTTCTAGGGAGCCAAAACTCAAGATTTGTCTCATGGTTAAAAGTGACTTAAAAGGACCCAAATGCTCACTTCGAGGGCTTAAAACGTGTTTATTCACTGCTGGAAGAGATATAAAGAACATTTAGAGTAAATTAATGTTCATGCGAGAACGTTCAATTTTTCATGCAAAACAATCGATGGCCCGCGACCTGATGAAATTGCTCTGAGATGACCAAAATGGTCCGTTTTGAAAATTTTCATCTTTCAACTAATTTTGACTCTCAGAGGTGGATCATCACTTTTGGAGATAAAATGAGCATCGTTATCGTCATTTTCAAGCTTCTGGGGGGCCAAAACTCAAGATTTGGCTCATGGTTAAAAGTGACTTAAAAGGACCCAAATGCTCACTTCGAGGGCTTAAAACGTGTTTATTCACTGCGGGAAGAGATATAAACAACATTTAGAGTAAATTAATGTTCATGCGAGAACGTTCAATTTTTCATGCAAAACAATCGATGACCCGCGACCTGATTAAATTGCTCTGAGATGACCAAAATGGTCCGTTTTGAAAATTTTCATCTTTCAACTAATTTTGACTCTCAGAGGTGGATCATCACTTTTGGAGATAAAATGAGCATCCTTATCGTCATTTTCATGCTTCTAGGGAGCCAAAACTCAAGATTTGGCTCATGGTGAAAAGTGACTTAAAAGGACCCAAATGCTCACTTCGAGGGCTTAAAATGTATTTATTCACTGCGGGAAGAGATATAAACAACATTTAGAGTAAATTAATGTTCATGCGAGAACGTTCAATTTTTCATGCAAAACAATCAATGACCCGCGACCTGATGAAATTGCTCTGAGGTGAACAAAATGGTCCATTTTGAAAATGTTCATCTTTCAACTAATATTGACTCTCAGAGGTGGATCTTCACTTTTGGAGATAAAATGAGCATCTTCATAGTAATTTTTATGCTTCTGGGGATCCAAAACTCAAGATTTGGCTCATGGTTAAAAGTGACTTAAAAGGACCCAAATGCTCACTTCGAGGGCTTAAAACGTGTTTATTCACTGCGGGAAGAGATATAAACAACATTTAGAGTAAATTAATGTTCATGCGAGAACGTTCAATTTTTCATGCAAAACAATAGAAGACCCGCGACCTGATGAAATTGCTCTGAGATGACCAAAATGGTCCGTTTTGAAAATTTTCATCTTTCAACTAATTTTGACTCTCAGAGGTGGATCATCACTTTTGGAGATAAAATGAGCATCGTTATTGTCATTTTCATGCTTCTAGGGAGCCAAAACTCAAGATTTGGCTCATGGTGAAAAGTGACTTAAAAGGACCCAAATGCTCACTTCGAGGGCTTAAAACGTGTTTATTCACTGCGGGAAGAGATATAAACAACATTTAGAGAAAATTAATGTTCATGCGAGAACGTTCAATTTTTCATGCAAAACAATCGATGACCCGCGACCTGATGAAATTGCTCTGAGGTGACCAAAATGGTCCGTTTTGAAAGTTTTCATCTTTAAACTAATTTTGACTCTCAGAGGTGGATCATCACTTTTGGAGATAAAATGATCATCGGTATCGTCATTTTCATGCTTCTAGAGAGCCAAAACTCAAGATTTGACTCATGGTTGAAAGTGACTTAAAAAGACCAAATGCTCACTTCGAAGGCTTAAAATGTGTTTATTCACTGCGGGAAGAGATATAAAGAACATTTAGAGTAAATTAATGTTCATGCGAGAACGTTCAATTTTTCATGCAAAACAATCGATGACCTGCGATCTGATGAAATTGCTCAGAGATGACCAAAATGGTCCGTTTTGAAAGTTTTCATCTTTCAACTAATTTTGACTCTCAGAGGTGGATCATCACTATTGGAGATAAAATTAGCATCTTTATCTTCATTTTCATGCTTCTAGGGAGCCAAAACTCAAGATTGGGCTCATGGTTAAAAGTGACTTAAAAGGACCCAAATGCTCACTTCGATGGCTTAAAACGTGTTTATTCACTGCGGGAAGAGATATAAAGAACATTTAGAGTAAATTAGTGTTAATGCGAGAACGTTCAATTTTTCATGCCGAACGCGTCCTGATGAAATTGCTCTGAGAAGACCAAAATGGTCCGTTTTGAAAATGTTCATCTTTCAACTAATTTTGACTCTCAGAGGTGGATCATCACTTTTGGAGATAAAATGAGCAGCGTTATCGTCATTTTCATGCTTCTAGGGAGCCAAAACTCAAGATTTGGCTCATGGTTAAAAGTGACTTAAAAGGACCCAAATGCTCACTTCGAGGGCTTAACATGTGTTTATTCACTGCGGGAAGAGATATTAACATCATTTAGAGTAAATTATTGTTCATGCGAGAACGTTCAATTTTTCATGCAAAACAATCGATGACCCGCGACCTAATGAAATTGCTCTGAGGTGACCAAAATGGTCCGTTTTGAAAGTTTTCATCTTTCAACTAATTTTGACTCTCAGAGGTGGATCATCACTTTTGGAGATAATATGAGCATCGGTATCGTCATTTTCATGCTTCTAGGGAGCCAAAACTCAAGATTTGGCTCATGGTTAAAAGTGACTTAAAAGGACCCAAATGCTCACTTCGATGGCTTAAAACGTGTTTATTCACTGCGGGAAGCGATATATAGAACATTTAGAGTAAATTATTGTTAATGCGAGAACGTTCAATTTTTCATGCCAAACGATCGATGACCCGCGACCTGATGAAATTGCTCTGAGATGACCAAAATGGTCCGTTTTGAAAGTTTTCATCTTTCAACTAATTTTGACTCTCATAGGTGGATCATCACTTTTGGAGATAAAATGAGCATCGTTATCGTCATTTTCATGCTTCTAGGGAGCCAAAACTCAAGATTTGGCTCATGGTTAAAAGTGACTTAAAAGGACCCAAATGCTCACTTCGATGGCTTAAAACGTGTTTATTCACTGCGGGAAGAGATATAAACAATATTTAGAGTGAATTAATGTTCATGCGAGAACGTTCAATTTTTCATGCAAAACAATCGATGACCCGCGACCTGATGAAATTGTTCTGAGATTACCAAAATGGTCCGTTTTGAAAATGTTCACCTTTCAACTAATTTTGACTCTCAGAGGTGAATTTTCACTTTTGGAGATAAAATGAGCATCTTTATCGTAATTTTCATGCTTCTAGGGAGCCAAAACTCAAGATTTGGCTCATGGTGAAAAGTGACTTAAAAGGACCCAAATGCTCACTTCGAGGGCTTAAAACGTGTTTATTCACTGCGGGAAGAGATATAAATAACATTTAGAGTAAATTAATGTTCATGCGAGAACGTTCAATTTTTCATGCAAAACAATCGATGACCCGCGACCTGATGAAATTGCTCTGAGGTGAACAAAATGGTCCATTTTGAAAATGTTTATCTTTCAACTAATATTGACTCTCAGAGGTGGATCTTCACTTTTGGAGATAAAATGAGCATCTTCATAGTCATTTTTATGCTTCAGGGGAGCCAAAACTCAAGATTTGGCTCATGGTTAAAAGTGACTTAAATGGACCCAAATGCTCACTTCGAGGGCTTAAAACATGTTTATTCACTGCGGGAAGAGATATAAACAACATTTAGAGTAAATTATTGTTAATGCGAGAACGTTCAATTTTTCATGCCAAACGATCGATGACCCGCGTCCTGATGAAATTGCTCTGAGATGACCAAAATGGTCCGTTTTGAAAATTTTCATCTTTCAACTAATTTTGACTCTCAGAGGTGGATCATCACTTTTGGAGATAAAATGAGCATCGGTATCGTCATTTTGATGCTTCTAGGGAGCCAAAACTCAAGATTTGACTCATGGTTGAAAGTGACTTAAAAGGACCAAATGCTCACTTCGAGGGCTTAAAACGTGTTTATTCACTGCGGGAAGAGATATAAAGAACATTTAGAGTAAATTAATGTTCATGCAAGAACGTTCAATTTTTCATGCAAAACAATCGATGACCCGCGATCTGATGAAATTGCTCTGAGTTGACCAAAATGGTCCGTTTTGAAAGTTTTCATCTTTCAACTAATTTTGACTCTCAAAGGTGGATCATCACTTTTGGAGATAAAATTAGCATCGTTATCGTCATTTTCATGCTTCTAGGGAGCCAAAACTCAAGATTTGGCTCATGGTGAAAAGTGACTTAAAAGGACCCAAATGCTCACTTCGAGGGCTTAAAACGTGTTTATTCACTGCGGGAAGAGATATAAAGAACATTTAGAGTAAATTATTGTTCATGCGAGAACGTTCAATTTTTCATGCAAAACGATCGATGACCCGCGACCTGATGAAATTTCTCTGAGATGACCAAAATGGTCAGTTTTGAAAATTTCCATCTTTCAACTAATTTTGACTCTCAGAGGTGGGTCATCACTATTGGAGATAAAATGAGCATCTTTATCATCATTTTCATGGTTCTAGGGAGCCAAAACTCAAGATTGGGCTCTTGTTTAAAAGTGACTTAAAAGGACCCAAATGCTCAGTTTGAGGGCTTAAAACATGTTTATTCACTGCGGGAAGAGATATAAACAATATTTAGAGTGAATTAATGTTCATGCGAGAACGTTCAATTTTTCATGCAAAACAATCGATGACCCGCGACCTGATGAAATTGTTCTGAGATTACCAAAATGGTCCGTTTTGAAAATGTTCACCTTTCAACTAATTTTGACTCTCAGAGGTGGATCATCACTTTTGGAGATAAAATGAGCATCGTTATCGTAATTTTCATGCTTCTAGGGAGCCAAAACTCAAGATTTGGCTCATGGTGAAAAGTGACTTAAAAGGACCCAAATGCTCACTTCGAGGGCTTAAAACGTGTTTATTCACTGCGGGAAGAGATATAAATAACATTTAGAGTAAATTAATGTTCATGCGAGAACGTTCAATTTTTCATGCAAAACAATCGATGACCCGCGACCTGATGAAATTGCTCTGAGGTGAACAAAATGGTCCATTTTGAAAATGTTTATCTTTCAACTAATATTGACTCTCAGAGGTGGATCTTCACTTTTGGAGATAAAATGAGCATCTTCATAGTCATTTTTATGCTTCAGGGGAGCCAAAACTCAAGATTTGGCTCATGGTTAAAAGTGACTTAAATGGACCCAAATGCTCACTTCGAGGGCTTAAAACATGTTTATTCACTGCGGGAAGAGATATAAACAACATTTAGAGTAAATTAATGTTCATGCGAGAACGTTCAATTTTTCATGCAAAACAATCGATGACCCGCGACCTGATGAAATTGCTCTGAGATGACCAAAATGGTCCGTTTTGAAAGTTTTCATCTTTCAACTAATTTTGACTCTCAGAGGTGGATCATCACTATTGGAGATAAAAGGAGCATCTTTATCTTAATTTTCATGCTTCTAGGGAGCCAAAACTCAAGATTGGGCTCATGGTTAAAAGTGACTTGAAAGGACCCAAATGCTCACTTCGATGGCTTAAAATGTGTTTATTCACTGCGGGAAGAGATATAAAGAACATTTAGAGTAAATTATTGTTAATGCGAGAACGTTCAATTTTTCATGCCAAACGATCGATGACCCGCGTCCTGATGAAATTGCTCTGAGATGACCAAAATGGTCCGTTTTGAAAATTTTCATCTTTCAACTAATTTTGACTCTCAGAGGTGGATCATCACTTTTGGAGATAAAATGAGCATCGGTATCGTCATTTTGATGCTTCTAGGGAGCCAAAACTCAAGATTTGACTCATGGTTGAAAGTGACTTAAAAGGACCAAATGCTCACTTCGAGGGCTTAAAACGTGTTTATTCACTGCGGGAAGAGATATAAAGAACATTTAGAGTAAATTAATGTTCATGCAAGAACGTTCAATTTTTCATGCAAAACAATCGATGACCCGCGATCTGATGAAATTGCTCTGAGTTGACCAAAATGGTCCGTTTTGAAAGTTTTCATCTTTCAACTAATTTTGACTCTCAAAGGTGGATCATCACTTTTGGAGATAAAATTAGCATCGTTATCGTCATTTTCATGCTTCTAGGGAGCCAAAACTCAAGATTTGGCTCATGGTGAAAAGTGACTTAAAAGGACCCAAATGCTCACTTCGAGGGCTTAAAACGTGTTTATTCACTGCGGGAAGAGATATAAACAACATTTAGAGTAAATTATTGTTCATGCGAGAACGTTCAATTTTTCATGCAAAACGATCGATGACCCGCGACCTGATGAAATTTCTCTGAGATGACCAAAATGGTCAGTTTTGAAAATTTCCATCTTTCAACTAATTTTGACTCTCAGAGGTGGGTCATCACTATTGGAGATAAAATGAGCATCTTTATCATCATTTTCATGGTTCTAGGGAGCCAAAACTCAAGATTGGGCTCATGTTTAAAAGTGACTTAAAAGGACCCAAATGCTCAGTTTGAGGGCTTAAAACGTGTTTATTCACTGCGGGAAGAGATATGAACAATATTTAGAGTGAATTAATGTTCATGCGAGAACGTTCAATTTTTCATGCAAAACAATCGATGACCCGCGACCTGATGAAATTGTTCTGAGATTACCAAAATGGTCCGTTTTGAAAATGTTCACCTTTCAACTAATTTTGACTCTCAGAGGTGGATCATCACTTTTGGAGATAAAATGAGCATCGTTATCGTAATATTCATGCTTCTAGGGAGCCAAAACTCAAGATTTGGCTCATGGTGAAAAGTGACTTAAAAGGACCCAAATGCTCACTTCGAGGGCTTAAAACGTGTTTATTCACTGCGGGAAGAGATATAAAGAACATTTAGAGTAAATTATTGTTCATGCGAGAACGTTCAATTTTTCATGCAAAACGATCGATGACCCGCGACCTGATGAAATTTCTCTGAGATGACCAAAATGGTCAGTTTTGAAAATTTCCATCTTTCAACTAATTTTGACTCTCAGAGGTGGGTCATCACTATTGGAGATAAAATGAGCATCTTTATCATCATTTTCATGGTTCTAGGGAGCCAAAACTCAAGATTGGGCTCTTGTTTAAAAGTGACTTAAAAGGACCCAAATGCTCAGTTTGAGGGCTTAAAACATGTTTATTCACTGCGGGAAGAGATATAAACAATATTTAGAGTGAATTAATGTTCATGCGAGAACGTTCAATTTTTCATGCAAAACAATCGATGACCCGCGACCTGATGAAATTGTTCTGAGATTACCAAAATGGTCCGTTTTGAAAATGTTCACCTTTCAACTAATTTTGACTCTCAGAGGTGGATCATCACTTTTGGAGATAAAATGAGCATCGTTATCGTAATTTTCATGCTTCTAGGGAGCCAAAACTCAAGATTTGGCTCATGGTGAAAAGTGACTTAAAAGGACCCAAATGCTCACTTCGAGGGCTTAAAACGTGTTTATTCACTGCGGGAAGAGATATAAATAACATTTAGAGTAAATTAATGTTCATGCGAGAACGTTCAATTTTTCATGCAAAACAATCGATGACCCGCGACCTGATGAAATTGCTCTGAGATGACCAAAATGGTCCGTTTTGAAAATTTTCATCTTTCAACTAATTTTGACTCTCAGAGGTGGATCATCACTTTTGGAGATAAAATGAGCATCGTTATCGTCATTTTCATGCTTCTAGGGAGCCAAAACTCAAGATTTGGCTCATGGTTAAAAGTGACTTAAAAGGACCCAAATGCTCACTTCGAGGGCTTAAAACGTGTTTATTCACTGCGGGAAGAGATATAAACAACATTTAGAGTAAATTAATGTTCATGCGAGAACGTTCAATTTTTCATGCAAAACAATCGAAGACCCGCGACCTGGTGAAATTGCTCTGAGATGACCAAAATGGTCCGTTTTGAAAATTTCCATCTTTCAACTAATTTTAACTCTCAGAGGTGGATCATCACTATTGGAGATAAAATGAGCATCTTTATCTTCATTTTCATGCTTCTAGGGAGCCAAAACTCAAGATTGGGCTCATGGTTAAAAGTGACTTAAAAGGACCCAAATGCTCACTTCGATGGCTTAAAACGTGTTTATTCACTGCGGGAAGAGATACAAAGAACATTTAGAGTAAATTATTGTTAATGCGAGAACGTTCAATTTTTCATGCCAAACGATCGATGACCCGCGTCCTGATGAAATTGCTCTGAGATGACCAAAATGGTCCGTTTTGAAAATTTTCATCTTTCAACTAATTTTGACTCTCAGAGGTGGATCATCACTTTTGGAGATAAAATGAGCAGCGTTATCGTCATTTTCATGCTTCTAGGGAGCCAAAACTCAAGATTTGGCTCATGGTTAAAAGTGACTTAAAAGGACCCAAATGCTCACTTCGAGGGCTTAAAATGTGTTTATTCACTGCGGGAAGAGATATAAACATCATTTAGAGTAAATTAATGTTCATGCGAGAACGTTCAATTTTTCATGCAAAACAATCGATGACCCGCGACCTGATGAAATTGCTCTGAGGTGACAAAAATGGTCCGTTTTGAAAATTTCCATCTTTCAACTAATTTTGACTCTCAGAGGTGGATCATCACTATTGGAGATAAAATGAGCATCTTTATCATCATTTTCATGGTTCTAGGGAGCCAAAACTCAAGATTGGGCAAAAGTGACTTAAAAGGACCCAAATGCTCACTTTGAGGGCTTAAAACGTGTTTATTCACTGCGGGAAGAGATATAAACAATATTTAGAGTGAATTAATGTTCATGCAAGAACGTTCAATTTTTAATGCAAAACAATCGATGACCCGCGACCTGATGAAATTGCTCTGAGATGACCAAAATGGTCCGTTTTGAAAATTTTCACCTTTCAACTAATTTTGACTCTCAGAGGTGGATCATTACTTTTGGAGATAAAATGAGCATCGTTATCGTAATTTTCATGCTTCTAGGGAGCCAAAACTCAAGATTTGGCTCATGGTGATAAGTGACTTAAAAGGACCCAAATGCTCACTTCGAGGGCTTAAAACTTGTTTATTCACTGCGGGAAGAGATATAAACAACATTTAGAGTAAATTAATGTTCATGCGAGAACGTTCAATTTTTCATGCAAAACAATCGATGACCCGCGACCTGATGAAATTGCTCTGAGGTGAACAAAATGGTCCATTTTGAAAATGTTCATCTTTCAACTAATATTGACTCTCAGAGGTGGATATTCACTTTTGGAGATAAAATGAGCATCTTCATAGTAATTTTTATGCTTCTGGGGAGCCAAAACTCAAGATTTGACTCATGGTTAAAAGTGACTTAAAAGGACCCAAATGCTCACTTCGAGGGCTTAAAACGTGTTTATTCACTGCGGGAAGAGATATAAACAACATTTAGAGTAAATTAATGTTCATGCGAGAACGTTCAATTTTTCATGCAAAACAATCGAAGACCCGCGACCTGATGAAATTGCTCTGAGATGACCAAAATGGTCCGTTTTGAAAATTTTCATCTTTCAACTAATTTTGACTCTCAGAGGTGGATCATCACTTTTGGAGATAAAATGAGCATCGTTATCGTCATTTTCATGCTTCTAGGGAGCCAAACCTCAAGATTTGGCTCATGGTGAAAAGTGACTTAAAAGGACCCAAATGCTCACTTCGAGGGCTTAAAACGTGTTTATTCACTGCGGGAAGAGATATAAACAACATTTAGAGTAAATTATTGTTCATGCGAGAACGTTCAATTTTTCATGCAAAACGATCGATGACCCGCGACCTGATGAAATTTCTCTGAGATGACCAAAATGGTCAGTTTTGAAAATTTCCATCTTTCAACTAATTTTGACTCTCAGAGGTGGGTCATCACTATTGGAGATAAAATGAGCATCTTTATCATCATTTTCATGGTTCTAGGGAGCCAAAACTCAAGATTGGGCTCATGTTTAAAAGTGACTTAAAAGGACCCAAATGCTCAGTTTGAGGGCTTAAAACGTGTTTATTCACTGCGGGAAGAGATATGAACAATATTTAGAGTGAATTAATGTTCATGCGAGAACGTTCAATTTTTCATGCAAAACAATCGATGACCCGCGACCTGATGAAATTGTTCTGAGATTACCAAAATGGTCCGTTTTGAAAATGTTCACCTTTCAACTAATTTTGACTCTCAGAGGTGGATCATCACTTTTGGAGATAAAATGAGCATCGTTATCGTAATATTCATGCTTCTAGGGAGCCAAAACTCAAGATTTGGCTCATGGTGAAAAGTGACTTAAAAGGACCCAAATGCTCACTTCGAGGGCTTAAAACGTGTTTATTCACTGCGGGAAGAGATATAAAGAACATTTAGAGTAAATTATTGTTCATGCGAGAACGTTCAATTTTTCATGCAAAACGATCGATGACCCGCGACCTGATGAAATTTCTCTGAGATGACCAAAATGGTCAGTTTTGAAAATTTCCATCTTTCAACTAATTTTGACTCTCAGAGGTGGGTCATCACTATTGGAGATAAAATGAGCATCTTTATCATCATTTTCATGGTTCTAGGGAGCCAAAACTCAAGATTGGGCTCTTGTTTAAAAGTGACTTAAAAGGACCCAAATGCTCAGTTTGAGGGCTTAAAACATGTTTATTCACTGCGGGAAGAGATATAAACAATATTTAGAGTGAATTAATGTTCATGCGAGAACGTTCAATTTTTCATGCAAAACAATCGATGACCCGCGACCTGATGAAATTGTTCTGAGATTACCAAAATGGTCCGTTTTGAAAATGTTCACCTTTCAACTAATTTTGACTCTCAGAGGTGGATCATCACTTTTGGAGATAAAATGAGCATCGTTATCGTAATTTTCATGCTTCTAGGGAGCCAAAACTCAAGATTTGGCTCATGGTGAAAAGTGACTTAAAAGGACCCAAATGCTCACTTCGAGGGCTTAAAACGTGTTTATTCACTGCGGGAAGAGATATAAATAACATTTAGAGTAAATTAATGTTCATGCGAGAACGTTCAATTTTTCATGCAAAACAATCGATGACCCGCGACCTGATGAAATTGCTCTGAGATGACCAAAATGGTCCGTTTTGAAAATTTTCATCTTTCAACTAATTTTGACTCTCAGAGGTGGATCATCACTTTTGGAGATAAAATGAGCATCGTTATCGTCATTTTCATGCTTCTAGGGAGCCAAAACTCAAGATTTGGCTCATGGTTAAAAGTGACTTAAAAGGACCCAAATGCTCACTTCGAGGGCTTAAAACGTGTTTATTCACTGCGGGAAGAGATATAAACAACATTTAGAGTAAATTAATGTTCATGCGAGAACGTTCAATTTTTCATGCAAAACAATCGAAGACCCGCGACCTGGTGAAATTGCTCTGAGATGACCAAAATGGTCCGTTTTGAAAATTTCCATCTTTCAACTAATTTTAACTCTCAGAGGTGGATCATCACTATTGGAGATAAAATGAGCATCTTTATCTTCATTTTCATGCTTCTAGGGAGCCAAAACTCAAGATTGGGCTCATGGTTAAAAGTGACTTAAAAGGACCCAAATGCTCACTTCGATGGCTTAAAACGTGTTTATTCACTGCGGGAAGAGATACAAAGAACATTTAGAGTAAATTATTGTTAATGCGAGAACGTTCAATTTTTCATGCCAAACGATCGATGACCCGCGTCCTGATGAAATTGCTCTGAGATGACCAAAATGGTCCGTTTTGAAAATTTTCATCTTTCAACTAATTTTGACTCTCAGAGGTGGATCATCACTTTTGGAGATAAAATGAGCAGCGTTATCGTCATTTTCATGCTTCTAGGGAGCCAAAACTCAAGATTTGGCTCATGGTTAAAAGTGACTTAAAAGGACCCAAATGCTCACTTCGAGGGCTTAAAATGTGTTTATTCACTGCGGGAAGAGATATAAACATCATTTAGAGTAAATTAATGTTCATGCGAGAACGTTCAATTTTTCATGCAAAACAATCGATGACCCGCGACCTGATGAAATTGCTCTGAGGTGACAAAAATGGTCCGTTTTGAAAATTTCCATCTTTCAACTAATTTTGACTCTCAGAGGTGGATCATCACTATTGGAGATAAAATGAGCATCTTTATCATCATTTTCATGGTTCTAGGGAGCCAAAACTCAAGATTGGGCAAAAGTGACTTAAAAGGACCCAAATGCTCACTTTGAGGGCTTAAAACGTGTTTATTCACTGCGGGAAGAGATATAAACAATATTTAGAGTGAATTAATGTTCATGCAAGAACGTTCAATTTTTAATGCAAAACAATCGATGACCCGCGACCTGATGAAATTGCTCTGAGATGACCAAAATGGTCCGTTTTGAAAATTTTCACCTTTCAACTAATTTTGACTCTCAGAGGTGGATCATTACTTTTGGAGATAAAATGAGCATCGTTATCGTAATTTTCATGCTTCTAGGGAGCCAAAACTCAAGATTTGGCTCATGGTGATAAGTGACTTAAAAGGACCCAAATGCTCACTTCGAGGGCTTAAAACTTGTTTATTCACTGCGGGAAGAGATATAAACAACATTTAGAGTAAATTAATGTTCATGCGAGAACGTTCAATTTTTCATGCAAAACAATCGATGACCCGCGACCTGATGAAATTGCTCTGAGGTGAACAAAATGGTCCATTTTGAAAATGTTCATCTTTCAACTAATATTGACTCTCAGAGGTGGATATTCACTTTTGGAGATAAAATGAGCATCTTCATAGTAATTTTTATGCTTCTGGGGAGCCAAAACTCAAGATTTGACTCATGGTTAAAAGTGACTTAAAAGGACCCAAATGCTCACTTCGAGGGCTTAAAACGTGTTTATTCACTGCGGGAAGAGATATAAACAACATTTAGAGTAAATTAATGTTCATGCGAGAACGTTCAATTTTTCATGCAAAACAATCGAAGACCCGCGACCTGATGAAATTGCTCTGAGATGACCAAAATGGTCCGTTTTGAAAATTTTCATCTTTCAACTAATTTTGACTCTCAGAGGTGGATCATCACTTTTGGAGATAAAATGAGCATCGTTATCGTCATTTTCATGCTTCTAGGGAGCCAAACCTCAAGATTTGGCTCATGGTGAAAAGTGACTTAAAAGGACCCAAATGCTCACTTCGAGGGCTTAAAACGTGTTTATTCACTGCGGGAAGAGATATAAACAACATTTAGAGTAAATTAATGTTCATGCGAGAACGTTCAATTTTTCATGCAAAACAATCGATGACCCGCGACCTGATGAAATTGCTCTGAGGTGAACAAAATGGTCCATTTTGAAAATGTTCATCTTTCAACTAAAATTGACTCTCAGAGGTGGATCTTCACTTTTGGAGATAAAATGAGCATCTTCATAGTAATTTTTATGCTTCTGTGGAGCAAAAACTCAAGATTTGGCTCATGGTTAAAAGTGACTTAAAAGGACCCAAATGCTCACTTTGAGGGCTTAAAACGTGTTTATTCACTGCGGGAAGAGATATAAACAACATTTAGAGTAAATTAATGTTCATGCGAGAACGTTCAATTTTTCATGCAAAACAATCGAAGACCCGCGACCTGATGAAATTGCTCTGAGATTACCAAAATGGTCCCGTTTTGAAAATTTTCATCTTTCAACTAATTTTGACTCTCAGAGGTGGATCATTACTTTTGGAGATAAAATGAGCATCGTTATCGTCATTTTCATGCTTCTAGGGAGCCAAAACTCAAGATTTGGCTCATGGTTAAAAGTGACTTAAAAGGACCCAAATGCTCACTATGAGGGCTTAAAACATGTTTATTCACTGCGGGAAGAGATATAAACAACATTTAGAGTAAATTAATGTTCATGCGAGAACGTTCAATTTTTCATGCAAAACAATCGATGACCCGCGACCTGATGAAATTGCTCTGAGATGACCAAAATGGTCCGTTTTGAAAATTTTCATCTTTCAACTAATTTTGACTCTCAGAGGTGGATCATCACTTTTGGAGATAAAATGAGCATCGTTATCGTCATTTTCATGCTTCTAGGGAGCCAAAACTCAAGATTTGGCTCATGGTTAAAAGTGACTTAAAAGGACCCAAATGCTCACTTCGAGGGCTTAAAACGTGTTTATTCACTGCGGGAAGAGATATAAACAACATTTAGAGTAAATTAATGTTCATGCGAGAACGTTCAATTTTTCATGCAAAACAATCGAAGACCCGCGACCTGGTGAAATTGCTCTGAGATGACCAAAATGGTCCGTTTTGAAAATTTCCATCTTTCAACTAATTTTAACTCTCAGAGGTGGATCATCACTATTGGAGATAAAATGAGCATCTTTATCTTCATTTTCATGCTTCTAGGGAGCCAAAACTCAAGATTGGGCTCATGGTTAAAAGTGACTTAAAAGGACCCAAATGCTCACTTCGATGGCTTAAAACGTGTTTATTCACTGCGGGAAGAGATACAAAGAACATTTAGAGTAAATTATTGTTAATGCGAGAACGTTCAATTTTTCATGCCAAACGATCGATGACCCGCGTCCTGATGAAATTGCTCTGAGATGACCAAAATGGTCCGTTTTGAAAATTTTCATCTTTCAACTAATTTTGACTCTCAGAGGTGGATCATCACTTTTGGAGATAAAATGAGCAGCGTTATCGTCATTTTCATGCTTCTAGGGAGCCAAAACTCAAGATTTGGCTCATGGTTAAAAGTGACTTAAAAGGACCCAAATGCTCACTTCGAGGGCTTAAAATGTGTTTATTCACTGCGGGAAGAGATATAAACATCATTTAGAGTAAATTAATGTTCATGCGAGAACGTTCAATTTTTCATGCAAAACAATCGATGACCCGCGACCTGATGAAATTGCTCTGAGGTGACAAAAATGGTCCGTTTTGAAAATTTCCATCTTTCAACTAATTTTGACTCTCAGAGGTGGATCATCACTATTGGAGATAAAATGAGCATCTTTATCATCATTTTCATGGTTCTAGGGAGCCAAAACTCAAGATTGGGCAAAAGTGACTTAAAAGGACCCAAATGCTCACTTTGAGGGCTTAAAACGTGTTTATTCACTGCGGGAAGAGATATAAACAATATTTAGAGTGAATTAATGTTCATGCAAGAACGTTCAATTTTTAATGCAAAACAATCGATGACCCGCGACCTGATGAAATTGCTCTGAGATGACCAAAATGGTCCGTTTTGAAAATTTTCACCTTTCAACTAATTTTGACTCTCAGAGGTGGATCATTACTTTTGGAGATAAAATGAGCATCGTTATCGTAATTTTCATGCTTCTAGGGAGCCAAAACTCAAGATTTGGCTCATGGTGATAAGTGACTTAAAAGGACCCAAATGCTCACTTCGAGGGCTTAAAACTTGTTTATTCACTGCGGGAAGAGATATAAACAACATTTAGAGTAAATTAATGTTCATGCGAGAACGTTCAATTTTTCATGCAAAACAATCGATGACCCGCGACCTGATGAAATTGCTCTGAGGTGAACAAAATGGTCCATTTTGAAAATGTTCATCTTTCAACTAATATTGACTCTCAGAGGTGGATATTCACTTTTGGAGATAAAATGAGCATCTTCATAGTAATTTTTATGCTTCTGGGGAGCCAAAACTCAAGATTTGACTCATGGTTAAAAGTGACTTAAAAGGACCCAAATGCTCACTTCGAGGGCTTAAAACGTGTTTATTCACTGCGGGAAGAGATATAAACAACATTTAGAGTAAATTAATGTTCATGCGAGAACGTTCAATTTTTCATGCAAAACAATCGAAGACCCGCGACCTGATGAAATTGCTCTGAGATGACCAAAATGGTCCGTTTTGAAAATTTTCATCTTTCAACTAATTTTGACTCTCAGAGGTGGATCATCACTTTTGGAGATAAAATGAGCATCGTTATCGTCATTTTCATGCTTCTAGGGAGCCAAACCTCAAGATTTGGCTCATGGTGAAAAGTGACTTAAAAGGACCCAAATGCTCACTTCGAGGGCTTAAAACGTGTTTATTCACTGCGGGAAGAGATATAAACAACATTTAGAGTAAATTATTGTTCATGCGAGAACGTTCAATTTTTCATGCAAAACGATCGATGACCCGCGACCTGATGAAATTTCTCTGAGATGACCAAAATGGTCAGTTTTGAAAATTTCCATCTTTCAACTAATTTTGACTCTCAGAGGTGGGTCATCACTATTGGAGATAAAATGAGCATCTTTATCATCATTTTCATGGTTCTAGGGAGCCAAAACTCAAGATTGGGCTCATGTTTAAAAGTGACTTAAAAGGACCCAAATGCTCAGTTTGAGGGCTTAAAACGTGTTTATTCACTGCGGGAAGAGATATGAACAATATTTAGAGTGAATTAATGTTCATGCGAGAACGTTCAATTTTTCATGCAAAACAATCGATGACCCGCGACCTGATGAAATTGTTCTGAGATTACCAAAATGGTCCGTTTTGAAAATGTTCACCTTTCAACTAATTTTGACTCTCAGAGGTGGATCATCACTTTTGGAGATAAAATGAGCATCGTTATCGTAATATTCATGCTTCTAGGGAGCCAAAACTCAAGATTTGGCTCATGGTGAAAAGTGACTTAAAAGGACCCAAATGCTCACTTCGAGGGCTTAAAACGTGTTTATTCACTGCGGGAAGAGATATAAAGAACATTTAGAGTAAATTATTGTTCATGCGAGAACGTTCAATTTTTCATGCAAAACGATCGATGACCCGCGACCTGATGAAATTTCTCTGAGATGACCAAAATGGTCAGTTTTGAAAATTTCCATCTTTCAACTAATTTTGACTCTCAGAGGTGGGTCATCACTATTGGAGATAAAATGAGCATCTTTATCATCATTTTCATGGTTCTAGGGAGCCAAAACTCAAGATTGGGCTCTTGTTTAAAAGTGACTTAAAAGGACCCAAATGCTCAGTTTGAGGGCTTAAAACATGTTTATTCACTGCGGGAAGAGATATAAACAATATTTAGAGTGAATTAATGTTCATGCGAGAACGTTCAATTTTTCATGCAAAACAATCGATGACCCGCGACCTGATGAAATTGTTCTGAGATTACCAAAATGGTCCGTTTTGAAAATGTTCACCTTTCAACTAATTTTGACTCTCAGAGGTGGATCATCACTTTTGGAGATAAAATGAGCATCGTTATCGTAATTTTCATGCTTCTAGGGAGCCAAAACTCAAGATTTGGCTCATGGTGAAAAGTGACTTAAAAGGACCCAAATGCTCACTTCGAGGGCTTAAAACGTGTTTATTCACTGCGGGAAGAGATATAAATAACATTTAGAGTAAATTAATGTTCATGCGAGAACGTTCAATTTTTCATGCAAAACAATCGATGACCCGCGACCTGATGAAATTGCTCTGAGATGACCAAAATGGTCCGTTTTGAAAATTTTCATCTTTCAACTAATTTTGACTCTCAGAGGTGGATCATCACTTTTGGAGATAAAATGAGCATCGTTATCGTCATTTTCATGCTTCTAGGGAGCCAAAACTCAAGATTTGGCTCATGGTTAAAAGTGACTTAAAAGGACCCAAATGCTCACTTCGAGGGCTTAAAACGTGTTTATTCACTGCGGGAAGAGATATAAACAACATTTAGAGTAAATTAATGTTCATGCGAGAACGTTCAATTTTTCATGCAAAACAATCGAAGACCCGCGACCTGGTGAAATTGCTCTGAGATGACCAAAATGGTCCGTTTTGAAAATTTCCATCTTTCAACTAATTTTAACTCTCAGAGGTGGATCATCACTATTGGAGATAAAATGAGCATCTTTATCTTCATTTTCATGCTTCTAGGGAGCCAAAACTCAAGATTGGGCTCATGGTTAAAAGTGACTTAAAAGGACCCAAATGCTCACTTCGATGGCTTAAAACGTGTTTATTCACTGCGGGAAGAGATACAAAGAACATTTAGAGTAAATTATTGTTAATGCGAGAACGTTCAATTTTTCATGCCAAACGATCGATGACCCGCGTCCTGATGAAATTGCTCTGAGATGACCAAAATGGTCCGTTTTGAAAATTTTCATCTTTCAACTAATTTTGACTCTCAGAGGTGGATCATCACTTTTGGAGATAAAATGAGCAGCGTTATCGTCATTTTCATGCTTCTAGGGAGCCAAAACTCAAGATTTGGCTCATGGTTAAAAGTGACTTAAAAGGACCCAAATGCTCACTTCGAGGGCTTAAAATGTGTTTATTCACTGCGGGAAGAGATATAAACATCATTTAGAGTAAATTAATGTTCATGCGAGAACGTTCAATTTTTCATGCAAAACAATCGATGACCCGCGACCTGATGAAATTGCTCTGAGGTGACAAAAATGGTCCGTTTTGAAAATTTCCATCTTTCAACTAATTTTGACTCTCAGAGGTGGATCATCACTATTGGAGATAAAATGAGCATCTTTATCATCATTTTCATGGTTCTAGGGAGCCAAAACTCAAGATTGGGCAAAAGTGACTTAAAAGGACCCAAATGCTCACTTTGAGGGCTTAAAACGTGTTTATTCACTGCGGGAAGAGATATAAACAATATTTAGAGTGAATTAATGTTCATGCAAGAACGTTCAATTTTTAATGCAAAACAATCGATGACCCGCGACCTGATGAAATTGCTCTGAGATGACCAAAATGGTCCGTTTTGAAAATTTTCACCTTTCAACTAATTTTGACTCTCAGAGGTGGATCATTACTTTTGGAGATAAAATGAGCATCGTTATCGTAATTTTCATGCTTCTAGGGAGCCAAAACTCAAGATTTGGCTCATGGTGATAAGTGACTTAAAAGGACCCAAATGCTCACTTCGAGGGCTTAAAACTTGTTTATTCACTGCGGGAAGAGATATAAACAACATTTAGAGTAAATTAATGTTCATGCGAGAACGTTCAATTTTTCATGCAAAACAATCGATGACCCGCGACCTGATGAAATTGCTCTGAGGTGAACAAAATGGTCCATTTTGAAAATGTTCATCTTTCAACTAATATTGACTCTCAGAGGTGGATATTCACTTTTGGAGATAAAATGAGCATCTTCATAGTAATTTTTATGCTTCTGGGGAGCCAAAACTCAAGATTTGACTCATGGTTAAAAGTGACTTAAAAGGACCCAAATGCTCACTTCGAGGGCTTAAAACGTGTTTATTCACTGCGGGAAGAGATATAAACAACATTTAGAGTAAATTAATGTTCATGCGAGAACGTTCAATTTTTCATGCAAAACAATCGAAGACCCGCGACCTGATGAAATTGCTCTGAGATGACCAAAATGGTCCGTTTTGAAAATTTTCATCTTTCAACTAATTTTGACTCTCAGAGGTGGATCATCACTTTTGGAGATAAAATGAGCATCGTTATCGTCATTTTCATGCTTCTAGGGAGCCAAACCTCAAGATTTGGCTCATGGTGAAAAGTGACTTAAAAGGACCCAAATGCTCACTTCGAGGGCTTAAAACGTGTTTATTCACTGCGGGAAGAGATATAAACAACATTTAGAGTAAATTAATGTTCATGCGAGAACGTTCAATTTTTCATGCAAAACAATCGATGACCCGCGACCTGATGAAATTGCTCTGAGGTGAACAAAATGGTCCATTTTGAAAATGTTCATCTTTCAACTAAAATTGACTCTCAGAGGTGGATCTTCACTTTTGGAGATAAAATGAGCATCTTCATAGTAATTTTTATGCTTCTGTGGAGCAAAAACTCAAGATTTGGCTCATGGTTAAAAGTGACTTAAAAGGACCCAAATGCTCACTTTGAGGGCTTAAAACGTGTTTATTCACTGCGGGAAGAGATATAAACAACATTTAGAGTAAATTAATGTTCATGCGAGAACGTTCAATTTTTCATGCAAAACAATCGAAGACCCGCGACCTGATGAAATTGCTCTGAGATTACCAAAATGGTCCCGTTTTGAAAATTTTCATCTTTCAACTAATTTTGACTCTCAGAGGTGGATCATTACTTTTGGAGATAAAATGAGCATCGTTATCGTCATTTTCATGCTTCTAGGGAGCCAAAACTCAAGATTTGGCTCATGGTTAAAAGTGACTTAAAAGGACCCAAATGCTCACTATGAGGGCTTAAAACATGTTTATTCACTGCGGGAAGAGATATAAACAACATTTAGAGTAAATTAATGTTCATGCGAGAACGTTCAATTTTTCATGCAAAACAATCGATGACCCGCGACCTGATGAAATTGCTCTGAGATGACCAAAATGGTCCGTTTTGAAAATTTTCATCTTTCAACTAATTTTGACTCTCAGAGGTGGATCATCACTTTTGGAGATAAAATGAGCATCGTTATCGTCATTTTCATGCTTCTAGGGAGCCAAAACTCAAGATTTGGCTCATGGTTAAAAGTGACTTAAAAGGACCCAAATGCTCACTTCGAGGGCTTAAAACGTGTTTATTCACTGCGGGAAGAGATATAAACAACATTTAGAGTAAATTAATGTTCATGCGAGAACGTTCAATTTTTCATGCAAAACAATCGAAGACCCGCGACCTGGTGAAATTGCTCTGAGATGACCAAAATGGTCCGTTTTGAAAATTTCCATCTTTCAACTAATTTTAACTCTCAGAGGTGGATCATCACTATTGGAGATAAAATGAGCATCTTTATCTTCATTTTCATGCTTCTAGGGAGCCAAAACTCAAGATTGGGCTCATGGTTAAAAGTGACTTAAAAGGACCCAAATGCTCACTTCGATGGCTTAAAACGTGTTTATTCACTGCGGGAAGAGATACAAAGAACATTTAGAGTAAATTATTGTTAATGCGAGAACGTTCAATTTTTCATGCAAAACAATCGATGACCCGCGACCTGATGAAATTGCTCTGAGGTGACAAAAATGGTCCGTTTTGAAAATTTCCATCTTTCAACTAATTTTGACTCTCAGAGGTGGATCATCACTATTGGAGATAAAATGAGCATCTTTATCATCATTTTCATGGTTCTAGGGAGCCAAAACTCAAGATTGGGCAAAAGTGACTTAAAAGGACCCAAATGCTCACTTTGAGGGCTTAAAACGTGTTTATTCACTGCGGGAAGAGATATAAACAATATTTAGAGTGAATTAATGTTCATGCAAGAACATTCAATTTTTAATGCAAAACAATCGATGACCCGCGACCTGATGAAATTGCTCTGAGATGACCAAAATGGTCCGTTTTGAAAATTTTCACCTTTCAACTAATTTTGACTCTCAGAGGTGGATCATTACTTTTGGAGATAAAATGAGCATCGTTATCGTAATTTTCATGCTTCTAGGGAGCCAAAACTCAAGATTTGGCTCATGGTGATAAGTGACTTAAAAGGACCCAAATGCTCACTTCGAGGGCTTAAAACTTGTTTATTCACTGCGGGAAGAGATATAAACAACATTTAGAGTAAATTAATGTTCATGCGAGAACGTTCAATTTTTCATGCAAAACAATCGATGACCCGCGACCTGATGAAATTGCTCTGAGGTGAACAAAATGGTCCATTTTGAAAATGTTCATCTTTCAACTAAAATTGACTCTCAGAGGTGGATCTTCACTTTTGGAGATAAAATGAGCATCTTCATAGTAATTTTTATGCTTCTGTGGAGCAAAAACTCAAGATTTGGCTCATGGTTAAAAGTGACTTAAAAGGACCCAAATGCTCACTTTGAGGGCTTAAAACGTGTTTATTCACTGCGGGAAGAGATATAAACAACATTTAGAGTAAATTAATGTTCATGCGAGAACGTTCAATTTTTCATGCAAAACAATCGAAGACCCGCGACCTGATGAAATTGCTCTGAGATTACCAAAATGGTCCCGTTTTGAAAATTTTCATCTTTCAACTAATTTTGACTCTCAGAGGTGGATCATTACTTTTGGAGATAAAATGAGCATCGTTATCGTCATTTTCATGCTTCTAGGGAGCCAAAACTCAAGATTTGGCTCATGGTTAAAAGTGACTTAAAAGGACCCAAATGCTCACTATGAGGGCTTAAAACATGTTTATTCACTGCGGGAAGAGATATAAACAACATTTAGAGTAAATTAATGTTCATGCGAGAACGTTCAATTTTTCATGCAAAACAATCGATGACCCGCGACCTGATGAAATTGCTCTGAGATGACCAAAATGGTCCGTTTTGAAAATTTCCATCTTTCAACTAATTTTGACTCTCAGAGGTGGATCATCACTATTGGAGATCAAATGAGCATCTTTATCTTCATTTTCATGCTTCTAGGGAGCCAAAACTCAAGATTGGGCTCATGGTTAAAAGTGACTTAAAAGGACCCAAATGCTCACTTTGATGGCTTAAAACGTGTTTATTCACTGCGGGAAGAGATATAAAGAACATTTAGAGTAAATTATTGTTAATGCGAGAACGTTCAATTTTTCATGCCAAACGATCGATGACCCGCGTCCTGATGAAATTGCTCTGAGATGACCAAAATGGTCCGTTTTGAAAATGTTCATCTTTCAACTAATTTTGACTCTCAGAGGTGGATCATTACTTTTGGAGATAAAATGAGCATCGTTATCGTCATTTTCATGCTTCTAGGGAGCCAAAACTCAAGATTTGGCTCATGGTTAAAAGTGACTTAAAAGGACCCAAATGCTCACTTTGAGGGCTTAAAACGTGTTTATTCACTGCGGTAAGAGATATAAAGAACATTTAGAGTAAATTATTGTTCATGCGAGAACGTTCAATTTTTCATGCAAAACGATCGATGACCCGCGACCTGATGAAATTGCTCTGAGATGACCAAAATGGTCAGTTTTGAAAATTTCCATCTTTCAACTAATTTTGACTCTCAGAGGTGGGTCATCACTATTGGAGATAAAATGAGCATCTTTATCATCATTTTCATGGTTCTAGGGAGCCAAAACTCAAGATTGGGCTCATGGTGAAAAGTGACTTAAAAGGACCCAAATGCTCACTTCGAGGGCTTAAAACGTGTTTATTCACTGCGGGAAGAGATATAAACAACATTTAGAGTAAATTAATGTTCATGCGAGAACGTTCAATTTTTCATGCAAAACAATCGATGACCCGCGACCTGATGAAATTGCTCTGAGATGACCAAAATGGTCCGTTTTGAAAATTTTTATCTTTCAACTAATTTTGACTCTCAGAGGTGGATCATCACTTTTGGAGATAAAATGAGCATCGTTATCGTCATTTTCATGCTTCTAGGGAGCCAAAACTCAAGATTTGGCTCATGGTTAAAAGTGACTTAAAAGGACCCAAATGCTCACTTCGAGGGCTTAAAACGTGTTTATTCACTGCGGGAAGAGATATAAACAACATTTAGAGTAAATTAATGTTCATGCGAGAATGTTCAATTTTTCATGCAAAACAATCGAAGACCCGCGACCTGATGAAATTGCTCTGAGATGACCAAAATGGTCCGTTTTGAAAATTTTCATCTTTCAACTAATTTTGACTCTCAGAGGTGGATCATCACTATTGGAGATAAAATGAGCATCTTTATCTTCATTTTCATGCTTCTAGGGAGCCAAAACTCAAGATTGGGCTCATGGTTAAAAGTGACTTAAAAGGACCCAAATGCTCACTTCGATGGCTTAAAACGTGTTTATTCACTGCGGGAAGAGATATAAAGAACATTTAGAGTAAATTATTGTTAATGCGAGAACGTTCAATTTTTCATGCCAAACGATCGATGACCCGCGTCCTGATGAAATTGCTCTGAGATGACCAAAATAGTCCGTTTTGAAAATTTTCATCTTTCAACTAATTTTGACTCTCAGAGGTGGATCATCACTTTTGGAGATTAAATGAGCAGCGTTATCGTCATTTTCATGCTTCTAGGGAGCCAAAACTCAAGATTTGGCTCATGGTTAAAAGTGACTTAAAAGGACCCAAATGCTCACTTCGAGGGCTTAAAATGTGTTTATTCACTGCGGGAAGAGATATAAACATCATTTAGAGTAAATTAATGTTCATGCGAGAACGTTCAATTTTTCATGCAAAACAATCGATGACCCGCGACCTGATGAAATTGCTCTGAGGTGACAAAAATGGTCCGTTTTGAAAATTTCCATCTTTCAACTAATTTTGACTCTCAGAGGTGGATCATCACTATTGGAGATAAAATGAGCATCTTTATCATCATTTTCATGGTTCTAGGGAGCCAAAACTCAAGATTGGGCAAAAGTGACTTAAAAGGACCCAAATGCTCACTTTGAGGGCTTAAAACGTGTTTATTCACTGCGGGAAGAGATATAAACAACATTTAGAGTAAATTAATGTTCATGCGAGAACGTTCAATTTTTCATGCAAAACAATCGAAGACCCGCGACCTGATGAAATTGCTCTGAGATTACCAAAATGGTCCCGTTTTGAAAATGTTCATCTTTCAACTAATTTTGACTCTCAGAGGTGGATCATCACTTTTGGAGATAAAATGAGCATCGTTATCGTCATTTTCATGCTTCTAGGGAGCCAAAACTCAAGATTTGGCTCATGGTTAAAAGTGACTTAAAAGGACCCAAATGCTCACTATGAGGGCTTAAAACGTGTTTATTCACTGCGGTAAGAGATATAAAGAACATTTAGAGTAAATTATTGTTCATGCGAGAAGGTTCAATTTTTCATGCAAAACAATCGATGACCCGCGACCTGATGAAATTGCTCTGAGATGACCAAAATGGTCCGTTTTGAAAATTTCCATCTTTCAACTAATTTTGACTCTCAGAGGTGGATCATCACTATTGGAGATAAAATGAGCATCTTTATCTTCATTTTCATGCTTCTAGGGAGCCAAAACTCAAGATTGGGCTCATGTTTAAAAGTGACTTAAAAGGACCCAAATGCTCAGTTTGAGGGCTTAAAACGTGTTTATTCACTGCGGGAAGAGATATAAACAATATTTAGAGTGAATTAATGTTCATGCGAGAACGTTCAATTTTTCATGCAAAACAATCGATGACCCGCGACCTGATGAAATTGTTCTGAGATGACCAAAATGGTCCGTTTTGAAAATGTTCACCTTTCAACTAATTTTGACTCTCAGAGGTGGATCATCACTTTTGGAGATAAAATGAGCATCGTTATCGTAATTTTCATGCTTCTAGGGAGCCAAAACTCAAGATTTGGCTCATGGTGAAAAGTGACTTAAAAGGACCCAAATGCTCACTTCGAGGGCTTAAAACGTGTTTATTCACTGCGGGAAGAGATATAAACAACATTTAGAGTAAATTAATGTTCATGCGAGAACGTTCAATTTTTCATGCAAAACAATCGATGACCCGCGACCTGATGAAATTGTTCTGAGATGACCAAAATGGTCCGTTTTGAAAATGTTCACCTTTCAACTAATTTTGACTCTCAGAGGTGGATCATCACTTTTGGAGATAAAATGAGCATCGTTATCGTAATTTTCATGCTTCTAGGGAGCCAAAACTCAAGATTTGGCTCATGGTGAAAAGTGACTTAAAAGGACCCAAATGCTCACTTCGAGGGCTTAAAACGTGTTTATTCACTGAGGGAAGAGATATAAACAACATTTAGAGTAAATTAATGTTCATGCGAGAACGTTCAATTTTTCATGCAAAACAATCGATGACCCGCGACCTGATGAAATTGCTCTGAGATGACCAAAATGGTCCGTTTTGAAAATTTTAATCTTTCAACTAATTTTGACTCTCAGAGGTGGATCATCACTTTTGGAGATAAAATGAGCATCGTTATCGTCATTTTCATGCTTCTAGGGAGCCAAACCTCAAGATTTGGCTCATGGTGAAAAGTGACTTAAAAGGACCCAAATGCTCACTTCAAGGGCTTAAAACGTGTTTATTCACTGCGGGAAGAGATATAAACAACATTTAGAGTAAATTAATGTTCATGCGAGAACGTTCAATTTTTCATGCAAAACAATCGATGACCCGCGACCTGATGAAATTGCTCTGAGGTGAACAAAATGGTCCATTTTGAAAATGTTCATCTTTCAACTAATATTGACTCTCAGAGGTGGATCTTCACTTTTGGAGATAAAATGAGCATCTTCATAGTAATTTTTATGCTTCTGGGGAGCCAAAACTCAAGATTTGGCTCATGGTTAAAAGTGACTTAAAAGGACCCAAATGCTCACTTTGAGGGCTTAAAACGTGTTTATTCACTGCGGGAAGAGATATAAACAACATTTAGAGTAAATTAATGTTCATGCGAGAACGTTCAATTTTTCATGCAAAACAATCGAAGACCCGCGACCTGATGAAATTGCTGAGATTACCAAAATGGTCCCGTTTTGAAAATTTTCATCTTTCAACTAATTTTGACTCTCAGAGGTGGATCATCACTTTTGGAGATAAAATGAGCATCGTTATCGTCATTTTCATGCTTCTAGGGAGCCAAAACTCAAGATTTGGCTCATGGTTAAAAGTGACTTAAAAGGACCCAAATGCTCACTATGAGGGCTTAAAACATGTTTATTCACTGCGGGAAGAGATATAAACAACATTTAGAGTAAATTAATGTTCATGCGAGAACGTTCAATTTTTCATGCAAAACAATCGATGACCCGCGACCTGATGAAATTGCTCTGAGATGACCAAAATGGTCCGTTTTGAAAATTTCCATCTTTCAACTAATTTTGACTCTCAGAGGTGGATCATCACTATTGGAGATAAAATGAGCATCTTTATCTTCATTTTCATGCTTCTAGGGAGCCAAAACTCAAGATTGGGCTCAACGTTAAAAGTGACTTAAAAGGACCCAAATGCTCACTTTGATGGCTTAAAACGTGTTTATTCATTGCGGGAAGAGATATAAAGAACATTTAGAGTAAATTATTGTTAATGCGAGAACGTTCAATTTTTCATGCCAAACGATCGATGACCCGCGTCCTGATGAAATTGCTCTGAGATGACCAAAATGGTCCGTTTTGAAAATTTCCATCTTTCAACTAATTTTGACTCTCAGAGGTGGATCATCACTATTGGAGATAAAATGAGCATCTTTATCTTCATTTTCATGCTTCTAGGGAGCCAAAACTCAAGATTGGGCTCATGGTTAAAAGTGACTTAAAAGGACCCAAATGCTCACTTCGATGGCTTAAAACGTGTTTATTCACTGCGGGAAGAGATATAGAGAACATTTAGAGTAAATTATTGTTAATGCGAGAACGTTCAATTTTTCATGCCAAACGATCGATGACCCGCGTCCTGATGAAATTGCTCTGAGATGATCAAAATGGTCCGTTTTGAAAATTTTCATCTTTCAACTAATTTTGACTCTCAGAGGTGGATCATCACTTTTGGAGATAAAATGAGCAGCGTTATCGTCATTTTCATGCTTCTAGGGAGCCAAAACTCAAGATTTGGCTCATGGTTAAAAGTGACTTAAAAGGACCCAAATGCTCACTTCGAGGGCTTAAAATGTGTTTATTCACTGCGGGAAGAGATATAAACATCATTTAGAGTAAATTAATGTTAATGCGAGAACGTTCAATTTTTCATGCAAAACAATCGATGACCCGCGACCTGATGAAATTGCTCTGAGGTGACAAAAATGGTCCGTTTTGAAAATTTCCATCTTTCAACTAATTTTGACTCTCAGAGGTGGATCATCACTATTGGAGATAAAATGAGCATCTTTATCATCATTTTCATGGTTCTAGGGAACCAAAACTCAAGATTGGGCAAAAGTGACTTAAAAGGACCCAAATGCTCACTTTGAGGGCTTAAAACGTGTTTATTCACTGCGGGAAGAGATATAAACAACATTTAGAGTAAATTAATGTTCATGCGAGAACGTTCAATTTTTCATGCAAAACAATCGAAGACCCGCGACCTGATGAAATTGCTCTGAGATTACCAAAATGGTCCCGTTTTGAAAATTTTCATCTTTCAACTAATTTTGACTCTCAGAGGTGGATCATCACTTTTGGAGATAAAATGAGCATCGTTATCGTCATTTTCATGCTTCTAGGGAGCCAAAACTCAAGATTTGGCTCATGGTTAAAAGTGACTTAAAAGGACCCAAATGCTCACTATGAGGGCTTAAAACATGTTTATTCACTGCGGGAAGAGATATAAACAACATTTAGAGTAAATTAATGTTCATGCGAGAACGTTCAATTTTTCATGCAAAACAATCGATGACCCGCGACCTGATGAAATTGCTCTGAGATGACCAAAATGGTCCGTTTTGAAAATTTCCATCTTTCAACTAATTTTGACTCTCAGAGGTGGATCATCACTATTGGAGATAAAATGAGCATCTTTATCTTCATTTTCATGCTTCTAGGGAGCCAAAACTCAAGATTGGGCTCATGGTTAAAAGTGACTTAAAAGGACCCAAATGATCACTTTGATGGCTTAAAACGTGTTTATTCACTGCGGGAAGAGATATAAAGAACATTTAGAGTAAATTATTGTTAATGCGAGAACGTTCAATTTTTCCTGCCAAACGATCGATGACCCGCGTCCTGATGAAATTGCTCTGAGATGACCAAAATGGTCCGTTTTGAAAATTTTCATCTTTCAACTAATTTTGACTCTCAGAGGTGGATCATCACTTTTGGAGATAAAATGAGCAGCGTTATCGTCATTTTCATGCTTCTAGGGAGCCAAAACTCAAGATTTGGCTCATGGTTAAAAGTGACTTAAAAGGACCCAAATGCTCACTTCGAGGGCTTAAAATGTGTTTATTCACTGCGGGAAGAGATATAAACATCATTTAGAGTAAATTAATGTTCATGCGAGAACGTTCAATTTTTCATGCAAAACAATCGATGACCCGCGACCTGATGAAATTGCTCTGAGGTGACCAAAATGGTCCGTTTTGAAAATTTCCATCTTTCAACTAATTTTGACTCTCAGAGGTGGATCATCACTATTGGAGATAAAATGAGCATCTTTATCATCATTTTCATGGTTCTAGGGAGCCAAAACTCAAGATTGGGCTCATGGTTAAAAGTGACTTAAAAGGACCCAAATGCTCACTTTGAGGGCTTAAAACGTGTTTATTCACTGCGGGAAGAGATATAAACAACATTTAGAGTAAATTAATGTTCATGTGAGAACGTTCAATTTTTCATGCAAAACAATCGATGACCCGCGACCTGATGAAATTGCTCTGAGGTGAACAAAATGGACCATTTTGAAAATGTTCATCTTTCAACTAATATTGACTCTCAGAGGTGGATCTTCACTTTTGGAGATAAAATGAGCATCTTCATAGTAATTTTTATGCTTCTGGGGAGCCAAAACTCAAGATTTGGCTCATGGTTAAAAGTGACTTAAAAGGACCCAAATGCTCACTTCGAGGGCTTAAAACGTGTTTATTCACTGCGGGAAGAGATATAAACAACATTTAGAGTAAATTAATGTTTATGCGAGAACGTTCAATTTTTCATGCAAAACAATCGATGACCCGCGACCTGATGAAATTGCTCTGAGGTGACAAAAATGGTCCGTTTTGAAAATTTCCATCTTTCAACTAATTTTGACTCTCAGAGGTGGATCATCACTATTGGAGATAAAATGAGCATCTTTATCATCATTTTCATGGTTCTAGGGAGCCAAAACTCAAGATTGGGCAAAAGTGACTTAAAAGGTCCCAAATGCTCACTTTGAGGGCTTAAAACGTGTTTATTCACTGCGGGAAGAGATATAAACAATATTTAGAGTGAATTAATGTTCATGCGAGAACGTTCAATTTTTAATGCAAAACAATCGATGACCCGCGACCTGATGAAATTGCTCTGAGATGACCAAAATGGTCCGTTTTGAAAATGTTCACCTTTCAACTAATTTTGACTCTCAGAGGTGGATCATTACTTTTGGAGATAAAAGGAGCATCGTTATCGTAATTTTCATGCTTCTAGGGAGCCAAAACTCAAGATTTGGCTCATGGTGAAAAGTGACTTAAAAGGACCCAAATGCTCACTTCGAGGGCTTAAAACTTGTTTATTCACTGCGGGAAGAGATATAAACAACATTTAGAGTAAATTAATATTCATGCGAGAACGTTCAATTTTTCATGCAAAACAATCGATGACCCGCGACCTGATGAAATTGCTCTGAGGTGAACTAAATGGTCCATTTTGAAAATGTTCATCTTTCAACTAATATTGACTCTCAGAGGTGGATATTCACTTTTGGAGATAAAATGAGCATCTTCATAGTAATTTTTATGCTTCTGGGGAGCCAATACTCAAGATTTGGCTCATGGTTAAAAGTGACTTAAAAGGACCCAAATGCTCACTTCGAGGGCTTAAAACGTGTTTATTCACTGCGGGAAGAGATATAAACAACATTTAGAGTAAATTAATGTTTATGCGAGAACGTTCAATTTTTCATGCAAAACAATCGATGACCCGCGACCTGATGAAATTGCTCTGAGGTGACAAAAATGGTCCGTTTTGAAAATTTCCATCTTTCAACTAATTTTGACTCTCAGAGGTGGATCATCACTATTGGAGATAAAATGAGCATCTTTATCATCATTTTCATGGTTCTAGGGAGCCAAAACTCAAGATTGGGCAAAAGTGACTTAAAAGGTCCCAAATGCTCACTTCGAGGGCTTAAAACGTGTTTATTCACTGCGGGAAGAGATATAAACAACATTTAGAGTAAATTAATGTTTATGCGAGAACGTTCAATTTTTAATGCAAAACAATCGATGACCCGCGACCTGATGAAATTGCTCTGAGATGACCAAAATGGTCCGTTTTGAAAATGTTCACCTTTCAACTAATTTTGACTCTCAGAGGTGGATCATTACTTTTGGAGATAAAAGGAGCATCGTTGTCGTAATTTTCATGCTTCTAGGGAGCCAAAACTCAAGATTTGGCTCATGGTGAAAAGTGACTTAAAAGGACCCAAATGCTCACTTCGAGGGCTTAAAACTTGTTTATTCACTGCGGGAAGAGATATAAACAACATTTAGAGTAAATTAATATTCATGCGAGAACGTTCAATTTTTCATGCAAAACAATCGATGACCCGCGACCTGATGAAATTGCTCTGAGGTGAACAAAATGGTCCATTTTGAAAATGTTCATCTTTCAACTAATATTGACTCTCAGAGGTGGATATTCACTTTTGGAGATAAAATGAGCATCTTCATAGTAATTTTTATGCTTCTGGGGAGCCAATACTCAAGATTTGGCTCATGGTTAAAAGTGACTTAAAAGGACCCAAATGCTCACTTCGAGGGCTTAAAACGTGTTTATTCACTGCGGGAAGAGATATAAACAACATTTAGAGTAAATTAATGTTCATGCGAGAACGTTCAATTTTTCATGCAAAACAATCGAAAACCCGCGACCTGATGAAATTGCTCTGAGATTACCAAAATGGTCCCGTTTTGAAAATGTTCATCTTTCAACTAATTTTGACTCTCAGAGGTGGATCATCACTATTGGAGATAAAATGAGCATCTTTATCTTCATTTTCATGCTTCTAGGGAGCCAAAACTCAAGATTGGGCTCATGGTTAAAAGTGACTTAAAAGGACCCAAATGCTCACTTCGATGGCTTAAAATGTGTTTATTCACTGTGGGAAGAGATATAAAGAACATTTAGAGTAAATTATTGTTAATGCGAGAACGTTAAATTTTTCATGCCAAACGATCGATGACCCGCGCGTCCTGATGAAATTGCTCTGAGATGACCAAAATGGTCCGTTTTGAAAATTTTCATCTTTCAACTAATTTTGACTCTCAGAGGTGGATCATCACTTTTGGAGATAAAATGAGCAGCGTTATCGTCATTTTCATGCTTCTAGGGAGCCAAAACTCAAGATTTGGCTCATGGTTAAAAGTGACTTAAAAGGACCCAAATGCTCACTTCGAGGGCTTAAAATGTGTTTATTCACTGCGGGAAGAGATATAAACATCATTTAGAGTAAATTAATGTTCATGCGAGAACGTTCAATTTTTCATGCAAAACAATCAATGACCCGCGACCTGATGAAATTGCTCTGAGGTGACCAAAATGGTCCGTTTTGAAAATTTCCATCTTTCAACTAATTTTGACTCTCAGAGGTGGATCATCACTATTGGAGATAAAATGAGCATCTTTATCATCATTTTCATGGTTCTAGGGAGCCAAAACTCAAGATTGGGCTCATGGTTAAAAGTGACTTAAAAGGAACCAAATGCTCACTTTGAGGGCTTAAAACGTGTTTATTCACTGCGGGAAGAGATATAAACAACATTTAGAGTAAATTAATGTTCATGCGAGAACGTTCAATTTTTCATGCAAAACAATCGATGACCCGCGACCTGATGAAATTGCTCTGAGGTGAACAAAATGGTCCATTTTGAAAATGTTCATCTTTCAACTAATATTGACTCTCAGAGGTGGATCTTCACTTTTGGAGATAAAATGAGCATCTTCATAGTAATTTTTATGCTTCTGGGGAGCCAAAACTCAAGATTTGGCTCATGGTTAAAAGTGATTTAAAAGGACCCAAATGCTCACTTCGAGGGCTTAAAACGTGTTTATTCACTGCGGGAAGAGATATAAACAACATTTAGAGTAAATTAATGTTCATGCGAGAACGTTCAATTTTTCATGCAAAACAATCGAAGACCCGCGACCTGATGAAATTGCTCTGAGATTACCAAAATGGTCCCGTTTTGAAAATTTTCATCTTTCAACTAATTTTGACTCCCAGAGGTGGATCATCACTTTTGGAGATAAAATGAGCATCGTTATCGTCATTTTCATGCTTCTAGGGAGCCAAAACTCAAGATTTGGCTCATGGATAAAAGTGACTTAAAAGGACCCAAATGCTCACTATGAGGGCTTAAAACATGTTTATTCACTGCGGGAAGAGATATAAACAACATTTAGAGTAAATTAATGTTCATGCGAGAACGTTCAATTTTTCATGCAAAACAATCGATGACCCGCGACCTGATGAAATTGCTCTGAGATGACCAAAATGGTCCGTTTTGAAAATTTTCATCTTTCAACTAATTTTGACTCCCAGAGGTGGATCATCACTTTTGGAGATAAAATGAGCATCGTTATCGTCATTTTCATGCTTCTAGGGAGCCAAAACTCAAGATTTGGCTCATGGATAAAAGTGACTTAAAAGGACCCAAATGCTCACTATGAGGGCTTAAAACATGTTTATTCACTGCGGGAAGAGATATAAACAACATTTAGAGTAAATTAATGTTCATGCGAGAACGTTCAATTTTTCATGCAAAACAATCGATGACCCGCGACCTGATGAAATTGCTCTGAGATGACCAAAATGGTCCGTTTTGAAAATTTTCATCTTTCAACTAATTTTGACTCTCAGAGGTGGATCATCACTATTGGAGATAAAATGAGCATCTTTATCTTCATTTTCATGCTTCTAGGGAGCCAAAACTAAAGATTGGGCTCATGGTTAAAAGTGACTTAAAAGGACCCAAATGCTCACTTCGATGGCTTAAAACGTGTTTATTCACTGCGGGAAGGGATATAAAGAACATTTAGAGTAAATTATTGTTAATGCGAGAACGTTCAATTTTTCATGCCAAACGATCGATGACCCGCGTCCTGATGAAATTGCTCTGAGATGACCAAAATGGTCCGTTTTGAAAATTTTCATCTTTCAACTAATTTTGACTCTCAGAGGTGGATCATCACTTTTGGAGATAAAATGAGCAGCGTTATCGTCATTTTCATGCTTCTAGGGAGCCAAAACTCAAGATTTGGCTGATGGTTAAAAGTGACTTAAAAGGACCCAAATGCTCACTTCGAGGGCTTAAAATGTGTTTATTCACTGCGGGAAGAGATATAAACATCATTTAGAGTAAATTAATGTTCATGCGAGAACGTTCAATTTTTCATGCAAAACAATCGATGACCCGCGACCTGATGAAATTGCTCTGAGGTGACCAAAATGGTACGTTTTGAAAATTTCCATCTTTCAACTAATTTTGACTCTCAGAGGTGGATCATCACTATTGGAGATAAAATGAGCATCTTTATCATCATTTTCATGGTTCTAGGGAGCCAAAACTCAAGATTGGACTCATGGTTAAAAGTGACTTAAAAGGACCCAAATGCTCACTTTGAGGGCTTAAAACGTGTTTATTCACTGCGGGAAGAGATATAAACAATATTTAGAGTGAATTAATGTTCATGCGAGAACGTTCAATTTTTCATGCAAAACAATCGATGACCCGCGACCTGATGAAATTGCTCTGAGATGACCAAAATGGTCCGTTTTGAAAATTTTCACCTTTCAACTAATTTTGACTCTCAGAGGTGGATCATCACTTTTGGAGATAAAATGAGCATCGTTATCGTAATTTTCATGCTTCTAGGGAGCCAAAACTCAAGATTTGGCTCATGGTGAAAAGTGACTTAAAACGACCCAAATGCTCACTTCGAGGGCTTAAAACGTGTTTATTCACTGCGGGAAGAGATATAAACAACATTTAGAGTAAATTAATGTTCATGCGAGAACGTTCAATTTTTCATGCAAAACAATCGAAGACCCGCGACCTGATGAAATTGCTCTGAGATGACCAAAATGGTCCGTTTTGAAAATGTTCATCTTTCAACTAATTTTGACTCTCAGAGGTGGATCATCACTTTTGGAGATAAAATGAGCATCGTTATCGTCATTTTCATGCTTCTAGGGAGCCAAAACTCAAGATTTGGCTCATGGTGAAAAGTGACTTAAAAGGAACCAAATGCTCACTTTGAGGGCTTAAAACGTGTTTATTCACTGCGGGAAGAGATATAAACAACATTTAGAGTAAATTAATGTTCATGCGAGAACGTTCAATTTTTCATGCAAAACAATCGATGACCCGCGACCTGATGAAATTGCTCTGAGGTGAACAAAATGGTCCATTTTGAAAATGTTCATCTTTCAACTAATATTGACTCTCAGAGGTGGATCTTCACTTTTGGAGATAAAATGAGCATCTTCATAGTAATTTTTATGCTTCTGGGGAGCCAAAACTCAAGATTTGGCTCATGGTTAAAAGTGACTTAAAAGGACCCAAATGCTCACTTCGAGGGCTTAAAACGTGTTTATTCACTGCGGGAAGAGATATAAACAACATTTAGAGTAAATTAATGTTCATGCGAGAACGTTCAATTTTTCATGCAAAACAATCGAAGACCCGCGACCTGATGAAATTGCTCTGAGATTACCAAAATGGTCCCGTTTTGAAAATTTTCATCTTTCAACTAATTTTGACTCCCAGAGGTGGATCATCACTTTTGGAGATAAAATGAGCATCGTTATCGTCATTTTCATGCTTCTAGGGAGCCAAAACTCAAGATTTGGCTCATGGATAAAAGTGACTTAAAAGGACCCAAATGCTCACTATGAGGGCTTAAAACATGTTTATTCACTGCGGGAAGAGATATAAACAACATTTAGAGTAAATTAATGTTCATGCGAGAACGTTCAATTTTTCATGCAAAACAATCGATGACCCGCGACCTGATGAAATTGCTCTGAGATGACCAAAATGGTCCGTTTTGAAAATTTCCATCTTTCAACTAATTTTGACTCTCAGAGGTGGATCATCACTATTGGAGATAAAATGAGCATCTTTATCTTCATTTTCATGCTTCTAGGGAGCCAAAACTAAAGATTGGGCTCATGGTTAAAAGTGACTTAAAAGGACCCAAATGCTCACTTCGATGGCTTAAAACGTGTTTATTCACTGCGGGAAGGGATATAAAGAACATTTAGAGTAAATTATTGTTCATGCGAGAACGTTCAATTTTTCATGCCAAACGATCGATGACCCGCGTCCTGATGAAATTGCTCTGAGATGACCAAAATGGTCCGTTTTGAAAATTTTCATCTTTCAACTAATTTTGACTCTCAGAGGTGGATCATCACTTTTGGAGATAAAATGAGCAGCGTTATCGTCATTTTCATGCTTCTAGGGAGCCAAAACTCAAGATTTGGCTGATGGTTAAAAGTGACTTAAAAGGACCCAAATGCTCACTTCGAGGGCTTAAAATGTGTTTATTCACTGCGGGAAGAGATATAAACATCATTTAGAGTAAATTAATGTTCATGCGAGAACGTTCAATTTTTCATGCAAAACAATCGATGACCCGCGACCTGATGAAATTGCTCTGAGGTGACCAAAATGGTACGTTTTGAAAATTTCCATCTTTCAACTAATTTTGACTCTCAGAGGTGGATCATCACTATTGGAGATAAAATGAGCATCTTTATCATCATTTTCATGGTTCTAGGGAGCCAAAACTCAAGATTGGACTCATGGTTAAAAGTGACTTAAAAGGACCCAAATGCTCACTTTGAGGGCTTAAAACGTGTTTATTCACTGCGGGAAGAGATATAAACAATATTTAGAGTAAATTAATGTTCATGCGAGAACGTTCAATTTTTCATGCAAAACAATCGATGACCCGCGACCTGATGAAATTGCTCTGAGCTGACCAAAATGGTCCGTTTTGAAAATTTCCATCTTTCAACTAATTTTGACTCTCAGAGGTGGATCATCACTATTGGAGATAAAATGAGCATCGTTATCGTAATTTTCATGGTTCTAGGGAGCCAAAACTCAAGATTGGGCTCATGGTTAAAAGTGACTTAAAAGGACCCAAATGCTCACTTTGAGGGCTTAAAACGTGTTTATTCACTGCGGGAAGAGATATAAACAATATTTAGAGTGAATTAATGTTCATGCGAGAACGTTCAATTTTTCATGCAAAACAATCGATGACCCGCGACCTGATGAAATTGCTCTGAGATGACCAAAATGGTCCGTTTTGAAAATTTTCACCTTTCAACTAATTTTGACTCTCAGAGGTGGATCATCACTTTTGGAGATAAAATGAGCATCGTTATCGTAATTTTCATGCTTCTAGGGAGCCAAAACTCAAGGGGGCATATTACCAACCAATAGAGATAATTTTTGTCTCTAACTTGTTTAGAGACAAAAATTATCGCCGCACATCAGCGATTTTTATCGCAGATAAACCTTGCTATTAGCAAGGTTTATCGCAAATGCGATCAAAAACGGCCGCAATGCATGAATATCGCTGAAAAGTCAGCGATATTCATGCATTATCGAGCATATGCTCTTAGCCATGTTATCCACCTCCCATTGGTTAACATGGCTAAGAACTGCTCAGGGCAGGTGTTAGCTTTTGGAGATATTCGCGCTTAGCGCGAATATCTCCAAAAGTTGGTAATAGGAGATAGCGATGTTAGCGACTGTTTTCAGTAGCTAACATCTTGGCATGCCCACTTTGCATGTCATTAGTGATAAATATCACTGACATGCAAAGCGGGGCCCAAGATGGTCACTATCTCCTATTAGCTGTCGCTAACTGGTGTTAGCGACAGCTTGGTAATAGGGAGATAATTTTATCTCCGCTTTCTTGGCTTTTAAAGCCAAAGAAGCGGAGATAAACCCCCTTGATAATATGCCCCAAGATTTGGCTCATGGTGAAAAGTGACTTAAAAGGACCCAAATGCTCACTTCGAGGGCTTAAAACGTGTTTATTCACTGCGAAAAAAGAGATATAAACAACATTTAGAGTAAATTAATGTTCATGCGAGAACGTTCAATTTTTCATGCAAAACAATCGAAGACCCGCGACCTGATGAAATAGCTCTGAGATGACCAAAATGGTCCGTTTTGAAAATTTTCATCTTTCAACTAATTTTGACTCTCAGAGGTGGATCATCACTTTTGGAGATAAAATGAGCATCGTTATCGTCATTTTCATGCTTCTAGGGAGCCAAAACTCAAGATTTGGCTCATGGTTAAAAGTGACTTAAAAGGACCCAAATGCTCACTTCGAGGGCTTAAAATGTGTTTATTCACTGCGGGAAGAGATATAAACATCATTTAGAGTAAATTAATGTTCATGCGAGAACGTTCAATTTTTCATGCAAAACAATCGATGACCCGCGACCTGATGAAATTGCTCTGAGGTGACAAAAATGGTCCGTTTTGAAAATTTCCATCTTTCAACTAATTTTGACTCTCAGAGGTGGATCATCACTATTGGAGATAAAATGAGCATCTTTATCATCATTTTCATGGTTCTAGGGAGCCAAAACTCAAGATTGGGCAAAAGTGACTTAAAAGGACCCAAATGCTCACTTTGAGGGCTTAAAACGTGTTTATTCACTGCGGGAAGAGATATAAACAATATTTAGAGTGAATTAATGTTCATGCAAGAACGTTCAATTTTTAATGCAAAACAATCGATGACCCGCGACCTGATGAAATTGCTCTGAGATGACCAAAATGGTCCGTTTTGAAAATTTTCACCTTTCAACTAATTTTGACTCTCAGAGGTGGATCATTACTTTTGGAGATAAAATGAGCATCGTTATCGTAATTTTCATGCTTCTAGGGAGCCAAAACTCAAGATTTGGCTCATGGTGATAAGTGACTTAAAAGGACCCAAATGCTCACTTCGAGGGCTTAAAACTTGTTTATTCACTGCGGGAAGAGATATAAACAACATTTAGAGTAAATTAATGTTCATGCGAGAACGTTCAATTTTTCATGCAAAACAATCGATGACCCGCGACCTGATGAAATTGCTCTGAGGTGAACAAAATGGTCCATTTTGAAAATGTTCATCTTTCAACTAATATTGACTCTCAGAGGTGGATATTCACTTTTGGAGATAAAATGAGCATCTTCATAGTAATTTTTATGCTTCTGGGGAGCCAAAACTCAAGGGGGCATATTACCAACCAATAGAGATAATTTTTGTCTCTAACTTGTTTAGAGACAAAAATTATCGCCGCACATCGGCGATTTTTATCGCAGATAAACCTTGCTATTAGCAAGGTTTAGCGCAAATGCGATCAAAAACGGCCGCAATGCATGAATATCGCTGAAAAGTCAGCGATATTCATGCATTATCGAGCATATGCTCTTAGCCATGTTATCCACCTCCCATTGGTTAACATGGCTAAGAACTGCTCAGGGCAGGTGTTAGCTTTTGGAGATATTCGCGCTTAGCGCGAATATCTCCAAAAGTTGGTAATAGGAGATAGCGATGTTAGCGACTGTTTTCAGTAGCTAACATCTTGGCATGCCCACTTTGCATGTCATTAGTGATAAATATCACTGACATGCAAAGCGGGGCCCAAGATGGTCACTATCTCCTATTAGCTGTCGCTAACTGGTGTTAGCGACAGCTTGGTAATAGGGAGATAATTTTATCTCCGCTTTCTTGGCTTTTAAAGCCAAAGAAGTGGAGATAAACCCCCTTGATAATATGCCCCAAGATTTGGCTCATGGTGAAAAGTGACTTAAAAGGACCCAAATGCTCACTTCGAGGGCTTAAAACGTGTTTATTCACTGCGAAAAAAGAGATATAAACAACATTTAGAGTAAATTAATGTTCATGCGAGAACGTTCAATTTTTCATGCAAAACAATCGAAGACCCGCGACCTGATGAAATTGCTCTGAGATGACCAAAATGGTCCGTTTTGAAAATTTTCATCTTTCAACTAATTTTGACTCTCAGAGGTGGATCATCACTTCTGGAGATAAAATGAGCATCGTTATCGTCATTTTCATGCTTCTAGGGAGCCAAAACTCAAGATTTGGCTCATGGTGAAAAGTGACTTAAAAGGACCCAAATGCTCACTTCGAGGGCTTAAAACGTGTTTATTCACTGCGGGAAGAGATATAAACAACATTTAGAGTAAATTAATGTTCATGCGAGAACGTTCAATTTTTTATGCAAAACAATCGATGACCCGCGACCTGATGAAATTGCTCTGAGGTGACCAAAATGGTCCGTTTTGAAAATTTTCATCTTTCAACTAATTTTGACTCTCAGAGGTGGATCATCACTTTTGGAGATAAAATGAGCAGCGTTATCGTCATTTTCATGCTTCTAGGGAGCCAAAACTCAAGATTTGGCTCATGGTTAAAAGTGACTTAAAAGGACCCAAATGCTCACTTCGAGGGCTTAAAATGTGTTTATTCACTGCGGGAAGAGATATAAACATCATTTAGAGTAAATTAATGTTCATGCGAGAACGTTCAATTTTTCATGCAAAACAATCGATGACCCGCGACCTGATGAAATTGCTCTGAGGTGACAAAAATGGTCCGTTTTGAAAATTTCCATCTTTCAACTAATTTTGACTCTCAGAGGTGGATCATCACTATTGGAGATAAAATGAGCATCTTTATCATCATTTTCCTGGTTCTAGGGAGCCAAAACTCAAGATTGGGCAAAAGTGACTTAAAAGGACCCAAATGCTCACTTTGAGGGCTTAAAACGTGTTTATTCACTGCGGGAAGAGATATAAACAATATTTAGAGTGAATTAATGTTCATGCAAGAACGTTCAATTTTTAATGCAAAACAATCGATGACCCGCGACCTGATGAAATTGCTCTGAGATGACCAAAATGGTCCGTTTTGAAAATTTTCACCTTTCAACTAATTTTGACTCTCAGAGGTGGATCATTACTTTTGGAGATAAAATGAGCATCGTTATCGTAATTTTCATGCTTCTAGGGAGCCAAAACTCAAGATTTGGCTCATGGTGATAAGTGACTTAAAAGGACCCAAATGCTCACTTCGAGGGCTTAAAACTTGTTTATTCACTGCGGGAAGAGATATAAACAACATTTAGAGTAAATTAATGTTCATGCGAGAACGTTCAATTTTTCATGCAAAACAATCGATGACCCGCGACCTGATGAAATTGCTCTGAGGTGAACAAAATGGTCCATTTTGAAAATGTTCATCTTTCAACTAATATTGACTCTCAGAGGTGGATATTCACTTTTGGAGATAAAATGAGCATCTTCATAGTAATTTTTATGCTTCTGGGGAGCCAAAACTCAAGATTTGACTCATGGTTAAAAGTGACTTAAAAGGACCCAAATGCTCACTTCGAGGGCTTAAAACGTGTTTATTCACTGCGGGAAGAGATATAAACAACATTTAGAGTAAATTAATGTTCATGCGAGAACGTTCAATTTTTCATGCAAAACAATCGAAGACCCGCGACCTGATGAAATTGCTCTGAGATGACCAAAATGGTCCGTTTTGAAAATTTTCATCTTTCAACTAATTTTGACTCTCAGAGGTGGATCATCACTTTTGGAGATAAAATGAGCATCGTTATCGTCATTTTCATGCTTCTAGGGAGCCAAACCTCAAGATTTGGCTCATGGTGAAAAGTGACTTAAAAGGACCCAAATGCTCACTTCGAGGGCTTAAAACGTGTTTATTCACTGCGGGAAGAGATATAAACAACATTTAGAGTAAATTAATGTTCATGCGAGAACGTTCAATTTTTCATGCAAAACAATCGATGACCCGCGACCTGATGAAATTGCTCTGAGGTGAACAAAATGGTCCATTTTGAAAATGTTCATCTTTCAACTAAAATTGACTCTCAGAGGTGGATCTTCACTTTTGGAGATAAAATGAGCATCTTCATAGTAATTTTTATGCTTCTGTGGAGCCAAAACTCAAGATTTGGCTCATGGTTAAAAGTGACTTAAAAGGACCCAAATGCTCACTTTGAGGGCTTAAAACGTGTTTATTCACTGCGGGAAGAGATATAAACAACATTTAGAGTAAATTAATGTTCATGCGAGAACGTTCAATTTTTCATGCAAAACAATCGAAGACCCGCGACCTGATGAAATTGCTCTGAGATTACCAAAATGGTCCCGTTTTGAAAATTTTCATCTTTCAACTAATTTTGACTCTCAGAGGTGGATCATTACTTTTGGAGATAAAATGAGCATCGTTATCGTCATTTTCATGCTTCTAGGGAGCCAAAACTCAAGATTTGGCTCATGGTTAAAAGTGACTTAAAAGGACCCAAATGCTCACTATGAGGGCTTAAAACATGTTTATTCACTGCGGGAAGAGATATAAACAACATTTAGAGTAAATTAATGTTCATGCGAGAACGTTCAATTTTTCATGCAAAACAATCGATGACCCGCGACCTGATGAAATTGCTCTGAGATGACCAAAATGGTCCGTTTTGAAAATTTCCATCTTTCAACTAATTTTGACTCTCAGAGGTGGATCATCACTATTGGAGATAAAATGAGCATCTTTATCTTCATTTTCATGCTTCTAGGGAGCCAAAACTCAAGATTGGGCTCATGGTTAAAAGTGACTTAAAAGGACCCAAATGCTCACTTTGATGGCTTAAAACGTGTTTATTCACTGCGGGAAGAGATATAAAGAACATTTAGAGTAAATTATTGTTAATGCGAGAACGTTCAATTTTTCATGCCAAACGATCGATGACCCGCGTCCTGATGAAATTGCTCTGAGATGACCAAAATGGTCCGTTTTGAAAATTTTCATCTTTCAACTAATTTTGACTCTCAGAGGTGGATCATCACTTTTGGAGATAAAATGAGCAGCGTTATCGTCATTTTCATGCTTCTAGGGAGCCAAAACTCAAGGTTTGGCTCATGGTTAAAAGTGACTTAAAAGGACCCAAATGCTCACTTCGAGGGCTTAAAATGTGTTTATTCACTGCGGGAAGAGATATAAACATCATTTAGAGTAAATTAATGTTCATGCGAGAACGTTCAATTTTTCATGCAAAACAATCGATGACCCGCGACCTGATGAAATTGCTCTGAGGTGACCAAAATGGTCCGTTTTGAAAATTTCCATCTTTCAACTAATTTTGACTCTCAGAGGTGGATCATCACTATTGGAGATAAAATGAGCATCTTTATCATCATTTTCATGGTTCTAGGGAGCCAAAACTCAAGATTGGGCTCATGGTTAAAAGTGACTTAAAAGGACCCAAATGCTCACTTTGAGGGCTTAAAACGTGTTTATTCACTGCGGGAAGAGATATAAACAACATTTAGAGTAAATTAATGCTCATGTGAGAACGTTCAATTTTTCATGCAAAACAATCGATGACCCGCGACCTGATGAAATTGCTCTGAGGTGAACAAAATGGTCCATTTTGAAAATGTTCATCTTTCAACTAATATTGACTCTCAGAGGTGGATCTTCACTTTTGGAGATAAAATGAGCATCTTCATAGTAATTTTTATGCTTCTGGGGAGCCAAAACTCAAGATTTGGCTCATGGTTAAAAGTGACTTAAAAGGACCCAAATGCTCACTTTGAGGGCTTAAAACGTGTTTATTCACTGCGGGAAGAGATATAAACAACATTTAGAGTAAATTAATGTTCATGCGAGAACGTTCAATTTTTCATGCAAAACAATCGATGACCCGCGACCTGATGAAATTGCTCTGAGGTGACAAAAATGGTCCGTTTTGAAAATTTCCATCTTTCAACTAATTTTGACTCTCAGAGGTGGATCATCACTATTGGAGATAAAATGAGCATCTTTATCATCATTTTCATGGTTCTAGGGAGCCAAAACTCAAGATTGGGCAAAAGTGACTTAAAAGGACCCAAATGCTCACTTTGAGGGCTTAAAACGTGTTTATTCACTGCGGGAAGAGATATAAACAATATTTAGAGTGAATTAATGTTCATGCGAGAACGTTCAATTTTTAATGCAAAACAATCGATGACCCGCGACCTGATGAAATTGCTCTGAGATGACCAAAATGGTCCGTTTTGAAAATTTTCACCTTTCAACTGATTTTGACTCTCAGAGGTGGATCATTACTTTTGGAGATAAAATGAGCATCGTTATCGTCATTTTCATGCTTCTAGGGAGCCAAAACTCAAGATTTGGCTCATGGTTAAAAGTGACTTAAAAGGACCCAAATGCTCACTTTGAGGGCTTAAAACGTGTTTATTTACTGCGGTAAGAGATATAAAGAACATTTAGAGTAAATTATTGTTCATGCGAGAACGTTCAATTTTTCATGCAAAACGATCGATGACCCGCGACCTGATGAAATTGCTCTGAGATGACCAAAATGGTCAGTTTTGAAAATTTCCATCTTTCAACTAATTTTGACTCTCAGAGGTGGGTCATCACTATTGGAGATAACATGAGCATCTTTATCATCATTTTCATGGTTCTAGGGAGCCAAAACTCAAGATTGGGCTCATGGTGAAAAGTGACTTAAAAGGACCCAAATGCTCACTTCGAGGGCTTAAAACATGTTTATTCACTGCGGGAAGAGATATAAACAACATTTAGAGTAAATTAATGTTCATGCGAGAACGTTCAATTTTTCATGCAAAACAATCGATGACCCGCGACCTGATGAAATTGCTCTGAGATGACCAAAATGGTCCGTTTTGAAAATTTTAATCTTTCAACTAATTTTGACTCTCAGAGGTGGATCATCACTTTTGGAGATAAAATGAGCATCATTATCGTCATTTTCATGCTTCTAGGGAGCCAAAACTCAAGATTTGGCTCATGGTTAAAAGTGACTTAAAAGGACCCAAATGCTCACTTCGAGGGCTTAAAACGTGTTTATTCACTGCGGGAAGAGATATAAACAACATTTAGAGTAAATTAATGTTCATGCGAGAATGTTCAATTTTTCATGCAAAACAATCGAAGACCCGCGACCTGATGAAATTGCTCTGAGATGACCAAAATGGTCCGTTTTGAAAATTTCCATCTTTCAACTAATTTTGACTCTCAGAGGTGGATCATCACTATTGGAGATAAAATGAGCATCTTTATCTTCATTTTCATGCTTCTAGGGAGCCAAAACTCAAGATTGGGCTCATGGTTAAAAGTGACTTAAAAGGACCCAAATGCTCACTTCGATGGCTTAAAACGTGTTTATTCACTGCGGGAAGAGATATAAAGAACATTTAGAGTAAATTATTGTTAATGCGAGAACGTTCAATTTTTCATGCCAAACGATCGATGACCCGCGTCCTGATGAAATTGCTCTGAGATGACCAAAATGGTCCGTTTTGAAAATTTTCATCTTTCAACTAATTTTGACTCTCAGAGGTGGATCATCACTTTTGGAGATAAAATGAGCAGCGTTATCGTCATTTTCATGCTTCTAGGGAGCCAAAACTCAAGGTTTGGCTCATGGTTAAAAGTGACTTAAAAGGACCCAAATGCTCACTTCGAGGGCTTAAAATGTGTTTATTCACTGCGGGAAGAGATATAAACATCATTTAGAGTAAATTAATGTTCATGCGAGAACGTTCAATTTTTCATGCAAAACAATCGATGACCCGCGACCTGATGAAATTGCTCTGAGGTGACCAAAATGGTCCGTTTTGAAAATTTCCATCTTTCAACTAATTTTGACTCTCAGAGGTGGATCATCACTATTGGAGATAAAATGAGCATCTTTATCATCATTTTCATGGTTCTAGGGAGCCAAAACTCAAGATTGGGCTCATGGTTAAAAGTGACTTAAAAGGACCCAAATGCTCACTTTGAGGGCTTAAAACGTGTTTATTCACTGCGGGAAGAGATATAAACAACATTTAGAGTAAATTAATGCTCATGTGAGAACGTTCAATTTTTCATGCAAAACAATCGATGACCCGCGACCTGATGAAATTGCTCTGAGGTGAACAAAATGGTCCATTTTGAAAATGTTCATCTTTCAACTAATATTGACTCTCAGAGGTGGATCTTCACTTTTGGAGATAAAATGAGCATCTTCATAGTAATTTTTATGCTTCTGGGGAGCCAAAACTCAAGATTTGGCTCATGGTTAAAAGTGACTTAAAAGGACCCAAATGCTCACTTTGAGGGCTTAAAACGTGTTTATTCACTGCGGGAAGAGATATAAACAACATTTAGAGTAAATTAATGTTCATGCGAGAACGTTCAATTTTTCATGCAAAACAATCGATGACCCGCGACCTGATGAAATTGCTCTGAGGTGACAAAAATGGTCCGTTTTGAAAATTTCCATCTTTCAACTAATTTTGACTCTCAGAGGTGGATCATCACTATTGGAGATAAAATGAGCATCTTTATCATCATTTTCATGGTTCTAGGGAGCCAAAACTCAAGATTGGGCAAAAGTGACTTAAAAGGACCCAAATGCTCACTTTGAGGGCTTAAAACGTGTTTATTCACTGCGGGAAGAGATATAAACAATATTTAGAGTGAATTAATGTTCATGCGAGAACGTTCAATTTTTAATGCAAAACAATCGATGACCCGCGACCTGATGAAATTGCTCTGAGATGACCAAAATGGTCCGTTTTGAAAATTTTCACCTTTCAACTGATTTTGACTCTCAGAGGTGGATCATTACTTTTGGAGATAAAATGAGCATCGTTATCGTCATTTTCATGCTTCTAGGGAGCCAAAACTCAAGATTTGGCTCATGGTTAAAAGTGACTTAAAAGGACCCAAATGCTCACTTTGAGGGCTTAAAACGTGTTTATTTACTGCGGTAAGAGATATAAAGAACATTTAGAGTAAATTATTGTTCATGCGAGAACGTTCAATTTTTCATGCAAAACGATCGATGACCCGCGACCTGATGAAATTGCTCTGAGATGACCAAAATGGTCAGTTTTGAAAATTTCCATCTTTCAACTAATTTTGACTCTCAGAGGTGGGTCATCACTATTGGAGATAACATGAGCATCTTTATCATCATTTTCATGGTTCTAGGGAGCCAAAACTCAAGATTGGGCTCATGGTGAAAAGTGACTTAAAAGGACCCAAATGCTCACTTCGAGGGCTTAAAACATGTTTATTCACTGCGGGAAGAGATATAAACAACATTTAGAGTAAATTAATGTTCATGCGAGAACGTTCAATTTTTCATGCAAAACAATCGATGACCCGCGACCTGATGAAATTGCTCTGAGATGACCAAAATGGTCCGTTTTGAAAATTTTAATCTTTCAACTAATTTTGACTCTCAGAGGTGGATCATCACTTTTGGAGATAAAATGAGCATCATTATCGTCATTTTCATGCTTCTAGGGAGCCAAAACTCAAGATTTGGCTCATGGTTAAAAGTGACTTAAAAGGACCCAAATGCTCACTTCGAGGGCTTAAAACGTGTTTATTCACTGCGGGAAGAGATATAAACAACATTTAGAGTAAATTAATGTTCATGCGAGAATGTTCAATTTTTCATGCAAAACAATCGAAGACCCGCGACCTGATGAAATTGCTCTGAGATGACCAAAATGGTCCGTTTTGAAAATTTCCATCTTTCAACTAATTTTGACTCTCAGAGGTGGATCATCACTATTGGAGATAAAATGAGCATCTTTATCTTCATTTTCATGCTTCTAGGGAGCCAAAACTCAAGATTGGGCTCATGGTTAAAAGTGACTTAAAAGGACCCAAATGCTCACTTCGATGGCTTAAAACGTGTTTATTCACTGCGGGAAGAGATATAAAGAACATTTAGAGTAAATTATTGTTAATGCGAGAACGTTCAATTTTTCATGCCAAACGATCGATGACCCGCGTCCTGATGAAATTGCTCTGAGATGACCAAAATAGTCCGTTTTGAAAATTTTCATCTTTCAACTAATTTTGACTCTCAGAGGTGGATCATCACTTTTGGAGATTAAATGAGCAGCGTTATCGTCATTTTCATGCTTCTAGGGAGCCAAAACTCAAGATTTGGCTCATGGTTAAAAGTGACTTAAAAGGACCCAAATGCTCACTTCGAGGGCTTAAAATGTGTTTATTCACTGCGGGAAGAGATATAAACATCATTTAGAGTAAATTAATGTTCATGCGAGAACGTTCAATTTTTCATGCAAAACAATCGATGACCCGCGACCTGATGAAATTGCTCTGAGGTGACAAAAATGGTCCGTTTTGAAAATTTCCATCTTTCAACTAATTTTGACTCTCAGAGGTGGATCATCACTATTGGAGATAAAATGAGCATCTTTATCATCATTTTCATGGTTCTAGGGAGCCAAAACTCAAGATTGGGCAAAAGTGACTTAAAAGGACCCAAATGCTCACTTTGAGGGCTTAAAACGTGTTTATTCACTGCGGGAAGAGATATAAACAACATTTAGAGTAAATTAATGTTCATGCGAGAACGTTCAATTTTTCATGCAAAACAATCGAAGACCCGCGACCTGATGAAATTGCTCTGAGATTACCAAAATGGTCCCGTTTTGAAAATTTTCATCTTTCAACTAATTTTGACTCTCAGAGGTGGATCATCACTATTGGAGATAAAATGAGCATCTTTATCTTCATTTTCATGCTTCTAGGGAGCCAAAACTCAAGATTGGGCTCATGTTTAAAAGTGACTTAAAAGGACCCAAATGCTTAATTTGAGGGCTTAAAACGTGTTTATTCACTGCGGGAAGAGATATAAACAATATTTAGAGTGAATTAATGTTCATGCGAGAACGTTCAATTTTTCTTGCAAAACAATCAATGACCCGCGACCTGATGAAATTGTTCTGTGATGACCAAAATGGTCCGTTTTGAAAATGTTCACCTTTCAACTAATTTTGACTCTCAGAGGTGGATCATCACTTTTGGAGATAAAATGAGCATCGTTATCGTAATTTTCATGCTTCTAGGGAGCCAAAACTCAAGATTTGGCTCATGGTGAAAAGTGACTTAAAAGGACCCAAATGCTCACTTCGAGGGCTTAAAACGTGTTTATTCACTGCGGGAAGAGATATAAACAACATTTAGAGTAAATTAATGTTCATGCGAGAACGTTCAATTTTTCATGCAAAACAATCGATGACCCGCGACCTGATGAAATTGCTCTGAGATGACCAAAATGGTCCGTTTTGAAAATTTTAATCTTTCAACTAATTTTGACTCTCAGAGGTGGATCATCACTTTTGGAGATAAAATGAGCATCGTTATCGTCATTTTCATGCTTCTAGGGAGCCAAAACTCAAGATTTGGCTCATGGTTAAAAGTGACTTAAAAGGACCCAAATGCTCACTATGAGGGCTTAAAACGTGTTTATTCACTGCGGTAAGAGATATAAAGAACATTTAGAGTAAATTATTGTTCATGCGAGAACGTTCAATTTTTCATGCAAAACAATTGATGACCCGCGACCTGATGAAATTGCTCTGAGATGACCAAAATGGTCCGTTTTGAAAATTTCCATCTTTCAACTAATTTTGACTCTCAGAGGTGGATCATCACTATTGGAGAGAAAATGAGCATCTTTATCTTCATTTTCATGCTTCTAGGGAGCCAAAACTCAAGATTGGGCTCATGTTTAAAAGTGACTTAAAAGGACCCAAATGCTCACTATGAGGGCTTAAAACGTGTTTATTCACTGCGGGAAGAGATATAAACAATATTTAGAGTGAATTAATGTTCATGCGAGAACATTCAATTTTTCATGCAAAACAATCGATGACCCGCGACCTGATGAAATTGTTCTGAGATGACCAAAATGGTCCGTTTTGAAAATGTTCACCTTTCAATTAATTTTGACTCTCAGAGGTGGATCATCACTTTTGGAGATAAAATGAGCATCGTTATCGTAATTTTCATGCTTCTAGGGAGCCAAAACTCAAGATTTGGCTCATGGTGAAAAGTGACTTAAAAGGACCCAAATGCTCACTTCGAGGGCTTAAAACGTGTTTATTCACTGCGGGAAGAGATATAAACAACATTTAGAGTAAATTAATGTTCATGCGAGAACGTTCAATTTTTCATGCAAAACAATCGATGACCCGCGACCTGATGAAATTGCTCTGAGATGACCAAAATGGTCCGTTTTGAAATTTTTAATCTTTCAACTAATTTTGACTCTCAGAGGTGGATCATCACTTTTGGAGATAAAATGAGCATCGTTATCGTCATTTTCATGCTTCTAGGGAGCCAAACCTCAAGAATTGGCTCATGGTGAAAAGTGACTTAAAAGGACCCAAATGCTCACTTCAAGGGCTTAAAACGTGTTTATTCACTGCGGGAAGAGATATAAACAACATTTAGAGTAAATTAATGTTCATGCGAGAACGTTCAATTTTTCATGCAAAACAATCGATGACCCGCGACCTGATGAAATTGCTCTGAGGTGAACAAAATGGTCCATTTTGAAAATGTTCATCTTTCAACTAATATTGACTCTCAGAGGTGGATCTTCACTTTTGGAGATAAAATGAGCATCTTCATAGTAATTTTTATGCTTCTGGGGAGCCAAAACTCAAGATTTGGCTCATGGTTAAAAGTGACTTAAAAGGACCCAAATGCTCACTTTGAGGGCTTAAAACGTGTTTATTCACTGCGGGAAGAGATATAAACAACATTTAGAGTAAATTAATGTTCATGCGAGAACGTTCAATTTTTCATGCAAAACAATCGAAGACCCGCGACCTGATGAAATTGCTGAGATTACCAAAATGGTCCCGTTTTGAAAATTTTCATCTTTCAACTAATTTTGACTCTCAGAGGTGGATCATCACTATTGGAGATAAAATGAGCATCTTTATCTTCATTTTCATGCTTCTAGGGAGCCAAAACTCAAGATTGGGCTCAACGTTAAAAGTGACTTAAAAGGACCCAAATACTCACTTTGATGGCTTAAAACGTGTTTATTCATTGCGGGAAGAGATATAAAGAACATTTAGAGTAAATTATTGTTAATGCGAGAACGTTCAATTTTTCATGCCAAACGATCGATGACCCGCGTCCTGATGAAATTGCTCTGAGATTACCAAAATGGTCCGTTTTGAAAATTTTCATCTTTCAACTAATTTTGACTCTCAGAGGTGGATCATCACTTTTGGAGATAAAATGAGCAGCGTTATCGTCATTTTCATGCTTCTAGGGAGCCAAAACTCAAGATTTGGCTCATGGTGAAAAGTGACTTAAAAGGACCCAAATGCTCACTTCGAGGGCTTAAAACGTGTTTATTCACTGCGGGAAGAGATATAAACAACATTTAGAGTAAATTAATGTTCATGCGAGAACGTTCAATTTTTCATGCAAAACAATCGATGAGCCGCGACCTGATGAAATTGCTCTGAGATGACCAAAATGGTCCGTTTTGAAAATTTTAATCTTTCAACTAATTTTGACTCTCAGAGGTGGATCATCACTTTTGGAGATAAAATGAGCATCGTTATCGTCATTTTCATGCTTCTAGGGAGCCAAAACTCAAGATTTGGCTCATGGTTAAAAGTGACTTAAAAGGACCCAAATGCTCACTTCGAGGGCTTAAAACGTGTTTATTCACTGCGGGAAGAGATATAAACAACATTTAGAGTAAATTAATGTTCATGCGAGAACGTTCAATTTTTCATGCAAAACAATCGAAGACCCGCGACCTGATGAAATTGCTCTGAGATGACCAAAATGGTCCGTTTTGAACATTTCCATCTTTCAACTAATTTTGACTCTCAGAGGTGGATCATCACTATTGGAGATAAAATGAGCATCTTTATCTTCATTTTCATGCTTCTAGGGAGCCAAAACTCAAGATTGGGCTCATGGTTAAAAGTGACTTAAAAGGACCCAAATGCTCACTTCGATGGCTTAAAACGTGTTTATTCACTGCGGGAAGAGATATAAAGAACATTTAGAGTAAATTATTGTTAATGCGAGAACGTTCAATTTTTCATGCCAAACGATCGATGACCCGCGTCCTGATGAAATTGCTCTGAGATGACCAAAATGGTCCGTTTTGAAATTTTCATCTTTCAACTAATTTTGACTCTCAGAGGTGGATCATCACTTTTGGAGATAAAATGAGCAGCGTTATCGTCATTTTCATGCTTCTAGGGAGCCAAAACTCAAGATTTGGCTCATGGTTAAAAGTGACTTAAAAGGACCCAAATGCTCACTTCGAGGGCTTAAAATGTGTTTATTCACTGCGGGAAGAGATATAAACATCATTTAGAGTAAATTAATGTTAATGCGAGAACGTTCAATTTTTCATGCAAAACAATCGATGACCCGCGACCTGATGAAATTGCTCTGAGGTGACAAAAATGGTCCGTTTTGAAAATTTCCATCTTTCAACTAATTTTGACTCTCAGAGGTGGATCATCACTATTGGAGATAAAATGAGCATCTTTATCATCATTTTCATGGTTCTAGGGAGCCAAAACTCAAGATTGGGCAAAAGTGACTTAAAAGGACCCAAATGCTCACTTTGAGGGCTTAAAACGTGTTTATTCACTGCGGGAAGAGATATAAACAACATTTAGAGTAAATTAATGTTCATGCGAGAACGTTCAATTTTTCATGCAAAACAATCGAAGACCCGCGACCTGATGAAATTGCTCTGAGATTACCAAAATGGTCCCGTTTTGAAAATTTTCATCTTTCAACTAATTTTGACTCTCAGAGGTGGATCATCACTTTTGGAGATAAAATGAGCATCGTTATCGTCATTTTCATGCTTCTAGGGAGCCAAAACTCAAGATTTGGCTCATGGTTAAAAGTGACTTTAAAGGACCCAAATGCTCACTATGAGGGCTTAAAACATGTTTATTCACTGCGGGAAGAGATATAAACAACATTTAGAGTAAATTAATGTTCATGCGAGAACGTTCAATTTTTCATGCAAAACAATCGATGACCCGCGACCTGATGAAATTGCTCTGAGGTGACCAAAATGGTCCGTTTTGAAAATTTCCATCTTTCAACTAATTTTGACTCTCAGAGGTGGATCATCACTATTGGAGATAAAATGAGCATCTTTATCATCATTTTCATGGTTCTAGGGAGCCAAAACTCAAGATTGGGCTCATGGTTAAAAGTGACTTAAAAGGACCCAAATGCTCACTTTGAGGGCTTAAAACGTGTTTATTCACTGCGGGAAGAGATATAAACAACATTTAGAGTAAATTAATGTTCATGTGAGAACGTTCAATTTTTCATGCAAAACAATCGATGACCCGCGACCTGATGAAATTGCTCTGAGGTGAACAAAATGGACCATTTTGAAAATGTTCATCTTTCAACTAATATTGACTCTCAGAGGTGGATCTTCACTTTTGGAGATAAAATGAGCATCTTCATAGTAATTTTTATGCTTCTGGGGAGCCAAAACTCAAGATTTGGCTCATGGTTAAAAGTGACTTAAAAGGACCCAAATGCTCACTTCGAGGGCTTAAAACGTGTTTATTCACTGCGGGAAGAGATATAAACAACATTTAGAGTAAATTAATGTTTATGCGAGAACTTTCAATTTTTCATGCAAAACAATCGATGACCCGCGACCTGATGAAATTGCTCTGAGGTGACAAAAATGGTCCGTTTTGAAAATTTCCATCTTTCAACTAATTTTGACTCTCAGAGGTGGATCATCACTATTGGAGATAAAATGAGCATCTTTATCATCATTTTCATGGTTCTAGGGAGCCAAAACTCAAGATTGGGCAAAAGTGACTTAAAAGGTCCCAAATGCTCACTTTGAGGGCTTAAAACGTGTTTATTCACTGCGGGAAGAGATATAAACAATATTTAGAGTGAATTAATGTTCATGCGAGAACGTTCAATTTTTAATGCAAAACAATCGATGACCCGCGACCTGATGAAATTGCTCTGAGATGACCAAAATGGTCCGTTTTGAAAATGTTCACCTTTCAACTAATTTTGACTCTCAGAGGTGGATCATTACTTTTGGAGATAAAATGAGCATCGTTATCGTAATTTTCATGCTTCTAGGGAGCCAAAACTCAAGATTTGGCTCATGGTGAAAAGTGACTTAAAAGGACCCAAATGCTCACTTCGAGGGCTTAAAACTTGTTTATTCACTGCGGGAAGAGATATAAACAACATTTAGAGTAAATTAATATTCATGCGAGAACGTTCAATTTTTCATGCAAAACAATCGATGACCCGCGACCTGATGAAATTGCTCTGAGGTGAACAAAATGGTCCATTTTGAAAATGTTCATCTTTCAACTAATATTGACTCTCAGAGGTGGATATTCACTTTTGGAGATAAAATGAGCATCTTCATAGTAATTTTTATGCTTCTGGGGAGCCAATACTCAAGATTTGGCTCATGGTTAAAAGTGACTTAAAAGGACCCAAATGCTCACTTCGAGGGCTTAAAACGTGTTTATTCACTGCGGGAAGAGATATAAACAACATTTAGAGTAAATTAATGTTCATGCGAGAACGTTCAATTTTTCATGCAAAACAATCGAAGACCCGCGACCTGATGAAATTGCTCTGAGATTACCAAAATGGTCCCGTTTTGAAAATGTTCATCTTTCAACTAATTTTGACTCTCAGAGGTGGATCATCACTATTGGAGATAAAATGAGCATCTTTATCTTCATTTTCATGCTTCTAGGGAGCCAAAACTCAAGATTGGGCTCATGGTTAAAAGTGACTTAAAAGGACCCAAATGCTCACTTCGATGGCTTAAAATGTGTTTATTCACTGTGGGAAGAGATATAAAGAACATTTAGAGTAAATTATTGTTAATGCGAGAACGTTAAATTTTTCATGCCAAACGATCGATGACCCGCGCGTCCTGATGAAATTGCTCTGAGATGACCAAAATGGTCCGTTTTGAAAATTTTCATCTTTCAACTAATTTTGACTCTCAGAGGTGGATCATCACTTTTGGAGATAAAATGAGCAGCGTTATCGTCATTTTCATGCTTCTAGGGAGCCAAAACTCAAGATTTGGCTCATGGTTAAAAGTGACTTAAAAGGACCCAAATGCTCACTTCGAGGGCTTAAATGTGTTTATTCACTGCGGGAAGAGATATAAACATCATTTAGAGTAAATTAATGTTCATGCGAGAACGTTCAATTTTTCATGCAAAACAATCAATGACCCGCGACCTGATGAAATTGCTCTGAGGTGACCAAAATGGTCCGTTTTGAAAATTTCCATCTTTCAACTAATTTTGACTCTCAGAGGTGGATCATCACTATTGGAGATAAAATGAGCATCTTTATCATCATTTTCATGGTTCTAGGGAGCCAAAACTCAAGATTGGGCTCATGGTTAAAAGTGACTTAAAAGGAACCAAATGCTCACTTTGAGGGCTTAAAACGTGTTTATTCACTGCGGGAAGAGATATAAACAACATTTAGAGTAAATTAATGTTCATGCGAGAACGTTCAATTTTTCATGCAAAACAATCAATGACCCGCGACCTGATGAAATTGCTCTGAGGTGACCAAAATGGTCCGTTTTGAAAATTTCCATCTTTCAACTAATATTGACTCTCAGAGGTGGATATTCACTTTTGGAGATAAAATGAGCATCTTCATAGTAATTTTTATGCTTCTGGGGAGCCAATACTCAAGATTTGGCTCATGGTTAAAAGTGACTTAAAAGGACCCAAATGCTCACTTCGAGGGCTTAAAACGTGTTTATTCACTGCGGGAAGAGATATAAACAACATTTAGAGTAAATTAATGTTCATGCGAGAACGTTCAATTTTTCATGCAAAACAATCGAAGACCCGCGACCTGATGAAATTGCTCTGAGATTACCAAAATGGTCCCGTTTTGAAAATGTTCATCTTTCAACTAATTTTGACTCTCAGAGGTGGATCATCACTATTGGAGATAAAATGAGCATCTTTATCTTCATTTTCATGCTTCTAGGGAGCCAAAACTCAAGATTGGGCTCATGGTTAAAAGTGACTTAAAAGGACCCAAATGCTCACTTCGATGGCTTAAAATGTGTTTATTCACTGTGGGAAGAGATATAAAGAACATTTAGAGTAAATTATTGTTAATGCGAGAACGTTAAATTTTTCATGCCAAACGATCGATGACCCGCGCGTCCTGATGAAATTGCTCTGAGATGACCAAAATGGTCCGTTTTGAAAATTTTCATCTTTCAACTAATTTTGACTCTCAGAGGTGGATCATCACTTTTGGAGATAAAATGAGCAGCGTTATCGTCATTTTCATGCTTCTAGGGAGCCAAAACTCAAGATTTGGCTCATGGTTAAAAGTGACTTAAAAGGACCCAAATGCTCACTTCGAGGGCTTAAATGTGTTTATTCACTGCGGGAAGAGATATAAACATCATTTAGAGTAAATTAATGTTCATGCGAGAACGTTCAATTTTTCATGCAAAACAATCAATGACCCGCGACCTGATGAAATTGCTCTGAGGTGACCAAAATGGTCCGTTTTGAAAATTTCCATCTTTCAACTAATTTTGACTCTCAGAGGTGGATCATCACTATTGGAGATAAAATGAGCATCTTTATCATCATTTTCATGGTTCTAGGGAGCCAAAACTCAAGATTGGGCTCATGGTTAAAAGTGACTTAAAAGGAACCAAATGCTCACTTTGAGGGCTTAAAACGTGTTTATTCACTGCGGGAAGAGATATAAACAACATTTAGAGTAAATTAATGTTCATGCGAGAACGTTCAATTTTTCATGCAAAACAATCAATGACCCGCGACCTGATGAAATTGCTCTGAGGTGACCAAAATGGTCCGTTTTGAAAATTTCCATCTTTCAACTAATTTTGACTCTCAGAGGTGGATCATCACTATTGGAGATAAAATGAGCATCTTTCTCATCATTTTCATGGTTCTAGGGAGCCAAAACTCAAGATTGGGCTCATGGTTAAAAGTGACTTAAAAGGAACCAAATGCTCACTTTGAGGGCTTAAAACGTGTTTATTCACTGCGGGAAGAGATATAAACAACATTTAGAGTAAATTAATGTTCATGCGAGAACGTTCAATTTTTCATGCAAAACAATCGATGACCCGCGACCTGATGAAATTGCTCTGAGATGACCAAAATGGTCCGTTTTGAAAATTTCCATCTTTCAACTAATTTTGACTCTCAGAGGTGGATCATCACTATTGGAGATAAAATGAGCATCTTTATCTTCATTTTCATGCTTCTAGGGAGCCAAAACTAAAGATTGGGCTCATGGTTAAAAGTGACTTAAAAGGACCCAAATGCTCACTTCGATGGCTTAAAACGTGTTTATTCACTGCGGGAAGGGATATAAAGAACATTTAGAGTAAATTATTGTTAATGTGAGAACGTTCAATTTTTCATGCCAAACGATCGATGACCCGCGTCCTGATGAAATTGCTCTGAGATGACCAAAATGGTCCGTTTTGAAAATTTTCATCTTTCAACTAATTTTGACTCTCAGAGGTGGATCATCACTTTTGGAGATAAAATGAGCAGCGTTATCGTCATTTTCATGCTTCTAGGGAGCCAAAACTCAAGATTTGGCTGATGGTTAAAAGTGACTTAAAAGGACCCAAATGCTCACTTCGAGGGCTTAAAATGTGTTTATTCACTGCGGGAAGAGATATAAACATCATTTAGAGTAAATTAATGTTCATGCGAGAACGTTCAATTTTTCATGCAAAACAATCGATGACCCGCGACCTGATGAAATTGCTCTGAGGTGACCAAAATGGTACGTTTTGAAAATTTCCATCTTTCAACTAATTTTGACTCTCAGAGGTGGATCTTCACTTTTGGAGATAAAATGAGCATCTTCATAGTAATTTTTATGCTTCTGGGGAGCCAAAACTCAAGATTTGGCTCATGGTTAAAAGTGACTTAAAAGGACCCAAATGCTCACTTTGAGGGCTTAAAACGTGTTTATTCACTGCGGGAAGAGATATAAACAACATTTAGAGTAAATTAATGTTCATGCGAGAACGTTCAATTTTTCATGCAAAACAATCGAAGACCCGCGACCTGATGAAATTGCTGAGATTACCAAAATGGTCCCGTTTTGAAAATGTTCATCTTTCAACTAATTTTGACTCTCAGAGGTGGATCATCACTTTTGGAGATAAAATGAGCATCGTTATCGTCATTTTCATGCTTCTAGGGAGCCAAAACTCAAGATTTGGCTCACGGTTAAAAGTGACTTAAAAGGACCCAAATGCTCACTATGAGGGCTTAAAACATGTTTATTCACTGCGGGAAGAGATATAAACAACATTTAGAGTAAATTAATGTTCATGCGAGAACGTTCAATTTTTCATGCAAAACAATCGATGACCCGCGACCTGATGAAATTGCTCTGAGATGACCAAAATGGTCCGTTTTGAAAATTTCCATCTTTCAACTAATTTTGACTCTCAGAGGTGGATCATCACTATTGGAGATAAAATGAGCATCTTTATCTTCATTTTCATGCTTCTAGGGAGCCAAAACTCAAGATTGGGCTCAACGTTAAAAGTGACTTAAAATGACCCAAATGCTCACTTTGATGGCTTAAAACGTGTTTATTCATTGCGGGAAGAGATATAAAGAACATTTAGAGTAAATTATTGTTAATGCGAGAACGTTCAATTTTTCATGCCAAACGATCGATGACCCGCGTCCTGATGAAATTGCTCTGAGATTACCAAAATGGTCCGTTTTGAAAATTTTCATCTTTCAACTAATTTTGACTCTCAGAGGTGGATCATCACTTTTGGAGATAAAATGAGCAGCGTTATCGTCATTTTCATGCTTCTAGGGAGCCAAAACTCAAGATTTGGCTCATGGTGAAAAGTGACTTAAAAGGACCCAAATGCTCACTTCGAGGGCTTAAAACGTGTTTATTCACTGCGGGAAGAGATATAAACAACATTTAGAGTAAATTAATGTTCATGCGAGAACGTTCAATTTTTCATGCAAAACAATCGATGAGCCGCGACCTGATGAAATTGCTCTGAGATGACCAAAATGGTCCGTTTTGAAAATTTTAATCTTTCAACTAATTTTGACTCTCAGAGGTGGATCATCACTTTTGGAGATAAAATGAGCATCGTTATCGTCATTTTCATGCTTCTAGGGAGCCAAAACTCAAGATTTGGCTCATGGTTAAAAGTGACTTAAAAGGACCCAAATGCTCACTTCGAAGGCTTAAAACGTGTTTATTCACTGCGGGAAGAGATATAAACAACATTTAGAGTAAATTAATGTTCATGCGAGAACGTTCAATTTTTCATGCAAAACAATCGAAGACCCGCGACCTGATGAAATTGCTCTGAGATGACCAAAATGGTCCGTTTTGAAAATTTCCATCTTTCAACTAATTTTGACTCTCAGAGGTGGATCATCACTATTGGAGATAAAATGAGCATCTTTATCTTCATTTTCATGCTTCTAGGGAGCCAAAACTCAAGATTGGGCTCATGGTTAAAAGTGACTTAAAAGGACCCAAATGCTCACTTCGATGGCTTAAAACGTGTTTATTCACTGCGGGAAGAGATATAAAGAACATTTAGAGTAAATTATTGTTAATGCGAGAACGTTCAATTTTTCATGCCAAACGATCGATGACCCGCGTCCTGATGAAATTGCTCTGAGATGACCAAAATGGTCCGTTTTGAAAATTTTCATCTTTCAACTAATTTTGACTCTCAGAGGTGGATCATCACTTTTGGAGATAAAATGAGCAGCGTTATCGTCATTTTCATGCTTCTAGGGAGCCAAAACTCAAGATTTGGCTCATGGTTAAAAGTGACTTAAAAGGACCCAAATGCTCACTTCGAGGGCTTAAAATGTGTTTATTCACTGCGGGAAGAGATATAAACATCATTTAGAGTAAATTAATGTTAATGCGAGAATGTTCAATTTTTCATGCAAAACAATCGATGACCCGCGACCTGATGAAATTGCTCTGAGGTGACAAAAATGGTCCGTTTTGAAAATTTCCATCTTTCAACTAATTTTGACTCTCAGAGGTGGATCATCACTATTGGAGATAAAATGAGCATCTTTATCATCATTTTCATGGTTCTAGGGAGCCAAAACTCAAGATTGGGCAAAAGTGACTTAAAAGGACCCAAATGCTCACTTTGAGGGCTTAAAACGTGTTTATTCACTGCGGGAAGAGATATAAACAACATTTAGAGTAAATTAATGTTCATGCGAGAACGTTCAATTTTTCATGCAAAACAATCGAAGACCCGCGACCTGATGAAATTGCTCTGAGATGACCAAAATGGTCCGTTTTGAAAATTTTCATCTTTCAACTAATTTTGACTCTCAGAGGTGGATCATCACTATTGGAGATAAAATGAGCATCTTTATCTTCATTTTCATGCTTCTAGGGAGCCAAAACTCAAGATTGGGCTCATGGTTAAAAGTGACTTAAAAGGACCCAAATGATCACTTTGATGGCTTAAAACGTGTTTATTCACTGCGGGAAGAGATATAAAGAACATTTAGAGTAAATTATTGTTAATGCGAGAACGTTCAATTTTTCCTGCCAAACGATCGATGACCCGCGTCCTGATGAAATTGCTCTGAGATGACCAAAATGGTCCGTTTTGAAAATTTTCATCTTTCAACTAATTTTGACTCTCAGAGGTGGATCATCACTTTTGGAGATAAAATGAGCAGCGTTATCGTCATTTTCATGCTTCTAGGGAGCCAAAACTCAAGATTTGGCTCATGGTTAAAAGTGACTTAAAAGGACCCAAATGCTCACTTCGAGGGCTTAAAATGTGTTTATTCACTGCGGGAAGAGATATAAACAACATTTAGAGTAAATTAATGTTCATGTGAGAACGTTCAATTTTTCATGCAAAACAATCGATGACCCGCGACCTGATGAAATTGCTCTGAGGTGAACAAAATGGACCATTTTGAAAATGTTCATCTTTCAACTAATATTGACTCTCAGAGGTGGATCTTCACTTTTGGAGATAAAATGAGCATCTTCATAGTAATTTTTATGCTTCTGGGGAGCCAAAACTCAAGATTTGGCTCATGGTTAAAAGTGACTTAAAAGGACCCAAATGCTCACTTCGAGGGCTTAAAACGTGTTTATTCACTGCGGGAAGAGATATAAACAACATTTAGAGTAAATTAATGTTTATGCGAGAACGTTCAATTTTTCATGCAAAACAATCGATGACCCCGCGACCTGATGAAATTGCTCTGAGGTGACAAAAATGGTCCGTTTTGAAAATTTCCATCTTTCAACTAATTTTGACTCTCAGAGGTGGATCATCACTATTGGAGATAAAATGAACATCTTTATCATCATTTTCATGGTTCTAGGGAGCCAAAACTCAAGATTGGGCAAAAGTGACTTAAAAGGTCCCAAATGCTCACTTTGAGGGCTTAAAACGTGTTTATTCACTGCGGGAAGAGATATAAACAATATTTAGAGTGAATTAATGTTCATGCGAGAACGTTCAATTTTTAATGCAAAACAATCGATGACCCGCGACCTGATGAAATTGCTCTGAGATGACCAAATTGGTCCGTTTTGAAAATGTTCACCTTTCAACTAATTTTGACTCTCAGAGGTGGATCATTACTTTTGGAGATAAAATGAGCATCGTTATCGTAATTTTCATGCTTCTAGGGAGCCAAAACTCAAGATTTGGCTCATGGTGAAAAGTGACTTAAAAGGACCCAAATGCTCACTTCGAGGGCTTAAAACTTGTTTATTCACTGCGGGAAGAGATATAAACAACATTTAGAGTAAATTAATATTCATGCGAGAACGTTCAATTTTTCATGCAAAACAATTGATGACCCGCGACCTGATGAAATTGCTCTGAGGTGAACAAAATGGTCCATTTTGAAAATGTTCATCTTTCAACTAATATTGACTCTCAGAGGTGGATATTCACTTTTGGAGATAAAATGAGCATCTTCATAGTAATTTTTATGCTTCTGGGGAGCCAATACTCAAGATTTGGCTCATGGTTAAAAGTGACTTAAAAGGACCCAAATGCTCACTTCGAGGGCTTAAAACGTGTTTATTCACTGCGGGAAGAGATATAAACAACATTTAGAGTAAATTAATGTTCATGCGAGAACGTTCAATTTTTCATGCAAAACAATCGAAGACCCGCGACCTGATGAAATTGCTCTGAGATTACCAAAATGGTCCCGTTTTAAAAATGTTCATCTTTCAACTAATTTTGACTCTCAGAGGTGGATCATCACTATTGGAGATAAAATGAGCATCTTTATCTTCATTTTCATGCTTCTAGGGAGCCAAAACTCAAGATTGGGCTCATGGTTAAAAGTGACTTAAAAGGACCCAAATGCTCACTTCGATGGCTTAAAATGTGTTTATTCACTGTGGGAAGAGATATAAAGAACATTTAGAGTAAATTATTGTTAATGCGAGAACGTTAAATTTTTCATGCCAAACGATCGATGACCCGCGCGTCCTGATGAAATTGCTCTGAGATGACCAAAATGGTCCGTTTTGAAAATTTTCATCTTTCAACTAATTTTGACTCTCAGAGGTGGATCATCACTTTTGGAGATAAAATGAGCAGCGTTATCGTCATTTTCATGCTTCTAGGGAGCCAAAACTCAAGATTTGGCTCATGGTTAAAAGTGACTTAAAAGGACCCAAATGCTCACTTCGAGGGCTTAAAATGTGTTTATTCACTGCGGGAAGAGATATAAACATCATTTAGAGTAAATTAATGTTCATGCGAGAACGTTCAATTTTTCATGCAAAACAATCAATGACCCGCGACCTGATGAAATTGCTCTGAGGTGACCAAAATGGTCCGTTTTGAAAATTTCCATCTTTCAACTAATTTTGACTCTCAGAGGTGGATCATCACTATTGGAGATAAAATGAGCATCTTTATCATCATTTTCATGGTTCTAGGGAGCCAAAACTCAAGATTGGGCTCATGGTTAAAAGTGACTTAAAAGGAACCAAATGCTCACTTTGAGGGCTTAAAACGTGTTTATTCACTGCGGGAAGAGATATAAACAACATTTAGAGTAAATTAATGTTCATGCGAGAACGTTCAATTTTTCATGCAAAACAATCGATGACCCGCGACCTGATGAAATTGCTCTGAGGTGAACAAAATGGTCCATTTTGAAAATGTTCATCTTTCAACTAATATTGACTCTCAGAGGTGGATCTTCACTTTTGGAGATAAAATGAGCATCTTCATAGTAATTTTTATGCTTCTGGGGAGCCAAAACTCAAGATTTGGCTCATGGTTAAAAGTGACTTAAAAGGACCCAAATGCTCACTTCGAGGGCTTAAAACGTGTTTATTCACTGCGGGAAGAGATATAAACAACATTTAGAGTAAATTAATGTTCATGCGAGAACGTTCAATTTTTCATGCAAAACAATCGAAGACCCGCGACCTGATGAAATTGCTCTGAGATTACCAAAATGGTCCCGTTTTGAAAATTTTCATCTTTCAACTAATTTTGACTCCCAGAGGTGGATCATCACTTTTGGAGATAAAATGAGCATCGTTATCGTCATTTTCATGCTTCTAGGGAGCCAAAACTCAAGATTTGGCTCATGGATAAAAGTGACTTAAATGGACCCAAATGCTCACTATGAGGGCTTAAAACATGTTTATTCACTGCGGGAAGAGATATAAACAACATTTAGAGTAAATTAATGTTCATGCGAGAACGTTCAATTTTTCATGCAAAACAATCGATGACCCGCGACCTGATGAAATTGCTCTGAGATGACCAAAATGGTCCGTTTTGAAAATTTCCATCTTTCAACTAATTTTGACTCTCAGAGGTGGATCATCACTATTGGAGATAAAATGAGCATCTTTATCTTCATTTTCATGCTTCTAGGGAGCCAAAACTAAAGATTGGGCTCATGGTTAAAAGTGACTTAAAAGGACCCAAATGCTCACTTCGATGGCTTAAAACGTGTTTATTCACTGCGGGAAGGGATATAAAGAACATTTAGAGTAAATTATTGTTAATGCGAGAACGTTCAATTTTTCATGCCAAACGATCGATGACCCGCGTCCTGATGAAATTGCTCTGAGGTGACCAAAATGGTACGTTTTGAAAATTTCCATCTTTCAACTAATTTTGACTCTCAGAGGTGGATCATCACTATTGGAGATACAATGAGCATCTTTATCATCATTTTCATGGTTCTAGGGAGCCAAAACTCAAGATTGGACTCATGGTTAAAAGTGACTTAAAAGGACCCAAATGCTCACTTTGAGGGCTTAAAACGTGTTTATTCACTGCGGGAAGAGATATAAACAATATTTAGAGTGAATTAATGTTCATGCGAGAACGTTCAATTTTTCATGCAAAACAATCGATGACCCGCGACCTGATGAAATTGCTCTGAGATGACCAAAATGGTCCGTTTTGAAAATGTTCACCTTTCAACCAATTTTGACTCTCAGAGGTGGATCATCACTTTTGGAGATAAAATGAGCATCGTTATCGTAATTTTCATGCTTCTAGGGAGCCAAAACTCAAGATTTGGCTCATGGTGAAAAGTGACTTAAAACGACCCAAATGCTCACTTCGAGGGCTTAAAACGTGTTTATTCACTGCGGGAAGAGATATAAACAACATTTAGAGTAAATTAATGTTCATGCGAGAACGTTCAATTTTTCATGCAAAACAATCGAAGACCCGCGACCTGATGAAATTGCTCTGAGATGACCAAAATGGTCCGTTTTGAAAATGTTCATCTTTCAACTAATTTTGACTCTCAGAGGTGGATCATCACTTTTGGAGATAAAATGAGCATCGTTATCGTCATTTTCATGCTTCTAGGGAGCCAAAACTCAAGATTTGGCTCATGGTGAAAAGTGACTTAAAAGGACCCAAATGCTCACTTTGAGGGCTTAAAACGTGTTTATTCACTGCGGGAAGAGATATAAACAATATTTAGAGTGAATTAATGTTCATGCGAGAACGTTCAATTTTTCATGCAAAACAATCGATGACCCGCGACCTGATGAAATTGCTCTGAGATGACCAAAATGGTCCGTTTTGAAAATTTTCACCTTTCAACTAATTTTGACTCTCAGAGGTGGATCATCACTTTTGGAGATAAAATGAGCATCGTTATCGTAATTTTCATGCTTCTAGGGAGCCAAAACTCAAGGGGGCATATTACCAACCAATAGAGATAATTTTTGTCTCTAACTTGTTTAGAGACAAAAATTATCGCCGCACATCGGCGATTTTTATCGCAGATAAACCTTGCTATTAGCAAGGTTTATCGCAAATGCGATCAAAAACGGCCGCAATGCATGAATATCGCTGAAAAGTCCGCGATATTCATGCATTATCGAGCATATGCTCTTAGCCATGTTATCCACCTCCCATTGGTTAACATGGCTAAGAACTGCTCAGGGCAGGTGTTAGCTTTTGGAGATATTCGCGCTTAGCGCGAATATCTCCAAAAGTTGGTAATAGGAGATAGCGATGTTAGCGACTGTTTTCAGTAGCTAACATCTTGGCATGCCCACTTTGCATGTCATTAGTGATAAATATCACTGACATGCAAAGCGGGGCCCAAGATGGTCACTATCTCCTATTAGCTGTCGCTAACTGGTGTTAGCGACAGCTTGGTAATAGGGAGATAATTTTATCTCCGCTTTCTTGGCTTTTAAAGCCAAAGAAGCGGAGATAAACCCCCTTGATAATATGCCCCAAGATTTGGCTCATGGTGAAAAGTGACTTAAAAGGACCCAAATCCTCACTTCGAGGGCTTAAAACGTGTTTATTCACTGCGAAAAAAGAGATATAAACAACATTTAGAGTAAATTAATGTTCATGCGAGAACGTTCAATTTTTCATGCAAAACAATCGAAGACCCGCGACCTGATGAAATTGCTCTGAGATGACCAAAATGGTCCGTTTTGAAAATTTTCATCTTTCAACTAATTTTGACTCTCAGAGGTGGATCATCACTTTTGGAGATAAAATGAGCATCGTTATCGTCATTTTCATGCTTCTAGGGAGCCAAAACTCAAGATTTGGCTCATGGTGAAAAGTGACTTAAAAGGACCCAAATGCTCACTTCGAGGGCTTAAAACGTGTTTATTCACTGCGGGAAGAGATATAAACAACATTTAGAGTAAATTAATGTTCATGCGAGAACGTTCAATTTTTCATGCAAAACAATCGATGACCCGCGACCTGATGAAATTGCTCTGAGGTGAACAAAATGGTCCATTTTGAAAATGTTCATCTTTCAACTAATATTGACTCTCAGAGGTGGATCTTCACTTTTGGAGATAAAATGAGCATCTTCATAGTAATTTTCATGCTTCTGGGGAGCCAAAACTCAAGATTTGGCTCATGGTTAAAAGTGACTTAAAAGGACCCAAATGCTCACTTCGAGGGCTTAAAACGTGTTTATTCACTGCGGGAAGAGATATAAACAACATTTAGAGTAAATTAATGTTCATGCGAGAACATTCAATTTTTCATGCTAAACAATAAGACCCGCGACCTGATGAAATTGCTCTGAGATGACCAAAATGGTCCCGTTTTGAAAATTTTCATCTTTCAACTAATTTTGACTCCCAGAGGTGGATCATCACTTTTGGAGATAAAATGAGCATCGTTATCGTCATTTTCATGCTCCTAGGGAGCCAAAACTCAAGATTTGGCTCATGGATAAAAGTGACTTAAAAGGACCCAAATGCTCACTATGAGGGCTTAAAACATGTTTATTCACTGCGGGAAGAGATATAAACAACATTTAGAGTAAATTAATGTTCATGCGAGAACGTTCAATTTTTCATGCAAAACAATCGATGACCCGCGACCTGATGAAATTGCTCTGAGATGACCAAAATGGTCCGTTTTGAAAATTTCCATCTTTCAACTAATTTTGACTCTCAGAGGTGGATCATCACTATTGGAGATAAAATGAGCATCTTTATCTTCATTTTCATGCTTTAGGGAGCCAAAACTAAAGATTGGGCTCATGGTTAAAAGTGACTTAAAAGGACCCAAATGCTCACTTCGATGGCTTAAAACGTGTTTATTCACTGCGGGAAGGGATATAAAGAACATTTAGAGTAAATTATTGTTAATGCGAGAACGTTCAATTTTTCATGCCAAACGATCGATGACCCGCGTCCTGATGAAATTGCTCTGAGATGACCAAAATGGTCCGTTTTGAAAATTTTCATCTTTCAACTAATTTTGACTCTCAGAGGTGGATCATCACTTTTGGAGATAAAATGAGCATCGTTATCGTCATTTTCATGCTTCTAGGGAGCCAAAACTCAAGATTGGGCTCATGGTTAAAAGTGACTTAAAAGGAACCAAATGCTCACTTTGAGGGCTTAAAACGTGTTTATTCACTGCGGGAAGAGATATAAACAACATTTAGAGTAAATTAATGTTCATGCGAGAACGTTCAATTTTTCATGCAAAACAATCGATGACCCGCGACCTGATGAAATTGCTCTGAGGTGAACAAAATGGTCCATTTTGAAAATGTTCATCTTTCAACTAATATTGACTCTCAGAGGTGGATCTTCACTTTTGGAGATAAAATGAGCATCTTCATAGTAATTTTTATGCTTCTGGGGAGCCAAAACTCAAGATTTGGCTCATGGTTAAAAGTGACTTAAAAGGACCCAAATGCTCACTTCGAGGGCTTAAAACGTGTTTATTCACTGCGGGAAGAGATATAAACAACATTTAGAGTAAATTAATGTTCATGCGAGAACGTTCAATTTTTCATGCAAAACAATCGAAGACCCGCGACCTGATGAAATTGCTCTGAGATTACCAAAATGGTCCCGTTTTGAAAATTTTCATCTTTCAACTAATTTTGACTCCCAGAGGTGGATCATCACTTTTGGAGATAAAATGAGCATCGTTATCGTCATTTTCATGCTTCTAGGGAGCCAAAACTCAAGATTTGGCTCATGGATAAAAGTGACTTAAAAGGACCCAAATGCTCACTATGAGGGCTTAAAACATGTTTATTCACTGCGGGAAGAGATATAAACAACATTTAGAGTAAATTAATGTTCATGCGAGAACGTTCAATTTTTCATGCAAAACAATCGATGACCCGCGACCTGATGAAATTGCTCTGAGATGACCAAAATGGTCCGTTTTGAAAATTTCCATCTTTCAACTAATTTTGACTCTCAGAGGTGGATCATCACTATTGGAGATAAAATGAGCATCTTTATCTTCATTTTCATGCTTCTAGGGAGCCAAAACTAAAGATTGGGCTCATGGTTAAAAGTGACTTAAAAGGACCCAAATGCTCACTTCGATGGCTTAAAACGTGTTTATTCACTGCGGGAAGGGATATAAAGAACATTTAGAGTAAATTATTGTTAATGCGAGAACGTTCAATTTTTCATGCCAAACGATCGATGACCCGCGTCCTGATGAAATTGCTCTGAGATGACCAAAATGGTCCGTTTTGAAAATTTTCATCTTTCAACTAATTTTGACTCTCAGAGGTGGATCATCACTTTTGGAGATAAAATGAGCAGCGTTATCGTCATTTTCATGCTTCTAGGGAGCCAAAACTCAAGATTTGGCTCATGGTTAAAAGTGACTTAAAAGGACCCAAATGCTCACTTCGAGGGCTTAAAATGTGTTTATTCACTGCGGGAAGAGATATAAACATCATTTAGAGTAAATTAATGTTCATGCGAGAACGTTCAATTTTTCATGCAAAACAATCGATGACCCGCGACCTGATGAAATTGCTCTGAGGTGACCAAAATGGTACGTTTTGAAAATTTCCATCTTTCAACTAATTTTGACTCTCAGAGGTGGATCATCACTATTGGAGATAAAATGAGCATCTTTATCATCATTTTCATGGTTCTAGGGAGCCAAAACTCAAGATTGGACTCATGGTTAAAAGTGACTTAAAAGGACCCAAATGCTCACTTTGAGGGCTTAAAACGTGTTTATTCACTGCGGGAAGAGATATAAACAATATTTAGAGTGAATTAATGTTCATGCGAGAACGTTCAATTTTTCATGCAAAACAATCGATGACCCGCGACCTGATGAAATTGCTCTGAGATGACCAAAATGGTCCGTTTTGAAAATTTTCACCTTTCAACTAATTTTGACTCTCAGAGGTGGATCATCACTTTTGGAGATAAAATGAGCATCGTTATCGTAATTTTCATGCTTCTAGGGAGCCAAAACTCAAGATTTGGCTCATGGTGAAAAGTGACTTAAAACGACCCAAATGCTCACTTCGAGGGCTTAAAACGTGTTTATTCACTGCGGGAAGAGATATAAACAACATTTAGAGTAAATTAATGTTCATGCGAGAACGTTCAATTTTTCATGCAAAACAATCGAAGACCCGCGACCTGATGAAATTGCTCTGAGATGACCAAAATGGTCCGTTTTGAAAATGTTCATCTTTCAACTAATTTTGACTCTCAGAGGTGGATCATCACTTTTGGAGATAAAATGAGCATCGTTATCGTCATTTTCATGCTTCTAGGGAGCCAAAACTCAAGATTTGGCTCATGGTGAAAAGTGACTTAAAAGGACCCAAATGCTCACTTCGAGGGCTTAAAACGTGTTTATTCACTGCGGGAAGAGATATAAACAACATTTAGAGTAAATTAATGTTCATGCGAGAACGTTCAATTTTTCATGCAAAACAATCGATGACCCGCGACCTGATGAAATTGCTCTGAGCTGACCAAAATGGTCCGTTTTGAAAATTTCCATCTTTCAACTAATTTTGACTCTCAGAGGTGGATCATCACTATTGGAGATAAAATGAGCATCTTTATCATCATTTTCATGGTTCTAGGGAGCCAAAACTCAAGATTGGGCTCATGGTTAAAAGTGACTTAAAAGGACCCAAATGCTCACTTTGAGGGCTTAAAACGTGTTTATTCACTGCGGGAAGAGATATAAACAATATTTAGAGTGAATTAATGTTCATGCGAGAACGTTCAATTTTTCATGCAAAACAATCGATGACCCGCGACCTGATGAAATTGCTCTGAGATGACCAAAATGGTCCGTTTTGAAAATTTTCACCTTTCAACTAATTTTGACTCTCAGAGGTGGATCATCACTTTTGGAGATAAAATGAGCATCGTTATCGTAATTTTCATGCTTCTAGGGAGCCAAAACTCAAGGGGGCATATTACCAACCAATAGAGATAATTTTTGTCTCTAACTTGTTTAGAGACAAAAATTATCGCCGCACATCGGCGATTTTTATCGCAGATAAACCTTGCTATTAGCAAGGTTTATCGCAAATGCGATCAAAAACGGCCGCAATGCATGAATATCGCTGAAAAGTCAGCGATATTCATGCATTATCGAGCATATGCTCTTAGCCATGTTATCCACCTCCCATTGGTTAACATGGCTAAGAACTGCTCAGGGCAGGTGTTAGCTTTTGGAGATATTCGCGCTTAGCGCGAATATCTCCAAAAGTTGGTAATAGGAGATAGCGATGTTAGCGACTGTTTTCAGTAGCTAACATCTTGGCACGCCCACTTTGCATGTCATTAGTGATAAATATCACTGACATGCAAAGCGGGGCCCAAGATGGTCACTATCTCCTATTAGCTGTCGCTAACTGGTGTTAGCGACAGCTTGGTAATAGGGAGATAATTTTATCTCCGCTTTCTTGGCTTTTAAAGCCAAAGAAGCGGAGATAAACCCCCTTGATAATATGCCCCAAGATTTGGCTCATGGTGAAAAGTGACTTAAAAGGACCCAAATGCTCACTTCGAGGGCTTAAAACGTGTTTATTCACTGCGAAAAAAGAGATATAAACAACATTTAGAGTAAATTAATGTTCATGCGAGAACGTTCAATTTTTCATGCAAAACAATCGAAGACCCGCGACCTGATGAAATTGCTCTGAGATGACCAAAATGGTCCGTTTTGAAAATTTTCATCTTTCAACTAATTTTGACTCTCAGAGGTGGATCATCACTTTTGGAGATAAAATGAGCATCGTTATCGTCATTTTCATGCTTCTAGGGAGCCAAAACTCAAGATTTGGCTCATGGTTAAAAGTGACTTAAAAGGACCCAAATGCTCACTTCGAGGGCTTAAAACGTGTTTATTCACTGCGGGAAGAGATATAAACAACATTTAGAGTAAATTAATGTTCATGCGAGAACATTCAATTTTTCATGCAAAACAATAAGACCCGCGACCTGATGAAATTGCTCTGAGATGACCAAAATGGTCCCGTTTTGAAAATTTTCATCTTTCAACTAATTTTGACTCTCAGAGGTGGATCATCACTTTTGGAGATAAAATGAGCATCGTTATCGTCATTTTCATGCTTCTAGGGAGCCAAAACTCAAGATTGGGCTCATGGTTAAAAGTGACTTAAAAGGACCCAAATGCTCACTTTGAGGGCTTAAAACGTGTTTATTCACTGCGGGAAGAGATATAAACAATATTTAGAGTGAATTAATGTTCATGCGAGAACGTTCAATTTTTCATGCAAAACAATCGATGACCCGCAACCTGATGAAATTGCTCTGAGGTGAACAAAATGGTCCATTTTGAAAATGTTCATCTTTCAACTAATTTTGACTCTCAGAGGTGGATCATCACTTTTGGAGATAAAATGAGCATCGTTATCGTCATTTTCATGCTTCTAGGGAGCCAAAACTCAAGATTTGGCTCAGGGTGAAAAGTGACTTAAAAGGACCCAAATGCTCACTTCGAGGGCTTAAAACGTGTTTATTCACTGCGGGAAGAGATATAAACAACATTTAGAGTAAATTAATGTTCATGCGAGAACGTTCAATTTTTCATGCAAAACAATCGATGACCCGCGACCTGATGAAATTGCTCTGAGGTGAACAAAATGGTCCATTTTGAAAATGTTCATCTTTCAACTAATTTTGACTCTCAGAGGTGGATCATCACTATTGGAGATAAAATGAGCATCTTTATCTTAATTTTCATGCTTCTAGGGAGCCAAAACTCAAGATTGGGCTCATGGTTAAAAGTGACTTAAAAGGACCCAAATGCTCACTTCGATGGCTTAAAACGTGTTTATTAACTGCGGGAAGAGATATAAAGAACATTTAGAGTAAATTATTGTTAATGCGATAACGTTCAATTTTTCATGCCAAACGATCGATGACCCGCGTCCTGATGAAATTGCTCTGAGATGACCAAAATGGTCCGTTTTGAAAATTTTCATCTTTCAACTAATTTTGACTCTCAGAGGTGGATCATCACTTTTGGTGATAAAATGAGCATCGGTATCGTCATTTTCATGCTTCTAGGGAGCCAAAACTCAAGATTTGGCTCATGGTTGAAAGTGACTTAAAAGGACCAAATGCTCACTTCGAGGGCTTAAACGTGTTTATTCACTGCGGGAAGAGATATAAAGAACATTTAGAGTAAATTAATGTTCATGCGAGAACGTTCAATTTTTCATGCAAAACAATCGATGACCCGCGATCTGATGAAATTGCTCTGAGTTGACCAAAATGGTCCGTTTTGAAAGTTTTCATCTTTCAACTAATTTTGACTCTCTGAGGTGGATCATCACTTTTGGAGATAAAATGAGCATCGTTATCGTCATTTTCATGCTTCTAGGGAGCCAAAACTCAAGATTTGGCTCATGGTTAAAAGTTACTTAAAAGGACCCAAATGCTCACTTCGAGGGCTTAAAACGTGTTTATTCACTGCGGGAAGAGATATAAAGAACATTTAGAGTAAATTAATGTTCATTCGAGAACGTTCAATTTTTCATGCAAAACAATCGATGACCCGCGACCTGATGAAATTGCTCTGAGATAACCAAAATGGTCCGTTTTGAAAGTTTTCATCTTTCAACTAATTTTGACTCTCAGAGGTGGATCATCACTTTTTGAGATAAAATGAGCATCGTTATCGTCATTTTCACGCTTCTAGGGAGGCAAAACTCAAGATGTGGCTCATGGTTAAAAGTGACTTAAAAGAACCCAAATGCACACTTCGAGGGCTTAAAACGTGTTTATTCACTGCGGGAAGAGATATAAAGAACATTTAGAGTAAATTATTGTTCATGCAAGAACGTTCAATTTTTCATGCAAAACGATCGATGACCCGCGACCTGATGAAATTGCTCTGAGATGACCAAAATGGTCCGTTTTGAAAATTTCCACCTTTCAACTAATTTTGACTCTCAGAGGTGGATCATCACTATTGGAGATAAAATGAGCATCTTTATCTTAATTTTCATGCTTCTAGGGAGCCAAAACTCAAGATTGGGCTCATGGTTAAAAGTGACTTAAAAGGACCCAAATGCTCACTTCGAGGGCTTAAAATGTGTTTATTCACTGCGGGAAGAGATATAAACATCATTTAGAGTACATTAATGTTCATGCGAGAACGTTCAATTTTTCATGCAAAACAATCGATGACCCGCGATCTGATGAAATTGCTCTGAGGTGACCAAAATGGTCCGTTTTGAAAGTTTTCATCTTTCAACTAATTTTGACTCTCAGAGGTGGATCATCACTTTTGGAGATAAAATGAGCATCGGTATCGTCATTTTCATGCTTCTAGGGAGCCAAAACTCAAGATTTGACTCATGGTTGAAAGTGACTTAAAAGGACCAAATGCTCACTTCGAGGGCTTAAAACATGTTTATTCACTGCGGGAAGAGATATAAACAACATTTAGAGTAAATTAATGTTCATGCGAGAATGTTCAATTTTTCATGCAAAACAATCGATGACCCGCGACCTGATGAAATTACTCTGAGGTGAACAAAATGGTCCATTTTGAAAATGTTTATCTTTCAACTAATTTTGACTCTCAGAGGTGGATCATCACTATTGGAGATAAAATTAGCATCTTTATCTTCATTTTCATGCTTCTAGGGAGCCAAAACTCAAGATTGGGCTCATGGTTAAAAGTGACTTAAAAGGACCCAAATGCTCACTTCGATGGCTTAAAACGTGTTTATTCACTGCGGGAAGAGATATAAAGAACATTTAGAGTAAATTATTGTTAATGCGAGAACGTTCAATTTTTCATGCCAATCGATCGATGACCCGCGTCCTGATGAAATTGCTCTGAGATGACCAAAATGGTCCGTTTTGAAAATTTTCATCTTTCAACTAATTTTGACTCTCAGAGGTGGATCATCACTTTTGGAGATAAAATGAGCAGCGTTATCGTCATTTTCATGCTTCTAGGGAGCCAAAACTCAAGATTTGGCTCATGGTTAAAAGTGACTTAAAAGGACCAAATGCTCACTTCGAGGGCTTAAAACGTGTTTATTCACTGCGGGAAGAGATATAAAGAACATTTAGAGTAAATTAATGTTCATGCGAGAACGTTCAATTTTTCATGCAAAACAATCGATGACCCGCGATCTGATGAAATTGCTCTGAGTTGACCAAAATGGTCCGTTTTGAAAGTTTTCATCTTTCAACTAATTTTGAGTCTCTGAGGTGGATCATCACTTTTGGAGATAAAATGAGCATCTTTATCTTAATTTTCATGCTTCTAGGGAGCCAAAACTCAAGATTTGGCTCATGGTTAAAAGTTACTTAAAAGGACCCAAATGCTCACTTCGATGGCTTAAAACGTGTTTATTCACTGCGGGAAGAGATATAAAGAACATTTAGAGTAAATTAATGTTCATTCGAGAACGTTCAATTTTTCATGCCAAACGATCGATGACCCGCGTCCTGATGAAATTGCTATGAGATGACCAAAATGGTCCGTTTTGAAAATTTTCATCTTTCAACTAATTTTGACTCTCAGAGGTGGATCATCACTTTTGGAGATAAAATGAGCAGCGTTATCGTCATTTTCATGCTTCTAGGGAGCCAAAACTCAAGATTTGGCTCATGGTTAAAAGTGACTTAAAAGGACCCAAATGCTCACTTCGAGGGCTTAAAATGTGTTTATTCACTGCGGTAAGAGATATAAACATCATTTAGAGTACATTAATGTTCATGCGAGAACGTTCAATTTTTCATGCAAAACAATCGATGACCCGCGATCTGATGAAATTGCTCTGAGTTGACCAAAATGGTCCGTTTTGAAAATTTTCATCTTTCAACTAATTTTGACTCTCAGAGGTGGATCATCACTTTTGGAGATAAAATGAGCAGCGGTATCGTCATTTTCATGCTTCTAGGGAGCCAAAACTCAAGATTTGGCTCATGGTTAAAAGTGACTTAAAAGGACCAAATGCTCACTTCGAGGGCTTAAAACGTGTTTATTCACTGCGGGAAGAGATATAAAGAACATTTAGAGTAAATTAATGTTCATGCGAGAACGTTCAATTTTTCATGCAAAACAATCGATGACCCGCGATCTGATGAAATTGCTCTGAGTTGACCAAAATGGTCCGTTTTGAAAGTTTTCATCTTTCAACTAATTTTGACTCTCTGAGGTGGATCATCACTTTTGGAGATAAAATGAGCATCGTTATCGTCATTTTCATGCTTCTAGGGAGCCAAAACTCAAGATTTGGCTCATGGTTAAAAGTTACTTAAAAGGACCCAAATGCTCACTTCGAGGGCTTAAAACGTGTTTATTCACTGCGGGAAGAGATATAAAGAACATTTAGAGTAAATTAATGTTCATTCGAGAACGTTCAATTTTTCATGCAAAACAATCGATGACCCGCGACCTGATGAAATTGCTCTGAGATTACCAAAATGGTCCGTTTTGAAAGTTTTCATCTTTCAACTAATTTTGACTCTCAGAGGTGGATCATCACTTTTTGAGATAAAATGAGCATCGTTATCGTCATTTTCACGCTTCTAGGGAGGCAAAACTCAAGATTTGGCTCATGGTTAAAAGTGACTTAAAAGAACCCAAATGCACACTTCGAGGGCTTAAAACGTGTTTATTCACTGCGGGAAGAGATATAAAGAACATTTAGAGTAAATTATTGTTCATGCAAGAACGTTCAATTTTTCATGCAAAACGATCGATGACCCGCGACCTGATGAAATTGCTCTGAGATGACCAAAATGGTCCGTTTTGAAAATTTCCACCTTTCAACTAATTTTGACTCTCAGAGGTGGATCATCACTATTGGAGATAAAATGAGCATCTTTATCTTAATTTTCATGCTTCTAGGGAGCCAAAACTCAAGATTGGGCTCATGGTTAAAAGTGACTTAAAAGGACCCAAATGCTCACTTCGATGGCTTAAAACGTGTTTATTCACTGCGGGAAGAGATATAAAGAACATTTAGAGTAAATTATTGTTAATGCGAGAACGTTCAATTTTTCATGCCAAACGATCGATGACCCGCGTCCTGATGAAATTGCTATGAGATGACCAAAATGGTCCGTTTTGAAAATTTTCATCTTTCAACTAATTTTGACTCTCAGAGGTGGATCATCACTTTTGGAGATAAAATGAGCAGCGTTATCGTCATTTTCATGCTTCTAGGGAGCCAAAACTCAAGATTTGGCTCATGGTTAAAAGTGACTTAAAAGGACCCAAATGCTCACTTCGAGGGCTTAAAATGTGTTTATTCACTGCGGGAAGAGATATAAACATCATTTAGAGTACATTAATGTTCATGCGAGAACGTTCAATTTTTCATGCAAAACAATCGATGACCCGCGATCTGATGAAATTGCTCTGAGGTGACCAAAATGGTCCGTTTTGAAAGTTTTCATCTTTCAACTAATTTTGACTCTCAGAGGTGGATCATCACTTTTGGAGATAAAATGAGCATCGGTATCGTCATTTTCATGCTTCTAGGGAGCCAAAACTCAAGATTTGACTCATGGTTGAAAGTGACTTAAAAGGACCAAATGCTCACTTCGAGGGCTTAAAACATGTTTATTCACTGCGGGAAGAGATATAAACAACATTTAGAGTAAATTAATGTTCATGCGAGAATGTTCAATTTTTCATGCAAAACAATCGATGACCCGCGACCTGATGAAATTACTCTGAGGTGAACAAAATGGTCCATTTTGAAAATGTTTATCTTTCAACTAATATTGACTCTCAGAGGTGGATCTTCACTTTTGGAGATAAAATGAGCATCTTCATAGTCATTTTTATGCTTCTGGGGAGCCAAAACTCAAGATTTGGCTCATGGTTAAAAGTGACTTAAAAGGACCCAAATACTCACTTCGAGGGCTTAAAACGTGTTTATTCACTGCGGGAAGAGATATAAACAACATTTAGAGTAAATTAATGTTCATGCGAGAACGTTCAATTTTTCATGCAAAACAATCGATGACCCGCGACCTGATGAAATTGCTCTGAGATGACCAAAATGGTCCGTTTTGAAAGTTTTCATCTTTCAACTAATTTTGACTCTCAGCGGTGGATCATCACTATTGGAGATAAAATTAGCATCTTTATCTTCATTTTCATGCTTCTAGGGAGCCAAAACTCAAGATTGGGCTCATGGTTAAAAGTGACTTAAAAGGACCCAAATGCTCACTTCGAGGGCTTAAAACGTGTTTATTCACTGCGGGAAGAGATATAAACAACATGTAGAGTAAATTAATGTTCATGCGAGAACGTTCAATTTTTCATGCAAAACAATCGATGACCCGCGACCTGATGAAATTGCTCTGAGGTGAACAAAATGGTCCATTTTGAAAATGTTCATCTTTCAACTAATATTGACTCTCAGAGGTGGATCTTCACTTTTGGAGATAAAATGAGCATCTTCATAGTAATTTTTATGCTTCTGGGGATCCAAAACTCAAGATTTGGCTCATGGTTAAAAGTGACTTAAAAGGACCCAAATGCTCACTTCCAGGGCTTAAAACGTGTTTATTCACTGCGGGAAGAGATATAAACAACATTTAGAGAAAATTAATGTTCATGCGAGAACGTTCCATTTTTCATGCAAAACAATCGATGACCCGCGACCTGATGAAATTGCTCTGAGGTGAACAAAATGGTCCATTTTGAAAATGTTCATCTTTCAACTAATTTTGACTCTCAGAGGTGGATCATCACTTTTGGAGATAAAATGAGCATCGTTATCGTCATTTTCATGCTTCTAGGGAGCCAAAACTCAAGATTTGGCTCATGGTGAAAAGTGACTTAAAAGGACCCACATGCTCACTTCCAGGGCTTAAAACGTGTTTATTCACTGCGGGAAGAGATATTAACAACATTTAGAGAAAATTAATGTTCATGCGAGAACGTTCAGTTTTTCATGCAAAACAATCGATGACCCGAGACCTGATGAAATTGCTCTGAGGTGACCAAAATGATCAGTTTTGAAAGTTTTCATCTTTAAACTAATTTTGACTCTCAGAGGTGGATCATCACTGTTGGAGATAAAATGAGCATCGATATCGTCATTTTCATGCTTCTAGGGAGCCAAAACTCAAGCTTTGACTCATGGTTGAAAGTGACTTAAAAGGACCAAATGCTCACTTCGAGGGCTTAAAACGTGTTTATTCACTGCGGGAAGAGATATAAAGAACATTTAGAGTAAATTAATGTTCATGCGAGAACGTTCAATTTTTCATGCCAAACAATCAATGACCTGCGATCTGATGAAATTCCTCTGAGATGACCAAAATAGTCCGTTTTGAAAATTTCCATCTTTCAACTAATTTTGACTCTCAGAGGTGGATCATCACTATTGGAGATAAAATTAGCATCTTTATCTTCATTTTCATGCTTCTAGGGAGCCAAAACTCAAGATTGGGCTCATGGTTAAAAGTGACTTAAAAGGACCCAAATGCTCACTTCGATGGCTTAAAACGTGTTTATTCACTGCGGGAAGAGATATAAAGAACATTTAGAGTAAATTATTGTTAATGCGAGAACGTTCAATTTTTCATGCCAATCGATCGATGACCCGCGTCCTGATGAAATTGCTCTGAGATTACCAAAATGGTACGTTTTGAAAATTTTCATCTTTCAACTAATTTTGACTCTCAGAGGTGGATCATCACTTTTGGAGATAAAATGAGCAGCGTTATCGTCATTTTCATGCTTCTAGGGAGCCAAAACTCAAGATTTGGCTCATGGTTAAAAGTGACTTAAAAGGACCCAAATGCTCACTTCGAGGGCTTAAAATGTGTTTATTCACTGCGGGAAGAGATATAAACATCATTTAGAGTAAATTAATGTTCATGCGAGAACGTTCAATTTTTCATGCAAAACAATCGATGACCCGCGACCTGATGAAATTGGTCTGAGGTGACCAAAATGGTCCGATTTGAAAGTTTTCATCTTTCAACTAATTTTGACTCTCAGAGGTGGATCATCACTTTTGGAGATAATATGAGCATCGGTATCGTCATTTTCATGCTTCTAGGGAGCCAAAACTAAAGATTTGGCTCATGGTTAAAAGTGACTTACAAGGACCCAAATGCTCACTTCGATGGCTTAAAACGTGTTTATTCACTGCGGGAGGAGATATAAAGAACATTTAGAGTAAATTATTGTTAATGCGAGAACGTTCAATTTTTCATGCCAAACGATCGATGACCCGCGACCTGATGAAATTGCTCTGAGATGACCAAAATGGTCCGTTTTGAAAGTTTTCATCTTTCAACTAATTTTGACTCTCATAGGTGGATCATCACTTTTGGAGATAAAATGAGCATCGTTATCATCATTTTCATGCTTCTAGGGAGCCAAAACTCAAGATTGGGCTCATGGTTAAAAGTGACTTAAAAGGACCCAAATGCTCACTTCGAGGGCTTAAAATGTGTTTATTCACTGCGGGAAGAGATATAAACATCATTTAGAGTACATTAATGTTCATGCGAGAACGTTCAATTTTTCATGCAAAACAATCGATGACCCGCGATCTGATGAAATTGCTCTGAGGTGACCAAAATGGTCCGTTTTGAAAGTTTTCATCTTTCAACTAATTTTGACTCTCAGAGGTGGATCATCACTTTTGGAGATAAAATGAGCATCGGTATCGTCATTTTCATGCTTCTAGGGAGCCAAAACTCAAGATTTGACTCATGGTTGAAAGTGACTTAAAAGGACCAAATGCTCACTTCGAGGGCTTAAAACATGTTTATTCACTGCGGGAAGAGATATAAACAACATTTAGAGTAAATTAATGTTCATGCGAGAATGTTCAATTTTTCATGCAAAACAATCGATGACCCGCGACCTGATGAAATTACTCTGAGGTGAACAAAATGGTCCATTTTGAAAATGTTTATCTTTCAACTAATTTTGACTCTCAGAGGTGGATCATCACTATTGGAGATAAAATTAGCATCTTTATCTTCATTTTCATGCTTCTAGGGAGCCAAAACTCAAGATTGGGCTCATGGTTAAAAGTGACTTAAAAGGACCCAAATGCTCACTTCGATGGCTTAAAACGTGTTTATTCACTGCGGGAAGAGATATAAAGAACATTTAGAGTAAATTATTGTTAATGCGAGAACGTTCAATTTTTCATGCCAATCGATCGATGACCCGCGTCCTGATGAAATTGCTCTGAGATGACCAAAATGGTCCGTTTTGAAAATTTTCATCTTTCAACTAATTTTGACTCTCAGAGGTGGATCATCACTTTTGGAGATAAAATGAGCAGCGTTATCGTCATTTTCATGCTTCTAGGGAGCCAAAACTCAAGATTTGGCTCATGGTTAAAAGTGACTTAAAAGGACCAAATGCTCACTTCGAGGGCTTAAAACGTGTTTATTCACTGCGGGAAGAGATATAAAGAACATTTAGAGTAAATTAATGTTCATGCGAGAACGTTCAATTTTTCATGCAAAACAATCGATGACCCGCGATCTGATGAAATTGCTCTGAGTTGACCAAAATGGTCCGTTTTGAAAGTTTTCATCTTTCAACTAATTTTGAGTCTCTGAGGTGGATCATCACTTTTGGAGATAAAATGAGCATCTTTATCTTAATTTTCATGCTTCTAGGGAGCCAAAACTCAAGATTTGGCTCATGGTTAAAAGTTACTTAAAAGGACCCAAATGCTCACTTCGATGGCTTAAAACGTGTTTATTCACTGCGGGAAGAGATATAAAGAACATTTAGAGTAAATTAATGTTCATTCGAGAACGTTCAATTTTTCATGCCAAACGATCGATGACCCGCGTCCTGATGAAATTGCTATGAGATGACCAAAATGGTCCGTTTTGAAAATTTTCATCTTTCAACTAATTTTGACTCTCAGAGGTGGATCATCACTTTTGGAGATAAAATGAGCAGCGTTATCGTCATTTTCATGCTTCTAGGGAGCCAAAACTCAAGATTTGGCTCATGGTTAAAAGTGACTTAAAAGGACCCAAATGCTCACTTCGAGGGCTTAAAATGTGTTTATTCACTGCGGTAAGAGATATAAACATCATTTAGAGTACATTAATGTTCATGCGAGAACGTTCAATTTTTCATGCAAAACAATCGATGACCCGCGATCTGATGAAATTGCTCTGAGTTGACCAAAATGGTCCGTTTTGAAAATTTTCATCTTTCAACTAATTTTGACTCTCAGAGGTGGATCATCACTTTTGGAGATAAAATGAGCAGCGGTATCGTCATTTTCATGCTTCTAGGGAGCCAAAACTCAAGATTTGGCTCATGGTTAAAAGTGACTTAAAAGGACCAAATGCTCACTTCGAGGGCTTAAAACGTGTTTATTCACTGCGGGAAGAGATATAAAGAACATTTAGAGTAAATTAATGTTCATGCGAGAACGTTCAATTTTTCATGCAAAACAATCGATGACCCGCGATCTGATGAAATTGCTCTGAGTTGACCAAAATGGTCCGTTTTGAAAGTTTTCATCTTTCAACTAATTTTGACTCTCTGAGGTGGATCATCACTTTTGGAGATAAAATGAGCATCGTTATCGTCATTTTCATGCTTCTAGGGAGCCAAAACTCAAGATTTGGCTCATGGTTAAAAGTTACTTAAAAGGACCCAAATGCTCACTTCGAGGGCTTAAAACGTGTTTATTCACTGCGGGAAGAGATATAAAGAACATTTAGAGTAAATTAATGTTCATTCGAGAACGTTCAATTTTTCATGCCAAACGATCGATGACCCGCGACCTGATGAAATTGCTCTGAGATGACCAAAATGGTCCGTTTTGAAAGTTTTCATCTTTCAACTAATTTTGACTCTCATAGGTGGATCATCACTTTTGGAGATAAAATGAGCATCGTTATCATCATTTTCATGCTTCTAGGGAGCCAAAACTCAAGATTGGGCTCATGGTTAAAAGTGACTTAAAAGGACCCAAATGCTCACTTCGAGGGCTTAAAATGTGTTTATTCACTGCGGGAAGAGATATAAACATCATTTAGAGTACATTAATGTTCATGCGAGAACGTTCAATTTTTCATGCAAAACAATCGATGACCCGCGATCTGATGAAATTGCTCTGAGGTGACCAAAATGGTCCGTTTTGAAAGTTTTCATCTTTCAACTAATTTTGACTCTCAGAGGTGGATCATCACTTTTGGAGATAAAATGAGCATCGGTATCGTCATTTTCATGCTTCTAGGGAGCCAAAACTCAAGATTTGACTCATGGTTGAAAGTGACTTAAAAGGACCAAATGCTCACTTCGAGGGCTTAAAACATGTTTATTCACTGCGGGAAGAGATATAAACAACATTTAGAGTAAATTAATGTTCATGCGAGAATGTTCAATTTTTCATGCAAAACAATCGATGACCCGCGACCTGATGAAATTACTCTGAGGTGAACAAAATGGTCCATTTTGAAAATGTTTATCTTTCAACTAATTTTGACTCTCAGAGGTGGATCATCACTATTGGAGATAAAATTAGCATCTTTATCTTCATTTTCATGCTTCTAGGGAGCCAAAACTCAAGATTGGGCTCATGGTTAAAAGTGACTTAAAAGGACCCAAATGCTCACTTCGATGGCTTAAAACGTGTTTATTCACTGCGGGAAGAGATATAAAGAACATTTAGAGTAAATTATTGTTAATGCGAGAACGTTCAATTTTTCATGCCAATCGATCGATGACCCGCGTCCTGATGAAATTGCTCTGAGATGACCAAAATGGTCCGTTTTGAAAATTTTCATCTTTCAACTAATTTTGACTCTCAGAGGTGGATCATCACTTTTGGAGATAAAATGAGCAGCGTTATCGTCATTTTCATGCTTCTAGGGAGCCAAAACTCAAGATTTGGCTCATGGTTAAAAGTGACTTAAAAGGACCAAATGCTCACTTCGAGGGCTTAAAACGTGTTTATTCACTGCGGGAAGAGATATAAAGAACATTTAGAGTAAATTAATGTTCATGCGAGAACGTTCAATTTTTCATGCCAAACAATCAATGACCTGCGATCTGATGAAATTCCTCTGAGATGACCAAAATAGTCCGTTTTGAAAATTTCCATCTTTCAACTAATTTTGACTCTCAGAGGTGGATCATCACTATTGGAGATAAAATTAGCATCTTTATCTTCATTTTCATGCTTCTAGGGAGCCAAAACTCAAGATTGGGCTCATGGTTAAAAGTGACTTAAAAGGACCCAAATGCTCACTTCGATGGCTTAAAACGTGTTTATTCACTGCGGGAAGAGATATAAAGAACATTTAGAGTAAATTATTGTTAATGCGAGAACGTTCAATTTTTCATGCCAATCGATCGATGACCCGCGTCCTGATGAAATTGCTCTGAGATTACCAAAATGGTACGTTTTGAAAATTTTCATCTTTCAACTAATTTTGACTCTCAGAGGTGGATCATCACTTTTGGAGATAAAATGAGCAGCGTTATCGTCATTTTCATGCTTCTAGGGAGCCAAAACTCAAGATTTGGCTCATGGTTAAAAGTGACTTAAAAGGACCCAAATGCTCACTTCGAGGGCTTAAAATGTGTTTATTCACTGCGGGAAGAGATATAAACATCATTTAGAGTAAATTAATGTTCATGCGAGAACGTTCAATTTTTCATGCAAAACAATCGATGACCCGCGACCTGATGAAATTGGTCTGAGGTGACCAAAATGGTCCGATTTGAAAGTTTTCATCTTTCAACTAATTTTGACTCTCAGAGGTGGATCATCACTTTTGGAGATAATATGAGCATCGGTATCGTCATTTTCATGCTTCTAGGGAGCCAAAACTAAAGATTTGGCTCATGGTTAAAAGTGACTTACAAGGACCCAAATGCTCACTTCGATGGCTTAAAACGTGTTTATTCACTGCGGGAGGAGATATAAAGAACATTTAGAGTAAATTATTGTTAATGCGAGAACGTTCAATTTTTCATGCCAAACGATCGATGACCCGCGACCTGATGAAATTGCTCTGAGATGACCAAAATGGTCCGTTTTGAAAGTTTTCATCTTTCAACTAATTTTGACTCTCATAGGTGGATCATCACTTTTGGAGATAAAATGAGCATCGTTATCATCATTTTCATGCTTCTAGGGAGCCAAAACTCAAGATTTGGCTCATGGTTAAAAGTGACTTAAAAGGACCCAAATGCTCACTTCGATGGCTTAAAATGTGTTTATTCACTGCGGGAAAAGATATAAAGAACATTTAGAGTAAATTAATGTTCATTCGAGAACGTTCAATTTTTCATGCAAAACAATCGATCACCCGCGACCTGATGAAATTGCTCTGAGATTACCAAAATGGTCCGTTTTGAAAGTTTTCATCTTTCAACTAATTTTGACTCTCAGAGGTGGATCATCACTTTTGGAGATAAAATGAGCATCGTTATCGTCATTTTCACGCTTCTAGGGAGGCAAAACTCAAGATTTGGCTCATGGTTAAAAGTGACTTAAAAGAACCCAAATGCTCACTTCGAGGGCTTAAAACGTGTTTATTCACTGCGGGAAGAGATATAAAGAACATTTAGAGTAAATTATTGTTCATGCAAGAACGTTCAATTTTTCATGCAAAACAATCGATGACCCGCGACCTGATGAAATTGCTCTGAGGTGAACAAAATGGTCCATTTTGAAAATGTTCATCTTTCAACTAATATTGACTCTCAGAGGTGGATATTCACTTTTGGAGATAAAATGAGCATCTTCATAGTAATTTTTATGCTTCTGGGGAGCCAATACTCAAGATTTGGCTCATGGTTAAAAGTGACTTAAAAGGACCCAAATGCTCACTTCGAGGGCTTAAAACGTGTTTATTCACTGCGGGAAGAGATATAAACAACATTTAGAGTAAATTAATGTTCATGCGAGAACGTTCAATTTTTCATGCAAAACAATCGAAGATCCGCGACCTGATGAAATTGCTCTGAGATGACCAAAATGGTCCGTTTTGAAAATTTTCATCTTTCAACTAATTTTGACTCTCAGAGGTGGATCATCACTTTTGGAGATAAAATGAGCATCGTTATCGTCATTTTCATGCTTCTAGGGAGCCAAAACTCAAGATTTGGCTCATGGTGAAAAGTGACTTAAAAGGACCCAAATGCTCACTTCGAGGGCTTAAAACGTGTTTATTCACTGCGGGAAGAGATATAAACAACATTTAGAGTAAATTAATGTTCATGCGAGAACGTTCAATTTTTCATGCAAAACAATCGATGACCCGCGACCTGATGAAATTGCTCTGAGGTGAACAAAATGGTCCATTTTGAAAATGTTCATCTTTCAACTAATATTGACTCTCAGAGGTGGATCTTCACTTTTGGAGATAAAATGAGCATCTTCATAGTCATTTTTATGCTTCTGGGGAGCCAAAACTCAAGATTTGGCTCATGGTTAAAAGTGACTTAAAAGGACCCAAATGCTCACTTTGAGGGCTTAAAACGTGTTTATTCACTGCGGGAAGAGATATTAACAACATTTAGAGTAAATTAATGTTCATGCGAGAACGTTCAATTTTTCATGCAAAACAATCGAAGACCCGCGACCTGATGAAATTGCTCTGAGATTACCAAAATGGTCCCGTTTTGAAAATTTTCATCTTTCAACTAATTTTGACTCTCAGAGGTGGATCATCACTATTGGAGATAAAATGAGCATCTTTATCTTCATTTTCATGCTTCTAGGGAGCCAAAACTCAAGATTGGGCTCATGGTTAAAAGTGACTTAAAAGGACCCAAATGCTCACTTCGATGGCTTAAAACGTGTTTATTCACTGCGGGAAGAGATATAAAGAACATTTAGAGTAAATTATTGTTAATGCGAGAACGTTCAATTTTTCATGCCAATCGATCGATGACCCGCGTCCTGATGAAATTGCTCTGAGATTACCAAAATGGTACGTTTTGAAAATTTTCATCTTTCAACTAATTTTGACTCTCAGAGGTGGATCATCACTTTTGGAGATAAAATGAGCAGCGTTATCGTCATTTTCATGCTTCTAGGGAGCCAAAACTCAAGATTTGGCTCATGGTTAAAAGTGACTTAAAAGGACCCAAATGCTCACTTCGAGGGCTTAAAATGTGTTTATTCACTGCGGGAAGAGATATAAACATCATTTAGAGTAAATTAATGTTCATGCGAGAACGTTCAATTTTTCATGCAAAACAATCGATGACCCGCGACCTGATGAAATTGGTCTGAGGTGACCAAAATGGTCCGATTTGAAAGTTTTCATCTTTCAACTAATTTTGACTCTCAGAGGTGGATCATCACTTTTGGAGATAATATGAGCATCGGTATCGTCATTTTCATGCTTCTAGGGAGCCAAAACTAAAGATTTGGCTCGTGGTTAAAAGTGACTTACAAGGACCCAAATGCTCACTTCGATGGCTTAAAACGTGTTTATTCACTGCGGGAGGAGATATAAAGAACATTTAGAGTAAATTATTGTTAATGCGAGAACGTTCAATTTTTCATGCCAAACGATCGATGACCCGCGACCTGATGAAATTGCTCTGAGATGACCAAAATGGTCCGTTTTGAAAGTTTTCATCTTTCAACTAATTTTGACTCTCATAGGTGGATCATCACTTTTGGAGATAAAATGAGCATCGTTATCATAATTTTCATGCTTCTAGGGAGCCAAAACTCAAGATTTGGCTCATGGTTAAAAGTGACTTAAAAGGACCCAAATGCTCACTTCGATGGCTTAAAATGTGTTTATTCACTGCGGGAAAAGATATAAAGAACATTTAGAGTAAATTAATGTTCATTCGAGAACGTTCAATTTTTCATGCAAAACAATCGATCACCCGCGACCTGATGAAATTGCTCTGAGATTACCAAAATGGTCCGTTTTGAAAGTTTTCATCTTTCAACTAATTTTGACTCTCAGAGGTGGATCATCACTTTTGGAGATAAAATGAGCATCGTTATCGTCATTTTCACGCTTCTAGGGAGGCAAAACTCAAGATTTGGCTCATGGTTAAAAGTGACTTAAAAGAACCCAAATGCTCACTTCGAGGGCTTAAAACGTGTTTATTCACTGCGGGAAGAGATATAAAGAACATTTAGAGTAAATTATTGTTCATGCAAGAACGTTCAATTTTTCATGCAAAACAATCGATGACCCGCGACCTGATGAAATTGCTCTGAGGTGAACAAAATGGTCCATTTTGAAAATGTTCATCTTTCAACTAATATTGACTCTCAGAGGTGGATATTCACTTTTGGAGATAAAATGAGCATCTTCATAGTAATTTGTATGCTTCTGGGGAGCCAATACTCAAGATTTGGCTCATGGTTAAAAGTGACTTAAAAGGACCCAAATGCTCACTTCGAGGGCTTAAAACGTGTTTATTCACTGCGGGAAGAGATATAAACAACATTTAGAGTAAATTAATGTTCATGCGAGAACGTTCAATTTTTCATGCAAAACAATCGAAGATCCGCGACCTGATGAAATTGCTCTGAGATGACCAAAATGGTCCGTTTTGAAAATTTTCATCTTTCAACTAATTTTGACTCTCAGAGGTGGATCATCACTGTTGGAGATAAAATGAGCATCGTTATCGTCATTTTCATGCTTCTAGGGAGCCAAAACTCAAGATTTGGCTCATGGTGAAAAGTGACTTAAAAGGACCCAAATGCTCACTTCGAGGGCTTAAAACGTGTTTATTCACTGCGGGAAGAGATATAAACAACATTTAGAGTAAATTAATGTTCATGCGAGAACGTTCAATTTTTCATGCAAAACAATCGATGACCCGCGACCTGATGAAATTGCTCTGAGGTGAACAAAATGGTCCATTTTGAAAATGTTCATCTTTCAACTAATATTGACTCTCAGAGGTGGATCTTCACTTTTGGAGATAAAATGAGCATCTTCATAGTCATTTTTATGCTTCTGGGGAGCCAAAACTCAAGATTTGGCTCATGGTTAAAAGTGACTTAAAAGGACCCAAATGCTCACTTTGAGGGCTTAAAACGTGTTTATTCACTGCGGGAAGAGATATTAACAACATTTAGAGTAAATTAATGTTCATGCGAGAACGTTCAATTTTTCATGCAAAACAATCGATGACCCGCAACCTGATGAATTTGCTCTGAGATGACCAAAATGGTCCGTTTTGAAAATTTCCATCTTTCTACTAATTTTGACTCTCAGAGGTGGATCATCACTATTGGAGATAAAATGAGCATCTTTATCTTCATTTTCATGCTTCTAGGGAGCCAAAACTCAAGATTGGGCTCATGGTTAAAAGTGACTTAAAAGGACCCAAGTGCTCACTTTGATGGCTTAAAACATGTTTATTCACTGCGGGAAGAGATATAAAGAACATTTAGAGTAAATTATTGTTAATGCGAGAACGTTAAATTTTTCATGCCAAACGATCGATGACCCGCGTCCTGATGAAATTGCTCTGAGATGACCAAAATGGTCCGTTTTGAAAATTTTCATCTTTCAACTAATTTTGACTCTCAGAGGTGGATCATCACTTTTGGAGATAAAATGAGCAGCGTTATCGTCATTTTCATGCTTCTAGGGAGCCAAAACTCAAGATTTGGCTCATGGTGAAAAGTGACTTAAAAGGACCCAAATGCTCACTTCGAGGGCTTAAAACTTGTTTATTCACTGCAATAAGAGATATAAACAACATTTAGAGTAAATTAATGTTCATGCGAGAACGTTCAATTTTTCATGCAAAACAATCGATGACCCGCGACCTGATGAAATTGCTCTGAGATGACCAAAATGGTCCGTTTTGAAAATGTTCACCTTTCAACTAATTTTGACTCTCAGAGGTGGATCATTACTTTTGGAGATAAAATGAGCATCGTTATCGTAATTTTCATGCTTCTAGGGAGCCAAAACTCAAGATTTGGCTCATGGTGAAAAGTGACTTAAAAGGACCCAAATGCTCACTTCGAGGGCTTAAAACTTGTTTATTCACTGCGGGAAGAGATATAAACAACATTTAGAGTAAATTAATGTTCATGCGAGAACGTTCAAGTTTTCATGCAAAACAATCGATGACCCGCGACCTGATGAAATTGCTCTGAGGTGAACAAAATGGTCCATTTTGAAAATGTTCATCTTTCAACTAATATTGACTCTCAGAGGTGGATATTCACTTTTGGAGATAAAATGAGCATCTTCATAGTAATTTTTATGCTTCTGGGGAGCCAAAACTCAAGATTTGGCTCATGGTTAAAAGTGACTTAAAAGGACCCAAATGCTCACTTCGAGGGCTTAAAACGTGTTTATTCACTGCGGGAAGAGATATAAACAACATTTAGAGTAAATTAATGTTCATGCGAGAACGTTCAATTTTTCATGCAAAACAATCGAAGACCCGCGACCTGATGAAATTGCTCTGAGATGACCAAAATGGTCCGTTTTGAAAATTTTCATCTTTCAACTAATTTTGACTCTCAGAGGTGGATCATCACTTTTGGAGATAAAATGAGCATCGTTATCGTCATTTTCATGCTTCTAGGGAGCCAAAACTCAAGATTTGGCTCATGGTGAAAAGTGACTTAAAAGGACCCAAATGCTCACTTCGAGGGCTTAAAACGTGTTTATTCACTGCGGGAAGAGATATAAACAACATTTAGAGTAAATTAATGTTCATGCGAGAACGTTCAATTTTTCATGCAAAACAATCGATGACCCACGACCTGATGAAATTGCTCTGAGGTGAACAAAATGGTCCATTTTGAAAATGTTCATCTTTCAACTAATTTTGACTCTCAGAGGTGGATCATCACTTTTGGAGATAAAATGAGCATCTTCATAGTAATTTTTATGCTTCTGGGGAGCCAAAACTCAAGATTTGGCTCATGGTGAAAAGTGACTTAAAAGGACCCAAATGCTCACTTCGAGGGCTTAAAACGTGTTTATTCACTGCGGGAAGAGATATAAACAACATTTAGAGTAAATTAATGTTCATGCGAGAACGTTCAATTTTTCATGCAAAACAATCGAAGACCCGCGACCTGATGAAATTGCTCTGAGATTACCAAAATGGTCCGTTTTGAAAATTTTCATCTTTCAACTAATTTTGACTCTCAGAGGTGGATCATCACTTTTGGAGATAAAATGAGCATCGTTATCGTCATTTTCATGCTTCTAGGGAGCCAAAACTCAAGATTTGGCTCATGGTGAAAAGTGACTTAAAAGGACCCAAATGCTCACTTCGAGGGCTTAAAACGTGTTTATTCACTGCGGGAAGAGATATAAACAACATTTAGAGTAAATTAATGTTCATGCGAGAACGTTCAATTTTTCATGCAAAACAATCAATGACCCGTGACCTGATGAAATTGCTCTGAGGTGAACAAAATGGTCCATTTTGAAAATGTTCATCTTTCAACTAATATTGACTCTCAGAGGTGGATCTTCACTTTTGGAGATAAAATGAGCATCTTCATAGTAATTTTCATGCTTCTGGGGAGCCAAAACTCAAGATTTGGCTCATGGTTAAAAGTGACTTAAAAGGACCCAAATGCTCACTTCGAGGGCTTAAAACGTGTTTATTCACTGCGGGAAGAGATATAAACAACATTTAGAGTAAATTAATGTTCATGCGAGAACATTCAATTTTTCATGCAAAACAATCGAAGACCCGCGACCTGATGAAATTGCTCTGAGATGACCAAAATGGTCCGTTTTGAAAAATTTCATCTTTCAACTAATTTTGACTCTCAGAGGTGGATCATCACTATTGGAGATAAAATGAGCATCTTTATCTTCATTTTCATGCTTCTAGGGAGCCAAAACTCAAGATTGGGCTCATGGTTAAAAGTGACTTAAAAGGACCCAAATGCTCACTTCGATGGCTTAAAACGTGTTTATTCACTGCGGGAAGAGATATAAAGAACATTTAGAGTAAATTATTGTTAATGCGAGAACGTTCAATTTTTCATGCCAAACGATCGATGACCCGCGTCCTGATGAAATTGCTCTGAGATGACCAAAATGGTCCGTTTTGAAAATTTTCATCTTTCAACTAATTTTGACTCTCAGAGGTGGATCATCACTTTTGGAGATAAAATGAGCAGCGTTATCATCATTTTCATGCTTCTAGGGAGCCAAAACTCAAGATTTGGCTCATGGTTAAAAGTGACTTAAAAGGACCCAAATGCTCACTTCGAGGGCTTAAAATGTGTTTATTCACTGCGGGAAGAGATATAAACATCATTTAGAGTAAATTAATGTTCATGCGAGAACGTTCAATTTTTCATGCAAAACAATCGATGACCCGCGACCTGATGAAATTGCTCTGAGGTGACCAAAATGGTACGTTTTGAAAATTTCCATCTTTCAACTAATTTTGACTCTCAGAGGTGGATCATCACTATTGGAGATAAAATGAGCATCTTTATCATCATTTTCATGGTTCTAGGGAGCCAAAACTCAAGATTGGGCTCATGGTTAAAAGTGACTTAAAAGGACCCAAATGCTCACTTTGAGGGCTTAAAACGTGTTTATTCACTGCGGGAAGAGATATAAACAATATTTAGAGTGAATTAATGTTCATGCGAGAACGTTCAATTTTTCATGCAAAACAATCGATGACCCGTGCGCGACCTGATGAAATTGCTCTGAGATGACCAAAATGGTCCGTTTTGAAAATGTTCACCTTTCAACTAATTTTGACTCTCAGAGGTGGATCATCACTTTTGGAGATAAAATGAGCATCGTTATCGTAATTTTCATGCTTCTAGGGAGCCAAAACTCAAGATTTGGCTCATGGTGAAAAGTGACTTAAAAGGACCCAAATGCTCACTTCGAGGGCTTAAAACGTGTTTATTCACTGCGGGAAGAGATATAAACAACATTTAGAGTAAATTAATGTTCATGCGAGAACGTTCAATTTTTCATGCAAAACAATCGAAGACCCGCGACCTGATGAAATTGCTCTGAGATGACCAAAATGGTCCGTTTTGAAAATTTCCATCTTTCAACTAATTTTGACTCTCAGAGGTGGATCATCACTATTGGAGATAAAATGAGCATCTTTATCATCATTTTCATGGTTCTAGGGAGCCAAAACTCAAGATTGGGCTCATGGTTAAAAGTGACTTAAAAGGACCCAAATGCTCACTTTGAGGGCTTAAAACGTGTTTATTCACTGCGGGAAGAGATATAAACAATATTTAGAGTGAATTAATGTTCATGCGAGAACGTTCAATTTTTCATGCAAAACAATCGATGACCCGCGACCTGATGAAATTGCTCTGAGATTACCAAAATGGTCCGTTTTGAAAATTTTCACCTTTCAACTAATTTTGACTCTCAGAGGTGGATCATCACTTTTGGAGATAAAATGAGCATCGTTATCGTAATTTTCATGCTTCTAGGGAGCCAAAATTCAAGATTTGGCTCATGGTGAAAAGTGACTTAAAAGGACCCAAATGCTCACTTCGAGGGCTTAAAACGTGTTTATTCACTGCGGGAAGAGATATAAACAACATTTAGAGTAAATTAATGTTCATGCGAGAACGTTCAATTTTTCATGCAAAACAATCGAAGACCCGCGACCTGATGAAATTGCTCTGAGATGACCAAAATGGTCCGTTTTGAAAATTTTCATCTTTCAACTAATTTTGACTCTCAGAGGTGGATCATCACTTTTGGAGATAAAATGAGCATCGTTATCGTCATTTTCATGCTTCTAGGGAGCCAAAACTCAAGATTTGGCTCATGGTGAAAAGTGACTTAAAAGGACCCAAATGCTCACTTCGAGGGCTTAAAACGTGTTTATTCACTGCGGGAAGAGATACAAACAACATTTAGAGTAAATTAATGTTCATGCGAGAACGTTCAATTTTTCATACAAAACAATCGATGACCCGCGACCTGATGAAATTGCTCTGAGGTGAACAAAATGGTCCATTTTGAAAATGTTCATCTTTCAACTAATATTGACTCTCAGAGGTGGATCTTCACTTTTGGAGATAAAATGAGCATCTTCATAGTAATTTTCATGCTTCTGGGGAGCCAAAACTCAAGATTTGGCTCATGGTTAAAAGTGACTTAAAAGGACCCAAATGCTCACTTCGAGGGCTTAAAACGTGTTTATTCACTGCGGGAAGAGATATAAACAACATTTAGAGTAAATTAATGTTCATGCGAGAACATTCAATTTTTCATGCAAAACAATCGAAGACCCGCGACCTGATGAAATTGCTCTGAGGTGAACAAAATGGTCCATTTTGAAAATGTTCATCTTTCAACTAATTTTGACTCTCAGAGGTGGACCATCACTTTTGGAGATAAAATGAGCATCGTTATCGTCATTTTCATGCTTCTAGGGAGCCAAAACTCAAGATTTGGCTCAGGGTGAAAAGTGACTTAAAAGGACCCAAATGCTCACTTCGAGGGCTTAAAACGTGTTTATTCACTGCGGGAAGAGATATAAACAACATTTAGAGTAAATTAATGTTCATGCGAGAATGTTCAATTTTTCATGCAAAACAATCGATGACCCGCGACCTGATGAAATTGCTCTGAGGTGAACAAAATGGTCCATTTTGAAAATGTTCATCTTTCAACTAATTTTGACTCTCAGAGGTGGATCATCACTATTGGAGATAAAATGAGCATCTTTATCTTAATTTTCATGCTTCTAGGGAGCCAAAACTCAAGATTGGGCTCATGGTTAAAAGTGACTTAAAAGGACCCAAATGCTCACTTCGATGGCTTAAAACGTGTTTATTAACTGCGGGAAGAGATATAAAGAACATTTAGAGTAAATTATTGTTAATGCGAGAACGTTCAATTTTTCATGCCAAACGATCGATGACCCGCGTCCTGATGAAATTGCTCTGAGATGACCAAAATGGTCCGTTTTGAAAATTTTCATCTTTCAACTAATTTTGACTCTCAGAGGTGGATCATCACTTTTGGTGATAAAATGAGCATCGGTATCGTCATTTTCATGCTTCTAGGGAGCCAAAACTCAAGATTTGACTCATGGTTGAAAGTGACTTAAAAGGACCAAATGCTCACTTCGAGGGCTTAAAACGTGTTTATTCACTGCGGGAAGAGATATAAAGAACATTTAGAGTAAATTAATGTTCATGCGAGAACGTTCAATTTTTCATGCAAAACAATCGATGACCCGCGATCTGATGAAATTGCTCTGAGTTGACCAAAATGGTCCGTTTTGAAAGTTTTCATCTTTCAACTAATTTTGACTCTCAGAGGTGGATCATCACTTTTGGAGATAAAATGAGCATCGTTATCGTCATTTTCATGCTTCTAGGGAGCCAAAACTCAAGATTTGGCTCATGGTTAAAAGTTACTTAAAAGGACCCAAATGCTCACTTCGAGGGCTTAAAACGTGTTTATTCACTGTGGGAAGAGATATAAAGAACATTTAGAGTAAATTAATGTTCATTCGAGAACGTTCAATTTTTCATGCAAAACGATCGATGACCCGCGACCTGATGAAATTGCTCTGAGATGACCAAAATGGTCCGTTTTGAAAATTTTTACCTTTCAACTAATTTTGACTCTCAGAGGTGGATCATCACTATTGGAGATAAAATGAGCATCTTTATCTTAATTTTCATGCTTCTAGGGAGCCAAAACTCAAGATTGGGCTCATGGTTAAAAGTGACTTAAAAGGACCCAAATGCTCACTTCGATGGCTTAAAACGTGTTTATTCACAGCGGGAAGAGATATAAAGAACATTTAGAGTAAATTATTGTTAATGCGAGAACGTTCAATTTTTCATGCCAAACGATCGATGACCCGCGTCCTGATGAAATTGCTATGAGATGACCAAAATGGTCCGTTTTGAAAATTTTCATCTTTCAACTAATTTTGACTCTCAGAGGTGGATCATCACTTTTGGAGATAAAATGAGCAGCGTTATCGTCATTTTCATGCTTCTAGGGAGCCAAAACTCAAGATTTGGCTCATGGTTAAAAGTGACTTAAAAGGACCCAAATGCTCACTTCGAGGGCTTAAAATGTGTTTATTCACTGCGGGAAGAGATATAAACATCATTTAGAGTACATTAATGTTCATGCGAGAACGTTCAATTTTTCATGCAAAACAATCGATGACCCGCGATCTGATGAAATTGCTCTGAGGTGACCAAAATGGTCCGTTTTGAAAGTTTTCATCTTTCAACTAATTTTGACTCTCAGAGGTGGATCATCACTTTTGGAGATAAAATGAGCATCGGTATCGTCATTTTCATGCTTCTAGGGAGCCAAACTCAAGATTTGACTCATGGTTGAAAGTGACTTAAAAGGACCAAATGCTCACTTCGAGGGCTTAAAACATGTTTATTCACTGCGGGAAGAGATATAAACAACATTTAGAGTAAATTAATGTTCATGCGAGAAGGTTCAATTTTTCATGCAAAACAATCGATGACCCGCGACCTGATGAAATTACTCTGAGGTGAACAAAATGGTCCATTTTGAAAATGTTTATCTTTCAACTAATATTGACTCTCAGAGGTGGATCTTCACTTTTGGAGATAAAATGAGCATCTTCATAGTCATTTTTATGCTTCTGGGGAGCCAAAACTCAAGATTTGGCTCATGGTTAAAAGTGACTTAAAAGGACCCAAATGCTCACTTCGAGGGCTTAAAACGTGTTTATTCACTGCGGGAAGAGATATAAAGAACATTTAGAGTAAATTATTGTTCATGCAAGAACGTTCAATTTTTCATGCAAAACAATCGATGACCCGCGACCTGATGAAATTGCTCTGAGGTGAACAAAATGGTCCATTTTGAAAATGTTCATCTTTCAACTAATATTGACTCTCAGAGGTGGATATTCACTTTTGGAGATAAAATGAGCATCTTCATAGTAATTTTTATGCTTCTGGGGAGCCAATACTCAAGATTTGGCTCATGGTTAAAAGTGACTTAAAAGGACCCAAATGCTCACTTCGAGGGCTTAAAACGTGTTTATTCACTGCGGGAAGAGATATAAACAACATTTAGAGTAAATTAATGTTCATGCGAGAACGTTCAATTTTTCATGCAAAATAATCGAAGATCCGCGACCTGATGAAATTGCTCTGAGATGACCAAAATGGTCCGTTTTGAAAATTTTCATCTTTCAACTAATTTTGACTCTCAGAGGTGGATCATCACTTTTGGAGATAAAATGAGCATCGTTATCGTCATTTTCATGCTTCTAGGGAGCCAAAACTCAAGATTTGGCTCATGGTGAAAAGTGACTTAAAAGGACCCAAATGCTCACTTCGAGGGCTTAAAACGTGTTTATTCACTGCGGGAAGAGATATAAACAACATTTAGAGTAAATTAATGTTCATGCGAGAACGTTCAATTTTTCATGCAAAACAATCGATGACCCGCGACCTGATGAAATTGCTCTGAGGTGAACAAAATGGTCCATTTTGAAAATGTTCATCTTTCAACTAATATTGACTCTCAGAGGTGGATCTTCACTTTTGGAGATAAAATGAGCATCTTCATAGTAATTTTTATGCTTCTGGGGAGCCAAAACTCAAGATTTGGCTCATGGTTAAAAGTGACTTAAAAGGACCCAAATGCTCACTTTGAGGGCTTAAAACGTGTTTATTCACTGCGGGAAGAGATATAAACAACATTTAGAGTAAATTAATGTTCATGCGAGAACCTTCAATTTTTCATGCAAAACAATCGAAGACCCGCGACCTGATGAAATTGCTCTGAGATTACCAAAATGGTCCCGTTTTGAAAATTTTCATCTTTCAACTAATTTTGACTCTCAGAGGTGGATCATCACTATTGGAGATAAAATGAGCATCTTTATCTTCATTTTCATGCTTCTAGGGAGCCAAAACTCAAGATTGGGCTCATGGTGAAAAGTGACTTAAAAGGACCCAAATGCTCACTTCGAGGGCTTAAAACGTGTTTATTCACTGCGGGAAGAGATATAAACAACATTTAGAGTAAATTAATGTTCATGCGAGAACGTTCAATTTTTCATGCAAAACAATCGAAGACCCGCGACCTGATGAAATTGCTCTGAGATTACCAAAATGGTCCCGTTTTGAAAATGTTCATCTTTCAACTAATTTTGACTCTCAGAGGTGGATCATCACTATTGGAGATAAAATGAGCATCTTTATCTTCATTTTCATGCTTCTAGGGAGCCAAAACTCAAGATTGGGCTCATGGTTAAAAGTGACTTAAAAGGACCCAAATGCTCACTTTGATGGCTTAAAATGTGTTTATTCACTGCGGGAAGAGATATAAAGAACATTTAGAGTAAATTATTGTTAATGCGAGAACGTTCAATTTTTCATGCCAAACGATCGATGACCCGCGTCCTGATGAAATTGCTCTGAGATGACCAAAATGGTCCGTTTTGAAAATTTTCATCTTTCAACTAATTTTGACTCTCAGAGGTGGATCATCACTTTTGGAGATAAAATGAGCAGCGTTATCGTCATTTTCATGCTTCTAGGGAGCCAAAACTCAAGATTTGGCTCATGGTTAAAAGTGACTTAAAAGGACCCAAATGCTCACTTTGAGGGCTTAAAACGTGTTTATTCACTGCGGGAAGAGATATAAACAACATTTAGAGTAAATTAATGTTCATGCGAGAACGTTCAATTTTTCATGCAAAACAATCGATGACCCGCGACCTGATAAAATTGCTCTGAGGTGAACAAAATGGTTCATTTTGAAAATGTTCATCTTTCAACTAATATTGACTCTCAGAGGTGGATCTTCACTTTTGGAGATAAAATGAGCATCTTCATAGTAATTTTTATGCTTCTGGGGAGCCAAAACTCAAGATTTGGCTCATGGTTAAAAGTGACTTAAAAGGACCCAAATGCTCACTTCGAGGGCTTAAAACATGTTTATTCACTGCGGGAAGAGATATAAACAACATTTAGAGTAAATTAATGTTCATGCGAGAACGTTCAATTTTTCATGCAAAACAATCGATGACCCGCGACCTGATGAAATTGCTCTGAGATGACCAAAATGGTCCGTTTTGAAAATTTCCATCTTTCAACTAATTTTGACTCTCAGAGGTGGATCATCACTATTGGAGATAAAATGAGCATCTTTATCTTCATTTTCATGCTTCTAGGGAGCCAAAACTCAAGATTGGGCTCATGGTTAAAAGTGACTTAAAAGGACCCAAATGCTCACTTCGATGGCTTAAAACGTGTTTATTCACTGCGGGAAGAGATATAAAGAACATTTAGAGTAAATTATTGTTAATGCGAGAACGTTCAATTTTTCATGCCAAACGATCGATGACCCGCGTCCTCATGAAATTGCTCTGAGATGACCAAAATGGTCCGTTTTGAAAATTTTCATCTTTCAACTAATTTTGACTCTCAGAGGTGGATCATCACTTTTGGAGATAAAATGAGCAGCGTTATCGTCATTTTCATGCTTCTAGGGAGCCAAAACTCAAGATTTGGCTCATGGTTAAAAGTGACTTAAAAGGACCCAAATGCTCACTTCGAGGGCTTAAAATGTGTTTATTCACTGCGGGAAGAGATATAAACATCATTTAGAGTAAATTAATGTTCATGCGAGAACGTTCAATTTTTCATGCAAAACAATCGATGACCCGCGACCTGATGAAATTGCTCTGAGGTGACCAAAATGGTACGTTTTGAAAATTTCCATCTTTCAACTAATTTTGACTCTCAGAGGTGGATCATCACTATTGGAGATAAAATGAGCATCTTTATCATCATTTTCATGGTTCTAGGGAGCCAAAACTCAAGATTGGGCTCATGGTTAAAAGTGACTTAAAAGGACCCAAATGCTCACTTTGAGGGCTTAAAACGTGTTTATTCACTGCGGGAAGAGATATAAACAATATTTAGAGTGAATTAATGTTCATGCGAGAACGTTCAATTTTTCATGCAAAACAATCGATGACCCGCGACCTGATGAAATTGCTCTGAGATGACCAAAATGGTCCGTTTTGAAAATTTTCACCTTTCAACTAATTTTGACTCTCAGAGGTGGATCATCACTTTTGGAGATAAAATGAGCATCGTTATCGTAATTTTCATGCTTCTAGGGAGCCAAAACTCAAGATTTGGCTCATGGTGAAAAGTGACTTAAAAGGACCCAAATGCTCACTTCGAGGGCTTAAAACGTGTTTATTCACTGCGGGAAGAGATATAAACAACATTTAGAGTAAATTAATGTTCATGCGAGAACGTTCAATTTTTCATGCAAAACAATCGAAGGCCCGCGACCTGATGAAATTGCTCTGAGATGACCAAAATGGTCCGTTTTGAAAATGTTCATCTTTCAACTAATTTTGACTCTCAGAGGTGGATCATCACTTTTGGAGATAAAATGAGCATCGTTATCGTCATTTTCATGCTTCTAGGGAGCCAAAACTCAAGATTTGGCTCATGGTGAAAAGTGACTTAAAAGGACCCAAATGCTCACTTCGAGGGCTTAAAACGTGTTTATTTACTGCGGGAAGAGATATAAACAACATTTAGAGTAAATTAATGTTCATGCGAGAACGTTCAATTTTTCATGCAAAACAATCGATGACCCGCGACCTGATGAAATTGCTCTGAGCTGACCAAAATGGTCCGTTTTGAAAATTTCCATCTTTCAACTAATTTTGACTCTCAGAGGTGGATCATCACTATTGGAGATAAAATGAGCATCTTTATCATCATTTTCATGGTTCTAGGGAGCCAAAACTCAAGATTGGGCTCATGGTTAAAAGTGACTTAAAAGGACCCAAATGCTCACTTTGAGGGCTTAAAACGTGTTTATTCACTGCGGGAAGAGATATAAACAATATTTAGAGTGAATTAATGTTCATGCGAGAACGTTCAATTTTTCATGCAAAACAATCGATGACCCGCGACCTGATGAAATTACTCTGAGGTGAACAAAATGGTCCATTTTGAAAATGTTTATCTTTCAACTAATATTGACTCTCAGAGGTGGATCTTCACTTTTGGAGATAAAATGAGCATCTTCATAGTCATTTTTATGCTTCTGGGGAGCCAAAACTCAAGATTTGGCTCATGGTTAAAAGTGACTTCAAAGGACCCAAATGCTCACTTCGAGGGCTTAAAACGTGTTTATTCACTGCGGGAAGAGATATAAAGAACATTTAGAGTAAATTATTGTTCATGCAAGAACGTTCAATTTTTCATGCAAAACAATCGATGACCCGCGACCTGATGAAATTGCTCTGAGGTGAACAAAATGGTCCATTTTGAAAATGTTCATCTTTCAACTAATATTGACTCTCAGAGGTGGATATTCACTTTTGGAGATAAAATGAGCATCTTCATAGTAATTTTTATGCTTCTGGGGAGCCAATACTCAAGATTTGGCTCATGGTTAAAAGTGACTTAAAAGGACCCAAATGCTCACTTCGAGGGCTTAAAACGTGTTTATTCACTGCGGGAAGAGATATAAACAACATTTAGAGTAAATTAATGTTCATGCGAGAACGTTCAATTTTTCATGCAAAACAATCGAAGATCCGCGACCTGATGAAATTGCTCTGAGATGACCAAAATGGTCCGTTTTGAAAATTTTCATCTTTCAACTAATTTTGACTCTCAGAGGTGGATCATCACTTTTGGAGATAAAATGAGCATCGTTATCGTCATTTTCATGCTTCTAGGGAGCCAAAACTCAAGATTTGGCTCATGGTGAAAAGTGACTTAAAAGGACCCAAATGCTCACTTCGAGGGCTTAAAACGTGTTTATTCACTGCGGGAAGAGATATAAACAACATTTAGAGTAAATTAATGTTCATGCGAGAACGTTCAATTTTTCATGCAAAACAATCGATGACCCGCGACCTGATGAAATTGCTCTGAGGTGAACAAAATGGTCCATTTTGAAAATGTTCATCTTTCAACTAATATTGACTCTCAGAGGTGGATCTTCACTTTTGGAGATAAAATGAGCATCTTCATAGTAATTTTTATGCTTCTGGGGAGCCAAAACTCAAGATTTGGCTCATGGTTAAAAGTGACTTAAAAGGACCCAAATGCTCACTTTGAGGGCTTAAAACGTGTTTATTCACTGCGGGAAGAGATATAAACAACATTTAGAGTAAATTAATGTTCATGCGAGAACCTTCAATTTTTCATGCAAAACAATCGAAGACCCGCGACCTGATGAAATTGCTCTGAGATTACCAAAATGGTCCCGTTTTGAAAATTTTCATCTTTCAACTAATTTTGACTCTCAGAGGTGGATCATCACTATTGGAGATAAAATGAGCATCTTTATTTTCATTTTCATGCTTCTAGGGAGCCAAAACTCAAGATTGGGCTCATGGTGAAAAGTGACTTAAAAGGACCCAAATGCTCACTTCGAGGGCTTAAAACGTGTTTATTCACTGCGGGAAGAGATATAAACAACATTTAGAGTAAATTAATGTTCATGCGAGAACGTTCAATTTTTCATGCAAAACAATCGAAGACCCGCGACCTGATGAAATTGCTCTGAGATTACCAAAATGGTCCCGTTTTGAAAATGTTCATCTTTCAACTAATTTTGACTCTCAGAGGTGGATCATCACTATTGGAGATAAAATGAGCATCTTTATCTTCATTTTCATGCTTCTAGGGAGCCAAAACTCAAGATTGGGCTCATGGTTAAAAGTGACTTAAAAGGACCCAAATGCTCACTTTGATGGCTTAAAATGTGTTTATTCACTGCGGGAAGAGATATAAAGAACATTTAGAGTAAATTATTGTTAATGCGAGAACGTTCAAGTTTTTCATGCCAAACGATCGATGACCCGCGTCCTGATGAAATTGCTCTGAGATGACCAAAATGGTCCGTTTTGAAAATTTTCATCTTTCAACTAATTTTGACTCTCAGAGGTGGATCATCACTTTTGGAGATAAAATGAGCAGCGTTATCGTCATTTTCATGCTTCTAGGGAGCCAAAACTCAAGATTTGGCTCATGGTTAAAAGTGACTTAAAAGGACCCAAATGCTCACTTTGAGGGCTTAAAACGTGTTTATTCACTGCGGGAAGAGATATAAACAACATTTAGAGTAAATTAATGTTCATGCGAGAACGTTCAATTTTTCATGCAAAACAATCGATGACCCGCGACCTGATGAAATTGCTCTGAGGTGAACAAAATGGTCCATTTTGAAAATGTTCATCTTTCAACTAATATTGACTCTCAGAGGTGGATCTTCACTTTTGGAGATAAAATGAGCATCTTCATAGTAATTTTTATGCTTCTGGGGAGCCAAAACTCAAGATTTGGCTCATGGTTAAAAGTGACTTAAAAGGACCCAAATGCTCACTTCGAGGGCTTAAAACGTGTTTATTCACTGCGGGAAGAGATATAAACAACATTTAGAGTAAATTAATGTTCATGCGAGAACGTTCAATTTTTCATGCAAAACAATCGAAGACCCGCGACCTGATGAAATTGCTCTGAGATTACCAAAATGGTCCCGTTTTGAAAATTTTCATCTTTCAACTAATTTTGACTCCCAGAGGTGGATCATCACCTTTGGAGATAAAATGAGCATCGTTATCGTCATTTTCATGCTTCTAGGGAGCCAAAACTCAAGATTTGGCTCATGGATAAAAGTGACTTAAAAGGACCCAAATGCTCACTATGAGGGCTTAAAACATGTTTATTCACTGCGGGAAGAGATATAAACAACATTTAGAGTAAATTAATGTTCATGCGAGAACGTTCAATTTTTCATGCAAAACAATCGATGACCCGCGACCTGATGAAATTGCTCTGAGATGACCAAAATGGTCCGTTTTGAAAATTTCCATCTTTCAACTAATTTTGACTCTCAGAGGTGGATCATCACTATTGGAGATAAAATGAGCATCTTTATCTTCATTTTCATGCTTCTAGGGAGCCAAAACTCAAGATTGGGCTCATGGTTAAAAGTGACTTAAAAGGACCCAAATGCTCACTTCGATGGCTTAAAACGTGTTTATTCACTGCGGGAAGATATATAAAGAACATTTAGAGTAAATTATTGTTAATGCGGGAACGTTCAATTTTTCATGCCAAACGATCGATGACCCGCGTCCTCATGAAATTGCTCTGAGATGACCAAAATGGTCCGTTTTGAAAATTTTCATCTTTCAACTAATTTTGACTCTCAGAGGTGGATCATCACTTTTGGAGATAAAATGAGCAGCGTTATCATCATTTTCATGCTTCTAGGGAGCCAAAACTCAAGATTTGGCTCATGGTTAAAAGTGACTTAAAAGGACCCAAATGCTCACTTCGAGGGCTTAAAATGTGTTTATTCACTGCGGGAAGAGATATAAACATCATTTAGAGTAAATTAATGTTCATGCGAGAACGTTCAATTTTTCATGCAAAACAATCGATGACCCGCGACCTGATGAAATTGCTCTGAGGTGACCAAAATGGTACGTTTTGAAAATTTCCATCTTTCAACTAATTTTGACTCTCAGAGGTGGATCATCACTATTGGAGATAAAATGAGCATCTTTATCATCATTTTCATGGTTCTAGGGAGCCAAAACTCAAGATTGGGCTCATGGTTAAAAGTGACTTAAAAGGACCCAAATGCTCACTTTGAGGGCTTAAAACGTGTTTATTCACTGCGGGAAGAGATATAAACAATATTTAGAGTGAATTAATGTTCATGCGAGAACGTTCAATTTTTCATGCAAAACAATCGATGACCCGCGACCTGATGAAATTGCTCTGAGATGACCAAAATGGTCCGTTTTGAAAATGTTCACCTTTCAACTAATTTTGACTCTCAGAGGTGGATCATCACTTTTGGAGATAAAATGAGCATCGTTATCGTAATTTTCATGCTTCTAGGGAGCCAAAACTCAAGATTTGGTTCATGGTGAAAAGTGACTTAAAAGGACCCAAATGCTCACTTCGAGGGTTTAAACGTGTTTATTCACTGCGGGAAGAGATATAAACAACATTTAGAGTAAATTAATGTTCATGCGAGAACGTTCAATTTTTCATGCAAAACAATCGAAGACCCGCGACCTGATGAAATTGCTCTGAGATGACCAAAATGGTCCGTTTTGAAAATGTTCATCTTTCAACTAATTTTGACTCTCAGAGGTGGATCATCACTTTTGGAGATAAAATGAGCATCGTTATCGTCATTTTCATGCTTCTAGGGAGCCAAAACTCAAGATTTGGCTCATGGTGAAAAGTGACTTAAAAGGACCCAAATGCTCACTTCGAGGGCTTAAAACGTGTTTATTCACTGCGGGAAGAGATATAAACAACATTTAGAGTAAATTAATGTTCATGCGAGAACGTTCAATTTTTCATGCAAAACAATCGATGACCCGCGACCTGATGAAATTGCTCTGAGCTGACCAAAATGGTCCGTTTTGAAAATTTCCATCTTTCAACTAATTTTGACTCTCAGAGGTGGATCATCACTATTGGAGATAAAATGAGCATCTTTATCATCATTTTCATGGTTCTAGGGAGCCAAAACTCAAGATTGGGCTCATGGTTAAAAGTGACTTAAAAGGACCCAAATGCTCACTTTGAGGGCTTAAAACGTGTTTATTCACTGCGGGAAGAGATATAAACAATATTTAGAGTGAATTAATGTTCATGCGAGAACGTTCAATTTTTCATGCAAAACAATCGATGACCCGCGACCTGATGAAATTGCTCTGAGATGACCAAAATGGTCCGTTTTGAAAATTTTCACCTTTCAACTAATTTTGACTCTCAGAGGTGGATCATCACTTTTGGAGATAAAATGAGCATCGTTATCGTAATTTTCATGCTTCTAGGGAGCCAAAACTCAAGATTTGGCTCATGGTGAAAAGTGACTGAAAAGGACCCAAATGCTCACTTCGAGGGCTTAAAACGTGTTTATTCACTGCGGGAAGAGATATAAACAACATTTAGAGTAAATTAATGTTCATGCGAGAACGTTCAATTTTTCATGCAAAACAATCGAAGACCCGCGACCTGATGAAATTGCTCTGAGATTACCAAAATGGTCCGTTTTGAAAATTTTCATCTTTCAACTAATTTTGACTCTCAGAGGTGGATCATCACTTTTGGAGATAAAATGAGCATCGTTATCGTCATTTTCATGCTTCTAGGGAGCCAAAACTCAAGATTTGGCTCATGGTGAAAAGTGACTTAAAAGGACCCAAATGCTCACTTCGAGGGCTTAAAACGTGTTTATTCACTGCGGGAAGAGATATAAACAACATTTAGAGTAAATTAATGTTCATGCGAGAACGTTCAATTTTTCATGCAAAACAATCGATGACCCGTGACCTGATGAAATTGCTCTGAGGTGAACAAAATGGTCCATTTTGAAAATGTTCATCTTTCAACTAATATTGACTCTCAGAGGTGGATCTTCACTTTTGGAGATAAAATGAGCATCTTCATAGTAATTTTCATGCTTCTGGGGAGCCAAAACTCAAGATTTGGCTCATGGTTAAAAGTGACTTAAAAGGACCCAAATGCTCACTTCGAGGGCTTAAAACGTGTTTATTCACTGCGGGAAGAGATATAAACAACATTTAGAGTAAATTAATGTTCATGCGAGAACATTCAATTTTTCATGCAAAACAATCGAAGACCCGCGACCTGATGAAATTGCTCTGAGATGACCAAAATGGTCCGTTTTGAAAATTTTCATCTTTCAACTAATTTTGACTCTCAGAGGTGGATCATCACTATTGGAGATAAAATGAGCATCTTTATCTTCATTTTCATGCTTCTAGGGAGCCAAAACTCAAGATTGGGCTCATGGTTAAAAGTGACTTAAAAGGACCCAAATGCTCACTTCGATGGCTTAAAACGTGTTTATTCACTGCGGGAAGAGATATAAAGAACATTTAGAGTAAATTATTGTTAATGCGAGAACGTTCAATTTTTCATGCCAAACGATCGATGACCCGCGTCCTGATGAAATTGCTCTGAGATGACCAAAATGGTCCGTTTTGAAAATTTTCATCTTTCAACTAATTTTGACTCTCAGAGGTGGATCATCACTTTTGGAGATAAAATGAGCAGCGTTATCATCATTTTCATGCTTCTAGGGAGCCAAAACTCAAGATTTGGCTCATGGTTAAAAGTGACTTAAAAGGACCCAAATGCTCACTTCGAGGGCTTAAAATGTGTTTATTCACTGCGGGAAGAGATATAAACATCATTTAGAGTAAATTAATGTTCATGCGAGAACGTTCAATTTTTCATGCAAAACAATCGATGACCCGCGACCTGATGAAATTGCTCTGAGGTGACCAAAATGGTACGTTTTGAAAATTTCCATCCTTCAACTAATTTTGACTCTCAGAGGTGGATCATCACTATTGGAGTTAAAATGAGCATCTTTATCATCATTTTCATGGTTCTAGGGAGCCAAAACTCAAGATTGGGCTCATGGTTAAAAGTGACTTAAAAGGACCCAAATGCTCACTTTGAGGGCTTAAAACGTGTTTATTCACTGCGGGAAGAGATATAAACAATATTTAGAGTGAATTAATGTTCATGCGAGAACGTTCAATTTTTCATGCAAAACAATCGATGACCCGCGACCTGATGAAATTGCTCTGAGATGACCAAAATGGTCCGTTTTGAAAATGTTCACCTTTCAACTAATTTTGACTCTCAGAGGTGGATCATCACTTTTGGAGATAAAATGAGCATCGTTATCGTAATTTTCATGCTTCTAGGGAGCCAAAACTCAAGATTTGGCTCATGGTGAAAAGTGACTTAAAAGGACCCAAATGCTCACTTCGAGGGCTTAAAACGTGTTTATTCACTGCGGGAAGAGATATAAACAACATTTAGAGTAAATTAATGTTCATGCGAGAACGTTCAATTTTTCATGCAAAACAATTGAAGACCCGCGACCTGATGAAATTGCTCTGAGATGACCAAAATGGTCCGTTTTGAAAATTTCCATCTTTCAACTAATTTTGACTCTCAGAGGTGGATCATCACTATTGGAGATAAAATGAGCATCTTTATCATCATTTTCATGGTTCTAGGGAGCCAAAACTCAAGATTGGGCTCATGGTTAAAAGTGACTTAAAAGGACCCAAATGCTCACTTTGAGGGCTTAAAACGTGTTTATTCACTGCGGGAAGAGATATAAACAATATTTAGAGTGAATTAATGTTCATGCGAGAACGTTCAATTTTTCATGCAAAACAATCGATGACCCGCGACCTGATGAAATTGCTCTGAGATTACCAAAATGGTCCGTTTTGAAAATTTTGACCTTTCAACTAATTTTGACTCTCAGAGGTGGATCATCATTTTTGGAGATAAAATGAGCATCGTTATCGTAATTTTCATGCTTCTAGGGAGCCAAAACTCAAGATTTGGCTCATGGTGAAAAGTGACTTAAAAGGACCCAAATGCTCACTCCGAGGGCTTAAAACGTGTTTATTCACTGCGGGAAGAGATATAAACAACATTTAGAGTAAATTAAGGTTCATGCGAGAACGTTCAATTTTTCATGCAAAACAATCGAAGACCCGCGACCTGATGAAATTGCTCTGAGATGACCAAAATGGTCCGTTTTGAAAATTTTCATCTTTCAACTAATTTTGACTCTCAGAGGTGGATCATCACTTTTGGAGATAAAATGAGCATCGTTATCGTCATTTTCATGCTTCTAGGGAGCCAAAACTCAAGATTTGGCTCATGGTGAAAAGTGACTTAAAAGGACCCAAATGCTCACTTCGAGGGCTTAAAACGTGTGTATTCACTGCGGGAAGAGATATAAACAACATTTAGAGTAAATTAATGTTCATGCGAGAACGTTCAATTTTTCATGCAAAACAATCGATGACCCGCGACCTGATGAAATTGCTCTGAGGTGAACAAAATGGTCCATTTTGAAAATGTTCATCTTTCAACTAATATTGACTCTCAGAGGTGGATCTTCACTTTTGGAGATAAAATGAGCATCTTCATAGTAATTTTCATGCTTCTGGGGAGCCAAAACTCAAGATTTGGCTCATGGTTAAAAGTGACTTAAAAGGACCCAAATGCTCACTTCGAGGGCTTAAAACGTGTTTATTCACTGCGGGAAGAGATATAAACAACATTTAGAGTAAATTAATGTTCATGCGAGAACATTCAATTTTTCATGCAAAACAATCGAAGACCCGCGACCTGATGAAATTGCTCTGAGATGACCAAAATTGTCCCGTTTTAAAAATTTTCATCTTTCAACTAATTTTGACTCTCAGAGGTGGATCATCACTTTTGGAGATAAAATGAGCATCGTTATCGTCATTTTCATGCTTCTAGGGAGCCAAAACTCAAGATTGGGCTCATGGTTAAAAGTGACTTAAAAGGACCCAAATGCTCACTTTGAGGGCTTAAAACGTTTTTATTCACTGCGGGAAGAGATATAAACAATATTTAGAGTGAATTAATGTTCATGCGAGAACGTTCAATTTTTCATGCAAAACAATCGATGACCCGCAACCTGATGAAATTGCTCTGAGGTGAACAAAATGGTCCATTTTGAAAATGTTCATCTTTCAACTAATTTTGACTCCCAGAGGTGGATCATCACTTTTGGAGATAAAATGAGCATCGTTATCGTCATTTTCATGCTTCTAGGGAGCCAAAACTCAAGATTTGGCTCAGGGTAAAAAGTGACTTAAAAGGACCCAAATGCTCACTTCGAGGGCTTAAAACGTGTTTATTCACTGCGGGAAGAGATATAAACAACATTTAGAGTAAATTAATGTTCATGCGAGAATGTTCAATTTTTCATGCAAAACAATCGATGACCCGCGACCTGATGAAATTGCTCTGAGATGACCAAAATGGTCCGTTTTGAAAATTTTCATCTTTCAACTAATTTTGACTCTCAGAGGTGGATCATCACTTTTGGTGATAAAATGAGCATCGGTATCGTCATTTTCATGCTTCTAGGGAGCCAAAACTCAAGATTTGACTCATGGTTGAAAGTGACTTAAAAGGACCAAATGCTCACTTCGAGGGCTTAAAACGTGTTTATTCACTGCGGGAAGAGATATAAAGAACATTTAGAGTAAATTAATGTTCATGCGAGAACGTTCAATTTTTCATGCAAAACAATCGATGACCCGCGATCTGATGAAATTGCTCTGAGTTGACCAAAATGGTCCGTTTTGAAAGTTTTCATCTTTCAACTAATTTTGACTCTCAGAGGTGGATCATCACTTTTGGAGATAAAATGAGCATCTTCATAGTCATTTTTATGCTTCTGGGGAGCCAAAACTCAAGATTTGGCTCATGGTTAAAAGTGACTTAAAAGGACCCAAATGCTCACTTCGAGGGCTTAAAACGTGTTTATTCACTGCGGGAAGAGATATAAACAACATTTAGAGTAAATTAATGTTCATGCGAGAACGTTCAATTTTTCATGCAAAACAATCGAAGACCCGCGACCTGATGAAATTGCTCTGAGATTACCAAAATGGTCCCGTTTTGAAAATTTTCATCTTTCAACTAATTTTGACTCCCAGAGGTGGATCATCACTTTTGGAGATAAAATGAGCATCGTTATCGTCATTTTCATGCTTCTAGGGAGCCAAAACTCAAGATTTGGCTCATGGATAAAAGTGACTTAAAAGGACCCAAATGCTCACTATGAGGGCTTAAAACATGTATATTCACTGCGGGAAGAGATATAAACAACATTTAGAGTAAATTAATGTTCATGCGAGAACGTTCAATTTTTCATGCAAAACAATCGATGACCCGCGACCTGATGAAATTGCTCTGAGATGACCAAAATGGTCCGTTTTGAAAATTTCCATCTTTCAACTAATTTTGACTCTCAGAGGTGGATCATCACTATTGGAGATAAAATGAGCATCTTTATCTTCATTTTCATGCTTCTAGGGAGCCAAAACTCAAGATTGGGCTCATGGTTAAAAGTGACTTAAAAGGACCCAAATGCTCACTTCGATGGCTTAAAACGTGTTTATTCACTGCGGGAAGAGATATAAAGAACATTTAGAGTAAATTATTGTTAATGCGAGAACGTTCAATTTTTCATGCCAAACGATCGATGACCCGCGTCCTGATGAAATTGCTCTGAGATGACCAAAATGGTCCGTTTTGAAAATTTTCATCTTTCAACTAATTTTGACTCTCAGAGGTGGATCATCACTTTTGGAGATAAAATGAGCAGCGTTATCGTCATTTTCATGCTTCTAGGGAGCCAAAACTCAAGATTTGGCTCATGGTTAAAAGTGACTTAAAAGGACCCAAATGCTCACTTCGAGGGCTTAAAATGTGTTTATTCACTGCGGGAAGAGATATAAACAACATTTAGAGTAAATTAATGTTCATGCGAGAACGTTCAATTTTTCATGCAAAACAATCGATGACCCGTGACCTGATGAAATTGCTCTGAGGTGAACAAAATGGTCCATTTTGAAAATGTTCATCTTTCAACTAATATTGACTCTCAGAGGTGGATCTTCACTTTTGGAGATAAAATGAGCATCTTCATAGTAATTTTCATGCTTCTGGGGAGCCAAAACTCAAGATTTGGCTCATGGTTAAAAGTGACTTAAAAGGACCCAAATGCTCACTTCGAGGGCTTAAAACGTGTTTATTCACTGCGGGAAGAGATATAAACAACATTTAGAGTAAATTAATGTTCATGCGAGAACATTCAATTTTTCATGCAAAACAATCGAAGACCCGCGACCTGATGAAATTGCTCTGAGATGACCAAAATGGTCCGTTTTGAAAATTTTCATCTTTCAACTAATTTTGACTCTCAGAGGTGGATCATCACTATTGGAGATAAAATGAGCATCTTTATCTTCATTTTCATGCTTCTAGGGAGCCAAAACTCAAGATTGGGCTCATGGTTAAAAGTGACTTAAAAGGACCCAAATGCTCACTTCGATGGCTTAAAACGTGTTTATTCACTGCGGGAAGAGATATAAAGAACATTTAGAGTAAATTATTGTTAATGCGAGAACGTTCAATTTTTCATGCAAAACAATCGATGACCCGCGACCTGATGAAATTGCTCTGAGGTGACCAAAATGGTACGTTTTGAAAATTTCCATCCTTCAACTAATTTTGACTCTCAGAGGTGGATCATCACTATTGGAGTTAAAATGAGCATCTTTATCATCATTTTCATGGTTCTAGGGAGCCAAAACTCAAGATTGGGCTCATGGTTAAAAGTGACTTAAAAGGACCCAAATGCTCACTTTGAGGGCTTAAAACGTGTTTATTCACTGCGGGAAGAGATATAAACAATATTTAGAGTGAATTAATGTTCATGCGAGAACGTTCAATTTTTCATGCAAAACAATCGATGACCCGCGACCTGATGAAATTGCTCTGAGATGACCAAAATGGTCCGTTTTGAAAATGTTCACCTTTCAACTAATTTTGACTCTCAGAGGTGGATCATCACTTTTGGAGATAAAATGAGCATCGTTATCGTAATTTTCATGCTTCTAGGGAGCCAAAACTCAAGATTTGGCTCATGGTGAAAAGTGACTTAAAAGGACCCAAATGCTCACTTCGAGGGCTTAAAACGTGTTTATTCACTGCGGGAAGAGATATAAACAACATTTAGAGTAAATTAATGTTCATGCGAGAACGTTCAATTTTTCATGCAAAACAATCGAAGACCCGCGACCTGATGAAATTGCTCTGAGATGACCAAAATGGTCCGTTTTGAAAATTTCCATCTTTCAACTAATTTTGACTCTCAGAGGTGGATCATCACTATTGGAGATAAAATGAGCATCTTTATCATCATTTTCATGGTTCTAGGGAGCCAAAACTCAAGATTGGGCTCATGGTTAAAAGTGACTTAAAAGGACCCAAATGCTCACTTTGAGGGCTTAAAACGTGTTTATTCACTGCGGGAAGAGATATAAACAATATTTAGAGTGAATTAATGTTCATGCGAGAACGTTCAATTTTTCATGCAAAACAATCGATGACCCGCGACCTGATGAAATTGCTCTGAGATTACCAAAATGGTCCGTTTTGAAAATTTTGACCTTTCAACTAATTTTGACTCTCAGAGGTGGATCATCATTTTTGGAGATAAAATGAGCATCGTTATCGTAATTTTCATGCTTCTAGGGAGCCAAAACTCAAGATTTGGCTCATGGTGAAAAGTGACTTAAAAGGACCCAAATGCTCACTCCGAGGGCTTAAAACGTGTTTATTCACTGCGGGAAGAGATATAAACAACATTTAGAGTAAATTAAGGTTCATGCGAGAACGTTCAATTTTTCATGCAAAACAATCGAAGACCCGCGACCTGATGAAATTGCTCTGAGATGACCAAAATGGTCCCGTATTGAAAATTTTCATCTTTCAACTAATTTTGACTCTCAGAGGTGGATCATCACTTTTGGAGATAAAATGAGCATCGTTATCGTCATTTTCATGCTTCTAGGGAGCCAAAACTCAAGATTTGGCTCATGGTTAAAAGTGACTTAAAAGGACCCAAATGCTCACTTCGAGGGCTTAAAACGTGTTTATTTACTGCGGGAAGAGATATAAACAACATTTAGAGTAAATTAATGTTCATGCGAGAACGTTCAATTTTTCATGCAAAACAATCGATGACCCGCGACCTGATGAAATTGCTCTGAGGTGAACAAAATGGTCCATTTTGAAAATGTTCATCTTTCAACTAATATTGACTCTCAGAGGTGGATCTTCACTTTTGGAGATAAAATGAGCATCTTCATGGTAATTTTTATGCTTCTGGGGAGCCAAAACTCAAGATTTGGCTCATGGTTAAAAGTGACTTAAAAGGACCCAAATGCTCACTTCGAGGGCTTAAAACGTGTTTATTCACTGCGGGAAGAGATATAAACGACATTTAGAGTAAATTAATGTTCATGCGAGAACGTTCAATTTTTCATGCAAAACAATCGATGACCCGCGACCTGATGAAATTGCTCTGAGGTGAACAAAATGGTCCATTTTGAAAATGTTCATCTTTCAACTAATATTGACTCTCAGAGGTGGATCTTCACTTTTGGAGATAAAATGAGCATCTTCATAGTAATTTTCATGCTTCTGGGGAGCCAAAACTCAAGATTTGGCTCATGGTTAAAAGTGACTTAAAAGGACCCAAATGCTCACTTCGAGGGCTTAAAACGTGTTTATTCACTGCGGGAAGAGATATAAACAACATTTAGAGTAAATTAATGTTCATGCGAGAACATTCAATTTTTCATGCAAAACAATCGAAGACCCGCGACCTGATGAAATTGCTCTGAGATGACCAAAATGGTCCGTTTTGAAAATTTTCATCTTTCAACTAATTTTGACTCTCAGAGGTGGATCATCACTATTGGAGATAAAATGAGCATCTTTATCTTCATTTTCATGCTTCTAGGGAGCCAAAACTCAAGATTGGGCTCATGGTTAAAAGTGACTTAAAAGGACCCAAATGCTCACTTCGATGGCTTAAAACGTGTTTATTCACTGCGGGAAGAGATATAAAGAACATTTAGAGTAAATTATTGTTAATGCGAGAACGTTCAATTTTTCATGCCAAACGATCGATGACCCGCGTCCTGATGAAATTGCTCTGAGATGACCAAAATGGTCCGTTTTGAAAATTTTCATCTTTCAACTAATTTTGACTCTCAGAGGTGGATCATCACTTTTGGAGATAAAATGAGCAGCGTTATCGTCATTTTCATGCTTCTAGGGAGCCAAAACTCAAGATTTGGCTCATGCTTAAAAGTGACTTAAAAGGACCCAAATGCTCACTTCGAGGGCTTAAAATGTGTTTATTCACTGCGGGAAGAGATATAAACATCATTTAGAGTAAATTAATGTTCATGCGAGAACGTTCAATTTTTCATGCAAAACAATCGATGACCCGCGACCTGATGAAATTGCTCTGAGGTGACCAAAATGGTACGTTTTGAAAATTTCCATCTTTCAACTAATTTTGACTCTCAGAGGTGGATCATCACTATTGGAGATAAAATGAGCATTTTTATCATCATTTTCATGGTTCTAGGGAGCCAAAACTCAAGATTGGGCTCATGGTTAAAAGTGACTTAAAAGGACCCAAATGCTCACTTTGAGGGCTTAAAACGTGTTTATTCACTGCGGGAAGAGATATAAACAATATTTAGAGTGAATTAATGTTCATGCGAGAACGTTCAATTTTTCATGCAAAACAATCGATGACCCGCGACCTGATGAAATTGCTCTGAGATGACCAAAATGGTCAGTTTTGAAAATTTTCACCTTTCAACTAATTTTGACTCTCAGAGGTGGATCATCACTTTTGGAGATAAAATGAGCATCGTTATCGTAATTTTCATGCTTCTAGGCAGCCAAAACTCAAGATTTGGCTCATGGTGAAAAGTGACTTGAAAGGACCCAAATGCTCACTTCGAGGGCTTAAAACGTGTTTATTCACTGCGGGAAGAGATATAAACAACATTTAGAGTAAATTAATGTTCATGCGAGAACGTTCAATTTTTCATGCAAAACAATCGAAGACCCGCGACCTGATGAAATTGCTCTGAGATGACCAAAATGGTCCGTTTTGAAAATGTTCATCTTTCAACTAATTTTGACTCTCAGAGGTGGATCATCACTTTTGGAGATAAAATGAGCATCGTTATCGTAATTTTCATGCTTCTAGGGAGCCAAAACTCAAGATTTGGCTCATGGTGAAAAGTGACTTAAAAGGACCCAAATGCTCACTTCGAGGGCTTAAAACGTGTTTATTCACTGCGGGAAGAGATATAAACAACATTTAGAGTAAATTAATGTTCATGCGAGAACGTTCAATTTTTCATGCAAAACAATCGAAGACCCGCGACCTGATGAAATTGCTCTGAGATGACCAAAATGGTCCGTTTTGAAAATGTTCATCTTTCAACTAATTTTGACTCTCAGAGGTGGATCATCACTTTTGGAGATAAAATGAGCATCGTTATCGTCATTTTCATGCTTCTAGGGAGCCAAAACTCAAGATTTGGCTCATGGTGAAAAGTGACTTAAAAGGACCCAAATGCTCACTTCGAGCGCTTAAAACGTGTTTATTCACTGCGGGAAGAGATATAAACAACATTTAGAGTAAATTAATGTTCATGCGAGAACGTTCAATTTTTCATGCAAAACAATCGATGACCCGCGACCTGATGAAATTGCTCTGAGCTGACCAAAATGGTCCGTTTTGAAAATTTCCATCTTTCAACTAATTTTGACTCTCAGAGGTGGATCATCACTATTGGAGATAAAATGAGCATCTTTATCATCATTTTCATGGTTCTAGGGAGCCAAAACTCAAGATTGGGCTCATGGTTAAAAGTGACTTAAAAGGACCCAAATGCTCACTTTGAGGGCTTAAAACGTGTTTATTCACTGCGGGAAGAGATATAAACAATATTTAGAGTGAATTAATGTTCATGCGAGAACGTTCAATTTTTCATGCAAAACAATCGATGACCCGCGACCTGATGAAATTGCTCTGAGATTACCAAAATGGTCCGTTTTGAAAATTTTCACCTTTCAACTAATTTTGACTCTCAGAGGTGGATCATCACTTTTGGAGATAAAATGAGCATCGTTATCGTAATTTGCATGCTTCTAGGGAGCCAAAACTCAAGATTTGGCTCATGGTGAAAAGTGACTTAAAAGGACCCAAATGCTCACTTCGAGGGCTTAAAACGTGTTTATTCACTGCGGGAAGAGATATAAACAACATTTAGAGTAAATTAATGTTCATGCGAGAACGTTCAATTTTTCATGCAAAACAATCGAAGACCCGCGACCTGATGAAATTGCTCTGAGATGACCAAAATAGTCCGTTTTGAAAATTTTCATCTTTCAACTAATTTTGACTCTCAGAGGTGGATCATCACTTTTGGAGATAAAATGAGCATCGTTATCGTCATTTTCATGCTTCTAGGGAGCCAAAACTCAAGATTTGGCTCATGGTGAAAAGTGACTTAAAAGGACCCAAATGCTCACTTCGAGGGCTTAAAACGTGTTTATTCACTGCGGGAAGAGATATAAACAACATTTAGAGTAAATTAATGTTCATGCGAGAACGTTCAATTTTTCATGCAAAACAATCGATGACCCGCGACCTGATGAAATTGCTCTGAGGTGAACAAAATGGTCCATTTTGAAAATGTTCATCTTTCAACTAATATTGACTCTCAGAGGTGGATCTTCACTTTTGGAGATAAAATGAGCATCTTCATAGTAATTTTCATGCTTCTGGGGAGCCAAAACTCAAGATTTGGCTCATGGTTAAAAGTGACTTAAAAGGACCCAAATGCTCACTTCGAGGGCTTAAAACGTGTTTATTCACTGCGGGAAGAGATATAAACAACATTTAGAGTAAATTAATGTTCATGCGAGAACATTCAATTTTTCATGCAAAACAATCGAAGACCCGCGACCTGATGAAATTGCTCTGAGATGACCAAAATGGTCCTGTTTTAAAAATGTTCATCTTTCAACTAATTTTGACTCTCAGAGGTGGATCATCACTTTTGGAGATAAAATGAGCATCGTTATCGTCATTTTCATGCTTCTAGGGAGCCAAAACTCAAGATTGGGCTCATGGTTAAAAGTGACTTAAAAGGACCCAAATGCTCACTTTGAGGGCTTAAAACGTGTTTATTCACTGCGGGAAGAGATATAAACAATATTTAGAGTGAATTAATGTTCATGCGAGAACGTTCAATTTTTCATGCAAAACAATCGATGACCCGCAACCTGATGAAATTGCTCTGAGGTGAACAAAATGGTCCATTTTGAAAATGTTCATCTTTCAACTAATTTTGACTCTCAGAGGTGGATCATCACTTTTGGAGATAAAATGAGCATCGTTATCGTCATTTTCATGCTTCTAGGGAGCCAAAACTCAAGATTTGGCTCAGGGTGAAAAGTGACTTAAAAGGACCCAAATGCTCACTTCGAGGGCTTAAAACGTGTTTATTCACTGCGGGAAGAGATATAAACAACATTTAGAGTAAATTAATGTTCATGCGAGAACGTTCAATTTTTCATGCAAAACAATCGATGACCCGCGACCTGATGAAATTGCTCTGAGGTGAACAAAATGGTCCATTTTGAAAATGTTCATCTTTCAACTAATTTTGACTCTCAGAGGTGGATCATCACTATTGGAGATAAAATGAGCATCTTTATCTTAATTTTCATGCTTCTAGGGAGCCAAAACTCAAGATTGGGCTCATGGTTAAAAGTGACTTAAAAGGACCCAAATGCTCACTTCGATGGCTTAAAACGTGTTTATTAACTGCGGGAAGAGATATAAAGAACATTTAGAGTAAATTATTGTTAATGCGAGAACGTTAAATTTTTCATGCCAAACGATCGATGACCCGCGTCCTGATGAAATTGCTCTGAGATGACCAAAATGGTCCGTTTTGAAAATTTTCATCTTTCAACTAATTTTGACTCTCAGAGGTGGATCATCACTTTTGGTGATAAAATGAGCATCGGTATCGTCATTTTCATGCTTCTAGGGAGCCAAAACTCAAGATTTGACTCATGGTTGAAAGTGACTTAAAAGGACCAAATGCTCACTTCGAGGGCTTAAAACGTGTTTATTCACTGCGGGAAGAGATATAAAGAACATTTAGAGTAAATTAATGTTCATGCGAGAACGTTCAATTTTTCATGCAAAACAATCGATGACCCGCGATCTGATGAAATTGCTCTGAGTTGACCAAAATGGTCCGTTTTGAAAGTTTTCATCTTTCAACTAATTTTGACTCTCAGAGGTGGATCATCACTTTTGGAGATAAAATGAGCATCGTTATCGTCATTTTCATGCTTCTAGGGAGCCAAAACTCAAGATTTGGCTCATGGTTAAAAGTTACTTAAAAGGACCCAAATGCTCACTTCGAGGGCTTAAAACGTGTTTATTCACTGCGGGAAGAGATATAAAGAACATTTAGAGTAAATTAATGTTCATTCGAGAACGTTCAATTTTTCATGCAAAACGATCGATGACCCGCGACCTGATGAAATTGCTCTGAGATGACCAAAATGGTCCGTTTTGAAAATTTCCACCTTTCAACTAATTTTGACTCTCAGAGGTGGATCATCACTATTGGAGATAAAATGAGCATCTTTATCTTAATTTTCATGCTTCTAGGGAGCCAAAACTCAAGATTGGGCTCATGGTTAAAAGTGACTTAAAAGGACCCAAATGCTCACTTCGATGGCTTAAAACGTGTTTATTCACTGCGGGAAGAGATATAAAGAACATTTAGAGTAAATTATTGTTAATGCGAGAACGTTCAATTTTTCATGCCAAACGATCGATGACCCGCGTCCTGATGAAATTGCTATGAGATGACCAAAATGGTCCGTTTTGAAAATTTTCATCTTTCAACTAATTTTGACTCTCAGAGGTGGATCATCACTTTTGGAGATAAAATGAGCATCGTTATCGTAATTTTCATGCTTCTAGGGAGCCAAAACTCAAGATTTGGCTCATGGTGAAAAGTGACTTGAAAGGACCCAAATGCTCACTTCGAGGGCTTAAAACGTGTTTATTCACTGCGGGAAGAGATATAAACAACATTTAGAGTAAATTAATGTTCATGCGAGAACGTTCAATTTTTCATGCAAAACAATCGAAGACCCGCGACCTGATGAAATTGCTCTGAGATGACCAAAATGGTCCGTTTTGAAAATGTTCATCTTTCAACTAATTTTGACTCTCAGAGGTGGATCATCACTTTTGGAGATAAAATGAGCATCGTTATCGTAATTTTCATGCTTCTAGGGAGCCAAAACTCAAGATTTGGCTCATGGTGAAAAGTGACTTAAAAGGACCCAAATGCTCACTTCGAGGGCTTAAAACGTGTTTATTCACTGCGGGAAGAGATATAAACAACATTTAGAGTAAATTAATGTTCATGCGAGAACGTTCAATTTTTCATGCAAAACAATCGAAGACCCGCGACCTGATGAAATTGCTCTGAGATGACCAAAATGGTCCGTTTTGAAAATGTTCATCTTTCAACTAATTTTGACTCTCAGAGGTGGATCATCACTTTTGGAGATAAAATGAGCATCGTTATCGTCATTTTCATGCTTCTAGGGAGCCAAAACTCAAGATTTGGCTCATGGTGAAAAGTGACTTAAAAGGACCCAAATGCTCACTTCGAGCGCTTAAAACGTGTTTATTCACTGCGGGAAGAGATATAAACAACATTTAGAGTAAATTAATGTTCATGCGAGAACGTTCAATTTTTCATGCAAAACAATCGATGACCCGCGACCTGATGAAATTGCTCTGAGCTGACCAAAATGGTCCGTTTTGAAAATTTCCATCTTTCAACTAATTTTGACTCTCAGAGGTGGATCATCACTATTGGAGATAAAATGAGCATCTTTATCATCATTTTCATGGTTCTAGGGAGCCAAAACTCAAGATTGGGCTCATGGTTAAAAGTGACTTAAAAGGACCCAAATGCTCACTTTGAGGGCTTAAAACGTGTTTATTCACTGCGGGAAGAGATATAAACAATATTTAGAGTGAATTAATGTTCATGCGAGAACGTTCAATTTTTCATGCAAAACAATCGATGACCCGCGACCTGATGAAATTGCTCTGAGATTACCAAAATGGTCCGTTTTGAAAATTTTCACCTTTCAACTAATTTTGACTCTCAGAGGTGGATCATCACTTTTGGAGATAAAATGAGCATCGTTATCGTAATTTGCATGCTTCTAGGGAGCCAAAACTCAAGATTTGGCTCATGGTGAAAAGTGACTTAAAAGGACCCAAATGCTCACTTCGAGGGCTTAAAACGTGTTTATTCACTGCGGGAAGAGATATAAACAACATTTAGAGTAAATTAATGTTCATGCGAGAACGTTCAATTTTTCATGCAAAACAATCGAAGACCCGCGACCTGATGAAATTGCTCTGAGATGACCAAAATAGTCCGTTTTGAAAATTTTCATCTTTCAACTAATTTTGACTCTCAGAGGTGGATCATCACTTTTGGAGATAAAATGAGCATCGTTATCGTCATTTTCATGCTTCTAGGGAGCCAAAACTCAAGATTTGGCTCATGGTGAAAAGTGACTTAAAAGGACCCAAATGCTCACTTCGAGGGCTTAAAACGTGTTTATTCACTGCGGGAAGAGATATAAACAACATTTAGAGTAAATTAATGTTCATGCGAGAACGTTCAATTTTTCATGCAAAACAATCGATGACCCGCGACCTGATGAAATTGCTCTGAGGTGAACAAAATGGTCCATTTTGAAAATGTTCATCTTTCAACTAATATTGACTCTCAGAGGTGGATCTTCACTTTTGGAGATAAAATGAGCATCTTCATAGTAATTTTCATGCTTCTGGGGAGCCAAAACTCAAGATTTGGCTCATGGTTAAAAGTGACTTAAAAGGACCCAAATGCTCACTTCGAGGGCTTAAAACGTGTTTATTCACTGCGGGAAGAGATATAAACAACATTTAGAGTAAATTAATGTTCATGCGAGAACATTCAATTTTTCATGCAAAACAATCGAAGACCCGCGACCTGATGAAATTGCTCTGAGATGACCAAAATGGTCCTGTTTTAAAAATGTTCATCTTTCAACTAATTTTGACTCTCAGAGGTGGATCATCACTTTTGGAGATAAAATGAGCATCGTTATCGTCATTTTCATGCTTCTAGGGAGCCAAAACTCAAGATTGGGCTCATGGTTAAAAGTGACTTAAAAGGACCCAAATGCTCACTTTGAGGGCTTAAAACGTGTTTATTCACTGCGGGAAGAGATATAAACAATATTTAGAGTGAATTAATGTTCATGCGAGAACGTTCAATTTTTCATGCAAAACAATCGATGACCCGCAACCTGATGAAATTGCTCTGAGGTGAACAAAATGGTCCATTTTGAAAATGTTCATCTTTCAACTAATTTTGACTCTCAGAGGTGGATCATCACTTTTGGAGATAAAATGAGCATCGTTATCGTCATTTTCATGCTTCTAGGGAGCCAAAACTCAAGATTTGGCTCAGGGTGAAAAGTGACTTAAAAGGACCCAAATGCTCACTTCGAGGGCTTAAAACGTGTTTATTCACTGCGGGAAGAGATATAAACAACATTTAGAGTAAATTAATGTTCATGCGAGAACGTTCAATTTTTCATGCAAAACAATCGATGACCCGCGACCTGATGAAATTGCTCTGAGGTGAACAAAATGGTCCATTTTGAAAATGTTCATCTTTCAACTAATTTTGACTCTCAGAGGTGGATCATCACTATTGGAGATAAAATGAGCATCTTTATCTTAATTTTCATGCTTCTAGGGAGCCAAAACTCAAGATTGGGCTCATGGTTAAAAGTGACTTAAAAGGACCCAAATGCTCACTTCGATGGCTTAAAACGTGTTTATTAACTGCGGGAAGAGATATAAAGAACATTTAGAGTAAATTATTGTTAATGCGAGAACGTTAAATTTTTCATGCCAAACGATCGATGACCCGCGTCCTGATGAAATTGCTCTGAGATGACCAAAATGGTCCGTTTTGAAAATTTTCATCTTTCAACTAATTTTGACTCTCAGAGGTGGATCATCACTTTTGGTGATAAAATGAGCATCGGTATCGTCATTTTCATGCTTCTAGGGAGCCAAAACTCAAGATTTGACTCATGGTTGAAAGTGACTTAAAAGGACCAAATGCTCACTTCGAGGGCTTAAAACGTGTTTATTCACTGCGGGAAGAGATATAAAGAACATTTAGAGTAAATTAATGTTCATGCGAGAACGTTCAATTTTTCATGCAAAACAATCGATGACCCGCGATCTGATGAAATTGCTCTGAGTTGACCAAAATGGTCCGTTTTGAAAGTTTTCATCTTTCAACTAATTTTGACTCTCAGAGGTGGATCATCACTTTTGGAGATAAAATGAGCATCGTTATCGTCATTTTCATGCTTCTAGGGAGCCAAAACTCAAGATTTGGCTCATGGTTAAAAGTTACTTAAAAGGACCCAAATGCTCACTTCGAGGGCTTAAAACGTGTTTATTCACTGCGGGAAGAGATATAAAGAACATTTAGAGTAAATTAATGTTCATTCGAGAACGTTCAATTTTTCATGCAAAACGATCGATGACCCGCGACCTGATGAAATTGCTCTGAGATGACCAAAATGGTCCGTTTTGAAAATTTCCACCTTTCAACTAATTTTGACTCTCAGAGGTGGATCATCACTATTGGAGATAAAATGAGCATCTTTATCTTAATTTTCATGCTTCTAGGGAGCCAAAACTCAAGATTGGGCTCATGGTTAAAAGTGACTTAAAAGGACCCAAATGCTCACTTCGATGGCTTAAAACGTGTTTATTCACTGCGGGAAGAGATATAAAGAACATTTAGAGTAAATTATTGTTAATGCGAGAACGTTCAATTTTTCATGCCAAACGATCGATGACCCGCGTCCTGATGAAATTGCTATGAGATGACCAAAATGGTCCGTTTTGAAAATTTTCATCTTTCAACTAATTTTGACTCTCAGAGGTGGATCATCACTTTTGGAGATAAAATGAGCAGCGTTATCGTCATTTTCATGCTTCTAGGGAGCCAAAACTCAAGATTTGGCTCATGGTTAAAAGTGACTTAAAAGGACCCAAATGCTCACTTCGAGGGCTTAAAATGTGTTTATTCACTGCGGGAAGAGATATAAACATCATTTAGAGTACATTAATGTTCATGCGAGAACGTTCAATTTTTCATGCAAAACAATCGATGACCCGCGACCTGATGAAATTGCTCTGAGATTACCAAAATGGTCCGTTTTGAAAGTTTTCATCTTTCAACTAATTTTGACTCTCAGCGGTGGATCATCACTATTGGAGATAAAATTAGCATCTTTATCTTCATTTTCATGCTTCTAGGGAGCCAAAACTCAAGATTGGGCTCATGGTTAAAAGTGACTTAAAAGGACCCAAATGCTCACTTCGAGGGCTTAAAACGTGTTTATTCACTGTGGGAAGAGATATAAACAACATTTAGAGTAAATTAATGTTCATGCGAGAACGTTCAATTTTTCATGCAAAACAATCGATGACCCGCGACCTGATGAAATTGCTCTGAGGTGAACAAAATGGTCAATTTTGAAAATGTTCATCTTTCAACTAATTTTGACTCTCAGAGGTGGATCATCACTTTTGGAGATAAAATGAGCATCGTTATCGTCATTTTCATGCTTCTAGGGAGCCAAAACTCAAGATTTGGCTCATGGTGAAAAGTGACTTAAAAGGACCCAAATGCTCACTTCCAGGGCTTAAAACGTGTTTATTCACTGCGGGAAGAGATATAAAGAACATTTAGAGTAAATTAATGTTCATTCGAGAACGTTCAATTTTTCATGCAAAACGATCGATGACCCGCGACCTGATGAAATTGCTCTGAGATGACCAAAATGGTCCGTTTTGAAAGTTTTCATCTTTCAACTAATTTTGACTCTCAGAGGTGGATCATCACTTTTGGAGATAAAATGAGCATCGTTATCGTCATTTTCATGCTTCTAGGGAGCCAAAACTCAAGATTTGGCTCATGGTTAAAAGTTACTTAAAAGGACCCAAATGCTCACTTCGAGGGCTTAAAACGTGTTTATTCACTGCGGGAAGAGATATAAAGAACATTTAGAGTAAATTAATGTTCATTCGAGAACGTTCAATTTTTCATGCAAAACGATCGATGACCCGCGACCTGATGAAATTGCTCTGAGATGACCAAAATGGTCCGTTTTGAAAATTTCCACCTTTCAACTAATTTTGACTCTCAGAGGTGGATCATCACTATTGGAGATAAAATGAGCATCTTTATCTTAATTTTCATGCTTCTAGGGAGCCAAAACTCAAGATTGGGCTCATGGTTAAAAGTGACTTAAAAGGACCCAAATGCTCACTTCGATGGCTTAAAACGTGTTTATTCACTGCGGGAAGAGATATAAAGAACATTTAGAGTAAATTATTGTTAATGCGAGAACGTTCAATTTTTCATGCAAAACAATCGATGACCCGCGACCTGATGAAATTGCTCTGAGGTGACCAAAATGGTACGTTTTGAAAATTTCCATCCTTCAACTAATTTTGACTCTCAGAGGTGGATCATCACTATTGGAGTTAAAATGAGCATCTTTATCATCATTTTCATGGTTCTAGGGAGCCAAAACTCAAGATTGGGCTCATGGTTAAAAGTGACTTAAAAGGACCCAAATGCTCACTTTGAGGGCTTAAAACGTGTTTATTCACTGCGGGAAGAGATATAAACAATATTTAGAGTGAATTAATGTTCATGCGAGAACGTTCAATTTTTCATGCAAAACAATCGATGACCCGCGACCTGATGAAATTGCTCTGAGATGACCAAAATGGTCCGTTTTGAAAATGTTCACCTTTCAACTAATTTTGACTCTCAGAGGTGGATCATCACTTTTGGAGATAAAATGAGCATCGTTATCGTAATTTTCATGCTTCTAGGGAGCCAAAACTCAAGATTTGGCTCATGGTGAAAAGTGACTTAAAAGGACCCAAATGCTCACTTCGAGGGCTTAAAACGTGTTTATTCACTGCGGGAAGAGATATAAACAACATTTAGAGTAAATTAATGTTCATGCGAGAACGTTCAATTTTTCATGCAAAACAATCGAAGACCCGCGACCTGATGAAATTGCTCTGAGATGACCAAAATGGTCCGTTTTGAAAATTTCCATCTTTCAACTAATTTTGACTCTCAGAGGTGGATCATCACTATTGGAGATAAAATGAGCATCTTTATCATCATTTTCATGGTTCTAGGGAGCCAAAACTCAAGATTGGGCTCATGGTTAAAAGTGACTTAAAAGGACCCAAATGCTCACTTTGAGGGCTTAAAACGTGTTTATTCACTGCGGGAAGAGATATAAACAATATTTAGAGTGAATTAATGTTCATGCGAGAACGTTCAATTTTTCATGCAAAACAATCGATGACCCGCGACCTGATGAAATTGCTCTGAGATTACCAAAATGGTCCGTTTTGAAAATTTTGACCTTTCAACTAATTTTGACTCTCAGAGGTGGATCATCATTTTTGGAGATAAAATGAGCATCGTTATCGTAATTTTCATGCTTCTAGGGAGCCAAAACTCAAGATTTGGCTCATGGTGAAAAGTGACTTAAAAGGACCCAAATGCTCACTCCGAGGGCTTAAAACGTGTTTATTCACTGCGGGAAGAGATATAAACAACATTTAGAGTAAATTAAGGTTCATGCGAGAACGTTCAATTTTTCATGCAAAACAATCGAAGACCCGCGACCTGATGAAATTGCTCTGAGATGACCAAAATGGTCCCGTATTGAAAATTTTCATCTTTCAACTAATTTTGACTCTCAGAGGTGGATCATCACTTTTGGAGATAAAATGAGCATCGTTATCGTCATTTTCATGCTTCTAGGGAGCCAAAACTCAAGATTTGGCTCATGGTTAAAAGTGACTTAAAAGGACCCAAATGCTCACTTCGAGGGCTTAAAACGTGTTTATTTACTGCGGGAAGAGATATAAACAACATTTAGAGTAAATTAATGTTCATGCGAGAACGTTCAATTTTTCATGCAAAACAATCGATGACCCGCGACCTGATGAAATTGCTCTGAGGTGAACAAAATGGTCCATTTTGAAAATGTTCATCTTTCAACTAATATTGACTCTCAGAGGTGGATCTTCACTTTTGGAGATAAAATGAGCATCTTCATGGTAATTTTTATGCTTCTGGGGAGCCAAAACTCAAGATTTGGCTCATGGTTAAAAGTGACTTAAAAGGACCCAAATGCTCACTTCGAGGGCTTAAAACGTGTTTATTCACTGCGGGAAGAGATATAAACGACATTTAGAGTAAATTAATGTTCATGCGAGAACGTTCAATTTTTCATGCAAAACAATCGATGACCCGCGACCTGATGAAATTGCTCTGAGGTGAACAAAATGGTCCATTTTGAAAATGTTCATCTTTCAACTAATATTGACTCTCAGAGGTGGATCTTCACTTTTGGAGATAAAATGAGCATCTTCATAGTAATTTTCATGCTTCTGGGGAGCCAAAACTCAAGATTTGGCTCATGGTTAAAAGTGACTTAAAAGGACCCAAATGCTCACTTCGAGGGCTTAAAACGTGTTTATTCACTGCGGGAAGAGATATAAACAACATTTAGAGTAAATTAATGTTCATGCGAGAACATTCAATTTTTCATGCAAAACAATCGAAGACCCGCGACCTGATGAAATTGCTCTGAGATGACCAAAATGGTCCGTTTTGAAAATTTTCATCTTTCAACTAATTTTGACTCTCAGAGGTGGATCATCACTATTGGAGATAAAATGAGCATCTTTATCTTCATTTTCATGCTTCTAGGGAGCCAAAACTCAAGATTGGGCTCATGGTTAAAAGTGACTTAAAAGGACCCAAATGCTCACTTCGATGGCTTAAAACGTGTTTATTCACTGCGGGAAGAGATATAAAGAACATTTAGAGTAAATTATTGTTAATGCGAGAACGTTCAATTTTTCATGCCAAACGATCGATGACCCGCGTCCTGATGAAATTGCTCTGAGATGACCAAAATGGTCCGTTTTGAAAATTTTCATCTTTCAACTAATTTTGACTCTCAGAGGTGGATCATCACTTTTGGAGATAAAATGAGCAGCGTTATCGTCATTTTCATGCTTCTAGGGAGCCAAAACTCAAGATTTGGCTCATGCTTAAAAGTGACTTAAAAGGACCCAAATGCTCACTTCGAGGGCTTAAAATGTGTTTATTCACTGCGGGAAGAGATATAAACATCATTTAGAGTAAATTAATGTTCATGCGAGAACGTTCAATTTTTCATGCAAAACAATCGATGACCCGCGACCTGATGAAATTGCTCTGAGGTGACCAAAATGGTACGTTTTGAAAATTTTCACCTTTCAACTAATTTTGACTCTCAGAGGTGGATCATCACTTTTGGAGATAAAATGAGCATCGTTATCGTAATTTTCATGCTTCTAGGGAGCCAAAACTCAAGATTTGGCTCATGGTGAAAAGTGACTTAAAAGGACCCAAATGCTCACTTCGAGGGCTTAAAACGTGTTTATTCACTGCGGGAAGAGATATAAACAACATTTAGAGTAAATTAATGTTCATGCGAGAACGTTCAATTTTTCATGCAAAACAATCGAAGACCCGCGACCTGATGAAATTGCTCTGAGATGACCAAAATGGTCCGTTTTGAAAATGTTCATCTTTCAACTAATTTTGACTCTCAGAGGTGGATCATCACTTTTGGAGATAAAATGAGCATCGTTATCGTAATTTTCATGCTTCTAGGGAGCCAAAACTCAAGATTTGGCTCATGGTGAAAAGTGACTTAAAAGGACCCAAATGCTCACTTCGAGGGCTTAAAACGTGTTTATTCACTGCGGGAAGAGATATAAACAACATTTAGAGTAAATTAATGTTCATGCGAGAACGTTCAATTTTTCATGCAAAACAATCGAAGACCCGCGACCTGATGAAATTGCTCTGAGATGACCAAAATGGTCCGTTTTGAAAATGTTCATCTTTCAACTAATTTTGACTCTCAGAGGTGGATCATCACTTTTGGAGATAAAATGAGCATCGTTATCGTCATTTTCATGCTTCTAGGGAGCCAAAACTCAAGATTTGGCTCATGGTGAAAAGTGACTTAAAAGGACCCAAATGCTCACTTCGAGCGCTTAAAACGTGTTTATTCACTGCGGGAAGAGATATAAACAACATTTAGAGTAAATTAATGTTCATGCGAGAACGTTCAATTTTTCATGCAAAACAATCGATGACCCGCGACCTGATGAAATTGCTCTGAGCTGACCAAAATGGTCCGTTTTGAAAATTTCCATCTTTCAACTAATTTTGACTCTCAGAGGTGGATCATCACTATTGGAGATAAAATGAGCATCTTTATCATCATTTTCATGGTTCTAGGGAGCCAAAACTCAAGATTGGGCTCATGGTTAAAAGTGACTTAAAAGGACCCAAATGCTCACTTTGAGGGCTTAAAACGTGTTTATTCACTGCGGGAAGAGATATAAACAATATTTAGAGTGAATTAATGTTCATGCGAGAACGTTCAATTTTTCATGCAAAACAATCGATGACCCGCGACCTGATGAAATTGCTCTGAGATTACCAAAATGGTCCGTTTTGAAAATTTTCACCTTTCAACTAATTTTGACTCTCAGAGGAGGATCATCACTTTTGGAGATAAAATGAGCATCGTTATCGTAATTTGCATGCTTCTAGGGAGCCAAAACTCAAGATTTGGCTCATGGTGAAAAGTGACTTAAAAGGACCCAAATGCTCACTTCGAGGGCTTAAAACGTGTTTATTCACTGCGGGAAGAGATATAAACAACATTTAGAGTAAATTAATGTTCATGCGAGAACGTTCAATTTTTCATGCAAAACAATCGAAGACCCGCGACCTGATGAAATTGCTCTGAGATGACCAAAATGGTCCGTTTTGAAAATTTTCATCTTTCAACTAATTTTGACTCTCAGAGGTGGATCATCACTTTTGGAGATAAAATGAGCATCGTTATCGTCATTTTCATGCTTCTAGGGAGCCAAAACTCAAGATTTGGCTCATGGTGAAAAGTGACTTAAAAGGACCCAAATGCTCACTTCGAGGGCTTAAAACGTGTTTATTCACTGCGGGAAGAGATATAAACAACATTTAGAGTAAATTAATGTTCATGCGAGAACGTTCAATTTTTCATGCAAAACAATCGATGACCCGCGACCTGATGAAATTGCTCTGAGGTGAACAAAATGGTCCATTTTGAAAATGTTCATCTTTCAACTAATATTGACTCTCAGAGGTGGATCTTCACTTTTGGAGATAAAATGAGCATCTTCATAGTAATTTTCATGCTTCTGGGGAGCCAAAACTCAAGATTTGGCTCATGGTTAAAAGTGACTTAAAAGGACCCAAATGCTCACTTCGAGGGCTTAAAACGTGTTTATTCACTGCGGGAAGAGATATAAACAACATTTAGAGTAAATTAATGTTCATGCGAGAACATTCAATTTTTCATGCAAAACAATCGAAGACCCGCGACCTGATGAAATTGCTCTGAGATGACCAAAATGGTCCTGTTTTAAAAATTTTCATCTTTCAACTAATTTTGACTCTCAGAGGTGGATCATCACTTTTGGAGATAAAATGAGCATCGTTATCGTCATTTTCATGCTTCTAGGGAGCCAAAACTCAAGATTGGGCTCATGGTTAAAAGTGACTTAAAAGGACCCAAATGCTCACTTTGAGGGCTTAAAACGTGTTTATTCACTGCGGGAAGAGATATAAACAATATTTAGAGTGAATTAATGTTCATGCGAGAACGTTCAATTTTTCATGCAAAACAATCGATGACCCGCAACCTGATGAAATTGCTCTGAGGTGAACAAAATGGTCCATTTTGAAAATGTTCATCTTTCAACTAATTTTGACTCTCAGAGGTGGATCATCACTTTTGGAGATAAAATGAGCATCGTTATCGTCATTTTCATGCTTCTAGGGAGCCAAAACTCAAGATTTGGCTCAGGGTGAAAAGTGATTTAAAAGGACCCAAATGCTCACTTCGAGGGCTTAAAACGTGTTTATTCACTGCGGGAAGAGATATAAACAACATTTAGAGTAAATTAATGTTCATGCGAGAACGTTCAATTTTTCATGCAAAACAATCGATGACCCGCGACCTGATGAAATTGCTCTGAGGTGAACAAAATGGTCCATTTTGAAAATGTTCATCTTTCAACTAATTTTGACTCTCAGAGGTGGATCATCACTATTGGAGATAAAATGAGCATCTTTATCTTAATTTTCATGCTTCTAGGGAGCCAAAACTCAAGATTGGGCTCATGGTTAAAAGTGACTTAAAAGGACCCAAATGCTCACTTCGATGGCTTAAAACGTGTTTATTAACTGCGGGAAGAGATATAAAGAACATTTAGAGTAAATTATTGTTAATGCGAGAACGTTAAATTTTTCATGCCAAACGATCGATGACCCGCGTCCTGATGAAATTGCTCTGAGATGACCAAAATGGTCCGTTTTGAAAATTTTCATCTTTCAACTAATTTTGACTCTCAGAGGTGGATCATCACTTTTGGTGATAAAATGAGCATCGGTATCGTCATTTTCATGCTTCTAGGGAGCCAAAACTCAAGATTTGACTCATGGTTGAAAGTGACTTAAAAGGACCAAATGCTCACTTCGAGGGCTTAAAACGTGTTTATTCACTGCGGGAAGAGATATAAAGAACATTTAGAGTAAATTAATGTTCATGCGAGAACGTTCAATTTTTCATGCAAAACAATCGATGACCCGCGATCTGATGAAATTGCTCTGAGTTGACCAAAATGGTCCGTTTTGAAAGTTTTCATCTTTCAACTAATTTTGACTCTCAGAGGTGGATCGTCACTTTTGGAGATAAAATGAGCATCGTTATCGTCATTTTCATGCTTCTAGGGAGCCAAAACTCAAGATTTGGCTCATGGTTAAAAGTTACTTAAAAGGACCCAAATGCTCACTTCGAGGGCTTAAAACGTGTTTATTCACTGCGGGAAGAGATATAAAGAACATTTAGAGTAAATTAATGTTCATTCGAGAACGTTCAATTTTTCATGCAAAACGATCGATGACCCGCGACCTGATGAAATTGCTCTGAGATGACCAAAATGGTCCGTTTTGAAAATTTCCACCTTTCAACTAATTTTGACTCTCAGAGGTGGATCATCACTATTGGAGATAAAATGAGCATCTTTATCTTAATTTTCATGCTTCTAGGGAGCCAAAACTCAAGATTGGGCTCATGGTTAAAAGTGACTTAAAAGGACCCAAATGCTCACTTCGATGGCTTAAAACGTGTTTATTCACTGCGGGAAGAGATATAAAGAACATTTAGAGTAAATTATTGTTAATGCGAGAACGTTCAATTTTTTCATGCCAAACGATCGATGACCCGCGTCCTGATGAAATTGCTATGAGATGACCAAAATGGTCCGTTTTGAAAATTTTCATCTTTCAACTAATTTTGACTCTCAGAGGTGGATCATCACTTTTGGAGATAAAATGAGCAGCGTTATCGTCATTTTCATGCTTCTAGGGAGCCAAAACTCAAGATTTGGCTCATGGTTAAAAGTGACTTAAAAGGACCCAAATGCTCACTTCGAGGGCTTAAAATGTGTTTATTCACTGCGGGAAGAGATATAAACATCATTTAGAGTACATTAATGTTCATGCGAGAACGTTCAATTTTTCATGCAAAACAATCGATGACCCGCGACCTGATGAAATTGCTCTGAGATGACCAAAATGGTCCGTTTTGAAAGTTTTCATCTTTCAACTAATTTTGACTCTCAGCGGTGGATCATCACTATTGGAGATAAAATTAGCATCTTTATCTTCATTTTCATGCTTCTAGGGAGCCAAAACTCAAGATTGGGCTCATGGTTAAAAGTGACTTAAAAGGACCCAAATGCTCACTTTGAGGGCTTAAAACGTGTTTATTCACTGTGGGAAGAGATATAAACAACATTTAGAGTAAATTAATGTTCATGCGAGAACGTTCAATTTTTCATGCAAAACAATCGATGACCCGCGACCTGATGAAATTGCTCTGAGGTGAACAAAATGGTCCATTTTGAAAATGTTCATCTTTCAACTAATTTTGACTCTCAGAGGTGGATCATCACTTTTGGAGATAAAATGAGCATCGTTATCGTCATTTTCATGCTTCTAGGGAGCCAAAACTCAAGATTTGGCTCATGGTGAAAAGTGACTTAAAAGGACCCAAATGCTCACTTCCAGGGCTTAAAACGTGTTTATTCACTGCGGGAAGAGATATAAAGAACATTTAGAGTAAATTAATGTTCATTCGAGAACGTTCAATTTTTCATGCAAAACGATCGATGACCCGCGACCTGATGAAATTGCTCTGAGATGACCAAAATGGTCCGTTTTGAAAGTTTTCATCTTTCAACTAATTTTGACTCTCAGAGGTGGATCATCACTTTTGGAGATAAAATGAGCATCGTTATCGTCATTTTCATGCTTCTAGGGAGCCAAAACTCAAGATTTGGCTCATGGTTAAAAGTTACTTAAAAGGACCCAAATGCTCACTTCGAGGGCTTAAAACGTGTTTATTCACTGCGGGAAGAGATATAAAGAACATTTAGAGTAAATTAATGTTCATTCGAGAACGTTCAATTTTTCATGCAAAACGATCGATGACCCGCGACCTGATGAAATTGCTCTGAGATGACCAAAATGGTCCGTTTTGAAAATTTCCACCTTTCAACTAATTTTGACTCTCAGAGGTGGATCATCACTATTGGAGATAAAATGAGCATCTTTATCTTAATTTTCATGCTTCTAGGGAGCCAAAACTCAAGATTGGGCTCATGGTTAAAAGTGACTTAAAAGGACCCAAATGCTCACTTCGATGGCTTAAAACGTGTTTATTCACTGCGGGAAGAGATATAAAGAACATTTAGAGTAAATTATTGTTAATGCGAGAACGTTCAATTTTTCATGCCAAACGATCGATGACCCGCGTCCTGATGAAGTTGCTATGAGATGACCAAAATGGTCCGTTTTGAAAATTTTCATCTTTCAACTAATTTTGACTCTCAGAGGTGGATCATCACTTTTGGAGATAAAATGAGCAGCGTTATCGTCATTTTCATGCTTCTAGGGAGCCAAAACTCAAGATTTGGCTCATGGTTAAAAGTGACTTAAAAGGACCCAAATGCTCACTTCGAGGGCTTAAAATGTGTTTATTCACTGCGGGAAGAGATATAAACATCATTTAGAGTACATTAATGTTCATGCGAGAACGTTCAATTTTTCATGCAAAACAATCGATGACCCGCGACCTGATGAAATTGCTCTGAGATGACCAAAATGGTCCGTTTTGAAAGTTTTCATCTTTCAACTAATTTTGACTCTCAGCGGTGGATCATCACTATTGGAGATAAAATTAGCATCTTTATCTTCATTTTCATGCTTCTAGGGAGCCAAAACTCAAGATTGGGCTCATGGTTAAAAGTGACTTAAAAGGACCCAAATGCTCACTTTGAGGGCTTAAAACGTGTTTATTCACTGTGGGAAGAGATATAAACAACATTTAGAGTAAATTAATGTTCATGCGAGAACGTTCAATTTTTCATGCAAAACAATCGATGACCCGCGACCTGATGAAATTGCTCTGAGGTGAACAAAATGGTCCATTTTGAAAATGTTCATCTTTCAACTAATATTGACTCTCAGAGGTGGATCTTCACTTTTGGAGATAAAATGAGCATCTTCATAGTAATTTTTATGCTTCTGGGGATCCAAAACTCAAGATTTGGCTCATGGTTAAAAGTGACTTAAAAGGACCCAAATGCTCACTTCCAGGGCTTAAAACGTGTTTATTCACTGCGGGAAGAGATATAAACAACATTTAGAGAAAATTAATGTTCATGCGAGAACGTTCAATTTTTCATGCAAAACAATCGATGACCCGCGACCTGATGAAATTGCTCTGAGGTGAACAAAATGGTCCATTTTGAAAATGTTCATCTTTCAACTAATTTTGACTCTCAGAGGTGGATCATCACTTTTGGAGATAAAATGAGCATCGTTATCGTCATTTTCATGCTTCTAGGGAGCCAAAACTCAAGATTTGGCTCATGGTGAAAAGTGACTTAAAAGGACCCAAATGCTCACTTCCAGGGCTTAAAACGTGTTTATTCACTGCGGGAAGAGATATTAACAACATTTAGAGAAAATTAATGTTCATGCGAGAACGTTCAGTTTTTCATGCAAAACAATCGATGACCCGCGACCTGATGAAATTGCTCTGAGGTGACCAAAATGGTCAGTTTTGAAAGTTTTCATCTTTAAACTAATTTTGACTCTCAGAGGTGGATCATCACTGTTGGAGATAAAATGAGCATCGATATCGTCATTTTCATGCTTCTAGGGAGCCAAAACTCAAGCTTTGACTCATGGTTGAAAGTGACTTAAAAGGACCAAATGCTCACTTCGAGGGCTTAAAACGTGTTTATTCACTGCGGGAAGAGATATAAAGAACATTTAGAGTAAATTAATGTTCATGCGAGAACGTTCAATTTTTCATGCAAAACAATCAATGACCTGCGATCTGATGAAATTCCTCTGAGATGACCAAAATAGTCTGTTTTGAAAATTTCCATCTTTCAACTAATTTTGACTCTCAGAGGTGGATCATCACTATTGGAGATAAAATTAGCATCTTTATCTTCATTTTCATGCTTCTAGGGAGCCAAAACTCAAGATTGGGCTCATGGTTAAAAGTGACTTAAAAGGACCCAAATGCTCACTTCGATGGCTTAAAACATGTTTATTCACTGCGGGAAGAGATATAAAGAACATTTAGAGTAAATTATTGTTAATGCGAGAACGTTCAATTTTTCATGCCAAACGATCGATGACCCGCGTCCTGATGAAATTGCTCTGAGATGACCAAAATGGTCCGTTTTGAAAATTTTCATCTTTCAACTAATTTTGACTCTCAGAGGTGGATCATCACTTTTGGAGATAAAATGAGCAGCGTTATCGTCATTTTCATGCTTCTAGGGAGCCAAAACTCAAGATTTGGCTCATGGTTAAAAGTGACTTAAAAGGACCCAAATGCTCACTTCGAGGGCTTAAAATGTGGTTATTCACTGCGGGAAGAGATATAAACATCATTTAGAGTACATTAATGTTCATGCGAGAACGTTCAATTTTTCATGCAAAACAATCGATGACCCGCGACCTGATGAAATTGCTCTGAGATGACCAAAATGGTCCGTTTTGAAAGTTTTCATCTTTCAACTAATTTTGACTCTCAGCGGTGGATCATCACTATTGGAGATAAAATTAGCATCTTTATCTTCATTTTCATGCTTCTAGGGAGCCAAAACTCAAGATTGGGCTCATGGTTAAAAGTGACTTAAAAGGACCCAAATGCTCACTTCGAGGGCTTAAAACGTGTTTATTCACTGCGGGAAGAGATATAAACAACATTTAGAGTAAATTAATGTTCATGCGAGAACGTTCAATTTTTCATGCAAAACAATCGATGACCCGCGACCTGATGAAATTGCTCTGAGGTGAACAAAATGGTCCATTTTGAAAATGTTCATCTTTCAACTAATATTGACTCTCAGAGGTGGATCTTCACTTTTGGAGATAAAATGAGCATCTTCATAGTAATTTTTATGCTTCTGGGGATCCAAAACTCATGATTTGGCTCATGGTTAAAAGTGACTTAAAAGGACCCAAATGCTCACTTCCAGGGCTTAAAACGTGTTTATTCACTGCGGGAAGAGATATAAACAACATTTAGAGAAAATTAATGTTCATGCGAGAACGTTCAATTTTTCATGCAAAACAATCGATGACCCGCGACCTGATGAAATTGCTCTGAGGTGAACAAAATGGTCCATTTTGAAAATGTTCATCTTTCAACTAATTTTGACTCTCAGAGGTGGATCATCACTTTTGGAGATAAAATGAGCATCGTTATCGTCATTTTCATGCTTCTAGGGAGCCAAAACTCAAGATTTGGCTCATGGTGAAAAGTGACTTAAAAGGACCCAAATGCTCACTTCCAGGGCTTAAAACGTGTTTATTCACTGCGGGAAGAGATATAAAGAACATTTAGAGTAAATTAATGTTCATTCGAGAACGTTCAATTTTTCATGCAAAACGATCGATGACCCGCGACCTGATGAAATTGCTCTGAGATGACCAAAATGGTCCGTTTTGAAAGTTTTCATCTTTCAACTAATTTTGACTCTCAGAGGTGGATCATCACTTTTGGAGATAAAATGAGCATCGTTATCGTCATTTTCATGCTTCTAGGGAGCCAAAACTCAAGATTTGGCTCATGGTTAAAAGTTACTTAAAAGGACCCAAATGCTCACTTCGAGGGCTTAAAACGTGTTTATTCACTGCGGGAAGAGATATAAAGAACATTTAGAGTAAATTAATGTTCATTCGAGAACGTTCAATTTTTCATGCAAAACGATCGATGACCCGCGACCTGATGAAATTGCTCTGAGATGACCAAAATGGTCCGTTTTGAAAATTTCCACCTTTCAACTAATTTTGACTCTCAGAGGTGGATCATCACTATTGGAGATAAAATGAGCATCTTTATCTTAATTTTCATGCTTCTAGGGAGCCAAAACTCAAGATTGGGCTCATGGTTAAAAGTGACTTAAAAGGACCCAAATGCTCACTTCGATGGCTTAAAACGTGTTTATTCACTGCGGGAAGAGATATAAAGAACATTTAGAGTAAATTATTGTTAATGCGAGAACGTTCAATTTTTCATGCCAAACGATCGATGACCCGCGTCCTGATGAAGTTGCTATGAGATGACCAAAATGGTCCGTTTTGAAAATTTTCATCTTTCAACTAATTTTGACTCTCAGAGGTGGATCATCACTTTTGGAGATAAAATGAGCAGCGTTATCGTCATTTTCATGCTTCTAGGGAGCCAAAACTCAAGATTTGGCTCATGGTTAAAAGTGACTTAAAAGGACCCAAATGCTCACTTCGAGGGCTTAAAATGTGTTTATTCACTGCGGGAAGAGATATAAACATCATTTAGAGTACATTAATGTTCATGCGAGAACGTTCAATTTTTCATGCAAAACAATCGATGACCCGCGACCTGATGAAATTGCTCTGAGATGACCAAAATGGTCCGTTTTGAAAGTTTTCATCTTTCAACTAATTTTGACTCTCAGCGGTGGATCATCACTATTGGAGATAAAATTAGCATCTTTATCTTCATTTTCATGCTTCTAGGGAGCCAAAACTCAAGATTGGGCTCATGGTTAAAAGTGACTTAAAAGGACCCAAATGCTCACTTTGAGGGCTTAAAACGTGTTTATTCACTGTGGGAAGAGATATAAACAACATTTAGAGTAAATTAATGTTCATGCGAGAACGTTCAATTTTTCATGCAAAACAATCGATGACCCGCGACCTGATGAAATTGCTCTGAGGTGAACAAAATGGTCCATTTTGAAAATGTTCATCTTTCAACTAATATTGACTCTCAGAGGTGGATCTTCACTTTTGGAGATAAAATGAGCATCTTCATAGTAATTTTTATGCTTCTGGGGATCCAAAACTCAAGATTTGGCTCATGGTTAAAAGTGACTTAAAAGGACCCAAATGCTCACTTCCAGGGCTTAAAACGTGTTTATTCACTGCGGGAAGAGATATAAACAACATTTAGAGAAAATTAATGTTCATGCGAGAACGTTCGATTTTTCATGCAAAACAATCGATGACCCGCGACCTGATGAAATTGCTCTGAGGTGAACAAAATGGTCCATTTTGAAAATGTTCATCTTTCAACTAATTTTGACTCTCAGAGGTGGATCATCACTTTTGGAGATAAAATGAGCATCGTTATCGTCATTTTCATGCTTCTAGGGAGCCAAAACTCAAGATTTGGCTCATGGTGAAAAGTGACTTAAAAGGACCCAAATGCTCACTTCCAGGGCTTAAAACGTGTTTATTCACTGCGGGAAGAGATATTAACAACATTTAGAGAAAATTAATGTTCATGCGAGAACGTTCAGTTTTTCATGCAAAACAATCGATGACCCGCGACCTGATGAAATTGCTCTGAGGTGACCAAAATGGTCAGTTTTGAAAGTTTTCATCTTTAAACTAATTTTGACTCTCAGAGGTGGATCATCACTGTTGGAGATAAAATGAGCATCGATATCGTCATTTTCATGCTTCTAGGGAGCCAAAACTCAAGCTTTGACTCATGGTTGAAAGTGACTTAAAAGGACCAAATGCTCACTTCGAGGGCTTAAAACGTGTTTATTCACTGCGGGAAGAGATATAAAGAACATTTAGAGTAAATTAATGTTCATGCGAGAACGTTCAATTTTTCATGCAAAACAATCAATGACCTGCGATCTGATGAAATTCCTCTGAGATGACCAAAATAGTCTGTTTTGAAAATTTCCATCTTTCAACTAATTTTGACTCTCAGAGGTGGATCATCACTATTGGAGATAAAATTAGCATCTTTATCTTCATTTTCATGCTTCTAGGGAGCCAAAACTCAAGATTGGGCTCATGGTTAAAAGTGACTTAAAAGGACCCAAATGCTCACTTCGATGGCTTAAAACATGTTTATTCACTGCGGGAAGAGATATAAAGAACATTTAGAGTAAATTATTGTTAATGCGAGAACGTTCAATTTTTCATGCCAAACGATCGATGACCCGCGTCCTGATGAAATTGCTCTGAGATGACCAAAATGGTCCGTTTTGAAAATTTTCATCTTTCAACTAATTTTGACTCTCAGAGGTGGATCATCACTTTTGGAGATAAAATGAGCAGCGTTATCGTCATTTTCATGCTTCTAGGGAGCCAAAACTCAAGATTTGGCTCATGGTTAAAAGTGACTTAAAAGGACCCAAATGCTCACTTCGAGGGCTTAAAATGTGGTTATTCACTGCGGGAAGAGATATAAACATCATTTAGAGTACATTAATGTTCATGCGAGAACGTTCAATTTTTCATGCAAAACAATCGATGACCCGCGACCTGATGAGATTGCTCTGAGATGACCAAAATGGTCCGTTTTGAAAGTTTTCATCTTTCAACTAATTTTGACTCTCAGCGGTGGATCATCACTATTGGAGATAAAATTAGCATCTTTATCTTCATTTTCATGCTTCTAGGGAGCCAAAACTCAAGATTGGGCTCATGGTTAAAAGTGACTTAAAAGGACCCAAATGCTCACTTCGAGGGCTTAAAACGTGTTTATTCACTGTGGGAAGAGATATAAACAACATTTAGAGTAAATTAATGTTCATGCGAGAACGTTCAATTTTTCATGCAAAACAATCGATGACCCGCGACCTGATGAAATTGCTCTGAGGTGAACAAAATGGTCCATTTTGAAAATGTTCATCTTTCAACTAATATTGACTCTCAGAGGTGGATCTTCACTTTTGGAGATAAAATGAGCATCTTCATAGTAATTTTTATGCTTCTGGGGATCCAAAACTCATGATTTGGCTCATGGTTAAAAGTGACTTAAAAGGACCCAAATGCTCACTTCCAGGGCTTAAAACGTGTTTATTCACTGCGGGAAGAGATATAAACAACATTTAGAGAAAATTAATGTTCATGCGAGAACGTTCAATTTTTCATGCAAAACAATCGATGACCCGCGACCTGATGAAATTGCTCTGAGGTGAACAAAATGGTCCATTTTGAAAATGTTCATCTTTCAACTAATTTTGACTCTCAGAGGTGGATCATCACTTTTGGAGATAAAATGAGCATCGTTATCGTCATTTTCATGCTTCTAGGGAGCCAAAACTCAAGATTTGGCTCATGGTGAAAAGTGACTTAAAAGGACCCAAATGCTCACTTCCAGGGCTTAAAACGTGTTTATTCACTGCGGGAAGAGATATAAAGAACATTTAGAGTAAATTAATGTTCATTCGAGAACGTTCAATTTTTCATGCAAAACGATCGATGACCCGCGACCTGATGAAATTGCTCTGAGATGACCAAAATGGTCCGTTTTGAAAGTTTTCATCTTTCAACTAATTTTGACTCTCAGAGGTGGATCATCACTTTTGGAGATAAAATGAGCATCGTTATCGTCATTTTCATGCTTCTAGGGAGCCAAAACTCAAGATTTGGCTCATGGTTAAAAGTTACTTAAAAGGACCCAAATGCTCACTTCGAGGGCTTAAAACGTGTTTATTCACTGCGGGAAGAGATATAAAGAACATTTAGAGTAAATTAATGTTCATTCGAGAACGTTCAATTTTTCATGCAAAACGATCGATGACCCGCGACCTGATGAAATTGCTCTGAGATGACCAAAATGGTCCGTTTTGAAAATTTCCACCTTTCAACTAATTTTGACTCTCAGAGGTGGATCATCACTATTGGAGCTAAAATGAGCATCTTTATCTTAATTTTCATGCTTCTAGGGAGCCAAAACTCAAGATTGGGCTCATGGTTAAAAGTGACTTAAAAGGACCCAAATGCTCACTTCGATGGCTTAAAACGTGTTTATTCACTGCGGGAAGAGATATAAAGAACATTTAGAGTAAATTATTGTTAATGCGAGAACGTTCAATTTTTCATGCCAAACGATCGATGACCCGCGTCCTGATGAAATTGCTATGAGATGACCAAAATGGTCCATTTTGAAAATTTTCATCTTTCAACTAATTTTGACTCTCAGAGGTGGATCATCACTTTTGGAGATAAAATGAGCAGCGTTATCGTCATTTTCATGCTTCTAGGGAGCCAAAACTCAAGATTTGGCTCATGGTTAAAAGTGACTTAAAAGGACCCAAATGCTCACTTCGAGGGCTTAAAATGTGTTTATTCACTGCGGGAAGAGATATAAACATCATTTAGAGTACATTAATGTTCATGCGAGAACGTTCAATTTTTCATGCAAAACAATCGATGACCCGCGACCTGATGAAATTGCTCTGAGATGACCAAAATGGTCCGTTTTGAAAGTTTTCATCTTTCAACTAATTTTGACTCTCAGCGGTGGATCATCACTATTGGAGATAAAATTAGCATCTTTATCTTCATTTTCATGCTTCTAGGGAGCCAAAACTCAAGATTGGGCTCATGGTTAAAAGTGACTTAAAAGGACCCAAATGCTCACTTCGAGGGCTTAAAACGTGTTTATTCACTGTGGGAAGAGATATAAACAACATTTAGAGTAAATTAATGTTCATGCGAGAACGTTCAATTTTTCATGCAAAACAATCGATGACCCGCGACCTGATGAAATTGCTCTGAGGTGAACAAAATGGTCCATTTTGAAAATGTTCATCTTTCAACTAATATTGACTCTCAGAGGTGGATCTTCACTTTTGGAGATAAAATGAGCATCTTCATAGTAATTTTTATGCTTCTGGGGATCCAAAACTCAAGATTTGGCTCATGGTTAAAAGTGACTTAAAAGGACCCAAATGCTCACTTCCAGGGCTTAAAACGTGTTTATTCACTGCGGGAAGAGATATAAACAACATTTAGAGAAAATTAATGTTCATGCGAGAACGTTCAATTTTTCATGCAAAACAATCGATGACCCGCGACCTGATGAAATTGCTCTGAGGTGAACAAAATGGTCCATTTTGAAAATGTTCATCTTTCAACTAATTTTGACTCTCAGAGGTGGATCATCACTTTTGGAGATAAAATGAGCATCGTTATCGTCATTTTCATGCTTCTAGGGAGCCAAAACTCAAGATTTGGCTCATGGTGAAAAGTGACTTAAAAGGACCCAAATGCTCACTTCCAGGGCTTAAAACGTGTTTATTCACTGCGGGAAGAGATATTAACAACATTTAGAGAAAATTAATGTTCATGCGAGAACGTTCAATTTTTCATGCAAAACAATCGATGACCCGCGACCTGATGAAATTGCTCTGAGGTGACCAAAATGGTCAGTTTTGAAAGTTTTCATCTTTAAACTAATTTTGACTCTCAGAGGTGGATCATCACTGTTGGAGATAAAATGAGCATCGATATCGTCATTTTCATGCTTCTAGGGAGCCAAAACTCAAGCTTTGACTCATGGTTGAAAGTGACTTAAAAGGACCAAATGCTCACTTCGAGGGCTTAAAACGTGTTTATTCACTGCGGGAAGAGATATAAAGAACATTTAGAGTAAATTAATGTTCATGCGAGAACGTTCAATTTTTCATGCAAAACAATCAATGACCTGCGATCTGATGAAATTCCTCTGAGATGACCAAAATAGTCTGTTTTGAAAATTTCCATCTTTCAACTAATTTTGACTCTCAGAGGTGGATCATCACTATTGGAGATAAAATTAGCATCTTTATCTTCATTTTCATGCTTCTAGGGAGCCAAAACTCAAGATTGGGCTCATGGTTAAAAGTGACTTAAAAGGACCCAAATGCTCACTTCGATGGCTTAAAACATGTTTATTCACTGCGGGAAGAGATATAAAGAACATTTAGAGTAAATTATTGTTAATGCGAGAACGTTCAATTTTTCATGCCAAACGATCGATGACCCGCGTCCTGATGAAATTGCTCTGAGATGACCAAAATGGTCCGTTTTGAAAATTTTCATCTTTCAACTAATTTTGACTCTCAGAGGTGGATCATCACTTTTGGAGATAAAATGAGCAGCGTTATCGTCATTTTCATGCTTCTAGGGAGCCAAAACTCAAGATTTGGCTCATGGTTAAAAGTGACTTAAAAGGACCCAAATGCTCACTTCGAGGGCTTAAAATGTGGTTATTCACTGCGGGAAGAGATATAAAAATCATTTAGAGTAAATTAATGTTCATGTGAGAACGTTCAATTTTTCATGCAAAACAATCGATGACCCGCGACCTGATGAAATTGCTCTGAGGTGACCAAAAAGGTCCGTTTTGAAAGTTTTCATCTTTCAACTAATTTTGACTCTCAGAGGTGGATCATCACTATTGGAGATAAAATGAGCATCTTTATCGTCATTTTCATGCTTCTAGGGAGCCAAAACTCAAGATTTGGGTCATGGTTGAAAGTGACTTACAAGGATCCAAATGCTCACTTCGATGGCTTAAAACGTGTTTATTCACTGTGGTAAGAGATATAAAGAACATTTAGAGTAAATTATTGTTAATGCGAGAACGTTCAATTTTTCATGCCAAACGATCGATGACCCGCGTCCTGATGAAATTGCTCTGAGATGACCAAAATGGTCCGTTTTGAAAATGTTCATCTTTCAACTAATTTTGACTCTCAGAGGTGGATCATCACTTTTGGAGATAAAATGAGCATCGGTATCGTCATTTTCATGCTTCTAGGGAGCCAAAACTCAAGATTTGACTCATGGTTGAAAGTTACTTAAAAGGACCAAATGCTCACTTCGAAGGCTTAAAACGTGTTTATTCACTGCGGGAAGAGATATAAAGAACATTTAGAGTAAATTAATGTTCATGCGAGAACGTTCAATTTTTCATGCAAAACAATCGATGACCTGCGATCTGATGAAATTGCTCAGAGATGACCAAAATGGTCCGTTTTGAAAGTTTTCATCTTTCAACTAATTTTGACTCTCAGAGGTGGATCATCACTATTGGAGATAAAATGAGCATCTTTATCTTCATTTTCATGCTTCTAGGGAGCCAAAACTCAAGATTGGGTTCATGGTTAAAAGTGACTTAAAAGGACCCAAATGCTCACTTCGATGGCTTAAAACGTGTTTATTCACTGCGGGAAGAGATATAAAGAACATTTAGAGTAAATTAATGTTCATTCGAGAACGTTCAATTTTTCATGCAAAACGATCGATGACCCGCGACCTGATGAAATTGCTCTGAGATGACCAAAATGGTCCGTTTTGAAAATTTCCACCTTTCAACTAATTTTGACTCTCAGAGGTGGATCATCACTATTGGAGATAAAATGAGCATCTTTATCTTAATTTTCATGCTTCTAGGGAGCCAAAACTCAAGATTGGGCTCATGGTTAAAAGTGACTTAAAAGGACCCAAATGCTCACTATGAGGGCTTAAAACATGTTTATTCACTGCAGGAAGAGATATAAACAACATTTAGAGTAAATTAATGTTCATGCGAGAACGTTCAATTTTTCATGCAAAACAATCGATGACCCGCGACCTGATGAAATTGCTCTGAGATGACCAAAATGGTCCGTTTTGAAAATTTCCATCTTTCAACTAATTTTGACTCTCAGAGGTGGATCATCACTATTGGAGATAAAATGAGCATCTTTATCTTCATTTTCATGCTTCTAGGGAGCCAAAACTCAAGATTGGGCTCATGGTTAAAAGTGACTTAAAAGGACCCAAATGCTCACTTCGATGGCTTAAAACGTGTTTATTCACTGCGGGAAGAGATATAAAGAACATTTAGAGTAAATTATTGTTAATGCGAGAACGTTCAATTTTTCATGCCAAACGATCGATGACCCGCGTCCTGATGAAATTGCTCTGAGATGACCAAAATGGTCCGTTTTGAAAATTTTCATCTTTCAACTAATTTTGACTCTCAGAGGTGGATCATCACTTTTGGAGATAAAATGAGCAGCGTTATCGTCATTTTCATGCTTCTAGGGAGCCAAAACTCAAGATTTGGCTCATGGTTAAAAGTGACTTAAAAGGACCCAAATGCTCACTTCGAGGGCTTAAAATGTGTTTATTCACTGCGGGAAGAGATATAAACATCATTTAGAGTAAATTAATGTTCATGCGAGAACGTTCAATTTTTCATGCAAAACAATCGATGACCCGCGACCTGATGAAATTGCTCTGAGGTGACCAAAATGGTACGTTTTGAAAATTTCCATCTTTCAACTAATTTTGACTCTCAGAGGTGGATCATCACTATTGGGGATAAAATGAGCATCTTTATCATCATTTTCATGGTTCTAGGGAGCCAAAACTCAAGATTGGGCTCATGGTTAAAAGTGACTTAAAAGGACCCAAATGCTCACTTTGAGGGCTTAAAACGTGTTTATTCACTGCGGGAAGAGATATAAACAATATTTAGAGTGAATTAATGTTCATGCGAGAACGTTCAATTTTTCATGCAAAACAATCGATGACCCGCGACCTGATGAAATTGCTCTGAGATGACCAAAATGGTCCGTTTTGAAAATTTTCACCTTTCAACTAATTTTGACTCTCAGAGGTGGATCATCACTTTTGGAGATAAAATGAGCATCGTTATCGTAATTTTCATGCTTCTAGGGAGCCAAAACTCAAGATTTGGCTCATGGTGAAAAGTGACTTAAAAGGACCCAAATGCTCACTTCGAGGGCTTAAAACGTGTTTATTCACTGCGGGAAGAGATATAAACAACATTTAGAGTAAATTAATGTTCATGCGAGAACGTTCAATTTTTCATGCAAAACAATCGAAGACCCGCGACCTGATGAAATTGCTCTGAGATGACCAAAATGGTCCGTTTTGAAAATGTTCATCTTTCAACTAATTTTGACTCTCAGAGGTGGATCATCACTTTTGGAGATAAAATGAGCATCTTTATCGTCATTTTCATGCTTCTAGGGAGCCAAAACTCAAGATTTGGCTCATGGTGAAAAGTGACTTAAAAGGACCCAAATGCTCACTTCGAGGGCTTAAAACGTGTTTATTCACTGCGGGAAGAGAAATAAACAACATTTAGAGTAAATTAATGTTCATGCGAGAACGTTCAATTTTTCATGCAAAACAATCGATGACCCGCGACCTGATGAAATTGCTCTGAGCTGACCAAAATGGTCCGTTTTGAAAATTTCCATCTTTCAACTAATTTTGACTCTCAGAGGTGGATCATCACTATTGGAGATAAAATGAGCATCTTTATCATCATTTTCATGGTTCTAGGGAGCCAAAACTCAAGATTGGGCTCATGGTTAAAAGTGACTTAAAAGGACCCAAATGCTCACTTTGAGGGCTTAAAACGTGTTTATTCACTGCGGGAAGAGATATAAACAATATTTAGAGTGAATTAATGTTCATGCGAGAACGTTCAATTTTTCATGCAAAACAATCGATGACCCGCGACCTGATGAAATTGATCTGAGATGACCAAAATGGTCCGTTTTGAAAATTTTCACCTTTCAACTAATTTTGACTCTCAGAGGTGGATCATCACTTTTGGAGATAAAATGAGCATCGTTATCGTAATTTTCATGCTTCTAGGGAGCCAAAACTCAAGATTTGGCTCATGGTGAAAAGTGACTTAAAAGGACCCAAATGCTCACTTCGAGGGCTTAAAACGTGTTTATTCACTGCGGGAAGAGATATAAACAACATTTAGAGTAAATTAATGTTCATGCGAGAACGTTCAATTTTTCATGCAAAACAATCGATGACCCGCGACCTGATGAAATTGCTCTGAGGTGAACAAAATGGTCCATTTTGAAAATGTTCATCTTTCAACTAATATTGACTCTCAGAGGTGGATCTTCACTTTTGGAGATAAAATGAGCATCTTCATAGTAATTTTCATGCTTCTGGGGAGCCAAAAGTCAAGATTTGGCTCATGGTTAAAAGTGACTTAAAAGGACCCAAATGCTCACTTCGAGGGCTTAAAACGTGTTTATTCACTGCGGGAAGAGATATAAACAACATTTAGAGTAAATTAATGTTCATGCGAGAACATTCAATTTTTCATGCAAAACAATCGAAGACCCGCGACCTGATGAAATTGCTCTGAGATGACCAAAATGGTCTGTTTTGAAAATTTTCATCTTTCAACTAATTTTGACTCTCAGAGGTGGATCATCACTATTGGAGATAAAATGAGCATCTTTATCTTCATTTTCATGCTTCTAGGGAGCCAAAACTCAAGATTGGGCTCATGGTTAAAAGTGACTTAAAAGGACCCAAATGCTCACTTCGATGGCTTAAAACGTGTTTATTCACTGCGGGAAGAGATATAAAGAACATTTAGAGTAAATTATTGTTAATGCGAGAACGTTCAATTTTTCATGCCAAACGATCGATGACCCGCGTCCTGATGAAATTGCTCTGAGATGACCAAAATGGTCCGTTTTGAAAATTTTCATCTTTCAACTAATTTTGACTCTCAGAGGTGGATCATCACTTTTGGAGATAAAATGAGCATCGTTATCGTCATTTTCATGCTTCTAGGGAGCCAAAACTCAAGATTTGGCTCATGGTGAAAAGTGACTTAAAAGGACCCAAATGCTCACTTCAAGGGCTTAAAACGTGTTTATTCACTGCGGGAAGAGATATAAACAACATTTAGAGTAAATTAATGTTCATGCGAGAACGTTCAATTTTTCATGCAAAACAATCGATGACCCGCGACCTGATGAAATTGCTCTGAGCTGACCAAAATGGTCCGTTTTGAAAATTTCCATCTTTCAACTAATTTTGACTCTCAGAGGTGGATCATCACTATTGGAGATAAAATGAGCATCTTTATCATCATTTTCATGGTTCTAGGGAGCCAAAACTCAAGATTGGGCTCATGGTTAAAAGTGACTTAAAAGGACCCAAATGCTCACTTTGAGGGCTTAAAACGTGTTTATTCACTGCGGGAAGAGATATAAACAATATTTAGAGTGAATTAATGTTCATGCGAGAACGTTCAATTTTTCATGCAAAACAATCGATGACCCGCGACCTGATGAAATTGCTCTGAGATTACCAAAATGGTCCGTTTTGAAAATTTTCACCTTTCAACTAATTTTGACTCTCAGAGGTGGATCATCACTTTTGGAGATAAAATGAGCATCGTTATCATAATTTTCATGCTTCTAGGGAGCCAAAACTCAAGATTTGGCTCATGGTGAAAAGTGACTTAAAAGGACCCAAATGCTCACTTCGAGGGCTTAAAACGTGTTTATTCACTGCGGGAAGAGATATAAACAACATTTAGAGTAAATTAATGTTCATGCGAGAACGTTCAATTTTTCATGCAAAACAATCGATGACCCGCGACCTGATGAAATTGCTCTGAGGTGAACAAAATGGTCCATTTTGAAAATGTTCATCTTTCAACTAATATTGACTCTCAGAGGTGGATCTTCACTTTTGGAGATAAAATGAGCATCTTCATAGTAATTTTCATGCTTCTGGGGAGCCAAAACTCAAGATTTGGCTCATAGTTAAAAGTGACTTAAAAGGACCCAAATGCTCACTTCGAGAGCTTAAAACGTGTTTATTCACTGCGGGAAGAGATATAAACAACATTTAGAGTAAATTAATGTTCATGCGAGAACATTCAATTTTTCATGCAAAACAATCGAAGACCCGCGACCTGATGAAATTGCTCTGAGATGACCAAAATGGTCCCGTTTTAAAAATTTTCATCTTTCAACTAACTTTGACTCTCAGAGGTGAATCATCACTTTTGGAGATAAAATGAGCATCGTTATCGTCATTTTCATGCTTCTAGGGAGCCAAAACTCAAGATTGGGCTCATGGTTAAAAGTGACTTAAAAGGACCCAAATGCTCACTTTGAGGGCTTAAAACGTGTTTATTCACTGCGGGAAGAGATATAAACAATATTTAGAGTGAATTAATGTTCATGCGAGAACGTTCAATTTTTCATGCAAAACAATCGATGACCCGCAACCTGATGAAATTGCTCTGAGGTGAACAAAATGGTCCATTTTGAAAATGTTCATCTTTCAACTAATTTTGACTCTCAGAGGTGGATCATCACTTTTGGAGATAAAATGAGCATCGTTATCGTCATTTTCATGCTTCTAGGGAGCCAAAACTCAAGATTTGGCTCAGGGTGAAAAGTGACTTAAAAGGACCCAAATGCTCACTTCGAGGGCTTAAAACGTGTTTATTCACTGCGGGAAGAGATATAAACAACATTTAGAGTAAATTAATGTTCATGCGAGAACGTTCAATTTTTCATGCAAAACAATCGATGACCCGCGACCTGATGAAATTGCTCTGAGGTGAACAAAATGGTCCATTTTGAAAATGTTCATCTTTCAACTAATTTTGACTCTCAGAGGTGGATCATCACTATTGGAGATAAAATGAGCATCTTTATCTTAATTTTCATGCTTCTAGGGAGCCAAAACTCAAGATTGGGCTCATGGTTAAAAGTGACTTAAAAGGACCCAAATGCTCACTTCGATGGCTTAAAACGTGTTTATTAACTGCGGGAAGAGATATAAAGAACATTTAGAGTAAATTATTGTTAATGCGAGAACGTTCAATTTTTCATGCCAAACGATCGATGACCCGCGTCCTGATGAAATTGCTCTGAGATGACCAAAATGGTCCGTTTTGAAAATTTTCATCTTTCAACTAATTTTGACTCTCAGAGGTGGATCATCACTTTTGGTGATAAAATGAGCATCGGTATCGTCATTTTCATGCTTCTAGGGAGCCAAAACTCAAGATTTGACTCATGGTTGAAAGTGACTTAAAAGGACCAAATGCTCACTTCGAGGGCTTAAAACGTGTTTATTCACTGCGGGAAGAGATATAAAGAACATTTAGAGTAAATTAATGTTCATGCGAGAACGTTCAATTTTTCATGCAAAACAATCGATGACCCGCGATCTGATGAAATTGCTCTGAGTTGACCAAAATGGTCCGTTTTGAAAGTTTTCATCTTTCAACTAATTTTGACTCTCAGAGGTGGATCATCACTTTTGGAGATAAAATGAGCATCGTTATCGTCATTTTCATGCTTCTAGGGAGCCAAAACTCAAGATTTGGCTCATGGTTAAAAGTTACCTAAAAGGACCCAAATGCTCACTTCGAGGGCTTAAAACGTGTTTATTCACTGCGGGAAGAGATATAAAGAACATTTAGAGTAAATTAATGTTCATTCGAGAACGTTCAATTTTTCATGCCAAACGATCGATGACCCGCGTCCTGATGAAATTGCTCTGAGATGACCAAAATGGTCCGTTTTGAAAATGTTCATCTTTCAACTAATTTTGACTCTCAGAGGTGGATCATCACTTTTGGTGATAAAATGAACATCGGTATCGTCATTTTCATGCTTCTAGGGAGCCAAAACTCAAGATTTGACTCATGGTTGAAAGTGACTTAAAAGGACCAAATGCTCACTTCGAGGGCTTAAAACGTGTTTATTCACTGCGGGAAGAGATATAAAGAACATTTAGAGTAAATTAATGTTCATGCGAGAACGTTCAATTTTTCATGCAAAACAATCGATGACCCGCGATCTGATGAAATTGCTCTGAGTTGACCAAAATGGTCCGTTTTGAAAGTTTTCATCTTTCAACTAATTTTGACTCTCAGAGGTGGATCATCACTTTTGGAGATAAAATGAGCATCGTTATCGTCATTTTCATGCTTCTAGGGAGCCAAAACTCAAGATTTGGCTCATGGTTAAAAGTTACTTAAAAGGACCCAAATGCTCACTTCGAGGGCTTAAAACGTGTTTATTCACTGCGGGAAGAGATATAAAGAACATTTAGAGTAAATTAATGTTCATTCGAGAACGTTCAATTTTTCATGCAAAACGATCGATGACCCGCGACCTGATGAAATTGCTCTGAGATGACCAAAATGGTCCGTTTTGAAAATTTCCACCTTTCAACTAATTTTGACTCTCAGAGGTGGATCATCACTATTGGAGATAAAATGAGCATCTTTATCTTAATTTTCATGCTTCTAGGGAGCCAAAACTCAAGATTGGGCTCATGGTTAAAAGTGACTTAAAAGGACCCAAATGCTCACTTCGAGGGCTTAAAACGTGTTTATTCACTGTGGGAAGAGATATAAACAACATTTAGAGTAAATTAATGTTCATGCGAGAACGTTCAATTTTTCATGCAAAACAATCGATGACCCGCGACCTGATGAAATTGCTCTGAGGTGAACAAAATGGTCCATTTTGAAAATGTTCATCTTTCAACTAATATTGACTCTCAGAGGTGGATCTTCACTTTTGGAGATAAAATGAGCATCTTCATAGTAATTTTTATGCTTCTGGGGATCCAAAACTCAAGATTTGGCTCATGGTTAAAAGTGACTTAAAAGGACCCAAATGCTCACTTCCAGGGCTTAAAACGTGTTTATTCACTGCGGGAAGAGATATAAACAACATTTAGAGAAAATTAATGTTCATGCGAGAACGTTCAATTTTTCATGCAAAACAATCGATGACCCGCGACCTGATGAAATTGCTCTGAGGTGAACAAAATGGTCCATTTTGAAAATGTTCATCTTTCAACTAATTTTGACTCTCAGAGGTGGATCATCACTTTTGGAGATAAAATGAGCATCGTTATCGTCATTTTCATGCTTCTAGGGAGCCAAAACTCAAGATTTGGCTCATGGTGAAAAGTGACTTAAAAGGACCCAAATGCTCACTTCCAGGGCTTAAAACGTGTTTATTCACTGCGGGAAGAGATATTAACAACATTTAGAGAAAATTAATGTTCATGCGAGAACGTTCAGTTTTTCATGCAAAACAATCGATGACCCGCGACCTGATGAAATTGCTCTGAGGTGACCAAAATGGTCAGTTTTGAAAGTTTTCATCTTTAAACTAATTTTGACTCTCAGAGGTGGATCATCACTGTTGGAGATAAAATGAGCATCGATATCGTCATTTTCATGCTTCTAGGGAGCCAAAACTCAAGATTGGGCTCATGGTTAAAAGTGACTTAAAAGGACCCAAATGCTCACTTCGATGGCTTAAAACATGTTTATTCACTGCGGGAAGAGATATAAAGAACATTTAGAGTAAATTATTGTTAATGCGAGAACGTTCAATTTTTCATGCCAAACGATCGATGACCCGCGTCCTGATGAAATTGCTCTGAGATGACCAAAATGGTCCGAAAATTTTCATCTTTCAACTAATTTTGACTCTCAGAGGTGGATCATCACTTTTGGAGATAAAATGAGCAGCGTTATCGTCATTTTCATGCTTCTAGGGAGCCAAAACTCAAGATTTGGCTCATGGTTAAAAGTGACTTAAAAGGACCCAAATGCTCACTTCGAAGGCTTCAAATGTGGTTATTCACTGCGGGAAGAGATATAAAAATCATTTAGAGTAAATTAATGTTCATGTGAGAACGTTCAATTTTTCATGCAAAACAATCGATGACCCGCGACCTGATGAAATTGCTCTGAGGTGACCAAAATGGTCCGTTTTGAAAGTTTTCATCTTTCAACTAATTTTGACTCTCAGAGGTGGATCATCACTATTGGAGATAAAATGAACATCTTTATCGTCATTTTCATGCTTCTAGTGAGCCAAAACTCAAGATTTGGGTCATGGTTGAAAGTGACTTACAAGGATCCAAATGCTCACTTCGATGGCTTAAAACGTGTTTATTCACTGTGGTAAGAGATATAAAGAACATTTAGAGTAAATTATTGTTAATGCGAGAACGTTCAATTTTTCATGCCAAACGATCGATGACCCGCGTCCTGATGAAATTGCTCTGAGATGACCAAAATGGTCCGTTTTGAAAATTTTCATCTTTCAACTAATTTTGACTCTCAGAGGTGGATCATCACTTTTGGAGATAAAATGAGCATCGGTATCGTCATTTTCATGCTTCTAGGGAGCCAAAACTTAAGATTTGACTCATGGTTGAAAGTGACTTAAAAGGACCAAATGCTCACTTTGAAGGCTTAAAACGTGTTTATTCACTGCGGGAAGAGATATAAAGAACATTTAGAGTAAATTAATGTTCATGCGAGCACGTTCAATTTTTCATGCAGAACCTGCGATCTGATGAAATTGCTCAGAGATGACCAAAATGGTCCGTTTTGAAAGTTTTCATCTTTCAACTAATTTTGACTCTCAGAGGTGGATCATCACTATTGGAGATAAAATGAGCATCTTTATCTTCATTTTCATGCTTCTAGGGAGCCAAAACTCAAGATTGGGTTCATGGTTAAAAGTGACTTAAAAGGACCCAAATGCTCACTTCGATGGCTTAAAACGTGTTTATTCACTGCGGGAAGAGATATAAAGAACATTTAGAGTAAATTATTGTTAATGCGAGAACGTTCAATTTTTCATGCCGAACGCGTCCTGATGAAATTGCTCTGAGAAGACCAAAATGGTCCGTTTTGAAAATTTTCATCTTTCAACTAATTTTGACTCTCAGAGGTGGATCATCACTTTTGGAGATAAAATGAGCAGCGTTATCGTCATTTTCATGCTTCTAGGGAGCCAAAACTCAAGATTTGGCTCATGGTTAAAAGTGACTTAAAAGGACCCAAATGCTCACTTCGAGGGCTTAAAATGTGTTTATTCACTGCGGGAAGAGATATAAACATCATTTAGAGTAAATTAATGTTCATGCGAGAACGTTCAATTTTTCATGCAAAACAATCGATGACCCGCGACCTGATGAAATTGGTCTGAGGTGACCAAAATGGTCCGATTTGAAAGTTTTCATCTTTCAACTAATTTTGACTCTCAGAGGTGGATCATCACTTTTGGAGATAATATGAGCATCGGTATCGTCATTTTCATGCTTCTAGGGAGCCAAAACTCAAGGTTTGGCTCATGGTTAAAAGTGACTTACAAGGACCCAAATGCTCACTTCGATGGCTTAAAACGTGTTTATTCACTGCGGGAGGAGATATAAAGAACATTTAGAGTAAATTATTGTTAATGCGAGAACGTTCAATTTTTCATGCCAAACGATCGATGACCCGCGACCTGATGAAATTGCTCTGAGATGACCAAAATGGTCCGTTTTGAAAGTTTTCATCTTTCAACTAATTTTGACTCTCATAGGTGGATCATCACTTTTGGAGATAAAATGAGCATCGTTATCATCATTTTCATGCTTCTAGGGAGCCAAAACTCAAGATTTGGCTCATGGTTAAAAGTGACTTAAAAGGACCCAAATGCTCACTTCGATGGCTTAAAACGTGTTTATTCACTGCGGGAAGAGATATAAAGAACATTTAGAGTAAATTAATGTTCATTCGAGAACGTTCAATTTTTCATGCAAAACAATCGATGACCCGCGACCTGATGAAATTGCTCTGAGATTACCAAAATGGTCCGTTTTGAAAGTTTTCATCTTTCAACTAATTTTGACTCTCAGAGGTGGATCATCACTTTTGGAGATAAAATGAGCATCGTTATCGTCATTTTCACGCTTCTAGGGAGGCAAAACTCAAGATTGGGCTCATGGTTAAAAGTGACTTAAAAGGACCCAAATGCTCACTTCGATGGCTTAAAACGTGTTTATTCGCTGCGGGAAGAGATATAAAGAACATTTAGAGTAAATTATTGTTAATGCGAGAACGTTCAATTTTTCATGCCAAACGATCGATGACCCGCGTCCTGATGAAATTGCTCTGAGATGACCAAAATGGTCCGTTTTGAAAATTTTCATCTTTCAACTAATTTTGACTCTCAGAGGTGGATCATCACTTTTGGAGATAAAATGAGCAGCGTTATCGTCATTTTCATGCTTCTAGGGAGCCAAAACTCAAGATTTGGCTCATGGTTAAAAGTGACTTAAAGGACCCAAATGCTCACTTCGAGGGCTTAAAATGTGTTTATTCACTGCGGGAAGAGATATAAACATCATTTAGAGTAAATTAATGTTCATGCGAGAACGTTCAATTTTTCATGCAAAACAATCGATGACCCGCGACCTGATGAAATTGCTCTGAGGTGACCAAAATGGTCAGTTTTGAAAGTTTTCATCTTTCAACTAATTTTGACTCTCAGAGGTGGATCATCACTTTTGGAGATAAAATGAGCATCGTTATCGTCATTTTCATGCTTCTAGGGAGCCAAAACTCAAGATTTGGCTCATGGTTAAAAGTGACTTAAAAGGACCCAAATGCTCACTTCGAGGGCTTAAAACGTGTTTATTCACTGCGGGAAGAGATATAAAGAACATTTAGAGTAAATTATTGTTCATGCGAGAACGTTCAATTTTTCATTCAAAACGATCGATGACCCGCTTCCTGATGAAATTGCTCTGAGATGACCAAAATGGTCCGTTTTGAAAATTTTCATCTTTCAACTAATTTTGACTCTCAGAGGTGGATCATCACTTTTGGAGATAAAATGAGCAGCGTTATCGTGATTTTCATGTTTCTAGGGAGCCAAAACTCAAGATTTGTCTCATGGTTAAAAGTGACTTAAAAGGACCCAAATGCTCACTTCGAGGGCTTAAAATGTGTTTATTCACTGCGGGAAGAGATATAAACATCATTTAGAGTAAATTAATGTTCATGCGAGAACGTTCAATTTTTCATGCAAAACAATCGATGACCCGCGACCTGATGAAATTGCTCTGAGGTGACCAAAATGGTCCGTTTTGAAAGTTTTCATCTTTCAACTCATTTTGACTCTCAGAGGTGGATCATCACTTTTGGAGATAAAATGAGCATCGGTATCGTCATTTTCATGCTTCTAGGGAGCCAAAACTCAAGATTTGACTCACGGTTGAAAGTGACTTAAAAGGACCAAATGCTCACTTCGAGGGCTTAAAACATGTTTATTCACTGCGGGAAGAGATATAAACAACATTTAGAGTAAATTAATGTTCATGCGAGAACGTTCAATTTTTCATGCAAAACAATCGATGACCCGCGACCTGATGAAATTGCTCTGAGGTGAACAAAATGGTCCATTTTGAAAATGTTTATCTTTCAACTAATATTGACTCTCAGAGGTGGATCTTCACTTTTGGAGATAAAATGAGCATCTTCATAGTCATTTTTATGCTTCTGGGGAGCCAAAACTCGAGATTTGGCTCATGGTTAAAAGTGACTTAAAAGGACCCAAATGCTCACTTCGAGGGCTTAAAACGTGTTTATTCACTGCGGGAAGAGATATAAACAACATTTAGAGTAAATTAATGTTCATGCGAGAACGTTCAATTTTTCATGCAAAACAATCGATGACCCGCGACCTGATGAAATTGCTCTGAGATGACCAAAATGGTCCGTTTTGAAAGTTTTCATCTTTCAACTAATTTTGACTCTCAGCGGTGGATCATCACTATTGGAGATAAAATTAGCATCTTTATCTTCATTTTCATGCTTCTAGGGAGCCAAAACTCAAGATTGGGCTCATGGTTAAAAGTGACTTAAAAGGACCCAAATGCTCACTTCGATGGCTTAAAACGTGTTTATTCACTGCGGGAAGAGATATAAAGAACATTTAGAGTAAATTATTGTTAATGCGAGAACGTTCAATTTTTCATGCCGAACGCGTCCTGATGAAATTGCTCTGAGAAGACCAAAATGGTCCGTTTTGAACATTTTCATCTTTCAACTAATTTTGACTCTCAGAGGTGGATCATCACTTTTGGAGATAAAATGAGCAGCGTTATCGTCATTTTCATGCTTCTAGGGAGCCAAAACTCAAGATTTGGCTCATGGTTAAAAGTGACTTAAAAGGACCCAAATGCTCACTTCGAGGGCTTAAAATGTGTTTATTCACTGCGGGAAGAGATATAAACATAATTTAGAGTAAATTAATGGTCATGCGAGAACGTTCAATTTTTCATGCAAAACAATCGATGACCCGCGACCTGATGAAATTGCTCTGAGGTGACCAAAATGGTCCGTTTTGAAAGTTTTCATCTTTCAACTAATTTTGACTCTCAGAGGTGGATCATCACTTTTGGAGATAATATGAGCATCGGTATCGTCATTTTCATGCTTCTAGGGAGCCAAAACTCAAGATTTGGCTCATGGTTAAAAGTGACTTACAAGGACCCAAATGCTCACTTCGATGGCTTAAAACGTGTTTATTCACTGCGGGAGGAGATATAAAGAACATTTAGAGTAAATTATTGTTAATGTGAGAACGTTCAATTTATCATGCCAAACGATCGATGACCCGCGACCTGATGAAATTGCTCTGAGATGACCAAAATGGTCCGTTTTGAAAGTTTTCATCTTTCAACTAATTTTGACTCTCATAGGTGGATCATCACTTTTGGAGATAAAATGAGCATCGTTATCGTCATTTTCATGCTTCTAGGGAGCCAAAACTCAAGATTTGGCTCATGGTTAAAAGTGACTTAAAAGGACCCAAATGCTCACTTCGAGGGCTTAAATCGTGTTTATTCACTGCGGGAAGAGATATAAACAACATTTAGAGTAAATTAATGTTCATGCGAGAACGTTCAATTTTTCATGCAAAACAATCGATGACCCGCAACCTGATGAAATTGCTCTGAGATGACCAAAATGGTCCGTTTTGAAAATTTTCATCTTTCAACTAATTTTGACTCTCAGAGGTGGATCATCACTTTTGGAGATAAAATGAGCATCGTTATTGTCATTTTCATGCTTCTAGGGAGCCAAAACTCAAGATTTGTCTCATGGTTAAAAGTGACTGAAAAGGACCCAAATGCTCACTTCGAGGGCTTAAAATGTGTTTATTCACTGCGGGAAGAGATATAAAGAACATTTAGAGTAAATTAATGTTCATGCGAGAACGTTCAATTTTTCATGCAAAACAATCGATGACCCGCGACCTGATGAAATTGCTCTGAGGTGAACAAAATGGTCCATTTTGAAAATGTTTATCTTTCAACTAATATTGACTCTCAGAGGTGGATCTTCACTTTTGGAGATAAAATGAGCATCTTCATAGTCATTTTTATGCTTCTGGGGAGCCAAAACTCAAGATTTGGCTCATGGTTAAAAGTGACTTAAAAGGACCCAAATGCTCACTTCGAGGGCTTAAAACGTGTTTATTCACTGCGGGAAGAGATATAAAGAACATTTAGAGTAAATTAATGTTCATGCGAGAACGTTCAATTTTTCATGCAAAACAATCGATGACCCGCGACCTGATGAAATTGCTCCGAGATTACCAAAATGGTCCGTTTTGAAAGTTTTCATCTTTCAACTAATTTTGACTCTCAGCGGTGGATCATCACTATTGGAGATAAAATTAGCATCTTTATCTTCATTTTCATGCTTCTAGGGAGCCAAAACTCAAGATTGGGCTCATGGTTAAAAGTGACTTAAAAGGACCCAAATGCTCACTTTGATGGCTTAAAACGTGTTTATTCACTGCGGGAAGAGATATAAAGAACATTTAGAGTAAATTATTGTTAATGCGAGAACGTTCAATTTTTCATGCCGAACGCGTCCTGATGAAATTGCTCTGAGAAGACCAAAATGGTCCGTTTTGAACATTTTCATCTTTCAACTAATTTTGACTCTCAGAGGTGGATCATCACTTTTGGAGATAAAATGAGCAGCGTTATCGTCATTTTCATGCTTCTAGGGAGCCAAAACTCAAGATTTGGCTCATGGTTAAAAGTGACTTAAAAGGACCCAAATTCTCACTTCGAGGGCTTAAAATGTGTTTATTCACTGCGGGAAGAGATATAAACATAATTTAGAGTAAATTAATGGTCATGCGAGAACGTTCAATTTTTCATGCAAAACAATCGATGACCCGCGACCTGATGAAATTGCTCTGAGGTGACCAAAATGGTCCATTTTGAAAGTTTTCATCTTTCAACTAATTTTGACTCTCAGAGGTGGATCATCACTTTTGGAGATAATATGAGCATCGGTATCGTCATTTTCATGCTTCTAGGGAGCCAAAACTCAAGATTTGGCTCATGGTTAAAAGTGACTTACAAGGACCCAAATGCTCACTTCGATGGCTTAAAACGTGTTTATTCACTGCGGGAGGAGATATAAAGAACATTTAGAGTAAATTATTGTTAATGTGAGAACGTTCAATTTTTCATGCCAAACGATCGATGACCCGCGACCTGATGAAATTGCTCTGAGATGACCAAAATGGTCCGTTTTGAAAGTTTTCATCTTTCAACTAATTTTGACTCTCATAGGTGGATCATCACTTTTGGAGATAAAATGAGCATCGTTATCGTCATTTTCATGCTTCTAGGGAGCCAAAACTCAAGATTTGTCTCATGGTTAAAAGTGACTGAAAAGGACCCAAATGCTCACTTCAAGGGCTTAAAACGTGTTTATTCACTACGGGAAGAGATATAAAGAACATTTAGAGTAAATTAATGTTCATGCGAGAACGTTCAATTTTTCATGCAAAACAATCGATGACCCGCGACCTGATGAAATTGCTCTGAGGTGAACAAAATGGTCCATTTTGAAAATGTTTATCTTTCAACTAATATTGACTCTCAGAGGTGGATCTTCACTTTTGGAGATAAAATGAGCATCTTCATAGTCATTTTTATGCTTCTGGGGAGCCAAAACTCAAGATTTGGCTCATGGTTAAAAGTGACTTAAAAGGACCCAAATGCTCACTTCGAGGGCTTAAAACGTGTTTATTCACTGCGGGAAGAGATATAAACAACATTTAGAGTAAATTAATTTTCATGCGAGAACGTTCAATTTTTCATGCAAAACAATCGATGACCCGCGACCTGATGAAATTGCTCTGAGATGACCAAAATGGTCCGTTTTGAAAGTTTTCATCTTTCAACTAATTTTGACTCTCAGCGGTGGATCATCACTATTGGAGATAAAATTAGCATCTTTATCTTCATTTTCATGCTTCTAGGGAGCCAAAACTCAAGATTGGGCTCATGGTTAAAAGTGACTTAAAAGGACCCAAATGCTCACTTCGATGGCTTAAAACGTGTTTATTCACTGCGGGAAGAGATATAAAGAACATTTAGAGTAAATTATTGTTAATGCGAGAACGTTCAATTTTTCATGCCGAACGCGTCCTGATGAAATTGCTCTGAGAAGACCAAAATGGTCCGTTTTGAACATTTTCATCTTTCAACTAATTTTGACTCTCAGAGGTGGATCATCACTTTTGGAGATAAAATGAGCAGCGTTATCGTCATTTTCATGCTTCTAGGGAGCAAAAACTCAAGATTTGGCTCATGGTTAAAAGTGACTTACAAGGACCCAAATGCTCACTTCGATGGCTTAAAACGTGTTTATTCACTGCGGGAGGAGATATAAAGAACATTTAGAGTAAATTATTGTTAATGTGAGAACGTTCAATTTTTCATGCCAAACGATCGATGACCCGCGACCTGATGAAATTGGTCTGAGATGACCAAAATGGTCCGTTTTGAAAGTTTTCATCTTTCAACTAATTTTGACTCTCATAGGTGGATCATCACTTTTGGAGATAAAATGAGCATCGTTATCGTCATTTTCATGCTTCTAGGGAGCCAAAACTCAAGATTTGGCTCATGGTTAAAAGTGACTTAAAAGGACCCAAATTCTCACTTCGAGGGCTTAAAATGTGTTTATTCACTGCGGGAAGAGATATAAACATAATTTAGAGTAAATTAATGGTCATGCGAGAACGTTCAATTTTTCATGCAAAACAATCGATGACCCGCGACCTGATGAAATTGCTCTGAGGTGACCAAAATGGTCCATTTTGAAAGTTTTCATCTTTCAACTAATTTTGACTCTCAGAGGTGGATCATCACTTTTGGAGATAATATGAGCATCGGTATCGTCATTTTCATGCTTCTAGGGAGCCAAAACTCAAGATTTGGCTCATGGTTAAAAGTGACTTACAAGGACCCAAATGCTCACTTCGATGGCTTAAAACGTGTTTATTCACTGCGGGAGGAGATATAAAGAACATTTAGAGTAAATTATTGTTAATGTGAGAACGTTCAATTTTTCATGCCAAACGATCGATGACCCGCGACCTGATGAAATTGCTCTGAGATGACCAAAATGGTCCGTTTTGAAAGTTTTCATCTTTCAACTAATTTTGACTCTCATAGGTGGATCATCACTTTTGGAGATAAAATGAGCATCGTTATCGTCATTTTCATGCTTCTAGGGAGCCAAAACTCAAGATTTGTCTCATGGTTAAAAGTGACTGAAAAGGACCCAAATGCTCACTTCAAGGGCTTAAAACGTGTTTATTCACTACGGGAAGAGATATAAAGAACATTTAGAGTAAATTAATGTTCATGCGAGAACGTTCAATTTTTCATGCAAAACAATCGATGACCCGCGACCTGATGAAATTGCTCTGAGGTGAACAAAATGGTCCATTTTGAAAATGTTTATCTTTCAACTAATATTGACTCTCAGAGGTGGATCTTCACTTTTGGAGATAAAATGAGCATCTTCATAGTCATTTTTATGCTTCTGGGGAGCCAAAACTCAAGATTTGGCTCATGGTTAAAAGTGACTTAAAAGGACCCAAATGCTCACTTCGAGGGCTTAAAACGTGTTTATTCACTGCGGGAAGAGATATAAACAACATTTAGAGTAAATTAATTTTCATGCGAGAACGTTCAATTTTTCATGCAAAACAATCGATGACCCACGACCTGATGAAATTGCTCTGAGATGACCAAAATGGTCCGTTTTGAAAGTTTTCATCTTTCAACTAATTTTGACTCTCAGCGGTGGATCATCACTATTGGAGATAAAATTAGCATCTTTATCTTCATTTTCATGCTTCTAGGGAGCCAAAACTCAAGATTGGGCTCATGGTTAAAAGTGACTTAAAAGGACCCAAATGCTCACTTCGATGGCTTAAAACGTGTTTATTCACTGCGGGAAGAGATATAAAGAACATTTAGAGTAAATTATTGTTAATGCGAGAACGTTCAATTTTTCATGCCGAACGCGTCCTGATGAAATTGCTCTGAGAAGACCAAAATGGTCCGTTTTGAACATTTTCATCTTTCAACTAATTTTGACTCTCAGAGGTGGATCATCACTTTTGGAGATAAAATGAGCAGCGTTATCGTCATTTTCATGCTTCTAGGGAGCAAAAACTCAAGATTTGGCTCATGGTTAAAAGTGACTTACAAGGACCCAAATGCTCACTTCGATGGCTTAAAACGTGTTTATTCACTGCGGGAGGAGATATAAAGAACATTTAGAGTAAATTATTGTTAATGTGAGAACGTTCAATTTTTCATGCCAAACGATCGATGACCCGCGACCTGATGAAATTGGTCTGAGATGACCAAAATGGTCCGTTTTGAAAGTTTTCATCTTTCAACTAATTTTGACTCTCATAGGTGGATCATCACTTTTGGAGATAAAATGAGCATCGTTATCGTCATTTTCATGCTTCTAGGGAGCCAAAACTCAAGATTTGGCTCATGGTTAAAAGTGACTTAAAAGGACCCAAATTCTCACTTCGAGGGCTTAAAATGTGTTTATTCACTGCGGGAAGAGATATAAACATAATTTAGAGTAAATTAATGGTCATGCGAGAACGTTCAATTTTTCATGCAAAACAATCGATGACCCGCGACCTGATGAAATTGCTCTGAGGTGACCAAAATGGTCCATTTTGAAAGTTTTCATCTTTCAACTAATTTTGACTCTCAGAGGTGGATCATCACTTTTGGAGATAATATGAGCATCGGTATCGTCATTTTCATGCTTCTAGGGAGCCAAAACTCAAGATTTGGCTCATGGTTAAAAGTGACTTACAAGGACCCAAATGCTCACTTCGATGGCTTAAAACGTGTTTATTCACTGCGGGAGGAGATATAAAGAACATTTAGAGTAAATTATTGTTAATGTGAGAACGTTCAATTTTTCATGCCAAACGATCGATGACCCGCGACCTGATGAAATTGCTCTGAGATGACCAAAATGGTCCGTTTTGAAAGTTTTCATCTTTCAACTAATTTTGACTCTCATAGGTGGATCATCACTTTTGGAGATAAAATGAGCATCGTTATCGTCATTTTCATGCTTCTAGGGAGCCAAAACTCAAGATTTGTCTCATGGTTAAAAGTGACTGAAAAGGACCCAAATGCTCACTTCAAGGGCTTAAAACGTGTTTATTCACTACGGGAAGAGATATAAAGAACATTTAGAGTAAATTAATGTTCATGCGAGAACGTTCAATTTTTCATGCAAAACAATCGATGACCCGCGACCTGATGAAATTGCTCTGAGGTGAACAAAATGGTCCATTTTGAAAATGTTTATCTTTCAACTAATATTGACTCTCAGAGGTGGATCTTCACTTTTGGAGATAAAATGAGCATCTTCATAGTCATTTTTATGCTTCTGGGGAGCCAAAACTCAAGATTTGGCTCATGGTTAAAAGTGACTTAAAAGGACCCAAATGCTCACTTCGAGGGCTTAAAACGTGTTTATTCACTGCGGGAAGAGATATAAACAACATTTAGAGTAAATTAATTTTCATGCGAGAACGTTCAATTTTTCATGCAAAACAATCGATGACCCGCGACCTGATGAAATTGCTCTGAGATGACCAAAATGGTCCGTTTTGAAAGTTTTCATCTTTCAACTAATTTTGACTCTCAGCGGTGGATCATCACTATTGGAGATAAAATTAGCATCTTTATCTTCATTTTCATGCTTCCAGGGAGCCAAAACTCAAGATTGGGCTCATGGTTAAAAGTGACTTAAAAGGACCCAAATGCTCACTTCGATGGCTTAAAACGTGTTTATTCACTGCGGGAAGAGATATAAAGAACATTTAGAGTAAATTATTGTTAATGCGAGAACGTTCAATTTTTCATGCCGAACGCGTCCTGATGAAATTGCTCTGAGAAGACCAAAATGGTCCGTTTTGAACATTTTCATCTTTCAACTAATTTTGACTCTCAGAGGTGGATCATCACTTTTGGAGATAAAATGAGCAGCGTTATCGTCATTTTCATGCTTCTAGGGAGCAAAAACTCAAGATTTGGCTCATGGTTAAAAGTGACTTACAAGGACCCAAATGCTCACTTCGATGGCTTAAAACGTGTTTATTCACTGCGGGAGGAGATATAAAGAACATTTAGAGTAAATTATTGTTAATGTGAGAACGTTCAATTTTTCATGCCAAACGATCGATGACCCGCGACCTGATGAAATTGGTCTGAGATGACCAAAATGGTCCGTTTTGAAAGTTTTCATCTTTCAACTAATTTTGACTCTCATAGGTGGATCATCACTTTTGGAGATAAAATGAGCATCGTTATCGTCATTTTCATGCTTCTAGGGAGCCAAAACTCAAGATTTGGCTCATGGTTAAAAGTGTCTTAAAAGGACCCAAATGCTCACTTCGAGGGCTTAAAACGTGTTTATTCACTGCGGGAAGAGATATAAACAACATTTAGAGTAAATTAATGTTCATGCGAGAACGTTCAATTTTTCATGCAAAACAATCGATGACCCGCGACCTGATGAAATTGCTCTGAGATGACTAAAATGGTCCGTTTTGAAAATTTTCATCTTTCAACTAATTTTGACTCTCAGAGGTGGATCATCACTTTTGGAGATAAAATGAGCAGCGTTATCGTCATTTTCATGCTTCTAGGGAGCCAAAACTCAAGATTTGGCTCATGGTTAAAAGTGACTTAAAAGGACCCAAATGCTCACTTCGAGGGCTTAAAATGTGTTTATTCACTGCGGGAAGAGATATAAACATCATTTAGAGTAAATTAATGTTCATGCGAGAACGTTCAATTTTTCATGCAAAACAATCGATGACCCGCGACCTGATGAAATTGCTCTGAGGTGACCAAAATGGTCAGTTTTGAAAGTTTTCATCTTTCAACTAATTTTGACTCTCAGAGGTGGATCATCACTTTTGGAGATAAAATGAGCATCGTTATCGTCATTTTCATGCTTCTAGGGAGCCAAAACTCAAGATTTGTCTCATGGTTAAAAGTGACTTAAAAGGACCCAAATGCTCACTTCGAGGGCTTAAAATGTGTTTATTCACTGCGGGAAGAGATATAAACATCATTTAGAGTAAATTAATGTTCATGCGAGAACGTTCAATTTTTCATGCAAAACAATCGATGACCCGCGACCTGATGAAATTGCTCTGAGGTGACCAAAATGGTCCGTTTTGAAAGTTTTCATCTTTCAACTCATTTTGACTCTCAGAGGTGGATCATCACTTTTGGAGATAAAATGAGCATCGGTATCGTCATTTTCATGCTTCTAGGGAGCCAAAACTCAAGATTTGACTCACGGTTGAAAGTGACTTAAAAGGACCAAATGCTCACTTCGAGGGCTTAAAACATGTTTATTCACTGCGGGAAGAGATATAAACAACATTTAGAGTAAATTAATGTTCATGCGAGAACGTTCAATTTTTCATGCAAAACAATCGATGACCCGCGACCTGATGAAATTGCTCTGAGGTGAACAAAATGGTCCATTTTGAAAATGTTTATCTTTCAACTAATATTGACTCTCAGAGGTGGATCTTCACTTTTGGAGATAAAATGAGCATCTTCATAGTCATTTTTATGCTTCTGGGGAGCCAAAACTCGAGATTTGGCTCATGGTTAAAAGTGACTTAAAAGGACCCAAATGCTCACTTCGAGGGCTTAAAACGTGTTTATTCACTGCGGGAAGAGATATAAACAACATTTAGAGTAAATTAATGTTCATGCGAGAACGTTCAATTTTTCATGCAAAACAATCGATGACCCGCGACCTGATGAAATTGCTCTGAGATGACCAAAATGGTCCGTTTTGAAAGTTTTCATCTTTCAACTAATTTTGACTCTCAGCGGTGGATCATCACTATTGGAGATAAAATTAGCATCTTTATCTTCATTTTCATGCTTCTAGGGAGCCAAAACTCAAGATTGGGCTCATGGTTAAAAGTGACTTAAAAGGACCCAAATGCTCACTTCGATGGCTTAAAACGTGTTTATTCACTGCGGGAAGAGATATAAAGAACATTTAGAGTAAATTATTGTTAATGCGAGAACGTTCAATTTTTCATGCCGAACGCGTCCTGATGAAATTGCTCTGAGAAGACCAAAATGGTCCGTTTTGAACATTTTCATCTTTCAACTAATTTTGACTCTCAGAGGTGGATCATCACTTTTGGAGATAAAATGAGCAGCGTTATCGTCATTTTCATGCTTCTAGGGAGCCAAAACTCAAGATTTGGCTCATGGTTAAAAGTGACTTAAAAGGACCCAAATGCTCACTTCGAGGGCTTAAAATGTGTTTATTCACTGCGGGAAGAGATATAAACATAATTTAGAGTAAATTAATGGTCATGCGAGAACGTTCAATTTTTCATGCAAAACAATCGATGACCCGCGACCTGATGAAATTGCTCTGAGGTGACCAAAATGGTCCGTTTTGAAAGTTTTCATCTTTCAACTAATTTTGACTCTCAGAGGTGGATCATCACTTTTGGAGATAATATGAGCATCGGTATCGTCATTTTCATGCTTCTAGGGAGCCAAAACTCAAGATTTGGCTCATGGTTAAAAGTGACTTACAAGGACCCAAATGCTCACTTCGATGGCTTAAAACGTGTTTATTCACTGCGGGAGGAGATATAAAGAACATTTAGAGTAAATTATTGTTAATGTGAGAACGTTCAATTTATCATGCCAAACGATCGATGACCCGCGACCTGATGAAATTGCTCTGAGATGACCAAAATGGTCCGTTTTGAAAGTTTTCATCTTTCAACTAATTTTGACTCTCATAGGTGGATCATCACTTTTGGAGATAAAATGAGCATCGTTATCGTCATTTTCATGCTTCTAGGGAGCCAAAACTCAAGATTTGGCTCATGGTTAAAAGTGACTTAAAAGGACCCAAATGCTCACTTCGAGGGCTTAAAACGTGTTTATTAACTGCGGGAAGAGATATAAACAACATTTAGAGTAAATTAATGTTCATGCGAGAACGTTCAATTTTTCATGCAAAACAATCGATGACCCGCAACCTGATGAAATTGCTCTGAGATGACCAAAATGGTCCGTTTTGAAAATTTTCATCTTTCAACTAATTTTGACTCTCATCATCACTTTTGGAGATAAAATGAGCATCGTTATTGTCATTTTCATGCTTCTAGGGAGCCAAAACTCAAGATTTGTCTCATGGTTAAAAGTGACTTAAAAGGACCCAAATGCTCACTTCGAGGGCTTAAAATGTGTTTATTCACTGCGGGAAGAGATATAAACATCATTTAGAGTAAATTAATGTTCATGCGAGAACGTTCAATTTTTCATGCAAAACAATCGATGACCCGCGACCTGATGAAATTGCTCTGAGGTGACCAAAATGGTCCGTTTTGAAAGTTTTCATCTTTCAACTCATTTTGACTCTCAGAGGTGGATCATCACTTTTGGAGATAAAATGAGCATCGGTATCGTCATTTTCATGCTTCTAGGGAGCCAAAACTCAAGATTTGACTCACGGTTGAAAGTGACTTAAAAGGACCAAATGCTCACTTCGAGGGCTTAAAACATGTTTATTCACTGCGGGAAGAGATATAAACAACATTTAGAGTAAATTAATGTTCATGCGAGAACGTTCAATTTTTCATGCAAAACAATCGATGACCCGCGACCTGATGAAATTGCTCTGAGGTGAACAAAATGGTCCATTTTGAAAATGTTTATCTTTCAACTAATATTGACTCTCAGAGGTGGATCTTCACTTTTGGAGATAAAATGAGCATCTTCATAGTCATTTTTATGCTTCTGGGGAGCCAAAACTCGAGATTTGGCTCATGGTTAAAAGTGACTTAAAAGGACCCAAATGCTCACTTCGAGGGCTTAAAACGTGTTTATTCACTGCGGGAAGAGATATAAACAACATTTAGAGTAAATTAATGTTCATGCGAGAACGTTCAATTTTTCATGCAAAACAATCGATGACCCGCGACCTGATGAAATTGCTCTGAGATGACCAAAATGGTCCGTTTTGAAAGTTTTCATCTTTCAACTAATTTTGACTCTCAGCGGTGGATCATCACTATTGGAGATAAAATTAGCATCTTTATCTTCATTTTCATGCTTCTAGGGAGCCAAAACTCAAGATTGGGCTCATGGTTAAAAGTGACTTAAAAGGACCCAAATGCTCACTTCGATGGCTTAAAACGTGTTTATTCACTGCGGGAGGAGATATAAAGAACATTTAGAGTAAATTATTGTTAATGCGAGAACGTTCAATTTTTCATGCCGAACGCGTCCTGATGAAATTGCTCTGAGAAGACCAAAATGGTCCGTTTTGAACATTTTCATCTTTCAACTAATTTTGACTCTCAGAGGTGGATCATCACTTTTTGAGATAAAATGAGCAGCGTTATCGTCATTTTCATGCTTCTAGGGAGCCAAAACTCAAGATTTGGCTCATGGTTAAAAGTGACTTAAAAGGACCCAAATGCTCACTTCGAGGGCTTAAAATGTGTTTATTCACTGCGGGAAGAGATATAAACATAATTTAGAGTAAATTAATGGTCATGCGAGAACGTTCAATTTTTCATGCAAAACAATCGATGACCCGCGACCTGATGAAATTGCTCTGAGGTGACCAAAATGGTCCGTTTTGAAAGTTTTCATCTTTCAACTAATTTTGACTCTCAGAGGTGGATCATCACTTTTGGAGATAATATGAGCATCGGTATCGTCATTTTCATGCTTCTAGGGAGCCAAAACTCAAGATTTGGCTCATGGTTAAAAGTGACTTACAAGGACCCAAATGCTCACTTCGATGGCTTAAAACGTGTTTATTCACTGCGGGAGGAGATATAAAGAACATTTAGAGTAAATTATTGTTAATGTGAGAACGTTCAATTTATCATGCCAAACGATCGATGACCCGCGACCTGATGAAATTGCTCTGAGATGACCAAAATGGTCCGTTTTGAAAGTTTTCATCTTTCAACTAATTTTGGGGTATATTACCAACAACTAGCGATAATTTTTGTCTCTAACTTGTTTAGAGACAAAAATTATCGCCGCACATCGGCGATTTTTATCGCAGATAAACCTTGCTATTAGCAAGGTTTATCGCAAATGCGATAAAAAACGGCCGCAATGCATGAATATCGCTGAAAAGTCAGCGATATTCATGCATTATCGAGCAAATGCTCTTAGCCATGTTATCCACCTCCCATTGGATAACATGGTGAAGAACTGCTCAGGGCAGGTGTTAGCTTTTGGAGATATTCGCGCTTAGCGCGAATATCTCCAAAAGTTGGTAATAGGAGATAGAGATGTTAGCGACTGTTTCCAGTCGCTAACATCTTGGCACGCCCACTTTGCATGTCATTAGTGATAAATATCACTGACATGCAAAGCGGGGCCCAAGATGGTCGCTATCTCCTATTAGCTGTCACTAACTGGTGTTAGCGACAGCTTGGTAATAGGGAGATAATTTTATCTCCGCTTTCTTGGCTTTTAAAGCCAAAAAAGCGGAGATAAACCCCTTGATAATATACCCCTTTGACTCTCATAGGTGGATCATCACTTTTGGAGATAAAATGAGCATCGTTATCGTCATTTTCATGCTTCTAGGGAGCCAAAACTCAAGATTTGGCTCATGGTTAAAAGTGACTTAAAAGGACCCAAATGCTCACTTCGAGGGCTTAAAACGTGTTTATTCACTGCGGGAAGAGATATAAACAACATTTAGAGTAAATTAATGTTCATGCGAGAACGTTCAATTTTTCATGCAAAACAATCGATGACCCGCAACCTGATGAAATTGCTCTGAGATGACCAAAATGGTCCGTTTTGAAAATTTTCATCTTTCAACTAATTTTGACTCTCATCATCACTTTTGGAGATAAAATGAGCATCGTTATTGTCATTTTCATGCTTCTAGGGAGCCAAAACTCAAGATTTGTCTCATGGTTAAAAGTGACTGAAAAGGACCCAAATGCTCACTTCGAGGGCTTAAAATGTGTTTATTCACTGCGGGAAGAGATATAAAGAACATTTAGAGTAAATTAATGTTCATGCGAGAACGTTCAATTTTTCATGCAAAACAATCGATGACCCGCGACCTGATGAAATTGCTCTGAGGTGAACAAAATGGTCCATTTTGAAAATGTTTATCTTTCAACTAATATTGACTCTCAGAGGTGGATCTTCACTTTTGGAGATAAAATGAGCATCTTCATAGTCATTTTTATGCTTCTGGGGAGCCAAAACTCAAGATTTGGCTCATGGTTAAAAGTGACTTAAAAGGACCCAAATGCTCACTTCGAGGGCTTAAAACGTGTTTATTCACTGCGGGAAGAGATATAAACAACATTTAGAGTAAATTAATTTTCATGCGAGAACGTTCAATTTTTCATGCAAAACAATCGATGACCCGCGACCTAATGAAATTGCTCTGAGATGACCAAAATGGTCCGTTTTGAAAGTTTTCATCTTTCAACTAATTTTGACTCTCAGCGGTGGATCATCACTATTGGAGATAAAATTAGCATCTTTATCTTCATTTTCATGCTTCTAGGGAGCCAAAACTCAAGATTGGGCTCATGGTTAAAAGTGACTTAAAAGGACCCAAATGCTCACTTTGATGGCTTAAAACGTGTTTATTCACTGCGGGAAGAGATATAAAGAACATTTAGAGTAAATTATTGTTAATGCGAGAACGATCAATTTTTCATGCCGAACGCGTCCTGATGAAATTGCTCTGAGAAGACCAAAATGGTCCGTTTTGAACATTTTCATCTTTCAACTAATTTTGACTCTCAGAGGTGGATCATCACTTTTGGAGATAAAATGAGCAGCGTTATCGTCATTTTCATGCTTCTAGGGAGCCAAAACTCAAGATTTGGCTCATGGTTAAAAGTGACTTAAAAGGACCCAAATTCTCACTTCGAGGGCTTAAAATGTGTTTATTCACTGCGGGAAGAGATATAAACATAATTTAGAGTAAATTAATGGTCATGCGAGAACGTTCAATTTTTCATGCAAAACAATCGATGACCCGCGACCTGATGAAATTGCTCTGAGGTGACCAAAATGGTCCATTTTGAAAGTTTTCATCTTTCAACTAATTTTGACTCTCAGAGGTGGATCATCACTTTTGGAGATAATATGAGCATCGGTATCGTCATTTTCATGCTTCTAGGGAGCCAAAACTCAAGATTTGGCTCATGGTTAAAAGTGACTTACAAGGACCCAAATGCTCACTTCGATGGCTTAAAACGTGTTTATTCACTGCGGGAGGAGATATAAAGAACATTTAGAGTAAATTATTGTTAATGTGAGAACGTTCAATTTTTCATGCCAAACGATCGATGACCCGCGACCTGATGAAATTGCTCTGAGATGACCAAAATGGTCCGTTTTGAAAGTTTTCATCTTTCAACTAATTTTGACTCTCATAGGTGGATCATCACTTTTGGAGATAAAATGAGCATCGTTATCATCATTTTCATGCTTCTAGGGAGCCAAAACTCAAGATTTGTCTCATGGTTAAAAGTGACTGAAAAGGACCCAAATGCTCACTTCGAGGGCTTAAAACGTGTTTATTCACTACGGGAAGAGATATAAATAACATTTAGAGTAAATTAATGTTCATGCGAGAACGTTCAATTTTTCATGCAAAACAATCGATGACCCGCGACCTGATGAAATTGCTCTGAGGTGAACAAAATGGTCCATTTTGAAAATGTTTATCTTTCAACTAATATTGACTCTCAGAGGTGGATCTTCACTTTTGGAGATAAAATGAGCATCTTCATAGTCATTTTTATGCTTCTGGGGAGCCAAAACTCAAGATTTGGCTCATGGTTAAAAGTGACTTAAAAGGACCCAAATGCTCACTTCGAGGGCTTAAAACGTGTTTATTCACTGCGGGAAGAGATATAAACAACATTTAGAGTAAATTAATTTTCATGCGAGAACGTTCAATTTTTCATGCAAAACAATCGATGACCCGCGACCTGATGAAATTGCTCTGAGATGACCAAAATGGTCCGTTTTGAAAGTTTTCATCTTTCAACTAATTTTGACTCTCAGCGGTGGATCATCACTATTGGAGATAAAATTAGCATCTTTATCTCCATTTTCATGCTTCTAGGGAGCCAAAACTCAAGATTGGGCTCATGGTTAAAAGTGACTTAAAAGGACCCAAATGCTCACTTCGATGGCTTAAAACGTGTTTATTCACTGCGGGAAGAGATATAAAGAACATTTAGAGTAAATTATTGTTAATGCGAGAACGTTCCATTTTTCATGCCGAACGCGTCCTGATGAAATTGCTCTGAGAAGACCAAAATGGTCCGTTTTGAACATTTTCATCTTTCAACTAATTTTGACTCTCAGAGGTGGATCATCACTTTTGGAGATAAAATGAGCAGCGTTATCGTCATTTTCATGCTTCTAGGGAGCCAAAACTCAAGATTTGGCTCATGGTTAAAAGTGACTTAAAAGGACCCAAATGCTCACTTCGAGGGCTTAAAATGTGTTTATTCACTGCGGGAAGAGATATAAACATAATTTAGAGTAAATTAATGGTCATGCGAGAACGTTCAATTTTTCATGCAAAACAATCGATGACCCGCGACCTGATGAAATTGCTCTGAGGTGACCAAAATGGTCCGTTTTGAAAGTTTTCATCTTTCAACTAATTTTGACTCTCAGAGGTGGATCATCACTTTTGGAGATAATATGAGCATCGGTATCGTCATTTTCATGCTTCTAGGGAGCCAAAACTCAAGATTTGGCTCATGGTTAAAAGTGACTTACAAGGACCCAAATGCTCACTTCGATGGCTTAAAACGTGTTTATTCACTGCGGGAGGAGATATAAAGAACATTTAGAGTAAATTATTGTTAATGTGAGAACGTTCAATTTATCATGCCAAACGATCGATGACCCGCGACCTGATGAAATTGCTCTGAGATGACCAAAATGGTCCGTTTTGAAAGTTTTCATCTTTCAACTAATTTTGACTCTCATAGGTGGATCATCACTTTTGGAGATAAAATGAGCATCGTTATCGTCATTTTCATGCTTCTAGGGAGCCAAAACTCAAGATTTGGCTCATGGTTAAAAGTGACTTAAAAGGACCCAAATGCTCACTTCGAGGGCTTAAAACGTGTTTATTAACTGCGGGAAGAGATATAAACAACATTTAGAGTAAATTAATGTTCATGCGAGAACGTTCAATTTTTCATGCAAAACAATCGATGACCCGCAACCTGATGAAATTGCTCTGAGATGACCAAAATGGTCCGTTTTGAAAATTTTCATCTTTCAACTAATTTTGACTCTCATCATCACTTTTGGAGATAAAATGAGCATCGTTATTGTCATTTTCATGCTTCTAGGGAGCCAAAACTCAAGATTTGTCTCATGGTTAAAAGTGACTTAAAAGGACCCAAATGCTCACTTCGAGGGCTTAAAATGTGTTTATTCACTGCGGGAAGAGATATAAACATCATTTAGAGTAAATTAATGTTCATGCGAGAACGTTCAATTTTTCATGCAAAACAATCGATGACCCGCGACCTGATGAAATTGCTCTGAGGTGACCAAAATGGTCCGTTTTGAAAGTTTTCATCTTTCAACTCATTTTGACTCTCAGAGGTGGATCATCACTTTTGGAGATAAAATGAGCATCGGTATCGTCATTTTCATGCTTCTAGGGAGCCAAAACTCAAGATTTGACTCACGGTTGAAAGTGACTTAAAAGGACCAAATGCTCACTTCGAGGGCTTAAAACATGTTTATTCACTGCGGGAAGAGATATAAACAACATTTAGAGTAAATTAATGTTCATGCGAGAACGTTCAATTTTTCATGCAAAACAATCGATGACCCGCGACCTGATGAAATTGCTCTGAGGTGAACAAAATGGTCCATTTTGAAAATGTTTATCTTTCAACTAATATTGACTCTCAGAGGTGGATCTTCACTTTTGGAGATAAAATGAGCATCTTCATAGTCATTTTTATGCTTCTGGGGAGCCAAAACTCGAGATTTGGCTCATGGTTAAAAGTGACTTAAAAGGACCCAAATGCTCACTTCGAGGGCTTAAAACGTGTTTATTCACTGCGGGAAGAGATATAAACAACATTTAGAGTAAATTAATGTTCATGCGAGAACGTTCAATTTTTCATGCAAAACAATCGATGACCCGCGACCTGATGAAATTGCTCTGAGATGACCAAAATGGTCCGTTTTGAAAGTTTTCATCTTTCAACTAATTTTGACTCTCAGCGGTGGATCATCACTATTGGAGATAAAATTAGCATCTTTATCTTCATTTTCATGCTTCTAGGGAGCCAAAACTCAAGATTGGGCTCATGGTTAAAAGTGACTTAAAAGGACCCAAATGCTCACTTCGATGGCTTAAAACGTGTTTATTCACTGCGGGAGGAGATATAAAGAACATTTAGAGTAAATTATTGTTAATGCGAGAACGTTCAATTTTTCATGCCGAACGCGTCCTGATGAAATTGCTCTGAGAAGACCAAAATGGTCCGTTTTGAACATTTTCATCTTTCAACTAATTTTGACTCTCAGAGGTGGATCATCACTTTTTGAGATAAAATGAGCAGCGTTATCGTCATTTTCATGCTTCTAGGGAGCCAAAACTCAAGATTTGGCTCATGGTTAAAAGTGACTTAAAAGGACCCAAATGCTCACTTCGAGGGCTTAAAATGTGTTTATTCACTGCGGGAAGAGATATAAACATAATTTAGAGTAAATTAATGGTCATGCGAGAACGTTCAATTTTTCATGCAAAACAATCGATGACCCGCGACCTGATGAAATTGCTCTGAGGTGACCAAAATGGTCCGTTTTGAAAGTTTTCATCTTTCAACTAATTTTGACTCTCAGAGGTGGATCATCACTTTTGGAGATAATATGAGCATCGGTATCGTCATTTTCATGCTTCTAGGGAGCCAAAACTCAAGATTTGGCTCATGGTTAAAAGTGACTTACAAGGACCCAAATGCTCACTTCGATGGCTTAAAACGTGTTTATTCACTGCGGGAGGAGATATAAAGAACATTTAGAGTAAATTATTGTTAATGTGAGAACGTTCAATTTATCATGCCAAACGATCGATGACCCGCGACCTGATGAAATTGCTCTGAGATGACCAAAATGGTCCGTTTTGAAAGTTTTCATCTTTCAACTAATTTTGGGGTATATTACCAACAACTAGCGATAATTTTTGTCTCTAACTTGTTTAGAGACAAAAATTATCGCCGCACATCGGCGATTTTTATCGCAGATAAACCTTGCTATTAGCAAGGTTTATCGCAAATGCGATAAAAAACGGCCGCAATGCATGAATATCGCTGAAAAGTCAGCGATATTCATGCATTATCGAGCAAATGCTCTTAGCCATGTTATCCACCTCCCATTGGATAACATGGTGAAGAACTGCTCAGGGCAGGTGTTAGCTTTTGGAGATATTCGCGCTTAGCGCGAATATCTCCAAAAGTTGGTAATAGGAGATAGAGATGTTAGCGACTGTTTCCAGTCGCTAACATCTTGGCACGCCCACTTTGCATGTCATTAGTGATAAATATCACTGACATGCAAAGCGGGGCCCAAGATGGTCGCTATCTCCTATTAGCTGTCACTAACTGGTGTTAGCGACAGCTTGGTAATAGGGAGATAATTTTATCTCCGCTTTCTTGGCTTTTAAAGCCAAAAAAGCGGAGATAAACCCCTTGATAATATACCCCTTTGACTCTCATAGGTGGATCATCACTTTTGGAGATAAAATGAGCATCGTTATCGTCATTTTCATGCTTCTAGGGAGCCAAAACTCAAGATTTGGCTCATGGTTAAAAGTGACTTAAAAGGACCCAAATGCTCACTTCGAGGGCTTAAAACGTGTTTATTCACTGCGGGAAGAGATATAAACAACATTTAGAGTAAATTAATGTTCATGCGAGAACGTTCAATTTTTCATGCAAAACAATCGATGACCCGCAACCTGATGAAATTGCTCTGAGATGACCAAAATGGTCCGTTTTGAAAATTTTCATCTTTCAACTAATTTTGACTCTCATCATCACTTTTGGAGATAAAATGAGCATCGTTATTGTCATTTTCATGCTTCTAGGGAGCCAAAACTCAAGATTTGTCTCATGGTTAAAAGTGACTGAAAAGGACCCAAATGCTCACTTCGAGGGCTTAAAATGTGTTTATTCACTGCGGGAAGAGATATAAAGAACATTTAGAGTAAATTAATGTTCATGCGAGAACGTTCAATTTTTCATGCAAAACAATCGATGACCCGCGACCTGATGAAATTGCTCTGAGGTGAACAAAATGGTCCATTTTGAAAATGTTTATCTTTCAACTAATATTGACTCTCAGAGGTGGATCTTCACTTTTGGAGATAAAATGAGCATCTTCATAGTCATTTTTATGCTTCTGGGGAGCCAAAACTCAAGATTTGGCTCATGGTTAAAAGTGACTTAAAAGGACCCAAATGCTCACTTCGAGGGCTTAAAACGTGTTTATTCACTGCGGGAAGAGATATAAACAACATTTAGAGTAAATTAATTTTCATGCGAGAACGTTCAATTTTTCATGCAAAACAATCGATGACCCGCGACCTAATGAAATTGCTCTGAGATGACCAAAATGGTCCGTTTTGAAAGTTTTCATCTTTCAACTAATTTTGACTCTCAGCGGTGGATCATCACTATTGGAGATAAAATTAGCATCTTTATCTTCATTTTCATGCTTCTAGGGAGCCAAAACTCAAGATTGGGCTCATGGTTAAAAGTGACTTAAAAGGACCCAAATGCTCACTTTGATGGCTTAAAACGTGTTTATTCACTGCGGGAAGAGATATAAAGAACATTTAGAGTAAATTATTGTTAATGCGAGAACGATCAATTTTTCATGCCGAACGCGTCCTGATGAAATTGCTCTGAGAAGACCAAAATGGTCCGTTTTGAACATTTTCATCTTTCAACTAATTTTGACTCTCAGAGGTGGATCATCACTTTTGGAGATAAAATGAGCAGCGTTATCGTCATTTTCATGCTTCTAGGGAGCCAAAACTCAAGATTTGGCTCATGGTTAAAAGTGACTTAAAAGGACCCAAATTCTCACTTCGAGGGCTTAAAATGTGTTTATTCACTGCGGGAAGAGATATAAACATAATTTAGAGTAAATTAATGGTCATGCGAGAACGTTCAATTTTTCATGCAAAACAATCGATGACCCGCGACCTGATGAAATTGCTCTGAGGTGACCAAAATGGTCCATTTTGAAAGTTTTCATCTTTCAACTAATTTTGACTCTCAGAGGTGGATCATCACTTTTGGAGATAATATGAGCATCGGTATCGTCATTTTCATGCTTCTAGGGAGCCAAAACTCAAGATTTGGCTCATGGTTAAAAGTGACTTACAAGGACCCAAATGCTCACTTCGATGGCTTAAAACGTGTTTATTCACTGCGGGAGGAGATATAAAGAACATTTAGAGTAAATTATTGTTAATGTGAGAACGTTCAATTTTTCATGCCAAACGATCGATGACCCGCGACCTGATGAAATTGCTCTGAGATGACCAAAATGGTCCGTTTTGAAAGTTTTCATCTTTCAACTAATTTTGACTCTCATAGGTGGATCATCACTTTTGGAGATAAAATGAGCATCGTTATCATCATTTTCATGCTTCTAGGGAGCCAAAACTCAAGATTTGTCTCATGGTTAAAAGTGACTGAAAAGGACCCAAATGCTCACTTCGAGGGCTTAAAACGTGTTTATTCACTACGGGAAGAGATATAAATAACATTTAGAGTAAATTAATGTTCATGCGAGAACGTTCAATTTTTCATGCAAAACAATCGATGACCCGCGACCTGATGAAATTGCTCTGAGGTGAACAAAATGGTCCATTTTGAAAATGTTTATCTTTCAACTAATATTGACTCTCAGAGGTGGATCTTCACTTTTGGAGATAAAATGAGCATCTTCATAGTCATTTTTATGCTTCTGGGGAGCCAAAACTCAAGATTTGGCTCATGGTTAAAAGTGACTTAAAAGGACCCAAATGCTCACTTCGAGGGCTTAAAACGTGTTTATTCACTGCGGGAAGAGATATAAACAACATTTAGAGTAAATTAATTTTCATGCGAGAACGTTCAATTTTTCATGCAAAACAATCGATGACCCGCGACCTGATGAAATTGCTCTGAGATGACCAAAATGGTCCGTTTTGAAAGTTTTCATCTTTCAACTAATTTTGACTCTCAGCGGTGGATCATCACTATTGGAGATAAAATTAGCATCTTTATCTCCATTTTCATGCTTCTAGGGAGCCAAAACTCAAGATTGGGCTCATGGTTAAAAGTGACTTAAAAGGACCCAAATGCTCACTTCGATGGCTTAAAACGTGTTTATTCACTGCGGGAAGAGATATAAAGAACATTTAGAGTAAATTATTGTTAATGCGAGAACGTTCCATTTTTCATGCCGAACGCGTCCTGATGAAATTGCTCTGAGAAGACCAAAATGGTCCGTTTTGAACATTTTCATCTTTCAACTAATTTTGACTCTCAGAGGTGGATCATCACTTTTGGAGATAAAATGAGCAGCGTTATCGTAATTTTCATGCTTCTAGGGAGCCAAAACTCAAGATTTGGCTCATGGTTAAAAGTGACTTAAAAGGACCCAAATGCTCACTTCGAGGGCTTAAAATGTGTTTATTCACTGCGGGAAGAGATATAAACATAATTTAGAGTAAATTAATGGTCATGCGAGAACGTTTAATTTTTCATGCAAAACAATCGATGACCCGCGACCTGATGAAATTGCTCTGAGGTGACCAAAATGGTCCGTTTTGAAAGTTTTCATCTTTCAACTAATTTTGACTCTCAGAGGTGGATCATCACTTTTGGAGATAATATGAGCATCGGTATCGTCATTTTCATGCTTCTAGGGAGCAAAAACTCAAGATTTGGCTCATGGTTAAAAGTGTCTTAAAAGGACCCAAATGCTCACTTCGAGGGCTTAAAACGTGTTTATTCACTGCGGGAAGAGATATAAACAACATTTAGAGTAAATTAATGTTCATGCGAGAACGTTCAATTTTTCATGCAAAACAATCGATGACCCGCGACCTGATGAAATTGCTCTGAGATTACCAAAATGGTCCGTTTTGAAAATTTTCATCTTTCAACTAATTTTGACTCTCAGAGGTGGATCATCACTTTTGGAGATAAAATGAGCATCGTTATTGTCATTTTCATGCTTCTAGGGAGCCAAAACTCAAGATTTGTCTCATGGTTAAAAGTGACTGAAAAGGACCCAAATGCTCACTTCGAGGGCTTAAAACGTGTTTATTCACTGCGGGAAGAGATATAAAGAACATTTAGAGTAAATTAATGTTCATGCGAGAACGTTCAATTTTTCATGCAAAACAATCGATGACCCGCGACCTGATGAAATTGCTCTGAGATGACCAAAATGGTCCGTTTTGAAAGTTTTCATCTTTTAACTAATTTTGACTCTCAGAGGTGGATCATCACTTTTGGAGATAAAATGAGCATCGTTATCGTCATTTTCAAGCTTCTGGGGAGCCAAAACTCAAGATTTGGCTAATGGTTAAAAGTGACTTAAAAGGACCCAAATGCTCACTTCGAGGGCTTAAAACTTGTTTATTCACTGCGGGAAGAGATATAAAGAACATTTAGAGTAAATTAATGTTCATTCGAGAACGTTCAATTTTTCATGCAAAACAATCGATGACCCGCGACCTGATGAAATTGCTCTGAGATTACCAAAATGGTCCGTTTTGAAAGTTTTCATCTTTCAACTAATTTTGACTCTCAGAGGTGGATCATCACTTCTGGAGATAAAATGAGCATCGTTATCGTCATTTTCACGCTTCTAGGGAGGCAAAACTCAAGATTTGGCTCATGGTTAAAAGTGACTTAAAAGAACCCAAATGCTCACTTCGAGGGCTTAAAACGTGTTTATTCACTGCGGGAAGAGATATAAAGAACATTTAGAGTAAATTATTGTTCATGCAAGAACGTTCAATTTTTCATGCAAAACGATCGATGACCCGCGACCTGATGAAATTGCTCTGTGATGACCAAAATGGTCCGTTTTGAAAATTTCCACCTTTCAACTAATTTTGACTCTCAGAGGTGGATCATCACTATTGGAGATAAAATGAGCATCTTTATCTTAATTTTCATGCTTCTAGGGAGCCAAAACTCAAGATTGGGCTCATGGTTAAAAGTGACTTAAAAGGAACCAAATGCTCACTTCGATGGCTTAAAACGTGTTTATTCACTGCGGGAAGAGATATAAAGAACATTTAGAGTAAATTATTGTTAATGCGAGAACGTTCAATTTTTCATGCCGAACGATCGATGATCCGCGTCCTGATGAAATTGCTCTGAGATGACCAAAATGGTCCGTTTTGAAAATGTTCATCTTTCAACAAATTTTGACTCTCAGAGGTGGATCATCACTTTTGGAGATAAAATGAGCATCGGTATCGTCATTTTCATGCTTCTAGGGAGCCAAAACTCAAGATTTGACTCATGGTTGAAAGTGACTTAAAAGGACCAAATGCTCACTTCGAGGGCTTAAAACGTGTTTATTCACTGCGGGAAGAGATATAAAGAACATTTAGAGTAAATTAATGTTCATTCGAGAACGTTCAATTTTTCATGCAAAACAATCGATGACCCGCGAACTGATGAAATTGCTCTGAGATGACCAAAATGGTCCGTTTTGAAAGTTTTCATCTTTCAACTAATTTTGACTCTCAGAGGTGGATCATCACTTTTGGAGATAAAATGAGCATCGTTATCGTCATTTTCACGCTTCTAGGGAGGCAAAACTCAAGATTTGGCTCATGGTTAAAAGTGACTTAAAAGAACCCAAATGCTCACTTCGAGGGCTTAAAACGTGTTTATTCACTGCGGGAAGAGATATAAAGAACATTTAGAGTAATTTATTGTTCATGCAAGAACGTTCAATTTTTCATGCAAAACGATCGATGACCCCAAATTGCTCTGAGATTACCAAAATGGTCCGTTTTGAAAATTTCCACCTTTCAACTAATTTTGACTCTCAGAGGTGGATCATCACTATTGGAGATAAAATGAGCATCTTTATCTTAATTTTCATGCTTCTAGGGAGCCAAAACTCAAGATTGGGCTCATGGTTAAAAGTGACTTAAAAGGACCCAAATGCTCACTTCGATGGCTTAAAATGTGTTTATTCACTGCGGGAAGAGATATAAAGAACATTTAGAGTAAATTAATGTTCATGCGAGAACGTTCAATTTTTCATGCAAAACAATCGATGGCCCGCGACCTGATGAAATTGCTCTGAGGTGACCAAAATGGTCAGTTTTGAAAGTTTTCATCTTTCAACTAATTTTGACTCTCAGAGGTGGATCATCACTTTTGGAGATAAAATGAGCATCGGTATCGTCATTTTCATGCTTCTAGGGAGCCAAAACTCAAGATTTGACTCATGGTTGAAAGTGACTTAAAAGGACCAAATGCTCACTTCGAGGGCTTAAAACGTGTTTATTCACTGCGGGAAGAGATATAAAGAACATTTAGAGTAAATTATTGTTCATGCAAGAACGTTCAATTTTTCATGCAAAACGATCGATGACCTGCGACCTGATGAAATTGCTCTGAGATGACCAAAATGGTCCGTTTTGAAAATTTCCATCTTTCAACTAATTTTGACTCTCAGAGGTGGATCATCACTATTGGAGATAAAATGAGCATCTTTATCTTCATTTTCATGCTTCTAGGGAGCCAAAACTCAAGATTGGGCTCAGGGTTAAAAGTGACTTAAAAGGACCCAAATCCTCACTTCGATGGCTTAAAACGTGTTTATTCACTGCGGGAAGATATATAAAGAACATTTAGAGTAAATTATTGTTAATGCGAGAACGTTCAATTTTTCATGCCAAACGATCGATGACCCGCTTCGTGATGAAATTGCTCTGAGATGACCAAAATGGTCCGTTTTGAAAATTTTCATCTTTCAACTAATTTTGACTCTCAGAGGTGGATCATCACTTTTGGAGATAAAATGAGCAGCGTTATCGTGATTTTCATGTTTCTAGGGAGCCAAAACTCAAGATTTGTCTCATGGTTAAAAGTGACTTAAAAGGACCCAAATGCTCACTTCGATGGCTTAAAACGTGTTTATTCACTGCGGGAAGAGATATAAAGAACATTTAGAGTAAATTATTGTTAATGCGAGAACGTTCAATTTTTCATGCCGAACGCGTCCTGATGAAATTGCTCTGAGAAGACCAAAATGGTCCGTTTTGAAAATTTTCATCTTTCAACTAATTTTGACTCTCAGAGGTGGATCATCACTTTTGGAGATAAAATGAGCAGCGTTATCGTCATTTTCATGCTTCTAGGGAGCCAAAACTAAAGATTTGGCTCATGGTTAAAAGTGACTTAAAAGGACCCAAATGCTCACTTCGAGGGCTTAAAATGTGTTTATTCACTGCGGGAAGAGATATAAACATAATTTAGAGTAAATTAATGTTCATGCGAGAACGTTCAATTTTTCATGCAAAACAATCGATGACCCGCGACCTGATGAAATTGCTCTGAGGTGACCAAAATGGTCCGTTTTGAAAGTTTTCATCTTTCAACTAATTTTGACTCTCAGAGGTGGATCATCACTTTTGGAGATAATATGAGCATCGGTATCGTCATTTTCATGCTTCTAGGGAGCCAAAACTCAAGATTTGGCTCATGGTTAAAAGTGACTTACAAGGACCCAAATGCTCACTTCGATGGCTTAAAACGTGTTTATTCACTGCGGGAGGAGATATAAAGAACATTTAGAGTAAATTATTGTTAATGCGAGAACGTTAAATTTTTCATGCCAAACGATCGATGACCCGCGACCTGATGAAATTGCTCTGAGATGACCAAAATGGTCCGTTTTGAAAGTTTTCATCTTTCAACTAATTTTGACTCTCATAGGTGGATCATCACTTTTGGAGATAAAATGAGCATTGTTATCGTCATTTTCATGCTTCTAGGGAGCCAAAACTCAAGATTTGGCTCATGGTTAAAAGTGACTTAAAAGGACCCAAATGCTCACTTCGATGGCTTAAAACGTGTTTATTCACTGCGGGAAGAGAGATATAGAACATTTAGAGTAAATTATTGTTAATGCGAGAACGTTCAATTTTTCATGCCAAACGATCGATGACCCGCGACCTGATGAAATTGCTCTGAGATGACCAAAATGGTCCGTTTTGAAAGTTTTCATCTTTTAACTAATTTTGACTCTCAGAGGTGGATCATCACTTTTGGAGATAAAATGAGCATCGTTATCGTCATTTTCAAGCTTCTGGGGAGCCAATACTCAAGATTTGGCTCATGGTTAAAAGTGACTTAAAAGGACCCAAATGCTCACTTCGAGGGCTTAAAATGTGTTTATTCACTGCGGGAAGAGATATAAAGAACATTTAGAGTAAATTAATGTTCATTCGAGAACGTTCAATTTTTCATGCAAAACAATCGATGACCCGCGACCTGATGAAATTGCTCTGAGATTACCAAAATGGTCCGTTTTGAAAGTTTTCATCTTTCAACTAATTTTGACTCTCAGAGGTGGATCATCACTTTTGGAGATAAAATGAGCATCGTTATCGTCATTTTCACGCTTCTAGGGAGGCAAAACTCAAGATTTGGCTCATGGTTAAAAGTGACTTAAAAGAACCCAAATGCTCACTTCGAGGGCTTAAACCGTGTTTATTCACTGCGGGAAGAGATATAAAGAACATTTAGAGTAAATTATTGTTCATGCAAGAACGTTCAATTTTTCATGCAAAACGATCGATGACCCGCGACCTGATGAAATTGCTCTGAGATGACCAAAATGGTCCGTTTTGAAAATTTCCACCTTTCAACTAATTTTGACTCTCAGAGGTGGATCATCACTATTGGAGATAAAATGAGCATCTTTATCTTAATTTCCATGCTTCTAGGGAGCCAAAACTCAAGATTGGGCTCATTGTTAAAAGTGACTTAAAAGGAACCAAATGCTCACTTCAATGGCTTAAAACGTGTTTATTCACTGCGGGAAGAGATATAAAGAACATTTAGAGTAAATTATTGTTAATGCGAGAACGTTCAATTTTTCATGCCAAACGATCGATGACCCGCGTCCTGATGAAATTGCTCTGAGATGACCAAAATGGTCCGTTTTGAAAATGTTCATCTTTCAACAAATTTTGACTCTCAGAGGTGGATCATCACTTTTGGAGATAAAATGAGCATCGGTATCGTCATTTTCATGCTTCTAGGGAGCCAAAACTCAAGATTTGACTCATGGTTGAAAGTGACTTAAAAGGACCAAATGCTCACTTCGAGGGCTTAAAACGTGTTTATTCACTGCGGGAAGAGATATAAAGAACATTTAGAGTAAATTAATGTTCATTCGAGAACGTTCAATTTTTCATGCAAAATAATCGATGACCCGCGATCTGATGAAATTGCTCTGAGATGACCAAAATGGTCCGTTTTGAAAGTTTTCATCTTTCAACTAATTTTGACTCTCAGAGGTGGATCATCACTTTTGGAGATAAAATGAGCATCGTTATCGTCATTTTCACGCTTCTAGGGAGGCAAAACTCAAGATTTGGCTCATGGTTAAAAGTGACTTAAAAGAACCCAAATGCTCACTTCGAGGGCTTAAAACGTGTTTATTCACTGCGGGAAGAGATATAAAGAACATTTAGAGTAATTTATTGTTCATGCAAGAACGTTCAATTTTTCATGCAAAACGATCGATGACCCGCGACCTGATGAAATTGCTCTGAGATGACCAAAATGGTCCTTTTTGAAAATTTCCACCTTTCAACTAATTTTGACTCTCAGAGGTGGATCATCACTATTGGAGATAAAATGAGCATCTTTATCTTAATTTTCATGCTTCTAGGGAGCCAAAACTCAAGATTGGGCTCATGGTTAAAAGTGACTTAAAAGGACCCAAATGCTCACTTCGATGGCTTAAAATGTGTTTATTCACTGCGGGAAGAGATATAAAGAACATTTAGAGTAAATTAATGTTCATGCGAGAACGTTCAATTTTTCATGCAAAACAATCGATGGCCCGCGACCTGATGAAATTGCTCTGAGGTGACCAAAATGGTCAGTTTTGAAAGTTTTCATCTTTCAACTAATTTTGACTCTCAGAGGTGGATCATCACTTTTGGAGATAAAATGAGCATCAGTATCGTAATTTTCATGCTTCTAGGGAGCCAAAACTCAAGATTTGACTCATGGTTGAAAGTGACTTAAAAGGACCAAATGCTCACTTCGAGGGCTTAAAACGTGTTTATTCACTGCGGGAAGAGATATAAAGAACATTTAGAGTAAATTAATGTTCATGCGAGAACGTTCAATTTTTCATGCAAAACAATCGATGACCCGCGATCTGATGAAATTGCTCTGAGATGACCAAAATGGTCCGTTTTGAAAGTTTTCATCTTTCAACAAATTTTGACTCTCAGAGGTGGATCATCACTTTTGGAGATAAAATGAGCATCGGTATCGTCATTTTCATGCTTCTAGGGAGCCAAAACTCAAGATTTGACTCATGGTTGAAAGTGACTTAAAAGGACCAAATGCTCACTTCGAGGGCTTAAAACGTGTTTATTCACTGCGGGAAGAGATATAAAGAACATTTAGAGTAAATTAATGTTCATTAAAGAACGTTCAATTTTTCATGCAAAACAATCGATGACCCGCGATCTGATGAAATTGCTCTGAGATGACCAAAATGGTCCGTTTTGAAAGTTTTCATCTTTCAACTAATTTTGACTCTCAGAGGTGGATCATCACTTTTGGAGATAAAATTAGCATCGTTATTGTCATTTTCATGCTTCTAGGGAGCCAAAACTCAAGATTTGTCTCATGGTTAAAAGTGACTGAAAAGGACCCAAATGCTCACTTCGAGGGCTTAAAACGTGTTTATTCACTGCGGGAAGAGATATAAAGAACATTTAGAGTAAATTAATGTTCATGCGAGAACGTTCAATTTTTCATGCAAAACAATCGATGACCCGCGACCTGATGAAATTGCTCTGAGATGACCAAAATGGTCCGTTTTGAAAGTTTTCATCTTTTAACTAATTTTGACTCTCAGAGGTGGATCATCACTTTTGGAGATAAAATGAGCATCGTTATCGTCATTTTCAAGCTTCTGGGGAGCCAAAACTCAAGATTTGGCTAATGGTTAAAAGTGACTTAAAAGGACCCAAATGCTCACTTCGAGGGCTTAAAACTTGTTTATTCACTGCGGGAAGAGATATAAAGAACATTTAGAGTAAATTAATGTTCATTCGAGAACGTTCAATTTTTCATGCAAAACAATCGATGACCCGCGACCTGATGAAATTGCTCTGAGATTACCAAAATGGTCCGTTTTGAAAGTTTTCATCTTTCAACTAATTTTGACTCTCAGAGGTGGATCATCACTTCTGGAGATAAAATGAGCATCGTTATCGTCATTTTCACGCTTCTAGGGAGGCAAAACTCAAGATTTGGCTCATGGTTAAAAGTGACTTAAAAGAACCCAAATGCTCACTTCGAGGGCTTAAAACGTGTTTATTCACTGCGGGAAGAGATATAAAGAACATTTAGAGTAAATTATTGTTCATGCAAGAACGTTCAATTTTTCATGCAAAACGATCGATGACCCGCGACCTGATGAAATTGCTCTGTGATGACCAAAATGGTCCGTTTTGAAAATTTCCACCTTTCAACTAATTTTGACTCTCAGAGGTGGATCATCACTATTGGAGATAAAATGAGCATCTTTATCTTAATTTTCATGCTTCTAGGGAGCCAAAACTCAAGATTGGGCTCATGGTTAAAAGTGACTTAAAAGGAACCAAATGCTCACTTCGATGGCTTAAAACGTGTTTATTCACTGCGGGAAGAGATATAAAGAACATTTAGAGTAAATTATTGTTAATGCGAGAACGTTCAATTTTTCATGCCGAACGATCGATGATCCGCGTCCTGATGAAATTGCTCTGAGATGACCAAAATGGTCCGTTTTGAAAATGTTCATCTTTCAACAAATTTTGACTCTCAGAGGTGGATCATCACTTTTGGAGATAAAATGAGCATCGGTATCGTCATTTTCATGCTTCTAGGGAGCCAAAACTCAAGATTTGACTCATGGTTGAAAGTGACTTAAAAGGACCAAATGCTCACTTCGAGGGCTTAAAACGTGTTTATTCACTGCGGGAAGAGATATAAAGAACATTTAGAGTAAATTAATGTTCATTCGAGAACGTTCAATTTTTCATGCAAAACAATCGATGACCCGCGAACTGATGAAATTGCTCTGAGATGACCAAAATGGTCCGTTTTGAAAGTTTTCATCTTTCAACTAATTTTGACTCTCAGAGGTGGATCATCACTTTTGGAGATAAAATGAGCATCGTTATCGTCATTTTCACGCTTCTAGGGAGGCAAAACTCAAGATTTGGCTCATGGTTAAAAGTGACTTAAAAGAACCCAAATGCTCACTTCGAGGGCTTAAAACGTGTTTATTCACTGCGGGAAGAGATATAAAGAACATTTAGAGTAATTTATTGTTCATGCAAGAACGTTCAATTTTTCATGCAAAACGATCGATGACCCCAAATTGCTCTGAGATTACCAAAATGGTCCGTTTTGAAAATTTCCACCTTTCAACTAATTTTGACTCTCAGAGGTGGATCATCACTATTGGAGATAAAATGAGCATCTTTATCTTAATTTTCATGCTTCTAGGGAGCCAAAACTCAAGATTGGGCTCATGGTTAAAAGTGACTTAAAAGGACCCAAATGCTCACTTCGATGGCTTAAAATGTGTTTATTCACTGCGGGAAGAGATATAAAGAACATTTAGAGTAAATTAATGTTCATGCGAGAACGTTCAATTTTTCATGCAAAACAATCGATGGCCCGCGACCTGATGAAATTGCTCTGAGGTGACCAAAATGGTCAGTTTTGAAAGTTTTCATCTTTCAACTAATTTTGACTCTCAGAGGTGGATCATCACTTTTGGAGATAAAATGAGCATCGGTATCGTCATTTTCATGCTTCTAGGGAGCCAAAACTCAAGATTTGACTCATGGTTGAAAGTGACTTAAAAGGACCAAATGCTCACTTCGAGGGCTTAAAACGTGTTTATTCACTGCGGGAAGAGATATAAAGAACATTTAGAGTAAATTATTGTTCATGCAAGAACGTTCAATTTTTCATGCAAAACGATCGATGACCTGCGACCTGATGAAATTGCTCTGAGATGACCAAAATGGTCCGTTTTGAAAATTTCCATCTTTCAACTAATTTTGACTCTCAGAGGTGGATCATCACTATTGGAGATAAAATGAGCATCTTTATCTTCATTTTCATGCTTCTAGGGAGCCAAAACTCAAGATTTGTCTCATGGTTAAAAGTGACTTAAAAGGACCAAATGCTCACTTCGAGGGCTTAAAACGTGTTTATTCACTGCGGGAAGAGATATAAAGAACATTTAGAGTAAATTAATGTTCATGCGAGAACGTTCAATTTTTCATGCAAAACAATCGATGACCCGCGATCTGATGAAATTGCTCTGAGATGACCAAAATGGTCCGTTTTGAAAGTTTTCATCTTTCAACAAATTTTGACTCTCAGAGGTGGATCATCACTTTTGGAGATAAAATGAGCATCGGTATCGTCATTTTCATGCTTCTAGGGAGCCAAAACTCAAGATTTGACTCATGGTTGAAAGTGACTTAAAAGGACCAAATGCTCACTTCGAGGGCTTAAAACGTGTTTATTCACTGCGGGAAGAGATATAAAGAACATTTAGAGTAAATTAATGTTCATTAAAGAACGTTCAATTTTTCATGCAAAACAATCGATGACCCGCGATCTGATGAAATTGCTCTGAGATGACCAAAATGGTCCGTTTTGAAAGTTTTCATCTTTCAACTAATTTTGACTCTCAGAGGTGGATCATCACTTTTGGAGATAAAATTAGCATCGTTATTGTCATTTTCATGCTTCTAGGGAGCCAAAACTCAAGATTTGTCTCATGGTTAAAAGTGACTGAAAAGGACCCAAATGCTCACTTCGAGGGCTTAAAACGTGTTTATTCACTGCGGGAAGAGATATAAAGAACATTTAGAGTAAATTAATGTTCATGCGAGAACGTTCAATTTTTCATGCAAAACAATCGATGACCCGCGACCTGATGAAATTGCTCTGAGATGACCAAAATGGTCCGTTTTGAAAGTTTTCATCTTTTAACTAATTTTGACTCTCAGAGGTGGATCATCACTTTTGGAGATAAAATGAGCATCGTTATCGTCATTTTCAAGCTTCTGGGGAGCCAAAACTCAAGATTTGGCTAATGGTTAAAAGTGACTTAAAAGGACCCAAATGCTCACTTCGAGGGCTTAAAACTTGTTTATTCACTGCGGGAAGAGATATAAAGAACATTTAGAGTAAATTAATGTTCATTCGAGAACGTTCAATTTTTCATGCAAAACAATCGATGACCCGCGACCTGATGAAATTGCTCTGAGATTACCAAAATGGTCCGTTTTGAAAGTTTTCATCTTTCAACTAATTTTGACTCTCAGAGGTGGATCATCACTTCTGGAGATAAAATGAGCATCGTTATCGTCATTTTCACGCTTCTAGGGAGGCAAAACTCAAGATTTGGCTCATGGTTAAAAGTGACTTAAAAGAACCCAAATGCTCACTTCGAGGGCTTAAAACGTGTTTATTCACTGCGGGAAGAGATATAAAGAACATTTAGAGTAAATTATTGTTCATGCAAGAACGTTCAATTTTTCATGCAAAACGATCGATGACCCGCGACCTGATGAAATTGCTCTGTGATGACCAAAATGGTCCGTTTTGAAAATTTCCACCTTTCAACTAATTTTGACTCTCAGAGGTGGATCATCACTATTGGAGATAAAATGAGCATCTTTATCTTAATTTTCATGCTTCTAGGGAGCCAAAACTCAAGATTGGGCTCATGGTTAAAAGTGACTTAAAAGGAACCAAATGCTCACTTCGATGGCTTAAAACGTGTTTATTCACTGCGGGAAGAGATATAAAGAACATTTAGAGTAAATTATTGTTAATGCGAGAACGTTCAATTTTTCATGCCGAACGATCGATGATCCGCGTCCTGATGAAATTGCTCTGAGATGACCAAAATGGTCCGTTTTGAAAATGTTCATCTTTCAACAAATTTTGACTCTCAGAGGTGGATCATCACTTTTGGAGATAAAATGAGCATCGGTATCGTCATTTTCATGCTTCTAGGGAGCCAAAACTCAAGATTTGACTCATGGTTGAAAGTGACTTAAAAGGACCAAATGCTCACTTCGAGGGCTTAAAACGTGTTTATTCACTGCGGGAAGAGATATAAAGAACATTTAGAGTAAATTAATGTTCATTCGAGAACGTTCAATTTTTCATGCAAAACAATCGATGACCCGCGAACTGATGAAATTGCTCTGAGATGACCAAAATGGTCCGTTTTGAAAGTTTTCATCTTTCAACTAATTTTGACTCTCAGAGGTGGATCATCACTTTTGGAGATAAAATGAGCATCGTTATCGTCATTTTCACGCTTCTAGGGAGGCAAAACTCAAGATTTGGCTCATGGTTAAAAGTGACTTAAAAGAACCCAAATGCTCACTTCGAGGGCTTAAAACGTGTTTATTCACTGCGGGAAGAGATATAAAGAACATTTAGAGTAATTTATTGTTCATGCAAGAACGTTCAATTTTTCATGCAAAACGATCGATGACCCCAAATTGCTCTGAGATTACCAAAATGGTCCGTTTTGAAAATTTCCACCTTTCAACTAATTTTGACTCTCAGAGGTGGATCATCACTATTGGAGATAAAATGAGCATCTTTATCTTAATTTTCATGCTTCTAGGGAGCCAAAACTCAAGATTGGGCTCATGGTTAAAAGTGACTTAAAAGGACCCAAATGCTCACTTCGATGGCTTAAAATGTGTTTATTCACTGCGGGAAGAGATATAAAGAACATTTAGAGTAAATTAATGTTCATGCGAGAACGTTCAATTTTTCATGCAAAACAATCGATGGCCCGCGACCTGATGAAATTGCTCTGAGGTGACCAAAATGGTCAGTTTTGAAAGTTTTCATCTTTCAACTAATTTTGACTCTCAGAGGTGGATCATCACTTTTGGAGATAAAATGAGCATCGGTATCGTCATTTTCATGCTTCTAGGGAGCCAAAACTCAAGATTTGACTCATGGTTGAAAGTGACTTAAAAGGACCAAATGCTCACTTCGAGGGCTTAAAACGTGTTTATTCACTGCGGGAAGAGATATAAAGAACATTTAGAGTAAATTATTGTTCATGCAAGAACGTTCAATTTTTCATGCAAAACGATCGATGACCTGCGACCTGATGAAATTGCTCTGAGATGACCAAAATGGTCCGTTTTGAAAATTTCCATCTTTCAACTAATTTTGACTCTCAGAGGTGGATCATCACTATTGGAGATAAAATGAGCATCTTTATCTTCATTTTCATGCTTCTAGGGAGCCAAAACTCAAGATTGGGCTCAGGGTTAAAAGTGACTTAAAAGGACCCAAATCCTCACTTCGATGGCTTAAAACGTGTTTATTCACTGCGGGAAGATATATAAAGAACATTTAGAGTAAATTATTGTTAATGCGAGAACGTTCAATTTTTCATGCCAAACGATCGATGACCCGCTTCGTGATGAAATTGCTCTGAGATGACCAAAATGGTCCGTTTTGAAAATTTTCATCTTTCAACTAATTTTGACTCTCAGAGGTGGATCATCACTTTTGGAGATAAAATGAGCAGCGTTATCGTGATTTTCATGTTTCTAGGGAGCCAAAACTCAAGATTTGTCTCATGGTTAAAAGTGACTTAAAAGGACCCAAATGCTCACTTCGATGGCTTAAAACGTGTTTATTCACTGCGGGAAGAGATATAAAGAACATTTAGAGTAAATTATTGTTAATGCGAGAACGTTCAATTTTTCATGCCGAACGCGTCCTGATGAAATTGCTCTGAGAAGACCAAAATGGTCCGTTTTGAAAATTTTCATCTTTCAACTAATTTTGACTCTCAGAGGTGGATCATCACTTTTGGAGATAAAATGAGCAGCGTTATCGTCATTTTCATGCTTCTAGGGAGCCAAAACTAAAGATTTGGCTCATGGTTAAAAGTGACTTAAAAGGACCCAAATGCTCACTTCGAGGGCTTAAAATGTGTTTATTCACTGCGGGAAGAGATATAAACATAATTTAGAGTAAATTAATGTTCATGCGAGAACGTTCAATTTTTCATGCAAAACAATCGATGACCCGCGACCTGATGAAATTGCTCTGAGGTGACCAAAATGGTCCGTTTTGAAAGTTTTCATCTTTCAACTAATTTTGACTCTCAGAGGTGGATCATCACTTTTGGAGATAATATGAGCATCGGTATCGTCATTTTCATGCTTCTAGGGAGCCAAAACTCAAGATTTGGCTCATGGTTAAAAGTGACTTACAAGGACCCAAATGCTCACTTCGATGGCTTAAAACGTGTTTATTCACTGCGGGAGGAGATATAAAGAACATTTAGAGTAAATTATTGTTAATGCGAGAACGTTAAATTTTTCATGCCAAACGATCGATGACCCGCGACCTGATGAAATTGCTCTGAGATGACCAAAATGGTCCGTTTTGAAAGTTTTCATCTTTCAACTAATTTTGACTCTCATAGGTGGATCATCACTTTTGGAGATAAAATGAGCATTGTTATTGTCATTTTCATGCTTCTAGGGAGCCAAAACTCAAGATTTGGCTCATGGTTAAAAGTGACTTAAAAGGACCCAAATGCTCACTTCGATGGCTTAAAACGTGTTTATTCACTGCGGGAAGAGAGATATAGAACATTTAGAGTAAATTATTGTTAATGCGAGAACGTTCAATTTTTCATGCCAAACGATCGATGACCCGCGACCTGATGAAATTGCTCTGAGATGACCAAAATGGTCCGTTTTGAAAGTTTTCATCTTTTAACTAATTTTGACTCTCAGAGGTGGATCATCACTTTTGGAGATAAAATGAGCATCGTTATCGTCATTTTCAAGCTTCTGGGGAGCCAATACTCAAGATTTGGCTCATGGTTAAAAGTGACTTAAAAGGACCCAAATGCTCACTTCGAGGGCTTAAAATGTGTTTATTCACTGCGGGAAGAGATATAAAGAACATTTAGAGTAAATTAATGTTCATTCGAGAACGTTCAATTTTTCATGCAAAACAATCGATGACCCGCGACCTGATGAAATTGCTCTGAGATTACCAAAATGGTCCGTTTTGAAAGTTTTCATCTTTCAACTAATTTTGACTCTCAGAGGTGGATCATCACTTTTGGAGATAAAATGAGCATCGTTATCGTCATTTTCACGCTTCTAGGGAGGCAAAACTCAAGATTTGGCTCATGGTTAAAAGTGACTTAAAAGAACCCAAATGCTCACTTCGAGGGCTTAAACCGTGTTTATTCACTGCGGGAAGAGATATAAAGAACATTTAGAGTAAATTATTGTTCATGCAAGAACGTTCAATTTTTCATGCAAAACGATCGATGACCCGCGACCTGATGAAATTGCTCTGAGATGACCAAAATGGTCCGTTTTGAAAATTTCCACCTTTCAACTAATTTTGACTCTCAGAGGTGGATCATCACTATTGGAGATAAAATGAGCATCTTTATCTTAATTTCCATGCTTCTAGGGAGCCAAAACTCAAGATTGGGCTCATTGTTAAAAGTGACTTAAAAGGAACCAAATGCTCACTTCAATGGCTTAAAACGTGTTTATTCACTGCGGGAAGAGATATAAAGAACATTTAGAGTAAATTATTGTTAATGCGAGAACGTTCAATTTTTCATGCCAAACGATCGATGACCCGCGTCCTGATGAAATTGCTCTGAGATGACCAAAATGGTCCGTTTTGAAAATGTTCATCTTTCAACAAATTTTGACTCTCAGAGGTGGATCATCACTTTTGGAGATAAAATGAGCATCGGTATCGTCATTTTCATGCTTCTAGGGAGCCAAAACTCAAGATTTGACTCATGGTTGAAAGTGACTTAAAAGGACCAAATGCTCACTTCGAGGGCTTAAAACGTGTTTATTCACTGCGGGAAGAGATATAAAGAACATTTAGAGTAAATTAATGTTCATTCGAGAACGTTCAATTTTTCATGCAAAACAATCGATGACCCGCGATCTGATGAAATTGCTCTGAGATGACCAAAATGGTCCGTTTTGAAAGTTTTCATCTTTCAACTAATTTTGACTCTCAGAGGTGGATCATCACTTTTGGAGATAAAATGAGCATCGTTATCGTCATTTTCACGCTTCTAGGGAGGCAAAACTCAAGATTTGGCTCATGGTTAAAAGTGACTTAAAAGAACCCAAATGCTCACTTCGAGGGCTTAAAACGTGTTTATTCACTGCGGGAAGAGATATAAAGAACATTTAGAGTAATTTATTGTTCATGCAAGAACGTTCAATTTTTCATGCAAAACGATCGATGACCCGCGACCTGATGAAATTGCTCTGAGATGACCAAAATGGTCCTTTTTGAAAATTTCCACCTTTCAACTAATTTTGACTCTCAGAGGTGGATCATCACTATTGGAGATAAAATGAGCATCTTTATCTTAATTTTCATGCTTCTAGGGAGCCAAAACTCAAGATTGGGCTCATGGTTAAAAGTGACTTAAAAGGACCCAAATGCTCACTTCGATGGCTTAAAATGTGTTTATTCACTGCGGGAAGAGATATAAAGAACATTTAGAGTAAATTAATGTTCATGCGAGAACGTTCAATTTTTCATGCAAAACAATCGATGGCCCGCGACCTGATGAAATTGCTCTGAGGTGACCAAAATGGTCAGTTTTGAAAGTTTTCATCTTTCAACTAATTTTGACTCTCAGAGGTGGATCATCACTTTTGGAGATAAAATGAGCATCAGTATCGTAATTTTCATGCTTCTAGGGAGCCAAAACTCAAGATTTGACTCATGGTTGAAAGTGACTTAAAAGGACCAAATGCTCACTTCGAGGGCTTAAAACGTGTTTATTCACTGCGGGAAGAGATATAAAGAACATTTAGAGTAAATTAATGTTCATGCGAGAACGTTCAATTTTTCATGCAAAACAATCGATGACCCGCGATCTGATGAAATTGCTCTGAGATGACCAAAATGGTCCGTTTTGAAAGTTTTCATCTTTCAACAAATTTTGACTCTCAGAGGTGGATCATCACTTTTGGAGATAAAATGAGCATCGGTATCGTCATTTTCATGCTTCTAGGGAGCCAAAACTCAAGATTTGACTCATGGTTGAAAGTGACTTAAAAGGACCAAATGCTCACTTCGAGGGCTTAAAACGTGTTTATTCACTGCGGGAAGAGATATAAAGAACATTTAGAGTAAATTAATGTTCATTAAAGAACGTTTAATTTTTCATGCAAAACAATCGATGACCCGCGATCTGATGAAATTGCTCTGAGATGACCAAAATGGTCCGTTTTGAAAGTTTTCATCTTTCAACTAATTTTGACTCTCAGAGGTGGATCATCACTTTTGGAGATAAAATGAGCATCGTTATCGTCATTTTCACGCTTCTAGGGAGGCAAAACTCAAGATTTGGCTCATGGTTAAAAGTGACTTAAAAGAACCCAAATGCTCACTTCGAGGGCTTAAAACGTGTTTATTCACTGCGGGAAGAGATATAAAGAACATTTAGAGTAATTTATTGTTCATGCAAGAACGTTCAATTTTTCATGCAAAACGATCAATGACCCGCGACCTGATGAAATTGCTCTGAGATGACCAAAATGGTCCGTTTTGAAAATTTCCACCTTTCAACTAATTTTGACTCTCAGAGGTGGATCATCACTATTGGAGATAAAATGAGCATCTTTATCTTAATTTTCATGCTTCTAGGGAGCCAAAACTCAAGATTGGGCTCATGGTTAAAAGTGACTTAAAAGGACCCAAATGCTCACTTCGATGGCTTAAAATGTGTTTATTCACTGCGGGAAGAGATATAAAGAACATTTAGAGTAAATTAATGTTCATGCGAGAACGTTCAATTTTTCATGCAAAACAATCGATGGCCCGCGACCTGATGAAATTGCTCTGAGGTGACCAAAATGGTCAGTTTTGAAAGTTTTCATCTTTCAACTAATTTTGACTCTCAGAGGTGGATCATCACTTTTGGAGATGAAATGAGCATCAGTATCGTCATTTTCATGCTTCTAGGGAGCCAAAACTCAAGATTTGACTCATGGTTGAAAGTGACTTAAAAGGACCAAATGCTCACTTCGAGGGCTTAAAACGTGTTTATTCACTGCGGGAAGAGATATAAAGAACATTTAGAGTAAATTAATGTTCATTCGAGAACGTTCAATTTTTCATGCAAAACAATCGATGACCCGCGACCTGATGAAATTGCTCTGAGATTACCAAAATGGTCCGTTTTGAAAGTTTTCATCTTTCAACTAATTTTGACTCTCAGAGGTGGATCATCACTTTTGGAGATAAAATGAGCATCGTTATCGTCATTTTCACGCTTCTAGGGAGGCAAAACTCAAGATTTGGCTCATGGTTAAAAGTGACTTAAAAGAACCCAAATGCTCACTTCGAGGGCTTAAACCGTGTTTATTCACTGCGGGAAGAGATATAAAGAACATTTAGAGTAAATTATTGTTCATGCAAGAACGTTCAATTTTTCATGCAAAACGATCGATGACCCGCGACCTGATGAAATTGCTCTGAGATGACCAAAATGGTCCGTTTTGAAAATTTCCACCTTTCAACTAATTTTGACTCTCAGAGGTGGATCATCACTATTGGAGATAAAATGAGCATCTTTATCTTAATTTCCATGCTTCTAGGGAGCCAAAACTCAAGATTGGGCTCATTGTTAAAAGTGACTTAAAAGGAACCAAATGCTCACTTCAATGGCTTAAAACGTGTTTATTCACTGCGGGAAGAGATATAAAGAACATTTAGAGTAAATTATTGTTAATGCGAGAACGTTCAATTTTTCATGCCAAACGATCGATGACCCGCGTCCTGATGAAATTGCTCTGAGATGACCAAAATGGTCCGTTTTGAAAATGTTCATCTTTCAACAAATTTTGACTCTCAGAGGTGGATCATCACTTTTGGAGATAAAATGAGCATCGGTATCGTCATTTTCATGCTTCTAGGGAGCCAAAACTCAAGATTTGACTCATGGTTGAAAGTGACTTAAAAGGACCAAATGCTCACTTCGAGGGCTTAAAACGTGTTTATTCACTGCGGGAAGAGATATAAAGAACATTTAGAGTAAATTAATGTTCATTCGAGAACGTTCAATTTTTCATGCAAAACAATCGATGACCCGCGATCTGATGAAATTGCTCTGAGATGACCAAAATGGTCCGTTTTGAAAGTTTTCATCTTTCAACTAATTTTGACTCTCAGAGGTGGATCATCACTTTTGGAGATAAAATGAGCATCGTTATCGTCATTTTCACGCTTCTAGGGAGGCAAAACTCAAGATTTGGCTCATGGTTAAAAGTGACTTAAAAGAACCCAAATGCTCACTTCGAGGGCTTAAAACGTGTTTATTCACTGCGGGAAGAGATATAAAGAACATTTAGAGTAATTTATTGTTCATGCAAGAACGTTCAATTTTTCATGCAAAACGATCGATGACCCGCGACCTGATGAAATTGCTCTGAGATGACCAAAATGGTCCTTTTTGAAAATTTCCACCTTTCAACTAATTTTGACTCTCAGAGGTGGATCATCACTATTGGAGATAAAATGAGCATCTTTATCTTAATTTTCATGCTTCTAGGGAGCCAAAACTCAAGATTGGGCTCATGGTTAAAAGTGACTTAAAAGGACCCAAATGCTCACTTCGATGGCTTAAAATGTGTTTATTCACTGCGGGAAGAGATATAAAGAACATTTAGAGTAAATTAATGTTCATGCGAGAACGTTCAATTTTTCATGCAAAACAATCGATGGCCCGCGACCTGATGAAATTGCTCTGAGGTGACCAAAATGGTCAGTTTTGAAAGTTTTCATCTTTCAACTAATTTTGACTCTCAGAGGTGGATCATCACTTTTGGAGATAAAATGAGCATCAGTATCGTAATTTTCATGCTTCTAGGGAGCCAAAACTCAAGATTTGACTCATGGTTGAAAGTGACTTAAAAGGACCAAATGCTCACTTCGAGGGCTTAAAACGTGTTTATTCACTGCGGGAAGAGATATAAAGAACATTTAGAGTAAATTAATGTTCATGCGAGAACGTTCAATTTTTCATGCAAAACAATCGATGACCCGCGATCTGATGAAATTGCTCTGAGATGACCAAAATGGTCCGTTTTGAAAGTTTTCATCTTTCAACAAATTTTGACTCTCAGAGGTGGATCATCACTTTTGGAGATAAAATGAGCATCGGTATCGTCATTTTCATGCTTCTAGGGAGCCAAAACTCAAGATTTGACTCATGGTTGAAAGTGACTTAAAAGGACCAAATGCTCACTTCGAGGGCTTAAAACGTGTTTATTCACTGCGGGAAGAGATATAAAGAACATTTAGAGTAAATTAATGTTCATTAAAGAACGTTTAATTTTTCATGCAAAACAATCGATGACCCGCGATCTGATGAAATTGCTCTGAGATGACCAAAATGGTCCGTTTTGAAAGTTTTCATCTTTCAACTAATTTTGACTCTCAGAGGTGGATCATCACTTTTGGAGATAAAATGAGCATCGTTATCGTCATTTTCACGCTTCTAGGGAGGCAAAACTCAAGATTTGGCTCATGGTTAAAAGTGACTTAAAAGAACCCAAATGCTCACTTCGAGGGCTTAAAACGTGTTTATTCACTGCGGGAAGAGATATAAAGAACATTTAGAGTAATTTATTGTTCATGCAAGAACGTTCAATTTTTCATGCAAAACGATCAATGACCCGCGACCTGATGAAATTGCTCTGAGATGACCAAAATGGTCCGTTTTGAAAATTTCCACCTTTCAACTAATTTTGACTCTCAGAGGTGGATCATCACTATTGGAGATAAAATGAGCATCTTTATCTTAATTTTCATGCTTCTAGGGAGCCAAAACTCAAGATTGGGCTCATGGTTAAAAGTGACTTAAAAGGACCCAAATGCTCACTTCGATGGCTTAAAATGTGTTTATTCACTGCGGGAAGAGATATAAAGAACATTTAGAGTAAATTAATGTTCATGCGAGAACGTTCAATTTTTCATGCAAAACAATCGATGGCCCGCGACCTGATGAAATTGCTCTGAGGTGACCAAAATGGTCAGTTTTGAAAGTTTTCATCTTTCAACTAATTTTGACTCTCAGAGGTGGATCATCACTTTTGGAGATGAAATGAGCATCAGTATCGTCATTTTCATGCTTCTAGGGAGCCAAAACTCAAGATTTGACTCATGGTTGAAAGTGACTTAAAAGGACCAAATGCTCACTTCGAGGGCTTAAAACGTGTTTATTCACTGCGGGAAGAGATATAAAGAACATTTAGAGTAAATTAATGTTCATGCGAGAACGTTCAATTTTTCATGCAAAACAATCGATGACCCGCGATCTGATGAAATTGCTCTGAGATGACCAAAATGGTCCGTTTTGAAAGTTTTCATCTTTCAACTAATTTTGACTCTCAGAGGTGGATCATCACTTTTGGAGATAAAATGAGCAGCGTTATCGTGATTTTCATGTTTCTAGGGAGCCAAAACTCAAGATTTGTCTCATGGTTAAAAGTGACTTAAAAGGACCCAAATGCTCACTTCGATGGCTTAAAACGTGTTTATTCACTGCGGGAAGAGATATAAAGAACATTTAGAGTAAATTATTGTTAATGCGAGAACGTTCAATTTTTCATGCCGAACGCGTCCTGATGAAATTGCTCTGAGAAGACCAAAATGGTCCGTTTTGAAAATTTTCATCTTTCAACTAATTTTGACTCTCAGAGGTGGATCATCACTTTTGGAGATAAAATGAGCAGCGTTATCGTCATTTTCATGCTTCTAGGGAGCCAAAACTAAAGATTTGGCTCATGGTTAAAAGTGACTTAAAAGGACCCAAATGCTCACTTCGAGGGCTTAAAATGTGTTTATTCACTGCGGGAAGAGATATAAACATCATTTAGAGTAAATTAATGTTCATGCGAGAACGTTCAATTTTTCATGCAAAACAATCGATGACCCGCGACCTGATGAAATTGCTCTGAGGTGACCAAAATGGTCCGTTTTGAAAGTTTTCATCTTTCAACTAATTTTGACTCTCAGAGGTGGATCATCACTTTTGGAGATAATATGAGCATCGGTATCGTCATTTTCATGCTTCTAGGGAGCCAAAACTCAAGATTTGGCTCATGGTTAAAAGTGACTTACAAGGACCCAAATGCTCGCTTAAAACGTGTTTATTCACTGCGGGAGGAGATATAAAGAACATTTAGAGTAAATTATTGTTAATGCGAGAACGTTAAATTTTTCATGCCAAACGATCGATGACCCGCGACCTGATGAAATTGCTCTGAGATGACCAAAATGGTCCGTTTTGAAAGTTTTCATCTTTCAACTAATTTTGACTCTCATAGGTGGATCATCACTTTTGGAGATAAAATGAGCATTGTTATCGTCATTTTCATGCTTCTAGGGAGCCAAAACTCAAGATTTGGCTCATGGTTAAAAGTGACTTAAAAGGACCCAAATGCTCACTTCGATGGCTTAAAACGTGTTTATTCACTGCGGGAAGAGAGATATAGAACATTTAGAGTAAATTATTGTTAATGCGAGAACGTTCAATTTTTCATGCTGAACGCGTCCTGATGAAATTGCTCTGAGAAGACCAAAATGGTCCGTTTTGAACATTTTCATCTTTCAACTAATTTTGACTCTCAGAGGTGGATCATCACTTTTGGAGATAAAATGAGCAGCGTTATCGTCATTTTCATGCTTCTAGGGAGCCAAAACTAAAGATTTGGCTCATGGTTAAAAGTGACTTAAAAGGACCCAAATGCTCACTTCGAGGGCTTAAAATGTGTTTATTCACTGCGGGAAGAGATATAAACATCATTTAGAGTAAATTAATGTTCATGCGAGAACGTTCAATTTTTCATGCAAAACAATCGATGACCCGCGACCTGATGAAATTGCTCTGAGGTGACCAAAATGGTCCGTTTTGAAAGTTTTCATCTTTCAACTAATTTTGACTCTCAGAGGTGGATCATCACTTTTGGAGATAATATGAGCATCGGTATCGTCATTTTCATGCTTCTAGGGAGCCAAAACTCAAGATTTGGCTCATGGTTAAAAGTGACTTACAAGGACCCAAATGCTCACTTCGATGGCTTAAAACGTGTTTATTCACTGCGGGAGGAGATATAAAGAACATTTAGAGTAAATTATTGTTAATGCGAGAACGTTAAATTTTTCATGCCAAACGATCGATGACCCGCGACCTGATGAAATTGCTCTGAGATTACCAAAATGGTCCGTTTTGAAAGTTTTCATCTTTCAACTAATTTTGACTCTCATAGGTGGATCATCACTTTTGGAGATAAAATGAGCATTGTTATCGTCATTTTCATGCTTCTAGGGAGCCAAAACTCAAGATTTGGCTCATGGTTAAAAGTGACTTAAAAGGACCCAAATGCTCACTTCGATGGCTTAAAACGTGTTTATTCACTGCGGGAAGAGAGATATAGAACATTTAGAGTAAATTATTGTTAATGCGAGAACGTTCAATTTTTCATGCCAAACGATCGATGACCCGCGACCTGATGAAATTGCTCTGAGATGACCAAAATGGTCCGTTTTGAAAGTTTTCATCTTTTAACTAATTTTGACTCTCAGAGGTGGATCATCAATTTTGGAGATAAAATGAGCATCGTTATCGTCATTTTCAAGCTTCTGGGGAGCCAATACTCAAGATTTGGCTCATGGTTAAAAGTGACTTAAAAGGACCCAAATGCTCACTTCGAGGGCTTAAAATGTGTTTATTCACTGCGGGAAGAGATATAAAGAACATTTAGAGTAAATTAATGTTCATTCGAGAACGTTCAATTTTTCATGCAAAACAATCGATGACCCGCGACCTGATGAAATTGCTCTGAGATTACCAAAATGGTCCGTTTTGAAAGTTTTCATCTTTCAACTAATTTTGACTCTCAGAGGTGGATCATCACTTTTGGAGATAAAATGAGCATCGTTATCGTCATTTTCACGCTTCTAGGGAGGCAAAACTCAAGATTTGGCTCATGGTTAAAAGTGACTTAAAAGAACCCAAATGCTCACTTCGAGGGCTTAAACCGTGTTTATTCACTGCGGGAAGAGATATAAAGAACATTTAGAGTAAATTATTGTTCATGCAAGAACGTTCAATTTTTCATGCAAAACGATCGATGACCCGCGACCTGATGAAATTGCTCTGAGATGACCAAAATGGTCCGTTTTGAAAATTTCCACCTTTCAACTAATTTTGACTCTCAGAGGTGGATCATCACTATTGGAGATAAAATGAGCATCTTTATCTTAATTTCCATGCTTCTAGGGAGCCAAAACTCAAGATTGGGCTCATTGTTAAAAGTGACTTAAAAGGAACCAAATGCTCACTTCAATGGCTTAAAACGTGTTTATTCACTGCGGGAAGAGATATAAAGAACATTTAGAGTAAATTATTGTTAATGCGAGAACGTTCAATTTTTCATGCCAAACGATCGATGACCCGCGTCCTGATGAAATTGCTCTGAGATGACCAAAATGGTCTGTTTTGAAAATGTTCATCTTTCAACAAATTTTGACTCTCAGAGGTGGATCATCACTTTTGGAGATAAAATGAGCATCGGTATCGTCATTTTCATGCTTCTAGGGAGCCAAAACTCAAGATTTGACTCATGGTTGAAAGTGACTTAAAAGGACCAAATGCTCACTTCGAGGGCTTAAAACGTGTTTATTCACTGCGGGAAGAGATATAAAGAACATTTAGAGTAAATTAATGTTCATTCGAGAACGTTCAATTTTTCATGCAAAACAATCGATGACCCGCGATCTGATGAAATTGCTCTGAGATGACCAAAATGGTCCGTTTTGAAAGTTTTCATCTTTCAACTAATTTTGACTCTCAGAGGTGGATCATCACTTTTGGAGATAAAATGAGCATCGTTATCGTCATTTTCAAGCTTCTGGGGAGCCAATACTCAAGATTTGGCTCATGGTTAAAAGTGACTTAAAAGGACCCAAATGCTCACTTCGAGGGCTTAAAATGTGTTTATTCACTGCGGGAAGAGATATAAAGAACATTTAGAGTAAATTAATGTTCATTCGAGAACGTTCAATTTTTCATGCAAAACAATCGATGACCCGCGACCTGATGAAATTGCTCTGAGATTACCAAAATGGTCCGTTTTGAAAGTTTTCATCTTTCAACTAATTTTGACTCTCAGAGGTGGATCATCACTTTTGGAGATAAAATGAGCATCGTTATCGTCATTTTCACGCTTCTAGGGAGGCAAAACTCAAGATTTGGCTCATGGTTAAAAGTGACTTAAAAGAACCCAAATGCTCACTTCGAGGGCTTAAACCGTGTTTATTCACTGCGGGAAGAGATATAAAGAACATTTAGAGTAAATTATTGTTCATGCAAGAACGTTCAATTTTTCATGCAAAACGATCGATGACCCGCGACCTGATGAAATTGCTCTGAGATGACCAAAATGGTCCGTTTTGAAAATTTCCACCTTTCAACTAATTTTGACTCTCAGAGGTGGATCATCACTATTGGAGATAAAATGAGCATCTTTATCTTAATTTCCATGCTTCTAGGGAGCCAAAACTCAAGATTGGGCTCATTGTTAAAAGTGACTTAAAAGGAACCAAATGCTCACTTCAATGGCTTAAAACGTGTTTATTCACTGCGGGAAGAGATATAAAGAACATTTAGAGTAAATTATTGTTAATGCGAGAACGTTCAATTTTTCATGCCAAACGATCGATGACCCGCGTCCTGATGAAATTGCTCTGAGATGACCAAAATGGTCCGTTTTGAAAATGTTCATCTTTCAACAAATTTTGACTCTCAGAGGTGGATCATCACTTTTGGAGATAAAATGAGCATCGGTATCGTCATTTTCATGCTTCTAGGGAGCCAAAACTCAAGATTTGACTCATGGTTGAAAGTGACTTAAAAGGACCAAATGCTCACTTCGAGGGCTTAAAACGTGTTTATTCACTGCGGGAAGAGATATAAAGAACATTTAGAGTAAATTAATGTTCATTCGAGAACGTTCAATTTTTCATGCAAAACAATCGATGACCCGCGATCTGATGAAATTGCTCTGAGATGACCAAAATGGTCCGTTTTGAAAGTTTTCATCTTTCAACTAATTTTGACTCTCAGAGGTGGATCATCACTTTTGGAGATAAAATGAGCATCGTTATCGTCATTTTCACGCTTCTAGGGAGGCAAAACTCAAGATTTGGCTTATGGTTAAAAGTGACTTAAAAGAACCCAAATGCTCACTTCGAGGGCTTAAAACGTGTTTATTCACTGCGGGAAGAGATATAAAGAACATTTAGAGTAATTTATTGTTCATGCAAGAACGTTCAATTTTTCATGCAAAACGATCGATGACCCGCGACCTGATGAAATTGCTCTGAGATGACCAAAATGGTCCGTTTTGAAAATTTCCACCTTTCAACTAATTTTGACTCTCAGAGGTGGATCATCACTATTGGAGATAAAATGAGCATCTTTATCTTAATTTTCATGCTTCTAGGGAGCCAAAACTCAAGATTGGGCTCATGGTTAAAAGTGACTTATAAGGACCCAAATGCTCACTTCGATGGCTATAAATGTGTTTATTCACTGCGGGAAGAGATATAAAGAACATTTAGAGTAAATTAATGTTCATGCGAGAACGTTCAATTTTTCATGCAAAACAATCGATGGCCCGCGACCTGATGAAATTGCTCTGAGGTGACCAAAATGGTCAGTTTTGAAAGTTTTCATCTTTCAACTAATTTTGACTCTCAGAGGTGGATCATCACTTTTGGAGATAAAATGAGCATCAGTATCGTAATTTTCATGCTTCTAGGGAGCCAAAACTCAAGATTTGACTCATGGTTGAAAGTGACTTAAAAGGACCAAATGCTCACTTCGAGGGCTTAAAACGTGTTTATTCACTGCGGGAAGAGATATAAAGAACATTTATAGTAAATTAATGTTCATGCGAGAACGTTCAATTTTTCATGCAAAACAATCGATGACCCGCGATCTGATGAAATTGCTCTGAGATGACCAAAATGGTCCGTTTTGAAAGTTTTCATCTTTCAACAAATTTTGACTCTCAGAGGTGGATCATCACTTTTGGAGATAAAATGAGCATCGGTATCGTCATTTTCATGCTTCTAGGGAGCCAAAACTCAAGATTTGACTCATGGTTGAAAGTGACTTAAAAGGACCAAATGCTCACTTCGAGGGCTTAAAACGTGTTTATTCACTGCGGGAAGAGATATAAAGAACATTTAGAGTAAATTAATGTTCATTCGAGAACGTTCAATTTTTCATGCAAAACAATCGATGACCCGCGATCTGATGAAATTGCTCTGAGATGACCAAAATGGTCCGTTTTGAAAGTTTTCATCTTTCAACTAATTTTGACTCTCAGAGGTGGATCATCACTTTTGGAGATAAAATGAGCATCGTTATCGTCATTTTCACGCTTCTAGGGAGGCAAAACTCAAGATTTGGCTCATGGTTAAAAGTGACTTAAAAGAACCCAAATGCTCACTTCGAGGGCTTAAAACGTGTTTATTCACTGCGGGAAGAGATATAAAGAACATTAAGAGTAATTTATTGTTCATGCAAGAACGTTCAATTTTTCATGCAAAACGATCGATGACCCGCGACCTGATGAAATTGCTCTGAGATGACCAAAATGGTCCGTTTTGAAAATTTCCACCTTTCAACTAATTTTGACTCTCAGAGGTGGATCATCACTTTTGGAGATAAAATGAGCAGCGTTATCGTCATTTTCATGCTTCTAGGGAGCCAAAACTAAAGATTTGGCTCATGGTTAAAAGTGACTTAAAAGGACCCAAATGCTCACTTCGAGGGCTTAAAATGTGTTTATTCACTGCGGGAAGAGATATAAACATCATTTAGAGTAAATTAATGTTCATGCGAGAACGTTCAATTTTTCATGAAAAACAATCGATGACCCGCGACCTGATGAAATTGCTCTGAGGTGACCAAAATGGTCCGTTTTGAAAGTTTTCATCTTTCAACTAATTTTGACTCTCAGAGGTGGATCATCACTTTTGGAGATAATATGAGCATCGGTATCGTCATTTTCATGCTTCTAGGGAGCCAAAACTCAAGATTTGGCTCATGGTTAAAAGTGACTTACAAGGACCCAAATGCTCGCTTAAAACGTGTTTATTCACTGCGGGAGGAGATATAAAGAACATTTAGAGTAAATTATTGTTAATGCGAGAACGTTAAATTTTTCATGCCAAACGATCGATGACCCGCGACCTGATGAAATTGCTCTGAGATGACCAAAATGGTCCGTTTTGAAAGTTTTCATCTTTCAACTAATTTTGACTCTCATAGGTGGATCATCACTTTTGGAGATAAAATGAGCATTGTTATCGTCATTTTCATGCTTCTAGGGAGCCAAAACTCAAGATTTGGCTCATGGTTAAAAGTGACTTAAAAGGACCCAAATGCTCACTTCGATGGCTTAAAACGTGTTTATTCACTGCGGGAAGAGAGATATAGAACATTTAGAGTAAATTATTGTTAATGCGAGAACGTTCAATTTTTCATGCCGAACGCGTCCTGATGAAATTGCTCTGAGAAGACCAAAATGGTCCGTTTTGAACATTTTCATCTTTCAACTAATTTTGACTCTCAGAGGTGGATCATCACTTTTGGAGATAAAATGAGCAGCGTTATCGTCATTTTCATGCTTCTAGGGAGCCAAAACTAAAGATTTGGCTCATGGTTAAAAGTGACTTAAAAGGACCCAAATGCTCACTTCGAGGGCTTAAAATGTGTTTATTCACTGCGGGAAGAGATATAAACATCATTTAGAGTAAATTAATGTTCATGCGAGAACGTTCAATTTTTCATGCAAAACAATCGATGACCCGCGACCTGATGAAATTGCTCTGAGGTGACCAAAATGGTCCGTTTTGAAAGTTTTCATCTTTCAATTAATTTTGACTCTCAGAGGTGGATCATCACTTTTGGAGATAATATGAGCATCGGTATCGTCATTTTCATGCTTCTAGGGAGCCAAAACTCAAGATTTGGCTCATGGTTAAAAGTGACTTACAAGGACCCAAATGCTCACTTCGATGGCTTAAAACGTGTTTATTCACTGCGGGAGGAGATATAAAGAACATTTAGAGTAAATTATTGTTAATGCGAGAACGTTAAATTTTTCATGCCAAACGATCGATGACCCGCGACCTGATGAAATTGCTCTGAGATGACCAAAATGGTCCGTTTTGAAAGTTTTCATCTTTCAACTAATTTTGACTCTCATAGGTGGATCATCACTTTTGGAGATAAAATGAGCATTGTTATCGTCATTTTCATGCTTCTAGGGAGCCAAAACTCAAGATTTGGCTCATGGTTAAAAGTGACTTAAAAGGACCCAAATGCTCACTTCGATGGCTTAAAACGTGTTTATTCACTGCGGGAAGAGAGATATAGAACATTTAGAGTAAATTATTGTTAATGCGAGAACGTTCAATTTTTCATGCCAAACGATCGATGACCCGCGACCTGATGAAATTGCTCTGAGATGACCAAAATGGTCCGTTTTGAAAGTTTTCATCTTTTAACTAATTTTGACTCTCAGAGGTGGATCATCAATTTTGGAGATAAAATGAGCATCGTTATCGTCATTTTCAAGCTTCTGGGGAGCCAATACTCAAGATTTGGCTCATGGTTAAAAGTGACTTAAAAGGACCCAAATGCTCACTTCGAGGGCTTAAAATGTGTTTATTCACTGCGGGAAGAGATATAAAGAACATTTAGAGTAAATTAATGTTCATTCGAGAACGTTCAATTTTTCATGCAAAACGATCGATGACCCGCGACCTGATGAAATTGCTCTGAGATGACCAAAATGGTCCGTTTTGAAAATTTCCACCTTTCAACTAATTTTGACTCTCAGAGGTGGATCATCACTATTGGAGATAAAATGAGCATCTTTATCTTAATTTCCATGCTTCTAGGGAGCCAAAACTCAAGATTGGGCTCATTGTTAAAAGTGACTTAAAAGGAACCAAATGCTCACTTCAATGGCTTAAAACGTGTTTATTCACTGCGGGAAGAGATATAAAGAACATTTAGAGTAAATTATTGTTAATGCGAGAACGTTCAATTTTTCATGCCAAACGATCGATGACCCGCGTCCTGATGAAATTGCTCTGAGATGACCAAAATGGTCCGTTTTGAAAATGTTCATCTTTCAACAAATTTTGACTCTCAGAGGTGGATCATCACTTTTGGAGATAAAATGAGCATCGGTATCGTCATTTTCATGCTTCTAGGGAGCCAAAACTCAAGATTTGACTCATGGTTGAAAGTGACTTAAAAGGACCAAATGCTCACTTCGAGGGCTTAAAACGTGTTTATTCACTGCGGGAAGAGATATAAAGAACATTTAGAGTAAATTAATGTTCATTCGAGAACGTTCAATTTTTCATGCAAAACAATCGATGACCCGCGATCTGATGAAATTGCTCTGAGATGACCAAAATGGTCCGTTTTGAAAGTTTTCATCTTTCAACTAATTTTGACTCTCAGAGGTGGATCATCACTTTTGGAGATAAAATGAGCATCGTTATCGTCATTTTCAAGCTTCTGGGGAGCCAATACTCAAGATTTGGCTCATGGTTAAAAGTGACTTAAAAGGACCCAAATGCTCACTTCGAGGGCTTAAAATGTGTTTATTCACTGCGGGAAGAGATATAAAGAACATTTAGAGTAAATTAATGTTCATTCGAGAACGTTCAATTTTTCATGCAAAACAATCGATGACCCGCGACCTGATGAAATTGCTCTGAGATTACCAAAATGGTCCGTTTTGAAAGTTTTCATCTTTCAACTAATTTTGACTCTCAGAGGTGGATCATCACTTTTGGAGATAAAATGAGCATCGTTATCGTCATTTTCACGCTTCTAGGGAGGCAAAACTCAAGATTTGGCTCATGGTTAAAAGTGACTTAAAAGAACCCAAATGCTCACTTCGAGGGCTTAAACCGTGTTTATTCACTGCGGGAAGAGATATAAAGAACATTTAGAGTAAATTATTGTTCATGCAAGAACGTTCAATTTTTCATGCAAAACGATCGATGACCCGCGACCTGATGAAATTGCTCTGAGATGACCAAAATGGTCCGTTTTGAAAATTTCCACCTTTCAACTAATTTTGACTCTCAGAGGTGGATCATCACTATTGGAGATAAAATGAGCATCTTTATCTTAATTTCCATGCTTCTAGGGAGCCAAAACTCAAGATTGGGCTCATTGTTAAAAGTGACTTAAAAGGAACCAAATGCTCACTTCAATGGCTTAAAACGTGTTTATTCACTGCGGGAAGAGATATAAAGAACATTTAGAGTAAATTATTGTTAATGCGAGAACGTTCAATTTTTCATGCCAAACGATCGATGACCCGCGTCCTGATGAAATTGCTCTGAGATGACCAAAATGGTCCGTTTTGAAAATGTTCATCTTTCAACAAATTTTGACTCTCAGAGGTGGATCATCACTTTTGGAGATAAAATGAGCATCGGTATCGTCATTTTCATGCTTCTAGGGAGCCAAAACTCAAGATTTGACTCATGGTTGAAAGTGACTTAAAAGGACCAAATGCTCACTTCGAGGGCTTAAAACGTGTTTATTCACTGCGGGAAGAGATATAAAGAACATTTAGAGTAAATTAATGTTCATTCGAGAACGTTCAATTTTTCATGCAAAACAATCGATGACCCGCGATCTGATGAAATTGCTCTGAGATGACCAAAATGGTCCGTTTTGAAAGTTTTCATCTTTCAACTAATTTTGACTCTCAGAGGTGGATCATCACTTTTGGAGATAAAATGAGCATCGTTATCGTCATTTTCACGCTTCTAGGGAGGCAAAACTCAAGATTTGGCTCATGGTTAAAAGTGACTTAAAATCAATCAATCAATCAATCAATCAGGTCATTTGTAGAGCGCACTACTCACCCGTAGGGTCTCAAGGCGCTGGGAGGGGGGGGGTGCCGCTACTGCTCGAACAGCCAGGTCTTGAGCTTCTTCCTGAAGGAGAGGTGGTCTTGGGTCAGGCGCAGATTTGTCGGAAGTGAGTTCCAGGTCTTGGCGGCCAGGTAGGAGAAGGATCTTCCTCCTGTTGTCGCTCTTCGGATGCGGGGGACGGCGGCGAGGGCGTGGTTGGTTGATCTGAGGAGGCGCTTGGGAGTGTAGAAGTTGATCCGGTTGTTGAGGTAGCTCGGGCCTTGGTCGTGTAGGGCTTTGTGCGCGTGGGTGAGGAGCCGGAAGGTGATTCTCTTGTTGACCGGGAGCCAGTGCAGATCTCTCAGGTGTCCGGAGATGTGGCTGCGTCGGGGGATGTCGAGGATGAGTCTCGCCGAGGCGTTCTGGATCCGCTGGAGTCTCTTCTGGAGTTTGGCAGTGGTTCCGGCGTAGAGGGCGTTGCCGTAGTCCAGTCGGCTGGTGACGAGGGCTTGGGTGACCGTCTTCCTCGTCTCGGTGGGGATCCACCGGAAGATCTTACGTAGCATGCGCAGGATGTTGAAGCATGACGAGGAGACGGCGTTGACTTGTCTGGTCATGGAGAGGGAGGAGTCCAGGATGAAGCCCAGGTTGCGTGCGTGGTCCGTCGGTTTGGGTGCGGTGCCCAGGGCGGGGGGCCACCAGGAGTCGTCCCAGGCGGAGGGCGTGGAGCCCAGGATGAGGACCTCCGTCTTGTCTGAGTTCAGTTTCAGGCGGCTGGTCGTCATCCATTCGGCTACGTCTCTCATCCCTTCGTGCAGGTTGGCTCTGGCGGTGGCGGGGTCGTTGGTCAGGGAGAGGATCAGCTGGGTGTCGTCGGCGTAGGAGATGATGTTCAGGTTGTGTTGGCGTGCGATGGCCGCGAGGGGGCTCATGTAGACGTTGAAGAGGGTGGGGCTCAGTGAGGATCCTTGAGGGACGCCGCAGATGACTTTGGTGGCCTCTGACTTGTACGGTGGTAGGCGGACTCTTTGTGTTCTTCCGTCGAGGAAGGAGGTGATCCAGTCCAGTGCCTTCTCCTGGATTCCGATGTTGCTGAGGCGCTGTACTAGGGTGCGGTGGCAGACAGTGTCGAAAGCCGCGGAGAGGTCCAGTAGGATGAGGGCCGCTGTTTCTCCGTTGTCCATCAGAGTTCGAAGGTCGTCGGTGGCGGCGATGAGGGCGGTCTCGGTGCTGTGGTTCGCTCGGAAGCCGGACTGTGATGGGTCGAGGGATCCATTCGTCTCGAGGAAGGCGGCCAGCTGTTTGTTGACGGTCTTCTCGATGACTTTGGCCGGGAACGGGAGGAGCGAGATGGGACGGTAGTTCTTGAGGTCGGTGGGGTCTGCTGTGGGTTTCTTGAGGAGAGCGCTGAGTTCGGCGTGCTTCCAGCTCTCAGGGAAGGTGGCGGAGTCGAAGGAGGTGTTGATGATGTCCCGCAGGTGGGGTGCGAGGACAGCGTCGGCTTTGTTGAAGACGTGGTGAGGGCAGGGGTCAGTCGGAGATCCGGAATGGATGGAGTTCATGGTGCGGATGGTGTCTTCGGTGCTGATCGGGGTCCAGGTGCGGAGGGTGGTGGTGGGTGGCGTCGTTGCGGTTGTGGCTTGCGTTGGTTGGTTGTTGAAGCTGTTGTGTATGTCCGTGATCTTGTTGTGGAAGTAGGACGCGAGGGAGTTGCAGAGGTCTTGCGACGGGGTGATGTCGTTGTTTCCGGCGTTGGGGTTGGAGAGCTCTTTCACGATGTTGAAGAGTTCCTTGCAGTTGTGTGCGTTGTTGTCCAGCCGGTCCTTGTATGCATTTTTCTTGGTGGCGCGGATCAGTTGGTGGTGTTTCCGGGTGGCGAGCTTGAGGGTGGTCATGTTGTCCGTCGTTGGTTCCCTTCTCCAGGCTTTCTCGAGGGCTCGACAGTTCTTCTTGGAGCACTTGAGTTCGTCGGTGAACCATGGTGTTTTTCTGCTGCAGGATCTGCTGGGCGGGGTCCTCAGAGGGGCGAGTTCGTCCGCGCAGTTGCTGATCCACTTCGTGAGGTTGTCGGCGGCCTGGCTGGGGTTCGCTGAGTTGGCGGGAGGGTGCTGGCTCAGGGAGGCGGTGAGCTGGTCGGCTGTGATCTTGTTCCAGCTTCTTCGAGCAGCCTGTTGCTGGAGGTGGTGGATCGTCGTTCTTTTGAAGGTGAAGTGGACGCAGCTGTGGTCCGTCCAGTGGAGTCCTGTTGCGTGGCTGAAGGTGACGTCTTTGCTGGATGAGAAGACGGCGTCGAGTGTGTGTCCGGCGAGGTGGGTGGGGGTGGTCACCAGTTGCTTGAGTCCGAGGTTGTCGAGGTTGTCGAGCAGGGTGATGGTGTTGCGGTCGTTGTTGTTCTCCAGGTGGAAGTTGAGGTCCCCCAGGAGGATGTAGTCGGCGGAGGGGAGAGCGTGCGGGCTGACGAAGTCGGCGATGTCCTCGCTGAATCGTGTGCGTGGTCCCGGGGGTCGGTAGATCAGGGTGCCTCTGAGGGTGGTCTTCGGGTTGGTGTGGATCTGGAAGTGCAGGTGTTCAGCGGTGGTGAGGGTGTCATCGGTGTTGGTAGTGATGCGGATGGTGTCTCTGTGGATGATGGCGATGCCTCCTCCGGTCTGGTTGTCGCGGTCCCTCCGGGTGATCTTGTAGCCCTCTGGGATGGCGATGGCGATGTCAGGGGCTGAGGAGGCGTTCATCCAGGTCTCGGTGATGAAGGCAACGTCGGGGGCGGTGGTGTCGAGCAGGTTCCAGAGTTCTACGGCGTGTCTGTGGACGGAGCGGGTGTTGAGCAGGATGCACTTGAGGTGGGTGCTGCTGGAGTTCGGCTTGGCGGGTGCAGGGAAGGTCCGGATGCAGGTGAACTTGCAGGCGTGGCAGCTGAAGGGTCCGTGGGTGTGCTTCGGGGCGGCTCGGTGACATCCTGGGATGTGGCCGGTGTTGAGTGCGGTGAGGTCGGCGGCGCTGTAGGTTCGTCGGGTCGGCTTCCGTCGGTGGGGGCCAGGGGTCCTGGCGCTGGTCGCGAACCCAAATGCTCACTTCGAGGGCTTAAAACGTGTTTATTCACTGCGGGAAGAGATATAAAGAACATTTAGAGTAATTTATTGTTCATGCAAGAACGTTCAATTTTTCATGCAAAACGATCGATGACCCGCGACCTGATGAAATTGCTCTGAGATGACCAAAATGGTCCGTTTTGAAAATTTCCACCTTTCAACTAATTTTGACTCTCAGAGGTGGATCATCACTATTGGAGATAAAATGAGCATCTTTATCTTAATTTTCATGCTTCTAGGGAGCCAAAACTCAAGATTGGGCTCATGGTTAAAAGTGACTTAAAAGGACCCAAATGCTCACTTCGATGGCTTAAAATGTGTTTATTCACTGCGGGAAGAGATATAAAGAACATTTAGAGTAAATTAATGTTCATGCGAGAACGTTCAATTTTTCATGCAAAACAATCGATGGCCCGCGACCTGATGAAATTGCTCTGAGGTGACCAAAATGGTCAGTTTTGAAAGTTTTCATCTTTCAACTAATTTTGACTCTCAGAGGTGGATCATCACTTTTGGAGATAAAATGAGCATCAGTATCGTCATTTTCATGCTTCTAGGGAGCCAAAACTCAAGATTTGACTCATGGTTGAAAGTGACTTAAAAGGACCAAATGCTCACTTCGAGGGCTTAAAACGTGTTTATTCACTGCGGGAAGAGATATAAAGAACATTTAGAGTAAATTAATGTTCATTCGAGAACGTTCAATTTTTCATGCAAAACAATCGATGACCCGCGACCTGATGAAATTGCTCTGAGGTGAACAAAATGGTCCGTTTTGAAAGTTTTCATCTTTCAACTAATTTTGACTCTCAGAGGTGGATCATCACTTTTGGAGATAAAATGAGCATCGTTATCGTCATTTTCAAGCTTCTGGGGAGCCAATACTCAAGATTTGGCTCATGGTTAAAAGTGACTTAAAAGGACCCAAATGCTCACTTCGAGGGCTTAAAATGTGTTTATTCACTGCGGGAAGAGATATAAAGAACATTTAGAGTAAATTAATGTTCATTCGAGAACGTTCAATTTTTCATGCAAAACAATCGATGACCCGCGACCTGATGAAATTGCTCTGAGATTACCAAAATGGTCCGTTTTGAAAGTTTTCATCTTTCAACTAATTTTGACTCTCAGAGGTGGATCATCACTTTTGGAGATAAAATGAGCATCGTTATCGTCATTTTCACGCTTCTAGGGAGGCAAAACTCAAGATTTGGCTCATGGTTAAAAGTGACTTAAAAGAACCCAAATGCTCACTTCGAGGGCTTAAACCGTGTTTATTCACTGCGGGAAGAGATATAAAGAACATTTAGAGTAAATTATTGTTCATGCAAGAACGTTCAATTTTTCATGCAAAACGATCGATGACCCGCGACCTGATGAAATTGCTCTGAGATGACCAAAATGGTCCGTTTTGAAAATTTCCACCTTTCAACTAATTTTGACTCTCAGAGGTGGATCATCACTATTGGAGATAAAATGAGCATCTTTATCTTAATTTCCATGCTTCTAGGGAGCCAAAACTCAAGATTGGGCTCATTGTTAAAAGTGACTTAAAAGGAACCAAATGCTCACTTCAATGGCTTAAAACGTGTTTATTCACTGCGGGAAGAGATATAAAGAACATTTAGAGTAAATTATTGTTAATGCGAGAACGTTCAATTTTTCATGCCAAACGATCGATGACCCGCGTCCTGATGAAATTGCTCTGAGATGACCAAAATGGTCCGTTTTGAAAATGTTCATCTTTCAACAAATTTTGACTCTCAGAGGTGGATCATCACTTTTGGAGATAAAATGAGCATCGGTATCGTCATTTTCATGCTTCTAGGGAGCCAAAACTCAAGATTTGACTCATGGTTGAAAGTGACTTAAAAGGACCAAATGCTCACTTCGAGGGCTTAAAACTTGTTTATTCACTGCGGGAAGAGATATAAAGAACATTTAGAGTAAATTAATGTTCATTCGAGAACGTTCAATTTTTCATGCAAAACAATCGATGACCCGCGATCTGATGAAATTGCTCTGAGATGACCAAAATGGTCCGTTTTGAAAGTTTTCATCTTTCAACTAATTTTGACTCTCAGAGGTGGATCATCACTTTTGGAGATAAAATGAGCATCGTTATCGTCATTTTCACGCTTCTAGGGAGGCAAAACTCAAGATTTGGCTCATGGTTAAAAGTGACTTAAAAGAACCCAAATGCTCACTTCGAGGGCTTAAAACGTGTTTATTCACTGCGGGAAGAGATATAAAGAACATTTAGAGTAATTTATTGTTCATGCAAGAACGTTCAATTTTTCATGCAAAACGATCGATGACCCGCGACATGATGAAATTGCTCTGAGATGACCAAAATGGTCCGTTTTGAAAATTTCCACCTTTCAACTAATTTTGACTCTCAGAGGTGGATCATCACTATTGGAGATAAAATGAGCATCTTTATCTTAATTTTCATGCTTCTAGGGAGCCAAAACTCAAGATTGGGCTCATGGTTAAAAGTGACTTAAAAGGACCCAAATGCTCACTTCGATGGCTTAAAATGTGTTTATTCACTGCGGGAAGAGATATAAAGAACATTTAGAGTAAATTAATGTTCATGCGAGAACGTTCAATTTTTCATGCAAAACAATCGATGGCCCGCGACCTGATGAAATTGCTCTGAGGTGACCAAAATGGTCAGTTTTGAAAGTTTTCATCTTTCAACTAATTTTGACTCTCAGAGGTGGATCATCACTTTTGGAGATAAAATGAGCATCAGTATCGTAATTTTCATGCTTCTAGGGAGCCAAAACTCAAGATTTGACTCATGGTTGAAAGTGACTTAAAAGGACCAAATGCTCACTTCGAGGGCTTAAAACGTGTTTATTCACTGCGGGAAGAGATATAAAGAACATTTAGAGTAAATTAATGTTCATGCGAGAACGTTCAATTTTTCATGCAAAACAATCGATGACCCGCGATCTGATGAAATTGCTCTGAGATGACCAAAATGGTCCGTTTTGAAAGTTTTCATCTTTCAACAAATTTTGACTCTCAGAGGTGGATCATCACTTTTGGAGATAAAATGAGCATCGGTATCGTCATTTTCATGCTTCTAGGGAGCCAAAACTCAAGATTTGACTCATGGTTGAAAGTGACTTAAAAGGACCAAATGCTCACTTCGAGGGCTTAAAACGTGTTTATTCACTGCGGGAAGAGATATAAAGAACATTTAGAGTAAATTAATGTTCATTCGAGAACGTTCAATTTTTCATGCAAAACAATCGATGACCCGCGATCTGATGAAATTGCTCTGAGATGACCAAAATGGTCCGTTTTGAAAGTTTTCATCTTTCAACTAATTTTGACTCTCAGAGGTGGATCATCACTTTTGGAGATAAAATGAGCATCGTTATCGTCATTTTCACGCTTCTAGGGAGGCAAAACTCAAGATTTGGCTCATGGTTAAAAGTGACTTAAAAGAACCCAAATGCTCACTTCGAGGGCTTAAAACGTGTTTATTCACTGCGGGAAGAGATATAAAGAACATTTAGAGTAATTTATTGTTCATGCAAGAACGTTCAATTTTTCATGCAAAACGATCGATGACCCGCGACCTGATGAAATTGCTCTGAGATGACCAAAATGGTCCGTTTTGAAAATTTCCACCTTTCAACTAATTTTGACTCTCAGAGGTGGATCATCACTATTGGAGATAAAATGAGCAGCTTTATCTTAATTTTCATGCTTCTAGGGAGCCAAAACTCAAGATTGGGCTCATGGTTAAAAGTGACTTAAAAGGACCCAAATGCTCACTTCGATGGCTTAAAATGTGTTTATTCACTGCGGGAAGAGATATAAAGAACATTTAGAGTAAATTAATGTTCATGCGAGAACGTTCAATTTTTCATGCAAAACAATCGATGGCCCGCGACCTGATGAAATTGCTCTGAGGTGACCAAAATGGTCAGTTTTGAAAGTTTTCATCTTTCAACTAATTTTGACTCTCAGAGGTGGATCATCACTTTTGGAGATAAAATGAGCATCAGTATCGTCATTTTCATGCTTCTAGGGAGCCAAAACTCAAGATTTGACTCATGGTTGAAAGTGACTTAAAAGGACCAAATGCTCACTTCGAGGGCTTAAAACGTGTTTATTCACTGCGGGAAGAGATATAAAGAACATTTAGAGTAAATTAATGTTCATGCGAGAACGTTCAATTTTTCATGCAAAACAATCGATGACCCGCGATCTGATGAAATTGCTCTGAGATGACCAAAATGGTCCGTTTTGAAAGTTTTCATCTTTCAACTAATTTTGACTCTCAGAGGTGGATCATCACTTTTGGAGATAAAATGAGCAGCGGTATCGTGATTTTCATGTTTCTAGGGAGCCAAAACTCAAGATTTGACTCATGGTTGAAAGTGACTTAAAAGGACCCAAATGCTCACTTCGATGGCTTAAAACGTGTTTATTCACTGCGGGAAGAGATATAAAGAACATTTAGAGTAAATTAATGTTCATGCGAGAACGTTCAATTTTTCATGCAAAACAATCGATGACCCGCGATCTGATGAAATTGCTCTGAGATGACCAAAATGGTCCGTTTTGAAAGTTTTCATCTTTCAACAAATTTTGACTCTCAGAGGTGGATCATCACTTTTGGAGATAAAATGAGCATCGGTATCGTCATTTTCATGCTTCTAGGGAGCCAAAACTCAAGATTTGACTCATGGTTGAAAGTGACTTAAAAGGACCAAATGCTCACTTCGAGGGCTTAAAACGTGTTTATTCACTGCGGGAAGAGATATAAAGAACATTTAGAGTAAATTAATGTTCATTCGAGAACGTTCAATTTTTCATGCAAAACAATCGATGACCCGCGATCTGATGAAATTGCTCTGAGATGACCAAAATGGTCCGTTTTGAAAGTTTTCATCTTTCAACTAATTTTGACTCTCAGAGGTGGATCATCACTTTTGGAGATAAAATGAGCATCGTTATCGTCATTTTCACGCTTCTAGGGAGGCAAAACTCAAGATTTGGCTCATGGTTAAAAGTGACTTAAAAGAACCCAAATGCTCACTTCGAGGGCTTAAAACGTGTTTATTCACTGCGGGAAGAGATATAAAGAACATTTAGAGTAATTTATTGTTCATGCAAGAACGTTCAATTTTTCATGCAAAACGATCGATGACCCGCGACCTGATGAAATTGCTCTGAGATGACCAAAATGGTCCGTTTTGAAAATTTCCACCTTTCAACTAATTTTGACTCTCAGAGGTGGATCATCACTATTGGAGATAAAATGAGCATCTTTATCTTAATTTTCATGCTTCTAGGGAGCCAAAACTCAAGATTGGGCTCATGGTTAAAAGTGACTTAAAAGGACCCAAATGCTCACTTCGATGGCTTAAAATGTGTTTATTCACTGCGGGAAGAGATATAAAGAACATTTAGAGTAAATTAATGTTCATGCGAGAACGTTCAATTTTTCATGCAAAACAATCGATGGCCCGCGACCTGATGAAATTGCTCTGAGGTGACCTAAATGGTCAGTTTTGAAAGTTTTCATCTTTCAACTAATTTTGACTCTCAGAGGTGGATCATCACTTTTGGAGATAAAATGAGCATCAGTATCGTCATTTTCATGCTTCTAGGGAGCCAAAACTCAAGATTTGACTCATGGTTGAAAGTGACTTAAAAGGACCAAATGCTCACTTCGAGGGCTTAAAACGTGTTTATTCACTGCGGGAAGAGATATAAAGAACATTTAGAGTAAATTAATGTTCATGCGAGAACGTTCAATTTTTCATGCAAAACAATCGATGACCCGCGATCTGATGAAATTGCTCTGAGATGACCAAAATGGTCCGTTTTGAAAGTTTTCATCTTTCAACTAATTTTGACTCTCAGAGGTGGATCATCACTTTTGGAGATAAAATGAGCAGCGTTATCGTGATTTTCATGTTTCTAGGGAGCCAAAACTCAAGATTTGTCTCATGGTTAAAAGTGACTTAAAAGGACCCAAATGCTCACTTCGATGGCTTAAAACGTGTTTATTCACTGCGGGAAGAGATATAAAGAACATTTAGAGTAAATTATTGTTAATGCGAGAACGTTCAATTTTTCATGCCGAACGCGTCCTGATGAAATTGCTCTGAGAAGACCAAAATGGTCCGTTTTGAAAATTTTCATCTTTCAACTAATTTTGACTCTCAGAGGTGGATCATCACTTTTGGAGATAAAATGAGCAGCGTTATCGTCATTTTCATGCTTCTAGGGAGCCAAAACTAAAGATTTGGCTCATGGTTAAAAGTGACTTAAAAGGACCCAAATGCTCACTTCGAGGGCTTAAAATGTGTTTATTCACTGCGGGAAGAGATATAAACATCATTTAGAGTAAATTAATGTTCATGCGAGAACGTTCAATTTTTCATGCAAAACAATCGATGACCCGCGACCTGATGAAATTGCTCTGAGGTGACCAAAATGGTTCGTTTTGAAAGTTTTCATCTTTCAACTAATTTTGACTCTCAGAGGTGGATCATCACTTTTGGAGATAATATGAGCATCGGTATCGTCATTTTCATGCTTCTAGAGAGCCAAAACTCAAGATTTGGCTCATGGTTAAAAGTGACTTACAAGGACCCAAATGCTCGCTTAAAACGTGTTTATTCACTGCGGGAGGAGATATAAAGAACATTTAGAGTAAATTATTGTTAATGCGAGAACGTTAAATTTTTCATGCCAAACGATCGATGACCCGCGACCTCATGAAATTGCTCTGAGATGACCAAAATGGTCCATTTTGAAAGTTTTCATCTTTCAACTAATTTTGACTCTCATAGGTGGATCATCACTTTTGGAGATAAAATGAGCATTGTTATCGTCATTTTCATGCTTCTAGGGAGCCAAAACTCAAGATTTGGCTCATGGTTAAAAGTGACTTAAAAGGACCCAAATGCTCACTTCGATGGCTTAAAACGTGTTTATTCACTGCGGGAAGAGAGATATAGAACATTTAGAGTAAATTATTGTTAATGCGAGAACGTTCAATTTTTCATGCCGAACGCGTCCTGATGAAATTGCTCTGAGAAGACCAAAATGGTCCGTTTTGAAAATTTTCATCTTTCAACTAATTTTGACTCTCAGAGGTGGATCATCACTTTTGGAGATAAAATGAGCAGCGTTATCGTCATTTTCATGCTTCTAGGGAGCCAAAACTAAAGATTTGGCTCATGGTTAAAAGTGACTTAAAAGGACCCAAATGCTCACTTCGAGGGCTTAAAATGTGTTTATTCACTGCGGGAAGAGATATAAACATCATTTAGAGTAAATTAATGTTCATGCGAGAACGTTCAATTTTTCATGCAAAACAATCGATGACCCGCGACCTGATGAAATTGCTCTGAGGTGACCAAAATGGTCCGTTTTGAAAGTTTTCATCTTTCAACTAATTTTGACTCTCAGAGGTGGATCATCACTTTTGGAGATAATATGAGCATCGGTATCGTCATTTTCATGCTTCTAGGGAGCCAAAACTCAAGATTTGGCTCATGGTTAAAAGTGACTTACAAGGACCCAAATGCTCACTTCGATGGCTTAAAACGTGTTTATTCACTGCGGGAGGAGATATAAAGAACATTTAGAGTAAATTATTGTTAATGCGAGAACGTTAAATTTTTCATGCCAAACGATCGATGACCCGCGACCTGATGAAATTGCTCTGAGATGACCAAAATGGTCCGTTTTGAAAGTTTTCATCTTTCAACTAATTTTGACTCTCATAGGTGGATCATCACTTTTGGAGATAAAATGAGCATTGTTATCGTCATTTTCATGCTTCTAGGGAGCCAAAACTCAAGATTTGGCTCATGGTTAAAAGTGACTTAAAAGGACCCAAATGCTCACTTCGATGGCTTAAAACGTGTTTATTCACTGCGGGAAGAGAGATATAGAACATTTAGAGTAAATTATTGTTAATGCGAGAACGTTCAATTTTTCATGCCAAACGATCGATGACCCGCGACCTGATGAAATTGCTCTGAGATGACCAAAATGGTCCGTTTTGAAAGTTTTCATCTTTTAACTAATTTTGACTCTCAGAGGTGGATCATCACTTTTGGAGATAAAATGAGCATCGTTATCGTCATTTTCAAGCTTCTGGGGAGCCAATACTCAAGATTTGGCTCATGGTTAAAAGTGACTTAAAAGGACCCAAATGCTCACTTCGAGGGCTTAAAATGTGTTTATTCACTGCGGGAAGAGATATAAAGAACATTTAGAGTAAATTAATGTTCATTCGAGAACGTTCAATTTTTCATGCAAAACAATCGATGACCCGCGACCTGATGAAATTGCTCTGAGATTACCAAAATGGTCCGTTTTGAAAGTTTTCATCTTTCAACTAATTTTGACTCTCAGAGGTGGATCATCACTTTTGGAGATAAAATGAGCATCGTTATCGTAATTTTCACGCTTCTAGGGAGGCAAAACTCAAGATTTGGCTCATGGTTAAAAGTGACTTAAAAGAACCCAAATGCTCACTTCGAGGGCTTAAACCGTGTTTATTCACTGCGGGAAGAGATATAAAGAACATTTAGAGTAAATTATTGTTCATGCAAGAACGTTCAATTTTTCATGCAAAACGATCGATGACCCGCGACCTGATGAAATTGCTCTGAGATGACCAAAATGGTCCGTTTTGAAAATTTCCACCTTTCAACTAATTTTGACTCTCAGAGGTGGATCATCACTATTGGAGATAAAATGAGCATCTTTATCTTAATTTCCATGCTTCTAGGGAGCCAAAACTCAAGATTGGGCTCATTGTTAAAAGTGACTTAAAAGGAACCAAATGCTCACTTCAATGGCTTAAAACGTGTTTATTCACTGCGGGAAGAGATATAAAGAACATTTAGAGTAAATTATTGTTAATGCGAGAACGTTCAATTTTTCATGCCAAACGATCGATGACCCGCGTCCTGATGAAATTGCTCTGAGATGACCAAAATGGTCCGTTTTGAAAATGTTCATCTTTCAACAAATTTTGACTCTCAGAGGTGGATCATCACTTTTGGAGATAAAATGAGCATCGGTATCGTCATTTTCATGCTTCTAGGGAGCCAAAACTCAAGATTTGACTCATGGTTGAAAGTGACTTAAAAGGACCAAATGCTCACTTCGAGGGCTTAAAACGTGTTTATTCACTGCGGGAAGAGATATAAAGAACATTTAGAGTAAATTAATGTTCATTCGAGAACGTTCAATTTTTCATGCAAAACAATCGATGACCCGCGATCTGATGAAATTGCTCTGAGATGACCAAAATGGTCCGTTTTGAATGTTTTCATCTTTCAACTAATTTTGACTCTCAGAGGTGGATCATCACTTTTGGAGATAAAATGAGCATCGTTATCGTCATTTTCACGCTTCTAGGGAGGCAAAACTCAAGATTTGGCTCATGGTTAAAAGTGACTTAAAAGAACCCAAATGCTCACTTCGAGGGCTTAAAACGTGTTTATTCACTGCGGGAAGAGATATAAAGAACATTTAGAGTAATTTATTGTTCATGCAAGAACGTTCAATTTTTCATGCAAAACGATCGATGACCCGCGACCTGATGAAATTGCTCTGAGATGACCAAAATGGTCCGTTTTGAAAATTTCCACCTTTCAACTAATTTTGACTCTCAGAGGTGGATCATCACTATTGGAGATAAAATGAGCATCTTTATCTTAATTTTCATGCTTCTAGGGAGCCAAAACTCAAGATTGGGCTCATGGTTAAAAGTGACTTAAAAGGACCCAAATGCTCACTTCGATGGCTTAAAATGTGTTTATTCACTGCGGGAAGAGATATAAAGAACATTTAGAGTAAATTAATGTTCATGCGAGAACGTTCAATTTTTCATGCAAAACAATCGATGGCCCGCGACCTGATGAAATTGCTCTGAGGTGACCAAAATGGTCAGTTTTGAAAGTTTTCATCTTTCAACTAATTTTGACTCTCAGAGGTGGATCATCACTTTTGGAGATAAAATGAGCATCAGTATCGTCATTTTCATGCTTCTAGGGAGCCAAAACTCAAGATTTGACTCATGGTTGAAAGTGACTTAAAAGGACCAAATGCTCACTTCGAGGGCTTAAAACGTGTTTATTCACTGCGGGAAGAGATATAAAGAACATTTAGAGTAAATTATTGTTAATGCGAGAACGTTCAATTTTTCATGCCAAACGATCGATGACCCGCGTCCTGATGAAATTGCTCTGAGATGACCAAAATGGTCCGTTTTGAAAATGTTCATCTTTCAACTAATTTTGACTCTCAGAGGTGGATCATCACTTTTGGAGATAATATGAGCATCGGTATCGTCATTTTCATGCTTCTAGGGAGCCAAAACTCAAGATTTGGCTCATGGTTAAAAGTGACTTACAAGGAACCAAATGCTCACTTCGATGGCTTAAAACGTGTTTATTCACTGCGGGAGGAGATATAAAGAACATTTAGAGTAAATTATTGTTAATGCGAGAACGTTAAATTTTTCATGCCAAACGATCGATGACCCGCGACCTGATGAAATTGCTCTGAGATGACCAAAATGGTCCGTTTTGAAAGTTTTCATCTTTCAACTAATTTTGACTCTCATAGGTGGATCATCACTTTTGGAGATAAAATGAGCATTGTTATCGTCATTTTCATGCTTCTAGGGAGCCAAAACTCAAGATTTGGCTCATGGTTAAAAGTGACTTAAAAGGACCCAAATGCTCACTTCGATGGCTTAAAACGTGTTTATTCACTGCGGGAAGAGAGATATAGAACATTTAGAGTAAATTATTGTTAATGCGAGAACGTTCAATTTTTCATGCCAAACGATCGATGACCCGCGACTTGATGAAATTGCTCTGAGATGACCAAAATGGTCCGTTTTGAAAGTTTTCATCTTTTAACTAATTTTGACTCTCAGAGGTGGATCATCACTTTTGGAGATAAAATGAGCATCGTTATCGTCATTTTCAAGCTTCTGGGGAGCCAATACTCAAGATTTGGCTCATGGTTAAAAGTGACTTAAAAGGACCCAAATGCTCACTTCGAGGGCTTAAAATGTGTTTATTCACTGCGGGAAGAGATATAAAGAACATTTAGAGTAAATTAATGTTCATTCGAGAACGTTCAATTTTTCATGCAAAACAATCGATGACCCGCGACCTGATGAAATTGCTCTGAGATTACCAAAATGGTCCGTTTTGAAAGTTTTCATCTTTCAACTAATTTTGACTCTCAGAGGTGGATCATCACTTTTGGAGATAAAATGAGCATCGTTATCGTCATTTTCACGCTTCTAGGGAGGCAAAACTCAAGATTTGGCTCATGGTTAAAAGTGACTTAAAAGAACCCAAATGCTCACTTCGAGGGCTTAAACCGTGTTTATTCACTGCGGGAAGAGATATAAAGAACATTTAGAGTAAATTATTGTTCATGCAAGAACGTTCAATTTTTTATGCAAAACGATCGATGACCCGCGACCTGATGAAATTGCTCTGAGATGACCAAAATGGTCCGTTTTGAAAATTTCCACCTTTCAACTAATTTTGACTCTCAGAGGTGGATCATCACTATTGGAGATAAAATGAGCATCTTTATCTTAATTTCCATGCTTCTAGGGAGCCAAAACTCAAGATTGGGCTCATTGTTAAAAGTGACTTAAAAGGAACCAAATGCTCACTTCAATGGCTTAAAACGTGTTTATTCACTGCGGGAAGAGATATAAAGAACATTTAGAGTAAATTATTGTTAATGCGAGAACGTTCAATTTTTCATGCCAAACGATCGATGACCCGCGTCCTGATGAAATTGCTCTGAGATGACCAAAATGGTCCGTTTTGAAAATGTTCATCTTTCAACAAATTTTGACTCTCAGAGGTGGATCATCACTTTTGGAGATAAAATGAGCATCGGTATCGTCATTTTCATGCTTCTAGGGAGCCAAAACTCAAGATTTGACTCATGGTTGAAAGTGACTTAAAAGGACCAAATGCTCACTTCGAGGGCTTAAAACGTGTTTATTCACTGCGGGAAGAGATATAAAGAACATTTAGAGTAAATTAATGTTCATTCGAGAACGTTCAATTTTTCATGCAAAACAATCGATGACCCGCGATCTGATGAAATTGCTCTGAGATGACCAAAATGGTCCGTTTTGAAAGTTTTCATCTTTCAACTAATTTTGACTCTCAGAGGTGGATCATCACTTTTGGAGATAAAATGAGCATCGTTATCGTCATTTTCACGCTTCTAGGGAGGCAAAACTCAAGATTTGGCTCATGGTTAAAAGTGACTTAAAAGAACCCAAATGCTCACTTCGAGGGCTTAAAACGTGTTTATTCACTGCGGGAAGAGATATAAAGAACATTTAGAGTAATTTATTGTTCATTCGAGAACGTTCAATTTTTCATGCAAAACAATCGATGACCCGCGATCTGATGAAATTGCTCTGAGATGACCAAAATGGTCCGTTTTGAAAATTCCCACCTTTCAACTAATTTTGACTCTCAGAGGTGGATCATCACTATTGGAGATAAAATGAGCATCTTTATCTTAATTTTCATGCTTCTAGGGAGCCAAAACTCAAGATTGGGCTCATGGTTAAAAGTGACTTAAAAGGACCCAAATGCTCACTTCGATGGCTTAAAATGTGTTTATTCACTGCGGGAAGAGATTTAAAGAACATTTAGAGTAAATTAATGTTCATGCGAGAACGTTCAATTTTTCATGCAAAACAATCGATGGCCCGCGACCTGATGAAATTGCTCTGAGGTGACCAAAATGGTCAGTTTTGAAAGTTTTCATCTTTCAACTAATTTTGACTCTCAGAGGTGGATCATCACTTTTGGAGATAAAATGAGCATCAGTATCGTCATTTTCATGCTTCTAGGGAGCCAAAACTCAAGATTTGACTCATGGTTGAAAGTGACTTAAAAGGACCAAATGCTCACTTCGAGGGCTTAAAACGTGTTTATTCACTGCGGGAAGAGATATAAAGAACATTTAGAGTAAATTAATGTTCATGCGAGAACGTTCAATTTTTCATGCAAAACAATCGATGACCCGCGATCTGATGAAATTGCTCTGAGATGACCAAAATGGTCCGTTTTGAAAGTTTTCATCTTTCAACTAATTTTGACTCTCAGAGGTGGATCATCACTTTTGGAGATAAAATGAGCATCGTTATCGTCATTTTCATGCTTCTAGGGAGCCAAAACTCAAGATTTGGCTCATGGTTAAAAGTGACTTAAAAGGACCCAAATCCTCACTTCGATGGCTTAAAACGTGTTTATTCACTGCGGGAAGAGATATAAAGAACATTTAGAGTAAATTATTGTTAATGCGAGAACGTTCAATTTTTCATGCCAAACGATCGATGACCCGCTTCCTGATGAAATTGCTCTGAGATGACCAAAATGGTCCGTTTTGAAAATTTTCATCTTTCAACTAATTTTGACTCTCAGAGGTGGATCATCACTTTTGGAGATAAAATGAGCAGCGTTATCGTGATTTTCATGTTTCTAGGGAGCCAAAACTCAAGATTTGTCTCATGGTTAAAAGTGACTTAAAAGGACCCAAATGCTCACTTCGATGGCTTAAAACGTGTTTATTCACTGCGGGAAGAGATATAAAGAACATTTAGAGTAAATTATTATTAATGCGAGAACATTCAATTTTTCATGCCGAACGCGTCCTGATGAAATTGCTCTGAGAAGACCAAAATGGTCCGTTTTGAAAATTTTCATCTTTCAACTAATTTTGACTCTCAGAGGTGGATCATCACTTTTGGAGATAATATGAGCATCGGTATCGTCATTTTCATGCTTCTAGGGAGCCAAAACTCAAGATTTGGCTCATGGTTAAAAGTGACTTACAAGGAACCAAATGCTCACTTCGATGGCTTAAAACGTGTTTATTCACTGCGGGAGGAGATATAAAGAACATTTAGAGTAAATTATTGTTAATGCGAGAACGTTAAATTTTTCATGCCAAACGATCGATGACCCGCGACCTGATGAAATTGCTCTGAGATGACCAAAATGGTCCGTTTTGAAAGTTTTCATCTTTCAACTAATTTTGACTCTCATAGGTGGATCATCACTTTTGGAGATAAAATGAGCATTGTTATCGTCATTTTCATGCTTCTAGGGAGCCAAAACTCAAGATTTGGCTCATGGTTAAAAGTGACTTAAAAGGACCCAAATGCTCACTTCGATGGCTTAAAACGTGTTTATTCACTGCGGGAAGAGAGATATAGAACATTTAGAGTAAATTATTGTTAATGCGAGAACGTTCAATTTTTCATGCCAAACGATCGATGACCCGCGACTTGATGAAATTGCTCTGAGATGACCAAAATGGTCCGTTTTGAAAGTTTTCATCTTTTAACTAATTTTGACTCTCAGAGGTGGATCATCACTTTTGGAGATAAAATGAGCATCGTTATCGTCATTTTCAAGCTTCTGGGGAGCCAATACTCAAGATTTGGCTCATGGTTAAAAGTGACTTAAAAGGACCCAAATGCTCACTTCGAGGGCTTAAAATGTGTTTATTCACTGCGGGAAGAGATATAAAGAACATTTAGAGTAAATTAATGTTCATTCGAGAACGTTCAATTTTTCATGCAAAACAATCGATGACCCGCGACCTGATGAAATTGCTCTGAGATTACCAAAATGGTCCGTTTTGAAAGTTTTCATCTTTCAACTAATTTTGACTCTCAGAGGTGGATCATCACTTTTGGAGATAAAATGAGCATCGTTATCGTCATTTTCACGCTTCTAGGGAGGCAAAACTCAAGATTTGGCTCATGGTTAAAAGTGACTTAAAAGAACCCAAATGCTCACTTCGAGGGCTTAAACCGTGTTTATTCACTGCGGGAAGAGATATAAAGAACATTTAGAGTAAATTATTGTTCATGCAAGAACGTTCAATTTTTTATGCAAAACGATCGATGACCCGCGACCTGATGAAATTGCTCTGAGATGACCAAAATGGTCCGTTTTGAAAATTTCCACCTTTCAACTAATTTTGACTCTCAGAGGTGGATCATCACTATTGGAGATAAAATGAGCATCTTTATCTTAATTTCCATGCTTCTAGGGAGCCAAAACTCAAGATTGGGCTCATTGTTAAAAGTGACTTAAAAGGAACCAAATGCTCACTTCAATGGCTTAAAACGTGTTTATTCACTGCGGGAAGAGATATAAAGAACATTTAGAGTAAATTATTGTTAATGCGAGAACGTTCAATTTTTCATGCCAAACGATCGATGACCCGCGTCCTGATGAAATTGCTCTGAGATGACCAAAATGGTCCGTTTTGAAAATGTTCATCTTTCAACAAATTTTGACTCTCAGAGGTGGATCATCACTTTTGGAGATAAAATGAGCATCGGTATCGTCATTTTCATGCTTCTAGGGAGCCAAAACTCAAGATTTGACTCATGGTTGAAAGTGACTTAAAAGGACCAAATGCTCACTTCGAGGGCTTAAAACGTGTTTATTCACTGCGGGAAGAGATATAAAGAACATTTAGAGTAAATTAATGTTCATTCGAGAACGTTCAATTTTTCATGCAAAACAATCGATGACCCGCGATCTGATGAAATTGCTCTGAGATGACCAAAATGGTCCGTTTTGAAAGTTTTCATCTTTCAACTAATTTTGACTCTCAGAGGTGGATCATCACTTTTGGAGATAAAATGAGCATCGTTATCGTCATTTTCACGCTTCTAGGGAGGCAAAACTCAAGATTTGGCTCATGGTTAAAAGTGACTTAAAAGAACCCAAATGCTCACTTCGAGGGCTTAAAACGTGTTTATTCACTGCGGGAAGAGATATAAAGAACATTTAGAGTAATTTATTGTTCATTCGAGAACGTTCAATTTTTCATGCAAAACAATCGATGACCCGCGATCTGATGAAATTGCTCTGAGATGACCAAAATGGTCCGTTTTGAAAATTCCCACCTTTCAACTAATTTTGACTCTCAGAGGTGGATCATCACTATTGGAGATAAAATGAGCATCTTTATCTTAATTTTCATGCTTCTAGGGAGCCAAAACTCAAGATTGGGCTCATGGTTAAAAGTGACTTAAAAGGACCCAAATGCTCACTTCGATGGCTTAAAATGTGTTTATTCACTGCGGGAAGAGATTTAAAGAACATTTAGAGTAAATTAATGTTCATGCGAGAACGTTCAATTTTTCATGCAAAACAATCGATGGCCCGCGACCTGATGAAATTGCTCTGAGGTGACCAAAATGGTCAGTTTTGAAAGTTTTCATCTTTCAACTAATTTTGACTCTCAGAGGTGGATCATCACTTTTGGAGATAAAATGAGCATCAGTATCGTCATTTTCATGCTTCTAGGGAGCCAAAACTCAAGATTTGACTCATGGTTGAAAGTGACTTAAAAGGACCAAATGCTCACTTCGAGGGCTTAAAACGTGTTTATTCACTGCGGGAAGAGATATAAAGAACATTTAGAGTAAATTAATGTTCATGCGAGAACGTTCAATTTTTCATGCAAAACAATCGATGACCCGCGATCTGATGAAATTGCTCTGAGATGACCAAAATGGTCCGTTTTGAAAGTTTTCATCTTTCAACTAATTTTGACTCTCAGAGGTGGATCATCACTTTTGGAGATAAAATGAGCATCGTTATCGTCATTTTCATGCTTCTAGGGAGCCAAAACTCAAGATTTGGCTCATGGTTAAAAGTGACTTAAAAGGACCCAAATCCTCACTTCGATGGCTTAAAACGTGTTTATTCACTGCGGGAAGAGATATAAAGAACATTTAGAGTAAATTATTGTTAATGCGAGAACGTTCAATTTTTCATGCCAAACGATCGATGACCCGCTTCCTGATGAAATTGCTCTGAGATGACCAAAATGGTCCGTTTTGAAAATTTTCATCTTTCAACTAATTTTGACTCTCAGAGGTGGATCATCACTTTTGGAGATAAAATGAGCAGCGTTATCGTGATTTTCATGTTTCTAGGGAGCCAAAACTCAAGATTTGTCTCATGGTTAAAAGTGACTTAAAAGGACCCAAATGCTCACTTCGATGGCTTAAAACGTGTTTATTCACTGCGGGAAGAGATATAAAGAACATTTAGAGTAAATTATTATTAATGCGAGAACATTCAATTTTTCATGCCGAACGCGTCCTGATGAAATTGCTCTGAGAAGACCAAAATGGTCCGTTTTGAAAATTTTCATCTTTCAACTAATTTTGACTCTCAGAGGTGGATCATCACTTTTGGAGATAATATGAGCATCGGTATCGTCATTTTCATGCTTCTAGGGAGCCAAAACTCAAGATTTGGCTCATGGTTAAAAGTGACTTACAAGGACCCAAATGCTCACTTCGATGGCTTAAAACGTGTTTATTCACTGCGGGAGGAGATATAAAGAACATTTAGAGTAAATTATTGTTAATGCGAGAACGTTCAATTTTTCTTGCCAAACGATCGATGACCCGCGACCTGATGAAATTGCTCTGAGATGACCAAAATGGTCCGTTTTGAAAGTTTTCATCTTTCAACTAATTTTGACTCTCATAGGTGGATCATCACTTTTGGAGATAAAATGAGCATCGATATCGTCATTTTCATGCTTCTAGGGAGCCAAAACTCAAGATTTGGCTCATGGTTAAAAGTGACTTAAAAGGACCCACATGCTCACTTCGAGGGCTTAAAACGTGTTTATTCACTGCGGGAAGAGATATAAACAACATTTAGAGTAAATTAATGTTTATGCGAGAACGTTCAATTTTTCATGCAAAACAATCGATGACCCGCGACCTGATGAAATTGCTCTGAGATGACCAAAATGGTCCGTTTTGAAAATTTTCATCTTTCAACTAATTTTGACTCTCAGAGGTGGATCATCACTTTTGGAGATAAAATGAGCATCGTTATTGTCATTTTCATGCTTCTAGGGAGCCAAAACTCAAGATTTGTCTCATGGTTAAAAGTGACTTAAAAGGACCCAAATGCTCACTTCGAGGGCTTAAAACGTGTTTATTCACTGCGGGAAGAGATATAAAGAACATTTAGAGTAAATTAATGTTCATGCGAGAACGTTCAATTTTTCATGCAAAACAATCGATGACCCGCGACCTGATGAAATTGCTCTGAGATGACCAAAATGGTCCGTTTTGAAAGTTTTCATCTTTTAACTAATTTTGACTCTCAGAGGTGGATCATCACTTTTGGAGATAAAATGAGCATCGTTATCGTCATTTTCAAGCTTCTGGGGAGCCAAAACTCAAGATTTGGCTCATGGTTAAAAGTGACTTATAAGGACCCAAATGCTCACTTCGAGGGCTTAAAACGTGTTTATTCACTGCGGGAAGAGATATAAAGAACATTTAGAGTAAATTAATGTTCATTCGAGAACGTTCAATTTTTCATGCAAAACAATCGATGACCCCGCGACCTGATGAAATTGCTCTGAGATGACCAAAATGGTCCGTTTTGAAAATTTTCATCTTTCAACTAATTTTGACTCTCAGAGGTGGATCATCACTTTTGGAGATAAAATGAGCATCGTTATTGTCATTTTCATGCTTCTAGGGAGCCAAAACTCAAGATTTGTCTCATGGTTAAAAGTGACTGAAAAGGACCCAAATGCTCACTTCGAGGGCTTAAAACGTGTTTATTCACTGCGGGAAGAGATATAAAGAACATTTAGAGTAAATTAATGTTCATGCGAGAACGTTCAATTTTTCATGCAAAACAATCGATGACCCGCGACCTGATGAAATTGCTCTGAGATGACCAAAATGGTCCGTTTTGAAAGTTTTCATCTTTTAACTAATTTTGACTCTCAGAGGTGGATCATCACTTTTGGAGATAAAATGAGCATCGTTATCGTCATTTTCAAGCTTCTGGGGAGCCAAAACTCAAGATTGGGCTCATTGTTAAAAGTGACTTAAAAGGAACCAAATGCTCACTTCAATGGCTTAAAATGTGTTTATTCACTGCGGGAAGAGATATAAAGAACATTTAGAGTAAATTATTGTTAATGCGAGAACGTTCAATTTTTCATGCCAAACGATCGATGACCCGCGTCCTGATGAAATTGCTCTGAGATGACCAAAATGGTCCGTTTTGAAAATGTTCATCTTTCAACAAATTTTGACTCTCAGAGGTGGATCATCACTTTTGGAGATAAAATGAGCATCGGTATCGTCATTTTCATGCTTCTAGGGAGCCAAAACTCAAGATTTGGCTCATGGTTAAAAGTGACTTACAAGGACCCAAATGCTCACTTCGATGGCTTAAAACGTGTTTATTCACTGCGGGAGGAGATATAAAGAACATTTAGAGTAAATTATTGTTAATGCGAGAACGTTAAATTTTTCATGCCAAACGATCGATGACCCGCGACCTGATGAAATTGCTCTGAGATGACCAAAATGGTCCGTTTTGAAAGTTTTCATCTTTCAACTAATTTTGACTCTCATAGGTGGATCATCACTTTTGGAGATAAAATGAGCATTGTTATCGTCATTTTCATGCTTCTAGGGAGCCAAAACTCAAGATTTGGCTCATGGTTAAAAGTGACTTAAAAGGACCCAAATCCTCACTTCGATGGCTTAAAACGTGTTTATTCACTGCGGGAAGAGATATAAAGAACATTTAGAGTAAATTATTGTTAATGCGAGAACGTTCAATTTTTCATGCCAAACGATCGATGACCCGCTTCCTGATGAAATTGCTCTGAGATGACCAAAATGGTCCGTTTTGAAAATTTTCATCTTTCAACTAATTTTGACTCTCAGAGGTGGATCATCACTTTTGGAGATAAAATGAGCAGCGTTATCGTGATTTTCATGTTTCTAGGGAGCCAAAACTCAAGATTTGTCTCATGGTTAAAAGTGACTTAAAAGGACCCAAATGCTCACTTCGATGGCTTAAAACGTGTTTATTCACTGCGGGAAGAGATATAAAGAACATTTAGAGTAAATTATTGTTAATGCGAGAACATTCAATTTTTCATGCCGAACGCGTCCTGATGAAATTGCTCTGAATAGACCAAAATGGTCCGTTTTGAAAATTTTCATCTTTCAACTAATTTTGACTCTCAGAGGTGGATCATCACTTTTGGAGATAAAATGAGCATCGGTATCGTCATTTTCATGCTTCTAGGGAGCCAAAACTCAAGATTTGGCTCATGGTTAAAAGTGACTTACAAGGACCCAAATGCTCACTTCGATGGCTTAAAACGTGTTTATTCACTGCGGGAGGAGATATAAAGAACATTTAGAGTAAATTATTGTTAATGCGAGAACGTTCAATTTTTCATGCCAAACGATCGATGACCCGCGACCTGATGAAATTGCTCTGAGATGACCAAAATGGTCCGTTTTGAAAGTTTTCATCTTTCAACTAATTTTGACTCTCATAGGTGGATCATCACTTTTGGAGATAAAATGAGCATCGATATCGTCATTTTCATGCTTCTAGGGAGCCAAAACTCAAGATTTGGCTCATGGTTAAAAGTGACTTAAAAGGACCCACATGCTCACTTCGAGGGCTTAAAACGTGTTTATTCACTGCGGGAAGAGATATAAACAACATTTAGAGTAAATTAATGTTTATGCGAGAACGTTCAATTTTTCATGCAAAACAATCGATGACCCGCGACCTGATGAAATTGCTCTGAGATGACCAAAATGGTCCGTTTTGAAAATTTTCATCTTTCAACTAATTTTGACTCTCAGAGGTGGATCATCACTTTTGGAGATAAAATGAGCATCGTTATTGTCATTTTCATGCTTCTAGGGAGCCAAAACTCAAGATTTGTCTCATGGTTAAAAGTGACTTAAAAGGACCCAAATGCTCACTTCGAGGGCTTAAAACGTGTTTATTCACTGCGGGAAGAGATATAAAGAACATTTAGAGTAAATTAATGTTCATGCGAGAACGTTCAATTTTTCATGCAAAACAATCGATGACCCGCGACCTGATGAAATTGCTCTGAGATGACCAAAATGGTCCGTTTTGAAAGTTTTCATCTTTTAACTAATTTTGACTCTCAGAGGTGGATCATCACTTTTGGAGATAAAATGAGCATCGTTATCGTCATTTTCAAGCTTCTGGGGAGCCAAAACTCAAGATTTGGCTCATGGTTAAAAGTGACTTATAAGGACCCAAATGCTCACTTCGAGGGCTTAAAACGTGTTTATTCACTGCGGGAAGAGATATAAAGAACATTTAGAGTAAATTAATGTTCATTCGAGAACGTTCAATTTTTCATGCAAAACAATCGATGACCCGCGACCTGATGAAATTGCTCTGAGATGACCAAAATGGTCCGTTTTGAAAATTTTCATCTTTCAACTAATTTTGACTCTCAGAGGTGGATCATCACTTTTGGAGATAAAATGAGCATCGTTATTGTCATTTTCATGCTTCTAGGGAGCCAAAACTCAAGATTTGTCTCATGGTTAAAAGTGACTTAAAAGGACCCAAATGCTCACTTCGAGGGCTTAAAACGTGTTTATTCACTGCGGGAAGAGATATAAAGAACATTTAGAGTAAATTAATGTTCATTCGAGAACGTTTAATTTTTCATGCAAAACAATCGATGACCCGCGACCTGATGAAATTGCTCTGAGATTACCAAAATGGTCCGTTTTGAAAATTTCCACCTTTCAACTAATTTTGACTCTCAGAGGTGGATCATCACTATTGGAGATAAAATGAGCATCTTTATCTTAATTTTCATGCTTCTAGGGAGCCAAAACTCAAGATTGGGCTCATGGTTAAAAGTGACTTAAAAGGATCCAAATGCTCACTTCGATGGCTTAAAATGTGTTTATTCACTGCGGGAAGAGATATAAAGAACATTTAGAGTAAATTAATGTTCATGCGAGAACGTTCAATTTTTCATGCAAAACAATCGATGACCCGCGATCTGATGAAATTGCTCTGAGATGACCAAAATGGTCCGTTTTGAAAGTTTTCATCTTTCAACTAATTTTGACTCTCAGAGGTGGATCATCACTTTTGGAGATAAAATGAGCATCGTTATCGTCATTTTCATACTTCTAGGGAGCCAAAACTCAAGATTTGGCTCATGGTTAAAAGTGACTTAAAAGGACCCAAATCCTCACTTCGATGGCTTAAAACGTGTTTATTCACTGCGGGAAGAGATATAAAGAACATTTAGAGTAAATTATTGTTAATGCGAGAACGTTCAATTTTTCATGCCAAACGATCGATGACCCGCTTCCTGATGAAATTGCTCTGAGATGACCAAAATGGTCCGTTTTGAAAATTTTCATCTTTCAACTAATTTTGACTCTCAGAGGTGGATCATCACTTTTGGAGATAAAATGAGCAGCGTTATCGTGATTTTCATGTTTCTAGGGAGCCAAAACTCAAGATTTGTCTCATGGTTAAAAGTGACTTAAAAGGACCCAAATGCTCACTTCGATGGCTTAAAACGTGTTTATTCACTGCGGGAAGAGATATAAAGAACATTTAGAGTAAATTATTGTTAATGCGAGAACATTCAATTTTTCATGCCGAACGCGTCCTGATGAAATTGCTCTGAATAGACCAAAATGGTCCGTTTTGAAAATTTTCATCTTTCAACTAATTTTGACTCTCAGAGGTGGATCATCACTTTTGGAGATAAAATGAGCAGCGTTATCGTCATTTTCATGCTTCTAGGGAGCCAAAACTCAAGATTTGGCTCATGGTTAAAAGTGACTTAAAAGGACCCAAATGCTCACTTCGAGGGCTTAAAATGTGTTTATTCACTGCGGGAAGAGATATAAACATCATTTAGAGTAAATTAATGTTCATGCGAGAACGTTAAATTTTTCATGCAAAACAATCGATGACCCGCGACCTGATGAAATTGCTCTGAGGTGACCAAAATGGTTTGTTTTGAAAGTTTTCATCTTTCAACTAATTTTGACTCTCAGAGGTGGATCATCACTTTTGGAGATAATATGAGCATCGGTATCGTCATTTTCATGCTTCTAGGGAGCCAAAACTCAAGATTTGGCTCATGGTTAAAAGTGACTTACAAGGACCCAAATGCTCACTTCGATGGCTTAAAACGTGTTTATTCACTGCGGGAGGAGATATAAAGAACATTTAGAGTAAATTATTGTTAATGCGAGAACGTTCAATTTTTCATGCCAAACGATCGATGACCCGCGACCTGATGAAATTGCTCTGAGATGACCAAAATGGTCCGTTTTGAAAGTTTTCATCTTTCAACTAATTTTGACTCTCATAGGTGGATCATCACTTTTGGAGATAAAATGAGCATCGATATTGTCATTTTCATGCTTCTAGGGAGCCAAAACTCAAGATTTGGCTCATGGTTAAAAGTGACTTAAAAGGACCCACATGCTCACTTCGAGGGCTTAAAACGTGTTTATTCACTGCGGGAAGAGATATAAACAACATTTAGAGTAAATTAATGTTTATGCGAGAACGTTCAATTTTTCATGCAAAACAATCGATGACCCGCGACCTGATGAAATTGCTCTGAGATGACCAAAATGGTCCGTTTTGAAAATTTTCATCTTTCAACTAATTTTGACTCTCAGAGGTGGATCATCACTTTTGGAGATAAAATGAGCATCGTTATTGTCATTTTCATGCTTCTAGGGAGCCAAAACTCAAGATTTGTCTCATGGTTAAAAGTGACTTAAAAGGACCCAAATGCTCACTTCGAGGGCTTAAAACGTGTTTATTCACTGCGGGAAGAGATATAAAGAACATTTAGAGTAAATTAATGTTCATTCGAGAACGTTTAATTTTTCATGCAAAACAATCGATGACCCGCGACCTGATGAAATTGCTCTGAGATTACCAAAATGGTCCGTTTTGAAAATTTCCACCTTTCAACTAATTTTGACTCTCAGAGGTGGATCATCACTATTGGAGATAAAATGAGCATCTTTATCTTAATTTTCATGCTTCTAGGGAGCCAAAACTCAAGATTGGGCTCATGGTTAAAAGTGACTTAAAAGGATCCAAATGCTCACTTCGATGGCTTAAAATGTGTTTATTCACTGCGGGAAGAGATATAAAGAACATTTAGAGTAAATTAATGTTCATGCGAGAACGTTCAATTTTTCATGCAAAACAATCGATGACCCGCGATCTGATGAAATTGCTCTGAGATGACCAAAATGGTCCGTTTTGAAAGTTTTCATCTTTCAACTAATTTTGACTCTCAGAGGTGGATCATCACTTTTGGAGATAAAATGAGCATCGTTATCGTCATTTTCATACTTCTAGGGAGCCAAAACTCAAGATTTGGCTCATGGTTAAAAGTGACTTAAAAGGACCCAAATCCTCACTTCGATGGCTTAAAACGTGTTTATTCACTGCGGGAAGAGATATAAAGAACATTTAGAGTAAATTATTGTTAATGCGAGAACGTTCAATTTTTCATGCCAAACGATCGATGACCCGCTTCCTGATGAAATTGCTCTGAGATGACCAAAATGGTCCGTTTTGAAAATTTTCATCTTTCAACTAATTTTGACTCTCAGAGGTGGATCATCACTTTTGGAGATAAAATGAGCAGCGTTATCGTGATTTTCATGTTTCTAGGGAGCCAAAACTCAAGATTTGTCTCATGGTTAAAAGTGACTTAAAAGGACCCAAATGCTCACTTCGATGGCTTAAAACGTGTTTATTCACTGCGGGAAGAGATATAAAGAACATTTAGAGTAAATTATTGTTAATGCGAGAACATTCAATTTTTCATGCCGAACGCGTCCTGATGAAATTGCTCTGAATAGACCAAAATGGTCCGTTTTGAAAATTTTCATCTTTCAACTAATTTTGACTCTCAGAGGTGGATCATCACTTTTGGAGATAAAATGAGCAGCGTTATCGTCATTTTCATGCTTCTAGGGAGCCAAAACTCAAGATTTGGCTCATGGTTAAAAGTGACTTAAAAGGACCCAAATGCTCACTTCGAGGGCTTAAAATGTGTTTATTCACTGCGGGAAGAGATATAAACATCATTTAGAGTAAATTAATGTTCATGCGAGAACGTTAAATTTTTCATGCAAAACAATCGATGACCCGCGACCTGATGAAATTGCTCTGAGGTGACCAAAATGGTTTGTTTTGAAAGTTTTCATCTTTCAACTAATTTTGACTCTCAGAGGTGGATCATCACTTTTGGAGATAATATGAGCATCGGTATCGTCATTTTCATGCTTCTAGGGAGCCAAAACTCAAGATTTGGCTCATGGTTAAAAGTGACTTACAAGGACCCAAATGCTCACTTCGATGGCTTAAAACGTGTTTATTCACTGCGGGAGGAGATATAAAGAACATTTAGAGTAAATTATTGTGAATGCGAGAACGTTCAATTTTTCATGCCAAACGATCGATGACCCGCGACCTGATGAAATTGCTCTGAGATGACCAAAATGGTCCGTTTTGAAAGTTTTCATCTTTCAACTAATTTTGACTCTCATAGGTGGATCATCACTTTTGGAGATAAAATGAGCATCGATATTGTCATTTTCATGCTTCTAGGGAGCCAAAACTCAAGATTTGGCTCATGGTTAAAAGTGACTTAAAAGGACCCACATGCTCACTTCGAGGGCTTAAAACGTGTTTATTCACTGCGGGAAGAGATATAAACAACATTTAGAGTAAATTAATGTTTATGCGAGAACGTTCAATTTTTCATGCAAAACAATCGATGACCCGCGACCTGATGAAATTGCTCTGAGATGACCAAAATGGTCCGTTTTGAAAATTTTCATCTTTCAACTAATTTTGACTCTCAGAGGTGGATCATCACTTTTGGAGATAATGAGCATCGTTATTGTCATTTTCATGCTTCTAGGGAGCCAAAACTCAAGATTTGTCTCATGGTTAAAAGTGACTTAAAAGGACCCAAATGCTCACTTCGAGGGCTTAAAACGTGTTTATTCACTGCGGGAAGAGATATAAAGAACATTTAGAGTAAATTAATGTTCATGCGAGAACGTTCAATTTTTCATGCAAAACAATCGATGACCCGCGACCTGATGAAATTGCTCTGAGATGACCAAAATGGTCCGTTTTGAAAGTTTTCATCTTTTAACTAATTTTGACTCTCAGAGGTGGATCATCACTTTTGGAGATAAAATGAGCATCGTTATCGTCATTTTCAAGCTTCTGGGGAGCCAAAACTCAAGATTTGGCTCATGGTTAAAAGTGACTTATAAGGACCCAAATGCTCACTTCGAGGGCTTAAAACGTGTTTATTCACTGCGGGAAGAGATATAAAGAACATTTAGAGTAAATTAATGTTCATTCGAGAACGTTCAATTTTTCATGCAAAACAATCGATGACCCGCGACCTGATGAAATTGCTCTGAGATGACCAAAATGGTCCGTTTTGAAAATTTTCATCTTTCAACTAATTTTGACTCTCAGAGGTGGATCATCACTTTTGGAGATAAAATGAGCATCGTTATTGTCATTTTCATGCTTCTAGGGAGCCAAAACTCAAGATTTGTCTCATGGTTAAAAGTGACTTAAAAGGACCCAAATGCTCACTTCGAGGGCTTAAAACGTGTTTATTCACTGCGGGAAGAGATATAAAGAACATTTAGAGTAAATTAATGTTCATTCGAGAACGTTTAATTTTTCATGCAAAACAATCGATGACCCGCGACCTGATGAAATTGCTCTGAGATTACCAAAATGGTCCGTTTTGAAAATTTCCACCTTTCAACTAATTTTGACTCTCAGAGGTGGATCATCACTATTGGAGATAAAATGAGCATCTTTATCTTAATTTTCATGCTTCTAGGGAGCCAAAACTCAAGATTGGGCTCATGGTTAAAAGTGACTTAAAAGGATCCAAATGCTCACTTCGATGGCTTAAAATGTGTTTATTCACTGCGGGAAGAGATATAAAGAACATTTAGAGTAAATTATTGTTAATGCGAGAACGTTCAATTTTTCATGCCAAACGATCGATGACCCGTGTCCTGATGAAATTGCTCTGAGATGACCAAAATGGTCCGTTTTGAAAATTTTCATCTTTCAACTAATTTTGACTCTCAGAGGTGGATCATCACTTTTGGAGATAAAATGAGCATCGCTATCGTCATTTTCATGCTTCTAGGGAGCCAAAACTCAAGATTTGACTCATGGTTGAAAGTGACTTAAAAGGACCAAATGCTCACTATGAGGGCTTAAAACATGTTTATTCACTGCGGGAAGAGATATAAAGAACATTTAGAGTAAATTAATGTTCATTCGAGAACGTTCAATTTTTCATGCAAAACAATCGATGACCCACGACCTGATGAAATTGCTCTGAGATTACCTAAATGGTCCGTTTTGAAAGTTTTCATCTTTCAACTAATTTTGACTCTCAAAGGTGGATCATCACTTTTGGAGATAAAATGAGCATCGTTATCGTCATTTTCACGCTTCTAGGGAGGCAAAACTCAAGATTGGGCTCATGGTTAAAAGTGACTTAAAAGGCCCAAATGCTCACTTCGATGGCTTAAAACGTGTTTATTCACTGTGGGAAGAGATATAAAGAACATTTAGAGTAAATTATTGTTAATGCGAGAACGTTCAATTTTTCATGCCAAACGATCGATGACCCGCGTCCTGATGAAATTGCTCTGAGATGACCAAAATGGTCAGTTTTGAAAATGTTCATCTTTCAACTAATTTTGACTCTCAGAGGTGGATCATCACTTTTGGAGATAAAATGAGCAGCGTTATCGTCATTTTCATGCTTCTAGGGAGCCAAAACTCAAGATTTGGCTCATGGTTAAAAGTGACTTAAAAGGACCCAAATGCTCACTTCGAGGGCTTAAAATGTGTTTATTCACTGCGGGAAGAGATATAAACATCATTTAGAGTAAATTAATGTTCATGCGAGAACGTTCAATTTTTCATGCAAAACAATCGATGACCCGCGACCTGATGAAATTGCTCTGAGGTGACCAAAATGGTCAGTTTTGAAAGTTTTCATCTTTCAACTAATTTTGACTCTCAGAGGTGGATCAACACTTTTGGAGATAAAATGAGCATCGGTATCGTCATTTTCATGCTTCTAGGGAGCCAAAACTCAAGATTTGGCTCATGGTTAAAAGTGACTTAAAAGGACCCAAATGCTCACTTCGAGGGCTTAAAACGTGTTTATTCACTGCGGGAAGAGATATAAAGAACATTTAGAGTAAATTATTGTTCATGCGAGAACGTTCAATTTTTCATGCAAAACGAACGATGACCCGCTTCCTGATAAAATTGCTCTGAGATGACCAAAATGGTCCGTTTTGAAAATTTTCATCTTTCAACTAATTTTGACTCTCAGAGGTGGATCATCACTTTTGGAGATAAAATGAGCAGCGTTATCGTGATTTTCATGTTTCTAGGGAGCCAAAACTCAAGATTTGTCTCATGGGTAAAAGTGACTTAAAAGGACCCAAATGCTCACTTCGAGGGCTTAAAATGTGTTTATTCACTGCGGGAAGAGATATAAACATCATTTAGAGTAAATTAATGTTCATGCGAGAACGTTCAATTTTTCATGCAAAACAATCGATGACCCGCGACCTGATGAAATTGCTCTGAGGTGACCAAAATGGTTTGTTTTGAAAGTTTTCATCTTTCAACTAATTTTGACTCTCAGAGGTGGATCATCACTTTTGGAGATAATATGAGCATCGGTATCGTCATTTTCATGCTTCTAGGGAGCCAAAACTCAAGATTTGGCTCATGGTTAAAAGTGACTTACAAGGACCCAAATGCTCACTTCGATGGCTTAAAACGTGTTTATTCACTGCGGGAGGAGATATAAAGAACATTTAGAGTAAATTATTGTTAATGCGAGAACGTTCAATTTTTCATGCCAAACGATCGATGACCCGCGACCTGATGAAATTGCTCTGAGATGACCAAAATGGTCCGTTTTGAAAGTTTTCATCTTTCAACTAATTTTGACTCTCATAGGTGGATCATCACTTTTGGAGATAAAATGAGCATCGATATTGTCATTTTCATGCTTCTAGGGAGCCAAAACTCAAGATTTGGCTCATGGTTAAAAGTGACTTAAAAGGACCCACATGCTCACTTCGAGGGCTTAAAACGTGTTTATTCACTGCGGGAAGAGATATAAACAACATTTAGAGTAAATTAATGTTTATGCGAGAACGTTCAATTTTTCATGCAAAACAATCGATGACCCGCGACCTGATGAAATTGCTCTGAGATGACCAAAATGGTCCGTTTTGAAAATTTTCATCTTTCAACTAATTTTGACTCTCAGAGGTGGATCATCACTTTTGGAGATAAAATGAGCATCGTTATTGTCATTTTCATGCTTCTAGGGAGCCAAAACTCAAGATTTGTCTCATGGTTAAAAGTGACTTAAAAGGACCCAAATGCTCACTTCGAGGGCTTAAAACGTGTTTATTCACTGCGGGAAGAGATATAAAGAACATTTAGAGTAAATTAATGTTCATGCGAGAACGTTCAATTTTTCATGCAAAACAATCGATGACCCGCGACCTGATGAAATTGCTCTGAGATGACCAAAATGGTCCGTTTTGAAAGTTTTCATCTTTTAACTAATTTTGACTCTCAGAGGTGGATCATCACTTTTGGAGATAAAATGAGCATCGTTATCGTCATTTTCAAGCTTCTGGGGAGCCAAAACTCAAGATTTGGCTCATGGTTAAAAGTGACTTATAAGGACCCAAATGCTCACTTCGAGGGCTTAAAACGTGTTTATTCACTGCGGGAAGAGATATAAAGAACATTTAGAGTAAATTAATGTTCATTCGAGAACGTTCAATTTTTCATGCAAAACAATCGATGACCCGCGACCTGATGAAATTGCTCTGAGATGACCAAAATGGTCCGTTTTGAAAATTTTCATCTTTCAACTAATTTTGACTCTCAGAGGTGGATCATCACTTTTGGAGATAAAATGAGCATCGTTATTGTCATTTTCATGCTTCTAGGGAGCCAAAACTCAAGATTTGTCTCATGGTTAAAAGTGACTTAAAAGGACCCAAATGCTCACTTCGAGGGCTTAAAACGTGTTTATTCACTGCGGGAAGAGATATAAAGAACATTTAGAGTAAATTAATGTTCATTCGAGAACGTTGAATTTTTCATGCAAAACAATCGATGACCCGCGACCTGATGAAATTGCTCTGAGATTACCAAAATGGTCCGTTTTGAAAATTTCCACCTTTCAACTAATTTTGACTCTCAGAGGTGGATCATCACTATTGGAGATAAAATGAGCATCTTTATCTTAATTTTCATGCTTCTAGGGAGCCAAAACTCAAGATTGGGCTCATGGTTAAAAGTGACTTAAAAGGATCCAAATGCTCACTTCGATGGCTTAAAATGTGTTTATTCACTGCGGGAAGAGATATAAAGAACATTTAGAGTAAATTATTGTTAATGCGAGAACGTTCAATTTTTCATGCCAAACGATCGATGACCCGTGTCCTGATGAAATTGCTCTGAGATGACCAAAATGGTCCGTTTTGAAAATTTTCATCTTTCAACTAATTTTGACTCTCAGAGGTGGATCATCACTTTTGGAGATAAAATGAGCATCGCTATCGTCATTTTCATGCTTCTAGGGAGCCAAAACTCAAGATTTGACTCATGGTTGAAAGTGACTTAAAAGGACCAAATGCTCACTATGAGGGCTTAAAACATGTTTATTCACTGCGGGAAGAGATATAAAGAACATTTAGAGTAAATTAATGTTCATTCGAGAACGTTCAATTTTTCATGCAAAACAATCGATGACCCACGACCTGATGAAATTGCTCTGAGATTACCTAAATGGTCCGTTTTGAAAGTTTTCATCTTTCAACTAATTTTGACTCTCAAAGGTGGATCATCACTTTTGGAGATAAAATGAGCATCGTTATCGTCATTTTCACGCTTCTAGGGAGGCAAAACTCAAGATTGGGCTCATGGTTAAAAGTGACTTAAAAGGCCCAAATGCTCACTTCGATGGCTTAAAACGTGTTTATTCACTGTGGGAAGAGATATAAAGAACATTTAGAGTAAATTATTGTTAATGCGAGAACGTTCAATTTTTCATGCCAAACGATCGATGACCCGCGTCCTGATGAAATTGCTCTGAGATGACCAAAATGGTCAGTTTTGAAAATGTTCATCTTTCAACTAATTTTGACTCTCAGAGGTGGATCATCACTTTTGGAGATAAAATGAGCAGCGTTATCGTCATTTTCATGCTTCTAGGGAGCCAAAACTCAAGATTTGGCTCATGGTTAAAAGTGACTTAAAAGGACCCAAATGCTCACTTCGAGGGCTTAAAATGTGTTTATTCACTGCGGGAAGAGATATAAACATCATTTAGAGTAAATTAATGTTCATGCGAGAACGTTCAATTTTTCATGCAAAACAATCGATGACCCGCGACCTGATGAAATTGCTCTGAGGTGACCAAAATGGTCAGTTTTGAAAGTTTTCATCTTTCAACTAATTTTGACTCTCAGAGGTGGATCAACACTTTTGGAGATAAAATGAGCATCGGTATCGTCATTTTCATGCTTCTAGGGAGCCAAAACTCAAGATTTGGCTCATGGTTAAAAGTGACTTAAAAGGACCCAAATGCTCACTTCGAGGGCTTAAAACGTGTTTATTCACTGCGGGAAGAGATATAAAGAACATTTAGAGTAAATTATTGTTCATGCGAGAACGTTCAATTTTTCATGCAAAACGAACGATGACCCGCTTCCTGATAAAATTGCTCTGAGATGACCAAAATGGTCCGTTTTGAAAATTTTCATCTTTCAACTAATTTTGACTCTCAGAGGTGGATCATCACTTTTGGAGATAAAATGAGCAGCGTTATCGTGATTTTCATGTTTCTAGGGAGCCAAAACTCAAGATTTGTCTCATGGGTAAAAGTGACTTAAAAGGACCCAAATGCTCACTTCGAGGGCTTAAAATGGGTTTATTCACTGCGGGAAGAGATATAAACATCATTTAGAGTAAATTAATGTTCATGCGAGAACGTTCAATTTTTCATGCAAAACAATCGATGACCCGCGACCTGATGAAATTGCTCTGAGGTGACCAAAATGGTCCGTTTTGAAAGTTTTCATCTTTCAACTAATTTTGACTCTCAGAGGTGGATCATCACTTTTGGAGATAAAATGATCATCGGTATCGTCATTTTCATGCTTCTAGGGAGCCAAAACTCAAGATTTGACTCATGGTTGAAAGTGACTTAAAAGGACCAAATGCTCACTTCGAGGGCTTAAAACATGTTTATTCACTGCGGGAAGAGATATAAACAACATTTAGAGTAAATTAATGTTCATGCGAGAACGTTCAATTTTTCATGCAAAACAATCGATGACCCGCGACCTGATGAAATTGCTCTGAGGTGAACAAAATGGTCCATTTTGAAAATGGTTATCTTTCAACTAATATTGACTCTCAGAGGTGGATCTTCACTTTTGGAGATAAAATGAGCATCTTCATAGTCATTTTTATGCTTCTGGGGAGCCAAAACTCAAGATTTGGCTCATGGTTAAAAGTGACTTAAAAGGACCCAAATGCTCACTTCGAGGGCTTAAAATGTGTTTATTCACTGCGGGAAGAGATATAAAGAACATTTAGAGTAAATTAATGTTCATGCGAGAACGTTCAATTTTTCATGCAAAACAATCGATGACCCGCGATCTCATGAAATTGCTCTGAGATGACCAAAATGGTCCGTTTTGAAAATGTTCATCTTTCAACTAATTTTGACTCTCAGAGGTGGATCATCACTTTTGGAGATAAAATGAGCATCGTTATCGTCATTTTCATGCTTCTAGGGAGCCAAAACTCAAGATTTGGCTCATGGTTAAAAGTGACTTATAAGGACCCAAATGCTCACTTTGAGGGCTTAAAACGTGTTTATTCACTGCGGTAAGAGATATAAAGAACATTTAGAGTAAATTATTGTTCATGCGAGAACGTTCAATTTTTCATGCAAAATGATCGATGACCCACGACCTGATGCAATTGCTCTGAGATGACCAAAATGGTCCGTTTTGAAAGTTTCCATCTTTCAACTAATTTTGACTCTCAGAGGTGGATCATCACTTTTGGAGATAAAATGAGCATCGTTATCGTCATTTTCACGCTTCTAGGGAGGCAAAACTCAAGATTTGGCTCATGGTTAAAAGTGACTTAAAAGGACCCAAATGCTCACTTCAGGGCTTAAAATGTGTTTATTCACTGCGGGAAGAGATATAAACATCATTTAGAGTAAATTAATGTTCATGCGAGAACGTTCAATTTTTCATGCAAAACAATCGAAGACCCGCGACCTGATGAAATTGCTCTGAGGTGACCAAAATGGTCAGTTTTGAAAGTTTTCATCTTTCAACTAATTTTGACTCTCAGAGGTGGATCATCACTTTTGGAGATAAAATGAGCATCGGTATCGTCATTTTCATGCTTCTAGGGAGCCAAAACTCAAGATTTGACTCATGGTTGAAAGTGACTTAAAAGGACCAAATGCTCACTTCGAGGGCTTAAAACGTGTTTATTCACTGCGGGAAGAGATATAAAGAACATTTAGAGTAAATTAATGTTCATGCGAGAACGTTCAATTTTTCATGCAAAACAATCGATGACCCGCGATCTGATGAAATTGCTCTGAGATGACCAAAATGGTCCGTTTTGAAAATTTTCATCTTTCAACTAATTTTGACTTTCAGAGGTGGATCATCACTTTTGGAGATAAAATGAGCAGCGTTATCGTCATTTTCATGCTTCTAGGGAGCCAAAACTCAAGATTTGGCTCATGGTTAAAAGTGACTTAAAAGGACCCAAATGCTCACTTCGAGGGCTTTAAATGTGTTTATTCACTGCGGGAAGAGATATAAAGAACATTTAGAGTAAATTAATGTTCATGCGAGAACGTTCAATTTTTCATGCAAAACAATCGATGACCCGCGATCTCATGAAATTGCTCTGAGATGACCAAAATGGTCCGTTTTGAAAATTTTCATCTTTCAACTAATTTTGACTCTCAGAGGTGGATCATCACTTTTGGAGATAAAATGAGCATCGGTATCGTCATTTTCATGCTTCTAGGGAGCCAAAACTCAATATTTGACTCATGGTTGAAAGTGACTTAAAAGGACCAAATGCTCACTTCGAGGGCTTAAAACGTGTTTATTCACTGCGGGAAGAGATATAAACAATATTTAGAGTGAATTAATGTTCATGCGAGAACGTTCAATTTTTCATGCAAAACAATCGATGACCCGCGACCTGATGAAATTGCTCTGAGATGACCAAAATGGTCCGTTTTGAAAATTTTCACCTTTTAACTAATTTTGACTCTCAGAGGTGGATCATCACTTTTGGAGATAAAATGAGCATCGTTATCGTCATTTTCATGCTTCTAGGGAGCCAAAACTCAAGATTGGGCTCATGGTTAAAAGTGACTTAAAAGGACCCAAATGCTCACTTCGAGGGCTTAAAACGTGTTTATTCACTGCGGGAAGAGATATAAACAACATTTAGAGTAAATTAATGTTCATGCGAGAACGTTCAATTTTTCATGCAAAACAATCGATGACCCGCGACCTGATGAAATTGCTCTGAGATGACCAAAATGGTCCGTTTTGAAAATTTCCATCTTTCAACTAATTTTGACTCTCAGAGGTGGATCATCACTATTGGAGATAAAATGAGCATCTTTATCTTCATTTTCATGCTTCTAGGGAGCCAAAACTCAAGATTGGGCTCATGGTTAAAAGTGACTTAAAAGGACCCAAATGCTCACTTTGATGGCTTAAAACGTGTTTATTCACTGCGGGAAGAGATATAAAGAACATTTAGAGTAAATTATTGTTAATGCGAGAACGTTCAATTTTCCATGCCAAACGATCGATGACCCGCGGCCTGATGAAATTGCTCTGAGATGACCAAAATGGTCCGTTTTGAAAATGTTCATCTTTCAACTAATTTTGACTCTCAGAGGTGGATCATCACTTTTGGAGATAAAATGAGCATCGTTATCGTCATTTTCATGCTTCTAGGGAGCCAAAACTCAAGATTTGGCTCATGGTTAAAAGTGTCTTAAAAGGACCCAAATGCTCACTTCGAGGGCTTAAAACGTGTTTATTCACTGCGGGAAGAGATATAAACAACATTTAGAGTAAATTAATGTTCATGCGAGAACGTTCAATTTTTCATGCAAAACAATCGATGACCCGCGACCTGATGAAATTGCTCTGAGATGACCAAAATGGTCCGTTTTGAAAATTTCCATCTTTCAACTAATTTTGACTCTCAGAGGTGGATCATCACTATTGGAGATAAAATGAGCATCTTTATCTTCATTTTCATGCTTCTAGGGAGCCAAAACTCAAGATTGGGCTCATGGTTAAAAGTGACTTAAAAGGACCCAAATGCTCACTTCGATGGCTTAAAACGTGTTTATTCACTGCGGGAAGAGATATAAACAACATTTAGAGTAAATTATTGTTAATGCGAGAACGTTCAATTTTCCATGCCAAACGATCGATGACCCGCGTCCTGATGAAATTGCTCTGAGATGACCAAAATGGACCGTTTTGAAAATTTTCATCTTTCAACTAATTTTGACTCTCAGAGGTGGATCATCACTTTTGGAGATAAAATGAGCAGCGTTATCGTCATTTTCATGCTTCTAGGGAGCCAAAACTCAAGATTTGGCTCATGGTTAAAAGTGACTTAAAAGGACCCAAATACTCACTTCGAGGGCTTAAAACGTGTTTAATTACTGCGGGAAGAGATATAAACAACATTTAGAGTAAATTAATGTTCATGCGAGAACGTTCAATTTTTCATGCAAAACAATCGATGACCCGCGACCTGATGAAATTGCTCTGAGATGACCAAAATGGTCCGTTTTGAAAATTTCCATCTTTCAACTAATTTTGACTCTCAGAGGTGGATCATCACTATTGGAGATAAAATGAGCATCTTTATCTTCATTTTCATGCTTCTAGGGAGCCAAAACTCAAGATTGGGCTCATGGTTAAAAGTGACTTAAAAGGACCCAAATGCTCACTTCGATGGCTTAAAACGTGTTTATTCACTGCGGGAAGAGATATAACGAACATTTAGAGTAAATTATTGTTAATGCGAGAACGTTCAATTTTCCATGCCAAACGATCGATGACCCGCGTCCTGATGAAATTGCTCTGAGATGACCAAAATGGACCGTTTTGAAAATTTTCATCTTTCAACTAATTTTGACTCTCAGAGGTGGATCATCACTTTTGGAGATAAAATGAGCAGCGTTATCGTCATTTTCATGCTTCTAGGGAGCCAAAACTCAAGATTGGGCTCATGGTTAAAAGTGACTTAAAAGGACCCAAATGCTCACTTCGATGGCTTAAAACGTGTTTATTCACTGCGGGAAGAGATATAACGAACATTTAGAGTAAATTATTGTTAATGCGAGAACGTTCAATTTTCCATGCCAAACGATCGATGACCCGCGTCCTGATGAAATTGCTCTGAGATGACCAAAATGGACCGTTTTGAAAATTTTCATCTTTCAACTAATTTTGACTCTCAGAGGTGGATCATCACTTTTGGAGATAAAATGAGCAGCGTTATCGTCATTTTCATGCTTCTAGGGAGCCAAAACTCAAGATTTGGCTCATGGTTAAAAGTGACTTAAAAGGACCCAAATGCTCACTTCGAGGGCTTAAAATGTGTTTATTCACTGCGGGAAGAGATATAAACATCATTTAGAGTAAATTAATGTTCATGCGAGAACGTTCAATTTTTCATGCAAAACAATCGATGACCCGCGACCTGATGAAATTGCTCTGAGGTGACCAAAATGGTCCGTTTTGAAAATTTCCATCTTTCAACTAATTTTGACTCTCAGAGGTGGATCATCACTATTGGAAATAAAATGAGCATCTTTATCATCATTTTCATGGTTCTAGGGAGCCAAAACTCAAGATTGGGCAAAAGTGACTTAAAAGGACCCAAATGCTCACTTTGAGGGCTTAAAACGTGTTTATTCACTGCGGGAAGAGATATAAACAATATTTAGAGTGAATTAATGTTCATGCGAGAACGTTCAATTTTTAATGCAAAACAATCGATGACCCGCGACCTGATGAAATTGCTCTGAGGTGAACAAAATGGTCCATTTTGAAAATGTTCATCTTTCAACTAATATTGACTCTCAGAGGTGGATATTCACTTTTGGAGATAAAATGAGCATCGTTATCGTAATTTTCATGCTTCTAGGGAGCCAAAACTCAAGATTTGGCTCATGGTGAAAAGTGACTTAAAAGGACCCAAATGCTCACTTCGAGGGCTTAAAACTTGTTTATTCACTGCGGTAAGAGATTTAAACAATATGTAGAGTAAATTAATGTTCATGCGAGAACGTTCAATTTTTCATGCAAAACAATCGATGACCCGCGACCTGATGAAATTGCTCTGAGGTGAACAAAATGGTCCATTTTGAAAATGTTCATCTTTCAACTAATATTGACTCTCAGAGGTGGATATTCACTTTTGGAGATAAAATGAGCATCTTCATAGTAATTTTTATGCTTCTGGGGAGCCAAAACTCAAGATGTGGCTCATGGTTAAAAGTGACTTAAAAGGACCCAAATGCTCACTTCGAGGGCTTAAAACGTGTTTATTCACTGCGGGAAGAGATATAAACAACATTTAGAGCAAATTAATGTTCATGCGAGAACGTTCAATTTTTCATGCAAAACAATCGAAGACCCGCGACCTGATGAAATTGCTCTGAGATGACCAAAATGGTCCGTTTTGAAAATTTTCATCTTTCAACTAATTTTGACTCTCAGTGGTGGATCATCACTTTTGGAGATAAAATCAGCATCGTTATCGTCATTTTCATGCTTCTAGGGAGCCAAAACTCAAGATTTGGCTCATGGTGAAAAGTGACTTAAAAGGACCCAAATGCTCACTTCGAGGGCTTAAAACGTGTTTATTCACTGCGGGAAAAGATATAAACAACATTTAGAGTAAATTAATGTTCATGAGAGAACGTTCAATTTTTCATGCAAAACAATCGATGACCCGCGACCTGATGAAATTGCTCTGAGGTGAACAAAATGGTCCATTTTGAAAATGTTCATCTTTCAACTAATATTGACTCTCAGAGGTGGATCTTCACTTTTGGAGATAAAATGAGCATCTTCATAGTAATTTTTATGCTTCTGGGGAGCCAAAACTCAAGATTTGGCTCATGGTTAAAAGTGACTTAAAAGGACCCAAATGCTCACTTCGAGGGCTTAAAACATGTTTATTCACTGCGGGAAGAGATATAAAGAACATTTAGAGTAAATTATTGTTAATGCGAGAACGTTCAATTTTTCATGCCAAACGATCGATGACCCGCGTCCTGATAAAATTGCTCTGCGATGACCAAAATGGTCCGTTTTGAAAATTTCCATCTTTCAACTAATTTTGACTCTCAGAGGTGGATCATCACTATTGGAGATAAAATGAGCATCTTTATCTTCATTTTCATGCTTCTAGGGAGCCAAAACTCAAGATTGGGCTCATGGTTAAAAGTGACTTAAAAGGACCCAAATGCTCACTTCGATGGCTTAAAACGTGTTTATTCACTGCGGGAAGAGATATAAAGAACATTTAGAGTAAATTATTGTTAATGCGAGAACGTTCAATTTTTCATGCCAAACGATCGATGACCCGCGTCCTGATAAAATTGCTCTGCGATGACCAAAATGGTCCGTTTTGAAAATTTTCATCTTTCAACTAATTTTGACTCTCAGAGGTGGATCATCACTTTTGGAGATAAAATGAGCATCGTTATCATCATTTTCATGCTTCTAGGGAGCCAAAACTCAAGATTTGGCTCATGGTTAAAAGTGACTTAAAATGACCCAAATGCTCACTTCGAGGGCTTAAAATGTGTTTATTCACTGCGGGAAGAGATATAAACATCATTTAGAGTAAATTAATGTTCATGCGAGAACGTTCAATTTTTCATGAAAAACAATCGATGACCCGCGACCTGATGAAATTGCTCTGAGGTGACCAAAATG